>NC_064855.1:804437-3239437 GCF_024139225.1 Suncus etruscus | reverse complement strand
CTGGGATCAGGGGTGTGTGTGTGTGTGTGTGTGTGTGTGTGTGTGTGTGTGTGTGTGGAAGTTCAGGCCTGGGAAAGGGGCATATTTTCCTGGCCAGGGCCTTGGCTAGGGAAGATTAGCCATGCTCGGCCCAGTTGAGGGTCTTGGATCCACTAGCTGAGGTTTCCAGGCATTGAGCTCATGGGGGCAGACATCATGGAGCCCAGAGCGCACCTGCAGGGCAGGCGAGCAATAGGCCGGTCTGTGCAAAGCCCAGCTTCTCTGTGGACTGAGGATGACTCAGAGCATTGAGGGGATGCTCTCCGAGAAAGACCATTATTCTGGTCTGGGCCAGGAAAACATGAAGTCTGAGGTGCAGGGGCAATCTCTGTGTGTACGGAGTGGTGATGTGCTGCGGAGGCAGAGGCACTACATTTTGGTCTGCCTATGTGCCAGGAGCAGGCACCGAGGCATGAGTGCTGGGCATGGCCTCTGGGAAGGGACTATCTGCTGTCTCTCTGCTTTCCTGTGGGAAACCTGCCTGGATGGACACCTCGGGCGGGGGGCAGAAGCTATAGGAGGATGGACCTGGATGGGCACTGTGGGGGGACAACGGCTATAGGGGGACCAGTCTGGATGGGCATTGGGGCATTGTGGGGCTGTGTACAGAAGCTGTAGATAGGCACTGTGGGGGGGGGGACAGGAGCTGTAGGAGATTGGCCTGGATGACGCACCAACTTGGATAGGTGCCACAGGGAGATGGGCCTGGACAGGGCTGCATGTCTGACAGTGACTCCAAGGAGTACTCTGGTGGGAAGAGAACTGGTATCCCCCAGCAAACTAGCCTGGGAGCTAGCAGTGGGGAGCTGGCTCTAACCCCTGCTCCACTTTGGGGGAGTGCAGTGTCCCTTGGTTACAAGAAGGATGAGAGCAAAGGTCTCAGCAAGATCAAGTACAGCCAGGACAAACCCAGGTCAGTTTCGCTGGGCATGACTCTCAGAGCACACAGGCATGTGGCAGGTGCCAAGGGCTGCAGGCAACCTAAAATGGTGGAATCCTGGGGTTTCTGTGTGGGCAGTGGTGCATGTATGCAGGTATTGGGCTCTAAGGTGCTTCGAGAGGGGCATGTCTGAGTTGGGTTTGAGGGAGATAATGGGAAACAGCTCAGGACAGTATCCAGGGCCGGCTGGACTCACTCATACTTTTCTCTGAGGAATTAATAAAAGTCCCCCAAACCTCTGGCCACTGAGTTCCACACCTGGAACACATGTTAAAACAAGGTGAGCTTTCTGGGACTTGGACAGGGCTGGAGGTGACAGGCTGGCTAGCCTGTCCCAGGAAGGAGGGTGGCACTTTTAGGGTATGGATTGTTCTCAACACTCTGCCTGGACCAGCCATCCTGGGGAGGCACAGAAGCCTTCATTGGCTGTCAAACTTCTCAGCTCCCTTGAACCTTGCCCTTGGGCAGCCTCCATGTCTGATCTTTTTGTCAGAACTAGAAGGCCACCTTCCCTTGTCTCCTGTTTCCACCTGCTTGCATGAGTGATGTGGGGGTTTATGCGTGCCCATTCTAGAGAGCACAGGTGGAAGGGGGGGGGTGCTTGGTCTCTGGACGCTTCTCCTATTGCAGAGGAGGGATGGGGTAGTGTCTAGTCTTTCCTATAGCAACCTATCCCAGTCAAATGAAACACCCAACTGACCAGAAACGTCAAAATGCCCACAAACCTCAAAAGCAAAGGAAACAAATGCTGACCCCTTCCCACTCCCACCCAGACCATATGCCAAGGCCCGAGGCTCAGGGTGGGGGAGACGCAGCCATGCTGGAGGCTGCCCCCAGCCGGCACCGCACCTCACCGGGGAGGAGGTTAGTGGTGCAGAAAAGCCTCGGTGGCAGAGGGAAAAGCCGTGCGGTAGCAAGTGTGTGCACTAAGGATACCTTCTGTTGAGCAGTTCTGCCCACAAGCTGTCTGCAGGATAGAAAACATCTCTCTGGCATGCTTGCCACCTTGAAGCAGGGCAGTCGGGAGCAGGAAAGAAAACAGAATGCAGAGAACAGGTGAAGAAAGGAGAGAAACGCAGGACAGCAAGTACCATAATACAACAGGGACGAGCTTAGCCAGTGTGACAGTAGAATTTACACAACACACACAGACATCGGGGCGCGGTCAGTGGCGCGCTGCGGGGAACTGGCCACAGAGCACGTCCCGCTCAGCTCTGCCGTGGTAGGCGCCAAAGCGTGGGGCGTGATGCACCTCACTAACTCTCTGGCACTCGGAGGTGCGCCTGGCATCTCAGTGCTCACCGTTCCAGGGTCCTGCTCTTGCTCTGCTCTGCCTGTTGTGCCCTGTGGCCCGCGATCACACTATCACACTGCCCCCTCATGCTCCGGAGGACACAGACTTACCAACGATGTCAAACCACAGCGGGGTGTTGGTGGGCTGCACGGACACCACCCCCACGATCTCCGTCACCCGGTCGCTTTCCAGGACCGTGAAGTTGTAGAAAGGTTCCTCAAAGGCCAATGGCACTGGCGATGGTGGCGGCTTCCGGATCCACTCAATGTGAAGGCGGGCTGTGGAAGACTTCTGTGGGCGTCCGTTGTCCACAGCCTTGATCTGTCCCCCAGGAGAGAAAACAGTGTGGTCAGCTTCACCACAGAGGTGGAGAAGGCGCATCAGAGGGCTTCTGGCCCTCTGATCATCAGCTTCTGGCGCATCAGAGGGCTCCTTGCTGGGCACTCACGGGGGAGAGTGGCCTGAGTTGAGACAGCTGTGTCCTCACTCTGCTGCTGAGGGAGTCAGGAAGTGAGGCTCAGAGTACCCCAAACTCCCTCTTTGGAATGAACGCTGCATGCAGAGCTTCTCTGCATCCAATAGAACATGGACTGTAGAGATGGGAGGGAGAGTCTCCAGGCTTGGGGCAGGCTGATTGAAGAAAGTTGACAATCTAGCTAGGCTGTGGCTAGCTCTGTGAGCCTCCAAGTGCCCATGGGTAATGGGCGACTGCAGGAGCAAAGTCAGGGTTAGTTCCAATGTCTAGGTGAAAGCGGATGGTTGGGGACGGTGCCAGGACTGGGTTCTAGCCAAGCCCACGTCCCCTGAGCAGGGCTTGGATAGGATTGGAGTGTGGCCCTCCTGAGGCAGAAATTGAGGGGTAGGGATAGTGGGGATGGGCCCATCCATTCCTTCAGCACCCACAGCACAATTCCAGCAGTCATTCCCCCGGGGCCTTCCGCTTCTCTGCCGCAGAGCCAGTGGGCAGCTGAGCCCAGTCCTGCTTCCTATGAACCTACAGAGGATGCTGCAGACAGAGGGGACAGTCACTGGAGCCTGGAACTCTGGGACAGAGGGGACGGTCACTGGGGCCTAGAATTCTGTCACTGGAAGGACAAACCCTTTCTGGCCCTGTGGAAAGTTTCAGGCTCCACCTTCAGAGTGACCACAACTGACGGGGATGGGGTTTTGCATGAGCAGCTTGGCTTGCATTCTGTCTCACCATCACCTTTCCTTTGAGAGGATTCCCCTGAAATCCTGCGATCCCACTAGTCAGTAGTGGCCAAGTTGTCCCTCCCACTCCCCATTCTGCCACCTCCCAGGACTCGGGGCATTAAGTGAGTCTTCAGGACACTCGTTGCTGTCCATGCACCATTAGCTCAGAGGTAAGGATGGGACAGAGAGTCTCCTGCCCAGTCCCACAGCCTCTCCCCACCTCAGGGTCACCATCTAAGGAACCCGGGAAGGAGCACCCTTCCTGCGAGCACTCACCGTGAGGATGTCATAGCTGCCTGCCGTGAACTGCTTCCTGGAGGACACCAGGCCAGTCTTGGGATCGATGAAGAACTTGCCATCGTCATTGCCATCCACGATGCTGTAGGAGATCTCGGCGTTGGGGCCCTCGTCTCGGTCAAAGGCGAAGGCCCTATAAATGGGCTCGCCTCGCTTCTTGCGATCCCGCTCGGGCAATCTGACCTGGTAAACCTTCTCGGGGAACTGCGGCTTGTTGTCGTTCTCGTCCAAGACTTGCACCAGCACCCAGACGGTCGACTGCTTTGGAGAGGGGCCGCCGTCTGTCACTGTCACCTGTGTGCAGGGGACAAGCGCCACCATCAGAGGAGGGCCCCCGCTCTCTTCCTGTTTGCACGCCCCTGTCCCTGGCATGGCCAGACCACGGTATCTTTCGTGGACCACCATGGAAAGTGCAGAAGAGAGTGAGCTGTTGTGCTTCCATGGCCTGTGCCTTCCCTCGGGATGGGATACCTTTCTGGGATCTGGGGACATGTATACCCCTTTTTGAGGGAAGCAGACGGAGCAAAGATGGCCCTTAAGGCCACCCAGGGGTGGCTGGAGCCCCTGCAGTGGATCATTTATAGCACAGTCACTCTTTCCTTTTTATTACTTTATTATTATTTGGTTTTTGGGTCACACCTTTTGGTGCTCAGGGGTTACTTCTGGCTCTGTGCTCAGATATCGTTCCTGGCAAGCACTGGGGACCATATGGATGCCGGGGATCAAACTCGCATCAGTCCCGGATCAGCCATGTGCAAGGCAAGCACCCTATCACTGTGCTACCACTCTGGTCCCTTTATTACTTTATTTAAGCGCCATGGTTACAAAATTGTTCATGATTGAGTTTCAGTCCAACAATGCACAGCAAGGACCCTTCACCAGAGCACGTTTCCCATCACCAGTGTCCCCAATTTCCCTCCCATCCTCCCCACTGCCAGCTTCTAGGCAGACATTCCACTTCCCTCTTTCTCTTTTATTCCTTTTCACACTGTGGTTTGCACTATTGTTATTAAAGGGGTGTCATGCATACTATTTTATCCCCTATTAGCACCCTGTTTTTGTCCAGAGTGATCAGTTCCAATTATTGTTGTCATAGTGGACTTTTCTTTTTCTTTTTCTTTTTTTTGTTTTTTTTTTTGGGCCACACCCGGCGGTGCTCAGGGGTTACTCCTAGCTGTCTGCTCAGAAACAGCTCCTGGCAGGCATGGGGGACCCTATGGGACACCGGGATTCGAACCAACCACTTTTGGTACTGGATTGGCTGCTTGCAAGGCAAATGCCGTTGTGCTATCTCTCCGGGCCCCATAGTGGACTTTTCTCTACTTTAAACTCTATTCCCTGCTCTTTGTGGCAAGCTTCTTACCATGGACTGGTCCTCCTATCCCTCATCTCTATTGTCTCTGGATATTATTACCATACTATCTTTTATTTTTCTTATATCCCACAAATGAAGTCGCTTTCTTTCTGAGGGGCTAGCTGCATAGTGAAACCTGCTCTGGTGTTGGGCCAATGTGGTACCATGAAACATGGGCTCAGCCCCTGCCACTTCTGTTACTGGCCCTATCCACCCAAGTCTGCTCTGGTCATCCCTCAGTGAAGAACAGGGGAACAAGTTGCATGCTGACAAGACCTTCTCCTCCCTCACTGTTCACCCTCCAGCTTGTTGATGTGGACCCACACAGGTGAATAGCCACTTACAACTTCATACTTGCAACTGCCTTCCCTGTGACATCATAACAGAAGAACACACATTTTTATATGTTACATGTTTATATATCTTATATATAAATAAATATTATATAATATATAATAAGAATATATAAAATGTATATATTTATATATATAACATTTTTATATGTTATATGAAGGGCATATGTCTCACACTGAAATAAGCTGGAGAAAGCAGCATGTTACCAAAAATAAGACAGAAAAGGAAAATAACACCCAACTTAAAAATAGCCATGCTGAGTGGCTCCTGCAGTGAAACTGTGCCCGTGCTTACATACATACATACATATAGAGGTCTGCCACAGCAAGGATACATGGATGCACATACATTTAGCTATGTAGTCGTGTACAGACAGATACAAATAAGTATGTAGATATGCTTTTTTGTTATCACAGAGGATTTAATTTAGATGCGTTTTAGACTGAGGAAAAATGTTTAGTGTAGAGGTTAAGTTGAATTTTAATGCTCCCTTTTTATCTTTAAAACATTCCATAAACATTAAATACTTAATTCTCCCAAGGGAGCAGAGAGGTCGAAAATAACCTTATCTCCTTTGCACAGACTCAGAAAATGACCCTCCAGGAGGCCTCAGAAGAGCGTGTGTGTGTGTGTGTGTGTGTGTGTGTGTGTGTGTGTGTTAGGGTTTTAGGGGGATGGTACTCAAGACCTTTGATTGAATGTGTGTTTGTGAATACATGTTGGAGGCTGGAACTCAAGACCAATGTGACATTTCTGGCTGGAAGAGCAGGAGCCCAGAGCCAGTTCAGGCAGGTATCAGAGGAGCATGTGCTGCAGGGCAGCCTTGTGAAAGGTGGGATTCATGGAGTCAGAGATCTGAACTCTTGGATGGACAATCTCCCAGAACCTCCCAAGGATAATCCCAACACTCAAATGGATGGTTCCCCAACACCTCATTTGGACAATCTTCCATCACTCACATCCACAATCCCTCAACACTTCCCATGGATGAGCTTCCATCACTCACATGAATGATCCCAACACTTTACAAGGACAATCATTCATTATTCACATGAGCAATACCCAACACCTCACATGAATCATCACATAATCACCACTAATCATGTGGATGATCCCTCATCACTCACATAGATCATGCACAATGACAGTCCCTCAACACCTCACATGTACAACCATCTATCATTCCCCTGAATGATGCCCCAATCAACACCTCACATAGATAATCTCTCAACACCTCACTTGGATGACCCCCATCACCCCTATAGATGAACTCCAACACCTTACAAGAATGATCTCTCTTAGCCCCATTATCACACATGATTATTTCTCTAGGTAGTGAGAACATTTGAGACCTTCCCTTACATCAATGCTCAGTTATATATTAAAGTTTTTCCAGAGTAGACAGACATACATATGGTCAACCAATAACTGAAAAGGTACTGACTGCAAAGTCAGACCCATGGCATGTGACTATTGCCTTGCCCTTTTTTTTTTTTTTTTTTTTTTGGTTTTTGGGCCACACCCGTTTGACGCTCAGGGGTTACTCCTGGCTATGTGCTCAGAAATCGCCCCTGGCTTGGGGGGACCATATGGGACGCCGGGGGATTGAACCGCGGTCCGTTCCTTGGTTAGCGCTTGTAAGGCAGACACCTTACCTCTAGCGCCACCTTCCCGGCCCCTGCCTTGCCCTTTTAAAGGGTGGAAGTTGTCAATGAGAAGAAATGACCACTGTAGGGAGTGGGGAAAGGGTGGGAGACACAGTATGGGGGATGAAAATGGAGTAGCTGAGTGTCTAGAAGCTGATGGAAGTGTTCAAGATGGAGCCCAATCGTAGAGGGTGTTTTCTCTGTGAGTTTGCCTTCATGCTAGGTCATCTTCCTTGAAAACTCTAAAAATGTATTGAGAATTGTTTTTAGAGGACCATGTTGAGCTACTGGGGTTTGAACTGGACGGTCTTATGTTTATGCTTGGTGGTACTTGGGGGCTGCTAGACCACGGCTAGGAGCACTTGGGGGCCACATAGTGCCAGGAATCAAAGAGTTTACACATACTTGGCACATGCTCCACTACAAAGGGTCACATCTTGACCCTTGGAAATGATGTTTAATACTTTTCTTTGAAATTGTAACGTGTTCACGGAAACAGCACCAACTACTATCGTAAATTTCTATCTGTCTAGCTCTTTGCCTCCCACCTCTCTGGAGCTCATCATTCATTCACACATCACCTGTGTCTGTCAGTCTGGCACACACCAAGCTTTCAACTTTCAGAGTATCTCTGGCTGTGACTTTGAGAGCACAAGTTTATAGAGGGCAATTTCCCCAACACTGTTCTCAAAGATGATCTGATGCAGAAGATTACATTCTAAACTGGGAGAAACACTCTCCCAGGAGACCCCTCTGTGAACTTCCCTCCTCGATTAGGGCCACTTTTCTGATGGTAAGGCAAGAGTGCAGTTCTGGCTGAATAGAAAAGTAGCCCCAACCAGCCTCCCAGGACCTGAGAGTGTGAATGTGATTCTCCAAGTGTCACAGAACAATTCAAGGGCAATGGAGCTGAGGACGTCCACATCTCCCTCTGGCACAAGGCAGGGGTGTGGTGGTGGAGTGAGGGGCACAATGAAGGTCTCTGCATTGGAGGGCTGTGAAGAAGTCCACATACATTTCAGAACCCCAATCAGTGGTTGTCTACCCATGGGGCTGGGTTTGACGAGCCACCATCAACTCAAGACTCAATTGCTTTTCTGTCCCCATGAGTCCATCCAGAGATCACCATCATCCTCCTGACAGGGCAGATGCCTCCTGGCTCAGTTTCATTGCCAGGAGGTCAGTGAGGTGCAAAGCAACCTATTGGTGCCCACCACTCAGCTTTCTTTCTTCCCGTCGACTTGGTAAACATATTTTCAAAGTTCCAAGAATAAGCACACTGCTTCTTCTTCCTCAGTGATAAATAATTTAATTTACGTAGGAGACCAAAACACCATCCTAAATTATTAAAGCAAATAAACACGGGGCCGGGAAGGTGGCGCTAGAGGTAAGGTGTCTGCCTTGCAAGCGATAGCGTAGGACGGACCTCAGTTCGATCCCCCGGTTTCCCATATGGTTCCCCCAAGCCAGGGGCAATTTCTGAGTGCATAGCCAGGAGTAAGCCCTGAGCATCAAACGGGTGTGGCCCAAAAACCAAAAAAAAAAAAAAAAAAAAAAAAAAAAAGCAAATAAACACAAAATGGGGGCCTTAGAGAGGGCACAAGAGTAAAGTACTTGCTTTTGCATGTAGCTGACGCTGGTTCAGTCCCCAGCATCATATATAGTCCCCCCCCCCCACACACTGCCAGGGGTCACTCGTAAGCACAGAGCCAAGAATAGATCCTGTGTGCTGCTGGGTGGAACCACCCAACCAATCAATCAACTGGCCAGCCCAAAGCCCAAATCCACCTGTCCTGCTGGAAATCTGAAGGGCACAGAAGAAGAAGGAGCTTGCCGGGGCCCAAAGCTTTCCTCATAAGGCTGCAGAGAAGCCCAGTGTCACATTGAATAGTCACTACCACAGACCCGGCTTGAGGCCTTTGCCATGTGAGAGCCCAGCCAGCCCCGAGTGCAGTGTGTCTTTGCGGTGCCCCTTTGGGAATGAGGGTGTGTCACACTGTGAGTCTGAAGCTCCTTCACACCCGAGTCTTGTCCTTGGGGTGTTCTGTGCATCTGGAGGGTCAGAAGCAGACCTGGCCTCCACCCTAGATTCTTATCAGCTATAGGGGTGAACCCTTCCCCTATCACCACACTCTTTTACCTAAACTTTCTTTAGAGATGTTGATTCCACCTGAAAGATCAAACCCACCTACACCTGGGATGGGGCAGGCTGTTTGTTTGTTTGTTTGTTTGTTTTGTTTTTGGGTCACACCTGGCAACGCTCAGGGGTTACTCCTGACTCTATGTTCAGAAATCACTCCTGGCAGGCTCAGGGGACCATATGGGATGCTGGGATTCGAACCACCGTCCTTCTACATGCAAAACAAACACCTTACCTCCATGCTATCTCTCCAGCCCCAAGGCTGTTTTAAATAATAAAAAAAAGTGCTGGCTTTTGGGGAATGGGAGAGAGAGAGAGGGAGAGAGAGAAAGGAGAGGAGAAAGAAAGGAGAGGAGAGACATGGGATAAGCAGCATAGAGAGAGCTCGAAAAAAATGAGTGCATGGCAGAGAGAGTCATGGTGGACAGGGCCATGGAATAAAAGCAAGCTGACTTCGATGAAACTTTAACTGTGAATTATTTCTCCATTATTACTCTGCTTCTTCAGAACCACCAGCTGGAGGGGTTAGAAACAAGGTGCCGGGGGAGGGCTCACCCAACACATGGACTTTATACTTTATATTTCTATGCTTAATCTACGATCAGCTATGATCTATTGTGATGACAATTCTCAGGACTTGACTCAGGGCTGTCCCTGGCTCGCATCTCCTGATCTGACTGCTTATACATCCCATTTATACATTCAATGTATGCACAGCTGTCTAGTTTCCATGCACACACTGTTGGATCTTCAAGCTAGTCTGTGTTCTGTGTGAATTAAGTTCTAAATATTCATGATTAATGACATGAGCACATCTCCTATTGGTCATGGAGACATACAGATGACCTCCTGGATTCTGAAGACAGTAGCCCTGGAACAAGGAACACCATGAAAACACTTTCTGAGATTAGCACACATGTATACATTGGAGAGAGGGCAGTGGATGAGGGGGAGCAGAGCGAGGAGCCTGCAGAGAGCAGAAGCATGGATGCTGGGAGGCCATATGTCACCATCAAGAGCCACCTTATGTCACAGCTCAGGAGTAACAGGAAGGGCCACGCAGGAGGGGGCCAAGGGAGAAGCTGTCTGCAACTGTGTGTGTATGGGCAGGCACGAGATGTAACATCTGCTTCATATACTTTTCAGCTAGAAAATGGTGAGAAGGAACATGGTGCAGCTCACAGGGCCTCCTCTCAGATGCCTTCACAGTGTGCTGTCATGGGTCCAGTGAAATAACGACTTCTCTGACTGTCCATGTCTGCTCTGCTTTTTTTTTGTTTTGTTTTGTTCTTGTTTTTGTTTTTTTGGGCCACACCCAGTGGTGCTCAGGGTTACTCCTGGCTGTCTGCTCAGAAATAGCTCCTGGCAGGCATGGGGGACCATATGGGACACCGGGATTCAAACCAACCACCTTTGGTCCTGAATTGGCTGCTTGCAAGGCAAACACCGCTGTGCTATCTTTCGGGGCCCTGCTTTTTTTTTTTTTTTTTTTTTTTTGGCTGCTCTGTTTTTAAACCGGTCAATCCCAAACATTCTGGGATGACGATGTCCACACTGCACCCCAACTTCTGGCAGTAATTCTGCAATTCAATATTTGTGCTTAAAAAAAAAAGAATATTCACTTTTTTTTTTGGTTTTTGGGCCACTCCTGGTGATGCTCAAAGGTTACTCCTGGCTATGCGCTTAGAAACCGCTCCTGGCTTGGGGGACCAAATGGGATGCTGGGGGGATCAAACCGTGGTCTGTCCTAGGTCAGCCCCTTTCAAGGCCAACACCCTACTGCTGTGCAATTGCTCCGGCCCCTAACCACTCATTTTTAAAAGACTTTTATTCACTTCATTCTCTGTGGGCACCAGGTATCCTGAGAAACACAAATGGTTGATATCAGTTGATATGCTGAAATACACAGCATATAGAAGGATTGGTTTACCGAAAAATCAATGTGCTAAATTTACCAAAGCACTTTCCCCACTAACTCCACAATGGAGTTAGTGCTCATATTTCACCCGATGACTGAGGAGTACTGGAAGGTTTTCTGGAAGGTTCGATCCCTGGTTTTCATCTCCCACGCTCAGGGACTGGCAGTTGAAACCTTGATATGTGGTGAGTTGAGTTCATTTTGTCTTATGAGCAGCGTGGTGGGAGCCCGAGCAAATTGGGCAGAACATGAAGAGGCAGCTGGCACTGTTGGGTCTCAGGTCCTTCACAGTCCAAGCTGCCTGCTGCTGCTCCCAATCTGCGGCCCCTGCTGACAGCTCACTGGTGGAGAGCAGGGTGCAGGTCATCCTGCTGTCTGGAGTTGCTCTAGATACTGCCTGCATCTGGCTAGGATCTCAGTGCTTTGTACTTATGACTAAGGAACCCTCACAGGGTCTCTCGATGCAGAAAGGGCTTGTATTGGGCATCGGAGAACCTGTTATGCTTTGAATGTCATTGCAATATTGCCAGTTTTAGGTACTTGAAGTCATTCTTTGCAAATGTATCCAAGGGTACATATGTCAGCTATAATTTGTGTTTTCAACCACGGGTAAGCAAAATCACTTATTTCCTATCATTGTAGCTGTTTTTGATGCTTCCTCAACAAATTATATTTCCGATGAATAGTATATAGAAAATTAGAGTCCTCCTGAAATTGTGGTCATTGACTATAAAATATACTTTCTGAATTTTAAAGATATAATTAGAAAAACTCCGAATCTGTGACTCTAGGTTTTGAGAAGCCAATTATTCTAAAATTGCTGGACTTGGAAAGCAAAGGGAAACCCTGATGGAGCCCCTACCTAAAGCAAAGCTGGTTAAAGCTCTTCAACTAATTCTACCCAATGTAAAGCTTAGGGAGCCATATTATAGTTGGTCTTGGGGTTAGTTGGTTCTGGAGTAAATTTTGAGGTGACAATGTTTGAGATAGAAGAAGAATTTTTTGACAATTAAATATAAAAATAAGACAGTCTTTAAAAAAAACTTGTTGAGGGTGATGGAGAGACAAGCTTTTGTTTCTTTTCTACAGGAACCACAGAAAGGCATGCTGAATGTCTGTGTAAGCACATTAGCCTTGGGTCGAAGCAAAGGAAAGTAAGCCAATAGAAAATGCACATTTACAGGAAAACACATCTAGTTCAAGGTCCAGTGACAGCAAGCCTGGGTGGAGGATCCATCCTATTGTCCTGATAAACTTGTTTCATGGGTTTTGTTTGTTTGTTTCTGTTTAAATCCTGACCATGAAAACAGTCTGAGGTAAGTCAGAGCCATGTAAAAAAAAATTCTACTTCAAGCTTCTGTATTTCTTTCCCTTTTAGAGGTCTGGAGGACTATGATGTGGATGGCTTGGAGGGCAGAGATTGGACAAAGTCATACACGGAGTCTCCCATATATTCATGTAGGGAGCAAAGTTTCTCTGCCTTTTCCATGAGTCTTTGAACAACCCATTGATTTTGCTCCCAAAATATTCAGTCCTGTGAATGGGGCAGGGTGTGATTCCCCATGAGTCATTATATTTGCAAGCATGAAGCCTCAGAACGAGCATTAAATTAAAATTCCCTTCACCTATGGGCAGAACACAGAGCGGCTCCCAGGACGTGAGAGTGCTAAATGAATTCTGAGTAATAATATTATCACCAGCGCATACTGATTGAGTTCAACAGGGTGCTAAGTGCTGCAGAGGCAGATAACACAAGCAGCCCCATGGAAAAGCAACAGTGATTGTCCCGAGAAACCCCCATCTGTCTGCGGCAGGAGCAGACAGGATGGCTGGACTGGTTAGACTAAGTCTCGTCCTTTCAGAGTATCCTCAAGGTTCTCCGTGCTTTTGTCTGCACTGAAAGTGGCCGCTTTTCTACAGTTCCATTTTGAAATGTGGCCGAGTGTTCTAATTTCAAATTACCATAAGAACATTGCAGACATTAAACTGCAGAACTTCACCTCTGCACCTGGGAATGACGGATAGAGTTTCCTGAGAAATAATAAATCAATTTGTTGTAGAATATTTTATTCCATATGTGTGTATGTACATGTATATGCCAGTGCATTTTTATTCAACTGGGGAAATAAGCATTTTTAAAATGACTAAGATTGGGGCTCTTAACCTTTCAACTATCCTTCAATTTTCTGAAGAAAAAAAAAAGTACACACATTTGAATGTCAAAAGAATTTACAGGTCTGAGAGGAAAGAGGAAAGACATTCAAAGTGAGAACACTAAGAAGAGGAGGCAGGGGACTGAATGAAGAGGTGTGGAAGCAAAGGAAAATCTTGGAGAGAGACAGACATGGAACCCGCTCCAGGGTTGTGTGTTGTGGCCAGCCCAGCAAGGTGGTAAGATGGAAAAATCAAGCCCTTTGGAGAAAATGGGGTATAAGCTGCCATTGTTGAGTTGAGCGTTCTGACTACTTTGAAAGTAACTGCAGTGATTTGCCAAGTTGGCAGCTAAAATGATGGAGCACAAATGTGTGGTTAGTCATGCCTGTGTCGAGGACCGAGCAGCAGGGGGTTAAGCTCTTCCTTCCCAGGCCTCCTGCTCCTCTGACTTGCTCTGACCTGCTCTCAGAGCCACTAGGGCCTGAGGAGGCAGGGGAAGCTCCATGCTCTGAGGCCCCCCGCTGCGTGAAAGGAGGCAGGCTGGGCAAGCGCAGTGCTGACCTCAGCCTCTGACGCAGTGTCTGGCCTTCAGAAAGGCGACTCTCCTGAGAACTTGCAGTTCCTAAAGTACCAAAAGTTCCTCAAGTCCACAATCCTGTGCATTGTGCTGGAGGACAAGAGGGAGTAAAAGAGTAGATGGCTGGACTGGTGGTGCTTGTCAGATGCCTGGAATCACCTTTTATGACCAAATAGAACTGGTCTTGGGTGAATGGATTCATTTCTGTTGTCTTGTCTAACTTCAAAGGGGAGAGGCGAGAGACCCATTTCCCATACAGACTTAGGCTCTCTGAAGTGAATGCTCTGAGCACGGAGAGACCAGAGCAGCCACTATAGACCTTGTGGTTGATGGCTTGTGAATGACCTGTGGTGCCTATGTAGTTGTGTAGGTAGCTTCTGTGAGGACTATGGCCTACTTCCTGCTGGCCATCCCTGGAGGCATGAACCTCGACGGCAGGAGTGGGTCTTGGTGGGCAGCTCCAGATGACACTGACGTGGTGTATAGGGAGGAGGACTGTCCAGCCTCATGTGGGTTCTGTGGAAGGGCCCACGTGCTCTAGAACATGGCAAAAACATGGCAGTCCTCTGTGGCACCTGGGTTGGGTCTCTGCCCTGCTACTCCACTTGTCACCAGTAGCAAGTGCAGAGAGTTGTGCCAATAGTGGTGGATGCTGGCCTGCATCCTTAAGTCGAGATTTCAGGAGTTCATCACTAAGTCACTGGCTTGTAAGGAATGTTTGGTGGTGTGCAGTTATGTCTGTGGGATGTGCTGGCACTCTGATGGGTCACCAGAACCAACTCACCTATATTGGAGAGAAGAGTACACCTGTGGATACAGCCAAGGCTGGGGCTCACTGTGGTCTCCAAGTCATGTGCTGTCCAAGGCACATGACCAGAGAGAATTAAAGGCTCCTCAGAGCTTTGAATATCCGTGCACACCTTTTCTTCCATGGCACACGTGATCTCTTGGGAGATCAGAATGAAGCAGCCGTGAAGGAGCATGTGCCCATCTGTGAGGTCTGCTGTGCCTGGGGCAAGTCTTCAAACCAAACCGTGAGACAAGGCAGGGTGGTGAGAGTATCCTCCATGTAGGAGGGTGTCAGGCCACTGTGTGAATATTCTCACACACCAACATATGGCAGTGAGTGTGAGTTTGAGATAGAAACACACCCACAGCAACTGGATAAGTGTGAAATTAATGTATATGTAGTGCTTCAATTTCCCAAATGTGTTTTATGCAGGAACATATGGAATATATGAGCTTGATGTATGAACGCAAAGCCAAGAAAGTTTGAGAGTTCTTGTTTGAAAATATCATGGGTCTTTTCAGTGCATTATGGCAGAAATTATGGGGTTCTGGGTGGAGAGATAGCAAAGCAGTAGGGTGTTTGCCTTGCACACAGCCGATCCAGGACAGATGGTGGTTCAAATCCCAGCATCCCATATGGTCCCCCATGCCTTCCAGGAGCAATTTTCAAGCACAGAGCCAGGAGTCACCTGAGAGCCACTGGGTGTGACTCAAAAACAAACAGGAAAAGAAATCATGGGGTTCATTTTTTCTTCCTCGTTGTTTCTGTCTCTCTTTTTTTTTTTAGGGGTCTATACCTAGTGATGCTTAGTGGTTACTCCTGGCTCTGCTTGGGATAACATCTGGGATGCCAGGGATAGAACCACGAGCAAAGCCAGTGTCCTCCCCACTGTCCTATTGCTACCCCTGCCTCTTCTATTTTGACCAGAAACATGTATCACAAATTGCACAATTCTAGTATGTCATGTTTCCAATTAGTTTATTATCAGAACTAATTACATTTTTTCTGTGTGGTTTTTGGGTCACACCCGGCAGTGCTCAGGGGTTATTCCTGGCTCCATGCTCAGAAATTGCTCCTGGCAGGCACGGCAAACCATATGGGATTCTGGGATTCGAACCAATGACCTTCTGCATGAAAGGCAAACGCCTTACCTCCATGCTATCTCTCCGGCCCCAGAACTAATTACAGTTTAAGAATCCTATTACAAACCGCACATTTTGAAGAGTGCTGAAATGAATTTATTCTTCTCTCTTGACCATGGTGTATGGCCTAGACCTTCCTTCCATGGTGACTTTCACTCAAAGGACAGCAGGGCTTCACATCTTAGTGAGAGAGGCTGAGTGCTGTGTGTGTGTGCACGGCTCCACCATCTGTCCCTGCGTTGCACAGGGAGGCCAATGCACCTTCCTTCAGTGGAATCAGCAGAACCTGGCTTACAAGACAGAACAGTGTCTCCTGCCTTAGGGATGCTGAATCCTGAGTCCTTAGGAATGATCAATAGATTCCTTACTCTTCTCAGCAGAGAGCAACTTAGCACATCTTGAGGGCTGCACCATACAAGTCTGCCGCTGTGCACAATCCCGGCTCCCTAGCTTCGACAAACCCAGAAGATGTGGAGTTGCCACGCACAGCAGCTGATGCTTTGGGGGCCTTTCTGTATATGGGGACTGAGTAGTGTGGAAGGTGTGACTCTCCAACTCATCCTCGGTGGTAGAGAAGCTGTTTCCACACCACGCAGAGCTAGTCCATCATGTCGCTCCCCACAAGAAACCCCAGGCTGCTTTTACTGATAGGTCAGTGTTTTCATGGAACAGACTTCCAGCAGGCCAAAGTCTGCACTCAGAATTCACCAAAGAAGCACTGGCTATTCCCAAGAGCTTTCCTTAGGTCTCTGTGTTCTCGGTCCTTTAGCAAACACTGGAATGTGATCCTGACAAGCTCCTGGTCACAAAATGGTGGCATGAAACCTCAGCAGCCATGCCCAGCTGAGCTCCAGACCTTCCTCACATGGAGAAAAGGAAACACCAGCTGCATGGCCACCACAGGCCAATCTCTGGACATCCAGGAACCGAAGAGGTGGACATTTGCCTGCAGGCTGGCTCCCAGACTGGGAAAGGTGCGAGGCCAGCAGGAGCTAAAGATGTGAGCAGGGTTGCTGTGGCGAACCTGGGCCCAGAGAGATCAGTGTCCAGCATCCACGGGCGCTGCTCACATGACCCACTAGCTTGCCCGTGTCCTGAGTCTTGCAGAGAACACTGTCCTCTACTCAGAATCACATCCTGTGACTTGGGTTCTGCAAGGCTGATTTCAAGCAATGTTCCATTTAGAAATAAGAGAGGGTCATTTAAATGATCACAGCAATTTTAAGAGGAAAAAAAATCTCAGAATGACCAGGAATTGTGTAATTTAGAGTTCATGTCAGAGAGAGAGTATGGGGGGATGATGAGGGATAAGTGAGGCTGAGGAACGGGCACTGCCATAGCTCTTGGGGCCCCTCTTGGAGGAAGCTTTCTAATGGCACGGCCTAAGACATAAAATGCAGTGATCTACAGAAACAGCTTCTCTGGCATGACTGCTTGCTGTCAGAAGGGACCTGTATCCCACCTGCCAGAGATTGGCCACTGTTCTTCCTGTGCTCTGCTGAGTGGCTTCAAGACTCAGTCACAGGTCACTCCTACCAGTTCCTTCCCTCACCTCTTCACCCTCTCCTCTTTGCCTCTTGATGCTTTTGGGTAAAAACGTCACTTCAGAGAGGTCCCATAAGCAGGGACCATCATAAGACTCGAGTGTCCCTGAATTCTGCTGTAATGTCAGCCTCTCACAGACCTCATGTGGACTCCCAGCAGCTCTGTCCCAGCAAGTCTGGCTGTTGCTGGACTGATGAAACCCAGGGGTATTGAGGGGGCACACCTAGGGGTACCCCAGTCTTAGGGTAATGAGATGACACTTTGGGTGGGTTCAGGAAAAATGACAACTGATAGAGGAGGATAATCGACACCACATGGATGGGCTCTGGGAGTGTGGCCCTCTGCCATACATGCACAGGTCACCCCAATGCTCCACAGACAAATATGAGCCCCTTGAACTCTAACCACAAGGAACTTTTAGCACCAGCACTGAGCCAGGCCATGACAAGGTCGTCACCGAGCACTGGCTTGGAGCAGAAAGGGCTGCGGGCCTTACAGTCCCCTCCCACACACTTCCCTGCGCCCTCCCATGCCCACTGCTTTGTGTCAGAACATAGTGGAGTGGGAGCACCTGCTAGAGCGAGGGCACCACCTTGGGGCTCCTCCTGAGGAGAGCTGCAGGGATGTACGGCAGAGGCGGCCTTCGGGGGACTTATTCTGGCAAACACAGCCAATGTTGGGCCAGGTATGCCGCGGCCATTAGCGGGCTCTGAAAAAGGATTACTGTGATTATTTTTTGGCAGCCTGGAGCCTTTCATCTTTATGAGATGATAGCAATGTTTTAAAAGGATGATCATAGCACTGTGTGAGGATAATAGGAATAATCCTTTATCTTGGCTAGTGCTTTAGGACTTTAAAATACTTTCCTATAAAATGTAAGGCTTAATCCTAACAGCAATCCTTTAAAGTATATGAAGTGGCTATTACTTGTCACATTTTAGAGTCAGGAACATGGAGGTCCAGGGCTTGAGAATTGTCTGAATTGTTCTGAATAGTTCTGAATTATCTGTGTGAATGTGTGTGGGAGGAGAGTCATAGACACCAGCAGATGCTCTGAGGTTCAGGGACACTGTAACACTCCCCCAAGCCTCAAGACCTCCACTGCGTGTCAGCTAACTTCAGGCTTCTCACAGAGGACACTTGGTGTGCACAGAAAGAATGTACCGCACGGCCACCTCCTACCCGCTTCCCCCTCTAAATAGAGCCGAGTTTCTGCTGTTGCTGCCGCTTTCGCGGTGAATTATGGAAGCACATTTCATGGCTGGTCTCGGAAGCATACGCAACAACATTTTTATTATGGCTTCATTTCGGGCAGTGCATCCACTCAGCCTCTGGGGAAGCCACAGAAGCAGCAGGCATTGGCCCTGATCTGCCCTCTGATGGACCTTTGGCTCCCTCCTGAGCTGCATACACTCTGGTGCCGCCAGGCCCCTGAGAAATACTTCCCAAACAGGGATGGCCTAGTTGTGGACACATTTCCTGTTCCACTCAGAGTAGCACATGACATCTCTCAATCCCACCTGCTGACTAGAAGCCGTCTCTATGGGGAGTTCGGTGTCACTGAGATGAGGTAAGTTTGGGTCGAAGTTCAGGGAAAGCCGCCCTGCCCTATCCCTCCTGTACTCACCTCCAGGAAGTGCTCTGCCTGCTGCTCTCGGTCCAGTTTCCTCGAAGTGGTGGTGATCAGACCTGTGTGGACAGAACAGTCAACTTAAACATCTGGGGCAAGAGCCTGTAGGCACAGAAAAGGTGTTTGTGAGGGAGCGACAGAAGCCAGGGGCCTCACTCACAGCTGTCCTTACCACAGTGTGATTTTTGAAAGAAAAACTCAGAGGAGACCCGAAATGTGTCTCTTTTCTGCTTACCCAGGGCACAGGCTTCGTGAGCATACACAACCATTTTGTGTCGGATAATGAGGAATTTTGAGGATTCATTTACATATGACTTGTGCTGCTGGAGGAATCTCATGAAAAACTTTAGGGCTCTTGAACAATGACTATGAACAATGTGTTGAGTGTTGATTAGTATCAGGCAATGAAACAGAACTTTCTTACTTCCATATGCTTCTAAGTATAATCTATTTAATCCATAGATTTAAGATTACAATGGAGATAGATTAAGATATAGATAACAGTAAGGTTAAGATATAGATTAAGATAATAAATTATGAGTAAGATATATAATCATAATCTTAGATTTATTCTATAATATATAATATGATTTATATACCATATTATTATATTATATAATCCATAATCTACTTGTTCATACCATTATCTCAAATTTATTTAACTCTTATAACACCAGAGATCTACTGTAATGTTATCACCTTGTTTTTTCCATGCTTAGATCTTTACACAAAGTCAGTTCCCATGGGACTCTCTCTGGGGAGGGAGTTGTCCTCTGTGGCTATCACATGGCATCAGGCCGGACAGATATCCCAGCTGTGGAGTCTCCAGGGACCTGACAGGCTCCCGATCCGAGGGTTCCTCCAGGTCTAGTGTGCAGCACAACAGCATGGTGAGGTGCACAGAGATGACACAGCAGAGAATGCTAAGGTTCTATGTTGGCCAATAGCCCAACAGACCCCACTCTTTGGAGAAGAGCCCTTGTGGGGGCCACATCCCAACCCCCACTCCCAAGACAGCTCAAGTGTCTGTCCCCATATGTTGCAAGTCAGCCCCTGAAGAGGTTGACTGATGGAGGGATGGAGGATGAGGTCTTTCCCCACCAGCTCGGAGCACGCATCTGCCACCCCATCCAGCCAACAGTTCTGAGGTTAAACAGCGGGTAAACAGCTTGCAGACAGTCAGGCTTGTGGAAATATTGGCTTTATTCGGTGGACAAGACTGAAGTCCAAGGTCTCAGCCTCAGTTCCAGCCAAAAGCCTCTCGCCTTCCACAGACCCTTGTTTTTATTCCCCAGAATCAGGTACCACCTAATGGTGGGATCAGATACCAACCAATGGTGGAAGCAGAATCAGGTACCACCCTAGGGTGGGGGCAGAATGCCAGGTCATACCCTAGGGTAGGGCACAATCACCAATCAGGTTAGGGTCAGTAACATAATAATCCCCTAAAATATTTACATACACAACACCCATATACTGTGTCTCTCCCTTCCTTATAGGCTGCATGACCCATGTCTGCTTTTCTCACCAGTCAGGGCTCGAACTACTTCCCGGGGTCTTGTGCCATTGGTGAAGCCCCAGCCACCACGGCTCTGGTCCTTGGTGCTCAGTGAGTGAGGGTGTCCGGCCCCAACCCTCCAGGCCGTTGGAGTATCTTCACTTTAGCTTCACACCATAATAATAATAAACTGGCTCAGACTTCCAGGATCCTGAGCTCTGGAGGAGGCAGACACTTGAAAACGTGAGGGCAAGAATGGAACTAGCTCAGGAATCGGCCATGCATGGAGTGAGCTTTCTTTCAGGACGCTGAAGCACATGCATGGGCCAGAACATCAGAGATTAGTCACACTAGGAGCTGTTTGCACAGGGAAGACAAACCTGGTCAGAAAGCCAAGCAGGGCTTTCTCCCAGTCTGTGGAAATGTCCTTGGAGAGCGGGGGTCTGAGTGTCAGGCCCACAGAACTGTGGAGGTACCTCCCCTTCTTCAGCTGTTGTGGAGAAGGCAGAGGACAGTGCCCCCGACCACCAATAACAGCCCTAAATTGCAGACCATGGGGTACAGGAAATCGGGGCTGGTTTTGATTCAGCCAAACTCAAGACAAATCATAGGTGGGCTTTGGGATGTGGTTTGCAAAGAAAAAACAAACACGTCATTTGCTCCAACTATAAATGAAAACCTTTAGTTTTGAAAGAGAAACAGGGTCCCCAGAAAGAGCTAGAAGCATGTGACCACTGGCATTGTGGAGCCTGGGACTCAAGGCCCTTAGCAACAGCCTGAGCCAGGAGCTCACTCCGGCGGCCTGTTGCTGGATGCAGCGGCCAGTTGACTTCTCCCTGCCTTCCCAGTTCTCTGCCAGGGGTGCCTGCTGGCAGTCTCATGCTCCTCTACTTCCTTCCCCATGTGGCTGGCCAATCTCCCAGAGCAAAGGAAATCAGTGCAGGGCTGAACTGCTCAGGAAGCCACCTGAGTGGCCAGGCCTGTGCCCACTCTGTCCTTCCACCCAACAACTCAGTGTTGACCCGGGTGCTCTGCTTTTACCCTCACCAGCTGCAAGGGCACCTGCTTCCTTGAGCTGTGTCTGGCCTGAGGTAGCTCACGGATTGGCTTGGGAAGGGAGACAGGTGCTGTGACACTGAGCCAATAACCAGGCCTCTTATCACCGTGTCCGTCAGTTCGATTGCCCTAACCAGTTCCAAGCTCCAGCTGTGAGGGGCTCCCGTTCACATGTGCTCCTGGTACCCAACAGAAGCTGTTCTTCATTGCAGCTCTGAGCACTGGGAGGAGCTGCCAGGGAACCAAAGCTCTGCTCTGGAGGTGCTACAACCCACCAGATGTAACTCATCACCTCAAGCACACGTCCTGTTTTAACATCCAGAACACACATCCTCCCCTTACCCTCATCCCCTTACCCTGCCTTTCCTAAACACAGAAGGACATCCCTTTTGTAATTCCCTCTTACATCTGACCTGATCAGCTTACATAAAGTCCACACCTTCCTCTCCACCTTCCTCTCCCCTAATTTAAATATCCCTTTCCCACCTAAAATAAATGAGTTACTTTCCCGAGGTGGCTGCTGGATTCTTCTTTGTGAATGCTCTACTTGCCTGAGATCTGACTTCACCAGTGACCTCTACATCTTGGGACCTGACCTTACCAGCCTCATGTACAAGGAGACAGGCCCCGAGATAGGCATCCCGCCTCGAAGTGCCCATCTTGGGGCTTGCCTTTGGCAAAGGCAACTTGAAGCATGTGAATTGTCGATTTAAAGCAATTTCTCCTGGTTCTGCTAAAACCTATCACTTCTGCATTGGTCAGCTCGACCGAATGAAAACATGTGAACGGAATGGAAAGTGGAGGGTCTGGGAGTTCTTTGGTTCAGTCTGACATCCCACATCAGGCAAAGTACTGTTTCTGAGACTCAATGGATGCGAAAATATCTCTCTCTCTCTCTCTCTCTCTCTCTCTCTCTCTCTCTCTCTCACACACACACACACACACACGGATCGTAGATGGAAAGCTATCACACCAACTCACATCTGACTCACCACAAAAACATCTGGGGATATAACTTGTTTTGAAGGGGTTTGGATGCTATGGAAGACTGACAACACGTATTAGATCTTTTATTATCACACATTTCCTAATAATTTCCACAATTCAGTCCTTCCTTTTGTCCTAAATGTATATTCACACTGTAAAGCCTCAGCATTTCTTGCCTGTAAAAACCTTATTATTTCTTCCTCCACCTTTCGAAGACTTCACTGTGTCTGTCCCACCTGAATAAATTTATTGGGTAGAAAGGTCTCAGGAATATTTAATGTCCTGGAGAAAAATCCTTTGCAGGGCATTTTAATAATCTCTATTCTAATAGAAAACAGTTCTTCACAGGGATCTGTCCACTCAGGCCCTGTGTTTGACAATACTTTGCTAGGACTAGCGTTAACTTTACATGATTATTTCAGAGCAGCCAGTACGTGTTTTCCTGCTAGAACCTGCATTTCAACGGCTGTAAAATCCTCCTCAGTGAAAATGTGAAAAATGGAATTTCATGGTCTTGCTCTCTGGTGGGAAGATGTACCGTCCCTTGGAGGAATGAGGAAATTTGTTCTTAATCATGTACCAACACGGGAGGTTGGTTTAAGTCTTTGAAACGGTTTCTGCTCAGTTTCTTCTTCCAACACTGCAATGATTTGCTGGGTGAGCAGTCTGGTCACTTGCTCAGGAGAGGTATCATGAGATTTTTTTTTCCTTTTCAAATATGAGTGGAAGTGACTGAAGAATTAGAGTTCTTTGGAACTCCTGGGAATGATTCCAAGTGGAGCTGCATCTGCCTTTTGCTTTTTCATAGACAACCATATTTCCCATTTTGTTTCCTTTTGCAGATCGTGGCTTTTACAGACTTCCCACTCTGTTTGTTCGTTCTTTTCCTCTGACACAGGGGCCTCTTCTGGACCAGATTTTCATACTCTGAATGTCATTCAGGGAATGTCTTCCAAGAGCCCAATCTAATCTCTGTTCTTTCACACTTAGCACAGTCCATGTCCTGGGTGAGGGATGGTAGTCAGTGGACACTGGACACAAGTGTCTGGGCCAAGAGGACTCTCGGTGGTGGGCTCAGTCTGGACGTGTGGGAACCAATGCATGCCAGCATCGTCCTTGATAGGTGTGGTCCAGGAAAGTGGGAAGGATCCCTCAGCATTATATTCTGTAAAAGCTCTCATGCTTTTGGGAAAACTCAAAATAGAATTATGTGCTGTGATAATTATTATTTGGGTTTTTAACATACCATGTCACAAGTTCACAGAGCCCTTTTCTTGCAGCTTGTGTCAGACTGGGCAGCCGACATGGTTAATTGAGGTTAATGGGGGGAGGTGGCAGACTGCCAATACTAATGAGTTTTTCTTGACTCTTCCTAATATGTATTTTATTCCTCTCGGGGCTTTACTTTTTGTTTAGCTAAATTATTTTATTTATCCCAGAATCCCTGCATGAGCAGGGATCACTCATGTGTCAGAGAGGGTTCAGCCAAACCTCAGCCAAACCCCACATTGCAATGGAAGGGAAAGTTTTCCAGACCAGGGGCCTGTTCTCCTGTCCAGTGGACAGCAAATGGAGGACCAACCTAAGGCCAGCAGGGATGGGAATCTGGCTGGAAATTGATGAATCCATTCTTGCAAAATGTGACCAATAATGAGGGCAGTTGTTGTCAGCAGCCAGTTCTTGGTCCAGCCTCATCTGAGGTGTGGAAAGGTGGAAACGGCCAGTCTCCTGTGTCGACTATGTGTCAGGCAGAGGACTTGGGCTGGGCAGGTACTGTGGATGCAGAGAGCTGTTCTGGGGGAGGTGGCCATGGTGAACAATAGCCACTTCTTATGAGGAGGAAGCTGCTGGGACTTCAGCTTCTGGTCCAGAAAACAAAAACACATTGGCAAGCTGGGGAGTGAGTTTCTGGGAGAGAATGACAGCTGATATGAATCCTGGGGGATTGGTACATGTGAGGGATGTGCGTGTGTGCATGCATGTATGTGTGTGTGTGTGTGTGTGTGTGAGAGAGAGAGAGAGAGAGAGAGAGAGAAAGAGAGAGAGAGAGAATGGAAGCTAATATGAATCCTGCAGGATTGGTGCAAAAGCCTTTAGAAACAAACCCCCAATGTTCTTCACAGTTCTTCTCAAACCCAGATGAGCAGGAGAAGCCAGCCGATGAATCTATCACAGACTGGGTTCCCCTGAGGAGTTGGCATCTATCCGGTGGAATCATCAGACACAGATGTCTGGCCCTGACTCCTTTTATGCTGATCCCCTTCACCCGATACCTTTATTACTTCCATAACTCAGTCCTGTCTGAGCTTCTCCTGAGTAGCAACTTGCCAATAGACAAGGTCATCCAGTTGACCTTGAAGGAAGCTAGAAATGGTAAAGAGAAGTGAGGAATCCAGGGCCATCCACAAAGGCCCCAGGCATCTGCTGGGGAGCAGAGGGCATCACCATGAGCCCAGCAACAGCCACATCTATACCTATGGCACCCCCACAGGGAGGCCAAGCCAGGGAGAGATGGACTGAATTTTGTGGGCTGATTGCTGGTGGCCAGTCCTTCCATTTCTCAGGTCCCAGTGATCTCACCTACCCTGCTTACGCTTCTGTGCAGGCAAGTCTCAGAGGCACCTTCTGGAAGGCTCTTTGAGAATAATACTACTTGTTATGGCTGATCTTTCTTGGAGAATTCTCTCCTCCCTTCTCCATAATTAGAAGGAGAAAACTAAGAGCTGGAGTGATAGCACAGCGGTAGGGTGTTTGCCTTGCACATGGCCAATACGGAACAGAACTGGGTTCAATCCCTGGCATCCCATATGGTCCCCGAGCCTGCAAGGAGCTGTTTCCGCGTGCAAAACAAGACATAACCCCTGAGCACCACTGAGTGTGGCCCAAAAACAAACAAAAAAAAAAAAAAAAAGGAGAAAGCTTACTGTCAGTAGAACCAGAAGAACTAAAATATAGGTGGCACTTATGAAATTAAAAAAAAAAACACAACAACTCATTTTCAGGGAAATCTCTCTGGCTCTTGGCAGGTCCAACATGGGACAGGCACCTGACCCCAACGGGCTTCCCAAGACCACTCACGGCAGAGACTGCAGAGGTTATGATGGAGTCTCAGGAGGTGCAGTGTTGTCTTAATATACTGCCAGGCCATAGGGGCTGCAGGAGCTGGGTCGAACCCAGCAAAGCCTCGCCATCCCCACACCAACACTAGGACTCCTTAATTTATATTAAGACAACAGTGCAGCACTTAGAATTTCAGCTTGTTCTATCTCCCAGGACTAGATGGGCTGGGGAAAGTGTTCTCTTGGTGCCTGTCATCTCTGGCAATGAGGAACTCTAAGGGCAGATGTCTGAGAGCAGAGACATGGCAGTTCAAGGCAAGCCACTTCACCCCACCAGCTCTGAGGCTGCCACATATTAGTTTACACCCAGCTTTTGTCCAGGGCAAAGGTGTTCCCCAACTTCCTCTTTCTTTTCACCAACACTTTGACTTATAAAAGTCCACCTGGAACCCACTCAACCCTTCCCTTCCTGGCTGGGAAATAAAGAGGTTTAGGTTTGGCTTGGAACAGGAAGTGAGACCATAAGGCAAGAAGCCAAGTGACTCCATGATTCTCTCCTGACTGGCTTGGTTTATTAATTCTTCACGGCTACCCTGTTTCCTCAGACCTGTTCACTCGGGGTTGGTATGTGGGGTGATTTCACAGCCACGAATCCCAAACCTATACCAGGTACCTCTCCAGGAGTCCCAGGATTGACACCTGTGTCCAGGGAGCAGATTGGGCCCAGCACACAGCTGGCACAGACACACAGACAAGCAGTGGCTGTAACATCAGACATATCCTCAGCTCTGCATGCACCTGGTCACGATATCCCCACCCAAGGACCGCTGAATTCTTCTTCTCCAGACAAAGGGGAAGAGCCTGACCATCTCCTTAGCTGAATCTGTCTCTGAATTTATTTGCTACTGAAATAAAGTGAAAAGGGAGAAATAAAAGGAAAAGGGAAAAGGAGTCACATTTATTCAAACAAAGTTTTACAAAGTTCAGCAAATGCTTAGTGGACAGAGGAGCAAAGAGAAATATAGAAGTCACTATGGATGGCATCTAACCCCCTTCCACCTGCCTCTCTCACAGGCCAATGCTCTCTTCCCAGGCACTCAGCCCCCTTCCTGTTCAGATTCTCTTATCCCTGGGCAGTGTGAGTGGCCTGGTGAACAGGTACAACCGTGGCCAGGACTACAGCCACTCTGCAGCTGGAAGGAGATCTTCCCAGAAAGTGGGGGGTGAAAGACCAGAACAAGAACAAGGATGAATGGTCCACACCAGAGTGAGGGAGAGGGAGATGAGGTAGGAAAGCACTAATGATTTAGGAACATTCTAGAATTCTGCTTTCAGCTTGTGTGAGTCAGGCCGTATACATTTGAAATAGCAGCTTCTTACTTCACGAACCCTCTGAAGAATGTCAGGAGCTGACCCTGTGGCTCTCTCTGAGGCCCTGCTTGTGGGAGCACTGGCCATGGATGCCCATTTTCAGAGCCCTCACACACCCAAGGGAATGGAAATAGGTGGGGGAAGCAGGGCCATTTTCCGTCTAATCAGTGAGAAAGCTGGGCTTCATCACAGTCCAGGGGGAGACCTTTTCATCAAACGCCAGACACTCTCCACACTCCAGCCGCATGAGACAAATGCCCCGTCCATGCGCCACTGGGCTGGCACACGATCTGAATCAAAAAGACAGAGGTGGAGGCTGTGGGCTGCAGGGAAGGAATGAAAGCAAGGTGGGGAGGGCAGAGGACATCACTTCTGGAGATGTGGCCAGAGACAGAGGCATCCTTGGGCTTTCTTCTTCTCTCTCTCTCTCTCTCTCTCTCTCTCTCTCTCTCTCTCTCTCTCTCTCTCTCTCTCTCTCTCTCTCTCTCTCTCTCTCTCTCAAGAACTGGAGACCCATGCCTCACTGGATGCATGTCTACATGCCACCATGAGTCCTTGTCAACATCCTAGCTTCCCAACCCACGAGTGGAATTATTGGGGCACCAAGCTTTGCAGATGGGTCCTGTCTCAGTCATAGAGTCCCTAGGAAGCAGAGTGACAAGGACGTTAATCTAGGAGGTTTCTAGCGATTGCTGCAATGTCTGATGTTTCTCTTTCATGAAGAGAGTGGTATCTGCCAGGCTCTGCACCTCACCATTCCTTTTCTGCCCAGGGCTGGTCATGTTGCACAAAGAGGGGAGAAGCAGGCAGCCTCCTGGGCCCGTCCTTGGGATGTCTTCCCTGGCAAAGGAAAGGCCCTACCTGAAGCTTCCCTTCTGAGCCTTCTGTCTGGAGTGCATAATTCTTGCCAGTTCACATGGCCCTGGGAGTAGGGGGGCATGTTTTCCCAGGGGCTTGCTGGTGCAGGACAGTAGCAGCGAGGCCTGTTTTGTGCAGTAAGTGTTTCTGAGAGCTCGGCGCATGCAGGATCTGTCTATCCCCCATGGTGGGAGACAAGGAATAAATTCTCCTCTGCTCCAAAGAACATGGGAATGAAGGGTGGCTGGCTGATAGGGATGCTGATGGCTCCTTTTCCATCTCCTGGGGAAGATCCCAGACCCTGCAGAGGCCTGGTCCCTGCTCGGTCCTCAAAAAAGAGGCACTGGAAAGCACTCACCAAGCTATGCCCCACTTCCTGAAAGAAAACCAGCTAGAAGAAAATGGCTACAGAGAGGAGACCCAACTGCAGCTGATGTGGGACTTCCTCAGGTGCTAACCAGGATGAGCTGTCCTTCCCTCTGAAAACCTGCAGGCCTTCTCATTGTGAGCATTCCCTACCTCCACTGTCCATTCTTCACAGCTGTGCTGCTTTTAATGGCCCTGTCCACAATATGTGCATCTTAAGCTAAACTCTGTGCTCTTTAGAATAAGAAGCAATTTTGCATATAATTATTTGCATATCTCTTTTTTTCTTTCTAACCCTCAGGACGAGTAGACACATTAGATATTTGCTCAATTAAGTTTGGAGGTAGATTAAAGCCAAAAGTTCATGCAGAGCACATTCTAAAAAAAGAATTAAAGCAGTAGTGTCACAAACTAAGCATCGAAAGGCTACAGAAAAGCCAGATTCAGAGATCTGGAGTAACTGCCCGGGGTTTCATCTCAGACTCCAGCCTCCCAGAAGTCAACAGGCAAAGAAGAGGAATTCGTCATGGCTCTTGCAGAGAGCAGAGTGGGAGGCCCCCCCTCCGCCTGGAGGGAGTGTGTGGGAGGAGGCTGCCAGCCCCCTGTAGGGGGCACAGCTGGAGGGTGCCAGACTCTGTCAGTACAGACTCATTGCCAACAGAAGCTCCCCAGAAGAAACCAAGGTCAGCGATTCTACTCCTGTACCCATATTCAGCAGAGAGCTTTAGCTCTCTCGGGTCTGAAAACATGAAGGCCCCTTCCTGGATCTGGCTCAGCACTGATGGAGCCTGCTGAGCTGTGTGAAGGCTGCTGTGGGGTCCCTAGGTGGGCCCCATGGGTCTCAGAGGACTCCAGGGAATGATGGTAAGGTTCAATGCTTCTCTCACCCAAAGGGCTGCCATCACTTGCCCACGGAGTGGGGCCAGGCTCAGCGTGTTCTGAGACTAACATCAGAGTAGGGGCACAGACCCGCCGACTCCAGGCCCAGCCTCTTAGACAATTGACGACTTCTGCGGTGTTCTGCAGGATGCCAGAGCCTGCCCTGAAGGTCGCTGGGCTGGAGAGGAGTTGACACCAAGTACCCCATCAGGTCTAGGCCTTGGAGAGGCTTCCCTGGAAGCTTGAGATTGTTTATCTGCCCCTGCCATGTACCAGAGAAAAATGTTCCTCCACTCCAGCATAGTTCCCAGGGACAAAATCCTATTCCTGAACCAAGTGTTAATGATTTTTCTTTTTGTTTGCTTTTGGGCCACACCTACTGGCTCAGGGTTTACTCTGTTTCGCTCTGCGGTTAGAAATTAGTCCTGGGCCGGGAGAGATAGCACAGCAGCGTTTGCCTTGCAAGCAGCCTATCCAGGACCAAAGGTGGTTGGTTTGAATCCCAGTGTCCCATAGGGTCCCCCGTGCCTGCCAGGAGCTGTTTCTGAGCAGACACCCAGGATTAACCCCTGAGCACTGCCAGGTGTGACCCAAAAACCAAAAAAAAAAAAAAAAAAAAAAAAAAAGAAAGAAATTAGTCCTGAGGCCTGTGGGCTTGGAGGACTATATAGGATGATGGAGATCAAACCAAGGTTGGCTATGTGCAAGGCAAACGCCCTACCCACTACCTACTCCAGTCCCAGTGTTATTGCTTTTATGTAACTGGATACTGATGGAAAACTCCAAGTGTCTTTAGGCTCAGATCATAGATTTTACTTCATTCATTCTTTCACTCACTTCAACAATGAGTGGTTGACCAGCTTTCAGAACTATTATTGCTCAAGATACAATCACATGAATGAGACAAAACTCTGTCCCTTTGAAGCTGACATCCCAAAGCAGGACAATGATGAGGGTGAAAGAGGTGACCGACGTAATCCTAACTGTCAGGCACAGAAATCTGAAAGAAGAGACTAAAAGACAGTGTCTTTCCAGGTATAGACAACACAGTGGAAGATGGTCTAGAGACACACGCACACCCAGGAACCCATAGAACTTAACTGTGTCTAAGTACTTGGAAGTCTAAGAGAACCCAAGAAGCCAGACAAGCTAGAGAAGTTTATAAGTAACACATTCCTGATATAATAGAAAGGACCAAAGATCTTTACCTGTTTCTCAAAGCCAAATTTCTTTTTGGCAAAACTTTTATTAGACAAAAAAAGGGGGGGGGGGCAAAGCCTTCGATTTTTAGAAATGTCGATTATTCCCTAACCAGGATAGAACATATTGCTTCATAAAATGTCAACATCAAAACAATATAGAAAAAATAATTACAGACAGTGTTAGTGTTGTAAGCTGATAAGGACCAGATGGTCTTTTGTATTTATGGTTTTCCTTGAGCATACAAATGCTTTGGGGATCTAATTAGCCTTCTATAAACTCAAACTGGGTAATTACTATCATTATCCCCTTTTCAAATAAATCTGAAGTCTAAACTGCAATTATGTTTTTTTATCTTACATTTGGTATTCACACATTTCAAGAATTGTTCTTTGCCATCTACTCGAGAGAACTTCTGAACATGAACTCAGAAGTAAATGAGGCGCAGGGGGTGAATTATAGAGACATTCTAGAATGTTCTCTTGGAAGAAGTCTATACCACACCCTTAGCCCTCAGTCTGTTTCCACCACAGTCAGGAGTCTGGTACTCACTGCTAGGATGTCCCGAATAGCTCTAGCAGAGCCCTGACTGGATGCTGACCAGGTATGGCCAACAGAGGAGGACATGAAGGCCCAGGCCCCTGCCTGGATGCTTTTTGGGGAAGACCAGCAGAGGAAGACACAACAGTGTAGCCCTCAGCCCACAGGCACCTAGCCATTCTGTGCAGAGAAACAGTCCTGAAATCTGGGCTGTTACATAGAAGGGGACTTAGTGTGTGGGGCTTGGTCATTAATTTAAAGAGTTAAGTAACTGAAGGGACAGTGCCATAATGTCTGAGATAGGCATGGCCAATGATATCTTTTTCATTCTCTGCACCTGCACCTAAGAAGGAGCTAGTGCCCCAGGCCTCCCAGTGCCAGCCCAGTCAGCTCCACACTGTGCCAGCACCACAGACCCCAGCTAGTGGCCTGGTCCATGTACATACATGACTTGGCCTTGACTGCTAAACTTCCATTTCTCAGGAAAGAGTAAATGCCCAGGGTAAAACTCACTGTCCAACATAGGACAGCCTTGTTTGTCTGATGCTAACTGGATCTCTTCAGTCAGGCTTGCTCATGATGGGTGAGTCCTTCAGAAGATAAAATGATGAAAAAGAGGGGCTGGAGTGAAAGCATAGTGGTAGGGTGTTTGTCTTGCACATGGCTGACCCAGCACAGACAGTGGTTCGAACCCCCGGTGTCCCATATGGTCCCCCAAGCCAGGAACGATTTGAGCGCACAGCCAGGAGTAACCCCTGAGTGTCACCAGGTATGGCCCCCCCAAACAACAACAACAACAACAACAACAACAACAACAAGGACCTAAAGGAGATCCAGGGGCCAAGCAGTCTCAGGAGCATTGAGTGGAAATTAAAATGGTCAAGCCTAAATACCCAAACCAAAGTCAATGCCAAAAAAACCAAAAACCAAAAACCAACCAACCAAACAAACAAAAAAACCGGGGCCAGAGCAGTGGTGCAAGCGGTAGGGTGTCTGCCTTGCAAGCGCTAGCCTAGGATGGATTGCAGGAGTAACCCCTGAGCGTCACCAGGTGTGGCCCCCCAAAACAAAACAAAACAAACAAACAAAAATCAAGGGACCCAAACTATAACAAGCTCTACACAAAAGAAACCTGTTACACTAGCAAATCAGGGGGCTAAGGGTAAAGGTATGGGATACATACTGAGAACGGTGGCGAAGGGAGGTCAACACTAGTGGTGGGAATTTTCCTAATTCACTGTCACTATTTACTTTAATATAACTGTGAAAAACTTGTAATTCACATTGGTCTCAATAAAAATTATGTATATATATGACAAAAAGTAATTACATTTTTTTTTTTTTGTTTTGGTTTTTGGTGCACTCAGTGGTGCTCAGGTATTACTCCTGTCTTTGTACTCAGAAATCACTCCTGGCAGGCTTGGGGGACCATATGAGAAATTGAACCCGGAAATTGAACCAGGGTCAGTCGCGTGCAAAGCAGATGCCCTACCCATCATGCTATCACTCTGGCCCCTAGAAATTAGTTTCTGAGGAATCCTGGCAGGACATGGGTGAGAGATCAGGTAATGGCAGTATCTTATTGATAGCAAGAAGAGTTGCTGGTCTGACTCATTTCACTTTCTGCTCAGTCAAGTACTGGAAAAAGTCAACAGGTTGTGTCTCTCACCAGAGCTGGCAACATCTCTGCAGTTCCCTTTAGGCACCCAGTGACCAGTACCCTCACTGGAAGGCAACTGTAGACACGGCGCAGGGAAATGTTTAGTTTAAATCTCAAGACAAAACGTGCTCTCCTCCCCTTTAATCTCCCATAACACAGACAAGTGTTGAAGTCACTCCAGTTACATTAAAGAGAAGCGTCTGGCTTTGCTCAGTGCCAGCTGGGTTAAAAGCAGCTCTGTTTCCAGAAAGAGAATGGCAAACTCTGAGAGGAAGCAGCAGGCATCCTGGGGAATTGAGATGTTGAACAAATGGCTGGAATGTGCCTTTAAGTCTATTTAAATAATTTTTTTAGAATTATGCGGAGTTGAAGCCTGAGAACTCTTTTCCTTACATATAATTAAAACAGAAAGCTGAAGACCTCAGTAGACGGCAATTCCTGATATTTTAATAATAATGTAGAGTGCCCTTGTGTGCTGGCTTTTTATTAGCCAGATTAGAATGTGCTAAACATATACCAGCTCTTGGGGAAGATGGGCAAGAGCACTGAGTCAGGAAATGCTCCAGGACAGGCTTCCATCACACACACCAAAACTGGATAGTCAAAGTTGGCAGAGCAAACTACGGGAAATGTATTTCTTTTTGTCTTTTGACTTCTGGGCCACATCTGGGAGACTCAGGGATTATTCCTCACTCAGTGCTCTGGGGTCACTCCTTGCAGCACTGGGAAACTGTGACACGAGGATGGAGTGAAGTGTCCAGCATGTCCAGCTCCATAGAGCCACCTCCTGGAGCCTGCAGTGTGTCTCTAGAGATCACAGACATGACAATGCTCTTCTGACGTTCTGTTCCAGCCACTTCCAGGACACAGTAATAGGAGAATCTGACTGAAAGAGCTGGCTCATGGGACATGGGGGAAGCAGAGAAGTTGACAGGGCTGTCTAGAAATTGCCCACATCGGCCAGGTCCACAGTCAAGGCAGGGGCCAACGCCAGATCACGCAGAACTCATGGTGGCCCTCCCAGGTGTCAGCACTGTGGCAAGCTGAAGACTGAGTTCACTGTGATGACAGTTTGGGTATGCCTGGCAGGAAAAGAGCTGCCAAGTTCTCTCCTACAGAAACAGCCATCAGACGAGGTCCATAGACCCTGGTCAGATTGCTGGGAAAGCTCTGTCTCTGGAAACAAAATGGAGTCCTCCAGGACAGACCCCTCAGGATGTTCCTCTTGTGAGTGAAAAACTCCATGTGTCTAAAGATACCCTAGCACAAGCAGAGTTGGTGGCACGAAATAAAACATATGTGTCTCAGGAATCAGAGGAGAAAGAGAAACAGAGAATGCAGGAATGAACAGTGATTGGTGTAAAAATCATTCTACACTCCGTATCTCCAACCCCAGGTTAACGAGTCTAAAACAGAGTCGCTGCCCAAAATAATCCAGACCAGGTTGAGGATGAAACATGTATAGTCTGGCAATCTTCATCTCGTATACCCCCCTCCAACTACCTGTCAGAACTTTCTATTGAGTACAGAGGCCACCCCAAGTGGGGCAGTAAGGACATAGTAAAGGCAGATAGCTCAGCCTACTTTGAGCCTGTCGTACCCAGGTTTACATATAAGACAATCTTTGTTTTGGGTGAAACCAAGTTGTAAACAAACAGATACAAAGAAACCAGACCGGGGCCGGCGAGGTGTCGCTAGAGGTAAGGTGTCTGCCTTGCAAGCAGTAGCCAAGGAATGACCGAGGTTCGATCCCCCAGAGTCCCATATGGTCCCCCCACGCCAGGGGCAATTTCTGAGCGCTTAGCCAGGACTAACCCCTGAGCATCAAATGGGTGTGGCCCAAAAACAAACAAACAAACAAACAAACAAAAAAAGAAACCAGACCAAATGATCTTTGTTTTGGGTAGAGCAGGATATAATCTAAGAGGTAGGTAAGGTCACCAGGGCAATCGGCACCAGGACAGCTTGACCTGCTGCCTCTCATTTGTGCCTTTCATGACAGCATTCTCGAATGGGAGTAGAGTGCAAATGGTGCCAGTGTGGCAGCAAGGAAAAAGCAGAGTGTACCATGTCTGCAGATTTCAGGGCTCCTTCCAGACTCTCCTCTGGCCTGGCAGGTTAGGAAGCACAGACTCTACCTGGTGGTCTTTACAACCTCCACAGTGACACTCTTTCATCAAGGATGTCCATTTGAAGGAGAAGCTGGATCACAGTTGGCAGTGCTCAGGGATCACTCCTGGCTCCGTGCCAAGAAGACTGGATGTAGTGGAGGGGATGGAAGGCAGGTCAGCCATGTGCAAGGCAAGTACATACCACCACTATCTCTCCATCCCTCATTAAAAGTGGTTGATTGTTGGGTTACACCTTATTTGACCTAAAACAAATTTTATCCCTGGTTTCTTTGTATATGTTTGTTTACAACTTGGTTTTAACCAAAACAAAGATTGTCCTACTTGTCAACCTGGGTGGGTTTACTGCTCCACCCAGGGATGATCTCTGTACTCAATAAAAATGATAGCGAGCTCCATACTAGGTAGAAGACTGCCAGACTATATGTGTTTCACCCTCAGCCTGGTCTGGATTGTTTATTGTGCAATCCTGATTCAGATTCATTCACCTTGTCCTGGAGATACAGCATGTAGGGTTATTTTACAGTTGACATAAAGAAAAAAAAAACTTTAAATAGAATTTAAAAAGCAAAAATTACATCCAAGATCTTCCTACTGGCACCTTTCACCTGTCCATATGCACTACAAATCAACCATTTCAATTTTGTTTTTATGTTTTCTTCAAGAAACTCCAACAGCTCCTGTTAGGAATATTAACTGACTCAACTTTTAAGAAAAGCAATGTGAAGATTTCTTAAAAAACTAAGAACAGAATTCTCATATGATCCAGTGATAGCACTTTTTGCCAAATCATTGAAAAGATATATGCATACCTGCGCTCAATGTAGCACTTAGTACAATAGCCAAGATATGGAAACAATATAAATGCCCAACTACAGATGAATGGATCAATAAGTTTTGCTATATGTGAAATGGAATACTATGTAGCTGTAAGAACAGACAAATTATACAATCTGCAGTGACATGGATGGAACTAGAGGGTATTATGCTAAGTGAAGTCAGTGAGAAGGAAAATGATAGATGCAGAATGATCTCTCTCATATATGGGATTCAAAGATGCATAGTGAGGAGGCACTGAAAGGCCAAAAGACAACACAACTACGGAGCTGGTCTGCAAAAATCTGTGTGTTTGTGGGCTGAAGAGAATGCATGCATGAAGCCAACAGTATTAGTATCATAAAACCACAGTATCTCAATAAAGGTTAAGCAAACACAAGAAACCCCAACAGCTCCTTGTGCTTTCAGCAGTTATTTAGTGAAGGGCCAGAAAGCCCAGTTCACAGAGTAGAGGGAGTTGAGTGGCTTCCAGGAGGTCCAGAGAGAGAATAGATGCTCTTGCTGCTGGGCCATTGCTGGCTGGAGCTTCCTATCTGTGCTGAGTGGGCTGGCAGAGGAAGGGAGGGCCTCGCATTCTCAATGACATGAGTGCAGCAAATAGCTGACCCTTTGAGTCACTCAGCAGGCCCCTGGAGCCTGGTGTGGAGCAAACCTGCGTTCCCACTCACTGCCACTCTGAGAAGGCAGGAGGAAGCACACACACAGAGTGGAGCTGGCGAGTGGAATGAGAGCAGACAGGCCACTGTCAAATAGATTCGGTGCTGTTCCCCACAGGAGAGAAGCACTGGAGTTGACCTAGTTTCATGAGGACCTGAGGGAGGAAAACAAATTGCAAAATTCTTGACCTGTTACCATACAGATCTGGCAGCTGGCAATGCGGATCTCCACTCTCCGGTTCCCAAGGCCCTGCCTTCCTGTCTGTTTAGGAAGTTTTTCCAGAGGAGCCAGCGGGTCTCAGGCCACATTATCAAACCTGGCTGAGCAAGGCCTGGGACTCAGTGAGGTGCAGAGAAAACATGGAAGTACACCAAAGCTGGGTCTTCTACCATCTGAGATAAACCATCCACCTAGGGCTGAGGGCAGGAAACTTGTCAGCAGCCCGTGTGGGTGGGGCAGTAAGAGTTGATACTAGAGAGGAGGAAATACAATGAAGAGACAAGAGCAAATCTGGAAGGTTCGAAAGTCATAAATGAATTAAGTAGAAGTCCTTGGGCAGGCAGATAATCATGCCACAAGCTGAACACAGTTGACAGAGGGGTCTAGGGGACACACACGATGAGGGCAGCAGTGAGGGGAACAAAAGGGGAACTTTGCACACCATAGGTCAACCTATGGTCACAGAGCAGCTGGGGGAACAACAGTGTCTGGAGAGCCCGAGGAGGCCCCTGGATGAGGAGCCAGAGGCACATGGGACACGAAGAGGCACAAGAAAAGGTCCTGTGGGATTGGAGGGTGTCCAGTGGGGAGCATTCCTCTGGGAGTCCATGTTGAGTTGAAGACTCTTGGAGGCTCTGGCACCAGCTCTGGCTAGGACATCGCAGGGCCAGGTGGGGGCTTGGGCTTGGAACTTGTGTCCTTCTCTCTTGTCACTAGTTTGGTCCAAGATGATTGAGATCCAGGTGACATGAGAGCAGAAAGAAAGTCCCACAAAGTCATTTTTCCAGACGTGAGGGGATCATTTTCTGCAGTGCCTGTGTGTGAGCAAATTTGCACACATGCTTTGCTTCACAGACTCCACCTGATGTAACAGAACATGACATCATACACATGACATCATAGTCGCTGTCACAGTAACAGCGAGAGACATTCCAAACCTGTCTGTGCCTCCGTGGGGAGGAGAAGCAAGAGGGCCAGAAGAAACACTCTCACAAGCAACTTTGTGCCTTTTCCATGGGAAACACCATCTGGTGGTACAGAAAGGGAAGCGCAGAAAACATACACAGAAGCCCACACACAGCAGCTCACTGTGCACTGCCTGTCCGTGTTGGAAGACCAAAGGCCAAGTTCAAAGAGCATGTCGAACGGGGGAACCAGCCTGGATAACAGCCTTCCGAGGGGCCTCTAGAGCACGATATGAAGAGCCAACTTTCAAGTTTTCTCTGCTTTAAGAGACACCATAGAACAGGAGCCAAATGGAATAGTCTTTATACGTTTTGATCAAGATACACAGGAGAAAAGTCCGTTATGAAGATAATGAAAAGTTCTTTGAAGGAGTAAACTCCCTGGGCACTCTGTGATAGAATTGCCAAGTTCAGGATATGTATGCCTTGTCCCCTTGCCTAGCGGCTTTCTCAGAGGGCTCTAGAGGCCAGTTCAACGTGGATAGCGGCCCAGGAGGATGGCAGGACATAGTGGCATACCACCCCTGTTTTGCCCTGGTCCCTATCACCCACAGTACTTGCTGCCCCTGCCCTCACAGTTCAGAGGAGTGTCCTCTCCAGACCAAGCACGTGCAAACTGTTCCTTCCATCACATGGAGTGACTTCAGTCTTCCTGTGTCAAGGCCCATGCCCAAGGGGGGGTAAGTTCCTTTCTAGAACATGGGCTTGGTAGTCAGGATCTGTCCCTCCTGACCAGACAGCCTATAACCTTTGTGACTTACCGGTGCAACTGCCCAAGTTGCCTCTGTCCTTGCTCTTCTGGCCCCAGCCCTGCCAATGAGGATCCTTGTACTGCAGACACGCACAAACAGCTCCTTCCACTGTATGCCAAGAGGCAGCATCACCACCTTTGGGGCTCCTAGGCCCAGCCCAGTGCCTTCATATCCCCTCTAATATGGGTCTTTGAGTATCCAGCCCACAGCCATCAGGGGACCCCAGCCTGGGGAGTCCCCTTTACTCTGGAGACCTTGGGGCATTGGTGCAGGCCAAGGAGAAGCCCTGGTTCATTCCTTTTCCTCTGAAGGAGGGCCTGCACAAAGGGGGTATCTGGTTTACCTGCCACAAACAGGAATGGGGACCTGCAGGTTGCAGAACTACAGGAGCACTTCCTTGCTGAGTCGGTCACTCACAGCTGCATTATCGAAGCATGGGCTGAGTCTTATACACCTTCTTGGATGGATGGTGTTCAAGGGACCCTTGGGAGAGAGAACGTGATGGGCTCACCTCATTCCACCAGCCCAGCTGGCATTTGCCAGCAGACAGGAAGCAGCTAGTACCCTCTGGGTGGCCCTTCCATTTTTCCTCAGCCCACACAAGCAACTGCTGGTCAGTCTCTCAAGGAAAACATTCTGGAACAGCTTTCTGCTCATTCCCTAGCTGGTATATCTGAAGAACTTAAGTGTTTGGGAGAACATAACCGGCCCCCAAAGACCCACAAGGATCAGAAACAGAAGCCAAGTCCTTTGACAAATGATCTCATGAGGTTCTTTTTCTTTTTTTTTTTTTAAGGAACAAAAAAGCTAGAACCTTCCATGCAAATTTTAAACTTCCTCCTGATCTCAAAGTCTTTTCTGCTGAGCCAACAAAATGATACGCATAAATTCTCTTCTGGACTCTCAGACCAAAAAAGTATTAGAGGTTCATTTCTCTAAATTCCCTGATTAAATCATGGAATCAAATCAGACGACGAAATTAAATTCCAGCTTTGGAAACTACCATTTCAATGGTTTCTTAAAATTAACTCTAACAATAATTTAGGCAAATATAATTCCACTGTTTTTCTCCAGTTGGGGAGAAAGACAACTTTGGCTAAGTCTAAAGTCAGACTTTGGGGCGGCTCCAGGGGCTGAAAGGAAGCGTCCAGCCACAGTGGTTTTCCAGCCCTCTGTCATCTTCCAACTAATCCTCCATTAGGATGCCATTTGTTTGTTCACTTCAAAGCTCTGGCGACTTTTTCGCATTTTTCTGAAAACAGGGATTTACTGTGGCAGGCACTTTGGCAATCACTTACCATGAGCATCAATTTTAGTGCTTTAATTAAGCCCAGGCAGTTCCTCTGCTGACATGACTCTCCTCTGGGGGTCATGGCTCTTCAACGGGACCTGATGTTTCAAAGTGACAGATAGAAGGAAGTTCAGGTCTGAGGTGAGCTAAGAATGTCTTGGGATTGGGGCAACTGGTCAACCTGCTTTGAAAAATGAAGAGTCTGGAACTTGATTTATCTAATCTGACCAACCCTGAGATTCAGTGGTTACAATGAGGACGTTGGGGACCTAAGGAGCCGCTGTGTCTGCAGGCAGCAGCGTAGATGGGCTCTTGAGGCCGTGAGGTTGTGGGGCTGAGTCTGCTGCGGTCTGGTGGTGGAGGCCTGCGGAGAGTTCCAGGAGCTGCTCACTGCTCTCCGGTGTCAGTCAATCCTGTGGGTAGCAGGCACAGGATGCAGGGCTCTTGTCATGGGTGGACCATGGTAGTTTGCTGTTCCACAGCAGGGATCCACCCCATCTCCTCATCCTGTTTTCAGTGAGCAAGGAGTGAGATTGTGCCACTCCCCAAACATCATGTTGGAATTAGAGTCAGTTCTCCCAAGCAGGCTCCACTGAGGGCCCTGAGGGAGGAAAGTAGGATGTAGACAAGGCTGGTATTACAGTCCCGGAAGGCCAGGTCATCTAGTCCTCAGAACATGTTTTTTCTTCTCTGCAGTATTTTCTTAGGCTGCTACCTAGTATTCATGTATATGTGTATATCTGTGTGTGTCATTTAGGACTGTGGAGCAAAGTGAGGGCCTTATACATCCTAGGCATGAGTTTCACCACTGAGCCATATACCCAGTCCTGTTTACTATTTTTCACCTGACCTGAGAGAAAAGAAAGATCAGAGGGAAGACAGGTCAGAACAGGGCAACACAGAAGAACTGGAGAGAGAAAGAGTCACAGAAAGTGAGTTTGACAGAGTCCTTCATTAATCATGGACTAGGAACTATTTTATTCAGTGTGTTGGATCAGTACAAGTGTATGAGGGAGCCCAGGGCTACCAGGCTATCTCTCACTTCCGTGACCATCTACAAAGTTCCATCAGGGGCAGAAAGTGTTGATCCAAGAACCTTAGGAGTACAGCAAAGAAGCCCGATGGTTACACCCACAACCACATCAGCCAACTATGGCAAGTACTGTAGAGAAATGTGTGTGCTCTGAGAGGGTGAAAGGGAAGCATTCCCTCCCAGGAAAGGTTTATCATAAAATATGCCAGATTTTAAGATTTGAAGCAACTCAAAAGAAAGAAGAGAAAGACACAACATTTAGATCTAATCCTTGACTGAGCAATAGAAATGGCTAAACTTCTGAATACTTTAGAAGTGAGTATTAACACTATGATCCACAAACAAAGGTGAATCTTTTGGGGTCTCCCTAGCCCATGCAGCATTAGACAGAACACTGAGAATGGGAGTCCTGCTAGCCAGACAACAGCGCTTGAGAGAGGAACCCGTGTTGATGAAAAGCCTCAGTAGCTGCTCCCAGAAGGTCCAATGAAAGGTCGTTTTGACACAGGCAACGGTAGTCCTTGGTACCCATGTGTTGGTCAGTGCCAACCCAGGCACATTCAGTCATGTAAAAACCTCACCTTGTATCAATGGATAAAATCCTCCGTCAATTATTAAAACAATCCAGAAACGTCTGCATAAAAATGTCTGTGCACTCATACTAAATGTAGAACCATGAGAAGCCTCAATGGAATTTATTTCTACAATTACTGACAAAGTTTCCAACTTAATCATTCTTCATTTCACTCACTAGCAAGGGAAGACCATTTTAAATGCTCATTTCATCTAATGTGCTGTCAATTATCCAAAGTGTAAACCCACCAATTGATGATAAATAAAATAAATAAAAACATTCCAGATCCATTTGCAGAGAAATGGAAACAGTAGCAGTGGGAATAATGGTCTCACAAACGCATGAACACACACACACACACACACACACACACACATTCACACTACCTCCTTCAAATCTGCTCTATTACTCTTGCTACAGCTCTGAGGAGCTGCTTTTCACTCACATTTCTGATTGCTCTTTGTTTTTAATCCCCCAAGAAGCTTTTATACCAAGGAGAGAGTTTGGTCCACAATCTACTTTTAACTCAGACATACCCGAGTTGCACTGAGATCTTTGTGAATGTAGTTTCTATGAGTTCACCAGGAAAATAAATGTGCTTCTTGCATCAGGAATTTGTTCAGACATATTTAGAACACATGTTGGCATGCCAGCACACATACTTTCACACAACAAACACATTTCACCTCTGGCCAATTTTGATAGGTTTTCACCCTATGACTAATTGACTACAGGCTTCCTACCTCAACCCATGACTTTGTGAGTATTTCACCATCTCTAAGAACCCTATAGAGCAAGAGGTGTAGACACTGGGTTAGCTTTTGAAAAACAGAAGTGCCCACAGTTGGCTAGGAAGCAGTCTAAATAGGTTCTCATGGGAAAGACAGGCCCTTTCTTTGCTCAGGAAGAGCTCAAGGACACAAGGTTCCAAGGGTTTTGGAATGGACAGTAGGGAGAATTTCCAGCTGTAGTCTGACTTATTTCCAAGTTCTTCTTCTGGCTTTCACCACAGAAAGAACATACTTCCATCCTCCTGCAATTTGCCACAGATGATTCTCAGGGTCCCCTGCACCCCTTCCAGGCAGGTTTTCTGGGAGTCCTTATGCCTCTGGCCAGAGCCGCTGCTCCGAGACACCGACTGCACTCAACACTGGACTGTACTTTTCCTTCCAAACATCAAGCTTCCTCTCAGATTTTGGCTACTTTCCTGGCTCTGGTAGGTGTGACAACCCTGAAATATTAGCATGCAACCAGCTGACCAGTTCACAGAGCTTTATCCTATTTCTACCACACTGTCAGGAGAGTGCAGCAAGAAGCAGATGGAAAGTACATAACCTGCAAATCACGTATGTCACACCTAAGAGGCAATTTTTTCCCATTTGGTTTTCTATTAAAAATTGAGTAATTGTAATGTGAAAGCATGCTCACAAGATGGAAAAGTAACAACCAACAGCCTCCCATCCATAAGGAGTTGAAATGAAAAGTAAATTAACTGAGCAGTGGCAAGTATCAATATGCCGCTAATAAAAAGCCCATCCGAACCCGTGTGTGACGCCGCCACTAACAACTCCCTGGAAATGGAAACGAAATGCATTAACTTTGTGCTGGAACATTTTCAGGTCAGGGGATTGGGACTGGCTCACAGGAGAGAGGGGACGACGATGACTCAGCCCTTTCCCTTGTCTGGGAGATTTGTCATACTCGGCCTCCTGTGTCATTAGCTGGTGGCTCCTGCAGGGATCCCAGCTTTTAATTTCCGGAACATACTTCAAACCTCAGCTGCAGTGTTAGATGCCACAGTGTTTTTCATTTTACGGCGAAAAAACATGTTAAAAAATAGAAGCACTTTGTTCTCTTGACAATACACCTAAGGAAATTTAGGCAGATTGGAGGGACGTTGGGCCAGAGTCGCAAAGGGAATTGGAGGGGCTTTGATGCAGACACTGGTGACAGTCAAGGTGATCAGACAGAAACACACGTTTGCACCAAGGCCTTACCTCAAACATGACTCAGTAAGAAAACTGTAGCCCTTTTTATTTAGGAAGTGAATTATAAATGGGTAATAACGATAAAGTCAGATGATTAAATTATAAAATCAGAAGATGAGGGGCTGTGACTCCTGTGTAAAGAGGAGGCTTTAATAATACATGGTGTATGGAATGGACGGCTCTAATTACATGGTATTCAAGAGGACGCTCCACATTCGAATTGTTTATCTTACAGTTAAATACATGCTTAAAATATAGTTCTGCTTGGTTAATTTGTTTCAAGAGTGAACAGCAAAACAATAATTATTCCTTCATATATGCAAGAAATCCCTAAACATTTGCTTCAAAACTGGCTTAGAAACAATGGGGAAAAGCAGTAAAGTTCCCTAAGGAAACAAAATCTTGTGTTATTAATGAATTTTGCATTAACATTTCTCCAGAAGTCAATGCAAAAATCCATGAAATTAATTGCTGCCATGTCTCTCTGGTCCAGCAACAGAGCCTGAACGTGCCTTGCGGCTGGTGTGGGGTGTCTGTGTTCTGGTCGCACCTCCCCGCCTGCTGACCAGCCCAGCACTCACTGCCTGATGCACATTGGGGTCCGTGACTCAGGAGCAGGCCTGAGCATGCCCCACATTTGGGTGCAGCATGGTTAGACGTGTTTTGAGTGATGGACAGTGAGTGATGCGGCCTGTGTCAGAGCCAGCCCAGCTCAGACACTGTCCAGGAACCAGAGATGAGTTATTACTCCACAGAGGACTGTGCCACCAACTTCTACAAGATTCCTGGCTTAGTATGGCAGATAGAGACAATATGGAAATACAATCCCTCACAATTAAGTTTGTTAGGTTATTCTGCACTTCTTTATTTTAATCTTTATTAAATTTTTTAAATTTAAAAGAATTTTTAAAGTTATTTTTTTAAATCTTTATTCAAGCAAAAATTCTTAATAAAAATAATCTGAGACCAAGAGGTCCTGGCTTACAAAATTTAACAAATTGGGGCTGATTGGGTAATTGGGTAAGATTGAATCAGAGGTAACAGGAGGACAGTGGATGGTCACAGGCACTTCTTTGACTGGTGGGGCAGTAATTTTGTATACAGACATGTTACCTATGTGATACAAGAAAAGAGAAAGCAGAACCACCACAAAACCCTTCCCGGTAACTAGCCCAGCTGCACAAATGTTTGCTTTCCCACTGTCTGGCCTATTTATTCCTTTTTTTTTTTTTTAAATTAATTTTACTAGTAGTATCCTATTGGGTGTGAGGTGACTTCTAACTAAAGTTTCAGTTTTAATTTTTCTTTTTATTCAAAATTATATATTTATTTAAGCACCATGATTACAAACATGTTTGTGGTTGGGTTTCAGTTATAAAAAAGAACATCCCGCGGCCCAGAGAGATAGCACAGCGGCGTTTGCCTTGCAAGCAGCCGATCCAGGACCTAAGGTGGTTGGTTCGAATCCCGGTGTCCCATATGGTCCCCCGTGCCTGCCAGGAGCTATTTCTGAGCAGACAGCCAGGAGTCACCCCTGAGCACCGCTGGGTGTGGCCCAAAAACCAAAAACCAAAAAAAAAAAAAGAACATCCCTCTTCACCAGTGCAATCTTCACACCACCAATGCCCCCATCTCCCTCATCCCCTATCCCCTGCCTGTTTTCAAGACAGGCATTTTACTTCTCTCACTTATTGTCATGATAGTTGTTGGTGCAGTTACTTCTCTAACTGAACTCACCACTCTTTGTGGTAAGCTTCGTGTCTAGCCTATTTCACTGTTCATGGGCACAATGTTCTGTGAGACTATCCTTGGGGGAAACAGAGAGCCTGAGAGCACAGCAGACCAAATGTACCCCTGCCACCAACTGACACTCTGGGATGGTGAAAAGGTAGGCTTGAGCCATGTTGGTAAAGTCTGGCATGGGGCTTTGCATTTCCAAGGAGCATCTGGGACTCAGGAGCTTCAGACTGATATGGGCTAAAAAGCTGATGTTGGCTTGTCAGTGGGCTTCAGCAGACACATGCTCTGGGCACTGCGAGGCCATGCCATTGCCAGTGCAGAGGCAGAAAGAACAGGTGCCCTGCAGAGCACACATGTACAGCCGGTGTGCCACCTGTGATGCTATGAGTATCAGCAGCTGCTCCATCCCACAGCACGCAGCACACGTGTGCTAGGCATGACAATCCCAATAATGCCCAGGACAGACCTGGGGACGCAGGGACATCAAGGAGACAAACAGATGGGAAAGGGAAGCACTGAACTGAGTCCCCTGTAGGTTCTGAGAGAGAACTCAGTCACAGGCGTTGCAGCCTAGAGATGCAGGTTTGATTCTGAGCACTGCTCAGTCCCCAAAGCTCTTAAGAGGAGCTGGTCTCTTTAAGGAGATAAGTGCTAAACTCAAGGTTGACTTTCCTTTTCTAGGACTTTATTAAAGAGCAAAAACTCTCTCACTGCAATGATGGAAAACTTCGGATGAACAAGGCTGTTTGTCCACATGACCCTAAGATACCATTGAGCCCTGGAAGGAAGAGAAAGGGTCATAGAGAGAGAAAGTTCTGGAAATTTGACAAGGGGAAGTGAAATGACGCATGTGGTAGAAGGTGGGAACCTGAGACAGCTCACTGGAGCACTGGCCTTTTTAGGACACACAATTGTCTTTTTAGCTAACCTCACGGGGTAGACCTTTTCCATGAGGGATCTGCCTTCTGCCCATTCAGAAGCACTTTGGAGATAGGAAGTGTTCTGAGGCCTATGGTAGGCTGCAGTAGCCAGAATCACATGGCTCTGGGGTAGGAACTGGCTCTTCCAGTTGGGTGTGTAGGGAGATGCACAGACAGCTTTTCCACCAGGAGTTCCCGACTCAAGGACTGCACACACACACAGGAGACCCTTAGTGCTACAGAAAACCACAAGGAAAGGCCCCTTGATAGTACCACACCTTTACCAGGGCCCAGAAAGTCTAACCAGGGGGGGTCTGATTCAAGAGTGAGCAAAGGTAGGGGATTCAACCCTGGGGATTTAATCAGATGACAAAGAGCCTGGAAAGGTTCTGAACACCCAGAACAGGAAGTCCCTCTTCCATCAGCTGGGAGATTCGCAGACAGGTGAAAGATGGGGAATTTCCATCAACAACCCAGCCCTGCATCTAAGCTTCAGCTCTGGCATGAGGCTGCTCCCTACCCTCTGATACATGATGCTGCTCAGGGAAGCCCACGGGGTTAAGGAGTTGGGCCTGGCAAGTTTGCTATTCAGAAGTGTATAGACAGCACCAAGAAGTCTCAGGATTGTGCCCGCACAACCCATTGGACAGGAACAAAAGTGACTCGGATTATGCTCCAGCAAAAACCTGACCCATCTGGTGATTATTTCTCTCTCCTACAGGTCCTCTTGGCTCAGCGAGGGAAGTAAGCATCTGTTCTTCTGGCATGTTCTCTAGTTGGAGATCCACAAGTATACGCAAGTACATTCTGTTCCTACAGGACCCTATGCCTCACCAATGGGTCAGTATGCCAGTTAAAGACCAGAATGTGAGTGTATGGTTAGCTGAGGCCGCTAGGTGATTGGTTCTTTTAGGAGACTCTCAGCGCTCAGAAAGACAAGCCTGGGGTCTTTTACCCAGTAGGTGCTCCATAAACATTTGCTAAATGGCTCATTAAAACCAAATTAGATCACCCACACTCATTAGGAAGGCTACGATGTGAAGAAACAGAGAACAACAACGGTTGGCGAGGAAGCTAGAAACTGGAACCCTGTGTGGTACTTTTGGAGGAATGTGAAAAACGATGCAGCAGATGAAGGGAAGAGTTGAAAATAGAACCAGCTCGTGATCTAGAAGACCAAAGAGACAGTCTTGTGTCACTCAGCAAAAGGCAAGTGACATGGACTCAACTATCATAAAAAATACATTGTGGAAGGTCTCAGTGTGATCATAGTCCGCTTCACACTGGATTCTGTGGGCGAGACTGGTGGACCACCCTGGAGCATGGCACTAAGCAAGAGTGTCTCCAAGAGCCATAACCCCCACCCCCGCCATTGAGCACTAGTCACCATTATCAGAATGTCAGAGGTAGAGGCAGCCCCAGTGCACACCACAGATAATCAGTTAAGGTTAATGCTAGATCCTATAACAAAACATTATCCAGCCTTAAACAGCAGGAATGCTGATGCCCACTACAAAAAAGTGGAGCCTAAGGGCATTAGGCAACATGAAATGAGCTGAAGAAAGCTGTGTGAGGCCACTTATATGAGGTACCTAGTCACATTTTCTGTTGCTGCTGCTTTGGGACCACGCCTGTGGTGTTCAAGGTTTCTTCTGGCTCCGTGCTCAGAGATCACCCCTGGAAGTGCATGGGGGTTAATATGTGGGCATCCATGCAAGTGCTTTCACTCCTGTACTATCACTCTGGCCCTAGGGAGCCAAAATTTAACAGGAAAAGTAGAAATGGAAGCTGCCAACGGCCTGGGAGAGGGGCTTTAAATTATTTAGGTTTTCAAGCCGGAAAGTAACCTCCAAATGGTTAAATGTTATTAGTTTATAAGATCAATACAGAAGGCTAGTTTTAGCCAGTATCAAGACATAATTGATAGTCTTTTCTCTTCCTTCCTCTTCCCTTTATGGCTCTGTGGTTGTGATGACCAGGAAGGAATTATGTGCTTGGCTCTGGTGGTAACTGGCCAAGGCAGGACACACTTTCATGGTGGTACACACACACACACACACACACACACACACACACACACACACACACACACACACACACACCCCTACCTGGCTGTAGTGTGTCTGGCACTGGGTGTGCAAACTGAAAATCATAGACACTAAGCCAGTGAAACTGTGCTCAGTGCTTGCAGGCAGCATTGGGGATTGAACTCAAGGCCTCACATGTACAAGGCAGGTGCTTTGAATTAATGAGTCATCACACAGACCCTATTTACACTTATTTAGGTTTTTGTTTGTTTTTTTTTTGAGCCCCACACAGCAGTGCTCAGGGGTTACTCCTGGCTTTGTTCTCAGGAGACCAGATAGAGTTCTTGAGATCAGGCCTGGCCAGCAACATGCAAGGCAAGTGTGCTACCCATTGTACTATCTATCTAGCCCTGATTTACATTCTTAAACAGACTTAAAATATTTATGATTGATTAATGGACAATGTTGTGCCACAGAAAAGTTACTTGCCAAGGTGACAAACGCTACGACCTCAAGATGAATAAGGATTTGAGGAAAGAGTGGCATGGTAGTCTGCTGCCTTCTCACAGCCCAAGAATGAATGCTAACATTCTTTCAACTTAACTACCGCTGGAATGGGACAGGACCAGGGAAACATAGGTAGGAAATGTACATTTTCTTTTGCAGCAATTCATATGTCAAAAGCTGAATGCTTGCTATTCTGCCTGCAGGTAAAATGATAAGATTCTGTGCCATTTTAGGAGTAGAACTATTTTAAGCTCCTGTCACGAGCTGTATAAAAACATCTGTATGCTTATAGCTTAGCAAAGACTGACTTGGTATTCTTCCCGAGCTCTGTAGTAATGAGAGTGCAGTGGCCATGGAAGATTTTTTGAGGAGTGAGAATTCTAGGTGAAATAAGAGGCCAGCACAGACTAAGCAGCATAGAAAATGCTCTGCCTCTCTATTCCTCTAGCACCCCTAATCTCTGTTCCACTAGCACCCCTGAGTCTGCCCACTCCATGTACCTGAGGCCACATTAGAGGGTCAGTGGTGTGTACAGGGCTCAGCACCTGGGACTCCATGCATGTGAGGCTATGCTGGGGCTTCCAGCAGGGATGGGCCTATCAAGAGCATAGACCAGCCTGGCACTTACATCATTGATGAAGGACATCAAACTGCAGCCTAATAGAAAATGAGGCCACTGGAGACACAATTCCAAAGCCAGAAGCCCATCTTCAGAACTTCAACTTGGGTTTTATTATTTCTGTTTCCTGGGCTTGGAAATAAAAATTTCCTCCAAGGGTTCTAAAGTCGATTTGCATTCTGAAGACTTAGCATCATATGTCCAGTCCACTAGCTCCCTCGCTTTCATAATGGATTTCACTGTGCTGAGAGGTCAGCGGAGTGGGCTTGGATTGGCGCTAACTGTTCACAGCAGAAATGGGCTGTATGGACTTCATCCCAGTTTCTAGCCTCTCCAGAAACTCTCTCTTCATTAAAAGACTGAGAGGCTTAGCTGGCCAGGGAAGGAGGCAGAGAAAGGTGCTGGTGATGAAAGCTGAAGGATGGAGGAAAAAGCGGCGCCTGGAGCCTCATGCTATGCTCGACAACTGGCCAAGCTGGCAGCTCTTCCAATTCAGGTCCTGTCAGCCAGAGACCACGCCAGGGGTCATGGCGTATCATGATGACCTCTGGGGGAAGAGCAAATGGGCTTAGAGGCACGCTTCTCTTTAAGCTTTTCACAGAAAGGTGCTGTCTGGAGATGTAACAGATGCCACCATGACAACTCAAGCCTAAATTTGACTTTATGATGAGGAACTGTACGCTTCTGAGTCTTGTCTCTACCGCTCACTCACTTTCCATACATATCCTCTCTAGTGTGGCCTCCACTTATGTGACTTTCTCCTTTCCCTCTGATGCCTCCTCTGTAGCTCAGCTCTTCCTATGTGTCCAGGCCTCATTCCATTCTTCCTATTTCTGTGATGACAAAGCTCCTATGTAACCCTCAGAAATCGCTCCTGGCAGGCTCAGGGGACAATATGGGATGCAGGGATTTGAGCCACCATCTGTCCTGGTTGGCTACATGCAACGCAAATGCCCTATCACTGTACTATCTCTCCAGCCCCCTGTCCAAGCTATCTTTTGAGATGTTAATTCCACCTGGATGATCAGGCCCATCCACAACCAGGATGGGACAGGCTGTTTTAAATAAAGAGAAGAAAAGTCTGGCTGGGGAGAGGAGAGAAGCAAAAGGGAAAGAGAGAGGCAGCAAAAAGCTTAGCAGAGAAACAGATGCGAGGAAAATGCACATGGCGGTCAGGGCCATGGAATAAAAGCAAGATGACTTCGATGAAACTTTAACTGACTGCTTGTGAATTATTTCTCCACCACTACCCTGCATCTTCAGACCCGCTGGCTGGGGGGGTTATAAACAAGATACCAGGGGCAGGACTCACCCAACATGTGGACTTTATATTTTAACTCTACACTCCTGTGTCATTTTGAATGGCTTTGCGCCCTCCTTGCCTTGCTTATATAGTGAAGTTTTCCCTAGTTCCACCTCTTATGACTACACTCTGACTAGTGCGGCCAAATGCTGGAATCACACACACCCACTTGATCCCGAAGTTGCCTAGAAAGTGTCTACTGAAATGAAATGAACTGACATCAGGAGAAGGTAGTGTGGAAAAGAGAGTCCATGGGAAAATGAGTTGGGTCCAACTTAGAAATGCAGGAAAATAGAAGCTGGGATGGCCGTGCACATGTCGGCGCCCGTTTATGTCGGTTGAACGTGGCAGACTGGCCTGCCATGTGCTGGCTGTGGGCACAAGATTGATTTCCTGTATTTAAGCATCCCTTTATGACAAACGGCGCTTGATATAGAAGTAGACAGCAGCCTCGCAATATGAATAGCCTCAATTAAGCCTCCCTTATACATGTCACCCTTCTGTTATTGAGATGTGAAGGGAAGAATTGCACTTGTGTAGTCGGGAGAGACAGATCATCAGATCGCATTCAGAACGACAAGCTCCCTGGATTAAAGTACCTCTGAGGTAGCCACTTAAGGAGGAGGTGGGATTACATTAGGGGAAAGAAGTGCCTAGAGGGTACAGAGCGACCCAGAGGGAGAGTGTGAGCGCTGCCCTGTGCACAGGTCCTGAGCCATCCCAGACAGGCAGGAGAATGTAGCGAGTGCCTTTGGCAGAACTGGGAATAGAAGTGAAGAGATGCGGCAGACTTTGGGGAGTCTGGGAGCCAGTCCCTTGAAGCTCTGCCTACTCTTCTTTCCTGGAAGTGGACACCAATGGCCACTCAGGGAAGCCAAACGGCGTCCTCTGCCTCCTGGATAGTCACTATGTCTTGGAAGGCAACGGGAACAATCTCCAGGTCCTCTCTAATATGAACATGAACATGATCAGATATGCACCCTGGATCCCTTGCAGTTCTTTCAGGTGACCTGTTGAACCATGGGGAAAGCAGGATCCTGGGTTAGAGCAGCTCAGTCTGGTGCTGGAAAAGCACAGGGCCACTCTGTCTACCTAGAGTGTCATGGTGCCTGGGCCCTTCCAATAACATGTCACTCTTTCTCTAATAGACCTTTGTACTTGGCAATTCATTTGTTATGACAGCTGCATTTTTCATCCCGGTCTTGTAATTCCGTGTAATAAGTTTTCCCTAAGTAGAGGTTGCTCTAGAACAGCTGGAAAATAGTTACCTTTGGCCTTTTATTTTGAATTAGAAGGGGTCACCTAGCTATGGTGATCTTTGTTTGTGGGAAATGGATCCTGGTCATTTGTTGTTCTCCAGGCCTGCCTACCTTTGCTTCACCAAAACTCCTCTGGCTCATGTCTAAAAGAAGGCAGCTGATTTCCTTCTCATCCTGACTTTCTGGATGGTCTGGAAGAATGCTTTTGTGGTTTTCAACTGGGACTGAATAAAAGACCATTTTTATCCATGCAGTGCTTTGTTGATTAACGTGGCTGAGAGCTCAGCCTCTCTGAGGCAGACTGTTACTTGTGAGCCTCCTGGACTCCAACCACACCAGCAATTGGCACTAATCACTCAGGAAGGAAAACCAGCAGGAAGCTGTCAAGGGGGTGGGCCTGTCATTAGTCAATGGAAGAGTGCCAGTACCAAAGGCACGTTCTGCTACCCGAGAAACTGGACTGAATGGATGTACCATACCAGCAAGTTCCTGGAAAAAGAAAATGTTCCATTTCTGCCTGGGAACAAAGGCATCTTGCTAAAAAAAAACAAACAAATGCTGAATTAGACCTAAATGATAGAAAAAGGAAGGATGATGAGGGTCATGGTTAGAAAGCTGTGGGGAAGGCACTCCAGGCTCCCCATAAGGAAGAGAGAGGCACTTCTCTCTCAGCCAAAATCTTCAGAAAGCCAAGTCCGGGGCCCCCAGAGCTCCACACTCACCCAGGACAGTGGGGCCCAGTGGGGGCCTGATGTCTGGTGTTACCAGAAGTGCTGGGGGACTTGACAACAGACGATGCTGGGAAAGGGTTGGTGGTTGCGCTATGTGCCAGCATGACCCAAGCAAGCCCCTTGTTGAGGAAAAATGAACCATGGGCCCTGGGTGGGATAAGGTGAGGTAAAGGCTTAAGAGGGCTTTGGTGCAGGGGATTTTGCTCTCATTTTCAGGCCTATGTCTAAAAGAAGCCACGCATTGGCAAGAAGTACCAGGTGTCTCTCTTCGGGGGGAGGCTGCTTTCCATAGTTGTCCTCGGCTGTGCTCCAGAAGCTGAAGCATGTGTTTCAGAGTCCCTGCAAAGATCAGGGACTTACACTTGGTCTGAGGCACTTTAAAGCCCTCAGGCATAGCACTATTATAAAACACCAACAAACTTAAGTAGTTAAAATGAGTGGGGAATATTTCAGCTGTGTGACAGACAGCCTCTAACCTACAACACTTCTCAGATACCTCAGAAGTGTGCACCTGACCTGCCAGTGGCTTCCAAGAATTTATTGTATGGGAAGAAGAAAAAAGAAACACACAAGGATGTTCATGACACTGAAATATTAAAAGCAACCCCACCTCAGCTACAGAGCAGGCAGTAGGCAGGATCTATTCTAATGAAATCACTGTGAAGGCAAGTCTAGCATACTGAAACATCCCACTTTCTACAGATCCTATCGTGAGGATCCTAAATAGAATGTAAGACTGAAAAAGCCCACTGAAAAAGGGGGCCTGACTTAACATAAAAGTCACAGAAGTTGTCATATTGATACCGGCCTGTCTTTGGAAGAAACACAAATACAGACAAGAATATCAGTGGTAAACAAAAGCCTTAGTTACTAATCTGGCCAAACATGTTGACAGAAAATCTGTTGAGTAGCTTTGTGTACTTTTTTCCGCTAGGCCTCATATTTGAATTTATTCCAAGGCCAGAAAAAACACCTGCAACCTATGTTCTAGAAAATTCTCTAGCTAGTATCCTTAAGAATCACAGTTTTACCAAGGACATTCAGGTAGAGGGATTGCTGAAAGACAGCCCAATTCTTAAAAGTATGATATTTCAGTGAATCAAAGGATGATCCCCAAAGAAAGCACATTAAAATATTACCATTATTCAGACTCATTATTTGCAATTAACAAAGACTCCTTTTAATCCACTATTAGTTGAGTTTAGTAACTCCTGATTCTAGGGACTTGGCCAAATTCCAGTTACGTGTACTGACACACAAAAGAGGAGTATGTGAAGACACTGGCTGCCCCAATCACTGCTAATATGCACTCACTGGTTTCCACACCATCTAAATCACTCCAAACAGACTGAGAAATTGCAACACAACACCCAGGCCTCTCCTGCATCTTTCAGTCACAGACCCTTTCAAATGGATGAGTGGTTCTAGTAACCCTTCTGGACAAGAAAAGGACCCCAGTCCTGGGTGAGCTGTGGCACTGACTGGCAGGGTCTAGAGGGAGATGCCAGTCCTCCACACCACGACTCCCGTTTCTGAAGATGCAGCTGAGTATAGGTTGGTTCCCTGCTCTGAAGGCTCTAGAGGAGAGAGCTGAACAGCACCTGTGTGTGATGTTTGTCACAGAGAGTTCCTTAACTTACTTTTATGACTGTGGACTTATCACTGGTTTGTGATGGAATCTGTGGAACTTCATCCCTCTATCTGTATGGAATAGTCATCACTCCTACTAGAGAGTCACTGAGCACCCCAGAATGAGCCTCTGGAAACCTGGTATATCACAGAAACAAGAATTAGTTGATTGGCCTTGATTCATTGTATGTCTAAAACTCAACTATGAAGGACTTTGTAAATCACAATGGCGTCAATAAAATAAAATAAATTATAATTAATTTTTTTTGCTTTTTTTTTGTTTTTGGATTTTGGGCCACACCCGGTGATGCTCAGGGGTTACTCCTGGCTATGTGTTCAGAAATCACTCCTGGCTTGGGGGACCATATGGGATGCTGAGGATCGAACCGAGGTCTGTCCTGGGTCAGCCACATGCAAGGCAAATGCCCTACTGCTTTGCTATGGCTCCGGCCCCAAGTATAAGCTTTTGATACAGAAAAGCATGACTAATCTAAAGTATTGACTAAATTAGATAAAGGAAGTATTGAAAAGAAAGAATAAGAAGTGTTTATATTTCAGTGTATATATCTATAAAAGGTATATTTTATATGTGAGATACATCTCATGTAGACATTTGCTTATTAATGCCATTATACTTATATTTATCTATTCAATTTACTATAAATATTTGTTCTTCAAAAAAAAAAGAATTAGTTTTGCTGATGTTGGTGTTTTTTGCCAGTTCCTTTAGTTATTTTTATTCTACTTATAACTGTTTTCCACTTAGCTATTTCACTTAGCATAATCACCTCAAGGTTCATTGATTTTGTTTTCCAAGACAAAAATAAAATAAAATACATGCAGGAAAAGGTATGGTGCATTAAGTAAGGGATGGGAGGAGAGAGAACAAAAGGCAAAGAGAGAAAAGTAGCAGAGGAGAATGATGACCAAAATGTGGACTCTGAAACCAAGCTTTGGGCTCTGAGTTTTCAATTCCCAACTCACTAGAGCATAAGTGATTTTCTTTCTCTCTTGGTACCCCACATTTCTTCCATCTTCCCAAAGAAGAAATCATACATGAACAAATTTGTTCACACATGTGGACACTTAGAATAACATCAGCTACTATGCAAGGATAGTTGCACCAATGATGTCATTAGTTACCAAAAGGACTTCCTAATTTCTCTCCCAGAGTTAGGACTATAAAATCTGTCCTTCTGAGAGAAGCATTTTATTTTAATTGGAGGCGCTCAGGCGTTACTCCTGGCTCAGTGCTCAGAAATCACTCCTGGCATGCTCGGGGGACCATATGGGATGTCCGGAACTGAACCCAAGTCCATCCTGGATCAACTGTGTGCAAGGCAAACACCCTTCCACTGTGCTATCTCTCCGGCCCAGAGAACCATTTTAAAACAAATAAACTCTTTACCACACAATGTCCTGCAAAGAACAGATTGGTGGAAACTATGGGAAGACAGTGCACAGCAGAAGTGAGAGACTGAAAATGAATCTCATTAGCCTCCAGGTCCCGGCTCCTTGTTTCTACAGAAGGCCCTGCGGCAAACACAGCAATTCTTAGATCTGTGAAAGACTGCAGGTGATAATTTCTCTTCTTCCATATCCAGGTCCACAACCCATGGCATTGTTTCCATCATTTCCCTTTCTGTGGGATGGTCAGAAAGATATTTTGGGGGAAGCACTTGGCATCCCCAGGATGAAAGCCTCTCCAGTAATACAAAGGGGTATCATTCGAATACGAATCTGTAGCTCACATAACCTAAGAAAATTCCACAGGCTATTCAAAACACAGCTCAAGGCAAACTACTGTCTTCCAGCTGAGATAATGACTTAATTCTCCAATCAAGATTTCCCCTCCATTTTTTCCAATCTACTGAAAATGTCCCTCAGCATGTTTAGAAAATGGAGCAGTTCCTGAAGAAATATTCTCCATTATAAACAGTCACACCTCAGTGCATACCGAAGACTGAAAGAACTAGAGCACCTGGGTTCCCTGTAGCCAGCCTGAAAAAGACCCACTCTGACCTCTGACCCCAGAGCAAAGACTGATTTCTGGTCTCTGCTGTCTGCTCTCTGTTCTCAAGCTCAGAGCAACACCAGGGCTTGCTACACTGGGCAGCCTTTCCACATCTTGCTACAGAGACCTCAGGACTGCTGCTGACTATGTGGCCCATCCAACTCATGTTGGAGCCTTTTTTTGGGGGGAGGCCACACCTGGTGATGCTCAGGGGTTACTCCTGGATTCACTTAGAAATCGCCCCTGGCTTGGGGGACCATATGGGATGCCAGGGGATTGAACCTGTCTGTTCTAAATTAGCCCGAGCAAGGCTAACAACCTACCACTTGTACCATTGCTCTGGTACCTGAAGTCTTTTTTTTTTTTTTTTTTTGAGGGGGGAAACAACCGGTGACACTCAGGGGGTTACTTTGGTTCTGCACTCAGAAATTGCTCCTAGCTTGGGGGATCATCTGGGATGCCGGGGGATCAAACCCACAGTCGTCCTGGATTAGCCACATGCAAGGCAAAAATGCCTTACTGCTGTGCTGCCACTCTGGCCCCTCAGGTTGGAGTCTTAACCCCAGTCCTGGTCTTCCAGAAAGGGACCCCAGAGCTCCCTCACACCTCCCTCTGACAGATGGCTAGCGGATGCTTACTAGCTGGAGTTCTGGAGTTTCAGAAAGTTCTGGGAGTGAGAGCTGTTGTTAAACAGTCACCTGGCCATGATGTCCTGTTAGAGGCCTGGATGTAAAGCCTCATCTAAGGCAGGACTATCTGGGCAGTCTGAGTATAAAGATTCACATATGCCCAAGCAGCTCCATGTCTAGACAAAAAACATCCTTCACAAGGCAGCAGACTCCATGTAAGTTCAGACTCTCAGTAAGTCAATGCAGAAATAACCAAAGGTACAAAGACTGGGTGCAGGCTGAAGGGCTAAAGGCAAGGTTAAGGCTGATGTGCCCTGGTGGTGTTGGGGGGGGGCTCACCTCCCTCCACATGACAGCAAACAGGATCTTTCTGACTAGAATTCAAGCAAAATCAGAAGTAGCAAACACACATTCCCCGTTAATGTCCTCAGAAGCCCAGCCAGAAATTCTTAGAAAGACATCCAATCTATCCCATCATCTTTGTTGAATAAAAATATAAAATATAAAGTTCCACGTGTTGAGTGGAGCTTCCCCTGGCACAGCACCTCTAACTCCGCCAGCCTGTGGGTCTTAAAAAACAGGGTAACGGCGGAGAAATAATTCACAAGTTGTCAGTTAAAGTTTCATCAGAGTCAGCTTGCTTTTATTCCATGGCCCTGTTTGCTGTCCTTTTCTCACACACTTTCTCTGCTAAGTTTTTTGCTGCCTCCTCTCTCTCCTTTTGGTGCTTCTCCTCTTGCCTCCCCCCAGCTAGACTGTTTTATTCTTTATTTACAACAGCCTACCCCATCCCAGGAGGGGGCGGGTCTGATCATCCAGGTGGAAATAACATCTCAAAAAAAAAAAAAAAAAAACTTAGGTAAAAGGGGAAGGGTTCCAATCTTGACTCAGAAATAATTTCACTTTATGGAGATTTCTTGAGGTATCCTGACTGTGACAGGAATTTTGCCCTTTGCCCTTTGCTGTCCAACTCCCTGTAAGAGTAGGAGTAAGCTCAGTGTCAGGAACGGTGGCCACCAGGAGCTGCTGTGTGGGCTCTCTGAGAAGCCAGGGATGCTCCCTGGAGGGTGGGCTTCATTTCTGCTACTCCTCTGGTACTCCTCTGGCACGATCAGGATGGCGGGTTTCCCCTCAGCTATGCTGCTGTCTCTCAGCTCCAAGGTTCGGGTGGAGGCCCCTAAGAGCTCCATTGCCCAAACCTGGGTGAACATGCCGCTGATGGCTCAGGGCTGCCTGCAGAGGAAGCACTGAATGACAAACGTTCACTGTTGCCATGCCTGTTCCATAAGCTCCTGTTCCATAAGTTCCATAAGCTCAGCTCAGAGGCCTGAGCTGAGTGTTTGTCTCCTAGGGGTACTGGATCAAGTCCCCAAGAACTCAGTGACTTCAAACAATGCAGATTCTTCCCCAGCTCTGGAGGGTCCAGTGTGCGCTCTGGCAGGCGAGATACTGGCATACTAGAGGCACCAAGGGATGAACCTCTGACTCTCTTGTAGCTTTCCTGGACTACTGGCACCAGGTCCCCAGTGGTCAACATGTCAGTCCCTGTCTCTAATGCCAGGAGCCTCAGTTCTCTGGGTAGCTCTGTCTTTCTCTTTTCAGTGTCTAGCAAACACAGGAGACCCAAGACCGTCTCCACTAGAAACGCTTAGTTTCTCCCACCTGCAGGATGACTACATGGGCACATCTCTTAGGCCTTGGACTTCACTGAGTCATTTGGGGGCCGGGAAAGACTGTGGTAGCTGCAGTGTTCTGGCACTGTGTGCAAAGCCCTGGGTGGGGCAGAGCCCCTAAGTCCCAGGGAGGGGCTGCAAAGAAGCAGTCCTCCACAGCTGGTCACACAACAGATGAGAGACACCCTGTTAGCTGCAGCTTCCCCACTGACCACTGAGTTGGTCTCTGGAGTACTTGGATGGCCTCAGGACACGGTGAGGTGGCCATGACTGCACAGGGACACCACAGGGGTGGGGGAACTGGGGTCTAGGCAGGGAGGAAAGATGGCTTCCGTATTGTACAAAACATCACTTGTCTCAGGGCAGCAGTCTCGCCCTTCCCCCTCTGACAGGCCCTCTTACCCCGAGTCTGCTGCTGGCTCTTTCCCACCTGCACGCCAGCTCTGCCTTCTTGGGGCAGGTGCTTCCGAATGAGGTTACCAAGGCAGAGCACACACATGGCTAATGCGTGAGGAAATCAGACGTGTGTGCTGCAGGCAAGGGTATCTCCATGTCTCTCAGAGAATGTGAGGGCTCCGTTGTCATGGCAACAGAATAGGCTGAACCAGGCCAAGGCACTCAGAGGCTCACTTAGGGGCGAGTTTTGGTAGGTCAGCACATAGCTGCTTCACGCTTGAGTCCTGAAAGGGTCTCCTGTCTTCTATGCAGGGGTGCCGGCGAGGATTGCACCACTGTCTTTCCCTTAACTCCACCCTGCAACCCTGACTGACAGCTGTTAAAAACCACTGTGTGCGGAAGGAGGAGGGAGAACGCCAGTCTTTCAACTACCCTCGACATAACTGTGTGTGTGTGTGTGTGTGTGTGTGTGTGTGTGTATTTGTGTAACTGCTGCATTTTCTGTAGAGCTGACTTAATGTGATTTTCATGGTCAGACGTAGGCGCGGCATTTCATCCCAACTGTCTTCAGGCAGACTCTCATTTTAGAACCTATCAGCTTTTGAGCGTAAAAGTTCCCAAGAAACATGCTGATAGAATGATAGATACAATAACTTCAGCAAATAGCATCTTTGAAATGTGGGCCTCCCCGCCAAGGCTCTTCCACTGAAAATGTAGCACCAATTCTGCCTTTCAGAGATGCGCCATCCTTCCATGGGGGCTCCTCGTAGGGAGAACCTGCACTCAGGGATGGTGTCTCTGTCCTACCCGTAGAAACTCCCATTGCTGACATGTGAGGGCATTTGTGTTATCTGAGGAGGAGGGTCATCGGAGCCAGAAGCCTGCTGAAGCTGGAGGAATCGAACACCAACTGAAGAAGTTTGAGCATCCTGTGCTTTCTTTCCGGAGAGGTACCAACGTTCATGGAGTCTTCTGACAAGCGAAGATGCCTGTTTTAAATACTCCTGCGTGTCACCCAAAAATAACTCAGAGACAACAGAAAGAGTGAGAGGAAAGAAAGAAATCAGACAAAGAGGCAAATCCCAAAGGGAAGGAATAAGGCAAGAAAAGTGAGCTCAGACAGAGAACCAGAAAGGGAAAGAGACAGGTGGAGAGAAATGGGAGGGAGAGGAGAGGCAGGGTGTGCTGCCGACCTTGCCTCTGCAGTTCTGCTCTGCCACATTTATTGGATGTCACAGCCCAGGTCGCAGGCAACAAGCTACGGTGGACAGTGGGAGTCACCCTGAGAAACAGCAGCTGTGGAGTCAGGACTCATCGAGAGGACCTACCATCTGCAGCAGCTCTCAGGGCCTCATGTTCCAGGTGTCCACGGGTGCTGGACCCTGGCTTGAGAAGCCCAGCCCAGTCACATGGTGTGACTTTTCTTCTGTTCCTTCTTCCCTTCATTACTTCCAGGTACCCTGAGACAGCTGTAAACCATCCCAATGATTCCAGCTCGAGTCCTGGACAGGGCTTGGAGGAGGGGAACTGTCCTATGTGTTTATAGCATTCACAGGGTTCCCCATTCAGACCCTGGCATCTGTCGCTCCTCTCCCCACCAGACAGTAAGTCTGAGAGGTGAGACAGTGCTGGAAGGCAGCTCTGGGAGAGGCTGACCAGGGCTGGTGACCATGCCAATTTTAGAGGTGATGGCTGCAGACAGAGGTGCCCTGATTCTCCTCCCCAGAGTCCAATCCAAGCTTCATGCCCAAACCTTCTTGAGCATTTGCAAGATTACCTCTCTGATGCTTGACACCACACAAATAGATCCCAACCATGCAGAGAGAGAAAATGAGCAAGTCTTGGAGCAGCCCCCGCTTTGCCCAGTTGGCCGAGTTACCCCAGCCAAAGCGCCCCTTCCTTTGGTAACTCCCTGCCCATGCTTCCCCAGCAAGCAGGCCGGCGGGCTTCAGATCCCTCACTACCACCGAGCAGACAAAGAACAGGCACATCCCAGGCTGACAAGAGCCTGTGGAGAGACGGAGGTGCAGTCAGCTCCACAGAGCAGGAGCTGCTGGAAATCACTTTTCCAGCCAATTACTGTGATGAGCCCCTGAGAAGGCAAAGGCTCGCAATTCCCACTGCATACACCAGGCTCCTAATGAGCCAGAGAACATTCTGGCTCCATTAAATATGCAAAATCACCAAATTAAAGAAGGGGGGCTGGCATCGAACAGGGATGAGTCCACTGGAGCCCCCTGGAAGACAACCAGATAGGCAGCACAGTTAACATCTCCTCTTGGGAAGAACAAAGACAACAACCAGACAGCAGGAATGGCTGGGCCCAGGAGAAGCACCTCCATTTTTCTATGAGCAGTGGGGTGCAGTATGGGACTCTCTGGCATCTATCTGACTAGCATCCCCTGCCCTATCCACCATGAGCAGGGGCCTATTCTGCTGGCCTCTGCCAGAACCTGCACAAACTTATACCTCAGAGGCTGCATCTCTGGACAGTTGTCTGTGCTCCCAGCTCCCACCACAGAGCTCTCCCTCCATCACAAAGTGTGAGAGCAGACACCTCGGGTGTTACAGAAAAGCTAAGGTACATCTGGCCCCGGGTGGGGTGGACCAGTTCCCAGAAGCATTTGTAGGATGAACCAGAAACTAGCCATCTGATTAACAGGAAGGCGACATCATATGTGACAGTTGTCAAAAAAAAGGGGGGGGGGCCCGAAGTGTGAGGGCAGTGCAGAGGGATGTTCTGACCCACAGCGTGAAGGAACAGACATGGACCTCAGGTTTTAAGTCTCATCAGTCTCATGATAAGGCTTAGCCATATGTTTGGGTGGAAAGATACTTCCCTGATTCTGTCACATATGTGCTGGGTTCACTGTAAAGTACACACATATTCCAAGGGAACAGTCCATGTCCTGGTGGTACTTTGGAACACTGGTGAGGCACCTGCCTCCGGGTGCTAGTAAAGGGAGAGTTTCCTGTTCTTCAGAGAAAACCAGGTGGCTCTCAAGTCACAAAGTGCTTTTCCTTGTCCATTGTTGCATCACTAGGCCCCTGTGGCCTGGCAGTGATACTGTCCAGCTCTTCTCTGTTCTTTCAGCAAGCAGGGCTGGGCAAGGCAGCCCATGAGACATTCAGCAATCCTATGCTTGGAAATGGGAGGATTTGGAGCTGAATTTCAGAGCAGGTCAGGTAAGGAAATGTCACTATCGACTATTTAGAAAGGCTAGAATGATAGCATAACAGGTAGGGCATTTGCCTTGCACAAGGCTAATCTGGGTTTGATTCCTACCACCATGTGGTCCCCCAAACCCCACAAGAATTGCTGAGCATAGAGCCAGGAGCAAGCCCTGAGAACCACTGGATATGGCTCAAAAGCCAAAAAACAAACCAATAAAAATGGCCTTAATTTCTCTATGATACTGAATAATGGAAAATGATACCTATCCTTGATTACATTTGAACAACATTGATTCTTTTCTCACTTTTCTCAATTATATATGTCATTATCAATATACCTAAGTGACCCTTTCATTTTTGAGGTAGGTTGACAAAACCTGTTTTTAAACAATCAAAAATGATTGAGGTGAATGCTTAAACATGCTCTGCTGGTAATAGTATATGATCCAAAAGTTAGGAAAGAATTCTGTGAATTAACAAGACACCATTGCTCACTTCCATAGATTTTCTGTTGCTTCTCTATACCTAGTATTAGCCAGAGATTTCTTTTTTGATTTTTGGGTCACACCCAGCAATGCTCAGAGGTTACTCTTGGCTCTACACTAAGAAATCGTTCCTGGCAGGCTCAGGGGACCATATGGGATGCCGGGATTCGAACCACCATCCTTCTGCATGCAAGGCAAATGCCCTACCTCCATTCAATCCAGCCCCCAGAGATTTTTGTGTGTGTGTGTGTGTGTCACACCTGGCAGTGCTCAGGGGTTACTTTGGCTCCACGCTCAGAAATCGCTCTTGGCAGACATGGGGATCATGTGAAATGCTGAGATTTGAACCAATGACCTTATGCATGAAAGGCAAACGCCTTACCTCCATGCTATCTCTCCAGCCCCTAGAGATTTTTTTATACTTGGAGAATAACATAGATTTCCATAAACTAACAGTAAAATCTTTCCTGAGAAATCACTCTGAGGATGACACTAGACATGCAGGAGAATAAGTCATGGGTGGGAGAAGAGAAACAAGAGGCAGATACCCTATTCTTTAGCTCTTTTCAATTTAATACCCGAAAAAAGACACTAATAAGAACAACCTCAGTTCACTATGGCATCATTATATTTTACATTCATATTATAGGGGAGATAACGGAAAATCTGGTACCAGAACAAGTGGGTGAACATGAATAAAAATAATTAGTATATTTTTTATCAGCCTTCTATATGCAAGTCTGAGAAGTGAGAGTCAGAGTCAGTGAAGCCAGTTTGCCCAGCTCACACTATTGCAGGTGGCGAAAGATTCCAGACAACAAACAGCACAGAAGGGTGAAAACAACAGACAGCCTGAAAGGGGATTCCACTCCCGGATCCAGCGGAGGGATAGCAACACTGATAGCTCAGCGTCTGCAAAGGTTCCCTCAGTAGGCGGGAGAAAGTCCTGTTTTCATGCTTACAATTACCTAACGGTGGATGGCAATTAGAAGGTAGCAGACATTTCGGGGTTCTGAGGATGACAAAATGATATGACATTCAGTACTGTCTGGATCTATTCTGATTAAGGAAGAGAGCAAGACTGTCCCATCTCCATATGCTTTGAGGGCATCAGAGTCTCTGGTCTTACAAGCTTGAGATGCCCCAGGAACTGACTGAGTGCCAAGTGGACAGTTCAATTCTAGGAGTGTCTCTGGATCGAACACACTCTCTTAAGAAACCCTCCACTCTGCCTCCCCTGCCTGCAGCAGTGATGAGATAGATGCCAGGATGCGAGGAAAGCAGGCTTTCAACACTCTACCTAAGTCTCCATTTTGCCTCTATGAAATAGACAAGAACAACCATGACAATGCAGCTGTCATTAAGACTCAATAAGACGAATGGTGAGAAGCACATGCACCGAGCTAGCATTTAGCAGCTCATGGACGAATTTTGCACAAGTGAACTGTGCTGGGAGACAAGGGTTCTGCCAAGTGAAGGTTTTGGTAGATGCATTCTGATACCCTGGAAACCTGCCATGACCCCTAGGTCACAGGGGCAGAGGCATGGGAGGGTGGAAGGCTGAGCCCTCCTCTTTCTGCAGTCGAAGGAGCAGCTCTTCAGCCAGGTGCAACAGCAGCTATTTGGAAAAGCTCCTGGAAAATTCTTTGGGTAATCAAAATTGTGAAATGCCATACAATTCCCCCCACCGTATTATTAATTACCTTTCAGGTCAGAAGAAAACAAAAGAAATTACTCTTGCTGTGCAGCAGGATGAGCAGATAGGCACAGATGATCTGAGCTTGCTTCATGCTCGTGAAAGGCAGGATTTGCTCAGTACCAGAGATCGATTGGCTCGGCAGGTGCACACACACAGCAGCTCTCTCCTTCCCTCCCCCGTCTCTCCCTGTCACACACTCATACATACACACACCACATGCTTATATTCACATGTGTATGCACGCATTACTCCCACACACTTTGGCTTATTTACAATATAAAACAATGCTAGTTAGGCATGAGCTTATCTAAGGAAAATTCCCTTCATCGTAAATGAACTAACAGTGGTCAGTGATTACACACCTTGGAATAAACACGCTGATGGTCAAATGCAAGGACAGCTCTTCCATTTCCCAGAAATAATGTCCTGTAAATGTCTCAGGGACTGGACAGCTTCGTCTATGGAAGGTACTCGCCTTCAAGCACTTTATACAGCTGAAGGAGTATGGTTGCTGGCAAAGACACTGCTTGGCCTGGGGAGGGGCAGCTCCACAGTTTGTGGGGCACAGATACATCTGTAGAAGCAGTCCTTTTGAGTACTCCCTATATCAGCCCATCTCAGGAGACATGTTTCTCCTTTGAGCACTCCCTATACCAGCCATTCTCAGGAGGAGACATGGTCCTCCCATGAGTGGTCCCACCCCAGCCAGTCTCAGAGAGAAGGAGACATGCTCTTTCTTCCCTCAATCCAGATTGCTCCTAACACTTGAGCACAAATGAGAAGAAGATCTCAGACTTTTGGCTCCTGTGCATTTGATTTCTATTTGTCTTTTACTTCCTTGCCTTTCAAACCTTCCAATCATCTGGATATGAGAGCCGTGTCCTACCAATTTCCTCAGGAACCTGAAAGTTTTGCATATGAAGGCTGGCAGGGCTGCAGGCTATCGTCAAACCATAGCTGGTGTTGGGAGGTCCAGCATGTATATTGGGCTGTTCAGGGAGGACTGGCTCTATCCTGGAGAGTTCTGGGCCATGGAAATGGGGCCCTAAATCAGACAGGGGAGAAGCTGTGCATACCTTAATAGTGGGCCATATGCCAGCAGGATAGATACAGGAAATAGAAAGTTTCAGAGGGAATCTGAGAAAGGGGGAATGAAGATTCAAACGTAGTTGTTACAAAGCAGTGTGACACCAGTGGCAAAGCTGAAAAAGAAACGCAATGATAGAAATTCAAAATCATGTAACCAAATGCCTATGGTGAGTCAGGGGCACAGACACACTGGAAACTGGAACTTAGCTGGGCACAGGAGAGTGACAAAGGAGTTCCAGGCCAGCCCATAGTGAGGACACGTGTCAATAAAACATCATAATCTGGGATGTAGCTGCCTGGCAACCGGGTGGCTTTCCTGCCTCCCCTGGGATGTGGCAGCCTGTATAAAGGCATCAGGCCATGAGGACCCACAGTGGCAGCCCGAGAACCTTCGTGTGGGCAGTGGGCACTCCAGGGAAAAGACAGAGCTGTGGTATTTCAGAACCCCGGAGAGCGCCAGGTCAGCCAAGAGAATGAAGATTTGGAATTCAAAGATGAAGACATGAATTAAGCAATAAATCATCCAGACTTCTCAGTGAATAGGGAGAGATGACTAAGGAATTGTGAGAATTCAGTTTTAGGGGTTAGACTTGGTGAAAAACTGTCAGCACCACCTTGGAAATGAGCCGAGAGGAACTAAATGGTTGGTAAACACTCATGGGCTTTGGCCTCCGAGGGCAGCGTGAGGGCAGACAAGGATGGAACAAAGGTGGTAGGAAAGGCAGAAGGGAGCATACAGTCTGGGGGAACAGCAAGCGGTCACTGGAGAACAGTGCAGAGTCCAGTCTCAGAACAGGGGCAGGGTTATGGGCTGGGATGGGGTGGGGCCCTTTGATGTGGGCTGTTCGGGGAGTGAGAGCATCATTTGTGGGCCATATGGGGTTCAGGACAAGGACTGTAGGCAGCCAATGAGAAGGACACATGTCTGTTCCACTGTGTATCAGGATCAGAGAACTTGATTTCATGGACATTTTATGGCCCGTAGCCAGACACTATCTATATCTGAGCTAAAAGAACAGTGTCCCAGACAAGCCACTTGTTTTTCAGGAGGAGAAAATGTGTGTAGGTTTGTAATATTTCTGTAAACTTTCCAACTGGAAGCACCAACTAGATGGGATATCGGGAAACACATGGTGTTTTGTGTGATAGTATAGCAGGTAGGGTGTTTGCCTTGCATGCAGCCGATCGGGTTCAATCCTCAGCATCTCATATGATCCCCTGAGAACGTCCAGGAGTAATTTCTGAGCTCAGGGCCAGGAGTAACCCCTGAACACCACTGGGTGAGCCCCCCAAACAAACAAACAAAACCTAACAACTATATCATGTCCCAAAGCTTTGCTATGACACCAGGGTAGAGGCCTTTTCCTGCTATCCTGGGGTGTCTGAATCAATGCACGAGGCAGATGAAGCTGATGAATTCAAAGGCGGGCTCTTGAGTCCCCGCCAAATGCTGAGCCCAGTCCCTGCCCTACTGTGGAGCAGCCGTGCCTCAGTGACTCAAATCAGCTGGCATGGTACAGTGGGTCAGCAGAGATGACCATAATACCCAGTCACAGCAACTGAGCTTGGAAGAGGCACATGTGAGCAACAGACTAACAGAAATGCCTGGCTCCTGATGTTCACATCATACTCAGAGGATGCAAGACTACAAATGAGATAAGTTCAGTGACAGATATGGGAGTGGTTGTTTCTCTCTTCTTCCCTCTCTTCTTGAGGCATGGGCTAAGATTTTTAACCCCTCTGTTTCTCTACTGAACAAATTCCAGCCCTTGCCTCTCACAAGAGTGGGTTCTAGAAAGTCTGTGTTCAATTTTCCCTTTTGCATCCTTCTAGATCTTTTATCATGACAGAGAGGCACTTGTGTATGTGGTTTTCAGGGGGCACACTAGTCTTTTTCTACTGTTAACTGATAGACTGGTGTCTCGTAAGAGAGCCCAGCACCAGAGTATCCTGCCAGCACTACCTTCCTCCTGAGGGAACTTCAAACTTGAATTCCTGGAAGCAAATCCATGTACCTCCTACAAAAAACCTACTATTAAAAAAAAAGGAAGGTTGAAAACATCTGCTAAAATGGACAAGATCAGCATAGAACCTAAGCATCAAAAGATCCAGTGTAAGGCTACAGAAATACAAAAAAGTAATTTCTAGCCATAATGTGACCATTTCTGTAAAGGGATGGTACTACTCCTCGGAGACTGAAAGTCTCTTTTTCTTTCTTTCTGACACCTCCCCCAAATTTCAAACTTATTTTTCCCACTCTTCTCTCTCTATTAAGACAAGATTAGATCTTATTGAATCAGTAATCACTACAAAAAACACACTACAATCCTGAATTCTGAGCTTAAGATCAAGAGATTTGTTCCAAGTGATTGTTTTTATAAACAGCAGACCATGGACTTGAATCCAGAACTCATCTCAAAGCAGACCTTATTTCATCGTAAGATTTTGCCTCTTCTTTTTCAATGAAAAATGAACATTATATCTACTGGCAACAGTGAATATGAATGCATTGCTTTGTTTAAAAACAAAATGGAAAGTTGGTCTCAAAAAAACCTTAAAGAAAATTGGTGTTTACTATTATAATTTTTAAATTTGACCTTTTCCATTTGAGTGTGACTCTTGTAATGGACACAAAATTATTTAAAATTTACTTAATAATAAATTTACTTAATAATTGGTTATCAATGCATATTTTTCTTATGTTAAAGCAAGCAATGTCCCTTTAAGTGATTCTCTAAGATTCTTTACTATAATTCAGAAAGAGCACAGTGCTGAGAAGGCTGAATTTTTCATTTGAGTTCTTACATTTATATTCTTTCAACACTGGCTGCAACCCCAGGGTATGGGCAATTTGTGATGTTAGCAATTCCTCAGATGCTGAATATTAAAGCCTACTTTTGTATTTCCAGGGTTATTTCTAATTACATGCACAATTGCTGATCCATCTGTGTACTATGTCTATGCCGTGGTTATATATGCTTGAATAATTATTTAAAATTAAATAACATCATAAATAGTCAAATTAATTTCCAAGACAGGAAGGAAGGCTAAGATGAAATTGTGTCTGCCCCGAGAAACTGGCTTATCTTATACTTCACTGGGTTGGTCACATTTGATTCTTATTTGAAGTGTGACCAAATTCATCTGGGCTTGACAAAATGAGAATGTATAGTCCAGGTCATACTCCAAGGCTGCGGTTGGTTTTGTTCCCTGGACAGGACCAAATAGAAGAACATGATGGCAATTCAGCAAGAAGCAGGAAGCAGACACTGCTTCATGGAGCAGATGACAGGCAAAAAGACAGAAGCAGCTCATAGGGAGGAAGACACAAGGAGTCCCACAATAAATGCCAGCCAACCTCAGGAATGGATCTGAACTGCTGGGGCACACTGGAAGAATCTCCTGGCTATTCCAGGGTCCCCTGTGCTTTCTGCTTGGACTGAAATCCTGGTGGGCAATGATTTTGTGAGAATCCAGCTCGAAGTCAGATCCAGCTAGGTGACCTTGAGAAGGTTGGATGTCTTTTATGAGTGACAGACACTCCTCTGAGTCTGTTTGGGCTCCCTTCCCTTTAGGCTATCCCATCTCACAGTCCTCTCCAGGCATACTGCTATTGGTTAATACACAACCCAACCCAACACTAGGGTATGGCTTTAGCTGCTTCCTCAAGAGCACCCGCTGTACTGCCCCTGTTTCTGTGAGACTACAAGGCCTGGAGTTCCACCTGCATTGTTTTCTGCAGGGGAGGTCTGGTGGCATCTTGACTATGTGTAGGGTGGCACAGTGAATGTGTTCAGGTTTAGATCCCTGTGACCCCCAAGACTTCAATGAGCTCTCCACATCTCAGCAGAAGTAACTACTGACCCATATATTATTATTTGATCTCTTCATTATCTCAGGTCTAAGCTTTTATTTATATTCTATATATATATATATACACACACATAGATTCTGCCCATACAAAGTAGATTTTATTTTGGTTTTGGGGCCATACCTGGTGGTGCTCAGGGGTTTCTCCTGGCTCTGCACTCTGAAATCACTCCTTGTGGGCTTAGGGCATCATAGAAGATGCTGGGGATCGAACCTGGATGGTCTGTGTGCAAGGCAAGCACCCTTGCTGTGCTATTGCTATTGCTGTGCTATTGCTCTCCCCCAATAGCCCAATAGTTATTTTTTATTATTGATTACATTTTTATTGGCGATTTCTTTCTTTTTTATTTTTTAAATAATTTTTATTGTGACCAATGTGAATTACAAGTCTTTCACAGTTACATTTAAGATATATAGTGACAGTGAATTAGGGCCATTCCCACCACTAGTGTTTTTCTCCCTCTGTTTCTGTTCACAGCATGCATCCCATACCTCCCCTCTCTACCCCCCTGGCTGCTAGTGTAACAGGTCCCCTTTGTGTATAGCTTGTTGTAGATTGGGTATCTTGATTCTGTTGTCATTGACTTTGGGTTTGGTGTTTAGGTCTGCTCAAAGAAAGAAAGAAAAAGAGGAGGTCTGGGGTGGCAAGGTCCCAATAGCTTTTAAAAAATTGATTAATTGATTGATTGGTTTTTGGAGCACACCCAGCAGTGCTCAGGGGTCACTCCTGGCTCTGCACTCAGAAATACCCCCTAGCAGGCTGTGGAACCATATAGAATGCTGGGAATCGAACGGGGTCCCTCCTGGGTCAGCTGCATGCAAGGTAAACACCCTACCACTGTGCTATCTCTCCAGCCCTCCCAATAGCTTTTTTAACCTCAATCCCTGGTCTCTTTCAGAAAAGCATAGGCACAATGAGCACAAATGAATGAAAATGGGATGGTTATTTGATTAATCAGTTAGGGAGGCTACGCCTTTGATCCATTCTCATGTGAAAGGAAAAAACAGGCATGTCTCCCTCTTAACACAAAGAAAAAGACACATACAGAACCTATCCTCTCAAAATTATCAATTCACAGTTCCAATAAGGTGTCAACAAGCAGAGTACACTCAAATTAATTTTCATTCCCTAACTGATATTCAGGTAAGTACACTTCATTTGCTTAAGATCTGGAATGTTCCTGTAAATATCCAAATAAATCTGTGCCAGGGGCAGATTCAGCATGAGGAAAAGACTTAAACACATAGTGCAATTTTTTTTCGAAAGAAAAATGTGGCAACCAGGTGAAGGAAACAAGGTAATTTCAAAAGTCCCAGCTTCCACTTGGCAGGGGATTTGGGTAATAGCTTGCCAATTGCTGGTTACTGCTGCCAAGGCCCAGGACTGCTGTGTTCAAATTGCTGGCAATGGCCACCTGCTGTGTTCGAATTTCTGTCTTTGCAGGAACTCTGAGGAGAGGCTACTCAGGTCAGCAGGGAAGCAGATTTGGTCAGTACCCCCAACGGTCATCATCACCTGATAACAAGAGGGCTGAGCTAAGAAGCCTGCCACCACAAGATACCTGTGGAAAATGCCCAAATCTTCACCAGCATGTGAATACATCTGCATGTCTAGATGCCCCATAAATGGACCAGAAGCATGACTACTACTTATCCAGCTATCAGCAACACCCACAAACTCTCACATCTAAGCGGGTCTACATTGAGCATTTGCCCTCCAATGACATCACTATCAATCGTTGCTATTTATTAGGAACATTACACGGAATCATTTTGTCACCAACACTCATAACCCAGTATGAACAGCCATGGCCTCAGCCTGCTGTGAGCCATTCTTTCACTGTTTCCCGCTTTTGCACTGTGCTTTACAACATTATTCAAAGTTGAGCTTCAGGTGTGCCATTTGAAAGCATCTATCCCATCACTACTGTCTCAACTTTCCTCCACCAGTGTCCTTGGTTCTCCACCCTGGCCTCCCTCCCAGTTTGCCTCTTTGATAGGCATACTTTTTAAGTTTGATTATTGTAGGTTGGATCTCATGCTTTCAGATTTGCTGGTTCTGTGGTTCAAGTATAGAGTCATGAATGCCAATACTTCCGGGGTAGTACATGCAGCCAGTTTTTACGGTGCTACACCATTTTGATGATGATACACCATGCAATAGTTAAATAGATAAATAGATAATAATAGATAAATAAATAAAAATAGATAAATAAAGTTAAATAGATAAAAAGGTCTCATTCAGAAATTTTGTTTAGGAGACTTTAACAAAAATGTTGGTACCTCTTTTATGACTTAATTTCCTGTCCTTACTTTTGAAATAAATATATCTTTCTGGTAAAAAAGGTTTGGGATAAAATACCAACTATGACATGTATGAGCTTCAGGCACTTTTGTAATCTTTCTGAGCCTCTTTGTCTTCATCTCTATAATGTAGCTAACCAACATGCCTTCTCTAGCCTGTAAGAAAGAGGAGACTGAGAGCTCTGAGGTAAAGAAGCTCCTGGCCTTGGTCTCTCTAGCCCTGATGCACTAGACATGATATATCGAGGTTCCAGTCAGAATTAGTAAAGGTCTGGAGTCCTGACCCCAGGAAGGACTAGTCCTCTCATGATCAAGCTGGGTTCATGCTTTTTCAGTGACAAACCAATGGGGAGAAGCACACAACACAAATTTACAGGTACCCTGACAAGTGGTTTCTTCTTTTTTTCCTTTTGGGCCACAGCCAGTGATGCTCTTAAAGGGGTTACTTTGACTCTGCACCCAGGAATCACTCCTGGCCGGCTCATGGGATGTTAAGGATGAAACCTGGGCCAGCTGCATGCAAGGCAAATGGTCTTCCCAATCTATTATCACTCTGACCCACACGTATTTCTTTATGGCTTCCAAAGTATGAATTCTTTTATTCCTACTGTTCCTCCCCACCCATCCATCTACATTTTTACAGTATGCCATTCTGCCACCATCATTTGAGAACCCCAGCATATTCCCTTTCTAGGTCTCTGGGGGCCCTGTGGCTCTAATGAGAAGAGAAAGGTTATTCACAGATTAGGTAGTGGTGAGTGAAAATAAACCCTTAATAGCCAATATAACCAAATGATCTGTCTCCTTGATGACTTAAGCAGCAGAAAACATTTTCAACGGGCTTCTTCTCAGGTATTTTTTATATTAAAGTAGATTTCCTGAGCTTAAAAAGTATGATTGCCCTAGAGCAGGGTTAGGGAACACTTGTTTCTTCCTAGTGAGACTTGGATACGTATAAATACCATACAAAACAGATAGAAGGGCATTGGACAGCTCAAGTCTACATGTCTGTCCCGCCAAGTATAAGAGCCACACCCTAGGATCCTGCAGCCAGATATGGCTCATAGGCTAAACTTCTCACCCCTTTCCTAAAGTCTGACTGTAGGGACAGTGACAATGACCAAGGTGACTAGGTCTGTGAGAAAGTGGAATTCCATAATATCTAATCTCATTCCCAGACAAGGAGAATGAGGATGCCTCAAACATCTGACATGGGGGCCCGGAGAGATAGCACAGCGGTATTTGCCTTGCAAGCAGCCGATCCAGGACCAAAGGTGGTTGGTTCGAATCCCGGTGTCCCATATGGTCCCCCGTGCCTGCCAGGAGCTATTTCTGAGCAGACAGCCAGGAGTAACCCCTGAGCACCGCTGGGTGTGGCCCAAAAACCCCCAAAAAACAAACAAAACAAAACAAAAAAAAACATCTGACATGGTTCTTCCCATAAAGAGGGATTCTCTAATGGGGGTTCAGGAACCACAGTCCCAAAAGACATTATGTCCTTGAAAGGCTAAAAAATTTGAACAAACCCCACTTTAAATATTTGATTTCATGGACTAAGTGAAGGAGAATAGGAGTTTATGTCAACACTCAATGTCTGTCAGACTACAATAGAGCTCTATTACATTCTGAAGTTTGCACCAAATACCCAGACTTAAATTTAAGAAAAGCTTCATTTTAAGCTGTTTTGACCAGGCTAGTGATAGTGTGCTTTGCACACAATGAACAGGGTTCAATTCCAGGCACCACATATGGACCCCTAAACTGTACCAGGAGCACAGTTCCAGGACAAAACAAAGTAATTGTTTAAACTACTTTTCTCCTTGCAAGGAAATTATCTCTCCCTCTCTTCTCTTGTTTCCTTTGAAAAAACAAAAGCAATATGTATAAGTAAATTTCATGACTTCGTTTTTCCTAATGTGTAGATATATTATGCTGAGTGAAATGAGTCAGAAGGAAAGGGATAGACATAGGATAATCTCACTTATTTTGTGGTATATAAGAAAAACAAGAGACAGTATGGTAATAATATCCAGAGACAATAAAGAATGAGGGTCAGGAAGTCCAGCCTAAAGTAGGAAGCTTGCCACAAAGAGCGGTGAGAGCAGTTGGAGCAGAGAATGGCCTACTATGAAAATGACAGTTGGAACTGATCACTCTGGATAAGAACTCGGTGCTGAAAGGGGGGAAGGTGACATGCAAGCCACCCGTGGCCATGAACAATAGTGCAAAAACAGCGTCAAAAGGAAAGAGAGGGGCTGGAGCGATAGCATAGCGGTAAGGCATTTGCCTTGAACACAACCAATACAGGACGAACCCTGGTTCAAATCCCGGCATCCCATATGGTCCCCTAAGCCTGCCAGGAGTGACTTCTAACTTCTGACGGTGGACATTCTGTGACTGAAGCCCAACAATAGAGGATTTTGTGACCGTGGAACTTAAATAAAGCAATTAAAAAATATATATTTATTCTACTTGATAGATCAAATTTGACCTAAATGTAAAATAAAACAAAACAAAGCAACACATGCCATGCACAAGTGTGATCTCTGGCACCATAAACCCCCGAATAGTGCAGGTAATGAGCCTGGCAGCCCAACACTGAACTGGCAGCCACACAACCAGGCTGAGTGTCACCGAACTGGGCCATGGGCCCCCAGATGGAAGCTCCCACCTCGACCCTCCCCCATTTTAAAAGAGGCTGCCTTCAATAGACTTATTGAAGAGATACATAAAAGTTACACACACTGCTTTCCAGGAAGCCTAGGAAAGGCTCCATGCAGTGAGTCCTAGAAATATATTTTCAAAACCAGACATCGTTGAAAGCAGTTGTGAGGGCCCTAGGAGTTTTTATCCCAGCTTCAGAACAAAGAGTAAACTTTTTCAAAGCTGCCCCACATTTTTGTGCCTGTTTCCTTTCTCGGTGCTCTTCTCACTCGCAGAGAAGGACATTCCCATGGTGGGCCAGGCTGCCATGATCATTCTTGGACAAGAGCGAGTGCTTTCTTCAGACGAAAGCAAGTTCCCAGTCCTTATGGGTAACAAAGCACTGGCCTGTCAGAATACATCTGACCGTGACCCCCTTCCCAGAGGATCAGTGAAAGCCTAATTCTGACACTGTAGTGTTCTAAGTTGATAGAACTGAGTGGAGTTAGACAGAAGCCTAGGAGCCCAAGGGAACTCCTGAAAACAGAGGCCCTGGGATCCTTCTGACACAATCGAACCCTATCCTGAGCAAAGTTTCTCAACACCAAGGACTCAACAACACCCGGATTTCTGCTGGCCTCTAGGGCCATCCAGGGTCAGGATTCTGGGGAGCAAAATGTAGTCCATTGGGGCCTTGCACTGCTCTCCACATCCCCATCTGAAGTCTAGATTCTATACCAACTCCTGCTTGCAGTATTCCAGAATTCTCTCCCACAGGCAGACCCTGCACTAGTCAGGTGTTAGGAGTTTGGTTTGTTAGTCTCAAGGGTCGGCCCAGCACCAAGGATTGGCCACGAAAAGCTGTTCACAGGAGCAGGGGAGCGGAGGTGGCCATGGGGCCTGGAGCTGCCCAGATGCACACAGGATAGAGCCAGGTGAGAGGTGAAAAATGAGGAGCCGGGCACCTCCAAATCCTCATCTAACGTCTGCTCATGAGATTGAAAACACTTCTTCCAACCTGGCCTTTAAATTGCCCCATTTGTCAAAGCACATGGATAGGAAATATTTTACTAGCAGTTGTGTTGACTTGATTTATTTTTTTTGAAATATTTATACAGGTGGTATGAAGATCCCCATTTGTGATTTTGGAGATGGGACTATGATGACCATTAAGCTGCTACCAAGTTATTAATTCATTATGCTTTGAACTGACATGTTATAACCAATGTGAGTTTGCATAAAAAGAGGAATTTGGAAGATATCTCAGCCAGAGAGACCTGCTCCCTGGTGCCATGTTTAGGACTCAATGTGCTCTGGGATCAAGCAGCAGCTATCCCTTCCATATCTGTAGATACGTTTGGTAGATGGTCCAGTTGGAGTCTACAAGGGAGCACTGACTGTCCAACTGACATGTTCTTTGAAGGGAAGCTTCTTCTGGAAATGTACAGTCAATACCCCTCCCCGCTTAGTTCTTCACCCCTTGTCTTTCCCTGAGCTTCAAGAACTCCAGGTTTGACTCCCCTCACTCAATAGGGTCAACGAGGGAGCATCACGCAGCCTATCCTGCTTTGTGACCAAACTAGCATCAGCTGCCTGGAGTTAGGCTGAGGGACTGCCTTCAGATCGAGCCCGAAGCCTCCCTCATTTAGACAAAAGGCTGCAGTCACTGCTGACAGCGGGCCAGACAGGGCAGTTCAGAGGGGTGCCGGGTACCCCTAACAGGGGTCCTGTGCCAGGGAAGGAAACTCACCCCTGAGGAACCTGAACAAAAAGAGCAGCACTGTGTTCTCTCCGGGATCTTAATCTTTAATAAATCAGTGTATTATTGAGTTTCACTATACATGCTTTATTTTTTTTTAATACTGAAAAGAATTATGAAGACCCTGATTTGATCTATGATAAAAAAGACACCTGCCTATGGTATATGAGAGCAAAATTAATTATGGCCTCAACCTCCCTTGCTAGTTCTTTCTCCTCGTCTTAGCGGATTAATCTTCTGGGTACTGTTCTACATGTGAAAATACCAAGGATGAATTGTTGTTAATATGCTGTTGCCAGGTTAGAGCACCAGAGAATGTGAAGATGTCAGAAGAGAAATCCCAGAAGAAATGAAACACTGTTTCCCCTGGCTTGCGATTACCATACAAATAGACTTCTCCTGCATATAAATTACAACGACAAATAACTGTCCTTTGCTTCCCTTGAACCAGCAGAGCCAGTGCAGGGCAGAGGTCTGTAAGGCCGCCGGTGCCCCATTTTTCTGCAAACATCACGGGCCAGGAGACGCACTCTCACTTGGAAACTTGGAAAGTGTCACTTTTCATAACATGACAGCGGAGGCACTTCTTGAATTGAAAGCAAAAATCTGTTATCTTCAACCAAGAGGATAAATCATCATAAACAATCCATAGGGGGTGGGGGGAATCTAAGAGCTATGCCTATTTCCAGGGTTAAAAACTAAATTTTGTGGGTGGGCACATGCTTTGCAGTGTGAGATCTTGGGCCAGGATTTCAGGCCCTGTCGGGTAGATGTCCTCTTCCAGCCCAGAGGGGATTAACTGGTCCCCTGAGCGTGGGTGGATACAGCCTGTGCAACAAGCAACAATAACAGGAGTGGCAAATATTGGAAAAACGGAATACTATTTGAGTACCAGCTCCGCTCTCAGGATGGAAGGTGGTTTGCTGAGCAGCAGAACTTGTGTGATTCTGAAGTGATTCTGGTAGGTGGCCCGAGGCCCTGCAGAGAGAAGGTGGAGTGGACCCTGCGCCGATGACCACACTTCCAGACATTGATGTACTGTTAGGTCCTACCTTATTTTATCTAAAACAAAGATTATCCCTGGTTCCTTTGTATATTTGTTTACAACTTGGATTTACTCCAAAACAGAGATGGTCTTGCTTGCCAACCTGGGTGGGACTGGCTCAGGATAGCCTGAGCTATCTGTCCTTAGTCTGTCCGTATTGCCCCACCCAGGAGTGGTCTCTGGACTCAATAAAAATGTCAGTGCTGGCAGGCAGCTGTCTCTCCATACAAGGTAGAAGACTGCCAGACTACATGTGTTTCACCCTCAGCCTGGTTTGGATTATTTCATGCATGACCCTGATTCAGACTCTTTCACCTGAGCTTGGAGATATCGTGCATGGAGTGATTTCACAATTTACCACATGTCATCTCTTCTCTCCTGCTACCTTCCCAATATCAGTACTATTTTCGGAGGTTTGACTCACTTCTTCATAGAAGTTGGTCTATGTTGGTCTCAGTTCTTGAATTCCACAGAGCAAGAATTCTGGCAAACAAATTCATCCATTTATTCATAAAAAATATTAAACACTTATTACTTGCAGGTAGCATGTCCTGGTAGAATAAACAACAGGCAAGAAACTGTCTTCAAGAAGCTTCTCTGGTTGGAAAAACAAAGAGCAAGCAAAACTAAGTTCCACCACTAAGTCACATACAGAATAACTTTCACAGGTACTAACACACAGTCACTTACACATATACTGATTTACAAGCATAGCGGCTTACACATGCACTGCCTGAAATGTCCATTGAGACTGAGATAGCAGGAGGCCTAAAGAGAGAAGCCATGCGGAGAAACTAAGTGTGGGAATGGCTGGCCCACAGCCTCACTGCGCTGCCCCACTAAGAAGGTTCTCTGAGGAGTCAGGGCCAGTGTCCCTATAGGAATAGAGGCTCCCGGGACTGGGACAGCCACTCATCACTTCCCATCTCCAGGAGGGCTCCCAGGCAGAAACACCTGGAACTCTTTAGATCTAGGTACTTTCCTGCTTGGGAACAAATCTGGGACAAATCTGGCACCAACCAAGGTGACCTGTTCTTCACAGTTGGGGGTGCAGGTTAGTAGAGTCTAGTGGCTCTACACCGACGGTGAAAAGACACCAGCTGCTCGCTGCCAGGGCCTCCTTCGAATGTCCACATTTCTCTGTCTCACTGGCTCGTCTACACCCTGAAATAGAACCACTGTATTCTTCTTTAACAAAAGGGCTAACAACAGGGTTCACACAGAACGGTTCCCTGAGTACATCTGAGTATTGCTTTATGATCTGTCTTATCTTAACAAAGCAGCGGATGAGGGGAAAATTAGGCCCTGAAAGGTCAAGAGCCATTTTTTCTGCAGGGATCAATACATGTGAAAAGAGTACTGCAGAGCTTGCAGTAAAGCTGGCAGGAAGAGAGAGACAAGGCCCTCGCCCCATGGGATGGCCCAGCCTCCTCTGCACCCAGGGTCCAACACAAGGTCTGTGCAGACTCACAAGACCAGTAAATGCACAGGCAATAGAGCTATCAAGGCACAATCCCACCCCTCATACTCTGGAGACCAGAGAATGTTGGCTTCCTGGACAAAGAGTGCAGAACACGAACAAAGCCCACTAATCCACCGTCTGCAGTTCTCAGTTTTTTGTTCATAGCGAGCTTTGCAGGCACCTGGCCCCATTTTAATCACCACCTATCATAAACTGTAATTTCAATAACACGGCCACAGCTGGCTTTCTTCAAAATAAAGAATCACTATCAAATGGTTTAGTAATGTAGCTCTGTCTACTGCTTTGACTCTGGGGTATAGAATTCTATCCTAGAACCTACCATATTTCTCACTCTCTAAGACACACCTGACCATCAGATGCACATAAATTTTAGATGCTCTCCACCCTTACACTCAGGCTTCAGCTCCAAGTGGCAGTCACTCCATAAGATGCACTTTTGGGGGGAAAAAGTGTGTCTTACGATATAAAAATACAGTACTTTCTGTAGGTTGTTTTATTACACTTTCATCTCGTCAAAGATTGTGTTCTAAATCTATCATAAAATAAGTATTTGGATATTGCGTAGAATCACGTACTTGTAGTTACAATTACTATAACATGGGGATTAATTTGCAAAGATCAATTTCCATATGTTTCCTACTTATGAATGTACAAAGAGTATCCAGAGGAATGATCTGTTTTCCTTCACCATTAATACATCAAACCCAGTAACCATCAATCACCACGGAATAACTGTCATGCAGAAGGGCCCTGAGCCAATGTTTTCATCGGGCCCACACCTTTAGCCACTGCAGCTCATGTTAAGACCCTGAACACACCAAATATTGAAAGCCCTAAAGCTCTTTGATGACTCAGGTAAACTTATTTAAAGTTTAAGGGAGGCTAGGTCAAAGTGGTGGAGCACACACCTAGCAAGTTTAACACTCTGACTTCAGTCCCTGCCACCATATGTACCCCACCTTCATCCCTGCACTGCCAGCTGTGGCCTCAATAAAAAAGGCAACCAATGAACTTTCAATTTTTCTTCAAAGAATACTTAGGAAATTTCCATTACTATGTACATTTTGACAACGTACAGACTATGTCAGTACAAATTTATCTTCATTCTTCAGAGACAAGTGAATCCAGAGATAACGTCAAGAAAATAGTTCATGTCAGCCAGACATTAAAAAAAAAAAGACAGTACTATAGCCCCACTGGGATTCAAACCAGCGTGAGATCTCTCTACTGCATAAGGAACTGCAAAATCCCAATGCAGCATTCCCAAAAGGGCTTATGCTCTCCAGAGCCAGCAAGCACGCCATATTTTCAGAACATCTACAGTGCATGAAGCACTGTCCCTGTAGACAGAAATGCTGCTTCCTCACAGACACCAGGAAACAAGAAGGAGGGCAAGTAAATGATGGATAAGAAACAACCCTTAAGGGCCGGAGAGATAGCATGGAGGTAAGGCATTTGCCTTTCATGCAGAAGGTCATCGGTTCAAATCCCGGCGTCCCATATGGTCCCCTGTGCCTGCCAGGAGCAATTTCTGAGCATGGAGCCAGGAATAACCCCTGAGCACTGCCGGGTGGACCCAAAAACCAAAAAAAAAAAAAAAAAAGAAACAACCCTTAAACTACTAACAGGGATCTTATTACAAATGGCAGCACAGTTCCTTCATTCTGGATGGCCTCAGACACATTATATATTTATCTGGTCTTGTTTTATTTTGTCAGGTTGGATGTTGGAATCCATAAAAATTATGCCAGAAAAAGCCAAAATTCCCTTTGCATTCTGCTAACTGGCAAGAGTGTAAGCAGAGTGAGAAAGGAAGTTGTGTGTCCAAGGGAGAAACCCTGGCAAGAAGGGTGGCCAGAATGGTGTTCTATGCTCCTGGGCCAGAGGGCACCATGCAAGGACAATGCTTGGCAAGAATATACATGACTTAAGTTGACAGGGAGTGGAACCCAACTGGTCTCTCATTGGCACTGAGGCCTTTACAGTCGATCAGATTTGAGTACCAGAGCCTCCCTGCCCTTTTTTATCATTGATTAATTCTAAAGAAAGGGGGTTTGGGATGAGTCTGTTCATGGCCATTAACGCTAATGGGGCATTTACAGAGAGATGACCTTTCCCCCACTGACCTCACAGGAGAGAGAAAAGTGGCTTCTTGTCACTGAAATGAAGGCCACCAAGCAGCAGGATGCCTAGCCCTGGACTTCTGTGGAGGGGCCTTTAGACCCACTCTTTGGAGCCTCATTCTCAAACCACTCATCATCCTAACTCCATAGTGTCAGGACATCTCAGCAAACCAGAAGTGACACAGTAAGGCAGAGTCTTGGACAGAGAGGTCCCCTCCAAAGGCATGAGCACCAGGCCGTGAGTTCAGCAGGCACTCAGTGAAGAGCTACAGAAAGTGAAGACTTTGTTCAACATTGGCCCAAATGTCCCCAGTAGAGCAAGCTGAGCACTGGGAAGCACTGGGAAGTTCTCTGAGCATGGCCCATATGAAATGCTGCATAAGGCAGATCTGGGAAGGAGACCTGAGTCCTGAGCCCTATATAGAAGATACAGGGATGCCAGGACATGCTTGGGACAGCAATCTGGGATGATGAGGAAGTTGTCATTCCTGTTTGGGCAAAACAAGGGCTAAATTTTATTTTTTCTGGAAAAACACTTTTGTGTTACTTCCTCTCTCTCGGGAGATCCGGCATGTGACTGAGCACCAACACATACCTCACACAGATAGCTCAGAACTCCCTAAAGAAGGGCTTCTCATTTGTAGTAAAGGGCTTTGGGGAGCAGCTACTGTTGTTTGAGGCCTCAGAATGTCCTTTCCACATTTCTGAGCTGAATGAAAAGCCCATAAAAACAGATAGACAGAAAGAAAGAAAGAAAGAAAGAAAGAAAGAAAGAAAGAAAGAAAGAAAGAAAGAAAGAAAGAAAGAAAGAAAGAAAGAAAGAAAGAAAGAAAGAAAGAAAGAAAGAAAGAAAGAAAGAGAAGAAAGAAAGGAAGAAAAGGAAGAAAGAAAGGAAGAAAAGGAAGAAAGAAAGGAAGAAAAGGAAGAAAGAAAGGAAGAAAAGGAAGAAACGAAAGGAAGGAAGAAGAGGAAGAAAGACAGAAAGAAGAGGAAGAAGAGAAAAAGAAAGAAAAAGAAGGAACAAAAGAAGGAAAAATAAGGAAAGAAAGAAGGAAAGGAAGGAAGGAAGAAGGAAAGGGGAGGGAAGAAAAAAGAGGGAGGAAAGTAGGGAGAAAGGAGAAAGAAAAAAGGAGAGAAGGAGGAAGGAAAATGAGGACAGGAGGAAGGAAGGAAGGACAAAGTCAACTAAGCCACTTATCAGTCGTCACATTATGGCAGCCTTGATAGCAACTTGTGGAAATTATCTCTAATATTTTTAAATATGTGCACAGAAAATATAAATTTACTGCCTCTTTTTGATGAAGTATCAAAGTGAGACTCGGAGACTTAAAGCCTACTTTATGCTGAAAGTCATTTCATCCGGCACTAAAAACACTTAAGTACTAAAATTATAGAAATATGTCTAAGTCTTGTTTCACAATAAACCATTTTAATAAATACCCCTATTTCCCGCATACGGACATCATTTCTTCACAGAAAAGCGTTTCTCATTCTGACAGAAAACAATTTAACTAAGTAAAAAATGAACAATTTAGTATGTACATAGCCAAGATGGAGTACGTCTTCACAAAATAGGAAATTTTACAGAGGAGAGAAATTAACTTAAGTGGTAGGAGGTAAAATTGGATTTATCTTGCTTAACTGAAGAATGTGCAATGGCAACAGATATAAAGGCAGAATTCTGGCAAAGGCATTGCTGTTTGTAGTGGTTGACACCTCACCTCACAGGAGATCATTCTACACCTCCTCACTCATGTTCCCAGATGCTTTCCTTCCTAAAAATAACTGATAAATAACCACTTATTATTGCTAGGAAAATGTCCCATTAAAGTCTTGCTATTACTTATTTAACCTCTTCTCTAAGGCTGTGGGACAGTAGTAATGAACAACTGTTGAAGGTAAAAATTTTTGAACTGGAGGGTAGATCACTATTCTGATCTTCATGAAGCCCTACACTTAGTACTGTACTGGTGGACAGAAGCACCATAAAATGTAAACAGCAGTACATATCTCAGAATATCAAGGGATCACATGCCATTCATTTAAATCTATTTTCAATAGAAGGTCCTTTTTAAGCAAATTCTATTGCAAGGCAAGAAGTTAAAAACACATGTAATAATGGTTATGACCACTAACAGCTCTGAGCACCTCATATCTAGAAGGCTAAGCTAAGTGCTTTATAAAATGGAGTAGGGGCTGGCAGAAGCCATAGAGCAAGTGGTAGAGCACACATGTTTTGCATGTGCCAATCCCTGAGCACCAGTAGGCGAAGCCTTGGTGTTCTCTTGAGCAAAGCTAAGTCTGAGTAGCTTCATGTCATTTGACTCAGCATTGAACTATGAGGCCTTCCCATGAAAAGGAGCTGATTGGAGGTGACCCCAATAGGCGTGTGTGTGTGTGTGTGTGTGTGTGTGTTAGAGAGAGAGAGAGACAGACAGACAGATAGAGAAAGAGAGAGAGACAGACACAGAAAGGGTACAAGTGAGCACACTTTGAATTCTTTCAGCAACTCAGTCAGGATTACCATTTTACTGGTTAACTTAAGTACTAGCCTAAGTCTAGAAGTAAATAAATCTGTTTGCCATCTGATTAGCAGTGACTTAGAACTACAGGAGAATTTCCAGGATCACTTGAGAGATAGGTGGGTATTTGGCACTTGTAGTTCAACAGCTTAAGGAGTAGAATGGTCTGAAAGGGAATGATTCACTCATCAATTTTTGGCCAATTTTCCTATGTTACACTTGAGATAAAATTGAAAGCAGCAAATGCCATATAAGAACTGTGGTAACCAGGACTGAATCCTACCTAGCCTGTGCTGGAGACTATAAATAGTCCAAATCACAACCCACAGGATCTCAGTATTGATAAAAATGTCAACAATGACATGGCCTAAAAAAACAAGCACCTTTACCTGTCTTCTCCCTAATCACTAACCCAAGAGGATGTGACAGAACACTTCTTTTCTGAGCCTCTAGCCTGACCTTTTTCTATAACAATGGTTTGGTTTGACTCTCTCCTATTCATAGAGGAACCCACTTCTAACAAGATGGGGGAAAATCAGGCATTATTAGTGCAGCCAGAGTCGACTCTTAAGGGAAAGGTTCCTTGGAGTCTCACTAATGTCTGGGCCAGTTCTGGAAAGTCTATCCAGCTGTCAGCCTCTTAGGGAGTTGCGCCTGCTGTCACTGTCTTAGCCTGCCTGAGCAGCTGGATAGTATGTGGAGACAAGATGCTGACAAGCCGCAGAATGTCTCTCTCACACAGCTGGACCAAATATGGAGACAGGATGCTGATAAAACACAGAACATCTCTTTACACTTCTGGAAGCTGGGTAGAGAATGTCATGATGCTGGCAGATCCAGTGTCCAGGGAGAGCCCCTTCCCCATCATCACAGAGGTACTAACTAGAAGGTATTATTCATATTGGCTTCATCGGATTGACTTCATTATTTCTCAATATCCCACTTTCAATTTCAGAGTATTTGGGGTACAAATGTTCACCTGAAATTCTCAGACTTACAACTCCTCACTTCCATCCCAAGCTTCTATCAGCGTCCCAATCATAAAATTCCTGGAAGAAGGAATCTTGGTGTTGTAAAAAAGAGGAAGGACTAAGGATTAGTACTCAGAGAAAAGGTTGTGGTGTGGCAAATGTCTCCAGAATTATTTTCCACAGGCATGTCTACTACGAGATTTGTGCCCCTGAAGAATGTTTCCCTGTCAGAGCCACATGTCTGGTGAACTATATTTCACATGTTCTCTCCCATTAGCCCTCTTTCTCCTCTTGAAAGCCACAATCAATACCAGATTCATTGGCAGAGACGGTCTTGAGGACCTTCAAGGGCAATATCCTTCCATATTAGCGATGGATTAAAAGGGAGGTCTAAGATGGACAGGAAAGGACATTTCAATTGATTCATAATCAATTGATGATTAGTTGATTGATCAATGATCTCTGCCATGCGAGCAGGAATGAAGTAGCAGCACACATGACACACAATAATGTTTTTGATTCTTGTTCAAGCTCAGAATTGTGCCCGAAGATTCTGAGACTTACATAAAAAAGAAAGGCCTTTCTGTTTTTATAAAAGTAGGCAGTGACAAGGACTTGACTGAAGTCAGAAGAACTCAGCCACTAGTAGCAGTTCTCTTTGCAAGGCATCTTACTAGTTTATTCCTTGGAAGCAGAAAGTTTTGAAATAGAGATGCGAGGTATCCAAGGATGCACCTTAGCCCCATCACTTTCCACAGCTCAATTCAAATTAGATGTTCACAAGCTTACGGGTGCCACTACCTCCTTTGCAGAAGCAAATAACTTAGTACCCCCACACCGTGCCATGCTGGAAATCTACCTTCTTTAAGTGATGCCCCCCAGCTGCACATGAGGTATTGTTAATATTGTCATCATTTCTGCAGCTCTGGGAGTGATGGGTAATAACTTGGGCCATTTCTGTTAGGTTATAACCCCAGATGGAATTGTGTAACAGAAGTTTTCTTTAAAATGAGCTTTATGACTTTTATTTGAATACTGATTCCCTGTACTGGTAAAACCCAGAGCCACATATTTCCTTTTTAGGTAAAAAGGAAATAAAAAAAAGTTGAAGAAACACTGTCTAGATGATGGTGTATAAAGAGTCAACATGGCAGGTGGACAGCGGTCTCAGAGAGTTAAGTCATGACCCTGCAGAAAAAGTCCGATGCTGTCTGCAGTGTGAGAAGGCCAGCTCCCTGAGGACTGCTTGCAGTGTGGACGGCTATTAGCTAAGGTCAACTCTGCAGGCCTGATGATGATGTCACCTGTTTACTGAGTGATTACTTTGAGCTAAGTACTCTTGAGAGCACTTTGCATATATTAACCTTGCTAACCAGCCCACTAGTTTCTGCAATTACCCCCTTGTTTGTTCACAGAGGATGTTGAATCTCTCTGAGCTTCAGCCACAGAGCTAAGGGGAATGAAGGCTGGAAGAGCGAGTCCTTTAGGTCCAGGTCTGGAACAGAACTCCCACAGCACAGCAGGGCAACCCAGCTGCAATTCTGCTGGCCAAGGGCAAGCACAACAGTGCCATTTTGCCACACAAACATGGGATTGGTGTCAGTTACTAGACCCAGGGTTCTGTGCCTTTACTGGAAAGAGTCCCACCCACTCTCCTAAACAACCTATCTTCACATGCATAGAGAGAGCTCTACAGCTCTTGGGCATCTTAGAAGGAATGCCAGGAAGCTAGGAACAAAGTCACTCAGAGAGACCAGTAAGTACCACAGAGCTCAAACTCAAGGTCAATGACAAAATGACACTCCATCCTGCAAACTTCTTCAATGGAAAGTTAGAATTTTGAGAGGAGCAGCTTCCAGATGACGTGCTTCGCAAGATGGAGAAAGTGAGCAAGACGGGTGAGGGCCCGTTGTGTAAAGACACTGAACACCAATCAATAGGAACTCTCAAGGGAAATGTCCCAGGCTAACCTCTTAGGGTGTAGGCAGGGCCAGGCTCCCTCTGGGGGCTCTAGGGGAAAACCCTTCTTGTCTTTTCCTAACTCTCAGTGGTATGAGAACCCTGGGCACATCTTAGTTTAGGGGCACATAATTTATCCCTATCCCTGCCTCTACACAAGCACCATCTCTCTGTGCCCAAATCTCCTTCTCAAGGATACTGATTCTCAAGGATACTGAGGGCCAATCACTTTTACCTGATTTCAATCATACCAACCCTATTTCCAAATGGGCACATTTGTGGGATTGTGACTTCTCTTGGGGCGAGGAGACACTGCACAAGTTATTTATTTATACCCATCTTTACCAAGTATGTTCAGTCATCTGAAAGATGTCCCAGCATTTTATATCCTAGAATCATTAGCATAATTGTTAAATGGAATCATGTTTTCCAGACTCAGTGGTGCTTGTCTTCAGGGTCACAGATACACTCTAGCTCTGCACGGACTCTCCAGTGTTCCTAGGGAGGGCACTTCTGCGCCCAGGACCAGTATCTTCCCAGGGTGATGAGAGCTAAGAGCAGACCCAGAGCATAACTCAGACCTGCCCTCTTGGATTTTGGGCTCTTTCCACTTCCCCTCAGGCCCAGGAGGAAAAATACATCCACGCAGAAAGCATCGAGGAGTGTCCAACAGTGACCAAATGCAAGAACGAGAAGAAGTGGGCAGTGATGCCAATTAAAATTCACTGTTTCTCTCAGAAAAAAAAGGAAGTAATAATCCAGTATAGTAAATCACTGCTGTGGAATTAATGTCCAGAGAGAAGAAATAAAAGCAAAATTTATGGCCTTAATCTCTTAATTTATATATCTAATTATATATACAAGTTTGTCACCTGCTTTATTTATATGGTTCTATCACCCTCCCAAATAATTTTCAATCATTTCCAGGAGTTGCTATGTGGACAGTGAGTCCAGTGGCAGGCTGGATTCTTGGGTGCCATGCCATCGTCTCTCTACCCAGCTGCCACGTGAGAAGAGGGGAGCAGACAGAACCCAGGTACCACCACCAGTCTCCTGCAGGAACCGAAATGCAGCATTTAGCCCTGAGGATGCCAATCTCCCTACTCCTGCCTAGAAGCTAGACCTCCAACATCTGTCTCTGATATCTTTCCTAGGAACGGTCCTATGAACTCCAAAACCCAATGCATTTCTCATAAGAGGTGAGAAATATGTCGCCAAAAACGTAGCCTGGTCCATCACAATGTGACTAGCCTGAGGTCAAGGTTTCCCGTTCTGTCATGGACAAGTACATGAGCTCCCACTTGTCTAAGTCCTATCCCCGAAGCTTCTGCAGGTGGCAACATGGGACAAGGTCCCAGCAAAGTAATTGGCCCCTTCCTGGAGGATCATAGAGAGTGATACTGCTTAGCCTCCCTGGATGCCTGGGCGAGGCAAAGGCCTCAGAACTTTACTCAATTCAATAGCTCCTTTTTCCTTTCCCAGCACCCCTGTTTGAGAAAAGAAACAATCCCAATTTATCAGTCAGAAGGCTGACATTAAGCAGAAACAGGATTTAGAGCTGCTTAAGTGTTTCAAGAGAATAAACCCTGGAGCCTTCGAAATAATCTCTGCATGGGGCTTCCTGAAGAAAGCTACTCAGACCAGCTCTGACGCGAATTGTGTTTCTAGCCAAATCCTCTCCAAACGCCGAGAAGTTAAGAACTGATAACTTCATCCACATCCATTCTGTTTGAAGTTTTGTTCTTGTTTTCCCAATAAATTTGCTTTCAAGTTTTTATAGAGCCTTTTCAAAATTCAAAACTTCTGGAGTAGAAGAAAGGCAAGAAAGTGTGGGATTTGCTCCCCATTTTAATTTTGTTTAATTTAATTATTTCTCTCTCTGTAGATACAGATGCATATCCCTGTGCACTGCTTTATAAACTCTCCATCACACCTCCAAACCCAGGATTCACCAAGTAAGGGTATTGATCCATGGCAAATGGAGTTTAAATGCTGCATGGTAGTCCAGTCACTCCTTGGTTTTTAAAAAGGAGCTCTTTGTTTTGTTTTTGGGTCTCACCCAGCAGTACTTAGGGCTTATTCTTATCACTGTGGTCAGGGACTGCTCTTGGTGTTTCAAGGGACTATATGGTGTTCCTGGAATCAAACCCTGGTACTCTGCATGCAAGGCAAACTTATTACCCACTATAGAATATTTCAGCCACAAGTATTTGTGTGTGTGTGTGTGTGTGTGTGTGTGTGTGTGTGTGTGTGTGTGTGTGTGTGTATGAGAGAGAGATTTTTATCCTCAGAGGGCATTTTATAATATCGGAGAAAATTCTGGCTAGGGGAAGGGACTAACTGGAATCTCATAGAGACCAGAGATAATGCTAAACAGCTTATCATGTATATGACAAAGAATTATCCAGTGCAAAATGGAAATGAGATGGAATACCTCTCTCCATCCAGTAGCATCCACTAGCATCCAGGTGACAGGGAGACAGAGCCAAGTCCACAACAGAAGAAAGCCTATTTCTTCAGCAAGCCTTCCTGACCAAGTCCTCTGACCCTTCCTGCTCAGATACCCTGAAGTCCCCACCCCATGCTAACTAGAATCCAAGGACAGAATGACAGTGCGGAAAAGTTCCTTTTGTCCTTGTTCTTTTGGAGCACATCCACTGGGATGAAAGGTCACAGCTGAATTTAAATAACCCTTGTGATAAATCTGCATGAGGCCCATTTGTTCTACTGGGCTTGTTGTATTAAATGAAGACAATTTAATGTTCTATAGGACAAGGACTCCTTTCATGGCTGAATGCAGGAGCTGGTGATTTACAGGGTTAATACATACTCATTGGCTCCAAGATCTGCTTTGCACCTGTACGTATGAATATCAGCTCATCATCTGGAGGCCATTTCCACCCATTCAGGGAAACTGAGCTTTTCATTAGGATGGAAGAAGGAACAGACATAAATAAGTGGTTTCTACAATGTTAACTATGGGGGGGGGGGGGGAAACAAGCACTAACCTTTGTATCCTTGTACCTAGCTCTCTGTCTCTCTGTCTCTGTCTCTCTCTTTCTCTTCTGTATGGCTATGATCTATACATAAAGGAAGGTTTCCTTCTATTTTCAAGAAAAGGTGCACTTAGGCAGATCACCACCAAAAAGTTCTAAGTAAGTTCTAGTAAGTGTAGTACTAAGAGGCTGGCGAACTGGCTCAGATGCTTTATATGCAGGAAGGTCCAGAGTTTATTGTCCTCTGAGCATCATTGAGAATGATAAGTTACTATGTGGCTCCCAGACAAAAATAGAATAAATAAATATACTAAAATAACTGTAATTAAGACTTATCTTACTGAAGATACCAAATTATTTATTACAGACCATTATCTTTGAGCTTTTCTAAAGATAAAATAATGAGGTGGAATTTTCATTCCCGCCTTCCTCCCCCCCACCACAGCCATTTCAGAAAGCAGAATCTGTAATCAGGGATATGAGTTGATTTGCGGGGGAATCTCAGGTGAAGGAAGCACTTTGAATTTATTGTCAAATCTTGAAACTCCAGCATCATACGATAAGACTATGACAATTAATTATAAAGTTAGCTTCTTTGCCCTCAGCTTTTGCTTCTTCATCTTTGTTACTGAATTTCATCTCTCTGCCTACCTGACTCTCAGGGGAAGCAATATAAGCACCCCTGGGACTTGTCAAAAGTACAAAGTATATAGGTATCTGAGCAGAACAAGCTTGCCCAGTGACAGTTCTTGTGCAGAGTGTGCTTAAGATATGTTTCCTTTCCATTGACATGTATCTACTGTCTTATAAGAAATGACAAATAAACTCTTGGTATTAAAAAACTAAGAATAAGTCATTTCTCTCTTTTTTTTTCTGGGACCCAGCTGGAATAAGACCAAAGTAAAAAAGCCACTAGGTGACAATAAGGAATATTTTCCCTAGCTGATGACCTCCAGAGTCATGGAAGATGGCGTTATAATGTGTGATAATGACATAATGGTTATGGTCATGAAAAACAACATTGCTTTAGCTATGCATACAGAAATGTTTTTCTTTCTTTTTTATTAATTTTCTAAAAATATTATCTTTATTTAAGCATCATGATTACAAACATGCCTGTAGTTGGGTTTCAGTTATACAAATGCCTGGAGACAATAGAGATGAGTGCTGGAAGAACCAGCCCATGATATGAAGCTCACCACAAAGAGTAGTTAGTGCAGATAGAGAAATAACTACACTGACAACTATCATGACAATGGTGTGAAAAAGAGACATAGAATGCCTGTCTTGAATACAGGCAAGGGGTGGGGGAGGAGAGAGTTGGGGGCATTGGTGGTGGGAAGGTTGCACTGATGAAGGGGGTGTTCTTTCCTATAACTGAAACCCAACTATAAGTGACTTCTCTTGTAAGAGAAAAATCTGTACCAGGCACTAAGGGCATACCTCTTCCTCTCTACCCACCTTGTGGAGAGAAAAACTTGTCCACCTACACACACACACACACACACACACACACACACACACACACACACACACACACACACACACACAAAGTTTGGTCACCCCAGGATGATCAGAGAAAAAGAGAACAAAACCTCACCTTTACCGCATTCCTGGTGGAGATGCCAGTTAGAGAGCAAGGGTCAGAGAGCTGTGGAAAGCCCAAGCCCTGGACAGATCTGGATGAGCTGGAATCCCTTTACAGACACAGGCTCTCAACAGGGAACATCTGAACCAGGGATCTTCAACTAATAGACACATGAGAAATGGCAAATGGATCCTTCTACTATGTACTTTTCCCCCTTTACAATAATGACTTTCAGAAGGAAGATACAAAACACTAGACATAAGGAAAATGTAAAAAAAAAAAAAAATCAGGGCCCGAAGAGATAGCACAGCGGTGTTTGCCTTGCAAGCAGCCGATCCAGGACCAAAGGTGGTTGGTTCGAATCCCGGTGTCCCATATGGTCCCCTGTGCCTGCCAGGAGCTATTTCTGAGCAGAAAGCCAGGAGTAACCCCTGAGCACCGCCAGGTGTGGGCCAAAAAAAAAAAAAAAAAAATCAAAGTAAAAAACAAAGGAGTTGTGTACCCTTGCTTTGTGTAGTACCTTAAAACAGCCCAAACATTACTGAGTAGCTTCCACTCTGATCCAGGTCATGATAGACCCGAGGAGCTGGCAAGTTCAACTCAACCTGATGATAGTCACTAGGCAGACAATCTTCTGGCCTCTCTCCACAGAAGAGCTTCAGAATCTATCTCAGGTGATGGGGTTTCCACATCCCTTTATCAGAAGGCATGAGCATCTCTCCTTCCGTGATATGACCATTCAATTTTCAGAAATGATCTTACACTTTTAAAACTGTTCTCTGTGTAAGTGAAGGCTGACAAGCTGGGTTCCCTGAGTGTAGAAACTGTTTCATATTTCTGTAGGCTTCAGGTCTAAAACAGCACAGTGGAAAAACCTGAGGTTCCAGTGCTATGTATCAGCCAACCAAGTAAGGAGAGCGATTACTGCCTTTCAAATATACCTTCCTCAAGAGGAGTGTTGAAACAATGTGGTTGCAGTTTATACAGGTCTATGTAGGAGGGATACAGACAACTCGTGGCCATAGTAAGAAAACCAATAGTTACTCAGTGCCTAACACTGAAGACTAAAACTATACTGTTAAAAACATGAAAAAAGAAACAGCTGGAAGCCCCAAAGAATTTCCTATCCCTACCCCAGTTCAGTTTGATGCCCCCAAACTGGCAAGCTTAAATATTGTTACCAGGAATGGAAGGACACTCTCAGGGGGCAGTGGATAACGGTCTGTGGGGTGTATTCCACTTAGAACACAAACCAGTGGGTAAACTCCAGTTACTGGCCCTGAGGGCCTTCACATGCAGGAAGGCCGCATTTAACAAAAATTTTGTGTTTCAGGCTGGAAGAAATCAAGGCTTCTTTTCACACGCCAAAGGGACCTCACAGAATCTTGTTTTTCTTCTTAAGCCACAGAAATTACTAAAGAAGGTCCAGAGACCTTCTAGGTTTGGTAAGAATAACATAAAAAGTTTGCTATTTTGGGCTGCAGTAATGGCACAAGCGGTAAGGCATTTGCTTTGCACGTGCTAACCTACAACAAACTGTGGTTCGATCCCCCGGCATCCCATATGGTCCCCCAAGTCAGGAGCGATTTCTGAGCACATAGCCAGGACTAACCCCTGAGTGTCAGCAGGTGTGTCCCAAAAAGCAAAAAAAAAAAAAAAAGTTATGCTATTTTATAGAATAAAATAGCTTTTTTGTTTTATTTTGCTTTGTTTTTGTTTTTTTGGGGCCACACCCGTTTGGTGTGCATGACTTTTTTTTTTTGTTTGGTTTTTTTTGATGCTCAGGGGTTACTCCTGGCTAAGCGCTCATAAATTGCCCCTGGCTTGGGGGGACCATATGGGACACCGGGGGAATTGAACCACGGTCCTTCCTTGGCTAGCGCTTGCAAGGCAGACAACTTACTTCTAGTGCCATCTCACCAGCCCAAAATAGCCTTTTTTACAACAACGACAAATCTTGCCTTTCTGCATTTCCAGATATCTGCTATACTCAGCAGGCCATTAATTGTATTAATTGCATTCCAATGAATAACTTTAATGATTAATTATCTATTATATCATTTAATAAAATTCATTATATATTTATAAATAACTAATTATTAAACATATACTATTGTTTTTGTTCCAATCCAGAGGAAAGAATGAAAGATGAGTTTTCTCTTCCAAAGGGGAGTCTTTCCTAGACACCCCTTGGGGACATTTTAGCCTTTCTGGCCCTGTGTCAGCCCGGTGCCTGCTTTATCATTTCTCCTTAACATCTAGAATCAACTGATAGACAAAAATACTTGGTTTCTTCACCTTGCCTATTCCCTGTCACTACAATCTCAGTGAAGGTAGAGACTTTTATTTCTTTGGATCTCTGTGCTCAGTAAATGCTCAATAAATATTTTGTAAATTAAAAAAAAACAATAAATAAAAAAAAAGAAAGAAAGATGAGTTTTCTAGACTACATCTGGACGAAAAGGTCTATAGAACAGCTTCCCTAATCAGACTGATTAGATATTCCTCCCACTTCATTAATTAAAATGTTAGACTGACATAAACACTGCTGATAAAGTACTATAAAGGGGATGGGAGAAATGCTCAAAGTTAGATGGTGTGAAGTTGGCATAAGATCGCTCCCTAGCCTTCATAAGAGAGCAACAAACTTAATGAGAATTAAACCAGCCTTGGCTCTGCAAATCTCACCAGGAACAAGAAACAGGAAGGACACAATTTTTAGAGTGTTTTGTCTGATGCCTTTGAACAAATACTGCCATTTTATCTTCATGAGTAACCCTGTAGAAGCAAGCAACAGCTTCTTATTTCCCAGGTAAGAATCTGAGACCCAAAGATTGAATGCCATGTTTAGAGTCAGGATATAGTATCAGTGTACCAGGCAGAGTGCTTACTTAGCCTTTTGCAAGGACTCTTATATCTCCAACAATCATCTCTCACAGAAAGCCAGAGTACTGACATATTCGATATTTTATGTTAAGGCTGGTGAGCAAGAATGTCTGATTAGACTTGTTTGTCTGCTATGGTCTATGGTATCGCCAAACAGAAAGTGTTAGAAAGGATTTGAAATCCAAGACCTTAGGACTCAAGCAACACCCCATCATTGAGTCCTTGCATGTATGTAGCTGAGGGGGTTCCCAATTCCACAAGGTATACAATTTATGTTTATGTACCTACTTCTTCATGTGACCTCTTTTTGGGTCTGTATCTCTGTGTCACTATCTCTTTTTTCTAATTATCTGAGTTAATTTGTGCCGTGACATTTGATGAGCTCTTTGCTCTTAAGAGAGGTTTCAGAAGAGCAATACAATCCAGGTTCCTTTTGTATACGGGCTATTTCCCAACAAGCTAGGAAAGAATAGACATTCAAATACTAAGCTTTCACCTTCAAGTTCAGCAGGCCTCAATCAGATATTAATGGCTGATAACTACCCTTTGTGTAGGACAGTAAATATATCAAATCCTGATTCAACAAAGACAAAATGCTGAAGTTTGCTTAACAAAATAATTGACCCACTAACAGTTAAAGATGGTCTATAATTTAAAAAACATGTGAAACACCTTTTAAAATTATACTAATGGGAATTTGCCATCTCATAAATGCTGTGTTTAGTTATATATAGAACTTTAATAAACAACTTGATCAGTGTTTTGCTACAAAAGCTGAACATGTTCACATTAATACAGATCAACTGTATCCTTTCTCTATAGTTCTAAATTTCAACTAATTTAAACTCAGTCCACCACCATTCTTACTTAGTTTTATTCTCTAAATCTAAATCCTAAGTAAGAAAGAAACCTCTAAGGTACATTCTGCAAAGCACTTTTTCAAGTACATGCTTGCCTTAAAACACATTCATATAAGCGTCCCCTGATGCTTTTAGCTCCTACCCAACCAATTAAGTTTTGATTTCAATCTCTAGAAATATTCTGAGCAATTAAAACTTTGTACTAGAAGTTCCTCTAAACACTGGCTCTTCGTTGATGGCAGTAAAAGAATCACAAAAAGCTAGAGTTACAAGATAAAGATTTGAAGAACATCATACAAACATAACAAGCTGGAATAAGATCAACAATGAGGGTTTCTAAGAGGGAGAAGTGCTATAAAGTCACCTCCCAGACATGAACCAACTTGAGCTAGGCCAGTCCTGCCCAACATAGAGAAAGGGGACAGTTTGTGTTCTGGTAGCCTGAGAACAACCAACTTATAAAACCATATAAAAATATTCTCTTACCTGTTTTGGTATTGATGGCAAAAAAATTCTGAGGGTTCCCGCTTGTAATCTTGTACGTAAGTTTCTCACTGGAACTAGAGTCAGGGTCCTCTGCCTGGATCTGAATGACAGACACATCTTTGGGAGAGTTCTCCATGGTGAAAGGATAATAAATGGGTTCCGAGGTCAGTGGGGCATTGTCGTTTACATCTTCAATTTCAATGTAGACTTCAATAGTAGAGTAGAGTGGAACAACACCCCGGTCTGTGGCATAAACTGTCAGCCAGTATGACTCTGTTGTCTCTCGATCAAGAATATCAGCAGTAGAGATGACTCCTAAGAGAAAGCAGAAAACATGACTGCCTCAGAAAAAGTGGAAGACAAAGTAAAGTACCCCAAACTCAGAAAAGACACGCACAGCAATCTTGACATATGATTGCATAAGCAGGAAAAATTCATTAAATTACGGTGCTTTTATTTTTACATAAGATTATTTTCTGCAAAACCAAACCAACTGGATCTTCTACTATTTGAAAAGTACAGTTACGTTCACGAATACTTTATATAAATTTAGGATAGACATATCTCAACACACACGCACATGCACACACAATAGAAAACAATGGGAAGAGAGTGACCAGACAGTTCCCACATCACACAGAATAAAAGTGCCATAGCAGGTTGATTTTAGGAGGTGGGTTGGTGTTTGGATCACACAGAACTGTGCTCAGTCAGAGTTTACTTTTGACCCTATGCTCTTGGATCACTCCTGGCTGTGCTGTGTCAGGCATCGAACCAGGGATAACCACATGCAAGTCAAGCACCCGACTTCTGTAGTGTTTCTCCAGCTCTTAATTGATTTCTTATGTATTACAAAGCTCTCCAAAGATATATTTATCTGCTCATTTACAAACTTCAAAGGTTCTATTGCCTGTTAGAATAGGAAAAAAATTACATGCAAAGATGTAAATTGCCTTCATATAGTTTTCACTAAAAACCAAATATTAGTCATTCTAAATAATAAAAAAGGAAGCCATACCAACAGAGGTCAAGAATGAATGGAGCCCTTGTATCACTCTACAGAGGACCTGGAGCAAATGCTAAGCATAGGCAATTATTCTACGTGAGAAAAAAATGCCCTATCTGGTCTAAGTCACTGATTCTACTTCATGGTAAAAACAAGTACCAGAGAAGCCACAGAGAAAACAGTCTTTGAGTGAATATCCTGCAGACTTCAACTTATAGCACTAGACTATAGAAAGGCATTGTAGGAACATGTAGTTTTCACTTAAGTAGTTTTCATTGTGGAGGGAAAACTCAGCTTACAAAAACTCTCCAAGACACATACTCTACTCACGGGAGACACAAAAATACATACAAATGTTTATGTCCTAAAAGACATTCACAGGATTGAAAACGTCTCTCCAATTCTACTCTGAATCCTCTATTCTCAGCACTCCAAGTGGACTTTTGACTGTATCAGGCATATAATTGGATCTCTAGACTATACATAAGCAAACTTCCAAGTATAACAACTTAAGAGTGGAGCCTTTCTGGCCAGAAACTATTAGGTTGGAATACTCAAAGCTGTCTAAAACACAGAATAGCCAAATTCTTCAAAGGGAGAGTTGATGTTCAAATTTCAGCTCCAATTTTGTCCACCAAAGAATCCATCATAATAGTATATCATGCAGAGGAAACTCTGCATAGTCTCAACAGAAACAGGTAAAATGTATTAGGTCCCCATAGATGCTTGGGCAACATCTGAAGTCAGAATGAGAATGTCAATAGAACCTTAGAAGAGTGAACACCAGAAAATAAGAGTAGAAGAAAAATGGGAATAAAATATACTTATTGTGAGCATAATGCTGTATTCATTGGCTCAGTGAATAACAGGCATCCTTATGAATTTGGTGAAGATAAGATGACAATATCAACTACCTTAAAAGTCCATAAAAAAGGGGCCAGATTATATTACAGTGGTAGGGCATTTGCTTTGCATGTGGCCAACACAGGATGGACCCTGAATCCTGTGTTGAATCCCAGAATCCCATATGGTCTCCTGAGCCTGCCAGGAGCAATTTCTGAGCACAAAGCCAGGAGTAACCCCGAAACAAAACAAAACAACAAAAAGTCCAGACAAAATTCTAAGGCAGAAGACTGGCTACTGTGTACATGGTTAATATAGCATGCCCATCATCAAAGTAGACACCTATTGGCCATGGAAGCTGGTCAAGTTACTTCATGACATTTGAGACCTGATATCCTCTTCTATCAGAGAGAAATATAAAGTTTACATCATAGGGAAGTTGCATTGCAATGCTCAGAGCAGCACACAACATCGATGCTCAGCAACTGTTATTCCACTTCCACCCTCTCCTCTTAGGCTGTTCAACACTTTGCCTTCCCAGTTATCAGACTTAACCAGCAGAAGATGGAGTCCTCTCCACTGCAGGCTGTCCATCTGATTTGTTTTTCCCAACAGGAATGCAAGCCCTTGAAGAATAGACATGTTTGAGGTCTGTGTCTCCTATGCCTGCATGGGGGCCAGGAGAGGCCAACTGGACAGCAGAAGAACCAGATCAGTGGTGTAGAGCTGGGTGAAAGTGGGTGATCCTGCCCTCTGGAGGGTGCTGGAAAGGAGGAGGCTAGTAACCTTAGGTGCAATTTGCTCACTTAAAGAAGGCAGATTTCCAGGAGAATGAGTAAGAGGGGGTAGTAGGTGAAGGATGTTTGGAGGTCTCTGATGTACAACATCATTTACACCCTGTGTCTAACATTGCAGATGTTGTCTGCTTCCTTTGAGTCTCCCTATACACACTGCAATTACAATATTGTTTTGTGATACTTGCACATGACATAATTTCCCTTTTTCCACTTGTAAAACTAAGCCATGGTACATCAGGCTTTTTCTTTAAATAATTTTGAGAAGATCTTGTATTAAATGTATCTACTAATACAAATGAATATAGGTGGAATATAGTGCTATTTTTTAAGTGAAGGTTTAGCTAGGTCCTTTAGAAACTAGAGTTTTCATAAAAAAAAAGTTAGGGCCAAAGGAGACATTATAAAAGGCCACTGCTTTCCTCCCTGCTTGGTTTCTTGCTTTCCTGTGTGAGGCAGACAAGAAAGACCCCAGCGAAAATAATCTCCTCAGGGCTCATTAGCATGGTAGGCTGTCTCCACCCATGAATGGTGGAGTCAGACGAGTGGCCACTTCACTTTGCTTTGTGGCAACATGCATCTTCTAACCCATGAACTCCACCACAATATGCAGTAAAAACCACACTAGAAGAGTGGCAATCGGAAAACAATGCAGGCCAACCCCATGCATAGAGAATGAAGATGGCAGCTCTGATGACCCAAAAAGTGCCAACCACCTATATAGACGGTCAGATAAGGAATTTAGAGAAGAAATATGGAGGATGTTCATAGAACTCAAAGAATGCATAGATTGAGTTGAATGGACCACAAATAAGAACCAAGAGGACATGAAGATAGAAACCGGAAAACACCAAAAAAAAATTAGGACCATATTTACACATTAACTAAAAGTGCAAATGAGTATTTTGAAAGACAGTGTTTAGTCTCAGGATCCCAAAAGTTGAGAATAAAATGAAAACAATGACTCTGAAATGATAACTATTATTATAAATTCACCCCAGGTTCCATCTTAACAATACGAACACACCCAATATTCAATGACAGTCTGCTATGCCCTCACAGGTGACTGTGATCCACATGGTCACAATTGGAAATATAAGGACATGTGACATTTTCTACCAAGCACAAACTTACTTCTTGGATTTATCAAGGATCGCCAAAATTTTGTCATATTATATTGGACATTTAAGTTGCTGTCCTCTTAATGAATTAACCAATTTTGTAGTTACTAAACACTCAATTTCACATGAAAATAATTATTCCTGAGTAATTACTTTGCAGAATGACTGTTACATGGCCACCAACAGTTACTGTAGTGCTTCCCAGTTGTCCACATCCTTACGACCCCATGCTTCCTATCGACAGTTGCCAAAATTTTAGATCTTGTAGTTATATAGTGGTATAATGGTTTTCATTTGATTTTTCTATTAGTGCTGAACATCTTTTCTTTTTTTTTTCCAATAATTTTTATTGTGACCAGAGGGAATTACAGATCTTTCACAGTAATATTTTAGGTACATAGTAATAGTGTTGAACATCTTTAAATGTGTTTATGTTCTTTTGTTAATGTTTAAATATTTTATCCACTTAAAACCTTTTTGGGGAGTTGGAGCCATGGCACAGTGAGCATAGCATTTGCCTTGCTTGTGGCCAAGCCAGGTTCAATCTATAGCATCCCAGATGGTCCCCAAACACTGTCAGGGGTGCTTCCTGATGCAGAGAAAGGAGTAAATCCTGAGCATCATTAGGTGCAGCTCCCCAAACAAGCAAACAGCAAGACCCACTTTTTTGGTTTGATTATTGCTGAGCATTAAAATTCTTTATATATTCTAGGTATGTCATTTTACATGTGATTTTCCCCCCACTGGTTCTAAGCTTAGATGCTCATTTTTCTAAATTTCTACTTTGACCAAAGTAATACCCTTTGACCACAGCAATACCCTAGGTACATAGAAACATTGAATCAAGGGCATTCCCACCACCAATGCTGTCCTCCTTCCACCCCTGTTCCTAGCATGCGTCCCATATCCCCCTCTCCTATCCCCCGGGCTGCCAGCACAAGTGGTCCCCTCTGTGTCCAGCATGCTGCAGACTGGGCATCGACTCTGCCGTTGCTGGCCTTGGACCTGGTGTTCAAGTCAGATCATTCTTCCATTTCCACTTAATGTTCACACGACTGTTTGGTCTTGGCACCCTCCACCACCTCCCCCTCAATTTGTGAGGCAGAAAAAGATGGCCCAAGGGACCGGAGAGATAGCATGGAGGTAAAAGTGTTTGCCTTGCATACAGAAGGATGGTGGTTCGAATCCCGGCATCCTACATGGTCCCCAGTGCCTGCCAGGAGCGATTTCTGAGCAGAAAGCCAGGAGTAACTCCTGAGTGCTGCCGGGTGTGACCCCCCCCCCCCAAAAAAAGAACAAGATGGCCCATGTCATGTGGTTCTGCTCAAAGGAAAGAAAAATATAAATAAAAATAGATGTTCATTTTTCTATATCTCTTGCCTAACCCGAGAATCATATAGATTTCCATTTAGAAACTTAATAGTATTAGATTTTATATCCATACTTATGATCAATTTTGAATTCATGTTTGTTTATAGTACAAAGTATGCATCTAATTTCACTTTTGTTTGCTTAATGAGCCATACTTGGAGGTGCTCAAGGGCTTCTCATGGCTCTGGACTCAGAAGTCACTCAAGGATGTCTGAGGAATCATCTATGATGCTGAGATCGAATCAGGGCAGGGCAGGTCAGCGGCATACAAGGCAAGCAGCATAACCCTTTTGTATTGTCTCACTGACTGTAGCTTTTCATTGTTTCTAGCCCCATTTGTTGAAGACTATTTTTTCTCCACTAAACTGTTTTTACATCATAAAAAAAATCAATTGAGTATAAATATAGAGGTCTATTTTCCTGTTCTATTGATTAACTTACCTATCTATACCAATGTCATGCTTTCTTAGCTACCGTTTCATAATAAGTCTTGGGATCAGAATGCATACATCCTACAATTTTGTTCTTTTACCTATTTGTTTGGGCTATTCCAGATCCTTTAAGCTTCTATATTAATTGTATCAGTTTTAAAGCCCATATGAAATTTAAAAAATCTTATTTAAATTGTACTGGTTTGCATAGTGGTTTGCAACCACACTCCAGGTGCTGTCATCACCGCTCATGCAAGAGGCCAGTGGGTAAAGGCGGCAGACACAGCGCTGCCGCCCATCAGGCTCTCAGATGTTTGCATAGATCTTTTTTGGTTTGTTTGTTTTTGGTCCACACCCAGTGTCACTCAAGGTTACTCCTGGCTCTGTGCTCAGAAATCACTCCTGGCAGGCTAGGGGGGCCCTATGGAATGCTGGGGATCGAACTTGGGTCAGCTGTTGCTCCAGCCCCTATATAGATCATTTTTGGAAACAACTATCACCCTAACAAGATGGATCTATTGAGCCAGGAAAATGTTGTTTTTTTTCCCCACTATTCAGATAGCCTATCTTTTAAGCAATGCTTTATAAAATCAGCACTTACATCTCCCACATATTTGGACAAAGCTCTTCCCACATATTTCTATGTGCATTATTGTGGGCGACCGTACACCCACATATTCAATGGATTTTTCACCGCTGCCTGATTCAAGCCAAAAGTTTGCATAGCCCTGAGCCAAAAGAACCCTGCAAATAAATTTAGCTCACCACAGAGAATCTAGCTTAACTAGATTCCTTAAACCCTTCCATGGAACCTGTTTTTGTAACTGCTCTCAAGCATAGTTATAGATAGGTTTTTGTAAGGTTTAAACTGTAATCCTTATTTGCTTGCACAAAAGAAAGATCTATTAACTATTTAAGGATTTGCTTCCCCTCCCCCCATCCTGCCAGGTTTCTCCTTATCCTTCCCGCCATCAAAATGTGTTTGCTCCCATTGGTTAAAATCGTTGTACCTGTACAAATCTGATTGGTTTAAGTTTCAATCCTATGTTTTTGCTAGAATTTTTGGACTTTGCAATCCCCAGTTTTTCTGCTATGTGTAGTTAAGGCCAATAGAATAAGGCCAAATTTGGCTACAGAAAGAAGCATCTAGCTTTAAATTGATAACTAATAAGTTTAAAAGAAATCATTTAAGTTCAGTTTAAAGGTTTTTGAACAATTGGCTATTATTAATTATAAAATTTTTCAAAATGCTAAAGTCTGGCAAAAGTCAAAAGGCATTCCTGTGGCATTCAAAAATAATCATTTTACCTCCTGCCAAGTTGTTTTCTTATAGACCTCCTACAGCTTCCTGCAGTCCTATCTTCACCCACTTCAAAAGAGCCTGTCACCCCTCCTGCCAGCCCACCATTCCTGCCGGACCTGTTTCTGACTAACTCTGCCTAAAGGAATGCTGAATGATACTCTGCCTGGCAGCCCTTCTAAAAACCTTCAGCATGCCCACTGCTACCAACGACCCTGCTAACCTCCACTGGGAAGCTGAAACTCATCAAGGCACAACACTTCCATCTTCATTGAAGCCCCCAACTCCACTGAACATTCTCCCCATATTGTTACTAAAATGTTTCTTGCTTATCATAACTATTAGCTTTGTTAATGCCTAGATTAACCATCAAACCTGTTGGTCCAGTTTCCACCTCGAACCTCATCCTGCAGCTGGTCAACGCCTCCACCATCACTAACCCTGCCTATCTGCTATTCATCTCAACCGCCCTTCTGCTTTGGCGACCACCTGCCTGTCTCTGACCCCTTCGCTCTGCAATCCAGCTCCAAGCCTCACTTCAGCATCACCTTGAAACAGGTGGTAAAACTTGAACTTTGCCTTTTGGTACCCAATATAATTCCCCCTATTGAAAATTGTAATCAAATTCTTGTCATTAATTCCTCCTTTCAGTTCATAATTGCCCCCAATTTAACGTTTCTTGCCTGTTTTACTGGTTTATCTCCCCACATTGTTTCACATTTGTTTTTTCAGTCCTAAAACTACTGTGTTTTGGTTGTTTTAATGCCTAAATTAACTGTTAAACCTGAAACTAATTTATTACCCCTTAAAGATAACTCTGTGTCTCTCCCCCTCTGCAAGAAAAAACCAGTTACTGCTCTTACCCTTGCCTTATTAATGGGCCTGGGTATTATTGGTGCTGGCACAATAATTTATTCATTAATTCCTACTCTAAAATCTGTTAAACTAAGTTTACAATACTTAAAGCACACTGTTAAATCCCTAGCAAACATAGTGCAGCAAAACCACCATGGTTTAATTTGGTTTCCTTTTTTTTGAAGAAAGGGGGAGTCTGTGTAGCCCTTAAAGAAGAATGTTGTGTTTTTAAGAATAAAACAGGTTTAGTTAGAAATAGCATTCAACGTATAAAGGATGATTTAGTAAATAGACAAAAAGATTTAGAGCAGAATGAGAGCTGGTACAAAAATTGGTTTTCTACCACTCCATGAATAACTACAGTGCTCCCAGCTTTTTTGGGACCCTTCATTGGCTTCATGTTGCTAGTTTCTTTTGGTCCTTGGGCTTTTCGCAAACTCACCACCTTCGTGAAGAATCAAGTGGATGAAGCAACCAGAAAGGACTCAAAAGTTTTATACCAACAACCATGCACCTCAGAAGACCAGCTGACACCTGACATCTCCCCTCCTGCCAACTTTCCGCCACTTAAGTTTGAAGTTATCGAGGAGCTGGCGCATAAACCTCAATCTGTGCGCTCGCGCCTTGCCAAGCTTTGGAAACAACTGACTCAAGGGTAGCAGATGCGGTGAGTGGAAGCCCCACACCTCTTCACCCAGTGTGGCCAGTCCACCGAGGCACATCTGTCCTTTCCATATGGTATACTAAACAGGGGGAGATGTGGGCGACCGTACACCCACATATTCAATGGATTTTTCACCGCTGCCTGATTCAAGCCAAAAGTTTGCATAGCCCTGAGCCAAAAGAACCCTGCAAATAAATTTAGCTCACCACAGAGAATCTAGCTTAACTAGATTCCTTAAACCCTTCCATGGAACCTGTTTTTGTAACTGCTCTCAAGCATAGTTATAGATAGGTTTTTGTAAGGTTTAAACTGTAATCCTTATTTGCTTGCACAAAAGAAAGATCTATTAACTATTTAAGGATTTGCTTCCCCTCCCCCCATCCTGCCAGGTTTCTCCTTATCCTTCCCGCCATCAAAATGTGTCTGCTCCCATTGGTTAAAATCGTTGTACCTGTACAAATCTGATTGGTTTCAATCCTATGTTTTTGCTCCTCCCACTGAAGCAGGGTATAAAAACTCTGCTTGTTCTCTCAATAAACCTCTTGACAGGAACTCTGCTTGAGCACTTTATTAACTTCTGCGAATTAATTTTCTAGGTGTTCACAAAAGAGCTTAACACTTGCGAATTATTTGTATTCGCCTTCTACCTTCTGTCCTGGTTGAGAGAAAGCTGCTGGCCGGACATCTCTCCCAGTAAAGGGCAGAAACGGAGGCGGGTACACATTATTATTTTAATTCCAACAGTTTGTGACTGGCATACACAGTACAGCAGCTTTTTGTGTTTATTTCCCACCATCGGTGGGACTCACTTCGGAGCACCAGTGGACCTGCTGGCTTGTTCCTTGGCTTTCCAGCAGGGCAATTACTAGAGCAATGAGGGCCAGGATCCCCCACAAGCAGTGTCACATGCTCTCTAATTATTGGTCAGTCAGTCACCAGCTTCCTAATGGCTGCCTGGCTCTCTGAGTGCTTGAAGGTGCAAAACACACAGGAGGGCGGTGGTTGCTGCAGTGAGGCCTCTCCCCAGGTTCATCTCCTCTCCCATCTGCCCACTGCCTTCCAGAAGGTTCTCCTGGAGTCTCTTAGAGCCACTCAATCACCGCTTGGCCTTTCCTGCCTTCTCCTCAGCACTGGCTCTGCGGTGCCTCATAGGCTGCATCACTTGGCCGGGCTTTCCCTTGCTCCGGACACACCCAGGAGCCCTGGTTGATGGTGGTCGGTCCCTCCAAGGTGCTTTCATCACCGCTCATGCCAGAGGCCAGTGGGTAACAGTGACAAACGTAGAGCTGCTGTCCCACAGCCACTTAGTCCAATGTGTCCTTTCATCACAGTCCCTGACGCCCTCACAGCATGGATAGCTGGGGTTGCACATCATAGGCTGGGGGCCAGCTGGGAGCACACAGACAACAGGCACAAGCTTCTGGACTCCTGCCTTAACCTTGTGAGGCCAGGCACATGTTCTGTTTTTCCCACTTTCGCACCATGAAATGGGCCGGGTCCACTGCGCTCGCACCCACATCCTTGCCCCACTGTAGCTCAGCTTTTGAAAAGGCAACAACATCTGCCATCCTCCTGCACTCAGCTATCCCCTTCCCTTCACACTGCTCAGTGATTCTTAAGCATCGGGCTCTGCTGTGGGTGCTATCCCCACCCCTGCTCTCCCTCTTCTGGCTGATTTCATCTCTCAGGATGGCCTTGAGCTCCTTTCCCTGGGTTGCAGGTGATGACACCATCTTTGAATTATTTAATTAATTTTTTTGTTTATGAGCCACACCTGGCAGTGCTCGGGGGTTATCCTGCTTCTGCGTTCAGAAATTACTGCTGGTAGTGCTTGGGAACCAAATGGGATGCTAGGAATGGAATCCGGGTCTGTTGCGTGCAACGCAAATGCCCTCTCCACTGTACTATTACTTTGGCCGACACACCAACGTTTATTTATTATTTTTATTTTTAAATTTTATTTTATTGAAACAGTTGTGATCAACAGAATTCTTCATAGTTGAATTTGAAATACACAATGAGTCAGGACTCTTCCCACCACCAGTGCCAACCTCCCTCCACTCACAGACCAGAGAGTACATCCTATCCCACCACCCTTTGCTCCCTGGCCTGCCAGTGGAACAGGCCCCTTTGAATTTAGATTGTGTAAGTTTAGGTCTCTTGATTCTATTATTGTTGACTTTGGCTTGGATATTTAGTTCTGTTCTTATTTACTTATATTTCTGTCCGTATTCACTTCCCTATCAATTCATCTGAGAATGGGCCCCTGACCCCCAGCCTTTCTTTACTCTTTTCTTCTTAGTTTTATAGAAAAATGCAGGAATATGTGGTAAAATAAAGTAATCCGTGTCCCAAGTGTCTGTAAAAAAAAAAGGTGGGAGCACCAATTTAAAAGATAAGAGATTGTAAAAAATCCAAAAAAAGCCTGGAGAGACGGCTCAGCAGTAGGGTCGGCTGACCCAGGATGGACCTGGGTTCAATTCCTTGACATCCCATATGGTCCCCCAAGCCAGGAGTAATTTCTAAGCACATAGCCAGGAGTAACTCCTGAGTGTCACCAGGTGTGCCCCACCAAGAAATTCCCCCCAAAAGGTGACAATACACCATCTTTTTTTTTTTTTGTCCCGCCCCACCACCCCGCCTCTATACACCATCTTTTAAATAGCAGAAGTGTTCCATGGTAAGAAACACCCTGCCTGACTAGCCCAATCAGCTCCCCATGTACACTGCTGCTTTGTCCCATGGCACGGTGAGCAATGCTGCAATCAGCAGTGGGCTGTGCACTGTGCAGCGACATGGGTTAATACACATCCTTATTGTCTGGCCACTCAGTCACCGACTTTCTCTTCACAAGTCAGATCAGGATCACATATAGGGTAATGCATGACCAATGTTACCCTGTTCAATGACCACTGAGTCAGCAAGGCAATGATCAACTCTCAAATCTTGTTCCATTTAGCTTGGGACTAGTGGCTAACTCACACTATCTTGTTTGTCTAAGTCAATCCCCAAACCCATGGAGCAGGGGCCAGAGAGACAGTACTAGATAGGACATTGTCTGCAGCGATGACCCAGACTGGATCCCCAGCCCTGCCTGGAGTCATCCTTGAGCACAGGCCTGAGTGGGTGTGACCCCCCAAACCAAAAGTCCACTTAGTAACTAATGTCCAGAGAAGTTTGTCCCTTGTGGCACACAAGTGCTATTAAAGGAGCAAATGATATCAATATTTTTTTCTCTATTTGAACTCACCAGAATGACTGCAGAAATGATATGAGGGAGGGACTTCTTGGTAAACCTTTGCAGCACATCAAGAAGTAAACACCGATTCTATGCATTGTTTAGAGCCTGCAGACTATGGCTGTAACTATGACATATCATAGTGCCTATGCCTGTGACTTGGTCCATCTGCCAACACAACTCTGAAGTGGAAGATTCCCAGAGAGGTGTCCCTTGTAGTTGCCTGCCCAGCTTCTTCCAGACAGTGTCCCTGTGCTCATAGCACCCAGCAGAGTGGATACCCGTAACTCATGCTCAGGAATAAATCAACACTGTCTCATGCACAGTTTATGTCACTGCCAGTCCTTGGCGTCCTTTACCAGACCAGGTAGGGGCTGGGAAAGCACAGAGAGAGCCTATTCCCCTTAAGGCAGTGCTTCTCAATTATTTTCTGTCATGCCCCCCTAGGAAGAAGGAAACATTTTTCACGCCACCCCCAGCGAGACTGTAAATAGTATCTTTATTTAAAAAAAAAAACTTTAACCTGCAAAACAAAAATACATAAAATAATTTGAGCTGATTTTTTTCATCAGAGGTGATGTCTGGATGAATGGCTCCAATGAGCACGTTTGGCAATGCATGGCTTTTCGAAGCGGGGGTTTGAAACAGGACACAGCGACTCTCAGCTCCAGAGACATAAACACGGGGCTTAGCTTGTTAGGGCAGTGTTTGCGGAGCTCAAATGCGCCCCCCTTTATGGAGCCTCACACCACCCCATGGGGACACGTCCCACTATTTGAGAAGCACTGCCTTAAGAAGACAGCCTCTCACTGCAGTCACTGCTGGCTATGCGCCTCCTTTGAATGGGCTCAGCCCTTCTTCCTTCTTGGATTTTGACTACTTCAGAGGGGCTCCCACTGCCACAGTCTTCTCTCTCGTTTCAGTTGTCCTCCTCCTCCTGGTATACCACCCGAAGCAAGGTTGCACACTGCCATCCTCTGTGTGCCAGTACTGGCTGAATTGGTCCTGTGAACACTTCCTTCCCCTCGCCATGTGTCTCGTCAACAAGGCCTAAGCTATCCTCCCCCGGATGCATCCTGAGTGGAGGAGTGGTCTCTCCACACAGCTTTTAATACATTCCAGGTAGTGCTGCCTTCGAGGACAAAGCTCAACCCTTGTTCATCCCCCAGTTACAGAAATGCTCCTCAAGGGTTCAATCACAATGATTCAATTATGTTGATATCCATAAAATGTTATTTTTAAGTATTCTTCGGAGATTGTTTGGAGAGTCTATATTCTCCGTTTTGGGTATGCTTATGCTTACAACAGTTTTCTTTCCCTATTTCAATTGTATCTGCTACAGAATAAAAGCAGTAGCAGAGGAGAATTCTCAAGGCACGGGAGTATTTAACTGCTTAAGAAGACACACTAGCATCATTTATCTGTTGAATGGCATACAATGTGAAGTGGAATTATTTTATCCCTGTGTGAAGCACATGCTAGCACAAATTATTTTTTATAGAAATATACTAGAGAAAAATAAATATGCATTGTTCTCACACACAAAAAATAAATCTCACCATTTGAGATGGGAGGAGAAAGCATGTTGGCTGTGTGCTGGATCCCCAAAGCCACTCATTTGGTCTCCAATGAAAGCTCTTGACACCAGCACAGCTCTAAAGAACCACCAACAATGCTCGAGAAACATCTGGGGACTGGGGGCCCTGAGGGTGAAAATCACCCAGCTGAGAGCAGGTTCAGAGAGAGCAAGAGAAAATAGGAGCCACGAGCAGGCTGATGGGCCAGTGCATGGACCAGTTTACCGTGTGTGTATTTATTTCAGTCTGTTTCTAGACCATCTAAACAATGACTCCCAATTCTCACGTCAAACAACACTGACTTCTTATTTGGCAATGTTTGTAAATTCACAGAAGGGAAGAAGAAATGAATGTGCAGGGAGCGCTGGAGAAAACAGCCACCTTTCCCCAGTGCTGACAGCTAAGTGAGCTTTCAGTGCCTGTTTCTTCAGCAAACATGCTTCGAAAATTGAGCCAAGGGCTCAGGGAATGCCTTCCTGGGCTCACACCACGCTGGCCGAGCCTGGTGGACATAGTTTACATGCATGACATATTCTCTCTCTTCCTGTTGGTGCAAGAGGCTCTGAGCTTACCATGGATCACAGTTTTGAGCAGACAGTGGTCCTAACTAGGGAAGAACAGGGATTTTTATCCTCCTTAGCCTGACCCAGGTCCCAGCATGAACCACAGCCTGCTGGAAAAAAAGGTCCTGGGAAGGCCTGAACTGTCTGAGGCACACTGGGAATGAGCTGAGGAACTCCAGAGCGTGGAAAATGCTTCCAATACATTTGAATCCTTTCATGTACCTTAGAGGTCACATACTTGATGTATAATATATTAAAAATATGCCTCCTAAATTGGGAATGTGGAGTGAATCACCCAACTAATCAAGTGACAAAGTCAGCCAGAATCCAGAGCTCTGAGGCACGGGGAGGGGGTAGCACAGGCTTTTCATTACCGGGGTCCCTGCAGGCCTCCTCACATGTGCCCATTACCATGAGAAAGAGGCACTTTCCTGCCCCCGGGCACTGCACAGTGGGTTGGTATCAACTCTTTAGTAATAGGAAATTCAATAGTTTCATTACTTTCCTCAATTTCTAAAACTTGCTGTGAAGTATTATTCTGGATCCACTTTCATTTCTTCTTCGAAGAGTCTCTAATGGTGATTGGTTTAAAAGCAGGCAAATCTGAGGCCTGGATCTCCCTAAGTATGAATCACTCCTGGGGTCTCACCAAGCTGTGCCCACACTCATCTGTCCAGGCCTGAGATTCAGAAAGGGCCTCGCCCAGTGTGAGGCTGAGCCTTCATCTCAGCACTTGGTCTCTCTACCTCTAACTACTGATATTGTCCCATTTTTCTCTTGGTATTCTGACTCGAGACTGTGACATGGTGGAGGTTAGCAAGCACTGTGAAGTCACACACTGTGGGCATGGTAATGTGGCAGCAGCTGGGATGTCCCTCTCTTTCTGGAGGGACACCTGATATGGGTGTGCCAGGAAGGGATCAACACTAAGGTGGACAAGCTTCTCTCAGATGATAGAATTAATTGGCTGGTCTCGCTCTGAATTCCTGTCTTCCCTCTGTGAATTCTCCTTTTAAATATGACTATTTCCTTCAATCCAGAGTCCCCGTACTCCTGAAGTATAGATGATGCCAAGTGAAGTAAGTCCTCAGGCCTTGAACCAAAGACCCAGTGTGAAGGCTTTGGTGAATGCCAGCCATGCTTAACCTTCTCTGCTCACAGGGCCAGGTGCAGACCTGGGAGCATGGCCCAGGCTGTGGGGCACTGGTTCTGCCCACCCTGGTCACTTCACTATCCTTCTCATTGATCCTGCTGACCAGACAGAAGGAGTCAAAAACCTATAACCTGAAGACAGTGCCGCCCACAATGGCGGCCCCTCTTCGGTGCTCATAGACCTCACAACGGATGGCTGCATCACCACTGTCAGGAACAAGTTGGCTGCCCAGATCGGTTCTGTGCCCAGTAAGGAATTCTACAGTGCAGTAGCCCACAGGACAGTTCTCTGGCCAATGGCAGACCCAAACCTCTACTTTCACAAAGACAAACTTTCCTGGGTCCACTTAGAAGGGGCTCAGAATGGGCTCCTGTTAACTTCCGTTCAGTGCCAGAGTGTGAGGGTCTGCTCCCAGGCCTGCGAACAGGCAGCAGACAGGGCTGGCCCCACGGTCTCCCTCCTCGATGCCACGACCCCAGCCTTTTGCCGACCCAGTTGTCTGCCTGCTTGGACAGAGCATGCTCAGAACCATGCCCTGGCAGCACACAGTCTAGAAGAAAGAAGAGCTGAGAAATTTAAAGTGGCGGACAAAAGACTCCAAGACCATCTAAGAAACAAAGCCTGGGAGGGGGTGGGGAAGCAGTGAGCTGACTTCTATTTAAAAAGAAGAAATCCGGAAAAAGCATCTTAGCTATATCATTAGAAATACTTCCTGCAGAAATGATAGAAGAAAGAGAAGTTGGATTTTGGAGGAGTGGTCAGGGTTTACTCCTGTCTCTGTGCTCAGGGATCATTCCTGGTGGGGCTTGGGGGTTGTAATCAGGGATCAAACCTGGGCCAGCTACTTGCAAGGGAAGTGCCTTACCTGCTGTACTATCTTTCCAGATTTGGGAAGTTGCACTTTTTTCCTGTTAGGTTTCCATGATAGTTAATGATGAATAGAGAGAGAAAGAGATGAAGAAATAGGAAGGAGGGAGTAGAGGAAAGAAGTGGGATGTGGGTAAAAGCTTTCGCAGAAGCTTATGAAACATTCTGATTGGTAACAAAGAAAGCTTTGTGTCTTAAGAAAATGTTAAGACTTCACTGTGTAAGAAAACACACAATATAAGTCAGTGGGAATAAAACCACTTTCACGATCATAGGTAAGTGCCAATAATAGTTGGTCTGTGCTTTCGTTCTATATTATCTTCACCCTGAAAGCTGCATCTCTCTCTCTAATTGTATGTCTTCGCTTACAACCACACACTGATCATTTTTCCACACCAATAACCCGAGTTCTGCCCGCTGCACCTCCAGCAACCGTGGAGTAAAGCTCAGTGATACAAGCAAATGTCAGCGCCTTTGTGTGTGAATTTTATTACGCCACCGTGTGCCTTGTTGAGATGCCCAGATGATATTTCTCCTTTCCTCAGCAAAGCTCCCTTTGCTTGGTCCTTTGCTCCATTCTACTAAACTTTTCATTCCAACACATGTGTGGATGAATGGCCTTGAATCTCCTGTATTTTTCGTTCTATAAGATGCACATAGTTTTTAGATGCTCTCCTCCCCTGCACTCAGGTTTCAGCTTCAGGCATCATTCACTCTATAAGACACACTTTTGGGGGAAAAAAAGTGTGTCTTATGGGTACAAAAAATACAGCAATTTTTTTTCCCAATTACTCTTTGGAATGCATTTTGAGAAGGGAGTGGATGGTCAAAGTGACTATGCATTGTTAAAATGCTCTGGCATCAAGGGCCTTCCAGAAAGGTGGCACCGTTCCTATCCCCACTAATAGTTTCCATTCACATTTGCTTTTTTTTTTTCCATCTTAACCATTTTAATTACATTTACAGTCTTGTGTAAACATCACAGCTATCTTTCTAAATAATCCCAAACAGAAAGTATCTACCTTTTATAAAAAATTTCCATTCTTTCTCTCAGTTCCTGATAACCTGTAATCTGCTTTCTTTATGATTTTTATTCTTCAGTTATTTTTATCTAAATGGAATCATAGAATGTTCTTTTTTTTAAATAAAATCTTTATTTAAGCACTATAATTACAAGTATGATTGTAGCTGGGTTTCAGTCATAAACAGAACACCCCCCTTCACCAGTACTTGCTTCATCTTTAGAATACTTTCTTCTCTCTTTCCTAAATCATGTTCAAAGGGTCTGGAGATTACTCCAGTGGCCAAGTCAGCAGAGCTGGCAGGCTCCATGCTTAAGTTGGGTGTTGAGCAACTGTGGGGGGCCACCAGGGTGACATTCAGGGGTCTTTGGTGGGATATAAGGTGTCACAGATGGACCCCTGCCCCCTGCACTATCTCCTTGACCCAAGACTTATGTGATTCCTAAAAAAAAAATAACGAGACACTTTCCATCTCTAGAGACAACAGCTGGTCACATATACATTTAAAAGTTATCTCATTGTATTTGGATCATTCAGATTTATATAAGACACTGGTTTTGTGACATGACAAAGTCTTATTGGCAAAGAGATAGTACTGAAGATGTTTTTCTTATTTTGAAAATAGAAACTTTATATGAGGCATAACATGAGATAAAGTATTTCGTAACTCTAAATTTTCAGGCAGGAGTTTTAATGAACTGTCATTATAGAACCTTTTAGTGCTACAAGAAGAAGATCTGCAGTTAGATGACTTGACAGGAAGCAGTAAGTTAAGGTGATGCTTTGCCTCATTTACTACCAAGTGTCACTGGGCATACGGAGTGCTGGACTGGGAGTTGATTTGTAAGTCCTCATTTGGACAAAGTCTGAGTTTTGACTTTCCAGAACTTAGACTGTAGGAAGAGCCCTGTGGCCACACATGCCCCACCCCTGATACCCACACCCAGAGACCACACACTCACACGTGTGCTGGGACTTCCTAGTGGAGTCCCTTCCCTTCCATGTCCAGAGGAGGGGAATATCTAAACTTGGCCACCTCCTAGCAGTGGTGCTTAGAGCTCCAGCCCAAAGGGGCCAGAGCCATGTCCTAATGAAGAGATGACAGCCCCCCAGCTCCTGGGTCTCTTAAGTGTATGCACTCACACTCTCATGGCTTAACCAGTGTGTCTTAGGAAGATATTATTTTTACTGACTCTGCCTAGATAACTGTACATTTGAAACTAAAAGGCCGTGTAGATTCCCCATGCAAAAACACCTTCGGATGATGGAAGAGAGATAGCACAGGCCAGGGGAGAAAAATGGGGCCTGGGTTAGGGACTGTTCTTGTTTTACCATTTTGCACGTCGGGTCTGTTTATATACATGTGTTCCAGGGAAATTTGGATTCCTCTCTTGCAGGGGCTAGTCTGTCAGGCTATGGCTGTCTTGTGGAGGAAGGCACACAGGGCAACAGATGGGCAGGCTGGGTGACGGGGAAGTGCTCCTCTGAGCAGTGGAGCCCAGAATGAAGGAGTCCTGGCACTTCTTCCTTCATCCTCAGTGGAAGCAAGAAGCTCTTTCTGTTCTATTTATAACCAAATAAGTGACTCTCACTGCATAGACACCAGGCCCAGCAGGATAAAAGCCTATGGTTTTCTCTAATTGAGTTTCTCCAGTTTCCATCTTCTATAGATTTCTTGGATTGTTTTCCAATTTTCATTCTCATTTCAGTCCATTAAACGGGCCCAACCTCTGACATATACCTAGGCCCTGCATTCATCTTCTGTGGGTAATTGAGATGAAATGTGCTCATGTGCTCTGAGGACCTGACAAAACAGAGAAATACTAACTGACCCCCTAACTAGTACACCAAAGAACCTGGCTGACTCCAGGCTCGAGCTTGCTGCCTGCTGTTTTGCAGGTGTGGCCACCGACTTTGAAGCAAGTGGAGCCCTTGGTCATCCTAAAATCTCTCTTTGGTGCTATGCAAAATGTGAAAAAGGACAATGTTTGTTTGAACACATCGTTGAGGCTCCCAAAAACATTGTAGGCAGTTTCCTCACAACTCAAGGAAAAGTGCAGCTGATGCCTCTCTGCTTTGCAAAAATAGTGAGGTGGACACTGAGGAAAGTGTACTATGTGAGGAACAAGAAATGGCCTATCTGGGGGAGCTTTTAAAGATCAGCAGTTATGTGACTGCTGCATCATCGCCACGGTTTCAGACACTGAGGCATGTTCTGATCTCTATGAACATAGCTTTAATATGTGGAAGAAATTCAGGGGGAGAAGGGTATATATGAAGGCTGTATGAAAGGGTCTATTTGAGTGGGTGTATCTGAGAGCTATGTATGAAGGGGCTTTTCTGGGGAATGTATCTGAGAGGGGTATCTGAGGGTTGTGTTTCTGAGGGAGTTTATCTGAGCCAGAGTGTATCTGGAGTAAGCACATTTCTGATAGAAAAGCCAACACTTGGCACATGGCCACTCCTCTGTGACAGAAGGGAGCAAGGCACAGACCAGCGAGGAGAAGATCCTTGTGCCTTGTGAGCCTTGAGCATGGCCCATGCCCAGAGACGGCTCACTGCCATGGCTCTTCTTTGCAGCTGCAAATTTCTACTAGTCAAGGAACGCCAGCAAGAAAACTTCAAACTTAAATAAACAGAAAAACTTGGTAGGTGAAATGAAAAGCTCAATGGAAGGCCTGACCAGCAGAGTAACAGCGGCTAATCAGGGAGCTGAAAGATGAACTGCATAACAACTCCATACAACAGAAGACATTGAAAAGAGCCTAACAAGAAACAAAAACAAAACAAAACAAAACAAAACAAAAACAAAAAAAAAGAAAAAGAAAAAGAAAAGAGCCTAACAATAAGATAAACTATCAGATGATAAAAACAAAATCTCAAAAAACCCTCAATAGAAACCATATAAGAATCATTAGAGTCCCAGAGGCCCAGAAGAAAATCTCCATGAGGACTCGACAGTCAAGAATATTATTGTGGAGAAGTTCTCAGAGCTAAGCATACATTCAACCACATCCTGAATGCTCATAGAGGACCAGCTAACAGAGACCCAAAGAAAAGTACCCCAAGGCAATCTTAGTCACAATGATGTATACCAAAGATAGGAACAAAATAATGAAGGCAGCAAAATCAGAAAGGGAAATTACATACAAAGAAGCATCTTTATGATGTACAGCAACTTTATCACAAGCAATCCTCAGGGCCCAGTGGTGGGACATTGTGACAAAACTCAATGAAATGAATGCTTCGCCAAGAATACTTTACCCAGCCAGACTTACATTCAGTTCTGAAGGAAGGATACGCAGCTTCATGGATAAACAATAGTTCCAAAACTTTGGACTCAAAACCAAACTTAAAAGGAGTGAAGGGTCTATATTAAGGCAACAAAGATCCAACACACACACACACACACACACACACACACACACACACACACCAAACTCCTACTAAAAATGACACTTGATCCCATAATAATCATCTCTCTCAATGTCAATAGACTAAATGCAGTTAAGAGGCACAGAGTGGAAAAATGGATCAAAAAGTTGAATCCAACATTTTGCTGCCTGCAAGAAACACATCTGAATCGTAAAGCAAATATAGGCTCAAAGTCAAAGGTTGGAGAACAATCATTTGAGCAAAAGACTCCCTTAAATATGCTGGGGTGACCATACTTATATCAGATGACACAGACTTTAGGCTTAAAAGGTTATAAGAGACAAAGATATAATTTTTTAATAATCAAGGGATATGTACACAAGGAAGATATACTCCTAAACATATATGCACCAAAATATTTAAAACATATATATATTTGTATATATATATATAAAACATATAAAACATATGATATATTTGAAGAAAGACATCAATAGCAATACAATAATAGTGGGAGGTTTTAGTACCACCCTGTCACCCCTTGATAGGTCAACCAGGCTATAACTTAACAAGGATATACAATTAAGTGTATATATTATGTAGATAACATATATACATATATATATATACTGTTAGGTATATCTATATACTGTTAAGCCATGTATATATGGCTTTCCATCCCCAGAACATTGGATACACATTCTTCTCCAATGCACATGGAACATTCTCCAAGATAGACCACATGATGGGCCATAAAACACACTTTCATAAAATCAAGAGGATAGGAATTGTATCAATTATATTTTCAGATCAAGATGCACTGAAAATAGAAGTGAATTACAAACAGACATGAGAAAAAACTTTAACACTAGGAAATTAAACAGCTCACTACAGAACAACCATTGGTTTAGAGACTAAATCAAAGAGGAAATCAAAAGATTCTTGAAAACAAATAAGACACAAATTATAAAAATTTGTGGGACACAGAAAAAGTGGTATTTAAAAAGAAAATTTATAACTTTGCAAGCATTCATCAGTAGGGAAGAAGGAGCCTACATAAATAACTTAATGGCAAAGTTAAATAAATTGGAAAATAATCAACAAAATGGACCAAAAATAGGCAGATGGAAGGAAATAGTAAAGCTTACAGCAGAAATTAATGAATTAGAACCCCCCCCAAACAATCCAAAAGATCAATGGAAGAAACATTAGCTCTTTTTTAAAATTTTATTGAAACTATTGTGATTTGCAAAATCCTTCATAGTTGGGTTCCAGATATACAATGAATCAGGGCCAATCCATCAGCATCAGCCTCCTTCCACCATGTTTCCAGAGTGTATCCCAACTCCACCCTTTCCCCCCAATCTGCCAGTATAACAGGCTCACTAAAAGTTTAGATTGTTAGAATTTGGGTCCTTGATTTCATTGTTGTTGACTTTGGCTTGAGTATTTAGTTGTCTTTTTTTCTTTTAAATCTCCACCAATGCACCTAAAATGACTTTGATTGTGGCCTCCATACTTTCAGATTTGTGCTTCTCCTCCTCCACTCAGTTTCTTTCCTTCTCCTTGATATACTCTGGGGCAAGTGTGTTCAAGACACTCCTATTTGGACCTTTGCATTTCTTCATGCAGTTATTCTAAATGCCACATATAATAATAGAATAATAACAATATATAATATAATATAGTATATAGTATATATCATAATGCTAGATATATCATTATGTATTTATCCTTGATTCTTTGAAAAAGTATAAAAAAGATAGATAAACTATTAACTAGCAAGATTCACATAATAGAGATTGGCACACATCAAAACACACACAAAACAAGAACAACAAGTGCAGGTGTGGATGGGGGAGAAAGGAACTTTCATTCACTGTTGATGGGAATGCTGTCTAGTCCAGCCTTTCTGGAAAACAATATGAATATTTCTCAAAGAACTGGAAATTGAGCTCCCACATGATCCAGTGATACCACTCCTAGGAATATACCCTACGACACAAGAGCACAATACAAAAATGCCCTCTGCACTCCTATGTTCACCACAACACTATTTATAATAGCCAGAATATGGAAACAACTCAGGTGCCTGACAACAGATGAGTGACTAGAGAGACAGTGGTACATTTATGCAATGGAATAAGAGGCAGCCATTAGAAAAATGAAGTTATTAAGTATGCCTATACATGGTTCTGGAGCTTATTATGCTGAGTTGAAATGAATCAGAGGGAGAGGGATAAACACAGAATAGTCTCACTCATCTGTGGGTTATAAGAAAAGAAAAGACAGTATGGTAACAATATCCAGAGACAATAGAATGAGGGCTGGGAGGACCAGTCCATGATATGAAGATTGACACAAAGAGCAGTGAGTGCAGTTAAGAGTAAAGAAGGGTCTACCATTACAATGATAGTTGGAACTGATCACTCTGGTCAAGAACTAGATGCTGAAAGGGTATAAAGTGATATGCCTGGAACCCCCTCATTAACAATAGTGCAAATCAGTGTCAGAAAGGAAAAAGAGAGAATGAGTGGGAGAAGCAAAATACCTGCCTTCGAGATAGACAGGGTGTTGGGACAGGAGGGAGAGAAATGGGGATATTGGTGGCAGAAAAGTTGCACTGGTGAAGGGTGGTATACATTCTATGACTGAAATTCAACTATGAACATTTTTCTAACCATGGTGTATTTAAATAAAAATTTATTACAATATGGGGCCGGAGAGGTGGTGCTAGAGGTAAGGTGTCTGCCTTGCAAGCCCTAGCCAAGGAAGAACTGCAGTTTGATCCCCCGGTGTCCCATATGGTCCCCCCAAGCCAGGGGCAATTTCGGAGCACTTAGATAGGAGTAACCCCTGAGCATCAAATGGGTGTGCCCCCCCAAAAAAAAAAACTCAAAAAATTATTATAACAAAAAATGCCAAAACTCAGTGTGAAGCTATTTCCTGGAAATCAGAATGTATGTAATGGAGCCATATCATTCAACATTCAGGACTGTGGGTCATGCCTGAGTCTTGGTTCCCCCACCAGGACATACAAACTTCCAGGGAGCAGTGACGGGTGTTTAGAAGGGAGTTGCCTGGGTTCCAAGGCCCCTGCCATCTATCTGACTTTCCTGCAGCTGCTCCCACAAGTCCAATGGACCAAACTCCAGATACATATGGAGATTGTGATAGAAAGGAAAGCCCAGGTGAGATGGTGGAAAGGGGATGCAGGGACTTTGAAGACCCTTTTAGAAGTAGTGGAAGGGGACCTGTCAGTTTGGATCAGTTCTGGCCAGGTGCCTGCTGATAACAAAAACATGCTTTATTGCCAAGATCATGTCATTGGCCTTTCATGTATGGGCTTCATGAATGAACCTTAGTACCAGTCACTTTCGTTCCCCTACTGTGTGGAGGGTCCCAGCACACAGAGGTGATGCTGTCGGACTCAGAACAAACTTCCATACCTTCACACACTCAAGAGTAACCATAAACAGAAGCAAAAGGAGTGAGAACACTCCCAGTCAGGGATGGAGGCAGGGAAAGCCACCAGAGAAGACACTGGTTTACTACAGCCACCAGCAGTCTGCGGCACATGATGAGGAAAAGCAACAGCAGAGGGAAATACACTCCTTAGCTCCAGGAAATTGAAGGTGAAGAGCTGGTGAAAACAAAGTTTAATTAAGACAGCAGGAGGCCCACGGAGGAAAGCTCAGCTCCTTACCAGCTGGTGCAGTCGGCATGGTGCCCGTGAGCTGCAGGGCACACCCCCTGCCTTGGCAAAAATCTCAGCTCAGAAGCCAGCACAGCCCCAGCTTAGCCCAGGCCAGCTCAGCCCAGGCCAGCTCAGGTCAGCTCAGGCCAGCCCAGACAAGTCCAGCCTAGCCTAGGTGAGTCCAGTCTAACACAACCCAGTTGGAGTTGTGTCAGTTCTCCACCTCTGCTCCTTCATCCCTGCCCCTCCACCTGATAGCTAAAATAATTTCCAGTCACTTTTCCCTTTAGCAAGGCCACAACCCTCCACATTAAAGCCACAAATTGGCCCCTTCTACTATGCCTACCTCCATGTCCCCAAAGGTCCTAGCCCATGACCCACCACATTTCCATCTTCCATGACTGGCCTTCAGCAGCATCTTCAAATGTTGGGTCCCTCAGGAATTGTTGTGAAGTTACCCATGACCACACCTTCCCACCACCTTCCCACCTTTAGCCTGATGGCCATGTCTTGACACTTGCCATGCCCAGAGCTGTAGAACCTCCCCCAGAGAGTGACATGCCAGCAGGGCTGTTACTGTGGAAAACATACAGAGGAAGGGGTGGTCACATGGGCTCTGGTAGCCCACAAGCAATGAAGAGACAGATGTCTCCAGGCCCCCATAGGCAGACACTTGGCCTCAGGGCACTTCTTCCTAGGGGGCAAACTGACCCTCCACTTCCATGACATGGGCAGAGACCAGTGTCAAGGCCCTCTGGACCTGCCCATCCAGCTTGCCGACCTCAGAAACCCCAGATTTTTCTTTAAGGTATAGGCTTCAGCAGGTGGAGACCAGTGATTGCTCAGCCCCTCAGACTGGGAGAACTGGGAAGCATATTGGGGGGCCCAGGGTGGGGGAGCTCTTAGCACCCAACTCATGGCGCAGCCAGGCTTAGTAGAGGATCCCTACTTGACAGCTCAGAGGCTGAGTGGTGAAAAACTAGAGTGATTTAGCTCCCATTGTATAATCATTCACTGTCTCCCGTGGAAAAGCTCAAGTCTCTTAAGAGTCTGCACTGAAAAAATGTGTATGTTTTTATTCCTAGACAGCATTAGCTCACTTGGACAACACACTCCACATAACGGCTTCTCCTTCATCGTCCCCCGTGCTGGCACAGAAGCTACCACAGATGAGTGCTATGGTCTCTCCATTGCCTGAACTCCATCCCTCCAACAGGGAGAGAGATTTTTACAGTGAGATCAGAAAAGTCACTTTGCAAGCAACATTGCAAAATCAGGATAATAGGTCTGACATGTCTATTTAAAAACATGACACGCCATAGCGTGGAAAAGCCAGAGTATGTTGTGTTTAATAAGGATAAAGAGTGCTTGGTAAATGTGTGAGGGAGTGGGGGAGAGCAGGAGAATGGTGGCTGTGATGTATTATTAAAGGTTCCACCACTTCATGTACTTAATTCCGTTTTGTACTGAGCCCTAGGCAAGAAGAGATGAGGCGCTGACGTGGTGAAGGAGCCAACAGCCCAGCAGTGCATGAACATTCCTGTGGAAACTCCTGCTCTGTCTTTGTCCTTCTGAGGGCTCTGCCTGTGCCACCTATCTGCTGCCGCATCTGTGAAATGGGGCTGGGTTGCAGGACACTAAAGCTGGCTTGGATTTAGCTCTGTCACCTGGGGGAGGTTTGCTGGCAGGACACTGAGCATGCCCGACACTGAGCATGCCCCTCTTACGTGTTCACGTCATCTCTGAGTCTAGTGTAACTTAAGCGCCGTTTCACCTCAAATGCAAGAGTCCAACTGACTCTGTGAGCTCCTAGTACAGAGCCAGGCCCAGCAGCTGGGACCCTGGTGGCTTCAGGCTGCCCAGCATCAGCTGAGACAGGAAGGCCTGGATGGCGGAGCCTGGCTGGGAGCTGTGGTCTGAGTATGGGATGGGGCCACCCAGTGGACCCGAGCTCACTTCTCAGGCTACATATCAGCAGGAAGGGCAGATGGGGGAGCGGCAGTGACCATGGTCATATTCCCAGTACTGACTGGACTGCCTCAGCTCACAGTCAATCTTGTTTGAGAACTAAGCTCTGTCTGCCACGTGAGCAGGGGGTGACATGCTAGCCCTAGTTAGAGAACTGTGGCAGGGAAATGTGCTGGGGTGACCAGCTGTCACTGTCTCTGGAAGCTGACTTGGATGCGTTGGCCTGCAAACTCGCTCTCCCAAAGCTTCCGGCTCACCAGACCATTGATAACTCCCCAATTTTTTCAAAGTTTCCCCAAATTTACCTGGTAGTTTGCCCATCAGAAAAACAAGCATGTGTGGAAGGAGCAAATCGGTATCCTGCCCCATCTCTCTGAAGTCTGTGGTCTGGCTCACTGGTCTCCTTCACTGGTTAGGGATGGCATTTGCCTGCCTCATGGGCTGCTGAAACAGTCCAGAATGCAGAACTCAGGGTGAACTGCTGGCCACCCCCATCCCTGCTCCTGGCCCTGCCCTCTGACGGCAGGAAAACCCTCACTCTTCCCAGCACACACATCCAAATCTTGGCCTGTATGCATGTCAAGTCACAGGGCCTCATCGTACCCACTGCATGGCATCCATGGGTGGCACCATGAATCTGAACCTCTACGAAGATCCGCTTTCCTGTCGCTCCATCTGCCATTCAGGACAGTAGGTATTTCCTCACAGTGCCTCCCATTCAGGATAAAAGCACGCGTCACCATAGTCAGCACGTGGCGATCGTCAGAGACTGTCAGCTGAGGGACTCAGCTGGAAACACACACACACACACACACAACACACACACACACACACACATGTGCGCACACACCACATGGTCTGCTTCTCCCACTACACTGCAAACATGAGTTTATGAGCACCTGACTCTTCTTCGTGCACCGTGTGGGCACAAGGTCACCATATCCATTTTGATGGAATGATTATTAATTTGCACATGTCAAAATCTACTCCTAGAATTGATGATGAGCCAGGAGGCAGGAGGAGAAGGAAACAGCCCTTTCAAACAGCGGGTTCAAAGGCAGGACTCTGCGGCTGCTTCTTGGAACTCCATCAATCAAAGAGCAGCTGAAGGGAACTCATGGTAGGTAAGAGTCAGCGGAAAGACAAAGAGGGGAGGAAGAGGCAGGAAGGAAAGGCACACTCGCCTCCCGCACGCCCTGATGCTCACGGACATGTAAACATTCAAACACAAGCACACCTTTCCACATAGACACTTTCTTCACATAGACACGCATACTCACACCCTCTCATATAGACACACACTCAAAGGTACACAATCACACACATATATTCCCACATATACAAAACCCCTCATGCACTCCCACATAAACACACAATCTCATAGACACTTACACATTCTCATAGGTACATATGCTCACTGCTCATGTGTATTCTCACACACACACAACTCCTCATATATACTTTCTTTTTTTATTATATTTTATTTAAACACCTTGATTACATACATGATTGTGTTTGGGTTTCAGTCATGTAAAGAACACCACCCATCACCAGTGCAACATTCCCATCACCAATGTCCCAAATCTCCCTCCTTCCCACCCGGCCCCCGCCTGTACTCTAAACAGGCTCTCCATTTCCCTCATACATTCTCATTATTAGGACAGTTCAAAATGTAGTTATTTCTCTAACTAAACTCATCACTCTTTGTGGTGAGCTTCCTGAGGTGAGCTGGGAACTTCCAGCTCTTTTCTCTTTTGTGTCTGAAAATTATGATTGCAAGAATGTCTTTCATTTTTCTTAAAACCTATAGATGAGTGAGACCATTCTGCGTTTTTCTCTCTCTCTCTCTGACTTATTTCACTCAGTATAATAGATTCCCAAGATGCCCTTCAACAGACGAATGGCTAAAGAAATTGTGGTACATATACACAATGGAATATGATGCAGCTGTCAGGAGAGATGAAGTCATAAAATTTTCCTATACATGGCTGTTCATATATACTTTCATAAAGACACAATAGAACTCACATGATCTCACATAGACAATGAATGTTCATGTGCTCTTCACACATACACACATTTTCACACCCTCCCCCATAGACTCACACACTTAGGCCCTCCCACAAAGCACACAGCACATTCCCATGCTCCCAACATGATCATACACACGTTTACTCCCCCCTATACATGATCCCTCAATACACTCCCAAATAGACACACATAATCACATATGCCTCCCACATGTACACAATGGACTCACATACACTCACAAAAACACAGATGCAGATACCTCTATACACTCATACACACATATACATGTTCATATATGCACTTACTTGTATATACGAAGTTCACAGATAATCTTTTACACACATACATACATACCCTCACATGAACACGTATAACTCAGTGTCTTATATTCTCCCATGCTCCATGTAGCCACATACACATTACATGTCTATGCTCAAACACATGTTCATATATAAACTTCCATACAACATACTTCAACTATCCCACATGCTTGACATATAACATACATGTAACATCCACACACATACACACACAGACGAAATTCCTTCCAAGTTTCTAGAAGGCTTTCACACAGCGTCTGCGCCATTTAATGCCATCATTTAGTGTCTTGAGGTCCTTAACTTTGTGTTGCTGGCAAAAGCCAGTCTCGAGGGCAGGGCAACTCTCAGGGCCCACAGTACAGCATGAGCCTCAGCAGGGCATTCCCACTAATTGGCAAAGGCATGCTAGGAATACCAGCCTAAGCCCATCGCTCAGCCACAATTACAACAGAACTGTCGTTGCTGACCTAGACAAGAAAGCAAAGAGGGTCTGGGAAATCCTGGCACCACTTTACAACCCGAGCTCATTAAAGACCACATTCCCTACGTAGCTCAGAAAGCGGCCAGAGACAGGGCCCCGGCTGGGTGCCTGCAGCCTGACAGTGACTCTGAGTGCAGCCATCTCGGCTTCTAGCCCGAGTTTGCATGAAGAATCTGGACGCTGCTTTACAACGGGAATGCCTTCCTGCCCCCAGTGTTGCCTTATGCTAAAACATAGCCCAGGTCTGGAGGAAGAGGAAGAGCACAGGGAGCTTTGAGGGGACTCAAGGCTACCCATGGCACTTGTCCTAGAAGCTCGGTGCTGACAAATGCACAGGGCAGTGCGTCACGGAGCCCAGTCTGTGTGTGGGACAAGTTTTGTTCATTGACTAGGAAAGTCTGCGAGATGGAGCTCAGCAGTGTTCTCTCTCAGGGGGAGGGGTGTGTGCCACAGCGGGTCCCAGTGCCCTGACTCAGTGCTCTCTGGCCAGCAGTATCAGGAGCTTCTCTCCTCTCTATAGCTAACAGGGCTTCCACTCTGAGCTGTCCTCCTCCAAGGACATTGCTTTCTATGAACATCCCCCAGGCCAACAGGGTGTGCGACTACTTTTGATGGCAAAAGCTACATCTCCCTTCTGTGTTCACGGTTGGGCTGGTTGGATAATATGCTGGGGAGGGACAGAGACTTGAAAGAGTTTGAGAGAGTGCAGGAACTCCCTGACCCCACTAAATCCCATATCAAAGCCTGGGCCACAACTCGCAGTCACTCCTGGCAAGGTCAGGGGCTCCCACATGAGAGAAAAGATAGGACCCATGGTACCAGCCCTGTCAGGGCCAGGAAGCAACTCTGAATGGTAGCTTGTAGAATTAAATAATAAAGAGGCCCTTTGGATGGAGCTGAATTGTGATGGGATGAATGGAAGGTCCTTTCTGTGCCATCCCAACACCACGTGTCTCCAACCCCCACCAGCTGGCGGGTCTACCGGTTCAGGGTGGCAGCAAGGAGAAAATCCACTCACAGGCAGGCTTCTTCAGGAGATAACATCTTTATTTGCCCTGGCCAACATGTGTAGCCTATATCATAACCATTTATGCTGGATTCCTATTCAGCCCTCTATTGTACCTTGTCCCTCAGAGATCTCCTCCTGCTTCCTCCTCCCTCCTGCATCCATGCACATCCCCCTTTTGCCTCAGAGGCCAAACCTTTTGTAACCTCCCCAAGACTCCTCCCAGAAATGGGAGGGTCTTTCTTATAGGTAAGGTTACACAAAGAATGCGGGGTGGGGTTGCAGTAGCTGGCACCAAACACACCCTGACAGACTCTCAGAGAACCTCAGAGCACTGGAGCATAGCAGAGCTTGAGCTGCATATTACAGGCTGTCCCCTTCTGCTGTGCAGCCACCTGGCTGCCTGCATCTGCCTATCATGTTGCCCACACTCTGCCTAGTTGGGTCTGCCTGGGTTGCAGGACGCTCATGGTCAATACATGGGGCTGTGACTGGGCACATCGTGCCATGGAGAGCTGGCCCTGTGGGAATGAAGTGTCTTGCATTTATGTCCCTGAGCCCTGACTTGAAATGCTTTGCCAATGCTCCGGTGGTCATAGTGCAGCAGTGCCTGCCTTGTTCTTTCACATCTGTGCATGGATTCACCCATGGACAAGCAACTCAGGGTTTGAGACAAGGAACCAGTGGAGATGGAGTGGCACCCTCTGTCTCAAAGCTTGGAGAACTTTCTCTTGAATTTGGAAACCCTGACTCTGAATTTCCAAACCAATCTCTCTGAGTTTGGAATTCTAAATTTGGGAACCCTTCTGTCTGAATTTGGATCTTGTCTCTGACTGAGGGAAGTCCTTTCTCTGATTTTGGAATCCTTTTTTTCCTGAATTTGGGGTTCTGAAAGTGGTGTTCTGTGACATACCTGTGGGGGCTTCATAAAACCCTATATAGGTTTCAGTGGCACCTCAGAGGGCTTCAATGAAATCCTATAGGGTTCTGTGTCACTGAGTCTGAGAACCAATGAGGTAGGAGTTTCATGGAAATAAGCTTGGGAACTTTTTCTAGTGGGGAGTCTGTGACAGAGAGTTTAGAACACTTTCCTGGTGGGGTTCGATGGCACTGACTTTGAGAACTCTTCCCCAAAGATATTACTTGGAACTGAATTTGGGAACCCTCCTCTGTGGGTGCTCTAAGACACTGAGTTTGAGAACCCATCTTTCTGAGTTTGGGGATCTACCATTTTGACTTTTGGACACCTGTCACTGAGTTTGGAAACTCTTCTCTGAGAATATGGAGTCCATCTCTCAACATGGGAACCTTTACCACTGAGTTTAGAATGTTTTCTCTGAGTTTCAGAACCTAGTGTATTTGTGCTACACATATAAGCATTTATGAAATACCTTATTGTTTCCCAGAACCTCACAGAGATACTGTTGGGAATTCCATAACACTGAGTTTGGCTAACCTTCCAAGTGGGAGTGGGGTTCTGTGGCACTGAATTTGGGAACCCTACCATGTGGCACTGAGTTTGAGAACCTTACACAGTAGGGGTTCCATGCCATTGAGTTTTGGATCCCATCCGAGTGGGGTTTGTGGCACAGATTTTGGGAATCCATCTCTCTTGAGTTTGGGAGTCTACCATTCTGGCTTCTGGAAGTCTGTCTCTGTTTGAGTACCCTACTGTGAATTTGGAACCCTGTCTCTCAAGATGAAAAACCTATGTGAGTTTGGAATCTTTTTTCTGAGTTGGTGCAACCAGCAGTGTTTTGTGACACACCTGTGGTGGTTTGTGAATCCTCATGTTTTTCTTGATGCCTGAGAGGGATTTCATGGCACTGAGTTTGGTAACCCATTTCTCTGAGTTTGGGGACCTAACATTCTGATTTCGGCTGCTTGTCTCTGTGACGGAGAACCCTGTCTGAGTTTCATAGACCTTCTCTCTGAGTTTGTAACCCTTCTCTCTTAGTCTCTGATCTCAGTGGGGGAAATAGCAGCGGTAGAGACCTTTTCTTGCCATGAAGAGCACAAAGGTCATGAAGAGCACAAAAGTCACTACATGACTGTGTCAAGACTCCAAGTCTTCCTGTCTTGCTTTCACTGTCACTCAGTTTCCTGGGTGAAGTGGAGTATGTTTCTATCTACACTATTAGGTTTCACCTTATTTTACCCAAAACAAAGCTCATCCCTGGTTTCTTTGTATGTTTATTTACAACTTAGTTTCACCCCAAACAAAGATTGAATTATATGTCAACATGAGTGGGACAGGTTCAGGATAGCCTGAGCTAACTGCCCTTACTCTGTCCTTACTGCCCCACCCGGAGATGGTCTCTGGACTCAATAAAAACAGTTCTGGCAGGCAGCTTCCTTGATATACGAAGTAGAAGACTGCCAGACTACACCCGTTTCACCCTCAGACTGGTTTGATTCAGACTCATTCACCTGGAATTGGAGATGGGGCTCATGGGGTGATTTTACAATATACACATACACACATGTATACACATGTGCATTCATGGGCACAGGCACATGCACACATCAAGCCATGTGCCATAGGAGCAGGTGAGACAAAGGATTTGTGGATGCTACCTCAGACATAGCTCAATGGTGAAATGCAGAGTTAGTACTGTTGCATTTGATGACTCAAACCACCCCACAACTGATCACCCCAGGGGTTGGTGTGTGTGAAAGGATCCCTGATTGCTGCAGACTTTCCAGCAGTTTTGTCCTGTCATGCAGGACTCTCTGCGTGATGGCTGTATGAATAGTGGGAAGACAGGCCCCAGGTGCTGCCCAGGGCACAAAGAAAAGCTGATCCCAAGACTTTCCAGCTACTCCACAGACACAGTCTCAGGGCAGATAGAGCTGCCCAGCCCCAGCCTGCCTGAGCAGTGGATGAGGCTCCTGAGCATGAAAGTGGGTGTGGGAAGCCGCGTGGAACAGACAGTACTCAGGTACCGTCATTAGTTGCCTGCCTGGATCTGAGAAACTACAGCATTCAGATCTGCAGATATTAAAGAGTGATTTCTTATGTCAAAAGCACTTGTACCCCAGGCTGAAGGTCTTCTCCCTAGCTTGGGGGGTGCTGGGAGGCTTGGCAGGCGCCCAGCCATCACCCCCCACCCCACCCCCGGACTCCAGGCCTTCCCTGGGTGCCTGCCCAGGCAGCCAGAAAGGTGGGTACCAGAAGGGGAAAAAAAGCACTTGTAATTCTCAAAACCACAACAACAACAAAACAACGTATACATCCAGTCCAAATCAGATAAAGAAATGAACCAAGGGGGTGATGGGCTCCGTCTGTTACTGCCTGTGAAAACTCTTTAATTAAACTCAGATATTTAAAGCAACTTCCGAGAAAAGCATATGGACTCGAGAAGAAAGACCATCATCTCCAGAGATGACCTTTTCCCCCACTCCCCAAGAATGCTCAGGAAAAAGAAAAGGAAAACAAAGCAAAACCCTCTGAAACGCATCTGTGTTTTTGTATAGTGAGAAGGAGACCAAGGCAGGTGCTACTGTATGGGAGTTGCACCCTCATGCATACTCTCATTCCCTCCAGCCCTGACAGGAAGGTGGGTGGCTGGGGCGGCCCTGAACAGCACCTCAGAATCCGTTCCCAGGGATCAGCCAAGAGCGGCCATGTGGCAACCCACCCCCACCTGCGTTTGGCCTTGTGACACTTTGGAAAAACAAGCAAGAGAACCTTAAGTTGCCACAATGCTCATTAAGTCTGAGATGCTGCCTGGAAAAGCCAAGACTGGGACTAAGGCCCAGATGCTGCAGACAGGACACACTGTTTGGGACCTGCCACCAGGCTGGACCTACTCTGGTCCCCATTGTCCACCAGTCATTCATCACATAAGGTGTACAGGGCTAGGAGGGGAAGCAAGGGCATCAGGGAGCCCTGAAACTCACAGCAAAGGAGACAAGGAGACACAAATGACTGGAGACTATGCTCACCACACATGGCCCAGCAGATGGCAATTGTACCTGCAGCACAGAGCCTCTCTCCACACACCAATAGTTGCATATGGCTCCTTTGCTTTTCTTAACTCCCAACTATGGCTTTACTCAAAAGCAGGATGTGCTATGGGCCTTCATGGGGCACTTTGCTCTTCCCTGCAGAGCCAAGGAAATGGGGGCATAGCCAGAGTTTAGGGGTTGTCCTAGGTCCCAGAGCTGCCATATGGTGGTACTGGTGTCAGGGCCCGCAAGGCCAAGCAAGACTAAAAGTCTCTCCATGCAAGGCTGGGCATGGGGGCAGGTGGCTTGGGATAATGGGCTCCAGCAGGCGAGTGTTGTCATGGGAGATGTCCCCAGAGATGCTGCTTCCCAGCGGATCAGGCCTTGGGCATGGGGGTGACAGTGTTTGCAGAGCTGGGCTGGTCACTTGGGTGAGCTGTTTGGCTTCTGCAGGCAGCACCTGCATTGTCCGGCCTTGTCAACCAGCGTCACCTGCTCCCACCGATTCCCTGTAGATTTTGGAGCAGCCTGGAGAGGGAACTGAATCCCACAGCAGACCCTGGTCACAGAGGGACGCTTTACCCATCCACTAGGCCTGGGGAGCTGATCTCCACACTGGGTCAAGCCCTGCACCCCCAGGCTCCCCAGGACAGAGAACGGGGCACAGTCAGCCACTCCCCAAACAGACGCCAACCAACATCTGCCGCGGGCTGGAGTATAATTCAGAGAGGAAACAGGCAGCACTCGCTGTTGAGAGAATGTTCATACACAGTCAATAAAGTAACTAACCAATCCGTGGCAACAGCCCCCCAAGGACAGTTCTGGAGGGTTTTACTCGCGAGCAAATTAGAGCAAAACAAAGATGAGTCGACCAAAAATCAGCACACGCTCCTCCGTTCTGCCTACGAGTCCTTGGAGGAATCTGTGGACATTATCCATGTCTTCCCGCGGTTGCTTCTCCGAGGAGAGTGAGCGGGGCCAGGCTCGGCTTATGCGCTGCCAAGGCAGGCTCGGGACAAACTTTCTGGAGTGGCACGCACGCAGGGGGCAGCCAAGGGCTCTGTCCAGGTCATGCTTAGCACCAGTTTAGCAGTTGTCTCGTAAGTTCCCTATTTTCCAGGCTGGAGCCACATTCCCTTCCATGGAGAAAGAGACCCATCTGCACCTTCATGACCCCCAGACAGGGGTGGTTCCATTCTGCAAAACTTCCCCCAATGCTTGGGGTTGGGGTTTGGTGGGACAGGGACAGGACAATGATTTCATTCACAAAACAGGCGCGACCCAGAATGTGGCATCCGGATGCTGACTTGCTGTTTGGGTGCTTATGTCCACCGCTGTGCAGTCTCTGGGAAGGGATGCCTTCATCATGGCGATTAAAACATGCCCATCAACAGCCAATTACTCTGACAAGGGCCAATTGCCTGACCCAGTTCCAGTCTGGCTTCTTCTGTCTGTCACTGGTGAGATCTGGACCGTTTTCAGGACACAGAAGACGAGGCTCTGCCCTCTCTTCCTCAGCCGAATCTGTCAGCAAGCAGATGGATGTGGGGGGGAAGCAGCTTCTCCCTGGCTTCTCTGTTTATTTTAACTTACTAATCCTTCTATGGTGGGCACATAGGCCACTCCCTGGCAGGTTCTGGGCTGTGACTGTGTCTTGAGAACAGGCGGACAGACACCAAGCAAACAAACTTCCTTTTTTTTTTTTTTTTTTTTAGTTTTTGGACCACACCTGGTGACGCTCAGGGCTTACTCCTGGTTATGCTCTCAGAAATTGCTCCTGGCTCAGGGGACCATATAGGACACTGGGGATCGAACCCAGGTCCATCCTGAGTCAGCCATGTGCAAAGCAAACGCCCTACTGCTGTGCTATCACTCCGGCCTCAAGCAAACTTCTCTCTCTCTCTCTCTCTCTCTCTCTCTCTCTCTCTCTCTCTCTCTCTCTCTCTCTCTCTCGCTCTCTTTCTCACTCTCTCTCTCTCTCCCCCCCCCAACTCCAGTGGTGCTCCTGATGCAAAGCAAAGGTGGATGCAGACATGTGCTCGTTTCACTGAGCTATTTCTTCAGCCCCACACTACTAGTAGTTTCCAACACTGTTTCCTATTGTGGTGAATCAGGACCTTTTCCTTCCTTCTTGGAGCAGCCCATTGAGAAGCTTACACGGATACTCTCTAACTGGGAGTTAGATGCTAAACCAACTGTTTGGGTTTTCCCATCAGACATGAACTCCCACAGCTGACCTTGTAGTCAGACAAGGTCAAAGCTGGCTAGTCAGCCTCAGGCATTGGTGCGGCTGGAAACCTCTAACCCAACCCAACCCTCTCATCACTGGCGACAGCACCTGCACCTGAGGCTGAGAGTTGAGAAGTCTTTTCTTGCCTTCAAGATGCCCTGGCCCTCTCTGAAGTCAGGTTGAATCAAGAGCAAGCACTGGACTCAAGTAGATGCTAGTGAAGTTGTGGATGGGTTGACAGGAATGTCAGCTGCACAGCAAGGCCCTGTCCATAGGACGGTGACTCCCTAGGGCTGCCAGAGGTCCACCCACACCCACACAGGACAGAGCACAGGCATGTGTGGGGACTCATATGGCACATTTTCTGTCCACACAATGTGGGGGCCCAATGATGCAAACATGCTTCAACCAGATACCCCCAAATACTAGCTTGTCACTGCCAGCTGTTATGCCCAGCCCCAGATCACGTTGCCATAGAAATCCCACCTCTCTCCTGCAGGAAGCACTTTAAATAACACTGCAGACAGTTGCGATTAAAAATGATGAAGGGATGGATGTCAGATCCCTTTGGATTTCCAAATAAACGCCATCAACCAAGTCCAGCAGGTGCTTGTGAACAAAGAAAGTGGGTGGCGGGAATGGGGGAGGACTCTGCAACGTGTCCTGTGAGCCCCTGTAGTTGCTGTCAATCCATGAGGAATTCAGGAAGTAGGTACGTGAAGCTCAAACTCCTGGGGTGGTCCACATGGCCAGGGAAGTAAGTAGTAAAGTCACAACAAACATCATGCCAGACCCTCTCTCGCTCTGCACTTCCCATTATCCAGAATACATTCAGTCTACTTCCCACATGCCTGCAAATGTCCATGACCAAGTTCCCACAGAACTTGTTCTTGTCAACCCGAGTCACAGCACCCTCCACCCCATGTGTCCACTGGGTCCCTGGACTCTGTGGAGTCCAAGCCATGGGCTGGGCCATACTCAGGCTCACACTGGAAGAGGGGTCTGAGGATGGTGCTGCCTGGTGAATGCCCAGGTTCAGGTGCCTGGTGCTGGGCCCCCTTGTGTCTGCAGTGATATCTGAGTGAACTGGGCTCGGTTCTGTTTAGAATCCCTGCCTCTGTGCAGGATTGATGTGAGCCCAGCTCTGATGTCCTGCTGTGAAGCCTCATGCCCCTTCCCCAGCTCCTGCACCATTGACCTGCAGGAGTAACTGAGGCTTCAGAAAAGCAATTTCCCTTTGACCTGACAAAGCCATTCCAATGAATCAGAGCTAAGTGATAAGGCATTTCATAGCGTCCACATGTTGGGTCTAGAAAACATTACGGGCAAGATGCAGAAATAGCAGCAGAAAGAGAAGATGACCCATCTCTCCAGCAACAGAACGGGCAGGGCACATCAACCAGGCAGACAAAGCATAGACATGAACACTAGTACTTACAGAAGAATTTTTAGCACTAAAAATACAGGGCACGAAAAGAGTATGTTGCAAAAACTGTCTCAACCAAAAGCACGGTGGGTGGAGCTCACTCAAGGGAGCTCAGGCATGGTCTTTTATTCTGATAATTCACAAAGTACCTTCACAAGAGGCCAGGCCAGTGTTCTAAGAGTTGGTGTGCCAGGAGGAAGTGGCCTGAGAGGCTGCAGTGGCACGCACCCATGCAGAGGTAGAGGTGACTCCACCAGCTGTGTGTATGTAGGCTAGGATTCCCAGGACTGGAAACTTCCACCAATCCCATAGTTGATGACTCCCTCTCCCCACTGGAAAATAATGACCAGGAAGTCGTGTGGTTCTGTGGACAGCAGGGCTTGCCTGTCCCTGCAGACAGGAGGATCTAAGGAACACATATCAAGACAGGCAGATGGGACTGAGAAAGGCAATTGTCGCCACACCAGACGGGGCACAAGGGTTCCATGTCTCTGCTCACCTCTCAGGATGGTTTTAGGATTGGAAGGCTGGTTTTGTGCTAGAGCTGGATCCTGGGCTGATGGATCAATCAATGGGATGAGAAGCAAGACCCAGACCCAAACTCAGAAGACAAAAACTCAGAAGCAAGATGCAAACTCAGAATGGCATTTAAACACCCTCAACCAATGTCCATTGCATGTATGACGCCTCCAACCACAACCTGACGATCTGGATCACAGGAAACTTGTCTTTGGTTTGAGAATATTTGCTCTGGTTATCCAAGGTCAAGTGTAAGGGACAAGAGAGAGGGTCCTCTGAGTCATAGCCAGTCTTTCATCCTTCAGGCCAATAGCCCCTCAGGGGAGTGTGACTAGGAGCCCAGTGTCAGTTGTCTTCCCATGCTGGCCCTTCAGAGACCCAGAGAGAGTCATGACTTCCAGGTCACAGGATTTCTTTCATACTCGGAAGTGGGCCTGAAAAGGGCAAATTCTGGCCATGATATGTGGCCCTATAGAACCTAAAGCTCCGGGCCGGAGAGATAGCATGGAGGTAAGGCGTTTGCCTCTCATGCAGGAGGTCATCGGTTCGAATCCCGGCGTCCCATATATGGTCCTCCCGTGCCTGCCAGGAGCAATTTCTGAGCCTGGAGCCAGGAATAACCCCTGAGCACTGCCGGGTGTGACCCAAAAACCACAAAAAAAAAAAAAAAAAAAAAAGAACCTAAAGCTCCCCAGAAATGCTTTAGGGGTGGATGTTTCCATTTCAATCACTCTGTAAGCACTTTCTTCTGAGTGGTCCCAAATCAGAATCTGTTAAAGGCACTCTACCCGGAGAACCCAAAAGAACTCTCTGGCCCAAGTAATGCTGGCCTCCCATTTCTGCTCATAAAAAATATATGATTCATATTTTAATCTCCCTCCTGAAATCTAACCATTTCCCCCTTGTTTTGCCAGGAAGAGACAGATGGTGAATCAGCTTATAAATCAGCCTCCAAAATTCTTGAAGGCAAATAAGTGCTTTATAAATCAGGGTTTTAAAAAGGTCTCATTTTTATAGCAGTTATTACTTTGGAGCAATATTTCCCTAATTATCTTCCTAAACATTAAACAGGGCTAATTTATGCATTCCTGAACAATTTTGGATTTTCGAACGAAACAATCAAGCTTCCGTGCATCCCTTTTCGTTTTCAATCATGGCGAAGAAGCAATGACCTTGATCGGCCCTACGGCTTCTTGCGCTAATAGGTAATGGAGCCTCGTGGAGAAATCATTCATTGCTTTCAATCATGGGACATGCTTGGAAAGGAGAAGGCAGTTGGGTCCTGAGCAGGATAAAGGGAAGATGCTGAGGGTTGTAGACTAAGAAAATATAATGGGGTGGGAGCAATAATGCAGTGGTAGGGCGTTTGCCTTGCATCCGGCTGACCTAGGACAGACCTGGGTTTAATTCCCAGTATTCCATATGGTCCCCCAGCCAGGAATGATTTCTGAGGGCATAGTCAGGAGTAACCCCTGAGTATCACCAGGTGTGGTCCAAAAACAAACAAACAAAAATGATATCCACGTGTTAGGTGAGACTGCCGTGGGCACTATGTTTCTAACCCCTTAGGTGGACGGAGTTGATGAAGCAGGGTAGTAGTGGCAGAGAAATAATTCATAAGCAGTCAGAAAAGATATTGATTGGAGTCAGCTCACTTTATTCCTCATGGTCTTTCTCTGCTATGTGCTTTTTCTATCTGCCATGTGCTCTCACAGCCCTGTGCTGCTTATCCTATGTGCTTTCTTTGCTGAGCTCTCCCTGCTCTGTATCGCCTAAGCTAGTGGTGGGCAACCATTTTTGTCAACTGAGCCAAATCTCGCCAAAACCACGATTGAAATTTATTTTGAGAGCCACACAGGGTGCTCACTGACAGAGGCTAGGAGCAGGGTCTTGACTCCTGGAGCGGTCACCCAGCACGCAGAAGAGCCAAATTAAAAGTGTAAAGAGAGATAGCATGGAGGTAAGGCATTTGCCTTTCATGCAGAAGGTCATCGGTTCAAATCCCGGCGTCCCATATGGTCCCCCGAGCCTGCCAGGAGCGATTTCTGAGCGTGGAGCCAGGAGTAACCCCTGAGCACTGCCGGGTATGACCCAAAAACAACAACAACAACAAAGTGTAAAGAGCCACATGTGGCTCATGAACCACAGGTTGCCGACCACTGGTCTAAGCCATGTGCTTTCTCTCAGGAGCCCCCAAACCAGACTCTTTATTACCCAGAACCCCACCCACCAGGGTGAGGGAAGGCCCTATAATCCAGGTGGGCTTTTACGTACCAAAAGAAGAGGTTAGGGAAACAGGAAGTTGGGGGAAGGGTTACAGAGGGAGATAAAGGAAAAAGGTTTCCGAGATGGGCAGAGCACCTCAAAAAGGCCACATTGCCTGGTACCACCTGTGTGTTCTGTTCAATTCAACTCCGGCTCTCAAGGAAGGAGAGAACAGCGAGCAGATCATCCCCCAAAGCCAAGAGCAGGGTCTGATGGGTCAGCTCAAAGGGCTGGGAGGGGCATGCCAAGGACTCCACCGCACGAGCAGACGGTGTGAGAGGAAGAGGCAGTATTGAGGGGAAATGGCCAGACGGGGCCGGTGAAGTTGTTTCAGGCACAAGGGCCTGCTGCTCTGGGCCGTGAGCACAGTTCTGGTAGCTGCATGCAGCAGGGAAGCAGCTTTTTCTAACCTTGTGCTCCTTTAGTCAGGGTCCTGATGGCGGGTCCCTGTGTTGCTGCCACTCCTAGTTTCATAGAACATGCAGACAGGCCTCCCCAGAAAGACTAGCTCGCACAGCAGGTGCCTGAGACAGCAGCAAGCAGCAGACAAGTGATGAGAACAGAATTGAAAGTATCAAGAATGAGTTTTTATCCCTGTGTAGTCAGTCCTGCCCTATGAACACTCAGGCCCTAAAGACAGAGCGTCCCCTCTGTCTTGAGGGATTGTCCTACTGAGCACAGAAGTGAGTTCCTTTGACAGGTGTTTACACACTGCAGTGAGCTCTGTGTCTGTACGTGGCAATGAGTCTATGCCTACACATGGCAGTCGTCTGTGTCTCCACAACAGTAAGTTATGTCTACGCATAACTGTGAACACTACACACAAGCACGCTTGCAGCCCGCCTGGCTCCACGTAGCCAACAGTGCATGTGCCCGGAACATCTCACAATCTCTCAGCTACAGGGCCCTATCTTACTTCTGAAGGCAGCGCTTTACAACATGGTCCAATCCGGGACTAGGAAGCCCGAATTCAATTCTCACTTTAAAATAATTCCGATAATGATATTGGCTTACTATGAACTTTCTGGCATGAAGCATACTACCGTCTAGCAGACACGCCACATTGAAAATTCAAGCCCATTAGCTTCCGATTAGTAGTTTTCACACGTACTGGAAAAATAAATGGATTTAGCACCTTTTCCCTGCCCACGGCAGTCCTGACAAATTTCCCCCCACAGCACTGCTCCCCGGCTGCAAACATCCACCACCCCCAACTCCCAGTGCTTTATGCCAAGCCCAGGAGCAGTGGCCACCCCACTCTGCACTGTGACAGGCGAACCTGACTGAGAGGGCCACAAGGGCCCGCATGGAGAGCTCACCACGAGCTAAGTTCTGTGGGGCCTGGGAGATCACGTGTGGAGAACTTGCCATGAGCTGAGTTCTGTGGGGGTGCAGATGCTGGGGCAACACAAGCCATCCCAGCAGGCCCAGAGCAAAGTCTTGGAACATGTACAGTCACCCATCTACAGCCCTGCCCCACCCCAGGACCTCCCCACCTCTTCCCTCCTCTCTGTCCTGTGCAGGTCTGCATCTCCAGCCCACCGAAGTACCCGTTCACTGTGCCTGCCTGTGCCTTTCTTATGCCTCACCTGCACCCTCACACTAGCCACCTGGGTCATCACCTTTGACCTCAGCTGCACCCTCATATATGTCCTATGTTCTCACTGGGCCCACTGGACCCTTACCTGTGACTATCCCTGAACTCACCTGTACCTACCCCTGCCATCTACTGTGCTCATTGGTGCCATCTCCTGTTCCCACCTGTGCCACCTCTGCTCACCTGTGCCTTTACCTATGCTCATTTGTGTACTCACCTGTGTTTTCCCCAAACTCTCACCTGTGCCTACCTGTGCCCACCTGTGCCCTCACCTATGCCTGCCTGTACCTGTACTTGTACTTCCCCCATACTTGTCTGTGCCCACAGACTGCAGAGAAGCCTCCTATCCTCACCCACCCACAACCCACACATCCCACAGCCCCGCTGCTATTGTTTCTCACCCCCAGCTCTTCCCCACACCCTGCCTCCCCCAACGTGCTGGTGCAGAACAGCTAGAGATGTGCCCTTCGCATCTCAAGAAAGTGATCGATGTGTTTGCCCTAAATGTACAACTGTGTTTACCCTGGTTTTATAAATGCCTTTAATCTGCTTGTCGATCATTACTTCCAGGCCATTAACTTGGGGACTGTGGAGATGGAGCTGGATCCAGTTTCATTGGGGGCTCATGGCGGTGGGAAGCATTGGGCAGGTTTATTCCACACCCGGTATGCATGCTACCTGCAGGACACTATGTCCCCAGACAGTGGCTACTCTGTGGAGCCAGGGGACAGACTCTGAGGCAGAGGCCAAGAAGGCAGGACAAGAAAGTGCATTTCTCCACCTGGCAGCAACCTCTCATCTACCGTGCATAGACACAAAGAGCTTGCAGGCAGAGGACAGGCTGCACAGTCAAAGCAAGGCTGGTTTTGAAGCCCACCGAGTGCCCAATCCTGGGGTCAGATGGTGGCAGGCAACTGACCTCGCCCCGGTGGGGCCAAAAAGGCTGCTGCTGAAAAGAGCAGGTGCAGGAGCCAGGGGAGGGCATGAACCCCTCAGCCCACCCGCTGGGGAAGTGGGTGGGTGCTGAACCCCAAGGCCATCCTGAGAAAGAGGAGGGAGAGGCCCAGCGAGCATCTGGTCTACATGGGTGCTGGAAAGGCAGCAATAAAGCAAGACAACACATGTCTACACGCATGGCACACACGTGCATGCAGGAAACATGTGTGCACACAGAACCTGCATACAGGCGCACATGAAACAGATCACACCTGCACACGGGCTGCACGTATGACACGCCTGCAACATGATATGCACATACCACAAGGACACAGCATATGCAGAAACAGAGGACACACATGGGCACAAAGCACCGAGGATACGCATATGCATACAAGATACATATGCACAAAGCAGAAGACACACAGGATACATGCTTGCACATGCATGACATACATGTGTACACCGAGAACAGGCATGTGAACACACCTAGTGCTCCTGGCACTCAATGACAGCAGCTGTAAGACTGAAGCTTCCTAAACAATGCAGCCCCATGTGGCCATTAAGAATGAATGCCAAAGGAAAACATGAAGAGACAAACATATTCACAATTTACTAGCAAGTGCCAAGCTGGGTTGCAGGCAGCACGGAGAGGAGAATCCCCCTTTTAGACAACTGACAGCAACGCCAAGAAAGGCCTCATGCATCAAGGCACTAACCAGAGTTAAGTCCAGTGGCACGACCGGGAACCTTGTTTGCCTCACTTGCTTGTCTACACTGATCACTTGTTTATGACCTTGGCGCATGGCCTTCACGACAGGACTCCCCCTGCAGTGCTGCTCTGTTCTCTCCACAGGAGGAGGAAAGGGAAGCGGCAGGCCCTGGGTGAAAGGCTGGGAGTCACTATCCCTCGCCACCCTGGGGCGCAGTGATAGGTCATGGACACTGCGAGTTTCCTGGGGCTGGCTCATGTTACAGGGCACTGCATGCTTCTCAGGAATAGGTCATGGGACACAGCATGTTTCCCAGAGATAGGTCACAGGATAGGTCACCTGGGCTAGTTCTGGGTCCCAGAGAATGCCAGGAGCCAAAGGAATAGCTAATCACCAAAAGTCTGGCCCCGTATGTAGGAGACTATGTGTTTTGCTTATTTACTTTGCACACACTAAAAAGGCCTCGTTGTTACTCACATGGCACAGATGAAGAAAGCAGATGGGAAACCAAACAGGCCTAGTCAAAACATCCAGGTCGGGTAGGGCTCGAGCTCAGGTCCTCCAGAATTCTGCCGCAGTACAGACGGAAAGGAGAGGCACTCCTTCTGAGTACCAGGTTCCAGGGTCCCACATCATTCAGGAGACCATACAGGTGCTCCTGCCAGAAAGGCCTCTCACTGCTCCTTACCAGCGCCACCTGAGTTTGCCCTGGTCCCCAACTGTCCTCACAGGGAGCTGAACTACAGTAGCATCACACCATCATGTTCTACGAGGGAAATAAAAATCAGCATCAAGATGTATTTGCGAAGTGGTGGTGAGAGGGGCGAGTGTCAGGATACTTGTCACAGCATGAAGCTCCCCAAATGTCCAGATGGACACAGATCTGTAAGGGATGTGGCTGCAATGGCATTTGGAGAATGGATCACCTGCCCAGGGAGATGCCCCCTACAACCCGCTGTTCTTGGCCTCACTTGACTAAAGAGAAAACTGAGACCAGAAGGCCCAGGAAGGAGCCAAGGTGCTAATGGGAGCCTAGAGAGGAAACAGAGGCACATGAGCTGGATGCCCACCTGGGCCTCCACCCTGAGTCCGCAGTCCCCAGCCTCACTCAGGGGCCCACCTATCTTCTGCTTATTCCAAGTCCCACTCTTAGAGAGTGGGGCAGTTGTCCATGTCCCACACAGTACAGCAGACAGACAATGCCAGGCCTGCTGAGATCTAAGACTGCACATCTGGCCCTCCGGAAACCTCTGGCAGGCACTTACCTGCCTGACAACTAGAACTCCCAGAAATCACAGAAAAACTAATCTCTGTATTGGAAAAAGACTGAGTTTAAAGAATGCATGCACTCCTTTTACAAAAGAAACCAGAGGCCAGTTGTGTCCAGGAATTGATGAGTCTCCATAAAAGCATTTCCTCGGCAGACCAGGAGAGGATGCATAGGAGCATAGAGCTGCTTGAGGAGCAGAAAGAGAAGAATGGGGAAGAGGGTCAGCCTCTTATGGAACCAATTCCTTGATTTCCACACTGGCTCTCTGGCTGCAAAGCTAATGTTGGAATAAAAAAGGCAAGCTAGGAGCTGGAGAGATAGCGTGGAGGTAAAGCATTTGCCTTCCATGAAGAAGGATGGTGGTTCAAATCCCGGCATCCCATATGGTCCCCTGAGCCTGCCAGGAGTGATTTCTAAGCATAGAGCCAGGAGTAACCCCTGAGTGCTGCTGGGTGTGACCCAACCCTCCCCCCCCCCCCAAAGGCAAGCTAGTTTTGGCTGGAGCAAAAGAACAGTGAGTAGTGTTTTTGTTTGCCTTGCACTCAGCTGACCTGAGTTGGATCCCTGGAATACCATATGGACCCCCCAGCCAGCCAGGAGTGTTTCATGAGTGTAAAGTCAGGAGTAACCCTTGAGCACTGTTGGGTATAGCCTAGAAACAAACAAAAAAGAAAATAAAGCTTGCTAGAATTTGTTTTGTGGAAAGACAGGAGGGGTGAGAAGGGCCCCTGGGGGAGATTAGAAGAGAACTGCCTGGCTTCCTAGGTCAGGGCTCAGAGTGCCTCCCTTCCTCCTGCTGCCCACCTGTTTTGTGAATGGAGCGTTGCCCACACAGGACAACTGCAATGCTGCCATCTGACTGTACCAGGCATGCCACCCGGTGGATAGAAGACTCACCCCCAGCCAGGCCCCCCATCACTCCTTTCTCTGGTATGCACACATATTCCATGGGTCTTTTTTCTTCCTTCCTGTGCTGTACTGTATGGCTGGGAGTCAGCACTGGAGGCCATAAGAGACCCTAGTGAAGGGGAAAGCTTCGAGGAGGGTGGGGAGCACAGAGAGGAGTCAGCTCCATTTTCACTTCCATCACGAAGCACGTAATTTGTTAACATCAGACCCTTTGCCCTGACAGCGGGTTTTAGAGAGAGAAAATACTGATTAACCCCCGGTCATTACTACAAACAGCAAACCGTGAAACTCCATATCCACTCATCAGAATTGCCCCCAGCATCCTTGCCTGTCATCACAGAGAAATCTAATGAAGGAGAAAGACTCCAGAGCAGGAGCACTGACAGGCTCTGCAATGCCAGAAGCACAGCTGCTTCCTCCCTGGAGACCATCACACCTGCACACACACGTGCATACATGCGTGCTGCACACAGATGCTCACAACATCCCAAATGTATATGAGCATGCATACACACATGGCGGTACGCCATTTCACAAAGCTGGTGCAAATAAAAACAAATGTCTGCATGCAAAAAATGCTAACGTTTACATATAGTACACGGATTATATATTCAGGCACACAGATGTGTATATCTGAAACGTGCAGACAAACAGATCCACATGTGCATGCGTGCAGGCAGACAAACCAGTGTGGGGCCCTTCTCACCCTAGAGCACCGGGATCTTCCAACTCCACAAGCTCTGCCTCAGAGACGCAGAGTTGAGAGTTAAGGGAGTTGCATCCCTGGGCTTTTGCACAGACATGCAGAGGGTTTTCAGGCTGGGATGGAGTCCCTCCTCCTGTTGGACGTGGTCTTTGTGAGAAGTGAGCTTCACCAAGGCACCCAGGGGAAGGCAAAGCTGTTTCCAACCCTTCAAGGACTAGCTGGCTAGGAATACAGCAGTGCATGCTGGTTCCTAATCTAAACTCTATCAGAAAGTCCTGGAAAACTGGCTGAATGCAGCCCTATGGGTCCTGTCCCCAGCAATTCTGACTCTGAGGAACTGGGATAGTCCTGGAAGCATCATGCTAATCAGAAGAGGTACAAGTGCCTGTTATGATGGCAGGGAATGGGGCTGACCTCTGCCATGAGTAGACTCTTTCCTGTGTCTCTCCAAGGTCATCCCTGACTGTGTCTGAGTCTTTACCTCCCTTTAGAACAGAAGTCAAGTGCTCTGGAGTCCATCTGTTTTTCTTGTTACTAAATTCACTCCTAACAGGTCCCGTTTCCCATACAGCCCACTTGTACTCCTGGGATAGGTGCTGGTTTGGGGGAAGAATACCAGCATCCCAGCCCAGCAGACATGGTTCTGGTTCTATAGGCCCAGTGCATGAGCATTCAGCAGAGCCTGTTCTTGAAGGAGAAGCTGCTGAGGTGGATGTGACCACTCCAACCTCTGAGCAGCGTCTAGGCTGCCTGCCTGTCCAGTTTACACTGGGGAGAGCTTGCATTCTATCTTTGTCATACCACCCTTGCTAGATAGCCTTGGCTGGATTCTGTGAAATCTTTAAAAAAAAATCAGTGTGCTTGTAAACAAACAAGCTCTATTTTGCATTATTTCTTCCCACTCAGATGCATTTACACCCTCCAGGTCTTTTCTCCCTGGGAATATGGCAGACTGTCCTCCAAGTCTTCAAGTACCTACACTCCATTCTCCACGCCCTACTGTGGGGTGTTTATCTGTAAAGTTCTCACTCATGGTGGGTAAATGGCCTGACTCTGCAGCTACAGCCACACACACACACACACACACACACACACACACACACACACACACACACACACACACGCAGATGGACTAACATGCACCATCTAGGAAAGCCTAGCATGGGGAGGGGACTCACTGTTGAGTGAAGGATCTGGGTAAGGGTGGACAGGGAGCTCAGTGCTGAGTGCGGCTCTGGGAAGGAAGGAGTGCTGCATCTGGGCACACGTTTGAGCACCAGGGACAATGTTTGGAGGTAAACTGTCATTAAATAAAATACGAAATGCATTTGAAGTCAAAAGTCAGTATTTTAGAAATATCCTTCCAGACTATATAGAGACAAGAATTCAAGATCTCCAAAAGTTGATTAAGCAAATTCCACAAACCGGCGTGAGCTCAAAATTGCTAAATTATCACCTGACTTGGTCACTGCCATCGAGATGTAGGCAGTGGGAAGGGGACCTCCTCACATTGGGGGCCAGTAGAACTCCCTCCCCAGAAATTCATTAACACGAAGTAGGGGATGTCTTCCTGATCAATTCTGCACACAGGAGCCAGAAATGAAACTGGTCCTTTGCACTAAAGCAGGAGAAAACGGTTTTATTAAAAGGTCTGGGTGCTCAGCTACGAGAAACCAAGCCACAGAGACGAAGAAGTTAAAAATCAAAGCTCTCCACCCACTGATATCATATTACGCTGAAAGCGAAATTTGACAAGACCAAAGCAAGCGAGATTCAGATCAAAACCTCTAACCCAAACCTCAAAGGGTGTTTTGTTTGTTCTTCTGAAAGACATTTTACTACTGAGTTACGCAGTAGCAACAGGCGGGAGAATTACACGAGACAGGAAAACTTCGGTTAATGGGAAATGAGAAAGTTAGTAAATGGACTCATACTGGGTATTTTATGAGCATGACTGAAAATACAATTCACGGACGTACAACAGCATCGTTATGACAGCCTAGTAAACCGATTACTTGTCTTAAAGGCGATGCCTGATAGAAATCATTTAAATCAATTGAGTTCCTGTTCCTTAGCAATTTGATAAAAAGGAAAAATAGTCTAATTGGAAATCAAGTGCTCCTTTGGGAGCGTGAAAGGAGCAGGGCGGGGGTAGGTATGTGCATTTTCCTTTCTGGTTTCCCAGGTTCAGAGAGGAGAGATGGAAAGGCGGGCTGAGTGTTGCACCCCAACCCAGAATGGCAACACTGGATTGGACAGATGAATGGATAGATGGACAGATGGACGGAAGGACTCCTGTCCTGACCCACTTCAGCTGTGCTCTCAGATCTTAGATGGCTCAGGGGCCAGGCCAGCACCCTCAGTTCCTGGCACACCCAGGCCAAGTATCCAAGTCTCCCCTGCACTGCTGGCAAAGTGCCTCCAGATCTCGAGTCAGAGGTTATGGGGCGTTTCCTCCCAAGCCAAACCAACAAGGGGCTCATGCAGCCAGATACAGGGGTCACTGCTCAGGAACTTCAGGTGCAATAGGACACCCGAGACCCCTGCACAAGAGGAGCCCAAATCTGAATGAAGAGAAAGTGCCTTCCTGGACAAACTCCCCTTCCTGCTTGGGTTGGGGCCTATGTTCCTGGCTCTACCATTCAAAAACCTGGCAGAAAAGGAGCCTCATGTTTCTCCACCTTCTACTCGGCAGGCTCCAGTGGGGAGGCAGGGAGCAGATCAGTGAGAACGTGGGGTGTTGGAACTATAGGGGAGATGGGACACAGCCAGGCCAGAAACCAACCTGGAAAACTGTTCAGCAACTACCCCGCTCTCTGCATCAGCTGCCAATCTACCTACTGGTTCCCAACTCCGAAGCAGAAAAAGACCAGGAACTGGAAACAAAGCTGCAGGAAGGCCCCACGAAAACGGGGCGGGCAGTCTCGGTCTCTCGGGCTTCAGGCTAATGTGAATCGACTCAACAAAGGTATCAGCCACGTGGTCGGCCTGGCTCCACATATCATATCTGATCTTTCAGGCATCAAAAGACTCAGGAAAAGCCACTAGCTCCCGAAATCAGTTAAGTGATCAGTCATACATGTACAGGCAGGTACACACAAGCACACAGCACACACACAGGCATGCATGCTCACGGGCAAGTGAACATGGAGACACCTGTGCACATTTGTAGCATTGATGCATGCTCCTAGCACATACCCTGACACTTGTATATGCGTGTACACACACTCATGTGTATACAGACTTGGGTACAGTTAACTTAGAGATGTCTGGTTAACTTAGTACAGTTAACATCAGACAATGTGACCAGCCTGAAAAGAAAAAGGGATGTGAGGTAGGGGGGAGGTCCTCCATTTATTGTCCTTGAGGACAGACAAAATCACCATCGCCGTGTAGGAAAGGGTGGGACGTGCCCTAAAGAGAGCCTTGCACAGGGCCCCGAGAACACAGGGCCTGTCTCTCTCCTTCCTCTGCAGGACCCCTGGCCCTGACAGCCATCTTCAAGTCCTCCATTTAGTCCAGTGCCAGGTGCAGGGCATGCGGTTTATTTCCTAAAAGTGTCCCTGTCTGCACGCACCAGTTGTTCTTTATATTTATCTATATTTATACACATGAAAACTTCATTAATTTGGGTTAATAAAAAAAAGCAAATACACTGCAGTGACATTTATTAACATCTGGGCTAAAACCATAAATAAGAATTATATCTAACACTTCTTTGGCCAGAGGAATCTAATTTCAAATGCCACAAGAAGAAAGCACAGAAGACATGGAGTCTTTTCCCAGGAGGCCTATTTGCAGCCCGGAAAATAAAAACAGCATGCCTATACATAATGTTTAATTCATTAACTGTTGACAGGATTATTAAAGAAAAATATTTAAAGTGGGCCTAATTTGAGAGTGGAATTCCACTGGAAATTAGTCCATTTTATTTCCTCATCAAAGAAAGCCCCGAGCCTAATCTCATCATTTGAAAAAAAATTGAATGAAGGTCACTCTCTCATTTACTCAAATCATTAAGAAAGACTTCCGTGCGTCATGCTTCCTTTTTACCACGGAGTTCCTGAGCTGCTTTGTGCCTGCAGTGCCCGAGGCCCTCTTACCCACATGCTGAGGTCTGCTCTGCACCGGGAAGGAGTTGGCATACAGAGCACCTGCTAAGCACCTGGAAGGAATACGCACCTGCCGAGCACCTGCCGGACCAGGTGAAGGACCGACTGGGCAGGTGTATGGGGAGGGGCAGGGCAGACTCCTTGAGGCTCTGCAGGTGCTGCCATAGGCCTGGTTCTCCTGCACTTGCTCTCTGGACTTTGGAGGGGTTTCTTGCCCTTTGTAGGGAGAAGGGGAGAAAGACTGGGGTGTCCAGAACAGTGATCCTGCAGGGTGAAGAGAGGAGACAGATGAGGGCCTGTGACTCTCATCTATGACTCTGGGAAAGGCTCAGAGGCCAGTAGTGCTGCATCACCCTGGTACCTGAGGCCTGTGTCCTGATGCCAGGCACCCTCAGAGAGTAGATGGTGGAAGCGGGCAGTGAGAGTGGATACAGAGAGCAGGTGGAGAAAATGGACACAGAGTTGGATAATGAGAGTGGATGATGTGAGTGGACACAGTGGATGTTGAGGGTGAATGCTGAAAGTGGCCTGTGGGATTGGACCATGAGAGTGGACTCTGGGTGTGGACAGTGACAGTGGACACTGAGGCTAGTCTTTGAGCAGAGAAAAATGGAGATACGCAGCACGGACACCTCTGCAGCCTCTCATGGCTCTGTCTCGGCTGTGGTCTGTGTCTCCTCATTGCGAGATGCTTCATAATTTCACAGGAATTAATGGTCTCTTATTAGAAAGGACCCTACACGCACAGCTTTAACAGCCGGCAACAACTGGAATTAATTCGTGTCAGAGGAACATCAGGGAAAATCCATTTGTGACCCTGAAGTCATGGAATTTAGCATAATTACACATGTTCTTATTTGGGTGGTTTTTTTTCCTCCACTCATTAAATTAGGTGCCTGCATTAGATTTCTATCTGGTCGTCCTAACTAGTTACATGTCTGTGATCAAGGGTGTCTCCTCTCTCATCAGTCTGGTGACCTGGATGAACCCTACTCGATGCACGAGCCAACATAAAGATCCAGCATGTGTCTGGGCGAGATGGCGCTACAGGAGTGCCAACTCCATCCTGAGTGCTCCAGGGCCCCAGTGCTGCCAACACCCTGCACTGCCAGACCACAAAGGCAAGTTCTGGCCATTCAGCACTTCCTTAACAGATAGCCTGGACCAAGACACAAGTCCCCACCTTCAGACAGGCCCTTTGCTCTTCTTAGGGAGATCCCTGAGAGTATGGGCTCACTTGTGCCGGACTCTGTGGGTATCACCTAGTAAGAACACAGCATCCTGGTGCTCTGATGCCCAAGACTTGCCTTCCCTCTGGTTACATAAGGTCCTAAGTCTGCCCTGGGGATGAGGAGGGTTTGTTGCTGGGAAGAGGGGTCTAGAAGAACCTGGTGGGGTACATGAGGGCCTCTCCCAGCTGCAGGCTGCTACCAACCCCTGGTGGGTCATTGTCTCCAGATTCACAGAGTGTGCCCTGCTTGGGGGCAGTGAGGTGCTGCTCCCATTTATTTAAGAAGGAGAATGAGAAGTCTGGAGCAATAAGACAGCAGGACGGGTACTTGTAGACACATGGGTTTGATTCCTGGCGTCCCTAAAGGGTCCCTCAAGTATCGCTAGGAATGATTACTAAGCATAGAAACATGAGCACTGCTAGGTGAGGCCCCCAAACAAAAAAGTGGGGGTATGATACAGGATTTTGTTTGGGTTCCCAAATACTAAAGACTCAGGTACATGTGGACCATAAACAGTTGCTCACGGGGCACCCAAGTGTGAACAGGGCTGGGCAAGCAACCTCGGCTGAACTCCAAGGAAACTCTTCAGAGACACGATCACCATAGAAACAGGAAGCTCAGTCCGGGAATGGCGGGCTGAAATAGCAGCAGAACCAGCTTCTTAAAATTCCCCAGCACCAGATGAAAGACCCAAACTCAGCCTGAGTGGTGACAGGGAAGACAGAGAAGCACTTTATAAACCAGCCATGCAGACTAGCCAAGGAACGAAGGTTTTTGCAATAAGGAGTTTTTGGGGAGAAAAAAAAGTCATAATTCAAATTCCAAGAGGACATCTTGAAATAGTCAAAGTTTCAAAATGTTCCTGTATTTAAAACTAGGAATCTGGGGAAAGTTCAAAACAATCTTGCAAAGAGGAGAACAAAGCATCATTGGCTATAGAAAGTTCTAGTAACTATGAATTCTTCAGGACACAAAGTTTTTAGCTAGCATTTTTACACTCTGCACATATCAATTCATTCTGCCCAGGATTCTCAACTTGATGTCACCTGAGAGATTCTGAAGCATCCGATGAGGTTATGTTTATAGCAGGGTCTGGAAGATATTGCTCCTCTGGCTCAGCCAGGGCATGGGGATTCCCGGGCTGCTCTCTATGTCATATGGGTGCTCCAGGGTTGCTGCTGGATCCCTCAGAGGCTCATGCTTCCTGCAGCCTCAGGAAGGCACCCAAGTTCGACCAGACATCACAGCAACCCCACAGTGTACTACTCGGCTTCCTACAATACAGGACTGAGGTGGGTGGCAGGAGGGAGCAGAGCAGTGAGGGAGACATGGGGCAGGGAGGGATGTAGGGCAGTGAGGGAGAAACAGGGAGGTGAGGGAGATGCGGGCAGAGGGAGACATGTGGGGCTGAGGGAGACACAGGGAGGCGAGTGTTGCTCTGTCATCATAGCCATGTCTCACTGTGACACTTGGACCTGTCTCTCTGTGACCTCAGGTCTGTCTCTTTGTGACACTCAGGCCTGTCTCTCTATGACACTCAGGTCTGTCTCTGTAATCCTCAGCCATATCTCACTGTGACGCGCAGGTATGCCCCTTCTGTTATGCCCGCAGCTGGTGCTTGTACAAACCATCTGTCGCTATTGAAGTGGATGCTGGGGTCACCCAGATGTGATGCGGGGAGCAGTGCCTGAGGCAGTCACCGTGGCTTCACTCACACACAGTCACACATGTCCCTGTCTCTCTGCCGGTTCCCAGACCACCCATCTGTAAACTCTCCATCACTGCCAGCAAAGTAACAGCGTGAGAGCCAATCCTCCAAATCCACACGAATGTCTCTGCAGGTATGTCTGTGCTTCAGACTCCCAACTTTATCCACATTTATGACTCAAAGCATTTCAGTCAACATTACTTCACCTGCCTATCCTCACCTGATCAGGCACCTACAAGAAGGACAGTGGGTTATTCACTGGTCTGGATGGAAACCTGAGAACCTGAGCACAGCATAGAAAGGGAAGAGCTAAATCCTTTGCCAGGGAGAGGAAACATCAGAGAGTGCTGTGAGAGCCAATAATTCATAAAGCAGTCAGTGCCCAGCAGTGACTCTAGGCAGACCGACTCCTGTGGAGTGCAGGGGATTTGCCCGCTCAGACTAGCCTGCTCAAATGTGCTAAAATACAGGTGGCGCCCTATTTCCACGTTCATGCCCATGCTCCGTTTCACCCTGTCACTAAACGGCGCACGGCAGCATCCCATAAATATTTAGCAACCCCCATAGCTCCTCTGAACAGAACAATACATCAAAGCAGCTTCTCCATGCATGCCAACACCCATAGCAGAAATGTGGTGAGATGCAGCCTCAGCCAACAGCTGGCTGCTGCTGGCCCTTCTGCTGACCAGCAGTGTCAGAGGTGGTTGAGAGGCTGGTGGAGCCCAGCTGTGTGTTCCATTCCCAGCCAAGCCTGAACATCTCCAGGTAGCAGTGTTCCCATCAGGGCGTGCACATGCCCAGGGTCCCTCTCAGAAGCCAGGCGTGGGCACAGACTTGAGTCTTCTGCTCCTGCCTGATGCCAACGGCTGATAAAAGAGCAAGAGAAAAGTGTCAGCAGTGGACACAGTCTGCTCGCTATTTCAGAAGTTTCTCCCTCTCCCTCCACCCGGCACCCAGGTTGAAGCCAGCACTGTGCCAAAGTTGGAGGTGTTTGGACACTTCGGGGAACATCTCTATTCCCTGATGGACAGTTCCTCTGTCCCTGGATGACAGCCCCGAGGTGTGTCTGTAGCACCTGCGCCCTGCGCCTCTCCTCGGTAGGGACGACCCTGGTCTCCCTGGGCTGGGCCAGCAAATGAACCATCTGGAAACAGCGGGGATGAGCGGCTTTTCCATCTGGAATCGTCGTGAATCACACCCGAGTCTAACCACATCTGTCTTCCTCTTCAGCTCGTCCAGACGGGGGCAGCCGTCCGGGGCTCAGCGGAGATTCACAGCCTCCGTCAGCAGAGCAGCTTTCCAGGCCTCAAGAAGGAGCTTATGTTTCATGACGTGATGCCAAAGTCACGCTTCCCAGGGGGCCGCCCCCTCTCCCCAACTGCAGACACCTCTGGGTCAGGCCAATGCTTTCTGCAAGGAGCAGACATGCTCCAAGGGCCAGCAGCACTGGCTCAGAGTCCCGGGAAGACTCAGCTTTCAGTGTACACACTAAGTTGAGAGTCAGTGCTTTTGAAAGGATGCAGGGTACAGACAGGGCTCAGATGCGCACATAGACACACACACACACACACACACACACACACACACACACACACACACATGCAAGTCACACAGACACCAGTGTGAGCACAGCTGTGGGAATAACAGTCTCCTCACAGTCCAGGGTGAGCACAGCAGAGTGTATACCAGATAGGTCAATGTTGGTCCCCTCACAGAAGGGAAGCAAACAGTGACCCCAGTGAGTATTAAGGTGAGGTGCTCTGTCCCATGGGCAGCTCGGGGACACTGTCTGTTTTCCAAACCAGCTGTCCACTGCCCCAACTGGACATGCTGTGGAGGCTCTCGCATGTTGAGTCCTCTGAAACAAACTTCTGGAGAGACCAGAACACATACTCCCAGGCAAGGCACGAATGTGTGACAATGACACGGCACAGTGACTCAATGGCTCATCCATCACCCTTTCAAGGGTTCTACGAGGTCCCGAGGTGGTTTGCTCTCCCATTATCCCATTTCTGAGGATCATACCCAATCCGCCTCTCTGTCTGCCTCCTCCCCTGGCTACAGCAGCTGCAGAAAGGTGACTGTCCTGGACATTTCCATCTCTAGAGCCCCTGACCAGGGGACATGCTGAGGGTGACTTCAGTCTGGCTGAAGACAGCCCCGTTCTCATCTGTGTGCAGATGTCTCAGGGCCACTTAGAAAACAAGGTGTCATGGTACAAGGCAGAGCCAGGATAGCTCCCAGCACGGAAACTGGATGTTAAGTACGTGAACTAGGCCTGATCCCTAAATCTACAGCGAAGATCCATGGCCCACAGTAACCCCAAATCCACAGTCATCACCTGTCCTGAGATCCACAGCTTGCACTTTGATCTTCAAATCCAAAGCCATTTCCTACCCTGAGATCCACAAACTTCACTGTGGCCCCTCAAAAGCCATAGCTAGCACCTGCCTTTGAGATCCATGGCTTGCGTAGTGATTCCCCAATATACAGCCATCATCTGTCCCAAGATACATGGCCTGCACTATGACACTCCCAAAGTCCACAACCTTCCCTGGTGTTCTAGAAGTTAGGATTCGGCACTCAACCAAAATTATCAGCCATTGCCTGGCCAAGATCCAGAGCCTTGAATGTGCCCCACTCCTCACAGACCTACTTCATAGATATGCTTTACCATAGTCCCCACACCCCCATTTCAGCACAACTACACACAGCCCCTTCCTTCCTTCCCCAAGAGGGAGACTGAGGAAGGGGACAGGGCTGGCAGTCGTCTCACTTACCGCTCTCGTCATCGATGGTGAAGCGGCCCAGGCCGCTGCCATCGCGGATGGAATACTGAACCTCGCCATCCCGGCCTGTGTCCTCATCACGGGCCACCACCTGCAGCACACTGGTCCCCACTCGTGCATCCTCACGCACAGCTCCCACAGTGGCGAAGTCGGGGAAGTAGGGCGTGTGCAGGTTCTCGTTGACGTCCACCACTTCCACCTCCACAAAGGACAGCGAGGACAGTGAGACGGGCCGGCCCTTGTCTTTGGCGCGCACGGTGAGGTTGTAAAACTGCTGCTTCTCAAAGTCCAGCTCGCGGCTCAGGCGCAGTGCCCCGCTGGCCCGGTCCATCTCGAAGCGGCCATTGTAGTCATTCACAAGCGAGTAGCGTACCTGCCCACCAAGCCCCAGGTCAGGGTCCTGCGTGTCCAGCCAGGCGATGACTGTGCCCACGGGCAGGTCCTCCAGCACCTTGACACCATAGCTGCTGGGCACGAAGGTTGGGGCACAGTCGTTCACATCTTCCAGGACCACGCGCAGCATCACCACCGAGGCCAGCTGCTGGCCCATGGCCGCCTGGTCCCGGGCCTCGATCTTCAGTGAGTAGTTAGCTCTGGCCTCCCGGTCCAGCTGGTCAGCAACAGAGATGATGCCGGTAGAACCGTTGATGGAGAAGAGGCGGGTGTCAGTGAGCAGAGTGTAGGCCACCACCCCATTGGCACCCAGGTCTCTGTCCCGGGCTTCAACCTGAATGATGTCTGTGCCGATGCCACTGCTCTCCAGAATGCTGACTGAGTAACTGTCCTGTAAGAACACAGGGCTATTGTCATTGGCATCTTCCACATTGATGGTCAGCAGCCTCCAAGAGGACCTCTGTGGGCTGCCCAGGTCATAGATGGTAATGTTGAGAACGTAGCGGTCCGTTCGTTCCCGATCCAGGGGCAGGAGCACGTCCAGTTGCCCCGTCTCCATGCCAATGGCGAAGCAGCTGTCGCTGTTGCCATCCGCGATGGTGAAGAGCACCTTGCCGTTAAAACCCGCATCAGGGTCTGAGGCCCTGATCTTCAGGATGCCCGTGCCCACTGGCAGGTCCTCCCGTACAGCCACGTCAGATGGGAAGGCCTTGTCGAAGCGGGGCCCCTGGCGGTTGGCGGAATAAAAGTCCAGGAAGCCGTCATCGGGCGCCAGCCTTCCGCCAGCCCTGGCCTTGAGAAGCAACTTCTCCGCCAGCCTCTGGGCTACTCGAGTCTCTCGGCAGCTGACGCTCCTGGACACTGCGGCACCATGGAGAACCGAGATGTTTACGGACACGGGGTCTGCTAGGTTTTCGCCATCCGTGGCTGTGACCCACAGGGCAAAGTGCACATCCCTTGGGCCACTGGCTGCCAGCGGTTTCCTCAGCTGCAGCACCCCAGAGTTGGGGTCCAGCGAGAAGAAACCCTGCTCGTTGCCCGAGATGATCCTGTACTTAACCAGTGCCAGCTCATCAATGTCAATGGCAGACACGGTGGTGATGTGGGCCCCCACGGGGAAGTCGGAGGGCAGCACCCCTTGGCAGGCCGCCTGCTCAAAGAGGGGCCGGTTGTCGTTGAGGTTGTGCAGGTGCACGGTGACATTCACCTCAGCCTCGTGGCGGTAGGGCGAGCCCCAGTCGGAGGCGCGGACCACGAAGCGGTAGGTCTCCGGGGACGACTCGAAGTCCAGCTCCTCGGTGGTGCGGATGAGCCCCGTGAACTGGTTGATGGCAAAGGGCAGCGCCTTCAGGCTGGCGATGCTGTAAGTGATGTAGCCGTTCTCCCCACGGTCCTTGTCGGCGGCCGCCACTGCCAGCACAACGGTGCCCACGGGCACGCTCTCGTTCACATGTGCCTCATACAGTGGCTGCTGGAACTCAGGGGTATGGTCGTTGGCATCCTCAATGCGCACGGTCACCTGGGCCCACAGCGCCCCAGCCTGGGCCGTCACGGCCAGAGTGTATTCCTCCTTCCCGGCTGCACTGAGTGGCCGCGCTGTGACTATCAGCCCAGAGCGTGGGTTGATTTGGAAGAACTGGGCATCCTCCCCAGGGGCTAGCCTGTACTCTACCCTCTGCGGCTCAGGCTCCAGCCGCACCAGTGCCACCAGTGTGCCCGGTGGCGAGAACTCGCTGAGGCTCACCTCGTAGGCATCCTTCTGGAACCGGGTTGGGACAGTGCCTTGCTGCGGGTTGGCGATGTGAACGACCTTGGCAGCCGAGAACCTCTGTGGTGAGCCCCGGTCCTTGGCCTGCAGGGTGAGATTGTAGCCATAAGGGAAACTCTCCCAGTCTACTCGCCGCCGACCCTTGACGCGGTACTCGCCACCCCATCGGCCCTCCTTGGCCAGGAAGAACTGGCCTGAGGGGTCACCCGCAACAATGGCCACCGAGTCCACCTCGCCGTTGGCACCCTCGTCGGGGTCCTCCACGGTCACCACAGCGTACGTAGGCTCAGGGCCTGGTGCAGCGGGCATATGTGCCACCACATGCAGGCTGGGTGCATGGCCGTTGAGACGCTCCACATGGATGTAGAGTCGGGCCGTACTGCTCACGCCGTTGTTGCCATATAGCTTCATGCCCCGGTCCACGGCCAGGACCTCCAGCTCGTAGCGGCTCTTCTCATCGCAATTGAGCCGCCCACTCAGGGCCACGACGCCGCTGGTGGGGTGCACAGAGAAGAGATCCACGCGGCCCTTGAAGTAGTAATAGAACTGCCCATTGGAGCCGATGTCGGCATCCGTGGCGGTCACCTGGGCCACACTGGTGCGCAGGGGCGTGCTCTCTGCCACGGTGACTGAGTAGGTGGTGGGTGAGAAGAGTGGCCGCAGATCGTTCATGTCTAACACCTGGACATTGACCGTGGCCCAGGCCTCCAGGTCCTCCCCCCGAACAGTGCCCTTCACCACCAGTGCATAGTGGTCTTGGATCTCCCGGTTCAGGATGGCGGCATTGCCCCCCTTGGTGCGGATGCGGAGGAAGCAGAAGTCGGCGATGACCACCTCCTCAGCTTTGAAGAGGCCCTCCTCATCCCCGGAGACGATCCTGTACTTGACGTCCCAGGAGGTGTCTTCCAGCGTGATGCCCATGCGGCTGTGGCTGCTGAGGTAGGTGCGGGCGGCCGAGTTCTCGTACACTGTGGCGTTGTAGGTAGGTTGTGTGAAGTGGAAGCCCGGGGTCCCCAGAGCCCCCGCCAGCCCCTGGGACACGATGGCTGGAGGCAGGAGGACCAGGAGGACGAGGCAGGACAGGGACAGCCGCATGATCACGCCCGTCAGCTCACATGTGTGTCCTGGAGGGAAGTGAGAGAAAGTGTTAGAGAGAAGAGACAGGTGGCAGGTGCAAAGATCAGCTCCAGGAGCAGAGGCACATGGGTGCTGTGGACAGCAGAGACCATGAGCAGCTATGTGCCCTGGTCCAGGATGGCCCTGGATATACTAGCCAGGAAAGGACCCACTTCTAGTGAAGAGGGAGAGCAGCACATATTATCTGGTTGGGAGTCTTAAAAAGTGTGCTGACCTCCAGTTGAGATTCTTCTGGGAAATCCTCTATGGAAATCATCAATAAGCACAAGTCTGTAGCCCAGATTAAAACAAAGAAAAGCAGGCCCGGAGAGATAGCGCAGCGGCGTTTGCCTTGCAAGCAGCCGATCCAGGACCAAAAATGGTTGGTTCGAATCCCGGTGTCCCATATGGTCCCCCGTGTCTGCCAGGAGCTATTTCTGAGCAGACAGCCAGGAGTAACCCGAGCACCGCCGGGAGTGACCCCAAAACCAAAACCAACCAAACAAACAAACAAAAAAAAAACAAAGAAAAGCAGTAAAGAGCAAAAAACCAAACAGTGGACTATAGTACCTGTGTAAAATGAGGCACGAAGGTGCCATTGAGAAAAGACAAGGGCTTTGGTGGAGATGGGGCTGAGGTGGGGCAAAGCTTTGATCCCTCAGAGTGTCCCGGGAACTCTGCCAAGGGCAGAGTGGAGAATGGAACTGGGAATAACCCCCCAGCCCTGCCCACTGTGGCCCCCAAATGGAAATACTCATAATAAAAATGATCTGGTTTCTAGATGCTAAGTGGGAGGGGAGGGAAACCATAAAATTATGTGCTCTGATTCGATTGTTATTCAAAGATATCTATAAAGTTCATTTTAAAGGGAGAAAGAATTCCATTGTTTTCAATGTGTATGTGGGGTATATCTGCATTGCGAAGGTGCTTTTCTTGTCTTGTCAGTGGTTCAGCATCGTTCACACCTCCTCCTTTCAGGGTGTGGTGTCCAGCAACAGGTGGGTCCCAGGGGCTGACCTGGACACTTGCAAGTGGCCTGAAGATGACAGAGGCTCAGGTAGTTTTTGTCTGAGCAATCTCCTGCTGCTGGCCGAGACCCCAGGCTCCAGCATGGCCAGTCCATGGACACCTGTGCAGGGACACCATTGCCCTGTACCACTTCACACTGCCCCGCAGTAGGACAGCTGACCGGAGACAAGGACCTAAGCTGCACCCCCGGACCCCCTGGGCTGCCCTCGGAACATCAACCCTGCAAGACCATGGAGGGGTCTGTCTGCAGAGATCACTCAGGACGGGACCTCCTGGACACCCTCTGCCTTGTGTGTCTCTGCCTCACCTCTGCATGTTGGCTGATCTGAGTCACAGCCGTGCTGATTCTGCCCAGGACTCAGACCCAGACCATGAGGGAGGAAGACGCTCCTCGCAGACACCCCTACCCTGACAGAGAGGCCGAGCCTGCACCCCATTTTCTGAGACAAAGTGGTGCTGGTGCTGGTACTGAGCAGTTCAGTGGGGTTCTGACTCTTTAGAGCAGTACATGGACAGAGAGAGAGAGAGAGAGAGAGAGAGACAGACAGACAGACAGACAGACAGACAGAGACAGACAGACAGAGAGAGAGACAGACAGAGACAGACAGAGACAGACAGAGAGAGAGACAGAGAGACAGAGAGAGACAGAGAAAGAACAAGCCCTTAGCCAGGCCTCCTGGGTCCTGACCTGAGGCCATATTCCAGACACTGATCAGCAACTGTCCTTCCTGCTTGTCCTGAGGTCACCCCTCTCCCACCTTCAGGCCCATAACCAGAGAAGTCAGCATCCTGTGGCTCCTGGGGCCAGTTACCCAGGGTCCCTTTGGGGATCTCCAAAGCACTAAGCAGAGGCACAACAGGAAAAGGCCCTTCCAACTGGCCCCCAAAACCAGCACCTCACAGGGAAATAAGATACGAGATATTCCCAGTGAGCCAGAGCTGAGCTGGTCCTCCCAGAGAAGCCTGGAAGCAGCTCTGGGAAGCAGGCCCCACCATGCCGAGAGGCTGCAGTGAAGGCAGACTCGACTGGTAGCTGCAGCTGCTGGAAACAAAATCTCTTGTTAGGTTTTTGTTTTTTTTTTTAAGGTGGGAGCAGATGCTGTCTGTGGCGCAAGTTAATTAAAAAGCCTTGCAGCTCTTTTATTTCTTATTTTCTTTTTATTGTTAGTGAAACAAGGTAGTTTGTATTGAACAAAACTTGCTTAGAAGGAAGTAAAGGGTTATGTATGATGTCCCTTCAATAACAACATTGCAAACCAAGGTGCCTAAAATGAAGAAAGGAGAGAGAAAGAGAGAGGAAGTTGTCTGTCAGAGTGGCAGGTGGAGCTCCTCAGAGAATGAGTGTCCAGCCCACAGTGACCAGCCTTGGATGCTGCTTACTTCCCACTAGACTTCCTAGAATTGGAAAAACAATACCTGGGTTTGGGCCCTCACCTAGTAGCCATAAATTTCCTAAATTCTCCTTTCTATGGTGAAATCATTACAGACTGCCTGGGCCCGGGAGCTCAGGAGAATTCAGCCAAGACTCACGGAGTGCCCAGCAGAGTTGAGCTCCCCAGGACTCCCAGGGGTAGGTGGCATAGGACAAGAATGAGGTGTATCACCAGAGGAAAAAAAAAACAAGCTTGAGACCACAAGGGCACCTGATGCTGGTGGGAGCAAGAGAAAAGCCCACAGAAGAAGCTCACCCGCTGCACCCCTGCGACAGGCACCAGGCTTTCACAGGCCTACAAGGCTTCCTGAGGGATGAGTCTGGGAGTATGTCCTGCCTGCCCATGGCGGAGCTCCGGCTCCAAGTCCAGAGGGAGCGGAAGAGCAGACACAGGGGGGATGCTCTGAGTGCTGGAATGGAAACACCGCGGCATGGCTGGGCAGCACGAGCACAGAGGAGTGAGTCCACAGGGATCTAAATAACAAAAGATAGTCATGCACTTCAGTGCAAAGCAATTCTGCAGTAGTTACAGTCTCTCTAGGCTGCCAAGCCCAGCAACACACCATATAGTTACATAGGATTCCAGGCCTAGTGACATGCAACATACATACATGAGGTTCCAGGCCCAGTGACACATGCACGTACATGGGGTTCCAGTCTGCGCCACTAACAGGAAATTCTGTTCCTTTCTCCAGTCCCATAATTTGCAGACTGAAGTCGATGGAAATTCATTAAAATACTTGACATTACTCGATATTTTCTGCTATCAGGTATCTCAAGCCTTTCCCTCCAAGATGCTAATGTTCTCAATAACAAAACAATTACACATCTCGGAGGCATTATGGCAACACTCAAGTGAATATTTACTCAAAATAAATAGCAAGGAAGCAACCATCTGGGGGTAAACGTGCTCCTCACCTGCCCCTACTGTGCTGCTCTGCACTCCCATTTCTGTTCCATCCTTTGATCTCTGAGAAGCCTGGTGTTGGGGCAGAGGCCTGAGAACCTGGCTCAGAAAGTGGAACAACCCACAAGGCTTTCCCTCTTGGTCCTTCCCTCTTGGGGCTACCGTGAAGCATGTACAGAAATCAGCACACGAGCACCGAGGTGGTCTCCTTGCAAGAAAGGGACAGGGAAGGTTGCTGAGCATGAAGAAGCCTGGCTGGAGCCCGGGCAGAGCTGAGCCTGAGAGGGGCAGGCAGCTCGTATCCTGCACATGAGCAGGTGGGAAGGACATCAGGAAGTATATGAAAGAGCCTGGTGTATGCAGCCCTTCAGAGAGACCCTCTGTCTCAGTCTGACATGTTGAGCCAGAACATGGCACCCCGAATTCATGCAGAAAATGCTCTACACTCCTCTCCCTCATCTTCACACAGGAAGTCCTCCACCTCCTCTCCCTCATCTTCACCTGGAAAGTGCCCCACCCTCCTCTCCCCTTGAGGACCAGAGGCCCCACATGGCTCTGAGGGACTGTCTTTGCCTTTCCCCTTGGCTTCTCTTTCTGTGTTTCTCCTAGGGATGGGTCGGGCCTCATCCTCCGCACTTCCCTCAGAAAACACGGAAGTGCCTGACCGAGTGGGAGGGCAGGGGGTAAAGTGCTCAGTCACTGTGGCTTGTGGCTCTAAGATCGAATTGCCAGGTGCCCTTCTCCACTTTGGCTGTGGCATGGCACAGACACTCCCCTCTCAGCCTGGCCACATGCTCCAGAACTGGGTCGGGGTTGTGACCTTGTTGTGATGGGTGGGAAGTTGCACCCTGTGCCCTACTCTGCCCACCCTGCCTGCTGCCTGCCCTGTCTGCCACAGCCTTAGACCCTGAATCCCGACTGCTGTATCCCTGTACCGTGCCCCTACAGTCCTGTGCCCTTCCCCTGCAGCCCTGTGCCCTGTTTTTGCAGCCCTCTATCCTGCCCCGAGCATAGCTGTGGGAACCCCCCTTCTGTGCGCTCTCTCAGATCAGAACAAAGGCAGACAGGTGCCGGGCAACGCCAGCGCAGCAGGAAGAATTCCATCAACCCCCACCCGCAAACAGAAGGGTTTTCCCTGGAAACCCTGAGTCCCAGAACCCGGCTGGCAGCAGGTTTGCAGAGCTTGAGGTGCAGCCATGACCCAGGAGCAGGAAACAGAGGCCAGGGGCTCTCTGGGGGCTCTCGGACCAGAGCTAAACCCATGCCCAGAGCTCCTGATGCTGCTGAGAGGCAGGTTTGGGGGGTATTTAGTGTGAATGTATCAGAGCCCTTGCTGTCTCTGACTCTGCTCACCCCTGAGCAGGGTGGGATGAGGACCGGAACAGATCCCTACAGTACAGCCAAGTCCCAGCAACACACTCTGAGTGGGTTTCCAGAAGGTTCCAAGGGCTTATAAGCCACAAGCTTCATTCTCACTGCAGCTCTGTCACCAGACTCATTTCTGGGCATAGCCCAGTCCTTGCTCGCTACCCTGCCGTGGGGTGGGTCCAGAACACCTTTTAGGCTCTGACAAGGTTGAAGAGAGGGTAGTCTGGCTGGGACACCTGCCAGGTGGGGGTACAGAGTTTCTGAGACTTAAGTGGGGTTTCAGAAATGCTGTTCTGGGCATGGGAGTACCAGTTCCACTGGCTCTCCAGACCTAGAATCTTGGTGTTCATTTGGTACCTCATCAGGTACAATTTCCCACCTGATTTTCTTTCTTATAATAACTTCAGAACAAGCTGGAATCTGCCGGACATGTACCTGAACCAGGTAATTACAGAAGACAGATGAGAAAAGATACTGGTTAAAGAACTGGAGCAATAGCACAGCTGGTAGGGCATTTGCCTTGCATGCATCGACCGAGCTTCAATCTTCAGCATCCCATATGGTCCCCTGAGCCTGCCTAGAGTAATTTTTGAGCACAGAGTCAGGAGTAACCCCTGAGTACATCAGGTGTGGTCCCCAAACAAAAAACAAGCACAAAAAATAAAACAAAACCAAAAAGATGTTGGTTAAATAAACTATGAGGTATAGGGCTCAGCTGCACTAAACAAGAGTGGGGCCTCAGATATGAGAAACAGGAGAACCAGACTTGGAAGCAAGCTCCCTGGGCAGGCTCAGGGGAAGTTGAGGGACCTTGAGGAGCCTGGAGCCCTGTGACCACTAAGAAGAGAACAGGAACTCTGGGATCAGGATATGATGACCAATAGATGGACAATAGCCAGGCCTGGACCAGCACCTCTCTCCCCCTCTGCTCTATTCTGCAGTAACAAAGTTCTAAAAGCCATTTCTTATATTCTATCTCAGACAACTGCTCCAAGAGAGCCCAAGTCAGAGAGACACCCCAGTTTTAGAAGCTGTTTCACTGATCAGATGTGTTTCACATCACAGGTAAGGACAGAACCAGCAGCAGTAACCTGGGTCCATAAGGGGACAGCTGAGGGGACCATGGTGGGGACAAATGCTGAGGGTAGTTTGGGTATCATGAGTATAGCACAGCCAATCTCTTTCTGGTGATTTTGAGACGAGAGAATCCCATACCACCTGGGCCCCAGCATTTTAGAAACACTTAGTCCCCAGGTCAGAACCAATAGTGCCCTGAGATACCTCTGCCTGAGTCCCAAACACAATCTGACTCATTCCTGAGTGCTCATTCATGCTTCACACAGGGTGAAGATTTTTCCAGAAGAAAATTCAATCCCGGACCTCCAGAAGGAGCCCAGCAGGGGAGGTGCCTTTGGGCAGGTCAGCAAAAAAGCCAAAACCACTACAGCCTATTCTGGTGAACCTGGGAACTTAGGACCAGGGCAGAAACTCAGCCACATGCAGTGACTGCTTCCTTCCATGCGGAGTCTGGGGCCCCAGAGTGCAGACACAATCCATGGTTCTCTGGGTCTTCTTCAGGGCCAGCACATACCAACATGAGGGAAACTTTCAAAGGAGGCCCCAGCCCTGTTCCTGGAGAAGGACCAGCAAAAAGATGCACCCTCAAAAGTGAGGCAGGATCCCAGAATAGTGAGGTGCAGCTGCTACGGTTATTGGTCAGAGTTACCTGGAGAACTTAGAGCAAAGGCACATCCAGTGCTGGGTGCCCAGAAGTCAGGGAAGCCCTAAAGCCCAGGGACGCCCACTGGTTGCCCTGCTTGCCATGAACCTGTATCCCTCCTACCCAAACCAGACTAGCCTGCATCCTACGCTGCATATCGAGGAGCTAGTGGCATGTTTGCTGAGCGCAAACATGATCAAATTCGGATTTGCCTAACAAGTGTCTGTTCACATACAAAGAGGAGACAGTCTCTCAGCTCTAACCCATGCCGCCCAAGGACCTTGTTTATCATCAGGAATCAAGACCCCAAACTATCCCGGTGCCTGAGACGGGACCAACGTCAATCACCAGTCAGTGCAGCTCAGCTGTGAGGTCAAAAAAGCTTCCACGAGGTCTGCAGGTTTAAAAAATGCTTGCTTAGGACCACCCTACAGAGCCCAGGGAAAGCACCAGGTGGGGACAGCAGGCTGGATTTCTGCCCAGCAGATCCAGCTTCTAGGAACCTCTGCACATTCCGGCTATCAATCAGATCTGCAATAAGTAGATATGTATGTTCCTGAAATTTCTGTGTTTACTGTTCACACAGAAGCCATGAGGATATATGTAAAGGGATCATCACCATGGGGATGTGCAGAGAGACTGACAGCATGCAGCAAAGTGATTTGGGCACAGGCTGTAAAAATACATGATGTGTCTGAAGAGCTTCAGGGCTCTTCAGTCCTGAGAAAGCCTCCTCTGCTGTGGAAAGAGCATCTCTTGAGGTCTCTGTGATCTCAGGAGGTTGGTCTGATAGGGGCAAGTGGAGTGTGGATGGGAGAGTCAGAACACACATGTAAACTGTATGTGCTGGTCATGGTGGGTCAGAACATGAGCATGAGCCAGATATGTAAACCAGGGTTCATGTGTGTGCTTTGGGGAACCTGCTCGGGTGGTAGAAACCATCCACTTTTCCTCTGGGAAGACAACAGCTCGTAGGCATGCGTTTGTGTTGTGATTTCTAACCCGTCCACTACTGCCACAAATCCACAGCTTAGAAACACCTGTTTGAGCACCAAGTGAGGACCTGCAAGGCCAGGAAGCTGGAATGGCTAAGGGATGAATCACTTGTTCAAGTTCTCGCATCGCTATCTCACTTTGACTTTTGGTCTTGCCTTATGGCTTTCTACCTCTGTTAGTTTTTCCAGGCTCAACCTAAGGGGAGAAGCTCAAGCTTAGGCTCCTAACCTGGCTCAGGTCTGGCACTGGGGTCTCAGGAAAAGTCTGGGTGAAACTTCTGGAGTCTGGAAGCATCTGCTCCATCACTGTGCTCATTAAAAGCCAAGTTTCTTTTTTTGTTTTTGGGCCACACCCGGCCTTGCTCAGGGGTTATTCCTGGCTGTCTGCTCAGAAATAGCTCCTGGCAGGCACAGGGGACCATATGGGACACCGGGATTTGAACCAACCACCTTTGGTCCTGGATCAGCTGCTTGCAAGGCAAATGCCGCTGTGCTATCTCTCCGGGCCCAAGCCAAATTTCTTTCCATGTACATGGAAGTTGTGGAGTCGAAGAGTCCTCAGAGCCTTTGAGGTGGATTGTGGCATACTTCTGTGTCTCTGACCTAGGACCACCCCATCTTCCTTCAGCTGTGGGTGGGAATATCTCCCAGAGCAGAGCTGGCATTGATTATCCAGACCAGCCACAGACCAGTCCTGGGCCAGCCGGGCCTGGCAGGACCCGGGTGAGGCATCAGCTCATTGGACTTCTAGAAAAGTAGCAGTTGGGGCCTGGAGGGAACAAGGTGGGCTCAGGAAGTGTCGAGCTTCTTCCCCATCCTGCTTCAGTCCTACTTGTACTGGACACTGGGGAAGTCACGGACGGCCACGCCTGGACCATCTCACTCGTACCACCAGAGGAGCCAGGCTCAGAGATGAGCACTGGGGACACGGGACACGGTAACAGTGGGGCAACTGGAGAAGAGGCTATGGATTTGCTGCCCCCTGGCAGGACACCCCACAGCCTCTCCCTCATGTCTTCTGTCTGCCCCAATGTCACCAGGCTGTGGGTCTCTGAGAAAATGCTCTCCAGCTAAGCTATGTGACATCACAAATAAAATACTTTAACATGTATGGAGTGACCCAATCATCACCTTCCTTTCATTTGAGACTCTGGAGATCAAAAGGTCCAGTGAGAGCCTTCCAGCTTGTCCCTGAGCAGAAGCTATGCAGCCTTCTAAGGCCACTGTCCCCCACCACAATAACCAGCCTAAAGTGACACCGGATGACATGTGTGACATTTGTCTTATTGAATTCAATGAGCTTCCACTGGATGAACTTGGCAGTGATGGGCCAGCTCTGTTGGAAACTATGTTCCTTAAGCAAAGGGAAGCGATTTCCGGAGATAATAGGCAATTGATATTCTAGTTCCAATTGTTTTAAGTAGCTAAAATTTCAAATCATTATCTGAAGGTCAACCTGCTGTTCTAAGAGTCCTTATCACTAGGATGCTTTTGTCTGTTCAGTCCATGCCTGAGGGCTGAGCAGACACCAGCAAATCTTCCAAATCCAGAAAACAAGAGGTGTGTGTGTGTGTGTGTGTGTGTGTGTGTGTGTGTGTGTGTGTGTGTGTGTGTGCTGCTCTGCTGATACCTCATTGACACTAGCCTGACATTCCCCAAAGACACATGATTGCTGCCTGTTATGCAGTGTGACCTGTGGACCTTCCTGGGTGACCTTCCCTCTGCTGAACAACCAAGTCTACAAGAAGTTTGAGGGTATTATACATAAGTAGAAAGCATGTCCCTTCACAGTGAATGGAAGTTTTGAGGGAAAGAAAAATCGTGAACTCCACATCTGGCTCTGTCCTCACAGGCAAGCAGACACATATTCCAAGAGCCAGAAGATGCCCCTGTCGCTGTCCCAACTACAACACAGACCAATGCACACGAGGAGACACTCACCTGACTCATGGCACATGAGGTTAGAGTTCGGGTCCCCTCTGACTGAGCAGGCAAGAGTGAGGCCTCGTAACCACGGCTGCTCTGTGTGCCCTGGAGTTTCTGAGAGTTGCCCAGCAGCTTCAGATGCCCACGCCATCCCTCACCCGCTGCCACGGTAACAAGACAGGCTCAAAGAAGCAGCAATCATTAGCTTCTCAAGAACCTTTGTCCTGGCAAAAGGGGGGAAAAAGCAAAGAGGGGGAAGGAGAGAGCAGGAGAGGAACAGAGGAATGACTTTCATGAGGGTGAAGTGCTGTTTGCCGTAAACTAAATGCACAGCCACAGGCTTTGTGCCCCTGAATGGCTGTGCTTGCAGGAAGCTGCAGGGAAATCTGTAAGTGCCACTGCCTCTTGAGGGGAGGGAGGGTGTGTTTGTGGTGGGGAGACTGGTATAGACACAGGGCACAGAGACACAGAGAGGGGAGGAAGGACTGACACAGAGATAGAAGGAAGGAGAGTAGATGGGAGAGAGGAGAGAAAGAAAGAGAGAGAAGAAAGAAGAAGGAGAGAGGGAAAGAGAAGAGGGAGAGTAGAGAGAAAGAAAGAGAAGACCAAAATAGATACAGAGTGCAGAGGGGAGGAAGGACTGACACAAAGGGAGAGAGGAGGCGGGGAGGGAGCGGCAGAACCAGGGAGGGCTGCAGGCAGGCGGTGTGGATAGCGCATCTGACTGTGTGGCTCAGTGAGCTCAGCACAGCCCTGCTGTGTGGTAGTTGCTACCCTGTTAAGCTCTGCAGCACTGTGATAAAGGGGCCAATGGGAGCTCTGAATAAGAAGGGACAGAGATAGGCATAAGCACAGTAGGCCTGGGAGTGCTGGGCTGCAGTGTGGGGCCTATGGGGCAGACAGATATGTAGGGAGGGCAAACTTCTAATATTGCTCCACAGGCTCAGAAACACCCTGGCCAGCAGAGGCAGCTCTACCTGCAGGCTCTTTCTGGATATCTGCTGTGCTCAGAGTGGTACCTGGGGTGCAGAGTCATGAGACAGTGGAAAGTCCCACTTTTGGGGACATCAACAGTCCCTGTGGCTTAGACAACAGAGCGATCATGTTGCCGAGGGCTAGCCCAACAGTGGCATTCACAGGTGCCCCAGGGAATGGGCAGAGGAGGAAGAATGGGGCAGACAAGGAACCAACAGCCTGGCCCTATTCATGCTGCCACCAGGAACCAAGCCTGGCTCTTCCTGGGAGCCCTGGATGAGAGATGGCAGCCTGGAGCCACTCCAGGCTCCTTTAAGATGCAGCTGGCCATGAGGGTGAGGGCTGCAGTAAGTTCCCCCATCCTCCTTCATACCAAGTTCAGATGCACCCGAGCCCCTACTCAGTGCCTCATGGCAGACTAAACCCTAACCCTGACCTTGTCTCAACTCCAGTCCAACCCAACCCAATCCTCTGCTCTGTTTCCTCATGATTCTGTCTTTGGAGCCAACGGTGGTACTTAGGAAGTGCCATGACCACCATCATGCCTTGTGAGAGGGACTGAGGGCAGCAGACCCGGTGACCAGGTTGGCCATCACCATGAGGGAGTATCACATAAGGAAGGGGTGGAAGAGTAGACTTAAGGATAAGGGTTCGAGAGAGAGCAGGTTCTGGAGCTCCAGCCTCAGCAGGTGCCAGTGGGCTCCCAATCCCAATCCTGGTGGGGATGATAGGGACCCTTGCCCACACATACAACAATACAACACAGCACAATACAACACCGCATCTGTGTTTGCTGGAGTCAATAGCATGGGACAGCCCTGAATGGTGAAAACTTTTTGTCTCCAAATTTCAGCCCTTTGAACACCTGGAGCTCCCAGGGTTGGCCTCTTGCAGGGGGAAGCAGCAGCCAGAGAGAAGGGAGGACCCTGTTTCTATAGCAGCTTCTGGGGTGTTGCACAGCTGAGTTCAGCACAGCACATGCATGAAAGCAGAGGGACTGGCTCAAAATTTCACAATCTGGTGCTGGAGCCACAAGTGGTGGAGAAGGTGTGACAGACACAGGGAAGGACACAAATGATTATAAACACACGTAGCTGTGAGCATGCCCAAGGTGAGGGCAGCATGCATGAGGCGAGAACACATATGACTGTGAACACACATAAGGTGCGAGTACACGCTGTGGCATGCAGGAGCCTAACTGAGGTGACAGCACTCACTAGGGGTGGTCTTGGGGCAGTGTTTGAGAGGAAAGTCCCCAGTGAACATGGTACCCAGAGAGAGGGTCGCCTCTTTAAAAATCCCATTTTATCTTCAAATTTAAAAAGTGGTTCCTCAGTCCAGTGACTTCCTGGCCAGGGTCCCCTTTGCTGAACTACAGAACAGGCATGATTGAGAGAAAGCTATCTCCTACTCTAACTAACCCCAGACAAGCGCAGGGGACACACACTTCTGGACCCTGTTTAAGGGTTTAAGCTGCTGATGCCTGAGCCAGGACCCTCAGCAGGGCTGCCAGCTTCCCCACACTGTTAGTAGAGCCTTTTGGATTGGCCCTCATATTGTCTTCTAATTAGATGTCTCTTTTTTTTTTTTGGTTTTTGGGCCACACCCTGTGACGCTCAGGGGTTACTCCTGGCTATGTGCTCAGAAGTTGCTCCTGGCTTCTTGGGGGACCATATGGGACGCCGGGGGATCGAACCGCGGTCCGTCCTAGGCTAGCGCAGGCAAGGCAGGCACCTTACCTCCAGCGCCACCGCCCGGCCCTAATTAGATGTCTCTTGATTGGTTCCTTTGGATGTCCTGTTAAAAACATGTTTCCCCATTGCTTCCTCATCTGGCTTTTCCCCCTCCCCTTGGGGGTGGGCTTTGTTTATCCCAATAAAGGCTACTCAGGAGGCCTGGAGGGGAAGCTGTCATTTTGGCTCATGGTTCCAAATGGTGGAGAGACTGGCTTGTGGGAAGATAGCTTGAGGTATTAGTTCCTGGCCTGCTCTTCCTTCCCAACTATACATGGATTATTTCCTGCGTCAGAATTACTGCTGGAACTGTGTCTCTTGTCCTACCCAGACAGGGGGCATGGGGATTTTCCTCTTTCTCTCTCTGGGGGCTGTGGAATGCACAACCCACTATTCAACACCACACAGCACATGGGACAGAGGCCTCAGACCCCACATCAGGTTCGGTGAGCAGCCTCCAGCTCAGACTCCATCCTCCCCCCAAAAACCTCATCAGCATAACACAGCCAAGCAGCCCATCGCGAGACTGTTCCCTGATTAATAAAAACAGTGATTATCGTCATACGCACCGACTACCGGCCATTTCTCACTCACAATGGGGCTCTGCGCTGCGCTGGGCATGTTCCCGTCAGCGATTGCCATGTGGAGGCTATTTGTAAACACAGGGGCCTCCATGCACTGAGGAAGTTCCTAATGTCCCACCAAGGGGTGCTATTAGCCCATTAGTTTAACTTCTCTTTCTTTTCCCTAAATTGAACATCTCACACACACACACACACACACACACACACACACACACACACACACACACACACACACACACACAGAGGGTGTCAAGTCTGCAAGAAAAGAACACTCTAGACCCTATTCTACTTTGGGGCCAGTCCTACAAGGGAAGATGGACACAGTGGCTACGTCCATTGAAGGAGTCTACTCTGACCTGCTCCAGACCAGCTGTGGCTACCTTGAGCTCATTGTCCTGTGACTACCTCCATGCCTGGAGGAGACAAGCAGACCTGGCATCCAAATGACAGGGATACCTGTCCCCATGCCTGCACAGTAGCAGGGGCTCATATAAATCTGTACAAGTCTAAGAGGCCTGTAGCTGGAGTGATAACACAGTAGTAGAGCATTTGCATTGTACCCGACCAACACAGGATGGACCAAGTTTTGATCCCTGGCATCCCATATGATCGATCCACTGAGCCTGTCAGGAGTGACTTCTGAGCGCAGAGCAGAGAGTAGCTCCTGAGCACTGCTGGATGTGGCCCCAAAACCAAAAACAAGTCTAAGAGGCCTAGAGACCACAGGCTCAGGGTATCCCCTACACATAGTGTCTGAGCAGCACCAAACCTCTGGTCCAGGGGTCTCAAACTCAATTTACCTGGGGGCCGCAGGAGGCAAAGTTGGGGTGATCCTTGAGTGCAAAGTCAGTAGTAAGCCTTGAACATTGGAGGGTGTGACCCAAACAACAAAAACTAAAAAAAACAAGATTGCTCTAGGGCAGGGCCACAAAATGTTGTACGGAGGGCCGTTTGCGACCCGCGGGCCGCGAGTTTGAGACCCCTGCTCTGGACTCATGGGACTGTCTGTCTGGGTGTCCAAGTATCACTGGAAGACCCCAACCTCCCTGAGCAATGCATGGGAGTCTCCCCATCCAATGCAATAAGCCAGAGACCTGCCTAGAAACAAGAAAGCACTAGGGGATGCAGAAAATGGGTCCCACCTGCACCCAAGCTCTTCTCCGAGACAGAACAGTAATTACGGCTAGCACAGAGAACGGGGAGAGGCACTTCACAAGTTTAACTGTCCCCTGCTCAGACTCGCTCCCTTCTGCGCTTGGAGATAAGTACCAGTAGATTTATGTGCCACGACTCTCCAATTCCCCACTCCATCACAGCGCCTTCAATCACCAAGCGAACACAACAGCTCATCTTCGAGATAGCTCACCGCCAGCAGCAGGACTGGACCACATCTCTGAGTCCGATCACCACCGCCATCCCACTGTCCCAGTGCACACGCTTCAGTGATAAGAGACAGCAGAGAATGAGGAGACACGACATCTAGTTCAGGATCCCGGCGCTCAGCCACAGGCCTCACACTGGATATGAAAGAGGCATGGAAAAGGGAGGCCACTTGGGTCAGCTGTGGCGCCACTGGCCTGGAGACCCTACCCTTGGACAACGAAGCTTCCAAACCACTGCTAATGTGTGTTCCCAAAAGAGACACAAGATGGGGACTATATCTATGGCCTGGCACTGGCTTTCACAAGGATTGAGCCGGCATCAAACTTGGAAAGAGATAGCACAGCTGTAGGGTGTCTTGCACGAAGCTGACCCAGCATGGGTGGTGGTTCGAATCCCGGCATCCCACCTGGTCCCCCGAGCCTGCCAGGAGCAATTTCTGAGCAAATTGTCAGGAGCACCACTCTGTGTGACCCAAAAACCAAAAAACCCAAACCAAAAACAAAAACACTTGGAAAGGTGCAGGAAGTAAACGTGCGTGAATGAGTAGGCCCGCCTGTAAGAAGAGGTAATGTAAGAAGAGCAATCAGCAGATGTGATGAGGAAGTAGACGAGTGAGCTGACTTGCAGGAAGCATAAGTGCTAATATAAATGAACCCGAAAGGAAGCGGTGCCCATGCAGCCTGCACACAGGAAGAGGAAGTGTAGAAGACAACGTGCAAGAAGAGAAAGTGTATGAGCAGCTAGAATGTAGGAAGAGGAGGAAACATGAGTACACAGGAAGAGGAAGGGCATAAGTAAGCCAGAAAGCAGGAAGAAGAAATTCATGCACAGTCCTAGGAGGAAGGAGAAGTATTTTTATAAGTCAGAGGGCAGGAAGAGAAAGAGCATGCACATCCAGAGGGCAGGAAGAGGAAGAGGAAGTGCTTAAGCAGCCAGCATGTCAGAAAGAGACGAATTCAAGGAAGCCAGCATGCAGGAAGAGGAAGTTCTTGAGCAGCCAACATGTTGGAAGGGGAAATATTTGAGGAAGCCAGCATGCCGAAAGAGGAAATGTTCTATCAAGGCAGCAAGGCAGAAGGGGAAGAATTTGAGGAAGCTGGCATGCAGGAACAGGAAGTGCTTGAGCAGCCAGCATGTTGGAAGGGGAAGTATTTGAGGAAGCCAGCATACCGAAAGAGGAAGTGTTCTAGCAAGGCAGCATGTTGGAAGGGAATGTATTTGAGAAAGCCGGCATGCAGGAAGAGGAAGTGCTTGAGCAACCAGCATGTCAGAAGGAAAATTCTAGGAAGCCATCAAACAGGAAGAGGAAGTGCTTGAGCAGCCAGCATGTTGGAAGGGGAAGTATTTGAGGAAGCTAGCATGTAGGAAGAGGAAGTGCTTGAGCAGCCAGCATACAAAAGAGGAACCACACGAGTAAGCCAGAGAGCAGCAGAAGAAAATGCTGGAACCGGGCAGCAAGGGGAGCTCAGGAATAGGAGATGCAAGAGTATACTGGATGCTCCAGGCTCCAGGGCTGTGCAGAACCACTACCCGCCCCTATACAGCTTTTCCTCAGGTCTGAAGTAAGGACAGAAGCAAACGTTCCCCGCAGCTCTTTCAGCCCACCCCTCTGTCATTCTCATAATTCATTGGATTTCCCAGGCATTCCCCCAGCCGTGGCCTGGTTCTCAGCAGAGTGTTGCTATGCCCAAACAGGATCACAGTCATGTTGGCTCCCTGCACCCTCCCAGGGCCTGACCCCAGGCTCCGAACAGGGGGCCCCAGAGCAGTCACCGCAGGCCCAGACTCTATGACGCAGCCAGGGCAGACGGGCTCCTTTGAAGCCAGCACCACACAGAGAAGCCAGGAAGACAAAAATCAGCATCTTCAGAATCCAGCTGGCAAGGAGCAGGGCTCGCTCCTGATGGAACCCCAGGCTGCGGCCCAGATGAAAGGAGCAGAGGTCAGTGCGAGGGGAGCACGGAGCACAGGGCTGGGGGAGGGCTGCCCGGAGTAAGACATGAAACGGGAGATTAAGGCTTGGAATGTGCTCCTTCTGCTGACTCGATTCCTCCCGACAGTGGCAGTTTGCACTCAAACAGCAAGATGGGAGCCTCGTCCGAAGAAGAGCTAAATATGGTGATGGTGCCGACTCCTAGCGGGGTTGGGGCGGGAGGGAGCCCCTGCCAGGACTTCAGACAAAGTGGGAGGATCTCCCTCCGAACCACTCAAGGATGGAGGTTTTTAAACACCACTTAAATGAGCTTCTCCCCAAAGAATTAAATTACCATTTACAGCCCATTCCTCTATTAAAAATTAATGAATTTACTAGCTTTCAGGATGGAGCCCTTCATTTGTTTTGTAATGAAAAAAAGCTCTGAGGTTGCTTTTTTTTTTTTTTTTTTTGTTCCTCCTTCAGTCTCTTCACATTAAAAATAAATGCCTCCGCTCTCCAAGACACACCTGCAGAGCACTTACAACACCCGCCTGAGCCCTGGGAAGCCTATTTCTGTCTCCTTGCACAAGAACCCCCTGCTCAAAGTGCTGTGGCAGCAGGGAAAGCATTTTCCGAGGACCCGGCCAGCCCTGTTCCGGGTGGCGAGGCTCCAAATGGGAAGGGTTGCCGCTAACCGGTATTTGCAGAGCAGCTCAGAGGGCGGCGTTGCAGTCACTGAGCTGGAGTCACTGGGCTGCCTGCACCACCAGAGCCCAAGAGCCAGCTCAGAACCTGTACCCCTCAGGCAGCCCCCAGAACACTCAGGAACACACATGCCCTCACGGTTGAGGTCATCTCAGCACGAACAGGCCTGCTGCAGTGGGAGCTCCTGGCTCTTCCTCAGGCCACAGTGCTCAGGCCTCCACAGCTGGAAACTATTTGAGGAAGCCAACCCCACCAAAGCAGGCAGTCAGGGTGTGTGTGTGTGTGTGTGTGTGTGTGTGTGTGTGTGTGTGTGTGTGTGTGTGTGTGATACCAAGGGCTGAAAGCACAGCTGGAGGGTGGCCCCCATACATGTGGGAGGGTTCTCAAACCATTCTTAGGACCTAGCTTCCATAATCACACCCCCTGCTACAATGCCTGGCCTTCTGCACAGCCATCACTGTAGGACTGATCCAGTCTCTGCAGCAATGGTGGGCCTAGAAGTTGATCCAACAGGGCGGGCTCTGCATTTTGTGAAGCACACACAGGGCATACAGAATGCCTACAATCAGCTCGTCCTCAGGGTGACAAAGCAGCAGCAGCAAGAGGAAGAGGAGGAAGAGCAGCAGGAAGAAGAGGGGGAGGAAGTGGAGGGAGAGGAGGAGCAAAAGGAGAAGGAGGAGGAACACTGATGTCTTAGTCTTGAGGCTAGTGCTCCCCCCACCCCAAGGCTTCACTACCTAAGCCCAGGGGCAGGGCTGCTGGGGTCTCTTCCCCAGTCAGGAGGGGTGGAGGGGGGCAAGAGAAGATGTTCTTGGGAACAGCAGTCTAGAGAGCCGCAATGCACAGTTAAACACACATTCAAACACTCGCAGTCACAAGCTCATGGGCTCTTCCATTCGCATACACTCACCTACATAGACACTTTTACACTCACTCAACCCTCACACACTCACACTAATTCACTCGCACACACCGACACACACGTTCACTCACATACATCCACTTAGCATTCACATGCATTCACTCGCACTCTCACACAACTTGCATGTACTGGCACTCTTTCATACATACACTCTCATATTCACTCACACACACATACTCTCACACACATACTTAGGCAAGGTGGAGAACAACACGTTCTGAAAAATGACAAGTGAGGTCACCGTCAGCGACAATCCCGGAAGCTGTGCAGAAGCCTAGCAATGGGACGAGAGGACAGGGTGCTTCCGGGTACTGTTAAACACAAGCCCACCTGGGAAAAGCGGCACCCAGAGCCCCTCCTGCCTCTCACTGCTGTTCTAGAACATTCTGTAGCCGACACCACCTGGCACAGAGCTGAGGGGGGCAGTGAGGACTGAAGGGTCGGCATACGGTCTCCACATTCAAACTCATCACCGCATCGATTCCTTGTGATTGATTGGCTATGATTCAGCGTCTTAGAAAACACTCCCTGATCAATCAAAAGCGGACAGTGGTGGACCCCCGCCCCCCGCCCCAAGCTACCAGACATTTTCAGGGAAGAAAATCAAACTGACTTTCCAGAGCAGTCAGAGTGAGAAGGAGGAGAGGTTCTGTGGGGTCTCCTCCTTTGATGATCCACACCCCAGGAACCCGAGCAGGGTCTGCAGTTCCACCAGCAGCTTTGAGGGGCTCTGCAGACCAGATATCAGAGGAGGGGGACAGATCATCTAGAAAAGCCTTGTGGGACAGGGGTTTGGCACTGACCCTCGTAATGTGGCAACCTTGGTGTGCTTTTTGTATTTGGTTTTTGAGCCACATGTGGCAGCGCTCAGAGGTTACTTCTGGCTCTGTGCTCAGAAATCGCTCCTGGCAGGCTCGGGGGCCATATGGGATGCCAGGAATCGAACTCGGGTCCCTCCTAATTCAGCCGTGTGCAAAGCAAATGCCCTATTGCTGTGCTACCTCTCTGGCGCCATCCTGGTGTTCTTGCACTGGCTTTGTACACAGATGATCAGGGTCACTCCCCCGCTCCCCAGATGGTCCCCCAAGCACCACCAGGAGTGGTCCCTGAGTTCTGAGCCACCCAGGGGAGACCCCAAAACCAAACAAAATTAAATGGTAATGAGAGAACATCAGAAACTTCTCAGGTCTTGAGTGCACAGGAAGGACAATGGGGTGATATGCAATCGAAGCAATGATAAATCAAGGTTCCGGAACTCTGAGGTCCGGTTTTCAAGGAAGAAGCCTAAGCCACCTCCATTTGCCATTAACTGCTGGGTGGCGGCAAATGTCTCACTGTGGGCAGTAACCCAGTGCTGCGCCGGCACTAAACCCGAGACTCGCTGACAGCGGACCCTCGTAAAGGCAGTTTATGACCCCAGGCAGGTCCTAATAAACATAATCAGACCCCACAAATCAAGAACCTCCGCACACGAGCTCCTGTCAGCTCAGAAGAGTGATGGGGATGAGAGCAAAGGGCCGGAGCCACTGCTTTCTCTAGGACAGCAGGCTTAGGAGGTGCAGGATGGGGTGGGATGGGGACAGGAAAGGGGGCAGGAGGGGGGACAGGAACCCTGACACCGATGTCTTCTCTGGCCCTGCACCTGCCTTCCTTCACCAGCTTTCAGGAAATGACAACTTCATCCCTAGTCTTAACTTATCTGGAGAGCATGCGGGAGGGACCCTGGAAAGCATCAACAACCACCACCATAGCCCCCCATTAAAGGTGGTTCCGCCTTGAGAATCTCCTACAAGGCACTTCAGATCCTCAGACCCTGAGACTTGAGATCTTCTTTATCCACTGGACAGATCCTGCAGGCATGGCCGTGACAGGCCACTGGGAGGGATGAGGGAACCAAGTGAACGACCTAGGAAGGCCCTAGAGATGGGGTAGGGCATGTACCTCAAATCTGAGACCTAGACAAAGACAGATGAAAGATGCCAGCTCCCGACAGAGGGGTGTGACATCACGGTCATGATCCACTCCAGGCTGGGGGCTGCGAATTCCATACTTGCTGTGGTCACGGCAGGATTTGGCCTGCTGGGGTGAAGGGTGAGTGGACAGAGCAGCAAGAGAGAAGTGTGGGAGCTGCCCAGGAAGTGGCAGGGTGGACACAGGCTGGGGACTGTTGTTGCAGCGGGGCCATCACCGGGTAGGGCCAGAGTGCAGAGGAGGGCCCACCCAAGGATTCCCCCACTCCCATCCCCATCACATACTCCCCTCCTCCTCCCTGCTCCCTTCCACCCACATGGAAATTGCCCAACTTGCTGCTTTTCTTCTCCTTTGGTTGGGGCCTTTCGGGGGCCATGTATCAGTGTTCAGGACTCGCTCCTGGCTCTGTGCTCAGAGCTCACTACTGGCCAGCCTCAGGGGATCCTGTGGGTGTCAAGATCACACGGAGGACACCTGCTTGCCCGCAAGGCGAGTGCCTTCCCTGCTGTTCTAACCTCTGGCCTGCTTCTATTTTTTCCTTCTGGCCCAAATCGTAGTTTTTCTTCCACGCTGAGTTTTGATTGTTTATTCAGGCTGCTGCACACATGTACTACATTTCCCAGGAACTGGAGGGTGGGGAGATGCAGATGTATCCCTGTATGCGAGCAAGGAAGGTGCTGAATTCAGAGGTCACCTTGAATCCCTTCCAGCCAGTGTGTTGGACTCAGCAGGTAGAACACCGAGGAAGTAGAGACTCCTACCCCTGGCCTACATCTCCTCTGTGGTTTCCCTCCCATCCTAGGCCCACTCACATCTCCCCTGCATGGGACTGAAGCACCCCCAGTGGAAGTACTCTTGGCCTCGAGGGGAGGGAGGCACAGGACTGTGCCTGAGGTCAGAGCCCTGCCAGCCACAGGCATGAGAAGAGCCACGAAGGGCAACCACACAAGTGAAAAATGGAACTGTGAGTAAATCCCTGTCTGAAAGAGGGGGAGAAGAAGGCAGGAGGTTTGGGAGCACTAAAACATGAGGCAGGAGTCTCCCACAGAGATGGGCAAACAACAAGCTTGAGAGCTGCAGCCCTCATTTTAGGGGAAAAGCCAGAGGACACAGAAACCAAGAGGGCGGCCATGCTCGATGGACACTAACCATATGCCTGCAGTCTGCGGAGCTGGACCTTGAGATTGGGTGCCCTATGAGTGCAGCAGCAGAGAACTCAGCCACCCAGTGCAAAGATGGAAGGGTCAAGGTCAGCTGCTGAAGGCTGAGGCCAGCATGGAAGGACTTGAAAGCAATGGGACAGAAAGATGGCGACAGTTGACAGGATAGGAAGATGGGGGAGGCAACAGGTGCCCAAGTGTGGGGAGAAGGCCCAAAGCAAGCACACAGGGCACCTTGCCCCTCTTGCAGTGGGTGAAGCATGGTGGCTGTGGTGGGTATGGGGCTCTGTGGTCCATGAATGACATCAGACCAGTGGGAACTAAGGAGTGAGGGCCAGAACACATGGATAGACTTGTTTAGCATGGAGGGCAATCTGAGGGCATGACATGTAGGGAAGTCTGAGGTCATGGTCCCACAGGCTGAATCATGGGTAGGACGGTGGGTAGGGAAATGGTGGGCAGGAGAAATGGACAGGACAGCAGGCAGAGCATGAGCAGGACCATGGATAGGACCAATGGCAGTCACAAGCAGATGTACCAGGTGACTCATGATGGGTCCCTAAGATGGACCACAGACAGATCCATGGGCTGGACCATGGGTAAGACAACATATAGGTTCATGGACAGGACCATGATAGAACCATGATGGGATCATGGGTAGGACCATATCAACTATGGACCACAGTGACCTCTCTGCACACTAGACTGCTGACACCAGTTCCAATGTTACTCCTCGAAATATCAGCCACTCCCTCTGGCTTGGGGACTTGGGTTCTTTGAAAAAGAACCAAAGAGAAACTCCTGGTTCCTCAGGTTCCATGACCTATGAACCTGTTCAGCCTCAAACCAGGAAAATGACGGGAAATCAGTTCATAGCTCCTACGAACTAAATCTGCATGAGAAACAGAGGAACTAGAGCAGCAACTACCACCTATGGGTCGACTTGGGTCCTCAGCATCACGGTCCATGGTCCCAAGAGGGGATGAGACCCGTTAGGAGATCTCAGTTCTTGGAGTCGATAGCACCATTAAAATCATCCTGAAAAGGGGCGGGGTGGTGGCACAAGTGGTAGGGTGTTTGCCTTGCACGTGCTAACCTAGGATGGACCACAGTTCGATCCCCCAGCATCCTATATGGTCCCCCAAGACAGGAGCAATTTCTGAGCGCATATCTAGGAGTAACCCCTGAGCGTCACTGGATGTGCCCCCCCCCCAAAAAAAATAAAATAAAATTATCCTAACATCAGGGACAATCTTCAAGGTGACTCTGATCCTCATGCCATGGAGCCTACTAATTCTTCCAGTTCAGATGTGTGAACAACAAATGCAGCTGTGTGGAACTCAGGGATTCTCTGCTGAAACGCAGCGAAAGGCTCTAACCTGTGCTCATTTCCAGTTCATCACACTGGACAGCTGAACGCTTCCTTCTCTTTTATAAGCCTCTCGGAAAGAAGAAAACTCAGGTGGGAAAGAATCATGGCTGCAGACCCCTGTCTCTCTTTTTGGACCCAAACCTCCCTGGGAAATGGCTCTTCTCCCCCTTCCTTAAAAGGAAGAAAAGTGTAAGTGGCAAGGCTGCTTACCAAAGGGTACATTTGTGTGTGTTTCTAAATACGTCAAAGGCTCTGGAGCCAAGAGTAACTTATAGTTGAGTCAATTCTCTATGAATGTCAGTGCAAATATTTAAGGCCTTAATCAGTGAACCACAATTGCAACGCATCATCTGAAGGGAAAGAAACGCAGAAGGGGATTAGAGACGAAGAGCCAGCGATGAGTCTGAAAATTCCGTTTCCTCCTGTGCCAGGAACCAGACTACTAAAAATCAGCTTCAAGAAGAAACATTTTCACCATTTACTGAACAAAAGGGACCTACGTGGGTTTCCTTCACAACATCCAGGCTCGCTGACACTTATCTTGCCAGAAAGGCTCTGAATCTCCCCACGAGCCAACACTCTTTTCATTCTAAGTACTTGTGCGTCGTGTCACTGCTGAGTCCCTGGGTGCTGCCTTTACTATCAGTCACTAGTGCTCTATCCAACTCATGAACCATGAGAATCTTCAATCGCTGGCTGGACCCATATCTGATCACTAAATACCTGTCCCTTCTCATCACCAGATGTTCCTTCTCTTCTTCACTAACTTGTGCTCTATTTTTACCACTAACTAGCTCTGCTTTCTCTTTCCTAATAATTATTTGAAAGGGGGTGTGAAGGAAGAGGCGCAGGAAGAGAAGGAAGAGAAGGGGAGGAGGAGCAGAAGGAGGAGGAGAAGCAGGAATAGAGGAAAAGAAACAGAAGCAGGAGGAGAAAAAGGAGGAGCAGCAGGAGGAGGGGAGGAGGAGCACAGGAAGAGGAGCTTCAAGAGGAAGGGGAGCAGGAGGAGAAGCAGCAAGAGGATGGGATGAGGGGGTGTAGAAGTAAGGGGAGGAGGAATATCAGGAGAAGGAGCAGCAGGAGGAGAAGTAAGGGGAGTAGTGGGAGGAGGAGCCTCTGCACCCCAGTGCTGCAGGGACCAAGGGGTGAAAACAGGGGAACGGTGTGGAGCTGCCCCAAGGTACAAACAGCAGCACCATGGGGCTACGCACTCAAGTATGGACATGGAACCAGAAACTGGGCCACCGTTCCTTCCTGACAGCCTCACCTGCATCACTCACAGCCCCAGGCTCCCTCCTCCTCTCTTCCAACATTCCCAGGGGACCGGAGGACCTGCAGCCCGCACAGGGGCAGTAAGGAGAGACCCTCTGGGTGGGTCCAAGCACCGCCTAGCTCAGCTGAGCTAACATCACGCCATGGGGCAGGGGCCAGACTCAAACCCCAGAGACAGGAAAATGTGCTTCAAGTTCCTGCCACAGTCCCAGCCTTTCTCACAGCTCAGTGGCAGAGGGCACCAGGCTTCTGTCCACCGTCCACATGTCTGTCAGCCAGAGCAGCCATGGAAGGTCTGCCGGGGATCTGATGCTCCACCATCTGCTCGTGGGCAGTGCCTCGAATGATCCTTCCAGACTCACTACAGTTCCAGCAGGAGGCAGACAGGCCGTGTTCCCTAGGAAAACACTCTTTTCAAGAATCCCCTGAGTCCAGGGATTCGGGATGATTTATGGGGACAACACGCATCTGAAGTAGCACATTGTCATAGCCTTTTTTAATATGAATAATGATACAGCGTTGTCTGTTAGCAACCCTGCCCTATAATAAACTATCACCACACTACCCGCAGATAATGATATAACAATTTCTCCCAGCTTTTCAAACTGCTGAATATCTGCAGACACAGAGTGGGCACCCATTACTTAAGCTATTTTGCTGTCTGTCTGATGTTCCACATGTCCCAGCAAATCCGATTCTCTATGTGGCCTCAGTTCCTCTCAGCTCCCTATTCCAAGACCCGCACACACAAAGGGGCTGCAGTTTGGTGCCAACACCGTGGTCCCCCCTTCTACCAGATGGGTGCCAGGCTCCATCAGAGCATGGCCTGCAGTGGAGAAGTGAATCAGGAGTGCCTAAAGGCCTCAGGAAAGGATGGAGATCAAGAATAGTCATTGTGGTGCCTTCTGCCCCAGCCCTGTGCCCACTCTTGTTCTAACCCATGAGAAAGCTGATCTGAAGTGGTCCTCTCCCTTCCCTAAAGGGCCCAAGTTCTTCTTCTTGTCTGAGGCTCCCAGAAGAATCCAAGCTCACGCACACAAAAACCCACTCTCAGAACACACACTTCTAGGCTGCTAGATCTGGAACATTCCTCAGGGAGTGTGAGAATGAGGTGAGTGGGTGGGCAGGGAGGGGACCTAGGCCAGTGACTGCAGCCACCCAGGGGCGACTCCTCCCAGCCCAAAACATGGGTAGCAGCGTACAAGGCTCTGGCCAATCCCCCCATTGGACACAGCAGCAACTCCAAACACAGAGTCCACTCATGGGAGTAGGAAACTGCTCACCCTTGAGCCATGATGGCATGCCCCAGCGTGTCCAGGATGCTGCCATATGGCTGCTCTTGGCATCCCAGAGGAGAGACAGAGGATGTGCCTTCCTGAAAGCAGGGACCCATCCCCTCAGCAAGACACTTCAGCTCTGTCCACATATTCCCACCACCAAGTCCCAATGCTTGAGAAACCAACTGTGTGCAACAGGTCACTGCAGAGCAGATGTCAGCACAGTCTAGGCATGGATGGCAGGCATGAATTATCCCCCCCCACAAGTCAACACCCACACATGTACACATGACCACACATGCACACACTGACACATGTGATCACACACATGAACACATGTGTTAAGTTACACCTTATTTTACCTAAAACAAAGATCATCCCTGGTTCCTTTGTGCATTTGTTTACAACTTGGATTTATACCAAAACAAAGATTGTCTTACTTGTAAACCTGGGTGGGACTAGCTCAGGATAGCTTGAGCTATCTGTCCTTATCCTGTCCCTACTGCCCCATCTAGGGCTGGTCTCTGTACTCTATAAAAATAGCAGTTCTGGCAGGCAGCTGGCTCTCAGTAAGACGTAAAAGACTGCCAGACTACACACGTGTTTCACCCTCAGCCTGGTTTGGATTATTTCATGAGCACCCTGATTCAGACTTGTTACTTGGGGTTGGAGATACTGCGCATGGGGTGATTTTACACACACGCATAGGAGTGGTGCCCCATGGCCTTGGCTACAGGGCCTCTCTCTGCATCTGCAGCATCTCCACATCAGCATGGGATTCATGGCAGCTCATTCCTAGGTGTCCTTCCAGGGCAGCAGATGTCGCCCTGACCTGGAATGGGTCCCTCCCCCTTCCTTTCCCTCTCTCCTCCCCTCACGCCCCAGGACTTTTCTCCTGCAGGGTTGCCCCCTTCACACACTCAGCCTCTCTGCAAATGTCAAGTGTCTGCATCGTGCACGGTCGCAGGAAGCTGCACTGCACCCAGGCTGACTTCCTGCTCCTCACATCCTGGTCCTGAATACTTCCCCACTCAGCCCGGGTTTCCTTGTCATAAAATCACTCATGTGGGGAGATGAGTCCCAGGGGTCAGGATGGCCTCTGGGCAGAAATAGTCCCACTAAAGAGTGTCTGCTCAGCCCATGTGGCACCTCCTTCAAGCACCAGTGAGCTCATGCCAGAGCCACTGTGGCCCAAAGTCTCCCAGGCCTCCGGTATGGAGGGAGATGGTAGGACCAGGCACAGCTGGGGAAGATCCTACCCCAGGGAGGAACTGAGCTGGGTCCCCCACAACTCCATGGGCCACCCCTCTTCCTGTTACTGCAGAAGGGGTAGAGAAGGCCCCTGGGTGTGGACAAGCCTAGCTCCCTATGAGTTCTGGGCTAGAATCCATCAGAGACATTCTTCCTCAGCAGCCCACGTGATCAGTGATGGTAGGGGACACGGGTCCCAGCCCAGGGCCAGTCAGTGACAAAGGACTGTGTATGATACAGGACTGTGTTTATGTATGTGGAGTCCTGTAGAAAGTTGGTCAGTGACATGGCATGACATGGCACCGTTTTGTGGCCGTGTGTACAGTCAGTTAATGACACATGGTCCATGGCACGGGCCATGTGTAAGGTCAGTCAATGATACAGACTGTGTCCAAAGTCGTTCAGTAACACACAGTCCATCAATGTCATGGTTCATGCCTGTAGCCAGGGATCATCAGGGGCTTCATACACTCTCCTTGGATTGTGCTCATAATCAGGGGCATCAGACAATGTCTGCCCTTGGCCTAGCCAGGTCCTAAGGCCAGCAGAGACCTCCCCAGGGGATAAAATCAAAGCCAAGCACCATGTCGCCATGTTGTTCAGCCCTAAGGCACAGTGGGCCCTGCTTTGCTCCCCCTTCCCAGCTCCCTGGGGTCCTGGCACTCCCTCTCCTTCAATGAATTAAAAATAATAATTGTAATTAAAAAATCTAATTCATACCCCTTACCCCGGAGATTTGTCTCTGAAAATGAGATTCCTACCTTTACACCTAGTAAGATAAACTGGAATCCCCCATACGTCACCAGACATCATCAAGAGGTGAGAAGTAAGGGAAGACAAAGAGAGGACTGAGCAGCGCAACTGACCAGCTAGCTGCCCTTCCATGAGTTGACACAGGCTGACGGCCACCACGCTGAGTTCCAGGGTGAGGTGGGGAAGGAAGGGGAGCCCTGGGGTGACCCACACTCCATCTCAGAGTTCCTTGGGTCCATGAGAGAGGAGGCTGTAATGGAGGGGCTAGTGGTTCCTGAGGTACCCGGGGTCTCACTTCAGTCAGAGGCTGTGTGTGTTCGTGACCCCAGCCCCTTCTTCAGGATGCTCTGCCACATTCCCCGAGAACCGATGGAGACAGAGACACTGAGAGTAGCTCCAGACACGTGCAAAAGGCACACTGCAAGGTGTGGGGGATCCGCAGCTCTGCGGCTTCCTCCCAACCAGTGCTCCCATGCTGATATGCTATGAGGTTCCCTCTTCTCAGGCCTTGCTGTCCCTCTGCATGAAGCACCTCCGGATCCAAGGTGCCCCGAGGCCTCAGAAATCACCTCAATTACTTACAGACCCCCCTCCAAGGCTACTCTGCTTAGTTTTCTTCCCTTCTGAAGTATGAAATCATCTCTCAGAAATTAAATTAATTCAGAAAGCAATGCCTATTTCCATATTCAATCAGATGTTAAAGACAGTGCAGAACCTGACACCGTGTTGCTGACTCCGGACTAAAACACTGGCACGGCTGACCGGCGAGCCCTTCAGGAGCCCGGCAGGCAGGGCGTTCGGTTTCTCCCCAGAGAGGCCCCAGAACTGGTTTCTGTGAACTACAAAAAAAGCTCCCAGGCTAAAAATAGAAACGACCCCTTCACTGTTCATATACCATTCCTGCGCCTGTAAACAGGGGAAGAATGAATGTTTTAAGGTTCATCTAAATGCAAGAATTAAAAATGTCATATAACTGGATTTTATTATAATCACAACACTTCTGCGCTAAAAATAGAAAAAGATCCTTGCAGAGTTTATATAGTCTTTGCAACCAGAAAAAGGGTAAGAAATGAAAGCTTTAGGAATCCTCTCTAAAACAAGATTTAAAATGCCTGCATAGAAGGAATGGTGAGATTTTTGTCCTTTCATAAAAATAACTGTAACAGAACATCAATCCCTAAGACTCTGGCATCCCAAACATTTCAGAACAGAAGAGAGTTGGGTGCCGATTCTGTTAATGCCCCTACAGACTTCAAGACAAAGACCATGGGCCCGGAGAGATAGCACAGTGGCGTTTGCCTTGCAAGCAGCCGATCCAGGACCAAAGGTGGTTGGTTCGAATCCCGCTGTCCCATAGGGTCCCCCGTGCCTGTCAGGAGCTATTTCTGAGCAGACAGCCAGGAGTAACCCCTGAGCACCGCCGGGTGTGGCCCAAAAACCAAAAAAAAAAAAAAAAAAGACAAGAGACCATGATGCTCTCATCCTTCCTGGTGGCAAGAGCTGCTAAAACTGGCAGGCTCACCTCACCAGGTGATGAATGAGAAACTCCCCATCCCTTCCCCTCAAGGCTTCCAGCAGAGCCGGGGGTGCAGGGCCTCCAGAGGTCCTGCCAATGTGGGCCTTGCTCTGGCACAGTGCTGCTTCTGCATTGGATCCAAGAGGCAGAGGAAGCTCTGTTGCCACGACTCCACGTATCCATCTTTCCCGGCTCTCAGTCGACACACACAAGAGCCAAGGAGCCTCTTAAAAGACGGTGATTTATGAACTTGTGAAACCCAAGAAGTCAATCACGATGTAATGAAGGAAAGAGAAAGAGAAAGAAGAGCAGGCAGGTGTGACAGCCACCTTGGTCGATGGCAATTACTGATGAGCCGGATGGAGGGGCTCCCCGCTGCCTGCACATTCCGGCACCCCCCAGTTCTGGTGAGCTCGGATCAAGGAGGAGTGCTCATGTCTGCTATTCCTGGGTGCAGGTTGGGATCTGTCAACCCATTCCTAACCCTCTCTCATTTCCTACTCCTGCTCACTCACGGGAGGCCTGATCCAGAGCAGTAGGGCCCCCAGGTTCCTGTATCTCAGCCACAAGAGCAGACTCACACCCACAGGTATCCCTTGACTTAGCGGCATTCATGGCCTCTTCACAGGGGAAAAGACAAGGCCCATGAGCCCCTCTGCTGAACTCTAGCTCACAATGGACATGACCCCATCCCTCTAGTCGTGTGGTCATAATTCAGTCCCTGACCTCATCAGAATTTATTGTGGCAACCCACAGCCTCACTTCTCATTTCCCACACAGAGGAGCACTGCAGGGCCCATGGGGAAAGTCACCCAAGCAAGCAGGTCTGCTCTGACACAAGGAGGCCATGATGGCACAGCAAGGAGATTCCACTGAGGGTGTGGGATGGAGCAGCCATCTTGAGTAAACTTCATTTCTTCAGACTTGGTGGGTTTCTTGGGTTTCTCCTTTGTTTGGTAGAAAAGAGTGATGAAGCTGAAGCTGCCAGTCTAATAAGTTTTATGAGCGATCGGGGTCACTGTTCAGAAATGATGCATAAAATCTCAATTTTAAAAATTCAGAAAAAGAAATGCATACATGATGAATACTACTCAGCTGTTAGTAAAGATGAAATCATGTCATTTGTTGATAAGTGGGTAAATCTAGACGTCAGAAAGAGTGGCCAGACCCAGAATGATCCTGCTCATATATGGGTTTTAAAGAAAAAAGTAGGGTTATATCAAATACCCAAAGATAATGGAAAGACCAGTTGGTCTAAGAACTGGTCTTCAGTGGTTAAGTAGAAAGATCACCATAAGGAGGCCAGGGGTGGAAAATGACATCGGGACACTGTTCTGCAACAGAGAGCCTTCTATTCACAGGATTGCACACCAGGGTGCCTAAAATAATTTTACTACTACTTCTAATAATAATAATATGATAATGAAGAAGTTCAGCAGCAGGCTTGAAAAATAAAAATTATGCCCTATGAAAGAAACGTTCCTGCTTTGAATCTAAAATAATTTTACTACAACAATGACTACAACGACTTCGACGATGGGCGACTACTACGAGTACAACTGCGGCTTCCACTATCACCATGGTAAGAAAGAAAGCACAGCAGGTCCAAGAAAAGTAAAATAATATAAAATAAAAATGATGCCCAATGAAACATTCCTGCTTTGGGATGTGAGTCTAAAACTGAGCCCGTGCTCCTGGCTCAGAGCCCACACTCCCAGCCCAATGGCTCGCTGGCCTGATCCTCCCACTTCACTACCACAGGGCCAGGGCTGGAAGAGCTCTGTACCACAAGGTTTGCCAGCAGTGGCCACGGAGAGCCAACCTTCTGCTAACCGGATCCTGACAATAAGAAAGCAGTTTTCTAAAACAATGATTTGAGTAGGAGGAAAATGCCTCACTGACTCATTAAAAAATTTTTTTTCCTCCTAGTTTTTTATTTAGGAAAAAACAAAAGACAATTTCCTAAAACATAGATCAAGGCCTTTTTTTTTTTTTTTTTAAATCAAGGCTTCTGGCAAAGAACATTTCCATCTAACTAGGAGCAAATTCGTAACTTCCCCCCAAGGTCTCCAAAAAAAAACTTACTGTTATTAAAATTTGCCCATGCCTGAACACATGCACGAATTATCCGAGGTCATGGAAACAGAAGCGGCAGTGACCAATGAGATTCAGGCTCTATCTCATTGCTCCTGACAGGCTCCTCTTTCGAATTGATTCAGAATCGGTTGATTTCCATGCAGCAGACCTGGCACTCAACATCTGGCTTGGGGGGAAAGCGAACCACAAGAGAGAAGAGGCAGCTGGCAGGCCCAGGAATTTTGCACACCGAGAGCAATGACTGCCGGAATTCAGATTCTGAACACCACACTAGGAAACCACAGTTACGACTCACAAACCATATTTGTGTCGTTACCAAAGAACCCTGGAGGGCATCTTGACATGAACAGATTCCAGAGTATTTCTTGAGCACCTTAGAGAATTTCCTCTTCTGCTGCCTAGGACATGCCTTTTACAGTCCCTTCTCCTCCACAATGAGTCCAGTAGGACAAGAGGATGGGGCCCAGTGGCTGAGGATCTGACTCCCTCAGGCATCCCTGGGAACATATTCCCTAGCCAGGGGAGGGATACGCCCTCAAGGGCAGGCACCCCGCAGCTTGTGTCCTTGGGCCAGCTTACTTCCCCTGCCCTAGTCCCCAGCCTCCGATCCTCAAGTGCCCTGAGTCAAGGACAGGTTTGTTTTGCATCTCATTGGCCTTGGGCACCAGCAAGGAGCCACAGTTAACAGGGGCCCCCCAGCATGGGAGCAAGTCAAGGAGGGGTAAACACAGAGACCACACAAAGGGCATTTCCAAGAAGGCAGAAGGCCTGTCTGCAGCATCAGCTCTGGATTCTGGGCCTCACCATCCTGCATCAGGGCCAATGGCTGTCACATCACCATGAGTCAGAGCGCCCCCTGCAGGGGCATCCAGCCAAGCACTTGTGGAAGGTTCCAGTTTGCAAATGGCCACCAAGGCAGCAGCATCTTGATGAAAGGGTATCCTGGTCTCTGTGCCCTTTCTCTGTGCCCAGTGCAGAACTATGAACCCAAAAATGGCCAGGCCCACTCTCTGGGCCTAGAGAACTGGCTTCTCCTTGAAGAGCATTGTGAATGCAGACTGAGGTGTGGAAGCAGTGCTGGGCCCTTGCCCTTCCCTTGAGACAGCCACGGGAGGCAGGCAGTCTGACAGTTTCTGGGTCCACATTTCAGACAACTTATTGTTCAAGTGCTGTAGACTCACTCAAAACTGGAATTACAAGAGAAGCGGGCCAACTTTCAAGACCATGGTTTTGTTTTAACTATCAGGTGAGAGGGGTTCTTAACTAAGCAAAGGGAGCATCGGTGATCATTCATACTCACTAAAAGACACTTGGTTCTTCTGCATTCGATTAAAATCCAGTTGCCCACCTTCAGGAACTACTGACTAGCAAATTAGAGATCTGGATTGCTGATGATTAATTTATAAATAAGCAGTATATGAACACACTGGCACAGGCCCACCAGAATTCCCACTAATATCTGCAAGCACTTGCCATCTATGGGCACCTAGAAATGGAGGTAAAACTGAATTTCACACAGAGGTGAACGTGCTGGGGCCGGGCGGTGGCGCAAGAGGTAAGGTGCCTGCCTTGCCTGCGCTAGCCTTGGACGGACCACAGTTCGATCCCCCGGCGTCCCATATGGTCCCCCAAGCCAGGAGCAACTTCTGAGCTCATAGCCAGGAGTAACCCCTGAGCATTACCGGGTGTGACCCAAAAAAACAAAACAAAACAAAAAAAAAACAAAAAAAAAAACCAAACAGAGGTGAACGTGCCAGAGCCAACAGAGGTCACTAGACCCCTCCCCATTTGCCAGTGACCTGGCAGACAGAGGACCTGACTTCCCCAGAACCCGGCTCTGGGGCCCAGGGCACAAGCCAGCACAGTCTGGACAGGCAGCTAGAGGCAGGCCAACAAGGAGTTAAACGCCTCCTGCACAGTAATGAATGCTGGTAAGTTTGGCCTGGGAATATCAAGTAGATACCAGGGCCCAAACCACCAGGAAAGGGATGACCTGCTGGAATCCCATTTGCATGTCAATGAGATGTCACAAAGGCATGAAGTCTGAAACTGCAATGCTGTTTCTAATCCATGCTTTATTTTGTTGTGACATTAAGCAAACTGCTCTTTAAAGGAAAACAGAAATGATTCCAGCAATGGGAGGCTGGGGGGAGTGGAGGCAGGGGCCAAATCCCGGTGCAGAATGGACTCTGGAAAGCAGCTCTGGGAGCCCCTGGGTGAGTGAGTGAGGCTGGAGGGGACAAGAGCCTACTTTTCAGGGATGCTTCCGAGCAGGTCAGGGAAGTCATGGGCTCTTGTCAACTGATACACATAGCTGGCCAAGAAGAATCACGTCTGCTCACAACAGACAAAACAAGTGTCACTCAGAGAAGCCAGGCTCCCCCAGGCAGCAGATCCGCCAACAGCCCTAGGCTGCTGCCTGTGATGTGTAAACTCTACAGTTTGGGTTTGTCTTTGTTGCCTGATTGGATTGTTTCGGGAGACCTGTGCAGTATTATTATAATTGGCTACAACTATGGGATTGCTTCCCCTGTACCACCAAGAATGCAACTTTTTTTTTAAAGACACTGGAGTAAATATTCCTCCCAGTCCAGGCAGCAAAGGATCAAGGAAAAAGTCATCCTGTAAGTCAGGTCCCTGTGTGACCAGCAGTTACAAACCAACAAGGCATTCAGGAAACCCTAAATACTCCCTTCAACCTGTATTTAAAGAACAGAAAATAAAAGCTCTTCCTGGCTCTCCAAACCACAAGCTCCCTTCTCTCCCAGAATTTGAAGTCTCATGTTTAAGTCCAGAGCAGTTAAGTGAAAATAAAACGAGACAAAGAGCCTTCTCCAAATGCTTCCAACATGCAACGTGGCTGGTGAGGACGTCCCACTCCAGTGATGGTCAAAGCACATGTGTCACCTTGTGCCATCCATAGGCAGAAAAAAAAGAGAACTGTCAGCTCTGTGTCCCTCGGAATCCAGAACCACCTTTCTAGAGAAACACCTCTGGGTAGCAGTGGTGACAGGACCTCAATCATGGAGCAGACTGCAGGAACCACGTGACCATGAGATGAATATTCCAGCAAGTCCGGTGCCCTCCCCTGGGCAGTAAAGCCTTTCAGCAACCACCTTGGACCAGAACACAAAGCAGAGTCCAAAGCACACCCCCAGAGTAATTGTGATTCAAAGACGCAGTTATGCAAATAAGACACCTCATCAAGCAAACGAGATTTTCTGCATTTTACATCCATCCTTTTTATTTACATTCAGCTGAGAAGCTAAAATCAGAAAACAGCAGATTTCACTTCTTAGCCCATCCTACCCCAGAATAACCAGACCCACACGCCTGCCTAGTGACACAGTGACAGAGAGCAAGCAAAAGAACAGGGCCTGGGCCTGCCTGAAGGACCCTGGTGGCACTCCTGAACCATGTCCCTGAAAGAGTGGCTGAGAGCGGCTCATGGTTACTGCCCAGGGGATGTCTAGACTAATTGGTGAGTTGGACTCTGCCTGGCCACAGAAGGGATTAGTTCAGGGGCCCAGAGGAATCAGCTGCTTAGGAGGAAGCGCTGACAGTCCTGAGTCACTCCTATGGCCACTACCCAGGGTCCCTTTGGAAGAGCCATGAGTCACGCAGGGTCTGAGGATCAGCCGAAGATGGGTTAGTTCTGCTCCGTGGTCGGATTATTCTATCTTACAGGACACCAGTGACTCTAGAGGACCTTGGGGGAAGTGATGGGAGGTCTTGGCACATTCTCACTGACCACCCCAGGTAGCAGAGGCTGGCTCTTTCCCTATCTCTGGTAGAGCCCAGAGGAGCCCTAAGTGTACACATGGCTCAGCTACAGAGAAGCCTTCACTGCCTGAGTAACTGGTATAACGGGGCTCCTGCTGGGGAAGACCAAGATCCATAGGAGTGTTGGGAGAAAAATGTTCCACAGGGCTGGGACCAGAGTGCACGTCTCCCCAGGCTGTGCCACCAGAGAATGAGGCTGTTTAGAACCACCAGTGCTGGTGCCCAGAAGTCATTCCACCGGCCTGTTTCCTGAGCACGAACCAGCCTGCAGGGCACAGTTAGTTGCCCTGGGACACTAGGACCTAGCAAAGAGGTCAGTGTCCAGGCTCTCCCCTGCCCTCTCCAGTGATTATTCAGATCTCAGGGTCTGCATACGCAGGATCTCCACCAAAGTCCCCTGTCCCTCCACTGTAGGATGCCAGCCGTGCCCAGCCAGCATTCCAGGGCTATGTTTTGAGGTGGTCTCTCAGCATGGGACAAGGAGGAAGGAGATACCATATTATTCACTCTATAAGATGCACCTGACCAGAGCCACACATAGTTTTTAGATAAGGAAAAAAAAGAAAGCAAATGGTGCAATGCAAGACACCATCAGGAGACAGTGGCTGGGAACAACCAGCCTGTGAGACTTAAGTTTATTTATTTTTTTAATTATTTTTTTTATTGTTTTGGTTTTTTGGGCCACACCCGGTGGTGCTCAGGGGTTACTCCTGGCTGTCTGCTCAGAAATAGCTCCTGGCAGGCACGGGGGACCATATGGAACACCAAGATTCGAGCCAACCACCTTAGGTCCTGGATTGGCTGCTTGCAAGGCAAACACCGCTGTGCTATCTCTCCGGGCTCTGGTGTGTATTTACAATACGCTGGTTCACAGCTAGTTAAACACATTTACCTAACTTTTTTTTACATCAGAAAATTAAAAAAAAAAATTTTTTTTAATGCTCAGGCTTCAGCTGCAGGCAGCATTCGCTCCATAAGACTCACAGATATTTTCCCTTATCTTTTTGAGAGAAAAAAGTGTGTCTTGGGGCCGGGCGGTGGCGCTGGAGGTAAGGTGCCTGCCTTACCTGCGCTAGCCTAGGAGACGGACCGCGGTTCGATCCCCCGGCGTCCCATATGGTCCCCCAAGCCAGGAGCGACTTCTGAGCGCATAGCCAGGAGTAACCCCTGAGCGTTACCGGGTGTGGCCCAAAAACCAAAAAAAAAAAAAAAAAGTGTGTCTTGTGGTATGAAAAAATACTGTACATGATAGGTCTGACCCAGCCCATATTCTGGGGATGCTGGGATCCCCTTTGATATATCAGTAATCCTTCAAAGCAGTCAGTCAGGCCATGGGAAGACACGGAGAGCCCAGTCGCAGCCCAAGGAGGCTTCCTACAGCACAGCCCATGGAGAAGGAGGTTCAGGTCGCTGAGTGTCCCAATGGCTGGCTGTGGTACAGCACCAGCTTGGCAGCCTGGCTGACGATGGGCGGGAAGCCAAGGTCCAGACACCCATTCATAGAGGGAGTTAGGGTCCCGCCTTAGAAAGTCACTCCCAATGATGTTCCCTCTACTCAGGCTGCTTCCTTCCCAGTCTCATCAATATATGTAGCCATAACAATGCACAGACGAATAGGACCCCCAGAGACACTCAGTATCCTCCCAGCAAAGAGTTCAACAAAGTCCGGTGCCATCTGACATGCTGTCCTGCCCCCACCAGCTGCCCCAAGTGCAGGAGAGACTCAGGTGTCCAGGCACATCTGAATCCAGACTCGTGAATTATGTTCCTTCCAGCCAATTCTCAATCGACACGAAACAACTAGTAAAAATTAAGAGCATTATGTATTTTCCATGCTCCCACGGAGATGGTGTTAATGAGATTTTGTTTGTTAAGCTCATGGCGTGATAGTGTCTGCAAGACAGGAACAGCATCCCCCACTATCCATGCATTCGAGAAATAGTTCTGGAACATTCCCATGACAGGCCATTGTGTTTCTGTGTTGCCACAACCCTCGCAATTCTGATGCAGGGTATGAGGACTCACCCACAGGGAGCCCGGAGGTGTGCCCTGCCACAGTCTGGGATGTCAGACGCTTATGTGTACAGATCCGAGCTACCCCGTGCTGGACACTGACCATCACACAGCTACCTGGGCCAGTCTGGTCACCAGAGCCGCTGGCTGGACACACACTACAATGTCCAGCTGGGGCCCAGAGTCACGACACTAACTCTGTGTGAGACAGGTTGCGGCCTTCAGGTGAAACTCTTCCCACCTGCATTCTCAGAGCTGCCTTGAGACTACACACAGCAGCCCAGAGATGGTTCTTGTCTCTCAGCAGACTTTCCTTCCCCTGGGACATCGACTAGAAGAGGCCTCACTCCTCCATCCAGGAAAAGAAAGTGGTGCCCACAGACCAGCAGAGGCATGTAGTAGCCATGGAAGTCATGCTCTGCTGCCCAGGGGTGCTCGGACACTCTCTCAGCACCTCACAAAGCTGCAGCTGAATGGATAGAGCAGCTCTCCACAGTGGGCGAATGTAGAGCCCAGCAGACTGTCAGCACAAGGAGTTCCAGTGGACCCCACCATGGTTCAAGAATATTATGCAATGGCCAGAGCACTCAACCTGGGTTCAATCCCTGGCACCCCATATCCCATATCACTCCCTGAGCAGGAGTGGTTCCTGAACAAGGAGCCAGGAGTAACCCCTGAGCACTGCCAGTGTGACTCAAAACTAGACAAACAAACAAAAAAAAATTCTGCAGCATCTGCTGATGAGACAGCTTGTGTAAAACCTCAACAGGTGAGCCACTCAGAGGTGTGGCCACAGGGAGAGGACCAGTGTCTCCAGGTGCTGCCCATGTCTGGGAATGAGGGTCTGGGGAGTCAGCAGCACAGGGAAGGTAAGTGGCACTCATGTCCCCACAGCCACATATGGTGACATGGAGCTCACAGCACAGACCAGGGCTGAGTTTGGCCATGAGTTGGGGCTTTTGCTGAGCTCCAAAGGAGTGATCCTGGAGGTGAGAGGAAGGAACCTTGAATAGCACTAAGAGAAGCACTAAGAGAGACCCCCTTTATAGATGGGATCTTCATACAACCCCCAAAGGATTCAGGGTCACTCCCTTTGGCTCTCAGATAAGCAGCAGGACTGACCAATATTCAGACCCTCTCAGTTATCTCTCTGGCTCTACCCAAGACATCCTCAGCCCTCTGAGGGGACACCCACCCTCTCCTTTATCAGCCCTTATAGAGCAGGGCGCACAGCCAGACAGGGCAGGCAGGACTCTCTCTCCATCAGGCACTCGAGGCAAGTGCAGACACTCTTGCCTTCTTTACAGAAATTCAATATACACAAATTTAAACTTAGGAAACATAGAAATTAGCGAGAAACAAAATATCCTTCACTTTATGAAAGAACGTGCTCCAGGACCCGCTTAAATGAACAGTGAGTTTTCCTCAGCTAAAACATTTAAGATGTGATTTGCTTTGGGGGAAAAAATGTGATTTACACGCACATTTAAAAACATACCTATTGTATGAGAGCAATTTGGGCTCATTCACTTTGATTATTATAATAACCACTGATGAGCTGTTCAAAAGTGGCAAAGCTCCTAAAATACTTGCTCTCCCCCCTCCTTCCTTTGGAGAGGAAGTAGAGTGCGTTATTCCTCTTAACTATTTAACAGACACGCAGGTGAACGAAGCAGGCCCTCTGCGTTGCTGAATATAGCTTGGAAAAATGACTGCAGATAACAATGCAAACTTCACTTCTAAATTAGGAGAAATTATCACTTTATTTGGGTAACCCAGGGGATCTAAGACATTGATTTGGCAATCTAATGTGTTTTTTTTTCTTTCTTTTTATCTGTGTTTCACAGCCAACAGCTCATGAGCAGAATCCTCCAGGTTAGACTGTCTCCCAGAGAGTACTGGTTGCTGATGTGTCCAGGGGCACCCAAGGCTCTGATGTCACCTCCCCTCCCCAGGAGGACACTGTGCCCCTCTAGTTCAGGGAATAGCTACAGTCCCTTCAGTGCCCATAGGGTGAGGTTGCCCAGTCGAGAACCGCCCTCTTCAGAGGCCAGAGGCCACTTCTGCTCCCAGACCCCTGCCACCCACCCACGTGAGAACACTGATGTCAAGGATGCTGGCCTGGGGCATGCAGAGGAGCATGGGAGAGGTGGACATTTCAGGGAGCTTCTCCACCCCAGAAGTGAGGTGAACCTCCATCCCCAGCTTGTCGCCCATACAGAGAGTTGGAAGCTTGGCTTGGCTTCTTGCTGGAAAACAAGTCTGGGAAGAAGGAAGCCAGGAGACTTTTTGGGACTGGCTGTTCAAGCTGTCCAGTGCAGGGGCCAGAGTTGACATTGTGGACAGGTCAGCACAAATCCTCCAGAATCTGAGGGACCGTATTTCTCTTCTCCTTACTGGTCAGCAACCCCAACTTGACTCTCGACTAAAAGGTATTATAAGGCATTCATAACTACTGGATCAGGTTCCAAAGGAAATCTACCCCACAACATAGGTATTATCACATGAAAGAACCCCCTAGTCCCTGACTGACCAGAAACCAGCCCACACCAAGGCTTCACACAACCCAGGCCTGGAGGAAAACAGAGGTGAGGGCAGCCCTACTGTGAGGAAGCTGGGCCAGGAGCTAGAGAGAACACCTCACACTATGGTACCATGTCTGGTGCCCTGCCTTGGAGCCCTCAACCTTGTTCTGGGGACTGCTAAGTCCCTGGTTCTCCCTCAACAGGCTATCTCCATTGCCTCTTGTGCTAAACAAAAGCACAAGTCCAGATGCAAAACTGGCCAGGGGTCCAGGTACAAAATGGACCCAGTGTACGGTAAGCACCAATTGTGTGAAAAGTGGTCAGATGAACACAGTCCACCAGCGTCTCAGTTCATAATGAAACCATCCAACACATGTGTGAGAACAGAGACCCCTGATGCACCCACTCCTCGGTTATAGCCAACCCCAGGCCTGCCATCCCATTTGAGGGACGATCTGAAGCCCTTTATAGGGAAAGATTCTTTCTCAAGGATGGCAGCCACACCAGGAAACAGATTTTAGGTAACTTTCCATCCTGCTTGCTCCCTCTGCAGCTCAGTCCATGCCAGCCCTTAGTCCCCTGTCCATCTGTGTGTGCTTCAGGGCTGACTGCATCCAAGCTAAGCTGGTGGCACTTGGTCTCCAGCCTGGCATGGGACCACAGGAACCAACATGAATTATGACACGTCACTCAACCAATCACCGCTGCAAATGCCTTCACTTAGCACAGAACCGAGCAGTCCTTCAATCCAGCCTTAAAAACGAACTGCAAATGCCCCAAATATTAATCACATACTTACACGGAAACAAAAATCAAAAAAATGCCATTTATAATAGATGCTCTAGGTTTCAAAATAGACCAGCAACACTCCCCCCTCCCCAAAGAGATAGCCTCATTCTTTCTTAAAAGAAACACGTACACGCACACGCACAGCATCTCTCTGGCACAAATGACATTTATACTGTCATTGACTACAACTGTCAGTAGCTTTGATCGGTGCTGGCTGGCACGCTTTCTGATGTTTACAAGTGTTAAGTAATGCTGAAGGATATTTAGCAGCATTAATAATTTGAGTTTTACTTCCAAATGTGAACCATTAAAGCAGCCCCAGCCTTCTTGCATTTTAACCTTCCACAGCCCCGAAGAAAGGCTATATAACATTATCTAGCCGGGAATCTAATTGAGAAGAAGTCCTGGAGATGCGACGAAACTTCAATTCACTTTTCCTAACTATGCCTCATTCGGCAGCTGGGTTCATCCTGAGCAACCCAGAAAAGAAGGAAGTTCTGAAAATGTGTCCCACCTGCCTCTCTCCTCAGTCTAGCACCTGCTCACCCTATGGCCAGTTACTTACAGGGCAGCCCACTTGTGATTCATGAGGTCAGAGACAAGGTCCAGGTTCAGCTGCTGACTCCCAAAGGGCACATCACTGACACCCTCTTTGCCACAAGGTCACAGAAGCCCAAGGAAGTGCCTGCCCTTTGGCAAGAAGGCCCCTGTGTGGCCTTGTTCAAGAGTGCCCAGAGGTGCCCTGTCCCAATACCGCAGTTCCATCCATAGTTCCATTCATGTTGGCTCAGAGTCCCACACACATGCACCCTGGCTCTGCACAGTGTCTCCTGTAGCCTGACTAAGGAGAGACCAAGTAGATGCTGGAAGAGTCCAGAGAGCCCCTTCCCAAGCCCAGATGCAGAGCTGCATGACCTCAGCAGTCTTTCAATTCCAATCTAGCCTCAGCTATGCCCTGGGTTGGGACTGTCTACAGACAGGACAGAAGCAGAGTTCAAGACAGTGTCTCAGAAGGTGTGTGAACCTCTGCTGAGGGGCTGCTCCAACCTGGCTGTGCTCCCACCCCCCTGCTCATGCCCTCGTACACCCAGGCTCCCAGCAGCAAGGCAGGACACTTGGCCACCCTCAGACCCCTGTGGGCTTGGCCCAGGAGGAAGGATATCATTCCTAGCTGTGCTGACCCGGGTCTTACCCCTGTTCCCCACTGCTGACCCCTGAGTCCATCCCATCCCTAGAGCTCATTGCCCTGCTGCCTGGCCCACCTCTAGACCATTGTTTTGAACCTTGACCTCTAACCACCCCCAGAGTCCACTGTTTTGATTCCTGACCCCTAATCGCCCCAGAATCCTCTGTGGGGGAGGGACCACCTGCAGGGACACCACAGACACACAGACACACAGACACACAGACACACACACACACACCAGCAGCAGCAGCCTGACCGCTACAGGGCCCTCAGGGCTTATTGTCTATCTGTCCTACCTGAGCCCACTCCAGGCTAGGAGCTGCCAAGGAGCCTATGGACACCTGTGTGCTGATGTACACAAGGGCCGGCCTCTGTGATGTCAGCTAGTGACCCACAAACCTTCCACTGCACCCAGAGGGGCCTGGGCTGCGGAGACTCCCAGGGGGTCTCTCTAAAGGCTTCCAGAACTTTCTAGGACAGAGTCTGTGGTTTGTGCCAGGGCCATCTAGGAAAAGTTTCCAAAAGCAAGTCTGGGTCACAGTAACTACTCCTAACAGGCTCCCCTCGGGGTTCCAAGCCCTACCCCACCGCGGCCCTCTGTTGGAGAAGCAGATTGAAGAGCTGAGGTTATTATGCGTTTTGCCTTTGTCTCTGGGAGCGCGATTCCTTCACAGCTTTTCTTTATTCTCTCAGTGCTCCAGGGCTCCAATTTAGGAATAAAAATGAGAGAGACAGACAGAGAGATAGAGACAGAGAGAGGGAGGGTGGGAGGGAGAGAAGAGGAGAGGGAGGGAGAGAAGAGGAGAGGGAGGGAGGAAAAGGAAAGAGAGAGAGAGAGAGAGAGAGAGAGAGAGAGAGAGAGAGAGAGAGAGAGAGAGAGAGAGAGAGAGAGTGAGAGTGAGAGAGAGATCCAGGCAGAAGCCACCAGCGCGCTGAGCAGTTTGCAGGATTCTGCAGAATCTCCCTCCTCCCTCCTCCCTCCTCCTCCTCCTCTCCTCCCTTCCCCCAGACTCCCTCCACGTCACGAGAGAGCGAGAGAGCTGGGTGCCTGCCCGCGGGGACGGGGACCGGGGCGCCGGGTCCATTTCCTCCGGCGTGACATGACCACCCGCACAGCCTTGGGCATCCGGCGGCCTCTCCAAACGCCCAGGCACAATCACACACGGCACCGGTCCCGCTACAAAGCCCCACCGGGCCCCGGGCTCCCTCCCTCCCCGCCTTCACTGCGCTGAGGGCCGGGGGGACACCCTCAGCAGGCCCAGGACGAGCCGGAGCGGTGGCAAAGCCGGTGGTGGCCGAGCTCGAGAGGGTCTGGGCGCGGAGGCAATGCCAGCCAGACCCGAGGGCGCGGCCCCTCCAGCCGCCGCGGCTCCGCAGACGCTGACACCCGCGAACGCAGCAACTTGGAAACCAACGCGCCGGCTCCGGTGCCGGTAGCGCTCGGAGGTGCGGGTCCCCAGAGCCAGAACCGGGTCCATTCCAGCGGACGCAGCGGGCAGAGTAACGGGGCCGGCTCGGAGATTCTAGGGCCCTGGGGAGACGGGTTGGCGGGGGAGCGGGGCCGGACAGACTCGCGCGCCCCGCATCCCCGCCAACCCTCTCCAACCCTCTCCAAGCCAGCCAGCCAGCCCCGCTGCAACCCGGCCAGGTCCCCGGCAACTGGGCCTCTCTCTGCGAGCATCATCTGGGGGACCCCCTCCCCGCCTCCGATGCGCTCCAAGCAGCCCCGGGCAGCCTCTGCAGCCGCGGGACTCGCTGTCCCCGCTGCCCGGCCCCGCGCGCGCGCGCCCTCCCGCCTGCCCACGGGGCTGGTAAAAAGTGAACAATGAAAGTTGCTTTCCGCGAAGCCCAGGGGGGTAGATGGAGATGGAGATGGGGGTGTCGGGGGTGCACGGGTCCAAGCCGAACCCCGACATACAGCCCGCGCGGGACCCGGCTCCAAGGAAAAGGAGGAGAGGGTGGGTGCCCAGCTCCCCGGCTTGCCAGAGCGCACGCCGGCCGCTGCCACTCTGGTTCAGCGATGCCCACTGGAGAGCCCCAAACCCACCACCAGCCGTCTCCGGGCATCGGTCCCGCGCCCCAGCCCGGCGCCCACCCCTGCGTCCTGCCCTGGTGACCATGCGTGCGCGCAAGGAGAGACTCGCTCGCCCCTTCCCGCGGCGGCTGAGCTCTGCGGGGGCCCCCGATGTACCGGGCATCGCCGCCTTCTTGGCAAAGCGCAGCAGCTTCCATCCACGCCCGCGCGCCAAAATCCCATCCCCGCCGAGCCTCCCTCCCCACCGGCCTCCTCTCCAGCCGCCGCCGCCGCCGCAGCAGCAGCCCGGGGCCCGGGGCCATGAGCTATGGCTCCCGGCTCGGAGCTCCTAGTGCCTACGGGGTCCGGGTTCCCTTCCCGCCGCGGGCAGAAGCGTCCTTCCCCGGCTCCCGGCTCTGTCAGCTCTGCCGGCGCCTCTCCAAGAGGCCACCCGCTGCGCGCCGGGCCCCGCGCGCGTCTCCATCGGCATCTGGGCGCACGCTCCCCCGCCAGGCCATCCACCTGCAGCGGCTCCCGGGGCCCTCCAGCCCTTCCAGGCGCCCCTTCTCCGGACCCCCAAGTCCGAAACTTAGCCAACTCTCCATCCGATCCCACTGGCCACCTCCAGTTTCCTCCCCGCCGCGGCCCCCCGCAACTTCCCCGGGTGGAAAGTTGCCCCGCGCGCCGCCGCCGCCGACCTCTCCAACCCGAGCCCGCCGACCTCTCCAGCCTGCCCGAACCCGGCCCAAGCGTACCTGAGCCCGGCTGGGCCCCCGCGCTCGGCTCCGTCCTTGCCCGTGCGCTCCACCAGGGCCGCCGCCGCCGCAGTGCCCGCCGCACGCTCGCTCAGCCCGGGGCCGCCGCTGCCGGCAGGAGGAGGAGGAGGAAGAAGAAGAAGAGGAGGAGGAGGAGGAGGAGGAGGAGGAGGAGGAGGAGGGGCGGGCTCGATCCGGATCCGCAGCCCCGATCACCGCGCAGCCCGCCCCGGGCACCGCGTCCCCGGGATCCGCTCCGAGCCGCCGCCACCGCGCGCCTCCCGGGCGCCCCGGCTCGCCATCGCCATCGCCATCGCCATCGCCTGCGCCAGCTCCGAGCGCCGCCCCGGCCCGTTCCTCCGCCCGAACCCGCGCAGGCGAGCCGCGGCGGCGGGTCGGGGATGCCGGGCGATCTCCGAGCGCCACGCGGGGCGGGGTGCGCCGAGCCGAGCCGAGGGGGCGGCGCGGAGAGGAGAGGAGAGGCGAGGCGCGGAGAGGCGCGGCGGGCGGGGGCGCACAGCTTGGAGCCGGCCGCTGCGGGGACCCGGCCACCACCAGCCCGGCCTGGGCGCAGGGAGGCGCGCTGCCACTGTTGGAGAGGAGAGAGAGAGACTCTCCAGCAGTCCCCCGGCCTGAAATAGAAAGAAAGACTTACCCAGCCACTGGGGAAACCGAGGCAGCTCAGGCCGGACGGTGGCTTCTGCTTTACGCAGGAGAAACCCAATGCCGGGTTGGAGACAAAAGGCTCCTGCGGGGACCCCCCCCTGCTCCAGGGCCTAGGACACCAGGGAGCTCGGGACCAACTGGGAACCAACCTCTGAGGGGTCCCTGTCTTCTCTGATGGAAGAGGAAGCTCAGTGACAGGGACCTGAGAAAGGGCAGGCTCTCTCCAGACCTCACAGTGCTGCCCGCTCCCAGGAATTCTGGCCTCTCCTCAGCCCCAAAGCGGGGGGGGGGGGGGGTCTTCACTTTCTCCCTGCCCAGTGTCGCATCAGACTCAGCCTCACGCTCACAGACTCAGGCAGGGACTCAGCCTTCCACGCACCTTCATGATCACTCACGGAAGCTCACACTCATGTCTGCGCCCGGCCTCACACTTGGGTTCTCACTTGTACTCACCTTCCCAACGAAGCTCACGCTCACAATGGCGCAGGCGGGTACTCGGGCCTCACGCCCAGACACTCACATTCATGATGCACTTGGCGTCAACCCACCTCTTGCTCACACTCGTGTGTGCACTTCCACCCAGCCTCACACACAAGCCCCCACTCACTCATGCGTGCGTTCACAACGCTTACAACACACTCACGCCACACAGGCATGTAGCCTCCTAGTCACACACACACACACACACACACACACACAAACACACACACACCTACCTTCAACCTCACACTCGCTCGTGTACGCACTCAACCTCATAGTCACACTCACACAATGAATGCGCTCAGCGTCCCACACACACACACACACACACACACACACACACCTTCAACCTCACACTCGCTCATGTACGCACTCAACCTCATATTCACACTCACACAATGAATGCGCTCAGCATCCCCCCACACACACACACACACTCGGTCTTGTCGCTAGACACACAGACCCTAACAGTACACACATCCTGATTTCCTCCCTCGACAAAACACACGCCCCAATGTTCCCTTAAACAAAGCATTTATCCCGTTTTTCTCCCTTCCCTGTTTTCCTCCTAACCGGATTGGCCGAGACACATTTTAACGATCCCTTCCTCGCCTAAAATAAAGGGTTGTTGAAGTTATTTCTCCCAAACTGGCTCAGGATGGTTTTTGTTTGTTTGTTTGTTTGTTTTGGGGTCACACCTGGCCACGCTCAGGGGTTCCTCCGGCTCTATGCTCAGAAATCGCTCCTGGCAGGCTCAGGGGACCATATGGGATGCCGGGATTCGAACCACCGTCCTTCTGCATGCAAACACCCTACCTCCATGCTATCTCTCCGGCCCCTCAGAATGGTTTCTGAATCCGTAAGCTCTCTACTTGCCCGGGATCCGACTTCACCAGCCTTACTTACAGTCTCACACTCACACACATGCAAAAACTGAGTCTTACAAGCACATTCACACCAATGCACACTATCCTGTGCTCACAGCTGGACACTCCCAACTCAGGCTCACATCCAGCTACACATAATCCCATTCACTCTTATGCGTGAGTTAGCACCCCATCACACTCACACACGTGCCTGTAACCTGCCCGTGGAACATCATAAAACCAGGCATGTCTGCCTCCTGCAGAGAACACCCAAGTGTCTCCTCTCTGGAGAAGCCACGCCAGGCCCAATAGCCCTGGGAACCAGAGCCTGCTGCCTCTCCCGGGCCTTTCTGGAAACCTCTGAAGAGCAGACAGCACCCTGTCTCATCCACTGGCTGACATGTGTGAGACTACCATTGTTGTGCGGGCTGGAGAGGAGAGGGGGGAGCAAAACAGGCTGCGGAGAGCGCGCCCCTCCCCTCCAGGCTGGGCTCATCCAGATGATCTTGCTCTGATTCTCATTTCAGCAGCTTTGGGAGGCACCGGAGAGCTTATTACCATATAAATATGTCCCTGGGACTGACACGACACGACGCAGCTCACTCACGGTAGAGATTTCACTGAGTCAGTTTCTTTCCACGCGAATGCCCTACGCAAGCTGCAGCCTGCTGGCACTGGGCAAGAGCCCTCTAGGGAGCGGGCGCCACTCATGGGCCACCATGAGGCTCAGAGCGATGGAGCTGGCAGCAGGTGGGCCATGCCCACCTTCTGCCTGGAAGGTGGTCGGAAGAGTGGGTGCTGGTTAGTCTGAGCCACTGTCTCTGCTGAGGGCCCCACTCTCCAGCACCGTGCAGGCCTCTGGAGGCCTCGCAGCACCTCAGGGTTCATCTTTGCATGTAGGAAACACAGCAGCCAAGCTTTCCCCTAGGATAGACAGATGAAGGTCAGTGGCTTCCTGCAGGGATGTTTCTACCCCTACCTACGCTGAGATGCAACAGCCTTTACAGCACATGCGACTGTGAGCTGCAAGACAGCGTAGAGTCCCAGAGCTCAGTTTTTGCATGTGGGAGTTCCCAAGTTCCGTCTCTAGCACAGTATGGTTCCTTGACCACCTCAGGGAGGGACCCCCAAGCACTGAACCAGGAATTGTTGAGAAGGAACTCAAGGAGGTTTGGTGCAAACACCCAGACCAAAGAAGCAGAACAGCCAGAGAAATGGCAGAAGATCAAGTCATTTGCCTGCCAGGCAGTGTCCTGGGTTTGAATGGCAGCACACACACGGCCCCCAGAAGCAGTAGGGCAGGGCCCTAAAGACCCCTGAGCACCACCAGGGTGGCCTGAGTAATCCTCACCATCAGGATAGCACTCGCCCGTCATCTCGGTTGTTTGACTATCTCTTGGGGTTGCTCTGGAGCCCCCTCACGCCCACGAGCATGGTAGAAGCTACAATGCTGATAGCCTTGTGTGTGGCCACACAGTGCAACACGCTCTAGTGAACACGTTAGATTGTGAACACGTGTCCTCCGTGCAGCATATGCAACACTCCTCCTGCACACATACAAAGTGCTGTGTTTACACACACAGGAAGCACCTACCTGCACACATGGCATGTTTATACGTGTGCGATCATACACAGATGTTGCCGGTGCACACACTCGGGGCATAATGCATGTCCGCATGCCTGTGTCATGTATACACTCATACACGATGCGCAAAGTGTTGCCACATGCTCGCATGTACACACATCCATATCTATGCATGCATGTTGCTGAACACACACATATGTGCACTTTCACAGGCAGTCACGTGCACACAGACACTGCACATGGACACGCTCAGGCCCACGCTCTTGCCCATCTGAATCTGAAGTGACTGAACCCCTTGGTTGATTCTGTTTTGCAGACTGTTGGAAGGACTGTGAGATGGGGCACGTGAGGCATAGTCAGCCTGAATGAGTCTCCACAGCCGTTGAGCGATGCTTTAAAGCCTCTGACCCCCACAGGTAGCCAGACCACCCGGTGGATAGGGAGGTGGTTCAGGACTCAGGGGTGAGAGATAAACATGCATGAGGCTCCAAGTTGGATCCCAGCACCGTAGGGCCCCTGAGCACTGTGGGATTCATCCTGGTAGCCCCAGCACTGCTAGGCCCATGCATTGCCCCGTCCATCCCCACTGGCCGAATGTGGCAATCCCAGGTCCCCAGGCCCTGCCTTGCAGCTCCCTCCCAAAGAAGAAGGATATGTGCTGGTTCTAGGAATCTCTTCATCAAAGTATAGGAACTGATCACTGGGGGCAGGGGTAGGGGGAACAGTGCCAGAAACTCATGAGATTTTTTTCCTTATAAATAGAATCAAGTCCTCTGATGACAATCAGCCTAAGGCAGCGACTGAACTCTGGAAGATAGGCAGGATGAGTTAGAATCTCCATGTATTCAAGCGATATCAAAGCGAGCATGTCACTTCATGTCTCTTCCCAGGTCTTGTGACTCCATACTGGCATCTATCTGATAAGATATTGATAAGAGGAAGATGCCTGCTCATAAAAGCATGCGTTCAATGTATAGAAAGTACCAAACACATTTTGTTATTATTGTCTCTGGTCAGACACAAATCATTTGGCTAGTGTTTTCGACCTTTTTTCGACTGTGCCCCCCTTCCCAGTTGTTTCTTGTGCCCTCCCGCACACACCCCTATTCTACCGTTTGGTCATAGGGGCCTCCATTTATGTGACTTGTGGCCCCTAGGAATCCCCTGGGATCTCTGAGGTGGTTATAGGGCCCCTAGTTGAGAAACACTGCTATATGCAAGGCTTTGACAGCATTAGGGTTAAAGTTGGCACCGGAAGCCAGAACAAAATTTGTATTATGCCGCAGTACTCATCTGCTAAACCTCCATGACTCTGAGTGCCTGAAAAAAAATCCTGGCCTGCACATCCACAGAGTACCTCATCCAAATAGCAAAGAAACAACTATCTACACACCCATGAAATTAAGGGATATACACATGGGGGTGGGGTGGTGGAAGCATTTTTATATTTTTCTCTTTGTGAATAATGACCCATAGACTCCAAATCCATCTTCTATAAATTATATTTATAATTAAGAATCGTGAAACTATGATTATAACTCAAATGCTGTATAGAAAGTATCGCTCCACTAAACTCGATGCACATTAAAATATAGAGGACATGGAACACACACTTCATCCCTATGTAGCTTCTTACATTATTTTGTGACACAGAATCCTTTAAACAAATGGCAACTCTTTTTTACAACACATGCTTTCTATCTTAGAAGATTCAGAAACACTCTTTAATGTTTCTCTGTGGAGTTCTGGTTAAAAACAAATGTTGTAAAACTGCTTGCCCCTGGTACCATGTACTTTTTTTTTTTTCTCAATTGGTAGGAAGACCCAAAGTCAATGACAATTGAATCAAGAGACCCAAACTACAACAAGCTATACATGAAAGAGACCTGTTAAACTAGCAGTCCAGAGAGATGTGTGGGATCCATGCTGGGAACAGGGGTGGAAGGAGGTCAACACTGGTGGTGGGATTTGCCTTAATTCACTGTCACTATGTACCTTAAATATAACTGTGAAAGACTCGTAATTCACATTGGTCTCAATAAAAAATTATAAAAACCAAACCAAACCAAATGTGTCTGAGAAGATTGAGCCCAGAACTCAGGTTCTGTGCCTGCAGATTTTTAGTCCCTGTGCTGACCATGCTTTTCAACTCTGTGTGAAGACAGGAACAGGGGCCACCTGAGGTGAACTGTCTCATTCTGAACTCTTCAGAATGTTCAGAGCAGCCGAGGCCACTGGGCAACCCACAGCAGCCCTGGAGTCCTCAGAATTAACTTCCACCTAGATTGTGAGGCTTATTAAAAGATAAGTAATTAAAACGTGCTAATTTGGGGCTTACAGACTCCAAATTAAAACTCAACGGCAACTAAATTAAAGGAACAGCAACTGCAGAAACTTTTTAGAACACAGACCAAAAAGATCTTGTTAACCAAGAAATATTTTATCAGCAACGCTTATCAGAATTGCAGGTGTACAGCAATATGACAGAGAAGACTGGTTTTCTCTTATCTCCATGGGGATAATTCCGTCCACCCAGTGTAGACCCCTCCCACCCCTCTGCCTCTGCATACATGCATGCACTTGTGCATGCACAAACACAAACACACACTCAAAGACACACTTGTTCACATACACAACTCATATACTCACACACCCCCACTGATGCACTTGTCATTTCTACCCTCAACCTGAACCATGTCAGTCCCCAGGATTTTAGAACAAAAACAAAAGGAGACTTGGGTAGACTTAAGTCTGCTTGCATCAAGTAAATAATCTTACCAAATGCTGTTACTGTTTTGGGAAATTATTCTTATTTATCTATCTTTGGCTAGGAGGAATTTTACTTCTCCAGTCTATGGCTGCATGAAGTCTACTAATACAAGTAACTAGACATAAGGGTTTCTAACACCTCTCTACAAGTATCAGCTTTTTACCCCCAGCCCTTCTTTTTCTTTCCTTTTTGTTTCTGAAAAACATCTGGCAGTGCTCAGGGCTTATTCCTGGCTCAGAGATCACTTCTGACAGTGCTTGGATGACCATATGTGGTATAGAAAGAAGATTGAATCTGGGTCAACCATTTGCAAACCAAGTTTCTGCCCACTGGACTGTTGCTCTGGCCCTGCCCTCTTTTTCATTCATTCATTTTTCTTTTTCAAAAATTATTTCTGAGCAACGCTATACTTAGTTCTCGATTAAGTGCTGTGGCTAAATGGGAACAAAAGCCAATGAGCCATCTACCACTGGATCTTGGGGTAGAACCCCAGTGATCAAATGAGCCTCTAAGAAGGTAGGATGGAAAGAACACTGCAAAGTGTGTCTTCCGTGTTTGCTCCCAGTCTCCGGGGAACTCCTCCTCCTCCTTCTTTATACGCCACAGTGCAGCACTGTGGCTAATAAGGATTTCTGGAGTTACAGCCCAACTGTCAGCTGTCACCAAATACTCTATTACTAACGCCAGGATTCCACTCTGTCTGCACCAAAGCCTTTCTGCCATCTTGATCAGACCTGAACCATTTCCTCAAATTTCTTGAGGTGGGAGGACAGAGTTTCTAATTCAAAAAGCATTGCTTTTAGGAACTTGAGCACATAAACCGTCATACTATGTGCCCCTGTTCTGCAGGACAGGAGTGAGGTGAGGGAGTCATGAAATAAAGGCTGGTATTAACAAGTCAGGTAGATTAGAGCACCATTTAGATTTCTGAGTCTCAGACAGTCAGCTTCTGGGATTTGAGAACTTGCCTGGGCTGTACAAGAGGGCAATCAAAAGGGAAAATGCCATGACATATCAAAGTGAGTTCGTCACGGAGGGAGAGTCCCACTTAATGCTGATCTTGGGAGAAAAGCCTCTTTCTCACTCTCTAGCCCCTCCCAGCATTGGCCATACAGCCCCCTGGAACTCACACCCATGCTCAAAGGATGAGCCTCGTCTCTAATTAAGCACGAAAGAACAGATCTAAGCAAACTCCAACAGAATAAAAGTATAAAAGCCGCCTCAATACATGAGTCATGCACTTAAAACAAAGATTTTTTTTAAACTTGATCTTCACTGAATTAACAAAGTATTATGAAAAACAAAGATTAATGTGCTATTTTAATAAGGAACAGGGCTCAACCCCCCAATTCCATTGTGACTTTACCAAAGGGGCCAATTCATATTGTTTTGAGGGTTACCTTGGTAAACAAGTCAATACTCCCTCATTTCACCTGGCCAAATGTTAGCGTGAATGTCAATGTAATTCCTCAAAGAGAACAGCATCCAACTAGGTGCCTAACGAAATGCCACCATGAGCCAGTGATTCAGGGCTCCAAGCTGTCAAAATGCGGAGAAGCATCCTCTGTTTCCCTTTGAACATTTCTCCCCTGAGAATGACACTTATCCAATAGAACTGATTTTTAATGGTGGGCATAAGACTGAACCTATGAAGTAACAAGCTCAAGGTTCTATAATAACTGGGTCAGTATTTCCACCCCAACTCTGCCAGCTTCAAACCAGCTCCATGTAATTGGGAAGCTCTTTTCCTCAGGCCCTCAATGAGGATTGATTTGGAATTAGCTGCTGCTCTGCATTTTCCTCTGCCGGGTTATACAAGTGGTCTGTATACACTAGTCCTGTGAGCTGACCATAGCAGAAGTGTTTGCTGCACAAGTGGTGCTGATACCAGAAAGCACATCCCAGATGACCACACATCAGCCTTCTAGCCTTGGTGGCACTGCATGCCTTCATCTTTATCCTGTAGTTTTAGAACATACCTGCATGTCTCTGTTCTGACACGTGTCTTCTGGTGTCTGAAACCCTGTGTCATTCCAAAGCATGTTGTGTAATGGTGCATATCTGTAGTCTCGGTCCATGATGGTGCATGTTTGCTTATGACATGGCACATATCTGTGGTCCTGTTCATGATGGTGCATGTCTGTGATCTGGCATGTCTGTCATGACTGGTCCAGGCCAGCATTACTGGTCCATATCTGTGTTATGGACACATATATTCAGCCCCCTACATATCCCTGTGGTCCTGATACATATATGTTATCCTGATACATGGATGTTGGACCAATATGATTGATGGCATGCACCAGGCACCTCTCACCTCCCTCTGCTTCACCCTTTCTTCACCCTACTCTCTGTCTCTCTACACTGCTAGGAGCCATTGAGAGCGGGTTTTCTCTTCACATCTCAGATAGCAGACCACTGAGACACAACTTGTCTGCTTAAGGAACAGACAGATTGTACCTTGTTTGTTTGGGTTCTCTAGAAATAGGTGAAAATTCATTTTCTGGAAGATGCCCCCCACTGATCTGATTTTTCTGAGCATCAGAGGCTAACCTGGTGGTTCCCAAGATGGAATTCCTGTACTGCAGAAACCATCAATTGGTAACTTGCTAGAAGAGCTACTTGCAGATCCAGAGGCAGACCTCCTGTTGGGACGCTCTGGAAGGGGAGCCCCAAATCCAACAAGAGAATTTATTCCTGGGTCCCCTCTCAAGGCCGAGGGCCAGGAGGTGTGTGTGTGTGTGGCCCAAAGGACTGAGATCATGCTCTGCATGGGGAGGTTCAGGTTTGGCTCCCTCATAGCAATGCCAGCAGCAGTCTTCAAGTACTAACTACATCAGGAGAGGTCACCATGGGGCCTGGTAGGGATTTTTCTGACCTGGGTTTAATCCTGACATCCCATATGATCCTCTGAGTACCATCAGAAGAGATTACTGAGTGCAGAGTCAAGAGTAAGCCCTGAGTACCAGCAGGTGTGGCTCCAAACAACAACAACAACAACAAGAGGAGTAACACACAAGCATCAACTATTGTGTCTCAAAAGCAAACAAGCTGACAAATCCGAGAGGCCAGAATGTGCCTCAATGTCTGAGTATATGCCTGGAAGATGTGAGGTCTTGGGTTCTAAACCTGATAAGAACATGCCCCCCAAGTGCTTCCTTGAGCTCTGATACCCTGGAGTAGAGCAACACCAAGCACCTTTGAGTGAGGCCAAAAACCCTGTCATGGCTGCTACAACAGAAACCTCCTTGTGGAGCACTAGGCTTGCTTCCAACGTGCTATAGCTTCTGTGTGTCTCTCCGTGACATTCCCAGTTATCTATGCTCAACTTTAAAAAATAGAGGGAAAAGATGACAGTTATTTAGATGTGAACCTGAAGTCTTTATTTTCATTCAGGCCTTTCTATCGCCCCAAACCAAGGCATGTTTCTGCCTGATAAAGTGGAGCCCATCTTCCTCACAGATGAGGCACTGGTCCATTGTTCCAGATCTGGCAGAAGCCCAGGATAACCTCAGCTCCATAGAAGCTGCCGTAGCATGAGCGGGCACTTGTGCCAACAGGATGACACCCACTAAAATTGAGACAGATGGGTGAGAGAACTGAGCACTGAGAGCAAGAGGAGGAGCTGGAACTCCAAGGTGCCCCCTCCACAAACACGCACACATGCTCCGTGAAGCATCCTGAGGGCACTAACAGCACAGCCAGATGCTGATGAAAAGAACAGACAGAGACTCTCCAAGCACTTTCGTCCCCAGATGTGGCACCTATGTGGGCAATGAGCAGGTGACACAGTCTCCTGAATTCACTCCAGATTCCTGAAGCACTGCCACGGTTGCCCTGTGTGAGAGACTAAACAAAATACTCACCACCAGGCTAGTGAATCCTTCAGTGTTCTTCTGAGAAGACAGTATACCATTGTTAGTCCTTATAATTTTATTTTATTGTAGTTTTTTTGGGGGGATGATCCACACTTGGCAATGTTCAGGGGTTACTCCTAGATCTGCACTCAGCAATTACTCCTGGTGGCACTCAGGGGACCATATAGAATGCTGGGGATAGAACCTAGTTTAGCCCTGTAAGGCAAGCATCTCACCTGTTGTACTATCATTTCAGTTCCAGCCCTTATAATTTTATAGTGAATTTATAATTTCTTTTCTTTGACAATTTAAAAGTATGTTAAAAAAGAGAAAGAGTCAATAAAGTTAAGTTTGACTACAAATACTCAATAAGGAGCAAGCTGCCTACTGTATTAAGAGTGGCTAAGAGTAATTCCCCTGATTCAATGTTAAAATGTACCTGGGATATTACTGTGAATGATATGTAAGCCACTATGATTAAAATAAAAATTATATTTAAAAAAAGAGTGGCTAAGAGGACAAGCAGACATAGAACTTAGTCCAGAGACTATAGACTAGTTGACATATTTTACCAATGTTACATCTACCCACCTGTCTCTTATCATCCATTCATTTCTCTAGGTATCTGTGTATGCATATATGTACCTATAAACCTTCATATTATCCACATACCCACTGTTCATGTATATTTGACTCTATCCAAACATTCACCATCTAGCTTATGTCCATCCACCCATTCCCTAATATTGGTCTACTTCCTGAAATTCTGCACCTCTCTTGATTTGTTCTCTTGGCACTATGGTGTCACAGTCTCTCTGAGCAGGGCTGTTGTTTTGCTTTGGCCAAAGTTTATGGCCAAATAGTTTATGAACAGAAGGCATGGACCCAGCTGATCTGTTCTTCACCCCTCTGCCGTGGGTAAGAAGAATCCGGTCTAACCTAGAGTCCAAGAATAAGGGGTGGTCCTTAATGTTGAGCCTCCCCAACACAGACAGAACCAGCTGGCCCCCTGCTGACCCACAGACACGTGAACATAATTAGGGAGTGCTATTTTAAGCCAACGAGTTTGGAGTGATTAATTACAGAGCAATAGCTGAGCGACGCAATGCCTTGTGTTTCAACACCCTAAATTCATTGTGTCACAGCTCAAATAACTGTGTAAGTATTTTCTCCAGCACAGCATGTGGCTCAAAAGGGCATCGGTAATATTTATTGACTGAATGGGTCTCTGTCATCCTTCCCAACCTACTATTCCAACTTCAACTCTGAGAGATGGACAAATCAGGCCCCCACCTCAAAAGAGACAGAAGGAAATCTTTACCCTTCTTGTAACTAAGAAGGTAGACATGCTTGGAAACAGGGTCTTCACAGTAGTCATTATACTGACCCAAGGTTACTCACTTGGTTGACATGTGACAAGTTGGTGTGACCCAACTCGATGGTATATTTATAAACAAACAAACAACAACAACAAACAAACAACTGGGACATAGACACATATGCAGGAAAGACAGAGACAGAGCTAAACTGTGACTGGAGCAATTTGGTCAGCAGTCCAGAAACACCAACAACTGCACAAAACACCCACAGATATTATTGAGTGCTCGCCCTGGCAATGCTCCTAATGTCCAACATCAGGCTCTAGGGGCTGGAACTTCACCCTAGTGACCACAGATCACAATCTACCCCACGACTTCCCTTTTGGAACTGTGTAAAATGGCTGACACCATTAGCAGAGAAGCAGCCCCTCCGTCACCCTGAGCCAAGAAGATCAGTTTCTGCAGGACCCCAACTCTGAAGTGTTAATGACCAGTTCAATTGTGCACATGGTTTCATGGATGAGAACCCACAGAAATGAAGGCTACAGCAAAAGTGGACAGACAGATAACTACAGCCATGAATGCTTCTCAGGTGGAAGCCGGCCATCACACAGTGCGGGGGCCACTGCCCACACCCTGCCCACATCCCAGCCCACCCATGCTCTTCCTAGCCGAGTGGTCTTTCTTTGGGTGCAGACTGCTCCCTTCTGTTCCTGTGCATGTGTACAGAAATACAATTAGGGGAGGAAGAATGTGGAAAAGAAAGAGAATATGATAAATGCCATTGGGGTTCTTGGGTTTTAACTGCTGGGTAAAAATCACAGTGTGGTGCTTGCATGCAAGAGAGAACATAAATAAGACAACTGTTCACGCAGACAGTGTTTTGGTCTCATTTTGTACCTGCCACCTCCCATTAAGAGATACATCTTGCAGTGAATTTCAGACGCATCACCTTCCTTTTGTCTTTAGAATATTTCTATTTCCATTAGGAAGACCTATTCAGAGGCAAATTTTTGTGTTTGGAAATTGCATTTAGTGGAATCTATCTCCAAAGAACGCAAGCGCATATCTACAGCATCTGGCGCTTGCATGTGTCCTGATTGGTGAAAACAGCTTTATTTACCGCAGGTAGAGACCCAGCCACAGGCTGGCAGGTGGCAGGTTGGCAGGACCCGCTTGTGATGTCATCTGCATGGCTGAGAGTAGGCCCTGTGCAGACCAACCCCCGAGGCACCACCAGAATGGAACACTAGTCAATCAACTTCAGAGAAGGAAAAAGGCAGAAAATTCCTGGCTGTACTGAATGGAAATACCTTAAAACAGTTACCTCTAGAGATTTACATTTGACTGAGTATAAAATATGGTACTTGCAGGTTTTATTAACACTGTCAGGGTAAAAAAGAAAAACAAGCTAATGTGTGTCTGCTGACCCAGGAAGAAGGTGCCTCTTCTTGCCCTTGCAGATAGTGGGAGCTTCCCAGCCCATAGAGATCTTGCAAGGCCTTCCACTATGGTGCACACGGCAGAACTCATGCCTCTGGTAGGTTAGGCTTCCTCTCTTGAACAGAATCAGGGGCACTGTAACTCCACCCTGAATTTAGGTGTAGCTACCTGAGACCCACCCATTTCTGGGAGGGGTCTTGGGAACCAGATATTATGTGTGACCTTACCTGCAAGACCCCTCCCATTCCTGGGAGGGGTCTTGAAAAAGGTAGATAAGCCTTTGAGCCAGGGGATTAGGGCGGCTGCCCTGCTGGGCTCTCTGGCTTTAGGGTCTTTGCCTCTTTTGGTTTTTGACCAGGATGGAGGTCAAAGGAAAATGGCTGAAAGGAGTTAAGACACAGACAGGGCTAGCCTAGAATGGCTGAATGCTTAATTGGTTATGATGTAGGCCACACACATGTGGTGGATAGGGTATGAATAAAGCTGATGCTTCCTGATGCCTGTCTCTGGATGAGTCTGATTCTGCCGTTTACCTAACCTGGGACCCGCCGGCTGGATGGGGGTTGCGGAGCCACGTGGCCTGGGATGGCATCCTTCACCATCCAGCCCCATCTTTAATTATTTGATTCTACAGGGCACCACCCACACACCCTGCAGTTCTACTGCTGGCCTTTCTGACTCTGGACTCTGGGGACTTCCTCCCTGCTGCTCCCTCAGACAAGCATTGTGAACAGGAAGGCTGCATGCTGCCTGCCATCTCCTCAAACTTGTGGGAAGGGCAGCACATCGTTGCAGAAATAGGGGCAGAGACAGAGCCAGGGCTAGCAGCAGAAAACGATGACAGACTATAGGGAGCACTGAGCCATCTTCCTTTTTGCCTCCTGACTGTTGAAGACTGAGGGACAGAAGGGAAGAGGAAAAAAACCTCCCTTCAAGACAAACTCAGAATTTCCAAAAATACTTTCAAGATGCAGCAAGTAATAAGGAGGCCCCAAATTCACACACAGAGATGGAATTCATTGGGAATAAGCAAGAGCAACAGAAAAATCAGGATAACGACTGTACAATTCACATCCTACTGATTTTCAAGCACCCAACTAAGGGGTCTCTGGATGCAGCTGTGGGGTGAGGCGCCCAGCAGATTTGAGCTATGAGCTCAGTCCCTGGCACCAACTGCCATACAGTGTGAGTTCCATAGCTCTCAAGGGTGCTCTGCAGTGCCTGATGTTGGTAGCCTGGAGCAACAGTAAAATGAATGAACCATTACTCGGATGAAAAAGAAGAAAGACAGAAACAGTGTGATAATAAAACAAAATAAGTGACTATAAAAATATCCTATTTCATGGCAAAATGTCAAAATCATTGTTTATTAAAACATGCATGAGGAAACACCTCCACCGCCATGAATTCTCTTCAATGTTGTATTGGAGAGTAGCCAGTAAAATCAGAACAAGCAATGTTTTCTTAAACTCTAGGACAACATTTGAAGAGTGAAAGGCTAAATGAGAGCTGTTGATCGCAAATCCACAGAGGTCTGAAGTGGCAAAACGGACAGAGCCCTTACAAATCCCAGGGTCGTGGTCCAAGATGAGGCATTTCACAGCACAGTGAAGGATGTGTGCCTGCAGAGAAGCCACCTCCACAGTGATCAGAGAACCAGGATGTGCGACCTCACACCTATCGTAGCTGCAAAGTTAGCAAGATCAGCAGGTGAGATGGAGCATGATGGCTTATGTGGGTTAAAATCTGGCCCCCCAAACCACACACCATTGCTAAACTCAGTGATTACAATAGCTTAGGGTATGATTCCCTGCAGCCATGCTAACAGTGCATGTTGTGTGCGTGTATGTGTGTGTATGTGTGTGTGTGTGTGTCTGTGTGTGAGAGAGCGAGCTATCTGGGATTGTGAAACAAAGCTTTCAGCCTGTGTATGTGTGCTGAGATTGTGAAAAGAAGCTCAATGTGTGTGTGTGTGTGTGTGTGTGTGTGTGTGTGTGTGTGCGCGCGCGCGCGCACGTGCGTGCTCATGTGCTGGAATTGTGCAGTGAAATACAGTGAACCTGCAGGCTGTGTGCTTTTGGGCAGATTGGTATGTATTTATACATGAAGTCTTATACCACAGAGAAGGCACTAAAGATACACTCACCCATGTGAGCCTATCACAAATAACTGTGCTCTGAAAAGACACAAGAAATAGGATCATACATTGCTTATAGCATTGGATGCATTTTAAAATGTGCTAAAACACCCTATTTTAGGGGTATCTCAATCTGCATTAAAGAGATAAAGAAAATGAGATTCATATACAAAGAATTCAGAATGCTGATTATTTTCTGTGGAGGGTGGATAAAATTGGCAAAGGCTCTGAAAGGAATCTGAAAGGTTTATGTCTTACTTTTGAAGTAGGAGGTTGAGTACTTGAGCATGGGTGAAAAATGCCTTCTATAGCCATGATAATTATTGCATGGATGACATTTGTAATCATTAAATAAATGGAATAAAGCATGAAAGGATTCAGAGTGTAGATCATGAAGCTCTGAAATATGTTGAACAAAGCTGTGCAACATGGAAGAAGATGGTCTGTGCTGGGCCATTCTGAGTTCTCAGCGCCCACAATACATATGAGTGAGGTTAGCCATGCCTCAGGGGAAGTGTCTAAAGAGATGATGGGAGACACTGATGAGTAGACATTGTTGTACAGAAAAATGACAAAGGCCATTAGATAGGAAGTATTCCTTGATGACAAGGATGAATTAAAGTAGAACCCTGTACCTAGGCACACACCCACTAATGAAGGGAGTATCGTCAAAGCTGTTAGAGGGAGGCCATCGATCACCCCAAGGAACAAAACTTGTTAACTTGTTTGAGAGAACAAGGCCTTTTAGCCATTGAGTTATTTGTCTGAATTTCATGGAACATGAAGTTAAATTTCTAATATAAAACAATTGTCTACCTTGGTTTACATACCCAGAAAATTATTGTTTAGGATAAAACTGAGGAAAAAAGGCTCAGATAAACAGGATAAAGAGGTCATCACCCCTTGATTCTCACTGTAGAGGCTCAGAAAGAAAGAATGTGAACCCAGAGGAAAGGGAAAGAATTCAGGGGTGGGGGAACAGAGAAAAAAAGAAAGAGAATTTAGGGTAGGAGCAACAGTACAGCAGGGAGCTCGCTTGCCTTGCATGCTGCCTACTGGCATTTGATTCCTGGCATCCCACATGGTCCCCTGAGGACCACCAGGAGTAATTCTGAGTGAAGAGCCAGGAGTAATCTCTGAGTATCACAAACTGTGACTCCCCAAACAAATCTCCCCCATCTGAAAAGATGAACAAGAAGTCTGTAGTTGCTCAGAAATAGATAAAATGCTGAAAAGTTGATCAATTCTGATAACTGCTTTTGTTTTTGTGTGGAAATTACTTTGAGTAACTAAAAGGAAGCAAGGCTAAGTTGAAATAAGATATCTGATAAATAGTTAAAACAAAATAAAGTATGCCAAGGTTCCCAATTAGTTAAAGAGAAAGACAGAAATAGAGCATAAAACATTCTCAGAAACATTGAGAAACACATGTTAAGGCTTCATTTATTTGTTTTGGGGCCACACCCAGCAGTGTTCAGGATTTTTGCTCTGCACTCAGGGATCACTCCTACAGTGTTCAGGGGACCATAAGGTGTACTAAAAATTAAACCTTGGCCAGCCATGTGCAAGACAAGCACTTTCTCCACTGTGCTATCTCCCCAGTCCCAAGCGTGTTAAGATTTCAAGGGTAAATGTTCAAGAAAAAAAAAAGTGTTAATTCTAGCTTCCAGACCAGTGAGTAAATTTTAGAAGGATACAGATAATATCTCATTATAACAGAAGGCATAAGAACTTCAAGGAAGAAACATGGTAAATGAAAATGATGAAAACCAGAACATGGGGAAAATTTTAATTTTATCAGGAATCATAATGAACATAAATGAACCAAATTACAACTTTTGCAAATGAGAAACAGCATATCCACACTGACCTCCTGACTATTGCTCTCCCACACCTGCTCTTGCAGGTGGCAACACCATATTCCGGTAGCTCAGACCCAAATTTACCTCATCTCCATACTTCATCCATCACAAACCTTCTACCTCTCTCCTGAGTGAGCCTGGCTGCCATCACACTGATGGATTATTTTCTACCTGGTCCTCTGCATGCCTCTGTGCTTCCCTCTTTTAATTTTTTCTTACAAGGCCAGTTCTAGGAGTTCTTTAAAAGCACAATTCAGGGGATTAGGGATGGGTACAGTTTTAGTTCCCTATATCACTCTACATGCCAATGAAATCCCATCAACACTGCTGGTTACGACTCCCAGCATCACAGCCAGGCCTGAGATATCCCACAAACACCACAGCTAAATGTGCCATGCCCAATGGATACCACAACCCAGCGTGCAGTTGGAAAGTCATGACAACAGAAACAGTAGAGGGCAGGGAAGGGGGAAAATTAAAAAAAAATTAAAGCAAGACAAAATCAAGCAAAAATACAATTATGATTAAGCACCTTTCATCCTTAAATGCTCATGTCCTCATCTCTTAAAGTCAAACTGGCATCCTTACAATGACACTTACAGTATTATTTCTTTTAATGACAAACCTTCCCAATGGTGCACATTGTGTTCAAAACTATTTTCTATATGGTAGTCTGATAACACAATTGTCAGGATACTGAGAGCAATTTTTTAAACATTTTTACCTTAAAACATTTACATTTTCTGCTTGAATCTTCAGAAACGGAGGCAAAAAAGAGCCCTGAATAGGGGAAGGAAACAGCCCTTGGTTTTTTTTCCTGGATCACCAGAGACCTCTGAAGAAGTCTGGATGGAGGAGCAGGCAGATTCTGGGAAGGAATGTGGCTACAGGAGATACTCAGGGCCTCTCAGCACCGAGTCCTGGCCACAGACCCCACAGGAGCCCAGACAGTGATACTGATTCTGTTGACACCAATTAGAGGTAACAAGAAAAATGAGAGGGCATAAAGCCACTTAATGAAAACAACATTTTCTCAGGGTAGTTGCAGCATATTCTACCTGCACGAAGGTCAGTTCAATGCCCTCTCTATCCAGCATCGCCCTGACTTCAGAAATTGCCCCCAATTAATTTTTATGTGATATTATACACGAAAACTCAAATATTATTGGGGTCCAGGTTATCGGGCCAGTTGGGAACAAATCATCTGATATTTTTTTTCCTGGTCATGCTGCTTCTTTACACGTTCGTCCTTGCAAAAATGAACAACTTTGCATCTGTTTTATTATCGAGTATGATTTATGAGGTGGCCAAATTAGGAAATAAACCACTTCTTATAATTACCACTTGCATCAGAATGCCTTTCTTAGTCTCTTTAGTTAATGGTAGAGATGACAGGAGAATTCATAGAAGGTTTAGAAAATCATAGATACTTCACAGTATTGGGCTCAATGAAAGATATCCTGACCAGCAAGGAAAAAATCACAAGAAGTACAGTTTAGCTTTCTCTCTGGATTTCTTGAAGGTAGAGCTCCAGCTGAGGAGAAAAATGCATTCTAGAGCTCTTGTTCCTCTTGACTACTTGGTGAACCAGGTTGCTGTCTTCTCCCTGAATGTGAGAAACATAATTAGTAAGGCCAGACTATTTGCCCAGGTTAGTTATAAGTTGAGAGTTCGGCTTAAAACCTCCTGATTTACGTGAATTCTTTGAGTCAACGGATTCCTTTTAGAACCCGGGTACTTAGTTTTATATATTTTCTGGACAATTAAATATTTTTGATGGAAAATTCTATGTCTCATGACTGATGTCAGTTCCCAGTTCCTGACTGCATACAAATTTACTCGTGCAAGTGTGTGTGCACGTGCATCTGCATGCATGAAGGGATATCTGAGACCCCTGCTGCAGAAGGCAGGCCTCTCTGGTCCCCAATTCCAGGGCTTAGTGTGCCTCAGAGTCCTCCTATTGCTTTGCTGTGTGAAGGCCTGGCTTGAGCAATTCCTTCTTCTCTAAAGTTGGTTTTCCAAGGAACTCTTGAGTGGTCTATGATTCCCACTCTAGCAGAGGTGGCCTGAAATGTGGTATGAGGTACAACTGTTGGCTCTCTGGGTGAGAAGGGATCCAGCACAGTGTGATCTTCTGTCTATGATAAATGTGTCTCTCTGGAGAAGAGACCCTGTGCACAGCCCATGTCCTGGGGTGCACATGCTTGGGAAGGGCCAGTCCTGTCATCTGGGGCGACAGCATCATACATCAGGGCGCTATACCTCAGTGAAGGCTGCAACCTCATGATGGGTGGCAGGGAGAGAACCCCAAACTCATCAGCTGGGGATTTCTAGGCTTGGTCCAGCCTGGCTCTGGGTCTGGTCCCAGGGACACAACCTCTCTGGGTGTCCCTGAGATGTTTCCTAGTCTTGCCTCTGAGGCAGTGAGTTGGAGTGACTCCCATTGGAGCTGCATCTGAAAAGCCTTGACTCTGTGTTGACCCTGCCAGAGCACTCAAAGGCCACCACAGACCAGTACCTGCCAAGTTCCTCGAGGTCACCTCTGTGGGGAGGCAGGAACTCACTGGGCTTATGGACTCAAGGGGCTCATGAGGGACCAAGAGGTCTCACAGGCTTCACAAGGGCCACGGGGGCTGGTGTCTTCTGCTTCCTGTGCTGCCCAGTGGGGGTGGTGGGACCTACTTGCTCTGTGCCAGGTGAGGCTGTAAGTGCTCTTGGCCATGCAAGGACAATTGGGGACTATGTCAGTTCACATACCCTTGGTGGGAACCTTGGTGTGAGTGTTGGATGCGGGTTGGGGTCCCCATAACCCCTGGGGTACCTGAAACTTCCACCCAGCAGACCTCCTAGGGGTTTCCCAGGGCAGTAAGGAAGAGTCCCAGCCCCATCCTGGCCCTGTCACCATCCCCAACCTAGTCCCTGGCTCTGCCCTGACCCCACCCCTGCCCCTATCTCGGTGGGTTTGGCGTCTGTGCTGAGATCAGTGGTAAAGTGAAGTTGGCATCGTGTGGCAGTGATTACAGAGTGTGGGTGCAGCTGCCAGGCTTTGGCAGGGAGGGACTCCTGCACCTCCTCCCTGCATTGCCCCAGTTTCCAGCTGCGAGACCCGGTGCCCATGATTTTCCGGCTTGGTTCACAGCTCTTTCGAGACTAAGAGGAATCTATGGAGCTGGTGGGTGAGCCTTCAAGGCTTCTGGAAGTACAGAAAGGAGGGGGGGGGGGCTGTCCTCATTCTCTCGTGAATTTTTAGTGAAAAGGGAAGAAATGAAAAGAATTTGAGATGTTGTGGAACCGAACTATCGGTCTGATCAAAATATGTTCCGTCAAGGTAACTCGTGAGCTGTTGTAAAAATCAAGTGTGACCAATGGCAAAGCGAGTCAGAGGCTTTGTGAAGAAAGACCTCGGGATAAAAGCGTCGGGAGGATTAAAGGTAGATTGAGTGCAGAAGGAACAGGGCTTTGGCAGCATTCGTGGAGCAGAGCGGGGTTTTGTCCAGCAGCAAAAGAGTGATCCCAAACTGCAGGGGGAAAGTAGCACAATGTCACCCCAGAAGTCGGGCTGCAGACGTGAAGAAAGAAAAGCTCTTGTGTGAAATACAGACAGATGAGGGAAGGCCTAGAGTAGAGGGGGTGCGGCGGGAGAGGTCTGTGTCCCTTTACAGAAGGAACTGTCCTGGGGCAGGAAGAAGAGGAAAACAAGGGCAAGGAGTTGACACGAATTTCTTCCTAAAGGAAAAGGGTAGAAGCTAAAGGTTTTGTGCTGAATCAAAGGGCAGGAGCAGCATCTCTTCTCTTCTTCCTTCTGGAGAGAGCCTGTCTGGGGGCCTTCCCAGCAGAAGCACCAATGAGACTTGCTTTTCTTGAGGAGGTTTTTATGCATGGCACGTTTTCCTGTGATGATATCCTTATCACATAGTGATGTTTTCTTAACACTAGACACAGAAAAGGGTGCACACAAGGATATACGAGAGGAGACATGATGTAATCGTGTTACAAATGAAAGACACATGGCAAATAGACGGAGGTCTCCAAGAGGCTAAGAGAATTAGAGAGCTCCAGGAGGTGCTTTTAAATCAAAGTGTACTTTTGGCAAGAAAAAAGGAGAAACGTTTTGTTCCTCTTGTTCTGTGCCTGTGATGGGATGTTCATGTGTGTGAACGCGTGTGTTCCATGTGATGTATAGCTGGCATGAGTCCATCTGTGCCATGGGGCTGTGATATGTGGTATGTCCAATGTAATGTGTAGCTGGCATGAGCGCATGTATGTTCTAAGGTTGTGGTGTATATAGTGTGTGCTTATGTGTGTTGTGGGCGTGCCCTTCTGTACTATGGATATACATGGTTACTGTACCTGGCATGTGTGGCTCTGATGTATGTGTGTGCAGAAGTGTGCAGTATGCCGTGTACCTTGTCAATGCATGCATGTTGCGGGTCTGATATACATACATGTGGTGTGATCCTACCATGTTGCATGTGAAAACGGGTATGTGTGTGGTTAATGTGCCTGGCATCCATGAATGTATGTTATGGGTCTGTGATGTGCACCTGCCACATGCATAAGCATATACGTGGGATTAGCATATACCTGGCACGAGTTTTTGCATGCTGGTCTTTGAGGTGCGTGACTACACATATGTAAAGTATGATCTATACCTGGCAGGAGTGAATATATATGCTCTGGCTTTCTGGTATGCATATATGTACAGCATGCTTTGTACCTGACATGAATCCATGCTTGTTATGGGTCTGATGAGCATGTGTCTGCATACATGTGAAGTATGTTGTATACCTTGAACAAATGCACATATGTTGGTCTTTGGTACGTGATACTGTGTACGCATGAAGTACGGTGTGCACCTTGCATCCATGCGTATATGTCATGCATGTGCACACATGTAGTGTGGCATGTACCTGACTGGGTGCATAATCTCATGGATCTGGTGGGCACGTGTCTGCAGAAATGTGAAGTATGAAGTGTATCTGACATGAGAACACACATGTCAGTCTTTAGTGTGCATGTATATGTATATTTTTAGTATGACATATACCTGGTATGTGCATGTATGTAGTGGGTATGTATACACACTTACGGTATATTTTGTACCTGATATCGATGCATGTATGTGTGAGTCTGTGGTGTGCATGTGGGTCCATGTGTGCAAGATACTGTGTGCCTGGGCACAGTGTTTCTATGTCATGGGTTTGTGGTATATTTGTATGAGCACATATGTACAACTTGCTGTATATCCTTAACGAGCAACACATATCATGCATGAGTGGTTGCATGTATGTGATGTGGGCATATCATGGCGCACTGCTTAATGTTCATGTTTATGGCGTGGTGAGTGTACATTGCATGTATGTTGTGGGCACTTGATGAGACCCCAGGTTGAGCAATGTAACACTAGGTAGATAGTGTGAAATAATTAGTTAACTTGGATTGGATGGAGCAGAAGGGGTCAGAACTTCCTTAAAGGGGTCACAGGCCAAAGAAAGTCGGCGCTTTGGGGTGTAGTGAGAGGATGGGGAGGACCAAGTTCCGGACTGCCGAGCAGCGGGAATGGCCCAGTGTGGCATGTGATCTAGAACCATCACTTGTCTCTGGCCTCCATGGTGGCAGAGGTGCTGCCAAGGGCCTGTCTGGTCTCCAGGCTCATCTGCCACAGACTAGGGCAGGAGACCACAGAGCCCAACAGCGCTGAGTCCAGCAGGGATGGCCGCTGTGGTGCAGGGCGGGAAGGCAGGCTGCAGGCATCACTTCCCATCCAGCGTGAACCCAACACACCCACAAGCAAGTTGCCTTTTGGAAGTGCCACGTGAAGGTGTTGATTCACCTGAGTTCAGAGCTTGCCATGATCTTCCCCTAGGAGGAGGGCCAGAGCTGATTTCCTTTATTTTCATGTTTATATATTTTGAATTCAACAGAATACATTATCCTATTTTCATTGGGAAGATTTTCTTCCTGAAGAAAAGCAGCAATGACCTCCACATAGCAACAAAATAAATAAGTTTTTTAAAAATATTGTAGTATATTTTGGCAGATTTAATTGGGCTTGTAAGTACCACCACCACCACCAAGATAAAGAAGGGTTCTACTCCCCAGTTCCCACATGCCCTGGGTTTTTCAGTTGATCTCCTCACCCCCAAAGACTGACCTTTGACTTGTTTGGGCTTTTGCCTGAATGAATTTAGGCTTCTTATAGAGATGCTCCCTCAGAGAAATGCACGGGAAGGTCTAGAGACATAACTTTTTTGTTGCCTGGGTAGGTATAGGGTCACTCCAGTCCCTGTTGGGTCACTTGTGGGAACTTGTACGTGTCTTGTCTTGGAGCAAAGGTCTTGATTCAGGGGGCACTGTGGAGTGGGGCTCTCTCCTCTGAGAGAGTGTGAGGACTGTGTTAGGGCAGGCAGGTGTATCCCAGGGCACTGCTGTCCTTGGCTTCTCTTCCAACCTCTTGGCACCGTGTTGGCTCTGGGCTCTGCCTGATTCCAATGCTTGGCAATTTCTTTAGAATCGTGTCAAATTTCTTAAAAAACTTAGCTTCAATTCAATTCAGTTCTATTCTAAAAGGCCGATAGTTATATCTTACTGTGGTTTCAAATTACAATTCTCTGATTACAAATTGAAAATCTATTCATGGGTTTATTAATAGTCCATTTTCTTTGATGATTTGTATATTCAAATATCTTTTCCATTTTTGTTGTTATTGGCTTCTGAACCACAACCTACTGATGCTCAGGGCTTTTTCCTGCCTCAGGTACCCCTTCTGGCGGCATTTGGGATCTATGTGAGGTGTCAAGGACCTAATAAGGGTTGGCTGAACACAGCACCTTCACCCCTGTATTGTCCCCTAGTCTCCCTGGTTTTTATTTTGTTTTGTTTTGTTTTTTGTTTTGGGAGGGGGTTGGATCACACCCGGCAGCGGTCAAGGGTTACTCCTGGCTCTATGCTCAGAAATCGCTCCTGGCAGGATTGGGAGACCATATGGGATGCTGGGATTCGAACCATCGACCTTCTGCATGCTAGGCAAACGCCTTTACCTCCATGCTATCTCTACAGCCCCTAGTCTCCCTGTTTTATTTGGCTGTTTTGAATTGAATTTTGAACGTTCTTTATGTAACATAGATAGAAATTCCATATTGGATAAATGATTTGCAAATATTTTCTTCCTCTCATAGCTTGGCTTCATATTTTTTCTTTGAAGAGTAAGTGTTAATCACTTTTTATGAGGTCCAATCATCAAATGTTTTTATTTACAGATTATGCTTAGGGTGTGGTCTATAAGACATTGATGTCTAAAAGAATAACAACAATTTTGTGTTTTCTAGTAGAAGTTCGGTGGTTTTAAGTTTGACAACTGGATGTATGATCAATCTATTGATTTTAAAAAATATATCTGTTATAGGGGGAGGGGAATAATATCTTTTATAAACAGTAAGAAATAGGGATTAAAATTTATTTTTTCGAAGATTCTCCATAGTCTGTTCAGTTGTCTGAGCATCATTTAGGGAAATGCTTTTACTTTCTTCACTGAGTTGTCTTCTCTTGCACCTCCTCCAACCATCAATTAGTACTGAGAAGGGCTTAATTCTATTGTCTCTTTTCTGTTGCATTTTTTTTTATTGATCTGATCTTTTGTTGACTTCTCTTTTGACTTTCTTAGTCTTACAGAAAGTTTGGAAATGAATTAGTATGTATTTTCATCTCTGTTCACTTTTTAAAAACTTGTTTTGACATTAGTCAATTTATTATTATTAAATTACATTATTACTCTAGTTTCTTTGACTATTAAGTGCATATATAAAGTAGCCTGTTTATTTCCAGAAAGATAGCTCTCTGTGGGATTAGATGGGATTAGATAGGATCCATAGATCAATTTGGAGAATTGACATGCCCAGGGATTTGTCATACCCACAGATTTGAATTTCCCACCTGGGACCTGCTCTGCCTCGCCAATGATTTCCTTTATCAGTGTTTTGGTTTTCAGCATATAGACCTGCCACTTCTTTGATAAGACTTGTACATATAAATTTCATTTTGGTGCTACTGGAAGTTGTGCTTAAACAATTTGAGTTTCTGATTATTCACTGCTAGTACAGATGGTGGCCCACTTCTCATGTTTCTACTCACAGTAGTTACAGAACTGATAACGTGAGGAGAAGGTGTTGGGAATTTTATCTTTCTTCAGACAATAACCATCCATGATGAGGGGCAGCACCCAGGACCCAAAGTCTGTGCACTACATGCTGGTCTTGAGAGTGGTGGCATCCACGGACACACAGAACATGGTGCTCTGCAGTGGTTCTGGAGTTCTTCCTTGAGTCTCAGTGAATCTAGTTCTATGAGATAGACCACATTGTGGTTGCAGGTTCTGGGCCAGAGGGCACTGTCTCCCTTTGCCAGTCAAAGCATATCCTTTGGCTTGATAGGTGGTATGTAATAAATGCATCCTCTAACTGTGTTTTTTCTCCATCTATGAAATATCTTCCACCTGTGATTTACCTTCACATGTGATCTATTCTCTGTGATCTATTCTCCACTCATAATATAATCTTCATCTGTGATTTATCCTCCACATGTGATATACTTTTCACCTGTGATTTATTGTCTGTGATATAGTTGCTCCTGTGATTTAATCTCCACCTGTGCTTTATTTTCTGCCTATTATGTATTCTCCACCTATAATATATTGACCATATGTAATATTTTCCCCACCTATGATATATTTTCCACCTGTGACATAATTTCTAGCTCTGATATGTTTCCCACATGTGATTTATTTTCCACCTGTGATTCTTTCTTCACTTATGATACACTCTTCTCCTATAATTTATTATCTACCTATGATATATTCTCACCTCTGATGTTTTCTCCTTAGGATGGATTTGTTGGGATAGAACCCATGGCAAGTCAAGGACGATCTGCATATAGAAATATGATCAAACTTTCATGTTACCATTGTATTCTTCAACCTTGATACACTAATTAGTTTTAATAGTCTCTTTTGAAGCTTCCTTGCAATTTTCTACATAGACAATTATGTCATTTGCAAGCTGAAGCAGTTTTGTCTTCCATCCCATGTGCATGCCTTTTATCTCTTTGCTTGTGTCTCTATTGTAGTTTCCCCCCTTTTTTTAGCCCATTGTTCTAGCCTGTCACAAACTCTGGAATCATGAAACTGTCACCTAGTCTTTCCACAGTTGATCAAAAGTTCATCTATTCCTCATTACTTTTTTAATTTAAAAGTTCTAAACCATATTATTTAAAAAAAAACAAGACTATTTGTTAGCTAGAACTTTTCAATGATTTTGGTGCATAAAAATGTAAAATGAATCCCTTGTATCTATTCTAGAGCTTAAGATCTTAAATTATGCTCATGTTTCTTCTCTCTTCCACTGTGTCTCCTGGGTCCAAAACTTGGATTATTTTAAGCATATCATGAAAACAAAGCGTAAGTTCTGTGGTTCACTCTTTAAAGATAGAAATGGCATTGTCTTCATATTTTTGTCTATAGCATAGCTCAGCCTCTTGTACTTTATAGGTTCAAGAAAAGTTTATTAAACTAAACTTGTATGGAAACTCTTGTTATTGCAGTTCTAGAAAATGTACTTTGTTCCTTGCAAATAAATCCAGATTATGTTGAAGCAATTGACTGTGCATCCTTATTTAAACAATCTTCTTTCGAAAACATGCTAACACATGCAATGTGCTACAAGTCATACTTAAATATAAGTCTGAAAAAATTGTGAAGCAGCATAGCTAAACACCCAACCTAAGGACTGGAATTTACCTAGTCACCAGAGCCTTGACTTCCTCCAAAGTCTGCACTCATAGTGTCCATAAGAGAGACTTCTCCTGAATTTTATCACTCATATTCTGCATGATTTTATATATGTGTAGATGCATTTCCTTACCAGGTGCTAAATATTAGGTGTCAGAGAGATAATACAGATGTGGCATGTGCCTTACATGCAACTGACCCCAGTTTGGTGCTAGCACCACATGTTCCCTAGGCACACATTGTGCAGCCCTGGAAGCCTTTGAACGATGCCAGGGTAGGGCTAGTGTTCCCAACCCCATCAGTGCCACATTCTCCCATCCTCACACAGAGCCACGAGCACCATCAACCCTACATCCTTCATATCCTCACACAGAGGCATCAACCCATTAGTCTGGGAATCTCCAGGAAGGCCTCAGACCTCAGGAATCTGCCCAGAGAATCCCTCCACTGTACATCTTACAACCCCCATCGAAAAAAGTGACATTTTATGTGTTGCTCTAATACTGGTATTTATTAAAAAAAAATGCTATCATATTGCATTTGGATTTCTGACCATTTTTTATTCAGGGTATTAAGACAATGCATATTTTATGTAAATTTTGCATTGATTTAACTTAAGTATGTCACCTTTATTTCTGTCTGTTCCATTCTTTCCTCTCTGCTGGTGTATACTACAATCTGTTAGTCACCATTGCAGATTTTCACTTTGCATCCAATCCCTTCATGTGGCATCTGTAGCCTTCTGAAAGAACCTTTGCTTTCTTCCATGGGTCTGCACATTTACCTGCTTTGAATCCTGTGATACTTGGATACCATCTGTGCTTTAGGAAGCTGAGGTTCTTATTAAAATCATGGGGAAATCTTTCACTTTATTTTCTCTATTTCTGATGGTTTACCTTTCTTCATATATACCTGCATTTTTATTGGATACTATTTTCCTTCTGCTTAAATTACCTTGTGTAATGTGAGTGTTGTACTAGCGCCCCAAATTTCCAACAATGAATCCTAGCTTTTGTTTGTCTGAAAGTCTTCATTTTGCCTTCCCTTCTTTTCTTTCTCTAATTAAAGTCTTTTAGCTTATGCACAAAGAGCTAGTACAGTTCCTGCTGTCAGATAACTGTCTGATGACCAATTCCAGCTGTCTTCTGAGTCCAACTTGATGAAGCCAATGTCCTTTATGACTAGTGGAAACACGTGGGCACATTTTTGTTTGTTTATTTTTGTTTGGGGGCTACACCTATTGGAAAAAGGGTTTATCCTTTGGTTGCACTCAGGAACTACTCCTAGTGGTGCTAAGGGGACCACATGGGATGCCAGAGATTGAACCCAGGTTAGTTATGGGCCAGGCAAGCACCCTATCTGCTGTTCCATTGCTCTGGTCTCCTGAAGGCACAGATGGATACCATATTTCCAGATCCAGCTGTGCTGATTTGAGTAGATGTAGCCAGAACATAGTCCCGGCCAGATTTCCTTGCGGCACTAAGGCAGAGGTTGTTGTCTTTCCTTATGGATAGTTTGGAATTACAGAGTAGTTCTGGATTGGCAATTCTTCCCTCCTTTAGAAACTTAAGAATGAATTCTCACCGTCTCCCAGTTCACAGAGTTTCTGGTGACAGGTTTGCTCTGTTCATTTTGGATCTCCAGCTCCAGATAGGTGATTCCTTTGGGTGCTGAGTCTTCTCAGCACTTCGTGATGCTCCAGCTCTTTCCTTTCTTCATTGCTGTCTTCATTTTTGGCTGGTGGCTAGTGCCCTATTCCCAAATTCTCAGTTCCTTCCCCCAGTTGCCTATGACTTACTGGTAAGTCTGCTGAAGAAGAACTTCTGATACCCACCCAGTTGTCATTGATCACTTTTTTATAAGATGTTTTCATTTCCATCACTGCCAATTGCTCCGTCTCTTAAGTACGTTGTCAGTCTTTTCCACGAATACTTAGATGATCAAGCTCACATAGAGCTCCTGCCTCATACCTGAACTATCTGTGCATCTGATTCTATTTATTGTTATGTCTCTTGACGTCATAATGTCTTCTTTCTTGCTTTCTTGGGTTGGATGGTGTACGGAGATCCTCTATGAACAGCAGAGATCATGGGCAGGACAGGTACCGTTGTCTCTGATTGTCAGTGGGATGGAGCCCATGGAGCCGCAAGTGCAATGAAGGTACAGGTTCACAGGCATTTCAGTTACTACCCCTGGGTCCTGTCATCTCCTGCCTACCTGTGTGGCCTGGGCATTGAGAAGAAGACTCCTGACTCACTCCTGACTCACTGAGAAACTGCATTCTTTAAGCCTCATGTCAAGGCTCTGCCCTCTGTCCCTTCCTATAGGGGGGCTCAGTGCTGGAGTTGTGTGGGGAGGCAGAGAGGAGGTCTCTGGATTCCTGCAGACAGGGAGAAGGTGTCTGAGGATTCCTCCAGCTCCTTGTGACAGACATGGGATAGACTCTCTGCTACGCCCATGGGATGTGCCTGGATACCTCTGTGTCCTAAGGAGGACAGTGTGACTCCAATTTTTCCTGGGGTGCCACAGGAGAGCTTCCCTAACAGGAAGAGCATTGGACACTTGGCTTTGCTTCCCTGGGACCTGGTAGAGCTATGGCCTCCTCCCTGTGCTCCTGATTTTTTCTGAGACCTATCAGGGAGGTGGCTGTTGTTCTGTGCCTAAGTCCAGCAGGTGCTGCTCATTCTTGCGTGCTGTGGCACTGAAGGAGGAGGCATCTGGTTCTGTCCTTCTGGGACTTCCCTGAGAACCCTTTGGGGCCTATAAGGGGCAGGCATGAGTTCACTGAACCTGGAGTTCCTGGGCATCCAACATACCATGGGGGCATTAGTCTGTGGGGACCTTAAAACATAGCAGCTGACTTCTTCTAACCTTCTCAGGGTGGCCCCTAATTTCTCCAGTGCTCTGGCATTGGGTCCAGTCACATGTCTTTCTCATCACTTTCCACAGTTGCTTCAGCTTCTGGGTATCTCTGAGGAGCACTGGCTGCCAGAGCCCCTTCTTTCCTGTCCACTAGGTCTGGATTTGCTTTCCCGTCCAGCTTCCATGAGCATCACTGAGCTCACTCCTCACATGAATGTTACTTGCCAAACTCATCCCAGTTATTAATGGGGTGGTCTTCACTTATATCCCTGGCTCGTGTCCCACGTGTCTCCTAGGTACCACAGTTCGATCATTAGGTTTGGCCTTGTTAGTCTTCCCAGCAACATTGCTCTCAGCCTCTCATCCACACTGCTGCATCTCTGTGTTTGCTTGTTCTCTTTTCACAGGTGAGGCAGGTGCATCAGCTGCCTATATTTAATTTTCTGCCCTCATCTCTCCTTTTACCTTACGACTACCAATGCCAGCATCCACTTCACATCTGATTGTGACCCCCTCCTGTTTTCTCCCCAGTCTCTCCTTCACTTGACTTTCGATTGAGCTCACATTGGCTGCTCTTGATGTTGGTGCTTTGTTTGCCTTTTTATTTATTTATTGAGAACCCTGGTCCTTCCTCCAATATTCTGACTTGGACCTACTTCTGAAATTTCAATTGCATAGATCCATATCTATATCTTCCCTTTATCTTCACTTTATTTGGCACCTCAGTTTTCATTTCTAGCTCTGTTTAATGGAGCTAGTATCCGTGTGTGTGTGTGTGTGTGTGTGTGTGTGTGTGTGTGTGTGTGTGTGTGTTGTGGTGTGGTGTGGTGTGTTGCTATCTGAAATTCCAGTTGTCAGTACCTTTTGGCTTGATTTAATTTAATTTAATTCTAGAAGCATTTTAACTTGTTAACCAGTCACAACTCCAAGTCACTTTTCTCTCCTTTGTCTTCAAGGATATTAAGAAAGATGAAGACAAGATATAGATACATGGTTTAGGCATGGTGATCTGTTTATGTTGGATTCCAACTTAGGCATTTCAGAGAACTGGCTTCATCAGGAGCAAATGAAGATTTTTCTTCTTGCTTGGTGTTCATGAAAGGCACTAATGCTCAAGCCATAATATGTGTGAAGACAAATTCAGTGAGAGACACAATGTTTATGCTCTCAATGTCAATTGTCGGGAATACACTTTATGATAACAGAAATATAGGTATAGAACAAGATAGAAGTTATGGGAGGAACAAAATAAAGAAACCCTTATTTTCTATGTGCTGTGATTTTCATTTTCCCTGGGGAACTATTGATTCAAAATGCCTATGAAGTGCACACAATTCTCTTCAGTGGATAGTTATAAAACCAGGAGCAAGTGTGTCTGTGCTCTCAAGAAGATTAGACTTTAACCAAGATTGGTCTGCTGGCTGATACTAATGACCGCATCAGTAAACACATGGTAGAAAGCACACATAAATAAGAGTGGCAACTCGAAGGGTATAACTCAGCTGGGTTGGAGAAGCGAAGTATATAGATAGTTCAAGAATGAGCATCTAGTGGGAAGAGAAAGTGGTGGAAATAAATACATCCTTCCAGAGAAGGGCTCAGAATCAGTGTCTTACCATGTAAAAACCCAGGCAAGGGCCTGCGGGTGTAGCCAGTATCCTGCCAGGCTTCCTGACCTGCTCCCCACCCAGTGATGGTACATAATATCCTGGATGTTAAGAGATTGTTCTAGGGGTTCAGTGATGGTGTGTGATATCCCCAGGGGCCATGGGATGGTGCATTATGGCCCCAGGAGTCCAGTGATGGTGTTTGATGTCCCCGGGGTTTAGAAATAGTGCCAATCTGATATCCTAATATCCCAGTTCAGAGATGGTGGGTGATGTCTTGGGGACCCATTGATGAAGAGTGATGTCTCTGGGGGTTCAGAGATGATGAGTGATGTCCTTGAGGGCTCAGGGATGATGTGTGATGTCCTGGGGGTTCAGCACTGTTGTATGATGTCCATAGAGGCCCTGTAGCTACCACAGCACACGATGAACTCTTGGTAATTGATGGCAACATCAGAAATTCTTCCTTAAAACAGCAAACCCCAGAAACAGTGTGACAACCCCTGAGAGTGACTTTTCAAGGTGTGGGCTCAGCATGTCTTCTGCTTTCCTGACTCAGTATGTATGTGGTGTTGGGTGAGGCCGAGGGGTGCCCCCAGCCCTCCCCCAGACTACCATTCCCAGGGTAGTCTCATCTGCAGGCCTCTGAGGCTGATGTCTGCAAACACAGCAGACTGGCCTGGCCGCAGCTTTATACAAAAACCCAGTCATGCCGCCGAGACAGTTGGATATCGACCCTCCCTGAAGGCACGGGGCAAAATCTCAATCATCAATCAGCCAAGGCATTTCTATGGAGAACTGAGATAATTTGGCCCAAGCCTTTGCTTCTCGTGATCAAATTTAAGCTCAGCTAGTGGGGAGGATCTCAGAGAAAGAGCAACACTGAGCCGGCACCTGGCGAGCTGCCTCACAGTCAGTCCTGGCCAACAGCACTAGGATGCAGCTATCCTGTTTGCTCATGAAGTCAGGTGCTTGCACGCCACACCGCCACACATGGAGGGCATGCTTGTTCCCAGGCTCTGAAAGGGCATCATTCACCTGGATGAGCCAGGTTGGAGGGTGGACATGGGCCTGAGAGGCCACAGAGCTCCAGAACTAGTAGGTGCATCAGCGCTCCTAAGTATGAAAGACAAAGAGCATACTCCCTCTCCCCCTCCTCCTCCCTCTTCCTCACTCTCCATTTCCCTCTCTCTCTTTCTCTCCCCTTCTCTCTCTCCCTCTGTCTCCCTTTCTCCCTCTCCCTCCCTCTCTCTCTCATTTCCCTCTCCTCCTCCCTCTCCCTCTCTTCCTCTTCCTTATTTCTCTCCCATTTCCTTCTCTCTCTCTCCACCTCCCTCATTTCCTTCTCTCTCGTTTCCTTCGCCCTCTTCCTGTCTCTCCCTCATATCCCTCGCCCTCATTTTCCCCTTCTCTCTCCCTTTCCCTCTCTCTCCCTCCCTCTCCACCTCTCTTCCCCCGCCCCCCCCCCGCGACCCCCTCCTCTCCTGCCTGGAAGATGGCAGAGAGCAGCGTAGGTGTCAGGAGGTAGACTGGAAAATTCCCTGTAAAGTGTTCTCTGATCTCCCCTTGAAACGAAAAGGCACAGGTCATAAAGACTATATTTAGGTGGCAATTGTGTCTTGAAATAGCTGGAACAGAAAGGAAGGCCCAGATTCCTTCCTGCTGGTCAGAGTGACCCAGCTGAGAAGCAAGCCCCTCTCTTGTCCCTATAGCTCAACTGTACTCCTCCCAGAGGGGTGAAAGAAGCCAGCACCCAGAACTGGGCTGGGAGGAGCACTGGGAGGAGAGAAGGGGGCTGAGATGGTCACTGCACCTGTTTTGGCCTGGGACCCCACCCCAGCCTCATCCTTAACCCAGCGATTCCTGAGCCCTGCATATATTTGTATATTGCTCTGGGTTCCCCAGGATGGGAAACCCCCAGCATTGCTGATCGAAAGCACACACTGAAGTTTGCTTCTGAGGGCACCTGCTTCCATAGCTGGAGATCTCGAGAGTACTGGGAACTGTCCTGGAGCTCTGCGTTCATGGTCTCCTGAGGATGCAGGAACTGTCCTGGGACTCTGTGCTCACTGTCCTCCCCAGGGCTTCTGGATAAGGTCAGTCCTGTTGTCAGAGTAGGCACCTGTGACTCCACCCCGGATCTAGGGTAACTTTACCTGCAAGACCCGCCCATTCCTGGGAGGGGTCTTGGGAAGGTTAGATAAGACCTTTGACTGGAGGGGATGGAGGAACTGGGCCAGCATGGAGAGGGAACAGGAGGAGACATGGCTGGAAAAGCTAAGACACAGGGCAAGCTAAGGACAGCATGCGTAAATGGTTAAGATTGACCACACATGTGGTGGATAGGGCATGAATGAAGCTGATACTTCCTGAAGCCTGCGTGTGAGTGAGATTTCTACCCGCCACTCTCCTGGACCCAGATACCCACCGGCTGAAGGGCCTGGGATGGCAGAGAAAGGTCCCTCCATGCATCTACCACCATCCAAGCCCATCTCAAGGGCTGATTTACTACAGGCACCCAGGCAAGTGGAGGTGGCCCAATTCCCTTCTTGTCGGATTGCCAGACAATACCTCAAGCCTCTCTTTCTATTTTTCCTTGCTTTACTCCCTCCCTCCCTCCCTTCCTTCCCCCTTCCTCCCTCCCTCCCTTCCTTCCTTCCTCCCTCCCTTCCTTCCTTCCTCCCTCCCTTCCTTCCTTCCTTCCTCCCTCCCTCCCTCCCTCCCTCCCTCCCTCCCTTCCTTCCTTCCTTCCTTCCTTCCTTCCCTTCCTTCCCTTCCTTCCCTTCCTTCCTTCCCTTCCTTCCTTCCTTCCTTCCTTCCCTTCCTTCCTTCCCTTCCTTCCCTTCCTTCCTTCCTTCCTTCCTTCCTTCCTTCCTTCCTTCCTTCCTTCCTTCCTTCCTTCCTTCCTTCCTTCCTTCCTTCCTTCCTTCCTTCCTTCCTTCCTTCCTTCCTTCCTTCCTTCCTTCCTTCCCTTCCCTTCCTTCCTTCCTTCCTTCCTTCCTTCCTTCCTTCCTTCCTTCCTTCCTTCCTTCCTTCCTTCCTCCCTTCCTCCCTCCCTCCCTCCCTCCCTCCCTTCCTTTTCTTCCTTCCTTCTCTCCCTCCTTGACCCTCCTCCATTCCTCCCGTCTTTCAATTCTAAATATTTTTTTCTTGATTCATTGCCTACATGGTGGGTGAGTTAGAGACAGTCAGAATAGATGGTAAATAGCTCGATTTGGCACAACAGTGCCTCAAGTCTACTAGAAATAATGACACAGGGCAAATGCCGGCCAGGCAGGCAGCCCAGACATCCCTCCTGTCTCCCATTGCTTTCGTCCTTGGCACTGTGTTGTCCACCACAGAATCACCACCGCAAAGCACCTTCGCTCTCTACCTTCCTCTCTCTATGTTCACATTCACAGGAGCATGTGAAGGGGGGGGGGGACTATTGACTTGGTAGAAACATGGGATGCTGCATGCTGCCCTTTCTGGGTCTGCAGAAAGCCTGGGTGGGTGATAACAGAAAGCTGCTCTATGACTTGTACACGGCCTCATTTCTCCATTAAACACTAAGGCAGAATAGGTCCAATACTTCTAAGGAATTTTGTGGCGGTTGCTTGGAGATTACAGTGAAGCCAGGTACCAGGTTAATATTTGTTTCCTTCGATAAAAATTGCAGAGAATAAAGGTTTACACTCATAGGAATATCTTTGAAGATATTTGAAGAAAAATCATTATCCCTTTAATTGGTGGGATTTTTTTGGCGTGTTTTCATCTCCATAGTGTTTCGAAGTATTGATGTGTGATAAGAATGTATGAATTCTGATTCCATTTAAGTAATAACTTCAGGAAAAGAGGACTCCTATCCTTGAGTCTTTGTTTCTCTGTTAATGAAATCTGATTATAATTGATGCCTCTGGTACAGTGCTTGGGACTCAGCTTCTAGAAAGAGCAACTGCAAGGAGGCCTGTTGGTGTTGGAATATGTTGGTGGCACAGACATGCTTGTTATCAGTTACAATAGTCATGGGCAGGACTGAGAGATCTGCAACAGCATATTGTCCTGACATTCAGTTAAGGTTTAACTGGAACACCTGGTAGTTGAACGGATTCTTGGTGTAGACAGACTCGTGGCAGCTGCATTGTCACTGTCACGTGTTTTTAGTGGAAGGCACCCATTTTGCTCTCTGAGCATCCCAGGCTGAGTCCTCTTTGCCTGTGAAGGCAGAGAGGTGACTGGAAAACAAAGCCAGGTTGTGAGACGATCACAGGTTCGAGCCCCATTTTGCTTCCTGAAAACCTCAGTCCACTTTTACAGGTAAGCAGCATATGCATAGACACCCTGATCTTTCCACTCCAGGGGTAAAGAGTTAGGGGGCATGCGTGGGGGAGTAGACAGCACAGGAAGAGACCCTGAATGTTTGGGGTTTGCCCAGACCAAGTGTGCTGACCGTATCTGCCTCTTACCACTTCCTTTATAGATGTCAGTTTATTTGAAGGAATAGAAGCCTTAAACATATATGGAATTAAATGTGGAGTTACTTGGAAGGCAATTCATGAAATCCTCACAAAAGAAAAGGCAAGAACACAGCATTTGAGATTTGCTGTTTTCCATGAGGACACTGGACAGGCGGGCCTCGCAGGGTCTCCTGAGGCAGCGTGAATCCACTCAGGAGAAGCAGTGGGTGCAGGGAGCACAGTGTGAACCCCCAGGGCTGGGACCCCATGCCAGTGGCTACAGCGGGCATCGGACCTGAGGGGGAGAGGGCAGCTTTGCATCCGCACTGCGTGCTGGGCTTGTAGGATGTCTCCAGCCGCTGGAGTCCAGCCACTTCTCGATGCAGATCAGAAACCGTCTCCCTGAGGGACCCTGTCTTTGTTCCCCAGCAGATGTTCACAGACCTGCAGCTCCGGGGGAGCGTCACAGACAAGAATGCATCTTGCCTATCACAGTTTAGATGACTCCTGCAAAAGATGGCTGATGCTTGGAAGATTTCAGAACCGGCCCGAAGTGGGGATGCCGAGAACAATTGTCAGCAGAGGCCAGAGAGTGGGCCCGAAACTAGTGGGGCTTCAAGTCCCACCCTACCCGCAGCCCCCCATTACGGTTTCTCAACTGTTCTGAAACAGGATCTGCACTCCTGGAGGGTGTGAGCAAGTACAGGAACTGCAGATGAAGGTCTGAGGGCCCCCGAATCTGAGCAGAGGCAGGGCTAGAAACCAGGCAGGCTCGTGGGGGGTGCGGGTGGTGAAGAAACTCCTTGCGAAATTACTCCCTGCAGTGGAACTCCGCTGGCTCTTGTTTTCATTCCCGGTAGATGTGGAGATGCTGTTTATGGCGTGCTTGGGACCAGGCCTGGGTCCTCCCCCTGGCAGGGTGGTGAAGGCGTGAAGAAAGGGATCAGGAGGAGACTTGGGAGAGCCAGACTGTGCTCGGCTAAAATTATCCCGCTGCAGTGGGAGCTGTTGGCGTCTCTGCGGGAGCAGCACACAGGAATAATCGGTGTTTTCACTCCGCTCCCCACCAAACCGGGCTCTAGCAGCACAGCCCCTCTCATCCCAGGGGTCCGTCCATGGGCTGCTCCTGGCTCACTCTGTCCTTGTAGGTTCTTTATCCTGCCTCCCATGGCACAGCTTCTCCGGGGGCGATGCTTTACAGCACTGAGTGGGGGCCATGGCAGTGTGTCCTGGCTTCAGTTCTGCACATAGAGCTTCAGCATCACAGCCTGCCTCTGCCTCTGCCTCTGCCCTCTTAGGGCACGGGAATCTGGTGCCCACGGGGGCAGGAATGAGAAGCAGCCTTCTGCTGACTCCTGGGCAAGTGCACTCTCCTGCAGCGCCCTGCGTCCCTTCCAGCCCAAGCTGCTCAGGTCCCTCCTCCCAGTAGATTAGCTCGGCTTGTGCTTGTGGACTCTGTCACTTCCGGAACATTCCAAAATGAAAGGATGAGCCAATGCTGCTTCTCTGGGTCTGTTTTTTTGACAGAGACAGGCAGCGAAGAGGGCCTGGCCTCCTGTGACAGTGACCACATAGCAGGCCCTGCTTCCTGATCTGTGTGTGGGACAAGCCTTGTGTCCCATACTGTGTGTCACTTCCCATTCATTTTTGGAGGTCTCTGTGCAACTGTCTGGGCCCCCAGATCCACCACCAGACAGACATCAGCATGTGGCCCTTTCTGGAGGATGCCGAAAAGGACACACTTGGGCCCATGCCTTGGTACCAGCCCTGCTGGGGAAGCAAACCCAGTGCTCCTGCTTCAGGCTCTGAATTCAGAGCTCTCCTGGCCCTCACATGCCCAGAAGTTCCTTTTCCGTCACCTGTGACAGCCTCAGCTAAGCCTCTGGTCCTATTGTGGCCTCTGAAAAGGCAGGATGGAATCTGCTTCTGTCTGGAAATCCTCCTGGCTTTTTTCCTAGAACCTCTGCATGCCATAGGTGCATCTCCTAACTTAGGCGTGGGTTGGGCCAAAGGGGGATGATTCTGACAGAGCCTTGGGGGAGCGGATACCAAGTCCAGAAGCTCGTAAGTGGGGGATGGTCTCTTATGAACCAAACAGATCATCCTGGAGAGCCAGGAGCTGCTCTGGGGCATCTGGGCCCTGCAGCAAGGAGCACCCAGGCTCAGGGTCTCTGCTGCCGTGTGTCCTGATGGTCTCTCAGGCTCACAGAGATGCAGCCTTGTTCAGGAGAGCACATGCAGAGTTAGGACTCAGCCTCAGCCTCACGGTGACGAGCGGCTGTGAGGAGTGATTGCCACTTCAAACGTGCACTCAGCTTTCTTAAAATACTCCGTGCTTCAAACGCAGAGCCTCACGTCAGTTCTAAATCTGTGCCACGGGGAGGGGGACTCAGCGCCCACCCCACAGAGCACCTCTGCTGCAGTATCTCCTGGCAGACAAGCCACAGCCCCGGGGCCTTGTGCCCCAGGCAGCCACCGTGCCCCGGGGATGGGAGGGTCGTGATGTGCCCGGGGTTCTGCAAGTGTTCATTATGCATCCCGGATAATTGGAGAGCACAAGCACAGAGCAGCCTTCTCCCAGCCGGCTGTGCTTTACACACTCCCGCCATTAACCTGTACGTCTCCTCCAGTGTTCCCTGCAGAGCAACACAATGGCAGAGGAGCCGCTGGAGCCAGTCAGAGGAGTCAGCTGCAAAGGAATTCAGAGGGTCGGTGGGCAGCCATGCTGGACGCCAGGTGCTAGCCAGCTCTGGTCCCAGAAAGCAAGACATTGGGGGGAACAGGCAAGTGGTGAAACGAACATTTCCTTTGCTCACCTGGTTTCTTCAAATGCATCATCCCAGTGACAGACAGGCTTGGGTGGCTTCAAAAGCAACTCGGAATCACTGTGACACACTCAGACATCTGCCGATTAATGTAGGTCACTGACACCTGCATCTTTCCTGACCTTGTCCAGATTTTGTTTTCACCCAAACCTTCCTGAATTCTGATCACAAACCCATGTCCGGTTGAGTCCAATGAAGGGCAAGGCCAGTGTGTTTTCCAGAAGCTAAATCCATTCAGTGTTGAGTGCTGAGCCTCTGCTTGGAAATTTGACCTCGACAATGTGCTGGTAGTGAAATGGGGTGATGCCAGACCCACATCTTCCCAGTCCCCAAATTTGCACTGTCCTTTTGTTTCAGATGCTGGTTTCTGTGATGTAGGTGGCCAGGCTGTGAGGTCATCCTGAGTCTCATCATGGTGGGGTCCTTGTGGACCCTCACAGAGTGTGTTTCCCAGTCAACAGTGGAAGAGACCCTAGGACACACCTGTGGCTGGTCCAGCTGCAGTCCAACCCATGAGATAACCTCTTCATCATCCTTCCCAACATATTTCTGAGGTGAAGGACTGAGTGGAGGAGAGGGAGCTAATCATAGGTACCAGGTCTCCCAGGTGCCTGGTCAAAGCTGGTCCTGCTTTTGACACCATCTGTGTCTTTAGGGCTGAGAAAAGTCTGGTGTGGGCATCCATCAGGCCACAAACTTCTGCCAGGCACAGGTCTAGATGGCTGAGGGAGCCCAAGGGTTAAGTGACCAGCAACAGGAAATGAGACAGGGAGGGGTTCAGGGTCTGTAGTGTGATGGGGTGGGGTTCTGGGTTCAAAGACAGTGTGATGGAGTGGGGGTATCTGACCCCACCCGCATGGTCTGGAATCACTCCCCCAGTCTGGATTCTGCCCTCACGGCTCTGTGATAGCTCAGGCCCCCATGGCTGCCCTGGTGACCCCCTTCCCTGTACAGTCCAGAAATCCCACCTCACTGGGCTGGGGCACATATCCAGGTACTTCCAGGAGTAGCTGAGTGCCCCTGCGCATCGTTTGGAGTCAGCTGCCTCAAATGCACTTGGGGTTTTGTTGGTCGCCCTGAGTCACCTGGGCATTTCCATTTAGGAACGTGAGCTAGCCTTCAGACACGGTTCCATGGATCTGTCTCCCATGGAGGCTGTCACACTGCTCTGTGGACAAGTGCTGGTCACAGTGGGAGAAGGTTGGAGAACGCTATGTTGTCTTTTTTTTCTTTTTCCTTCTCCTTTCTCTTATTCTGTTCTTTCTTCTCCACATTCAGCCCAACTTTGCTCTTCTGTCTTCAGGAACGTGTCACGAGGCAGCGGCATGGAAGCCGCTCTTGAACCAGATCTAAGCCATTCTCCCAGGCTGTGGGCAGAGGACTCCAGGCAGCATGTCTCTTGCTCCCCACAGAGAAAAAAGGGCTTCCTAAGCCCCTGACACCCAGACACTGAAATATTAATCTATAAAGCTGTCGGCAAGCCTGGGGGAGCCTGCAGAGGCCATGGCACGTGGCCCTTGGGGGCTGACATTCTGGCCACGGGGTGCTGAGGTGGCTCTGCAGATGCCAGTAGGAGAGAAGCTCCTGTTCCATCCATGGCATGAGAGGCCACAGTGCAGGATGCCAGGGCCCTTGGCGCAGGACCAGGTCAGGACTGCATGAAAATGCATAAAGGCTTTCGGGGATAAAAAGGAGGGAAAGCATGCTGGTTTGTTTTTTTAAGTCTAAATAAAGGATGTATCGCTCAAGATTTTCCACTTATAAGTAGGGTCCTGGCTTTATAAAAATACACCCAGTCAGACTCTCCCCTGATGGCCTTAAAAAGATGCCAGTAAAGCTATAATACCGCCAAGCTCCAAAGGAACAGATTGAAGTGCCAGAATTATACATTCAAATTTCCCCCATTGAAATGGCATTCTAGCTTCCTTCCCAGAGAACTTGGATGCTGCTGTCTGTACATTACCTTATTTTATTTCTTGGGTTTTTCTTTTTCTGTTTCTCTTTTTTATCCAGTGGTGATTAAAGTTGAGAGAACTGCAGAAAACTTAGTTGGCAGCTTGGTTATAAGTAACTTTCTTTAAAAAAAAAAAAACTCGGGGCCGGAGAGATAGCATGGAGGTAAGGCATTTGCCTTTCATGCAGAGGGTCATCAGTTCAAATCCTGGTGTCCCATATGGTCCCCGTGCCTGCCAGGAGCAATTTCTGAGCATGGAGCCAGGAATAACCCCTGAGTACTGCTGGGTGTGACCCAAAAACCACACACACACACACACAAAAAAAAAAACCTCACTCTTCTAATAGAACCTGGGTGTTACTGGATTCTTGAGTCATGTCCCAAGTGGAAGTGGCATCCATGGGGCAGTGGCAGAACTAAAGACGGCTTTAGGGTGCCATCACATTCTGAGGCCATCCTTGTCCCGCCATGCTGCCTTACCTGAATTTTTAAGGCCTTAATTCTGACTTTCCTATTCTTCTAGGCATCGAAGTCCTGACTTCTGGACAGCTGTCATTCCTCCTGGTCATCCAGGTCCCAAGCTCAGCTCCACATGTCTGCTGGCTCCATGTGTTCAAGGAAGGGCTTCATGTGGGTCCCACATAGGTGTCTCTGGAGATGTGATTAGGCCTCTACATTCTCACATCTTGGGTGCCCCCAGGCTAAGACCCCTTCAAATCTCAGAGACAGTAGCACAGGTCCCAACTGACATTTATGGGCATCTAGGTCATTGACTCAATCTCTCCAACCAGCACCTATAGATCCCACAACAGAACATCTGATGCTTTCTTGGTGTGTTTCAGATTCCAATGCCTGGTACCTCCTATGGGATCAGAGCCAGACTCATGTATGTGATTGAAGGAGAGAAGTCTGGTGAGGGCTTGAATCTGGTGCTCCCACTGCATCACTCCCGAGGGAATGACTGTGAACCCCGGCAAACCAGGATCCTCCTGGACGCTGGACTCATGAGTAACCAGGGAGGTGCTGGGCTGTGCTTCCATAGTTGCTGCCTGGCTTGAAGGCAGCTACTCCTCTGGGCCCAGCTGTGGCCGTGCTCACCTGGGAACTTGCACACCAGCTCTTGGGGGCAGCACAGAGAACTGGCTCGGTTGATGTGCTGTCATGGGCCAGTCAGGGATGTCTGTGTTTTGCTTCCTCTCCTCCACTACAGAGTGACCCAGATGAGGCCGCTGCCCAGCACAGCAAGCATGAGAGAGACGTTCGAATGTCTGGGATAGTTTGCGCAGGCACTGCAGATTATTAATGTGGTTCTGTGACCAGGCAGAGCGAAAATAATCCCCGATGAACTGGGCATAATTCTCTTTTTCTTTCAAAGTGCTGCGTTGGCAGCTTGTCGGCAGAGATAAGGCGGCAGCTGGGAGGGCTATTGGCCTCACCTCCACGCAACGGTGGGCTTTGTTTAAGAAATGGCGCTGGACACACCCGCAAGGCTCAGTGGAGCTAGCCTGGGGGTTGCCTGGGTGCAGGGGGTGAGTGTCCCTTTCACCATCCCCAGCTTCCGAGCTGAACCCCATGGTCAACAACTCTGCCCTCCCCCCCCATTCTTGCCTTAAAGGTCCTGTAAGTTCTTGGAGGCATGTAAGCGTTTAGAAGATCCCCTGTGGACTCTGTCTCTCCCAGGTACTCCCTTGGTGTCTGCAGGGCTACAACAGGCCCCCAGGGCCTAGGGGTGCCACAAGGGCTAGGATCAGGAGCCGGTACATGCTGTCTTATCTTCACACCAGTTTCTTCCCTGACATAGGAGCCAACAGCCCACTGTCCACAATACCCTTACCTGAGTGCCCCTCAGAGCACAGCCAGAGGGCAGTGAGGATGGCCACCTGACACAGGGCAGATGAGTTAGCACTTGGCTCAGTGGCACTTCTGTTACCTCAGCGCTTTCCTGTGAGGTCACTGAGTGGGCAAGCATCTGTGTGGCAGCACTGAGCGTGGACAAGTGTTGGGGTTAGCTGATTTTCACTCAACCTTGCCCTGCTCTTGGAGATGGGCTTTGTTTTCCCAATACAGGCTCCCTGGGAATGCCTGAGAGGAAGTGGCCATCTTGGCTAGCTCTTCCTTGTGGTGGAGCTGCTAACTGGTGGGGTTCAGCTTGTGGTATCAGTACCTGGTTTGTGGTTTTTTTTCGATCATGTGTATGAATTGTTTTCTGCCTTAGATTTACTAGTGAATTCGAGTCTCTTGTCCTACCCAGATTGGAAGCCTGGGAATCTTGCTACATCAATGGGGATTGTGGAATACTCAATCTGGGCTCAGGCAGAGCTGACCTCATTTATATAGCTATACAACCAGCACACATATGCCCATACATGAAGCAGTACACACTAACACATATATATTCACATAGAAACACACAAACATACATGCGTCAACACTTATCGGCACATACATAGTCACATATAGAAGTTGTATATCTAAGTACATGGATGGTCATACAGCTATACATGACAGTACATGTGCTCACAGATGCTACTATATATATCAGCACCTGTGTGCTCATACAATAAAGCTGTATTAGCATGCATGTGCTCACAGTGACAGTTACTGTTACATGCATGTTCATACATGCAGCTGATTATACGAGCACATGTGTGTTCAACATGTAGCTGTGTATATAAACACACACGTGATGAAATACAAAGTTGTACTTCCATCCACCCATCCAGCTCTCTGCCCATTCATCTACTGCCATGATTTGTCATGTATGATAGACAATCTACCATTTCTTTGTCTTTTTAATTCTATAACCTTTGGCAACATGGGCTGACCTGCCACTGCAGCTTCCTATTTTCTTTTGGTTCAGTGCTCATGGCCCTCTCTATACGCAGACTTTTCCCAAAGCAGAGGACAGGTGAGGAGTTGGGAGGGACACAGTCACCCCTTATAGGCAGCATAGACCTGGGGTCGGAGCTGGACCCACACCCATCCACATTTAGAGTCCAGCTGTGTGCTCCGGGGAGGACCATCCTCTTCTTCACCTGAGCAGGGCTTGAATTTGATGAGGCACCAAAGCAGGTGTTCCGGGCCTGGAACCTGAATGAGTAGGGGCTTGTATCTGCATCTGTCACATGGGTCCGTGACCCACCAAGTTAGAACATGCAGTCATTCAGACGCACAGCTTATGGAGGAAAGCTGAATCTCTGCTCCGACAAGGACCCTGGGATGGGACAGATAGGCGTAGGGCACTCTTGCCACCATCTGCTCCTCTCACGTTTCCCAGCCCATGGCCCATGTGCTATTTGTGTGAGGTCTGAGTGCTTCAGTGAGTGATAAAAAGGTGCCCCAGAAACCAAACTCACTCGAGCTTAAAGCACTTGCTCTCAGGAAGTCACAAATGAGGTCTCCCCAGAGAGAGCCAAGCGTTGAGGCTGCCTGTTTTTTGAGACACCACAGGGCAAGGGCAAGGACATGAGTTTCATGTGGAGACTGTGAGGTCAAGTCCAGGGCTTTGAGGAAAGCTTTCTGGCCACTAGCTCACTGATCTTGGCCAATGCTTCAGTTTTTCAGGCCAGAGATGGGGAACTAGTCTGGGACAGTCCGTCTCTGGGGTCAGGAGGCAGAGCTGGGCAGAGGGGCCAAGTATCTCACCTCTCCCATCTCTGGGGGCCAAAAAGCCGAAGAAGGACAGAGGTTCAGAAGGGTCATGCGCTGAAGGAATCTGGAGGAAGTGAACTTTGCAAGGCGAGCAGGAGGCCGTGGAAGCTATTTCTGGCTCCTGTCAATGATGGTGGCCACACACTATAGATGCCGGAGCCAAGTGCTGAAAGCGCTGAAGAGGACTAGCCTGTTGGGCATTGGAACGGAGCTGACTGAAGCAGGGCACTCAGGGGAAGCCGGGAGTTTAAAGAGCCTTTTAGGACGCTGCTTGGGAGAAAGAGATTTTAGTGCTTGAAAAATTTATGTCTCTGTATGTTTTTATAAATTGAGGGAATATATGAATCCACCCCAAGGTCACTTCACTGACCTCTGCTGCAGTGTTGGCAAAGGGCCCTTGTCACCCCACCCTCATCTTCCTGTGTAAACTTACCTGATGGTAAGACCTGCCCGGTTCTGGGAGGGGTCTTTGGCAGGTAACAAAAGGATTGCCTGAGGGGGCAGGAAGGGGATTGATTCGAGGACTGAGGGAGATTCAGGAAGAGAAGGAGGAGAGCTGGCAGGATGGAGGGAGAAGAAACATCTTAAGATGGCAGGGCAGCTGGAATAGGCTGCTTAAAAGGTTAGCCTAGGTGGCTAGGGACTTGAATAAAATTTCATGTCTCCTGAAACCTGATTGTGGATTATTTCCTCATGGCTACCCTGAACCCTCAGAAAAGCTGGAGGGAGTTGCAGGGGAGTGGCCTGGGCTGGAGGAGAAAGGCCTCACCCTCCACCCATCCCATCTCCATCCACAACCATCCAGGACTCCATAATTAATCTGTAATTCTACAGGCCCTGAGGTGTCCTGAAGGGGAGGGTCAGACATCGGGGTGTGTTTCACCTCTCAGGGATCATTCAGAGCTGTGAGCTAATGGTGGGGCTCCTCTCAGGGGCTCCTGTCTGACAGGGAAGGAGGATTCCTTCAGACATTCCAGGTACTATAATGGTGCTTAGGTGCTTAGGTGGGGTGTAGGGAGGATCCCAAAAATCTCTGGCTTAGGCCCAAGGGCTGGTCAGACCAAACTCTTTGCTGAGAGTGGTTTTGACTCTCACTTCAGGCTCAGGGAAGGCCAGAGGCTGACAGGATTAAAATTATTCTTTTTCCTACTGCTGTGAGGCCACATTGGTGGTGCTCAGGGCTTATTCCTAGCCCTGTGCTCAGAGATCACTCTAGGCAGGGTTTGGGGGATGATCTGGGCTTCTGGTTGACTGTGTGTAAGGCAAGTGCTCTGCCTTTTATACATCTCTTTGGCCCTTGAGAACCTATATTTTAGACTTCCAGCTCAACACTCTTGTTTCTATTCCTTTCGTTTTTTCATTTCCGCTTTGTGATGGAAGAGGAGAGAACCCTTGCATGTACCACGCTGTTTGGGTCCCTTCATCTCTTATAGGCTCCTCTGTCGTACACCTGACCACAGACTCTGCCCCCTCTTGCCCCAAGGTGGGTCCCACAAACAGACTCGTACAGGTGCTAGGGCTGGCAGGACTCAGTCTGTGTCTCAGCACCAAGCATGATTCCACAGAGACCTGGTCTGGCTCCCTCACTTCCTCCCTACTGTGTGATTCCAGAAAGTTCTCTCCTCTCTACTGTGTGGCCTCTGAGAGAGTAGCTTCCCTGCTGCTGTTCTCCATGGACAGGCTAGTGGCCATGTGATTCTTGAGGAAGCTGGTTTGAGCCTGAAAAATTGCTTCTTCCCACCAAGCTATGTCGTCAGCCATATTGGAGTGGGTGGATGAGGAGGAGCAGACGTTGAGGATCAGTGACCTCACAGGACTCGATGGAACAAGCAACCACAAGAGCCAGTGCCATGGCCAGGTCAGTGTGGGAACTATAGGAGAAGAACTGATGCTCTCTGCCCCACCATGCCTCTGCGCACACCTCACCTCCCAACCTGCATTGTGGCTTCCTGTTAGAGCACAAATACATGACCAGCATAGTGTCTATGTTTGAGGCCCTGCCCAACCATCATGCCACACATAGGCCTCCCTGTATGTTCATGGCTTGATTGTGGTCCCACACTGGGAGAAGAAATGGCTTAATCTGGCTCCTGACCTGACCCCTCCAACTCTCTCTGAATGCAAATCTACAATCCCAGGTATGAAGTGGCCCTCCAGGGCACAGACCAAGACACTTCCAAAGTCCACTCTGTTCCCATAGTCCCCAAACAGACCCTCTTCTCTAGGGCTTTTTATGCTGTTGAGAAACTGCAGAGTCCTTGAATTTTATAACAGGGACTGTGCCTAGGGATGCCTGAGCTGGTCTCCTGATGGCAGGGCCCCAGGTGCTAGGCCAGGAGTCAATGTCTAGTAGGAGAAGTTTCTAGAGGGTGACTGTATGCCTGGTTGTTCCAGAGAACTTTTTGAAGATTCCAAGCCTTCTATGATGTCTGAAGTGTCCAGCAGAGATGGCACAGGGACTAGGGGATGTGAACTGCCCCAATGCACGAGGTATCAAATATGGGGACTCATCTTGACTGACATAAATGAAAGTACACATTTGTTAGTGAAGGAACCATCTGAGACAGTATGTTTCTGAGAACAGAGGAGATCTGCTTGGGAAAGATGAACAGGAAGTGGCTGCAGGATACTATGATGGGGCCAGATAAGGGGGAAAAGCTGCAGCAGGAGAAACTTGGGGTTCTCTTACAGCTGAAGCACCTGCTCTCCTTACTCAAGGCTAAGCAATATGAAGGATTATGAGGATTCAAGATGATCAGATACATTTGAAATCAGATGCAGAAAAGGGTGTGTTGTATGTGGTGGGTTGAGAGGCCATGGAAGAGGAGCAGAACGTGTGAAGACACTCAGAGTCATGATGATGGTGTCAGTGACTTTCAAGCAAGGTGAATGGAGACCTCGATGAACAAATGCCTCTGGATGACAGGCCATGTCTGCCACCCAGCTCTATGCCCATTCTGGCAGGTGTCCCTAAGGGGATCGACCAGAGCAGAGGGCAGAGACACTGATGCGGAGTGAAGCTGCTTCCGGGTCTGATGCTAGAGAGTGATTTCTAGAGGTGGCAGGGCTGTCTGCCAAGCTTCTCCTCTCAAGGATGTGCAGAGATGAACACTGTTGTATCCAGAAAATCAGTCAGCCACCACACACGGCTCACTTCCCATCATGGTTGCCCAAAGTCATAGATCACCGCCTGGACCTGTTCTGGGGCCATAGACCAATTGGCTTTTCTGATGGTGGCTCTTTCTGTTAAGGAGTTTCCACTGTTCCTTCCTTCCCTCCCTCCTTCCTTCCTTCCTTCCTTCCTTCCTTCCTTCCTTCCTTCCTTCCTTCCTTCCTTCCTTCCTTCCTTCCTTCCTTCCTTCCTTCCTTCCTTCCTTCCTTCCTTCCTTCCTTCCTTCCTTCCTTCCTTCCTCCTCTCTCTTTCCCTCCTTCCATCTCCCTGTCTTCTTTACTCCCTTCCATCCTATTTCCTCTCACTTTTGTTTTCTCTCCTAGTAGCGACCAAGTGCTCCAGCCTTGTCACGCACATTGGAAAGTGCAAGGGTGCAAAAATATATTTTAAAAAGCCTCATTTTTAGTCTCTGCAGTGTGGGGCCACATTAGTCAGGATTTTAGGCTATAGGACTCACTGCCATTTCTCTGCCTGTGTGAACCCCTACGTGATTTCACCTCTTTAGTTCCTTCTACTCCACATGAAAGGAGGTAGTATACTGTGAAGGATTATGGTTCCTGCCAGTGGGTGCTCAAGTGAGGCCTGAGTGGTGTGAACTCTATGGCATGTATGAGCTATGTGGAGTTTGTGGTGTGTGTGACCTCTGGTGTTTGTGACCTCTGTGGCTTGTGTGACCTCTGTGGTGTGTGTGACCTCTGTGACCCCTGTTGTCATGCATAGCCTCTGAGGCGTGAGTGAGCTGTGCAGCATGCGTGACCTCTGGCATGAGAGCTCACTGGTGCACATGAATTCCGTGATGCGCACGAGCTCTGTAGCTTGCACAATCGCTGTCAATCAGGTCCAGAAGTGTTCAGCCCCAGTGCTCAGTGCTGCGCTTCACTTAGGCTTTCTCCAGTTGCTTGTCAAATTAGAGGATATCTGTGAAAGCTTATTGTACTTCACACTTCTATTTTAGTTCTCCACTTTTCACATGCTTTTATGAAAGCTCCATTGCCTCACAACCTTCTCTGAGCTTCGGGTGAGCATCATTATAAGTCAGCGTCTGTAGAGGCTGCGTTAAGTTCACCACAAAAAGTCCAATTACACCCTTCACCGTCCATTGTCCTCCTTGACGCATTGGCTCTCTCCCCTTGGATAACCGCTAATTGATCGGATCTTCTGGAAGTTTATTTTTTATTCAGTCAATTCACTTCCTTCATTTCACTCTTAGGTGTGGGTTTGCACGGGGCTGCCCGTCCCAGTCTACCTCAGCACTGTGTGTGTGTCACTGCACCTCAGGCTGCGTGCAGGCGCCCATCCTTACTCCTGACTGTGTCTCCGCCTCTGCTCTCTGTGCTTCATCGGGAGCTCAGGGTCCCTCAGTTCTTGGCTCTTCAGAACAATGCTGAGGTAAACATGGGGTTCACATGTCTTTTCAGAACAGTGCTGAGGTAAACATGGGTTTATACATCTCCTCAAATGAATCTTTGTAAATCTTAGTTTAGAACATGGAAGTGGGGCCTTGACTTACATGAAAAGTCTGTTCTTGATTTTTAAGGGTTCCGCACATGCTTCCACTGAGGCTGACTTTCCCCCAGCAGACACGAAGATCCTTCTCCTCACATCTTCAACTGCACTGTTTCATCTTTAGGACCAGGGCTTTTCTCGAGCAAGTGGCAGACACATCTGACAGAGAACAGAGAGCAGAACTCTGAGATCCAAATAGGTGCCTGCAGGAATCCAGGCCTCACCCAGGAGCAACGGCTTTCCTGGTTTTGAAAGAAAAGTATGGAGATTGCCCTAAAAGCAGATTGGGACTCAGAATGCGGATCAGCTGTCTGTCATATATTGATGAGCCCTTTTCAGGTTTCCTGCTGCCTCCTCAGGACCACAAAGCCAAGTTCACAACATGGAGCTGCTTGGGGCAGGGACACTAACACCGCCAGGCTCATGGGCATAAACCGGGGGAAAGTAAAGATGAGTGTGCAGGTAAACATGTGTGTTTGAGCATGAGTACATGTATGTGCACGCATGATGGTGCAGGTTTACACTTGTGTGTGCATTTGTGCAGACAGAAGTGGTTTGTGGGCAGTGCTCTCTCTGAGATGTGAGACGCAGATGGTAGAGTCAGTTAACACTGATTTCTGGTTCCAGAGATGGGCTTCTTTGTTCTCAGCATTTCTGGAAACTTTATTTTCTTTTCCGTTATTCTTCTTGGTAGTTCTGCAGATCAAACTCGGATCATTGTACATGCATAGCAGTGTTCTGATTACTGAACTGCACCCAGCCCAGGGCAAACAGCTTTAAACATGAATGACAGATGACTGACATGTAGTGTGGGGGTTACAAAGTCCAGAAGAAATAGGAGAGGTTCATCCTTTTTGTGTCAGAGAGGCAAGAAAGTTGACAGTTTGCTCTTGCTTTTGGTGCTTCTTCACCTATCAGCCCAGCAGTCTGATTCTGCCGTAGAGAATTCATCTCTTCCTTTTACTGTTATCGCCCTGAGAGTGATATTGAAATGATTTCTGTGATTTGCCTCTCTCTGTCACACGGTTTGTTTGTACTGATTCAGGCACGTAGCTTGTTTGCTTCCCTCCTGTATTTTATTAATGCTTAGTTGGGTTTCTCCCCATTCATTAATACGTAAATTTATGATTACCATGAAGGAGAACCTCGTTGGCCAACTGTGTAATTTCTCACTTGCTTTAAATTTGCAGAGATTACTATATTTTTTCTCATTGTAAATGAGGTCACTTCCATCTTTTTCTTGAGTGGCTGATTGAAGTTGGACTCTGAAATTGTGCACAGTTAGGCCTCATAGTCTGCTGATTCCTGACTGGTGAGTCCTGACTGACACAAAAAGGGTCATGTAATAGGTGGGGAAGACCCCTCACTGCACCTGAGCAACATGCTCCCATTCCTCAGGGGCCTGCTGTCAGCCTATACATAGCACTGGAGCCAGGCATGTGGTTTTCCTTATGAGGTGCTGCCAGTCTCCCAGGCCCAGTGCTTGTGTCTGCGGTGCTGTCTGCTGTCATGTGAGTGACTTGGGCAGCTATGGGGCCTTCCCTTGCCCAGTGGGAGAGGTGTCTGTCACCATGGAGCAAATCTGCATGGCACTGCCCTGTGCCCATGGCCTTGTAGGCTATGTGTAGGCTATGTAGGTCAGTCTCAGCAATACATCCAGCTCACACTGTCATGATGGTGGTCATGTTCTCTGAGTGCTGAGACAGAGGAGGCTAGACCTGCTAATTGGGACAAGACTGGCCTGACTGCTGCTCCCCCCTCTGTAGTGCCCATGTCTCTGGGCCAGGTGCTCAATCCCCTCACCCTAGAGATGGGTCAGGGGGTGGAGGATGAGTTAACTGGGCAAAATCTCTTCTCCCTGTCTCCCAGCAACCTCTGTGGCCCTTCCAGAGCTTCCCTTTCAGAGTGCCCCAGTTCCTGCCATCATAGCAGGTTGAGACAGACTGAGGCGGGCAATGAGTGCCTCGCCTCCCCTCCCCCAGCTGGCCCGGCACTCTCCTCTGCTCTAGCAAATTTTAATCCATCGGAGTTCCTGGAGCTTCACTGTGGAGAGATTTCCTTCCTCTGCAGGAGCAAGGCCTTTAATTCCGGTCCCCTGGCTGCCCTAAAGGGAGTGAACCAAACCATCATCTTGGAGAGAGGCCTATGGAGTCCACTTTGCTGCAGGAAAAGTCTGCTGGTTTTGCCTGCCAGTGCAGCACCTAGCTGCTCGAGCTTTTGGTACCCAGCTGGCTGAGCAAGATTAAATTCCGGAAAGATATTTAAACACAAGTTAAATAATTCATCATCTTCTCCCTCTGAATAGCAAGGCCTTTTGAGTGCAGAGGGAGGAGCGGCAGGGGGTGTATGTGGGCGCTGAGCACTGGAGGAGGTGCCTGTGGCTTTGGCCCACATGGGCGTGCCTCTTGTCCCTTGAAAAACCACTAAGCAAAGGGCTTTAATTTAAAAATCAAATGCCGGCAGGGAGCTCTGCTGCCTGGCACACAATGCCACCTGGGTTCAATCCCTGGACCCCCAGATGGTTCCTGAGTCTCTCCAGGAGTGATCCTGAGCCAAGTGTAGTCCCCAAACCAAAATACATAATGTCAGTTGCAGGAGAAGAGCTCAATACTCTGCTCTGTCGCCATGTTTCCAGAGAAGTTTGAAAGAGGGTGATGTGGGCTATGAGGTTGCAGGAGAAGATGCTGAGGTGCAGGAGAGCATGGATGAGTTAATTCTCAAAAGGATAAGGTAACTGCTGGGTCCCGATGTCCCTAGGGACCCCTCTATAGCCACTTCTATTTGTGGGTGGGCTGGAGTCCTACACGCAGTGACCAGGATGTGTCTGCAGATACTGAGATGCACACAGATAGAGGAGGAACCCTGCGGACCTCTGTGAAACCCCAGAGAGTGAGACCCCAGAGTTGATCTGGAATGATACGAACCATTCTAAGTGAGGGAAGAGGAGAGCATCAGACAGATGGAAGAGAGACACCATCCCCAAGAAGGAAGACACTGCAGACACAGCCTGCACCTGTAGATGGGCTGTGCCATCTCCACTCCCACTCCCCGGGTGTCAGACTCACATCACAGAGCAACAGGGCTAGTGCCCTAAAGTGATGGAGACAAACAGGGCCAAGAGCCTGGCAGGAGCCATTGTGGGCCCTCTCAAACCTCTCCAGCCTTTCACAAAGCTACATCCTCCAGGAGCTGAACCAAACAGAGGTGCTCGGCAGCTGATGACTAGATCTGGGACAAAGTAAGAGAAGTTGCTCCTAAACAATTATAAAGATGAAGCTGGTGTTAGAAATCTCTGGAACAGCAACACCACATCTGCCTCATGGTCCTTTCAGGAGGAAAGGCAAAGGAGAAGGACTTGAAGTAATGCTACACAGGAACTTACTACACTGTTCCAGGAGCTCTGGAGTCCCAAACTGAAGGACACCAGGACACAGTGTAGTGAGAGTAGAAGTCCAAATGAAAAGACTCCAGCAAGCAGCAGGAGGAAATACAAGTCACATAAGAATTTCAGAAGGTTTTTATATAGACACTTTCCAGGCTAGAGGACAAAGTCTGATAGAGAGGATGGAAAAGATCCCACCTGAGAAGGCATTACCCAGCAAGGGCCCTTCAGCCTGACTGACAGTGCAGAGCTTCTCAGAAGTCCAGGGAACATACGGAGACTTGAAAAGATACTCTACAGGGCAAGAGATATTAAAAGATAAAGATACCCCTCTTTCATATACCAAGGTATGTAAAAAACAAAAATGTGGGCCAGCACTCAGAGGGCTCGAAAGGGCACCCCCAAAAAACTGTGTCCTGGAACTGCTGAGGCCCAGAACCCAAGAAACATCAGTGAGTAAGGACTGCTGTGGGGGTTGCCAGGCAGAGAACTGATTCCTCTGTGCAGGTCCTTCCCTGCGGTGCCCTTGATGACTGTGATAACTTGAAGGGACCTGTTGGCTTTGCTTGCTTGTGTGTCTTTTCTGAATCCCTCAAGCTCTCCTCAGAGGGCTCAGAAGGGCACCCCAAAAAAATCTGTCCCTAGAGGCCCCAGAAGAGTGTGGCTGCAGAGGAACCCCACCACAACATGCAGAAAAAAAGTTTACTACAAGCGTGACAATGGGGAAACCTCATAGGCAAACACCATGCAGAGAGAATGAAGATGATAGCTCTGATGACCCAAAAAATTCCAACCATCTGATTAACCTCTTAGATAAGGAGTTTAGAATAGAAATATGGAGGATGTTCCTAGAACTCAAAGCATAGATCGATCTGAACAGACAACAAACACAGAAATCAGAAAACTCCAAACTGAAATAATAGATCTGAAAAACATGGTAGCTCAACTGAAAAACTCAGTGGATGGCCTCTCCAGCAGGGTAACAGCAGCTGAGGACAAAATCAACATGCTGAAAGATCAGGTGCAAAACAACGCAATACAGCAGAAGAAACTGGAAAAAACCCTTAGACAAATAATCAGACAATGAAAAAAGTACTCAAGGAATGTGAACAGATGAAAAATAGAAGTCTTTGATAAACTCAACAGAAACAACATAAGAATCATTGGAGTCCCAGAGGCCCAGGTAGGAGATCCCCAGGAAGAATCAACTGTCAAAGACATCATCAAAGAGATACTCCCAGAGTTAAAGACTGCATGCAATCAAATCCTGCATGCCTGAAGAGTACCAGCTAAAAGAGACCCGAAGAAAAACACCCAAGACACATCCTCGTTATAATGACAAATCCCGCAGATGGAGATAGAATACTGAAAGAAGCAAGATCAAAAAGGGAAATTACATTCAAAGAAGCATCTTTAAGACTTATATCAGACATGTCACAAGAAACTCTCGAGGTCAGAAAACAGTGGTGGGATATTGTGACAAGACTGAATGAAATGGATGCCTCACTGAGAATACTGCACCCAGCCAGACTCATGTTCAGGTTTGAAGGAAGGACACATAGCTTCATGGATAAGCAACAGCTCAGAAACTTCACAGATGCAAACCCAGCCTTAAAAGAAAAACTGAAAGATCTACTTTAAGACAAGAGAGACTAACAAACACAGCAAACTTATCTACAAAGATGACATTAAATCTTATGACAATCATCTCCCTCAATGTCACTGGACTAAATTCACCAATTAAAAGAGACAGAGTGGTAAAATGGGTAAAAAAGATGAACCCAACCTTCTGCTGCCTACAAGAAACACACAGGTGGGGCTGGAGAGATAGCATAGAGGTAAGGTGTTTGCCTTTCATGCAGAAGGTCATTGGTTCGAATCCTGGCATCCCATATGGTCCCCCAAGCCTGCCAGGAGTGATTTCTGAGCCTGGAGCCAGGAGTAACCCCTGAGCGCTGTTGGGTGTAACCCAAAAACAAAACAAAACAAAACAAAAAAAGAAACACACCTGAATAGTCAGAACAAACATAGACTCAAAATCAAAGGCTAGAGGAAAATCATCCAAGCAAACAACACCATTAAAAAAGTTGGGGTGGCCATATTAATATCTGATGACACCAACTTTATACTCAGAAAAGTTGTAAGGGACAAAGATGGACACTAGGTACTAATCAAGTGATATGTGAAACAGGAAGAAATCAGACTATTAAACATCTATGCACACAATGAGAGACCAGCAAATTATCTAATACAATTACTGAAAAATCTGAAAGAAGAAATAAATAATAACACAATAATTGTGGAAGACCTCAACACGTTTCTGTCAACACTTGATAGGTCAACCAGACTGAAACCCAACAAAAATATACTAGCCCTGGAAAGAAAAAAGGAAGAAAGATGACTAGTATATATATATAGAACACTCCACCCCCAAAAACCTGGATACACATTCTTCTCCAATGTACATGGATCATTCTCCAGGATAGACCACATGCTGGCACATAAAACATACCTCCATAAAATCAAGAGGATAGAAATCTTGCAGGCTACCTTTGCTGACCACAAAGCTCTGAAATTAGATGTGAACTACAAAGGGACACAGAAGAAAAACTTTAACAATTGGAAATTAAACAGCCTGCTACTGAACAACTACTGGGTCGGAGACAAAATCAAAGAGAAAATCAAAACTTTCCTGGAAACGAATGATAATGAAGACACAAACTACCAGAATCTGTGGGACACAGCAAAAGTGGTCCTGAGAGGAAAATTTATAGCTTTGCAAGCACATATCAGGAAGGAAGAAGGGGCATACCTGAATAACTTAATGACACAGCTCATAAAATTAGAAAATGACCAACAAAAGGACCCAAAAATGATACTCTACTTAGAAAACCCTAAAGTCTTTACGAAAAAGCTTCTAGAAACAATAGACTCATATATAAAGGTGGCAGACTACAAAATTAACACACAGAAATCAATGGCCTTTTTATACACCAATAATGATAGGAAAGAGATGGATGTTTTTTGTTTGTTTGTTTGTTTTTTGTTTTTTGTTTTTGGGCCACACCCGGCGGTACTCAGGGGTTACTCCTGGCTGTCTGCTCAGAAATAGCTCCTGACAAGCATGGGGGACCATATGTGACACCGGGATTCGAACCAACCACCTTTGGTCCTGGATCGGCTGTTTGCAAGGCAAAAACCTCTGTGCTATCTCTCCGGGCCCAGAGATGGATGTTAAGAAGGAAATACCATTCACATTAGTGCCACACAAACTCAAATATCTTGGAGTCAATTTGACCAAAGACGTGAAGGACCTATACAAAGAAAACTATAAAGCCCTGCTCCAAGAAATAAGAGAGGACATGTGAAAATGGAAACATATACCCTGCTCATGGATTGGCAGGATTAACATCATTAAAATGGCAATACTCCCCAAAGCTTTATACAGATTTAATGTGGTCCCTCTAAAGACACCCATGACATTCTTCAAAGAGTGGATCAAACACTCATGAAGTTCATTTGGAAAAATAAACACCCTCAAATAGCTAAAGCACTCCTAGGAAAAAGGAATATGGAAGGCATTACTTTCCCCAACTCTAAACTGTACTACAAAGCAATAGTTTATTTTATTTTATTTAAACACCTTGATTACATACATGATTGTGTTTGGGTTTCAGTCATGTAAAGAACACCACCCATCACCAGTGCAACATTCCCATCACCAATGTCCCAAATCTCCCTCCTCCCTACCCGACCCCCGCCTGTACTCTAAACAGGCTTTCCATTTCCCTCATACATTCTCATTATTAGGACAGTTCAAAATGTAGTTATTTCTCTAACTAAACTCATCACTCTTTGTGGTAAGCTTCCTGAGGTGAGCTGTAACTTCCAGCTCATTTCTCTTTTGTGTCTGAAAATTATTGCAAGAATGTCTTTCATTTTTCTTAAAATCCATAGATGAGTGAGACCATTCCGCATTTTTCTCTCTCTCTCTCTCTGACTTATTTCACTCAGCATAATAGATTCCGTGTACATCCACGTTTTCCGCATTTTTCTCTCTCTCTCTGACTTATTTCACTCAGCATAATAGATTCCATGTACATCCACGTATAGGAAAATTTCATGACTTCATCTCTCCTGACAGCTGCATAATATTCCATTGTGTATATGTACCACAGTTTCTTTAGCCATTCGTCTGTTGAAGGGTATCTTGGTTGTTTCCAGAGTCTTGCTATGGTAAATAGTACTGCAATGAATATAGGTGTAAGGAAGGGTTTTTTGTATTGTATTTTTGTGTTCCTAGGGTATATTCCTAGGAGTGATATAGCAGGATTGTATGGGAGCTCGATTTCCAGTTTTTGGAGGAATCTCCATATCGCTTTCCATAAAGGTTGCACTAGACGGCATTCCCACCAGCAGTGGATAAAAGTTCCTTTCTTTCCACATCCCCACCAACACTGTTTATTCTCATTCTTTGTGATGTGTGCCATTCTCTGTGGTGTGAGGTGGTATCTCATCGTTGTTTTGATTTGCATCTCCCTGATGATTAGTGATGTGGAGCATTTTTTCATGTGTCTTTTGGCCATTTGTATTTCTTCTTTGTCAAAGTGTCTGTTCATTTCTTCTCCCCATTTTTTGATGGGATTAGATGTTTTTTTCTTGTAAAGTTCTGTCAGTGCCTTGTATATTTTGGAGATTAGCCCCTTATCTGATGGGTATTGGGTGAATAGTTTCTCCCACTCAGTGTGTGGCTCTTGTATCCTGGGCACTATTTCCTTTGAGATGCAGAAGCTTCTCAGCTTAATATATTCCCATCTGTTAATCTCTGCTTTCACTTGCTTGGAGAGTGCAGTTTCCTCTTTGAATATACCTGTAGTCTCAATGTCCTGGAGTGTTTTGCCTATGTGTTGTTCTATATATCTTATGGTTTTGGGTCTGATATCGAGGTCTTTCATCCATTTGGATTTTACCTTTGTACATGATGTTAGCTGGGGGTCTAAGTTCAAATTTTTGCAAGTGGCTATCCAGTTGTGCCAACACCACTTGTTGAAGAGGCTTTCCCTGCTCCATTCAGGATTTCCTGCTCCTTCATCAAAAATTAGGTGATTGTATGTCTGGGGAACATTTTCTGAGTATTCAAGCCTATTCTACTATCTGAGGGCCTGTCCTTATTCCAATACCATACTGTTTTGATAACTATTACTTTGTAGTAAAGTTTAAAGTTGGGAAAAGTAATTCCTCCCATATTCTTTTTCCCAATGATTGCTTTAGCTATTCTAGGGTGTTTATTGTTCCAAATGAATTTCAAAAGTGCCTGATCCACTTCTTTGAAGAATGTCATGGGTATCTTTAGAGGGATCGCATTAAATCTGTATAATGCCTTGGGGAGTATTGCCATTTTGATTATGTTAATTCTGCCGATCCATGGCAGGGTATGTGTTTCCATTTCCGTGTGTCCTCTCTTATTTCTTGGAGCAGAGTTTTATAGTTTTCTTTGTATAGGTCCTTCACATTTTTAGTCAAGTTGATTTCAAGATATTTGAGTTTGTGTGGCACTATTGTGAATGGGGTTGTTTTCTTAATGTCCATTTCTTCCTTATTACTATTGGTGTATAGAAAGGCCATTGATTTTTGTGTGTTAATTTTGTAGCCTGCCACCTTGCTATATGAGTCTATTGTTTCTAGAAGCTTTTTGCTAGAGTCTTTAGGGTTTTCTAAGTAGAATATCATGTCATCTGAAAACAGTGAGAGCTTGACTTCTTCCTTTCCTATCTGGATTCCCTTGATATCTTTTTCTTGCCTAATCGCTATAGCGAGTACTTCCAGTGCTATGTTGAATAGGAGTGGTGAGAGAGGACAGCCTTGTCTTGTGCCAGAATTTAGAGGGAAGGCTTTTAGTTTTTCTCCATTGATGATAATATTTGCCACTGGCTTGTGGTAGATGGCCTGAACTATATCGAGAAAGGTTCCTTCCATTCCCATCTTGCTGAGAGTTTTGATCAAGAATGGGTGTTGGACCTTATCAAATGCTTTCTCTGCATCTACTGATATGATCATGTGGTTTTTATTTTTCTTGTTGTTGATGTTGTGTATTATGTTGATAGATTTACGGATGTTAAACCAGCCTTGCATTCCTGGGATGAAACCTACTTGATCGTAGTGGATGATCTTCTTAATGAGGCATTGAATCCTATTTGCCAGGATTTTGTTGAGGATCTTTGCATCTGTATTCATAAGCGATATTGGTCTGTAATTTTCTTTTTTTCATAGCGTCTCTGTCTGGTTTAGGTATCAAGGTGATGTTGGCTTCATAAAAGCTATTTGGAAGTGTTTCCGTTTGTTCAATTTCATGAAAGAGTCTTGCCAGGATTGGTAGTAGTTCCTCTTGGAAAGTTTGAAAGAATTCATTAGTGAATCCATCTGGGCCTGGGCTTTTGTTTTTGGCAGACATTTGATTACCATTTTAATTTCATCAATAGTGATGGGGGTGTTTAGATATGCCACATCCTCTTCCTTCAACCGTGAAAGATTATAAGAGTCCAAGAATTTATCTATTTATTCCAGGTTCTCATTTTTAGTGGTGTAGAGTTTCTCAAAGTAGTTTTTGATTACCCTTTGAATCTCTGTCATATCAGTAGAGATCTCTCCTTTTTCTTTTTTTTTCTTTTTTTTTTTTTTTTGGTTTTTGGGCCACACCCTGTGACGCTCAGGGGTTACTCCTGGCTATGCGCTCAGAAGTTGCTCCTGGCTTCTTGGGGGACCATATGGGACGCCGGGGGATCGAACCGCGGTCCGTCCTAGGCTAGCGCAGGCAAGGCAGGCACCTTACCTCCAGCGCCACCGCCCGGCCCCTCCTTTTTCATTCCTAATATGAGTTATCAAGTTTCTCTCTCTCTCTTTCTTTGTTAGGTTTGCCAGTGGTCTATCAATCTTGTTTATTTTTTCAAAGAATCAACTTCTGCTTTCGTTGATCTTTCGGATTGTTTTTTGGGTTTCCACTTCGTTGATTTCTGCTCTCAGCTTTGTTATTTCCTTCTGTCTGCCTATTTTTGGGTCTTTTTGTTGAGCACTTTCTAGTTCTATTAGCTGTGTCATTAAGCTACTCAGGTAAGCTCCTTCTTTCTTCCTGATGTGTGCTTGCAAAGCTATAAATTTTCCTCTCAGTACTGCTTTTGCTGTGTTCCATAAGTTCTGATAGTTTGTGTCTTTATTGTCATTTGTTTCCAGGAACCTTTTGATTTCCTCCTTGATTTCATCTCGGACCCACTGGTTATTCAGTATGAGGCTGTTTAACTTCTAGGTCTGTATCCCTTTGGAATTCACAAATAATTTCAGAGCCTTGTGGTCAGCGAAGGTAGTCTGCAAAATTTCTATCCTCTTGATATTATGGAGGTATGTTTTGTGTGCCAGCATGTAGTCTATCCTGGAGAATGTCCCATGTACATTGGAGAAGAATGTATATCCAGGTTTCTGGGGATGGAGTGTCCTCTATATATTCACTAGGCCTCTTTCTTCCATTTATCTACAAAGCAATAGTTATCAAAACAGCATGGTATTGGAATAAAGACAGACCCTCAGATCAGTGGAATAGGTTTGAGTACTCCGAGAATGTTTTCCAGACATACAAGCACCTAATTTTTGACAAAGGAGCAAGAAATCGTATGTGGAACAGGGAAAATCTCTTCAACAAGTGGTGCTGGCATAACTGGTTAGCCACTTGCAAAAAAGCAAACATAGACCCCCAGTTAACATCATGTACGAAGGTAAAATCCAAATGGATTAAAGACCTTGATATGAGACCTAATACCATAAGGTATATAGAACAGCACGTAGGTAAAACCCTCCATGACATTGAGACTAAAGGCATCTTCAAAGGAGGAAACTGCACTTTCCAAACAAGTGAAAACAGAGAAAAACAGATGGGAATACTTTAAGCTGATAAGCTTCTGCACCTTAAAAGAAATAGTGCCGAGGATACAAGAGCCACCCACCATGTGGGAGAAATTATTCACCAAAAAACCCATCAGATAAGGGGCTAATATCCAAAATATATGGGGCACTGACAGAACTCTATAAAAAAATCTAATCCCATCAAAACATGGGGAGAAGAAATGGGCAGACACTTTGACAAAGAAGAAATACAAATGGCCAAAAGACACATGAAAAAATGCTCCACATCACTAATCATAAGGGAGATGCAAAGCAAAACGATGATGAGATACCATCTCACACCACAGAGAATGGCACACATCATAAAGAATGAGAACAATCAGTGCTGGCAGGGATGTGGAGAGAAAGGAACTCTTATCCACTGCTGGTGGAAATGCTGTCTAGTTCAACCTTAATGGAAAGCAATATGGAGATTCCTCCAAAAACTGAAAATTGAGCTCCTATTCAACCCAGCTATATCACTCCTAGGAATATACCCTAGGAACACAAGAATACAATACAAAAATCCCTTACACACATGTACACACACATGTACACACACACACACACACACACACACACACACACATATATATATATATATATATATATATATATATATATATATATATTGCAGCACTATTCACAAGAGCCAGGCTCTGGAAACAACCAAGATGCCCTTCAACTGATGAATGGCTAAAGAAACTGTGGTACATATACACAATGGAATATTATGCAGCTGTCAGGAGAGATGAAGTCATGAAATTTTCCTACACATGGATGTACATGGAATCTAACATGCTGAGTGAAATAAATCAAAGGGAGAGAGATAGACACAGACTATTCTTACTCATTTATGGGTTTTGAGAAAAATAAAAGTCATTTTTGCACCAATCCTCAGAGACAAAGAGAGGAGAGCTGGAACTTATAGCTTGCTTCATGAAGCTCACCACAAAGAGTGGTGAGTGCAGTTATAGAAATAACTATACTGAGAACTACCATGACCGTGTGAATGAATGAGGGAACTGGAAAGCCTGTCTGGAGTACAGGTGGGGGTGGGGTGGGATGGAGGGAGATTCGGGACATTGGTGGTGGGAATGTTGCACTGGTGAAGGGGGGGGGTTGTTCTTTACATGACTGAAACTTAATCACAATCATATTTTTAATCAAGATGTTTAAATAAAGATATTATATAAAAATAAAAAAATTTAAAAAATGTGGGCCAGCAAGGAAGTAATATTGAACATTTTTCAAGTGAATCCAATATGCAGTTGCTTTCCATTTTAAATGGGGGATATGCTTGTTCAAACTTTACAGAAACCTCAAAGTAGAAATAGTTAGGCTGGAAAGATAAATAGCAGGTAAGATGTTTGCCTTGCATGCAACCGATCCAGGAGTGATCCCCTACTCCCTGTATGGTCCCTCAAGCCCTAACAGGAGGACTGAGTGCAGAGTCAGGAGTAAGCCCTGAGCATCACCAGATAAGGTCTTCAAACAAACAAATAAGCAAATAATGAGAACTACTTAGAAGAAACAAGGAAAGCAAACAGATGCTCATTACTCCACAAAATGCAGATATTAAAGAGAAGAGCAAAGGAACTGAGATAAACTGTAATAACACCCAGATCCACAGTTAATAACACCCAGAAAAATAGAAATAACATTTTCTATCTGTGTAATTAAATGTTGATGATTAGAACACACCAGTGAAAATATACAAGATGGCTGATGGCTGGATGAAACAAGTAACAAAACTCAAACCTTTTCTGTTCCCAGAGATAAATTTGGATAAGAAAACTATTATATTAACTATTATATAGGCAAATAGGAGTTAAAAAAGTCAGGGATATACACACACACTTATATCTGACTTAATAAAATTGAGGCTAAAATAGGTGGTAAGAGGGGTTGGGAAAAATGCTTCGAGGCTAGAAGTGTGTATCTGTAAACACAAAATCCTGAGTCAGTCCTAGGTACCTCATGCCCTGGTGGCCCTGGTGGCCCTTAGCACTGCTGGAACCAAGCAATGTCCTTCGCTGGGCTCTGATGTAAGACCATTCAGTCTAGTCCAGCAGACATGAAACCTGAATCTGATGGTTAAGGGTTAGGGGATATAGTGTTTGGATATAAACACACCAGATAAAGAACACTAGAGTTACAAAAGCAAGTATAAAGGGACCAAGGGAGACACAGAGGGAAGCCCAGCAGCTGTAGGAGGTGTCCATATCTGCTCTCCATGAGAAGGCCAACCTGAGGGAACATCACAAAGAAACCAGCAGCCTTCAATGAGGCCTTGGAAGGCTCAATTTCGTCTTTAGTAGACATTTATAGGTCTCTCCACCCTCCCAAAGCCCAATGCACATTCTTTAGAAGTGCAGGTCTAGAACATTTAAAGCTAGATCACGTGTTGGAACAAAAACCAAGTGTTTAGTAAAATCACAAAGACTAGAATTCTATCAGATCACAATAAAAGGTTAGATATCAACAGACTACTGAAAAAGCTTCAAACATTTGGAGAACTCAATTCTGCTGAATAATTATTGAGTCAAAGATGAAATAAAAGGGAAGAAAAAATGTTTCTGTCCACAAATGAGAGCAAAAACAGAAAGTCCTAGCCACAGAAATGAGGCAAGGAAAATATAAGTGATCCAAACTAAACGATCACTATTTGTAGATGTATGGTAATAGTCATAGGAAATCCTAAAAACTCAAATAAAAATGCTAATAAAAACCATTATAAATATGGCAAAGTGGTAGGCTACAAAATCAATATAGAAAATCTGCTTCAATTACTTATGAAAACAATAAAGCTGAAGAGAAATCAAAATGAACCCAGTTATAATACAATTAAAGAGATTAAGTGTCAAGAAATGGCCTTAACTAAGGAGGTGAAAGTTATTTATTTAAAACTAAAAGTCCCTATTAAATGAAATAGAAGGTGCAAGGGAATGAAAAATGTTTTATGTTCATTGATTAGAAGAACTAATACTGTTAAATGGCCATCCATCACAAAATATTCTATAGGTCAAATATAGTCTCTACCAAAATCTTTTTTGTTGTTGTTGGTGGTGTTTGGGTCACACTCGGTGACACTTAGCGGTTACTCCTGGCTATGTTCTCAGAAATCACTCCTGGCTTGGGGGACCATATGGGATGCCATGAATAGAACCCAGGTCCATCCTAGGTCAGCCAAATGCAAGGCAAGCACCCTACCCCTGTGCTATCTCCCTATCAAAATTTTAATGGCATTCTTAACAGATGTAGAACAGACATTACTATTATTTATATGGAATTACAAATGACTTAATAATAATTAAATAAATCCCGCGGAAAAGAGATTGAAGACATCCAATTTATCCCCATCTTTAAACTAGACAACAAACCTATAGTAATCAAAATAGTGTTGAATTAAAAGACAATATTCAAATTTATGAAATAGTATTTAGAGCTCACAAATGTTTCTTCAGATATAGATAATATACCACAAAAGAGCCAAGAGCACAAAATGGAGCAAGGAGAAATTCTTGAGAAAACTATAAGTTACATAGGTAAGAATGAAACTGGAACTCTGTCTCAGACCATGTTCAAGTAAGCTTAAAACAGATTAAAGGCTTGGGTGTTGAACCAAAGGTCATAGCACATGATTTAGGGAACATATGAAAAATACACCATGGCTACAGTAGAGTTCCAGAGAATCAATCTATCAGCAAGAGAAGGAAAGCACGAATAAAGATATGCAGTTACATCAAACTCAAGAAGGTCTACACAGAAAAATAAACCTTATGATTATGGTGCAGAGCAATAGTACAGTGGGTAGGGTGTTTGTCTTGCATGTGCTTCAATCCCTGGTACCATCCATATATGGTCCCCCAAGACTGCCAGGAGTAATTTCTGAACACAGAACTAGGAATGAGTACTGAACACCACAGGGTATGCCCACAAATCAAAGCAAAGAAATAGAAAAAAATCAAATAAACCTTATGATTAAATAAAAGAGATATTCCACTAATATGAGAGAATATCTGCACTCTATAGACCCAACAAAGGATTCCATCCACTATAAATTAAAAAAAAAACTCACAAAAATCACAACTAAACAAAACTCTATAAAGTATGAGGAGGAGAATGTGTGTGTGTGTGTGTGTGTGTGTGTGTGTGTGTGTGTGTATGGGCCACAGTCACATAAAAAAGTGCTAATTACCCCTTATTATCAGGGAATGTAATTGAAAACCACATGAGCTATAATTGAAAACCAAAGGAAATATCACATCACAACAGGAAGAATAACCTATATCAATCAAAAAGATCAAAAACTGTAAGTACTGGCAGGACTCTGAAGTAAGAGCCTCACTTGCTGCCTGTGGGATGCACACTGGCTCCACAGTTGTGGAAAGTGTGGAGAGCTCTGAAGACACAGAAACAGCTCCAGGGCTGGACGGGAAGCTCCATGACTGAGCACATGCCTGGCATGAGGAAAAATCATGTTTAGTAGCTGGAGAGAGAGCACAGCGGTAGTTCATTTTGCCTCGCACGCAGCTGACCCAGAACCGATGGTGATTGGAATCCCGGTGTCCCATATGGTCCCCCAAGCCAGCCAGAAGCGATTTCTGAGCCCAGAGCCAGGAGTAACCCCTGAGTGCCGTTGGGTGTGATCTAAAAACGAAAGAAAGAAAGAAAAGAAAGGAAGGAAGGAAGGAAGGAAGGAAGGAAGGAAGGAAGGAAGGAAGGAAGGAAGGAAGGAAGGAAGGAAGGGAGGGAGGGAGGGAGGGAGGGAGGGAGGGAGGGAGGGAGGGAGGGAGGGAGGGAGGGAGAGAGAGAGAGAGAGAAAGAAAGAAAGAAAGAAAGAAAGAAGAAAGAAAGAAAGAAAGAAAGAAAGAAAGAAAGAAAGAAAGAAAGAAAGAAAGAAAGAAAGAAAGAAAGAAAGAAAGAAAGAAAGAAAGAAAGAAAGAAAGAAAGAAAGAAAGAAAGAAAAAGAAAGAAAGAAAGAAAGAAAGAAAGAAAGAAAGAAAGAAAGAAAGAAAGAAAGAAAGAAAGAAAGAAAGAAAGAAGAAAGGAAGGAAGGAAGGAAGGAAGAGAAAGAAAGAAAGAGAGAGAAAGAAAGAAAGAAAGAAAGAAAGAAAGAAAGAAAGAAAGAAAGAAAGAAAGAAAGAAAGAAAGAAAGAAAGAAAGAAAGAAAGAAAGAAAGGAAGGAAGAAAAGAAGGAAGGAAGGAAAGAAGGAAGGAAGGAAGGAAGAAAAAAGAAAGAGAAAGAAAAGAAAAAGAAAAAGAAAATCTGTGTTCAGTTCATGGACCATGTTGTTCCTTGCCAGAAGTGAGTCATGATCCTAGAACCTGAAGTAGCCCCTGAGCCCTGCTAAGTGATACCCCCTACTCCCACCCCCAAATATATCTAGCAAATTTATCTACTCCTTGGTATCAATCTGAAAGACAGAAAAGCTTCCATTTAAAGAGAGATACATCCACACTTGTTTGTTGCGGTGTTGCTCCCAAGAGCCAAAATCTCAGAAGCAGAGCAAGTGCCCAGAAACTGATGGCTAAAGAAGAGGCAGTGGACATTCTGAAGGGCCACTACTCAGTGAAGGGACAGAACTAACAGCATTCTTGTAAGTGAAATAAGTCAGATGAAAGACGAAATTGTGGAGCCCAAGGGATAGCACAGCGGCAGGGTGTTTGCCTTGACCTGGGTGGGACCCAGTTCGATTCTCGGCATCCCATATGATCCCCCAGCCTGCCAGGGGCGATTTCTGAGAGCAGAGCAGGAGTAACCCCTGAGCACTGCCGGGTGTGGCCCAAAAACCAATCAATAAATCAATAAAGTTAAAAAAAAAAAAAAAGGAAGACCAAATTGCAAGATCTCACTCCCATGAGTGCACAATGCCCAGAAAAATAAAACATCAGACTCAAAGTGCACCAAGACAGGGGCTGGGGTAGCTGCAGAAAGGATCTGGAGGACAGTTTTTCCATTGGGGTCCCTTCTGACCTCCATTCCTTTCATGTCTCCTTTGTCCTAATAGTCTCTCACTGCCTGGGATATCCTGGGGACCCCTAGGTAGCCAGAGGACTGGCTGAGAAATGCTGACTGAGAAGGTCATAGTGAAGGGATATTGTGCCCCTAAATATATATAAAAGCCAGGGGCCTAAGTGATAGCACAGTGTGGAGGGCTTTTGTCTTTTGCGCAGCTGACCTAGATTTGATTCCATAGCATCTCATATGGTCCCCTGAGCACCAGAAGAATGACCCCTAAATGCAGAGCTAGAAGTAACCCCTGAGCACTGCCAGGTGTGGCCCAAAACAAGGGATATGTGTATATATATATATATATATATGTTGGTGTACCTATCTGAGACCCTGAATTTGGGTGTAGCTACCTAAGACCCACCCATTTCTGGGAGGGGTCTTGGGAACCAGATATTAGGTGTAACCTTACCTACAAAACCCCGCCCATTCCTGGGAGGGGTCTTGGAATAGGTAGATAAACCCTGAAGCCAGGGAATTAAGGGCTCTTCCCGGCTGCGCTCGCGGGCTTTAGGTTCTTTGCCTCTTTTGGTCTTTGACCAGGATGGAGGCCAAAGGAAGATGGCTGAATTATAAGATGCAGGGCTAAGAATGGCCGAATGCTTGAAAGGTTATGAGATAGGCCACACACATGTGGTGAATAGGGCATGAATAAAGTTGATGGTTCCTGATGCCTGTGAGTGAACGATTTCGCCTTTCACCTGGGCCTGGGACCCGCCGGCTGGATGGGGTCACAGAGCCACGTGGCCTGGGATGGCAGAGAGAAATCCATCGCCATCCATCACCATCCAGCCCCATTATTAATTATTTGATTCTACATATATATAAATATATATTTATACATGTATGTGTATATATATACAGTCCTATAACCCATGTCCAATCAAGGAAAATTAAATAAAGAGAAATATCCAATCTGCAAAAACTGAACCGACAGAACATGCACTGACTAGGCATAAAACCATGCCCTGCCCATTAATTCACTGAAGCCTCCACTGGTTCATTTGTGCAATTAATGTCCTTCGGTGTCCCCTGCAACAACCCTACATGGCAGGATTCATGGTTTGCAGGTGGGTGCAGAGCCCTTCCTAGTGATGTTCATCACACTCTTGGTCACTGTTGTCTTGAATTCATTCTGCCGCACAATTTTCGAGGCTTATGCTGCATCCCCCCCTTTAGAAATGACACGCCAGAAGTCTAGGCAAAGGAAAATGTTCATTGTCCAGAAGGACATGTCCAGCTGTATCTTATTGGTTCCGGCTTCCGAGCTCAGAGGTATTTGCTGTGACATGATCCTGGAGTTTCGTTCCGATGTGACCACTGTGGGGAGTTTTAGGGGGAAGAGAATGACTCGATGCTGGACTCACACTCACATCCAATCACACTCATACACACTCACTACATACACTCTTACATTTGTGCATCCTTACATTCTCATTCACTTTTACTCACACTCAAACACTCATGCCCATCTTTGCACACTCTATCGCATTCACAATCACACACTCAAACTTACACTCAGATTCTCACACTCATCCTGAGTGTCACTCTGGCAGCCATTCTCACCCATGTCTACACACATTCACTCACACTCACGTGGCCCGGGGTCTGGAGCAGATGCTGGAGGACCGGATGTGGCTCTGTGGTTTAAAACATCAAAGCTTTTTGGTCATGCCACGCTGTGTGATCCAATGAACTCTTGATCGAACCCTCCGCCTGCAGAAAGACCAGCAGAACAGGCTGAATGGCTCTGTGGCTGTGACTCTGGGCCGGGTCTGGGAAGCCCATCAGCATCCCCAAACTTCAAAGAGCCACTCGAATGGAATGAGCCCTGTTTGTCACATGAACAGGTCGGCTGTTTGAGTTCACACACACAGTTGTCATGTAAGAGCCTTGAACAGTCCTCCAGTCTAATCTGCCTTAAGCTTCTCTGCTGGCATTTCTTTCCCAGGAACGAGACAAAAAGGGAAAAGGGTTCCAGCTAAAGAGGCGAGCTCATCCTCTGGCCTCTGAAGAAACAGACAATTGTCTGGTTTCCTAGGATGAGGCAGGGCTGGCGAACTCAATATTGACATCAGAGACCGGCTTTCCCTGGAAGATGTTATCAGCCCGTGATTTATGATCTGGCATTTCCCCTTGAGTTCTCGTGGTGCACCACTCCTCTCCCTCCACACCAGGCACCCTGAGTCCACTCGGGTGCCCAGGCATTTTGAACAAGATCAAGACTATATGGAAATCAGAATTCTAGCCAGTAGGGGGTTTGCAAAGACATGTCCTGTGGTGTCCTTTGGCATTGACCTGGCAGAGGAATCTGTTTTTGATGATGGTCTGCTCACTGACCATACCTGTGGACACAGCTCCTGTGTAGTCAAAAGGCCGTGCCGTGCTTTGGGCCCTCTGACCAGCAGGCTTGAGTCGGGGCACAGTGGGACATGAACAGCCAGCTGCCCTCGCTGCCCTCTCTCTCTCTCACCCCCTCCTCTCTCGGCACTCTAATCCCAGCTTCCTCAGGGATGGATACATAAAGAGCAGGAGTGAGAAATCCATTCACACGGAAAGGCAGAAACTCACAGTTTCCTCCCCAAGTGACTTTTTCTAAAATTAAAGGCGAGAAGCCACCCCAGGATTGCAGTTGGCAGAGAGGCAGCTGCGATGTCTGGGATGGTTCCATTTCAGTGTCACTCTGGCAGCCATAGGTCCTGCCCCAGGCCTGGTCTTGGGGGTACATTTACTCAGTAGGAACCCCACCGTCTTAGTTCCCTTAGAGACTGTCTCAAGGCTGGGGTGTTTCTGTGTGTATGTGTGAGAAAGTATGTGTGAGTGTGGATATGGGTGTGTGAGCGTGCATGCATTGGGTAAGTATGTATAAAAGTGTGAACATGTATGAATATATATGTGTGTATATATATATCTGTGAGTGTATGTATCAGTGTGTGAATGTATCTAAGTGTGTGTGTTTCTCTGTTCTGCCTTCCTGGTCTTCCCTATAGCTCTGCTGGCTTCTCTCCTCCCCTGCTTTACAGGAGAGGGCGTTCAAATAAGGTAACACTTTCCCAAACCTTCTCATGCATGATTTACACAGTGAAGGGAAGGAACTGAGCTGTTTTCCCATCACAGCTTGTGTGTGAGGGTGGTTCTTGCCAGCACCTGCTGCCTTCACACCTGCCTCTGGGGCTCACAATCAGTAGAAGGAGAGGGTCTGTGCAGACTTGCCCACACTTCCTTTCTCCTGGGTTCCCTGTGCCCCCCAGTGCCCTGTCGCTGCCCCTGACACACTGGGGTAGACTTGGAGTTGTTCTACTCCACTTAGGACCCCTCATCTGCTCCCATACACTTACCCAAAGCAGAGATAGCTATGTGGCACACAGAGGGAAACCGAGTCAATGGGACCAGCCCTAGGAGTCCCTGTGGCTGCTGTCTCCTCTCAAGTCTCATCTATATTCTTCCTCCATGGAGCTGGCTCCCTCTGTCAAGGAAACACAGTTGTTAAGCAGTAAAGTGTAAACAGCCTGGAGCTTACCTGGGCTGGGCTGAGCCCATGCTATAGAAAAGTTGAGTTTTCTTCCCATGGAGAATGGGGTGTCTAGTCGATCTAAGGGACCAAGCGCGGCTTTCAGGAGGGGCCAGATTGGCAAGAGAGTTGTGCTTATCGGGACACTTTCCAGTGGACACTCGGTCACTCCCCGTTTTGCTGACTCAGAGCTATGAAATCACAATGACATGTCATTCACAGACACAGATCCTGCAGCTGCCTCTGTGCTGGTCAGAGGTCCCCTTCAGGGTCACCACTTTAGGGGCCCCTAGAGCTGATCACAGTACTGTGGACTCACTGTCTCCCTGCCTTTGTCTTTGTCTCTGTATCTCTACATCTGTCTCTTAGTGTCTGGTCTCTGTGTCTCTCTGTCTCTACAACAGTCTCTGACTCTCTGTCTCCCTGAGTCTACCTTTCTGCTCACTATAACTATTTCTCTGCCTCTGTCACCATCTGTCTGTGTCTCTGTCATCATCTCTGTCTCTCACATCTTTGTGTCTGTGTCTCTGCCACATCTTTGAGTCTCCATCTCTGTGTCTATGTTAGATCTCTGTGTCTGTATCTCTGTCACCGTCTCTATGTGTCTCTGTCACCTTCCTGAGTTGAGACCTTGCCCAAGCTGTTTGCGATTTCCTGGAAGCGGCCATTGTCCACATCAAGCCCACCATGGGACGCACCTACCTGCCCTGGTGGATCGGGTCCTTGCAGACCCTTACCTGTAAACGGTGGGACTCTGTAAAGAACAGGGTGTGGCCTCCCCCTGCAGAGTAAGTCTCTCTTGTGTTCTTTGGGGGTCTCAATGGGCTTCTCTTTTGTCCCCGGAGTCCAGTCCTAACCCCATGCTCTGTGGCATCCAGGGTGTGCTGTGTGTGGACATGCATCCGCTCCATGTGGCAGCATTTGGGGGAGTCAGGAGAGAGGCAATTTCTCTTCCATATGCAAGAAAGCACAGCTTCTGTCCCTGCCACTGCCAGAGCATGACGGCTCAGAGGAGACACTGCCAAGTCATGCCAGGGCCCTCCGGTGCTCATGTCCCACTGGGTCTTCCCGGGCCCTCAACTGAAAGGCCAGCACAGAGCATCCCGCATACTGTGTGTGGTGTGATGGTAGCCCTACATGGGCCTCCCCTGGGTCAGTGCCCAGCACCCGGTATTCCTGGTACGTACAGAGGTCCTGCGACTATTCCAAAAGTCCACCAGCCCCCTGCCTGCGGAAGCGGCACCAAGGCCAACCTCTTTTCAAATATTTTTCTTAAATTGCAAGACAATTAAAAGTATTTATATACAAGCCTGCCTCAGAAGTAATGAGATGATTAAAATATTCTTAACGAGTTTGCATTTTCCAATTGTTTGACTTGATGTGGCAATACATATTTATGATTTTAATGATTGTTTTGGCCTCAGAAAATGCCTGTGCTTTTTAAAGATCAGCGGGGATCAACTTACTATGTTGACTTGTTGATTCTTCCCTGAGACTGTTAGCAATTAGAATAACATGCCCCAGTGGGCAAATAGTTGAACACGTTTATTTGAACAACATCACAGGCTTTAAACACTATCCTATCCCATAAAGATGTCTTAATTTCCACCATATGCTTTTCAGTGATCTTGGAACAGACAGGTTTGGGAGCAGCATCTGAACTCATCCCTGAGAAGAGAAGGGCAGATGTCCAGGGACCTAAACTAATCTGAGTGAGGAACTGGCCTTCAGGGCCCAGCTCTAGAACCTTCTGGAAAAGGCAAAGCCAGAGTCAGAAAATGATCAGTGGTTGTTGAGATGCTGGAAGAGAGGGATGAGGAGGTCACACTGGGGACTCTTGGTGCTGGAACTACATGAAAGTCACTGGGATGATGGGTGACACCTTCATTTATATGTCTATGGCTGTGCCCCTGCTGAGAGCAGCCATGGATCGTGGCTCTTGCCAGTGGCCTCCAGTTCTTCTGGGAGTAGTCAGTGCAGAGATTATGCTGAAGGAGACTTGGGTTATGTGGGAAAATTTTCACACCTTCTGCTCAGTGTTGCTGTGAACCCAAAACAGCTTTTAAAAGCTTCTCTATTGGTTTTTTTGTTTGGGGACCACACGCAGTGGTACTCAGGGATTACTCCTGGCTCTGTGCTCTGGGATCACTCCCTGTGCTTGAGAGATCATATGATTCTGTGGGATAGAACCAGGGTTACCCAAGTGCAAGGCTAGTGCCTAAACCCCAAATTGTTTCTCCAGCCTAGTCAAAATGTCTCTTTGGCTCTAGATCCCTCTCCCACTTGCTATCTCCTCACATTTCTCTCCTATCTCTCTCTGTCTCTCCTGTCTACTCTCAATTCTCCTGTCCCTTATGCATACATGAATCCTTCTCCTTCCTTTCCTCTTCTTTCCTTCTTCCTTCCTTTCTTCCTATTTCCTTCACTCCTCCTTCACTCTTCCTTCCTTTTCTTCTTCCTTTCTTTCTATTTTCCTCCTCCTTCATCTCTCCTTCCTTCTTTTCCTACCTTTCCCTTTCTTCCATTTCCTTTATTCTCCTTCCTTCCTTCATTCTTTTCCTTTTTCCCCTTCCTTCCTTTCCTTCTTCCTTCTTTTCCTTCCTCTTCCTCCTTCCTTCCATTTCCTTCCTTCTATTTCCTTCTTTCCTTCTTACCTTACTTCCTCCCTCCCTCCTCTCTCTTCTGTCTCTACAGTCCCCTCTCCTGTCTTCTGTCCCATCTCTCCTTTCCTGTTCTTTGCGCATGCCTGGAGCCTCCTTCCTGTCTTTTCCAGCTCTTCTCCCCCCTCTACCCCACTTGTCCAGGTTTCATGGCTAGGACCTTTCTGGATCTTATGGTTGGTGCTTGGTCAGTCATGGTGCTTGAGTGCTCAGGTAGGCCTGCGGCCCATTTTATCCTCCCTTGAGAGCCTGCAGATCTATGAACAAATGAAACACCTGTTGAATGAACCTTCCTATTTGGCTCAGACATAGAGTGAGGCACCCCAGAATCCATTGGGTCTCAGAACACATGAAAGCCAGCTGCTTGATGTCACAGAAATTAGATGCGTCCACATGGAAATTTCTTCATGTCTGTTGAAACACAGACAGCAGTTGTCCTCACTTTGAGGGGATCCCAGCAGGGCTTGAGCTGGGAACAGTCCTGACAGTTCATGGCCCTGTACGGGCACAGCAAGGGGTCCAGAGCAGCCCTGACAGTACAGGGGGGAGGCACATGAAGCCAGGGATTGGACTCAGGCCTCAAGCATGCAGGGTTGTGTCCTGACCCAAAACTTTGGGCATCTCCCACCTAGCACTGTTCCCATTTGTAGCATTAAAGTTCAATCTGGAAGAAAACAGACTTTCAGAGGCCCTGAGACCCGATACATTGAACCACATGGTGCTGCTCTGTGACCCCTTGGAAATTATTTTTGACTTATTTTGTAACAGCAGTTTGCCATTTCCCTGGATCAACCACCCTAAAACTCGGATAGAATATCAGAAGGTGTGAAATTTCCAGGGAAATAAGATGAAATCACCAGACATAACCATTGCCCACATCCTGGCATGCGAGCTGTGAGTTCCCCACGGCTTTTCACCATAAAATCCCAGAAATCTCAGTACCGGTTCGAGGGTTATTTTATTTTTCTCTCAGCTCCATAAGAGAAACGTTTTCCACATCAATATTTTTTTTCTTTTAATGCCATTCTTGATCTGTACTTTTTTTATTGGACAGACTGTTCTCATTAAACATTGCGATCGCCTTAAATCATCAGTGAAGTGTGAGGGCACACTTGGGCCATTACCTGTTTGTGTGCCAGTCACACCTATGAGTGCCAGACCAGTGGAAGCTATGTCCCCTTAGTCCGGTGAAAAGTGCTCTGTCCATGTGGAGGCGCTTCTTGGGCCTCCAAGATTCCTGCCTTCCTGTTTTGTCGCTGAGATGGAAACAATACTTTGGTGTTGTGAAATGGTGGGTTGTGTGTTCCATAACCCCCAGAGAGGAAGAGGGATCGCCATGCTCCAAGTCCGGTAGGACAAGAGATGCAGGTCCAGCAGCAATTCCGATGCAGGAAATAATCCACACATGGTTGGGAAGGAAGAGCAGGCCAGAAACTCACACCTCAAGCTGTTCATCCAGAAGTCAGTCACTCCACCATGTGGAACCACGAGTCAAGATGGCAGCTCCCCCTCCAGGCCTCCAAAGCAGCCTTTATTGGGAAAAACAGAGCTCACCCTCATTGGGAGGGGAAAAAGCCAGATGAGTAGGCACCGGGGAAACATCTTTTTAACATGTAAACCAAAGGAACCAATCGAGAGACATCTAATTAGAAGGCAATATGAGGACCAACCCAAAAGCCTCTACCAACATGGTAGATTAAAACATGGTATATTAAAAATATAAAATATAAAGCAAAAAGTCCGCATGTTGGGTGAGGCCTCTCCAGGCACCATGTATCTAACCTTTTGGGTCAGCAGGTCTGAAGATGCAGGGTAATGGTGGAGAAATAATTCACAAGAAGTCAGTTAAAGTTTCATCTGAGTCAGCTTGCTTTTATCCCTTGGCTCTGTCCGCCATGTGCACTCCCTCATATCTGCTAAGCTTTCTGCTGTGCCTCTCTCTCTGCCTTTTGATGCTTCTCTCTCCTTTTTTTAGACATTTTTTTATTCTTTATTTAAAACAGCCCACCCCATTCCAGGTGTGTGTGGGGGGTCTGATCATCCAGGTGGGATTAACATCTCCAAAGAAAGCTTAAATAAAAGGGGGCAGGGTTACACTTTAGGGGTAGATTTCCAGTCCTGATTTGCAAGTGATTCATTTTTGTGGGTGTGCTAACCCATAACCTTATGTTCTTAAATGTTTCGCCCCTAAGTTGGAGGGAATGATACTCACTGGCAGTCTTTGAGGAAGGATGCCGAGCTGACTGTTCAGACTCACGTTTCCCAAGTGCCTCCTGGTTTCTCCTCATTGTGATTCTGTGTGGGGTTTTGCTCCCTTCCATTTTACCAGGAGTGAGTGACAGCATTTAATGCGAGTCCCTCTTGGTTTATGTATGTTTGGTGGGTTTCTTTCCCTACCAGGCAATATTTTGTGTGACACAGAAACATAATATATATATATATATATATATATATATATATATATATATATATATAAATTACACTTCAAAATGAGCTATTGTTTCAAAGTGAACCTTAAAATAGGGGCCTTTACTGTGGCAGAGGAAAGATGAAATGAGATTGGGGGGGGATCGAATGAAATTGGCCACCATGGGGAACAGAGATCTTGCAGAGCTCCAGAACTCTCAGTGAGTCTCCATAATTCAATCACACTTCTAAATAATCTGTCCCAACCTTTCTCTTGAAAGGCTGATTTTCAAGCACGTAAACCTGGTCATTTTGTGACCTACTTCCAACAGGAGCCTAGGGGGGGAAATATTTCAATTTTTAAAAATGACTTCCTGACTGTGGTTAATAGAACATTTGCCAGTTTTTTTTTTCTCGAGGCCAAAGGTACATTAGAACAGGCAACACCTCTGATCATTCATTAATGCAGAGTGCCCTGCATCTGCTGAAATCATCTCAGCATTCAGGAGCTGGGTTGTGAAAAAGTGGGGTGCAGGAGAGGGTTGTGGCCTGAGTTTGGGGAGGTATCTTTATACACTTGCGGTATAGTGCTGTCCAGCCAGTCTGGCGAGAATCCGACATGGGGATTATGCAGCCATACTCAGGGGGACCAAGAGTGTGGACTTTGCACTGCTGCAGGATTTCGGATATCCCTTATTCTACCCTTCCCAGGAATGCTGATTCCCAGCTCCCGAGGGCTAAGGCTTGTCTAGGGGCCTAGGTCCTTCTGTGGGTGAGGGGCTTCTGCTCCCTGACAGGAACCAGCTCCTTCGAGCTACCCAGTGCCAAAATGCCCTCTGGGGTCAGCGTTCAGACTCTGGAAACTGTCAGGGGAGTGGGATTTGCCTCTCCGAGGTAGGGGCAAAGATAGAGGCTGAGTCCTGCTGGGCAGAAAACCCCTTTTGTGAGGAAAGACCTCACTCGCCCCTCGTTTGCCAGGCCTTATGCCTTCTGGGTAACCTAAATCCTACCTGGCTACTAGTAAGAGTCTGATCTAACCAAATGCTTTGTGTCTTCAAAAGAATGATTTGATCTTTCCATTTCCCTGATCAGCAGCGCACAGACACCTCCACTTCACAGCTACGCGCTGAGAAAACACAGAAAAATTAACACGTTTTATTTGGCTCCAACTGATAACAGAGGCAGAGGCAGAGCTGAGCCTCAGGTGTTACCGCACTTTTCCTGTGTTCGCCCACCAGGTCCTCCCCCCTTGCCCTGTGTCAGAACAAGGTGCCTCCTTGGGCCTCTCAACTTGCCCACTCTGCACCTCCTTCATGACCTGGTTCCACTGGCCAGCCCCATCTCACCTGGTGTAGGAGCAGCAGATGAGTTCATAGACCTGTCTGTCTGCTGAGAATCTAACTGGTGTGGGGTTAGCCTCTGCCGCAAAGAGCACCAGGTTCTTGCCACATAAAGCTATGGTCTTACCCCCTGTGAGGTAGCCCCAGATCTTGCTGTGCCATTGGTGCAGTCGCCATTAGCACTGGGTTGGGCTTCCGGGACTGTCCCCATGCTACTGAGAGGCCAGGGTTTAGGGAAGCCAGGCTTTTTTTGAGGGGACAGATGCCCCTGTCTGGCAGGTTCTGTCTGACTGAATCTTGCTCTGCTCTGTGCCTATCGTGTGGATATGGACACATTATTCCTGTGGGAGCCTCTTCTGAGCTAGCTACCATATGGGTCAGTGCCTGGCCTGGCCTATAGCATGAAGTACCTTGAGCCCTCAACCTCAGGCCTTCATTTCAACAGTGTCCACACTCACAGGTTGGCAGAATATGGTCAGTAGTGAGGCTCAGGATGCAGCTGGAGCATGTGAGATCCAATCTCTGAGGGCGCCCACAGTCTGCACAGCTGAACTGGGACATGCACAGCAAAGAGGGTACTGGCCTGTGTGTAGCCCAGTCCAGGGAGTGTGATAAGAAGACCAGGACTTGGAGTCCACAGTGTAGACATTGCAGATGTTGCGGATGACATGGGGGGGGGGGTGTAAACGGCCTTCTCGAACCCACTTGCCATAGACTTGAAGGAATGTTCCTGCATTGCACAGTTTCCACAAGTTTTATAATGGCACCATTCATGAGAATGACACATGGAGCCCCTGTGGACCACTATCCCTCCATCTACATAAGGCCCTGCCCCCTTCCCTCACCCTGCCTTTGTAAACTCAGTCCTAGCTCCAATCTACCCATATTCCAGTGGCCCCATTCTGGGCTTTTACACTCCTCCCTCCTCAAGAAAAAAGTGAAACATCTCTGACACCAGATATGCTTTTCCTTCAGTGAAAAAAAATCACAAGTAATTAAAAAAATAAAAACAGCCTGAGCCGTTGGGGGAAAATGTGGCATGCAGGCCTGGGCTCTGCATCTAGGAGCTGTCTAGGACACTGTTAGGGGAATTCCCACCTGAAAGGGCCTGGTCCAAGCGCTCTGGCCTCACTTCACCCCCCAACTCTTTTCTCCAAGCCAGTAAGAGAATATCTACCTCCCCTCTGGCCACCCCTTCCCTGTTCACCTTCACTGACTCACTCCTGTTCCCGTGGCCACAAAAGTGCATTCACCGGTTCTGTGTCTTCTTCGTGTTTCCAGAGAAAGGCTGACTTTCTAAACTCGACACTGGCTTGCTGGGAAGTCAGGGAGCCGACGTGACTGACTTGGCAGGAAGCCTTCCTCTTCGGTTTAAGTGCTTAATGCAATTAGGCCTGTTTCCTACGCGGTTGCTGGCCGCACCGTGATTCTGAGAGCTGATGGTTTAATTGAATTTTCATGTGTCTGAGACAGATGCTGGAAGCGAAGGCCCATCCAAGTGGACACGTCAGTCATGCAAATTTAGGGAGACGCCACACAGGCCAGTGTCTTGGACTGCGGCCGCCTCAAGCACCCACTCTTGGGGACTTGGAGCTTTGTGCTAATCGCACAACTCCCCGAGACTCTGAGGAGCTCAGTGCCAGCAGGAGGGCTGCTGCCTTCGATGCTCTTTCTCCAGTGCCAGGAAGAGAGGCAGGTGAGTGACTTCATTATCCTGCTCCTGAGCAAGCTCGTGTGATGGCTTGAACGGCGTGTTCTGATGGATGTCAGCACCCACCGAGCCAGCCTGAGTTCAGTGGCTGATCTGGGGGGGAGACAGATGCCTGCCTCAGAGGCCTAGAATAACATTACCAGGAGTTCTAGCAGCAAACACCTCCGATGGGGTAATTGCACGCCAGCTCATAAATTATGGAGCAGACCTAATCATGCTGACCTTGCGCAATCTTGGGAGCAGGGCTGCCGTAAATGCTTCCTAATTGCCCCTCATTAGACGGAAACTTTCGAACCCTCTCGCCTGGAACTGGCCCCAGGCTGCGTGTCCTCTAGGCGACCCTCTCTTCCTGCCCTGTCCAGCCCCAGTTCCCACAGGGTGACCGGAGGTTCTGCCTGGGCGGCCCTGAGGACCGTGGCCATTGGCCATGACTAACCCCAGTACTCCTGAGTGATGTCTGCGGAGTGACCCCTGGCTGTGTGAAGGCAGCTCCCACCTGCGTTTGGGGACGCAGTGACCCAGCACCTGCTTTGTGCAGTGAAAAGAGTGCCGGAGTGATAGCACGGCTGTAGGGTGTTTGCCTTGCATGCGGCTGACCCAAGACAGAACTGGATTTTATCCCTGGTGTCTCAGATAGTCCCCTGAGCCTGGAGTGCATAACCAGGAGTAACCCCTGAGCGTTGTCAGTATGGTTCAAAAACAACAACAACAAAAAATAAAACAAAGAGTTCACAGGACTGAAGCAAAACAAGGAAGGGCTCTGCTCATGTTTTTGGTGGTCTAGTCCAGATAAAGAATCTTTGAAATGTAGATGGAAAGGGACCCTGGGCTTTAAGAAACAACCAAGACGCCTTACAGCATGCAGGGCAGGCCTTATGACATGCAGGACAATGCATTCTGGAGCTTCTAACTTCCTTTAAGGCAGGGAGGACCCAGGTTCCCAGGAGCAAATCATGAACTGGAAATACCGAGACTTCAGGCTTTCTCTGCATCTGGTCTGAGCTGTATGGGATCCCAACCACAGAGATGTTGGCAGTCGGGTCATCTCTCTGAGCCCCGCTGTGCTCCCTAAGACCAATCACAGAGCAGTGACCGTGAGAGGAGGCTCACAGTGCTTTTCCCCCTGATGCCTCACCTGCAGGGGGAACTTAGGGCCTCAGTGCAGCTATGGACGCCCACATGAGTGGGGTCCCCATCAGCTCTGCTCTCTCCTGCACCTTAGGAAGGCCGCAGAGATCCTGGGTTTGCAGCTCAGCCAGAACAAGTATTTCTAGTGAACCACAAAACTCATCAGTGAGTAAGTGGGAAAGCAGCTTGGCAGGAAGGCTGAGAACTCCAGTGTGCTGTATGCCTCATGTATGCCTGCAGGAAAGCTCATGGCAGGTGAGCCAGGCGGCACTGTGGGAGGAGAGCAGAGTGTCTGCTAAGGGTGGCAGGGCCACAGCTGTGCCACAGGGTGGGGAGTGGGGCAGGGAAGGTCTATGTTGTGTGATGGGGCCAGGACAGGTGTGGGCCTCAGTGCCAGGGACACAGCAGTGCCAGATAAGTACGTGGCTGTGCCAGGCCCCGGGTCTGCCCACTGGGTCTTAGGCTAGCACCCCTGCTTTGTGAGGGGAACAAGAATACATAGAACCCCTGGGAAGCCAGACCCAGGAACAGCTTCTGAAGATTGTTCATCAGGGTGCCAGAATAAAGTCAGCTAATTGCTATCTTCCAATCATGATCAATACCTAGTGCCGACGTGCAGAGGGAAAGAGAACTTGAGGCTTCCCCTCAAGGAGAGGCAGCAGCAGTGGGAACCAGGCAGTGGGGACCAGGCAGAGGCAGCTGGAGGAGCCAGGGATGGCTGGCTGAGCCCAGTGCAGACTGTGTGCTTGTGTGAGAAGGCATTGATGGTGACAGACATCACAGCTAAGTTGGGGAGGGAGTGGGGTCTCTGTGAGGAGAGCTGCGGCTGGGGAAGTGCTCTGGGAAGGAATGGGGTGCAAGGGAGCTTGGGTGTGAGATATTGGTACATGTTGGTGACTTCTCTCTTGAGGTGACCTCTTACCGGGGCAGCCAGATTTCTGGAGGAGGACTCAGGGGAGCAGTTGTCCCAGGATTCCCCAGCATGCTACAGCCTCCCTCTCCTATTCTCAGGCCCCTCGGTCTCAGCTGACTCTGGGATATGGGTTGAGTGAGACTGAGAAGGAACACAGAGCTGTGGAAAAACCTCTAAAACACGGATCGATAAACATATACAAATAAGTCATCTTGTTTCTGCACTGAAGAGCCAGAACACCGGGAGTCGTCCATGATCGATGGCAGGGTGAGGCTCTGAAATCTGCCCCTGCCTCTCTGGTGCCTCCTGAACACCAGACTCATGAGGGTCGGGTAGCTCCTTCAATCCATCAGAAATATTGATCGGGGCCCCGCCATGGCAGGGAGTGATCGATCGCCGGCTGCTGGCTCTTCTATGGCAGCATTTGCAGAGGCAAGATGGGGCTACTGCCGGTCAGTGCTGGTCCTGATTCCTCCATGGGGCTGTGGCCGGTCATCCCTGGTCCTGAGTTGTAAAATAAATCCCCACGCTGTATTATCACCCCACACGCCATGTTTCTACCTCCAGCCGGATGGGTCTGATGAAGGTAGGGATAACTGTGAAGGATTAATAAACCAAGCCAGTTAGGAGAGAGTCATGAAGTCAGTCTGAGTCTCATGGTCTCCCCAACCACACCAAAGCCAGGCTGCCTTTTCTTTATTTTCAGTACAAAATTCAACTGGATGGGGGAAAGTGGAGTAAAATCCAGGTGAACTTTTACATATCAAAGGGCTAGGTTTAAAGGAAAGAGAAAGATGAGAGAACACCTTTTGATTTTGGGTTAGAAGTTGGGTATCATCTTACAGTTCTACCCTTTCTGTTCAAAACAAACCAAAGAAGTTGAGAAAGGCTACAAAAATTGTGTTCTACTTTTCTCCACAAGAGGGGTAGTTATTTTGTATAGGCACAGTACAAGTTGGCTGTAAAAGAGTCAAAGGTCAGATTATGCATACTTATTCTCAAAACAATCAGCTTTTTCCAAATCTTTGTCTTATACACATCACAATTTTTTCATAAACTTCTCTGAACATAAACAGTAGAACCTTTCTGCAGATACACTTAATTTGAAAACAAATTCTTAAACATTTTCATATCGAGCACTGTAATGTGAGTCTATAGCATCCAACTTTCTTTTTCATATATTTCTCTAAGAAAAACCATAAGAAAATTTCTGCAGATATATATATATATATATACAGTTTGAAAATAAGTTTGCTAAAGATTTCTTATAATGAGCACTGTAATAAGAATATACAGTATCCAAGTTCCTTTTCCATCTACTTCTGTGGACAAAGGCATTAGAATGGGCCCAGAGCAGTGGTGCAAGCAGTAGGGAGTTTGCCTTGCACACGCTAACCTAGAACAGACCACGGTTTGAACCCCTGGCATCCCATGTAGTCCCCCAAGCCAGGAGTGATTTCTGAGTGCATAGCCAGGAGTATCCCCCTTAGTGTCACTGGTATGCCCCCCAAAAAAGATTTAAAAAAAGAGACATTAGAACATTTTTTCAGACATAATTTGAGAATAAGTTGCTACTTAATATACACAATCAAGTATTGCAGCAATTAGAAAACATTCCCAATTGGATATCTGAGAACCATTAAAAAATCTAACAACATTATGCATTTCCCAGAACTGTGAAAACTAATATTAAACCATTAAAGTTAGATACAAAATTTTCTGTTTACAGTGAGTGAGACATAGAACAAAGGAGTAGTTATAAAAAATCTATGCAGGTAGAACACACAGTTTAATCAGCAATATAATGATGGATGCAAATAGGGTCAGGAGATGAACCTAGAAGAAAATTGCAGAAGTTTCTAAGAACAGCTTTTTTTTTTTTCAGTTGGGCTTTGGCTGGGTTTGGATTATCCATCTTCTCCTCCACCTTCTCCTTCTGTAGTATGCTGCTGAGGCCACCTGGGATGGAAAGGCCTTTGGTTCCTGGACCGGAATCTGAGTGGGGGGCCCACTCATCTCTCTGATGTTGGTTCCCCTCAAATGAGGCTTTCTCTTTGGCAGGTTGTAGGGCCAAGGTCCTTGCACAAAGCAACTTTAAATTGTACTACAAAGCAACAGTCATTAAAACAACATGGTATTAAAAAAACAGCATCGTATTGGAATAAAGACAGACCTTCAGATCAGTGGAATAGAATTGAGCTTTCAGAGAATGTTCCCCAGACATACAATTAACTAATCTTTGATAAAGGGGCAAGAAACACAAAATAGAGCAAGGAAAGCCTCTTCAACAAATGATGTTGGGACAATGGTCAGCCACATGTAAAAGAGTGAACTTGGATCTCCTTCTAACAACATGCACACAGGTCAAATCCAAATGGATTAAAGACCTTGATATCAGACCCGAAACCATAACGTATATAGAACAACATGTGGGATAAACACTCCATGACATTGAGACTAAAGGCATCTTCAAAAAGGAAATATCACTCTCCAAACAAGTGGAAGCAGAGATAAACAAATGGGACTCTATTAAGCTGAGAAGCTTCTGCACCTCAAAGAAAATAGTGACTAGGATACAAAGGCCACCCACAAAATGGGAGAAACTATTCACAAAAGACTCAACAGATAAGGGGGCTAATATCTAAGATAAACAAAATACTGACAGAACTTAACAAGAAAAAAAATCTAACCCCATCAAAAAGTGGGGAGAAGAAAAGAACAGGAAATTCTTCAAAGAAGAAATACAAATGACCAAAAAGCATGTGAAAAAATGCTCCACATCACTAATTATCAGGGAGATACAAATCAAAACAACAATGAGGTACAATCTCACACCACAGAGACTGGCACACATCACCTTTAGTAGAAGAAAGGCGATGGGCATCAGCTTCTGGGACACTGTTCAGTCTTCAGCTCTCTTACCTTGACTATCTGCTTCTATCCTCCAGAGGGGGCCTCAACCACATTCAGAACACTATGTGCATCTATGTTCTGGTGAAGGGTACAACACACTTAGTTCAGCTTGGAACTGTCATGGTGATAATCCACCATAGGGTCAAGGCACTCACCATCATCTTCTTGGGTCCCTGGGTCGCTGTTTGAGCACCAGTTGTAAAAGTATCCCAATGTTGTGAAATCACCTCTCACACGTGTTTCCACCCCTAGGTGAACAAGTCTGAAGAAGCAGGGTGGCAATGAGGAATAGCCATGAAGGATTAATAAGCCAAGTGATGTAGGAGAGAGTCATGGAGCCAATATGTGTCTTGTGGTCTCTTTGCCTACACCAAAACCAGATTGCTTCTTCTTTATTCTCGGGGCCGGAGAGATAGCACATCGGTAAGGCATTTGCCTTAGATGCAGAAGGACGGTGGTTCAAATTCCGGCACCCCATATGGTTCCCCCGAGCCTGGGTGTCATCTTACACTGAGTCCTCCATGGGACAGTTGTTGATCAACCCTGTACTGAATCCTCCATGGGGCTATTGCCAGTTAGCCTTAGTTCTATGTCCTTCATTTTCATCCACTTACCATGTGGCCTACAGGCACCTTGCCTTCCTAGCCCTCTAAGAGAATTTGTTTTTTCCAATTAACCACCCACAGGGCTCTGTCTTTCCTTGGTGTCAGTCCAGCCAAATCATAGGCTGGTGCTGGGCTGGAAAGGGAAGCAGAATATGTCATTGGTATTGCCCACCTCAGTCCTATGGCCTCAGTCCTGTGGCCCCTCCAAGATGGCACATGGGCACATAGGCACATAGACTTCCTGTCACCTGGAAGAATGTTTTGTGTGGTTGGAACATCTGACATCATCTCCATCATCTCTGACCCAGCTCACGTAAGGCCCAGTTCAGTTGCTGGATGACTCAGCCAGATGAACGATCTACTCAGAGCTTTGCAAGCTGAGCTGAGAAATAAGTGTGAGAGGCACATCTGTACTGGCACTTAAGCTGGGTCAGCCCAGAGAATGGGATATGCTTGAGTCCCCAGTGCTGCGGGCCGTGGGCTATTGTCCACTCACTTTCCAGTCTTCATCCTCTTCTTGACTCTGAGCCTAATGATTTAATTGGGCCACGAGGCGAGAACTGTTCCCTTAATATCCAAGTAAGATTCTGATCAATTAAACATGGTCCAATTCGACTCGTGTGTCCTCAAACAACCACATTTCAATATTCTGACTCAAATGTGAGAATTTTCTCTTCAAATTACATGTGCACAATTTGTCTTCTGGCCATTAAGCACCAATTTAAGTCAGAGACAGTTCACTTTTTACATCACCATGAATTAATGATTGTTCTCGTAATAAATTATTGGAGAGTCAAGTAACAACTCTGACACATGAAAATAGGCGAACAGTGACTGCATCTCAGGTTACAGGATGCGTGTGTGTTTGTGGTGATGGAACAGGCCTGGCTCTGAGCAGTGTAAGCAGACCATGCTCAAAGATGGGGTGCTTGGATGTGGACCAAGACTCCTGTGGGAGTGCTCACAGGCATTCTGAGTGCAGTAGTGGCACATTCTGCCTGGCTGACAGTGAGGAGATAGGAGAAAGGATGGCAAGGTGGGCATTACAGCCACAGAAAACCAGCAAAACAAAGCCCTGTAAAGAGAAAAAATGTGAGCCTGACAGACCCCCGGAACAAGCTTGTAGGCTGCATCCAGGACCCCATCTCTGCCCATGTGGAGATGGATGATGTTAAAAAGGCTTGAGAAACGACTTCTGTTTGAAGAAGGTGATCAGCAGACACTTGCAAGAGTCTCAGAGAACCGCAAGTAGGGCAGCCCCCAGAGATCAAACAAAGATAGATGACAGAGGACAGAGAAAGGAAGTGGAACCAGACTTCATGTTCAAGACAGAGAAGTCACAAAACCACAGAAAGATGTATTAAAGGAGATTTCAGAGGAAAATGTCAACTGGAAACCTGCATCCAATGAGGCTCTGTTTTCAAAATGAAGCAACGTAAATGCTTTTTCAGACAACAGGCTGGGGGAGATCCAGGGCTCGCAGACAGCACTGCAACGATCATGAAAGGAAGTGCTGCAGACGGAGGAGAATTCCATCCTGGGGGCTACCGAAGCACTGTGATACGAAGTGTGTGTGTGTGTGTGTGTGTGTGTGTGTGTGTGTGTGTGTGTGTGTGTTCGTGCATGCGTGAGGGAAAGGGGGTGTCCTTGCTTTATTTCTTTAAAAGATTACTGAAAAACAGAGAATCCTATGCCAATTCTGTGTCACAGGTAATATACCTAGAAATAAAGTATATAAGAATTAAAATATAAAGAGCACAATGGGAAAATAAATGTTTCCCATTATATGTAAAGTGGGATAACTGATGGTAAATAAAGCAATGTATAGTTAAAAAGCCAACAGCAGAAGTAAAATGGAATTCAAAAGATTCCATTAACCTAAAAGACGGAAAAGAAGAAAAAAATGTAGAAAACAGGGCACATGACTCTAGAAATCGGCCCTCTGGTAACCGACTGATCAGCCCTGTGACCCCAAGGACCTCTTACATGGCCATTTAGAGCTGAAACAGCAAAAGCGCCCGGTGGAGCAGGAATCATCAGCTGTGAACTAGTGTCGGAGCAAGTAGATCTTCCTAGTGATGTCCAACTGTCACTAAGACTAGACTCTGTTCTACCGTGACCCGCAAATGCCTTAGAAATAAAACCTCTCAGAGATATGTCTGGGGAGGAAGCTCTGGTCTCTGTGAACTGTCTCTGGAGCCTGGTAGCTTTACCTGGGACATGAGGGCCCCAGAGCAGGAGGAGGCACTGGGCAGAGATCCTGGGCCAGGTCTTTCTGAAGGTAGAGCCAGAGGTCAGGCCCTTCCTGGCCTAAACACCTGGGTACTTCTCTGTCTGTGGCGCTTTATAGAATGACAGTAGTGAAGAATGCAGCTGACTCTAGAATGGTCAAAAGAAATGAGTCAAGAGGTCATGCCATGTACCCCATGTTCTGTCAAAAAGTTGTCCCAGTGGATATGTCCCAGCATAAGAAATACTATGCTGTGTATGGCACCCAGCTATAAACACAACACAAAGGCATTCCCCCAACTTCCTTAAACCTCTTTCTTTGATATGTAAAGGCCCACTGGTTAGGTACCCCCCCCCTCCTGGTATTGGGAATTAGTTTTAATAAAGAAAGAGGAGTTCTGTTTGTATTGACTCAGGAGAGAGCTTGAGGCAAAAGGCCACAGATGCCATGATTATCCTTTTTTTTTTTTTAATAATATCTGTATTTAAGCACCTTGATTACAGACATGTTTATAGTTGGGTTCAGTCATATAGAGAGCATCCTCCTTCACCAGGGCAACATTCCCATGATCCTCCTTTTCTGATTGGCTTGGTTTATTATTTCTTCACTGCTACCCAGCTTCTTCAGACCCGGCTGTGTGCGGTTTAGAAACACGATGCCTGGGGTGACTATCACAACCCGTGGATTTTTATTTTATAGTACTGGTTATTATAGTACAATGTCCCTGGGTGCAGATGAATCTGTCACCAAACCCAAGCCATGGTTACAGCCTCATGGTCCATTGAAGGGACTCAGTGCCAGGCCTTGTCAGGAATGTCTGTATGTCTAAGACCTTCTGTCCATCTTTGGCTCTCAACTCTAGCTTTGCCTTTGGTGAATGAACTGTAAAGTGGATGGGTAGCTGTGTGAGGAAATGAGACAAGCCCACCTTCACCCTCTTCTAAGTCTACCACATGTGGCCTTGACCACTATTTCTGCCCAGAAGCATCAAAAGACCTTTTGCAGAATTCACTTCCAGGTTTCATGTGGGCAAGTGAGCTAGGATTCCACACAATGCTCATAAACCTGACCCAGTGCACTGTGGGCCTTTGCTCACTCCTTTGGCAGTGCTATGAGACAATCACTCGATGCAGAATGTGTGTGAGTACCCAGCCATTCCCAGCTGGCCCTGCACCTCCAGTGCCTGCCTCTTACCCCTCGCCATCACACCTGCCCCAGCACTCACCTCTACTTCCACTTCTCTATCTTTCTCCTAGCCAGGGGCAAAGGGAACCTTGGCTTGACCCAGGAAGCACCCTGACCTGGTACTGAGCCTTTGGTTCTGGTCCAGTCCCAGACTACTCCTTCATCAGGACATCTGTGAAACTACAGCTGACCTGCTGCACTTCCTCTCAGAATCTCTTTTTTCCCGGGTTGCACCCCGTGACCTCCTGCGGAGAGCATGGCCTTCACAGGTTGATACAGCATAACTCTGGGTGCTGTCCTTGTCACAACCCCTGTCATCTCATCCCCCTCCATTCAGTACCCTCATCCCAGTCTCACAGCCCCTTCCCTACCACCACTGTCCTGTCCCCCATCCTGTCCTGTAACCTGTTTGAGGCGACTTGTTATCTATCCATTCTGATCCACCCATTTTATTCCCCAACCCATCCCATTTTCCTTGCTCCTTACCTACCACCTCTATCCTGTCCCTGCTGCCTGCTGCTTGCCCTCACACTGAGTTAGTGAAGTCACAGATTGTGCAGTGAGAAAGGCTGGGCCCACCCCCTTTTTGCTGCCCAGGGGATGGGTCCTTAAGCCTCAGCCTCATCCATACGGGGGACATCAAGTCTCTCAGGTGGCTTTCGAGAGGATTAAAGTAAACTAAAGTTTAGTCTCATAATGCTGTGTATTAGGGCGTGATACTTGGCCTTTGCCAGAGGAAATGGCATTGGAAATAGCAATCAGCATAGGGAAGGGGCCAGAATCCAAAGTGTGGAACTAGAAATAGGGCTGGGCTTCACCTCGGAAAGACACCCCCAACTGAGCACTAAGGATGAGGTATATTCATGACTGTAATTCCCTCCTCTTTGCTCCTTTGGACAGGGATCCTCCTCCAGGCATAAATAGAGACAAAGAGTGAGTCTCCCATGCCTGTTTAAGGTACATGCTCACACCTGTCCATGGTGACCCACTGTCACCTGCTAGAATAATTTCTTACCTATCTGAGGCAACCTTCTATCATCTATCAGGTGATCTGTTCTGTCTCCGGTCTGAAGTAACCTGTCACCTGTCCCTGGTGACCCACTATAACATGCTGGAGTAACCTCTCACCTATCTGGTGTGATCTACTATCACCTGTCATGTGACTTATCCTGTCACCTGTCTGGGGTGACCTGTCATCTTGTCTGTGGTGGCCCACTGTCATCTGTCTGGGGTGACTTGTCCTGTCACCTGTCCGAAGTAATCCACTGTCATCTTTCCAGTGTAACCTGTTACCTCTATGGGGTGACCTCACACCTATCTGAAGTGGCCCATTATTACTTGTCCAGGTGACCTGGTTCCTGTCTAGAGTGATCTGTCCTGCCACCTGTCTCAGGTGACCGACCCACTGTGTCCCTTGTCTGGAGTGACCTGTATTGTCACCTCTCTAAGGTGATCCACTATCACCTGTCTAAGGTGACCTGTCACATGTCTGAAGTGACCCACTGTCACATATCTGAGGTGATCTCTCCTGTCACTTGTCTGAAGTGACCCCACTGTCACCTCCTAAGGTGACCTGTCAACTATTGTGTTGACCTACTTTCACTTATCCAAGGTGACCTGGACACCTGTCTAGGGTATGACCTGATAAATGTCTGGGTGACCTGTCCTGTCACCTGTCTGAGGTGACCCACTGTCACCTGTTACAGTGACCTGTCACAGTCCCAGGTCCTCCATCTGCAGCTCCTTAGGTCAGCCTGGGACTGAGACCACTTCAGCAATGTGAGGCCCAAGGGGCAGGGCCAGACCCAGGGCCACCACTTCTTCCGAACCTGGGAGGTCACAGCCTCGGCACATCTGCATCCCTGACGGGCGGGAGATGAGGTAAACGTGAAATTTGAGCTGGACCAGCAGGGAAAGTCAAATTGGACACAGCTTTGTTTATCTTCCCAAACATCCTGCTGGTTCATAAATCAGCCTCCTTGAATGAATGAGAATTGAAAGGAGAAATAGAACCAGGGACCCCGGGAGCTGGGCTGAGGGAAGGGTCCCCCATTCAGTAGCTGTGGAGGGTCTGTGGGAGCTCCAGGACCCGAGCAACCCTCCCCAACATGCCCATGTGTCAGGTGTGAGGGTCAGAGCCTCCCCACATGCCCTCTTGACTCTTTCCCACTGGGCCCTGAGCCCTAAGCACCCCTGACCCCCACCAGGACATGTCTCTTCTCTGTCTCTCAGCCACACACAGGCATGAACTCAGCTCCTGTGAAGGGCCTGTGCTGCCCTTACGGGTGTGGACAGGGACTGGAGCCTCTTCTGGTCTGTGTGAAGAGTTGCTTTTTACTGAACAGCCTCAGGCCAGGCCAGGGAGGACATACCTGCCCAGGGCTGGCCGGTCCCTACAGGCAGTGGTTCTCAGTCCCAGCCAACAGCTCAGGGTCCTTTTTGTTTCCAGGCTCATAGTCTTCCGGACAACTGGAGACTCACAGTTGCCTTTCAGAGCAGGGTTGCAGCTCAGCTCAGAGTTGTGCTTGTAGTGTGAAGACAGGCCACAGAGATACACACCTGCCACACACACTGTAGTGACAGTGACCTGAGGCAGAGACAGGCAGGCAGATGAATAGGCAGGTGAACAGGCAGATAGGTCTGATGAACCTCCCCAGGTCGCCCCACACTTGTCAGCACTCACAAGCTCTCCTGTAAGTGTCACCTGGCGGGGCTGTGACTATGTGAGGGGCATAGAGATTAAGTGTGAACTGGGGGAGTGGACACATGAGGGGTCCAACATAGAGATGAATTAAATAATTGAAATCAATAGAGATTAATGGAGGCAGATGTGGAGAGGCAGAAAATAAAGAAGGAATAAAACAAGTCAAATTAAGGTAGGAGAAACCCTGTATCTCTTAGGCCAAGGGAATTCCCTTTCTAATTTCCCCAATATTTACTGTGCCTTTGCAAGAAAAAAAAGAGAAGCACAAATTAACTCTTTTTTTGGTTTTGTTATTGTTGTTGTTTGTTGCTTGTTTTTTTTGTGGGTATTCTTTTTTGTGTGTGCTTTGTTTGTTTGTTTGTTTGTTTTATTGCAGGACCCTAGTTATTGTGTGATTGGTGTCTTTATTGCTATGGTGCTTTTCGAGTTTTTTGTTTGATTTAAAAAAAAATGTTTTTAGTACTGTTGTTATGTTTCTCTCTTTGTCCCTTTCTTCTCTTCAATTGATATTTATAGCCTCTAGAAGGACTCCTCCCGTTTTCTGCTTGTTTGATTTTTGCCCCATTTTATTTTATTTTTTTCTTTCCTTCAAACAGAACCAAATGTATGAGGGAAATGGAGAGCCTGTTTAGAGTACAGGCGGGGGTCGGGTGGGGAGGAGGGAGACTTGGGACATTGGTGATGGGAATGTTGCACTGGTGATGGGGGGTGTTCTTTACATGACTGAAACCCAAACACAATCATGTATGTAATCAAGGTGTTTAAATAAAATAAAATAAAATAAATAAAATAAAATCTAGTTGACAATTAGAATGACTCAAATCAATCCACTCATGGTATTTCATTAATTTTTGCTATCCTCAACATTTCAGTGTAGTTAATTGATCATAATTAGCATATTCTGTATACAACTAATAAAAATAATTTCAATTATACAATAAAAAAAAAGAACCACATAATTTGAACCATCTTGTTCCGCCTCACAAACTGAGGGGGAAATAATGGAGGCGACCAAGACCAGACAGTCGTATGAACATTAAGTAGAAATAAAAAAATGATCAGACTTAAATACCACATCCAAAGCCAATGACAACAGAATCTACACCCAATCTACAACATGCTAGACACAGCAGGGACCACTTATACTAGCAGCCCAGAGGGTAAAGGAGGGGGATATGGGATGCATGCTAGGAACAAGGGTGGAGGGAGAACAACATTGGTGGTGGGAATGCCCCTGATTCAATGTCACTATGTAGCTAAAAAAAATACTGTAAAAGATTTGTCATCCACTTTGGTCAAAATAAAAATTAAAACAAACAAAAACAAATCAAATTAAACAAAAATATGACTTTATGTTGAAGGTTGGAAAAATCTGCTGCATGTGAAATAAAAGGGTATTCTGAAATACGGCTGTAGATGAGCCTGGGAAGACCTCCAAAGTGGCAGCATAAGCTTAGAAACTAGTGTCTCTCAGAGATGCTCAAGAGGTGCTCGGTGAGCATGGCCCTCCCCAAGGGGTCAGGATTTAGTGATGTGGAGAGGCACCACCAGGCTGGCTGATAGAGCTCTGAGCTGCCTCTCTGTCACACACCTCTACAGACACTGACTTCCAAGCTCACTTCCTTCCATACAGGCCCTGCCATACTCCAGTCCTCCAACTCAGACACGGCTACACTCACCTCCACACAAACGCTGCCACACAGACCCTGTGATGCTCGCCTCCTACAGCACAGATGTTGCCACACTCACCCAAACGCTTTCCCACTCTCCTCCATTGACAATTCTCTTCCCTGATGGCATCTCAGGGTCCCTTACCTCTGGGTGTTTCTTTACTTGTTTTGTGTTTTAAGAAGAGAGAAGTGGCTCCTCCCACTTGGGAAATTTAATTACCAGCGCATTAATCTGTCAATTTTAGGTTGCTGAGTGAATTCTTATTGCAAGCCCAGCTGTAGCCAACAATATTGCGATGGTGTATTCTTAGGCAAACAGCAGTCTTGGAATGCGTGCACATAAATATTAATTAGGGAGAGAAACAAGACAGCGATGAAACAGTTTCTATTAATTATTTTGGCTCATTTTCAAATCTGTTACAGTTTATCTGACTTTTCTTTTTCGGAAGCTTGGGACAATCTGTCTTGGTCTATTTATGCAGGGAGGTGTGGAGTCGGTGGACTGAGGCAGCAGGTTGCGAGACGGGGACAGAGACTCACTGGGCTGCTTCAGGACAAAGTGGCTCCAACCGGCCATGTCAGCCCAGGACATGGGCATCCAGGGCACCGACAGGGCAGGTCAGCAGGCTCCAATGGCAGGGGAAGCAAGAAGTGAGTTCACTGGTAGGCGTCGTCCCCTGCAGTCATAGCCATGGCTGAGCGATGGCTCAGCACTGATGGTCCCTGGGCCAGGAGGGTCCAATTTTTGGCGAGGAAGCTCCAATATCTGGGGAAGAAGTTCCTATCCTATCTGAAGAAGATTCTGCTCTCTGGTGAGGAAGTTCTTGTCCCTGGTGAGGAAGGTCCTGTCCCTGGTAAGGAAGTTTCTGTCCCTAGTGAGGAAGCTCTTATTCCTAGGTTAGGAAGTTCCTGTCTCAGGTGAGAAAGTTCCTGTTCCTGGTATGGACATTCCTGTCTCTGGCGAGGAAACTCCCATCCAGAATGAGATTCTGACAGTCATATTTTCTTTCCATCCATCTCCCTGCCATTTCCTCACTTCCTGGATCATGGAGATGAAGTGGGGCTGGGAGGTGAGCGGAACCACTGCACTAGTGTGGAGATGAGCCTGAGGACTGAGGCAAATGCCATGATTAGAGGAGTCTCCTCTAATCATAATGTTTATGACCAGTGCAAAAGCGAGGGTGAAGGACAGGAGTCTCTGGCACTTCTCTACAGACCTTTACACTATTATTGTTCTGGCCCTGTATTTATGTGTGTCAGTATTTGTGGTATTGATGAATGCAGCCAGCACCACCAAAGTGCCCAGGGTCCCCCTTCCCCCACAGCACTGAGCTCCTATTTTCCTAGTCCTCTCAGCTCTCCAGAGACTAGGGCTTGTTCAAGATTTGAGGCTCTCTCTTCCCTTGGTTTGCTTCTCTCTGTAGCATGTACCATGCCTGAGCAAAACCATCCTGTACCTGTTCTCCCTCTGGATTAGAGTTCCACAAAACTCACATCATTTCATCTTTTCCTATAGTTGCATAATACTTCATTGTGGACATATATTACAACTTCTTTAGTCATTCATCTTTCTTTGGTTACTTGGGTTGTTTCTCTTGGACATTATACTAAGCAATCAGTCATGATAGGAATACACGGATCCTTTTGAAAGTGTGTGTGTGTGTGTGTGTGTGTGTGTGTGTGTTTTGAGCATATGCCAAAAAGTGAGACCAAAGGAAACCCTATACTTAGGCACAGTTTTAGACCACCCAAAGTAAAGCCAACTGAATTTGCAACAAAAAATAAAAATGGCCATGAACCACATGAAAACAAGTTTAGTTACAGTGAAATGTATATCAGACTCAAAAACAGTATTCTCCAATCCAGTTGGCAAAGATTAAAAAACTGCCCTATCTCTTGCCACAGAGCAAGAAGGCAGCATTCTGGGTACGATGCTGGGGTAACCCTGCCTAGGGGAACAGTGCATGAAAGGCTAGGGAATTTGCACTCTGGCTAGCATTTCCTGTAGGAAAGATCCTTTCAAGGCAGCATATCTCTTTCATGCCCAGAGCTCATCTGTGTGGCTTTTTTGTTTTGTTTGTGGGCCATACCTTATGGCCCTCAGGAATTATTCTTGGCCCTAGGCTCAGAAATTACTCCTGGCATGTTCAGGGGGCCATATTGGAAAGCTGAGGGTCAAACCCGGGTTGGCCATATGCAAGGCAAATGCCTACCCACTGTGCTATTGCTCTAGGTCTCAACTTTTTTGGGCGCTATTCACAGTGACTTTGCCTGAACCCACACTATGTGTCCTAATGAGCTCTAAAGCCTTCTGTTATAGTTCCCAATGGGGGCTGGGCCCTGGAGAGCAGACCCAGTGTCCCAGCAGAGCCACATCCTGAGGGACCCTGGAAGGGGTGATATGGTTCCCAGAGGGTAGAAGGATAGAATGTGCCAGTGGGGAGTTAGCTTGGTGTGGGCTGGCCTTATTCTTAGAGGAGCAGTCAGAGCCCTGGGCAGTGCAGTCTATACACTAGAATCATGGTTGCTCTGTGGGCAGTTGGGTTGTTGCAGGAGAGAGAGAGAGAGAGAGAGAGAGAGAGAGAGAGAGAGAGAGAGAGAGAGAGAGAGAGCCTCGCCCATCTTTAATGACCTTGCCTATTTCTGGTATCATTGCCTGGTGACCTTGCCTATTTCTGGTAGCCTCACCCATCTTTAGTGGCCTCAACTGCCTCTGGTGGCCTCATCCATGTCTGGTGACCTCACCCATCTCTGACTAGAGGTGCTTTCTCAACCCTGTGCCCTGTATCAGTATCAAGAAAGCTGTGCTTCAAGTACGCAGATTTCTGGGCACTTCTGTGAGGTCATAAAGGTGAGTCTAAAAGTATGTCCCATCCTACATCTGGTCCCTCCACGGAGAGATTCCCAACTCTGGGCATTTGCTCAGCTCATTGCCCCACGTTGGCTGCCTCAGCTTTGTCTTGGGTGCCCAGAACCTGTAATTCCACCTTCTGCTGTGACACAGGGCCCATCCGCCTGCAGGTGACTTTGAAGGCACTTGGCCATATGGTGCCACAGTGTGACAGTGCATCACCACTGGTTTGCCAGATGTTGTTCTCCTTGGCTGGGCTGTGACTGAGATGCTCAATGAAGTTCTGAGAAACAAACCCTGCTCAGTGGGAGCATTTCAGTTGTCACTCCTATGTCATCATTGCTGCCTGCATTCTAAATCCCTCAGACAATTGGGGGTTCAAGCTGGGTCCACTTAGTGCAAACAGAAGAGCTCCAGCTGACCCTACTGCAGCTGGATAACATCACAACACACTTCTCCAGAGAGGGCAATGGTTCTGGGCCTCCTATATGTGGGTGAGCACTGGGGCAGGCAGGCTGAGCCCAGCTGCTCTGGGCATTGCACCACAGCCCAGGGCTGCCAGATCCTGGAGTCCATGTGGCCATGTGGACCAAGGATCAGCAGGAAGAAGATGGCTCCAGAGCTTGTCTGAGATATGTCCATAATGGGTGAGATCATTCCAGGATCTAAGCCCACATGCCACACAGTCCCCCAGCACCTGAGCACTGAGGGTCCACTGAAGGGTACATGGACTCCCCATGTGGTCAACATGCTAGCAGCTGGTCATCAAGTACTTCAACAACAAATGGGTATCCATCAATAGCACATGAATGCTACATACATGTGCTGGAGGGATACTCACAGATTTGCCACATCCTCTGACATACCAGCATGTCCTGGGGACCCTGTGAGGGAAGGTCAAGTCGTGTTGAGAGGTACCAGTTGTCCCCATGAGACCAGTGCCAGTGGGAGGGTTTTAGCCCTCACAGGCTCCTGACTGGATTCCTCTTCATGGGCTGCAGCACCTCCTCCATCCCCCTGTGTCAACCTGAGCTAGGTGGGACTAGGCCTGTAACTCTTCTGTTTTAGTTATTTGTATATATTTTGGGAGATTTGGGGTCACATCCAGCTGTGCTCAAGGAACACTCCTGACAGTGCCTATCTAAGGTGCCATGGATTGAACCCAGGTTTGCCGTGTGCAAGGCAAGCACCCTCCCACTGTGTTAATACTCAGGCTCCACTGTGACTCAGCCTGTGACTCTAAACGCTCACATTTAGAAATCTGCTCAGAGGGCAGGGCTGGCCTGGGCTCTGGCGCCTCAGAGAGAGGCCTTGCCATAGAATTTACAGCATCAAAATTATGACCATCAAGCAGACCTCCTACCACCCAGCTTGCACTGGTCAGAGAATGACTTTGGTTTGGGCTGGAGAGAGGCAGGATTCTCCATCACGGATGCACAGGAAGGTTTGCCCCGTCACTGAGGCAGCAGAGTGAGACCCTGTGTACTGTGAGGGAGACTGGAGTGGAAACTAGAGTCCTGCAGGAGAAGTGTGGGGGTGAGAGACAAAAATGAGAGGATGGGGTGGGGTGGGATGGGGTGAATCCCTCACTGACTCTCTGGGTCAGCTCTCAGGGCTTCTGAGGATTCTGTAAGCTCAGCCTTAACCTGAGCTCTTTCCTTGGGACGAGGGTGCCAGTCTCCTGAGGGGCCAGATGGCTCAGCTGCAACGTGGTGTGGACAGGAGCGCGAGCTTGCTAACCCACTCTACACCATGGTTCTTGGACCGTCCCGGGGCTTGCGTATCCTGAAGGCCTCCCCAGCCTTAAATGTTGCTGCTATACTGAGCTGAGGGGGACCCCAGACCCTCAGCGGTGCTTGTACTGAGAAGATGATCACGCTCTGAGCTGCTATGTGCTGGTAGGACAACAGAGATAATGCATCATTTTTGCAGTTACTCGAAGGGTTGTTTGAGATCATATTTACTGTGTCCTTGTAAGTTCGGGACCCAGAATTCACAAATAAACGTTAGCACAAGTGGCTGATCTGTCACTGACTATTCCTTGCAGGGAGATAGATATGACCCACCTTAGGGACGAGAAGCTATTTGTCCTTTGTACTTATTTTTTTTAAGCACGGCTTCTTTAGTTCAGCTAATTCTCCAAATTTCTGGAAACTAACAAATGTCACCAGGTTTTTTATCAAATGCCCTTGGCTCCAAACACTCGATCAGAAGAATTATTCTGTGTGTTTTTTTCACCTTGAGAGGCTGAGTTTTCGGAATCCACTTTCCTTGTTTACTCTCCCAATGTTAATGTCGCTGAGCATGTACAAATATTCTTTATCATTCCGAGTAGAGCTTGAGTCTAATTACAGATCATGAGAAGTGAGCGGAATGTTTGAGCACTTCAGAGGCTGGTGAGACTGATTCCTTCAGAATGGTTCCAGACGTTTCATTCTCTCGGGTGGCTGCTGGGTGGGCTCCCTGCTGACACGAGTGAGGGAGGCGCAGTGGAGGCCCAGTTCTAGCATGCTCCCTCGAGTGATCCTTCCCCTGGGAGCCCTCTGCAGAAACAGCATGATGTGGTTTTATGTGGACAAGGTAGCTCAAAAGAGAACCCCCAAATGAAACAATGTGAGTCCCTGATCAGTAAGAAATAACTCAACAGACCAGTCAGCTGGGCTCGCTTCCAGACCAGGATTGCCATAAATGGGGTCATATTTTATTTTCTTCATCAACGTGTTTCCATCCGTACAGAATAACACAGATCAAAGGTTCCTTTCAAGGCTGTATTTTCCTTTTCTGTTCTAAATAGTCAAAGCAAGTAATTAGATATTGTTTCATGAAGTGAAAAAGAGCAAATGTTAGAACTCACTAAGTAAGTTATAAATTACTAGGACGCAACTTGGGCATAGTCGCAACAGAGCACACACAGACACATAAGCACACATTGTCCCACAATTACAGCAGGCACTCTCAGAAACAGTCTCGCACCTAACCACCATACACTTGGGCATAGCCCACGCTAAAACTTGCACGCATTCAGCACAACCACACACAGCACCGCTCACTCACACACAGGCATGCAATACGCTGCACATGGCAGAAACATATAGTCACATTGTATATACGCATCACGCCATACAGACACATGAGTGGCACTTGTACACACACAGACACGGATGACATTTATGCGCACACAAAGACGACACTTGTGCAGACAAACACACAGATGGCACTTGTGTACACACAGCTACTTGGAGACCTCAAGACTAGAGATCACCAGATGGAGACCCCCATGGTTTAGAGCCCCTCTCTGCTTTTCATAGCAGTTGTCTGTTTTCTAGTGGGGGAGTTCTTTAGGGCTTTAAGGACATTCAGCCATTGACTGCTCTCTCTCTCCACAGTGGCTTCTCGTTTCCATGGATGTTTCTTCCCCACTGCAGGGATTTTGGCCTGCATTTGTTTATCTTTGCTCTTATTCTCACCCCATCAGCCAACCCCCAAGGGTTGCTAAGAATGTCAGGAGCTCATCGCCTGTGTCCAGGGAGCCAAGTGATGGGCGATGTTGCCGCAGGCTCTAGGTACAAACTGGGTGTCTGGTTGTAAGTGGGTCAAGCATTTGCACTCGGGCTCCATGCGCAGAGCTAATCTGAGGCGACAGGGAAGACGAGAGGATGGTGCCCAGCGGATCTCATCAGGCACTGACCTGTATGAGCCTGAGCATTGATTGTTCCAGGCTCAGAGCTCCTGAAAGTGCAGGGTTCTTGTCTTCCTGCTTAATGGAGGAGGACATGTGCTCCCCAGAGCCCTGCTGGGGAGTGAGGGGGAGGGGACCTGGGTAGCCCATATGATCCTGCAGCCTCCTTAGGTGCTCCATACCTATGCCTGGGCTTGAGCTACTAGGTCAGACCTAGGTTGTATTCCTGGGTACAGTCACTGAGGGGCTGCGTGTGTGGGAAAGTACGAGAGTGTATTTGAGAGTGTGTGAGGGTGAGAGCGTTTGAGAGACTATGAGAGTTGTGAGTAAATGTGTGAGCGCATGACTTTGAACATGTGTGAAGTCTGTGTGTCCATGTGAATGTGGGTATGTGTAATATGTAAGTAGACATAGGGAACATATCAATGTATTTGAATATGTATAAATGTGAGCATTGTAGAATGTTAACATGTGAGTGTATGTGTGTAGAGACGTTGTAAGTATTGTATGAGTATTGTAGTGTGTGTTAGTGAGTGTTTCTATGTGAGTGAGTGTGTGAGGGGCAGTGCTTGTATGTACTACTGACATGTTGTGAATGTACAGTAAGTGAATGTGAGGCGTGTTGCGAGGGTGTGCGAATGATAGTGTGGGTTGGAGTGTATGCTAACGAGCATGTGTGAATGTGTGCTGTGAGAATGGGAGTATTCGTGGGTGCTAGTATACACTAGTCGGTGTGTGTATTAGTGTGTGCTGCGTGTGTGTGTGTGTGTGTGTGTGTGTGTGTGTGGCTTCCACACTCCTCCATGCTGACAGGCACCCTGACTTCCTCAGCATGTGTGTTTGCCTAAAAGTGAACTTGCCTGTCAAAGCAGAGAGACGCCTGAGGTGGGAGCCATGACGATAATTAGATGGTAATCCCTTCCGATGGGTGAGCATTAAAAAATCAAATTTTTAAATATATCCAGACTTCAACCTAATTACCATATTTTATTGCACTTCTTGGGAGTTCTTTTCTGAGAGCGGGGAAAGACAAATTAGTGGAGCAAGGAGGAGCCCTGTTCCCTGAGCCCTGGTATCAGCCCTGACAAGACTGGGCGGTGAGGACATTGGTTATGGATGGGCACTTCTGGGGGGACACACCAGAAGAGGCAGGTCTCCACCAACTGGCTCGTACCCTGATTCTCAGCTTCATCTCCTCTTCTGTAAAGTTTTAATGACCAGCTCTGCCCCCTTAACCAACAAGGTCCTTCACTTGTTTGGTCACAGGACCTGTCCTCTGTGCTTTCTTTCTGTGACACTTCTAACACTCTCAGTTACTCGCCCTATTGTAAAATCACCCCTGTGCCATATCTCTAACCCTAGGTGAACGAGTCTGAATCTAAGTTGCACATGAAATAATCCAAACTAGGCTGCGGGTGAAACATGTGTAGTCTGACAATCTTCAACCTTGTATAGAGAGCCAACTACCTGCCAGGACTGATGTTTATTGAGTCCAGAGACCACCCTGGGGTGGGGCAGTAAGGACAGATAGCTCAACCTAGCCTGAGCCAGACCCACCCAGGTCTACAAGTAAGACGATCTCTGTTTCGGGATAAATCCAAGTTGTAAACAAACATACAAAGGAACCAGGGGTGATCTTTGTTTTAGGTAAAATAAAGTCTAACCTGACAGCTTATTGTTGAATAACATATAAATTATTGAGTCCTGAATGGAGGTGGATGATGGTGAGATGGATGGAGGGTGGGGCCTTTCTCTGCCGGCATGGACCACACGCCTGCAACTCCCTCCAGCCATTGGGTCTGAGAGTTCAGGATAGCCGCAAGGAAATGATCTACAGTCAGGCTTCAGGAGACATCAACTTTTATTAAGGCCCTGGCCAACATGTGTGGCCTATAATCTTAAACCTTTTTAAGCATGTTCTCTTCAGCTGCCCTGTCATCTCCTCTCTTTCTGCCATGTCTCCTCCTGCTGCTTCTTCCTCCATCTCCTTCTGAATCCCCCTCTTGCCCCTCAGGCAATCCTTTTGTTACTTATCAAAGACCCCTCCCAGAAATGGGCTGGTCTTACCATCAGGTAAGGTTACGCTGAAAGATGGGGGTGGGATGACACTTAAACCTGTCAGTTCATCCTGTTCCCCACTGCCCCCCATCAAGACCATCATATCTTCTCCTCAACCATCACCATCATCTCTTCTTCACCTTCACCTCACCCTTACCCTCCCCATTGCATCACCCTAACCCTTATCATTACTCTCATTTTCATCCTTACTTCATCCTTACTCACCCTACATTTTCATCCTCCTCATTTACCTCAACCTCATTCTCTCCCTTTCCCACCCTAGTCCCCTGACCTTATCCAGGTGTACAGGGTTGGAGGGAAGTCAGCAGCCCTGTGAACAAGGTGATTCCTGTTATGGCTTCCTGTTCTGGCAGTGGACATAGGGGTTCCCAGCCTGGCCCACCACATCCGAGCTGAACACAGCTACACCCATAGTAACTGGCTGGAGAAGGCTGTCTCGTGTGTTCATGGCATTTCCTGTGAAAGGCGCAACTAGCCTTGTTGTTGTTGTTGTTGTTTTTGTCTTGTTTTGTTTACCCTCAGAGCATACTGTGTGCTAACTAAAATGTCCAAACCAAAGTGTAGAAGCCTGGGCCACCCACTGCCCAGACCCTAGCAGTGGTCCTCAAACTATGGCCCTCGGGCCACATATTGTATTTGTATCTGTTTTGTTTCTTCATTGCAAAATAAGATCTATGCAGTGTGCATAAGAATTCGTTCATAAGTTTTGTTTTTACTAGAGTCAGACCCTCCAATGGTCTGAGGGACAGTGAACTGGCCCCCTGTTTAAAAAGTTTGAGGACCCCTGCTATAGAGCCTCACCGCCCTAGGGACTGGGGCTGGCAATAGTTTGCTGCTGGAATCCTAGAACCATTTCTAGTGACAGGAACCAGTATTTGAATTGAAAGGGGCTTCCAAAAGGGCTTTCCAAAATTGAAAGCCCCTTCCAAAGGGGCTGTTTAGCTCATCCCCTGCCCAAATCTAGCAACGCATTTAAAACTCTGGAGCTCCCACAGAGAATTGGTCTCATACAGCTCTAAAAGCCTAGGAAATGAGTGGAAGGAAAATATACTTTCTTCTCACTGTAGCTAGCTCAGTTTCCTTTGAGACCAGAGATAGTACAACAGGTATGGTGCTTACCTTGCATGCAGCCAATCCAAGTTCTATATCCAGTACCCCACATGGTTCCCTAAGCACCACCAGGAGTTATCCCTGAAGGCAGAGCCAGGTGTAGTCTGAAAAGAAAAGCTCATTTCCCTAGATTTCATGAAAGCCCACTGTTCACAGATTCATACCCCAGGAGTATCACTTAGAATGGCCAAAGCTGAGAACTGTGAGCTTATAAAATCATTGGAACCATCATGGAGGCTGACGTGAGTGCACAGTTTGGGTAGACAGGATAGAATTCTAGAATAGTAAACCTGTCTCGCCAAACTCATATCAAATACCATAAATTATTCACCTGCGACTTGTATTCCCCAGGCCCTGTTTTGAGTAAATGTCAACAGTTGGCCCTGTGGGGCCTGCTACGCCTGCACGCAGCCCTGCAAAATGATCGAGATGTTCAGGAAAGGAGAAAGAAAGCCAAAGAGCCCAGGAGAGTCTCCTGCATGCAAACTGGTGCTCTGCCACTGGCGTAGTTTCGAGGTGCATCTCTTGGTAGATGAAGCTTGAGCATGGAGCTTCCCAGGAGGGGCTACCGTGGTTTTGCATAGCAGCTAGGCCCATGGCCAGGACCCGATAGTAGAAGGTGTGGGCAAGATCCCTTATGAGAGATGACTGGGGGTGCCTGTCCCCCTTCTACCCATTCCCCACCCCAAGAGGATCCCATCTTTGTGCCGCTTCTTACCTCCAACACCTTTGGGCTTCAGCACAAGAGAGCCCATACCTCTCAGCTCATTCAGAAACTTCCAGAAACACAGCCTGTCTCTGGTTTCCCATGGTACATTCGTTTGTATGGTGAGATATTTTTACATCGGGAGAGATGCATATAGAGGATCCCCATCTGTCACTTCCTGCGTCCACCCACTGCCACATGAGGACCCGCTGGTTGAGCCATGTCCCTGAATGGCTCTGCTTGGCCTGCTGACTCCCAATTATTCTTGTGCTTGTTCCATTCTGTGGGGCATACATGGCAGCCTCTTTCTCTCTCTGGGTTGTTGCTGCCTCCTGGATGCTCTAATTTGCCCACCATGCAGCGATCCAGTTGCTGACAGTCACCGACGACTCAGAAACAGCAGCCGAAACAGTCCTGCAAGTGGCATTGTGAGGCGAGAGGTGATCCTGTTTTCATTGTGAAGGAAGAATGCCTGCTGGCCCTTCAGCTGAGTGTCCCGAGTATGCTGGGTGTCTTGGGGACAACCCTCACTTCTTGGCAGCTCCTGAAAGCTCAAGTTTCTCTGGGAGTGAGATTCAGGTCCCTGCATGGATGGGAACCATGCATGTTCCCATCCATGACCCTCCCAGCTGCGATGAGGAGTGGTCCTTTCCTCTACAGGCTGGGCAGCTTCTGCTCCTTCTCTGTGGATGAACTGTCCCTCTGTGGGCTTGATGGGCAGGTGCAGGATGTGGGGTGGCTGCTCCCTGAAAAGGGGTTGGGAGACTGGGCGTGGAGAGGCCTCGCAGGACACACAAACCACATCTGTATTCCCTCCCGCCCTTCTTCCAACAGGCGTTTCCTCTCCGGATAGTGATGCTCCTGTGATGGACGATTTAGACCCAGTTCTTTCCGGATTTCCCATTTTGCCTTTAAATGTCTGGTCAGTTGGGATTCAGTCTGGTCTGTGATGTGAAGTACTGGGCGGGTCCCGCATACCACAGACACATCTCCAGACCCCTCACTGCACATGTTCCTTTCCCTTGCTTTCCCTTGCCCCTTTCCCATCACAGGACAGCAGCTCCCTTCTGGCTCTGTGGTTCCCTCCTGTTTGTCACTCTGACGCCTTTGTTTCTGGCACCAATGGTCACTGCAGTCTTGGGCTGAACTAGGCCCCTCTCTGCTCTTCCTTCTCAGGCGTTCCGGCATTTCTGCATGTAATTTAATGACCTGGAGCGTCTGTCTAATCCTGCTTCTCCAGGTACAGCAGCCCCATGACTCAAGCTGAGGTCCAGTCTACTTTGGGGGCTGCTGTTATCCCTGACAAATGTGGTCCTGAGCCCTTTTGTGCGTCTGCTGTGACTTCACTTGTTCCCCATGCAGTATTTAGGCATCTGTGTTTTCTCTCCGCTTTGATTCTTCGTCCTGCTCTTCATGGAATTACCCTTCCTGCTGTAACCACTCAGAGGCTGTTTACCTCTCTGACGCGCATAGATCTCTAGGAATTAAATTACTTGGACACCAGAATCTTTCCAGAAGTGCTCAGTGTTTGCATTAGTTTTGTCAGACAAAATAATCTTCCTGGATTATTTTCCTGGCAAGCATCATGTCTGGCTGGGTTACAAGTCTGTGAATGGTGCTCTCGGTCTGGGGTTTCATGGACCAGGGCCGTGGGTGTGCTGGAGCCCCGGGTCAGTTTTAGCATATAGATTGTGAGATGTGTTGACCTTTTATTGTCCGTAGATTGTGGAATTAATCAGACTGAGACCTAATTCTAGAATAGATTATTCACTGTTGATATTATTTTCCAATTGAAATGAAAGTTGCTTAAAATGGAGTTCTAAAAATAGCAGTGTTATTTAATGCGATCTCTCGATAGGTTTTTATGGGAGTTATTTCAAGCGGTACAAGTTTGAAATCTTTTATTTATTTATTTTTTTGGCTTGTGCAGCCACCAGGAAAATTAGGAGACGAGCAAGTTGCATCTCCAATCATCACCCCCCACCTCATTGTGAGATGCCTCCTTCCTGCCTGTACCCCATAATTGCTGCTCCATCACTGCCATGGAGTTCCCTGTGCACAATTCTCTCTGCGTCATCTGCTCACCTCCTGGTTTGAGCCTGGGGTGTCTGAAGGCTTTGGCTCCCGTGCACAAGGCAGCTAAGTAAGGGTGAGCACAGGCTTTGTTCAAGCCATTAGTTGGTACTTGAGAATTGCTGCTCGATGGGAAATACTTGTTGTGCTTCCTCTAAAGTCCCATTTTTGTTAGCCTTCATCAACGGACATAACTGCTCTGTTGCTTTTACTGCCCCCGGGGTGCTGGGATGATGGGGGGCTGGTATCTCAGGGCCAAGGTGAGTCTGTTCATTTGCTCAAAGCAGGTAGGTTTCCAGGAGTGCAAGAATTCATTTGTTCCTTCCTGCAGATGAGAAGTTTGGGAGTGTCTGTGCCTTGCTGCCTGTGTCGGTGCCACCTTGTTCACAAGCCACAGTGATAGCTTTGGTTCCTGCCACACAGGGTGTAGGTGGGGCCAGTGTCCTACAGGGACAGGCCTGTCATCTGGACTCTCAGAAGAACCCACTGTTCGATCCAGAGCCACTGGCTGCCGACTCCTCACTGGCCCAAGTCATTCTGTCCCTGGAGCAGCCACTGGGTCAGTGGGGACTGTGTCACCGAGACAGGGCCTCTTATTCAGAGTTTATCCATTTAACAGGATCCTCATCCTCACAAACCCTCTGAGAAACGTCTACCACGGCAAGTGACAGAGTGACTCAGGCCAGCAGACACAGGAAATCAGCAACAGCTCTGTAGCCCTTCGTTTGCTCTGACACTGTCATTTTGCAACTCATCATAATTCTTCCCAAGTTTCAGCCAATTTTCATTCTTGAAAGCTCCAGAGTCTGCCCCTAGTTTTTAGTTGGGCTATTCTTTTGTTTCGTTTTTAAATAATATCTTTATTTAAGCACCATGATTACCAACATGTTTGTAGTTGGCTTTCAGTCAATTCACATTTCCTTGATGTGACTTTCAACTTTGCCTTAAATCTATTAAATTCAAGACTAATTTTCAATTAGATGTTCATTTTGTTATTTCTGAGTTTTAAAAACTATTTTTTCTGGGTAGAGCCATTGTTGGGCATATAGTTGCGATTACTTTCTCCCAATTTGCACCTTAAAATATTTTCAAGTTTTGTTGAAATCTAATTTATCCCTCTTCTCTAATATAAATTATATTTTTTAGGAATGCCTTTCTTATTTCCAGGTCTCAATGTTTTCTTCTATACTTTTCCTACAATAGCATAGATTTTATGTTAGAAAAAGTAGAGTTATTCTTTTATGAAATGTATGCGTTTGGGTTAAGGTTCATTTTGGGGATATAGCTGTCAAACTTTTCCATCACCTTTCAATGAAAATATGATCCTTTTTCAATGGACTTGAGTTTGTGCCTTAGTTCAAGTTCAAATGCTTTCGACCCTGGGTTCTCTCAACTGAGGGACAGCTAACACACGTGTATCCCATATTGCCTTCATGGCTGTATGTTGTTAGATTACACTTTGTTTTACCCAGAACAAAGATCATCCCTGGTTTTTTTTTTTTTTTTGATATCTGTTTGTTTACAACTTGATTTTACCCCCAAACAGAGATTGTCTCACATGTAAACCTGGGTGGAACTGGCTCAAAACAGCCTGAGCTATCTGCTCTTACTCTGTCCTTACTCCCCCACTGGGGGTTGGTTTCTGTACTCTATAAAAATGACCGTTCTGGCAGGCTAGTCACTTTTGCTATGATGTATGTAGAAGATTGCCAGACTACATGTGAGCCTGGTTTGGGTTATTTCATGCACAAATGTACAATTCGGCTTCAGACCTGTTCATACAAGGTTGGGAAAATGGCGCAGGGGGTGATTTTATAGTATGGGCTCACAAAGGTGCCACTGAACACACATATACAGATGTACATGTCGCATGTGTATTGTACATGCAAGTACATTTAATACACATGCTCAGGGACATTGTACTTGTGCGTGCGTGCATGTACTGCAGTTATATACCATGCGTGTCTGTATATAGTTCCCAGGTCCACAGCACATGTGTATTGCTAGTCTATATTGTGTGCAGCGCACTATATTTGTGTATCACTGTGTATGTATGCACGGAGCACATTGCATGTTTGTATCCGTGTGTGCACGTGTAAGGTACACCACATGTTTATGTGTGTACACTGTACCTATGTCTGCCTTCATGTCAAAGAGAGTTCATAGGCAGGAGGCCTGTGTGGACCATGTAAGAGTAACACTGGGCATGACCCCTGCTCCACAGTCCCCTGAGCACCTCGTGCTGGGCCAGACTGCTTCTTGCTTGCAGAGTTCCTTTGGGCTGTTTAGTATCTTTGCTTTGTAAGTATTCGAGTTGATTTTGCTCAGTTAATTCGTGCAAACTTTTTCTCATTCTAGCAATTGCCGACATTTCCTTTAGAGAAATTTGGGAACAGACAAGAGAAGTGTAAACCCCACCCCCACCCCAGAAAGGCTGGTTTAGATAGACCACGGCTGAGAGGGACAGGCAGGTGACCACACAGACCACCCCGTGCCTGGCAGGACGGTGTTGGCTCTAGGTTGTCTGTCCAGTTCTCAATCCCTGTTTGCAGACAGGCTGCATAAGTAGAGAGGGATCCTACATGCTCGGCGATTGTGAATGTGCTTCTGCCTGCTCTGGTGCTGTTTGTCGTGTGGGTCCCATGTGCACTATCAGCAGAAGCCACATTTGAACCCAGCACCATGGGCCCTGAGTGAGCCTGCCAGGACCTCCTGCCTCTTCTCCTTTTCATGGTCCTTCTGGCACCAACTGGCCTGGATCTGACGCACCCTCTACTGCCTAGGCAAAACCCTAGGGGAGCCCAGATGCACCACATGATGTCCTGGGCAGCCAGAGCCTCTCCTAGCTGCACCTCCCAGTGCTCTGTTCAGGCTGTGCCTCCCTGCATCTCTCTGTTCCCACTGTTCTAGCAGCCTTGAAGGTAACAGAAAACCTACTTGTCCTGAGCAGAGCCTCAGAGGGAGAGGGAGGGAGGGACGTTCCAGACTCACAGAGAGAGAGGGAGGGAACTTTCAGACTCACAGAGACGGGGAGGCTCCAGACTCAGATGAGTGGGTGAGGGAGGTTCTAGACTCACAATGGGAGGGAGGGAGGGAGGGAAGTTCCAGACTCAAAGAGAGGGAAGAGGGTCCAGTGATTCACTGTTAGAGGAAAGGGAGGAGCCAGACTCATAATGAGAGGAAGAGAGGTTTCAGGCTCAGAGGAGAGAGGGAGAGAGGTTCTAAACTCACAACAAGAGAAGGACAGGATGGTTCCAGGCTCAGAAAAAAGAGATAGGGAGGTTCTAATTTCAGAGGAGGGAGGCGGGACAGTCCTCTCTCAGAAGCAGGCTTCTTATCTAGGCCAGTGTCCGTCCAGGCCCCAGACCCCAGCAGCGCTGGACAGTGAGTCCCTCCTGTGGCACAGCTGCACACTCCAGGCCCCAGCGTGCCCCCAGAGGCCTCACTCTGCCCACCTCAGAAAGTGGAGCCAAAACTCGAGTTCTTCTTCTGTTGGCACAGTTGATGCCAAATGCTGAAGAAAGCATTTATGGCACAGATGGGTTGTCATGCCCTCCTCTGGGCTAAGCTGCAGTTGAGAATCTGACATGAGCAACAAACAGCGAGTGGCCCAGAAAGGCCCAGCTCTGTGCAGGTAGCACCTTACAGCCCCCTTCTGGGAAGAACCCCTGGCTTACACACAGCAGGGGCCGGACAAGGGGCTGGTCAGTGGCCCTCACGTTCCTGAGAGGATGCGGGCATTGCACTCAGACCAAAGGTGGCGAAGGAGAACCTAAGACCAAAGGGCTTCGGTTCATGCCCCTTTGATGGCTCTGAAGCTCTGACCAGGGCGGAAGACTGGGGTGGCAGTGGGCGTCTGTGTGCAGAGAAATCAAGGAGAGCAGTGAGTGATCAGAAGGTAAATCAGGGAGCTCCTGGACCTGTCGCCTCAATTATGTGTAGTTAAAGCATCATTATGAGCAATTAATGAGCAGCCATATGGCACTTCCCCCTGCGAGCAGGCAGAGACACTCTGGACCCGCTGCAGCCAGGTGCTGTGACGCTCCGGGTTCTGTCAGGACAGAGGGCAAAAGGAGTTGGCAGAGCGTGTGGAGACGTGCTTCGCTCAAGGGTACACGCAAATTCACACATGTCCACAGTCACAGGTACACACAGGCTCGCATGTGCATACATTCAGAGGTGAATTACAGGTGCTTACACGGATATATACATGCACCCACACAGGTACACGCATGCTCATAGGTATATACACAGCCCACATCTGTTCACACTCACAGGTGCTCATAGGCTCACACATGTGCGTATACCTGCAGATACGCACAGGTACACACACGCTTACAAGTACGCAAGGCTCACACTCACAGATGTACACAACCACAGGTGCACACGTGTGCTCATAAGACCCCATGTTCAGACACAAGTATTTGCTCACACAGGTGTTCGCACAAATGCACACAGACTTTTCTCTCAGCAGTGTCCTGGCTGCCTTGTTTCTGAGAGCCCTGGCCCTGAGATTTGAGAAGGTGACAGTTCCTTTAGGAATCCTGGATGGAGTCCTGGGGCACATTCCAAACAGAGGCACTGAAAGAGTTTCTTCCCAGAGAGAAGGAAACAGCTGGGAGTCTGAAGGCGACCAGAGCACGTAGGAGAGAAGAGTTCTGCAGAAAAGAAGGAATAGATAGAGAGAAAGACAGAGATAGACAAATAGAGTCTGAGTGTTTGAAACCCAAGGTACTTGAGAGACTCGGTATGTGTGTGGGACTCTGAATGTGTGTGAAAGAGACTCTGAGCATGTGGGATGGTGAATGTGTGTGAGAGAAAGAGAAACTCTGAGTGCCATAATTCTCAGCACCCTGATCGGCCCAGGAGCACCCCTGGACTTGACACAGGATCTTCAGGATCGGGTGGGTCCACCCGCCCTTTGGGAGTGCATTGAGGCCGGCCACTTTTCCATGAGTGAGCCTCAGCGGAGGGGTCAACCTGTTTCCCGTCTCCTGACAGCTCTGCCCCAGTGGCCTCCACGGTGCTCCCATGGGATCGTGCTCCTCAGGGAAGAGCAGATTCATGTCGCCTGTAGGAGCAATTATTGCCTGGGAGGGGCATATTTTCTTTGGCTCTTTATAGGACTTATTGATGCCTAATTAGAAATATCTCAATCATGAGGATAATAGTGTATAGAAATGCAAAGTTTTTCAACCGTTATTCTGCTGGAGACCATTTACAATTCCCAGTGTTACTGAGAATTTCCAATGGTGATGGTTTGGTTTTATACCATCGTGTGTTTGACTCATGATGGAGTTCCCAGGTGCTCCCTGTGCCCTGTGCCAAGTCATCTCCTGAAACAGTTGCATCAACTGCTTGAGAAATAATGGGGAAAGCTTGAGAAGTCACATGACAGTGAGGGACCACAGAGGTACAGGAATGGCATGTCGTGGTCATTAGGGACAAGTGCAGGTACTCTTGGCTCCACATGGACCATGCCCATTCACCCCGTTAAACAGTCTGTCCCCCCTTAACAATGAGTGTGTGATGATCACAGTGTCCCCCCTTCCTCTTGCCAACCCAACCTGCCCCAGAGCTTTGGGTCAACCCACTGCTTTGTGCTTTGACTTTCTCTTGGTCAACAGGTCCCCAGGTCATGGGGCTCTGTGTGTCCTCTTTCAGAGTGAGTCAGCTGGTGGCATGAGTTCAATGGTGCCTGGATTGGTACTGCACAGAGGAAGAAACCATGACTCAGTTACACTGTGGATCTGTAGCAAAGCCGGAATTCATGTTTGCAGCTCTATGGAATTTCCAGGATCCTCTGGAGGGGAAAAGCCTCTTCTCTGGCTGTCTGCGGTCACTCTGCCCTGCCCCTGAGCACAGACACTCCATGCCCTTGCAGGTTGGTTTCAGACCACAGCTCTCCCCTGGGTGCCCTGGGATGGGGGAGAGACAGGGAGGGGTGGGCAGAGATAGAAGAGAGAGAAGGGAAAGGAAGAGAGGAGATTCAGTTTCACAGGGAAATATCCTCAGATGACCCCAACCCAAGATGCAGTTTCACAAGGCAATGCCCTTTTCTCCCCCTCCCCTCCCCATGCTGGCTCTCAGACCTATATCCTGGGATGCTGCTTGGGAGGCAGAGAATGACCCCTCACAGATCCCACTAACATGTGACTACCCTTGGCCCTTCTCTCACATGGCATGAGATGGGCCGTGACTTTAGGACCTGAGGACGCCAGATCTAAGGCACCCCAGACTCACTGCCTGCCTGTGTCCAGCTGCAAGTGAGTCTCAGAGCTCTGAATCCAGATGCCATGAGCTGCATTCAGGGCAGTGGAGGGGGCAGCAGTGACTCCCTGGGCTCCACAGAGGGACTTGAGCACACACATATTCAGCCTTTGCACGCCTTTGCTCCGTCCCAGTGTCTGGCGCCCACTTGCATGTCTCATCCTAAAACCACTACAGCTCCCAGCAAGCGCTCCTGCAGAGGGTGGTGCTTGGCACAGCTGTTCTGCGGACTGGGGGTAGGTGTCCAGCCCCCGCTCTGTCTACTGCTATCTGACAGGCGCCTGACCGCCTCTGTGCCAGCTGTTCTCTCCTTTGCACCAGACTCTGCACTGCGCGGTGCTGAGCTGTTCCCACAGCAACCCAGGAAATGGGAGAATTTGGTGCCAGGCCTGCCTGAGCCTTTTTTCCTCTAAGTTTTGCTTGTCTGTGTAAGTGCTCACGTGTGTTTCCAAGCAGAGCCTGGATTTGTAGTCATGGCATCTGTGCTCTGTGTCACCATCCTGGTAGCACATTTCCATGAAGGAATGAGGGTCTAGTATGGGGCAGAATGGCAGTAGGTGGTGTCTCCGTTTATTTTCAGGCACCCCATTTTCTCAAGCCCAGGATCCTGCTGCCCTGGGGCCTTCATCCTACTGCACAACACAGAGGGGACATTATCTTCATGAGGTGCTGCTCAACATTCTCAAAGCTGAAGTCACTTGCCCACCTGGATACTCACTCTTAAGGTGGGGGTGACTCATCCCATTGCCCCTCTTGTGAGCTGACCCGGAAGAACTCTGCCCAGTGGAGTGGGATGATTAGCAGACACTTGAAGGAGCACTGAGTCATGCACTGCTGGAACTGGACATGGCCCTGAAATCCTCACATCTAGTTTAATCCCAACCACTCATCCAAGACAGTTCTCGTCAGAGGCCTGGGGACTCACTCAGGCTCTGTGAAGCTGGGTCAGCAGGAAGGCAGAGCCTTTTCTTCCAGGTAGGGAGCATTACTGGTGGCTCGGAGGAGTGGTGTCTATTGAATTAAGTCCTCAGGATCCCACTCGGAAACTCTGGAGAGATGTGGGTCTGGAATCATATGGCAATCCTTCGCTCCTTCTAGCAGGCCACCACTCCAAGCAGCTCCCAGGATATTTGAAAAATAAAAGGGCTCACTTCCTTTCCAACCAAGCCTTTAATCTGAGGGAAACCATTACACCTGGGAGGTGGGACCATCCGGTCTCAACACCAATCCAAGGTGCTACATTCAAAAATAATTCCAGGAATTGAAGTGACAGCACAGTGGCAGGGCATTTGCCTTGCATATGGCTGACCCTGGACGGGTTCGATTCCCAGCATCCCATATAATCTCCCAAGCTAGGAACAATTTCTGATGCAAAGCCAGGAGTAACCCCTGAGTGCCGCTGCTAGGTGTGGCCCCAAAACAAAACAAAATAAAAAATAGATAATTCCATCCAATAAGTAACAATGTGTATACTGACTGAGGTAGAAACAGTCAAATCCTGTAATCCCACAAGTTTAGTCCTCATGGGCGTCAGTGAGATTAGAGAGTGATGAATCAGAGCTATAGAATCCCGTGGAGAAATTCCTGGCACTACCCGTCCTGGCATCTTCTCTCAACTGCCCTGTGGACTTCACAAGGCTGGACTGTGCATTTGGAGACAGGGACTGACCACAGGAGGATGTGCAAAGCTGTGCTGGGGGAAGAGGGAGTAGCTGAGAAGACCTTCTGGGGGACTCCAGCTTCATGGACTTTCTTCTGCATTTCTCACTGGCTCAAGAGAATTTTTCTTTATGTAAAGTAGGATAGTCTTCATGGTGGGAAGTTGGGGTGCCTGTTTATCACTGCAGCCCATCTGCTCATTGTGAGTCATGGCAGAGTTTACGACTATGCACGAACAGATAAATTAAAGAATGAATTGCAAATATATAAATTTAAATTAGCGAAAAGTACATTATGAAAGAGTTTGGTATAATTGTTTCATTATAGAAACATGAAAATTCATGAAATCTTATGAACCAATGGCTTTTTTAAATCTGCCTTAATAAATAAGTTAGAAAAATTAGATTTGATGTAGAGTCACATTCAAGGATGGGCGTTTAGTACAGAGCTATTAAGAGCTATTAAGAGCTATTAAAGGAGTTAAAAGAAGCTTCTCCTCCAGCAATCCCAGGTTCTGGGAACCCAGCCCCACACGAGAGTGAGGCAGAGAAAAAGGCAGGATGGTGCTTCTTGCGCAAATTCGAATTAGGGGAGCATGGGAAGTAGGTATGAGCTGAAGGGGTAGACAGAATCCATGATCTTTTTCAAGTATGTTCAGAATATGAGCTGTGGGACTCCTGACAGATGAAAATGCGGAAAGATTTTAAACCCTACAAATGACATGATCAGATTAATATCGTACACAAGCATCAAGTCTGTCTTAGACCAGAAGAGTCAGAGCAGGAAATATTGGCAGGGCCCAGCAGCTGAGAAAGGGAGGAGCAGAGGCCAGAGGCCATGCCCATGGGCAGGGGGAGGAACAGGCCAGAAGCCCCACCCCTGAGGAGGAGCAGAAACAAGAGGCCATGTCCATGGAAGGAGGAGCAAAGACCCAAGGCCAGGCCCTTGGGGAAGAGTCCACACCCACATGGGAAGAGCAAACCATAGGCCAGGCCCACTCGGAAGACCAGTGACCAGAGCCGGGTGAAGTCTGGTTAAGAGAATGTAGATGGGAAACCCACCCAGCTATGATCAAGAAGAGCTGAGAGGAGAGTCTGGTCAGAGAGGACCTGGCCTGGTGGTCTGGGATGGACAGGGTGTTAAATGGGAGGGTCAGTTAGACTGAGTGAAAGAGTGAAACCTGTAGATTGAGATTCTGGGCCTGAGACTGAGGATTGGAGTGTGGTGAGTCTAAGTTAGAATCCTCAAGACAAACGCTGAAGTTGATTTCTGTTGGCTCCTAACCGTATGCCAAGGAATAACTTGAATTAATGGAAATAGCACAGAGATGATTTCTTTGCATTCGTTATAGGTGAAAACTGTAACCAAAAAATAACAATAAGGCTAATCAACAGATATTGATTGCTTTTTATGGAATCAGGCACTCAAATACATGCTTTCTCTTTGTTATTGTCATTAACCTAACAATGATCCAAGGACAGGCATGTCATCCTTGCTCTGCAAACATGGGAACTGATCACAGGGAGACTTTGGTTGCCTGACTAGGATGCTTCCGATGTTTGCTGCCACTTCAGACAGTGTGTGCGCAAAGCATGGGTGGTAATAGGTGGCCTGTGACTGTTCATGATTGCCAAACTCTAGAATAAGACAAGATGAGCATGCAAGGCTTTTTTTTTTATCATACCAGAGCTTATATCATATATTTTCATTAGCTTTTCCAATCTCATTTCTCCTTAACTGCATGATTACAAAATTACAAGTGTTTGCTTCATGCATGACCTTAGAGCGCCTGGCTCCATGAAATGAGTGAGAGTCATCTTTGATTCATTCCGACAATGTCCCCAGGGGCCAGCAGTCTGTGCTGCCCAGGCCTGGAGTGGCCACAGAGCTGTGGAAATGCTCAGAATCATTTTCCCTCCGAATCAAGCTAGCCTGGTGACAAATGGACAGCTGATAGCAGAAAATGCAAATGACCCGGGGTATGAGTGCTCAATGGCTCACAGTGCTCTGGGCACACATCCTTCCTGACACATAGTATTTCCTGATACACTGCTCCTGCCTACCAGTGGTCGTATATATACAGTGCATCCAACTACACAGTGCTTTTTAGTACGTGATGCTCCCAGGTTCACCATAGATGCCAAGGTACTGTAGCCATCAGACTGGTTGGCTGACGTCAAGAAGGGCTTTCAAGCATGATGGATCTTAGGCTAGATAAGTGATGGTGAGATGGTGAGAGGCCCTGGAACTGGCCACCCTGAAAGTGGGAGATGGGACGTGCCCCCTGTCTGTTATAGTGATAGAGAACTGAACTTAAGGCGGAGCCACATGACACAGCTGGACACAGAAAAGGACACAGAACTGAGAGACAGGCCAGTGTCTGCAGACATCCCAGATGGTCCTGAGCACTAGAGCAGTCTGTCTCCACCTGACAGACATGGTCTTTCTGGGGTATCCTTAGCTTAAAGAGGCACAGGATCTGACCTGCACAGACACTGGTGAGTTGGAGAACTGGTTGACTGTTGTCTCTCTGAAGTGCTGGCTAGGCTACTTCTGGCTTCTCCTTGGAGCTTCTCTGTTTTTTGTTTGTTTGTTTGATTGGTTTTGTTTGGGGGGCGCACCCAGCAGCTCTCAGGGGTTACTCCTGGCTCTGTGCTCATAAATTGTTCCTGGCAGGTTCTAGGGGGTGCATATGGGATGCGAGGGATCAAACCCAGGTCTTCCCAGGTCATCTGCATGCAATGCAAATGCCCTACCGCTATGCTATTGCTCCAACCCCTCTCCTTGGACCTTCTGCAGGGGAGCAGGACATGCATGGTGTTGGACCTGCTCTGTTTTGAGAAGAGCTGGGCTCCATCCAAAGCCTCCAGATTCTCCACAAAATGGAAAACCAGTTCTCAACACACAGGTGTCCTTGGCATCAATCCCATGGGAGAGCATCTAGTCTCCTCCCTTGTATGACTGTCACAGGAGGCAGAGGGACATGAGCCCTGCACTAGGCTCCTTGAAGTTGTGAGAAGGGTCATCCAAGAGATGGGTACATGTGTCAGCAGTGATGAAGATGAGGTTGGAATGGTTGTGGACAGGTGAGTGTAATCCCAGTGCTCTTTTACCTAACCTCTTCTTTTGAGATGTTAATACCACCTGGATGATCAGACCTGCCCTCATCTGGGATGGGGCAGCCTATTTTAAATAAAGAATTAAAGACACTGGCTTTGGGGAGAAAAAAGACACAAATAAAGGATCAGAGCAAAAGTCAGAGAGTCAGAAGAGAAGCAGCAGAGAGCTCATGAGAAAAAGACATGAGTTAGGCAGAGAGACTCATGGCAGAGGTTCATGGTGGAGAAAAGCCATGGAATAAAAGCAAGTTGACTCCCATGAAATTTTAACTAACTGCTTGTGAATCATTTCTCCACCTCTACTCTTCATCAGACTCCTGGGCCTAAAGAATTAGAAACACAATGCCTGGGCTGCCTCATCCAACTTTTGGACTCTCTCTTCTCTCTCTCTTCTCTCTCTCTCCTCTATTCTCTCTCTTCTCTCTCTTTCTCTCCTCTCTTCTCTCTCTCTTTCTGTCTCTCTCTCTTTCTGTCTCTCTCTCTGTCTCTCTCTGTCTCTCTCTCTCTCTGTTTACTCCTGGCTCTGCACTCAGAAATCATTCTTGGCAGGCTCGGGGGACCATATGAGATGCCAGGAATCGAACCACACTATCCTGGGTTGGCTGTTGCAAGGCAAATGCCCTACCACTGTGCTATTTCTCGGGCTCCACTCTCTCTAAATATGTTATACTGTATTTCTACAGGTGAGCATCATTGTGCTCTGCAGAAAGGCAACTTCCTATTCATGGGGCAAGGCTGAGGGCTATGCCCAGTACACACCATGGTGACAGCTCTGTAGGTACCTCTGTCCCATGGTTCATTTTGACAGGGCTACTGCCTTTTAATCTGGGTCTGTCTTGGCAGATTGAAATATGATGCTCAGCTGAGGACTGGGGGAGCTGCATAGTATCCTCTTCCCCCATCCTTTCACTCTCTTCTCATGCATAAATGCACAAACACACACATGCACCCCTCCCTGAATGCCTGCAGAGACACAAAGCCACTAAGGTGTGAGCAGGAACGTGGTGCTGTAGAAGATGGAGTCAAACTTACTTGTGAAGTTTTACCCAGGCCCAACTCCTGGAAGGTCAACTTTTGGAGGAACAGGATGTAAACATGCAGCGAAGCAACTCCTGAACTGTGGTTCCAGTGTGATTTGGAGGCTAGACTTTGGACACTCCCATAGATGGTGGCCACTGATTCCAAGACAGAAGATGTCTGCAATGTTTGGTGGAAGATTCGCAGAGTTGGGATGGGTCTTGGAAGCATGACACTATGGCCCCGAGCATCCCTGTTTGGTGGGTGACTGGGAGTTGGCAGTGGCATCTGATGCTTTTGGCTGCCATGACTCAGTTTCCCCTTTTGGTGACACCTAGAGACAAGAGCTGCATCTAGTCTAAAGCTGAGGAGAGCTTGGCTGTGCTGGGTGTTCACTTCTTGGGAGAAGCAATAAAGGGAGGGAGGGAACACTGTGCCCTGAGCCTCGCCTCTTCTGCCCAAGCATGGTGCCTTATGGTTCTCCTTACCTCTATTCCTTCATCACCAGGAGAGACTCCAGGGCCTTCCAAGGAGCCCAGAAAAGGGGGCAGTGTTGAGCTCTGCTAGAATGCGCAGGGGCTGTGCCTGTCCCTGAGGGTCACTAGCTCCTCTCTACAGCATGTAGTGCCTGGTGTGTGAGAGATAGTCTGGTCTGATGATCTGGAAAGCTGATCTACTTGGCGCAGCAAGTAAAAGGCTCTGTTTTGCTCTTGGTTCTGTGTTGTAGTTGGGCCCAGTTGCGAAGTCCATTTCCTGAAGTCTTGGGGCACCAACACATAGCTAGAGGACTTGCCGGACCACCATAGACTTATTTGTTCATTGTTGACCCTAGGAAGCACCAGGAAACAGGATTCAGGCTCTGCCTTGCATGACGGCTACAGCTGAGATAGTCACTGATGCTCCCCACACTGCTGCCTGGTCCAGGTACCTGTGGAGATCTCACACAGTTCACCAAAGGCCAAGACGCCTCAAGGGGTTGGTTGATTCCCTCCAGCCTCCTCTAGGGTCCTGCCATCTGTTCTGACGAGGAGTGACTCTGCCGCCCTGTGTCCTGAATCCTTCCCTCCTGCCACACAAGTGTGTCCCAGAACTGCCCCTTTCTCTGTTGTCCTGGTGCCGTTCACTCCCAGCTCTGACAAAAACATCATGTCTGAGCAAGTGTCAAATGCACCGCTTCCTCCTCACACAGTAATGAATGTTCAGTGCTGAGAGGTAATTAGACAGTCATCGCGGAACCACGCAAGTGACTCTTGCTTAATGGAATTACATGGGAAACAGGGTTTAATTTTGTGACCTGATACATGAGTGAGAAGCATATTGCGGCAAGGGTTCCTGCTGCAGTGTCTCTGTGCTTTCCTGGAAAGGGCTGTCACCTTCTGGGACCTGCTTGGTCTTGGTAGTTGTCCCCCCCAAACTTTCATTCCACTGGCTCCAGAGCCAGCTTGTGCCCCCACTGGGTTTAAGGAGACTGAGACATTCACAGGCCTTTGTCTCTGAGTCTTCTTGGTGTGTGATGTTGTGGGCTTGGTACAGTGGGGTTGGGAGAAGCTGCAGCATGTCTGGACCTTCTGGTGGGTAAAGTCCAGGGTGCAACCATCAGGAGAACCTGTGGGTGGAGAAGGGGCCTGTTTCTTGTGGGGCTGATCTCCATGGCTACCTGTAAAATGGTGGGTGTGTGTTTCTCAATCCTCAGAGAGGGAGAGGGATCCCCATGCCCCAAGTCCAGGTAGAACAATTGATGCAGGTCCCGTAGCAATTCTGAAGCAGGAAATAATCCACACTTGGTTGGAAAGGAACAGTGGGCTGGAAACTCACACCGCAAGCTGTTCACCCACAAGCCAGCCACTCCACCACATAGAACCATGAGCCAAGATGGCGGCTCCTCCTCCAGGCCTCCCAGTAAAGCAGCCTTTATTGGGAAAAACAGAGCCCACCTCCAAGGGGAGAGGAAAAAACCAGAGGAGGAGTCAATGGGGAAACATCTTTTTTTTCCTTTTTTCTTTGGTTTTGGGGCCATGCCCAGTGACGCTCAGGGGTTACTCCTGGCTATGCGCTCAGAAATTGTCTCTGGCTTGTGGGACCATATGGGATGCAGGGGGATCAAACTGTTGTCTGTCCTAGGTTAGCGTGTGCAAGGCAAACACTTTACTGCCTTCGCCACCACTCCAGACCCGAGGGGAAACATCTTTTTAACATGTAAACCAAAAGAACCAATCGAGAGACATCTAGTTAGAAGGCAATATGAGGACCAATCCAATGGCCTCTACCAATAGCTACCCATGCTGCTTCTGAGGAGGAGGAAGGCTCTGTGTCAGGACTATGGCCCTACAGAACCCTACCCAACTTCCCCTTTCTACCTGCTGGCCCAGCACCCCCCATTCCTGTCCCAGTATAGTGCTGCCGCAGGCCAAGCACCAAGATGGAGCTCTGGGGCACATAGGACATGGGAGACACCGTAACCAGCTTTGCCCTTGGTGGAGCTGGGGAAATGGTGCATGTGAAGTCCTTCTCTCTGTGGGAACCCGCTTTGTGCTCTTCATAGCAGCTGCTTTTCCTCAGGCCCTGCAGGCACTTGAGCTCCAGTGAGGTGAGCTCCACCCCCTTCCTAGGACTGAGTTCCACTGCCTGGGCACACAACTGAATGCTCTTGTTTTCCTCTGAGCTGTGCCTCTAACTCATTTTCCTTGCCCTGGGCTTGCCTCAGCGGAAGCAAATCTGACAGGCTGGGCTGGGAACATTGTGCTCTCAGTCTGCTGAAGAGGAAGTCAGTGCACCTGGCAACATCTGTCCAGGAATGTTCTAGTAAACGAGATGTAGCTGCTTTTTGGACTCTATGGACTAATTGACAGCGCTCGGGCTGGGGTTGGCTCCTGGTCCATGTGAGGAGGCACTTCCTGGCTGTCAGGTAGGATCATCTAGAACATTCTATAATAACTCTAATGGAGGTTTTGGCACAAGCGTCATAAAAGCTCTCTCCTCTAAGTGCATCTGATGTCTGAACCAGGACACTGACCTTGAGGATCATGGCTTCTTTATGTGAAATGCTCACACCTGCTCCTGTCACCGCTCACACCTGCTCTTACCTATCTCTGCGCATACCTGTACTTCTCACACCTGAACCCACACCTGTCCTGATCACACGTGCTCACACCTGAAGCTGCTCACGCCTGCACCTGATCACACCTGACCCTACACCTGATCACACCTTGTACTTGTACCCTCTCACAACTTCCCCTGATCTGTTCATACCTGTACTCGCTCATATTTACCACTATAACCTGCTCACACCTCTCACCTGTCCCTGCTCACACCTATCTCTTCATTCATTTACACTTATACCTGCTCACACTTGCATTTGTTCACATCTGCTAGTTCCCCTGCACACATCTTTCCCTGTCCCTGCTCACACCTGCATCTGCATATACAACCTGAATGTGCCCAACTTACATGTTTACTAGGAGAATCTCCTGGGTATCTGGCTGGATTGTCAGGTGGCAATATGTTTCTTCCATAACATAGGATATTTTTGTTTTGTTTGGGAAGAGTCACACATTTGATGTGCTCAAGGGTTACTCCTGGCTCTGTGCTCAGAAATTGCTTCTGGGGCCTGAAGAGATAGCACAGCGGCGTTTGCCTTGCAAGCAGCCAATCCAGGACCAAAGGTGGCTGGTTCGAATCCCGGTGTCCCATATGGTCCCCCGTGTCTGCCTGGAGCTATTTCTGAGCAGACAGCCAGAAGTAACCCCTGAGCATCGCCAGGTGTGCCCCCCCCAAAAGGAAATTGCTTCTGGCAGCCTTGGGGGATTATATGTGATGCCGGAGATCAAACCTGGGCCCATCTCAGATAAGCCGTATGCAAGGCAAATGCCCTACCGCTGTGCTATCACTCTAGTGCTAGAGTGTGTTTTGAAGGAAGTTTTGAACATGAAACATTCTCAGGTGATAGGAAACAGAATTTCTGTACCTAGAGGCCCGTTCCGAACCCACTCCCTCCTTCTCTCGTCTTCTCTTGCCGCTCACTTACTTGCAAACTTCTGTGATGGAGGTGACCTTGGTAACAAGCACATAGAGTTCGATTCACTGGAGCTGGCTTGCCCCTGTCACGGTAAGCCTGTTTGCAATGATCAGTCTGTGCATTTGCAGGTGGATGCCAGCTTCATGAGAGTCATGATCAGGTTCAGCTCAGAAACACTCCTGAGATGAGCTTCTTGTGAAAACAGTAGGCCTGAAAAAGAACAAAAGAACCCTTTTCAACCACTTTCCTGAGTAAGTTATAAATACCCATTTTCAAAGGATACTGTTTGCATGTCTGAGAGGCATGCATTTGGCAGAATCTCCAGAGCCTACGTTGGTTACAATGGCATCATGTTTGAGACACTCCAGCTAATGCTACAAACACACATTTGGAACAGAAAGTTGATATATTGTTCCCCGTCCCTGCCACTTTTATATTTAATTCAATGGAAAATGAGCAAGACTTTGTGTTTTGATTTTAGAGAACAAAAATAGTTGGGAGTGATTTTAAAAGCTTTTCTTCTCCCTGTTCTATGAAAGAAAGATTGATTTTTTTTCACAACCTAAAATTCTTTTAACCAACAGCAACCTATAATGGCATGTTTTACTTTTTATATTCTCTCTATATGCTGCTCTATATGACAGGAAGATTGCGCTGAAAATCAGGAACTTTGTATCTGTAAGAATAATTTATTTAATTTAGAAATTATACAAAAGCATGTAGATTGGGGGTGCTTTCCATTGGGGGCAGTAAAATGAATTTAAGATTCCCTGGATTTACCGTATTTTTGGTACCATAAGATGCACTCCCCCCCAACCCCAAAGTGTGTCTTATAAAGCGAAAGCCGCCTGGAGTTGAAGCCTGAGTACAGGGGAGGAGAGTGTGTCCTAACTACTTGGCACCCGCAGAGTAACGCCTCCTTCATTGCACAGACAGATCACATAGTACGAGCAATCAGGTAAATAAACTTTCACATATAGAGCTTATAGATCTTTCATTTAAGACTATTTGATTGCTGCTGTGACTTTTAGGAGTTTTTTTATATTAATAAAAAAAGTCTTTTTTAAAAATGTCTTTTATAAAAAAAACAAAATATGTCTTTTTATTTTCTGATATAAAAAATAAAAAAGTTGGGTAAATGTGTTTAAGCAGCTGTGGACTGGCGTATTATAAATATACTTCGGCTTCGCAGGCTGGTTGTTCCCAGCCACCTTCTCCTGATGTCTTTTGTTTTCCTTGTCTAAAACCTATGTGTGTCTTATAGAGCAAAAAATACAGTACTTAGCACAGGGTATATCTTGATTTACCAGAACAGTTCAAGATTCTTTTACCCAGACTTTCCCTAACACGCAGGCCCTTCGCCCCAGCCAGGCTGGGTCTCCAAGCTCAGGTGTAGCTATTGCTGATGGAGAATGCCTGACCTCCAGGACCTACTGCTGTGCTGACCCACTCTGAGCCTGGCTTTATTTCTCTCCAACTCTCCTCTCAGAGATGGATGAAAAAACGAGCCAGGCAGGGTGGGAAATGTGATGATCTCTCTTTTTCATTGCGATACCCACGAGGACCCAAACTATAGAAGATGGTCCTTGGGTCGAGTGCTGGAAGAGCCCAGGAACTCCCCAGCTTTGCTCCTGCTTTTATCTTCCCTCACACGCTTCCACCACCTCTCATATAGAAGTCCTGTAGCTTGTGGTCTGTGAGCACTCTGGAGGGAGCATTAGTGTTTACAGAGCAGCACAAGAACAGGACAATCAACCCTGGCTGACTTCTCTGTAGGATAGTCATAAAACGTTTTATCTTTAAATTCTTTCCATCTTGTTTTGTTTTGAGGGTCTTATCCGGCATTGCTCAGGGGTTACTCCTGGCTCTGTACTCAGGGATTACTCCTGGCTGTGCTTGGGGGTTCATATGGGATGGCGGAGACTGCACCTAGGTCAGCTGCATGCAAAGAAATCACCCTCCCCGCTATCCTATCTCTCCACCTCTCTATCTTTAAATTCTTACAGTAAAAAGGGGGAATGTTAGAATCTAAGATTTAGAATTAACTGTAACCTACATGTTGAGGATAGAATATGGGGTGCCTTTGCTTAGAGATAACAGTGCTTTGGTGTTTGTGTTTTGCTTGCTTAAGGGAGTTAACTGCTGTAAACCTGGCTTTGGGCTTTGCTGTGAGCCTAAGTGCAGCCATGACAGGCTACAGTTTTAAGATAGAAAAACTAGGTCCAAAGCAGCCAGTTCCTAGGGGTACCCTAGGGGTAAATGCTAGGAGGTAAATACATACATATAAGACTCGACAGTAGCTGACAGATGGCCAGATGACAACCACACCCTAGCTCTAGCTTAGGTACCCCTTTAAATTTGACATATGAGCTATTCTTGGTGTCCTCATTTCTTAGGAAATGAGTTTCTTCGTTCCAGCATGCTGGAATAAACTCCCTTGTATTTACATAAAATATTAGAATAATTTTTTTTGGTTTTGGGCCACACCCGGCAGTGCTCAGGGGTTACTCCTGGCTGTCTGCTCAGAAATAGCTCCTGGCAGGCACGGGGGACCATATGGGACACCGGGATTCGAACCAACCACCTTTGGTCCTAGATCGGCTGCTTGCAAGGCAAACGCAGCTGTGCTATCTCTCCGGGCCCCAGAATAAATTCTTATAGTAACCTCAGGGGGCATGAACTCCCACATCAAACTATGAATAGATAGATGCTCACTGATGATTGCTCACTTGTAGATCACAAACTATAGGGATTGAGATATCAACCCCAGGTCGTCAAAATCTCTTGGTTCTATCCAAACTCTGATGCCACTATCCATCACCATCTATTGGGATTGAATTTGCTCTTTCTGTTCTTTTTCTTCCATCAAGTTCAACTTACTCGTGTGTGGGAGACAGCCTTTGCCTTCATAAGGGATTTGCAGTAGGAAAAATTACCTGAAGAGGAGGATCGTGGTCCCAGGATCAGGAGGGGATCCTGAGGGAGCAGGTGTTCTGATGGCCAGTGCCCAGCTCAGGGGTATCCAGGTGTCTCATCTGTGGGGTGTTAATTGGGGTTTCCAGGTACCCAGTTGAGGGGTATCCAGTTGCCTCCTCTCTGGGATCTCCAGGTGCCCAGCTCAGGGGTTTCCACAGTGCCGAAAACTTCCAGGACCACGAGCAAGCGAAGAGCAGAGGTGGGGAGGTGGTGGTCCTGGGTTCTGAGGGTTGAAGCTGCACTTTCTTGGGAAATTACAAGAAGGTTGTGCTGTGAAGCCCAACCATTTGCACGTTCTGAATGACCTTTATCGTTATTAGATATTATTTATTCAACTATACTAATGCATTGACTTTTTAAATTGAACATTGGACTTCCAACAAATCAAATATAAGTGATTAATCTAATATTAATGGAAATGGATTCAAGTGGGCACAGTGGGTTTCAAGGTCTTGCTTTTAAGGAAACAGAAATAGAGAAAGGCCCATGGCTCGTGGCTATGTGAGGGTCCTGAGCACATTATCAGTCCATGTCCCAGGTAGACCCTTGCTGGGGCCAGGCCTCATGGGGTCAACACCTTGCAGGTGGTATCAGTTCCTTCTAAGGCCCTGATACTTTACCCTTAGCAGAAACCCGCCCCAGACCTTAACCCCACCCAGAAGTGGCTGCAGTCTGATTGCCAGTGTGGCCTCACTCTTGGCAAGACCTCAACCAGGGCCCTTTGCACAGAGGAGGGTTGCTCTTGCTTAGAAACTTGTGCCCAGCATCCCATGCTCACCCTACAGGGCCTCTTTCCATCACAGTACAAGACTCGGGACAGGGCCAGACTCCCTTCTACACAAGGACTCTCCCACGCTTTGCCATGGAACCCACACGCTTTCCCTGTGGTCTCACCTCCTGAGTCAATTCCAGGGCTCAGGGCCTTCCTCATGCCTTCACGACTTCACCATTTCTTTTCTTTCCTCCTTCACAGCAACTGCCTCCCTACTGGCCTGGTCATGGGGAGGTACCAGAGGGGCTGTGATTGGGCCAGGAAGGAGGGTTGTGAGCACCTTCTTAGGGAAGGCTCCAGGGACCTGCCTGTGACTAATGCAGGGGAAGAACCGCAGTCCCCAGTAATTTACAGCTGCTGAGACAGCCTGAGTGTCCCCAGTCAGGGCTGAGGCCACAGGGTCTATCTGGGATGCTCAGCAGACCTGAGGCTCCCAGTAGGCAAGTGCCAGGGAGTAGCAGGCAGTGAATGCAGGCCTGATGCTGAGGCCAGCCCAGAGCTGTGGCCTATCCGAGGCTGAAGCCCTGAGCTGAGAACCCAGCCCATTTGGTGTTCTTTCTCCCCCAGCCTACTTACTCTGAGCCCAGCACCAGGCAAGATGGTGCACAGGCCTGTCATGGCTCTCCTGGACCTGGTATGACAGCAGGTAAGGACAAGAAATAGAGCCTGAGCAGAGGATCTAAGATGACAGAAGAGGGAAGGCCCCTCTACCCAGACACTGTAGCTCCTGCTGACCTTTCCTAGGGCAACTGGCTCCCTGTGTGTGTGGCTACCCACACACAGGTAGAGCAGCTCAGTGATAATGAGGCCCCACAGGGGAAACAGAGGCAGAGCCAGTGCAGACCTAGACGCCTGAGTGCTGCAGACCAGGGCCAGGGCAGGGTCTGTGCTGTCCTTCACATTCATTCTTGGCTCCCTGTTGGATGTCTTTTCTGCCACTGAGACCCAGAGTGTCCCAGGCAGGGACACTCTGCCCTGGGCTGCTCCACTACACAGAGCTGCATGTTTCTTCCTGCTTTGGAAATGTTGAGTATGGTCCTCCCATTGGTCATGGTGGATTTTGTTGCCTTTTTTTCTGGAAACTCGCACCTAGATACGGTACCAGGGTGAAGCCTGGAATTGAAGGAGCGTCTCTGACCAAACTTGGCATTTATCATCACATTGGCTTGCGGGTGCTCATGTGTGCAGTCATCTCCCTGTCACTGAACTGTGGATGGCGTGTGTCTCTGGACCATGGGGGATGTGTAGGCAGGGCTGGCTAGGACCCTCGCTGGAGGCTGCAGTTGGGGCATTTCTACATGGGGAAAGGCAGGTCTGGTCTTGCCCTGACTACGGGTGCTGTGTGAAGCCCTGGTGGAACAGAGCACATAGAGGGACATGGAGAACATTGGAGAGATCCAGGGGATGTGAAGGGATGTGGATGAATGTGGAAGGCCATTGAAAAGACATGGGGTACAATGGGAGAATATAGGAACACGAGTGTACATGGAGGGGGGACATTGGAGACATGGGGATGGTGAGTTATGTGAAGGATCCTGGATCCTGGCTGACTCTCCAGCTTCTGGTCCTGCCAGTGGTGTCTTTATGCCCAGGACTCAGCTCTGCCCCTCCTCAATAAGGAAAAGGCCACTTGCCTCTCTGCCTATAGAGGTGCCCCATTTATTAATAATGATGAGTAAAATCAATGAACCGTTCCAAGCAGGCATTTACTTTCAAAAAGAGCAGAGGCATGAATGATTACTTAAATCTGTGATGTGAATTTCTTTCCATGAAGCAGCCAGGCTGAAAAAGTAGTGGGGTGGGGGGAGCCTCACCAGCATTCTGAGATGAAGGGAGATTCTGTCGTGTTGGTGCCCTTAAATCCTGGTGCCCTAGTGCCCAACGGATGACTTTCAGGTCTCGGAATACTTGGCCCCTGTGCCTACACAGCTAGTCTCCCAGTATCCACCAATGAATCTCATTGTCCACACTGCGGATCCCCCAGTGGACATATCACTAGTCCCCAGGGGACATAGAGTTGGTTCTCTAGTTTCAGTAGAGTTGGTCCCATGTGACCAGATAATCACCCAGTATCAATACTTCTAATGTGGAGTGACTAGAGCAGGGGCCCGTGAGCTGCAAACGGCCCTCCGTACAACATTTCGTGGCCCTGCCCTAGAGGAATCTTTTTTGTTTTGTTTTGTTTTAGTTGTTTGGGTCACACACCCCAACGTTCAAGGCTTACTACTGACTTTGCACTCAAGGATCACCCCGACTTTGCCTCCTGCGGCCCCCAGGTCAATTGAGTTTGAGACCCCTGGACTAAAGTCTCATGGAGGAGTGATAACCTGCAGGTGGGATGGCCATGATCTCATGGAAGAATGATACTGTACAGGTGAAATAATCACAATTTCATGGTATAATGGTCTCATGGAGTATCATGCACCATGATATGGTCTCATAGAGTAACCATACTCTACACGCAAAAGGACCATGGCTTCATGTAGTAGTGAAACTCTGCAGATGGAATGACCATGGGGACGCTGTTTTTGATTATTTTTTATCCATGGGAAGAGCATGCAGAATGACTGCTCTCTTGTTAGAGTGTGTGTCCATGTATCTACTGGTTGTGCTCAGTACTCACAAGTTTGAAGACTCTACCAATTCCTCAGTGCTCTACCCATCAAGATCCATTTTCTGTGTATGAGTTATAAATGTGTGAGCCTTGCAGTCTTTCAGAGCACTGGAGATGCCCCACACTTTCATGTGAGGGGCCCTGCAGTTGCATACCCACAGAGATCTGCCATTGCCATAAATGTTCAGTGGCTACGACTTTGTAAAACTTAGAGATAACCGGAGGAAAATTTGGTAGAAAACTAACAAATTCACATGTGGTAGTGCTGAAATCTTTGACTCCTTTCTTCCATTGTTGGCAAAACAGATCACATCCTTCCTGACCTGACATTGGCTGTCTTCCATTGGCGGACTTTCTGTTTCACCTCAAAAGCAACTGTGGGTGCATGTCTGTGGGACCTAAAGTCACGTTCAGTGCCTGGCTGTCTTTCCTAGTGTGTATCTGGAGCGCATCACCGTGAGCGTGGTACATGGGAGGGGAACCCCACCCGTGAAGGAAGGGAGAGTTGTCGCCCTGGCAGACGTTGGCAAGGCCAAAGCATACGATCCCCATGGCTGCTCTCTGTATAAATCCCTCTGTGTTGTGTAATTAAGGGGTGCTACTATCGATCCTCATTATCCAGGGCTGCTTACCTCATTAGTTTGCAGTTGGTCTGTGTTCCTGGAGACAGGTTGATATAGTGATCAGAGGCCGCTCTCGGAGAACGGTACGGAGCTGCTTATTAAACAGCACTTGGCACTGTGCGCCTGACTCGGCTTGTGCCTGTGATGAATGAACGTGTGTGTGTAGATTTAATTTTAAGATAATAAAATATGTAAGCATTTTTTCCTAAGAATAAACATGGGTTTTATGAAAATGGGTTGATTCCATCTTGGAATCTTGTGATAACTAAAGACCAGACTCCAGCATGTTTGCCTCCTGTGTGCTGGGTCAGGATGGGCCAGCCCAGGGCTCGTCTGCCATGGTGTGAATTCTGGTGGGGTCTTACTACCCTGTGGCTCCATTGGTGAGGACCATGTTCAGATAAGGGTCGTTTGCATGTGTGTGTGGTCAGATGGGGGTTGAGAGGTCAGAGGGAAGTTGGGCAGTTCTGTGCCCCCAACAACCCCATGGTGGGTCTGTGAGAAGACAGGAGGTTACATCCTGCATCTTTCAAGGATGGGCCCAGGCACCAGGCAGCCTCAGAGCCCAGGCAAGGCCCAGTTAACCTCTTGGTGTAGTTGGTGGGGATCAGTTTGCTGCTAAGTCCCTGTCCAGAACTGCACACATATAGAATTGAGGTTTGGAAAAATCTCTCATCGACTCTGGACCTGACTTAGACCATGTGTTCCAAGTAAGCAGGGAACTGCTCAGAGACTGACCACAGGGTTTGCATGCAGGTTACCTGGGTTCCATCCTCACCTGGGACCCCCAAGAGCACCCCTGAGTGAGGAGTTTCCCTGAGCACCTCTGGGTGTTTAAATTTTTTCAAAATACAAAATAAACCACCAAACTATGTTTAAAAACAAAGTAAGAATAAAAGCCAAGACCCAGCTCAGGGTCCAGAGAGATAGCACAGTGGTGGGGCTTTTGCCTTGCACACAGCCAATCTGGGATGGACCCAGGTTCTATCCCCAGCATCCTATAAGGTCCCCCAAACCTGTCAAGAGTGATTTCTGAGTGCAGAGCTAAGAGTAACCCCTGAGTGGGTGTGGCCGAACAACCCCCCCCCAAAAAAAACCAGCTTAGCAAAGACTCAGGGGACAGCAACATGTCTCAGTGACTGGATCCCACGGCAGCACCCCTTCACACCCCCTACTCACACCTCAGGACTCTTGCAGGTGCCTTTTGCCCACCTGGTGGCTCCGTCCCAGGGTGAGCTGAGAGATCTGACACCCTCCGTGTTTCACACTGAGGGAAGCGAAGGTGGACTGTGACCCTGGAACATTTTATTCCTGACTGATTCAGGAGAATGTAGTTATTGCAGTTAATAAAGAAATTTTCAGTGTCGGGGAGAAGGAAGAATCTATAAAAGTCAGAATGGTAATAACTGAGAAAAACCAAAGGGGGAAAAACACTTGAGGAAAAAAAATTGTATTCAAGAGTAGCAAAAAAGACAATACTAACTTAAGAGTAAATGAGAAGATGAGGAAGAAAGTTAATTAATTTTATGGAAAACAATAGCCTGTGCTTTTGATCAAGATTTTTCCATGAAAATTGTCTCCCAAGTTATTATGAAATTTTAATGATCTAATAGACAAGAGCAGATATTTCTTTCTGGAGGGTATGCATTGTCTTTGAAATGGATATTATTATTTTAAAATTCATTTGGAAGAGTGAATGCATGAGGGCAAGCAGGAAAATGACAAACAGCAGAGAGGAAAGCAAGGAAGGGATTTGCTCTGCCCATACAGGAACATTTTATATATGTACCAAAGTCAGATTAATATCACAATGACATGAAAACCAACAGTCATAACAATAAAAAATATATACAGCACAATAGAGGCTATAAATAAATCAGATGCTTTTGAATGTTCAGTATGTAGGTTGTAAGATATTTCACTCAATGGGTAAATGATGGGCACTTAGGAAATGATTTTCCATCACAAAATTCAAACTCCTGTTTCCGTTCTTGAACCTGCTTCATTTCCATCCTGGCCCTTTCTTGCTGGGCATCTGGCCTGTCTGAGGAGAGCTGGGACCTGAACCTTGTTGTGAGTGCTCACAGCCTGTGAGAAGTCTTCAAGGAACTGTGTGGCATTGACAGTTGATATTGCATACTTTGGAAGGGCAAGCAAGGATGGTGCCAGAGGTTCCAAACAGAGCAATGGAATATGGATGTAAATAAGCCTGACCAAGGGCCAGAGAGATAGTACAGCTGTAGGGCATTTGCCTTGCATGCAGCCAATCCAGGAGGGACCCGGTTCTATTCCTGGCATTCCATATGATCCCCCAGCTTGCCAGGGGCAATTTCTGAGTACAGAGCCAGGAGTAACCCCTGAGCACCACTCAGGTGGTTGTGGTGGCCCAACAACTAATCAATCTTTAATCAATAAATAAATAAAGTTTAAAAGAAAATAACCCTGGCCAATGAGTGAGATGGGCTGAATCTTAGATCTTAAACTACAGTTTGACAGACAACTTAGGAAAGCAGAAAGTGGCATTTATTTATGTACATTACAGGTACAAGTGTTCATTCCACACACACTAGCTGCCAGGGAGATGAATGCAAAACAAGAAAGTGACAGCCAGGAACAATGTTGTTCTAATATAGCAGCTTTCTTCACTCTGCAACTTGCGCTCCCTAAGTCCCAGTCCAGCCCCTGAGACGCATTGCTCTTCCCGGCTTCTCCCTGTCTCCGTGTTGATAAGGACCAACTCTACACAGAACAAAGAATCGCCAGGTGCTGTGCACGTTGGGGACAAAGCCAGACTGTAGATGTCCAGCCCCCTATTCAGCAGCTTCTTGGGGCATCAAGGAAGGGTCACGGTAGCCAGAGAACTCAAACGGCTTGTGGAAAAACATGAGTCAGGGGAAGCCATGCAAATGGGGCTAGAGTCCTCTGGGGCCTCTCCCAGGCCGGCTCAAGGCCATGTGGGAGAGAGACTGTGGACCTCTGCCTCGGCTGAGACTGTGTGGCGAGTGGCTGCTCTATCTGTGTCATCCTGGCCACACATGCCACAAAGGGGACACACGAAAGGGATGAGAGGGTCACTGACTCAGTGCCCAGTGCCTGCCCTGCTGGAACTGCTGGTAGAGGATGCAGAAAGTGGCAGGAGGGCACCTAGGGCCTTCCTGTATGTAGCTGCTTCCTTCTCAGATGGACATGCAGTCTGGGGCTAGTTGCCTGGTGCCAGCATGCAGATGTGGTCTTGGTTGCACAGCATGGAATCAGGATGAAGATCACCTATGGAGGTCTCACTGCCAGGACAGGGACTGAGAGGGTGTGGCTACCAGTGTTCTGCTCACTTACTCCCACAGCACTGGGCTTTCCCACAGAAATGAGCTGTAGATGGGAGAATGTTGTGGCTTCCTGAACAGGCCGACTCCATTGTGTAGGAAGTGGAGGGAGACTTTGGCCATCAGGCCATTGTGTTGCATTACAATTGTGTTGGTGGATATGGGTACTTGTTCTGTGAGTGTGACTTCCAGTCCTTGTGGGCTTGGCTTCTTCCTCGTAGGTGGGGCTTCAACCCTGGTAGACTTAACCCCCAGTCAGCCTTACTTCCTCTGGTCCAGGTATGGAGGTGCAGACTGAATCAAATCTGTGTAAATGGTGGTGGAAGAAACCTTTAGAAAGGCAATTGGGAGGCCGGCAAGGTGGCGCTAGAGGTAAGGGTCTGCCTTGCAAGCGCTAGCCAAGGAAGGATCGCGGTTCGATCCCCCGGCATCCCATATGCCCCCCCCCCCCAAGCCATTGGCAATTTCTGAGCGCTTAGCCAGGAGTAACCCCTGAGCATCAAACAGGTGTGGTCCAAAAAAAAAAAAAGGCAATTGGGCAGGTTAGCACTTGCCTGCTGGCACCGCTGTTGCAAAGGAGGTGGAAAGCCAGGACAGTAGTGGGAGACATGTCTGGAATTCCAGGGCCAGCTCTCTGTGTCAGAGCAGTCCAGGTTTATTGTTGTGATAGTTGAGGGTCCCACAACCTTGGTGAAGTGTGGGAAGCTTGGAGACAGTCCAACAGTCCAACAGTCCAAATGGTGAGTGTGCAAGAGCCTCTTTTGAATGAAAAGGAAGAGCAATTTGCAGTGGAGAAATCATTTTCTCTTTATTATCTTCCATAGACAGCTTTCTCACTGCTGGCAGGGGCTTTTGTTTTGTTTTGTTTGGGGCCCACACTCAATCAGAGAGTGCTCCTGATTTGGTGCTCAAGGGCAGCTCCCTATGGTACCAAGGGATAGAACTGGAATTCAGTGTGCAAAGCATGTGCTGCCCTTTGAACTCTCCCTGCAAGATTTTTCGTGCCCTGCCTTGGGGACATGGGGAACAGTTCCCTTTGTGCTTTGCTGTCAGGCTCAGTGGTGGCCCAGAGGAAGTGTGTACTGTCCCCTATGGATGGGTCAGTGCCGTGGATGACTCGTATGATATCCTGAGTCTCTGGGACCTAACCCAGGAAGAAGAGGGGGGGTCACTTTAACTGCCCCATCACATCCCATAGTCCCCTTACACAGCCATTAAATCCCACCCTTTGCCCTAGAGTGGCAACCATCAGGCCAAGGTCTGCCATTTCCTGCGCTGAGCTGAAGGACATGCAGGCAGGACTCGAGGCAGTCAGCCTACACCCGAATCTCACAGACCCCAGCTCAGGAAGAGTCTCCTGGAATGCAAGTGAGCCCTATGCTCAATGCTGACTTGGGTGTCAATTCCAGTTCCCCCACTGTCCCTCTGCTCCTTGGCACTTCTAACATGCTGACAACACGTGTACTGCCATGAGCACTGGCTGCCATGTTCTTTCTCTTCTCTTCTGCCAGCACAAGCATCTCCACATGGGGCTCACATCAGGCTCAACTTTGCCAGCTCCTCCTCCACCAGCTCTGAAAACTCAGTTGCTTCTTGCTAGGCTCTTCTGTCACTTCCGTGGATTAGCACCAATTGGATCCCCAAATCCCAGAGTGTCCATAAAGCCTGAGGTATGGTTCCGACACTGAGAGAAAGGGTCTCCAAGGAGCTCACGCTACCTTCATGCATACCCATGATCCCATTATTTCTCCCTAAAAAAAAGGTGGAAATACTTGACAAGCATCTTGTAATCACAGTATTCACATGTTGAGCATAGCACACACGCTGCGTGAGGTGGGCAAGGGTCACCCTGGAGCAGAGATATTTCTTTATTGGGTTCTGAGGACCAAGGTGAGGTTTCCGGGTGTCTTCTGTGAGGAAGATGCTTCTGGGAGAGCAGAGTGCTTTTAGTGGAGCCCAAGCCAGCCCCCTGGTCTCAGCATTGGCACCATGTATGGGGAAGGCTGCTGAGGGGGGAGCAGGGGAGTGTTGCTCGAAGGAGCAGGTGGTCAGGCATGCAGAACCACCTTGAGGGAAGTGCTAATCTCCACGCTGCTGGCCTGGACTCTCCTGCCTGACTTTGTATTAACGTTGGGGCTTCCAGACAGGGGCTCAAGTCCCTGCAGGTAAGAGTCATTTCATTTCTTCCTTTCTGCTCCATCGACCTTTACTCTCCTTCTCAGGCTTCATGTTCATGAGCCATAGCCACAGTGAGGGAGGACATCTTTGTCAGCTATGTGTTAGTCATTCCTGGTATGTGGGCTGTTGACTTCTGCAATGAGAGAGAGAAAGAAAGAGAAGGAAAATGTCTGCTACAGAGGCAGGCAGGAGAGAGGGCAGGAGGGAGATGAAGACATTGGTGGCAGGAGATGTGCCTTGGTGAAGGATGTTGGACATTGTCAGACTGAAATTCAATTATGAATAACTTTGTAATTATGTATATCATACACAATTACAGGTAAAATATAAATATAAATATATAACATAAATATAAAATAAATAATATATTATACAAATATATATAAAATATAAATTCAAGAATTTATTTATATAAAAAAGATGCTTTAAACCATTTGATGACTCCTCTATACATTCAGTGTTTGAAGGTTTATAATCTTACAGGAGGGATTGAATTTTTTCAAATAATGTTTGTATGGTCTTACTACATGTGTTAAAATATTAAAACTAAAAAAAAATCGGGGCCGGTGAGGTGGCGCTAGAGGTAAGGTGTCTGCCTTGCAAGCGCTAGCCAAGGAAGGACTGCAGTTCAATCCCCCGGCGTCCCATATGGTCCCCCGAGCCAGGGGCAATTTCTGAGCACTTAGCCAGGAGTAACCCCTAAGCATCAAATGGGTGTGCCCCCCCAAAAAAACCAAAAAAATATATTAAAACTGATACCCTTCCCCATAATGGTCAAACAATCAAGACTAGCACATTTTTTCTTTAACTTTGTTTTATAAAACATTTTCAAATTAATGCGTTGATACTGGTGTGTGCCACCGGTGGCTCACACTTGAGAGTAGTTTAATAAATACAAATCGCAGTGCCAGCATCTATATGTTTATAAAAATCTGCTGACCATTGCAATGCTAGTGCTGAGTGTCCCACTCTGTCTGGGCTGTCTCCTTGCAGCTTCCCTTACAAGCCATCACTGAGGAACTTCCATGCCCCTTTCACCCATACTGAGCTGCCTCATCCTTGACACGAAGTCACTCTTGTGCCTGTGTGGCCAAGATTGAAAAGGCAGCCTGTGAGAACTCACTCAGTATGGCCCACAGAGGAGCATCTCCTGCGAATTGGAAAGGCACATAGCCTACCAAGAGTCCTTGGTTCCCACAGAGACCAATGAAATGAAGAGTCTTGGCTCCTCCTAAGTCTTGGGAAACTTATTTCTTGCTGATGGAATGATGGAATAATGGAGGCACTATTGTTTTGTCAGCAAGCTGGCAGAGGTGATGAAGGTAAAATTAGTGCTAGCACCATTGGAGTGAGACAGGAACTACTGTTTGAATAAACTAGGTTGTAGATCAGATCCACTTTTCTGGAAAGCACAGCAGTGTGTGTGTGTGTGTGTGTGTGTGTGTGTGTGTGTGTAGAAACAAATATGTCCATCCTCCACATAGCAATTTATCCATAGGAATACAGATGAGGTCCATATCAATGTCTGTGTGCAGAGAGATTGACCTAACTGTGAGTAATGCCTTCTGGGGCCAGCGCTGTCCAGAAAGATGGCAGAGTAATGCTCAGAGAGAGAATGAATGGATGCACCAAAAACAGTAGATAATATCCACTCTTTAATAAGCTTGAATAAAGTGACTTAAAAACTGGCCACACTGAAGTGTCCATCTTGTGCTAAAATACATAAAGTAGGGTTGGAGCATAACAGAGAGATGATCTGACTGGAAATGCTGCCTAACAGAGAGATGATCTGACTGGAAATGCTGCCTTGTATGTGGCAGATAAAATGGGGACTGACTCGTGCAGGGACCCTGAGGAGACCCACCTTCTCCCCTCACAAGTGGAGTCATTGCCTCCAGGACCAGAAACCTGCTGAGTGAGACTTCTCTCTCTCTCCAGTACAGGAGACTCAGGAAGTGGAGGGACATGAGCCTCAAGTGCTGACATGCTGACACAGAGGGCTCTGGGGTGGCTAGATGCGATGTGGAGACACGTAAAGGGATATGGGTAGGAATAAGGGCACATGGGCTCATGAGACATGGTGTCTGAGTCAGGCCATGGAGACATCTCTTTCTTTTATTACATATTATTGAAACTGCTTGATATTCACCTTTGAAAAAGTCATTTGTGTTTGGAGTTTCTGATAAGTAATATCATTAAACCATTAAACATGGCTGTTAATGCAATATGCTTTGAAATATTTAGAAAAGTAGCTCATTCAGAGTCAATAGTGAGGTTTTATCCTAAACACTGTTTCCCAGAATGATGCTGAGAGACCTGAGCAGTCAGTGACCTCAGGAGTAACTGTGGGGTGTAGGGAGAGGGATGGTGGTTCTATTTGTTTGCATAGAGAGAAAAGATTTGCCAGGCGGGTGCTAGGTGAGCTGAAAAGGTGGTATTGGGCCAAATAAATGTAGGAACTTCTGATCTCAAAGAATTGTTTTCAAACCTGGTACTGAAAATAACTGTCATTAATAAGTTTAGGCTTTTGTTTTATCAACTCTTTTTGCTGTGTTTCTGTCATCTTTATCATCAAAACGACAGCATTAGCTGCTGAATTATGAGTATTCAGTTTAGTTTGCTGCTGCCAATGTCTTTGCTTGTAGCTGATATACACTGATAACCAACAAGACAAGTATTTCCCAGTTGGACATTCTCTACCTTGCTCAACCCTGATCCACTGGAAGACGAGGTTGCAGAAAGCGGTTTGCAAGATGCTTCAAAGGCTGTGCAGCCCTTTGTCTTCAGAACTCATTCTGTTGAAGACTGAAGCCGAGGAAACCTCTGTGCATTCAACACCGTGCTCAGGACTGGCGGGTGAGCCCGTGTTTGTGTGTGCATGTGTGTACATGTAACAAACAGGCAATCTGAGGCCACAGAATTCAATGAGCTTTTGGAATGCAAATTTCCCCTGTCAAATCTTAATTAAAAAGCACCAGTCAGCACTATTTAAAAATTGGAAGAGAACTAAGTGGTGGGTTGTGGGAAATGTGCGACTTCCTCCTAAACAGAGCAGGTCGGCTGACAGGCCTGTAATTACCTTCCATCAGGTGAAGGGCAGGACACACCGCCCAGCTCCTGAGGAGGAGCCGCAGCCGTTGGCAAGGCAGGAAAACCTTCTTTAATCAGAGTTCACTTGTGAGTGCCTTCATTTGGAGAGATTCGACTTTGTTTGCGTTGAACTTCCTGCACCGTAGAAATCAGTGACATTTGGAGAATCGAAGCTTCGTGTTCGGAAGCTAGAATTAGCATCGACTTTAGGCTGGAGTGTGGTGTATAGGGTGTGGCCTTGCTGAACCCGAGGCCCAAACCGAGAAGCCTGTTTGCCTTCCTCATCTCTGAGAGAGACTCAAGCCACTCTGTGGAGAGAGACTGCAGACCTTTATGTCCCTCCTGTGGAAGGAAGTGCTTCAGACACCCTTGAACCATAGCTTGGATGTGGTCTGTCTAGAGGGAGATGGGCCCGTCAACTCCATGCACTGGCACGCAGGGGACAGCAGGAGGCACTGGTCTTGCTCTGCCTCACAGTATGCCCAGCCAGACACTCCCTGTAGAATGTTCTCCTGAATGGAAACCAGTCTTGAACCCGCTCCTGGAGAACACTAAGAGTCCTATGTACTTGAGAAGCAGAGCCTGGCAGAGTCCAACCATGCAGTACTGGCACAGGAGAGCTTAGGATCAGGCCAACACAGAGGGGGAGCAGCAGGACTTCATAAGACCAGTCACCCAACCTCTGTCAGACCCTGGAGACTAGGTGCTCTGTAAGGAATCTCTGTTACTCTCACCTGGATGGTCAGACCCACCCACACCTGGGAGGGGTCTGCAGTTTAGGATAAAAAAAAATACAAGGTGTTGCTTGGGGGGAAAGGGAGAAAGAGGCAGCAAGGAAGCATGGAGGGCAGCTGAAAGGGAGACAGAGAGCACTCCTGAGAGAAAGATGAGTTAGGCAGACATGGTGCAGAGTCTGCATATGGTGGATAGGGCCATGGAATAAAGCTTGCTGACTCTGAGGAAACTTTAACTGACTGCCTGTAAAATTATTTCACCAAAAAAAAATTGGGGGCTGGAAAGATAGCATGGAGGTAGGACATTTGCCTTGCATGCAGAAGGATGGTGGTTCATATTCCGGCATCTCATATGGTCCCCTGAGCATGCCAGGAGCAATTTCTGAGCCTAAAGCCAGGAGTAACCCCTGAGCGCTGCCAGGTGTGACCCAAAATAAACAAAAAAGGAAAGAAAGAGGAAGGAAGGAAGGAAGGAAGGAAGGAAGGAAGGAAGGAAGGAAGGAAGGAAGGAAGGAAGGAAGGAAGGAAGGAAGGAAGGAAGGAAGGAAGGAAGGAGGAAGGAAGGAAGGAAGGAGGAAGAAGGAAGGAAGGAAGGAAGGAAGGAAGGAAGGAAGGAAGGAAGGAAGGAAGGAAGAAGGAAGAAAGAAAGAAAGAAAGAAAGAAAGAAAGAAAAGAAAGAAAGAGAGAGAGAGAGAGAGAGGAGAGAGAAAGAAAGAAAGAAGAAAGAAAGAAAGAAAGAAAGAAAGAAAGAAAGAAGAAAGAAAGAAAGAAAGAAAGAAAGAAAGAAAGAAGAAAGAGAAGAAAGAAAGAAGAGAGAAAGAAAGAAAGAGAGAGAAAGAGAGAAAGAGAGAAAGAAAGAAAGAAAGAAAGAAAGAAAGAAAGAAAGAAGAAAGAAAGAAAGAAAGAAAGAATAGAAAGAAAGAAAGAAAGAAAGAAAGAAAGAAAGAAAGAAAGAAAGAAAGAAAGAAAGAAAGAAAGAAAGAAAGAAAGAGAAAGAAAGAAAGAAAGAAAGAAAGAAAGAAAGAAAGAAAGAAAGAAAGAAAGAAAGAAAGAAAGAAAGAAAGAAAGAAAGAGAAATTATTTTGCTACTACTACCTTCTCCAGACCCACCGGCAGAAGGGGCTAAAGAAAGGCCTGCTGAGAAAGGCCTCACCCAGACACGTGGACATTAGACTTTATATTTTTATGTTAAAACAACAACAGTGCTCTCCCGAGAATACAGACCCACACAAGTCTGCTTTGGGAAGCATGTCCGCTTCCTGGGTTTGCTCTGTCTGAGCTGGTTGCTCAGGCAGGTTTCTGATGGCCAGCTCAGCCCGGCCACTCTGTTGACATACACACTGAAATTCCCAGCTTGTCCTAAGGCAGGTCCCACTGAGCCAGGTTCTCAAAAGGTCAAAGGACAAAGAAGTAAAAAAAAAATAGATAAATGAATAAAAAAGATTATTTTGTGCTTTTTTTTTTTTTCCTGCATAGGCACAGTAAATAATGGGGGCATTAGAGAGGGAATTCCCTTGGCCTAAGAGATACAGGGTTTCTCCACCCTTGAAGTATACTGTCATGGGATTAACTATAGACCTCTTGCATATTCATTTGCTCTCCCCTCAATGCTTTTGTGGTGTATGGAAAACTTCTGCTCCTTCATGGGTGATAAACTCAGACCTCTGTATCTAGAGATCTTGGAATCTCACAGGGATGAAGGGTGGGAACTGGGGTGGAGGGAGGGCATATTTGGTGATGGGAATTCCCCTGATTCTATGTTAATATGTACCTAAAATATTACTGTGAGAGATATGTAAGCCAATATGGTCAAAATAAAAATTTGTAATTAAAAAAAAAAAAAGGTCAAAGCACAATAGAAGCTCCAGCAAGCCCATAGCTGGGCCACCACAGTTTCCTGTTTGCCAACGGGGGAGCCTCAAGAAGCTCAGGAATGGCCCCCGCTGATCTAGATTGTGTGGACAGTGTAGGGTACAGCTGCTATGGGCTGGCTACCTACCACTGCAAATTCCTACGCCTCATTTCCACTCAGGAGTCAGAGGAGCAAGATATTAGTTAGCCTCTGAGGTGCCAAATATAAGAATAATGATGGCATGCGGCCCCAAGCAAGTGTACCTTCTACTTGCAGCAAAGACCACGCCTCACAGAGTACAGGAGCAGTCGGGGGTTACCTGGGAACACGCCCCACAGAACACAGGAACAGTTGTCGGGGTTACCCAGGAACATGTTCCACAGAGCAATTAGGGGTTACCTGAAAACACACCACACAGAGCATGGGAACCATCGGGGGTTACCTGGTGACCCACAGAGCATGGGAGCAGTTGGGTGGGTTCTACTCACAGAGCTAGACCACTCTACAGCTTTGGGGTGCAGCCCTGCACAGGACATGGTGCCCACAAAGGCCACCATGTGCTTGTGTGCTGTGGCCAGCTCAGCCTTGATGTGCGTCGTGATGTGCCTGTGTGTAGTCCATGTGTTGGTATGTGTACAACCCATGTGTTCATGTGTGTAGACTGTGTGTTGGTGTGTATAGTCCATGTGTTGATGTGTAGACTGGGTTAGGGTGTGTTAAGATGTGATTGTGTTAGGTCCATGTATTGGTATGTGTGTAGCCTATGTGTTGATGTGTGGTAGTGTGTTTAGTGGCGTGCCTGTATATATGTGTATAGTCCGTGTATTGATGTGTAGACTGTGTTGATGTGTGTTGTGATGCACCTGGTGGCTAACCACCACGTGTTGGTGGTTAGCCCCATGTTGGTGCTTGTAGAATGTGTTATTGTGTGCCTGTATGTGGCCCGTGTATTGGTGTGTGCTGTGTGTAGACCAAGTGTTGTGTGGTGGTGGCTGGGTGTGGCTGGGCAGGACTTCAAAGCTCAGGATCTGAGAACAAGTAGGAAGTGGCATTCCTGATGAAGTTCCTGAGGAGCAGCAGAGCTGAGAAATTAAGGCCCCCGAAGCAGAGGCTCCTCCAGAAATAGGCCACAATCCCAGAGAGTAACCCCAGATCACAGGGGGGCCTGCAAGAGGTGCCTCTTTCTCCTGTGTCTGTGTCCAGACCAGGTACTTACTCCCGCACACTCTGAATTCTTGTGGCCTGGTTCTTGCCCCAAACCTTATTCCTTTTCTCCCTTAACCTTGGCTGCTTCTCTCACACATCCATAAATGAGCCCTTCTGACTAGCAACGCTTCTGGTACTCTCCCCCTGGGCAGGGTTCTGAGAATAGAGCCTCCCGAGCCCACGGCCTCCTGACCAGCCCCACTGAGCCCATTGCTGGTTCGCTTGCCTGGCCAGCCCAGAAGGAGGATCACTGACACCTCTTGCCCTCCCTCCTGGGGGCTCAAGTGACCTGACAGACTGGCACCACCCTCGAGTGGGCAACTCACAAACACCAGCAGGGAGCTAGAACTGAAGCTGGTGCTCATCTTCAGACTAAAGTGAATGCAGAATTAACCAACATCGTGAGTTGTGAACAGGATACGGGGAAACAATCAAAAATAACCAGGGAAGGTTCCTGGCCAGTCACGACAATGGGGAAAGGACTGGTGGGCTCGTCTGCTCTGCCCCACTGAAGCAGTGTCTCCACTCTGCTGCTTGGTTCACTACTTATAACCTGTTAATGGGTACCTTGGAGCATGCGCTTTTTGCACTTTAGCCATGATAAAGGTCTCAGGTCATGGTTTTAATCAGGATTGCGATAGAAGGTTATTTCAGAATAAAGGAAATAGCAAAACAAAATGGAGGGAGCACAGCCCACCTGTGGGCAAGAGACCAGTACATGATCCTGCACACCCAAACAAAAATGCATATTCACACCCTGAACACTGAGAGTAACACCCCCCACCAGACACTCACAGTACCAACTCACTTGCACACTCACAGGAATTCCCCTTCACTCTCATACAGTGATGCCCTCTTGCACACACACAACCTTCTGCAGCCATGCCTACCACTCACACTCTCAGCCTACAAGGAATCACATGTCAAAATGAAAATTACACATTGTGATGCTCAAGCGCTCTCTAAATTATTTTTCTGCAAATATGAGGGATTTCCCCCAAACATTTCCAGGTTTCTGGAAAGATCTGGTTTCATTGAAGCTAAAAGATGCCCAGTGCTGTGCTGGTGTCATGACATGTTTTCCATTTCAATATTCAGAACTGATGCAGCATCTGCTATTTTTGGTCTTTCTCAAATGACTTATAAAGTGTTAAAAAACAGGATTTGGAGAGATAGCACAGGAGTCAAGGTGTTACCTTGCATGTGGCTGATCCCAATTCAGATCCCACCACCACAGATGCTTCCCTGAACACCACCAGGAGTGACCCCAAATACAGAGCCAGGAGTAAGCCCTGAGCACCAGTGGGTGTAGCCAAAAAAAAAAACACAAAATATAAAAACTTACTGTCAAGTATATTTTCTTTGAGACATAGAGTTTATATTAAATTATTCCTTTAACTTAAAGCAATATTTTTTAATTATTGGTTAGTTAATGACAAAGATAAAAATAATGATTAGGGGCTGGAGTGGTGGCACTAGAGGTAAGGCCTTGCAAGTGCTAGCCTAGGACCGACCGTGGTTCGATTCCCCCAGAGTCCCATATGGTCCCCCTAAGCCAGGAGCGATTTCTGAACACAGAGCCAGGAGTAACCCCTGAGCATCAACAGGTATCCCCCCCAAAATAATAATGATTAGTTATTCTAGTCATTTTATAAAATGTTTTTTTCTTGATCTATTTTTAATTTCAGACCATTTTTCTCTAGTCTATATAACTGTGAGATTTTATTTTTATACTGAAATGGGAACAAGAAAAAAGAAACCGAGGACCCCCCCCACACACACACACACACATACACAAACCTGATACCTTTTAAACCTACAGTGTTTTTATGGGTAAGTGTTGAGTGTTTTTGTTTGGGGACCATACCCAACAGTGCCACCTCTGGGTGCCCATGGACCCTTTGATGCTGGGGAACAATCCTGCTCTCTTGCAGTCCAAGTCTGCCCTTAGTCCCTTGAGCTCTCTGTCTCTGGAGAATTGATTTGGAACCAGATTTTCAGGGAAATAGTTCAAATTGTATTCCGACTTATATTAAAAACATGGACTATAGAACCAAGAGTAACCCCTGAGCACTGCTGCTGTGGTCCAAAAAAAGAAAACACAAACATAGACTGTGCCTTTTAATAAGAAGCAACACACTGAACAGGTAAAGGCTAGTGCAATGTTGAATTTATGACCAAATCAGACAGAGCTCACAGGGGCTTGCCAATTATACAAAAACTTTCCACCAAAGGAAAAGAAGAAGGGAGGAGGAAATGAGAGAGGAAGGGAAGGAGGAGAAAAAGAGAGGGAAGGAAGGAAGGAAGGAAGGAAGGAAGGAAGGAAGGAAGGAAGGAAGGAAGGAAGGAAGGAAGGAAGGAAGGAGGAAGGAAGGAAGGAAGGAAGGAAGGAAGGAAGGAAGGAAGGAAGGAAGGAAGGAAAGGAGGAAGGGAGGGAGGGAGGGAGGGAGGAAGGGAGGGAGGGAGAAAGGAAGGAAAGGAAGGAGGAAGGAAGGAAGGAAGGAAGGAAGGAAGGAAGGAAGGAAGGAAGGAAGGAAGGAAGGGAGGAAGGAAGGGAGGAAGGAAGGAAAGGAGGAAGGAAGGAGGAAGGAAGGAAGGAAAGGAGGAAAGGAGGGAGGGAGGAAGGAGGGAGGGAGGGAAGGAGGGAGGGAGGGGAGGGAGGGAGGAAGGAAGGAAGGAAAGGGAGGGAAGGAGGGAGGGAGGGGAGGGAGGGAGGAAGGAAGGAAGGAAAGGAAGAAGGGAGGGAGGGAAGAAGGAAGGAAAGGAGGGAGGAAGGAAGGAAGGAAGGAAGGAAGGAAGGAAGGAAGGAAGGAAGGAAGGAAGGAAGGAAGGAAGGAGAGAGGGAAGGAGGGAGGGAGGGAGGAAAGGAAGGAAAGAAGGGAGGGAGGGAGGAAGGAAGAAAGGAAGGAAGGAAGGAAGGAAGGAAGGAAGGAAGGAAGGAAGGAAGGAAGGAAGGAAGGAAGGAAGGAAGGAAGGAAGGAAGGAAGGAAGGAGAAGGTGGGGCTGCAGAGTAACAAGAAACAGGGTCAGTCTGTCCAGAACACGGAGTGGGCACCATCTGCTGAAGAACTTAGGGGAGCCGGAGCCCTGCTAAGAGCAGGAACAGTGCTGGACCATGGAGAGATATGGATGCACCCACAGTGTGTGATGTCAGCCCTATGTGTCACGTAAGATGTGTGTTTGTGACATCAGAAGCCTGTGAAGTCAGACTAGGTCTCAGGTCCTGCCCCAGAGCCCACACCCAAGAAAACAGCACACATCATAGTACGAGTGTGGCATCTGTTCAACAGCTCCCAGCGTGTCTGCCTGTTGTGGGACAGAACTGAGCGACATTTCGGGGTGACGGGGGCATCTGCCTGCACCCAGGTAGCAGTGCCCCTGCCTGAGAGGTGGCAAGAGGGGCTCTGGCAGGGGTCAGGCTCTGCTCGCTGTCCTCATCGATCATCCCCAGGGGATAAGTTGCCACTAATGACAATTGCAAATAGGGCTACATTTGGAGGTGCTGCCAACGCAGCTCACAGAGAAGTCGCTATAAATGGCCGTGATTCATCATTCATTTGGATTTAATCAAAAGGAATCCCAGGATACAGTCATAGGAGACGCCCACAAATGGCATTTAAGAGAGAGATCTTCATCACACCACAGGATGGAGACTGGTGGTGGATCCCTTGTGTTCTGTAGGACCAGAGAAAAAGCCGCCCCCTGGCAGAGGTGCCCTGTGTTTCCTGAACCCTGTGGAATGGGTAATGCCACACCTGGGAGAAATTCTAACCAAAAATTCAGCCAGAGCATGCAGGTAATGGAGAGATCACACTTTCCTCACAGCTTTCCCAAACTTTCACACCCAGGAGAGACTGCTGTCCTGGGAAGTCTCAGAGAGGCCAATGCCCCTGGTCTGTGCTGCAGATGGACTGGTCACACTCCTCTCTCTCTCTCTGCAGGCCTGGACATAGGTGTCTATGGAGAGGGCATACACATCATTGTGTCCAGGACACGAATGAGCACATGCACACCTACAGAAGGGACGCACAGGCAGAGTTCTGCTAAGAAGTCGCACCTCTGTGAGGTGCCAAAGCTGTTACACCCCCAGACCTTCAGTCACCCTCAATCACCAGTTCTCAGTTTCTTGTCACAGTGTCCGCTGTGACCTCAATATTCACAGACTCTATGATGACACCAATATCTGTGACCCCCACCTGACCCCAAAGTCCATGACCCCACACTCTGAGCTCTCTTTGGCCCAGCCTTGAGCCCCTCTGTCCCTACTCTGCACCTACATCTCACCACTCAGGCTATGCTGACTCTTGTTCCTCATTCGCTGGGCATGTTCTAACGTTGTAGTGCTACAAGATTGTCTAGGGCCTTTCTTCCATTTTTCTGGCCATGACTTTGCTCTGCAACTATGTTCTGCTCAAGGCTCCCTGCTCAGGCAGAATTGTATCCAGAGGCAAGATTAGGGGTCGTTGTCCTGGCTGCCATGGCTGTGTCTGGCTTACTTGTCACCCCTCAGGCTGGGACACATGTTTATCTCTTGAACTGTCAGCTCCGTGTCTGCACATCATACCTGTTCTATATGTCTGTCTGTTAGGTGAGCTCAGCTCATCTGATCTCCCATCTGCCATCTGTCACCTCTCTGTCATCATCTTATCCTGCTGAGGCATGAGTTCATGAGTTCACCTGATGACTTTGCCCCTTCTGTCATGATGACTGATTTCTCTGTCAGCTGGAACCTGCTTCACATTGGCTCTGAAGCCATGAACCTCACTTTAGGCAGGGGTCTCAAACTCACGGCCCATGGGCCACAAATGGCCCTCCGTACAACATTTTGTGGCCCTGCCCTAGAGGAATCTTTTTTTGTTTTGTTTTGTTTTAGTTGTTTGGGTCACACCCCCCAATGTTACTACTGACTTTGCACTCAAGGATCACCCTGACTTTGCCTCCTGCGGCCCCCAGGTAAATTGAGTTTGAGACCCCTGCCTTAGAGGCAGTTTAGTCTCCTGTCTATGCCACTATGCTGGTTATCAGACCTCAGGCTTGAGTCTTCTAGACTTTCCTTCCCTACCTCTCAGGTGATTCTATGGGTGGGTCTGTGAGGCCCCATATCCCACCCCATCTTTTCCCTCCTTCCTGCTGCTCCTGGGTATCAGTGACTCCCTCCCAGCACATGAGACATTTTCTGTGTCTCTGGGTTATTGGAAATGATGGTTTTGTGTTTCCTTTCATCAGTGGTACTGATCAATAGTTTTCTTACTCGTGATGTTTTTTAGTTTGGGGAGCAGGTAACCCAGGAGTCTGGGTCTATGAGATCTGAGATATTATAAGATAATTTGAGATAAACTCTTTGAAGTCTATTTCTCTTTAGAGAATTCCCTGGGGGCAGAGGAACACTCTGAACTCTGCCTTGGGACCAGTTGCCTTTGTTCTGTTCATGCCACATGTGCCTCCAGGGACATGAACTTAGGGCCCTTCATTCCCGGGGCCACACCACTGTGCTCTGTTTACGTGCAGACAGCGCATTTCATCACTATGTCCCTTAATCCCTTGGATATTGAGATGGATGGTCCTAGAGATTCTGTATTTGAATCTGCGGTGCCAGTGACCAAACCCAGGGTCTCCCACATAAAGCCAGTGTTGTCGTACTGACACCTCCAGGTCCAAGATGTATCATTTTGGAGCTCTTTACTTCAATCCTGGTGCCTCTGTGGGTCTTAGTTCAATCTTCCCCTACGGGACGCGAATCCTTGTGTGCAGATGCTGTCTTAAGAACTGTGCCTGGCAGAGCCACCAGCTGGGGGAAAGCATGCGAGACAGTCCTGCTCTCCCCCATACAACTCTCAGGGATGGGGTGTGTGTCAGATTCTTGCTCCTGGAATCCTGTGGGCGAGAAACTCGTTAGAACACAGTGGGTGATGCAGGGTCCCACTCAGGCCTCTTCACTTCCACAAACTGAAGAAAGCCTGGGGTAGAGTCAGCCCTGAATCCCAATGCAAAAGTTCAAAGACGGACTGGAGAGCAAGCAAATAGGATGAGGTATGAGGGTGGGTAAGTGCAGGCTAATCCCAGCAAGATTATTCATGTTTAAACATCCTCTTCTCCATGGCACTAGAAACAGTGGAAATGCGCTGGATAAAAGGAAATGGCTCAAAGTCTCGAAAGAAAAGATTGTTATTGCAGAGTCTGAGTGTGTGGCAGGAGACCCCCAAGAGCTAAGAGGGACTTGTTCAGGGAATCTTCCTCAAACAACCACAGTGGCCCTCCCTGCAGAGCCCAGGCACCACCAGATGAAGACTGACTTCTCACTGCAGCGCAGAACACAGCATCTCCAGCTGTGGCCCCACTCAGAGCCACACTGAATGGGCAAGTACAGGCAAGACCGATCAGGGATTCTGCTTCCTGGATTTGAGACGTGGACAACAGTCTAGAAACTTTCCTGGCAAGTGTGGTGTTGGTACTGTGACTGTGAGGCACATGGTCTGCCAGTCCTAGGAACGGACATGCCTGCAGCATGTCATGCCCAGTATCCATGGAAGAGACTGGACTTGACATCTATTTTTGGCAGCTATTTGTCTCCTGGCCTGTGGTGTGGGCAGAGCCTGCAAAGGCGAGTGTGTTTGCCCCCCAGCTGGTGGCTCTGCTAGGCACAGTCCCCAGGACAGCATCTGCACACAAGAACAACAACAGAGATCCGAGCAGAGGCAGAACCTCAAACATCCCTCACCTTCTGGGAGTGGGGAGTGGAGCTGCCTGTCTGCTCTCTGACAAAGCTGGGCACAAGGCTCTCAGTAGACAGCTCTGTGCAGATGTGGCAGTTAGTGCAGGCAACGTCTGGGCATGGGACAAGGGAGCTGGGAATGTGTCTCATTTCCATCTTGGGTTATGGCAGCAGTGTGGGGGCGCTTTGATTAGGGCCAGCAGGAGTTTCACCAAAAGCCAAGAGTCTGTAGTGTGACCCTGACTATGGGGTTCTTGTCCAGGGGCCCTTGATGTGGTCCTTGTCTCCACCACACATGCCCATCAGCAAGATTGCCTGGCAACTTGGTATGTGATGGATGGTAATCATGGTAGATTTCTGTCCTTCAAATGTCCAGAGTCCAGAGCCCCTGGCTTACTGACCATACAAGTAAATGTGGGCACATGTGTTTGTGTTCCGGCCAACCTCATGTACAGAGCAAATGCAGCAAGACCTCCACTCTTTTTGCTCCAGCCCCTTCTGCTCCAGTTGGGGCCAGTCTTGCATGACACTGATCCTCTGCGCATCTGTCCATACACTGTCTTTAGCGGGTCCCTGGCACATCTGCAAGAGCAAGAGGGTGAAAGAGGAACCATGTTTCTCTCCATTCTGAGATGCGAGATGGTCTGGGGCATCAAGTCTCAGTGCTGAACCAAGGCACTGAACCCTGCCAAGAAGAACAAACCAGTGTCTACCAGGCCCTTCTCCCCCCCAGGGCTTCCCTTGAAGGGCTGGGCAGTGGGAGGTGGGTGCGTGGACACTCGGTTCACCCGGCTGATGATGGCCAGCCAATCACCCCGAGTCTAGATTTGCCAATGGGTGTCACATCTGTCCTAATGTTTGAATCGTCAACTTGAATTATTTTCATGGTTACTTAATTAGAGGGAATTAGAGCTTTGCTATATGCAATGTAATTTAAGGGGGGGAAGTAACAGCAACATCTCATTTTAATTTAAGAAAGTGTATTATCTTCACAGAGACTATAAAAGAGCTGAAAAGCATTTTTCCCCAAAGGAAAGAGCTGGGATCATATGTTTCGACTGTCACTTAGTCACTGTCATCAGCTTGGTTTTCTGAGAGCTTGAGGGGGCTGTCCGAGAAAGCGGCCCCTTCACCCCCTCCTTGTGATGGCCAATCTCTACTGTGGATGGGGGTGCAACAGAGCATGGGAAGAGCCTTCGCTGCTGCCTAGCCTACCAGGACGCTTGTCCTGGTGAGTGAGATCAGGACCAGCAGATGCTCAGACGCACCATGTCTCTGGCCGTGTGAGCTGCTGAGGCAGTCCAGTGGCTTAGTGCTGGAAACTGAAGGCCAGGATCAGAGATCTTGGGATTCTGTTCCCCTTGGTATGGGCAGCTGTGTTATCTCTGCATTCCAGAAGGTCCACTGTGTTTCAGGAGAACGCATCACCCTGTGTCTAAGGTTATATTGCAGTGTTTTAGGAGGTAGTGTTTGTTTTCAAGAGGTATATTTGCCTGTATGTCAGGGTCTGTATCTGTCTGTATGTCAGGGACTGTAACACTCATATAGCAGGAAACTGTGTGTTTCAGGAGTCTGTGCTAGCCTGTATCTTGGGTGACTGTGTGTGTTTCAAGAGATTGTATCTTCCTGTGTGTCTGGAGGCCATGGTTCTGACTGTATGCTAGGAGGCTGGGTCATTCTGTCTTTTCAGCTGTTGCCATCATGCCCAAACAAATGGAAAGTCCAAAAGCAGATACCATAGAAGGTATATTCCATATGAGTTTGTTGGGATACAGGTTCCTCGGTGTAGCCGCAGCACATGGGAGGACAGCCTTGTACCCTTCCTCTCTGGAGACATCACCGTATCGGTGGACCTCACAAATGAGTCCAGGGAGACAGTATTTGTGCTGGAGTGTCAGCCCTTTTGTTTGACTGACCTTATCAGTTAGAACTGAAATGATTGCTGCTTCTGCGTGCTAGGATGGTGCTCTCATTTTCTGTCCCCACAATTCAGGTGGGTTAATTTACTCAGTGTTTAAATGAGAAATTTAAATCATCTTCCTGTCATGTATGAGTAGGCATAGAGAGGTAATACCTGAATATGACTAATTTAGAAGCTCCCAAAAAGCAAATTATTCATTAAAACATCAGTAGGTTAGTCATCAAACATCGCCATAGAAATTCATCTTAAATGACACTTAATTCAATCATAAAATAGCATTTGTAAATTCATAAATAATATTCACAGGAATAAATCTGTAATGATTACTGCCATTATCTGTCACAGTGGTAAGTCCATTTATTGAGCACCACACCTCCCAGCATCAGCCACCCTGGACTGAGTCACTCCCATCAGTGGACAAGGGGGATGAGATGCAGAGGAGGGTCTGCTCCAGGAGCCATAAGTAAGATGGGAGTCGGACTTGAACCCACTTTTCAAAGACCTCCTCTCTTTCATCAGTCATAGAAGGTCTTGGGCTAATGGTAGGACCAACTGTACCAAAGTATTAATAGTCACTGGGAGGACCAGCTATATCAGAGTGTGAACAGTCATTATAGGATCGGGTGTATCAGATTGTGAACTCAACGCCAGCCTTTGCTTTTTGTTCTTGCGCTCTTGTCTCTGTTCCCCTCCAGTCCCATGGCTAAGTTCTGAGTTCAGCTGCTGGAGCTGCATGGAACAGTCTAGATAGAGCATGTGGAGCCCCTCTCTCCCACACTCTCATTCTGAAGGTTGCAGTTATGTGCTAGTGGATGACCTACTGCACCCCTGGCTGTCAGTGTCAGTCTTTGTCAGAGTGTTGGTTCCCAGTCTCCCTCTGGGGAAGCTCTGGGCTTCCTGGGCTTCCAGGGCTTAAGATGAGGCTGGTACGGTCTTACCCCAAGAAGGAGAAGTCATTGGTGAGGTCAGAGTTGTTGGATGTAGAAGTCACTGGCGAGATCAGATCTCAGATGAGTAGAGCACTCACAAAGAAGCACCCACCAGCCATTTCAGATGAGTAACTCATTTATTTTAGGTGGGAAAGTGGTATTTATATTAGGAAAGAGTAAGGTAGAGAGTAAGGTGTGAACTCTGTGTCAGCCAATCAGGTAAGATATGAGAGGATTAAAACAGGGTAGTTCTTCTGTGTTTATGGAAGACAGGGGAAAGGGATTAGGGAAATTGGTTTGTGTGCTCTGGGTAGTAAAACAGAGTGTGTGCCTCAGGTGATTAGCTATAGCTCCCCCTTCTTAACTTTATTTTAAAACTGCAAAAAGGTGAGGTAAAACAAAGTAGTTTGTGCCCCAAGGCTCTAAGAAAAAGGCGATCTATATCTATCTAAAAGATACAAAGGGAGGCAGTTGGGGCTGGAGTGATGACGCAGTGGTAGGACATTTGCCTTGCATGCTGCTGGCCCAGGATGGACCACAGTTCAATTCCCCGGTGTCCCATATGGTCCCCCTAAGCCAGGAGCAATTTCTGAGTACATAGCCAGGAGTAACCCCTGAGTGTTACCGGGTGTGGCTCAAAAAACACACACACACACACACACACACACACACACACACACACACACACACACAAAAAGAGGCAGTTTTTGCATAGGCACAGCAAAAATTGGGATAAAATAGAAAGAAAAAACTTTTGGCCTAAAAACAGGATGTCCCTACCCACGAAGCATCCTGCCATAAGACCAACTACAGGCTACAGGCAAACTAATTTGTCTAACACCAAAGTCTTTCTTCATGGTCCCAGGGAAGTTTCTCCTCAATCACAGTTGTTGCAGTCAGGCTTCAGTAGATATCTTGATGTCTGCACAGATCTTGTGTTGAAGTCAGGGTGTCTTAAAGAGTCTCCTGGTCTCATCTCACCATTAGGTGGCAAGGCAAGGCAATCATCTGCCTTGAAAACAAGTTGTTGCTGATTTCCAAGGCATCATTAAAGTGGTGTATGAATCCACCCTAGGGCATGTAGGTGCCAAGGTAGTTCTAGGGCCTGTCCTGGTAGAAGAGCAATTTCTGGTATATGTGCAGAAAACCATGCCTGTCCAAGGGGACCCAAGTTCCAGGGATGATCAGCCAATATCTAAGCGACTGAAGCCTAAGTCAAGCCACTATGGCAAATGTTCATGGTGGAAGGCCCTCCTGTAACAAAAAATTTTGGAGTTTTCCTCCCTAATCGATAGTAACTCTATATCTAAAATTTCCCATTTTGACGCACCCTTGCAAAAAGAACAGTTGACAGGATACTATTTTTTTTTTTTTTTGGTTTTTGGGCCACACCCAGTGGTGCTCAGGGGTTACTCCTGGCTGTCTGCTCAGAAATAGCTCCTGGCAGGCACGGGGGACCATATGGGACACCGGGATTCGAACCAACCACCTTTGGTCCTGGATCGGCTGCTTGCAAGGCAAACGCCGCTGTGCTATCTCTCCGGGCCCATATTTTTTTTTTAAAGCAGAGTATGTGCTCTTGATGTTAAAACAGGGTTTGTGCTTAAGATTACTAGCTACACAGGGCTGTACTCTTTTAAGGGCCAGGCCGCTTCTCTATGTCTTTAATCAGCCACCTCTGAAACCCAGGAGTAGAGGCTCCCAGGTAGGGTTAGGATACACGTTAGCCCCTTCTTTCTACTCTCTTATTTGAAAACAAATATATAAGCAGTGCTTGTATTAAGTGACCTCATCATACTGGGTGGACATGTGGCAACCTGCTGACACAAGCCCATGGGTGACAGCTGTTCTCAGAGGAAGAGTGCTGAGCTCCCCCAGCTTCTCATGAGGAATGGGTGTTGTCAGCTGAGACCACCCCAGGGCTCACTCACCTCACAGCTACTGACCAATGCCCCTGGACCTTTAACCCACCCGACAGCTGCCCTCAGTCCTCCATACCTATGAATTCATGTTTATGTTTAAAGATCCCTAGTGTCACTAAGATTCTGTCCCTCTGACATTTCACTTGCCAGATGTTCAATGGTCAACCACATGTTTGCAATGAACAGGACTTCTCTCCTTCCATTCCTTCTTCCTCTCTATTGTTCTTTCTTTCTCAGTGCTCAGGGCTTACTCCTGGCTCTGTGCTCAGCAATCACACATGCTAGAACTTGGAGGACCATATAGGGTTTCAAGGATTGAGCCCAGGCCAGCTGCTTGCATGACAAATGACCCACCTGCTATACTATTGTTCCTGTCCCAGGATTTTCTTCTCTCTATTACCAGAAGTACTACATTTCTTATGTGTGTCTGGGTGGCATATTCCTTATTTAGGATCTGTGATGCATGAGGAGACTATCTCCCTCTCCATGCTGCAGTAAACAAGATGCTCAGGCCTGTCTGTCAGACAGTTGCTGCATTTGCACAGATGCCCAGTAGGTCTTGCAGACCCTACCTTCGTTTTGGGTCTCAGCTGCTTCTTGGACAAGGTTCCCCACTGCTCATTGAGACCCACGCCAGTGCTCACTCCCACTAAACGCTGTCACATCACCTTCAGCGTCTGCTCTACACTATCCTAGAAGTGAGGTGCTGGCGCATCACCTTTGTATGCTCCTCCCTGAAGATGTCCCTCACTGTACATGTGCCCCTTCCTTTCCTACTCTCTTTCCCAGTGGAGCTTTGGTGGTAGTTGACAAGTGCTTTATCTCTGAACCTTTGCCTCTAGGCACACGTGGCTTCATAACTACTCTTCCCTCATTCCTAAAAAGTGCTTTGTTTCCCCATCCTTTCCTTTCCTTTCTTTTTATATAATGCCTGTATGTCTGTTTTTGCTTTTGTTGCATTTATTTTCAACAATAAACATTAAAATTCAAAGCTACACATAATACAAAGGTGTTTCCTCCTAAAAAATTGGGAGGTTGCAGGTATGGTGCTGTCTTTAAATCATTTAAGCTTCTATTTATCCAGCTTGGTTCTTCCTCTGCAATCAGTGTTCTCAGCACCATGTACCCAAGACACCTTCCTTTCTCTGCTTTCCCTCCCCGGCTCCTTTGTCTACATTGACCACACAGGCCTCAGGAAATTCGCTGGCACTCTGTCTGTTCTGCTCAACTATGGGTCTGTTAGTTAGAAGTAATGAAGTGGCAGGCCCAGCTTTGCTTTGCTCCATGTTGTTTAGAAGATTGAACACATTTAGAATCATCATTGATCTCAAGCCACAAACAGATTGGGTGCAAACTTATCAAGATTCCAATGGCATTGCTCGCAGACAAAGAAAAGACAGTCCTGAAATTTCTGCCACCCTTCTCCTTCTGGGGACGTGCACACAGCAGCTGATATGCACACAGCCCTGCTTCTTCTCATCTCTCTCCCAGCTCCAGTCCCTGGGAATAGAGTAGCTGAGGGGAATCTCCATTCCTGCTAACCTGAGCCTAGCCTCAGCTTCCAGGCAGAGACCTGGATTGCTCATGTGTGCCTCAAGTCTCACATCTCCCAGAATGGGGTTTGCCATCTCACGAAGACTCGAGGTCAGCAGCAATTGGGGAACCTGAGTATGTGCAGAGAGACCTGGGGTGTGAGCAGCACTATGGGGTGGGCCAAGGGGTGCCTCTCAACTGTTTCCATAAAAGTTGGATCTGAGTAAGCCAGACAAAGAGGGGTCCACCTACTCTAGCAGCCCGGGGGGTGATGGTTCGGTATATGGGTTGTAGAAAGGGAACTGGAATGGGGGGAGGATATAGTTGGTGATGGGTATTCCCCTGACTCAAATGTTAATATATACCTAAAATACTACTGTGAAAGATATGTAAGCCATTATGGGAAAAAATGTGTTTTTAATCAGAAACTTTCTTTGACTTGCATGTATTATTATTATATCAATTATATTATATGTTATGTTAGGTCACTGTATTATGTAATGTTATTATGTTATATTATATATAATGTTATATATGTTATGTTATATTATGTTATGTTAGTTTACCTCATTATGTTAATCAATTTTGTCTCTTGAATAAATTCTTACAATAAAAAAAAAGTTGGGTCTGGAAGCTTGTTCCTTCCCCTCTTCTCATCCCACTCTGGCCATAACAGTGGATGAGTCCCAACATTTCCATCTACCCACTGGTCACTGGGGCCATGTCCACTCCATTGCATCCATGGGCAGTTTCAGTGACATGTGGAGGGGACAGGGCACAGGGAAATGAGGCCAGGTCATGCTACCATTACACTAGGATGTACACTGTCATGCTGACAGCCTAGAGGAGGTGCTATCCACACCTACGCTTCCTGGGGCATTGTTAAGCTAGTGCTGTGCTGAGAGAAATGCAGCAGGCTGGTGGTGCCCAGGGCACTTTCCCTTCCTACTCTGCTCTCCTCTGTGTGAGGAGTCTCTACCTTTGGTACCTGGCAGAGGCCTTCATTACCAACTCACTGACCTTCACATCATTGAAGGTCTCACCAGTTATGGGGGGCCAGGAGTGCTGGGCAGTTCCAAGGTCTGAACTTGTCACATCCAACTTCTTCAGTGTCACAGAGCATCAGACATTGGCAGACATGGTCACAGATGGCCATGGCCACAAAATGTCCTGGCATTTTTTAGCTTTCGTCTCATGCCCTCACACCTGGTCCATCTGATCAAACTTGGCCCGCAGTGTGGCTGAAGTCTAACTTTTTCCTACCATGTGACTTTCCTGTTGGTCCAGAACCTCTTGTTGAATGTTTAGTTCAATCCTTGTTGAGCTTTCTTGCTTCTCCTTTCATAAACCAAGTGAGCATAAATATGACAGATTATATCTGGGCCTTCATTTTCATTTCCATCCCAGTGATATAGCTATATCAGAATGCTGTAGAGAGAGAGAAGTATAGGGTAAATGTATCACTGAGATAAACCTTAACAGGAATTAGTGATAATAATGGGCAGGAAATACAAATGAATCCATTTCTGTAGCTGTTTGAAATAAGTTTACTAGAGTCATCAACTTTGTCTTTTTAAAAATTTCTTGACTGTCTAGGTGCCTTGCAATTTTATATAAACTAACCAATTTGGCCAACGTTTCCATTTTTGCTACTACCATTAGTATTATGACTAATAAAACCACTGGTATTTTTCTGGATTGGGGACCACACCTGATGATTTTGAGTTACCCCTGGCTCTGTGTACAGGGGTTACTCCTAGCAAACTCGGGGAACCATATAAAATGCCAGGGATCAAACCTGGTTCAGTTGTGTGCAAGGCAAGCACCCTCACCATCAGACCTCTTCCAGCCTTCCACTGGGACTTTTATATGGAACATAATGGATCTTCAGATGAATATGGGAAATATTCCATGATAACAATTTAAACACCTAGTAATCCACTATTTTTGACCTTCTTTTACTACTTTCAATAGTTTTTAAGTTTAAATACACAAATCTTCATTTCTTTAAAAACTCAAGTTTGTATCCATTTTGATGGGGGTATTTTTTTGTTTATTTGTTTGTTGTTTGGGGCCATACCCAGCAGTACTCTGGGGTTATTCTTAGCTCTGAGCTCAGAAATTGCTCCTGACAACTTAGGGGGCCATATGGGGCACCAGGGAACAAACCCAGGTCATTCACATGCAAGGCGAACACCTTACATGCTGTACTATCACTCTGGCTCCCATTTCTCCCATTTTGATTTTTTTTTTAAATGGAGCTTTAAAGCATTTTTTATCTTGAGAACTCTTATTAAACATTTTAAATATCTTGTTTGCAAACAGGTATAGAATTTTGTACTGATTTTGTACTTGGCTGTACCCAGCAACATTTCTGAAGATTATTCTTAATTTAAGGAGGTTGGGATTTTATGTCTACACAATGTGCAGAGCACACTGTCCCCCTCTGATTTTGTTGGAACTTTGCTTACTTAATTCCTGTGCAGAGGTTCACTTTCTCCCCTGACTCCTACCCAGAAGAATGGGTAGAGCAGGGCCCAGTGTTGCTGCTTTGGGGAGACACTGAGCCAATGGCCAACACAAGACCATGCAGAAGGGCCGGCACAGTGAAGTCCTCCATTGACTGCTCCCACACTTGTGCAGCCCAAGCACACAGAACAGTCCTTCGGGGCAGATATGCACATGTTGTTGCCTCTTTTGTCGGTGATGCTGGGTGATCCCAGGCCTCCTGTGTACCAGCTGTGCCCATGAGTCTGCTGAGGCCATGCAAGCAGACTTTGTCATGCTCGCACCCTCAAACTAAGATTCCTCAGGGTATGAGGCTGAAGTCATAGCAGAGAGGGGAGGGCATTTGCCTTGCATGTGGCCAATCTCCTGCATTGAACATAGGTTCAATCTCCTGCATCCCATAGAAACCCCTGAGCCTTCCAGGAGTAATTCTTGAGCACAGAACCAGGAGTGACCCCAAGTGCCACCACTGGATGTGGCCTCAAAACAAAACCAAAGAACACCAAAAGCAACCCCAAAAGGATTTCTCTGCCCTGTCTAGTAATTCAAGTCTAAAATCTCTAGAACTATCAGTCACCCTCAGAAGCTGCCCCAGGCACCCCCTGGCAGAAATGCCACTGGGTTGCCTGAACTGCATGGTGGCCCTCAGCTGGCCTCCCTAAGGCACTTTGCAGGACATCCGCACATCCTCATGGGTAGAGGATTCTCTGTGTGAGGCTTCTCTGGGGTCCCGCACCTCACCTTCCTGAGCTTCTATAGTGAAGGCAGGTGTGGTCCTGGGGAGGCTGGTAAGTGGCAACCCTGCTGTGCCTACTAGCAACTCTGGTCTCCTGCATCCCAGGCAGTCCAGACTGGCAGGGGCGACTGGTGGCTGGTTAGTGGCGGTGTAACACTTCAAATTACTGACGTTTCTGAACTCAAGATTCACTGTACATAAAACACTGATTTGTGAGTGAACCCTGGGGTCTGCAGTGGGATGTTCCAAGCTTCCCTTCCCCTTTGAGGGGTGGGTACACATTACCTGCATCCTGTGTGAGCACTTCTGCCCAAGCACTGACCCTGCCCACTCCTTGTAGCCATTGAGCTCAGGTCCTGGCTGAGGAGAAGGGGTGTCCTGAGGCTGTCTGGTCCATGTTTCAGGGTGTGTGCCCTGGAATCTGAGTTTGAGGAGGAGACACATGCAGACAAAGGGCCGGAAAGAAAGCAAATTATGTATCTGCCATTTTAGTGGGGAAAGTGGTTATTCTTAGTGCAAGAATTTGGATTGAGTAATGTTTTAAAATAAACAAAGCATTTTTCTGACTATCTCTGTCTGATAGGACTCCCTGCATCCCGTTGTTGAACAACAACAAAACAACACACTTGACCTGAGGTCCTAAGGGCTGACCAGGAGATAAGTTTCCCTAAAATGGTCACTAAACAATCACCTGCCTGGGCAGGTCACCTTGCTGCCCATATCAGTGGACAGGAGCATGGAGGTTTTATTCCACAGTAAATTCAGTAATGACAGCATGAATCCAGGGAGCATATCTGTTTTTCTCTATTGAACAATCAAAGACAGGCCATAGATGCAGCCAGACAAGGGTTGTCCCAGTAGGAAAGTTCTCTTCCTGGTGGCACCGAGGCTATCTATAAATTGGTGGTTCACTTCCCAGAACCCTGGCCTTTCTGCTTGGGTCCATTTCAAGGGAACCTAGAGGCTCAGAGCCAAGTACATGAAGAGTGTGGAGAGGTGAGGAGGAGCACTGTGGCAGCCCTTGCTGATTCTGGGGCCTGAAAGGGAATATGGTGCCAAGTGTCCCAGCAGCTGAGCCTCCTGTCAGACCCTGCATTGCTCCTCCAAGTCTGCAAAGTCCTGCCTGTGGCCCCAGCAGCTGGCTCTAGAGTGTCTAAGAGCCAGACCACAGCCACTTCAAGAGTCAGCACAGATGCACTGGGCAGCGGCCTTTCTCCCAGAACCTTCACATCTTTCTTCCCAGCATGCTGTTAATTTAATCATCTCAGTGAGAGCAAACCCCTTTCATGTAGCCTGAGAAAGATGCAGTCCTGGCATTGCAGGTCTCTTGGAAGGCCTGAGAACTGACGGATTAAAAATAAAAACCTTTGCTCCAGATCAGAGAAATGTTTAGGTTAAAAGAGTGCCAAATTGCTGTCACATGCCAACTGTAGGTGCGTGGAAAGCAGGAAAATGATGTCCTGCATGCATGCAGGCCTGTCGAACTGAGCACCTGACTGGTGACGGAACCACGAAATCACAGGCCTGTGGTGAATCTCTTCCCAGGGTCCCTGTATGCCCTGAGCCTCTGTCCTCAGCTCTGTTCTAATGATGAACTGAGAAAAAATGACAATGAACTGTGAGAAAATTCTGGAGTTAAAAGGGCATGGCTGTCTCTGACCACATCATTGATGAGCAGGTGATGAGCCACAGGGGAGACCTAGTCCTCAGTTCCTGTCGCTGCTCATTCGGGGTCTGCTGGACACGTTGCTGTGGGCTGCCTCTGTCCCAGTGGTTCACCCTTGAGTGTCCCTTCAGCATTCCTATTCTGCCCACATCATGCTGCCCTCACGAACAATCTTGTGGGAGTCCTGAGGGAGCCTGTAGAGGGGGCAATGCTGATTCCTAAACTGTTGAAGGGAAAGCACTAGAGGGCAGGAGAAGAGGCTCAAAAGCTTTATGCAGCCATCAGGAGAGATGAAGTCATGAAAATTTTCTATACATGGATGTACATGGATTCTATTATGCTGAGTGAAATAAGTCAGAGAGAGAGAGAGAGAAAGACGCAGAATGGTCTCACTCATCTATGGGTTTTAAGAAAAATGAAAGACATTCTTGCAATAATTTCCAGAGACAAAAGAGAGGAGGGACGGAAGTCACAGCCCACTTCATGAACCTCAGTACAAAGAGTGATGAGCTTAGTTAGAGAAATAACCACATTGCGAACTATCCTAACAATGAGAATGTATGAGGGAAATAGAAAGCCTGTCTAGAGTACAGGTGGGGGTGAGGTGGGGAGGAGGGAGATTTGGGACATTGGTGATGGGAATGTTGCACTGGTGATGGGGGGTGCCATCTTATATGACTGAAACACAACCACAAACAATCATGTTTGTAACCAAGGTGTTTAAATAAAAAATATTTTAAAAAAAAGTTTACAGCATGGCTTTTCCTATGAAACCAGCATCCCAGAGACGTGGCACCATCTCTGCATCACCATCAGTGTCCACGTCCCGTGATTCTCCCTGTCACTATCTGTTTCCATGCCACCATTGGTCTACACATAGCCATCATCTTCCATGTCACTTCTCCATGTCTCTATCATTCTCCATGTCAACATTGGTCTATATATCACATCACATTTATCTCCATATCACATCTCCTCCCTGTTCTGTCCATCTCCATGTCACATCAGTCTCTTTGTCACCATTGGTTTACACATCTCCATCATTCTCCCAGACACCATCCAGCGCCACATCGCATTGGTGTCTGTCACCTCAGTTTCTACATCACCATTGGTCTCAACATTATGTTGGTCTCCACATCATTGTGCCTTCATCACATTTGTGCCTGTATGATGTCAATCTCTCTGTCACCATTAGTCTCTGCATCATGTCTGTCTCCATGTTATGTTGTTCTCTGTGTCATATTAATAGGTCTTTGTATCATGTTGGTCTCTGCATCGTGTCTGGCCCCATTTGCTTTGGTCTCTGTGTGACATTGGTGTTTGTATTATGTTGTGTTGGATTAGCCTGATGCCATCCCACTCAATATATTCCTTGTTACTCATGGGTTGGAAACATTTTTGAATGTAGCACCTTGGACTGGTGTTTAGACTACTTAATCTTCACCCAGGGTGTGGTCTGGTTCTTCCTAATAATACCCTAAGTATCAAGAAAGCATTCTCTTGCATTTCCGGACTTCCCCATAGAGCTGCTTGCTTGCTTAGGAGCAGAAAGCTTATGTGTTGGAACTCCTGAACCCATTTCACCCTCTTTAGTTTTTGTGAATTATTTCCTGCATTGGTTTGCTTCCAGACCTGCATTTTTCCAGTGTCTTGGCTTTGGAGCTTGAGGCCTGATTTAACAATGTTGATCATGTTTGTCTCCATGTCATGTTGGTCTCTGCCTCATGTCAGTCTCCATGTTATGTTGTTCTCTACATAACATTGGTCTTTGTGTTATGTTGGTCTCTGCATCGTGTCTGTCTCTATTCCATGTTGTTCTCCATGTCATGTTGGTCTTTGTATCATGTCTGTCCCCAGGTCATGTTGATTTCCATGTCACATTGTTCTCTGTGTCATGTTTGTATTTGCATCATGTCTATCTGTTGATTACAAATATTAAATAGAAAGATTAATTAAAAATATTAAATATAAAGATCACATGTTGGGTGAGGCCACTCCAGGCACCGTGTGTCTAACCCCTATGGTGGACAGGTCTGAAGACACAAACTATAACAGTGGAGAAATAATTCACATGCAGTCAGTTAAAGTTTCATTGGAGTCAGTTCACTTTATTCTATGGCTCTGTCTCTGCCATGAGCAGCCTCTGAGCCATGTCTGCCTAATCCTAACTCATCTCTTCTCATGAGCGCTCTGCTCTTGCTGCTACCTTGCTGCTTCCTTGTTACCTCCCCCCAGTCAGCTCCCTTTATTCAAAATTGCCTGTCCATCCCAGGTGTGGGCAGGTCTGACCATCCATCTAATGGGATTAACATCTCAAAGGAAGACTTTAAGTAAAAGGGCTTTGGGGGCTTACATCTGTTACCTTACATCTGTTTCCATGTCATGTTGTTTTCCATGTCACATTAGTTTCTGCATCATGTCTGTCTCCGTGTCATGATGTTTTCCATGTCTGTCTCCATTTTATGTTGTTCTCTACAGTATGTGTCTCCAGGTCATGCTGTTCACCATGTCACATTGTTGTTCTCTGCATCATGTCCATGTCCCATCAGTTTCTGTGTCTCATTAATCTCCACATACCAGGGTTCAGGGCAACTGAATCCCAGCTCTTCCACACATAAGCATGGCTGAGGGATGCCAGAACTTTTGAGGGAAATGGACATTTTCAGGCATTAGAAGATACTGTGCCCAGAATGCCCAGTCCTGAATCCTGAGAGGGCCATATGTTCAGGTGATACTATGGAATTGGGCCCCTCAGCACCTCACTGCTTCGTGTACCACTTATAAGTGGGTCAGGGAGCCGCAGGCTTGAGATGAGATGACTTCACTGCGGTAATTGTAGGATTTAAATGGAAATGATGTGCTGATGATAGATTATTAAATATTCAATAGGGTGATCAAAAGTCAATTAAGAGATGATAGTAGAGTGTCCATGGCATGGAATAAAGAGTCCCCTCTGGAAAGGTCCCAATAAGGGACAGAATAAACCTGCTTCTCTGTCCCAGCTCTGAATTCAGGGCAGGAGGAACTTGAAGGAGCTGCAGTGTTTTTCCAGGAACAGGAGCAACACAGAGCCTTAAAGTGTAGGAGTAGCTCAGGGGTACACACAGCGTGGAGTCTCCACTGGGGTCTGTGCTTCCTCTCTTCCTGCCCAGCACATGACTTTGTCTGTCCCAAGATTGTCACACTCATGCCATCTGTGAAGTGACTTCTTTTCCTTTTGGATGTTTTTGTTTCACATGTGTTTCTCTTTTAAACTCTTACATTTTTATAAGACCCTTTCCAGTTAAACTACTCTTCAGCTGCTGGTGTGCGAAGCATGTCTGCATCGTCAGGAAGCATGTGCTGGCTCAGCTTTGAGTGCAGGGAGGACCAGTGTTTCCCTGCTCCCTTTCAGGCTACCTATGTGCATGTGTGTGTAATGTGTAATATGTCCTGTTATATGCATATACATACACATATGTACCCAGTATGTTCCTCTATGCACATGGGTGTAAGTGCTCACTCCCTGTTTGTGCCTTGTGCCGTGGGAGATGGAAGCTCCTGATAAGTCTTTGGTGACTTCATTGGACTCACTTTCTTGAATTGTTTGTACAACTGTGACATTTCTGGGGCAGAATCGGGCGCTAATAAGACTAATAAACTTCCTGCAGATGGAAGATTCTGGGAAAGCAGGTGCGTGTAAACCGATCCCCCTGGAGAAGAGAGTTCTGATGTGCTCACTGATTCCCATTCAAAGCTCTTTGCTCACATCAAAGCTCTTTGGAGTCTTGGAGGCTCTTCCGTTGCCAGCTGCTCCCGACGTGTTGCCATGATTGTGGGCAAAGCCGAATGCAGGGCACTTATCTGCAGAGGCACATCTACAGTCTAGCCGCTCCCTGTGAATTGTTTCTCCGTGCATGTTAGCCCTAGAGCTGGCCTTTGAGACACGCAAAGACAAATGCTGCCTGACACTTTCATCTTACAAGCCCTTCTGGCTCTGATACATGTGGGCATTTCAGAACAGTTGAGTCTGGAGCACTGTGGCCCTGGGCAGCATTGAGGAATGTCTGAGGATAGTGGTCAGGCCAGAGACCAACTGCTCATCAAGTGCATTGCTGACCCCACCCAAGCAGCAAGAGCCTCTCTGAGGACTTGGGCTGGGAAAGCAAGCCTCTGTTCATCCGTGGGGTGCTGGTGAGCTGGACAGTCCTGCCACGCTAGTCCCTGGACCGTAGGCTATATCTTAACAGCTGACACCGGGCCTCAAGGCTGGGCTCACTTCTCCTGCTTTCAGGCATGGAGTGGTGGTAGGATTGACTGGGAGATTCTTGCAATTAAGCCCCTCTTAGACTTTGAGCACAGTGATCAAATGTGATTCTCCTGTTTCATCTTCATGTGCCATTGTGTAGTTTCTGAAGTGAAGAGGCCTTGCGTAGTTTCTGTAGTGAAGGGGCCTTGCCAGGACTTGGAGACCAGCTTTGATGAGCACTCACGTGAAGAAGCAGATGATCTGCAGCAGACATGCTTCCAAGAATGGCTTTGTGTCTTTCCCGTCTTGTCTGGTTTTGTATTCTAGGCACACAAACAGCCGGAGAGCTGAGATGCCCTCAGCTGCCCTAGAAGGGTGGGCGGTCAGGTGGTTTGCATTCCTGGAGGGGCCTCAGAGGGGCAAATGTCAGAGATATCATTATTTTTATTGTCTGAAACCTCTTTCTGTAGCGCTGTGTGTTTTGATTTCTCTTGTAGAATAAGAACCTGCGTCCCTGGCCTGCGAGGCCTCTTTGTGTCTGCCTGTGCTGAGGATGGTTCGGAGGGAGGCTTCCCTAGGGAGCTGATAGTGCTCCAGGTGGGCATGGGGGGAAGGCAGGGGGCAGGTACCTGCTTCCCCGCAGGGCAGGGTGTCTTCATCCCATTTCAGTGGCAATGGACGATTCCACTAAGTCTGAGCCTATGTGCAGACCCAGTGTTGCTGGATGGCTGTGGATGGCATCTAGGTAGGCTGTGTGTGTGGGTGACCTGAATGATGCTGCTCTGAACACAGGTGCAAAAGCCCTTTGGATGTGTCTATTCTTATTCTTCAGATCAATGTCTGAGTCTGATTTCACTGGATCCTGTAGGATGCCCATGTTTGTGTTTAGGGGCCTTCCGTATCATTCCCCAAAGCTGCTGTGTCAGTTCATGTTGCCCTCAAGTACCAGTGCTCCTTTCCTCACCCACAGTGGCTCATTCCTGTCTCCTCTAGCCATTCACAGGGGATGAGGGATGTCTTATTATGGTTTGGTTTTCACTTTTCCAGTAATGGCAATGAGGAATGTCTTTGGACTGGGCCACATACAGCCTTCTCTGGACAGTGTCTGCTCAGGGCTCCAGTCCATTGTCTGAAACGGAATCTGTGCAGCTAATTACCATATTCTCAGATGTGTGATGGACAAATGTCTCCCAACTGTAAGCCACACATTTCTGGCATTTTCTTTCACTGTGGAAAAGATTTCCAATATGGCATGTTCCCATGGCTTATTCTGCTTTTGCTTCCCTGGCCGGTGAAGTGGTAGATCCATCTGTCTCTGTGATTGGTGAGTGTCTCACCGTGTTCTCTTCTGAAGCCTTAGCCTGATCATTATGAGATCACTCTCATGATGTCAGGGTTCCGTCCCAAAATGTGCAGTTTCCTAGCACCTCTCCAAGAGGGCTGGGCTGGGCTACTCAGCATTAGATCTTGTGCCCATCGATGCGAAGTTGACCTATGTTAGTTTATTGATTGGCCTGTGTCTCTTCTTGTCCCATCATCACACTGCTTTAAAGATGGGCGCTCTATACTCTTGTTTAAAGCCCAAGACCCTGATGGCACCATATTCTTCTTTCTCAGAATTGCTGTAGTTATTCCAAGTCCTTCATGGTTCTATACTGATTTTAGGATTCTTTGAAAAAATGCCTCTTATATGTGGAAGGGGATTGTATTTGGTTTGAAGACTGTTGCACAGGATTCGTCTCCACCTGCTGCTTCTTCCTTTGTGACCAATGCTGTGTGCTCAGCAGACAGACCTGCCACCTTCTTAGATAGTTTTGTTCCAAGGGATCTTTTTTCTGTGATTGTGAAAGGGATAGTTTTCTTCATTTCTCCCCTCCCCGACTGATCGTTTGTGTATAGAAGAGCAGCAGATTCACATATATTGATTTTACGTTCTGCCAATTTACTGAACTTATTAACTGCTGCCCAGGTTGTCAGCAGAAGGCATCTGTTGTTCAGTGTTCTCTCTTCTAGGCAAAAATTCAATCCTGGTTTTATGACCGTCTTGTGATTCATAGACTCCCAAAGTATGGGAGGTATTTTCAGGGCCTGCGTCAGATTGCACAAGAATATTCATCTGGGACCGGGAAGGTGGCGCTAGAGGTAAGGTGTCTGCCTTGCAAGCGCTAGCGTAGGACGGACCGCGGTTCGATCCCCCGGCGTCCCATATGGCCCCCCCAAGCCAGGAGCGACTTCTGAGCTCATAGCCAGGAGTAACCCCTGAGCATCAAATGGGTGTGGCCCAAAAACCCAAAAAAAAAAAAAAAAAAAAAAAAAAAAGAATATTCATCTGTCATTTCCTTATGTGAAAGAACATGAGCTTGCACATTATTTTGACAAAACATAATTGTTTAATATTAAGTCAAAGTCAATGTCATTTGGACACTGGATTGGCAACCAGTCTTTTCTTTGCTATTTACCTTCTACTCAGTTGTGTTTTTGAAATGACATTGACTGATAGAACAATGGCAACATGATCAAGGAAACACCAAATTTAGAAATTATTCTATAATAAATATATGCTTTCGAGTAAAAACGTCCCCAGTCATGGGTTGTTAACACTTACCATGTTGCTGTCACTACTTCTAACAGTGATGGTTTGATATTGATAATAAGGAAGGTGATGAAGAAGATGTTGATGGTACTATGATGGAAATTATAAAGATAGGGGCCAGAGCAGTGGTACTAGAGTTAAGGCATCTGCTTTGCAAATGCTAGCCTAGGACGAACTGTGGTTCGATCCCCTGGTGTCCCATATGGTCCCCCCAAGTCAGGAGCGATTTCTGAGCACATAGCCAGGAGTAACCCCTGAGCATTAACAGGTGTGGCCCCAAAATAAAAACAATAGATTAAAAACATTTAGATTCAATTAGCAAAGATAGAGGTAGTGATGAAAAAGATGGTTGTGTGGATGGGGAGGATGAATGGTAATAGTGATGTAGAGGATAGTGATGATAGTAATAATGGAAGGGATGGTGATGATGTGAGATGATGATGATTATAATGGAAAAGATGCGTAGTGGTGATGGAGAAGATGGCAGCTAGAATGGAGAGGATGATAGTGATCATGGAGCGGGTGGTGGTAGTGATGGAGTGATGGTCATGGTGACAACAGAACATTAAGAAGAGCTTCTTCCCTCATCTCTTCTGAAGACAGCCTTCACTCAGAGGCACTGTCCAACATGGAAAATTTTGCTAGTAGAATCTTTGTAGTTGTGAGCCAATCTTAAATATTGACCAAACATGCTTTTTCATGGCCCAGAACTCTCTAGAACTCTGATTGTACTTGGAGAGTCTTCTAAAGTCTGTCACTGTTTGCTAAGTGAGAGTTTATGCTCTAATAATCTTGTGATCATTTCACAAAACCGAGTAGCAGATGATTTTTGCAGTTTGAACTTCTTGGAGAAAATGTTTTTCTTGAACTTGCTGCACAGATGACCTTGTTTTTGTCTCAACACTTTCATTTGATCAAATCCCCTTGATTAATGGAGACCTCACTTCCACAATCCTTTTGTGCTTTCCTTTGTTGATCAACCTTTGTGGTTTTTTTTCTTTATGGGACACATTGTTCTTTTCTGAAAAACTATGAAAAAATATATCTCTGAGCAATAACAGTCCTGTAAATCACAGAACTCCAATCAATAAACATTTTAGTAAAATAAAAGTGAGGGGAAAAGCTCTGCTCCTGCGGTGTGGAGAGTTTAACTGGTACAAAGTCTTCTAAATAAAATATTCACCCTGAAACTGAAGTTCTCAGAGATGCCAGAGTGCCCTTCATGGCTGATGTCAGAAGGCCATGGTGACACCTGTGTGAAGAGCATTAGACACCTGTATATTATTTTCTAGACTATATTAATTTTTAAATTTCCTTCATCTGTGCTTTCTCTGAATCTTTTATCCATAAATTGTTCTGATTAGATTTTATCCTCTCTGCTGGACATGCTTTGGGAGAATCGCGATGTCCATTTTGACATGTCCTTACAACAAATGAAAACAATACCTAGAGAAGTCCTTATTTATTGTTTAGGTTAAATTGAAGATATAATAATAGGTATAGAGATCATTTCCTGAAGGAACTTTTTCAGAGGTGAGCTGTCCCCACCCATGAAGGCTGAAGGCTGGAGCCAGAAGAGCACAGCCACTCCTCTTCGCTTAATGGCTGAGCACATCTCCTAGTCAATGATGCACAGCACGGCATGTAGAAAAAACATACTAAAAGCATGACAATGGGGAAACAATGCAGGCCAACACCATGCACAGAGAATGATGATGGCAGCTCTGAAGACCTAAAAAGTGCCAATCACCTACTTAGCCTCTCAGATAAGAAATTAAGAGAAGAAATATGGAGGATCCTCATAGAAATCAAAGTAATCATGGACCAAGTTGAACGAACCATAAATAAGAATCAAGAAGATATGAAGATAGAAATCAGGAAATTCCAAACTGAAATAACAGGACTGAACAACTTGGTAGATGAAATAAAACCCTCAATGAAAGATTTCATCCTTTCACCTTTATATCATGTATTTGTTTATTTGTTTTTGGGAGACTCCTGGGAATGCTCAGGGGTTATTTCTGGCTCTGCTCTCAGGAATTACTCCTAGCTGTGTTAGGGATGCCAAGGATCAAACCTAGGCCAGCCAAGTGCAAGGCAAGCACATTACCCAATGTAGTATTGCTCCAGTCCACCATATCTTCTCATTTTATCTCTCTGTTCTACTTTCTAAATTTTCTCTCATTTGTCCCTATCATTTTCGTTTGAACCTGTACAAAATGGTTTTGTTGTTGTTGTTGTTGTTGTTCTCTCTAGTTTTCTGGGTTTTATTTTCATGGCATTTCAAGTTTTGCACACATTAGCTCTTTCTTTATGGAAAGAGGTGCTGCTTAAAGGTTTGTGTGTCACATCCGAGGTTCACTGGTTGGTTGTTTTTTGATTGTTTTGCTTTTTGGTTTTGGGGCCTCACCCTGTGACATTCAGGGATTACACCTGGCTCTGCATTCGGAAATTGCTCCTGGCTCAGGGGACCATATGGGAAGCGGGGGATCAAACCAAGGTTCATCCTGGATTGGCTGCATGCAAAGCAAATACCCTACCGCTGTGCTATTTTTTGGCCCCTAAGGCTCACTATTTTAAAGATCTCTGCCCAGATTTCAGTGCTGGTTTCTGCTGGTTCTCTTCCTTGCATCCTGTGATCATTTTTCCAGATGCCTTTGACCCTTCAGTGTCACACTCCTGGCCAGTTAATTCTGCTCACCCCAATAAATGTCCACTTGTTCTGTTTTCTCTTCTAATAGTCTCCACCTGCCAGCTGTCCAGGTACAGTCCAGGAGAGGAGGACCTACATGCCATGAGAGGAACCCCAGAAACTATGATAATGGGGAACTCAGCAGAGAGGCCTCATCCCTGAAATAGATTCTGCGTGCCTGGTCCGTTTCTATCCTCTGGGTCAATCTGCCCCGTTTCAGTAGACTGAGCTGAGCCCCATGTGCAGTGGAAGTCTCGTGTCTGTGCTGTGAGTATGTCTGAGTATGTGTGCATCTTCTTGATAGGAATCAGATCACGTAGTTCACAGGCTTACGCCGGCACTTGTGCCTGCATCAAGGAAATAGCACTCAAGGTATGCAACAGAAAGAGGGAGGCAGGACTGCAGCACCCCTTAACCACACTCTCCCTCCAACTCACTCCCAAAGGGCACCTGATCACAAGCTGTGCTGTCCCATGTGCTCTGAAAACTCTCTGACTGAGGAGTGGCCTCCTTGTTCTTTCTTGACCCTTCTCTCTGTGTCTCTTCTGGTCTACATGAAAGTCTGCTTTGGTGATGGGGTTTTGTTCCTGGGTACTGCAGACAATTCCTGCTCATGAGCTCTGCAGTGTCCCCCGAACAAACCATCTAATCCAGCCCCCGCGTCTGTCACCAGACAAGGTGACAAAGGAGTGGAGATAAAACTCAGACACCAAAACAGACTTAGCATCTTAAATAGATCAGTTGGTTTATTTGAAATAATTTTTGAGAACATTTTTTTTTATTTTGCCACCTCCGTATAAAAAGAGGATTTTCATAGACTTGAATTGAGCAGGATGGCTCCCGTCACACCCTCTCTGCCAGCTGTCACCCTGGGGATGTGTCTGAACATTGACGCTGTGTCTGCTCCTCATCCAAAAGGCCTAGGGAACCCGGTAGACTGGACAGCGCCATGTCCAAGCTTGTCTGGGTTTGCACCTGCCTATAAATGCAGCAGGACACGCAAGAGGACAGAACAGAAGTACTGTTTGCTAGATGACAGGAACAAATCTTGGGGGAGATAGTCTGGTGGCACCTGGACAGACTGAGGAAGCTAAGCTCGGCCTGGACTCCTATATCCAGGTGTCTCCTGTGCCAAGCGTGTGTCCTGAACAGAATCCTGTTCATCCCTCACCTCTCCATGGCACCCACAGCCTACTCAGCAGGTGCCACACAGAGTTGTACCTCATTTCTGCTTGTTCCACTGATCACTCTGAGCTTCTCACCCCTTATTTCTTCTGCGCCTCACTGACCTCTCTGATCTCATCACCCCTCACTCCTCTTTTTGCCACTGACTGATCTGAGCTCCTCACCCCTTATTCCTGCAGAGTCTTATTGACCTCTCTGAGCCATATCTCCTCAGGGTTGCCCTGGGCACAAGCACCAGGCAAGGCTGACAGACCCATGGCCGGAACCACCCACAGAAGTGATTACTGTGAGACACTCAGCCCTGGATCTCCGTGATGCTGGCTGGTGGGGGCAAGAATCGCCACTCTCTGGAAACCCAGTGCAGAGGAGCCATTTGTGTTTAATTGTTGACATGGGCCAGTGGGCCGAACAGAGCAGCCTCACTGAGCAGCCCCAAGCTGCAGAGAAATGCTAGTGTCTGAGCCAGGTCTGCTGGGGACCACAGTGCTGGCATCCATGGTGATTAGAGTGTGTGCAAGTGTGGGTCTATTGTTAATGTGCGCACACGTGTCTGTGGGGGTGTGTATGTATGGAGATGTGTGTTTGTGTGTGCATTGCCTTGTGTGAGCGCATGCACTTGTGAGTGTATGTTATGTACATGATTGTATCTGTGCATGTGTGTAGAAATGTGTATACATGTCTGGGTGTGAGCAAGTGTGTGCCCTTGTGAGTGTGACTGTCAGAACACAAAATATCAAGCTAATCTATATGTGTGGTGCAACTCATCTACCCTTGTGGTTTAACACACCTATATGCATGGAATCACACTCACCTATTGACTCATCTATTACTGCCTATACCTGTGTGTGCTCCCTAATATGCACCCCATCCCGTCTTCTCAGGGGGAACCCACCCCGACCATCATACCCAGTAAAACCCCTGTAACTTCCCCCAATCAAAGACTGAGTGGAGGTTAGACGGTGGATCCAGAAATGAGATCCCAGGGAGTTATTTCCTGCACAAGGCCTTATTAAATGTATATTACCTAGGGAGGGAAGAAGGCGAGCAAGAAAGGAGGAAGGAAAACTTGGGCTCTCTAATTGCTAAATGCTAACTTTCTCCAGCAATTGGACATGAAGATAGATTATCTCGAAATTGTTCAGTCAGAGGTGGTTGGGTTTATATTGATGTTGTGTTCAGCTCCAGGCTGAAAGCCAGCTATCCCCGACTTGCCAGCATTCCCTCTGTGGGTCTGAAACAAAATCAGGGATCTAACAAAAGCAAGAATGGCCACAAATGTGCCATATTATGAAGTATTATTCCCCAGAGAAGAGGCGTTGATTTCCCCAAGCTAAGGATAATATCTGATCTCTCCTCTCTCCTCTTCCGCAGAATAAAGGGCTTGCTTTCACTGCAAAGGGCACTGAATTCAAAGAATCAAATAAAACTGCAAGTGTGAAAAAATGCAAGTGTATCCGTGTTAATTATTCAAGATCTAAGGGCCCTGAACCTTGAGGAAGAGCTGGCTGCCCGTGGGAATGTGCACGGAAACTCCCCATAGATTCAGTATGACACATAGCCACTGGCTTTAGCCTCTTGTCCAGGGTGTCTGAGTTCTTTTACTGTGTTAAATGTGATGCCAGAAAACAGACGCTTTTATGGATTACTGGTAGTATTATGAACTAGTACACACTTTCCAGAGGACAATTTAGCAATATGCTCTAAAGCATTAAGTATTTGACAAGTCATGGCAACCTTGGAGGAATAATTAGGAGAAATAAGGATGGAAGCAAGCAAAAAGCCACTAAAGAGTAAACCCTGAAAAAGAACAGTCTGGATATGTAGTTACCTTCCTACTGAGCAAAAGCAGTGTGGGTCTGTCTGCTGAGGAATTGTAGATACAAAAGTAACCAGGGACTTCTTCCCTTTCTTACTTCGCAATGTTCAGCATGTATGGTATGTTCATAATTAGCAATTACACATCAGTAGTGATACACACCTATGAACCAGTATATTGCTTGTCTGTGCAACCGGAGAAGAGAAATGTTGACAGCTAACTTTAAAATATTGAGCATAGATGAATCAGCCAAGTTTGCAGGGGTCATGATGAAATCTATTAGTGCCATAGTCTGGAAAGACTTTTTACTATACACAAAGTGAGAAGCTAACCTTTCATATGTAGTGAGTGTTTGCATCAATATGCTCATTATTTACGTTTCCAGCCTGCACCAGAACAAAAGAGCCTGATGTTGGAGCTGACAAGGCAGGAGTTAAGATACTACCTTGCTTGCAGCCAACCCTCGCTTGATCCCTATTATTACCTAATATCCTGATCCTGAATGGGCACAGCTCTGAAGGCCTCCAAGCCCCACAGTTCATGTATCTATGCATCTATGTATTCATCTATTCATCCACTTCTCCATCCATCATATTTGTATGTTTTCATCCTCTTTTCCATACATCCATTTACCCATCCATCACCTATGTATCCATGTATCATCCATCATATATGTGTCTATCCATCCATGTATGTATCCATTACGTATATAGTCATCCATCCACTTATCTGTACACCAATTTACCCATCAATCCATCATGTCTTTTATATATACCTATATATGCCCATCCATTATCATTTCTATATGTATTCATCCATCCATTTACCCATCCATCCACCATCTGTGTATGCATCCATCTTTCTCCATCCCATTATGGATGTATGTATGCATCCATCTACTCATCACCTATATATCTATTCATCCACCCATCAATCCACCATTTCTATCCATCTAGCCACCAATCTGCCCACCTATCCACCTATCTGTTTATCATTTTTCTCTCTATATATAGCTTCTTATGCTACATGTCTATGCATCTGTGACTTCTCTATCTTTTCCCCTTTCTGCACACATTTTTTCATGTAATTTCCCCAATTGTGACTTACACTGAGAGGGCATAGTTTCCTCTAAGCCATTGGCTGAAATGGAGTGGTGGGTTCCTTTTGATGGGGGTTTCTTTATAGGAGGTTTTATTACAAGTCTCATTCTATTTGAGGGCCTTCTAAGAAAAATAATATTAAAATATTGATCTTTTATAGTATATATGCCTTAGAAGACACATAAATAAATAGCGTTTGGTATTTGGAACCCTGGATATTTGTTTGGTTTTAGTATGCTCTAGATCAGCGGTTTTTAATCACTGGTCTAAAAACCAAGGTCATTCAAATGTGTGAAGAGACCAACAACTCCTGACTTAGACAATCATTCAAAATACAAAGACATTTTATCTTCCAAACTTAGGGATCAATACAGAAAGGCCCAATTTTGTTTGATGTTATTCTTTCCCAAATACTAAAAAAACAAATCATCATTTCTAAATTAACTTAGATCACTTTTTTATTTTTTATTTAAGCACCATGATTACACACATGATCATAGTTGGGTTTCAGTCACAAACAGAACAACAGTGCAACATTCCCATCCCCAATGCCCTCCCTCCCTCCTTCCCATCCCCAGCCTGTATTTGAGACAGGCATTCTACTATAGTTATTTTTTTTAAATTCAGTAAGCTGTTTTTTTCTTTCTTAAGGGATAAGTGTTTAAAAAAAAATACAGTAGTAAAGATGTGAAAATGACAATCGCCGTTGTTTGCATAGGCCCAGCAAAATATGGGGAAAATGGGGGAAAAAATCCTTGGCCTGATTACAAGAAGGCCTCACCCCAGAAGTTTATTGGCATAAGACTCTGAGTAGAGCACTTTTTTTTAACCCATCTATCTATTCATGATATTTGGGGCCAAATCCAGCATTGCCCAGGGGTGACTCCTGACTCTGCACTCAGGAATCACTCCTGCTGGGACTCAGGAAACCATACGGGACACTGGGGACCAACCCTGGATTGGCTGCATGCAAGGCAAGTGCCATACTATTGCTGCAGCTCTCGAGGTAGAGAAACTTTTAACAATCATCTCGCCTAATGCTTTCTGCATATATCATGGTGTCCATACTGTTCTCCATTCCTATGAGACAAAACCATGTAAAACTCAAGTTCCCTTGTAAAAATTGTGTCAGTCTCAACGTCAGCAGTCTCCAAGTTTAGAACTCTTCTGTTTTAGCAGTTGATGCCGAGGGTGTGTGCCGTGAAGTCTGATCCATGAGGCCCAGTGGTTTCAACTCTGGCTGCAAGATTGAGTCCTGGGAGACTTGCTGTCCTCCTTCCTGGAGCACCACCCAGCACCTCCCACAGGTGCTAAAAAAACATCGAAGGCTGCAGAATATGCTCCTGGGAGGGCAGGGCTGGTTTCTAACCCTGTGCCCAGCTGGGATCGCTGACTCTGAGCCTAAGAAACCAGCCAAGAAAACAGACAGTAGTGCTCATTGTTTTCCTGGATGTTCCCACAGACTGCGGTTGTGTCTGTTCCATGCACCATGCACAGGCCGCCCCTAGCCCTGTGCTGTGCTGGCCCCAGCCCCTTTGCAGGCAGGAGAGGGGCCCTGCCTGTAGCACCTTCTGTCCCTCGCAGCTCTCACTGACCTGCTTCCTCCAAGGTATAATGAAGTGTGAAAAGTGCTGGCAGGCCTTTGGCATTAGAAAAAGCGAGGCAGTGAGGGGAAGCTGGGCTGGGAGAGATTAATATTGGTGAGTTTACAGTAGATCCGGCAGAGCAATAGGAAGCGAAGGAGGCCCTGAGGGAGCCCTCAGCAGAGAGGCTGATTGGAAGCAGGACGGCCGAACAGGGAGCTTGTTTTCACAGCTGGATCCATCCCTGCAGACGCGGGCTGGGCCTGGGAACCGGGGCAGATGCCAAGCGAATGCAGTCCGAGCAGCTCTGATGAGATTCACAGTCGCCAGTGACCGAGGGAAAGATGGAGAAAGCAGACGATTCTGACACTCCCAACTGCAACGTTTTGGAAAGAGCAGAAAGCATTCCTGGTAGCAAAGCACATTTCCAAGTTAGAAAGAAAGGTTGGAAGAGCTCTGGTCGGTCTTTGAAATTTTGCAACCACAGGAAAAAGGGCTGATGAATTCTGGCTCTGGATGTGCCCATGCTTTTTGAGAGCCAACCGGAGGGACAATTGTTGAGCACTGAGCCCACCTCCAAACATCGGGCATTGACATGGCTACCTAACATGGCAGAGGCGTCGAGTCTAACCTATGTCTAGGTGAGTCCCCAGTGTCATGTGAGCTGTGAGAAGTGCCCGGCTGCTGACCACTGTCCAGGCAACCCCTTGCTATTCAGTGCTAGTGGCTCGGATGACGCTTTCCATCTGAACCAGAAAAAAATAATGATGGGCCGGAGAGATAGCACAGCTGTAGGGAGTTTGCCTTGCACACAGCCAAGCCCAGATGGACTTCCATTCGATTCCCAGCATCCCATATAGTCCTGCAAGGAGTGACTTCTGAGCACAGAGCCGGGGTAACCCCTGAGCACCACCTGGTGTGACCCAAAACCCAAAACCGAAGAGGGGGGGGGGAGCGGGAGAAACTCTCAGAGAGATAATGACAGACAAAATGTCAAGATACTTTTTTCAACAAAAATTTTAATGCTCTCAGCCCACTTCAGCAGTGGTTACTGTGTCCAATACCCTTGACCCTCAGTGCCAGTCTGTTGGCACATTTGCTGTCACTGGCCTGGAGAGTCAGGCAAGAGTGAGCTCACGCTTCTTCTTCCAGAAAATGGTCCTGCCAGATAGCATGGCTCCAATATCACTGTGTCTGTGTCCTCCCACTCCGTGGCTCTGACATCACATGTCTCTGCCTGAATTCGCCCACAGTCTGTGGCTCCAACATCATGTGTGAGTCTGTGAGTTCCCAGAGTCCATGGCTCTGAACTAAGGTTGCTTGTCAAGTGTCCCTTTGCATCTCTCAGTTTTTTTCTTGATCCCATATTTCACCAGAGAGCAGAAAGACACAAGTTCACATAAGCTGCACATGCGTGCAGATACATATTATATATGGGCGTCACATGGCTTTGAGTCTCCGGGTGGCTCTCTGTCCCTCCAAGACTCAGAAATTAGTCTGCGCTTGATTTAGGATGGGCGGAAATAGATTTCTTCCAAATGGCGTTTAAATTCAAATAATTGTTTAAATCTACTGCTTAGAGAAAATCAAATCATTTTGAATTGCAGAGGCTAGTATGAGCTGGAAATTATGGGGTATCCCCTGGCTGTGTCATTTATCTCCAAAGAAGTGCTGTGACAGGCACTTCATGGGCTTCACATGGAAAATCATCGTTGGGAAGACAGAGCTTTCATGGAAACACAGGAGGTGTGAAAACACTGCATGGTCCCTTCGCTCAGTAGTAGCCCTGATGGCTGTATGTGCCTCAGACCATCCCACGCTGCCCAGAGATCTGAAGTGTGTGTTCTCTCTGGGACCTACACAGGACTGCATGTGATCAGTGTGAGTGAGCTGTGTGAGTTTTGTGTGATATGTATATGATTCATATGGTATATGTCATCTATTGGACCTGTATGTGAACTGTATATGACCTGTGTGGTGTATGTAATCTATGTTTGTTCTGTGTATGGCCTGCACAGATAATCTTTGTGGTCTATGTAATCTTTGTTTGACCTGTGTGTGTTCTATATGTGCTCTGTTTGAACTGTGTGTGACCTGTGTTTGATTTATGCATGTTGATCTCTATGTAGGGTGTGCATATGATTTGGGTATGTTGTTTGTATGTTAGTTGCATGTGATATGTCCATGCTTTGTATGCCATCCGCACACATTTTATCTGCATGTAAGGTTTACGTGTGATCTGTATGTAATATGCATGTGGTCTTATGTTTATGGTTTACATGTGAAATGAATGTGATCTGTGCATGGTTTGTATGTGATCTGTGTGTCTCTGAGACCTCTGCCCACGGGAGCACCATGTGAGGGGTGGGCAGGTGGGACTCTTGCCGAGGGATGCTGGAGGCAAGCACCTTGACAGAGGCTAGCAGGACAGTTTGGTCCTCGCCTCCAGCTCTCCTGTGGATGGCTTCTGAGTCTCATCACTTTGGTACCCTGAGACTGGCAAGACGTGGGCTCTTTTTTTTTGCCCCCCCCCCCACTTTTTTGCCAGGATCTAGGCTCAGCCTTCATTCTCTCAAACTTTCTGATCTCCCATTGGGATAGTACATATTTCCAGGATTTTTTTTTTTCATTTCTTCTGGATCATTTGGAAGTTGGTGGAGTGTGTCTGGTTGTCTTCAATTCCTCTTACTTCAGAGGCATGGCTTATATATTTCTCTCCCCCTTGTATCTGATTTTATTTATTTACTCTTATTTTCCTAGTGAGATTCTTCATGTTGTTTATCTTTTCAACAAAAACAACAGGGAAGTCTTACTCTGGCTTATTTTTTCAGTTCTGCTCCATTTATTTCTACTGTTCTCTTTCCGGTCTCCTGCACACATTGTGCTTGGCTCCATTCAAGCTCCCAAGATGCAAAGTTGAGTGTATGGTTTGAGGTCGACTTTTCACATGTACAGATCTCACCGGGCTGCTTACATTGTGTCCTGGAGGTTTTGTTATGTTCTGTTTACATTTGCTCTCCAAGGTAGACCTAACGTCTGGATTTATTTCTCTTCTGGCTCAGAGTTGTTCAGGAGTGTGTTGTCTATAAGTCTAACATGTTTGTGAATAACATAGCTTTCCGTCTACTCTCGTTTTGCTCTCGTTGGAATAGACGATTCATCTGATAGCTGATAGTCATCTTGAATTTGCTGGGACTTACTTTGCTGCTTCATGCAGTGTATCCTGGGAGGTAGTCAGGAGAAGTCAGAGCCTCAGTTTTCATATTGATTTTTTAATCTACATGTTCTTCCTGTTATTGAAAGTGGGGGGTCAGATCCTTCTGTTACTCTGACACTGTTTTTCCCTCCTTTCTCAGGTTTACTTACTATCCATCAATGTTGGAACATTGGTATCTATGACCACACTTTCTTGCTGGTGGGTTGATACTTTTGTCATGATTTCCTGTTCTGTGTGTTTGTGTGTGCACAGGCACACACATGATGTTCCCCCCAAGTATCTACAAATGAGATTGTTCTACACGTGCAAAACACTTGGTGTCCCATCATATGAAATCAAACACTTCTCTTAATTTGGACTGAGCTATTGAGGTATTTGTGGGTGGAAAGGTGTCCATATGGGGTGTCTACTATGTGTGGGACTCACCATGTGTGAGGTGAAACTGAGCTGTGTCTCAGCTGGTGTACCTGCTTGACAGCCAAGCCCCAGGAATCGGACCAGGGAGAAGATTCAGCCTGGTAGGTTTCTGACCCAGGGCCGATCCCAGTACCAAATGGTCCCTAAGCAGGGCCAGGATGGCCCAGGGGATCCCAGGAATCCTGGGGCCTGAGCACTCTACATCCCCGGCTCACATGGAGCCACCCATGTGTGGACATGGATACAATGGCCAGGGACAGCTCCTGCCATCCTGAGCAGCACCCAGGAGTCCCAAACGCAGGGATGCCTCCTGTGGGATATTTTTGTTTGTTTGTTTTTTGTTTTTTGTTTTTATAATTATGACTGAAATGTATTACTTATCCATTGGTAAACCCATTGTTTTTATATTTTGATTATGTTGGTTATTAAAAGCAATGATGTAAAGAACATAGGTCTATGACATATTTATCAAACTTTTTTTTTCAAATATCCAGAACTTAAATTGGTTGGATTATATGATATTCCTATTTAAAAACATTTTTGAATCATGTATGCAGTTTCCTACAGTAGATGAATCATTCACATTCCTAGGGCACCATGGAATCTTTTTCTTTACATCACTTCCAACATTTGTTATTTATTTTGTCTTGATAAATTTATTTTCATAGTTATTATAACAGGTGATGATTTCATTGTTTTTCTACTTCCCTGGTGATCAGTAAGTGGGAGCAAAATTATTAAGAAAAAGAAGAGAAGAAAATAAAGAGTATAGCAGCAAGAAAAATGGTGAAAATCACTGTATCTCAAAATGAGGTTGTTGTCATTGTCAGAGGTTTAGTGAGCTATTATTGCTAGTTGATCTTTGTTCCTTCTTTTGTTTCTGAACATTAGGTGGCTTCAGATATATATTTTATCTTTCAGGAGAGCTTGTTTTCTCAGTCTGCTCCTCCCCTTCTCATCACAGAGGCCCTCCTGGTACATGAAGACCAGTCAGGACAGTTTCCTTTTGAGTTTTCCTTTTTGTCTTCCTTAGAAAGACTCTGGAAGCATGAAAAACACCACGAGAGGGGCCAGAGTGATAGCATAGTGCTAGGGTCTTTGCTTTGCAGGTGGCTAGCCCAGGACGGGCATGGGTTTGATGCATCCCGTATGGTCCTCCGAGTCAGGAGCGATTTCTGAGCGCAAAGCCAGGAGTAACTCCTGAGAGCCACTGGATGTGCTCCCCCCCTCAAAAAGAAGTACAAAAAAAAAGGAAAAGAAAAACACCACTAGAATGTGTTCCTCTCACCCTCTGAGAAGTCTTGACCTCTGGGTCAAGACTGTTCTGAGTTGTCTCTTGTCCTGCACTTCTCCTCAACTCTCATTCAGGCTTATCAGCTGTGTTCTAGAGCTGCTGCTGCTGCTCCTGTCTGGGCCACTCTCCACTCAGCAGATGAGCTTGTGCCTGCCATGGGCCATATGCTGGCTGTCCTGTCTGGTGGACAAGTGAGTAGCATGGCGAGGCACTCAGCACTACAGCCAGCTCACTGCCCCTGAACAGGTCCTATGTCAGGCAGACCCTTCTTGGCCCTCTGGTGGAGGGGACCCATGTTGAAGACCAGGGGGAGAGTGCCAAGATGACCACAGGTGGGGGACCAGAGGGGCTGTATAAGTGCACCTACTAGTCTGCCCACTGCCTAGTGGTAGCACAGTCTGGAAGCTGCTCAGAGATTGTCCTTTTCGTGGTTGCCCATGTGCCCAAGAAGTCCAGGGAGGATGATGGCACCCAAGCCCTGATATTTAAATCATTTGTCCATAGTATCAAATTCAGACCCATCCCTTGCGGCCACTTGAAAGAAAGTCATTTGAGTCTCTGGTTCCTTCTTTACATTTCAGCTCCCCACCTGCTTCCCTGTCTTTATGGTATTACTTAGGGTTCATCTTTTCAAGAAAGTTTGAGGATAGACATGTAATTCCCCATGAAAAACAACTGTCACTTGATATTTGCATCTATGCAAGATGTGGCCACCATATCTATTCTTAATGTCAGAGCCAAACACCTTGACACTAGAGAATAATAAGAGACAGGCCACTGAGAATAATGTCTTTTCTTGCCCATCAAGTTCCACAGTTGCTGGTTCCATGCACACAAGTTTCTGCCTTGTATCTGAGCACTGTGTGAAAGACAGTGACAGAGAGAACAGATGAACCCTTTGGATATGCTTCTGACTCTCCTACTTCTCTTTGTCATTCCATTTTGTTGAAGCCAGGAGTCCCCCATGTCCAGCTGCCCCAATCTGCCCACCACCTCTGCCCTCCACAAAATTTTGGAAGGCTGATGCTGCAGATGGCCATATCATATGCACCAGTTCTGGATTTCTGATGGTCACACACACTCTCTGGGTCTCTCCTCCAAAAGGTGCCAACCCTACTCCTGGGGCCTCAAAAGATGCACCAAGGCCTTGGACAATTGCAGAGATCACAGGCTGCCTCCCAGCTGTTGCCACATTCATCTTTCAGGCCAGGAGCTCCCCGGAACTCTGCTCCTCCACCTTTGGCTCGAGGAAGGGCAACAGGGAGCTGAGCATCATGGCGCAGACCCACAGTGTCTGGGGCAGCTGATGAGGGGATGGGGGCTCCCCAGAAATTCCCCTTAGAGACTCTCACCATTTCCCCCAACTCCCAAGCACATCCCAGACCACTGCCGATGTCCAGAATATTCTGCACAGGTGCCCTGTGTGCCCCACGAACAAAGGCCTGGGAGGTCCAAGCCTAAAAAAATTCACTTATCTGGTCACGGGGTCTTGTGTCCTGCCCTGCAGAGCATTTTGGCTTTTGGGGAACTGGCTGCCTGCCTGACTCAGTGTCTCAGGATTGAGACTCCATGATATAGTTCATCTCTGATCTCCCTATGTGGGGAGAACATGTTGCACTGGGACCTTCAAGGTGAGAGGCTCAGACTTTTAGGGGGCCCCATGAGATTCCTTAGTCTAAGAGTAATGAGTTAATCCATTGACTTATTCAGTCAGTAGTTAAGTCAGACTCAGCCCTTCCAAGCATCCCCTGCTCAGGCTCATGTCTGCAGCAGATATAGATGTTACAGAATGGCATGTCCCTGTAGTGGACACAAATGTCACAGCCAATGGTCTGCTTGTCTAGCTGATGGTGTGTGGCTTCCGGCCTATCCAACTGGCCTCCCCTCCTGTAAGAATTATCTGTAGAAAAAGTCATAGGCCTGAAGAGATAGCACAGCGGCGTTTGCCTTGCAAGCAGCCGATCCAGGACCAAAGGTGGTTGGTTCGAATCCCGGTGACCCATAGGGTCCCCCGTGCCTGCCAGGAGCTATTTCTGAGCAGACGGCCAGGAGTAACCTCTGAGCACCTCCAGGTGTGGCCCAAAACAAACAAACAAACAAACAAGTCTGACTGATGATGACTCTGGTCTTCCCTCTTCTGTTGCTCTTTGGTTATTGTTTCTGTTCAGGATTTTTTCACTAAAGCTGGCGGGACCTACCTGGTCATTGACTATTGGTTTCCTTTCCTATTTTCTTTGTGTGTGCGGTTTCAGCCGTTATTTTTTGATAACCTGTTCTGGCATGATGACAATTTCCTGTAATATTTCTTTTCTCTCCCAAGGGAAATTAATGCCTGCTCCTACCATTTGTCCCTTATTTTCCTTGTGAAAATTGAGACATGGAAGTAAGGAATTAATTCACCATTTTAGCAATATCTCTTTCTTTGGTCGATAATTTATTGTAATGTTTGCTCTGCGGGCTTCTTAGATGCAGGTGGCCATGTCTCCCATCCTGACCTCCTGGAACCTGGCCTGCCCACTCCTCTGTGCCTCAGCGCTCTGCCTTCCATGCCTCCCCTGCTGCGACACTCCCCCTGCCCTGTACTCATCTTAGCACTCATAGTGATTACTTCCCATGAATCATTTTTCATCCATATTGGATTTTTTTTTAAGTTTCTGTGCTATTTGCTGTTAGGTTTCACATAAGCATAGTCCTTTGGGAACAGAGAACATTCATTTACTTTGGAACATGATCCAATTTTTCTTCCCTTTTAGGCTTTTTTCTACACAATAAATAAATATCTTGCCACTTCCCCCAACCCCATGCTACAGGGTCCCAATATTGTGATTTCTCCTATATTGATCCCTTCATCCCCTCAGTTTCCAGGCCTTCCGCAGCAGTTCTGGTAACTCATGGGCAAATATCCGAAGACATGGGTCTGTCTTTTGTGACATTTTCACAACTCCTAGTTGCATGAAATGAAATTCTTGCGCTTGTGTTCCTAGAAAAATACGTTCTGTGCTTTCTAACATCTCATACATTGCTCTTCTATCTTTTTCTCTTTTCTCCTTCTCCTCTTCCTCCTTCTCCTCCTCCTCCTCTTCCTCCTCCTTCTCCTCTTCCTCCTCCTCTTCCTCCTTCTCCTCCTTCTTCTCTTCTTTCTTCTTCTTTTCTTCTTTCTTCTTCTTGTTCTTCTTCTTCTTCTTCTTCTTCTTCTTCTTCTACTTCTTCTTGACATTGTGGTTTGCAATATTGTTACGGAAGGAGTATCAGGCATAAAACTTTATATCCTTTCAGCACCCAGTCTTTCTCCAAGAAAAGGCTTTAAATCACTTTTGAAAACCTATGCCAAGCATAGCAGTAGCCAGGGTATCCTGTGGCAGGTGTAGATTCTGACTCCTGAGCCAGGTCAAAAGGACCTGAGGCTTCAGATGAGGGTTTCTCACATTAATGAGGGTCCCTGGGCATTAGCAGGTCGAAGGCAAAGCCTGGTGTAGGAAGGAGCCACCAAAGCCCCCTGGGCAGGTCCTGTCTACCTACCATGGTCCTGTCCATTGGCCTGTTGGGGTCACCATGATGTACTCAGGTGTGTCTGACAAGGCCATAGCAACTCCCAGGATGGAACCCAAATAGAAACAGTATTCCCTTCACTATGGTAGGCATTATGAGACCCCAAGATCAGCTATGGAACATTCTCAGGGCCTCAGTAGCCACTTGGTATTTGAATGAGTGGGGTCGTCACTTCTGCTTCAGCAAACCTTCTACCTCTGCTTGCTTTGACTGAATTGGCTCTTCCTGGAGTCCCCAAGGCTGGTCCTCCTTGGAGCTGGTTCCTGCTTTCACAGGAGCCCTGAACAATGAGGGTTTTCTGGTGCAGCCATCGCTGTGCCCATGTCATGGGCTGTTCTGTCCCCTCCATCATTTGTGCAATCCTGGTATTCTGCGTGTTTCTGGCCTATGAGTGGAGCATCCATTTCATCATGGACAGCTGTGGGATTCCTGAGAGATGGGAAGGGGGTTGCTCATGGGGCAGGGATAGCCACATTGAGGCTGCCACCAAGAGCCTTCCAGAGGTGGATGGGGGTGGCAGCACCTAGCCTATGACCTATGGATGGGGTCCTAAAACCATGGGGTCTAGCTCTGGTATAAGATGAGACACACTCAGATGCCTCTGGCAGCCACTTGCGGCCCCTCCATCTTTCTGTGCAGTCTGTGAATGGCAAAGTACCCAAATGGCCAGACAGAACCAAGGTCCCTTAGCATTTGTCCCCCTCAGCTGAGTCTCATGGCCGCAGCCATCATGAAGACCCGGTCTCCTGATCTGGGTTCAGCTCCTGAAGCTCCTGGCTAGGGGTCCTTGGAGACAGGGCTTGGCCCATAGTGAAAGGGAGGACTGGGTGCATCTGCAGACGCTCTCCCCTGTCTGTCTCCTGGGAACAGCCCTCCTCAGGCGAACACCCGGAGGAAGTTGGTTTCAGCACAGGAGATGCTGAGGCGGCTGTTTCCTTTCTTTGTCTGCTTGCTTGTAGGCGGCAGTTTCTGCTTGTTGGTGGATTTTAGAGCCGTTTCTGCTATTTTTACTCCTCTTTCTTGGCAGTTTCTGCTTGTTGGTGGATTTTTGAGCTGTTTTCAGTATGTTTTACTTTTTTCTTTCTCCTCCACATACACTGTTGACAAAACGTCAAAGTGCGTTAGGACATTTATGACAGGGTTTGTACAGCTAGAAGGCAAAAAAAGTGAGTGAACAATTCCAGTCCACGCCATCCACAAGCCCAGCCTCCCACCTAGATGCAGAGGTTGATGTTTACTAAGAGTTAGTTTCCAAGGGGACCTGAGCAATAGCACAGCAGTAGGGCATTTGCCTTGTACTCGACTGACCCAGGACGGACAGTGGTTCAAATCCCGACATCCCATATGGTCCCTCGAGCCTGCCAGGAGCGATTTCTGAGCATAGAGCCATGAGTAAACACTGAGCACCACTGAGTATGATACCCTCCCATCCCCAAACCCCCTCCCCCCCCCCCAAAAAAAGAGTCGGCTTTCAGGGCCTTGATTTTAGGTACTAAAGAACCAAGCACAGTACTCACCTGTCTCTGTCTCTGGCTGTTTTGTGCTCAGATATATCCACACAATGGCACCCATATAAGTGTGGAATTATCCTTAACGCAGTGGGTTTTTTGGAGCCAATTCCCACACATGGTATATACACAGTCAAAGGTCTACTGACAGGTTGTAGTGAAACCTTTAGCGACACTAGTACAGGGAGGGACTGCAGAGCAGGAAACACTAATAGAGACAAAGCTGGAGGTTGTTGCTTCCTGAAGGATCGTCGCTCCATTGAGACAGTGGCAACACCAGAGACACTGCAGACAGGCCCCTATAATCTTCGTCCCCACCCCAGGGTTGAGAGTTTGTGTGTGTAAGACCAGTTGTGTGGAGTAAAGGGGTCATTGCTCTGTTATTCAGGAGAAAGTTCTGTGGGTTCTTAGCTCTATGTTTTCCAGTGATAGTGCACAGCCCCAATGTCTTATGATGAACATTTCTAGGCCAAAATTACTCACCTGGATACCAGAGACACTGCCTCCTGTTCTCACAGCTGGCCACAGGCTACCAGCTCTCAGGAGAAACACAAGAAGTCCTTCGCCCTGACATTTTGCTCCCAGTTCTGTGAGCACTATCCAGCGTGGCTTCCTGTGTTTCATGTGGCACAGTACAGGGACTTCATGGGTCCACCACACAGGCTGGTGTCACACCATCAGAAACCTGCCACTGATGTCCAATTTTACCTATACAGTCATATGGGGCCACAGCTCGGTTTTAGGCTGGAAAGTTCCAAGGTCCAACCATGTCTGTGCCTATGCCTAGTACTCATCTCACATGCGTTTATAAGACCAATTTGGGAGCATGCCCTCGAGAGGACTTTGTAGTCGCTGAGACAAATGACAGGAGGCACCATCTGCCCCTGCTCCCCTGTGTCAGCCAGTCCAGACCCGTCGGCTACTAGGGCAGAGGGCAGGTCTGTGGGGAGGGTCAGCTGTGCGGCAGCAGGACAGATGTGAGAAGATGAAATTCTTTGTGTTCTAGTTTTCGCGGTTCAAACTTGGTTTCAACAGTGGTCACACTCTTGGTTTTTATGGGTGGTCACTTGCCTCCTTCACTGCCACAGTGGCCCCAAGCCACCATCATTGTCCCCACTGCACCCCGCACCCATCTTTGAGGAAGATGGATTTTCAGTAAGTAAATAAGCTATGGCCTCTTAAAGCGGGTAAATTAAATTCAAACTAGCTGTGAGTCATCGTGTTCCGCTGGGCTCACAGAACTGGAAATACAGCCAATTTCTTACTCCCCGTAAAAGAAATGATGATATACAGAAACAGTTCCATGATTTCCTCCGAGAGGTTTGACTCTTCATAAAGGGATTTGGGGGGCCATCCTGATAATAGTATCGCTTTATTTTAATGGCAGAATTTCACCAATGTTTTACTCCTAAACTTGCCTAAACTTCCGTGAAAGACTCGCTGATGGTGCCTGCTGTTTTGCAAAGAAGAACTGGCGCCTGGGCTAGAGAGTTGCTGTGAGGCAGCCACAACACGTGTGTTGGACAGGAGAGCAGTGAGGCGAGGACAGATGGACGTGTGTGTTCTCGGCTGACCCAGAACAGCATGGTACCATGTTCCTGTTAGAGTGAAGCCCAGAAAAGATGCAGAGGCACCCGAGGCTCCTTTAGCTCGGGCGCATGAGGGCCGAGGGTCAGGTCCACACTGTTTGGGCCCACAGGAACACGTGATTCATTCTCCCAGGCTCACATCTCAGCGCTGGGTCTGCCATCGAGGGAGGAAGCCAGAGAGGGGCCTGACACCAAGACCCTGCAGGGCTAGGTGGAGCTGAGACCGTGCAGTGCTCAGTGGTGGACCTGGGACCCCAAATTGCTCAGAGAAGAAGCTGAGATACCACAGTGCTCGGTGGTAAATCTGAGACCCCATGATGCTTGCTGGTGGACATAGAACCCCACAGTGCTCAGCAGAGGAGCTGAGACTCCCTCAGTGCTCAATGGGGGACCTAGAACCCCTCAGTACTCAGCAGAGGAGCTGAGACCCTTCAGTACTCAGTGGGGGATCCAAGACCCCACGGTGCTCAGTGGTATAGCAGAGGCCCTGCGGTGCTCAACAGAGAAGCTGAGACCCCGCAGTGCTCAGTGGAGGAGCTAGGACCCCACGGTGCTCGGTGGGGGACCTGGATCCCCAGCAGCTCCGCCAGAAGCTCCAGCCAGAGAAGCAACTGTGGGAGTCAAGCAGATGCTCCGAGGAGCCTGAGCACCCGAGGCATGCTGAGCTCTATGGGCTAAGACCATGCCAGTAGCTGTGAGCTTATGTTCCGGCTTCCTTTTCCCGAGGTAGCACAGCAGAATGAGGCAACTGGGTTCCACAGGGCCGTGTACACGTGAAGCCTTAGGGACGGACTAGAAGAGGCTGGCCATTCTTCTAGGGAGGAAGAGGACCAGGAGGGGTCTCAGTCATGGTCTGCTCCCCTGCGCCTGCTGCTAGGACCTTACACCAGGATGTCTTCATGACTCCAGCTGCGCCCGAGTGCCATTCACCAGCCAATCCTGTCCAGCTCATCTTGCCACAAACCCAGCCAGAGGATGCTGGTAAAAACAGTGGCTAAGATCTTCCCAAAAAACCAAACAAACATGAGGCTAGCAGCTGGCAGCCATGCTACCTGTTGTGACCCTGGGCCCAAAAGCTCTTGTGCCAACAACTGGGTTCACAGCCCCACCCTGGCTAGCACCATTCTTCTTGCTGGGCCTGTGAGGGCAGGATGAACACCAAGGCACTGCTACGAGGGAGAGGGACTCTGAGTGTGAGCACTACCAAGCAGGCACAGGGAAGCTCTGAAGCAGAGGGCCTGCACACCCAACACACACACACAGACACACATGCACACCTGGACAGAGTCTCTACACCCAACACAGTCACACCAAAACCTGAACAGAGGACCTGAACACCCAACACACATGCATATGTGTGCACTCTCACAAACGCATAGACACATTTATATGAGCACTCAGATACATGTTTTCACGCTCACGGACACATGAGCACACTGACATGTGCACACGCATATTCATAAGTGTTCCCTGTGATGTTCCCACCCCAGCATGCACTCCCCCATGGACCATGTCCTCTGTCCCAGGCTTTCCCCCCAGCAGCAGCACGGAGCATGGCCGAACGGCCACCTCAGGTCCAAGTCCCTTCGCAGCCAGATGGGCTCATCCTCTTTCCTCTGTGTCCTCCTGGGCCGGGTGTCATTTCTGCAGAGCTCAGCTCCCCGTGATCTCAGGGCTAATGAGGTGAGGCTCCCCCGCTCTCTCCTTTTCTTCCCAGCTGGAAGACGTCATTCACGTATGTCTTTGTTCTGCTCACAAACATGATTCCTTCTCTGGGACTGGATATAGGAGTGTTCTGTTTCAGTAAATAACTACCGTTCTGTATTGCAGAGTGTGTCTGCTCCTCTCTCTACCCGGGAGCTATCAGTCCCAGGAAGGAGGAAGGACAGTTTCTCATTCATTCACCTCTGCATCATATGCCTTGACTCACGCACATACTCAACATGGTTTTGGGGTGTGGTGGGGGGCGTCTTCCTGATAACCCCCAGCACAAAGCTGAAGCCTCTTAGGTACTCTGCGCTGTCCCATTCCTGTGCCCCATTGGTCCCTAAGAATAAAAATTTATCTGGCTCAACAGTTAACTAGGAGCTGGAATTTGACAAGTGTTTGAAGGAATTGGTAAATGTTAGTTCTGAGTTGGTAAATATTAGTTCTTGGTTGATAAATATTCTTAGTTGATAAATATTAGTTCTCAGTTCCATAGGATGAAAGGCCACCTAAACTAGATTCTCCACACCTCCTCTCACACTAGCGCTCCTCAAGAAAATGCATTTACTGTCCAGAGAGGGCAGAGTGTGTGAATGTGTCACTCACACCACTGGCAATGAATACGTGTGGAATTAAGTCCTCAGGTTCCAACCCCGAAACACTAGCTAAACGCAGGTCCGGAATCAGATGAGGGTCTGGAAAATAATTCACACATACAGATGCAAGTAAAGAGAAAAGGCTTTGGAAGAGTTCCCCATGTTACCCTTCACTCCTTCTTGCAGACAACCACACCAAGCCTCTTCAAGGAAATCAGGAAAACAAAAGAGAGTTTATTCCTTTCCAACCCAGCATTTTATCTGAGGTGGGACCATCCGGTTTCAACACCAATCCTAACTGCTACATTCAAAGATAATCCCATCTAGTGAGTAACAATGCATAAACTGACTGAGGTAGAGTCAAATCCCATAATCCCACAAATATGGACACAGGGGCCACCTCAGGGAACATCTGCCAAGCTCAAGTCTCTCAGACTCAGGGCAGGAGGAGGAACTCTGGGTTCAGGTTTCCGTGCAGATAAATCTGAAGCTCTTGTTTTCTGAGTCGTCTTCAAGCCCATCCATGGTCCTTGTGAGCTAAGGCTAGAGAGCAAAAGAATAAGGCCAGTTTCCGGAGCTTTCTACAAAGTCAGCACAGGTGATAACAAAACATCCCAACCATCTCTGCTGGACCCCAACATCACACCCCGGGAAGTTTGGCCAGTTGGGAGAGAGATGTCTGCAGGCCTGCAGAATTTTCTAGAGCAAAGCCCCAGAGTAAGGTTCAGGTACCAATAGATGTGCCCCCCAAACCTCACTACCACCACCCCAAAAAATGAGAAAAAGGGGAAAAACAATTCAAGAAGCATAGGTCAGAGTTATTGGGGAAATTTTTATTGTATGGTTTTAGGGCTTTACCCAGCAGTACCTTGGCTCTCAGGTGAAGAGCAGGAAGAGACTTCTGCTCTGAGAGGGGTAATCCCTGAACACAGGGCTGACTCGAGACCAGGCTCTGAGAATTCTGACCCTAAAATATCTCTCTCAGTGGTGACCCATGAACAGTCTCTCTCAGTGGTGATCTGTGAAGTCTCTGAGTGCTGACCCGTGAACAATCTGTTAATATTGACCTGTGAAGAGTCTCTCAGAGCGAGCCCATGACCAGTCTCTCGGTGCTGACCTGTGAAAGGGCTTTAGAAGGCTGTGCAATTGGTGCTTGGATGGCTTGACATTTTTTAGTGATTTCTTGGACCAAGGAGTTAACCTTCCCCCACCAGGAAAACAGGGTCCTGTCAGCAATCCACTGTGAATTTTACTAATCAGTATATTACTCACCCATATAATGTTCAGTCGTTCATACTCATTTACTCATGTGCAGTGCTCACGGTTTGTTAATCAGAGTCCACAGTGCTCATGCTCAGTACTTTTGCTTAATACCCATGCTCAATTATTCTCCTAGCACTCAACTCCTCAGTGCTATAGTACAGCACTCTTTCCAGCTTATGGGAACTCCCTCTGCTCCACAGATGCAGAGAGATGCCTGCATCTCCCCCTGGCCTTGAGGTTGGGTGGTCCCATAGATGGTCAAATCATCATAGCCCAGGGACTGGGACTGGACTACATACCAGTTTGCTCCAACGACCCTGTTTTTGTGCAGAACGATGTGTCCACAATGCAGGCTTGTGGTGCTGGTTCTATGCTTGTGGGATCCCCGAGTGGAAGGAAGCTGGAGGGGTGTGCCCACCTTGTCCTTTAAGGGGGCTCAGATTTCTGGACTGTCAGGCAGTATCTCACACAACATTTCATGCCTGCATGTGTGTAGGTCTTCCTGAGATGCCTAGCAGGCTCTGCATCTGCCCTGATAGGGGCAGACAAACCCCAGCACAGAGTCAGTCTCTGGGCCCAGCAGCAGATACCTGTGTCCTCTCAGAACCCCAAGTCAGGCCCATCCTTTAGCCCTTTCAGGCCAGCAGCACTGCAGGTTTTGGGATGGGCTGTGAGATGAATGGCTGGACAGTGGAGGACAGGGAGCATAGTGTGTGTGTCACAGGAGTCACAGAAACTAAGAGGACCTCCCATGTCTTCAGCCTAGCCCTGGCACAAGGCCTCTGTCCACCTTCTGGCTGGCCGTGCTGGGCTCTGCGTCCTGTGGTGCTCTATGAGGAGATGAAGCACTGGGTCTGCCCAGGGTTCTTTTTTTTTTTTTCCTTTGGTTTTTTTGGGCCACACCCAGCGGTGCTCAGGGGTTACTCCTGGCTGTCTGCTCAGAAATAGCTCCTGGCAGGCACCGGGGACCTTATGGGACACCGGGATTCGAACCAACCACCTTTGGTCCTGGATCGGTCGCTTGCAAGGCAAACGCAGCTTTGCTATCTCTCTGGGCCCTGCCCAGGGTTCTTTGCTCAGAACCTGGGAAGAGCTGCCTTGACCCCATGCAGTATGTGGATTTGGGGCAGCTAGAGGGGCTGTCCCGAGGTGTGGCTACATAGACGAGCCTGCCACATGCCTGAACCTTTCTCTGAGAGAAAGGGCAGCTGCTCCGCCACATGGAAGAGATTCCTAAAAGGCAATTTTAGACTCATCCGATAAGCATCTTAGTGTCTTTTAAGGAATCGCTGCAGAAGAATGTTCCAGATGATTTGATCTCTCAGAAATACTTGAGCATGGGGCTAGAGCCATAGCACAGAGGTAGGGCATTTGCCTTGCACACGGCTGACCCAGGACGAACAGCAGTTCAATTCCCCAGCATTCCATATGGTCTCCCAAGCCAGGAGGGATTTCTGAGTGCATAGCCAGGAGTAACCTCTGAGTGTCACCGGGTGTGGCCCAAAAAACAAAACTAAATAAATAAATAAATAAATACTTGGGCATGTCCCAGTCCAACATGAGGTCAGCACTGATGGTTCTCAGCAGGAGGAGGACTGTAAGAACTTTAAAGCCTCTAAGGAACCCTCAGAACAGGTGGCAGAGACACCCTTGGAGTCCAGGAATCTGGCCATCATCACATCATCACAGCCACCATCAAGCTGGTGTGGTCAGCACTGAGCCTGAGTGGCCCCATTGTAGGCCTGAATGGCTGTCGGATGGAAAGCCTCAGGGTGGCTAAAAGACAGGGAGGATTTGGGCCCCTTTCTACCACAGGCCCAGTCTCCCCATCCCCAGCCCTTCTCAGAGACCATCACTCCAATGATGCTTGCTTGGCCAGAACCCTGCAGGGTGAGACCTGAAGTCCTCATGCCTAGAATCCAGAGTCAGAGCTCAGGCTCTGGTGAGGCCACTGTGGGCCTGTGGGCCTGAGAGGCTCCAGAAGCTCTGGCCACCCTGCTGTGGAGCACTGGCCACAGAATCTGCTTTGATTGGGTCTCTCCTTGGTACTCAGGGCTGGGGATCACTTTAGTGATGCTCTGTAAATCTGAGGGATGGGACCATGATGGCGCCCAGCAACTGGTGCTCGGGCTCCACAGTGCTCAGGGCCACCCTGGGAATGCAGAGACTTTAGAGTCACCTTGACATTATGGGGACATCAGGGTCACCCTGACATTTGGGGGAATAACATTTGGGGGAAGTATTTAGGGACATCAACTGGGAGCCATGTGATGCCCTGTGCACCCTGCAGCACCATGACCGAATTACTCCCAACTGCTGTCCCAATCTCATTTCCCGAGGTCCCTCTATGCCCATGAAATGCCTGTGCTAGGATAGAGCCACAGCTGGCCTTGCATGGTCAGCAGTTCCATGCAAAGTAAGTCATCACGGTGCTCTGGCCTTCCTGGAGTCATTCTCTAGTCTTACCAAGTTAAATGGACACTTTCACTGGGCTCAACATTCACTGGACTCATTAACTGAACTCACTCATCATTCGATGGACTCGCGTCTCTCTGTGCTCATCACCAAGAGGTTCCCCAAGCTACAGTGAAGGGGCACCCAAGTTGGCCCCCTCCCAAGGTGGTGGACTGGGGCCCTTCAGACTGGATCTGTCACCCCCACTGTCGGACCTACCCCTTTAAGTCGACCAGGTCAGACGTGGCGTCATCCGTTCCACCATCCCCATGAACTCAATCTCTGTGTTTGGGGTGTCTCAGTCAGTCACTGACACTAGGGCAGGAGCCTAGAAAAAAAAAGAGCAGGGTCTCAGGCCAGCCCGGGAACAGAACTGCTTTGTCCTGGCCTGTGACTGAGTCGAGAGATAGTGACAAGCAGCACACTCTTGCCTGAGTATAATTCCCTCTTAGCTAAGATGTGAGCCTGCATATGGCAGATTGGTTCCCCTCACTAATAATTCCTTGGTCACTTCTCATAACACCAGGAGAGAGAGAGAGATGTGGCCTGTGGGGGCAGGGCGCCCTCTAGAGGGAACCTGCTTGGGTCCAGGTTTCTCCGCAGCTTCTCAGCCCAGCAACACAATGGGTCATTGGCACCTGCAGGAGATAGGAGGGTCCAGGGCCCCTCACTGTGAAATGCAGAGATGCCTGCTTGGTTTCGGGGCTTAGAACTAGCACAGCAAGAGGACACCTTACCTCTTTCTCCTTCCCAAGTGCATCCACCAGGCACCCACCATCATGCCCGAGTGCAACCCAATTAATTCCACAGAGTGCGTCCATTCCGTGCCTGAGTCCCAAGTATACCGGAACACCAGTTCCCTTTTCACATTCCTGTATCAAGTATCCCCCAGCCTGCATACACCCTTCATGCCCAGCGCTGTGCTCTGTCAGGAAAAGCCCGTGCTTAATTTTGGACTGAGGGCTGGTGTGCAGAGGAAGCCCATCCATGTCTGTTGCTGAGATGAGGAAGGATGTTGTATTTTCCCTTCAGCCTGTATTCTCATCACTCCTTTCCCTAAGGTACCTCCAGATTCTTGCTTCCTGCCACAGCCCCTCGCCGAGTCCCTCTGCCACATCTTGCTGTGGCCCAGTCACTCCTCGCCACACTCAGCCAGTGCAGCGTAGAGGAGCTGGGATCTGCATCTTCATCTTAGACATGTCAGGAACAGGCTGTGGCCCCTGATCATGACAAAATTATTTCTGTCCCAGCTGCTTCCACCTGTGGGTTTGCATTCGCTGCTTGCCTGAGGAGAACACAACATAGCTGAGGTGACACTGGCTCTTTAGGCCTGGAAGGAGATGAATGGCCACATGGGAGCATTACACATGGTCTATCCACGGGACCCAGATCTGTGGAGCCTGGAGCTCAGCTCAGCTCAGCCCTGAGTCTGGGCAGTCTAGTCAGGGCTGTTCATAGTTCCGGTCTCACCCTTTCCCGTTTTCTTGCTGTGTTTCCTGAGCTCTTTATTCCTATTCCTGTTCTGGCCACCTTGGTGGACACAGTGTGATACAGGGTGATGAACTGTGCTGAACATGGCCATGGACTCTAGGAGCTGGAAGTAGCTAGGAGGAGTGCTCCACCAACCTCTTCATCCTGAACAGGTACTTCCTAAGCGGTTCCATCTGTTCCGCCTACAGCCTGCCCTTGCCTGTGCAGAGAATCGCATGTCTGCTGCTAACGTGTCCGTGGCATCGATTCTTCCCTGGATGGAAATCAATCTCCAAGCAGGGAAAAGCCCCTTGCGGGGCTAGAGAATCCTCCTTGCACCGTCAGGTCAGGCCTGCTGGCATTCTGCGGGGAATGTTCTCATTTATATTCATGAGACTTCTCTGGGCCTCCTTCCTTTTTGGTCTGATGTCTTTGTTGGGTTGGTACCTTTCTGGGGAAATGTGCCCTCTCACTGCAGTGTTTTTGGGAGCTGGTGGAGGAAGGAGGAAGTGATATGATAATTCACTTCTATGAGTTCAGCAACACTCTGGGTTCCATCTCAGTCATCCGAGTCGTCTCTTGTATCTGGTTCACCCGGGAAACATTTTGTCTCACTTCTCACAGTTCCACTGTGTCCATTTTTCCTCCGGCTGCTTCCCGCAGTTGCAGAAATCTTTGTCATAGCTCTGTCTCTTCTTCCTGCCTGCTCCCTGCCGATCCCTGGGGGAATCTAGAGGACTAAGTTATACTTCTCGCCCTGAGCTTTCCCCCTTCCCTTCTCCTGGCGGGCTTTGTTCTCAGTCTTCTGGAGGAATTTTTGGTTTCCCTTTGACTCATCTTGTTCTTGCTGGTTCTCTAGCATGGGCTACTTGGTTGGTATTTGTCTGTGAAGAGAACTGCAAGCACCTCTTTAAGCTCTGTCTCCTTGTCTGACCCTAGTGAGGGAGCCAGGCTGGGGTCTATGGCCTGTGGTGCTGTGTCCTTCACCTGCTGCTCCCCTCCAGAAAATGGAGAAGCAGAAGTGGGGAGGAGGCACCGTGTCCAGACTCCACTGTCCCCACTGCCCCCACTTCCATCCAATAGCTGATTCCTCACACATCTGTTTGGTTCCTTGCTACTTTAGCTCTCTGCCATGACACCTCCTGTCATGACACCAGTGTCCTCAGTGCTGTATGCAGTCAAATGCTCTACCACTAAGCGATACCCCCTCCTCCGTGCTTTTTGTTTGTGACTCTGCCATGGTGAGTGCTCAGGAGCAGTGGTGGCTCACTTATCCATGCTTCTCCTGAAGGTCCCTGAAGGTCTGGACTGGACCTTCATGCCCACACATGTGTGTCTTTGAGTCTCAAGTATGAGTCTTGAGGTAGCACTTCACAGAGGCTGTTTGTGCAAAGATGAGTGTCTCCTGGTCCTGCCCTCTACAGTGAGTGTCCCAGGCCCTATCCTATGCAGTAAGTGTCCCATGGTCCTCTCCCTGCTCTGGCTGGGACATGGGCCTGTCCTTACACGCAGCTGGTCCAAGGAGGCTTGTGGGAGCTGAGCAGGTTGGCTAAAGGTGAGCTGGTCCCAGGTTCCTGCCCCTCAGTCTGATGACCACATCTGCAGGAACTGATAGTTGTAGTGTTTGGTAGAATTTTGTAGACTCTTTTGCTGAAGTTTTTACACTGCAAAGCTTCAAGTCCACCTGCTGCTCAGCTGTTGCAAGGTTTCCAGGGCTCAGTGCTGCAAGGCTCGCAGGGGTCCATGGGGTCTGGCTGCAAGTAGGGCCTCATGCCCACCCAGGGATGCCAATTTTTGGTGGTGACCACATGCCTGGGAAAGAGAAAGAGAGAGAGAGAGAGAGAGAGAGAGAGAGAGAGAGAGAGAGAGAGAGAGAGAGACCAAATATCTTAAATATCTTTTGTATTCCTCCTGGAATCTGACGCCTACCACTGCAACCTGAGGGTTTCAGAGAGAGGGAGAGAGATTCACCAGCCAGAAGTGGCTGGAGGAGACCAGGGATCAAGAAAGAAAAGGAGGGCCCGGAGAGATAGCACAGCGGCGTTTGCCTTGCAAGCAGCCGATCCCAGACCAAAGGTGGTTGGTTCGAATCCCGGTGTCCCATATGGTCCCCCGTGCCTGCCAGGAGCTATTTCTGAGCAGACAGCGAAAGAAAGAAAGAAAGAAAGAAAGAAAGAAAGAAAGAAAGAAAGAAAGAAAGAAAGAAAGAAAGAAAGAAGAAAGAAAGAAAAAGAAAGAAAGAAAAAGAAAGAAAGAAAGAAAGAAAGAAAAGAAAGAAAGAAAGAAAGAAAGAAAGAAAGAAGAAAGAAAGAAAGAAAGAAAGAAAGAAAGAAAGAAAGAAAGAAGAAAGAAAGAGAAGAAAGAAAGAGAAAGAAAAGAAAGAAATAAAAGAAAGAAAGAAAGAAAGATAGAAAAGGAAGAAAGAAAGAAAAAAGAAAGAAAGAAAGAAAAAAAGAAAGGAAGGAAGGAAGAAATAAAGAAAAGAAAGAAAGAAAGAAAGAAAGAAAGAAGAAAGAAAGAAAGAAAGAAGAAAGAAAGAAAGAAAGAAAAGAGAAGAAAGAAAGAAGAGAAAGAGAGAAGAAAGAGAGAAAGAGAGAAAGAAAGAAAGAAAGAAAGAAGAAGAAAAGAAAGAAAGAGAAAGAAAGAAAGAAAGAAAGAAAGAAAGAGAAAGAAAGAAAGAAAGAAAGAAGAGAAGAAAGAAAGAAAGAAAAGAAAGAAAGAAAGAAAGAAAAGAAAGAAAGAAAGAAAGAAAGAAAGAAGAAGAAAGAAGAAAGAAAGAAAGAAAAGAAAGAAAGAAAGAAAGAAAAGAAAGAAAAAGAAAGAAAGAAAGAAAGAAAGAAAGAAAAAGAAAGAAAGAAAAGAAATGAAATAGCAGGCAGTCCATTGCTCTGATCACTATCCTGTCCCCCACCCCCACGATTCAAGTTTTTCCTTTTCTACCCAGCATGACAAGGAGGTGTGTCCAAGGGGCTTGTCCAGCTACCAAGTGGGGGTATCCAAGTGGCATGCCCAAGTCCAACTGTCATTACATCAACAATGATGAGCAGGGCAAGTGGGAACTAGCCCCACTGTGAACTCAGCATCATGCAGGAAGAGTCTGGCCTTGTCCAACACAGACATGCCCTCAGGAGTGTGTAATGCAGGAAAGAGCCTGTGCTCAGAGCCAGAGGAGCTTTCAACTCCCAAATCAGGCAGCTTCACGGCACCCAGAAGCCTCCAGACTGGCCCTGAAGAAGCCTCATATCCCAGCTGACATACTGAAAAAAACTTGTGGAGCAGAGGACTTCCCTCTGCTGGGAAGAGGCTCTAGGTGAGGGAGTACTGACAGGGCTCCCTACCTATGGGGGAGGCTGAGGGACATCATGGCTTCTACTGTGAGAAGCAAAACTGGACCCCAGCACTGTAGAGACTGCAGATTCGGGTTCAGGTCAGGAAGGCAGAGATTGAAATCCATGTGAGGACCCCACAACCCCCTGTGCCCTCTGCAGGCAGACTGTAGGCATGACAATTGGACCTAGGCTCTGCTGCCACTTATTGCTGTATTATTGCAGGTTTACTAGGCTTCACCCAAGGAGGTGGGGACAGACTCCCGGGCACACAGACTCCCTTGGGGTTTGTGGAGGACACGCAGATGAAAGACCAGAAGGCCTGGGTTATGGGGACACAGACCCTCCCAGTGTTAAACCTTCCAGGGTTTGTGGGGGACACACAGATGAGAGCAGAGGGTCTGGGTTATGCGGACACAGACCCACCATTGGTGCTAACTTCAGTGTGTGTGTGTGTGTGTGTGTGTGTGTGTGTGTGTGTGTGTGTGTGTGTGTGTGTGTGCCGTTACATGTCCTTTTGCCTGTGACTATCTGTGAGTGAAGGTTGGGGGAACCTTGGAGAACAATGGGCTCTCACAAATCTTCATGTGGAACTCGAGAAGGTTCTATTCCTGCATGAAATGAATGAGCACAACTCCGGCTTTTCTCATTGCCCCAAGGACTGTGGGTTCCTGGGAAGAGAGTTCCTCCCAGTTGAGTTTGCTAATACAAAAGATAAAGCTTTGGAGTTCTGCACAAATGATTTCCGTGTGAGCACTGATTGAATCTTCAAAAGTCATTTTGTTTGTGAGGCATCATATTTGAGGGGAAAAAAAACTGGGGCGATCTGGGGCTCCCCTGTCTGTCTGTATGGGGGCCACCTGAGCTGCTCTGCATGGTGTATCTACCCTGCCGGTGTCCCCCAACCCATTTTGTCATCTCCTTGCTGGGGTGGAGCATTTTGTACTGGGTTGGGCCCACGTTCTTGCCATCAGGCTCATGTATTTCTGCAAGATCACTGCTGTGAACTCTTACAGTGTGAATTTGCTCTTGTGGCCACTACTTGAGACATGAATGGAGGCAAGCAGTGGTGTCCATCTCACGCCTGCCTGCCTGTTTCTGTTCCCAGTGATGTCCAATAGACCATCCTTTCCCCTTAAAAAAGCAATGAGCACAGTAGGTGTCCAACAGTTTTTGAGGTAAATGTTGTGTTACTTCAATGGAGTCATGATAGTATTGTCAAGCAAATAGTACCTGAAACTTATCTTCATGCAAGCAATGAGTCTGACCCTTGACTTTCTTTTTTTGTTTTGTTTGTTGTTTTTGTTTTGGAGCCATATTCTGCATGGGGTTGCTCCTGGCTCTGCACTCGGAAATCACTCTTGGCAGGCTTGAGAGACCATATGGAATACCGGTGATCAAACCCGGGTAGGTCCCAGGTTGGCTGCATGCAAGGGAAATGCTCTACCACTATGCTATCACTCCGCCTCCCCCCCTCAAACTTGACTTTCTACAAGCAGTTCAGAGCAGATGAGGGTGATGTCAAAATCTTGCAGAGTGACCTACCCTGGCCCCCTGCCTCCCATGCCCCCCTGTCCCCCACTACCACAGGGAGCTGTCTATGGTTGGCGTGGGTTTCCTCAGGACTACCGCATTCCATGCCCATGCCCCACAGTCCCTTGGCTGGTCTGGCTTTACTCTGTGTCCTCATGAGCCATCTGTCTGATTCCAGCCTTTCCCTAGTGTCTATCAGACGGTGACCATTTTCTTCACAGCAGCCATCTGACCTGCAGGCTGTGGGTCCCTTGGCTTGGCTGCATTTGGTAGTTTCAAGCTCTGGGCATTACAAAGATTCCTGTGAACATATGAGTGTTTTGTTTCTAGCATAATGTTTTCTTCTTGGGTTAAATGCCCAGGAGCAGAATGCCTGTTACCTGCTGTTTCTGCTTAAAAACCTGTGAGCCAATTATGAAAATCAGCCTGCTTGGTCCAGTTGCCCAGACCTTTGGTAGCCGTGTCTGAGAGTCACAAGAAGCTCATTTTCCCCCACACAAGGCCCACTTAACTGTGCCCAACCACAGTGCACTTCCCTCTGTCCAGGAGTAGGTCACATCTGTGGGTCCCCCATGCTATGACACAGACAGGTACACTACATCAGCACCTGGAAGCGGAAGGTTTCTGCCCCACTCCCTCATGCACCCATCCAGCCACTGCAGTTTCTGTGGATCATGGATTGTCACTTCCCACGTGAGCCATGACACAGATGTCATAGACCCCCATCTATGTGTCTGCCAAGCACAGCTCCTGCCCACTCTACCCAGATGGAGCCTTTCCTGACCTTCAGGACAGAGGCCTGCCCCTGAGCTATCCTCCATCGTACTGTACTCCACTGTCCTGACACTGTCTTCTGTCCCCTGACCTCTTCCACCATCCCCTGACACTCGTCTTCGACTATCCTCTGTCCCCCAACACTGTCCTTCACCATCCCTGTCCCTGAACTGTCCTTTTGCCGGCTCCTTCAGCCCTGCCCACTGTGTCCTGATAAGGAGTTTACCTTGCATAAATTTATTGCAGGGCTTTAGTTCTTTCAGATGAGATTTTACGTGGGATATTTTTACAAGTTTTCCCTCGGTGCCAGTTTATTATCTTCCCCTAGAAACGCTCTCCTAGTCTCACAGTCCTCCTCGCCTGCAGGGTATAAGCCACTGTTTTCTCCAGGAGCACAGCAGGGGCCAGGCCTTCACCATGCTGGATCTAAACTAGGGCTTCATCCCCAAACCCAGCCTGGAAAAGGCACAGCTGCCTGACTGCTCTTCTCCAAGTTGGGGACGTTGTGGGCATTCAGCTAGGCCCCCTCCACCTTACAGGACAGACTGACTCCCCATCCCTCACAATTATAGCCACTCCTCCTCACAATACAGGCCCCTCCCCCTCAGAATCTAAGCCCCTTCCATCACAATACAGGCCCCCTCACCCTCACAGGTCAATATCCCTCATCCCTCACAGGATAGGTCCCAACTCTCACTTCAGCACAAGCCTCTCATTCTCATAGAGGTGGTGGCAGAGAAGCTCAGGTGACCATTGGCTCGAGTTTGCAGACATACTTCAGGTGACTGTGGGATGAGCTGTGAGTAGAATACCAGGTAACCTGGGTTGAGCTGTAGACAAACAGCCAGCTGAATGTTGACTCAACTGTGCACACAACCCCAGATCCCTCTTCTCCCTGCCCCTAAATGGCAGAGTCCTCCTCCTCCCTGTTTGCTCTGAGAATTGCCCCTTACCCCCCAAACACAGAAATGAAAAGAAAGCTCCTCAAAAAGAATAAAGCACTTTGGCCATGGAGTTTGGGGAATTATTAATTATTGATGTTATTAAGCCTAATGAGGAACTAGTCTTAAATAATTTATCTAATTCTATAGATTACGTTCCTTGAAATTCTCTACCATTCTCTCAACAACTAGTATAATTTTTTCATAATTGAAGCAATAATTTTTTCACAAGCATAATTTAAAATTCTTGCAGTGAGTAACATTTCCTTTGAATAAAGATCAGCCTTTGAAATCAAAACTCAACGTGAGTTATCTCTGCATGGTAGTAGGCATTGTTTTACAGATTTATCTAAAAATCACATGCCACATTCTAACCTGCCCACATATTTTATTCTCCAATTAGATATTCTTACATGAAAATCTAATGAATCATTCCTATCAGAGCATGAATCTTTTAAGATACTGACCTTTTCGTTTTATTTTGTAAATATATTTATAAAATAATTGTTTCAAATTCTATAGTAATCACAATTCTTTGGGGATTTCAGTAGTTTTAGAGTTATACCATCTCAAATAATGAGCTATAATTAAACTTTATTTTTTTAACCTAATAAAAATCTAGAAAGTACAATGGATAAGATATTTGCCTTGTATATGGCTGACAGGAATTCAATCCCCAGCTCCCCAAGTAGTTCCCCCAAACCCCACAAGGAGAAATCCCTGGGCACAAAGCCAGAAATAAATCCTGAGCACTGCCAGGTGTGACTTCTCAGAAAGAAATCTAGTCAATTCCATTTGGGGAAGTATACTGCTTCCAAGGCAGAGAGATTCTGTGTTCTCTCTAAATATAATCATACCCTATTGATGTGTTATACATAATGGTCACATATTTGTGCATTCATAACTTGTTGATAGAAACTATAATTATGTGCCTTATATGTTATTGCCATAGTGTACATTGTGCATTGGGTTTATGCGCATGCATTCAAGCTTGTTGACAGATATAATCATCACAAGCATCATATACTATTGCCCTAGTGTACATGTGTGCGGCCATGTTTGCGTGCATATATATTGATGGTCACTGACATGCACTCAGGAGGAAGTCATAGTGGGTCTCCAGTCTGTGACTGGTACCCTGGAGAGGAAACTGACAGGGAGCCTTGGAACTGGCCAGTCACTGTTGGGCAAGCTTCCTGGGGCTCTGGCAGGAGCAGCTCATGTCAAGAATCTGCTACCTCAACTCACAGTGCTGCCAAGTGAGAACCGAAGCCCCCTAGGATTAGGACCAAGGTGGTCCCAAGCCTCCAGTAAGGCCACTGTAAAAATATATTTCCATTCTATAACTTCCCCATAGGCAGGGGGTGATAGCTCAAAGATAAGACCACAAAATGTACCCTGTAAAGGGCAGAACCCTCTCTGTTCAGCTGAAACAGAGGATCTAAGTGGGTCCTAATGTTCCACCAGACAAGTACCCCCCTGACACAAAGTTGAGTCAGCAATAAGTTGGGACATCCACCATAAGCGTGATGTGATTTCTGATGTGATTTCTGTTCAAGTGGATGAAATGCTTGCATTATTGTATCACCAAATAAAATCCTTGAGTCATTGAAGCTTGTAAAGCCCTATATGAAACTGCTTGATAGCTTTAACTCGGAGTCCTTGTCAAGACTCCCTGATTGGGTGAGACTTGGACCTCGACTAGTTGAATAAACTCCCTTTTGCACCTTGCATTGTCGGAGGGTGGTCTCTACTCTCAAGCGCCCAACTTGGGTGGTCAACCTTGGAACCCTAATGGCCATTCCTGGAAAATCCAACAACAGGAATAAGTAAAATTTAGGTGTTTTGTTTTGTTTTTAATTCTTGTGGCTCAAAAACACATACCTTTTAGGCCAAACTGGGAGATAAATTGCCTGCCCTGGACTTGCTCAAACTGTCAGCAGGAAATGAAGAGCCCTGTCCCCAGGAGATGCACCCTGGGACCCAATCCAGCAGCGGAGGACAATGACTGTGAGGGTGTAAAAGAAGATAGAAATCACTACAGGGTTGGGTGACATTATAAAAGTATGGTGGGGGGGGGGGAAATTAGTGGGAGGGAAAATGCTGAGCCCCCAGAACAGAGAAAAGAGACCAAAGGTATTGTCATAAGTGATCTCCTTTTCTTGTTATTTATTGTACTATTTCCATGAGTACATTTGTTCACCAGAATCTCAGTTGGGCCTTCTTTCTGCAGAAGGGTCTCCAAATTCCTCAGGTGCCCACATTGTTTTCTGCTGAGCCTGTATGGCCTCGTTCTCAGGATATAAAATCAGAAGGAAGACCATGGGGCCTCCTCCTTTCCTGTGTCTACTACCTCAGCCCTCCAGCAACTACACTTTTAGTCTCTACCCACCAGGCTTCCTGTGCTCTCTGGGAACCCTACTTCTCTGGCCATAAATTGACCACACTCTGCCTCTCTGGTACCCTGGTGGGTGCTGTCCTTCAGTTCTGCTTGCATTCCTGTTCCTGTATTTGACCCCAAAACAGCAAACATTCACACACAAAACCACAGATACCTGATCACATCCCTTAGGAATCTCTTTCAACCCCCTGAGATTACCATAATCTGTTTCTCTCCCCCATGTCTCTCTCTCATAGGCTGATGCTGCTGAAAGATTGATGTGTTGCCAACCATTCAGACATCAGCAAATATGGTCTGAGCAGTCTGTTGACTTGAGCTTTGTAATTCTTATCTCTGAACACCTAAATTCTAGCATGTGTCAGACTACACTATGGCATGATAATTAATGATACCAACAGGACAGACACCCTGTTTCCTGTCCTGCCTTTGCTCATTGTGAAAGCACGTGCTGTGTTCCTGGTGGCTGCAGAATGGCGGCCCTGTCTCCCTAAGCCTACTGTGTGCATGTGTTTTGAGCACGGATCACTTTGTCACGTGCTGACAGTCTATTTATTATACAGAAAATACGGTCCATGTAGGGACCTTTCAAGGGCCCACAGCTGCAAAATCTAGAGTTTTTACAAAACTTCTGCTTATAAATGCAACTTATTTTGAAAATAAGTAATATGAAGAAATCATTTCTCTTCCCCAAACTACATTTCTTAATCCTCTGTCAAGCCAAGTACTGAATAACCAGGAATTTGGGGAGAGGAAGTTATAAGTAATCCATTAATTTCACAAACGTCTTTAACCTAATATGAATATTTAGACAAGCTTTTCATTAGTGGGTGGGATAAATTTTCTCTAAGGATTTTGTCTCTGAGTGCCTGTTGGTGAGCCATGTGAAACCATTTTGTGGTGGCTTTTATGGGCTTCTGGGCAATATATTGCCCTCAGAAGTCGCAGGGGTTTCTGTGCACAAGACATCATTTTCTGTTTCTGCATGCTGAGTGGCCTTGGGATGCCGAGAACAGGTGAGGGAAGACAACTCAGTAGTATTCTTGCCAACACTGGGAACCCTCTCACCCTCAGATACTGCCTTGCAAAGTCAGCTTGAACTCTGGGCAATTGAGGTGAAGTCTTGTTTGTTGTCTTCTCCTGAGAAAATTGGATTTTTATCTGTAGCAAAATGGGCATCAAAAGGGTTATAAAGTGGGCCGGTGTGCTTTGAGGATTCCAAGTGTTTTTTCAGAGCAACAATTCTAGGACTTGAATGCCGCCATTAATCAGACTCAAGATATACACAGAAAGTTCATCTAATAGGCTCTTCAGGAAAGCGCAGTCAGAAGAGGTTTCTCCTGGCTCTCCTTGACCACTCTGAGCTGGACTCATGGTCTGCAGTATCAGAATTAGAATCGCTTTGTCTTTGAGGATACTTGTTCTCGTCAAGAGTGAACAATTCAGATAAGAGCCAATGAGAATAGTGTTTCCTCTCACACATTTTTTGCTCTAATCGCCTAATCTGGGCAACCAGGCCACTCCAACAGTCTCTGAATTATGGAATACTCATCTCCTCTTTCCTCTGCTTTCCTCTGCATTGTTGCAGAGCCTTCAACTCACTTCAGATGTCAAGTATTCCAGATCTTCACAGCACATGTAGGAACAGCTCTGTGGGCTGACGGAAGCAGCAGTAGTCGCAGTACCACTCACAAGGGTCCGACCTCCATGTTCAAGACAGCAGCAACTCAACTATTCAACTACTCATGTGATACTGAACATGTATCACGTATCCCTGTTCCTTAGATACTTCTGAAATCTGATTGGTTAGACCCTAAAACTGATCAACCAGATCACATGTGCAAACGAGGGATCCATCATCAGTCTTGATCATCTGGCCCTTCCCCTCTCACTTTCTCCATAACATTAGTGGCCTTTGATCTTCTAAGAACCAATGTCTCCTATGGACTGTTTTGGGGTGAAGGAGGAAACCATTTCTGGCTGATGATGGAGCCTGTGCCTGGGAGGCAGTGAAGCCTGTGTCTGAGGATGGAGCCTGTGTCCATAAAATTATGACAGAACCCATGTCTGGAAAGTGATAGAGACCTGTCTGGGGACATGTCTGTAGCCTTTGTTCTGGGCCTTCTTTTTATAGATGTCTGTGAGATAGCAACTAAGAAGTGACAGAAAGGGCCTGACTTCAAAGCCCTAGGCAAGTTTTCTCTCTCAAGGTATTAAAGGGCTCCTCTTGCTCATAAGCAAAAGTGGGGCCTATTGGCTTACTCTACATGGCTCTTCAATGTGTGAACAGATCTGATGTCCATGCTCTCAAATAGTCAGCTCTGGGTACTGTCACCCATGTATCTTCCATATTGTGGTTGGTTAGCCATGTGTGGTGGAGCCTTGAAGGCCCATCCAGATGCTCTCAAGTCTACACTGCAAGTGAATAAGCTGCATAAGACGCCAGGACTAACTCATCCTCTGGTCTGTGCTTTGGACCACCTCTCCTCATCACCTGCCCAGCCCTACTCACTTCCTCAATCTGTGGCACAGTGGTTCTTGAGGTCACAGGGTGACCTGGCATCTCAGAACTATGCATGTCACCAGCAGCCAGATTACTCTGTGCTGTCCACCATTCCTTTGTCACTTGTCCTTACAGCTCATAGACTGTCCCCCACATCTAGGTAGTTGGGAATAATACTGCAGTAGCCAGAGGCATAGTCTCCTCAGGGCCCTGTCATGGCCCTGAGATGCATCACAGGATTCTGGTTTCACAGCTCCATCCTGGTTTCTTGTGCTGTGCAATGTCCACTTTTTGTTCCTTTCACATGGTTGCAGTTCTGCCTTCTCCCTCTGGCATCTTAGTGACCGTGTCTGTTGGCTGTCAGGGTAGCACCCATGGATTTTGCTCTGCCCATGGATTAAACATCTGTGTGTCATGTGGTAGGAACTTCTATCCATAGTTTCTTTTCCTTTTGCCTTTTTGCCCTAGATTGTCTGGGTTTATAATACATTTTAGTTTCCAACTCTTTATCAGAATCATGGCTTTGAAATATTTCTCATTCTATTGCCTCTCATTTTTTTTGACGTTTCCTTGACTACAAGAAGTGTTTTAGTTTGCAGTATTCCCATTTGCTCAATTTCCCTTTGCTGCACGTTCTTTGATGTCATTTCCACAGAAACATTACCAAGACCCATGTCAGGGAAACCTGCCACACTATTTCACTTGAGTAGTTTAAAGGTTTTCAGATTAACATGGGATCCATGTTGCTAAGTGATGAACTCGGGGTACAACTCCATTCTCTGCCTGTGCTCACCCATTTCTCCCAGGACCAACTATTCAGAAGAAACTGCCCATTCCCCCTACAGTGTTCTGGCTGCCTACCAACACGATGGCGGTCTGGGACTATGTCCCATTGATCTATCTCTCTCTTCACACTAGCACAGAACTCTAATGACATAGTATGAAATAGTAGGTTGAGTATTCCACAAACTCCAGTGAGGAAGAGATTTCCACGCCCCCAATCCAAGTCGGACAAGAGATGTACCGTATTTTCCGGCATATAAGACGACTTTTGAAACAAACAAAAAAAAAAGTCAACCAAAAATCGGGAGTTGTCTTATATGCCAAGTATATCCCGAAAAATGTTTCAATATGCCACTAAACAAAAATTGTCTGACTATTGCCACAAAACGCATTTTCCAACTCGATCCTGCACCAATCCCTGGCAGGCTGCTCAGACCGCCTCTCTAACTCAGCCAATCCAAGCAGGCTTGTGATGCATGCAAATGAGACAATGTTCTGTACCGAATCTACACTGTCAAAAGCCTGCTCAGATTGGCCAGAGTCAGAGAGGAAGTCTATGACAGTAGAACCTTTGAACCTTTGCTTGTTGGGATTGGCTCACTGTGGTACATACAGTTGCAGCACAGGAACGTTCTGTCTGATGCAGCGAATATAGGCCTAAACCTATGTTTCTACTGCAAAATTAGGGGGTCTTTTTATACGCCCGGTCATCTTATATGCCCAGTCGTTTTATATGCCGGAAAATAGGTAAGTCCGGTGGCTCTTCTGAAGCAGGAAACAATCCACACACGTGATTGGGAAAGAATAACAGGACAGGAATCCATACGGAAAGCTGTTCATCCACAAGCCAGCCTCTTCACCATGTACAATGGCGAGCCAAAATATCAGCTTCCCCTCCAGGCTTCCCAGGCCTTCTTTATTGGGAAAACAAAGCCCACCCCAAGAGTGGGGACTGGGCCAAGTGAAAACTGGCTAACAACAACAACTTAGCTTTGAGATGCAGTCAGAAATCAGAATAAGAGATGTCCCCCGACCTTCTTTTAATTTCTTAGAAGATTGTGAGTTTTGGCTGCTCACAATCGCTCATGGCTCAATATGAGGTTTAGAGTTGTTTTGTCTCATTCAGTAAAAAAAAACACTGACCGTTTTGTCCCTGCAGTGTGTGTTAAAATCTGTTGCAGAAGAGGGGATAAGAGAAAGAAATAGCACCTTGCTGTTGACATTCAAAAGCTAAGTCTGGAATAAGGTCATGGCTGAGCTACTAAATTTGATCAAGAGCTTTTAAGTGGCCTTTTCTGCAGGTTTCAAATTCCCTATCCTTTGGTACTTATTTATACATATTTTCCCTTTCAGGCTTGTCCAGGAGGTGTCTACTGGGGAAAAGTATGAGCTGGAGAGAGGCAAGGGAGGGTTGGGGGGGGTAGTGCTTCCTCCTAGCTCTGGGATTCACAGGAATGGGGGGACAACTCTGCAGAATTCACACACACACTTTCTCTGCCTAAAATTGCAGGCTGGGGTCTGGGGAAATGTTTAGAGGCCTGCAGAGGGCTGGAGCCAACTCAGATATGGGGACCATGTCTTACCTATGCTTCTAAAACAAAGGACCAGGGCCAGACAAAATGGAGAAATAGCACTAGAGAGGAAGAAGAGTCAGATGTGCAGGCAGAGCTGAGGTGAGCATACAAATAAATGAAAGCATGCATCCACCTCATGATTTAGCATCTAGCTTAAGGAAGCAGAGCTCAGAAAACAATCCATTTCCCAAAGCCCCCAGAATTGAATTAAATCTTCATCAGACTGCTTGCTCCTCTCATCCACCTAGGTTAAGGTTCCTTAACTGTGTGGGTTGTTTTAGGTTCAAAGACCCTGGGGCTTGCTTTTAACTCCCCTGATTTTAAAAATATTCAGCTGCAGTGAGCCCACAGCTCCTTCAGCACTAGGAATGAGCCTGTAGTGCGTTCACTGTTCTCTCATTATTCTCCCCTGAATCAGACACCAGGTTGTCCCACAGAGTTCTGCCAGCTGGGAGGTAACTGGTTTCAAGACTTTCTTGAGAAGATTGGGACAAGAATCTGGGGCCAAAAATACCCACAAATTTTCTAGAAATACAGTCTTGAAAGGAAAGCATTATCCTTCCAGGATCCAAAGCATCTGAAAACAATCATTCCAGCGCATATATCATGGATTTTTACATGCAACTTTCAGTCCTGATGACACAACTACATTTTAATCAACTTTGCTGTCTAGGCCTTGCCTAAACACCTGCATGCAAGAATCCTATGTCGTGAAAGCACATTCCTGAGGCCAAGCCCCTACCTGCAGCACTCAGAGTGAGTGTGGCTGGAAGATGGGACTATGGCCATAGTTTCTCATGCTGGCAGTGTGTCTTTGTCCACTTGCTGTTCACTGGCACAGCAGGGACAGCACAGTGGAAAAAGAGCCCCAACAGGCAGTGTCACTGCTGCTTCTTGATTATTCTTAGCCCAGGTAGCCACTCTCTCTCTCTCTCTTCCTTTCTCTCTTTCTCTCTCTTTCTCCTCTGTCTCTATCTTTCTATTTCTCCCTTCCTTTCTCTCTCTCTTTCTCCTTCTCTCAGTCTCTAGCTCTCTATTTCTCTCTCTGTTTCTCTCTGTGTCTCCTTGTCTCTGTCTCTCTATCTCTCTGTCTGTCTTACACATACACACACACACACACACACACACACACACACACACACACACAAACATTCCAGGAGCTGAGAATGTGGGTGGCCTGAGCTCTGATCCTTTCTGGAGACAGATGTGGGACCATCCTGTGGGGTGGGGACAGGAAAAAGCCTGGGAGTTGTGTGGCCCAGGTTCAGGAGCAGAAACAGGCCCTTCCCTGTTGCACTGGAAAATGAAGCCTCCTATTCAGGTGGTGGGACAGAAGTCAAGGATCAGGTGCCACAGAAAGTCACAGATGTGAGCTATAAATCAAGGACATATCAAATACAGATCAAGGACAGGTCAAGGACAGCCTATGACCAAGTTTGGCTCTTAGAGATCAGCTAGAGATTCGGAGGATCACTGGTAAGACAGATATTGATTGATGTCATCTCTAGAGAGAAGAAGGAAGCAAAGAAGAAAGGATGGAGAGATGGAGGAAGGGAGGGGGAGAGAGGGAGAGAAAAAAGGAGGGAAGGAAAGGTAGAGTTGTGGTGTTGCTCGTTCTGTCACTAGACTTCCATCAGCTGTCCTTCTGCACAAATATCTTGAATGTCCCTTGCGTGGTAATGACTGTGCTAAGTAATAAGGACAGAGTTAAGCCTGGGACATGTGAGTGGATGAATCACAGCATCATAAATTCAATGATATCTTGAATCTAGAGGACAGACTTTAAGTATTTTATATATGGCTTTTTAATACTTAGCCTGTTGTATTTTATAAGCGTGTTTCTCAGTTGCTTTACATTTTCCATCTGGAAAGTGTTGTAAATTTTTATACTTAAAACAAAACAGTTTGAGAGCTCCTCCAGAAGAGATTTGAGGATATCATTTTTTTTATATAAGTTGCTAGGGTTATTCGAGTGTAGGGCTCATCTTGGAACTCATCTTGGGTGGGTATGTTTTGGGAGGGGGTGAAGATATTGTATCAGCAGATACTCTCTGTTTCCGGGACAAAAGAATGAACTATTACTGGGATAGAGAGCAAAGGGATGGCTGCAGTTGGAGGAGGCAATACTTCACAGGAGCCCATTTGCTTTCCATCCTCACCATCCCACTTCTCTCCTGCATTGCAGGGTCTTATTCTCTATGAGCTGGTGTCTGGTTCTCAAGTCAGTCAGATCATAGATTGCTGGACTATTATACCACCCATCACACTCAGTCCTCCATACCGCTGTGTGGTGTATTATGTGGTGTATGCATATCTTTGCCATGTCCTGTGCGTATGTATGGTTGTAGCATGTAGTATATGTTTACATGCCATGTTTGTGGATGCGTGTGTAGTGTGCGTTATGCATATGTGGCATGTTTGGGTTGCAGTATGACATGCAGTGTATGCATGTGTGTTTAGGTGTGCATTGTACACACGTGTTGAATCGTGCATCTGTTGGGTGGTGCGTGCCATGTGGCGTATGCATGTGTGTGGAATGCAGTGTGTGCGTATTATATGGCGTGTATCCTGACTGTATGGCGTGTATCCTGACTGTGCGTATTATATGGCGTGTATCCTGACTGCGGTATTGTGTTGTGTGAAATCTGCCATGTGTGTGAAATGCAGTGCGTATATATGCAGTGCATTGTCATGTGCATGTATGTGGGACACAGTGTGTATGTGTGTACAGTGTGTGTAGCACGTGTTGCATGCAAGTGTACCTGCCTCCAGAGCTGGCTTGTATGACTAGCTCTCCTGGACTGGACCACTCAGCATTCCTGCTTCATTACATAAATGCCCCAAGTAGAGCCATTGGCCCCAATGGCTGTTCTCTATCATTTAGAGGGAATCCTCCATGGGAACCCTTCCTGCTGTAGGGCACAGAGCCCTCCCTGACATGGGTAGTTCTGGGGTATGTGAGGTTATTCCTCACATTCAGCCCTGGCTCTGAATCCCCTGATGATCAATGACCTGGAGCCATTTTTCATGTTCCTGCCAGCTCTAATCTCTTGAGACACGTCTGTTCAGACCTGGGCTCACTGTCCATGGCCTCATGATGCTTTGCCTAGAGTTAAGGAATATATGTGTGTTGGAATTGAGCCTATTAGCACTGTGTTGGTCCACTCCTTGGCCATGGAGTTTTGCAGTGTGATGTCATTCCATTGTCCACTCCAGAAACACCCCCCAGCCTGTGAGGTGCAGAAACCCCCTAAGCCACAAGCATCATTCTCCCACTCTGTGGAGCCCAGGCTTGCTCCTGTCCCTTCCTGCTCTGTGGCATTGTCTTTGCCTCCCAGCTAAAGGACAACATCATCTGTCATTCTGATATTGATTAACTTGTGTGCCACAAAGTGTCTGAAAGTTTTCTGGGAAACCCCATACAAGTGGGAATGCTGTTGGGCAGTAATTTTGGAGAAGAAAGAAGCTACTCATGGCAGGCAGTGAGTTATCAGTAGAAGAGGCCGTTTGCAGAACGCTGACCTGATAACTTTGATCCAGTAAATACCATATTTGCCGGCATATAAGATGACCGGGCATATAAGACGACCCCCTAATTCTGCAGTTAAAACATAGGTTTAGGCCTATATTCGCTGTATCAGACAGAACGTTCCTGTGCTGCAACTGTATATACCACAGTGAGCCCATCACAACAAGCAAAGGTCCAAAGCTATACTGTAATAGACTTCCTCTCTGACTCTGGCCACTCTGAGCAGGCTTTTGACAGTGTAGATTCAGGTCCAGAACATTGTCTAATTTTCATGCACCAAAAGCCTGCTTGGATTGGCTGATCAGAGAGGTGCTCCGAGCAGCCTTGCAGTGACTGGTGCAGGATCGAGTTGGAAAATTTGTTTTGTGGCAATATTCAGACAATTTTCATTTAGCGGCATATTGAAACATTTTTTCGGGATATACTCGGCGTATAAGACGACCCCCGATCTTCGGTTGACTTTTTTTTTGTTTCAAAAGTCGTCTTATACGCTGGAAAATACAGTACTGATGCAGCACTCACCGGGCTTTTCCTGCCAATGTACCTCTGTCCATCAGGGGGCATAGCTGTGGCATTCTCCCACAGAGGATCCTGTCGCACTTGAGGTGGGCGTACTCCTCCCCCTGCAAGTGCACAAAAAGCTAATATTGGCCCTTAGCTCTCTCTCCATCAGAGTTCTTCGTGCCTTTGTTCCACAGAAGTGGAGTTCAGGAATCAAGAGGAAATGTGTTCTTGCATGTGTTCACCTGGTTATGTGCTTTTGCTCCCAACTCTCTAACTGCTCAAAACAGGTTCCCATAACTCTGACGTTGGCCATGAATCTTCTCCAAGCTGCTGGCTCACAGGCAACACCAGTGGGAGGTAGCGGCACTTCCTCCCTCCCTCCCTCCCTCCCTTCTTCCTGGCTCAGGAGAGGCTCAGATTCTTGAGGGAGTGAGAAGCGGGGGAGGTCAGGGTGGGAGGGAGGTCTAGAAATGGAGAGCTTGTAGACTTGGGAGTGGGGACAGGATAGCAGAGAACTGTCCCCGGCACCTCTCTCATCCTCCGCCAGTCTGAGCAATTCCTCCCAAATGCCACGGATACGTGTGTCTGCTTGTACGGTGAGGCTGTAAATGCAGACGCATACAGCAATTCGGGGAAGCCTTCAAGTGTTATTTGATTTCTAATTATGTGGCATTTTCTGGTCTGCTTACTGGGAAACAGCATTCGAAGCAATATTTGAGTTTCCTATAGCTTTCCCGAGGAAAAGTTCAGGATGGTCTTGTGATTTGTGGTGTAGATCTAGTAGAGAAAAAACTAGGAAGTCTAAGGAATGACCTTGAGGGGAGTCTTTGTATGGCGAAGGTCAAACTCACATTTCCAAGAGTAAGAGGCCTCCCTAGTGTAAGGGTCCTCCAGTACATACACTCATACATTTCGTCACTCATAAATAACACATATGAACACACGCGCAACACACGTGTGTCTGCACATGCATACATGTTTACATGGTCTCACTCACAATATGCATGTGTTTACAACATACAACCATGCTCACATGCACTCAGATCTACACATTCACAGCATACAGGCTCACACAATACACATGGCAAGGGCACATGCTTAGACATATTCTCAACACAAATGCACTCATAAATGTACAGACTTACACAAATGCACGCACACTTACACAACCCCACGTGTGTGCTCTAGCTGACACTGAGATTTGCAGGGGAGGCTTGAGAGCAAGTGGGTAGTTGTAGGGGATTTCACAGGTTTGTCCTGGCATTTCTGTGGGAACGTTAGCAAGGGCTCTGGCTGTGGAGAACAGTGGCTGTTTCCCAGGGCAGAGTGGGAGCCCCGTGCCAGCCTTGGCTTCCTTTTACATTCCGGTTAGAAAGCAGAGGGAGTGAACTTCTCTCTGTTGCTGCCTAGTCATAGAGTTACTGGTGCAGGGAAGAACCAAATGGAGAATTGCCTGCAGATCTATACAGGTCAGGAGCTTTTGCTCACTGGCCTGCTGTGGACCTGGGATAGAGCACCCACCCACCCAGAGACAGAAGATATATTCAGGGCTTTGGACTAGATAGGAGCCCAGACAGCTGCATAGTATTCCATTACGTTTATATACCACAGTTTCTTTAGCCACTCATCTGTTGTCAGGCTCTGGGTTGTTTCCAGATTCTGGCTAATGTAAATAGCACTACAATGAATATAGGCCTGCAGAAGACTTTTTTGTATTGTGTTTTTGTGTTCCTAGAGTATATCCCTAGAAGTAAGTTGTTAGAGAAATAACTTCACTGACAACTGCCATGACAATGGTAGTGAGTGAGAGAAATAGAATGCCTGTCTCAAAGACAGGCAGGCAGTGGGGGAGGAGGGAGATGAGGGGGCATGGTGGTGGTGGGCATGGCACTGGTGAAGGGGGGGTGTTCTCTTTTATTACTGAAATACAACTACAAACATGCTTGTAATCATGGTGCTTAAATAAAGATATTTAATTTGAAAATAAAAACTGTTCTCTTTCAGACAGTCACTTCCTTATTAGCAGAACTTGATGGTAAGCATATCGCTTTAGAAGCCTCTCTGACCATATCAAAGGCTGGGAGACTCTTACATTACTAAATATAAATCTTAGTGCGTGGTAAGTATTTTTTTTATTTCAGGAACTATAAAACTGCTTTGAAGAAGAGGAAACTCATTATAGGGAACTTTGGATGTACGAAATTACGGGAAAAACATATCTTTACTGAACACTTAAAAAATAAAATAAATAATCATTTTTTAAAGGAGCTCAGGCCAGACAATGATGGAAGCTCTGGGCCTGCAGGGGGCGCTACTGTGCACCACCTTCTTTCTTCACTTCGCTTCCCTTCCTGCCCACCCACCCACAAACCTGAAACCAAGAGCCAGGAGGTCGTGCCAAGGCCGCGTGGAGAGCCAGCCTGTCAAAACATTGTGTGCTAAAATGTGAGTGACCGAATGCCTTGCCAAATCCTTCAAGCTGATCTGAGGACAGGAGCTTGGATTTTAACCCCAGGTTAAATATGCCTGAAAACCAAGCACTCGTGAGCTGTTGGGAAGGTAGATGGTAGCATGGACGTACTGGTGCCAAAGTGGCCACTTTGCAGGTGGTGCTGGCTGGAGCTTCCCTGAGTCCTGGGAAGTCCGCACACCTCTCCATTGCCATGTTTCTAAAAATGATAAAGTACTTCGTTCCTCCGGAAAATAAAGTAATTAGAGGTCTTTAAATGAGGCTCTGAGTCTTGTTTTATTAATAAAGTACTATTTTTCTTCTAAGAGTAATTATTCTGGGCATTTGCACCCTCAGCCAGCATCCATCAGGAAGGAGCGAGCTCCCGCATGGCCGCCTTTATTCCGAGTGATTTATTGTGAGCGCCCAATGTACTTCTCCAACATTGCAAGCTTGAGCAGAGCCATGAAGCCAGAAAACGTAATTTGGAGATTTATTTTTCCATCGGATGAAATTTCGAGTCTGCTCTAAGCAGCTGAAGTGGGGGGAAGGACGGCCCTTCTGGTTCATGATCACCATTGGCACCTGCTTGGTTGGGAGCTGTGGGCACAGATGTGGTTTTAAAGCAGCACACAAGCTAAGGGGCTGCTTCTCTGTAAAGTAATCAGCCATAGAATGCCCATCACATCTTCGACACTCCTTTCTGCTCCCACTTTGAGGCGCCTCAAATCAGCACTGACTGGCACAACTTGTCATTGCCTGGCAGTGGTTGGCATGGACTGGTGCTGATTGGCACAATATGGTACTAGTCGGCACAGACTGCACCAGCTGGAACAAGTTGGCATCAGCTGGCATAGGCTGGCATATGTTTGGCACTGACTAGAACAGATTGGCACTGAGTGAGCTATTACTGTTGGCACAGGCTGTAACTGGGCCAACAATGATGAACTGACTGGTACTGTTGACTTATGTCATAGCCTAGCTCTGGTGGGCACATCCTGACACCTGCTAGCAAAAACTGGCAGTGATGGGCACATACTAGCACTGTCATGGGTTGGCACCACCTGGCATTGACTGGCATGTATCTGTACTGATGGCTCTACGTTGGCACAGACTAAAATAGGTTGGTACTGCTGGGCATTACCTAGCACTGGCTTGCACTGAATGGTACTGGTTGGTAAAAAAGCTGGCACAGCTGACATAGATTGGGCCATGTGGACCTAGATAGCTCCAGTTGACACAAGCTGGCATTAGCAGGTGTGAGTTGGCATTAGCTTGCACAACCTGGCATTAACTGGTACCATTTGCCATGAAAGGCACCAGTTGGCACTGCCTAACACTAGTTGTCAACACAGGTTGACATTGCTGGCACCAGGCAGGAAGGCAGAGCTTAAGAACTTTTCTCTCCAGATCCCTCTGGTGGCCTCCACATCTGGCATGAGAGAACCTTTTGCTCTCAGATCCTGGGTGCTAAGCCACTGCAGCAGCCCTAGGTATGTTCATCCAGGTGGACACAGAAAAAGCAACTGGAAGTGGTGCCCTGGGGAACCAATAGATTGATCAGCATTGCCACTGAGTGCTCACAACTGGGCAGTGTCCACAGGGTACAACATAAGATACCTCCTCTCCCGCTACTATACCCAGGGGACCTGCCCACAGCCTTCATGGGAGCTTCAAGGCTCTTCCCAGCCTCCTCATCAACAGTCCTGGGGCTGTCAGGCCCTTCTAGCTCCTGTGGACACTCAGTGTGTCCGAGAACCTGGACGCCCTCATCTGCAGTCACCGCTTGAACTATGTCTCCCAGCCAGGAACATGGTCTGCATTTCCCTGGGCTACAGCATGCTTGTGTTAAGGTAGCTGAACACCTGAAGAGTGTCTCCCCTACCATAAAATACCCCCACCATGGAATTGCAAGTGTGGTCTTGGGGTGTTTCCTGGCAATAGGATGTTCAAAGTTCCACTGGATGTCCAAGTCCCACTCCCCACCTCCCTGCTAGACTTTAACAAAGGACTCAACAAAGCAAAGGGCCAATCCATAGACTCTGTGTCCTTCACTCAGATCCTGTGGGCTCCTGACCAGTGTACAGGCTGCAGATGGCTACCTGATAGAACAGCCTTTCCCAGCCAGGGCCACAGGAAAGATCCACAGGATGAGACCTGGGGCAGGCTGGTAGGATGGGTGGGCACAGGAAGGAGACCAGGCTGGAGGGGACACTGAGCAAGTGATGTTGGAGCTCTCCAAAGTGGAAGGACTCCATGCTTCCAGCATGTGCCAATGTTTCAGGGCCAGTGTCTATGGACACAAAGTGTTTGCTTGGCCACACTGTGCAGGGATCAAGGGCCCCATCACACAAGGCTCCCTGCTCTGCGGTTGCAGCAGAAAGCCCTCTGCAAAGACCTAGCTGCCTCTTCCAGTGCCATGGTTAAACCATAGCTGATTATGGTGGCAAACCCCTGGTGTTGGACAGAATTTATGACAGGTCATGAACAAAGAGTCTCTAGCTGCCGGAAAAACTCCCTGGAATCAGCTTAGCTCTTCTTCTCAGCTCTCCTTTTCATGCAGAGGCTGCAAGAACTCCTTAAAACACTCCAGAGAGAAGGAGGCGGCTTCCGAGTTCTTTCAGAGAGAGCTGAAAATATCTGGCTAGAAACGAGAGCCCACGCTGCAAGTCTGGTTCCTGGGAGGCTAAGTATGGTCGCCACTTTCCTGAGCTGTGTCATAAGAAAGTGCAGAAGCTTATTGGGTTCTTTCCTGCCGACTGCCTTCCTCTGTGACCTGAAAAGATCACTATTGTGCCATCTGAACCATAAAAATGTCTGATGCCACAGCCCCACTATCTCCCAGCAGCCCAAGACTCAGCCCAGCACCTCTCTGAGCTCAGGACCAACTAGACAAAGAGAGCCCACCTCGTTCCTGGCCATGCAGCCTGAACTAAAACTGACCCCAGAGAGCTTAGCACCTTGGTGCCAACCCAGCAAGCCCCAGTACCTGGACAGTGAGAGTATGAGTGTGGACCTGACCTTCCTGGAGTCAGGCGTCTGTTCTGTGTGACCTCATCTAATACACTCCTCGGTCCAGCCTGAGCAGAAGCCCCACAGCATTTAATGTTTTTGAAGCAATCTGCTGAGGATTAAACCTGGATTTCCAGAGATATGGAAGAGCTTGCGCTGATGGACCCAGGGACTTGAGAAGTAATCGAAGATAGTCCTGCGAACCGCCCCCCAACTCTGAGCTGGAAAAGCAGAGTAAACACATCCGCTCAATGACACGAGTGCTCCCTCCACACCACTAGGTTGTCCCTTGTGCGTGCGTGTGCGTGTGTGTGTGTGTGTGTGTGTGTGTGTGTGTGTGTGTGTGTGTGTGTGTGTTGAAGGCCTCATCCACCTGTCTGCCTCCCGGCCTGCATGCCAGAGGTACTTCCAGCTCCACTCTGTCTCCTCTTCTCCATCCTCCCCACCTGTGTCTGAGTTTTACGGTGGAGGTTCCAAGAGTAGAGTCTGAGCTCAGATCATTGGGGGGACCAGACCAGCAGGTTGTGGGGGCCAGGTCTGTACCCCATTCCTAATATCAAGGACCCACATAGATCTCAAGTTGTAGGGTGCTGTGAGCTGTTGTGTTTCGGATGTTGTGGGCTATTGTATTCTGGGGTCTTGTGGGCAATTGTGTCTTCAGATGTTATGGATTGTATTTTGGGGGCTGTCAGTTTTGGGATGTTGTAAGCTGCTATTGTATGGACCTCTTGCTTTAAGGTACTGTGAACTGTCATCTTTAGGGCACTGTGTTTTAGGATGCTCTGGCCATGAACCACTGGTGTTTGGAGGGACCTCTATGGGGAGGGATGCTTCCTTGCAGAATTTGTGCTTTTTTGTAATCACTGCAGGGTTGAGCTTAGCTGCAGAAGGAAGGAACGAAGCAGTGTTTCATGAGCACGAGCACAGTTCCCTTCTGCACCCTACCAAGAGAGGCCCAGCAGAGGAAGAGTTAACTCTCCCAGTCCCCACAGCCTGCTGATCCTGGGCTTCACTTAATGGAAATCACTTTTCCAAGGCACCACACAGAGTTCTGAAACCGGGTTCAAGGTCAGCCAGCAATTCCAAGAATAATAAATTTGCAATTTGTACTTTCCTGACCTCTAGAAATATTTTTAGGTGTTTGAGGCCAAAGAAAACAAAGCAGTTCTCTGAAAGGAGAAGGAGTGGCCTGCTGATCCAGGAGGGGATTATCTGATAATTGGGTAAATACGCTGTTATTGATGTCAACGGGAGGATGTGCCCAGACACACTAATGGACCTAGGCTTAGCGCTAATCCTGAAGAAGGCAGCACCACGCCAAAGAGCCCCGACCATTTCCCTCCGTTGAGGCCCCAGCTGGGGTCTCAGTCCTCCTCTTGCGATGGATGCTGGTCCTGCCTGCACCTCCCAGGACGGTCCTCAGACCCGGCGGACTCCCCACTCTGACTTCTTGTGGCTCACTGCAGACGAGCTTGAGGACATGGGCCCAGAAGCCAGGAACCCTGTGTGGGAGCAGAATCAGCAGCCCCATCAGTGGCCTCACTCGATGCTGCCACTTCTTATGTGGGCCAAGGACGAATACAAGACTACTCAGCCCTGTGCTAAAAGCTACACTGTCTGTGTCCGTCTGGGAGTCTAGAATCTGCTGTCAGCAGCAACAACTGGTGGGAAGAGGTTCCCAATTACCATGCAGGACCTCTGTGTCCCCTCCTCTTTGCCCAGCTTCCCCTTTAGAGCGAGCATATAACCTGCATTGGGGTAGTCATTGGCTCTTGGATTCTTCCATCCAGCAATGAGTTCTTGGATCTGTCCCTGCCAGGAGGCCAATCCAGTGATCACTGGATCATAGCAACCAGCAACGCTTACCACCTTCCTCCTGATGGTGAGGATGCAAGAGAGATGGCTGTGAGGCATCTATGATGTCACAGTAGCTGAGAATGGAGCACAACCCTGTGGCCTCTGAAATCCAGGCTTGTTCTGTAGGACACTCATTTCATCCAAACACCCTCTCACTGGATTGGGGGCAGTAGCTGGGCACTTGCAGTTCAACCCATAAGGCATCGTTGCTGCCTTGGATGGTGTCTCTGGTGATGGAAGGGGATGCTTCATGGAGGTGGGAGCTAGTGAACATTGCTGCCTGCCTGAGCCTAGGATACTGTTCCACTAGCGGCTGCTACCATCCAGTCACCAGGAGATTGTGCCATCCATCATGTGCAGAAGCAGCCACTTACCTGCTGAATTGTCAGTCTTCTGCTTCTAAACACAGATGAAATAGAGTTGACTTTTAAATAGATGTTCATGGTTTTTGATAAAACATTTTGTTCCAGCACAATAAGCACCACTTATCATGCTGTAACTGGGTATGCCTATAACTGGGCTCCACCTCCTGACCAGGATCAATTGATCAAATTACCAGAGTTTCGATCTCCTCCTAAGTCATGTGATGGTCACCAGCATAAGGGTCTCGGCATTTTCACTGCTGTCACCCACATCGAAACACTATACCACCGCAATGCCCACCCCAGCTGCCCAAATCAGGACTTGATCACATCTCACACAGACCAACTGTCTACATTGGCCTGGGTGGCATTGTGGCATCATGAGACCGGGTTAGTGCAGAGAAGCAGGTCCCAGGGAAAGTGGAGGGGATGTCTGAGTGTGATGTTGGCTCGGTGAGACCCTTCAGACCGGGCTGTGCACCATGAAAGTCTACAGACACTTGTTTCCCTTAGGGAGTGGCAGAAAAGGTGAGTCACTGTTTTCCTGTGCAGATATCAGGTGGGCTGACTTAGGTCCCCCATATGGGATCAAGGACTAAGTAGCTGCAGTATCATCTCTTTTATTGAGCCATTGCAGCAGCAGCAGCAGCAGCACTTCAAGGCAAGATTTTTATTCACGATTTTATGCTGTGAAAAATGTGACTGAAAACACCATGAAAGGCTGTAAGCACTAACCGGGATGTCAATGTGTTTGACAAAATCTTTTTCATAATCACCCATAAAATGAGAGCAGCAAGTTCATCTTTAAGTCAAATGATCAACAACAAAGGTACATGTTTATCAATCATGTGTAATGTCCATAAGCACTCTAATACAGCTCTGGTATCTGCTCTGGTCACCACAAGCCATGGAGTAGGGAATGTTTTGGGGCCACCAAGGAAGAAGGGACTTGGGCTCCATATCCCATCCATGCCGAGCCCCCTCTGCCATCATCCTGCAGTCTGACTTGAGCCCTTAGGACCCCTCACAAGTGACCTCTGCCCCCAGGGCCGGATGACCTGAGTGAGCCCGTGAGAGCATCATTTTCTGACTCTGGGGAGAACAAGCACTTCCCACCTCCTAAAAACAGGTGAACCCTCTGTAGCTTCCTGTCCCTATGAGGCCTGCACCACCTTTCACAGGGTCAGCGAATAGGTTAGTGCATCCACTACTAGAATCAAGAAACTTTTCTTAGAGACAGGGACAGAGGATAGCCCTGCAGTATGTTAGGAGTGGCTGGAGTGGGTACAGAGGATGACCCATTATGGGGACAGAGGACTGTCCTTCAGGGTACTTGAGGTGGTCTTGAGAGGGGGCAGAGGATGGCCAGGTGTGGGGACAGAGGACTGCCCTACAGGTGATGACCAAGAACCTCCCACCTCAGGTGTCTGGGACCCAGGATTGCAGTGGACAGCGGTTAAAGGGCTCTGGTAGGCTGAGTTCTGACCAAGTGAGAGGACACAGCACCCCTGCCCCTTTGCTCTGCCACTTACAAAGAGTCAGTCCCATGAGAGCTGATGGGACACTGCACAACTGTGTTATGTCATGCTTAATTCTAGAGCTAGCTGGCCTGAATCAGAGCTTTTTTCCTTTGGCTGTCTATCCTTAGGGTCCCTTCTTCCCCATGAGTCTCCTACCTCCACATCTTCCACAGGCTTCAACCAGGCCCTCTGTAAGTCCCTCAGACAGATGCTCTCTCTGTGTGCAGTGTATGCAGCAAACCAGGGTCTTGGTCCTGTTATGATTGGGGCTTGCATACCCTGTCCATTTCCCAGTGGGGAGCAGGGACCTTGTCCCAGAGCTGACACAGATTCAGTGTCACGTGGTCACCTGTTCTCCCCACTCTAGGGTCACTGCAGACAGCATCCCCAAATGCCCAGGAAGCCCCAGGCTCATAGTCACAGCTCTCCCCATCACACTGGGGCCCAGAGCCTGGGACAGGTCCTGATGACAGTGAATAGAAGCAAAAGAGACAGGACAGGTAGGGAGGGTCGGGAGGAGGTAGACTGGGCTTTTTGGCCAGGAAGGTCAGGATTGAACACAGGGGCAATGAGAGGTAGGCAGTTTCCCGGGAGGGTTGGGCACTATCTACTGGGCACAGAGACACCAATTCTCAGTTCCCAACTCTCAATCCTCCCAGCGGGCCATTTTCTCAGTGACTGGGAGGATGTTTCTGTCCTTTAGTCAAAAAAACAAAAGGCTCCCGTAAGACCTGACTAGTTACTCTAGCAGAGGGTTGAGCAGTCAAATATGAACCAACAATGGCAGACTCTGAGGTTAGACACCTGGCACAGGTGGGGTTAGGTCTGGTCCCACAGAAGACTCATGAGCCCTCTGTGGCCCATGAGCCTGCTGGCACTATGTCTCACGCATCATGTTGGTAATGGTCAATGGAGAAAACAACCCAATAAGCACATGAGCACAGCCCTGGTCTTAGCTGATGTTTTGTCTTGAGCCAGGCCCTGATGATGGAACAGTGGATTGTGAGTTCTGCAATGTGGCCAAAGCCACACATCACTCAACCAGTAACTGTTTACTGACAGCACGAGGTAGGCCTCCCCTCAGGCCTGGATGTGGCTCTTGATGCTGAATACCAAGTAGTATATGACCATGCTGATGACTAGGGCCAGCACCTCCGTGAACACCCATGGCTCATTTCAGGTACCCCGATGGTCAATGTTGACTAAGTAAAGGAGGATGATGGTGGAAAGGTCTTCATTATTTCTTTGGGCCTTCCTCAGCAGACTATAGTGTTGCAAGTCAGCCCCTCTATAGGACTCCTCATCAAAAAACTGGTAAGTCCCTGCTTGTGCTCTCTTGTGGTCCAAACCCTTGATATGCCTCCTCCTAGGAAGCTGAGTCATCCCAAGTTTCAGTGCCCTGAGCAGAGAACTGGAGGGACACATGAATGTACGTTGACCCCTCACTCTGCAGAAGGCCTACAGATAGGAGGCATCAGACAGGACCTACTCTCTCTCTCTCTCTCTCTCTCTCTCTCTCTCTCTCTCTCTCTCTCTCTCTCTGTCTCTTCCAAAGCTCTCACTGCACCAGAAACCTCATCACTCAGGCTTTCCTTTCTTCTTCCTTGCTCCTCTTATGTCTTCTCCTGACTTGCACTTTTCGTCTTTCCTTCTTCACTTGAGATGTCCTTATATTCACCAAGTCTCATATAGAGCAAACTCCCTCTGCATCCTCACCCTAAACTTCCTGCCTCTTCCTGTCTGCACTCGTCCTTTCAACTCAGTTCTTCTCTGAAGTCGCCTTCACTCTATCTTCTTGCATCTCCAGAAGCTGAAGAACTCTACTAAAGTCTCCCCACCCTACCTAAATGCTCACTTGCACTGGGAACTACTCTGCTTCTGGGAAGTCAGCACTCAGTTGGGTACTTGGTGCCCCCCTACTTCCTTCCACTCCTATGAGCTATGGCCATGGTGTCCACCTTCCTTGCCTGTCTCTCCAATGCTTATTCTCTTTGCACAGGGATAACATGCCCTGTAAGGTAACTTACCTTCCCCCAACTTCTTGCTTCCCTAACCTCTTCTTTTCAGATGTTAATCCCACCTGGATGATCAGACCCAACCGCACTTGGGATGGGACAGGCTGTTTTAAATAAAGAATAAAAGAGTCTGGCTGGAAGGAAGCAGGAGAGAAGCAGCAAAAAGCAGACTAGAGAGAGGGGCAGCAGAAAGCTTAGCAGAGAAGCAGATGTGAGGAAAAGCATATGGCAGAGAAAAGCCTGAGAAATAAAGCAAACTGACTCTTATGAAACTTTAACTGGCTGCTTGTGAATTATTTCTCTGCCCTTATCCTGCGTCTTCAGATCCATCGGCCAAAGGAGCCAGAGGTGCCGTGCCGTGCCTGGGGCAGCCTCACCCAACATGTGGACTTTATATTTTATAATTTAATCTACAATGCCTACCACAGTTTTCCTTCCTGTCCAGCTTTTCAGGGAACAAATTTGCTGAGTAAGAACAAGTGACCTCACTTTCTGACTTTGCTTGGACTCACATTTGTGCCTGACTGAGACCTTCCACCTGTCACACACAGAAGCTGCCATGTTGTCAAACATAGTTTGTGATGAACCCCATGAGAAACTGATGTTCTCGGTCACTTTATGGGTCTTTTTTTTGTGGGGGGGGCACACCCGGCGGTGCTCAGGAGTTACTCCTGACTGTCTGCTCAGAAATCGCTCCTGGCAGGCACGGGGGACCCTATGGGACACTGGGATTCGAACCAACCACCTTTGGTCCTGGATCGGCTGATTGCAAGGCAAACGCCGCTGTGCTATCTCTCCGGGCCCCACTTTATGGGTCTTATGTTCATCTTTCTGAAGCCAACTTGCACTTGAGAACATGAGTGACGTGAGCACCTGCTGTGGTCGGTGTGGTGACTGAAGGGTTCCTCAGTGAACCTGAGTGGTGTGCATAGGAGATGTAGTGTGTGGGTATGATCTCATATCTCTTTGTGCATAGTCACCACGAGGAGCTGAATTATGTCCTCACACATTGTATCAGAGGAGAACTGTAGAAAGGGTGCAGATGGTGGCTTGAATGCTCAGGAGGGCGATTATGTGAGACATTTCTCTTTCCTTATGGTGAATCTGGGTGCGGATTTTTCATGTAATGACAAGTCACCTTCACCACTGGCATGTGGGAAAGTTAAGCAGAGAGCCATGTTTTCAGAGTCAAGTATGTGCTCCTCACAGCTAGGAAAGACCTAGCCCTCATACCTGAGCATAGGTATGTCACCTGTGTCTCTATACTGTGATGACGGTCATAGGTCAGTGGTTGGCAGCCTTTTTTTTTTCAACGGAGCCAAATCTTGCCAAAACCACGATTGAAATTTATTTTGAGAGCCACACAGGGCGCGCACTGACAGAGGCTAGGAGCAGAGTCCTGACTCCTGGAGCGGCCGCCCGGCACACAGAAGAGCCAAATTAAAAGTGGAAAGAGCCACTTGCCGACCACTGCCATAGGTGAAGCTAGAGCCCACGACAGAGCTGCAGAGCCCCAGCCCCTGGCACCAGGAAGCCACCTAGGCTCACAACTGCTGGGATGTGTCTTTCAAGGGGGCAGTGTCACGACCCCAGGGAGAAGACCTTTTCACCTGACTCCAGCTGGCTCCCAGCAGAGAAGAATGGGGCATGGTCCTGGAGTGGCATGAGGAACCTCTAGGAAATGGTGGTACTTCCAGGGAAGTCCCTCACATCACCATCTCTCCTGCTCAGGCTGATCTCCAGAATCTGTGAAGGGACACATGCGCTGAGGCTCTCCGAGCCTGTCCAAGGGATCTGAGACCCCGTGTGACCATATGATCAGGACATATGGCATAACACTGCCGGACTCTGATAGTATCTAGAACCAGTCCCACGTGGTACAGGTGCCGAAGTGGACACAGGACACAGACTGAGGTGATCTGGAATCTGCTTAGGAGACAGAGACACCGAAGTTGTGTAGAATTAGTCTGTAAGGTGCAGACACTGACATGGTCTGGAATCAGTCCACGTAGCAGGGCACCCAGCCGTTTCGCGTAAGTCGCACAGAGCACACATTATTGTATGTGAGATTCTATTCACAATGGACTCTTTTGGCACTGATTTAATCTGTCACTTCCTCTGCGCTTTCTTTTGAAAAATTAAACGACAGCCTCAGAGAATATCTGTAAGTATGAAATGAGAGTGAACCCTCGAGAGCTTCAAAAGGAAAGCGCTATCATGTGGGATGGGGGGAAACGTGCGTGTTAGCCATGGTCCAGTCCGCAGGGCTTATCCTGCCTGTGGTACTTACAGCTGTCTCACAGCTATGGACTCTTTTGAGAGAAATGGCCGCTCAGGAAGGTCGCTCATATTGCACCTGAATTCTGAGCTGCTGCTCCACCCACCAAGCTTTCCCTGGGTGTACCTCTTAGGACAAACCCCCTTACCGCTCGCTCACACACACACACACACACACACACACACACACACACACACACGGCGCCTCTTTCACCTCAGTCTTTCCACACTCCCCCACTTCTGGCCCTTGAAAAGTGATAATGATGCTGAAGCTGAAGCCTGGAACAGTCCTTTCTTCCTGCTCTTTGTCTCTGTGTCTTGGTGAGGATGAGCCCCGGGGGTGGGGGAGGGCTGAGCAGGAGCCCCCCCTCCCCAGCATGTTCTGAAGCAGAAACTCAGGGGTGTGTAGCCATGTTGAGAAGCATGTTTGCACTCGTTGGACATAAAAAGACTACCATTGAGCGGGTCCTCCCCCAAACTCAATTTCGTTCTTTACGTCTGAGGTAGTTCGTAATTTTATCGTTTCTTTGAAATTGAATCTGCTTGAGACCCAAATGTGAATGGTTTGACTAATAGCCCATTTGGCCAATAATGTCGTCGAGTTTGACCTTGAAATCGATTTCAAATATCAGAAATATCTATTTCCACAGTTGGAGAAGCAAAGGCCGGGCACTTCCTGCTGGTACAGCTGGAATCAGTCACGGCCAGATGAGAGAACCACTATGTTTGAAAGCTGACAGCAAATTGGGGAGACGCTGCTGGGGGCAGGTTAGGAACTTCTTACCCAGACCTGCTTAATCATAAGAAAATGGGCTCTGGTGGGTAGTTCGAGTGAGCGTACAGATACTTTCTGCAGCAATACCTGGTGGCTGCCTTATTCCACATCTCAGAAGAAAAGGAAGATGAATAAGGAGGGGAGGACCCTCTGCCCTGGAGCTCTGTGCTCACTTAGCACGGCCACTACCAAGTCAAGCCAAACTTGTCCCTCAGCCTCAACTGCTGGGCTTTGCTCATCACCCTGAGAGCTGACTCTGACATACATGCCTGTGGAACTGTCTGGATGTCCTGGAGGGCAGCACTGGCTGCCGCTACGCAATCCCACACTCGCCACAGTCCCACATACCCTGCTCTCTTACCACACTCTCCCACACCCCACATAATCCCAGACTCTCCACAATCTCACGTCGCCATACTTGGCCACACTCTCACAAACCCCACATTCTCCCACACACCCCATTCCCATATATCCCACACTCTCACATACCCCACGCAATCTCACACCCCACACTCCTTCACTCCCCACGTTGAGGGGCTGAGATGCTTGCACCTCTCATTCTCTGAGACACAAATCCCTATCCTAGTCCTGTACTTCTGTTCTTGAATGAGGTGGCTGTGCATGGAACTAGAATGGCAGTGTAGACGTCACAGAAAGTGGGGACCCACAGATATTCTCACGGAAAGTAGGACATCCACAGGTCTTGTCAAGAAAAGATGGGACCCACATGCTTCTCATAGGAAGTGGAAGGTCATGAACATCACGTAGAAAGTGGGGGGGGGGGGCATGTGAGAAGTGCAGTGCATCACTGCTCAGACTACCTGCTCAGGCTAAGGCTGCATTTCAGTGGTCAGAGTCACGGTGCAGTTGGGACCAGAGCAGAAAGTACACATGACAGCAAGGGAGATGGTGCCTGCTCTGTCATGTGTGCTGAGCCATGCATCTTGTCTGCAGAATGCAAGCCATCTGTGTCCGTGCTTGCTAAACCGTGTGCCTTCCCCTTAAGATGTGAGCCTGTTCTGTTCATGTATGTGTGCTCAGCGGTGCACCTTCCCCTCAGAATGCAAGCTTGTATGCTGAGCCATGCACCTTGTCTTCAGAATGCAAGCCCGGGCCGGAGAGATAGATTGGAGGTAAGGCATTTGCCTTTCATGCAGAAGGTCATTGGTTCAAGTCCCAGCGTCCCATATGGTCCCCGTGTCTGCCAGAAGTTATTTCTGAGCAGATAGCCAGGAGTAACCCCTGAACACCGCTGGGTGTGGCCCAAAAATAAAAACAAACAAACAAACAGAATGCAAGCCTGTTCTGTTCATGTGTATCCATGCATGCTGATCCATGTGCCTTCCCCTTGGGATGCAAGCCTACTTCATTCATGTGTGTCCATGTGTGCTGAACCATGTCCTGACACTTCTCTCCCAGCCCCTTTGGGGAAGAAGGCGTGTGCTGGACATGAATTGCTCCTGTGGTGCGCTGATGGTCATAAACGTTCTTCACCGCCCACCTGGCAGGGACCAGGTCTGATTTAAAGAATGAAGAAAGGACCGCAGAAAAGCCTCTGATGCTTTCAGCACCTCAAAGACCCTCGAGGGCTCTGTATGGGGCAGATTCCAGGAGCAGACAGTGATGTATGGGGAAGTGAAACTCAAGTTCCAGGGCCAATCAGAAGCCAGCATTTAGGAGACCTGGAAAGGGGCCCTCGATAGTGGGATCCCGAGTGAGACCCGCCTCACTCCCCTGGGTGTCATCTGCAGGCTAACCTGAGCGGATGAAGCTTCATTCCAAATCCCTCCTGCAAGCTGTGGGCCAAGGAAACAGTCTGGCTGTCAAAGCAATTTCTGTCTTTGGTTATTTTCCGTGATTTCTAAACTTGAAATTTCTCAAATTAGTTCCCACGCTGATACTATGTAGGCTCTTAGGATTCCAAAAGTGCTGAATCCATTTTAAATAAAGAAAGAAGTTTCTAAATTAAGTGCTTGAAATTTGCTTGCACTGGCTGACAAATACAGTGAATGTAGAGGAGCAACATGGAAACTCTCATCCCCAGGGCCTGCAGGGCACAACTCCGGGGCAGCTCCTAGCGGGGCACTGCAGAGCCGCCACTAGAGCCAGGACAGTTGGTGCTACTGCGAACAGAAGCGAGAGCCACCCACACTCGGGGTGCTGTTCCCAGAGCACAATCTGAGCGAGAAGCTTTTTCTGGCTTCTCGGCACTTTTGGACTCCTTCATTGTGAGCTGAGATGGGTGGAATTTGGTAGCCTGCAATGTGGAGGCCCTTCCTCGGGTGGCAGGAGGGTAGGACTCAATTCTCACTACCATCAGCCCCAGGCACACACCCTGTGGACTGGTGCTGGTCCCTGGGGGTAGAGAGTGAGGATCTCCACTCGTCAGCAAATGCTCAGGGAAGAGAAGCCTCCTCTGTTCTTGCCTGCGGTTCTCCCCGTGTTGCTGCTTTGTTCTGGACATCAACTGTTTGGGATCTGAGAGGGGTTCATTCCACACATCCTGAACATAATGCAAGGGAGCTCTTGGGACCACGTTGGTGACATTTGTGATGGAGCCCATGTCCACACTTGTGGATGGAGCCCGTCCACACTCACAAGTGGAATCCATGTCCACACTCGCAGATGGAGCCTATGTCCATACTCGAAGGTGGAATCTATTTCCAAACTCTCAGTGGAGCAATGTGCAAACTCACAAACTCTCCCTATCTGGTCCACACAGAGCCGGGCACCGCCATGCTTCTACAGCCCAGAGTGGCATCACTCTGAGTGCCTCCGACTCCTCGTTAGCTCCAGGTCTACACAGTCCCCAGTTTCAGGAGCACAGCTCCCAGTCCAGGGCACCCCACTTTGACCAGACACCACCAGTCTACAGGCAGGTCAACTCTTTATTTCCTGCAGCTGCGAACCAACAGAGGCACTTCCTCTCCTCAGTGGGTCTTCAAAACTCCTCAGTCAAACTATCTGAAAACCTGAGCAAGACAGAAAGAGCTACCTCACCAGTCCTGACACATCACAAAGCCTATCCACAGCTTTAAACGAGGGTACAGCCTCTTAATTGTGACTCTCATCTCCTCTGAGCCCCTCACTGTCTCCTCCCTCCGTCTCTTCACTGTCATCTTCACAGTCGCCTTCACCCCGTCATTCTAATATCCCTTTGGTCCTTCACTATTACTTTCTCTCATCCTCTCATTGTCAACCCCATATTCCAGTGCAGGGTCCGGCCCAGACTGTAAAATCACCTCACGTTCCATGTCTCCAACCCCAAGTGAACAAGTCTGAATCAGGGTCTCACATGAAATAATTCAAACCAGGCTGAGGGTGAAACACATGTAGTCTGGCAGTCTTCTACCTCTTATGTAGAGTCAACTGCCTGCAAGGACTGACATTTTTATTGAGTAAAGAGACTACCCCTCAGGTGGGGCAGTAAGGACAGATAAATCAGGCTATCCTGAGCCAGTTCCACATAGCTTTACAATCTCTGTTTTGAGGTAAGACAATCTCTGTTTTGAGGTAAATCCAAGTTGTAAACAAGCACACAAAGGCACTAGGGATGATCTTTGTTTTGGACAAAATAAAAAAAGCCCTCTTTCATTCACTAGGTACAGTGACTCCTGCACTGGACACTCCCATCACAGACCCTTTCACATTCCCCCCATGCACTGAGTCCTGAGGACACAGCTCTGGGATGCAGGGAAGTAGATCCTGTAAGCCACACCTGGGAGGGGTCCCAGGACACTGTCCACACCCCCCTGGAGAGAGCAGTCCTGACTAGAGGATGGTGTGGGCACTTGGGGAGAAAAGATGCTGATGCCCCTTAAAGCAGGACATGTTATAAGGGTCTGTTACTGAGTCCGAGAAAGCCCACCTTCTCAAATAAAGACCACGAACCTTCAGAGAATGTAGTCAGCAGTGCAAGGCGTATTTTTCCAGAGCTCTAGGGTCCACCATCTCCTGTAGCAGCAATTTGCCAGTGGACTCTGAGCCTTAGAAACCCAGGGCCTTTATAGTAATTCATATGTAATCCAAACTTCAAACATTTCATTGGTTCACACAACTGTTATAATTCAAAAACATCTAATAATGCAAGCTGGAAAAGTCGCAATTCCTTAACTGTCCCAGACCCCCTTTTGACGCCAGTCACCCTAGCCCACATCCTGGTGGTTTGTAAAGATATATAGCCTACATCAGTGGTCCTCAAACTATGGCCCGCGGGCCACATATTGTATTTTTATCTGTTTTGTTTCTTCATTGCAAAATAAGATATATGCAGTGTGCATAAGAATTTGTTCATAAGTTTTGTTTTTACTAGAGTCAGACCCTCCAATGGTCTGAGGGACAGTGAACTGGCCCCCTGTTTAAAAAGTTTGAGGACCCCTGAACATCCTCCAGATGGCCCTGGGGGGGGGTCCTTATCTGGCAGGTGGAGGTCTTGTTTTCTTGGTAACACTGTTCTTGTGCTGGAATGCTCTTATGGCTCTCTTGAGGGTCAGGGGGGGGACATGGCACCTGATGTTCTGCCCCAAGGTCTGGTTCCAGGAATTAACTGCCTCTTCAGGCCTAGTCCTTTTACCTTATAATTACTGCCTGTAACTAAACTTCTCAAGCAAGCAAAGTACAGAAGCTAAAGTATAGTTAATTCTAAGCAAAGTCCATAACACACTCTACAGCACATCTCAAACAGGGCTCAGGGTCGATCTAGGGGAAGCATTCACATTAAAGGCAGATCCATTCAAATCTTTTTTTTTTTTTAAGGATCCAATCAAATCTTAATAAGACTAGGCCTGGGTGCGTCAGCCTGCGTGTCATCCCTTACTGCTCTGAGCCAATTGGTAGCCAGCTGGGGTCACTCCGGTGGAGTGAGTTGTTTACTGCTCACATATCAGTGCCCGTAATGTTCAGATGGCCTGTAATGGCAGAGCTTCAGTCAACGAGGAGTTAACTCAAGAATCTTAGCTCTTGCAGATAGTTGGGTGTACCTTAAAGGCCAGAGCTGTCCCTAGGCCAGTGGCAGGAGGAGGGGCCTCATTTGTTGTGTCATGGAGAGCTCTATGCCTGAAGTTACAAGGCCTTCTAAGAATTCATTCCTGGGGCTGGAGAGATAGCATGGAGGTAAGGTGTTTGCCTTGCATGCAGAAGATTGGTGGTTCCAACCCGGCATCCCATATGGTCCCCTGAGCCTGCCAGGGGTGATTTCTGAGCATAGAGCCAGGGGTAACCCCTGACCACTGAGTGCTGCAGGGTGTGACCCAAAAACCAAAAAAAAAAAAAAAAAAAAAGAATTCATTCCTTTGATAACATCCTTGGCTAAACTAGAGCTTCCAAACTTGTTTGACCCTTTTCAGAAAGAAAAAGGAGTGGGAGGTGCACAGAGTTAGGGCATTTGCCTTGTATGCAGCCAATCCTGGACTGATGGTGGTTCGAATCCTGACATTCGATATGGCCCCCCGAACCTGACAGGAGTAACCCCTGAGCGCTGCCAGGTGTGACCCAAAACCCGAGAGAGAGAGAGAGAGAGAGAGAGAGAGAGACAGAGACAGAGACAGAGACAGAGACAGAGACAGACAGAGACAGAGACAGACAGAGACAGAGACAAAGAGAGAGACCTTTGGGAATCTACCGTCTTTAATTTCTTAAACTGGGGTTACGACTTCATTGCGAGTCATGTAAAAATAAGTAAAATCTTCCTAAGTACCCAATAATTAATTTAGAGTCAACCATGTCACAGATTCAAGGTGTGTGTGTGATGTTGCTCTTCGTGCGGACTCTCAGACCAAAAGGGCTACAGTGGAAAGTGTCTATCCTTTAAGAAGCCTTACTTTAAGGGAACAAACAGGTAAGGACCCCCACCCCCTGAATTGCACCTGAGGCTGTTCCTGCAGTCCCTGGGCAGTTTCACCCATGGTGGGAAACACATTGGCTTAGGTGCTCTAAGCCAACTGACATGCCCACTGACAGCAATGTGCTCTCTCTGTTCTTCATAATTAAGAGTGAAGTGTGTTATTGTACACATTTCAGAAAACAGATGCCTGTGTAGCCACATCATATGCTAAGATGTTAGTTTGTGTTTTGGTTTAAGATCTGTTTACACCCTTCTCTCTAGCACTCAGTTGGAACTCTCTTCTTCCTTAGCCAGGACCTCTCCTGCATATCCCCAACTCTAGGGCAAATTTCATGCACTCCGTATTTTGAACAAGGACCTGGTTCACTGTGGTGTACCCCAAGACCCACCCATATCTGGGAGGAGTTTTGGGAACCGGATAATAGGTGTAACTACCTGCAAGACCTCCCATTTCTGGGAGGGGTCTGGAAAAGGATAGACAAACCTCTGAGCCAGGGGATTCGGGCCTTTTGCCGTTTCTCTCTTGGCCCGGCTTGGCTTCCTGGCTTTTGGATCTTTGGGCCGCATGGAGCCCAAAGGGAAGATGGCTAACAGGAGATAAGATGCAGGGCTAGCAAAATATAGCTGAATGCTTAAAAGGTTGACATAGGCCACACACCTGTGGTGGCTAGGGCATAAATAAAGATGATTCTTCCTGATGGCTGCCTGTGAGTGAGTGATTTCACCTGGGCCTGGAACTCGCCGGCTGCATGGAGGTTGCAGAGCCATGTGGGCTGGATGGCATCATCCACCATCCAGCCCCATCGTTAATTATTTAATGCAACATCTGGCGCTCCGAACTTTGACCTGAATCCTGGACCCAATAAACCAGCAACAATGGTAATATTTCTGCTTTTCAGTTTAATTTTGGCTCTTGTCGGGTGCACTGAGCCCACAACCCTGGGCCACGTGCAACAATTTTCAAAGATGGCCAACACCCCACCTGGGGGTTCAAAGGCCATTAAAACAAGAGAGGTGAAAGCTTGCATCACCTCCAGCCCAGGCCCAAAACTAAAACTTTGTTACAATAAACAAAAACCTGGGCCTCTTCAAAGACTTATTAAAAGTCTAAATTGGAAACGAAGGAGAAAAAAGACTGTATTGAAAATGGACTGATTTTCTGAGAATGACCTTTGGCTTGAATTTGAATTTCGACTTTGGAAATTTCGGACTAAACTTTTAGTTTAAATCACTTGAAACTTTAAACAACCAAAGCGCCCTGTGAAGGTGTGGCCGAAAACTTGCTTGCAAAGTGCGCCCAAAGAAAAAAAAAAAAGCTGCGAAAAGCTCCAAGCGGCTGGGCTCGGCTCGGCTGGAATCTCGGCTGGGATCGGCTTGGCTGGGCTCAGCTTTGCCCGGAAAAGCAAAAAACCTGGAATCCACCCTCCAGCAAACCGGCAGCGGGCGGCGGAACCGGCAACCTCATGGTCTACAAAACCGTCTGCGGGGCCTAAAACTGAAAGGAAGCCACGTGGTAAAATCAGCGTGGGACAAAACAACATCTGAACTTTAAAAGTTTACAGAAGCCACGTGGTGAGATCAGCGTGGAACAAACCAGCATCTAAAATCTAAAAATTTACAAAAGCCACATGGTAAAATCAACATGGTGAGATCAGCGTGGGACAAATTAATCATTTAAACTGTGATTTTAGGTGTAAAAACTAAGCAAATAGTCATATATTTCACTCATAGTTGGTAATGGGATAAGTTTTAGCTAGTTAGTGGTTAAAAAATAAAAATAAAGGAAGGTAAAACAGCTTAGCCCAACTAAAACATCTTATTTCTAACCACCTGCATCTTTGTCTTAGTCATTTTCTTTATAATTTAAATGTGTTTTGTTGTCTTTCAAAGTTAATATTTTCAATTGCAAAATGTTTTACTGTGTATTTTAATGTACTTAGCCTGTTTTTAAAATGTATGTTATGCATGTATGCTAAAGTACTTGTGTATAGGAAATATATAGAAACATTGAAGTTCCCCCAATATAGTTTAAAAATATAGAAACATGAAAGTTCCAAAATAGTGCTTGGTAAAAAAGCATTAATAGAATTTTAGGTTACAGGTGTAAAGTATATTTTGCAAATGATATGTTTTTGAAAAGGGCTGGTATATTAATTTTCACTCTTTTACGTTGGCGCATGAAAATATTTAAAAAAGGGGGAAATGTGGTGTACCCCAAGACCCACCCATATCTGGGAGGAGTTTTGGGAACCGGATAATAGGTGTAACTACCTGCAAGACCTCCCATTTCTGGGAGGGGTCTGGAAAAGGATAGATAAACCTCTGAGCCAGGGGATTCGGGCCTTTTGCCGTTTCTCTCTTGGCCCGGCTTGGCTTCCTGGCTTTTGGATCTTTGGGCCGCATGGAGCCCAAAGGGAAGATGGCTAACAGGAGATAAGATGAGGGCTAGCAAAATATAGCTGTGCTTAAAAGGTTGACATAGGCCACACACCTGTGGTGGCAAGGGCATGAATAAAGATGATTCTTCCTGATGGCTGCGTGTGAGTGAGTAATTTCACCTGGGCCTGGAACTCGCCGGCTGCATGGAGGTTGCAGAGCCATGTGGGCTGGATGGCATCATCCACCATCCAGCCCCATCGTTAATTATTTAATGCAACAGTTCACCTGAGGTGCTGTACCTTTTCTCCTTTTAAGAAAGCACAGCCTAGAAAGACACCAGTCCGGGTATGGACACTTCTGTCAGGTGCTGTGAGAGCCATGGTTGGAGAGAGGGAGGGATCTGAATGGAGCTGCAGTAACAGACCACTGGCTTCAGTGAGCTTCAAGCTCTGGTCAGAGTTTCCTCCGAAGACCCTTGTGAGTTAGCGAGTTCCTGTCTCTAAAACACGCATTCAGTTCCAGAAATAGATCTCCTACCAACAGCTCTGGGAATAGAGACATGTATAGTCATTGTATATTTAAAGATTTTGAGAAGATGGTCATTTTTTTAATGTACAACTAAGCTATGAAAATGCCAACTAAAAATGGAATCTGTCCTATGCTGCTGTCTAAATAAGTCACCCAAGCCTGTGCTATTTCACTGGGAAAAAAAAATAGAAAAGAAAATGACTGCCAAATAAACTGAACCTATAAAATATTGAGCAAAATGAAGATGCACACAGAGCTCTTACTCCAAAACAGAATAGGCCAGTCCTGTTCTTCATGGTATTTTACACCAGGTTTATTCGTGTGTGCTATTCCTGCTACAGTGACAGGAGTAGTGAAGTGTCTGAACCACATGACTCAAGAACTAGTCAGTCAACAACAGTAACATGAGGAGTGAACAGTCGGAAAAGCACATGAAACTACAAGTATCTAGTCCATAAACTAAGCGACATAGAAGTCACTTAAACATGATGCCAGTCAGGAAGCATGATGCCATGGCACTGATTGTGCTATTTAGACTCCTAAAAGCCTCAAAGCAGCATTTGTTCAAGGTCCCCAACTCTGCTCATGGGTATATAGCAAAAGCAATTTATCCAACGCCCCTTAGTAGAACTTGTGCTTGAAGCCCCCCATCACTCGTTCCAAGTGCTATTTCCCAGGGTGCCTCTACAGTTGCTGCTATCTGACATGTGGCCCAACATCCTGCTGATGTGGCATGCAGTTATAGAAAGGCTGGGCCCCTCCAATGCTTCTCTTACTTTATTTCCAACTGGAAAGAGCAAGTGTGATGACTTGAGAGAAATTGGAGGAAACGAGCTGGACAGACTTTGAATCAAAGTGTGGTTTTAAGTTGGGAATTGTAACCCTCCCTCCAACTTCCTGTTTCCCTAACCTCTTCTTTTGGTATGTAAAAGCCCACCTGGATTACAGGGCCTTCCTCCACCCTGGACAGATTTAGAATCTAGGTGGTTTTAAGTTGGGAATGTTTCCTGTCTGTTAATGGACCATATTTAAAACTCATCTGTGAGTTTTATTTCTCCTCCATGTGAGTGGTGCCAGGTTGTCTTCTCATCTTGCTGGAAAACAGCTAGAACTGCTAGAGGCATGAACCACCAACCAGGCAGTCCAGATGGGTGTTATCGTACTTTAACCACAGATGTTCCTTCTGATTCGTGCGCAAAATCAATTGCAAGTTGTTTTTGTAGTGGAAAAGATTTGGAGATGGCCCAGCTCCCACTGCCAGTGCGGGTAGAGGTCTCTCTGCCACACCCCCTGTGTGGATATCACGCTCCCTCTGTACTGCATAAATGATTCTCTACTTTCTCCTGCCCCGTGTCTCAACAGGAGGGAACGGTGCTCCCAATGGGACACAGCACCTCCACGCTTTCCACTACAACCCTCCACACCGGAGACAGGCCTCACCCCAACCCTGATGAACAAGTGAGGGTTCCAGTTATAAGTGTAGTGGGTGGGTCTGACCCAGGAGCCTACCTGTTTGAGGTGCTGTTTAGGGAGCCTCTTACCACTTTAAGCTGCCCCTGTAGGCAGGGCTCTCCTTGAGATTTTGTTGTGAACTCTGAGGCTCTCTTGGTGGAGCAGGGAATGGAATGGTGCTGGGCGCCATGGGGGCTCCTGTACCATCGTTGAGTGGGTTTATCTCCCCCACATCTACCCTGCCTGGTCCACAGATGAGGAACAGTCCTAAAAAATGACTCTAAAAAGCAGTGAGGTCAGGCCGGCCAGAGGGATAAGGCAGAACTGACTCCCAGTTCTGGAGGAATGGCCAAAACTCTAGGATCAATAACAGCCATCAGTCACTTCTCAGAAATGGCATGTGGGGACCCGTGGTGAGGCAGGAACTCAGCCCTAAATGAATGTCGATAAACTCCTTGCACCCCTGTTATGAAATCTGCTTCAGAGAGAGCTGACCAAGGCAGGTTGGCACTCAAGGCTGTGTGTGAGTGTTCCTGAAAATGTGTGTATGCGTGCAAAAGTGTGGGGGGGTGGGCCTGAGAGATAGCACGGAGGTAAGGCATTTGCCTTTCATGCAGAAGGAGGGTGGTTCAAATCCTGGCATTCCAATGATCCCCTGTGCCTGCCAGGGGCGATTTCTGAGCAAAGAGCCAGGAGTAATTCCTGTCAGTTTTGCGAGGTAGGACCATGCCTGTTACACCTGATTGCTCAAGAAAGGACCCAACTAGGGGGAAGTTCAAAGCGTGAGCAACAGTTAGAGTTTCTGGGCAGGGGACAAAGTGGAGCTTGAATTGGCTCCTGGACAAGGAAGTCTCAGGGCATGGCCATGTCATTCCCCCTCTAACTGGAAGGCTGTGACATTACTGAAAGGTCCAGCTCTTGTGGAGGTCTCAGAGTGACCCCCTTTCTGGGCCTGCAGAGCCAGTCCATAGAATATGCTGGAACTGTGGTGTGCCCAAGGAGACCTCTGAGGTGATCAAGAGAATCTGTGATCAGAAACCACATCTCTCCCATCAATGGCTCTCCAAAGCCTAGTGGCCAATGGCTCAGCCAGAATTTGTGGTTCAATCACACCATCTGTGGCATGAGCAGTTAAACCAGTGACTGTTAGATCATAGACAGAAAAGCGTTTATGTCATACCACACCACCTCCTGATTTGAGCTGGGAGGGCCTTCAGGTGCCCTGGAGCAGAAGCTTCCACACACTGTTCTTGACTTACACTGGTCTTCCAGTACTGTGGAATCACACTGGTTTTCAGTGGCACGGAATTTCAGTACCATGAAATTTCTGGGGTTCCCCCGCATTCCTGTGTGGAATTCAATATTCAGTGTTGTAAGTGACCCCTTTGCCCATTCCTCCTCAGGTCCCCAGTCCACTGGTCAGCACGACGTGTCTAGGAGTTGGTATGTTTGTCTCCGATGCATATTTTTCTTTGGTGTTCAACTTTGGACAGAAAACAAAGAAAATGTCTGTGGTAAGTCCTTTTAGATAATTTAGATAATATTTCCTGATCACATTGCTTGGAACTGTACCCGTTCCTGACGTTCTGATTTTATGTTTGTTTATGTGAATTAATTATTTACATAATTAATATGACATTAGGCTCACTTCATGTCTCTAAGGGAGAAACTGAAGTACAGGAAGGCTGTCTCATCAAGCAGAGTCTGAAATATCATGCCTTAGGCAGTGGTCCTCAAACTCTGGCCCACCGGCCACATATTGTATTTGTATCTGTTTTGTTTCTTCATTGCAAAATAAGATCTATGCAGTGTGCATAAGAATTTGTTCACAAGTTTTGTTTTTACTAGAGTCAGACCCTCCAGTGGTCTGAGGGACGGTGAACTGGCCCCCTGTTTAAAAAGTTTGAGGACCCCTACTAGAGTATCGGGTGTGGAGAAGGGTAAAGAACCCACTGAGGGCTCTAAGAATTGAGATGGGACAAACCAGACCTATTCACCTGGAATTCCAGACCAACTCATTGTCTCTTGATTTCTGTGGGTCTTGCCTTAACCTTCCAGAATGTTCCATCTGGAGTGAACTGGATGGTTTATATTAGCACAGTTTAAATGAGGAGTTGAAAGAAACAATGTGTTAAAAGTTTTTCCCTATATTCTAGCAACCCATCTCCTCTATAACAATAATCTGATTTTACATTTTTTCTTTTCTCCAGACTTTTTGCGGGCATATTTTGCCCTTATATGCCTCTTGTCTGTTATTCCTACTGCTCATGCCACCACACAGATCTCTGACCCTGCTCAGTGGCCTCTGTGGAGTGATGATGCCTCTTCTTTCGCTGCAGGGAACCATTTCTTGCGGTTGACCACTCTCCCTGGGCAGCGGGGATGTTAAATCACAATGATACCAACATTTTGTCTTGATTATTCTTTGCTTATGAGTAAAGTCAGCGTTTAATCTAAACTCTGGATGAAATCCTTTTCTCCCTCCCTAAGGCGGGATACTTGGTGTTGAAAGGCTGTTTTGAAATCATTTTTAAATTCCTGATTAATTTTCATCCATGGCATTAGTGCTTGTTGACCGGCAAACTGAAGGAAGTGACCTGGAAATTACGATGGAAGGGCGTGTGCTTGTGAAACGCGAGTTCCTGTGCAAACTCTGTTCTCGGGGATTCGGGCTGGCTGAAATGTGAGCTTCATGCCTCATTTACGAAGTATTTTGTTGGAAAAGTTTTTGAATCTAGGTTTCACTGTGTTTCATATTTCTCTCAGCAAAAATGCGTGCTCATGATTTTTAGAGATGAGTCATTTGGGTGTGGGGTGGAAAGGCCACACCCTAAGGTGCTCAGGGATCACTGCTGGGGGTGCTCAGGATCAAGCCTAGGTTGGTCATATGCAAGACAACGAGGTACCTTCTGCACTATCTCTCAATCCCGATGAGTCGTTTTAGATGAATTTGAAGCAGCGTTTTAGAGTTGGAGGGCCACGTGTCAGTCAGAAAAGTTAGCTCCTGCCTCTTCCACAAGTCAGCAGAGTAAAGGACATGAGAAATTGGCCCCACACACAGAGGCTTTGAGGCCATCTGACTCAGAAGTTTGACTCCTTCACACCCAGCTGCATTTCCTCACTGCCCCTTATTCCTTTTATTTTGTCCAAAGTTCTCAGAAGCGGGGCCGGCGAGGTGGCGCTAGAGGTAAGGTGTCTGCCTTGCAAGCGCTAGCCTAGGAAGGATCACGGTTCGATCCCCCGGCGTCCCATATGGTCACCCCAAGCCAAGTGCAATTTCTGAGCGCTTAGCCAGGATTAACCCCTGAGCATCAAACAGGTGTGGCCCGAAAATCCAAAAAAAATAAAATAATAATAACAAAGTTCTCAGAAGCAAATAGTAATTGAGAAAACAGAGAGCTTCGACTTGCATCTTTGTGGCTGAAGTTGCAGGTCCCACTGTCGTCTTGGGAAGAAATGGCTGCCTGGGAGACAGTGGCAGAAAGCATGACAATGGGATCCCTCTACTGTGAGCACATTACCTAGGGTGGATGCTGGCTCACAGAGCAGGGTTGAGGGCTCAAATGACCATGACCTTGTGAGCAGGGCTGCAACAGTCGGATGCCAAAGGATATTTCGGTCAGCTCACATGGTTCCATTCCACATGGGGGTACCATGAGGGAGAGACACCTGGTGTTTCCAAAGACAAGCAAGAAAGATGGAAGGAGGCTGCCAGCAAAGAGCTGGGCAATGCCAGAGCATTCTCGGCTATTCTCAGTTATTCTCTATTTCCTTGCTGGAAATGCTGGGATGCTGCCAGAATCCACAGGAGTAGAAGCTCATTCTATTGTCTCATTCTATTGTGGCAGATGAAGAGTTGTGATCGGGTGCATGCTAAGCCACAAAAAGGTACCCAGCAAGGGTTTAGAATCTGCTGCAGATCCCTTGGCAGACCTTTTGTGAACAAAGGTACAGTTTGATGCAGAGGAGCGTTCAGAAGTCTGTTCCCTAACTGTCCTGCATCGACATTGATCGGCTGATCATCGGTTTCTCTCCTAAGCAGAGAGATCAGCCAGGTCCATTTCCACAGCCAGCTGCCCTGCCATGTGGCTGTTTCCCAGGGCTCTGGCCGGAGAGACGCTGCCCCTCAGTAGCAGCTTGGCCAAGGACAGTTTGAGAATCACGATTGATGCTCCACTTTACGCTGGACACATGTTTTGGCAATGAGCAAACACGGAGCTGACACAGAGGGGCAGGCTGCAAGATGAACTCCTGATGGCAGGTGTACGTGCAGACTTGCGTGACACGAATGGGCAGCGATGGCTGAAGACAGATGGTCCATAGGTGCACGTGGTCCAGGGGTGAGAGGGTCCCTCCGGTATGTTTCTGCTCCAGGATAGAGAATTTTCCTGTACCACACCAGGAGCAGCCTCCCCAGCCTTCCTCAGGCCACTTCTAGGAGCAGAGGAGGACCACGAAGAAGCCTGTGGAAAGCCCCTCTGAGGCTGGGTGGGCCTACAGCACTGGAGTGGGAAAAACTGGGGTGTGAGGTGCTGAGCAAGAATCTACGAGTAAGCACCCCTGTGGACTGCCCCCTGGAAACTCCATGAAAGGCTCGTGAAACTGCCTCAGTTCCCTCAGACAGCCCAGCACAGCTGGGTCTCCCTAAATGGTCATCCCTAAATGGGGATGTTTTGACTGTCAAATTTCACCAGTGCCAGTCACAGAATATACATGGCACTGTCTTATGGGATGGGGGCACTGCACAGAGCAAAGTGAATCCGCTTAGAAGTCAAATCTGTTCCTCTGAGATGAAGATTCCTCTGCTTCTCTGCTGGGCAACACGGAATTCGAGGAGACCCCATGAAACCCTGCAGCTGGCCCACACAGATGGAATCCTTCAGATGGCCTCAGGACATGTGACACTGTCAGCCAGGCATGGTGGCACCTCTTCTACAAGCTGCCAGGTGCCCAGGTCTCACATGTGGCTGCTGGAGTCACATCAGTCCCTCAGGCAGAAACCCAGATGCATTTAAGGGCTGAATGGGTTTGGGGAATCTTGTGACATGGCTGAGTCTCAACAGAATGGCCAATATCTACACCATCTACAGTGGCACAGCCAGGCCATCATCTCAGCCCTCAGTCTCTGTCCTGAGGTACTTTCAAAAGCAACCACTGTGAAGCCGTTTGAAAAGAAAAGCAAGCAAGAGGTGCTGGAACCCTCGGACTGTGTCCGGGGGAGAGACCAGATGGGGAGTGTTCAATGTGGCAGCAGTTGCCAGCCAGACAAGACCAACGCGTCAACCAGACAACACCCAGATGGCACTCAACCCCTCAGGGAGCAGTCCACAGACAGGACACTTGTCTCATGAAGAGTGAGACACACATACAGGATTCCTGAGACTTGGGAAGAATAATGGGAGTGCAATTAGGACAGAGAAGAGACCACAGTGACCATGACAGTGGGAAATGATCACTCTGGACAAGTACTGGGTGCTGATAGGAGATAAAGAGATGTGAATGGATACATGGAAATGTAAAAAAAATACTATGTCTCTAATGTCTAAGGAGTTACGTAAGTTTTATGGCTTTAGATTGCCTTGTCTACTGCTAAGAAATATTATAATGTATTACAATCTGGGGACTTGAGGGACAAAGTAATTGTACATGGATTCTGTTTTATTTATCTTAATGTTCCTTGACTGAAAGTTCAAAGTTAAGATATCAGCAAGGGGACTTCTGAGAATTATGTTACGGGTAATTGTCCTTCCACTGTAACTTTACCTTGTCCTCTTTCTTTGCATCTTTGTTCTCATAATTAAAAATAAAATTTTTTTAAAAATCAGGCCTGAAAAAAAAAGAGATGGGAATGGGATGTGTGTACCTCTTCAGTAATAATATTGCAAGCTACAGTGTCTAAAAAGGAAAAAAGGAGAAAGGGAGAGAGAGAGAGAGAGAGAGAGAGAGAGAGAGAGAGAGAGAGAGAGAGAGAGAGAGAGAGAGAGAGAGAGAGAGTGTCTACTACAGAGGCAGGCAGGGGAAAAGATAAGGGAAAGGTTAGGAGGGAAACTGGGGACTCTGGCAAAGGAAATGTGTACTGGTGAAGAGTATTGTACCTTGTACGACTGAAACTGAATCATGAAAAACTTTGTTACTGTGTATCCCATGGTGATTCAATTAATTTATTTTAACATGATATTTAATATTTTCATGTAAATGCAAGAAAGAATTAAAGATCTCTTTCTGTCTGGTAGCAGCCCTGATTGAAGGAAATGTTGGGGGATGTGAAAGGACAGAAACAAGGAAAGTTGTGACTCTTCTCATAAACAGGAAGAGCCTGTTTGGCTCCAAAGAAAAATCTAGAACTGGAGCAACAGTACAGCAGCTAAGATGCTTTACGTCCCATATGGTCTCCTGAGCATCACCAGGAGTGATCCCGGAGCACAGAATAAGCCCTGAGCACAGCTGAATGTGATCAAAGCACAAAGTTAAGCAATAAAATAAATACTAAAAAAAAAGATTCTAAAATGTGTTTGTCTTGGGAAGTAATTCTCCTGATTCTTGAATACTCCATGAAAGCAAATGGGTTAAGGCTAATTAAAAGAAACTTAAAGACTAAAAAAGAAAGAAAGAAAGAAAGAAAGAAAGAAAGAAAGAAGGAAGGAAGGAAGGAAGGAAGGAAGGAAGGAAGGAAGGAAGGAAGGAAGGAAGGAAGGAAGGAAGGAAGGAAGGAAGGAAGGAAGGAAGGAAGGAAGGAAGGAAGGAAGGAAGGAAGGAAGGAAGGAAGGAAGGAAGGAAGGAAGGAAGGAAGGAAGAAAAGGTGTCTTAATAGTAATGTTTCCTGGATTGTTGAACTTCTATTCTGGACACATTGGTAGCAGACGGAAGTAATCACTAATATCCCATTTCCCATCTTTTCCACATTGCAGGCACTAGAAAATTCCAGTCTCATAGTTCACATTGTTTTCTAGTTTACTTCCCTGTACTCGGAAGAAGTGTTGCTGCTCTGAGACATCTTTGTTCTCTCATGGCCTCTTTTCTCAACAACCTGCATAATTTCCCACAAACAGAAAACACACAGTTCAGAAGTTTTCAGGCTGTGGAACCATGGGGCTCAGGAGATGCTCTATCCAGATCAGCTGACGTTATCTTGTCCACTGTGCTGGCTGAGAAAGAGAGTATGTCTGAGCGTGTTAAGCTACACCTTATTTTACCTAAAACTAAGATCACCCCTGGTTTCTTTGTATGTTTGTTTACAACTTGGATTTACCCCAAAACAGAGATTGTGTTCTTTGTAAATCTGAGTGGGACTGGCTCAGGATAGCCTGAGCTATCTGTCCTTACTCTATCCTTATTGCCTCACCCAGGGGTGGTCTCTGGACTCAATAAAAAATGTCAGTCTGGCAGGCAGCTTGCTGGAGATACGAGGTAGAAGACTGCCAGATTACAAGTGTTTCACCCTCAGCCTGGTTTGAATTATTTCATGTGCGACCCTGATTCCAACTCACTCATCTGGGCTTGGAGATATGGCACATGGGGCAATTTTAAGTGAGAAGTGTGGACTGGTGGTCTGACTGCGAGGATGATGTATCGAGGAGACACAACAAGCAGGACAGGTGGAGCTGCATTTGAGACTGATGAAGAGAACTCGTCCTCATGAATGAATTCCTGAGGAACGAGAGAAGAGAGGTGCTGCTTCTGGCTCTATAGAGACCCTAAAGAGAGTAAGAGAACTGGGCAAATTTCTGGCCCTTCAGCAGGACAGCACAGCACATGGGCGCACACAATATTGGTGTCACTGCCTCTTCAGACCAGGCTAGGTGTTGAAGTTAGAGGACTGATGGGCAAGAAGAAAGGCTAGAGCGAATCAGCACCTTCCCATAAATAAGGGTATTCAGTCACACGTAGAGAATAAAAAAGTCGATTTTACTGACTGCTTACCTCCCCATTCACAGTCAATGAGTGAGTCTCCTTACGAAACTGCTTGCTTGCGGGATTTTTGAAGTAGGTCATCCTCAGAAGTGTAAGGGAATCCCTTGTTGTCATTTTGACTTGCATTTCTATGATTATAAGGAATAATGTGCATTTTATGTGCTTGTGAGTACGTATATGTATTCTTTGATCTATTCATTTATTCTGCCCATTTTTAATGCCCCTGTTGTTTGTGTCTCTGTGTGTGCGTTTCTTTTTTGTGTTAAATTTTATGAGTTCTGTATATATTTTGGATATCATCCCTTTGTTGGATCTAGGGCAGATTAATATTTTCTCACACTCAGTAGGGAGTCTTTTGTTTTCATGACTTCTCTTGCCTTTTCTGTTTTCCTTTTGTCTGCCTCCTTTCTTTGCATCTCTGAAGCCGCCACCCCCTGGAGACGGTTTCTGTTGTCTCCTTAAACTGTGTGGATTTGGGCCCAATATCAAGCCTTTGTTCGTGTTGTGAAAAGGTCTCCCTGCATGCGGCTCCTTCCTTCGCTTTCTGCCCAGGTGTCTGGGCCTTATCCTCTAAGGCAGGCAGCTGAGGTCCCTGCCCCAAAGGGTCCTGGTACTCTCAGGCCACGGGAGCAGAGCCACTCACTTCTGAATACTGTTCCTGCTGCTTAATTCCACTGCCCAGTGTCTTCATGAATCAAACCCTCTGACTTAGAGGATAAATGATCTGGTCACCCCACTAATCAGCAGCTTCTGTGACTGAGCTGAACTCAATAGAAATTGATGTCCAGCTCCCAGCCATCAGGAGCACCGAGGAGCCTCATCGATCACCCATTTAATGAGGGGGCTGCACCAGGTCAGGCTCACACCAGAGGAGTCCGTCTGTTCTCCCACATGCTGCCTGGCAAACTCACCCAGGGTAGGTGGACTCACTGCATAGTGTCCCCCACAAGTCAGGAGCTGAGATGAGTCAGGCAGACACGTTGAGCGTGGGGTCAAGATGGATGCTGCAGCCCTCCTCCTGCAAGACCCTCCTATTCCCACCTTGCCCAAGCTCTTGTGCAGGAGAGAGCTCTGTGGATGAGGCTGCAGAGATGTGAGAGTGCACAATCTGGGCACCTGGGAAGGAAGCTCTGCAGCACAGCTCCTGCTCAGGTGGAAGAACGGAAGTCAAGGACAGACCTTCTCTGGGCTCTGAGAGCCCTGAATTGAAGGGCCTCTCACCCGTGAGTGAAGGTGGGATGGAGATGCCTGCTTCTTGTGAGCAGGAAAGTGGTCTTCGGGTGCTGCAACCATCAGGCGGCATGTCCAGAGGGCAGATATGCAGCCTAATGAGTCACAGGTGCAACCAATGAGAGAACAACTGTGTGGACAGATGCCTGGACATGGCCCTCCTAGGTCAAGTCACGCTGGGGCACTCACTTGGACGTGGTCTTCCATTCTGTGTCCATTTCACTCCTTTGTTCTGACCTGCTGAGATCTGCTGCCTGACCCTCTGCATCACCTCTTCTGCCACTGCTCTTGGGATGACCAAGACTGGGCTCAGGACGTTTTGGCAGGCACCTTGTCCCTGGGCATTAGAACAGAATCATCACCAGCTGCTGGAAGGAATTTAAAGAATGTTGAGAGGTATAACTGTATTTTTTTTGTTTTGAGGTTATATCTGGCATTGTTCAGGGCTTACTCTTGGCTCTGTGCTCATAAATTACTTCTTGCAGGATGAGGGGGCCATATGGGATGCCGGGGATTGAACCTAGGTCAATCGCGTACAAGGCAAATGTCCTACCTGCTATGCAATCACTCTGGTCTCCAATAATTGCATTTTTAATAAAGATAAAAGAATAGTAATTTCAGAATAAACTGAAATAACTCAAGTAAGATCCACTAACTCTTAGTGACTTATATGTGCAGAATTATAATAACCTCAGTCCAGACTAGATTATATTCAATAGAATTTGAAAGCATAGTAGGATCCTCAAATGGGAGTTTGTGTTTGTGTGTGTATGAGAGAGAGAGAGAGAGAGAGAGAGAGAGAGAGAGAGAGAGAGAGTGTCTGAGAATACGTGAGTGAGTGCTGTGTTGGGGTGTGTGTGAGAGAGACTGTGCCTGTGTACACAGCTGCTGCAGCACTGTATTCATATGAATGAACCAAAAGACAGACATCAAATAGTCAAGAATGATGGCCAATTGAATTTAGATCAATATGAAGAAAAAAAAGATGTTCCTTGTGGTGACAGGTGCCAATGTTACAAACCTTCAGGTCAATGTGACCATGACCTCAAAGAATGGAGAGTTCAGCATCATGCATCGGGGCCATACTGGGGGCAGGCAAGGGGTGGACTCATAGGCTGGAGGGGCAGGGAGCCAGGCAATGACGAGGAGGAGGAGGTAGAGGAGGAGGAGGAGGAGGAAGAGGGATGGATAAAGGGAGGGTCTGGGGTGGGGGCTCTGACCTTCCAGCCTTCTAGCTTGGAAGGATCTCCTTCCTTCCTGGGAGCCGGGAGGTTTTGCCAGCATGGGGTTTGGCAGCCCTCCACCATGCCAAAGGCCTCTTTAACCAGGCCTAGGAAGGGGTGCGGGACATGGGTCACCCCAGCATCCCTCTACCTCTTTCCAGGGCTTTTGCTGGCCACATGGCAAGCCAGCGAGGTGGGAATAGCAGCACAATAGGTTCTGGCTTTCGGACTTACCAGGGAAGTTTCCTTATTAAACCTGTCCATTGTGAAATATTGTGAACATGATGACAAATATTTGGAAATCGTTGTGTTTCATCTGCTTGTCATAATCTGAAAGCCGTCCAGGTTTGAGATCTCAGCTCAGAGCCAGAAAGAGAAGATAGGGATTTAGGCGCCCACCTTGCACCCAAATTCAATCCCCTGCACAATTTATGGTGCTCCAAGTACGCTCAGGAATGATCCCTGAGTGCAGAACCAAGTGTAAAGTTTGAGCACCATAAAGTATGGCCCAACAAACCAAAAAAAAAAAAAAAAGGCAGCTAAGGTTCCTGCCCCAAATGGTCCTGGTGCTCTCAGGCCATGGGAGCAGAGCCACTCACTTCTAAATAATGATCATTTTTATTTTAATATGAGAATAAGTAATCTAAATATAAAAATATATAATCTTTGAATTTATCGTGTTTTGCTGCAGTACCATTTGTGGTTAGTCAAATGCACAGAATTCAATCTTGATAAGGTTTGGAAAGTGTCAATCATGTGGAGTCCAGTCCTAGAATCCCAGCATGATGCAGAAAACCCCTTCCTCCATTGGCCTCTCCCTTTAGCATTGGGTATGATAGGTTCCCTATGCCTCAGTGTCTGATCTGTGCATCTGTCTCATCCTGTAGGACTGTCCTTCTGTCAGCCATGCTCACTGCTGCTGTTTCTGGCTCCTCAGGATTTGTGAGTGGAGCCTTTGTCTGTGGGCATGTACCTTCATGAAGCAGAGTGGGATCATGGTGCTCACAACATGGGCAGGACAAGTAGGAAATGCCAGTATGTCTGCAGAGCTCTCAGTTAGTGTTCCCACCAATGGCGTCCCCTACGTGGGAAACATCTTCATTCCATTTTATTTTAGTTAGTTTTCTCTTCTTGTGTCTTCATAATACATGTTTCACTGATTTTAATTTGAATCTCCCTGATTACTAATAAACATCTTCTAATGACTTCATTACTGTTGAGGTAATGTCCTTTGTGAAGGGACCTTTTTACAAATGTTTACTCATCTTTAAATAATTTTATTATTCGATAATGATTAATTGTATTATTAAAATTGAAGGATGAAATAATTAATATTATGCCATCATTCTCTGAGTCCTATTCAATCATGCTGAGGTTGTTTTCTTCTAACCTAATTTACCTTTCTGAATTTTAAGCACAACGGCTTTTAGGAGAGTTGTTTGGCTTCTAAATTGTGGCTTTTCTGCTCGTAGTTTACTCATGTTTCTTTCTGTTCCTTTGCTAGATTTGTGTCCTGTGTTGTCACTTCCTGTTTCTCCTTGTTCTGCAGACTTGGGGTGAATGGGTGGTTCTCCTATTCAAACTTCTACAGATGAAAGAAAGTATTGGTGTAAATCTCAAACATTCCTCATTCTAATAACATCATTGAAATTTCTAGATGGCCCTTAAAGCATAATTTATGCTGCTCTCTAATATTTTGGTATATGGTACTTACGTTATTTTCCTTTTAAAAATATATACCAGTTAATGGGGTAGAGCAATAGTATGGTGGGTAGGGTGTTTGCCTTGCACAAGGCCTACCCAAGTTTAATCTCTGGCATCCTCTATGACCCCCTGACCCAGGAGGGATTTCTGAGCTCAGAACCAGGAGTGACCCCTTGTAGGCCCCCAAACCGAATCAAACCTACAAGTGATAAAGATTGAGTGGTAGTAGTGGAACCATTAGGAGCTAGGGAGATAGCCCACAGGGTCAGAGTGCATGCTTGGTGTGTAGGAATCAAATTCAGCCCCTTATCCCACATGTTCCTCTCCCCTAATAGGACCTGGGGAGATAGTACAGTGGGTAGGACATTTGCATTGCACACAATGATTCTGCTTGAAGAGCTAGCAATAAGCCCTAAGCATCTTTAGGTGTTGCCCAAAAAACAAAAGGGGATGATCAATTTTGTGGACTGCAAAAACAGAAGGGCTGTTTTAGTAAATTATCTTTATTAATGTTTTGTTGTTTTGTTTTGTTTTTTGTGTTTTTTGTTTTTGTTTCTGTTTTTTGGTTTTTGGATCACACCCGGCAGCGCTCAGAGGCTACTCCTGGCTCTATGCTCAGAAATCGCCCCCAGCAGACTTGAGGGACCATAGGGGATGCCAGGATTCGAACCACCGTCCTTCTGCATGCAAGGCAAATGCCTTACTGCTGTGCTATCTCTCCGCCCTGTAGTAATGTTTTTTAAAGAATGTACTTTTTTAATTTTTCTTCATAATGTTCTATAATAGTGACTGGATTGTGTAGGTTTATTAAGACCTAACTCCTTACTAATTTTTTTTTTTTGTTTTGGCTTTTGGCTTTTGGGCCTCGCCCAGCTGTGCTCAGGGGTTACTCCTGGCTATCTGCTCAGAAATCACTCCTGGCAGGCTCAGGGGACTATATGGGATGCCGGGATTCGAATCACCTTTGGTCGTGGGTCAGCTGCTTGCAAGGCAAATACCGTTGTGCTATGTCTCTAGCCCCTCCTTACTAATTTTTGTTGGTTTTTGTTTTTTTACCCCTCAGGAGTTAGTATTTTTTTAAAGTGCCAACTTCATTGGGGATTTGGTGTTTCTCTCGTGGCTTTGCCAGGTTTCCATTTGTATATATGTTCAGAATCTGTAGGTCGCATTTCACTATGGTTCTTGAAGAGGGCAAGTGACTCTTTATCCCTGAGGGGACCTTTGTCTTCAATCCTTTGTGGAAAATGATGTGACCACTCCAAATTTCCCAGAATGAGGGTTCATGGTTCATAGTTTTATCATCTTTATGTATCTGATTTTTATAGTTAAATGCGTCTATTTTAAGAAATGGCTAGGTCTTGCTTTTTATGATCCAGTCTGCAGTTCTCTGCCTTTTAATTTGTGTGCTTAGTTCATTTAACTCATTTAATGGGTTTGCTTTGATTTCGCTGACTACAAACCTACTTTAATGTCTTTAGTCAGTCCCTGTTCCAACTCTTTTCAATGTCTTCCTATTTTTCTGCCATCTTTTGAATTAATCACTTATTAAAAGCTTTGCTTGGGTAGATCTGAGTGGGGGCAGGGAATTGGGGCCAACCTGTCACTGTGGGGCCCTTCACTTGGACTCAATATTCAGCTATTCTCTAGGACAGGGCAGATGTGTTGTGATATGAACCAGAAGTTACAGCCCTATGGTGCTTTCACTATCCTCTTTCACGTCTGAACTGTCCCTGCTCAGGGAACATCATGGATCTTGACATTACAGTAGTCACAGAGCCTGGCACCTGCATTTTGCCTTAAAAGCCCCACGTCCTGAGTAGAGACAGGCAAGCTCTTCCCACTGGCAGTCCCAGAGCTGGCCCAGGGAGGGACACCCACACTCACATACACAGACTCTCACCCCAGCTCTGACCCACTGTTCAGGAAATGGTGGCAACTTCTGGAGAGCTTTTGGCAATGGTTTGCTGAATAGCTTTGGGTAGATGGGACAAGAGTGTTTGAACACCCAGAGGTGCTAACAGAGCTTGTGCTTTGTTTTGTAAAAAGCCCTGCGATTTAGCTGGGAATGAGAAAGTGAATGAAGGCTGTGCAGGCCTGGCTACTAGAAGAAATGAGGAGGGTGAGCTGGGTGAAGAGAGGTTCTTTGGGTTCACCCCATGGCAAAAGAAACAAGATACAACCCACACTGTATGAACAGTGAAATAGTGCATTGATGATCTGGGACACACTGAAGAGGAAAGGAAGTGGGGAGCCTTTCTGTGGCACATGCTAAGGGGGGCAGAAGCCTGCCTGGGAGGTCCTACAGACCTTGCAGAGTGAGATGAGCTTTAAGGGGGGGCTGGGCTGGCATGTGACACATGCTCAGGTCACCATAAGCAGCTTCTGGTACTCATGGGGGAAGGTTGCCAGATGCCTGTCACACTGAAGAGAAGAGACAGGTTTCTGTCATCATGCTGCACTCTGCAGGACTGATCTAGAGACCCTGAGCACTGCTTTTAGTCCTTCCCAGTCTTTGGGGTAGTCCTTTCCCCAGTTCCTCGTTGCTCTGCTGCTCCCGGAGTTCTCGCTCTTGCTCCCCTTTTCCTCAATAAGAAACTGCTGTGGCCTTGGGTCACTTGTCACAGGTAGCAGAGAATAATGCAGTCTCAGTTTCTGTTGCTCAAACTGAAAAGTTGCGTTGCATGGAATGCCTGCCTCGAATATAGGCAGGGAGTGGAAGAGGAGGGCGATGGGGGCATTGGTAGTGGGAAGGTTGCACTGGTGAAGGGGGGGGTGTTCTTTTCTATAACTGAAACCCAACTACAAACATGTTTGTAATCATGGTGCTTACATAAAGGTATTATTATGAAAAACAGAAAAAGAAAAGTTGGCTGAGGAATAGGGGTTCACAGTGCTCAGGAGGGCCAATGGCCCCATCAGTCCTTCTCTGCCAACTGGGCCAGCCTGAGGATGACTTGGTCCACCCAGACATAGTGTTCAGGGCCTCCTATGAGTAGCACATGGTGAGGACATGCAGGCTGGATGTCTAGTACAGAGTCCAAGGGGTCTCCTATCCTCCTGGGGTGAGGATGGCTCCAGGCTGAGCCCCAGGGAACCTGCATGTGGTTCTCGCCTTGAATTTCTATGCCATGCACTAACATGGAGGGGGTCAGACATGCTCCATTGGCAGCTGTCCTCACTCCTGACAGGCCCACATGTCTGAACCTGCTTTCTCAGCTTCTCAGCCTCAGAGTCTGGGTCTACCGTGGAGAGGGAGAAACACTGTTTCAGCTGCCCTGGTGTTCCTGGAAGTAGCTGTGTTAGGAGCAGGCCTGTGACACATCAGGTGCATGTATCCCAGCCCAGGCCTGGCATGGTAGCTAAGACCGTCCCTGAGTTATTTTGCCTCAGGACAGGGAGAGGTCATTGCTGGCAGGACTGAGAGCTGTAGGTCTGGCAAGGCACAGCCCTTTGCACTGTGCGGAGCACAAAGGAGGTCTCAGAAACAGCTTTGTCTGCAGAGGCCAAGCAGAGGGCAGCTCCTGAGTTGTGTCTGAGCAGGGTCATGCACTGCACGTCTGACCACCCCAAGACAGGAGTCCATCTCAGCTAGACAGCACTAACTGGATGAGACAGGATTCTCCCGTGACAGACAGCAGCACATCTGACAGAGGCAGGACAGACGCTCTGGTTCAGACATGAAGGGCACGAAGCCAGACTCAGTGGGCCTCTCCACGCCGGGCTGATGCTGAGTAAGCAAAAGAACCCATCACCTCTTTCTCTCCGGAGCAAAAGGTCAATCTCCTTGATTTCTCAACATCAGCAGAACGTTTGCTTTGTTGGAAGTTGAAGTGTTTGCTCTCTGTGGAAAGTGCTCGGTGTCATATATAGATGCATAAGCTCATACATAGACACACAAGCATAGACACTGGCATACAGACACAGTTGCAGACAGGCACGGGCTCTTGCACACATGGACTCATGCACAAACACACATACATTCACACATTCTCACAAACATACACTCACACCCACACACAGACATGCACACACACACCCCTACATAGATCTCCCTCTGGGAAGTTCCCAGTGTTGGGCTCTGGTTGGACACCTGGTCCACTCTGGGTTTATTCTGTGAGCTTGTGAAGCAAGACACCAGCTGGTTTCTTGGTGCTTACTTGTGCAGTTTCCCTGACTCCTTGTGGAGACAGGACACTATAGCTTTGAGCTGAGTCACAGTACATATGTGTGCTGATGGGGCAACCAGAGCCCAGGCACTACCTCACCCATGTGATCTTGGCACACAGAAATGGCAGTGAAAGGTCTGAATGAAAGGCCTGAATTTCTGTGTCTCTGATTCAGTAAAATGAACATAGTTCTGAAGCAAGCTTGAGGACATGAGAAAATGACTGCTCCATTAGTCATGCGTCAGCACAAGGATCAGAGACATTTTCTTGCTACCTAGTGAAGGGGTAGGTCAGCGGAGAGCTGAAGAGGAGAATGGCCAACTGCCGGGAAGAAGCCCAACTCTTGCCCCAAAGAAATAAGCTGGAAATCTAAATAACCAACACAGCTGTGCTACTTAGAACCTTGAGATGCTGTGAATTTTTGCAGATCTGTGTGCAAATGCAGGCTGAGTTCTTAGTTCTCATCCTCCTATGATCCAGTACATCAGATGGGGGTCTGGGGAGAAAGGTTCCAGCCACCTGGAGATGGGACACCCAGGACAAGGTCCCCAGAAGGCACATGGGAAGGGCCTGAGCAGTGGGGAGTGAGGGAGTGAGCGGACAGTGAGGCTGCTGTCAGCAGGCTGGGCCCACAGCTCACCAGCCTGGAGGATCGTCGAGAGCTGGCTCCTGGAAGACATGACAGTGAAGAAACTGTTCTTGCAGAGACACTGTAGAGAATGTCACTCCTGACCGTGTGCCTTGGGACTCAGCTCTAAAGAGAAGCGAAGCAGAGAATAGGCTGCAGGAAGAGGCAGGAGCACTAGAGAGAGAGGAAAGGCCTTCAAAGAGAACCTGCCTGTTCTCTTGTTCTGTAGTTGAGGCAATGCTGTAGGTACAGAGAGGGCCAAGCCCCATCTCAGTGCTCGCCTGCAGGCTGCCTGCTGGATGTATAGTTCAGGGATCTGAACACTGTGAGTGGCCAGACACACCTTTTGACACAACTCAAGCATTCTGTGCAGTAAATCCATATGCACTGGTCCTCAAACTTTTTAAACAAGGGGCCAGCTCACTGTCTCTCAGACAGCTGGAGAGCCAGACTATAGTAAAGACCAAAATTATGAACAAATTCCTATCCACACTGCATATATTTTATTTTGAAGAAACAAAATGAGAACAAATACAATATGTGGCCCTCAGGCCATAGTTTAAGGACCACTGCCAGAATCCAGGCTGAGGATCAGTTCAATCCAGGTCCTCTCTCTGGACTTGCTCCTAAGTCTGTGCTCACCCTGCAGAGGCTGAGCAGAGGGATGGTGCCAACAGAGACCACCCACAGAGTGTGATGCCCCAGCAAGCCTGGGGGCTTGCTCTGGGGGTTCCCACTCAGGCTGGTGTCCAGACCTCAGAGTCATTCACCTGGACAGGCCCCTGCCCTCAGAGTAAGTCCCTGCTGAGGCCCAGGGCTCCCAGGCTGTGGACAGGTGGGAAGGGTCTTGGCAGAGTTCTCATCCTGTGGGGCAAGACACTGGTGTTTGGCATAAATATACATCTTTCGACATTTTGTGTAATCTGAAAAGTCTTGTCTCATTTAGTCACTCTCTTTGCTTCCAGAAGCTCGCCTAGAATCTCTGAATACTTCTGCCGTTTAATCTGATTTTGCTTCCTATTCCTTTGGCTGAAAAACTGTTTGCTGGTTACATGATTTGATTTCAAGAAAGCTCTGGGCTGAATCCACTGTGTCCAAATTGGTAAACAAATTATTTTTAATTAGTAAGCAGCTTGAAATAATTTAACCATTTTCATTCAGGAGATTAAAAAGATGGAATATGTTTTGTGACATCTGAAAACTAGTATCGTATCAGAAAATCTAGAATAAAAGTAATCCCCAACAGCCATGAAAATATTACATTTCAAGCCCATTGTTTTTCATCACAGAAAGAAATATTTAAAGTTAGAGGGGAAACTAAATGAGGTTAAAAAATAAGCATACGTTCGACTTAAAGAAAGACACAAAATTCACGGAATGCAACCTTCAAGCTATGGTCTGCAGGGATCTAGCTAGGGAGGGGCTTCACAAAGCCCAACACAGTGGGTAAACATTTCCCACACACAGCGTGACATGCTTGCAACTGCTGCCTTACTCACATTCTTAAGGGGAAGAAAAAGCCTGGTGTGTCCATAGCTCTCAGGGCATCATCCAATCCTGACTCAAGATTGCACCTAACCTGTATGCTCTGCCTCTAAGGACCACCTGATCAGATCCATCAGCGTTTACTTTGTGCTAGTGGAACCCAAGGCTCTCAAATGAGGGTCTGGTGAGACACAGGTCTGGAAGCAAATGCTGACACAGAAAATAACCCACACAGTGAAGAAGTACAAAAACGGGTTCAGGGGCCGGAGCAAAATGGCCAGAGTGGTGTAAGCGGTAGGGTGTTTGCCTTGCATGTGCTAACCTAAGCCAAGAGCGATTTCTGAGTGCTTGGCCAGGAGAAACCCCTGAGCGTCACCAGGTATGGCCCAAAAACTAATAATAATAATAATAATAATAATAATAATAATAAGGGTTCAGAAAATCTAGCATTCAAGCAAGGAATCCCACCACACAAGTTTTCGGCTCCTAAGAAGGAACGCAACTCAGTGGAAGAAGACCAAAGAATGAGCCTCTGCCTTCCTCAGAACTCTGCTTTTATTGATAAGAACCAGGCCACACCCTAGGTGGGAGAGGAATACCAAGTAGGGAATAATCCAATAATTCCATCACCAGATCACACCCTAGGGTGGAGTGCGAATATTGATTAGGGGAGGACCAGTAATCCAACACTTTGTATTCACTGTTTACTGGATTAATGCTAAACCTAGACATCCCAGCATCATCTGGAGAGATTGTTGGTCATGGAGGGCTGGTTTTTCTGCTGTCAGACCTCTGTCAAGGGATGGGACAGCAGGTAGAGACTTATTTTCCTTGTAAGAAGTGAGCGTTTGGCAGCTGTGTACTCATTTCTTCAACCTTCATATCTGAGGGCTGCAGAGTCTACATTGGTGACAAGAGCTCCCTGGAGGTAAGGTAAGCTTGATCCCAGGTTAGAGAGGGGCTCCAGCAATGGATCCCCTCCTCCCTTGGCCTCACAATCACTCAGCTCTCCTCCTGCAGGTGTTTCCAAGAACAGAATAAGAAAATAATAAATTCTGTCTATTTTACTGCATCATCAGTCCATGACTGCTTCATAGACGTGCTCCACAGTCACAGAGGGCTTTGCTCATCCTTAACTTTAAGTCCAGCTCTAATGCCTTAGGGGCTGTTACCAAGCTTACCTCATCCATCTTACAGGAAAATGCAATCAGAGGGTGACCAGCTGAGTGAATCAAAGAGGTTGTGAAGATGGGGTGTCATGAGCCCAGGTCACTGAGCCTACAGATCAGCTGTGGAAGGAAACACCCTGGAGCCTGACTTGATGTCTGAGAACTCTTGGTGCTGAAATGGGAAGAAAGCAGGCTGCTGGCAGAAGAACACTGTCTCCTTGGACCTAAAGAGGAGACCAAGAAAGACTGTCAGGAATTGGGGTGACTACAGCAAGGAGGACAGAAGGCACAGGTTTGCAGAGTTTGTGGCCTGCAAGAGAAGAACTTTGTTGACATGTGCCAGACTCCAAGATCAGGAGGAAGCAGGTCAAGTCAATTTGGTGCTTGCTGCAGTCGGAGGCAAGTCTGTGCGCAGGGTCCCACACACTCTGCGTCTGAGGAAAAGAGAAATGTGCACCACAGTGGGTGGCTTCCTTTGAAACTCCCCTGGCAAGGTGCATGGTTCTTTGCATTCCTGTCACCCTTGGAGGGGACTCACTGTGGGGAAGGCAGCAAGACAGGGTCTGGGACATAACCACAGCTGCTGTGCACACAGGAAAAAGAGCTATGAAGAGTTGTACATGCATATGGAGGAGAGCCAGGAAGAGCTGTGTGTGCGTGTGGGAAGTCGGGAAGAGCTGTGTACATGAAGGGCTGAGAATAATAGTGTACATGGAAGAAGGTCCAGAAGGACTGTGTGTGCATGGAAAGGTTCGTGAATGTGCAGAAAGAGTTTCCTTATACTGATGCCTATTTCCCCTTTATTAAAGTCTTGTATCAGCTTAGTTCACTTGTCATGTTAATGCACAAATGTTTCACTTCAGGAACTAAAAACTCAGCTTTTGCGGTTGGCTTTCATCTAATATCCATCTTAGTCCAGGAATGTTGATGTCTGAGAGGCCCAATATCAGAATCACCCTGTTGTGATGACCCGTCAGGTGTTCAGAGTTGACTGCTCACATATACAGCAAGTTGTCACTTCTTTGGATTCTTTGCTATTTCTTTTCCTTTTTTTTTTTTTTTTTTTACATTTTTATTTTGACCAAAGTGGATTACAAATCTTTCACAGTAATATTTTAGGTACATAGCAACATTGAATCAGGGGCAATACTATCACCAATGTTGTCCTCCCTCCACCCCTGTTCCCAGCATGCATCCCATATCCCCCTTCTTTGCCCCCCCAGGCTGCTAGTATAAGTGGTCCGTCCCCTCTGTGCCTAGTTTGTTGTAGATTGGATATCAATTCTGGTGTCATTGGCTTTGGATTTGGTGTTTAAGTCTGATCATTATTTTTATTTCTACTTAATGTTCATACGACTGTTTGGTCTTGGTACCCTCCATTATTTCCCCCCCCCCAATTTGTGAGGCGGAACAAGATGGTTCAAGTTATGTGGTTCTGTTTAAAAGAAAGGGAAAAAAATAAAATAAAATGGGGCAAAAACCAAACAAGCAAAAACTGGGAGCAGTCCTTCTAGAGGCTATAAATACCAATTTAAGAGAAGAAAGGGAAAAAGGAAGAAAAACATAACAACAATACAAAAAAATAAAAATAAATTTATAAAAATCGAACAAAAAACTCGAAAAGCACCACCGCAATAAAGACAACAACCAAAAAAAAAAAAAAAAAAGACAACAACCACACAAAAAACATGGTCCTGAAATAAAAACAAAACAAAGCACAAAAGAAAAATCAACAAACAACAACAATAACAAAACCAAAAACATTAATTTGTGCTTCTCTTTTTTTTTTTCTTGCATAGGCATAGTAAATATTGGGGAGATTAGAAAGGGAATTCCCTTGGCCTAAGAGATACAGGGTTTCTCTGCCCTTGAAGCATACTGCCATGGGAATAACTACAGGTTCCATACATGTTCTTTAACTCTCCCCTAGGCCCTTTTGTGGTATCTGGATGGATTCTTTGCTATTTCTCAGGAGAAACCCTAACCCATGCACTGGGGCTGGCCAGAGATCCCAGGGAAGAGGCTCTGGGGGGGTCTGGGGACTGCTAACTTTGCCCCAGGGTGAGTGCATGGGCTCCTGCACTGCTGGGTGCCACCAAGACCACACCTGGCTCAAGGGGACCCAGTGCTGTTGGTTTCTCACCAGGGCTGTTCACATGCAAAGCATGTGCCATAACTACTGTTCTCTCTCTCCAACCCCTGTTTCTTTACTTATTCAATCTTCAGTGGAGCCTCATTTTATGCCAGGCATCTTGACTCAACAAAAAAAAAGCCATTTATTTAAATGTAATAAATAGTAAGAGTCGCTGGCGAGGTGGTGCTAGAGGTAAGGTGTCTGCCTTGCAAGCGCTAGCCAAGGATCAGGACCATGGTTCGATCCCCCAGCGTCCCATATGGTCCCCCCAAGCCAGGGGCAATTTCTGAGCGCTTAGCCAGGAGTAACCCCTGAGCATCAAACGGGTGTGGCCAAAAAACCAAAAAAAAAAAAAAAAATTTTGGGGCCGGGCGGTGGCGCTAAAGGTAAGGTGCCTGCCTTGCCTGCGCTAGACCGCGGTTCGATCCCCCGGTGTCCCATATGGTCCCCCAAGCCAGGAGCAACTTCTGAGCGCATAGCCAGGAGTAACCCCTGAGCGTTACCGGGTGTGGCCCAAAAACCAAAAAAAAAAAAAAAAATAGTAAGAGTCTCTGGCACCTGTCTTCTTGTCCATGGTCCCCAACAGTCACAGGTATAGGCCCACTAGAACTCACATAGCATGAACTGCTGAGCAGCTCACACATTGCTGCTGTGTTCCCCTGGTTCCAAGTGGCCCCAATGAGCATCATGTCATGGATTCATGGGCACCAAGTGGGAGGTGACAGAGCCAGAGGAGGGGATCAGTCAGCACCCACCTGGGGGAACTAACAGCATTCCTGAACCTTCTGAGCATTCCCTGGGGCCTACTCTCCAGCTACCCAACAGCCTTGAGGAGAGTTAAAGGTTAGCACATGATGCTTGTTTTATTATCGAATGAGAGCGACCCAGAGACCGTGGGGATCTACATTGGCCCAGCAGTGTGCTGCTCACATGGGTCCTGATCATGAACGGTGAAATTGAAAGCGGAAATCATTTGTAAATCTGAATTTTATTTGCTCGGACATAGATGACATACAGAACGGTTTAAAGGGAGCCCAAATGGAATTTAGGACGTGAAGATCCTTCCGTTATAGCTCAGTCAATAAATATGTCTGCATCTCTGGGAGAAAAGCATATAGACACAATTTTTATCAAATAAACTGTCTCCTAAAAGCTATCCATCTCTACTATCGCTTGCAGTGAGGGAGTCTTAGCACATTGGAGAAATCATAAAATAAACCCACAAATATAAAATTTAATGAGAAACCAAATAGCATAAGCCATTAATCTCATGAAAAAATAAATGAGGAAATGACATTTAAAAAAAGACAACAGTCAGGCTTAGGGGTCTGTGTGCTTTGAAGAAGGGCCTGGTGTGAAAGTCAAACTGTGGTCCTGTGGAGCTATGCAGCACGGAGAAGGATCCCACAGAGCATCCTCAATGGAACAGTATGGTTCACAAAGGCCATGTGGACCACAGGCTCAACTGGATCATCGCCCAGCAACACCCAATATCACCAGCATTGCCCAGCATTACTCAGTATAATCTAGTACTACCCAGCATCTCTCAATATCACTCAGCATCACCCAGCATCACCCAGTATCACCCAATACTACCCAGCATCACATAGCATCACCCAGTATCACCTAGTACTACCTGGCATCTCTCAGTATCACCCAGCATTACCCAACACCACCCAGTATCACCAAGTACCACCTTGTATTGCTTTGTTAGAGGCTACAAAGCATGCCAGAGGCTGGGCCCCAGGAGGGCCTCTGAAACTCTCTACCTGATTGTCCTGAATACCAGGTCACACTCTTGGTAATGGTATTGCTGTAGCCAAAATGAGCATCTCTGGAAATGCTTTATGGAGCATGAGGGGAATGCTCCTCTATCTCCCTACACCTTGGAGATGAGCAACCTGGCAAAGTGTGAGGCTAGCACACTGCAGGGTGTTTAGGTGTGGTCCTAAAGCCCTCTCCTCAAGGGTGCACAGTCCCGTGCAGACCAAGACTCAGCTCTCTGGGTCTATTTTTGCCACATTAGGCCTCACAAACCCTCTGTGGCTAAAAACCAAATTGTAGTCTTGCAAAATTTTGACAGTGTGTCCCATCATCTGCTCTTTTTTATTTATTTTTAAAAAATGCATCACATCATTGGCATAGTTGATCATAATACATTTTGTCCAAATAAGTGAAAGCAATGTTACTGGAAAAATGGAAATAAAAATTAAATAGAAGATAAAATAAAAAATAAAAATACAGTAACAAGCTCATTTATGAAAATTATTGTATCACCAATGAAGTCATTAACACAGTGGCAGAAAGTTTAGTGAGCTCTTGTTATATGTTCAGTCTGTTAACTTGGGGTGTTCCTTTAGGGATGACAGCATCAAACAAATAAACTTGTCAGAAATTCAAAAGCTACGATACTACGAATCTAAGGGACTATATTGCTGCAGACGTCTTGCATCCCTAAGTGGGGTCAGAAAACCTTCACGAGAAGAAAGCGGGTACACAAGCAGACAAATATGAAATATGAAATAATTGAGACCACACAAAATGCACTGTATGGGACCCACGTCTCATAGATGAGAGACAAACTTTGCTTTTCAGCTGATGACATTTTAAGCACAACTCTGGTATGCAAGGTATTTCCAGGTGAACAAAGGGCAGAAGATAAAAGGAAGGCTAATTTCTTGCATATCAAAGTAGTTCCTGGCCCTAGGAGTCATTACTGATGTAAATTAAGGGATAGCAGAAAATCCTGGTTTTCTCCTAATAACAAATATCCTTAACCTGAGAGAAATAGTATTCTAGGCAGGGGCTAAGACCCACTTCCTATGATCTGGCAATAGAAAGAGATAAAACTAAAGAAAGGAAAAAAGAAAACATTAAAAAAAAAAAGAAAGAAAGGGGTACAGAATTACACCTAGTAAAATAACCTAATTCTACACTGGCCAAACCTGTTTATAAGCAGGTATTCAAAGTGATAGGGAAAGTCCCTGAGGCAAAATCATGTTGCTGTGGTGCTCAAAGGCAAGGAGAGAAGACCATTGTCTTGAAGATGCTATGTTTTGACTTGGCCTTAGAAAGCAAATAGACTGGGGCCGGGTAGGTGGCGCTGGAGGTAAGGTATCTGCCTTGCAAGCGCTAGCCAAGGATCAGGACCACGGTTGATCCCCCAGCGTCCCATATGGTCCCCCCAAGCCAGGGGCGATTTCTGAGCACATAGCCAGGAGTAACCCCTGAGCATCAAACGGGTGTGGCCCAAAAAACCAAAAAAAAAAAAAAAAAAAAGAAAGCAAATAGGCTGACAAAAAGAGAGGTATCTGGCTTGGCTTTGAGATGCAAATATATTTAGCCAGCAGAGAACTTCTAGTAGTTTTCTTTGGTACTGGAATTTCTTTATGACTGCAGGATAACTAAGACCGAATTTCTGTAGTTAGCAAAGGAGATAAAATCAAATAAAAGGAAAAGAGAAATATAATGTCACAGCCATGTCAGAAATATAGCCAGTAATCCATGCAGGGGTTATGACTGACTTCTCTAACGGGCCTTCTGGCTGAAATATTTCTTGGGAGGAAAATTAGGCACTGCACCAGGAAAGCCAAAAAACACATCTGGAGTGTGCCTCCCTTGATCATGGAGACGTGCATGCTGCATGCCTCGACACTATATTCAGCTGCAAGGCTTTCTGGAAGACCCAATTCGAACATGGTGACTGCATTTGTGGGTGTGGTTACAGCTGCCAAGCTTTCTTGGAAGAAGGAAGCTGTAGTAGAAGGCGCCTGTACTCTCTCCAAAATAAAGTCCTGATAATATCAGTCCAAAAACTAGTGTATTTGAAGTGTTGTCAGATAGGTGTTGCTGCAGAGAATCATAGAGGATCAGCAATGAGGCAGGCCATCAGGAAAACGGTGATTCTGGGTGATGGAGGCATGTTCTCTCCTGAGATGGCCAACGTTGTGCTGCTTGAGCTGGTGTAACCATAATCTTTCACTGCTCAGTTTACATCTCATTCCAGAAGAGAGTGAGACTCCGGAGCTGCCCCCATTCAAACATGACCCCATCATCTGCCCTTTGATGAAAGGCTCAGCAAAGGCTCAGGGTAGCAGTGGCTTTTGTGGCCTCAGAGGTGGAGAACCTGACCACTCCACCTCAGGAGGAGGTACTGTTCCACTTCAACCACTCACAGTACCACAATCAGTCCAAGCTTGGCACTCTACATGCTGATCTGCACTGACTGCCTACTGTCCTCACTGGCCTGTGGCACTCACCTGCTGACCTGTGGTCTCCTGGCACTAACCATCACCCTCGCCAAGGTGCCCTCCAGCTTTGGGTGGGAAGATGCTGATGAGATAAGGGACACCGCTCAGCAATCATGGTCCTTGGTTCAGATGGCCTGTCCAGAACCGAATGTTCCAGTGCATGAAACACTCCCCTGAGTCAGAGCCTCAAGCCCAGAGAATTTTCTCCAGCACATTCTGAGATCCTGAGACCATTAACTCAGAAACACAGCACCCTGCTGCAGGAATACTAGAGCAACACTGGGGTATACCTTAAATGCAGACTTTTAAAGAATAGTAACAAAAAAGGAGGACGCCCACGTACACCATTCTCTGCAGAACTGGATGTCTTTGACAACTTCTTCTGTCAAGTGTTGTCGGTGTTGCTCTGTTCAGGCATTTTTGTCGACATTAGCATTTGCTAATTGGAGGCTTTAAGACACATGTTTAAAATTCTAACCAGCTGAATGAAGACCCAAAGCTAGTTTCATCTGGCTTTATTCTTAGATTTACTTTTTAATTCAGAGATCATTTTCAAGATCTCCGTCTTCATGGCTCTCTTTTCTTTGGCCTCAGGCAATCTCCATGTTAAGCAGCTCTCAGCATATAAATTTAACTGAAAAAGTTTCTTACATTCACCCCAATTGCTGAAAATTGAAACTGCAGATTTTCATACACATTTACAAAGAAACTTAATTATTAAGATGAACTGTACGAACATGTTTCTCGAATGCTGGCAGCCTCTCCACCCACCAGCTCACACACTGAACACCCACCATGAATCCAAGGTCAATCCCCTAGCTGGGCCCTAGACATGCTGTCTAGATGCACGTGGCATCATTGGGCTATGGCAGCATTGCAAGGATGGGCAGTTCTGGTAGTTGTACAAGTATAGGCAACTAGTTAGTACTGGCTTTTCACAATGCTGCCTTCTTTTGAAGAGAAAAGGCCATTCTGGACCCTTTGTCAATGGTAATCACCTTTCCTGTGTCCCCATGTTATTCAAAGAAAGGAATTTTACAGGCTCCAAACCAGATCCCGGTCCCAGGGTCCCAGGGTGCTACTAACCACCACTGCTTTTACACAGCAGGGAGCACAGGCTGGGGGTGTGGCTAACAGTCTATGTGTAGCCTCTGACTGCAGGCTCTTCCTTTTCCCTCCCATGTGACCTGAACTAATGCCACTGTCCAACTGGCTTTGAGCTAAGTCTGGCCCTGGCTGGAAGGGGCCTCTGTTCTCTCCCCTCAAGGAGCAGCCTATGAGGACATCGGGGGGGCGGGGGGGGGGGGCCTATTCCCATCTTCCCTTCTCTTTACTCCTCCCCTTTCACCATTTGAGGACCAGAAGCAGACTGCTGGTGTAAAGAGCCTGGACTCCTCACTCAGTCACAGCATTTTCTTATGGTTCCAAGTTTTCCTCGCTCTCTCTGTCCCAGACCATCTCCTTTAAAACTGAGTTGAAGGGACATAAATATAAGATCTACAATCTTGTATGTGTCTCCAAAACATAAAAACTTTTAAAAACAACCATACTGGTAAAGCAGACAATTGGGAGGATGTGGCACTTGAGTTTCATGAAGTCATAAAACCAAGAGGTGATTCAAAAAATTACTCTGATGCTAGCCTGAACATAGCCAAAAGTATGAAGGCCCAGGCTGAAGTGAAGCAAATGGATTGGGCTTTTGCCTTGCAAGTAGCCAACCTGGGTTCAATCACTGGTATCCCCCAAACTCCTCCAGATGTGAGAAGTGATCCATGGGTGCAGAGTAAGGAGTAAGCCCTGAGTAACACTGGGTATGGTTAAAACACAATCAAACAAAAGTAAGTTTGGCCAGCTTAGTGTACATAAGAACTGAAGCCAATGAGATTCTAACTGGCAAAGCACTGGCTCAGAGAAGTCTCTATCTCTCCAAAGAGGAGACATCCCAACAGAAATAAAAAGCTATAATAAGAACATGTAGGTGGACCACCAAGAATTCAGTCCTGGCCCTTGACAACCCTTCAAGAACAGACACTTAGCTTTTGATAAATATATTTATATCTGTGATTAGTCCAATTTCCCATTAGTTTCCTTTTACAGATTGGATATATGTGTGTTTATGCATCTAATAAATCTACCAATAGAGCAACTTATTTTATATTTGTAGAGCTGAGTTTAACATTTTGCTCTGTCCTATCATTTTTAACATGTTATGTACAAGACTAGTGGTTCTCATTATTTTTGATACATTTTTTATTTAAACAACTTTATTACATACATGATTGTGTTTGGGTTTCAGTCATGTAAAGAACACCACCCATCACCAGTGCAACATTCCCATCACCAATGTCCCAAATCTCCCTCCTCCCCACCCATCCCCGCCTGTACTCTAGACAGGCTTTCTATTTTCCTCGTACACTCTCATTATTAGGATAGTTCAAAACGTAGTTATTTCTCTAACTAAACTCATCCCTGTTTGTGGTGAGCTTCATGAGGTGAGCTGTAACTTCCAGCTCTTTTCTCTTTTCTATCTGAAAGTTATTATTGCAAGAATGTCTTTCATTTTTCTTAAAACCCATAGATGAGTGAGACCATTCTGCATCTTTCTCTCTCTCTCTCTCTCTCTCTCTCTCTGACTTACTTCACTCAGCATAATAGATTCCATGTACATCTATGTATAGGAAAATTTCATGACTTCACCTCTCCTGACAGCTGCATAATATTCCATTGTGTATATGTACCACAGTTTCTTTAGCCATTCATCTGTTGAAAGGTATCTTGGCTGTTTCCAGAGTCTTGCTATGGTAAATAGTGCTGCAATGAATATAGGTGTAAGGAAGGAATTTTTGTATTGTAATTTTGTGTTCCTAGGGTATATTCCTAGGAGTGGTATAGCTGGGTCGTATGGGAGCTCGATTTCCAATTTTTGGAGGAATCTCCATATTGCTTTCCATAAAGGTTGCACTAGACGGCATTCCCACCAGCAGTGGATAAGAGTTCCTTCCTCTCCACATCCCCGCCAACACTGCTTGTTCTCATTCTTTGTGATGTGTGCCAATCTCTGGGGTGTGAGGTGGTTGATTTGCATCTCATAGTTGATTTGCATCTCCCTGATGATTAGTGATGTGGAGCACTTTTTCATGTGTCTTTTGGTCATTTGTATTTTTTCTTTGTCAAAGTGTCTGTCCATTTCTTCTCCCCATTTTTTGATGGGATTAGATTTTTTTTTCTTGTAAAGTTCTGTCAGTGCCTTGTATATTTTGGAGATTAGCCCCTTATCTGATGGGTATTGGGTGAATAGTTTCTCCCACTCAGTGGGGGGCTCTTGTATCCTGGACACTATTTCTTTTGAGGAGCAGAAGCTTCTCAGTTTAATATATTCCCATCTGTTAATCTCTGCTTTCACTTGCTTGGAGAGTGCAGTTTCCTCCTTGAAGATGACTTTAGTCTCAATGTCCTGGAGTGTTTTACCTACGTGTTGTTCTATATATCTTATGGTTTCGGGTCTGATATCTAGGTCTTTCATCCATTTGGATTTAACCTTCGTACATGATGTTAGCTGGGGGTCTAAGTTCAATTTTTTGCAAGTGGCTATCCAGTTGTGCCAACACCACTTGTTGAAGAGGCTTTCTTTGCTCCATTTAGGATTTCTTGCTCCTTTATCAAAAATTAGGTGATTGGATGTCTGGGGAACATTCTCTGAGTATTCAAGCCTATTCCACTGATCTGAGGGCCTGTCTTTATTCCAATACCATGCTGTTTTGATAACTATTGCTTTGTAGTACAGTTTAAAGTTGGGGAAAGTAATTCCTCCCATATTCTTTTTCCCAATGATTGCTTTAGCTATTCTAGGGTGTTTATTGTTCCAAATGAATTTCAAAAGTGCCTGATCCACTTCTTTAAAGAATGTCATGGATATCTTTAGAGGGATCGCACTAAATCTGCACAATGCTTTGGGGAGTATTGCCATTTTAATGATGTTAATCCTGCCAATCCATGAGCAGGGTATGTGCTTCCATTTCCACGTGTCCTCTCTTATTTCTTGGAGCAGAGTTTTATAGTTTTCTTTGTATAGTTCCTTCACATTTTTAGTCAAGTTGATTCCAAGATATTTGAGTTTGTGTGGCACTATTGTGAACAGGGTTGTTTTCTTAATATCCATTTCTTCCTTATTACTATTGGTGTATAGAAAGGCCATTGATTTTTGTGTGTTAATTTTGTAGCCTGCCACCTTGCTATATGAGTCTATTGTTTCTAGAAGCTTTTTCATAGATACTTTAGGGTTTTCTAAGTAGAGTATCATGTCATCTGCAAACAGCAAGAACTTGACTTCTTCCTTTCCTATCTGGATTTTTTTGATATCTTTTTCTTGCCTAATCGCTATAGCAAGTACTTCCAGTGCTATGTTGAATAGGAGTGGTGAGAGAGGACGGCCTTGTCTTGTGCCAGAATTTAGAGGAAAGGCTTTCAGTTTTTCTCCATTGAAGACAATATTTGCCTCTGTCTTGTGGTAGATGGCCTTAACCATATTGAAAAAGGTTCCTTCCATTCCCATCTTGCTGAGAGTTTTGATCAAGAATGGGGGTTGGACCTTATCAAATGCTTTCTCTGTGTCTATTGATATGATCACGTGATTTTTATTTTTCTTCTTGTTGATGTTGTGTATTATGTTGATAGATTTACGGATGTTAAACCAGCCTTGCATTCCTGGGATGAAACTTACTTGATCGTAGTGGATGATCTTCTTAATGAGGCATTGAATCCTATTTGCCAGGATTTTGTTGAGGATCTTTGCATCTGTATTCATCAGCGATATTGGTCTGTAATTTTCTTTTTTGGTAGCATCTCTGTCTGGTTTAGGTATCAAGGTGATGTTGGCTTCATAAAAGCTATTTGGAAGTGTTCCTGTTTTTTCAATTTCATGAAAGAGTCTTGCCAGAATTGGTAGTAGTTCCTCTTGAAAGGTTTGAAAAATTTCATTAGTAAATCCATCTGGGCCTGGGTTTTTGTTTTTGGGCAGACATTTGATTACTGTCTTAATTTCCTCAATAGTGATGGGTGTGTTTAGATATGCTACATCTCTTTATTCAACCGTGGAAGATTATAAGAGTCCAAAAAATTATCCATTTCTTCCAGGTTTTCATTTTAGTGGCATAGAGTTTCTCAAAGTAGTTTCTGATTACCCTTTGAATCTCTACCATATCAGTAGTGATGTCTCCTTTTTCATTCCTAATACGGGTTATGGAGTTTCTCTCTCTCTCTCTCTCTCTCTCTCTCTCTCTCTCTCTCTCTCTCTCTCTCTCTCTCTCTCTATTTGTTAGTTTTGCTAGTGGTCTATCAATCTTGTTTATTTTTTCAAAGAACCAACTTCTGCTTTCGTTGATCTTTTGGATTGTTTTTCGGGTTTCCACTTCATTGATTTCTGCTCTCAGCTTTGTTATTTCCTTCTGTATCCCTATTTTTGGGTCCTTTTGTTGAGTACTTTCTAATTCTATGAGCTGCATCATTAAGCTTTTCAGGTATGCCCCTTCTTCCTTCCTGATGTGTGCTTGCAAAGCTATAAAATTTCCTCTCAGTACCGCTTTTGCTGTGTCCCATAGGTTCTGATAGTTTGTGTCTCCATTGTCATTTGTTTTCAGGAAGGTTTTGATTTCCTTTTTGATTTCATCTCGGACCCACTGGTTATTCATTATTAGACTGTTTAACTTCCAAGTATTAAAGTTTTTCTTCTGTGTCCCTTTGTAGTTCACATATAATTTCAGGGCCTTGTGGTCAGCGAAGTAGCCTGCAAGATTTCTATCCTCTTGATATTATGGAGGTATGTTTTATGTGCTAGCATGTAGTAATCAGAATTTGTTACAACAAATGTCCCAAAAGTATTAGCCCACATCCCTGGTTGGTTTCTCCATCTTATCTCTCCTGACACTAAGCAACCATACACTCTGCCCCAGTCTCTGACAAGGTTCCACTCCAGCAGCATTGGTGCTTGAGGGGAGATTGCATGACACACTTCAGCTGACCTGAAGGTCATGAGATACTTCACACAAAATTCAGACAAAAATCCAGAGGAAGGGGCCAGACCAACGGCTCAGCGGTATGGAGTCTGCCTTGCCTGCACTTGCCTACGACTGACCGCAGTTCAATTTCCCGACATCCCATATGGTCCTCCAAGCCAGGAGCTATTTCTGAGTACATAGCCAGGAGTAACCCCTGAGCATCACCGGGTGTGGCCCAAAAACAAAACAAAACAAAAATCCAGAGAAGTATGGTGAAGGATACATGAGAAATTCAGTCTAAGATAGTTATAGAAATAGAAATGCGGGGCCGGGCGGTGGCGCTAAAGGTAAGGTGCCTGCCTTGCCTGCGCTAGCCTTGGATGGACCGCGGTTCGATCCCCCGGTGTCCCATATGGTCCCCCAAGCCAGGAGCAACTTCTGAGCACATAACCAGGAGTAACCCCTGAGCATTACCGGGTGTGGCCCAAAAATCAAAAAAAAAAAAAAAAAAAAAGAAAAAGAAATAGAAATGCATTAAAATATATATTGTGATTTTGATTGGCAGTACTCAAAATATTTCTTTTTAATTTTTGAGTTATACCGAGTGGTGCTCAGGGATCACTCCTGGCAGACTGTGGGACTGCGGATTGAACCCAAGTAAACTGTTTGCAAAACAAATGTCCTACCCATTATACTGTCTCTCCAACTCCCCCCCAAAATAATTTTTTTTACCAAATTTTTAGGTGTGGCTTTCCTTTTAAAACAAAACTTTAGTAGGTAAGTTAGTTTTATATCTAAGTTCATTCAAAGTAGAATTTTTGTGAGCATATTTAAGGAACAGTCTGATTTGGCACAAGATTTTATTAATACACTCTAATATGTAATCTCATTTCTCAAAAAAAAACTGTCAAAATATTTTCTTACAGATTTCTCAACGACATTTCTTGCCCAAATATATTTGGAATTAAGTTTTTTTTTTATTAAGTTCTCTAACTCCCCATGGCTAATACAGTCTCTCTCCAATTTAGGTTCAACTTCTCACAACAGTTGTTCTGGAGACCTCTTACATAACAGGTAATGTGGAACATGTCACACTTATTTCACTCTTTACAAATGAATTGTATGTTTATTAGAGTCAATTTAACAGACTTCTTGATCTTGAATTGAATCATTATCTACTGTCTGCCACAAAACTGATAAAGCTTGTATTGAGGTTCTTAGAAAAATGATGAAAGCACAAAAGATGCTCAACAGAACGTTGCCTTGTAAATCCTGTTTTCCGGGCACAATTCTCTACAGCTCACGACTCCCCAGCCAGTCTGTGGCTCTTGCCTCTATCACAGAAAGCAGCTGCCAGTTTCCCTGAACTTCATGTCGCCACCCCACCATGCATGAGTGTAGGTGAGGTAGTCTAGGTGCCATGAGGGCAGTCCTATCTGACTGGCATACAAAATCAAACACCAGAAAAGGAAGCTTTATCCTAGAAGAGCTAGTTCTTTATCATGGAGGGGTTTCCAATTATATTTGAGGAGTACCCTCCAAAAATGCCTTTTGGTACTGGTAGTCCAAAATAAACCTTCCCATATATTGTTTATGTCACAATGACATAGATAAAATTTTTATCATTTAAATTATCAAAAGTGCCACTTATCAAACTTTTAATAAAATGCACTCTTATCATTATTGTGGTGCATTGTCACTAACCAGAATCAAACATTGCAGAGACTGATGTACCAAAAACTAGCAGCCTCAGAGGAGAAAACCTCCCCACAATGTAGGGGAGCTGCAGGAAGAAGAGCAGCCAGCCTGGCAGATTCCAACCCTTGTCATTCCCCACAGGACACTGATGGAGATGACATCTCAATGATGGGTATTTTCCATTTGTAGTAGCATTTCACAAGGTGCAGAATCTGCTCTACAGAAATTTATGTAGAATTGAGTCCCATCTTACCTCCCTAAGAAGAGTATTTCCACCAATAAAAAGCTTAACTGCCCAGATAGAGGGGCAGGAGGGGAAGAAATAAAAGGAAATTCCAAAGCTATAGTTCACCAAAAAAATTCCCTGGAAGTGATAAATTTCTCAACAACTACATGGTAACTAAATTTTCTTGCAGTCTCACAGCAACTGCCAACATCTTTGTCCAGAAGAGGAGTGGAGGGAGGTACAGGAATATGCATACATGCCAATGTGCTGCTCAGAGGGTAGCTTGCTTCGCTTTGCTTAATTTAATTGTGTTTTTTTTTTCATTAGAGATAGTTTTTGCTTCTCATTTAGAACTGAAGAAAAGGGAAGTTGGAATTTAATTTTAAGGAAATGGACTTCACAGAGAGGGTGGCTGAGAAAAGTAGACCCAGGTAAGCTTAATTTAACTTCATCTTTTGAAAAGTGTCTTTTGGAAAGTCTTTTTTTTTTTTTTTTTTTGAGAGAGAGAGAAAACTAGAGATTTTCTTTTCCTGTACTGCATAAAAAGTCTATAGCAGGTCATTTCCATAAGGAAACCATTTCATTCTCACATGCAGCAGCTCAGTATACACTCATATGTTCTGTGTTCCTACCCTAACCTACTCTACCCTGATAGTCACAGGGTTGTTCTGGAGCTAGAAGAGAGGAAGGACCCATAATAGCAGGCCAGAGCCATAGTACAGCAGAGAGAATATTTACCTTGTATTTGGCCCAATGTAGGTTTGATCCATGGCACCCCGTATGGTGTCTGAAGCAACATCAGGAGTGCTCCCTGAGTGCAGAGCCAGATGTAAGCCCTGATATCAGCCAGATGTGGCTCCAAAACAATAACAAAGACCCATAGTGACATTACATCACCAGATTGGGATCTTTTGTGCTGGGGCTCTGCACATGGTTTCTCTGCACTCACTTCCAGGTTCCTGTGGAAAACACTATCTCAATGATATGGGAGCAGTGGGGCAGGTATGTTAATGCTTTGTTCAACTGGTGATAAGACATAAAGACAACAGCCCCCAAATAGACGAGGGATGAGCCAAGAGGGCTTATACACTTTGGCACCAGGGGGTAACCCTGTGCAGGGCTCTAAGACAGCAACCATATCTGCACCAGTACATAGTAGACTGAGTTCCCTAATAAAGGGCTTCCCAAGTCACCCTGATATAGACCAAGATGGCCATCTGGCATCTGGCAGGTTTTTTTCTGACAGGTTGAAGTGACAAATCAGGTGGTGGGTGTTCCTGCTTTGTCATGTGTCCAGGGTAGTCCCCACATGAAGACATGTCAAGAAAATAACATAGTTGGTTTGTTTGATGAGTTGGTTTGTTGGTTGGTTGGTTGGTTGGTTGGTTGGTTTTGGAGCCACATCTGGCTTGCTCAGGGCTTATTCCTGGCTCTGAGCTCAGAAATCACTACTGGCAGGACTCAGTGACTATATGAGATACCAAGGCTTTTGCAAACCTGTTTTGGTCATGTGCAAGGCAAGTACCTCGCTGTATTCTCTGGGCCCCAAAATAACGTAAGGACAAGGTAGTATAATAATGGGCATTCTTCCAAGCATAAAACTTACAGTATTTAACTGTTCGATAGTCAGCGAAACAAGCTTAAAAAGCATAGTAGAAAGACTGACTTCTGTATTGCTGGGCTTCCTGCCTCAGTCACAGATTCTCCCAGGGGAAACCTAAAGAAGGCACTGACTGCAGCAATTAGCAAGGTCATTGTCACCTAACTAACTGTGCATGAAGCCTCCTGCTCCAGATGTTTGTCAGCAATTGACTTCCTCACTCTTATCAGAATCACCTCACAACTCTGTCCTTCACCAAGGATCCCTCTCCTCCCAGATTTCCTAGATTTCCATGGCAAGAGCCATCAGAGAGAATGGGCACTGGCACTATTGCACATCACTCAGCGATCATAGCCCACATCCCCAGGCACTTAGTCCACATCCCTGAACATGACTTGGCTCCCTGTTGACAGTTCAGCACTGCTCCACTTATCCTGTGCTGGGGACTGAGTAAGGCCCCAACAACCCATCTGGGACTTGCTCGTGGAAATTAAGTGACCATTTCTTCCTCTTTATACCCAAACAGGGAATCTCTGTTACCAGGTGTTTGTTCAACTATGCATGTGTTAAGCCTCATTTGCTTCATGCCCCTCAGACCAACGGTGAGGTATCTCTTGCTGTCCTCCCCACAGGCCTCAGCACAAATAACCAATAACCAGTACAAATAAATGCTTCTGAATCCAGTTCCAGAATTTAGCAACAGAACCCAATGATGTCAGTAGCATTTAGTCTTAACTGTCTGCCCAAACCTTTGTGACGTTCTTCCCAGGTCACTGACACCTCATCCTGGGTCTTCTCGACTTTGGCATGTGATCTGGGACTCTTAATCTGACATATTAGATTTTTCACCTGATCAAGCATGCACCTACAATAATGAAATTATTGATCATTCTCTGGTCTCTAACTGTATGTATTCATTAGTTCATTCCATTTATATATGCTTGAGTACTACTTCTGCAGCTAGCCCTGCAATACAAGTGAGAAAGAAAATGAAGAGGCAATCTAAGGAAAATGACTCTATTGTCTTCCTAACTGTGTTTGATTTCATTGGTAATTTTCTTCCACATGAATCAGATCCACTTGTGCTGCTCGTTATGTCCTTTAAACAAATTTGCTAAGTATGTCCTTCAGTTTTATGCCTCTAGCCCAAAAAGGTTGTCCTTGCCAATTAGGAAAAAAAAAAGAATGAAAGAAAAATCCCAATGTAGGCTGACTTTAAAAGCTTTCAGACATGACTTGGCAGTGGTGAACCAAAAGGGAAAGTTCACCTACAGAAGGTGTTGGTGACCATGAGGCAGCTTGCTGGCAAGAAACACTTGGGATGGGTGCCATGTTTCAACCCAGAACACACTACCCACATGTGTTACTTGAACAGCAAGTAGGTGAGCCCTCTGTGCCCTCACCTGGTGCCCTTCCATGGGCGCCCAGCTAGTGTGTTGAACTCTCTCCTATCCTGCATGTATGCAGGAGATCAAGGTGCCCAGCAAGGGCTCTGTGTACACCCTGTTTCTATTCCCTGAGTTTAGCTCATGAAAAGACCTAAAGTGATACCAGCGATCCCCAAAAAAAGAGTCCCCAAAAAAGCACTTGCCCATACACAGGATCCAATAAATGGGCCTCGTCATCTTTGTAAAGCAGCACTTTTCAACTCTGACACCTGAGCACTAGCACTAGTATCCAACCCACCGCTGAAACCTCCACTCTAGACGGGAATAAGAAGTTTGAATCTGAAATCACAGATTTATTCTCTAGCAGTCTACATCACTCTCAAACAAGAATGATTTGCACTGTTCCTCAGAACTTTAAATTTTGACAAATTGAATATTTTTTAAGTTCATCATATATAGTAGATTGCCAATCATCGTTCTCATGAACTTAATTTTTACTTTTTGAGGGATCCACACTGGTACTGCTCAGGGCTTACTCTAGCTTGGTGCTCAGGGATTATTCATGACAGTACTCAGGAAGTGTAGGTGATGCCAGGGATTGAATCCTGGTTAGCGATGTACAAGCAAGCATCCCACATGCTGTAAAATCTCCAGCCCTTCCTATGGTTTGATGCACATTTCATAAGTGATCAACAATTTTGCGAACCTTCTCCCACACCTGTTTGCCATCCATTTATCTTCTCTGGAAAACTGTGTATTAAGTGCCCTGCTCATTTAAAGACTGGATGGTCAGTTTTTCATGCTATCGAGTTGATGACTTTTTTTTTGGGGGGGGGGGTTTACAGAAATATAATGAATAAGGGTCAATTCTACCACCAGTGTTGATATCCCTCCACCAATATTCCCAGAGTTTTTCCCATACCACCACCCCCTGTCCCCAGCCTGCCAGTATAACAGGCTCATTATAACTTTAGATTGTTAATGTTTAGATCCTTGATTCCATTGTTGTTAACTTTGGCTTGGATATTTCGCTTTGTCCTTTTTTAACTCTACCAATGCATCTAAGACCACTTGGCCCCTGGCATCCATCTTTTCATATTTGTATTTCTCCTTCTCCACTCAGTTTTTTTCCTTCTCCTCACTATACTCTGGGGTCAAGGGTGTTCAAAATAACTCCCAAATAGACCATTATGTGTCTTCATGCGATTATTCCAAATACCACATATAAGTGATATCATTCTTTTAGATGAATTTTTTGGTGAATTCTTTTTTTTTTAAATCTTTAAGCACCATGATTACAAGCATGATTGTAGTTGGGTTTCAGTCATAAGCAGAATATCCCCTTCACCTGTGCAACATTCCCACCACCAATGCCCTATCCCTCCTTCCTAACCCTGCCTGTATTCGAGAAAGGCATTGTACTTTGGATCAATATTTTTCTGTTCTAGGGATAGATACCCAAAAGTAAGATTGATGGTTCATGTGGCAGGTCCATTTTGAGTTTACTGAGAACCCTCCATACTGTTTTCCATAAGGTTTGGACCAGGCAGGATTCCCATCAGCAGTGGATATAAGTTCCTTTCTCACCACATCCCCAACAGAGATTGATCCTATTATTTTTGTATATGCCATCCTCACTGGTGTAAAATGATATCTAATTGTCTTGATTGGATTTCCCTAATGATAAGAGATGATGTGCATTTTTTCATGTACCTGTTGTCTTTATGATGTTGATCTTCCCCCCAGAGAAGTGTGTGTTCATTTCCTCTTCCTGTTTTTGATAGGGTTTTTAGGTTTTGTGGAGTTAACTTTTGTGACTATTTTGTATATTTTAGATATCAAACATTTATCTGATTTATGTGTTGAGTGCAAAAATTTTCTCCCACTAAGTTATCTGTCTTTTAAATTTAGCTCCTTTCTTTTGACATTCAGAATTTTTTTTAATTTGATGTGGTTCTATTTATTCAGATTTGGTTCTACAGTCCTTGACATTGTCATCCTATCATCAAAGACTTCTTTGAGGTCTAAAGCACAAAGTGTTCTGCCTATATTTTTCTCAATCAACTTTATGAATTTGGGTCTAATCTCAAGGTCTTTAATCCACTTTGAATTGACTTTTGTGTAAGGTGTGAGATAATAGATTTACCTTTAATTTCTTACACATGCTTATCCAGTTGTTTCAACACCATTTGTTGAAGAGACTATCTTTATCCCATTTCAAATACTTGGCTCCTTTGTCAAAGATTAATTGACCATATACATGAGGGTTTGTCACTGGATATCCTATTCTATCCACTTGTCTGAACATCTGTCTTTGTTCCAATTCCATGCTGTTTTGATAACTATGGATTTGTCTTAGAGATTCAAGTTAGGTAATGAGATGCCTCCCAGTTTTTTGTTTTTCAATATGGGTTTGGCTATCCTAGGTCTTTTGTAATTCCACACAAACTTTATAATTGATTGTTCTAAGTCCTTGAAGAATATTGTCTGAAGATGGAGAGGGATTACATTGAATCTATATAGTAGTTTAGGTAAGCTGTTCATTTTGATATTGGCTCTTCCAATTCATGGACTGTTTTCCCATTTCCTTAGATATTTAATTTCTTTCTTAAGTGTTTTGAGTGTTCATGGTATAGATCTCTCATCTCCCTTGTTAGGTTGATTCCTAGGTACGTAATAGTTTTGGGCTCTCTTTTAAATGTGATAGACTCTTTAATCTCTTCCTTCTCTGGGTCATTGTTTGCCTAAAGGAACACAACTGTCTTCTGTGTATTGATTTTGTAGCCGGCCACTTTGCTGTATTGGTTTATTGTTTCTAGAAGCTTTTTTATTGAATTCTTTAGAATCTTTGATGTTTATCATCAGGTCATCTGAAAATAGTTTGACTTCCTCTTTTTCGATTTGATTCCTTTGATTTCCTTCTCTTGCTTGATTGCTATTGCTAGGACTTCTAATACTATGTTGAATAAGAGTGGAGAGAATGGACATTCTTACCTAGTGCCTGATATTAGTGGAAATGTTTTCAGTTTTTTGCTATTAAGATTAATGCTGGCTATGGCTTTTTTTTTTCTTTTTATAGATGGCTGTTACTCTCTTGAGGAAGGTTCCTTCCACACCTATATTGCTGAGAGTTTTAATCATGAATGGGTGCTGGTTTTGTCAAATGCTTTCTCTACATCAATTGATAGGATCGTATGATTTTTTTATTTTTATTGAAACCATTGTGAATTACAAAGTCCTTTATAGTTGGATTTCTGGCACACAGTGACATTTAATCAGGGCTAATACCACCACCAGTGTTGACCGCCCTCCATTGTGCATCCTATATCATCATCTTTAACCCCCTGGCCTGCCAGTGGAACGGGCCCATTTTAAGTTTAAATTGTTAGTTTGGGTCTCTTGATTCTATTGTTGTTGATTTTGGCTTGAATATTTAGTTCTGTCCTTTCTTTTCTCCACCAATACACTTGAGAACACTTGGCCCCTGGCCCCCATTCTCTTTTAGTTTCTTCTCAAATTTATAGAAAAATGCAAAAATATGAGGTAAAACAAAGTAATTCATAGCTCAAGGTTCTATTAAAAAATATGGGAGCCCTATCTATAAGATAAAAAAAATTTAAATAAGGGGTGACAATTTATTTTATGCCTTTTTTTGTTTTGTTGTTGTTTGCATAATCTCAAGAAGCATTGGGGAAATAACCAAGGAAATAACCCTTGTCCTAAAAAACAGGGTGTCCCTACCCATGAAGCATCCTGTCATAAGACAAACTATAGGCTCTGGGCATACTAATTGTCCAACCTCAAGGTCTTTCTTCATAGTCCCAGAAAATTTTCTTTTCTATCACAGTTGGTACAGTCAGGTTTCTGTAATTAGAGATTTTGATTTTTGCACAGATTCTATGTTGGAGCCAGGATGTCATTACACATCTTCTGATTTCATCTTACTGTTATATGGGGAGGCAGGGAACCCTGCCCTGAAAGCAAGTTGTTTCCTAGTCGTCCGGGTGTCATATGAACGCACCCTGTAGCAAGGGCCTCCCCATGTGGAAGTTTGATTCCTGGTGCTGGTGCAAAAAACCATGCTGATTCTAAGGATGGGATCCAAAGTTTGAGGTTGGACAGTCAATGTCTGATCAACTGAGTCAAGTCACTATGACAGATGTTGAGGATGAAAGGCAACCCTACACTATGAAATTTATGAGTTCCTATCTCTATTAGATAAGTTCTTTCTGTACATAAGATTTCCCTATTTTAATGTGCCTATACAAAGAGGAACAATGCCACATGATACTACTTATGTTTATGGGAGTAAAAATAACAAGCTAAAACAGTCCCTAAACCCAGTCCTAATATAAACTCATATTCCAAGAGAAATTTACCTACTAGAATTTTCAGCTACAGAGATCCATGAAAGGGATGAGAAAAGCTACCGCAACATAAGGAACTCCATAGTAAGAATTATAACTATTATGGAAAAACATCTAAAGAAATATACAAAGGAAATATACATATTCCTTTTAAGTCTTTTTAAATAGACTGGGGGCTGTAAAATCTAGGGCACAGTTTTAATCTGCAACGTGGTCTTGTGGAGTCTAAAAAATACTTTGCAGAAGTCAGGAATCAGGTAATGTCCTCGAGGTAATCCTTATGAAGAATTGTCTACTGGGTCTTGAGCATCTAGGTTCCTTTCCTGAAAGCAAACTGCAAACATGGGCATTGTGATATAATAATAAGCTAGCTTGAATTGAAAACAAATTTTAAAAATGTACTCAAAGAACGAGCACTGTAGCAAGAGTCTATGCCGGGCAGTTGCCTATTCCAATGGTATCTATGAACATAAACATTAGATCACATTAGCAGACATAATCAAATGAAAAAATTAATGGAGTATTTTATCAAAACATTGCCATATGGAAATTGTATTTGGAGTTTAATATGATATCGCACTGTAGAATGATTCTATATCTCCAAGAGTCACTGTGAACAAAAAAGTTAGTTATTATAGACATATTAAGATTAAGACACTAGGGGCCGGAGAGATAGCATGGAGGTAAGGCATTTGCCTCTCATGCAGGAGGTCATCGGTTCGAATCCCGGCGTCCCATATATGGTCCTCCCGTGCCTGCCAGGAGCAACTTCTGAGCCTGGAGCCAGGAATAACCCCTGAGCACTGCCGGGTGTGACCCAAAAACCACAAAAAAAAAAAAGATTAAGACACTAAAACTTTCTTTTTTAATTTATTTATTTTATTCATTTATTTATTTATTGGGTTTTTGGGCCACACCTGACGGTGCTCAGGGATTGCTCCTGGCTCTGTGCTCAGAAATTGCTCCTGACAGGCTCAGAGAACCATATGGGATGCTACTAGTCATACCAGGGTCCATCCCGGGTTGACTGCGTGAAGGCAAACTCCCTGCCTCTGTGCTATCTCTTTAGCCCCACTAAAACATTCTTATGGTGAGCATTGTAGTGAGAGTCTCTGGCTTCCAAATGTATTCTGTACTTGTTTCTGTGGATGAAAGCACTAGACATTATTATAGGCATCTCTAAAGAGCAGTTGATTGGACACCTGCTCAAACTAAATAGCTGTTTCCGTTGCTGTAGGTCTCCTTGAGGTACAAAAGAGAATGTCAGCTTTTGTATTTTTCCTTCCATTCAATTTGTTTTTCTTCTCGCTTGAATACTGAAACCTACAGTATTCAAGACATCTGCCATTTGGATCATGTGTTTCTTCATGCAATTATTCTAAATACCGCATGTAAGTGATATCATTCTGTATTTATCCTTCTTCCTCTGGCTTCATTTAACATAGTATTTTCTAGTTCTATCCATGTTGCTGCAAATTTCATTATTGCATCATTGCTATGGAGTATCCCATTGTGTATATGCAGCACACCTTCATGATCCACTCATTTGTTGTGGGACATCCAGGTTGGTTCCAAGTCTTAGCTATTATACCGAGTGCTGTAATGTATAGCAATGTCCATACATCCTGTGTCTACCCAGAGATTTTAAGTGTGTTTCCTGCAAGCAGGAAATGACTGGGCTTTGTTCCCTGATCCAATCTGCTACTCTGTGCCTTTTGATAGAAGAGTTTGGTTCATTGTCATTTAAGGAAATTATTGGTAGAAAGGAATGTTGTGCTGTTATATCATGTAGGATTGTTGCTCTTAAAATTGGGTATTTGGTTTATATAATTGATCACTGAGTAGTTCATTTAGAGTCAGTTTGGTTAGTGCTAATGTTGCAAGTTCTTTTTGTTTGTTTGTTTTTGTTTTTGGGCCACACCCAGCAGCACTCAGGTGTTATTACTGGCTCTGCACTCAGAAATTCCTCCTAGCAGGCTTAGGGGACCATAGGGGATGCTGGGGATCAAACCCAGGTCTGTCCCAGGTCAGCTGCATGCAAAGCAAACTCCCTACCACTCTGCTATCTCTCCGACCCCACATATTCTTTCTTGTCTGAGAATTTTTTATTCCTCCCTCCCATATAAATGAGAGGTTTTCTGGGTGGTTGATGCTATGTTGAAATTTTCTTTCATTCAGTAGTTTGAATATGTCATTCCACTCTTTTCTTGCCTGAATTATTTCAAATGGGAGAACTGGTTTGATTCTTAGGTTCTTTCCTTTATACTTAAGGTTATTCTTCTCCCTTACTGCTTTGAAGATCCAACTCTCCTTTTGTTTTTGTTTTCCATTTGGATTACTATATGTCTTGATGTTGTTCTGTTAGGGTCTATTTTGTTTGAAACAATCCAGGCACCGCCTGTCAGATCCAAGCTGCCAGAGAGGGGACCATGCTGCTGGAGTCCATGGGGCCTTGTAGGCAAAACTCTGACAAATATCAGTCTTATTTTTTACAGAAGCCCTGGGGCCTATGACAAACCCCCTAGGCCAGGAAAGAGATACAGAGAAGAGAGAGCTGGGTTTGAGACTATCCAACTCTCTCTTCTAACTGCCAACCCTGGAGAGGGGTTTTATAGACTCAGCAGCCACTCACGATTAGGGTCTTATCTAAAGGGTGGACCCCTTTTACGGCTGGCTGGTGCTAGACTGTAGCACTAGAAACCCCCTTTCTTTTCATATATAAAAGTGTTTAGGGTAGGTAATTCCAGGTTGGTCAGATCCAAAGGACTGTAGTTTGATGTCTTCAGATGCACACAGAATAATTGGGGCATGGCTCGTTCTCCATAGTTTAGTGTTTCAGCTGATGAAGTCATCAGATCTGCACAGGACGATAGGAAACTAGCACATTTCAGGACCCCTTTGCAGGTCATGTTTTAAGTTTCAGTTTTTCACTCCAGGAAGGCTTTTTATACCATTGTCAAGGGAGCAGAAAAGGAAAAATGGAAACTTTGTTTAGTAAATATATCAACAATTACGACAAACTATTTACAAAAACGGGAAATCATTAAAATTTTATAAAGTTAAATCTAAACCTATAACTACATTGAAATGTAAATTTTGTAGTGAGGGAACAGGGATGAAGTGATTTTTTTTTTTTTGCTACTTCCTGTTGACATAGGAGAGTTGTGTTTCTTCTTTATCACTAACTATATAAATAACAGCTAACTGGGATCTTTATTTGTTTTTTTTAAAGTAAAATAAAACAAATGATTATTTAAATTCCTAAATAAGCTTAAAGAAAAGTATAGATAGAGCTAAGCTACTTGAAGTAAAGATAGTTTTTCGTAGTCTTTTGTAACGATGAAAAGTCCAAAAATTTTCAAGTCCAAAATCATTCTGGGATTTAAAAATGATGAGTCTTTATATGGTGCAGTAGAATCCATAGCTTATTTTTGGGAGTGTCTTCCGTGAGAATGTAAACTTACCCTCTTACTCTGATGATCAAGTTTCCTGAAACCCAGTCCTTGTCAGTTATCACCCAAAGAGGTGAGTTAGTTGTCGTTTGGGTTCTTAAATCTTCTGGAAATGTTTTTCAGCGGCTGTTTATGGTTCTCCTTGTGGTAGACTTAGAAAATTTAGAGAAAACAATGATATTGATTGAAAGTCAATGGGGGGGGGGGGCAGAGCAGTAGCACAGTGGTAGGATGTTTGCCTTGCACATGGCTGACCTAGGACAGACCACAGTTCAATCCTCCAGCGTCCCATATGGTCCCCCAAGCCAGAAGCGATTTCTGAGCACATAGCCAGGAGTAACCCCTGAGCATCACTGGGTGTGGCTCCAAAAACAACAACAACAAAAAGTCAATTGGAGGCATTCCCTGTTTTCTATTTTTCATTAATTGTTTTATGTGTTCTATACACTTTTTTTTTTTTTTTTTTTTTTTTTTTGGTTTTTGGGTCACACCCGGCAGTGCTCAGGGGTTATTCCTGGCTCCAGGCTCAGAAACTGCCCCTGGCAGGCACAGGGGACCATATGGGATGCCGGGATTCGAACCGATGACCTCCTGCATGAAAGGCAAACGCCTTACCTCCATGCTATCTCTCCGGCCCCATGTGTTCTATACACTTTTTCAACTATTGCATGTCCTTGGGAATTGCATGGTATCCTCGTTATGTGCTTTACTGCCACTCATTAGAAAAAGTTTGGAAAGTTTTGCTTGTATATGCTGGCCTATTATACGCTTGATTGTACTAAGAATTCCCATAACTGAAAATCATTGCAATAGAAAGGAGCAAACTGCTTTAGCTCTCTCTGATGACCTAGGGACTGAAATCCCATATAAATTTTGAAAAAGTGTCAATTACCACATGCAGGTATGGTTTGTTTGGGGGAAAAATAACATGGGTCACACCCATTTACCATAATTCATTTATCTTGAGACCACCAGGATTAGCTGCTGACTTTTGCAGTGCAGAGGAACTGAGACTGAACAGCTCTGAATGATATCTGGCTTGTCTTAGTGGAATTCGATATTTCACATGGAAGAAATAGGCATATTTGTATGTAGAACATTATATTCTTCCACTGGTGATGTAAATATCATTGCCAGGTTATCAGCTAATACATTTCAGGACTGCATGACCTGTTGCCCCAGTTTTTTGTGGGACCTGAGGTAGGCCCCCTGCCAGTTTCCCTGCATTTGCTGAAAATTAGTAGGGTAGCCAACTACAACAGAAACGATACCCAATCTACAACAGGCTAGACACAGAAGAGACCACTTGTACTAGCAGCCTGAAAGCCAAAGGAGGGGCGATATGGGATGTAGGCTGGGAACAGGGGTGGAGGAGGACAACATTGGTGGTGGGAATGCCTCTGATTCAATGTCACTATGTACCTGAAATACTACTGTGAATTATTTGTAAACCACTTTGAAAAAAAAAGAAAGAAAGAAAAGAAAATTAGTAGGGCAATCTCTTAGCTAGCAATTACCTCCATTGCATCGTGGGCATGGTCTGGGTGGCCATTTCCCAAGGGTGGGAGTAGGGAGGCCACTGCATTCCCTTGTGTAATGACCAAACTTGCCACAATTAAAACATCTACCCCAGAGTTTGGAAATCTGGATTGTCTTCTGTTTACATAGGCAGTTTAGAAATCTCTTGCCCAGTGATTGCCTCTACCATATTTAGGGCAAGGCCTCGAGAATGCATGATTGGGTGGGGCTCTAAATTCTCTCCTAGTTTGTTTTGGGGCTGAATAAGCCTTAAGGGTATTTACTTGTGTCTGGTGGAAACCAGAGTTCCAGCAGGCCTGGGGGGATCCCATACTGTGTCTCTCCCCCTTATTGGTCTTAGAATAGCCTAAGGTTCTCATTAGCATTTTCAAATGTGAGTTCCTCTATTCAATGATTCTGGACCTCTTTCCCCTCAATTTGTCTCTGTACCACTGCAGACAGCTTGCCATTAATGGGGAAATGGTTCAGATACACCCAGGAAGACCTTGGTAAAGCTATCTTTAAACTCTGTGTGCATCTACTTTTCCCCACATAGATAGGGCAATATCCCTAATATAATTTAGGATTATGTGGGATATGGTGGCTTGTTTTTTTGTATTTTTGATATTCTTCTAACAACATATCAAGGGTGATTTTGATTTCAGATAGCCTCCTGCCAGATTTTCCCAAGTTGAATAATTTAACTTTCGCCTCATCACTTAGCACCATTAACCACTGCAGGTATTGGGATGGGCCTACGCCAGTGGTCCGTCAGCAACCTGCGGCTCGCGAGCCACATGTGGCTCTTTCCACTTTTAATTGGGCTCTTCTGTGTGCCGGGCGACCGCTCCAGGAGTCAGGACTCTGCTCCTAGCATCTGTCAGTGCGTGCCCTGTGTGGCTCTCAAAACAAATTTCAATTGTGGTTTTGGTGAGATTTGGCTCAGTTGAAATAAAAGCTTGCCAACCACTGGCTAGGCAAACTTTGACCACTGTCTGAAAGTCCTGTGCAATCCAGAGTGCATTTTTCTTCCAGCCTGAACAAAAACTCCAAAACATACGCTAGAACAGTATGGTGATGTTGACCCATATGCAGGCATTTTTAAAACTCCTCAGGGAAGGGCTGCAGCAATAGCATAGCTGTAGGGCATTTGCCTTGCAGCGTCCCATATGGTCCCCTGAGCCAGGAGTAATTTCTGAGTGCATAGTCAGGAGTAACACCTGAGCATCATCAGATGTGGCCCAAAAACAAAACAAAATAAAAAAAACACTACTCAGGGAAATTATTTTTAATCCCTGGTAGGTAGGTAGTTCATGGGGTCTATTTCTAGTGGGCTCTAGTTTTGATCTTACCGAGGATGGATTAGTTTTTAATTCTGACTCTGAGCAGGTATTTATAGGCTCATCATCTGTGGCACTATGGATCATCTCAGGTCTGGGAGATGCGGCTGTTTTTTGGATATCAACATTTACAAGTAATTATTGTGTCTGGACTTCTCTTATTCATGAATTGTGCCCTTGTCTCTACCAGAAACATTCCTCTCCCTTGTTCTGGTGCCAGTTCAGCAGAAGCCTCTACCTGATTTGATTTGATAGGTACTGGAATAGACATTTTTGGATAGTAGGCCTTCCTGGGATTTGGAATAGATCTCGTAAGAGTAGCAATGGCTATTCAGTTTGCCTTCATTTCTTTATCTGATGGAGTGAGCTTGAGAGGGGCTGAAGAAGCATTGCTACTCTGTGAATTAGTTTCATGTTATATTTATTCAACATAAACTAGAGATAAATATTCCAAATTATTATTACTATTATTATTGAATAGATTGTTGTCTCCTTCAGATCTATATCATTGAAAAGTCCAGGAGACCAGAAATGATTTAATCCAGATTGGGGTCAGGGCTTTAATATAAGATAGGAACAATGTTTGAACCCATGTATAGCCAGACAAACATACCGACTAATATTTCAAATTATTTGGTTCGTCAATGGTTCTAACTATCCAAGTGCCACCTGTCAGATCCAAGCTGCCAGAGAGGGGACCACGCTGCTGGAGTCCATGGGGCCTTGCAGGCAAGACTCTGACAAATATTACAGTCTTATGAAGCTTTTTGGCCTATGACAAATCTCAAGGCCAGGAGAGAGATAGAGGGAGAGCTGGGTTTGGGACTATCCAATTGTCTCTTTCAATTGCCAACAAACTCTCCTCTTGTTCCTCCAACTCTCTTCCTACTGTCAATGGAGACTCTCAACTGTCTCTTCAAACTGCCAACCTTGGGGAGGGTTTTATAGACTCAGCAGCCAATCACGATTAGGCACTTATTTAAAGTGGCAGTGTTTTATTTAAAGGGACGAACCCATTTTATGGCTTGCTGGTGCTGGACTATAGGACTAGAAAAGGTGACTAGAAGTATATCTGCCTTAAAGGTTATTTTCCTAAACATGTGAGATTATTTAACGATGATAAGAAAATTGCCAACTAATTAATTGGTTTGGTCAACTGAGTTTTGACGCTTTATATTTTCTTTTTTTTTTTTTTTTTTTTTTTTTTTTTTTTTTTGGTTTTTGGGCCACACCCCGTGACGCTCAGGGGTTACTCCTGGCTATGCGCTCAGAAGTTGCTCCTGGCTTCTTAGGGGACCATATGGGACGCCGGGGGATCGAACCACGGTCCGTCCTAGGCTAGCGCAGGCAAGGCAGGCACCTTACCTCCAGCGCCACCGCCCGGCCCCTTTTTTTTTTTTTTTCGCTTTATATTTTCTAAGAGGAAAAAAGTGTTAGGGCCAATATGCCTGGAAGAAGAGGGTATCAAATGTCAAATGTCAGGATGGGCGATGGGCTGAAGGAAGAGCTTGGGAGAAGAGCTCAAGTTGATGACTTCCTTAAATATTTCTGAATAGTAACCATTTGTCACATCTGCGATTTGCAAATATTTTCTCCCACTCCATATGTTATTCTTTAACTTCCTTTGTGCTGTACCTGGTTATGCAGAAGCCTTAGTGTGAAGTTATCCACAAGGTTGTGTTTTGGTGTCTTATTCAGGGAATCACCCTTGAGAATACTAACATCAGGAAACCACAGCTCTGAGTTTACAAGTGTTCTTAAAGAGAACTTAAAGTTCTTTTTTCTTTTTTTCTTTTTTTTTTTTTTTTTTGTTTGTTTTTTGGGGGTCACACCAGGCGGTGCTCAGGAGTTACTCCTGGCTGTCTGCTCAGAAATAGCTCCTGGCAGGCACGGGGGACCATATGGGACACCGGGATTCGAACCAACCACCTTTGGTCCTGGATCAGCTGCTTGCAAGGCAAACGCTGCTGTGCTATCTCTCCGGGCCCGAACTTAAAGTTCTTAAGTGTGGGGCCAGAGTGAGACCATAGTGGGTAGGACATTTGCTTTGCACATAGCCTACCTGGGTTCAATCCTCAGCATCCCATATGGTCCCCTGAGCCTACCAGGAGAGATTTCTGAACACAGACCCAGGAGTAATCCCTAGGTGCCACTGGGTGCAAAACAAAAACAAACAAACAAAAAAGCTCTTAAATAAACCAACGTCTGCTCTGGGAGGAGGGTGGGCCATTCTAGCACTGGTTTATGTTGGGACAGTCACTGGAAATTTTTTTCTCCTTGTTTTCATATTGATAGTATTGTATGCATATATTTTATATATCCATAATATCCATCTTGTATTGTGACCTTGATACTGCCCTACAAAGCTCATTTCTAATATTTTACTGCCTCAGTCCCAACCCTTACTTCCCCCCATCTTCCCATGTAGGTGCAGCTAATGACATGAAGCTCACCACATAGAATGATAAGTACAGTTAGAGAAATAACTACACTGAAAATATCATAACAATGTGAATGAATGAGGGAAAAAGAAAGCCTGTCTCGAGTACAGGTGTGGGTGGGGTGGGGAGTAGGTAGATCTGGGAAATTGGTGGTGGGAATCCTGCACTGGTGAAGGGAGGAGTTTTTTACATGACTGTAATCATACAACTACAATTATATTTGTAATCACGGTGTTTAAATAAAGATAATTTAAAAAAATGAACCAACTTCAGTTAGTTACTAATAGTGAATACTAATAGTGAAGCATCCGTTATGTTCACTCTGCTAAGCTACGAGGGGGATCAGAACAGTCTCTTGCATCTGCAGGAGAGCCACAGTATGAGGCATTTGTGTTTTGTAACTTTACTCAAAGAAGTCTTAGCAATTCCCAGGTACGTAGAGGACCCTGGAGGGGCTGAGAAGGCAGAATTTAGCTGATGACGATGTGTAGGACTGGGAAGGCACTATCTCCATTTATCACCTGGTGACTGGCACAGCTCTCCATGTCTGCTATCTCTTATTACAAAATACTTAGCACATGCTAGTGGTGAATTAAGGACCAAAAACTTTCTGTAGATCTTAGTCAAGATCTTGGGGGACACAAGTAAAGGCAGCTGCTCTCTCTACACGAAGAAAGAGGAAAGTCTGTGTGCTGAGGAGAGTCCTAGAAAGGACTGGTGGAAAGGAAGCGGTGGTTCTCCAGGGAGTTGGCCACCAGCTCATGGAAAATGTGTACCAAGAGGGTATCAAGGTCTCCAAAAATCTCTTTGGGTAGAGAGAATAGGGTGGAAAAAGTAGTACAAGCCTTAAGTCAGGGGAGGGGTACAGGGGTTAAGACAATCCCTGCAACCACATATGGTCCCTTTGAGCCCCATGAGGCATAGTCCCTGAACACAGAACCAGGCTTAAGCCCTGTGCATTTCAGGTGTGGTCCAAAAAAAGAAAAAGAAAATCCCCTTTAAGGACTCCATCTCTGCAGCAAAGACAGTCCCAAGTTTCTCTCTTTCTCTCTCAATAACTCTCTCTTTCTCTCTCTCTCTTTCTCTCTCTCTCTCTCTCTCACACACACACACACAGACAATTTATTCACACATTTTTGCAGATTAATTTTTGCTATCTTTTTCACAGCAGAAAGGCATGATTAGGAGAAGGATCCCTTCCTGCACAGGAGACCAAGGATTTGGTGCTGTACCACATTAAACCTCACTGCTCATGTCCCATTGCATAATCCACCACAAGCTAGTCCTTGCTCCACAGCTCAAGGCTCTTCCAAAAAAGTTAGGAGGAATCTGTGATTGGAGCTGTGACCCACTGGAACTCCAGTTTTGCATTCGGGTCCTGAGTTCACTCTTTGGAGAATGATTATACTCATCCCAGAGACAACTTTTCCAGGGCATACCTAAACTTTTAGGGGGGCTCAGCCCACCAGATGTATCCTCAGATTTTCCTGGTGGGTAGAACTAATTTAACCCCCTCCCTTTACGTCCAGTCTGGTAAAGATCAAGTTCCTAAATATTTTCTACTCCCTCCTAATCCTAATTTTGCATTCAAAGTAAGCTTGCAAAGAGTTGCCTTGAGTTGTGACCTTCTCTTTTATAACCTAGAATTTTTACAGTCACACCCATAGTTTAGGTATTGTTACTGTTGTACTCTGCTTTGTGATTATAATTATTCTTCACCTATGCCTAATTTTACCCCTATAAATTCCCCTGCTCAAAAAATTAAACTTGTCGCACTCTACCAGAAGATGTGTTGACCCCACATATTCTGTGTGGTTTCATTAATTCATATTTCATATTCGGCCGCTCGTGTTACCCGTTTTCCTCTCGTGAAAGAACTCTGTTCCACTAGGATTGCTGAGACGCAAGATGCCTGCAGCACAACTTTATTTCATAAGCTAGCATTTTTCATCCTGTTTCTGACTATAGCCATCTTCTGAACTTTTCCCTTCTACCTCTTCACCCCCATCCTACCAGTTGGCACCTTGGCCTCCACATTCATAAATGTGACTCCATTTCATGCTTTTAACCTGTGGCCCACTTTGAATACTCATATGACTCCCAGTTGAAAAATGCTGCCCTTAACCTTAACACCTGACACAGCTGATATCCAGCATCAGAAAGTGTATAAACAGCAGCTGTCTTAGATACTGGGAAGCTAGAAACCAAACTGGGCTTCTCCTGGGAGGAATAGCCAGGAATGGTGCATGTCCCCAGACCTCAGCATATCCAGTATCAGGAGAGACTTTATGGTTAGAATTTGAACATTGTCTAATATCCCTGGACCTTTCAGACCCAGTGGTTTGAATTGTGAGGCATGAAACTCCACAACTTCAACTCTAGGTGGCTATCTGTCTAGGCTGAGGGAGGAATTAATCTTAGCTTCAGCCTCACTGGGAGAGAAGGTCCTGGTACAGAGAAAAGCTCAGTTAAAAGAGTCTGGAGGCTTCTGCTCAGGTGCAGGAGTCCAGCCTGATCACCTCTTACTGTGTCCCCTGAGGCAAGGTACCCCGCTTTCTTATTGTGTATCCTCTTCTGTAAATAGGAACAGTAGCAAGCCACCTTCCTTAGGATTTCCATGTCTAGTGACTGAGTTCAGAGAAGCCAACATTTACACACAAAACTCTAAAATCACTTATTGGTTTAGCTAAATAAAGAGACCTCTCAGTTTTAGATAACCATGCAGGAAGTATAGAATGTGAGGTGCTGAGACCATGATCAGAACACACAACACAAGCTGAGGGACATGGAAGATGAGGTGTAGAATAAAAATAAAAATAATATGGTCCACATGTGGGGAGAGTCCTCCTCCAGCATGGCACAGTGCCTCTAGCCCCTTCAGCTTGTGGGTTTGAAGATGCAGGTAATGGCAGAGAAATATTTCACAAGCAGTCAAAGTTTCATCTGAGTCAGTTTGCTTTTATTCCATGGCCCTGTCCGTCATGTGCCCTTCCTCACATCTGCTTTCTCTGCTAAGTTTTTTGCTGTCCCTCTCTCTCCACCTATTCCTGCTTCTCCATGCCTCCCCTCCAGCCAAACATTTTTATTCTTTATTTAAAAAACAGCCCTTTCCGGGCCCGGAGAGATAGCACAGCGGCGTTTGCCTTGCAAGCAGCCAATCCAGGACCAAAGGTGGTTGGTTCGAATCCCGGCGTCCCATATGGTCCCCCGTGCCTGCCAGGAGCTATTTTTGAGCAGACAGCTAGGAGTAGCCCCTGAGCACCGGTCGGGTGTGGCCCAAAAAACAAAACAAAGACAGCCCTTTCCATCCCAGGTGTGGGTGGGTCTGATCATTCACGTGGGATTAACATCTCAAAAGAAAGTTTAGGTAAAAGGGCACTGGGTGAAGAGTTACAAAGAGGAGTACAGAGCCTGGCTGGCCCTTCCTGCCTGCCTGAGAGTTTGCTCATTTTGAAATAAAGGGTCTGACAATTAGATCACTTAGGTTTATTTCTAGGAGCCTCAAACAAGGCTTCTTTAGAAGTGCTGGTTTTGATAACATGATGTCTGAATGTTTCATCTCTGTAACAGGCGCAAAAGCCTGAGCTGTGTGTCAAAGCCTAGAAAGGTGTCCTCATCGCCACAGCAGCAACACTCTCCTCTCCAGACAGGCTGGTGCTACATGGCTTGAAAAACATTGCAGTAACGAGAATTCCAACTCTAGACATCCTGACATTACCATTGCTACTTCCGTGACTTCATCATTTATGGCAATGGCAAAAAGTCACTCCAGATTATTTCCAGAACACAAAATGAATATCATGTAAAAATAATGTGATTTAATTATAGCACAAACCATTCAGTGATGAAGCTCAGGTATTTCTTCATTTAGAGTAGCATAAATGTTACTAAAGTGCTTTTTACAAAAATCAAGGAAGTCCACAGAACCCAATGGACTGAAAATAGAACCAGGTGTGAGTGGTTTTTAAAATAAATAAATAAATACATTATGCCAAAATACATTCCCCAGCTGTTACAGGTTTTCAAGAGATCTTCAGATACATTTAGCCATTAGCAGCTCAATGTTCTTCAAATTTGTTTTCCTGTATTTTTTGTCTTAATTCAAAGCCTATTTACAAGAAAACTCAAGATAGAATTTCTGGTTATATATATTTAATTTACTATAAAATTACTCAGCCAAGAGCCAGAATGACAGTACAGCAGGTAGGGTGTTTGCCTTGTACACTGCCGACTCAAGTTCAATCCCCGACATCCCATATGATCTCCGGAGCCTGCCAGGAGTAATTCCTGAGTGTAGTATGGGCAGGAATAACCCTGAGCACCATGGCATGTGACCAAAACGAACAAAAAAATTGCTCAGCCAACTTTTGAGGTGGAGAGCATGAGAGTCCATCCAGCTGTACTCAGGCATTACTCTTAGTTCTTTTTTTAAATTATCTTTATTTAAACACTGTGATTACAAATATGATTGTAGTTGTATGATTTAAGTTATGTAAAGAACACCCCCCTTCACCAGTGCAACATTCCCACCACCAATGTCCCAAATCTCCCTCCTCCCCACCCCACTCACACCTGTACTCGAGACAGGCTTTCTACTTCCCTCATTCATTCACATTGTTAAGATAGTTCTCAATGTAGTTATTTCTCTAACTGCACTCATCGCTCTTTGTGGTGAGCTTCATGTCATGAGCTGTACCTTCCAGTCTTCATCTCTTTTGTCTGAGAATTATTGCAAAACTGTATTTTATTTTTCTTAAAACCCATAGATGAGTGAAACTACTCTGCATCAGAGTGAGAGCTCCCTCTGACTTATTTCACTTAGCATAATAGATTCCAGTACAACCATGTATAGGAAAATTTTATGACTTCATCTCTCCTGACGGCTGCATAATATTCCATTGTGTATATGTACCACAGTTTCTTTAGCCACTCATCTGTTGAAGGGCATCTTGGTTGTTTCCAGAATCTGGCTATTGTAAATAGCACTGCAATGAATGTAGGTGTGAGGAAGGGATTTTTGTATTGTATTTTTGTGTTCCTCGAGTATATCCCTAGGAGTGGTATAGCTGGATTGTATGGGAGCTCAATTTTTAGGAGTTCTTAAGGGACCTATAAGTGGCCAATGCTGGCCTCATGTGACAACGATGCTATGCACTCTGGCCCTCTCAGTTAACTTTTTGCATGAGACAATATCACCTTCAAAAGATTGAAGTTTTTTTCCCAAAAGTAACTACTTGCAGCCACACTGTAAGAGAAATGGACTCAGTATCTTCTCCTCAGTCCTCCAACTCAAGCCCACCCCACCCAACCCCTTCCCCACAAACAATGGCTTTGCCCTTTGGCAGAACCAATTCTCAGGTTCCAAGTATTTCTGCTGTAGTTAATTCTCCTCACCACACTTAATAGATTATTAGCAGCTAATAATTGGCCACATCTCTGATTCACAGCATCTCCAGCTATCTTGGACAGTTCTGTAACAACCTCAGAGTTCCAATTCTCCATGTTAACAGATACTTGGGGAGGGTTAGTTGGCTTTCAACACCAGGCTCTCTTTCACAGGATTCTCCAAGAGAAAAGGTGTCTCTGACCTTGTCAGGGGTTCCTGGAGGAAACAAATGGGGGTGTTTTCTGGGGAGATTCTGGTGTTGTCTGGTAAAATACCCATAGGGGGCAGTCCTCAGCAGCACTAAACAGAAGAATCGAGAGAAAGCTTAGCAGAGGCACAACCAGGGCACATATGCATCATATTGCATTTTCTAGCAACTACATTTTAACAAGGAACAGGTCAAAATACTCAGAATGATATATTAAATGACAATATTAAAATATGTATTTAATATATTGCATTCATTTATTATATTTAATAATGTATTAATATATCGTCTTATTTAATATATTTAAATTTCAAAGAAAATATTAACCTGGTAGCGTCAAACATATTATAGAATTTCTTTATGAATCTATTAGATAAATTATATCTATTATAAAATATCTGATATATTACATATATATAATATTTGTTTCAGATTTGGGTCCCCACCTGGCAGTATTCAGGGAAGTCTGTTGTGCCAGGGAGCAAGCCCTGCACTTCAGACTTTTGAGCCTCTTCCCAGTCCTTATTTCTTTTGTAGAGTCATTTCCTTTCACCTCAATGAAACCCAAGATCCAATCTTCTTTCAACCAGCCCCATTTCTGAAGCTGAAGTGCCTCCTTCTTAAAACAAGAAGAAAAGCCCTGGTGACAGTTTAGTCTTCCATAAAAAAAATTTAGAAAAACAGTCCCCATTTTTATATCTATCACTGAGACAAATCTTTCCTGAAAAGACTTAAGCATCCATTTCTGGCATTTGTGTAACTGGGACAACTAAAATGCACAAAGACTTACTTTCAATAGTAAATTAGTACTGGCACATACTATGGAAACCATGTTCTCACTAGAACCCGCCATTTTATTCCCCACAAGTCAAATCTGGACATTCCCATTATTACATAGCATATTTCTGGACTATCATGGGTTTGAGTGGTAAAACCAGTCTTTTAGTCTTTTTTGTTTTTCTTTTGTTTTATTTTTTTTTTTTTTTTTTTTTTGGTTTTTGGGCCACACCCAGTAACTCTCAGGGGTTACTCCTGGCTATGTGCTCAGAAGTTGCTCCTGGCTTGGGGGACCATATGGGGCACCGGGGGATCGAACCGCGGTCCGTCCAAGGTTAGCGCAGGCAAGGCAGGCACCTTACCTTTTAGCGCCACCACCCGGCCCCTGTTTTATTTTTTGGCTACACCCAATAGCGCACTCAAAAATCTCTCCTGGCATGCTCGGGGACCATATGGGATTGAACCTGGGTCAGTCCCAGGTCTGCCACTTGCAAGGCAAACTCTCTACCACTATGCTATCACTCCGGCCCCTAATCTTTTAGTCTTAAGAAACCTAGATCCGGGACCGGGCGGTGGCGCTGGAGGTAAGGTGCCTGCCTTGCCTGCGCTAGCCTAGGACGGACCACGGTTCGATCCCCCGGCATCCCATATGGTCCCCCAAGAAGCCAGGAGCAACTTCTGAGCGTCACAGGGTGTGGCCCAAAAACCAAAAAAAAAAAAAAAAAAAAAAAAAAAGAAAGAAACCTAGATCCGGGCCCGGAGAGATAGCACAGTGGCGTTTGCCTTGCAAGCAGCCGATCCAGGACCAAAGGTGGTTGGTTCGAATCCTGGTGTCCCATATGGTCCCCCGTGCCTGCCAGGAGCTATTTCTGAGCAGACAGCCAGGAGTAACCCCTGAGCAACGCTGGGTGTGGCCCAAAAAACAAAAAATAAAAAATAAAAATAAAAAAAGAAACCTAGATCCGGGGCTGGAGAGATAGCATGGAGGGAAGGCATTTGCCTCGCATGCAGAAGATGGTGGTTCGAATCCCGGCATCCCATATGGTCCCCCGAGAGAGCCTGCCAGGAGCGATTTCTGAGCGTAGAGCCAGGAGGAACCCCTGAGCGCTGCCGGGTCAACAATGTTAAAATTTAGGATTAAAGCAATATTTGCATCTGTGAGGCCAGGGTTCCATTCTGGGCACTGCATGCCCCAAGAGCATAGAGCTGCTGGTAAGTAGTCCCTGAGTCCAAGTTGGTGTGACTCCAAAACCTAGGAGTTGGAGAGACAGTATAGCAGTCTGGGTACTTGCCTTACACGTGGCCAAAAGTTTAATTAGTCCTCCACAACCAAGTTGCATCAGGAGTGTTCCCTGAAAGCAGAGGCTGGAATAAGCCCTGAGCACCACTGAATGTGTCCCACCCCACCACCACCACCACCACCAAGCAAGCCAAACAAAAACAGTTCAGAACAAGCCAGTGTTATGGTCTGAACCTAAATCATGTTAATTTTTTTGTTTTGTTTTGGTTTGGTTTTGGTTTTCAGGCCACACCTGGCGGTGCTCAGGGGTTACTCCTGGCTGTCTGCTCAGAAATAGCTCCTGGCAGGCACAGGGGACCATATGGGACACCGAGATTCGAACCAACCACCTTTGGTCCTGGATCGGCTGCTTGCAAGGCAAACGCCGCGTGCTATCTCTCCGGGCCCATCATGTTAATTTTTATATACTTTGAAGGAGTAATAGTATGTACTTAGACTCCAAGGAAACCAGTACTAAGCTTAAGGATATCTCTGAAACAATAGTACCAATTGATTATTCTATTTCCATATTTCCTGAGTATAATTTAAAATACTATTCTACTAATTTTCTTGATAAATATTGGAGAGCATTTCTATTAAGTATTAGAAATATGCAAACATTGTATAAATATGACAGGTTACATAAGAAAATGTTTGCACTCTCAAATGCAGTGGTCCTCAAACTATGGCCCGCGGACCACATATTGTATCTGTATCTGTTTTGTTTCTTCATTGCAAAATAAGATATATGCAGTGTGCATAAGAATTTGTTCATAAGTTTTGTTTTTACTATAGTCAGACCCTCCAATGGTCTGAAGGACAGTGAACTGGCCCCCTGTTTAAAACGTTTGAGGATCCCTGCTCAAATGGATATGGGCAAGTTGTACAAGCAAGATTAAGGGGCACTCAGTAGAAATTTAGAAATATCCCCCATCACAGATCATCATATTCAGAACTCACGCACGTCTCTGTGTTCAGGGCACACGCCGGCCTCCACCATGTATAGATCTTGTGAGCACATTGCCCGGCCAGGCTCTGCAGGCTTCTCTCCTATGATGCTCCGGGTATTGTGAGCCTGTAGCAGGAGGGTAAGTCTCTGTGCTCAGGGGCAGATCCCCCTTCTCAGTGGCTTCTGCATTCCCTGCATTCCTCGGATTTGGGAGTGGGATAATGGCAGGTGTCACACCTCAGACTTTAGACCCTTCTCTTGTCAAAGGGAAGTCACTCCCGCTATCTGCCTCCAGGCTGCAATCTGTAAGCTTGGGGAAAGTGGATGTATATTTAGCTTAATTTACATGACAAAGAGCAAATTACTTGTAAAGTGCTAGGCTATTATCTGTGACTGAAGCTAGAATAGTCTGGAGAGGACCCAAGAAGCTATGAACTTAAAAAGCTAATATTTCAATGGGGGGAAAAAAAAAAAGTTCATAAAATAGCAAGATTTCAGGGAAGAAAAGACAAAGAAAAGAAAATATGCCCTTTTTCTTTCAAATTTGTAGGATCTCATGCATTGAGATGAAATTACCTCAAATTATAATTAAAAATTACAAATCCCTATTTTTATGATGAAATAGAAAAGTACCAGCTTCAACAGGAGGGGCTGTCTTCCACAGCAGGTTAGAGGTTCCTGTGCATGGAAAGTTCCTCTCTGTGGACCCTCCCAGAGCTCCCCCAACCAAGTCTCCTGGGGTCTCTGCTCAGGGAGCAGCAGGGGCACTGCCTTGGCCTTCGGAGAAGCAGACACGAGGCTTGAGGGAGGGTCTGGCTTCAGGGCTTAGCATGACACAGGCAAGCACGGGACATTGCTAGTTACTTAGCAAAGACTAAGAATTTCCCAATGGCAGCCATGTCTGAATGAGAAATAAACTTGTCAAAGCAAGCTGAGTGCTTGTCTGGCATACAGCTTCTCTCCGCCTGCCTTTCTAGAAGCTTCAGGCAGACACTTCATGTGGCCATACCACCTAAGGGGGTGTTCAGAGTGGACTCCAAGGAACCTTTTCAAGTGCTCTGGGCCTGAGCAGAGAAGTACCGACGTCCTGTCATCGCAAAGCAAGATGACTCACAGAGCCAGACATGGAGGGAAACCAAGAGGCATGTCCTCTTGGTTTAACTTTGCTTTCTACCAGACTGTTTACCTTGGCATGAGAATCCAAAGAGCTCGTTTGTCCTCTCCCAACTTCTTTCAATGAGGCTGGAAGTCCCAGTTTGCACCTTTTGCAAAGATTTGTGTAGATTTGTAATATGAGCCAGCCCAGGTCGAAAAGGGTGAGCACCCAGGAAGTCTCCAGAGCTCATAGCCATGTGCTTCCCTTTCTGGTGTGCTGCCTGGGCATGGCTGGGACTCAAGCCTTTCACTCCTCGAAAGAGTTCGCTGAAGTCTCAGCACACAACCAGGTAGTCTAAAGGCTCCAACCTCTAAGAATATAACTTGAGGAAACATTTGTCTTGCATGTGCTGGACCCTGGTTTGATTCCCAGTATCACATGGTTCCTAGAGCATTGCAGGGTGCAGCCCTTGAGTCCCCGAGCCATGGGGATTGGGGGCAGCTAGTCCCTGCACCTGTCAGCAGCTGGGTCTCAGGCCCTCATTTTGAACTGGCTCAGCCAGCTGAGACTCACCAAGCAGACAGACCCCTGGAGCCTCCTGACCACCACTGGGGACTGCCTAAAAAAAAAAGGATATAACCCTCTATTCAGGCTCTTGGACTCTGGAGATAATACTTTGAGGAAGTACAAGATGTATTGGAGGAAACAGACCTTTGGTCTGCAGGGAAGAATTGCTCTAAACTTTTTACCACTGGCCTTGCAGTTGCCTCAGATGTCCGTTCAGGAATCTGATGTTTCGGTCCCACCTCAATCTGTACATGCAGTTACTCATTGGATGGAATTATCTTTGCATGTAGCACCTTGGATTGATGGTCCCGTCTTTCAGGTGTGATGTTTTCCCTCAGGTAAAATGCTTGGTTTGAAAAAAATAAACTCTCTTTCCCTTTTGTTTTCTGGAACTCCAGGAAGTGAATAGGAGTGATGGCCCGCTAATAGGAGTGTATGGTAACGTGGGGAACTCTTCCAAAACCTTTTCTCATTACCTGCATGTGGTGCAAACTATTTTCCAGATCACCTTCTGACTCCCATCTCTGTTGTATATGTAAATATTTTAGGGGATTATTATGTTACTGACACTAACCTGATCGGTGATTGTGCCCTACCCTAGGATGTGACCTAGCATTCTGCCCCCACCCTAGGGTGGTACCTGATTCTGATCCCACCATTGGGTGGTACCTGATTCTGGGGGATAAAAACAAGGGCCTGTGGAAGGTGGGGGCTTTTGGCTGGAACTGATGCTGAGGCTTTTGGCTTCAGTCTTGTCCTCCGAATAAAGCTGAATTTTCACAAGCCTGACTGTCTGCTAGCCTTTTACCCGCCGTTTCACCTCAGAACCGTCGGCTGGACGGGGTGGCAGACATGTGCTCCAAGCTGGTGGGGAAAGACCTCATCCTCCACCCCTCCATCAGTCAACCCCATCAAGGGCTGACTTGCAACACCATCTCTACGTGTTCTAGGGTTGGAACCGGAGGACTTAATTCAATGTGGGGGAGGTGTCTCATTCCCCTCTCCAGTTATGATGAAAGAGGCCCGAGCACCTGACTTCAGAGTCCTGTGACAAGATCACCAACCTGCCAATATCCAGTATGTCTACTAAGTAGCGGAACAGATTCAGCAGTCTACTCTGATGCTTTCATATCTCTCTCTCTCTAGAATATTCTGAGAAAATCCACCAAATATATACTGCAGAGAAATTAAAGCTTTTTACAATTAATTCATGATCACTAATTCATGAAGAATGACCCATTTTGTGTTCCACGGCTGCAAACATCTTTGCTAACTGTAGTTTTGAGGCTGTATTTTAATTCAGGCAGTTTGGTGGAATAAAGTAACGTCCTTATTCTTTGTTGCTCTTTTCTCTGCTAATGAGTTTGAGTCTCTTCCAGTTTTTATTAACCAAATAGAGTTACTCATCTGTCACTTCTCTAGCTTTTATTCATTTTTTCTATAAAAATATAGTGTTAGGACTGGTGGGATAGTACAGGAGGTAGGGTGCTTGCCTTGCAGGAGGCTGGCCAGATTCAGCCTGAGTCCACCAGGAGTGACCCTTGAGTGATGAGTACTGCTGAGTACAGCTCCAAAACCAATAGTAATTTTCATATTTTTAAAAAGCATAAGCCTTAATTGATTTTTATTTCATATCTTTCTTTTTTTTAGGTTTTTTGGGCCACACCCGGCGTTGCTCAGGGGTTACTCCTGGCTGTCTGCTCAGAAATAGCTCCTGGCAGGCACAGGGGACCATATGGGACACCGGGATTCGAACCAACCACCTTTGGTCCTGGATCGGCTGCTTGCAAGGCAAACGCTGCTGTGCTATCTCTCCGGGCCCTATTTCATATCTTTCAATATAATATTAACTATATCACAAACAGATCTCTTTTTGTTTTTAATTATATTTAAAATTGTGTGTATATAGCATTTTATCATTTAATTTCTGTGCTTTGAGATATTATAATCTTTATGCTCCTTTTATAGTTATTAAGTATATTTTGTTGAGAAAATGAATTATATTAATATATCAGATGATACAGAACTCAAGCACTGTAGAATAAAAATGTAATTTTTTTTTACAAACAGCTACATCTTATTCAAAGTGCTCAGAATGAATTTCAGAGGAGAGTGTGATTCTTTAAATCAGAGTCATTGGGGGCTAGAGAGATAGCATGGAGGTAGGGCATTTGCCTTGCATGCAGGACGGTGGTTTGAATCCCAGCATCCCAGATGGTCCCCCAAGCCTGCCAGGAGCAATTTCTGAGCCTAGAGCCAGAAGGAACCCCTGAGCGCTGCTGCCGGGTGTGATCCAGAAATAAACAACAACAACAACAAAAAAAAAAATCAGAGTCATTGGATAGAAAATTTCTTGTGTGAGCACTGTTAGCACTGCAGCTCCTCAAAGCACAGGACAGAGAATCCACAGTTAGGCACTGACAGGGCCTCCTGCCACAGGGGGTCATCGATGGGCACTGGACACTGAGAGATACTGGCCAGGCCCAACCACAACCCAATCACACTCCTCTCCCTCCACTCAGGACTCTCGCTCCCCAGCATCTCTGGTTGGTCAAGCATTCCTGACTGCATAGGTGTGAACGGTACCCTGATGCTGACAGAAGCCAATTCTGTTCAAATAGCTCTTAAATTTTTATTCTGCCCCAGATTATCTTTATATGTGTTACTGCCTTTCCAGGCTTAATGCTAACATCGGCATGAAATCATCTGTTTGAAATCACTGATGAGAGAGCTTGTCTGTGATGGCATTTCTAGGACTTCTGTTTGGGTCATTTTGTTTCCCTATGACAGTTGGTACAGAGTTTCTACTTGGCTTGAATGAGTTGGTTCCTTCCTGTTTTGCTCAGATGTGATCTTCAATTTGCTCAGAATTCACTTTGTATTCTCTGGTGGCTCTCTAATTCCAATATCTCATATTATTGATAGTCTATTACATTAAAATGTAATTGATCTCAACATAAACTTCTCTCATCTGTTTGCAAAGTTGAGACCAAAACTAAGATTATAAAGGTAAAAACAGCCCCTCAGGGCTAGAGCAGTGGCTCAAGCAGTAGTGCTTTTTCCTTGCACACGCTAACCTAGGATGGACCGCGGTTCGATCCTCCGGTGTCTCATATGGCCCCCCAAGCCAGGATTGATTTCTGAGCGCATAACCAGGAGTAACCCCTGAGTGTCACCAGGTATGGCCCAAAAACAAAAAACAAAAAAAGCAAAAAACAGCCCCTCACTGTGCTTTTCAAAACTGTTGTATAAGGGTAGCAACCAGCTCCATAGTCTCTGGGAGAGAAGAGTCAGGTGGTCACAGTAGGTGTGAAACTTCCATGCCCAGCACCAGCATGGTGTGACCTGCTGCCTCACCTGCTGAGCTGTGTGATGACCCATGGAGCCTTTAACATCTCTGGGTGCTGTACACAAGAACACACATGACTCCCCTGAGCCTGTCTGCTGGCTGGTGGCTGAATTAGCCAAGAGCTTATGAGCTAGCACTTGGCACAGGTTTTGGGGGTGGGGTAGGAAGGAATCTTGAGAGCCTCCCATCTGTGGCTGTACACAGGACAGGTGATATGACCTGGGGGATAGTTGTCATTATCACAGCATTCTTGACTCTCTGCTTTTCACTTTTTTTCTCTGCTGCTCAAATTAGAAATCCAATAAAAGTCTAATTAAGGGGGCCTGGAAAAAAATGCAGTGATTAGGGATCATACCAGGCATGTACCCAACCAGTACCATGATTCCCAGTACCACATGGTCCTCTGAGAACTACCAGGTGCAGACCTGGAGGCACCCTAGCACCCTAGCACATCCTAGTCCGGGATTCCCAGCATTGCAGGACCCCAGCAGTACCACAGCCTCAGTTGGCCAATAATTGCCACAGGGCCTCATGGCACTACTTGGGAGACTAAATAAATCAAAGTTTACTTGATGGTTGAAGGTGAGCAGAGTATCATTTCATTGCACATTTCTCAAACCATCTCATTGTCTCATCAAATCAAACTTTTTACTTTTAACCAACACATAGATATGTACATGTGTAAAAATTTCCTTGATAATTATAAAAGAGGCAGTTCTCCTGTGGCAAAGGATTATCTAAGATTTATCAACATGAACACCCAGGGAAAATGGAAATGCTTGTTTTGTACCACAGAAGAAAAGTCAAACCAAATGTACATTGTAATGCAAGAATGATAGTGAGAATGCAACAGCAATTTAATCTTCCTTGTGGAATAGTTTACATGCCATAAAACCCTTCCATTGAAAGTATGCATTGGTTTGATCAGTTTTAGAACATTCCTGGTATCTCCCCTAATTCCTTGATCTTGTATTAAACAATGTTCTCATTCATCCCCACTCTGCACAACCACTGATCTTATTTCAGTGATAAACATTGACTTTTCTGCATATCTTTGTAAAGGGAGTCAATATGGAATGTATCCTGTTTCTTTTGCTTAGCATCACATTTCTGAGATTCATCCACAGGGTAACAGTTGTTAACACAAGATTCCTTTGTGTTGCTGAGTAATATTCTATCATAAGGAGAAAGTACGTTTTGATCCACTCACCAACTGGCCATTGGATTATTTAAATCACATTGCCATGCCATTTATATGCAAGGCTGTTTGTATACATTGCTTCATTTCTCTTGAGTAAATTCTTAGAAACAATGAACAGCATGAGAATGTTATATCAAACTTTTTGATGTTTTGCCAAATTGTTTTCTTTGTTGTCTGTAGGTGTTTGCATCCTCACCAGCAGTTATCTGAGAGGCCCCGCTTTGCCTGGTCAGCACTGAGTCCATCTTTCTCTTTGATGATCATTCACTGAGGGGATTGAACCACTGTGCTTTCATCGACTCCTCAGCAATAACTCAAGTGAGGTTGAGCACAGGGCCCTGTGTTTATTCCGAATTGAGTAACAAAGCCGTGTTAATGGAAGGAGCAGGTAGAAGTTGTTTTTCACTGTAAAAATTCCATTCCTATTTATCTTTTTTAACAGGGTCCTTAACTGGAGCCATTGAATCAAGGGCAGGAATATTTCTCATCTTTCCTTAATGCTGCTCAGAATGACAATTTCTCTTGTCACTGAAGTCCTTGTGTCTGAGAAGAAAATGAGGTCAGAATTATTTTTTCCCTGGGCTTTGCCATCTCTAATGCTCGTGTAGCACCAATGGGTGTGGGTTTGTGTCAACAAAACAGGTGTCTGAATCATTCTGATTCCATGTTTTCAGTGTTTAAGGTGGCCTGATATGCAATTGGTCACTACTGTAGAAATATATTAAATTGCATTTTTTAATTTAAGATACAGAACATTAGGAACCAGTGTAAATATGAACTGTTTGCCAGGCTTCTTTTAACAAGAACTTCTGTTAATCAGTTACTTCTGTGTCAGTTACACCGAGAAACAGAATATTATCATACTATTTAGGAATTCAGAAACTAAAAGGTAAGTAGTTTTTTTTTTTACTTTAAGGAAAACATCATATTTATAGTAACTAAGAGTCATACTAGATTAAAAAATATCTATTTCTTAAATATAAAGTATTTTGCTTTTAGGTTTACATTCTCTAGTTTTTCTATTCAAAAGGAAACACCGGATAGAGTAGTTTTCCATCTCTAGGAAAAGGAATATCTGCTTGCACTTCTATTGTGGGGGCACATTTCCACACAGAGACACATTCTATTTCCCTTGTGTCGGGGAATAGACACATCATGCCTAGAGACCTTGCAGTCACAGTAGAGTCAGCAAAGAGCAAAGATAGGACATGTCAGGGCCCCCATGGGCCTGGGTCCTTTCCACAATACTCATCAACCTTTGCTGCCGGTTAATGGCCCATTGCAACCTTGTACAATATAGCATGCCACACATCTTTTGCTTATTGAATTGTCAAAGAAATAGTTTTCATATATGCACACATATATGCCATCTGTATTAAATTGTGGCAGTTCAACCATTTTAAATGCACAGCTAGTTGTATATATCAGATTCCACATTCTTTTACAACTAATCTCCAGAACGTTCTCTTTTTGGCATGATCTGAACTTTCTACTTATAAAGCAACACCCCCCTCCAATTTCTCCTTCCCAAGCTCTGAGCAAGTACTACACTGCTTTCCTTTCAGAGAATATGGCCTCCAGTTCCTTGTGTCACTGAAATCATACTGCACGTGTCCTTAAGTAGTTGACCTAGATGAAAATTTCTGAGCCCAGTATTAGGATCCAACATCTGTATCACTTCACATGTTCTTACAAGAAGTGATGGGTCAGAGAGAAAACACAGTGGGTAAGATGTTTGCCTTGAATACAACTGACCTAGGTCCAATCCTGGCACCACAAATAATACCCCCAGATCTGCTAGGAGTGATTTCTGAGCACAGAGCTAAGAGTAAGCCCTGAATACTGCTGGTGTGAGCCAAAAACAAGCAAAAAAAAGTGAGTGATCTCCATCCCTGGACAGTTTTTCTTTTCACCTGATTTACTTCCCTCGTCCCCTCCCAACTGGTCAGCACTGCCTAGTACTCATAGCCTAAGAGTTTTATTTCTTTCTTTTTTTTTTTTTTTTTTAATATGGAACCCTTCACGAATTTGCGTGTCATCATTGGGCAGGGGCCATGCCAATCTTCTCTGTATGGTTCCAATTTTAGTATATGTGCTGTCGAAGCGAGCTCAGGTTTTATTTCTTTACCACAGGGGTGTGATCATCTGTTTATCTTATTCCAGTTTGTGGCAGGAACCCTTGTAGCCTCTGCTCTATCCCTGATATGAATTCATCTTTCTGTGTGTGTCCTGTAGAGCTGCATTGTCAGAGCCGAGCTGCCAGAAATGGGCCCACGCTGCTGATGTCCACAGAGCTTTGTAGGCAAGACTCCGGCAAATATCTCAGTCTTTTTTATTAGAGAAGTCCAGGGGCCTATGACAAACTCCTAGGCCAGGAGAGAGATGGGCTTGGGACCAAGGTAAGGTCAGATTGAGGGTCAGGTAAAAGGAACAGGTATAATATGTAAGACAAAAGGATACAGCCGAAGGTAGCCAAAGGTCTGTCCAAATCAGGGAGAAAAACTGCAGCTAGGGGTAGAAACAGTTCAATCCACTTGCTCCTTCAACTGTCTCTTCTAACTGCCAACCAACTCTCCACCCCAAGTCTTGGGGGTTGGGGGAGGGTTATAGATCCAGCAGGCCAATCACAGTTAGGATCTTATTTAAAGGGGCAGACCCCTTTTTTGGATGGCTGGTGCTGGACTGTCGGACTAGACTGCATCCCCACTTCTTCTGCAGGCCCCAGTTTATCCACTCATCCTTTGTGAGCCTTTGGGTAGTCCTGCCTTTGGATACTGCAAGTGGTGACTCTAGAAATGTGGGTAGCATGTATTTTTCTTAGATTCATGTGTATGAATTTCTTGGAAAAACACACAGAAATTGGTTCACTAATGTTAGCCCATCCCCCATCCTTCCTGTGTAACCTTACCTGCTAGTAAAACCTGCCCATTTCTGGGAGGGGTCTTTGGGAGGTAGGAATAGGATTACCTGAGGGGCAGGAGGAGAGTTTGATGGGGAAATTGGGAGAGATTCAGCAAGGAAAAAGGAGCAGGAGAGGAGATGCTGAAAGAGGTAGAATGCAGGGCCAATAATGGAGATGGCTTGAAAGGTTTTAAAGCTTAGGAGCCCCACATTGGTGGCTAGGGCCATAAATAAAACGAATGTCTCCTGAAACCTGCCTGTGAGTTTTCTCCCCCCCACTATCCTGAACCTACAGACCTGCTGGCTGGAGGGGGCTAGCAGACGCATGGCCTGGGCTGGAAGAGAAAGGCCTCTCACTCTCCATCACCATCCATCACCATCCAGCCCCATCCAGGGCTGTGTTATTCAACACACTAGATCATATGGAAATTTGTTTTTAATTTTGGGGTGCTCTCCACAGTGCTTTCTGTTGAGGCTGAATCATTGACTTTTCCCCAGTAGTGCATGAAGAGCTGCCTTTCCACATTCTCTTCTCCCCTCCGTCTTGTCTTTTAGGTTTTTTTGAGGTATTTTTCCTTTAATTGGGGAGGGGTTGCATTTGGGTCACATCTAGCAGTGCTAGTTCTGTCTTCAGGAGTCACTTCTGGTTTGGTCTTGAGCCCCCAAGATCCCCCTTGGTTGGATGTGTGGCCTACCTGCTGTATAACAGCCCCATGTCCTACTTCTTGTATTTTTGACAGTAGTCCTCATCATAGGTTTCAGGTAAGAGAGTGCTATGGTTTTTATTTGCAATTCTCTAATAAGAAGGGCTGAGGAGCATCTTCTCATGGCCTGTTGACCACCTCTGTGTCTTCACTGGAGAAGCATCTCACTCTGCCCATGGTTCTGAGTCTGCTATTATTGTTGAGTACTTGTATTACATTATTGAGTTCTTGAGTGTTGTTGAGTAATCAAAACTCTTGGCATGGGCCGGAGAGATAGCATGGAGGTAAGGCGTTTGCCTTTCATGCAAGAGGTCATCAGTTCGAATCCCGGTGTCCCATATGGTCCCCCATGCCTGCCAGGAGCAATTTCTGAGCCTGGAGCCAGGAATAACTCCTGAGCACTGCTGGGTGTGACCCAAAAAAAAAACTACAAAAAAAAAAAAAAAAAACTCCTGGCATTTCAGGAAGCTCACCTGGTCACATGTGAGCTGTCAGGTGTTTCTCCTCCTAGAGAGGTTGGTCTTTTCACCTTGATGACATCACCTTTGCCCTGTGTACATTTTGCTTGTTGTAGCCTTACATGTCCCTTATCTGTTGTCATTGGGTAGTTGGTTTACTTAGCATAATATGCTTTCATGGTTCTTCATGTTATGGTCTGTCTTAGGATTTCCCTCCTTTGTACAGGTAAATAATATTAAATAGAATGTTAGGGGCTGGAGAGGTAGCATGGAGGTAAGATGTTTGCCTTGAATGCATAAGGTTGGTGGTTTGAATCCCAGCATCCCATATGATCCCCTGAGCCTGCCGGGAGTGATTTCTGAGTGTAGAGCCAGGAGTAACCCCTGTGCGCTGCCGGGTGTGACCCAAAAAACAAAAAAAAAAAAGAATGTTTATTTCATAATTTGCTTATCTTTTCATCTGTTGGACAATTGATCTGTTTCCACCTTTGACTATCATGAATAATTCACTATAAATCTGGACTACAGGTATATCTTCTAAATTTTTTAAATTATTTTTGGTTTGGGGGCCACACCCAGCAGCACTCACCTGGCTCTGAGCTCAGAAACTCCTAACAGGTTCAGGGAACCATATGGGATGCCAGAGTGGGTCTGGGTTGGCCATGTGCAAGATAAATGCCCTACCCACTGTGCTATAGCTTCTGCTCCTCTTCTAATTTTAAAATGTATCCTATAGGGCCTGGAGGGATGTCATAGTGGCTCAGAACACCTACCTATAAGCATGCAGTTACAATGGCTACAAGTTCAAATCCCTAGTGCCATCTATACAGTGAGGGGACCCTGAAAGCTTATGTGTCACATGTAATTTCCTGATGCACCTGTATATATTCCAAGCCAGGGATGTATGAACATCACAGAAAGGGGTGTGGCCCCAGAGAGCACTGCAATATATTGTGTATTTTTTCAATTTCTTACCTGGGAATAGCTAGGTGCACGTTAATATAGGCTAAGTGCTCAAGCTTCCCCTGTTGCCTATCTGGAGTCTATGAATATGTTTTGTGGAATCCTTGAAAGTGATATTTAATATTTAGCCTGCCTTCCCATTCACTACAGAACTTTACAAGCATGACACCACCTATAAAGCTTATATTGTGACACACCTTCTATTAACATGGGTTGTACATGTCTCTGCTCATGTGCAAGATTCCCTGTTCTGGGATTCAGCACGACAACAGGAACTTCCTGACCTTTCCTTCTGTGCAGGACAGCGCTTTAGTCAAAAAGATTCGTACTGGGCTGGAGAGATTGCATGGATGTAGGGCATTTGCCTTGCAAGCAGGAGGATGATGGTTCGAATCCTGGCATCCCATATGGTCCCCTGAGCCTACCAGGAGCGATTTCTGAGTGAAAAGCCAGGAGTAACCCCTGAGCACTGCCGGGTGTGACCCAAAAAACAAACAAACAAACAAAGATTCATGCTGTTATTTATATTCTGCTAGAGCCCCAGAACTGCACCAGGAGTCCAGCAAATTGACTCACTGTCCAATTTCTGACCAGGTATGGGAAGCCAGCTGGGAGAGCTTTCTAGCCCTTTGGGCAAAAAATCAAGTCCTGGTTCTCACCCTGGCTTCTGCCCTTCACCACCTGTCTAACCCTTCTGCACAGTGCTTAGGGGTTTTGTGCATCCTGTTTTCTCCAACCTTGGTTCTCCAAGTGAGCACTTTCTTTGAGTCCCAATTCAAGACCATCTTGCCTTGTTGCTGAGTCTGAGATTCCCAGACTTCATTTTAAGTTTCAGAAAGGCATAAGTCATCTCTGCTCATGTTAGTATCTGAGCCCGTTGTTGGCTCAGTAGAGAAGACTTGTGAGTTTGAGCCTTTGGGAAGTTAAATGCAGCCTCCAAGTATTTCAGACCTGGTAAACACAGAGTGGGTGCTTGATAATGATTCAAATCATCATTTATGCTTCAATTAGGCACAGGGTAGCTTACTAAAGGGAGTTCACTTGATGAGTATCCTAGGACTCATAAATGACCTTTCAAACTCCAGCTTAGCTGTAGGTTGAATCTCCTTTGTATAGAAAGACCAAAATGGTAAGTGGGACTTCATGGATAATACAAGTGCATCTGGCAATCCAGCTCTGTACACCATGTATCCAAACTGACCGTGTTTTATTCAGTTCAGAAACAATAGCTTTTAATAAGGGTACTCTTATCATTAAGCAACTCTTATTAAGAGAAATTAAACTGATTAAATCCCACTTTTATAAAAACCTCTATCCCTATCAAAGCTGCATAGTAGGATTGATGACACAAACCTCTCATTAAAAGAAGTTTCCACTGATAAAACTTGGCAAGGTTCTGAATGTTTCCTCAAGCTAGGGGACCCAGAGGCTCCCTCATTCCCACTTTCATCTGGTCTTCACAATTCGTCCTTCGGGGTCATTGATACTGTTCCCATCCATCGGCCTACACTGTTCTGGGCAAGGAAGAAGCTTGGTCATCTCAAGCACTCAATTCTTTCTCACAGTTTTACTGATTTTCATTGGTTCATAATAGTCTTACCAATGCCTGAAATCCAGCGTCACCCTGACTTCTACCTGAGTATGTTTCTGAACCTACCACAATCACTGTGCCACTGAGCCCTACCTTGTAGTAATGACCCGCTCCCGCTGGAAGCCAACTTTGTTTTGTTTGAAGGCCACACCAGGAGGCTTGCCTCCTGGCTCTGTACTCAGGGACCAGTCTTGGCAGGGCTTAGAGAACCATATGTAATGTAATACCGATCAGAAAACTTGTAAAGATGTGGTGTTCTAGCTGTCAACTAATATAACAGACTAGACTAAATTTTAAAATACTGAAAGATGAAACTAAACCCACTGAAATTCTGTTTTTGTTTTTGTTGTTATTGTTTTTGGGTCACACCCGGCGGTGGCGATGGCTACTGTGCACAGGGATTACTCCTGGCTCTTCACTCAGAAATTGCCCCTGGCAGGCACAGGGACCAGATGGGATGCCTGGACTCAAAACGCCATCCGTCCTAGATAGGCGGCATGCAAGGCAAACGCCCTGCCGCTGTGCTATCTCTCCGGCCCCATTAACCCACTGAAATTCTGAGTTGTTCCCATTCCTGGGCTTGAATCCCATATTATTCCCAGGAAGAAGTTAGAGGAAAAAGTATGTCATGACAGTGAAGGGCCAGGAAATGATTTTGGTTCCCTGGTGGAACTCTCAGATCAAAATGCTTTCAAATAAAACTGAATTTGCTGCCTCTCACAGCTGCAATACGAGCTGTGATGTAAATGCACCCAAGTGCTTCATGTATCAGAGCTCTCTGGATGTAATAATATGTTGCGCTGAGTGCTCTGTGAACATGTCAAGGTTCTGTGTATATGGTAATATGTGTCATGGGCTCTAGGCATGTTAACTTGTATCATGGGTCTGGACATGGTAAGGTGTCAAGAGCTCGGCAATGAATGTCATTGATCTCTGTGGATGTGTAAATATGTATCAAGGAGTCCATGGAACGTGTAATATGTCAGGGGCTCTGTAGACATGATAATGTGTCAGTGATCTCTGTATACATATGTAATAAGTGTCAGGGGTTCTGTGGATATATGTAACATGCATCTGCCAAGGCCATTTACTGCATCATGCTACAACATGACAATAGTTATTTGTCCCAATGTTTGCAGCAGCTGCACCGACTCCACACACTTAGATCTTCGTTGATGAAACGAGGTGAGGCTTTCCCCCAAGAGCCTATCAGGAGTAGACCCTGTGCACAAGTGGGTGTTGCCCACCCTACACTCCCAAATAGGGACATAGGCCTGCCTCAGCATATTCTCAGCTTGTTCACAAACTAAATTTTATTTACATAGAAAAAGGCATATCTGATGAGCCACTGATAAGTATTTTCAGAAAGATGCATGTTGTAACCTAAACAAATGTCACCCATTCGTGTGAAAGTTTGTCAGCTAGCAATCGCTCAAGTTAGTACCTTATTTCCAATTAACACGTTTTTTTATGCTTTGCTTCTTAAAATACATTTATAAAACATTAAATAAGATACAAAATTTAAAAATTTCTCTCTCTCTATATATATCCATTCTATTTCCGTCCCTTTCTTTTCAGCCCCTTGCTCTTGTGTTTTTGTCCATTGATGAAAGTGTACAGGGACTGCCACCTGCTGGTGTTTGGAAGCCTTTCCTGAAACAGCAGAGAACATCATATGAGGCTTTCTCTGCCAAGAACCTTCCATAGACAAAAGAAACCTGGTAACATCTTTAGCTCTTATATGAAACCTTGGTCAATGATTCATTTATCAGCTTACTCACTTTAACACAATTGGGTTAAGAACATCCCTTGTTGCTGATCACAAATCTAAACCCAGACGCACTGTGAACAGATCATGGTCCTTAGTAGAAGCACTTGCTCATTTTCTTCCCTTTCTCTGCTCATGCACATTCCCTAGTATATAAATATGATCTTGGAGCATGCACTTGAGTTAATGGAATAAGCCTTTGAGAATAATTTCTGAAAAATATTAAATATTTACGGCTATGCTGCCATCAAAAGATCCCAGAAGGACACAAATCTCATAAATGCCCCCTTTATTCACTCATTCAAGATTCAGTCTACTTATTTTAATATATTTAATAACCCATCTAAGTGTTACTATTCCCAAAGGAGCAGAGGGAAGGTGGGAAAGTGGTTCCACCAAGTGTAATCCTAACTGCAGGCGCGTTAGGAAAACAGGGGAGACCCCTTAGATTAGACCTTGTTTTACCCAAAACAAAGATCATGCCTGGTTTCTTTGTATCTGTTTGTTTACATTTACAACTTGGTTTTATCCAAAAACAGAGATTGTCTTAAGTGTCTCAAGCAAACCTGGATGTAATTGGCTCACAACAGCCTGAGCTATCTGTCCTTACTTCCCCACCCAGGGGTGGTCTTGGTAGTCAATAAAAATGCTAGTTATTGATATGAGGTAGAAGATTGCCAGACTACATGTGTCTCGCCCTCAGCTTGGTTTTTTGGATTATTTTGTGCGGAGACTATTTCAGACCTGCTCCTGGGGTTGGAAATGTGGCGTGTGGATTTATTTACAAACACCAACACCATCCACCTTCATCAGGGATGGGCAGTGTGTACCTTATCATGGCTGCCTGCCCCAGATCTCTGGGTAAACACAGGTACACCCAGTTTTCATTCCATGAGTTCAGAAATAGATGCCATTTGATGGTTAATCTCAGCTCTATGCCAATGCTACTGAAAAGTGATGCCTTTTCAGGAACTCTGAACCACAAAGCACCTCTCATTTCCTGTAGCATGAGTTTCCTCAAATTCTCATTGACCCTGGACCCAGTCCACGCAAGGCAGGACTCCTTCTTCATCGCACCTGTTTTCAGAAAAGTCACCTCAGATGCAGGGCACTGTGTCTCCCCCTCCATGGCAGAGACAGTCCATTGGCAATTTGTGTTGTTTTATTACAAAAGCAGATACTGCCTCTTAATGTAGAAACTCATTTCGATCAAAATGCTGTCAAGTAAGACGAAGTTTCGGCCTTCTCCTTCCATGGATGTTCCCTTTCTTTCCACCAAGCTCATGATCAGCAAAGATGAGACCATGGTTATCCTCAAAACACAATGTCACCCCTTCTAACTGCTGACCAGCTACATATTCCTACCACAGCTTCAGAGGCTCTCTTCTTTCTTTTTAATTTTTGGGCCACATCTGGCTATGCTCTGGGATGGATCCTGGCTATGCACACAAGACTTACTCGTGGCAGTGCCTGGGGAAACTAAATGGGATGCTGGGGGTTGAACCCAGCTCGGTTGTGTGCAAGACAGATACCCTACCTGCTGTAGAATCGCTCTGACCCGTTTCTGAGTACTTTGTGCACATTTCCCTGTAAAGCTGAAGGTCCAGCTGAGATGTTCAGGATTCTACTCATATTGCACCTCCTCTGGAAGCTTCCTGAGCACCCACTTAATTGAGTGCCTGCTGCACCATTACTGTATAAATATTACTGTATCTATAAGGTGATTACCATAAAAATGCCCGTCTGTAAACTGACCACGTATAAATCAGAAAGCCTGAGTTAGAAAGGGGGGCTCAAAGGGAGGCTGGGGAGACCAGTGGGCCTGGGAGGGGGACCTGGCTTGGCCTATTATGCAACAGCCAGATGCACCTTGCTCTGCACTTTCTCTTTCTCTTCTGCAGTGCTTCTGCCTCTGCATGAAATGTGGCAGTTTGGCCCTAGTCCCCCCACCCCAGCTCTCTCACTAGTTTGATCTCTCTCTCCCTCTCTCTCTCCCTCCCTCTCTCTCTCTCCTTCTCCCTCCCCCCCCTCTCTCTGTTTCTCTCTCTCTATCTCTCTCTCCATCCAGCAAACATTAGGTGAGCTTTAAAAGGCTACGTTCTTTCTTCTCTCAGTCTGTTCTGTTTTGTTACAGTACCCATAGTCTCTCCATGTCCTCAGTGAGGGGTAATAATTTTCCACCGCTCATTGCTTCTTCTCTATTTATCCTGGTTCACTTGACAAAAACCGTGAGAGAAGAAAAATCATTTTCATTACTGTATCTGCATGTTAGTGTTTTAGATGATATCTTAAATGAAGGGACAGAGGTGTAAAGACTGTAGACAGGAAGAGGCAGGTGTTGGGACCCGCCCAGTAACTAACCTTAAAGAGGAAACGGCTGATTCTGCTGAGTGTAGATCCACTGGTCACCAGCCTTTGTAAATGGAACAGTTGTTCCATATTATATTGTCCATATATATTGTCACAGTCTTGTATGCCTCCGGAAGCCCGAAAGTGCTCTGCCTGCCCTTTTGCAGGGCCCTTGTCACTCCAGCCCTCAGCAGCGATAAAGAGAACCCGTCACGAGAGAAATGATTTTGAAGCATTGGTCTCAAGTCACAAGTGTGAGTACATAGCGATACACATGCGACTCATTGGTCCCCTCCTTTGATCCCCATACGGCCCCACACTTGCCGATGATGCACATCCAGATTCTTGAGACCCCCCCTCAACTCTGATTGTTAAAATATAGTCACCATGAAATTACAAATTCATTCATGATAATGATAAAAGCACCCAGTGTTGCAACACCAATCTCCTTTACCAGTGTTAACTTCCGTCCGTTAATGCCTCCTCTATTTGTCTTCCACCCTCCAGTCTGCCTCTACGGGGGGTGCTTGTTAAAACAATTTTATTTTTTATTTATTTTTTTTTTGGTTTTTGGATCACACCTGGCGGTGCTCAGGGGTTACTCCTGGCTGTCTGCTCAGAAATAGCTCCTGGCAGGCACAGGGGACCATATGGGACACTGGGATTCGAACCAACCACCTTTGGTCCTGGATCCGCTGTTTGCAAGGCAAACACCGCTGTGCTAGCTCTCTGGGCCCCCATTTAATTTCTTTTTTTTTTTGGTTTTTGGGCCACACCCGGCAGTGCTCAGGGGTTACTCCTGGCTGTCTGCTCAGAAATAGCTCCTGGCAGGCACGGGGGACCATATGGGACACTGGGATTCGAACCAACCACCTTTGGTCCTGGATCAGCTGCTTGCAAGGCAAACACCTCTGTGCTATCTCTCTGGGCCCGTTAAAACAATTTTATAAGTGGGATGAAGCAATACCACAGTGGGTAGGGTGTTTGCCTTGCATGCAACTGACCTAGATTCTATCCCCAGCATCCCATATGGTCTCCCAAGCACAGATAGCCAAGAATGAAAGAATAACCCTGAAAGCAGAGCTAGGAGTAATCACTGACTGCCACTGGGTGTGGCTCAGAAACAAAAAGAAATTTTGTGCACTATGCCTTAGATCTCTAAAACCTCCTTTATGACTATAAAGGCAAAACCAGAACGTCACATAGACATTCTGTAATTTGTCCTGATATTCCAAAACTTTCTATTTGCTGATTCAAACACCTTCATCACTCTGGCCACTTTTGCATTTCAAAACGGTTGTCATTAATTAAACTTATACATACCGTTTTTTTTCAAATTCTATTAAAATGTTGCTTCAGGGGCTGGGGCAATAGCACAGTGGTAGGGCGTTTGCCTTGCACGAGGCCAACTCCGGAGGGGCCCTGGTTCGATTCCTGGCATCCCAAGTGGTCCTCTGAGCATGCCAGGAGCGATTTCTGAGCACAGACACAGGAGTAATCCCTGAGGGCTACTGGTGTGACCCAAAAAAACCCATTAATTAATTAATTAATTAATTTTTGAAAATAAAATGTCAGTCAGAAAGAATGATCCATATTCTTCTTATGGCCGCAGTCCTCTGATACGGATTTTAGGATCTTCCAGGGCACTCCCAATGAGCATCTATTTGGGAACTGTCCAGCAGTGTTTAAACCAATGCAACAGCCAGGCTTTACTCCAGTTCCTGGATGTGGGAGCTAAGGTGACATCATGCTTTTGTCAGCTTTCCAACTTTTGTACCTGGAGGCTGGGGCCAGGAGAATGACAAGTCCCCGAGGAAGCCTCGGAATCCTCAAAGGCCTCTCCTCTCGTCACTGTCTTGCTTTCGGGTAGAGATCCTCAGTTTCCTGGGGTGCATTTCCAAACAATACCACACAGCCACCGTTTCTTGCTCTGAGATCTGGAGAGGGAGGGAGACAGTCACAGGTTTCTCTGCCTCACTCCCCTGCTTGGTCCTGTGGGCGAGATCTGAGCATGGCAGCAGTGTCCGAGGTGGCACCTCAGCCCCAGGGAAAGCAAGTTTCTGTGTGAGTCACCACAGCCACATCAAGGGCAGAGGCAGAATCCAGAAGTCACTGAATGCTTCTGTGGCCCCCAAGATCACATTTAGTAAAACCCAACATGGAGGCTGAATGGATGGATAGTACAGCGGGTAGGTGGTTTGTCTTGCACATGGCTGAGCCGGATTCGATCCCCGGTATCCCACAGGAATCCATGAGCCTGTCAAGTGTGGTTCCCTGAGCAGAGCCAGGATCAACTACTGAGAGTCAACAGGTGTTGAACCCTCCAGAAATTAAATAACCTCAGCAGGGAAGTAGTGGCTTGCCTTCCAGGCAGTTCACTGCACCTTGGAGGCCTGGATAGCCTTTCCAGAATGCAAATCTAAACTAAAGCAAACTTAAAATCAGAAAAGCCACCCCCCAAAAAATAAAATAAAATAAAACAAAATAAAATAAAATAAAAAGGCACAAGTCTGCTTTGAGCGGTGGGATCCGAGGGAGCGCTAAGTGCAGACCCAGGAGGGAGCTTTCCCGGTGTATCCAGCCTTAAATAGTGGCACAAGCGGTAAGGCATCTGCCTTGCCGCAGGAGCCCAGGACGAACTAGGGTGCGATCCCCTGCACCCCATATGGTCTCCCGCAAGCCAGGAGCGATTTCTGAGTGTAGAGCCAGGAGTAACCCCAGAGCGTCACTGGGGTTTATTTACTTGTTTATTATTTCATTTATTATTGATTTACTCAATGACTATTTAAATAAACAAATATTTAAATTTTTGAATTAGAATGAAAATCAAATCAAGTTAAATTTAAATCTTCAAAGTTTCAAATAATATATTTAGATAAATAAGTCTTAATTGAAATAATTTAACTAAATAAATGAGACAATCACATTTAAATACTTTAGTTTAAATAAATAAATGAAAATGTTTAAATAAATAGGAGTGACTTGAGACTGCCCCAAAAGCCCCGGGGTTCTGGCAGATGTCGTCCTGCTAGGTGCCAGGCCGCGGCCAGGTCAGGCCACGCCCACTGGAGCTCAGGACCACGCCCACTCCCCCCTCCTGGCGCCCGGGCCACGCCCACGCTCCTCGCTCGTCCCGGCCACGCCCACTTCGACCGCCCGGCGTTCTGGCCACGCCCACTTCCCGCCCACCCCGCGCGGGCCACGCCCACCGGCTCCAGGCTCACGCGTCCGCCGCCGCTCAGCGCGCCTGCGCGGCCGGAACCTTCGCGAAGGCTCGGGGGCGGGGCGGGGCGCCGCGGCGGCGCCGCAGTTCCGGGAGCGGAGCGCGTCGGGTCGGGTCGCGTCGCGTCGCGTCGCGTCGCGTCGGTCGCGGCTCTCGGCGGCATGGCGCTGCTGTGCTACAACCGCGGCTGCGGCCAGCGCTTCGACCCCGACGCCAACGCCGACGGTGAGCTCGGGCGGGAAGTCGGGGCCGCGGGCGGGCGGGCGCCGAGGGGTCTCCGGCTACGTCCCGGCCCGTCCCGTCCGTCCGCGCGGCCTGGCGCGGCGCCTCTGGCCCGCCGGAAGCGGAAGTGGCCCGGGGGCGGGGTCCGTCTGTCCGTTGTCCGTCCGTCTGTCCGTCCTTCTGCCTGTCCGTTTATCCGTCCGTGTGTCCGTTTGTCCGTCCGTCTGTCCCTCTGTTTGTCCGTTTGTCCGTCCGTCCTTCTGTCTGTCCGTTTGTCCTTCCTTTTGTCTGTTCGTCCCTCTGTCCGTTTGTCCGTCCGTCCGTCCTTCTATCTGTCCCTATGTCCGTCTGTCCGTTTGTCCGTCCTTCTGTCTGTCCGTTTGTCCTTTTGTCTGTTCGTCCCTCTGTCCGTTTGTCCGTCCGTCCGTCCTTCTATCTGTCCCTATGTCCGTCTGTCCGTTTGTCCGTCCGTCCGTCCGTCCTTCTGTCTATCTGTCCCTATGTCCGTCTGTCCGTTTGTCCGTCCGTCTGTCTGTCCGTCCGTCCGTCCCCCCACCCCGCCTAGGGCCCCTTGATGAGTGCGTGGCCGGTCTAAGCGGGATGGGGCTTTAGTATGTTGGAGACAGCCCCGTCAGTGCTTTATTCGGGGCTTCCCTTGTCGCTTCCTTCTGTGTGTCTGAGCCCCTTGAGAGCTTTGCGGCCATTTTCCTCTTTTATTGCCTTTTCTTTTCTTTGGCTTGGTCTGTTTGTTTTTATTGCCTTGATGCGAATATAATGAATGGCTTCCTGCTTTTTTAAATAAAAAATGTTGGGGGCCGGAGAGAGAGGCATGGACGTTAGGGCGTTTGCCTTACATGCAGAAGGACGGTGGTGTCCCCACCCCCACCCCCCAAGCACCCCATAGGGTCCCGCAAGCCAGGAGGAACTCCTGAGTCGCTGCCGGGTGTGACCAAGAAATAAAAACTAAAACTGTTTTATTGGGATCTGCAGTGATAGTACACTGCTGGTCAAGCCCTGCCTTGAACTCAAGCCATTATGGGTTCGATTCCTGCACCCGGCCTCCGAGGTTTTCCTGAGCCCTGTCGCGAATGATTTCTCGGAACTGAGCCACGAGTAAGCTCTGTGCATAGCCATGTGTTGTCCAAAAACCAAAGTGGTTTCTTGTTGTTGTTTTTTAATTTTTCATGTATTGACTGCCATTTGGTGACTTCAGAGCACTTATATTGAGTTACTCGTACTATAGGAGGCTTGCTCCTGCCATTTCATCCCAATTTTAGGATACACAGCAAACGACTCTTGCCAAATCAGGCTGTGCGGTCTGAATATGGAAGATGCCACATTTCTAAGACCCTGTTACTCCTGGGGCCTTCAGGGCTACACCTGACTATGTTACGGTTTGACTGCACTGCTGGAGATGGACCAGGGTCTTCTGTACATCAAGTGCAGACCCTAACTTCTATCTCCCCAACCCCTTGATCAGTGTTTCATACATGTTATTTTTTAGCCTAGATAAGAGCTTAAATTTTTGGATGGAGCGATAGCTCAATAATAAGGCTTTTTCCCTTGCTCGCGGCCAACCTGGAACGGACCCAGGTTCCATCCCCAGCATCACATATGGTCCTTCCCAGCCTGCCAGGAGGTTTTTGAGCCCAGAGCCAGGAGTGACCACTAGGTGTGCCCCTCCCCAAGAAAGAGGAGCAGCATAACATTTTTTGGGGGGGGCCACACCTGTTTGATGCTCAGGGGTTACCCCTGGCTAAGCACTCAGAAATCGCCCCTGGCTTGGGGGGACCATATGGGACTCCGGGTGATTGAACCGCGCGGTCCTTCCCTTGGCTAGCACTTGCAAGGCAGACACCTTACCTCTAGCGCCACCTCTCCAGCCCCAGCATAAATTTCTTGAAGGGAAGTCTCATTGTGGTTCTTTCAGCTTATGTTAGCGAAAACATTCATCATATAAAATTTAAGGTATCTTGGGGCCGCAGCAGTGGCACAGCAATAGGGTCTTTGCCTTGCAAAACCTAGGACAGAGTGCGGTTCCATCCTCCAGCATCCTATATGGTCCCCCAAGCTAGGAGCAATTTCTGAGCACAGAACCAGGAATAACTCCTGAGCGTCATCAAGTGTGGCCCAAAAACCAAAAAAAAAAAAATTTTTTTTTAAGTATCTAGCATTTTTCTTTTTGGCAGTGTATATATAGTTCTTTCCCCTCACTTGGAAAGCTTCCAGTTACTTCTTTGAATAACTAATACCTTTTGCTTGTCTTCATCTTCTGCATCATAAAGCCAGATATCATTCTTGGTGTTTGTTTTCAACTATTTCTATTTAAGGTGTGCTCATTTGTGTTATTTACTCTTATTTTCTAGTTTTCTGTCCTCTTGATTTCAGTGTTTCCCAAAGCGGGTGATACACTCTCCCCTGGGTACTGCAATGATTGTCGTGGATAGGGAAGAAAGGTAGCAACCTTGGGTGCAAACGGAGGCTACTTCCTGTTTATCTTAAGGGAGGTATATACGAGAGCAGTGATTCATTCTTTCCAATGGGAGAGGGAGGGTCTTCCTGAGTTCTTGCTCTGTGGCCCTTGTTAGGTTCTCTCAGCCCATGTGTATCACCTCCGCTCCTCTAATTTGAAATACAGTTGAAATAGCAACCTGTCATTTCACTCACTGCCCATCCCCAGAGCCCCTACATCTATGCCTAACCAGTTAGCTGGTTTGGGCCATGCAAATGCTTGGATCTCCCTGACTTCCTGAGGCAGGGTAAGGTCTGTGGAGGGTCTCCAAGTCCATCAACTTCACTGCTCTCTCCTTTGTGCTGCAGAATGTGCTCCTTTGTCCTTTTCTGAATTGTTTGTTTTACGAAAAGCCAAACAAAGATATATTGCATTATCTTGGTGTGATACCTGGTCCATGTTAATACAGTGTACTATTGAGTCTTTAAGAAGTAGTATCTGCATTTGGAGAAAGTCTTCAATGTTAATACCTAAAAAAAAAATCATAATTTTTCTTTTTTTTTTTAATTATAAGAGGTTGTTTTTTTTTTCACTTTGTTTTAACTAGATGCTTGCACATACCACCCCGGTGTTCCAGTATTTCATGATGCACTAAAGGTAGGAAATGTCTAATTTTAGTCGTTTCATACCTGTATAGTAAACTTAGAGGACTAATCCTGTCTTTGTCTTCTCATTTTTTCCTCTTAACTTGTATCTGTCAGTTCGTTTGTTTGGAGGCCACACAAAGTGGCGCTCAGGGGTTACTCTTAGGTTGCACTCCTGGCAATGCACTGGAAACCATATAAGATGCTGGGAATTGAACTCAAGTGCGCCAAGTGCAAGACAAACACCCTACCTGCTCTACTGCTACTCCTTTTTGAGTGTTTACTCCTCAGATCCTTTACATTGCATTGCTTTTAGAAATGGTGGGTGAGAGGCCAGTGAGGGTGCTTTCTGGGTTTTGATCTCTGGTACTCCATGAGGTTCCTCTACCACTAGGAGTTACCCCTGAGCACATCTGGGTGTGATCCAAGCCCCTCTGCTCCTCAGGGTCCCACAGATCCTCCAGTAGATAGCAATTGGGAATGTGTTTTTCTTTAAAATCAAGTAGAGGCCAGATTGAAAGTAGAGCTGGTAGCACACTTATCTTGCATGTGACAGACCTGGGTTCCATCCCCTGCGTCCCAGGTGAGCCCTGAGCATAGAGCCAGGGTTAAGCTCTGAGCACTGCTAGTTAGGGCTCCCAAACCAGAAAAAAAAAATATATCGAGTTCAGGGCTAGGTCGGTAGTATAGTGAGTAGGGTGTTGGATGGGTAGTATAGTGGGCATTGGCAATGCACAGAGCCGACCCTGGGGTTCGAAACCCTGCATCCCATATGATCTCCTGAGCCTGCTAAGAGTACTTCCTGAGTGCAGAGCCAGGAGTAACCTCTGAGCATAGCTGTGAGCTATGTGAGCTAAATAAAATCAAGTACTTGTCTTGAATATTTTGCAGTTCCCTCAGCTGTGTGAGGACGCATGTGGAGTGTGTGTTGTGCTCTCATACAGCTTGCTTTTATCTCACAGGGTTGGTCTTGCTGTAGGAGAAGAACAACGGATTTTTCTGACTTTTTAAGTATTGCAGTAAGTATGCCTTCTTTTCTCTAGATAATAGTATTTATTATGGACACCTCAGATTTGAAGGGGTTAGTTTAGGTATCTAGTGTCTTGTCTTTGTTAACGTGTAGATAATACTGTTTAAAATAGAATTCAAGGACTAGAGAGATATGCAACCACACGGTTTTGATCCCTGGCGCCCCACATGACCCTGGAGTCCCTCCACAAGCAGACAAAGCCAGGAGGAAGCCCTGAGCATTTTGGATGTGGCTCCAAAACAAAATAACTTAGGGGCCGGAAAGATAGCATGGAGGTAGAGCATTTGCCTTGCATGCAGGACGGTGGTTCGAATCCCGGCATCCCACATGGTCCCCCGAGCCTGCCAAGAGCGATATCTGAACGTAGAACCAGGAGTTACCCCTGAGTGCTACTGGGTGTGACCCAAAAATAAAAAATAAAATAAAGAACAAAGAACTTAGGAGCAGTAGCAATAGCCTTGGGGAGGGTGTTGGCCCTACACATTGCTGACCTGGGTTCAGCCCCTGGCGTAGATCCCCCAGCCTGTTGGAAGTGATTTCTGAGCACAGAGCCAAGAGGAACCTAAGCACCGCCAGGTGTGGCCTAAAAACAAAACAAAACAAAAATTTATGTCTTGAAGACTTGGGAGCTATTAACTATCCATTTGTCAATTTGTCAATGCTTGATCTTATTATCAGTACTTTTCAAAGACTATAAGTTAGCAATTTGTAGCATTTTTTAAACAAAATACCAAGGTACAGTTAAATTTTTGCACCATTAAGAAAATCAGGGGCCAGAGCAATAACACAGTGGGAGGGTGTTTGCTTGCATGGGCTCAACCCAAGTTTATCCTTGGCATCACATACAGTCCACTGAACCTACCAGGAGTGACCCCTGAGCGCCACTGGGTGTGGCCCCAAAACAAAACAAGGCCTGTTAATTAAATCACATTATTGCTCTTATTTTGTGTATGTGAAAACATATACTCACTGAGATTTGAAAAGGTAGCTATCATTTTCTGAATCTTTACCACCTGCACCAAGTACTGCTTATAAAGTCCTCTAAAAAATAATCAAGTGCCATTACATTCATTGTACTGCAGTTTAAAAAGATTAATTGGGGGCCAGTTTGGTCCTAAGATTCCCAAGCACCTTCATGTATGACCCTAGTGCCCCCTAGCACGGTATCATCACCGTAGCTGGGCTGAATACATCAGAAGTGATCTCAGGTAGGTTAAAAAAATCGCAGTAAGTAAACAGTTAACTTATCCAAGTCCAATCCTAGCTAGTCAGTAGGAGGACCAGAGCTCAAAGTGGTAACATTTTTTGGTTCGGTTTTTGGCCATACTCTGTGGTGCTTAGGGATCACTCCTGGCATGTTCAGGAGACTATATCAAGTGTGGAGGCTCAAACCTGGATTTGCTGCATGCAAGGTAAACACCCTACTTGCTTCAACCCTAAAGACATTTTTTGATGAAAAATTAAACTTTCGTGGGGGTGGCCTTGTGGTCTCTCCCAGTGATTGGTTATCAGCCTTATTGGCAGATTCAGTGTGAAGGCCCAAGGATATTGTGCTACAGGGTTAAGGGTTGCCTGTGCTACCCCAGCAATACTCGGGAGCTTCCATGGCTTTCTCTAGCTATGCTCAGAGGCTTCTAGGACTCCATTTGGCTGTAAATCTCAGGAGACCAGGTAGTGCTAGGGATAGAACCAGCGCCAATCACAAGCAAGGCGTGCACTTAGAAATGGCTTCTGACAGGCTGAGGGTACCATATAGGATGCCGAGGGTCAAACCCAGTTGGCTGTGTGCGATCAAACACCCTACCCATTGGACTATGACTACATCTCTCAGATTAGAGAATTTATTTGATGAGATCTCCACAATGTTTTGTGTAAATTTGTTGTTTTGTCTCATGGAATAGGCATTTTGAAGCAGAATTCAAAGACTTAAATATTACATTTAAGAACTCATATACAAATGCAGCAAATTTGGGGCTTTTCTATATTCTTAAAATTGAATATAATAGAAGGGAAAAGATAGAGAAAATAGGAAATTTTTTGTATTAAAACAAAGAATTGTGGGCCGGAGAGATAGCATGGAGGCAGGGTGTTTGCCTTGCGTACAGAAGGATGGTGGTTTGAATCCCGGCATCTCATATGGTCCCCTGAGCCTGCCAAGAGCAATTCTGGGCATAGAGCCAGGAGTAGCCCCTGAGCGTGGCCAGGTGAGCAAAACCAAAAAAGAATTGTATCATGGTGTATATGAAGTAAGTCATAGGCTAGTTCTTAATGCATGTGTTTGACTCAAAGGGCTGTACCAAAGGCAGGCATAATAGTGAGAAGCCACCGGAGCCTGTCAAACCTGAAGTCAAGACTACGGAGAAGAAAGAACTGTCGGAATTGAAACCCAGATTTCAGGAGCATATCATTCAAGCCCCGAAGCCAGTAGAAGCAATAAAAAGGCCGAGGTACACGGAGTACTAATATAAAATTGTGGGGACTCAGGTTTACACATAGCAGGTGCTGGGAGTGACACTTGGCTCTGTGTTCAGGGGATCACGGGAGGTGCTAGGCATCAAATCTAGGTCAGCTATGTGCAAGGCCCCTTTATTAAGACCTTTTTTTTTTTTTCCATACCTGGTTATGCTAAGAATTACTCCTGGCTCTGCACTTAGGAATTAATCCTGGCACAACTTTGGGACCATATGGAATGACAGGGATTGAAGTCTGGTCAGCCATATGCAAGGCAAGCACCTTACCCACTACACTATCACTCCAGCCCTTCTGATCGTGTTCTGCTGTACTTTTATCTAGATGACATCTTTGTTGCGGTGCTGGTCAATTACCTGTTGGTTGTTTTATTGTAGAATTACAGTTTCTTCACCTTCCTGATTGACTAGACTCTTAGTTCATATTTCTACATGCATCATAACCCCTGTTATACCAGGTTTTTCTAATGTCCTTGAGTACTGAACTGTTTTAGAACCTAAATACTGGACTTGAACATCAGATGATTTGGGGCCTTTAAAGGACCCATGCAAGCTATTACATGGATTCCCCCTTTTTTTGTCACTAATCTTAAATTTATAATATTTTAAATAGTGGCCAGCCAGATTGAGATCATCAGAGCATAAGAGTTTTTTTTATGTTTGATCCTTTAAAGAATCAATTTAAAATTATTTTTGCCCCATTGCCACCTAGTTTTATAATCGTGAGACCATCAAATTCCTTAGTGACTGATTTGCCTTTTTATAACAACAAAGGTCAGAAAAAGATTAGAAAATTGGGTCTAGAATCTGCTATGATTGGTAATATGAGCTGACATTTTCTTTAATATTTAAATATTTTCATCATAGAATTTATTTTAAGATAATGTGAAGGAAGATCAAGGACAATAAGTAGTGTCAGCACTTGCTAAATTTCTAAGGTTCCAGCTAAATAATAGTATAGCAGGAGGTCATTTGCCTTATACTCAACCAACTTGGGTTCCATCCTCAACACCCCATATTGTCCCACCGTAGTGATAGTTCCTGGCAAAGCCAGGAGTAACCGCTGACATCATTGGATGTAGCCACATTAAAAGAAAAAGTTTGTAAGGTCCTTGGTTCCTTTGACACCAAGAAAATAAAGTGAAGAAAGTGAAGGAAACCAAATATGTTACCTTTATGGGAGCGTTGTAGAGATTTTAAAGACTCAGATTTTTTCTGTACTTTGTTACTATCTCCTACTCAGTATTCTTTCCACTAAGTAGGCAATGTGAATAATACAGGATTTCTATTGTTATTGCCGCATTTATTAATATTTCCCACTCATTTACTTATTGAGTAGCCTTAAACAGATTATAGCATGACACAGACATTATGAATTAGCATTGGACATAGTTTCTTCTTCTTAATTTTAAGCGAGCCTTGTCATACCACTGAATATAAGTTTATAGGTGTTGTACATACAAATTCTTGTAACAAGACTCATTTAATAAGCAATTTTGTTTGACCATTAAATATAAAAGTTTTATCTGGGGCAGGAGAGATAGTACAGCCAGTGTGGTGCTTGCCCTGTATATGACTGACCTGGGTTTGATCTCTGGCCTCCTACATGGTCCCCCAACACCTCCAGATGTAATTCCTGAGTGCAGAATCAAGGAAGAAGCCCTGAACATCACCTGGTGTGGTCCAAAAACCCAGAGAAGGAAAAAAAAGTATGAGATTCCTTGCAGTTGTACTTCTTAACAGAGTTCTAGTGTTACTGTGTTAATAATAGCAAAACAATTTGACACAGCATCTTAAAACACTTAAAATGGTCCATTACGAGAGTTACCAAAGTAACTGTACTTTCTATATAACTAGTATATAATATACTTTCTAATAGGAAAAAATTTGATTCATGTGTCTGGACTTTTCTTAAATGGGCTCTTAGAATATGGTTGATTATGAAGAACACTTTTCTTTACCACTTTTGGTTAATTTTAAATTTTTAAAATTCTCCAGCCCAGATGAGCCAATGACAAATCTGGAATTTAAGATATCTGCCTCCTTAAAGCAAGCACTTGACAAACTTAAATTGTCATCAGGGAATGAAGAAGAGAAGAAAGGTAAGTCATTGTTTTTTAGTTGCTTTAATTAACCAGTCATTGAAAAGAGAACAAATGGGCCAAAGAGATAGCATAGCAGGGAGGTGGCTTGCCTTGCACCTGGGTGATCTGGGTTTGATCCCCCAGTACCCCTCCTTGTTAACTGAGCTCTACCTCGAATAGAAATCCCTTAGCACAGCCAGGTTTCACCTTAAAAAAAACAAGGGGGTATGGACAGGAAAAAATAGAAATGTCTCATTAATTTGGGTAGGTATGTTTGGGGATAGCACAGTAACTTAGTAGGTAACCCCTTTTTAAAAACAAACAAAGTCACTTAGTATTACTTGGGGCCTGGAGCTTCTGCCAGTGGTGGTTGAGGGGGTTGCAAGTGCTAGGGAATTATTTTTTAATGGCATGACAAAAAATGTTCTATTCTAATGTTTTTAAATTAAATTTTTTTTTTTTTTTTGCTTTTTCGGGCCACACTCGTTTGACGCTCAGGGGTTTACTCCTGGCTAAGTGCTCAGAAATTGCCCCTGGCTTGGGGAGACCATATGGGACACCAGGGGATCAAACCACGGTCCGATCCTTGGCTAGCGCTTGCAAGGCAAACACGTTACCTTTGGCGCCACCTCTCTGGCCCCTAAATTAAAATTTTTAATTATTATTGTTTCAGAAGAAGACAGTGATGAAATTAAGGTTGGGACTTCATGCAAAAATGCAGGGTGTTCAAAGGTAAGGATTTTGTAACATTTGTGCTGCGTCATGAAAGCAGGTTTTTTGTTTTGTTTTGTTTTTTAATTAAAGGGGAAACAGTTTACTGTTGTATATCCAAAAAGGTTTGGGTGTCTGTTGTCTCGAAAACTTTGTCATTGTCCATGGCTGTGAAGTTGGGTAAACGGTATCTTTTGGGAACACCTGAGTGTTTGAGTCTCATTCAGGCAGCATTGACTAAGAACAGACAGACAGCACAGCAGGGAGAGCATTTGCCTTGCATGTGGCCAATTCGGGTTTAAGAGTTTAGGGGTTTAAGTTTAAAAGCTGCAAATGCTGAAGGCAGAGAAATGAATTAGCTTTTCATTATAGTATAGTCCCTGTGCCGTCACAGTGATTTTGAGGGTCTTCTTATGTACGTAGGATGTCTGGGGTAAGTGTGTGTTATGTAATATGTTATCCGAGCATTTTTATAGTTCATAGATGCATAGTGACCAATGTGACAAATGTTTTTGTGGTAACTGAGATTTGTAGCTGCTTTCTTCTTTTTTTCTTTCCTCATCTAGACATATCAGGGTCTACAGAGTCTTGAAGAAGCTTGTGTGTATCACTCTGGAGTCCCTATTTTTCATGAAGGGTAATTTATGCATGGCTGTGGTGTCAAGTAGAGGTTAGACAAGCTGCTTCACAATATCTTTGGGAATTATTTACCACATAACATTTTAAGCATTTTACATTCTTGACATGATTTTGATGGCCACCTTTTTTTGTGGGGCCCATCCTAGGGTTCTCTGGATTTATTCCCGCCTCTGTCCTCAAGGTATCACATCTGGTGTGGCTTTGGGGAGCCTGTGGAGTACCAGGGGTCCAACCTCGGTTGGCCACATGCAAAACAAGTGGCTCAGTTTGTATACTATTTTTTGGCATAGGGTTTGGTTTCTTACTGACATGTGACAAAACTGAAACAATGATTATTGTTGAGGATTCTGGAGAGAGCACAATGAATAGCGCACTTGTCTTGCACATCACTGCCCCGGGTTTGATCTCTGGCACTCTGTACTCTCCTCTTAGCCCCAGCAGGAGTGAGTTAAGGTCATAATTAAGGCTGCTGTTGTGTGAATGTTGTACTTTTTCGTACGTCTGCTTACATACAGTTTTGGGAGGGTTTGAGGCTACTCACACTTGGTATTACTCAGAGGCTACTCCTTGGTCCTCCAGGCTTGGTGCTTAGTCTTCCTGGCTTCCTGCATGCTAAGCCTAGTGCGCTCTCCTCTCCCTGCCAGTGTCATCCTGGGAGCCACCCAAGGCATAGCCCTTCACTGTGTGATTCAGGGAATTAAGCTGGAGGCTCCCCAGGTAACGGCCTGTACTCCAGCCCTTGGAGCTGTTTCCTGTCCCTGTGTATTTTTTCTGAAGCACTGCCCTGTGCCTTGCGGGTGTTTTCAGTGTTTGCCGTGAGCTGCTGAGAGCCCCAGTGTGGGAATCAAGGAAACCCTTCTGGCCCTCCCCAGAGAGCTTGTCCTCGGCAGGATCATGTTCATGTTCAAACCTCCCTGCCATCATAGTCTTAAGGACTCAGACCTGAAGTTTTACGAGCCCTTTCTTCCTCAGGGTAGATCTTTCTCCCGTGAATAATAGTAGGTCTCTCCATCTCAGTTGTCTAGACATTAATTTTAGTTTGCCCGTTCTCCCTGGGTTAGTAAATGTGAGGGCTCATTTTACCATATTGCTGTGTCAGCTTCGTGGATCTGTCATTGTAAAGCAGTTTTGGCATTTTGTAATGGTTTATCAGCTTCTTAACTTAGGAGCACCAGAATTACTCTCAGTCATAGCTTTCTTGCTTAAAATTTAGTAGGGTTTTTTTTTTTTTTTTTTTTTTTGGTTTTTGGTTTTTGGGGGCACACCCGTTTGATGCTCAGGGATTACTCCTGGCTAACTGCTCAGAAATTGCCCCTGGCTTGGGGGGACCATATGGGACACCGGGGGATCAAACCGTGGTCCTTGGCTAGCGCTTGCAAGGCAGACACCTTACCTCTAGCGCCACCTTTCTGGCCCCAAAATTTAGTAGTTTTGATGCTTAACTGTATAGCTAGTAACTTGGACACTTGTAAGATGCTCAAGTAGTAGTTACTTATTTTTATAAAATCCTATTTCTGAACTTGATTGGCTTTGAGACTTCTGAAATTTTCTTTACTCATTGACAGGATGAAATACTGGAGCTGTTGTAGAAGAAAAACTTCCGATTTTAATACATTTTTGGCGCAGGAGGGCTGTACCACAGGAAAGCACATGTGGACTAAAAAGGATTCTGTAAGTAGCCTTTTCTGAATCGCTTGCATCAGGGGCCTTTTTTAAAAATCTCCGCTTATATTCTCATGGAATGAGAAAAGGCTTTTCTCCCTGCTAGCTTTGGATGTGCTGTCTGGCTGCAGTCTGAGTCTGCTCTAGGGAACCCACATGAGCAAAGCCGCCATGTACATGCATGTACAAGAACATTTGTTTTTGTGAAGTGTGTGAACCTGCCCAAATCCCAAGCATCCTTTTTGTGTTTACAAACAATTTTTTTACATCTTAGGTACTTATTATTTTGCTCTTTTGTAAAGGGGTTTAGACCTTGGAGTTTTGTTGCTGTATAACTTTGTTCGGCCCCTCACAGACAGACCTTCAGACACTGTGATGAGCAAAGGGGGAGGATTGCAATTTGTGGCGGTGGGTGGTCTTTAGTGCTTTGCAACAGAGAATTGATCAACAACATGAGCAAAAGGCCAGTTCCTTTTTCTCTGGACACCCCCTTCAAAGACTGAGGCTATGCCAATTTTTCTTCAGAATCCCTTTAAATAGTTGGAAGGCAAGCAGCTATTTATTGTTATAAAATAAATGTTATATTGTCTGTGTGATTTCGAATCAGTTATTGAGGGGGAGGGGTCTATGCATGCTCAGCAGTGCACAGGGATTATTCCTAACGCTGCTCAGGGACCATATGAGGCACAGGGATTGAACTTGAGTCAAAGCATGTGCCCTGGCCACTGTATCATCTCTCTGGCTCCTCCTGTTTTGTCTTGGGACCATACCGTGCTTTCCCAGAGTTTAGTCCTGAGTCTTTCTCAGGGATAAAAGTCTGGATTGTGCTCTGTGTTATCAGGGATCATAGCTGGGTCAGTCACATGCCAGACAAGCATCTTAACCCTTTCCTACCTCTCCAGCCACTATGATCAGTCAGATACCTGTGTTCTTTGTCACCGATATCCTCAGTCCTCGTTTTGTATCTTGCAACTTAAAAAAAAGATTTTACCTTTAAGTAATGTTTTCTACATCTTAGGTATTTATTATTTTGGTATCTTGTAAATAATGGGGGTACAGACCTTGGCTTTTGGGTTGCTTTATGACTTTGTTCAATCCTTTGTTCTTTTTGGGGGGGAGTTAGAGGTTGGGGTCACACCCTATAGTACTCAGGAGTTTACTTCTGGCTCTGTGTTCAGAAATCATTCCTGGCATGCTGAAGGATCATATGGATGCTAGGGATCAAATCCAGGTCAGCTGCTAGCAAGCAAATGCCCTATCTGCTGTGCTGCTGCTCTGGCCTCTTTGATTTATACAAGGAAACTTATCATGGGCTGAGTTATGGCCCAGTGGATCCCACAAAGCCACCAAGTTTCTCACTTCAGTTTCAGAGTTTTTATGGGGTATAGAGAGATGGCTCAGTGGACTGGAGCACATGCTTTGCGTGTAGGCTTCAGAAACCTGGTCTGCTCCTCGGGATCATGTGATCCCTTAGCACCCCGGGTGTTACAGCCCCTGTGCACTGAACAGGGCATACCCTGAGCACTGTGGTGCCTTTCTAAAAATGCTCCAAAAAGCAGTCCATGTGGCAAATGCAGTAGAGCTTAAGCTACTGTTTTAGTGTATGTGAATCATTTGGGCCCTCAACAGAAAAAAAGTTAAATGAAATAAGTATGTTCTCTACATTCATAAAACTTTTTTTGGTAGGAGTGTTCCCAAGAGTGTTCAGGTGGCTGGCAGGTGGGACTTGGGGGTAGTCCCAGCAGCAAAGCAGGGCCAAACCCCAATGCTTGGTGTCCTCCAGGTTACACTCAGTGGTGCTGAGTATGGGAGAGCCATCAGATGGGTGGGGGTCAGGGGACTGAAACCTCAGGTCCTTGCACATGCAAGGTGTGCACTCCTGTCAGCTGGATGATCTCCCCAATTCCATCCAAACATTCTTCATTTGCATGATCACTATTTAAATTTCTATATCAAAAGTGTGGGAAGTTGTTTGCCCTTCAAAATTCTTTTTTTCAATTTTAGTTAATTGTGATTTTTTTTTCTCAGTTTGAGGTCTAATGCCTTTCTGTGACATTTTGAAAGTTTAAATCAGATTACTTTGTATAGTTACAGGGGAAAAAAGTGGTTCCATGTAGACACTGACTGGCATCAGACTGGAGGTGAAAGTCACCATTTCAGTATATGCTAAAAATTCTCTTCCAGAACTTAGTCAAGTAGAAGCCAATAGCACATTGGTAAGTCCAGTGCGTACACCTGAAACATATAGGTACAGGGTGGCAAACAAGTTCGACACAAAGAGCCAAAATTTAAGCTGTGAGAGTCAGAGAGCCACACCACGCAGTGACCCTGCCAAAACAGACAAACACTCTCACAACAGCATATGATTTTGTTTGTTTGGTTTTGGTTTTTGTGCCACACCCGGTGACGCTCAGGGGGTTACTCCTGGCTTAGCAATAATATATTAAACACATAAGAGGCAAAGAGCTTCGTTCATTTTGGCCAGGAGCCACATGCGGCTTGAGAACCGCGTGTTTGCCACCCCTGTATAGGTGCTGTAGATGTAGATAGTTCCGTGGGTAACTGCTTTTCATGTCTGGTGGTCTATATTCAATCCCCAGCACCGCATAGATTGGTCCCCCACCGTCCCAAGGGGTGATACCTGAAACCAGACCAGGAGATAAATCTCTTGACACTTAATTGGTATGGGGCCTACCCCTAAAGTATTTTGTTACACATGATATCAGTATCTTATAATAATTTTTCTTCTTTTCAGATAATTTTTGTATCCCTTTTAGTTTTCCCCCATTTGAAAATTTGGGTCTAAGTTCCTTTTACAGAATTTATTTTACATGAAAATTTCTGCTCAGGGGCCGGGTAGGTGGCGCTGGAGGTAAGGTGTCTGCCTGGCAAGTGCTAGCCAAGGAAGGACCCCGCGGTTCGATCCCACCGGCGTCCCATATGGTCCCCCCAAGCCAGGGGCGATTTCTGAGCACATAGCCAGGAGTAACCCCTGAGCGTCAAATGGGTGTGGCCCAAAAACCAAAAAAAAAAAAAAAAAAAAAAGAAAATTTCTGCTCAATAGAGAATTCTGGAATACCTTCAAGTATGTATCAGAATGTAATTCCCAGTCTGAGACTTGAAGTCAATTTTTCTTTTAAGTTATTTTTGCACTACAAAATGGGTATTCTCTTAAAATAGCCCAAATGATACTGATCAGTATTTTCTGATATATATATATATATATAATATCATTGTTTTATGTTCTCAGCCTTCACTTTGAATTAGTCACTGAATCTCTTTTCTCTATTTTACAGTTAAATGTACACATTGTATTTGAAGGCGAGAAGGAATTTCACCAAAATGTGAAATTATGGGGCGTAAGTATTACAGAACCATTTCCACCATTTGTGCAGAAAGGCATTGATGAAAAGTAGGTCTGTAACTATGACATCGGACTGAAAAGTTGGAAGCTAGATATGAGAATGATCATAGTGGTGGTGGCTGGAGGTTCAGTACTGCAGGTAACGCCCTTGCCTTCAACAGTGACCATGGGTTGATTCCTGGCACACTGTGGAGCTCTCCCGAGCCCTACCAGATGCTCAGAGCCAGGAGCAAATCCTGAGCACCCTGGATACAGGGTTGTATCCAAAATAAAACAACCACCGTATTTACCCTCTTTTTGTTCTATTCTAGGTGATTGATGTCAAGCGAAGTTACGTAACTATGACTGCTACAAAGATTGAGATCACCATGAGGAAAGCTGAGCCCATGCAGTGGGCCAGCCTTGAACTTCCTGCAGCCAAGAAGAGTGAAAAAACCAGAAGTTCTAACCCAATGAGTAGCATGTTGTTGCTTATTTCAGAATCCTTAGAATACGGTGAAGTAGCTTGCTGCTGTTCCCTTTTGTTACTTTTGTTGTCGAATCTGGCATTTCAGGGTCAACACAAAGTTCTTTCAAACCAAAGTCAGTTTGTTCTTGAGACTCCCACTCTTACTCTGCTCAATATTGCATATTCACTTTTTTCTCTCCACTAGAAATACAATTGTGTCCTGTACTTGAAGAAGCTACAAATGACTCATAAACAGTTACAGTATTTCTTAGTACAATTAGAGAAACACAAATGAAAATATGTTTTGTACCTGTTTCCCTTACCCTACAGTAAAGCGGAACAACTTATAAAATTTTTAATTTGTATGTAATGGGTTTTGCATTCCTATAATACTTGAAAATCTTTAAGTGAAGATGAAGCTCTGGACGGTTACTTTTTCTTGAGAATTATTCTGAGGTAGTTGTAGAACGTTTTTAAGGAAAAATAGGCATTAACCAATTAGAATTTGCTTTTAGGTATGAATTTTAAATATAGTATCAGTTCCTCTATGGTAGAGCCTATACACCTTTGTGTTTTGTGAGTCCCTGTGTCTGGTTTCCCATCCCCAGCAACCCGAAAGAAAAGCAAAAGAAAAAACAGATACCTCACACACGCCTCAACATTGCAATTTAAGAGTGTAGGAGACCCATGTGCAGAGAGATCCATTTGCTCCAATTTACCACTTTTGTAAAACTAAGCAATAATGTTCAACATCTTTTTGTGAGTGTTTCCACGAATGGCATTCTGAGTAGATGACATCCGATTTATAAACTACACCTTCCCCAAGTCTTTTGTCGATTATCAAGAGATCTACGGGAGCTCCCTGGTGGGATAAAAACGAAGTTTAAGTTTACAAAAGATTGTGGGAATAAATTAGTTTAGAAAAAAATATTTCAGCTTTGCATCGCAACAACTGTGTTTTCCATGTTCTGAATAATAATATAGCTTCATTCTTTTGGATTTTTTAAAAGATGTTTTGAAAATGTAGATGATAGTTTTTTTGATTATTGTATACTTTATAAAACTATTATAACTATCATAGAATTAGATTATTTATGCATTTGAACCCAGGGAAGGACAGGTGAATCTTCAGTAATGTGGCCGAGCTCACAAAGTAAACTAAAATGAATAAATGTTATGAAGACCATAAACTGAAAAAGCATATACATTTGGGTATGAGTTATGCTTCTGTAAATTAAAATTACTATTTCCCAAGTCATTTGAGTGGTTTTTTTTTCTTGGTATTAATGGTTACACTATTAAAAATCTGGGCCTGTTAGCCTGAGGGTCAAGCTCCGTAGCATGCTATTGACTCAGGTTCAATCCCCAGCACCCCTTGTGGTTCCCCAGCATAACCAGGAGTGAGCAATCCTTGAGCACCCTTAGTTTTATCCCAACATGCTCACTGGAATCTGACTGCCCATACTGTCATATGACTGTTAGGAAGTTTAGCTGTGAGATAAACACGTTAAACTACCCAAATCAAAATTAAAAATATAGGGCTGGAGCATTGGCGCGGCAGTAGGGCATTTGCCTGCACACGGCTGACCCAGGACAGAAAGCTGTTCAATCCCCTGGTGGTCCTCTCATGGTCTCCCAAGCCAGGAGTGATTTCCTGAGTACAGAGCCAGGAGTAATCCTGAGCATCAACGGTGTGGACCTACACATTAAAAAGATTATAAATAAAAAATAAACTACCCAAAACAGCCCAGCATGTATGAGTTTTCTAGCACTTGGGGTTTTGTCTGCATTGTAAAATCCTTTTCGCAGCCTGAGTGATAGATCAGGGCGTTTTTTTCTTGTACGTGGCCATCCTAAGTTCTTAATCACTTGCCCATTCCCTGTAACATTCCAGGTTCTGCGCCACTTGCATAAAAGTTTATAACTGAGGGAATGTTGATCTTGAGGTCTGAGATTAAGCCACATACGGGAAAGACTGATGCTCTAATTGATTTAATATTAATTTTTAAAGCAGGAGCTGTCTAGTCCCTAAAGTTCACTTTAATATTGCAACTATTGAGTTTTTTCTAATCCAGTGTACTTGTTTTCCCCAGTTTCTTCATTGTCCAGTTAGAAGAAAATACTGAGTTATGAAAGATGCATCATGCTTCAGTTAGAAGACAAAAGTTGTTTTGTGGCCACACACCCATGATGCTCATGTTTCACTCTTAGCAGGCTTGCGGGATCCAAGGTGCCAACTTTGGTCTGCCTTGTATAAGGCAAATGCTGTACCCATTGTCCTATCACTCATACCCAAAAAGAGAAAGTATATCTGGGAGTCAAGAAATTCCAGAGGAAAAGAGTAAGTATAGAAGTAAGTGAAGTCCAGTATGTCTTGTATGGTTTTCTATAGGAAAAACCTGGTGTTTGTGTTACTTAACCCAAAGGAAAATCTGAGATTCCGTTCATTTGTTCCTCATACAGTTTGAGTTGCTTATTTGTGTTAAGATAAAGATCTTGCATTTGAAACTTTGACAGTTCATTGAGTATCTTACTCTGATGAGGATCTTCTGGTCCTTCTGTTGTCTGCATTCTTCATTCTTTTTCTTTGAGATCAATACTGTGTTTCTTTAGCATTAAAATTACCTGGGGCTGAGCAGTGCAGGGCGTAAGGTGTCTCTGTGCACTAGACAGACCTAGGTTCGATCCCCCAGTGTCCCATGTGGTCCCTTAAGCCAGGGGGTGATTTCTGAGCTCATAGCCAGGAGTAATCCCTGAGCGTCACTTGGGTTGACTCTAAAATCAAAAATATATATATATATTGCCTATCCCAGAAATTGCTGAATTGAGGAAGGTGAAGACCCAGTGCTCTGCAGTTAATAGTGATGGTGGAGTTGGGTGAGATGGGTGTTAATTTTTCCACCAACTCTAGAAAACTAGTGATTCCAGGGAAATATTCCTGGAATACTTCTTAGTTTCTCATAGAGGTTTCTTCCTCTTGCTATGTTTCCTCAAATGTTATCAACCCCACTTGTTCCACAACCCTACATAACACGTTTTTTTGTTTGTTTTTGCTTTTGGGTCACACCCTGCATCGCTCAGGTTACTCCTGGTTCTACACTCAAGTCGCTCCTGGCAGGCCTGGGGGGAGAGTAATCGCAGTTTTCTCTTTTGGGTGTTTCTAGTACCACATGTAAGGATCCCGCCAGCCCAGAACAAGTTGTTTTCAAAGTGCCTTCTTGTCATGTTCAGTCCTGGTATCATTGCTCAGGGCACATTGCAGTGTGGATTTCTGGTCGTGGGTGGAGCACATGCAGAGCTTCTTGGCACTGTTAAGAAAGTAAAACCTCTTTGGAAGTCTCAATGAAGAAAACCCAGACAGCACAATCCCTGGAAGTCTTTGAAGTTATCACCCCACTTCTCCCCCTTGAGGGTTTTGTTTTTTTGTTTTGTTTTTTCATTTCTGGACCATAGGTGTTAATACAGCTGAAGAGGTTATTGCTATATATGATCCACTGACTGAGGCTTTATCCCCTGCACCCTATATGTTCTCCCAATCCCCACCAAAAGTGATTCCCTGAACAGGAGTAAGTCAAAATTTAGCTGGAAGTGACCAAAAATAAACAAAACACCTTCTGTAAACCACGGTAGAGCCAACACAGAGGGAGGATAGTCCTAGGTACTTCTGATGTACCCTAGAACTGAGAAACCCGTATATCTGTGCAGGTGAAGGCATCCAGTGAGGCTGCAGAGACCTAGAATCTTGTCTGTCTCCATAGGTTTTGAGAAAGGCAATGGGTACATTGCCCTGGGGTGGCCACACGAGGGCGGCCTGCCCCACATCCTGAGCATGATTTGCCACCCAAGTGATTCCAATTGCCTAATTACAGAGCATCCTTAGTATTCTTTGGGCAGAATTCTGAGACTTTTCTTTTCGAGAACGGTGCCCTTGGTACCTACCATATGATGCCATGGACAGGAAACAAATTCTTTGCATGCAAACAGTCTTTGTTGTCATCCCCCTTGAAGTGCAACTGATTGGCCAATTGCTATTGCACACCAGCTGTCAGAGTTTTCAGCATCCTGCACCCCATATGATCCCAACCCGCCTACCAGAACTATCCCAAAGTGAGCTCAGAGCCAGGACTAAATTATGCCTGAGCTCAGAGCCAATAGTAAGGAACCTGAGTAGAGCTGGGAGTGGCCTAAGAAATTAAAATGGGGGCCAGAGCGATAGCATAGCAGGCAGGACATTTGCCTTGCATGTGGCCAACCCAGGTTCAATCCCCAGCACCCCATAGTGGCTTCTTGAGCTGCCAGGATGATTTCTGAGTCACAGAGCCAGGAGTAATCCTGAGCACAGCTGGGAATTGTGCCCAAAAACCAAAAATAAATAAATAAATAAAATGATGAGTTGAAGGCTGGAATGTGTCTCAATAGTAGAGCACTGTTTAAAAAAAAAATGTTTTTTCCCTGTAAACCAGATTAAAACCAACATGGGGAAACAGTCCCAAGAATCTCAGGAGGACCCCAAAACTAAGGTTCCACCCCATGTATGTGGGTGAAGACTACCATGAGACCAAAGAGACCCAGCCCTGGGAACGTTTGACGTTAAGGAACATATGACTATCCAAGTATTCCCAGTCCTTGAGTCATCAACCCAGACTCTCCCTTTGAGTTTTAATTATTTTTACGTATTTTGGGGCTAGAGCTATAGTACATGCTGAAGAGGCAATTGCCATATATGCCACTGACTAAGGCTCACATGACCTCCTAACACCCTCTAAAACTGATCCTTGAGCTCAGAGCCAATAAGTAAGGAACCTACCTGAGCAGAGCCGGGAGAGACCTAAGAAATTAAAATGACGAGTTGAGGGTTGGACTGTGTCTCAGTGGTAGAACACAGGCCTTGCCCGCAGGCATCGACTCCCAGCACTGTTTAAAACCATAATAAACCCCTTTTTGTCAACCCAGATCGAGCCACCGGAGGTGGAGGACAATCCTGGGATCTCAGGGGTACCCTAGATCTGAGAGCCCACCCATCTACGTGTCTCTTTCCTTTACCTCCATCAGAGCTGGGGAAAGCAATGGGTGCACCGCCCCAAGGTGGCCACATGAGGGCGATGCCCCACATCCTGCGCATGATTTTCCCCTTCAAAGTGACTAGTTTTAGGGCAAGTACAGAGCATGGTTAGTATTCTAGGAACAAAGATTTCTGAGTATATTTTTCTCTTTTTGCCACACCTGGTGGTCAGGAACATTGATCTGTCATGGGGACACGGACATGGATGGAACCCGAAACTCTTGCATACAAACCCCAATCCTTGAAATTGATCTTCACCATTTTCTCCCTTTGATTTTTTTGTTTGTTTTGTTTCAGGGCCATAATTATACAGTAGCAGGAGAGGCCACTTACCTTACATGTAACACCCACCCCACCATTCCCCAGCACCTCAAGTTCCTCTGAACTCCACTAGTAGTGCTTGCAAGTACAAAGAGTTAAGAATAATAATCCCATGGGGCCGGGCGGTGGCGCTAAAGTAAGGTGCCTGCCTTGCCTGCGCTAGCCTTGGACGGACCGCGGTTCGATCCCCGGGTTCCCATATGTCCCCCCAAGCCAGGAGCATCTTCTGAGCACATAGCCAGGAGTAACCCCTGAGCGTTACCGGGTGGTGGCCCAAAAACCAAAAAAAAAAAAAAGAAAAAAGAATAATAATCCCTGAACACCACAGTGTGTATCCAAAGAAATAAAAATAATAAAACTGTTTAAGATGCCAGCTGTGACTCAGTTGTGGAGCACTGCCAGTTTACGGCCCTCCCAAAAATTTAGTTCCAGGTGATTAACTTCAGTTTGATGTTATGTGTAGGACAAGGCATTAGATTTAGGGTTAGGATTAGAGTTAGGATTGGGATTAGTTTTAGTTTGATTGAGCTTACTTCCAGGTACAAGTTTTGATTGGAAGTTAGGATCCGGCTAAATGTTAGATTTAGATGTAATTAGTGTATTATGCTATGGCTAGGGTAAGGGTTCTATCCCTGGGAAAATAATAGAGTTAACATGTTTCATGAAGATAAAGGTTTAGCCATGGTACAATGTAAGATTTTTTTTTTTTTTTTTTTTTTGGTTTTTGGGTCACACCCGGCGGTGCTCAGGGGTTACTCCTGGCTGTCTTGCTCAGAAATAGCTCCTGGCAGGCACGGGGGACCATTGTGGGACACTGGGATTCGAACCAACCACCTTTAGTCCTGGATCGCCTGCTTGCAAGGCAAACACCGCTGTGCTATCTCTTCCGGGCCCACAATGTAAGATTTTAAAGTGAAAAGGAAGGGGAGGGGTCGAACAGATAGCATGAAGGGTAAGGCGTTTGCCTTGCATGCACAAGGATGGTGGTTCGAGGTCCCGGCATCCCATAGGGTCCCCCCGAATCTGCCAGGAGCTATTTCTGAGTGTAGAGTCAGGAGTAACCCCTGAGCGCTGCCGGTGTGACCCAAAAACCAAAACCAAAACAAAACAAAAAGGAAGGGGAAAGTTATATGGTTTGATTTATTGGTAAGAGTTAAGCCAAGGGGCCAGAGAGATAGCAAGAAGGTAAGGTCGTTTGCCTTTCATGCAGAGGGACGGTGGTTCAAATCCCATCATCTCTTGTGATCTCCTGTGCCTGCCAGGGGCAATTTCCTGAGGCATAGAGCCAGGAGTAATCCCTGAGTGCTGCCGGGTGTCGACCCAAAAACCAATAAAATAAAATAAAATAAAATAAAATAAAATAAAGGAGTTAAGCCAAAGCTAGGGTAAGAGTTAAGGACACTTGAGAGAGTTTGAATTTGGTTCCAATTAGGTTAATATTTGGTTAAGTTGTTCGGGGGAGAGTTTTGGGGTTAGGGTTATAGGATAGGCAAGTGACAGTATAGGGTTAATTGTTAGACCAAGATAGAAGTTGATGAGTGAAAGTTAGAATGAGGGGTAAGTGGGGTAATCTATAGAGTTCTCCTCAGGCTAGGGTGAGGCCTTTATGGTAGAATTAGGGTTAGTGTTGGGAGATGGGTTAGAGTTTGGTTTCAGGTAAAGTTTATAAATAAGAGAGAATGTTAGTATTTGAATTACTGTTAGAGTCAGTCGTGGGTCAGGTTCTACCAAGGCTATTTTAATAGTTAGGTGTTGGAGTAACTGGTCTCTCTAATCAGGGTGGCCTCTTTTTTTGCATGTGTTTGTCCCACCTGGGTGGAAAGAACCTCTGGATTGGCCCTCTTCTCTACCTGTTCTCCACCCATGGAGGTGGTCCTACTCTTCCTAATAAAGACCATGGGTCAGAGAATTCTGTCGCTTGCTCCACAGTTTGCCTGTCTGTCAGTTCATTCTGCTTGCTTATGGTGGAAGTTCCTGAGCCTGCTTCATCTCCCTAACCTAGTGTGGATTATTTGAGCATTATTTCCAGATCTGCTTCCAGTTCCCTGAACCCCCCAGGATTGGGGTGTGAAGATTTCTCTTCACCTGGCACCCCAAACAGGGACATCAACAACATTGGGCGAGATGTTTCCTGGGTGGATTTTGTGGTTGCTCAATGGATCATCCTGCATTGAATAAGAGCTCTAGTCCCTTTTGGGATCAAGGCTATGATAGTGTCTTGGTTTTGGAACGAGGGACCTTGGCCCCTCTTTACGTAACTTACTACCTTTTTTCCATCTTTTACTATATTCCTTACAGGAGTGGTAAATTGTATATTAGTCATTCTGGTGTTGTTCCTAGTAGGCCTATACTTTTTATGTGCCATGCCCTATGGGATGTACAGGCCAAATTTTCCGAAATGTCTTCCATGCCGGAAAATAAAAACTCCTTCTCAGTGGTGACACATACTCAAGCCAGGAGCTCTGAGGCCAATAACTCTCTTTCCGCCACTGGCACTATACCAGAGGAATCACCATCTGCCGAGATTAATATACCAGATGAAAGAAATACCAAAAATGAACTGGCGGCAGCTCCCTCAGATGACGAGTCATAAAGCAGCTCTGTAAGTTGCCTCCCACTCATCCCTCACTGAAACCTGGCAGAGGTTGCCTTAGATGCGGCTGCTCCGCTCTCTCCCACCAGGAAGAAAATCAATTCACAGCTTATGTGGGCATGAACATGGACTCTCTTGGCCAATTTTTAAAATGCCTGTTCATAGTATGGGCCGGTTTCAGCACTTTGTATTGAATTCCTTACTAACTGAGTAAAAGTGGGCTTTGGACCCCTCGGGATTTTCATACTATTGCTAAGACCTGCCTGAGAGTCTCCCAATACATACAGTGGAAAAAGTGTTTCTCTGGTGAAACTAAAAACCAGGCCCCACAAGCAGGAGACTTTACCCCGTGCAGTTTTGAAACTGGTCTGTGAGATTGCACTGTGCTTGGATGAAGATTGTCATGGATACAGAATTTAAGGGTAGCTTTACAATAATTTGTCAGGACACTGCAGAGCCTTACGCAGACTTCTTGGGCAAACTAATGGATTCTATCCAAGGACAATTAGAGGCTAGGAATTACAACAGTACCTGATTAAAAAAAAATGTTAGCTTTTGGGGGGGGGTCAGAGCGGTGGTGCAAGCAGTAGGGCACCTGCCTTGCACACGCTAAGCTAGGACGAACTGCGATTCAATCCCTCGGTGTCCCATTTGGTCCCCCAAACACATAACCTGGAGTAACCCCTGAGCATCACTGAGTGTGGCCCAAAAGACAAAAAAAAGTTAGCTTTTGAGAATGCCAATGAGGACCATCAGTTGATCTTGTGCCCCCTTAGAGAAAAGCAAGATGTGATGGGATTTCTGCAGGCTTGTTGAAATGTTGGGTCAATTGCACATAAAGCTTGTGTGAATGCTTTGATGGTTTATTTTGTGCATAGTCAAGCTTGAGGGAACCAGGATGAATTATTAGACTATCCTTCTAGATGATACAGAGGCCCCACAGAACCCTCCCCTTCAGGGGACCAGCAGGACTTTGTCCAAGATGTGGTAAATAATTCCATTGAACAAGAGAATGCTTTTCTTCTTTTTATCCTGTATCAAGAAACTGGAGAGGAAGCTAAACCCCAGCTTTATGAGTTCAGTGCAAATGTTTTTAACTGTGGTAAATTGGGACATTTACACAGAAACTGCAGGATTCCTCCTGGGCCTGCCCCCTAATCATCTAGTCTCGGGAAACTGGATGAGTGGCCAGCACCAGGCCCCACAAAATCAGGACATTTTCTTCAGTAATTCCACTTCCCAGCATGGGCCAAGAGAGCTGCAATCACTACTACAGGAAGTTGTGCCTTGGATATCCCCTGCCCTGAAACTGATTATTACAAATTAAGATCTGGTGTAAAGGTTCTGATTCTCCCAGGCACTGTGGGCTTGCTCACAGGGAGAAGCAGTCTATCTAATAAAGGTATTTCTGTTGACCTGGGAATTATAGACTCCAATCATGTTGGATAAATAATAATTGTCATTTTCATGCCAACTGGACTTTTGAGAAAGAGGAACACATAGCTCAACTTTTATGACTCCCTTTTGACATGCTTGGTCTCTATTCACCCTAGGATGAAACTCTTTGGGAGTACCAACCCCTATGCCTCTGCTAATCCCCAAAGAGCCTTTACTGCCAAGCTTACACAAGCAGAGCACCCTATATTAAGCTTTGTGATTCATGGCAAAAAAATTAAGGTATGTTTGACAGAGGTGTAGAGGTTTCTGTCATTTCCATACAATACTGACCCTGTAATTGGACCTTGCGAGATAAACCTTATGGCCTGAAAGGAATTGGCAGTATTTTACCTTCCTTCTCTGTCCAACAAAGCACAATAAAATGCTTTGAAGGTCAGCAAGCTACTTTTTTACCATATGTAACTCCCATTTCTCTGAATTTATGGGGCAGAGATTGGCATAACCAATGGGATACAGAATACCTTATCCAGCTCCCTCCCTCCCAGACAACTAGTTCAGAAGTTTTGCCTTTTTAATTGGGGCTGCTGGATTCAGTGCCTGCCACCCCTCCACATTCAATGGAAATTCCATGTGCCTCTGTAGAAGCCACAGTGGCTCCTCAATAACAAAATTAAAGGCACTAATAGACTTGGTAGAGTTAAACTGGGACATATTGAAACTTCATTTTCAAAATGGAATTCTTCTGTTTTTGCCATTCAAAATAAGTCAGGCAAGGAGCAAGAGAGATAGCATGGAGGTAAAGCATTGCCTTATGTGAAGTAGATCAGTGGTTCGAATCCCAGCATCCCATATGGGCCCTGAGCCTGCCAGGAGCAATTTCTGAGCATAGAGCCAGGAGTAACCCCTGAGCGCTGCTGGATGTAACCCCTCAAAAAAAAAAAAAAAAAAAAAAAAAAGGTTAGGCAAGTGGCAGCTCTTAATAGATGTAAGAGCTGTGAACTCAAGTATGATACCAATACATTACAACCAGGTTTACCCAACCCTGAAAGGATCCCCAAACAATGGACCTTTGGTGGTCATTGATTTAAAAGATGGCTTTTACAACATACCCAATCATCCTGTACCTGCTTTGCATCCTCTGTCCCAGATCTTAAAAATGGGGCCCCCATGCAGCAATTTCAGTGGACAGAGGTAAAACTTCAGGACATAACTAATTCACCTCCAATGTGCCAATATTTTGTTGATATAGTTTTACACCCTGCTTGTGCAAAGTTTCCCCAGGAGTATATTTTCCACTACATGGACATTATTGTTAGCATGTTCTATGAACAGAGAGATTTATTGTTTATATGATGAGGTCATGGCATGCTTACCAGTGGTGGGTTTACAGATTTGCCACAGAAAAAAATCAGACACTGCCCCATACTGACATTTAGGTTGTGTTATTGAATGCACTTCGGTGCATTAAATTTTTTTCATGGACTGGCTCCAAAAGTCTTACCTCTCCAGATCTACACCCAGAGATAACGTGTGGTTACTAACTTTTGGAACTCCTCAATCTCCTACTGCTGCTCTAGCTCAATTGTTGGGACTATTAGAATGGCTCTAGATGGGGACAGAGAGGTGGCGCAGTGGCAGGGCATTTGCCTTGCACACGGCTAACTTAAAACAGACTGTGGTTTGATCCCCCAGTGTCCCATATGGCCCCCCAAGCCCAGGAGTGATTTCTGAGAGCAGAGCCAGGAGTATCCTTGAGCATCACTGGGTATGGCCCAAAACCCAAAAAAGAAAAATGAATGGCTCTAGCTATACAGCAACCTCACACATTTGTGCCATATTTAGAGTTAATAGCCATTCTCAAAATTAAAGTGAGACTCAGTGATTTCTTTATTAGGTTTTGACCCTCATGTTATAGTTTTGCCAATTCAAAACAAAAAGGATGTGGAATCCATCCTGCCCCCTCCTTGATGCTCTTCAAGGAGCTTTAGCTCACTTCTCAAGAGAAATCTCCCACCCTCTCGCTAGAAAGGTCTGGGGTTTCTTCAGAAAGATGTACCTATATACTCGAGTATAAGCGGAGTTTTTTGGCACAAATTTGTGCGCAAAACCCCAAATTCAACTTGTACTCGGGTCATACAGATTATTTAATTCTGTGCACGCGCACCAAATCAAATGCATGCAGTCTCCAGTCATCTTCTGCCATCTGCTGAAGGAGCCCCCGGTGCTTCAGCTCAGTCCACAAGTTGCGGCTGAGCTGAAGAGGTAGGCAGCTGAACAGGACTGGATGCCACTGAACTATTTAACCCACAATATTCTGCACTTTGTATCAGACTGACAGCAGTGATGTTGATCTCTGCGAACTCAGTGATGATGACAATACCCTCATGTAAGATATTGCTGAAGTTCTGTTTAGACATACAGATGATGAGGAGGAGGAACCCAGTTTTGGAGAACTTTAACCTTTATGATTTACCTTGATTACCTGTTAAGCTATGGTTTTCTGCACTTGAATATTTCAAGTTTTAAAGTTATTTGTTCTATATGAAAACTGATCAACAATTGTGCCCTACCCTAGGGTGTGACCTGGCATTCTGCTCCCACCCTAGGCTGGTACCTGATTCTGGTGTATAAAAGCAAGGGTCTGTGGAAGGCAGGGGCTTTTTTTCTGGGACTGATTCTGGGGATTTTTTTTGTACACCACCAAGTGCATCTTCGATTGTATCATAATATAGCATATTTTCTCTTCCTTTATATTTTTCAGGGTTACTGTAGAAATGTTACACAAATCTTGACTTTGCATGTGGAAGTTCACACCATTGTTGAAAACTCTTTCCAAGGATTCGGATGCTCATATTCTTCTGGATCAATCAGGTAGACTTTCCCAGGTTCAGGAATCAGTATTGGGCAGGTATATTCAAATACGTCCATATATAATCATTTCCAGAGCACTGGATCGTTAGCAAGTTCACGGAAACATTTGCACACTGCTCGACTGAGATCCCATGCCTGCAAGTAAGAGAAGATTTTCAGAACCACTTCATCTGGGAGTTTCTCCTGAAGATACTGTTCGGCGGGTGCTGCTGAGAGATCCCGTGATGTTCCAGACACTCTGGCACGTTTTTCACCATGGGCGAAGTTGAGGCGCCCTCCGTTTTGTTCTCTCTAGGACATGCGGCCCTTTGAGGCCAAAGAGTCTCCCTCCGAAGCTGATGGGGGCTATCTTGTGCCTCAGAGCCTGATGCTTCTGCAACCAGATGTGCAGGTGCATCATCGTCCCGCTGGCCGTTGTGGTTGCGCGGGGCCGGTTGCGGTGTGACCTGGCATTCTGCTCTCACCCTAGGGTGGAACCTGATTCTGCTCCCACCATTGGGTGGTACCTGATTCTGGGGCATAAAAGCAAGGCTCTGTGGAAGGCAAGAGCTTTTTTCCTGGGGCTGATTCTGGGACCTTTTGGCTTCAGCCTCTTCCACGGAATAAAAGCTGTTTTCTTCAGAAGCCTGACTACCTGTTAGCTTTATACCTGCCGCATTCACCTCAGAACTACCGACTGAACGGGGTGGCAGACGCGTGCTCCGAGCTGGACAAGAAAGACCTCATCCTCCATCCCTCCATCATCAAGCCCCATCAAGGGTAGACTTTCGACAGTTTTTGTTGTTAGTTTACAGATTTTCTTTAGCAACAAATATTGAAAAACATTTAACCTACTAATTCCTCAATTATTATAATTGTTTTAAGTAGGTACTTTTATTTTTAAAATTTACCAGTAGCTGCTGCATTTTTCTCCTTGGCTTATACTCCAGTCACTAAGTTTTCCCAGATTTTTTTTTTTTTTTTTTTTTGGTTTTTTGGGCCACACCCGGCGGTGCTCAGGGGTTACTCCTGGCTGTCTGCTCAGAAATAGCTCATGGCAGGCACGGGGGACCATATGGGACACCGGGTTTCGAACCAACCACCTTTGGTCCTGGATCGGCTGCTTGCAAGGCAAATGCCGCTGTGCTATCTCCCCGGGCCCGTTTTCCCAGATTTTAGGGTAAAATTAGGAGGTCGGTTTATACTCGAGTATATAGGTATATAGTAATCTCTTCAGTAATTTGTTCCTCTCCCATATCTGATGCCCCCATGTTTTATATTGACAGATCATTATCAAGGCATTCTCCTTGCACACAGCCAATCCAGGACAAGTGGTGGTTCAAATCCCTGCATTCCATATGGTCCCCCGAGCCTTCTCAGGAGTGATTTCTAAGTGCAGAGCCAAGAGTAACCCCTGAGCGCTGTTGGGTATGGTCCAAAAACCAAACAACAACTACCAAGATTATCTTTTTTTTTTTTTTTTTTTTTGGTTTTTGGGCCACACCCGGTGACGCTCAGGGGTTACTCCTGGCTATGCGCTCAGAAGTCGCTCCTGGCTTGGGGGACCATATGGGACGCCGGGGGATCGAACCGCGGTCCGTCCGAGGCTAGCGCAGGCAAGGCAGGCACCTTACCTTTAGCGCCACCGCCCGGCCCCTAAGATTATCTTAACAAGTCAAATCCATTGGAACACAAAGGCAAAGTGGCAGAAAATTTGGCAAAATTATGAAAACCCTGTGGTTGGACAGCACAAGCACACCAGTCCAGAAGACTTCAAGATGACCACTTGTTCTTGTTCTTTGTGATGTGTACGTGCCAGTCTCTGTAGAGTGAGATAATACATCACTGTTGCTCTGATTTGCATCTGGGAGTCACTCATTGATGACATCAATAGAGCCACAGAAGGGGCCGGAGAGATAGCATGGAGGTAAGGTGTTTGTCTTTCATGCAGAAGGATGGTGCTTCGAATCCTGGCATCCTCTATGATCCCCTGAGCCTGCCAGGAGGAATTTCTGAGCATAGAGCCAAGAGTAACCCCTGAGTGCTGCCAGGTGTAACCCAAAAACCAAAAAAAAAAAAAAAAAAAAGAGGGCCATAGAAGTGATGAATGCAGGAAAGGTGGCAGTGGTGGCAGGCTACAGGGACAAGGCTGTGCAGTGGCCCTGTGGGGTTCTGGTATCAATTCACTGAGATTGATCCCATCAACACCCTGTAGGGAGCCATGGAGGACTATGAAGTGACCACCATAGATGAGGTCTGCAAGGAGGGAAACATCTTTGTAACCACCATGGGCTGTGTGGCCATCATCCTTGGCCAGCACTTTGAACAAATGCAAGATGACGCTGTCATGTATAACATCGGCCACTTTGATATATAGATTGATGTTAGTTGGCTGGATGAGAACACTGTGCAGGTCAACATCAAGCCTCAGATGGACCGCTACTGGCTGAAGAAAGGACATCGCATCATTCTGCTGGAAGAGGGCTGGCTGGTCAACCTGGGCTGTGCCATGGTTCATCCCAGCTTCATGATGAGCAACTTCTTTACTAACCAGGTGCTGGCACAGATTGAGCTGTGGACTTACTCAGACAAGTCAGAATTCATTTTTTGCCCAAGAAGTTCACTGAAGCTGTGGCTGAAGCCCACCTGGGCAAGCTGAACATAAAGCTGACCAAGATAATCGAGAAGTAGTCTAAGTACCTGGGCATATCCTGTGATGGCCCCTTTAAGCCTAATCATTACAACTACTGAAAGCCATACCCTCTAGTGGCCTTTTAGCTGCAGTCCTTGCCCAGGTCCCACCTCTCCTCCCAAAGAGCAAATGGCACCAACTTTGCAAATAGTTTGTTCATGCCTCCCAATGACTCTCTGTGGGGCTGGTCACCCTATTTGGCCTCTGCTGCATTCCTCATACTGTTCTGAGTTGGTCAGGGGAAGACAAGAAGCCTTTCTCAGGCTCTGGTTATGAGGGTGTAAGGGAGACACTCAGAAAACACCATGAGCTCAGGGGTTTTGGAAACTACTCACTTGGTTGGTATTACTGACCGGAAGTTTGTCAGTCTGGTTAGAGTCCTTGTGCTTTACTTTCCAGTCCCTTACCAGGCCAATGGACTTTATATCCTTTGTTTCAGTTTAGTTTTGCTGTTTCCTCAGCCCATAACAGAAGAAAGGAGCAAGGAGAAACTGTGAAGTTTACATGCTTCTGAGAACCTAGCTTAGTGCCAGGCATTCTTGTAAACTTCAGAGCAATGAGGTTGGCACTTATATATATATATTATATATATATTTTGGTTTTTGGGCCACACCCGGCAGTGCTCAGGGGTTACTCCTGGCTGTCTGCTCAGAAATAGCTCCTGGCAGGCACGGGGGACCATATGGGACACCGGGATTCGAACCAACCACCTTTGGTCCTGGATCGGCTGCTTGCAAGGCAAACGCCGCTGTGCTATCTCTCCGGCCCCTCAGGTTCATATTTTATGGGGGTTAGAATATACTGAGAAGGACCAGCCAAGCCCCAAATGACAGCCAAAGATTGAGGAGCCTAAATGAGAAAAAGGTAGATGATGGTTCACTGCCACTATGTGACATGATGGGTCCTATGATGGGTCAAAAAGTGGCTAGGTTTTTTTTTTAATATAAGTCTTATAATGCTAAAAGAATAAGAAAGTCAGTTAATAAACTTTTTGGTGCCTAACAAAAAGAAATTTAATTAGGATCACTTGCTAATAAAAATATAAAATAGCCATGAGTCCAGAAATGTAATTCTCTAAATGCTAGTTATACTATAGACTAAATAAATCTATGGCTTATTATGTCTTTATTAAAAGTACCAAACTTCTCAATCCAATATTTTTCTTCTATGATGGATAATATCTTAACAGAGTTAATTGTCTTTTCAAATCTTTTACTTTTTCTTACCAAAATAAAATTCAGTCATCTCTGCACTAAACTTGACACCATTAGAGGATAACATCATTTTGTGATTTCTTCTCTTCATGGCTCAGTAGTTGATAAGAGTATTTTTAGAAATAAGAGTGTACCTTATCCTTATCCAACAATAGTTGGATTTTTTTTCTCTTTGACCATACCCAGCAGATTGCAATTTTTTGTTTTCCTATTTAGGTTTATTTTTCTAATGTTTTATGGAAAAGCAAAAGAATTCTTTTTATGGCCACACCTGGTGGCATTTCAGGCTCCTGTCAGACTCGGGGTACCCTACAGGATGCCAGGATTGAACCTAGTCAGCACGTGTCAGACAAATACTATGCTATTGTTCCATCCCAAGTTTCCGTTTTTAATAGGTGCTCCACTCAATAGCACTCAATGTGTCAGACCACTGCCAAGTGATGGGATTGAATACAGGGCTTTGTACTGTCGGGCATGTGTTTTTCCACCATAGCTAACTCCCCAGCATAAAAAGGCTACTTTTATAGTGGAGATGGTGTGAGGAAGGGAGATAAGGGAAGAAAGAGTAGGAGAGAAAGAGAAGAGAGTTGAGAGAATATAACACATTCAAGAGAAGACATGGGTTTCTCCAGAATGGAGAAAGCCCTAGTCCACATCCCAGCCTAAAGTATGAAAATCCATTATCTCAAGAGGTGAGATGCAGGCAACGTGTGCAGGTTCCATGTGACCAGAAATATATATATATTTCATTGTGAGAATTTTGTTGTTTTAGTTCTGAGTGATCTTCAGGGGTGTCTGCTACACATGATGTCTGTGGTGCTAAGTTGGAACAGTGATTTGAATGCTACTTAGATCCTGTGACACTTTGGGGAATCAGGGTAGTGTCCAGTTGAGTGGTTTTGGTAGGCTGCATGGAGTTTTCAGGTGGAGTACAGGTTTCTCTGTGTGTGAGACATCTTTTCAAGTTTCAGTGTTTGAAGTGTTCATGGTCAAGTGCAGTGACTGGAGAGTGCATTGGGTGTTCCATCAGTGTCTTCGTGTGCTTTTCCTGACTCTCTTTGCTCTCTGTCCAGACTCTTTTTGGAGTCACAGATGGGCACCCAAAGAAGTCAGCAGAGCCTCTCAGCTTTTGAGGTATATCCCTTGATTGTGTGCCATTCTGGTATAATCCCTCATGAGATAGAGGCTCAAGTCACTACAAGTTATTTCTTTCCTGCCATTCCATAGCATCCACGTCTCGATGGATTTTTTCCTAAAAGAGCATATAGTGTTTTAAGGGAACACGACATCAAGACTGCATTTCTATCGAATGTAAGTGAGCATTTTGTCTGTTAGGCAACCCAAATCACCTAGTTCCATCCCTCATCTATGTCCTCTGAGTCGATCGGGGTTCACTTCTGAAGAGTTGGGTAGAAAGAGTCTGTGGGTGTCTTTTCACAATACTTAAGCTATGCTTCTCTTATTTCTGTTCCCATCCCATGTCACAGATGGGCGCACATGGTTTGCCACGTTCCTGCCAACACAGTGATGCTGGCCAGGAACCAGCAGAGTTACCTACTGCACTGCTGTGGTGAGGACCTAAGTGATAGTTACTTGGTTCTGCATCTTGTTTGTGCAAGGCCTGTGCCCTACCCCTTGCTCTAGTCTTTTCACTGTTTTTCTCTAGTTCTTCTATTGCAGACAAGTACATGACAGTCTGCATAGACAGCTCCTTGACCTGCAGCACACGCTCTATTTGCAGGAGGTTCAGTGTTCATCCACAGCAGTAACTCCATGATTCTGAGCCCAAGACTAGGTGTCATTCCTGAGTGCAGGTGGTATGTGTCTTCACTGCCAAACCCAAATCCATATTTGTTTGAATTTTAAATAAAAAATTTCTATAATTAATAGTATATGTTGTTTAATATTCCCCCCAATCTCACACTTCGATGTCTATTTTTGCCATCTTGCTTCCTGCCTCCCCCATGGTGTGTTTTGGGGTCTTCTGAACATAACATCTTCTGGGTTTCTTCATATCGTAAGGTGCCATCATTCCAGTTTAGCATGGAATAAAGTGTAAATGTGGTCTATTTTCATGTTAAGACTTTATCAGGAAAATAAGCACCCAGTTGTGTGTGATCTCAGCACCTCTGTGTGATGCTGATGTTAGACTTCGAGTCCCCAATTTCAGTTTCCCAGAATGATGCTAATCACAGATTTGCTGTGTTTCCTACTTAAAATTAAAAAATATCAGTTTGCAGATTACTTAGGATGCGAGATCCCCATGCTATGATGGGATGAATAGCCATGTACAACTCTGTTCCCACTGTGTCTGAACCTGCCGTTTGGCTATGGATTTCTTGAGACTTGAAGTGACCTCAACTCACTCTCCATTTCTCAAGCATATTTTTTTCATTCTATCCCTTTTTAAAAAACAAAAACAAAAAAAACACTGTCATACATATTTCAAATGTTTTTCTGAAGAGACATGGGAGGGTTCAACGAAGCCAGGACTATCTCTTAAGCACTGCTGGGAGTCGCTTCAGCACTCTTGATCCAGGTGCAAACAAATTTTGTTGTACTTGCTGATTCCACGTGTTGACTCCTAGATCATGGTGGTTCCTTCTATCATTTTTAGAGCCTCAAACCACTTATTCACTAGGTACCACAAGCCACAGTTGTTCTTCAACCCATTCGTTTTGCTGTATCATGGTTTTATTTGAAATAGTGATTATGTTTGTAGTTCTTGGTGTGTACCTCAATGCTCAGAATCCAATATTCTTTTTGTTTTGTTTTTGGTTTTTGGGTTACTCCTGGCTATGCACTCAGAAGTCACTCCTGGCTTGGGGGACCATATGGGATGCCAGGGGATAGAACCGAGGTCCGTCCTAGGCTAGCGCAGGCAAGACAGGAACCTTACCTCTAGCGCCACCGCGCAGGCCCCAGAATCCAGTATTCTTGTGTTTGTCCATCCATCCACCCACCCAAATGTACATACGTCTCCATTCCTTCCAGATGACTTTAGACCTCCTAAGCCATCAGGGCTATCCAATCAGTTCACTCTAGATTGCTCCTTCCTCTGCCACCAACTGTCTCCATGGCTTTGACACACCGTTTGCTATTGTATTCTTTTCCTCATCTGCCACAGATATCTAGTGAAACCCTCTAGCAACTGTATCTTTATTTACTGACTTACAACTATTGTTATAAGTATCTGGCCCAATAGCATCATGGCTAAAGCACTTTTCTTGCTCATGCCCAATCTGGGCTCCAACCCTGGCACTCCACATGGTCCCCTAAACCTCAGTATTGATCCTGGAGCACACAGCCATGCGAAAGTCCCAAAGCACCACCAGGATTGCCACAAGTCAATGAAATCCAAAGTGCCCTGTTTTCATATTTGTAATATATAGGCTGACTTTGAAACTATTATACTTGGGTCGTTGTTCAAATTCATGAATATGACTTTCCATCCTTTTGAGGAATCCATTGCCTTGATTCTATATTAGCTTGTAGGACAGTCATCTGAACAATGCAGTCTGCTGTTGTGTACTTTTTTTGTTGTTGTTTTTTTTGTTTAATTTTTGGGCCATACCCAGCGGTGCCCAGGGGTTACTCCTGGCTGTCTGCTCAGAAATAGCTCCTGGCAGGCACGGGGGACCATATGGGACACCGGGATTCGAACCAACCACCTTTGGACCTGGATCGGCTGCTTGCAAGGCAAACACCGCTGTGCTATCTCTCCGGGCCCCTGTACCTATTCTTGTGCTCCTTGACCTTCTGTTTTCTGTAAGATGACACTCAGCAATTAACCCAAAACAAAGGCATTCTCCCATCTTCCTTAAAACCACTCCTTTTGATATATAAAAGCCCACCTTAAAAAAAAAAAGCCCACCTGGATTCCTCAACCTTCCCTCTTCTGGTGAATGGGTGCTGGTTTAATAAAGGCCAGTTTTGGCTCGGCACGCTCAGATACCATCAGACAAAAAGCCATTGGCTCCATTATTTTTTGACTGGCTGGGTTTATTAATTCTTCACTGCTACCTTTTAGACCTGTCCGCCTGGGGTTAGAGATATGGTGCCTGGGGTGATCTCACAACCGTGGGATTTTAGTGTTCCATATAGGACATTCAGTTAGATCCCACCGCCACTGACTGTGATCATCTTTCTCCTCTATTCCCCAAGAGTGTTCTGAGCAATGCTGTGGACCTGTGGGCTATTCCCATTGCTGTTTGGCTAGCCGGGTGGAAGTCTAGTGCTTCCTTGGGACATTATACTACTGATGCGGTGTTGTTTGTGAGTTTGAGCTCCACCTTATGTGCAATGTTTTAGGCACTGAATACTTGTATCTTCCCATACTCATCAGCTGCTGCAGAGGCTTGCTCTCTGCCATTTAAAATGCACCCACTTTTTCCATAGTCAGCTTCCTTGTAAGTCCCCTATGTGTGCCATGATTGTGAATCCCCTGAACCACATTGGTGGCCAGTCGATGACAATCCATCCTTTATCGAGTGCTGTCATCCTTGGTGACATTTTCCTGTTTTTTGTTCTATGCAGGATTTGCGATTTATCTCCCATTCCCCAGAGATAGAAAGAGAATCCTCCTGGTCCAGAATCCATGAAGCTATCCAAAGCAGTCTGCTTCTTCATATAGATTTGCCACATTCCCTTCTGCTGAGTGCCATGCTAATTTTACTTCTATGTACACTAGAATTGTTGTATTCATCAGAATTGCTTGTCCTATCCTCTGAGCCTTCTTTAGCTGTTGCAGCCATGACAGTTGTGTGGACTGTCTGTTCCCATTTTCCTCCTGTATGATGGTTCCTTTAAAATGATCAGCCTCCATAAACAGTTCTACTTCCCTAATGGGTGGAATTTCCTAACTTCTCCTTCCTTTGTGTGTGTGTGTGTGTGTGTGTGTGTGTGTGTGTGTGTGTGTGTGTGTGTGCGCTTAAAAATGGCTAGAACAGAAGGCCCAAGCTAAGTAGGTGAAAGTTCACTTCAGTACTATGTGGTTCTGTGAGATTTCATGCATTGTGTTTTCGCTTGTGGGTATGGCTTGCCCAATCCTGAGAGAAATAGAATTCTATTGCTTGAATTTTATTACGAAAAATTATATCCATCCTTTCTATATTTCTTTGGTCCCAAATGTTGTTCCTTGTTTTTCTCCTGGAGCAAGGCTCACTAAGGTGAGTTGTACAATGTGTTGGGCATCCAACCTGGCCCATATAAGTCAGTTAAGTGTCCACGCTAGACTCATGTGTTTCTGTTCTCCCAAAACTATTCTTTATTTTTATTAAAAAAAAAAAAAAAAGGTATTTTTGTTACCACAGACATCTCTACTTTGCTCACTCCCTATGTTGATAAGATGCTCTGCTCGGCAGCAGCTCAATCCTTACTCCTTGCTATGTGCTCAGGGATCACTGTTGATGTTTTTTGGGAATGTTATGTCATCCTGAGGTTTGAATCCAGGTCTTCTATGCTCTAGGCAAGCACCATCCCCTCTGTCCTGAAATCCCAAATCCAATAAATTACTTAATGGGTTTCTTTTTCCTATTTGTCTCATGGATACATCAAAGAAAGTTGTTCTTTCTCAAGCCTATGTCTAGTAGTGACCTCTCTATCCAAGACCGGAGTGGTCTGAAAAAGCAAACTTTATAAACTGTCATGTCTCTAAAATTAGGATCCATTGGTCAGTGATTGAGCAGAGAGGCCCAAGTAGGTGTCAAAAGTATTTGTTGTGTCACCATACGTACCATGGTGTTTCAGAGACACTTCATGTTTGCAGTGCAAGTGGTAATGTAAAATGAGTGGCTATGTTTGTGCATAGGGCGGCAGAAGTGCTTACTGGTTGTAGAGCATGTAGTCCTTTGTGAGTCATGTGTCCCTCTCAATGACTTTCGGTGAAATTGTCCTATGTGTGGACTGTGACTAATCCCACAAGCCACAATCCTGAAAGGAAGGGGAAATGAGTCTGGAGCAGGACCGCCAAAGGAAATAATCAAATCAGGCTGGAGGGAGATAAAACACAGGTGCGGGGACCTTCACCATGTGGAGCAAGAGAGAAAAGCTGCGGGACCACAGTATTATTGGGAAGATAGGACCCTGGGTCCTAACCATAAGTTAGGGTGAAGAGGCTGGGAACCAGATGAGGTCGCAGGAACTGAACCAACTGATGCACATCAAATGCCCTGCCTGCTGTACTCTTTCCAGGCCTAGATGCCTAGATATTATTTGACACATAAAAGCTGCCTGAAGGATTTTCTTTATTCTGGAGATTTCTGACATTAGTACCACGACCTCCAAGCCAGATTTCTTCGTAAGACTCATTTCCTGGCTTGGTGTGGAGGCCTTCTGGACACCCGGATGAACAGGAAAAGAGGGTATATACAAGGTTCTTCTGCACCTGCAGAAGTTCTTATATGACCAAAGAGTCTACTACCTTTGTATGAGTCCACCAGGACTGGGTTTTTGTTTGTTTTTTCAGTGCCTGAACTGCAATGAGCGTGCTGGTCACCAGGGGGCGTGCCTTGCCTATTCTAAATCAGCTGAGCCAACCTTGGTCTCCTCTCGGCAAGGGTAGGGACCAAACAAGGAAATCACAGGGTGGGAACAAGTGCTATAACAAACAGAGCAATGCTGGGATGGTAGTCCAGCACGGAAAAGAGGGTGTGGACTATCTACATGGGAACAGGGAACTGGGGAGATGCTAGGCAGGAAATGGCTGGAGGGACAAAGGGACTACAGGGAAGCAGGATGGGAAGAGACAGAGGGCCCAGCACTAGCATTTTCCTGCTCCTCTGCCAGGGTACCAGCTGTGATGTGCTTCTCCAGGTCATGTTTGTTCTCATACCACCCCAGAATGGGCCCACGAAGAGTTATGATGAGGCTGTTTGTCAGGAAGAAGATGAGAGGGTTGCAGTGTGATCTAAGTGCTGTGCCACCTGTGTGCCCTCAGTGTGCCTGGAGCAGAAGGGTTTGGGGTGGCAGAAGTAAGGAGTCATGTCTATACCCTCACCCCCAGGAGAGACCATATCTGATTCTGCTCACAAGGATTTGCACTGCCACTGCAATAAGCTGATGGGAGCTGAGGAGGCCCCTGAAACTCCAAATATGACCAGAATGTCCCAAGAGAGGGCGAATCCTTTCCTCTATACCAGATCTAAGGAGGCAATTACTACTGCATGGGAGCTGGCATTCAAAGCTCTCATCACACTGACATAAAGGGACATGGTCATGCCTCTACTCCAGCTCTGAAATGTGGCTCAGCCATCTCCAGGCTCAGGCTATTGCTGAGTCACTCTTGGGGAGGGCATGGCGGACAACTGCCAGGATGCCCAAGGCTGACCTCCGCAAACCACAAAAGGCCAGCCAAGCTCAAGCAGTGGACATGGTGCCCTGTACTGTGAATGGCGATTGGCACCTGTGCTCTCATAGACCTCTCCAGTTAAGGCCCAGCAGCTGCACCTCTAAATGGAATCTGGATTGTCATTTGGCAAGAACATACAGGGACATAGAGAGATAGCTAAGTGGCCGCTGCCAGAAAGACAGTCAGTCCTGCTCCCTGGCTGCTTAAAGAGCACACCCGTGTCCCCACCTCTGAAGAGGGTCTCTAGGAACGGAACAGGGACAGCCCTCAAGATATCTAGGGCACTGAGGTGGGTGGGGCACTTCCCTGGCAGAACAAAGAGCTGAAACAGACTCTGAGTGGTGCCTTTCTAGGCCTTTAGAGAAGAAAACATTTTTCTTTTCTGTTTTTGGGCCACACCCAGCTGTGCTCAGAGATGACTCCTGATGGATTCAGGGAACTAATAGGGTGTTGGAGACTGAATCCCAGTGGGCAACGTGCAAGGTAAGCACCCAGTTTGCTGTACTATCACTTTGGCTCTGATGGAATTTTCTTTTTTGGGGGGGAAGTCATTAGGAAATCAGTTTTGAAGATGAGACTAGAATTCTACCTGCACTGAGTGTGGAAAATTGCTGAAAAGACAAATTTAAGCAATGCATGAAGGAAAAAGCAGCTTATGAGCACACTTTTCTCCCCAAGCTGCAGGGCCATGGTGTATGTTCTATAGCTTAGTCATAAAGATTTATAAAATCTACAATTTCTTTTCTCTATTTACTTCTTATCTGGGGAAAAGTTTTATGATTCAGAGTTAATGATACAGGGGCCAGAGCAATAAGACAGAGGGCAGGGTGCTTGACTTGCATGAGGCCAATCCAGGTTTATTCCCCAGCATCCCTGAGACACTAGAAGTGATCCCTGAGCAGACCCAGGGTAAACCCTGAGTATCACAGTATGTCTCCCCACAAAAAAAAAAAAAAAAAAATGAACAAAAACAAAGAAGCCCTGAGTTTAGGGTTATAAATAGGTGTTGGGTTCTGTTTGATCTAGTGCTATCCTCTGTGAATGAGGGTTTCCAGTATGCCTGCAATGCAGAGCCATGTACCATGGCCCATGTACTCCCAACTCCTGAGACCCTGGAAGACACCTTCTGGCCGCAGGGCCAACTCACCCCCAAACCCTCAGTGAAACCAGAATTCTCTGTCCCAACTGGGCTTCACCATCAACAGGAATCTGCACCTCCGGGCGGGCCTCGAGGCTCAGGAAAGAAGGCTGTGATGATTGAAAAGCCTTGAGTGAGTCATATCTGGGATACCAAGACAAGAGGAGCAGCAAGGAAGTGGTGTGTCCATGCCACGGGGAGCATGGGGCTTATTTCCAAACCAGCCAGCACCCTCAATGCCATCTCCCCTCAGCAGGCATTACAGGAAGGAAGAGCTGACCACAGTCTCCAGCTGCTGCAGAAGCTGCTCTGGCCGTGGAGAGAATGTGCTGGTGTCCAGTCTCTGGAAGTCAGGGTGGATCACCACAGAAGCCAGGACTTCAGCAATCCGGCTAATGTCAAAAGCAGCTTGCTGAGGACCCACTGCAGTGCTCTCAGTCCCCTTGGACTCACCACAGTCCATGCCCTTCGTTAGGCTGAGAAGCCTCCTTTCAGCAATGACCTTGAGGAAGTGGTAAAACTCTTCAAAATTGATCCCTGTGCAGGACCTCATGATGACCTGGGCCAGAGAACAGAGAGCCATGAACGCCCATTCATCCACATATCATGCAGTGTCTAGTGACTAAGCGCAGGACGTAGGTAGGACCCCAAGACTCACAGTGCTGGGACCCTGGGACATCAGAATGTCAGCCACTGAAGAGAGGGGGCAAGAATTGGACGATACTAGACCCGTAGAGATAGCACAGTGGCGTTTGCCTTGCAAGCAGCCGATCCAGGACCAAAGGTGGTTGGCTCGAATCCCGGTGTCCCATATGGTCCCCCGTGCCTGCCAGGAGCTATTTCTGAGCAGACAGCCAGGAGTAACCCCTGGGCACCGCCGGGTGTGGCCCAAAAACCAAAAAAAAAAAAAAAAAGAATTGGACGATACCACATGCCCAAGGAGACCACAGCTCTGACCTGTGGCTAGAGAGACAGCATGGCAGTCTCAGGGATATCACACATCCTGGGGCCTCCGACATGCCTCGGCAAGCCCCCTCCCAGTTCCCTCGAAGCCAATGAAGCCCCTAAGTCCCCAATATATAGCCCAACCTGACAGTGTTGGTGCCAGTCGGGCATGGTGTCCTTCCACTGCAGGACTTCTTGCTGCACACTGCGGAGCTCCTGCTGCAGGAAGAGCCACATGTTCCACAGGTTGCAGCCATTCACCCAATTGTGGTTGATGGAGATTGTGTCCTGCTGCAAAGAGAGGAAGGAGCAAAGGCTGTTCCCTCAAGGTCACCCCAACCCTAGATTCCTCTCAGGAAAGTCACACCATTTCACCGGGGTGCTGGCAGGGGAGTTATGTGTGGCTGGGAAAACTGTTGATCCCGTAGGGGTTCCCGCAGGCCTAGACAGTCATGGTGTGACTTTCACTGCCACACAGGGAAGCAAGGTGGAGAGGGAACACGGGCCCTTAGTCATGTCACATGCAAGAAACACCCCACACACAAACGCACAGCATGGTGGAGAGGGAACATGGGCCCTTAAGTCATACCACATGCAAGATGCATGCAAACACACACGACTGGCTGCCACTGGGGGTGAATGCTGGGAGGGGGTGACAAGTTCTGCTCTCTGTTGGAAAGGTCAGTAGGGCTACAGGAAGGCCAAAAGGTACATCTCATTGAAATGGAGGCTCTGGGATGAGGGTCGGACAGGGCCCCACTACATTTCATGATCTGTTCATACGACAGAACGTCCAACTTACCAGGTTGTGAACTTGATGGTGCCAGCCACTGGGCACAAACACCATCTCACCTGCCTCCTGCATGACCTCCAGTGGTGGGCTGGAGTCTGGGCAGGTGTCACGGAGCGAGGGGGAGGTCACGTCATAGGGCAAGTTTCCCCGACCATCTCGCAGGGTTTCTTCTTGCCCTGGTGGGAAGAAGATCCACTTTTTCCTCCCACAGATGTTGACAGACCAGCTAAAGGAGCGGAAGATGTCAGCGTGGAATGGTGACCTGTGGAAGAACTCTTGTTTGGGCCCAGAAGAGTCACTTGTTCCAAACAAGCCAGGCAGACAGATCTTTCCCCCACTCCAGAATGTTCCACCAGAGGGTATACAGAGGTTAAGCAGGTTTGGGAATGCCAAGGTTGGGATCTGACCCTAAGTCCTGACTAATGGGAATTTGAGGATTTGCTGAATGAGAGCTGCTATGCTGAATAGCTCTCAGGACAGCGAAGAGGATAATGAAGAGGATGCAAGACAGGGTGAGAGCGACAAAGAATCAGGAAGTGGGTGGAGCTAGGGGGGGCCACCTTACCAGCTACCAGTGGGCCCCATGTATATGAAGCGGTAGTCGTCCACGTCCAGAGTGTCCCAATACTCGTTCAGCCAGTCGGAGGAGAAGTACACCGGCAGTGTGAACACGTCCTCAGCAGAAGTGTCCCTTGAGACAGAGGCATGAAGCTGAGGCACAAGCAGCATCCACAAGGCCACCTCCCTGTATGCAGGCACCATGCACAGGAGCTCCAAGGGTCATGAAGAAGCCATGAGTAACCCTGAGCTACCTTCTGCTGCTGTGCCCAGGAAATCAGTACCAGATGCAGGCTGAATGGAGCCACCTCAGAGTGCCTGCCTTAGGCCAGAAACCAAATTGTCAACTGATGGAATACATGGCAGTAGAGTTTCTGTGACATTGCCTGTATGATGCAGAGATTCTGGAACTCTCCAGTGCCTGAATTTCAGCTTGGAGGTTCCTCTTTTTTTTGGTTTTTGGGCCACACCCCGGGGGTGCTCAGGAGTTACTCCTGGCTATCTGCTCAGAAATAGCTCCTGGCAGGCACGGGGGACCATATGGGACACCAGGATTCGAACTAACCACCTTAGGTCCTGGGTTAGCTGCTTGCAAGGCAAACGCCTCTGTGCTATCTCTCCGGCCCCAAGCTTGGAGGTTCTTAATGAGGGTTCTTAATGCATGCTAAGCAGTTAAATGGTTCCCTCAATCTGTGAGCCTCTTCTGAGTCTTCACCTCTCTTAGTGTCCTTGAGTCTGCCTGGTGGATGCAAAGTCACACTAGGGAGTGCCACGGATACAGGAGTGTTGTGCACTTATCGTTGATTCCCTTGGCCCATGCCAAAACCAAACCAATGGCTATCCAGAGGCCAATCTCTGAGCTCGCTACCTGAGGGTTATGTGCTTGACCATTTTGAGCTATCTCCCCAGGCCTTGCCTTTACCTTTTGGAACTGACATCCATCCACATATAAAAATTAAAAACAGGGCCAGAGAGATAGCACAGCGGTAGGGCGTTTGCCTTGCAAGCAGCCAAACCAGGACTGATGATGGTTCGAATCCAGCATCCCATATGGTCCCCTGAGCCCGCCAGGAGCAATTTCTAAGCATAGAGCCCCCCAAAACCAAACCAACAAACAAAAAACCAAACAAATGGAAAAGAAAATCTGGCTCCAGGGTGGATCAAAATCCTCTTCTTGGGGCCAGATCAGTGGTGCTAGAGGTAAGGCGTCTGCCTTGCAAGCACTAGCCTAGGACATCCCGGCATACCATATGGTCCCACCAAGCCAGGAGCGATTTCTGAGTGCATAACCGGGAGTAACCCCTGAGCATCAACGGCTGTGGCCCAAACACAAACAAACAAAAAAATAAAGAAGCAGGGACCACTCCAGCCAACCCAGGTTCAATCTCTATAATCCCTTAGGATCTCGCAAGCACTGCCAGGACTGATTCCTCAAAGCAGAGCCAGGAGTAAACCCTGAGCACTGCCAGGTGTGACCTCCCCAAAAGAATCTGCACATTCACCCAAACAGTAACTAAGGGGCCACTCTACAATAGCCATGAGGGTTAATGTGGGTCTCTTAAAAATTCCCTCAAGGGGCTGGAGTGATAGCACAGCGGTAGGGCATTTGCCTTGCACACAGCTGACCCAGGACAGCCCTGAATTCAATCCCTGGCATCCCATATGGTCCCCCAAGCCTGCCAGGAGGAATTTCTGAGAGTAACCCCTGAGCGTTGCCAGGTGTGGCCCCCCAAAACAACACACATCTCTCTCTCTCTCTCTCTCTCAACAACACACATCTCTCTCTTTCTTCTCTCTCTCTCTCTCTCTCTCTCCCCCCCCTCTATCTCTCTCACACACACAATGAAAATTACAGTCCTGGATGGCGTAAGCACGCACAAAACCTGAGGGTCTGTCTCAGGGAGGGGGCAGGATTACCCTTAGACACGAGTAATTCAGGGACAGGCTGTGTGGTAGGAAACCATCCCAATTCAAACTCGAGAGGTGGGGCAGAAAGGGCCAAACTGGGAAAGGCATGCTGGTGGTACTGCTCTGGCCAGTGATGAAAACTTAACAGAGTAGAGCACAGCTCTGCTGCAAATTATTTGGATCTTTCCAGAGCCTAGGGTGGACCTATTAGACAGGTGGTACACCATCAGTTAGAATGGCAGAGGATTCAGCCGGGTAACAAACTTTGAAGGGGAGGTCAGTCCTAGCAACATCTGAGGAGGGCAGAGTACAACACTTCCAGTTAGATGACAGCTCAGCCATCCAGGGCAGGGTGAAGAGGGAGGGATCACAGGCTGCGTTCCTCCCCAACATCAAGAGGACAATTTATGTTGGTGTTAAGAAGGGACAGAACTAAACACCCAAGCCAGAGTCAACAACAATGAAATCATGAGACTCAAACTTTTAACAACTAAACTTAAAAACAGGATTGTTAGGCTGGCAGGCTGGGAGGGTGATGGTGGCATGGAATGGACTCTGGGAACATTGGTGGAGGGAGGTTGACACTGGTACTGGGATTGGTTCTGAAACATTGTGTGTCTAAAGGCCAACTACGAAGAACTTTGTAAATCATAGTAGTTTAAAGTTAAAAAAATTAAAAATAAGAAAAGAGGACAATGGAGCCAGAGAAATAGCATGGAGGTAGGGCATTTGCCTTTCATGCAGAAGGATGGTGGTTCGGCACCCATATAATCCCGAGTCTGCCAGGAGCGATTTCTGAGTGCAGAGGCAGGAGTAACCCCTGAGCACTATCAGGTGTGACCCCCCCCCCAAAAAAAAAAGCAAAGAGGACAATCTAGGGGAATAACTACCAGCTATCACTCCAACCAGGCTAGACAGCATCAGGTTTGGGCTTTCTTTCCTTTTATTAATTTGTGAACCACACACCCACAGTGCCCAGGGGACTGACCTTATGGAGTGCAGTGAGTTGAACAGTGAACCTTATGGGTTGCAGAGGATCAGCGGTGTGCAAGACAAGTGCCCTCCCTACTGTGTGCTCTCTGCAGCCCCATGGGCCAGGTTCTTTACACACTGGGAAGAGACAAGTTGTTCCATGTACCCAGGGCTCCAGGGGCTCCAGGAAATGCTGTGCCTTCCCAGCCCTCCATGTTCTGTTACCTGCACAGGTGCCAGTCTTTGAGGTAGAGGCATCCCTTTGGGGACGAGTAGCCGCCCTCGATGTATTCTCTCCAGTAGCTGATGTAGTCTCTGAGCGGCATGTGTTCTTTGGGGTTGGAGTTGTATTCTCGGAGGCCGCAGTTTGCAACAGGAACAACCACATCTCCTGAAAGGCCAATGGACGTCACAGGCTCCTGAGCCACTGCGGCATTGGCCAGTCTGTCTCCCCAGCAGAATTATTATTTTTTTTTTTTTTAGTTTTGGGGGCACACCAGGGATTATTCCTCGCTCTGCATTCAGACTCAAGCTACACTCGGGCACCCTATGGGGATGCCAGGGCTAGGCTTGGGTCTGCTGCATGCAAGGCAAGAGCCCTCTCCATGGTGCTATCTCTGTGGCCTGTCCCTGGAGAATTCTCTGGGGCTCCACGGGCCCTCTGCTCCCCTGCAGACCCTCCTGGATTCATTCACATGCGGCCTGGCCTAAGAGTTCTGGCCAGAGCAGGGGAGGCCGAGGCTCCAGGCTCTAGATCTCTAGATCTCACCATGGGTCTGGCCTAACTGAGGGGCTTGGCCAGGGCATGGGAGGCCCAGGACACTGGCCATTCAATTTTCACCATAGTTCTGCAGCAAATCATCCCAGCCGGATTTGGCCTAACTGAGGGGCCTAGCCAAAGGAGGGGAAACTGAGGCTGCAGGCTCTAGTTCTCATTGTAGCTCTGGAGCAAATCATCCCAGCTGGGTTTGGCTTAAGGGGTCTGGGTCTGGCCATATGAGGGCAAGCAGAGGCTCCCAGCTCCAGTTCTCACCATGGTTCTGGTGCGAACGGTCCCAGCTGGGTCTGTCCTAAGGAGCCTGGCTAGAGCAGGGGAGGCCCAGGACCCTGGCCATCCAATTTTCACCATAGTTCTGGAGCAAATCATCCCCGCCGGGCTTGGCCTAACTGAGGGGCCTGGCCAGGGCATGGGAGGCCCAAGACGCTGGCCATCAAGTGTTCGGCATGGTTCTGGAGCAAATCACCCCACCGGGCTTGGCCTAACTGAGGGGCCAGGCCAGGGCATGAGAGGCCCAGGACCCTGGACATCCAATTTTCACCACAGTTCTGGAGCAAATCACCCCAGCCGGGTTTGGCCTAACTGAGGGGCCTGGCTCAAGGAGGGGAAACTGAGGCTGCAGGCTCTAGTTCTCATCGTAGCTCTGGAGCAAATCATCCCAGCTGGGTTTGTCCTAAGGAGCCTGGCTGGAGCAGGGGAGCCCAGGACGCTGGCCATCGAGTTTTCACCATGGTTCTGGAGCAAATCACCCCAGCCGGGCTTGGCCTAGCTGAGGGGTCTGGCCAAGGCATGGGAGGCCCAGGACCCTGGCCATCCAATTTTCACCATGGTTCTGGAGCAAATCACCCCAGCCGGGTTTGGCCTAACTGAGGGGCCTAGCCCAAGGAGGGGAAACTGAGGCTGCAGGCTCTAGTTCTCATCGTAGCTCTGGAGCAAATCATCCCAGCCGGGCTTGGCCTAACTGAGGGGCCTAGCCCAAGGAGGGGAAACTGAGGCTGCAGGCTCTAGTTCTCATCGTAGCTCTGGAGCAAATCACCCCAGCCGGGCTTGGCCTAACTGAGGGGCCTAGCCCAAGGAGGGGAAACTGAGGCTGCAGGCTCTAGTTCTCATCGTAGCTCTGGAGCAAATCATCCCAGCCGGGCTTGGCCTAACTGAGGGGCCTAGCCCAAGGAGGGGAAACTGAGGCTGCAGGCTCTAGTTCTCATCGTAGCTCTGGAGCAAATCATCCCAGCCGGGCTTGGCCTAACTGAGGGGCCTAGCCCAAGGAGGGGAAACTGAGGCTGCAGGCTCTAGTTCTCATCGTAGCTCTGGAGCAAATCATCCCAGCCGGGCTTGGCCTAACTGAGGGGCCTAGCCCAAGGAGGGGAAACTGAGGCTGAGGCTGCTCTAGTTCTCATCGTAGCTCTGGAGCAAATCATCCCAGCCGGGCTTGGCCTAACTGAGGGGCCTAGCCCAAGGAGGGGAAACTGAGGCTGCAGGCTCTAGTTCTCATCGTAGCTCTGGAGCAAATCATCCCAGCCGGGCTTGGCCTAACTGAGGGGCCAGGCCAGGGCATGGGAGGCCCAGGACCCTGGCCATCCAATTTTCACCATAGTTCTGGAGCAAATCATCCCGGCCAGGTTTGGCCTAACTGAGGGGCCTGGCCAGGGCATGGGAGGCCCGGGACGCTGGCCATCGAGTGTTCAGCACGGCTCTGGAGCAAATCACCCCACCGGGCTTGGCCTAGCCGAGGGGCCTGGCCCAGGGGGGACACCGAGGCTGCAGGCTGCGCCTCTCACCGTAGTTCCGGAGCAAATGCTCCCAGTTGGGCTGCCCGCCGGGGGTCACCCAGCGCTTCCTGCAGCCCCAGCTCTCGGTGAAGGCGCGCGAGAAGACGCAGGGCACGTTGGGGAGCAGGTAGCGCTTCACGAAGTCGGCGTAGGACAAGGCGCCGGGCTCCTCGATGAAGTCCACATGCCGCGGGCGTGCGCAGGCCGAGGCAGGAAGCCGCGACCCGACGCCCCGGAAGTAGTTCTCCGCGAAGAGGCGCGTCTCGCGGTCCATGGCGGCGCCGAGTCAATCCGGCGGAATCTCGCCTCGGGGGCGGCCGCTGGGTCGACTTTTACCTCAGGAAGCGCTTCCGGAGCAGCCGCGACGCGGATGCTCGCCGGGCTCTGGAGGGCGACGCGCATGCTCCGAGAAAGGCCGCCGCGCCCAGACAGAAAGGCCCCGGAAGTGTTTCCGCCTGCGCCCCGCCCCTCGCCCCGGCGCCGGCGCACGCGCAGATCCCGCCCTGCGCACGCGCAGATCCGGCGACGGCCCCGCTCGCTCGCTGCTCGATCCATCCCTGAGCCCGGAGGCTGCAGCAAGGGGTGCAGGCCCCGCGGCTCGGGTAAGCGGCCCCGCAGGCCACATGGCTTGCTCGGCATGGACCGAGGGGATCGAGGCCGCATGCGGGGAACGGGACGGTGGGTCAGGGGTGGGCAAGAAGAGGGAGGAACCTGAGAGATGGTGGTGGCGCGTGCTGGAAGCTGCACCCCAAATTGTCAAATTGCACCTGGCCCTGCTCTTGTTGCTCTGGGAACTAGGAGATCCAGGGCATCACCCTCGGAATCGGGTGGGCTGGAGTTTTGTGCATGCAGGAAAGGGCAAGAGAACACTCACCAGCTTCTATCTGTCTTCTCCCTGATGCAATTTTTGCAGGTGCACCCCCTACTCCTTTGCACCTCAGAATTACAGACTCAATTCTGGTTTGGGGTTTTCTTTTGATGGTTTGTTTTGCACGGAGTTAGGGGAGTGGGAATCTGTCGGATGTGCTCCAAGGGCTTGCTCCTGACTCTACACACAGGGATCACTGCCAGTGGGCCTCTGGGGGATCCTGTGGGGTTCCAGGGATCGAATCCAGGTTGATGACCTGTGCTGTCACTCTGATTTTGTTTTTCTTCTGGGAGTAAGACCTTGCAGTGTTCAGGGAACCAGCACCTGGGATCAGACTTGGTCACCGCATACCAAGCTTGAATGCCCAGAGTCTGAGCTATCTGGGCCACCCATTCTTGAAGGATGTATATGCAGTGCTGAGTCAACAGGTAATGACTATGCCGTGTAAAATAAAACCTGGATATGGCTAGGTCACTCCTAAGCAAAGCTGAGGAGAAGGAGCGCTCCCTGTATTCCTTCCACAAGCCACATTTGGACTCGTTTGTGCTTCCAGGTGGGATAAGAACAGTGCTGGAGATGCTGGGGGTATGGACTTTGAAAGGGAGCTGGAGGGAAGGGGTTGTTTTCAAGGGCTTGAAGTTTACCCAGAAGAAAAGGAGACTGTACTTGGTGAAAGGTAGAGAAGCGGGTACTAGGAGTGACAGGAGAGGTAGAAGCGGGAGCAGAGCAAGCTGTAGCCAGGACACACGGTGGGGATTGTGGTCAGTGATAGGCTATGCCTCTTCCATCAGCTTCGCTGTGTCTAGTGTAGTAAATGTGGGGCACCTTGGGCTAGTAAACTTCAGAAGATGAGCAGATGAAAGGGGGAGCAGGTTCAACTGGAAAAGAATTGCCAACAGTTCTGCCATCTGGAAGGATGTTTTCTGTGACAGAGAATCAGAGAATGAATTGCCATCTGCCATCTGGAAGGATGTTTTCTGTGACAGAGAATCTGCCCAGGGATCCATGAACGCATATAATGCATACAAGCATTTACTAATGTTTTTTCCCTCCCTTTCATGTGTAAATTTATCTGTCTCATAAGCATTTGCTGTTTATTGTTTTTAAGCCACACCCATCTGTTTTCAAGGTCTATTCCAGAAGTGCTTAGGAGTAACCCCCTGGCACTGGGGGGACTATATGTGCTGCAGGAACTGGAGCTGGCCTCCACTATGTCTCCTATCTCTCATGTTCTATTTTAAATCTTTTTATTTTTAATACAACATCTGGCAGCATGTTAACCAGTTGATGATGCTTCTTTGAATTTAGTTGTGGTGAGGAGAGATCGTAAAGGCAACTGTGAAAAGTAGGGAGCAAAGTATTCATGGTTATTTAAAGATAGAGTAAAGACATCCTAGGTTTGGAGTATCAGAAATTCAGAATGTAAGCCTGGAATAGAATCACTGTTCTAAGATTGATCACATACCATGGACACACAATGAAGAACCAGAAAGAAAAGGAAGGGAGTTTAGGAGTCAACATTTTATAGGAATAATGTGTCTGGTTTTCTCTGAAAAAATGGATGCTGTGTGAATAAGCCCTGTTTTTGCAATAACACTTGAACACATGTTTGGACCTCCCAGGTGGAAATGGGGAACCTCTGAGCAAACTGAAGGTGAAGGCAACGGAAAGGCTGATTCCCATGAACACGGCTCCCACTGTTCTGAGCCAGAGCCTTCTTGTCCAAGGCAGCCCTCACTGGAAGGTGTGTGAAATGTTCTGCTTTGGAAATGAACTAAAAATAGGGTGTTTACTTGACACAGCAGTGCCTTGACAGAGGTCTGCTGGGAGCGGAGAGAGACCCGTCATGCTAATAATGCATGCTAAGTGCATCCATGTGACCAGTAGTGTATGTTGGTGGGTTCACCTCCCTAACGTGGCTCTATCTGCGGGTGAGTACAATTCTGTAAGACTCTCTAGGCTATGATAGGGGAGGTCAAAGCACTGATCTGTGCTTCAGAAACTTGGCACTGATCACAGGCACTGGTCAGCCTGTTACAGGAGGAGCACCCCGTCCCTCAAGCACATGGTGATGTTGCCATCGTATCATTTCCGGGGTGTGGTCCAGTCAACACATACCTGCCAGATACTCTTATTGTTCCTGGTGCAAGGATCTCTCCAATCTATGTAGCTGGTTAGTCAACAGAAGCACATGCACAGCCACACTGAAGCCGTGGTATGAAGTGTCCTTAGAGACAGGATGACAGAGCAGTAGAGCATGTGCAGGCCCGTGCCGGAATAGAGCCTGTGGGCAGGAGAACCCACTGGGTGAGGGAGGGGAGGCTGGATCCTAAGAGGGGCAGGCCAAATCATTCGGGCAGTAATGGCTATGCTTTCAGGTTTGTGACTGAGGGGTAGACAGTGGGCAGATGCAGGGCACAGGCCATGCCAGACTGGGTGATATAGATGGCTTCGAGGGAAGAGGGAATTAGCATGGGGGGAGGGCAGTCAGAGAGAACCCTTGGAGCTACTATTCTTGAAGCAAACCAAACTGGAAATGCCCAGGAAGTGGCCTCGTGAGGGTGCCCACTTGGCCCTCATATGTCAGCTGTTGCAGTTTGTGGGAGGCAACGTACTGGGTGGCATTTAGAGCCATGAAACTCTATGGATTTGCTTAGGAAGAGACGGTCATGGCCAAGAACCCAGGCTGCCACCTAGTTGTTTAGGTGGAGAAGTCCCAACTGCAGAGACATGTACCCGGCATGGCCATGTGCCACGCTATAGACATGGTGGTCAGTGCACACATGGGTGTGACCACCTGGAGGCAGGTTGCACAGCAGTGGGTAGAGCTGGGTCCGAGAGCTTTGTAGGGATGGGAACCGGTCTAGTGGGCAGAGGGTGGGCAGCAGAAGGACAAGCCGGCTGAGGAATATGAGGAGGATGTTTGCGATGGAGACTTTAAAGCATTCAAGGAACTGATGGGATGGGATGGAATTATAGGGGTTGGCGAGCTATGGCCTGTGTGTGATTATTGCCTACACAGTCGTCACTGACTCAGACATGTTGAAGAAGCTCAATAGAAATCGGTGGTAGGAAAATCCATGGCCATGTTTCTCCTTTCGTTTTTTCAGTAGGCTCTGTCGAACCTGAATATTCTTGTGTGTAATAGAGATGTCACAATGGAACTGAAGTGTTCTAAGTTTCTCCCAACTCTTTTCTTTTCTCAATTTTTAGGAGATTTTCAAGTAGATGTTTTTAAGTCTTTTTAGTTATTTTAGTGCTGAATAAACAGACATCCAAAAGGTGAAGTAACTTTTCCACGTTGTAAAGTTTGTGGTGGAGGTGGAGCTTCCTCTGAAGCTCAGTGCCAGACTCGGTAACTGTGTGGGGGTTTGTGCATGGAGACCTCCCAGAGTGCTTACTCAGAAACAAGGTCAGGAGCAGGCAACTTTTAATAGAAATTCATTTTCTAAGCGAGCTGCCGGATCAAATCCTCAAAAGTATGGGAGAACAGCCAGGAAGAAGATATGGCCCTGCCTGCCTTGGGGTTGGAGATACCCAGTTGTAGGCATGGAGTGACCAAATGCTGAGCTGCCCCTTTCACAGAGGGAGGGCAGGGCTGAGAAAATGCTGTACAGTCGCCTACTCCAGTTGAAAAAATAATGAAAATCAGCACCAGCGAGATAATACTTCAGGTGGGCCATTTGCCTCCCATCTAATCAACCCAAGTTCAATCCCTGGTACTCTGTAATGTTCCCTAAGCTTGCCAGGAGTGATCCCCAAGATACACAGTTAAAAAGTTGTTCATGATTGAGTTTGATCATACAATGTCCAACACCCATCCCTTCACCAGATATTTCCTGCCACCAGTTCCCCACCCCACCTGCCTCTGTGGCAGACATTTTTCTCTCTCATCTCTTGTCTGGGTGGTATGACCACACTAGGGTTTTGTTTTTTTTTATAGCCTACAAATAAGTGTGATCATTCTGTATCTCCTTTTGACTCATTTCACTCATTTGACTCATTTCACTCAGCATAATATCTATCCATGTATACACAGTTCATCACCTCATTTTCCTAACAGTTGCATAGTATTCCTCTGTGTAGATGTACAAGTACCCAAGTTTCCTTGGGTACTTGGTTGGATCCATATTCTGGCTTTTGTGCTGCAGGAAATAGTGCTGAATAAATAGTGCTACAGTGAATAGAGGAGTGCAGAATCTTTTTCTGCATTGTGTTTTGGGCTCCTAGGATATATTCCCAGGAGTAGTATTGCTGGGTCATATGGAAGTTAAAATTTCTGTTTTTTTGAGGACTGTCCATATGGTCAGGGAAAAAGAGTCTTTTTCTCCCCGTCCATTGCCAAAACTGCTAGTTATTGTTAGTTATTGTTCTTTCCGATGTGTGCCAGTCTCTGTGGTCTGAGATGATATGTCATCATTGCTTTGATTTGTATCCATCAGGTCCAGTCGTAAGCCACAGAAATGTCTTCACAGCCCATGGAGGAAGTGGGGCTAGGGTTGAAGGACTGAGGGTTGGATGTGGAGCCTTTTAACTCTATAAAAATATGGCAGTGGGATGCTTTGGGGTACTTACTGTAGGATGCCAGAGTACCAAAGGCAGGAAACAAATTGAGGTGTAGCTGTGGAGTTTGTCCAATTAGGACTGTTTCCTCTCCTCTAGGACTTTCCTCTTCTCTTCTCTCCTCTCCTCCCCTCCCCTCCCCTCCTCTCCTCTCCCCTCCTCTCCCCTCCCTCCTCTCCTTGGGTCACACCCGGCAGTGTTCAGGGATTCCTCCTGGCTCCACGCTCAGAAATTGCTCATGGCAGGCTCGGGGGACCATATGGGATGCCAGGATTCGAACCACTGACCTTCTGCCCGCAAGGCAAATGCCTTACCTCCAGGCCATCTGTCCAGCCTTTCTTCCCTTTTCTTACTGAGTCCACAGCTCATGGCACTCTCTCAGTGTCGTTTGCTTTAATTCTTTTTGCATGTGATGATGCTTCATCTAGCCTCAAGTCACTCTGTTTTATAGAATTAAGAATTCTTCAGGTGGTAGTACTGCCCTTTTGTCTTCTTGTTTGGCCTTGTATTGCTTGGTACAGTGCCCAGCACTTGCAATTACCTCAAAGAGTCACATTTTTACATTTCAATTAGGAAATTCACTTAATGCTATGCACTTACGTGTTTGTGTTTTTGATTCAAAAGCCAATGTATCAGCGGTTAAACCTTGTCAGCCAACTGCAGACAGCTATTCCTTGAAAGCCCAAGGTTTTCCTTAAGAGATACTATTTGTTCTTGTCCCCTTTTGTGGATGGTTTTGTTTTTGTTTGTTGCTGTCCAAGAGGTGCTCTTGGGAGATTGGGTCCTGATGGCTCTGAGGACTTAACCTGTCCCTCCTCCTTTAGAGGTAGAGCAGGCTTGGCCCTGGCTCCAGCTGCCCCAGGAACCAGATGAGCACAGACATCTGCATCCATGCATGGCCAGGCTCCTACTACTTAGAACCTGAGAAGCGATGGATCCCTGGAAAGCTCACACTGACTTCTCTCTCACTAAGTTTCACCGCTGATAAGACTGGAGACAACCTGGTGAACTTCCCACTCTCTAGTATCATCGAAGTCAAGAAAGAGGCTTCTCATTTTATCTTTAGCTCTCTCACCATCCTGGAGAAGAACCACACCAAGCACTGGTTCAGTGCTTTGCAGCCAAACCGGAATGTTGTCTTTAGCATCATCGAGCATTTCTGGAGAGAGCTGCTGCTGTCTCAGCCAGGAGCTGCTGCTGGGGTGGCATCTTCCCCGATGACCAAGGGGAAGGAGCTGACATACCTGGTGGCCTGTTCCCAGAAGCGACTGGAAGATGCCGCCAAAGTCCTCCACCATCAGGGGGAGCAGATAGACGGCATTGCAAGAGACCTGGATAAGATGGGCTCTGATCTGGACGTGGCAGACAGGTAGAGTAGAGCGTTGTGACCTTCATCTGACCTCAAGAAGGCTAATGTGTCACCACCAACATTCTGAAAATATGGGCAGTGCCCTACTGTGGCCAGTTCTGAGCTGGCTAATGTGGGCACACATCCCCACAGGCAGCATCTCATTCAGCCTTTGGGATGTGGGCTTATATTTACCAACATAAGATGCTGTTTTTCAACTGAGAAACGGTAAGGACTGGGGACATGGCTCAATGGTCTAGCACTTGCCTTGTGTGATACCCAAGATTGAGTTTTTAGCACCTGTGGTCCCAAAAACACTTCCCCAGAACACCGCCAATAAACTTGTGAGATTTTCCTGAATACTCATTTTAAAAGAATAATAGAGCCAGAGCATTAGTACAGCATTAAGACAGTTGGTGTTTGCCTTGCACACAGCTACTGGGTTCAATCCCCAGTGTCCCATGTGATTCCCCAAACACCACGAGGAATGATGCCTAAGTACAAAGCCAGGTAACTACCGAGCATCACCCTTCCCAAAGAAAATAACAATAAAGCCATGGCCTAGGGTTCAAGGAGATGGTTCACTCAGCTGGAGCATATACTTTACATACAGGTGGCCAAGTTAAACTCCAAGCACTGCCAGGTGACCACCCCACTCCCCCCCTCCCCCCCTCCCCCCCCAAAAAAAAACCTTTAAAATCTTGAGCTGTCAAGATTTCTTTCAAATAAAAAATAATTTTTTTAGAAATTTGTTTTGGGGCCACACCCAACCATGCTCAGGAGGCTTTCTCCTGCCTCCACACTCAGAGAACACTTATGACAGTGTTTGGTGTACTATATAGCATGCTGGGGATCGAACCTAGGTTGGCCACATACATACAAGGCAAGTGCCCTACTGCTTTATTATCCTGTAGTATCTGGTCCATAAAGGTAACTTCTGAAGCAAAAAGGATGAGTGGGTAAGGTGGCACTATTCGAATTCTGCATCGATAGCTTGACTGTGACCCCTGGGAACAGTAGGGAACTGTTCAGGAGACTGGAACATACCCTAACATTGTCGGCAGGGACTGCCACCTCCCTAGACCCTCAGGGTTGGCCACGTCCTGAATCTGGGACACCATTGATTTAGCATCTCAAGTGGGTGCTTGGGTTCAGGTATATGTCTTGGTGGTGTTAGTTCAGTATGGCAGCCACTAGATGCATTTAAGCAAGTTTAAAATTCAGTCTCAGGAGCCGGATGAGAGTATAGCACAACAGGGTGCTTGCCTCGAACGAGACAGAAAGCATAACCAGGAATGATCCGAATACTGAAGGGTATGTCCCAACCCTAAAATTCAAACAACACAGTTCCTCCTTGTATCATGTAAGGTACCCGGCAGCCATATCTACCATTGGGAAAGTCTCCATTATGACAGAGTTCTGCTGGCTATCTAAGATTAATCTTGAGTCAGAGTCAAAATTACTCAGGGTCTGGTTCAGAGCCAGCACTCAGAGAACATGGGTTCAATCCCTGGCATACCATATGGTCACCTGAGCACTGCCAGGAGTGATCCATGAGCATAGGACCAGAAGTTACTCCTTAGCTACACTGCTGGGTTTAGCTAAAAAAACAAAACATAATTAAGGTCTGAGCCTGGAGCAATAGTACAGTAGGAACAACCCTTGCCCTGTGTATGTCTAACCTAGGTTCAATGCCCGATATCCCTCTGAGCATAGTCAGGAGTAATTCCTGAATGTAGATCCAGCTATAACCCCTGAGCATCATTGGGTATGGCCACAAACAACAACAAAAATACACAAGGTCAGATGTGAGGAGAGCATTTGACTCTTATTGATCTTATTACCAACTTGCTTTCTATGTGTAGGGTAGGAAAGACCAACTTACTCTTCCTGGAACATTTTAATATTTTCCAAAGTCACTTAAGTGCTCCCTTTTTGCTTTGTGGGTGCTTGTGGGGAAAGAATCGCAAAACCACTTATTTTTAGGCTGAAGTTGGAGTTTAGTGGGTTTTTCTTTTGGGGACCAGAATGGTATCTGAATTGAATGCAGGACCTCATCCTTGCAGAGCATCTGCTCTTCCACTGAGCTTTGCATAAAACAGTTTGAGCAATGAAAGTGAACTGACCCCGGGGCCAGAGACATAGCACAGTAGTAGGGCATTTGCCTTGCAAGCGGCCAACTCAGGTTGGACCCCCTGTTCGATTCCCACCATCCCATGTGGTCCCCCAAGCCTGCCAGGATAGTGTTCTGAGCACAGAGCCAGGAGTAACCCCTGAGTGCCACTAGGTGTGAACTACCCCCAAAAAACCATAATGTGAATTGACATAATTTTCTTCGATACTGCTCTTATAGATTGCTGACAGAATTGGAATCTCCTGCTTGGTGGCCCTTCAGCTCTAAGTTCTGGAAGACACCAGAAATGAGGCCCAGAGAAGATGCCTCAACTGCAAGTTCCAAAGTTTCGGGGAAGGAAGGGTTACTGCTTCAAGTTGCTGCTATTATTTCTCAGAAAGCGGAGTCTCAGGTGAAAGCAGGAAAGTTCACCATCCTGGTTTCCGGCTTGGAAATCCATGATTGCAATTCGTTGCTAATGCACAGATTTGAACGAGGTGACGTAGATGACATTAAGGTCCATTCCCCTTACGAGATCAGCGTCCGCCAGCGGTTCATTGGGAAGCCGGACATAGCTTATCGATTGATATCTGCCAAGATGCCTCAGGTTATTCCCATCTTGGAAATGCAGTTCAGCAAGAAGATTGAGATGCTGGAAGGGGCCTCGATGCTGCAAACTGTCCAAAAGGGCGACTCGGTATGGCAAGCAGGTGAGTGGCCCTCACAGACTCCAACTCGCCAGTGTGGTACATGCTTAACCAGAGCGTCACCTCGGACAGCTGCTGTGTGGACTTCGTGGGTGACCAGAACATATTGGTGGACCCTGTGAGGATAGAGGGAGGTTTAGAAGGCATTTGTGAGAGCTGAAACAGTAGCACAGCAGGTAGAGCATTTGCCTTGCGTCTGACCAACCTGGGTTTGATCCCCGCATCCCACTTGTAGCCAGAAGTAGTCCCTGAGCACTGACAGGTGTGACCCCAAAACAAAGCAGTTGCTCTCACTTCTTCCTTACTTTACACCAGAGATTCTCTAAGTTATCGAGCCTACTTTTTCCCTTCTCCAGAAAAAAATTACTTAGTGCCCCCCTAGAAATCTACCTGCTTTAAGTGACAAACAGCACCCCTCAGTTACAGCTGAAGCAATTGTCCCCACCATGGAGTGGTACCACCCTACCACCCACTTGGAGAAAAATGGAGGAGCTGGAGAGATAGGACAGTGAGGAGAGCGCTTGCCTCCCATGTAACCATGTAACTAGATTCGCATCTGATCCCCCAAACCTACCAGGAGTAATCTCTGAACGTCACTGGTTGTGACCCCACCTCATGAAAAAAAACAAAACAAACAAACAAAAAAAACCTAGTTAGAGGGTTATCTGACACCACCCCATCTGTCCGTGGTCTCCAATACTTCCACCCTGACCCCGGGCTCCTGCATCCTAGGCATTCAATAGCAGTCTTCCTGGCCACATTGCCAGTATCTCAAAATCCCTAATTTTCCTAGCATAGGGTCTTAAACTATTTCAGTGGCAACACAGATAGACCAAATAAAAAAAATTTCAAACTATGGCAACAATATCACTCTAAAAATTGCTATAGTTGGACCCGGAGAGATAGCACAGCGGTGTTTGCCTTGCAAGCAGCCGATCCAGGACCCAAGGTGGTTGGTTCGAATCCCGGTGTCCCATAGGGTCCCCCGTGCCTGCCAGGAGCTATTTCTGAGCAGACAGCCAGGAGTAACCCCTGAGCACCGCTGGGTGTGGCCCAAAAAAAAAATTGCTATAGTTATTAAACTAGATAAGCAGGTGTCGTAGGGAAGCTGGCAGAGTAGTATTGATGGTTATGAGGACAGCATCCTCTAGGTTCTTAGAGTTTTCTCTGATCCAGTTTAGCATGCCCTGTGCAGCAAAGAATGTCATCCTGGGGAGAGGCAGGGTGCCAGTGTGCTGTGCTTGTGGTCTCAGCTGGGAGCACAAGGATGGGGAGAAGCAGGCTCTTACTTGGAGGGCCCAGTGGCAAACAGGATGCTACAAGCATACCCCACTGCAGGGTGTTTGTGAATGGACTCAACCAGATGGCGGGGAGGGAGCCTGAGAAGCAGAGACTCCTCGGGTGACTCACCGTCCATCAGGAAGGTTAAGGCTGCCACCACAGGCCAAATGGCTTTCAGGACCACTGACTTTCCATCTTCAAATTATCAAGGGCAGTTCCCCTTGCCCCCTAACTGTGGGTTCCCCACACCTGCAGAAACTTCCCCAGCGCCTGGTTAGAGGGGGCTGAATAACTGGGAACTGTCGTCTTGCCCAGTTGACACAAAGACTGCCTGTGATGGCACTAAATCAAGCACGTGCCCAGAGTGCAGAGGGTGTTCATCTCGGCAATGACTTTGGGGTGTGGGTCTGGAGAGTAACTGAGGGTGCCGCCAGAGGGTGGTGCCTCACAGCCTTAGGAAAGACTTCTGCTGGTCCTAGGACTTCTGCCACAGCCCTGCACATGTCCAGGCCACACTGAGCCATGTCTCTGTGACTGTGTCCTGCGGGGTCTAATGCACCTGTTTTGACCGAAGCTTGTAGGAACTCCAGGAAGAGGGAAGGAAGGTCCTGACTGGAATCTCTTCTAGAGCAATCCTGGTACTTCGTGTGGCCAGTAGGTGGCAGTGTTTGCTGCCTGTTGGTTTCTAGAAGAACTTTCCAGAGACCTCCCTGTTCTGCAGACTGTGGAAGGTTAAGAGCCTGAGGTGGGGTGGAGGCAGCCAGGAGGGAAACGGATACAGTCCGGCTACAGGGAAGAGCGCCACAGATTCTCTTTCAAATTACCCTTTTTGTATTTTAGGGTGGCTCCAGATTTGCAGGGAGGCCAAGGGTCCTGGTATTGCCCACGCAAGCATCCCAGCTTGTCTGAGCACCTTCTCGGCAATCACAAAGCTGTCCCTTAAGTCTTGACTTGATGTGCGTCCTCTCTGTCCTAGCCAGCCCCACTGTTCCCTGACTTGACTGGGACTCCTGTCATGTGTTGTTTGTGGTCCTTGGGAGAGTTTGGCAGGGAAGCTGGGGAGGAGCCCTAGGGCCACGTGGTGTGCTCTGTGTTACGTTTTGTTCTGCTTGGGTAGGTCTGGGGGTTGCTTCTCTCAGGGGACTCTGTGGTAGAGAGGATGGAACTGGGCCTCCTGCATGAAGAGCACGTGCTCCGGCCCACAAGCTGTCTCCCTAGTCCCCAAAGTATGTGTTTGTGGGTTTTTTTTATAAGGGTTTTTGACTTTGTTCAAGGATCCCTGCTTGCTCTTTTCCTTCTGAGGGACTTTGTCCACTGTCCTCTCACTCAACCCAGAGAAGTTAGATTTTGTTTATTCATGTTTCTGTGTCTGGGCCATACCCAACAGCGTTCCAAGGCTAACTCCTGGCTGTTCTTCTGAGGTATCACTCCTGTCACTCCTGGCAGGCTTGAGGGACTGTATGGTCCAGATGGGGGATTGGATGTGGGTCAGCCCCGTAAAACGCAGGCATCCTACCCACTTACTCTCGATCACTCAGTGTCCCCAGACTAGGGAAATTCCTGCCTAGACTTGCTTCAAGTGCTGCACCCACAGTGAAATACGAGTGCAGAGCCAGGCTCCACCGCATTTTCCACATTGTCTCCCAAGCACAGAGGCCAGTAGGTAGTTAAGGGTAAGCACAACTGGATGTGACAATAAACATCCAGGGCACTGAAGTCAGGAGTTCTGACTTGGGGACACAGGGACCTCACTGACATGTCTGTGTAGGAGCTTGGCCATAGGCATCCCTTTGAAGAGACCTGCCTAAGGCTGAAGCAGCTGAGGATCAGGTCTGTGCCCTGTCTGACCTGCACCGAGGCAAGACACTGGTGTCTGATGCACAGGAAAACCTACCAAGTCCACTCTCAGTGCTGCAGCCAGCCCTCACTTGGGGCCGCCCTCATTCCTAGAAAGTGAAATAATCTCTGAGTTCCCCTATAGCTTAAACAGTTTGTTCTTGTTTGGTTTAACTTTGATAACTAATGACTTAAGAGATCAAAAAAATTTTTTTATGCTGAACCTTCTTAAAAGGTCTTTCAAAACAGTGAAGTGACTGAAGGAACAGCTCAGCTCATCACAGAGCCCCCAAAAGTAGCCACAGCCTGTGTTTTTCCGGGTCCCTAGTGGCCTACCAGTTCACTGGGGAAATAAATCTGTATCTTAGCTTCTAAGGGTTTAGTCCAAGAAGGAAAAAAAAAATCCAGCTTTGTCTTTCTGGGTGTTTGTCTTTTGTTAAACATTCTCTTCTATGATATAGCCTCAGGTTGATCATGGGAATTGAACCTGGGCCTTGGCCCTTGTTTGCTAGTTGGGGAGACCACAGTTCAAAATGATGCTGAAAAGAATAAATGGCACAGGAGCATATCCAAGGAGTGAAAATGGATCAGAAGGGGCCGAGCGGTGGCGCTAGAGGTAAGGTGTCTGCCTTGCCAGCGCTAGCCTAGGACGGACCGCGGTTCGATCCCCCGGCGCCCCATATGGTCCCCCAAGCCAGGAGCGACTTCTGAGCGCATAGCCAGGAGTAACCCCTGAGCGTCAACGGGTGTGACCCAAAAACCAAAAAAAAAAAAAAAAAAGAAAATGGATCAGAGTATCCAGAAGGACGATCACTGATGGCAGACTGAGCGAAGTGTCTTCCTTCAGGTGGGGCTCGAAGGCCAGTCCAGGGGGGACAAACATGACAGGTTGAGGAATGCAGCTAAGAAGTTCGTGATCTTGCAAGCCTATAGGACCACCTGGATGGATGGAAGGAAGGAAGCTCTTTTTTGCTCAGGGCTCACTCGGGATCACTCCTGGCAGGTCTTGGGGAACCAACCATGTGGGGTCCCGGGAAGTGTTGTACCTGCTGTACTGCCCTGACCCTTTGATTTGTGTTTTAGTAAGTCTTCGGGCATTTCATAGATAAAGACCCACCCTTCCAAGCATTGGTCACAGAACAGCCCTGTAGACTTTTGGAGGGAGAGCTCATCTGGACTAGAAGGCTGACGAGGGCAGTTTTGTCCCAGGCTCAAGGCAGCAGGTGTTCAGAATAGCCATCTCCACACCCAAATTATTCCCTGTAAAAACACTTTTCTGGCATGAAGTATCAAAATGGTTTTAGACACACTCTTGGGCAGGTTGTGCGAGTTTCTGCACTGTTGGTGCATTCCAGGTGGTGACGCTACTGTCTGACCTTCCATTCCAGCACCTGGGCTGATGTGCTGCGCCATGCCTGGGCAGCCAACCTCAGAGAACCAGGAAGGTGCCCTGCAGGCCAGTGCGCTGCTGATCTCCGAGGGGGACACGCAGGAGCTGAGGCAGGTAACTTATGTTCCAGAAATTCAGCCGAAATTCTGCTGCGAGCAGCTTGTTTATCTTCGTTCCTTGCAGCAGGCTCTCCACTAAGTCTGTGCTTGCCTCACCTGCAGGGATCTGGCAGGGGTTCCGCCCCATTCTCTGCTTCTGACTGGGCAGAGAGGATGGGCTCTCCCCTTTTAGTCCCTGGACTTTATCACATCCTGACCACATGTTTGTACCAGTGCAGTCTCTGGTATGTGTGCTTGGGTCTGTGTGTGTGTGCTTTTGTGTCCAGGGTACATGGTACTTATGCCATGTAGACACAAGAGCACTCATTGTCTGGATATGTGTACACACATTATGGCCACAGTGTGTGTGTAAGTGTGTGTGGTATGTGAGTCCATATTACACTTATTTGCATGCGTATGTGCTCTCATTTGTAGGCAGAGCTGTGCCACTTCTAGATCTTCTATGTTACTTAACACTGGACTCCTGATGAGGGTTATTGCAGACTTATGGCCAGGAATCTGAGCTCTAAATACCATTTGCTAGATACATTTTTTTTAAGTCGTCTTCCTCTCAAAAGTACAATGTGGGGCAGGCCAGAGAGCGCTGGGTAGCCTGTGTGGAAGGTAACCTGCAGAGACCTACCTGTTAGTGCTCCAGCCCCTGGAGATGTTTATTGAGTGCGTAAGACTGCAGATCTTTTCAATTTGGAGGTTAAAATGCGAGCTGAGGGGGCCGGAGAGATAGCACAGCGATAGAGCATTTGCCTTGCACGCAGATGATCTAGGACAGATAGTGGGTTTGAATCCCAACATCCCATCTGGTTCCCACCTACCCCACCTCCGTGCCTGCTAGGAGTGATTTCTCAGCACAGAGCCAGGAGTAACTCATGAGCACTACCCAGTATGACCCAAAACAAAACAAATGCGAACTTACTCTTTTCCCTGAAAGCATACACTAGGGTTATAGGATAGACACCCAGAGGGCCCCAATATTTGTGTTAGCTGTGTGTTTTGTTTTGGGGCCATACACAGCAATGCTGAAGGAGGCACTGCAGGCGACATTCAGGAGACCATATAGCACTGGGGCTGAAGTCTGGAGCTGGAGAGACAGCACAGGGATTAAGGTGCTTGTCTTATACACGTGATTCTGCACACACTGCCAGGGCTGCCTGAGTGAGCCCCCCACCCCCCCCATCCCTCTCATGTGCTGACTGAAAGGAGTGGGGAATGCACCCCCCTGCTCACAGCAGGTGCTCCAGCCAGCCTTTCATGCCATCTTCCAGTCTCAGGCTTGATTTTGTAACGAGAAATGTGGTATTTCACCTCCTGATTCTGCTGCAGTCACGAATTTTTCGGGAGGGCCCGTCTGAGCCATACTGGGCGGGCGAGGCTTGCGTGAGTAAGAGTCAGCAGCCACCCTCCCGAGAGCACGTGTGACCGTGAGCCCTGTGGTGGTCATGCGCTGGACACGGAGGAGGAAGATGGGTGCAGGGAGACCCCTGTTCCTCGAGATGGTCTCTTTGAATAGAGCACATGTTTCCGATTTAGGCAAGAATTCTTAGCTGTGTAGCTCTAGCTAAAGCACAAGTAGGAATGAGTTAAATTTCTAGGGAAAACAAAAATGCAAGAAAATCCCCTCTATTCGGCTGTGGTTTTTGTTGCAAATGCTATTAAAGTCATTATGTGGAAATGTGTCTTCGTGATTTAAAGTGCAGTTGGGAGTGCTGAGAGAGAAGGTTCACTGTGATTTCACCAGGGAACAGCCATGCTCGGCAGTGCGCCAGGCCCCAGCCATGTGGCTGCACTTAGGTCCCGTCTGCTGCCGCCTAACTGTGGCCTCCACCATCCGCCTGTGGGAGGGCTCGTGGTGGAGGGCTGGAAGGACTGGACTGGCGGCGGTGGTTTTGGCAGAAGCCCCCGACTCGTCTCTAATGTCTGCTGTGCTGGGCTTTTCCTGTCATGGAACTGCTGTGTGAGTCTGTGATGACCACGTACTTGACCCGGGAACGGGAACTGATAAAGCCCAAGTGTCACTTGGCCCTTTCCTAAGTGTTTCTGCATTTCCATTCTTTTTCTTGTAAAGTTCCTGAAGACTTTCTTCATCTTGATTTGCCCAGTGAGTTCTGTGTTTGGCGAGTCTTCTTCTTGCATCCCTTGACCCAGTAAAGAGCCAGAGGCAAGCCCAGCACGACCTCATCTTTTTTTTTCAGATGCAGGCCAGGCCCAGTTGTGGGATGTTTCTGAGCTCTGCCAGGTGCTTCTCATGCCTAGTGTCCATGGACTTGGGTGAAGAGTTATAGACCTATTTTCAACTTTCTTTTTGGTGACTTTAGGACATGTTGTCTGCCTTCTGTGTGTATAGACATGAGTAGACTGGTTCAGTGCGCTCACAGGCTATTACCGGAAACTTGTCCTATTGTAACCCTTTTACCTAATAATACCCTTTTACCTAAGCTTTTTTTGGAGATGTTAATCCCACCTAGATGATCAGGTCCGCCCACACCTGGGATGGGGTGGGCTGTTTTAAATAAAGAATAAAATAGTCTGGTAAAAGGGAGAGGGGAGAATCAGCAAAAGGGGAGAGAGGGGGCCAGCAAAAAGCTTAGCAGAGAAAACACTTGTGAGGAAAAGCATATGGCAGACAGGGCCATGGAATAAAAGCAAGCTGACTCCAATGAAACTGTAATTGACTACTTGTGAATTATTTCTCCACCGTTACCTTGGCCAAAGGGGCTAGAAACATGGTGTCTGGAGCAGCCTCATCCAACACGTAGATCTCTTTATATTTTATATTTTTATTTAGATTTTTCTAATATGTTTAAGTACCATAGTTACATACATGTTCATAATTGAGTTTCAGTCATAAAATATACACACCCCCATATTTTATATTTTTAATCAGCCGGCTATGTAATAGACTGTGAGCGCATTGAACAGCATTGAACAGCCGGGTATGCCCCCCCAAAAGTGAGGGAGATAACTCAAAGGGCTACAGGACACGTGCTGTACACAGAAGCTTTGGGTTTGATCCCCAGCACCACCTGGTTCCCCAAAACCTATATCTAGCCCCAAAATACAACAAGAGATATACAGAAGAAGAAATAATTAATAGTTTTTATTCCTTTTGCTTTTTTTTTGTTATGATTTGGAAATTAGGTTATTTCACCTCTCTTCTCCCTGATACATTAACCTTGTCTTATTTCACTGGCCTCCTCCCCAAAGCAGGAAGAATAATCTGTATTCTTTTTAATCTAAGAAAAGAAGATGCAGTAATCATTCTTCAGCCCAAAAATAAATATCTGGATGAATGAATACTGTACCCCAAGCTTCAATATTTTCATTGTCCAGGTGACAAAATTGGAGCTCCTTTTGCTGGGAGAACTGTTTGTATGGACATGTCATGTCCATTGACCCAAGTTCTTCCAAAATGCTGTGTTAGGCCCTGGAGCAGGCAAGGGCAGGCAGTGCAGGCTGGGGTCGCCTGCTCTATATAATGTTTCTGCTGGAGAGGACAGCATAGAAGATGGGGACAGGGCTAGAGCCAGGCCATACTGACTCATCAGGCCAGGCTCTGGCCGTCTGTGCTTTCTCCTGTTGACTGTGGAATCATTTAAGATCACTAGATGGGAATGATGGGATGATTTCAGATTGTTCGTACCCTCACTTCAAGGCCCCTTATTCTGTGTTTTCTTCTGAGTCTTCCCAGCCACTCATTGCATTTGTTCATTATGACATAGTTAAGCCATGTTTTCCAGAGTGGGAAACATTTTTATAATGCCGACTTGGACACCAGACTGGATGTTACCAATACGCTGGGTTTCTTATTCCACTGTGTTACTTTAGATAAATTTTATGCCATAAGAAAAGGCTGTGTAAGTGGGAACAGTGCCTAGTAATGATGTCTGGTAGCCAGGCAGGCAGCATTTTTAGAATGGGACGCATGTTCGAGGCTGCACTCCTGAGTAGGAGCTGGGGATCACAGCCTGACCCTGACCCTGTGAGCTCTACAGTCCTGGAGGGATTGTTCCCCGATGTGCAAAAAAAGGAAGACCCTACCCTGGGGTTACATGAACGCTCAGGCCAGAAACTACAGAAATGAAAGCAAGCAGAGTTAATAGGAAACATGCTCTGCTTGTCACTTCTCAATCACTGCTGATGGCTGGGACTATTCTGACAGTCAGGAGCCCACTGTGCCCCACCCCACTTACTGACACCTTGATATGAAGCCAGCCTATCCTTAGTAAACAAGCCCTGGGCTGTCTGCCTCTGTCTGTTGAGATGGGGACCCATGAAGGCCTGTGACCAATGTTATAACCATGGTGACTTGATTGCTCTAAGAGACCTATTGAACATTGCCGTATTTTCTTCTATTTATTTTTTGTTTGTTTTTTGGGCTACACCCGGCAGTGCTCAGGGGTTACTCCTGGCTATCTGCTCAAAAATAGCTCCTGGCAGGCATGGGGGAATATGTGGGACGCTGGGATTCGAACCAACCACCTTAGGTCCTGGATCGGCTGCTTGCAAGGCAAACACCGCTGTGCTATCTCTCCGGCCCCTCTATTTTTATTTGGGACCAAACCCTATGCTATTCAGGACTTACTCCTGGCTCTTCACTCAGTAATTACTCTGGAGGTGCTTGGGGAACCATATGTATACTGGTGATCCAACTCAGGTTGGCCATGTTTAAGACAAGTTTACCTCCTGTCTCTTAGGCTCCATCACCGTTTTTGTTTGTTTGGTTGACTGGCTGGTTGGTTACTCAAAAGTGCTCAGGATTTGCTCCTGTCTCTGTGTTCCATGACCACTCCTGGTGGGCTCGGGACCATATGAGACACCTGGGAATCTATTCAGTGGCATTCAGAGCAAGTGTACCTTCACTCCGGAACCTATAATCACCCCAATTTTTTTATTTTTTAATTTTTTTTTGGTGATGAAAAGGGCACGCCCAGCAATGCTCAGGAATTATTCCTAACTCTGCGCTCAGATATCAATTCTAGGGGTTCTGAGGACCACATGGGAAACCGGGGTTCAAACCCAGCCACATGCAAAGCAAGCTCCTCCCTGTTTAGCTCCATTCCCCATTGCCACTATTTCTACATGTTCTCCATCACCCCAGACAGAAGCTCTGCTCCATGTTCCATCTCTCCATAGCCCTGGAAACCTCTGATCTTACGTTTCTGAATCTCACATAAATGTCATCACATATGCGTGCGGTGGCCAAGTCAGCACTTCCCTCCTGTTTACAGTGGACCTTCATGTGGGTTTTGTTTATTCATCCATCTGCTGCCATCAACACTTGGGTCATTTCTGCCTTGAAGTCACTGTGAATAGGGCTGCTATGTATATTCACAGCACTGTCTGTGGCCCTGCTTTGTTTTCCCTTGGGATGACACCATCAAATGAAACTGTTTGGTCCCAGGACAACTTTTCACGTTAGCCAGACTGACACATGACACATGGCTGTACCATTTGACACTCCCACCACCATGCTTGGGGATCTGAATCTTTAATCCGAGTCATCCAGGCTGGCGTGAAGTGGCATCTTTGTGGTTTTGATCACCACGTTCCTTCCAGGGAATTACGTGAAGCATCTTTTCTTAGGTTTACTGGCCTTTCATATGTCTTTAAAGACTTGATATTCAAATTCCTTTTACACTTATTAATAGAATGACTCAAAGTCAGGGGTGCGACCCGGGTTAGTGTAAGAAGTACCCAATGTGTCACACTGTCATCTCTTTGCTCCCCCTTTCCAGACTTAAAAGTTCGTGCCACATGCTGTCCTGGAAAGCAGCCACATGCACTTGAGAAAGCTGCGTGTTCTGCTGCTCTGGAAATGTTCTGTCTTAGGCCCTGTTGGAACTCGACATTTAAGACCAACCTCCTATCAGTTAAGGAGTTCCCTCATAGGGATGAATCTGTGCTGTGTGCACAGGATCGACTTCTGCCATTGGTCTGAAAACGGGTGGGTTTCCATTTTTCACGTCCTCTCTAGATCATGTCTCCATTATCCTATTCTCATTTACTTTTTGTTTTTTTGGGGGGCCACACCTGACAGTGCTCAGGATTTATTCCCAGCTCTGTGCTCATAGATCACTCCTGACAGTGCTCAGAGGACCATACAGGGTATCGGGAATCAAAACTTGATCAGCTGTGTGCATAGCAAGATCCCGCCCCACTGTCCTAGCACTCCAGTCCCTTTCACATTTGCCTTTTCAAACAGAAACACTGGCAGTTCGGGGTTCTCTGAGACATTCAGTTTTACAGGTTGTTAAGTGTGGCGTGATGTTGGGGCCCCTAAGCAACACTCTGGTGGCCTAGTCTGTGGAGTGACAGCTGCTGGGGCAGAGTGACAGGTGGCCAGTAAGTATGTCTGTAACAGTTACCCTGTGCATCTTCACACAGCGCTGCTACTCTTGTGCTTCACTGGTTAGAGAGCAAACTGTTCTAGACTGTGAAAGAAGCAAAGGCCTACTCTGGGAGCAAGCTCCCATCACTCAGCAAATCCACTGGTTTCACATTCCAGTGTGTTCCCACCAAGGCACAGACCTCGATGTATAAGATCAACCGCCTCTCAACAAAGCACTTCCCTTAGGATGGTCTGTGCCTCCAGCCACAGGCTGTCGTGGCTGGGCTCAGATCTGCCACTGTATTTGATGGCCCTCTGACTGCGTTCCCAGCACACTGCACTCTGAAGGGGCTGCAGAGTCTGTAGGGACCTTCGTAGGAGAGAAACCTATGCCCAACCCTGCTACCCAGAGTGAAGGGGCCTCGAGGAATGGTACAGAGGGGTCAGGGGAAGAGACAGGATGGTCTGAGAGAGCGGTCCAGAATGTTCTTTATGGCCTCCAGAGCTCTGGCTGTGCTGGTAGACAGGATCTTCCTCTACTCTCTCTACTGCATATTAATGGCCCTGCTGGTATAACTCTTTAGAGTTGCAGACAGTTTGATTTATCCTAGGTCTGCTCTTAAATGGTTGCTAATTTCTCATTGCAAGAAAGCTCACAGTTTTTCAGTGAGTCACCTTAATGACAAGATCAGAGCAGACAGTCTAGCTTAACTAAACTTAACTCTAGAGATTTAAAGTTAATGTGGTAATGCTCGAAGTCCTGGAGTTTGATCCAAAGGCAGTCTGAAAAGGTACTTTTTCCAGGCTGAGAATGTAGGTGGCAACTCACATACTTCAGACATCCTGAAAGCCTCTAAGTCCTGGCCTTATGCATGGCTTACTCTTTCCCCTTTTTGCAAGCCATAGAGAAACTCTCCCAACTGCCTCGGGACCCTGGAGACTCAGCTCACAGCAGAGTCGGGTACCCTGACAGCTGGGATGAGGCCCATCTCTGTAAACACATTCAGTTCTGCTAAGTAGACCCATTCTACTTTGTGGTGCTGTTTTCCTATCATTTATATGTTGTCTTAATAGAAAGGCGACACAGGGAATGTAATTAGAAGTAGAAGTGTCTCTTGATCTCTCGTCTCTTCTTCTCCTTCTGTAACCTAGAGCATTTGCAGGGACAGAGACCATACTATATGACTCGAACAGACTCTGCTTTCCCTTCTTGAGAGGGGAGGAAGGGGCATATGGTGCATCTGGCAGCCACTTTGTGGTTACCTCTGCTGGCTGCTAGGTATTAATGAGTGGCCTCAGCACCTCCTTGTGTGGGCCACCCGAGTGACGGCCTTTCAGAGTATGTCCTAGAGACACTAACACAGCATGCCTTCTCTTTGTGTAGCTCCTTGGCACTTATCCACATTTCTTCCTCCCAGAACTCGGAGCACTGTGATTTCTGTAGGTGCAGATGTGGTTAGGAAGATGGCCGACTGCTGGATTTACTTCAACTGAAACTGGGACATGGGGAAGAGTCTGTGCTGAGCCTGGTCTTTGACTCAGCCCAGCAAACGCTCATCTGAGATGCTGGTTGGTATTTCAGCGCCTGGCAGCACTGGATGTCGATGACTAGACAGCGTGTCATCTTGGGCCACAGAAATGACAACTGTGTTTTAAAGTTTGGCCAGACTTTACAGTCTCCGTTCTTTCCATCTTGTGTTATATGGGATGTACACGATGCTGTTTGATTACTCCAGTCCCTTGACGGAAAAAGACACTGGACTCGGATATTTTGGAGGTACTCCTAGGCTAAAGATCTGCTCGGTACAGTCTTCACAGACTTACAAGCCGTACCATCTCTTATATTATTGCAGTATTCCAATTAACAGGTCTCAATAGGCTCATGCAGTGAATGTGATCTTGAAGGCCATTGTCTCCATAGACTTTTCTCCAAGTCAGAACAATCAGCAAGTTCAACTGGGATCAATTTTTGTTTCGACGAGTAGTCTCCAACCTTTTTACTCCGAGAAACTGTAGCTGAAAGTTACTGGTTTAGCGTGTAACTCAGTAAGGTGCTCAAACGTGGTAAGCACAACAGCTGTCTTGGTCACAAAAGAAACTGCATTGTCTCCATAGGCATTCTTGGAGGAGACCACCCTTTCACTGTGGACAGGAGCAGCAGCTAAGTTCAGATGGAAGTAGCAGGCACACGGACTCTGTCACAGAAAGTGATCTCTAGTGGACTATAGTGTCTTAAATATCAACCTAATGCTTGTTAAAAAAGAACACTTTCGTTGATTTGGTTATAATACAGTGGAAATGATGCTTCTCACTGTCCCCTTTCTAAAGTGTGCATGTTCGAAAAAGCAAGAGGACACCGTCGCTCTGAACACTCGTCATCTTGCCCTGGGTGCTCATGCTACAGGCACCAGCACAGACCTAGGGCTAGGGCTAGGGCTGGGCAGCACCAGGCGCTTTCCAGGAAGGGCCTTTGGCTGTTTTTTTAAAGGAACATGTGATATCTCTCAGGGTCTGGCTGAGGTAGCCTATGAATCACTCATTGTACCATAACATGGTCATCCAAACAATGGTAGCTGGGCCCACCAGAAGCTGATCATGAATGCACAGGGATTTCTCAGGCTCATCCGAGACATGCTCGATTTGAAGAGTAACAGGACAAGTCAAGGCACACTTTAGGAAAACTACAGGATGGGGAAAAGAGAGGGAGAGAGAGAGAGACAGGACAAGTTAGGGCACACTTTAGGAAAGCTATGGAATGAGAGAGAGAGAGAGAGAGAGAGAGAGAGAGAGTATGTGTTTTTCTACAAGTGTGTCTACATACACTTGAACCTCTAAAGGGAGGAAGATAGAAGAAAAAGTACCGAGAGAAAGAGAGAGGAGAGAAGAAAAGCAATTGTGTGTGAAAGAGAGAGATAAGAGTGTGTGTTTTCACTTGGACCTCTAAAGGGAGGAAGATAGAAGAAAAATATGGGACAGGTATCCATTTGATTTTGAGTATCGACAATTCATGAGCTTTTCTAAGACATGGATATTGTTCCTCTCAGGATGGAACACAACAGTCAGTGATGCACTCTGGGTGCAAGGTGGCCGCCCTGGGGAAATCATGCCATGCAAATGGCAGCTGCTGGCACAGTAGATCCAGGTGCTCCCAAGAGGCAGCTGGGGCAGAAGCAAGTGTGACCCTGTTGTGAAGAGACTGAGAAAAAAGAGAGAACTGCAGGCTTTCTTGCAGGCTGCCCAGCACAGGGGAGCCACCTCACCTCTGTTCAGGTCTGAATGTTTGACAAACAGGAACTTTGACAGGATGTCGTTAGGTGAACTCCTGACAGAATGAGCTACTTCTTTTTTCCTTTTAATCATACTAAAGCTGGAGGTGAGTTAGGAAGAAATAGGTGGGTCAGGCAAAATGGCCAGAAGAACCTGCCTAACATGGTGGTGAGCTGTGAATATTTTTTTTTCATGCTTCTCTGGACACCAGCCATATGAGATCATAGGAATAAGAGATGGAAGAGACCTACTGTATGAGGTCATTCCAGCCCATCCCCTCCAAAGCTGACTGACCCCACAGTATAGTTTCCAGAGCTCCGTCCAGTGATTTAAGTGACTCAGCTGATGGAGTTTCCACCAGCTCCCAGAGGGTGCAACTAGGCAGTGTCTGAGACTGAGCTCAAATTTGTTCCTCTGTGTCCGGATGAAGATCATAGAGACCATCTGTGTCTGAACCTCTTCTGTTGACTTGTGTGTGACTGCTCACCAACGCCTCTGCTCCCTTCTTCCGTGTCCTTCCACAAAGTGGTGCAGAGCTTGGCTGCTTCAGACCACAGTTCTAAGACTTGGCGGCAGCCACCTCACGAAGCATTTCATGGTTTTCACAGCTTGTTCACATCGGTGACCTCATTTAAGCCTCACCACTCCTGGGAAGGAGTTGGCCTTGTCCTCCTGCCCGCCTTTCAGCTATCACGGCCTCTACCGGATACTTGTTAACAGGGCAAAGCCACTCAGATGCAGCATGTGCAGTCCAGAGATGTCTACAGACGTCCGTTGGACACCCTATCTGTTCCCCACTGTGACGGAGGCCTTGGTTGGAGATGGGATACACTAAACCATTAGGAGTTGGGAAATAGGTCCTCTGAGTTTTCCACCTGAGAGATCAGATACTGCGTCTCCATTTCTTGACCAGTAATCTGAAGCTTGCCCACAAAGAGTTTGAACAAAGCATTTGTTCAAGAGGTTGCTCATTTTAGTCATCCCTTGTTATCAGTTTAAAGGTGCTAAAATTTTAAGCACAGGCTCAATAAGTATGTAAAGTCACATTTCATAATTCAGAAATTCAGGTGCTCTTATTGATTCACAAGACTAGAGGAAGTCATCTTCCCAGCAGAAAAATGGCCTGACTCTTCCATGAAGCTCCAAAGGAATATAATGGCTCATAGTGGCCACTCATACTTCACACACAGTCCAGTCCTGGCTGTAACTCTGTCACAGTCTCAGAAATCAGAAAGGGGTTGGGACAGATTAGATTCCCTTTTCTGAATGCACTGCAGCAGCCCTGCGACACCCCCAACAGTACACCATCAAACAGAAACGGCTCAGATTCATGACACCGCACCTCAATATTTTATAGTAATGTCAGCCCAGTAGTATCACAGGTAATCTGATGGGAAAGTTCCATAATAAGCTACCAAGCTCAGTGAGCCTAAACAGTAACACAGAAGGCTCAACTGGCACCAACCATAGCCCACTAAATCTTTAGTGGTTTTAGCGACACCGCCGAGAAATTTAACAATCGTTTAAAACTGACCTTTGTTGACTTGAGTTTCAATCAACAAAATCCATTTGCCTTTGTGTTGTATTGTGTTGTAGCAAGTAATAGAAAGTAAAATTGTTTGCTTTCATGGTGAGTGGGAAACGGAACACTAGTGGTTGGACTGGTGTTTGAACATTTAATGCTAAATGACCATATCGTGATCAATTTGGTAAATCACGTTGATAAAATAAAAATTGAAAGAAGAAAAGAAACTATATGAAGTATAATGTAAGTCACAGAAATGAGGTTGGGGACCACCATGCTGCCAAACAGTTTCTGATTTTATATTAAATATATCAGACACATAGACAAGAAAGGTCTTTGAGAGAGTACATTGGGAAGGGCGTTTGTCTTGCAGGTGGCCAACCCAAGCTCAATTCCCAGCACTGCATATGGTACAGTGCTAAGCCCCACCACGAATGAACCCTGAGCACAGAGCTATCAGTAAGCCCAGACACTGCCAGGTTCAGCCCCAAAACATAATTATGTATGTAGTTTGCTACTGGAGCATATATGGTAAAAAGGGAAATTGTTGTAATGGCCAGCAGCTGAGTGGTGGACTCCAGGCCTCAGTTCTGCCACAACCTTGGCACCCTTCCCAGCTCAAATCTCCCCATGAGTCCAGGAGATCACCTCATTTCTGCCCCTCTACCTTCCTGGAATTAGAGCAGGGACATCCAAGGACACCTATGATCCTCAGAAGGTTCCCTCCTCTGTACCGACTCCCAGAAGCCTTGAAGTTCCTCTGTCAGTCGTGTTATGAAAATGGCCAGAGGAAATGCATGTTTTTGAGACTTAAACAAAAGACAGGTTTTCTGTTTCTTGTGCTTCTCCTGCAGATTCTCCAAAAGCTGAAAGGTCTTGCCTTGGATACTGAGACAGAGCTGGAGAGACAGGAAGAGGCCTTGGACGGCATCACCTCAGCCGTGGACCACACAATTTTAACCATTGACAAGGATAATCGTCGCATGAGAAAACTGACCTAGAAGGACAAGAAAGCCGGGAGGTGACTACTGAAAACACAATCACTTCTCTGAGCATGTCCTTCCCAACTTCTGCATGCTTCCCAAAAAAGAGCCAGAAAGGGACTCCAGGGGGCTTGATTGCGGTTACAACCCGAGAGATCCCTGAAGAGACTTACATGGTCATCAGGTAGGGCTCTGCCTGCAGACAGTTGAGTAGGACAAGTCAGGGCACACACAGGGCAGTGCCCTGCAGCCGCCCTCAGCAGCACTGTCATAGCCAACAGTACCAGCTCTTTGTTCTATTGCCACCAAGGTAAAAAGACAAGTTCTGTCATCAGGGAAGAAATCCATCAGTTTCTAGCTCAGGATCTTGCAGTTCAGTTCTGAGCCTGCCTTCTCCATGGCTGGGTGCATCCCTTTTCCTAGAATTTGTTCCTCCCTTGGTTTGGAGGACCGGCCCGTCCTCAGAGCTTCGTATGTCCATCCTAGTCCTACAAATAAACACCTGAAACATTCTCTCCTTTCCTGGTTCTCACATACAAATAGTAAGTCTTGTGCCTATTTCAAAGATTTTCTTTGCATACAGGGCCCCAAGTTCCATCCATAGCACTGCACAGTCTCCTGACAACTACCAAACAGGGCCCCCAAAACAATATAAAGAAAGGACTTTTGGAGGTCAGAGCAATAGTACAGCAGGTAAGGCTTTTGCCTTGCTCACAGCAAGCCCAGATTTGGTCCTCAGCATCCCATATGGTTCCCTGAACCCCGTAGGAATGATCCCTTAGTACAGAGCCAAGAGTCACCCCAGAGTGCCACCAGGTATTCCTCAAACCCGAGAAAGAGGAATTTTGTTCCTTGTCCAGTTTCTACCCAGAAAAAGACTAGTTTTCAAATATTCTGAAGGTGGGGCCAGAGAGATAGCATGGAGGTAGGGCATTTGCCTTGCATGCAGAAGGAAGGTGGTTCAAATCCTGGCATCCCATATGGTCCCGCGAGCCTGCCAGGAGCGATTTCTGAGCGTAGAGCCAGAAGTAACCCCTGAGCACTGTCAGGAGTGACCCAAAAGCAACAACAACAAATTCTGAAGGCAGCGTTAGAGCTGCTTCTAACTTGGTTCTGGTGTCTAGGCTAGCAGCCTCTGGGACGGGGCAGGGGCTGTCTAGAGGGAAGGGAGAGGTCAATACCCTCACTCCACATCTAGACTGGTGTGAGTCTGAAGATCTGAGTGTTTTTCCTCCAGTCTGCCATGCACTAGCTCTGCTGGGAGAGAGCTGCCTCCTCCATTTACTCTTAGTCCCTGTGTTTCTCACTATGCGCACTGAGTGCAATGACAAGGGACAGAGTTCACAAAACAGACAGGATTTGTTCTCTCACAGTTCTGGGGGCAAAGGATCTGAGATCAGGAAAGGGCCCAGCTCCCTTCAGGGGCAAGAGGGGGCTGGAGCTATAGCAGAGCAGAAAAGGGCTTTTGCCTTGCGCGTGGTCGACCGGGTTTGATCCCCAGCATCCCATATGGTCCCCCAAACCTACAGGAGTGATTTCTGAGTACAGAGCCAGGAATAGCCACTGAGCACTGTTGGGTGTGGCCAAAAAGAAAAAAAGAAAGACAGGCCTGAGATCAAAACAGGACCCAGCTGAGACAGGCCTAAGATTTCTATTTTTCACTGAGTATCATCACACAATATTCTCTCCCCCCACCAAAAATCATTTGTCCTGTAACCTGTGACACCCAAGGGTGGTTTCTGTCATCCTGTAACGGCTGAGGACAGTCTGACATCCAAAGATGGTTTCTGTCATCCAGTGACAAGCAAGGACAGTCTCTTGTCACCCTGCAACCTGCGTCAGCCAAGGAGTCTCTGGCCAGGAGCTCGCATGGCCTGTGCTTCTCAGTTTCACATGATCCAGAAAGCTGGCAAATGACAACCCATGAACAGTGCAGGTCTGATTATGACACTGAGCTGCCGAGTCACTAGGACAAAGGCTCCTGTGCTGTGAGAGGCAGGCATCAGCTGTGTCTCTTCTCTCCAAAGACACGGTAGAATTGGCCGGCAGAAACTGTTTGAAGTTCTGGGACCACATAGTCGCCAACGCTATTTCCATGAAGACAGCCTGGATGTTTGAGCAAGTGAGCATGTTCTGTTCCAATAAAATCTATGAAATTAGAATTCCAAATGTGCACAAGCTCTTCTTCATTTAGAACTTCTACAGTGACTTAAAAACTACAAGCCCTAGGGCCAGAGAGATATAGCATGGAGATAAGGTTTGCCTTCCATGCAGAAGAACAGTGGTTTGAATCCCGGCATCCCATATGGTCCCCCGAGCCTGCTGGGGGCAATTTCTGAGCATAGAGCCAGAAGTGGCCCCTGAGAGCTGCCGGGTGTGACCCAAAAACCAAAAACAAAACAAACTACAAGCCCTGGAGTAAAGAGGTGGATTGGTGGGGGAAGGAAGGGTTGGCTTTCCAATAGTCCCGATGTCCAGCAGGGCATGTCCCTGGAGGTGTTGGCCACCTTTTGCAGGGCTTCCCTGGAAGACAACTCACCTATTTCCCTGTATTTCCTACAGGAAACCCAGACAGCTGTCTCTCTTCAGGTTGAAGGTCTGGGAAGAAATTTGCCATGGGGTGCTGTGGGCTGATCCCACAAGTAACTTCTTGAGGCTAGAAATCAGCAACCCAGAAATTTTGAAGGCACAGAAAACAGAAGGCCATGAGTCCTTAGGACTTCTCGGCCTGGGGACGGCTCAGTGGCAGAGTGCCTTATCCCAGCACTGTTGGTGTGAGCCCCAGAACTACACAAGTACAACCCCCTGGCAGCCCACAGCCAAGAATGTGACATTGCGATGCTGACAATGACGGAAGGGAAAAATCTAAAGCCAATCTGTTTCAACTTTATTTTTTTCTTTTTTTTTAAAAAAGTATTTTCAAACACCACAAAGAGGGCCACGCCAGGAGTAGGGTAGAGAACCCGGACTGGTGTGGGTCTGATGAAATCCCTGTGGGAAGAATTCTAGACACGAACACCAGCTCCCCAGGATGGCAGTTGTGGGGTTCCACCCTCGCCCGGGGACCCTCTATCCTTTCTGCTGCCAATTCATTGTTAGCCGTGGGTTTGAGGAAAGCTTAAAAGACATGCAAATCATAGTCATCGCTCACATTTGCAACTGATTCCCACATCCACATAATTTTTCAAGCTTTTGGCCCCAATCTGGAAACTTGGCACTGTAGGAAGTTTGTAGAGAGGTAATTTTCCCTGATTCATTTTGAAAGTGAAAAGCCACAGGGCTGGTCCTACAGCTTGTCTGAAGGCAAGGGTGGTCCTGCTTCCCCAAAGGATCCTCCGTCTGGCCTCTCAGCTTCCTCAGGAGAAGCAGGCAGCAGCATGGGGAAGGCATTCTCTCACAGACACCGGGGCCCCTTGCCAGCCTGGGCTATAGGGTCGGAGCAAAGGGCGTGGTGCCAGGGCCCCTGCATGTGGGTCTGCGCATGTGAGACTCAGCTGAGGCCGCCCGTCCCCTCGTGCCAAGCTGCAGTCTGGGGTTATTCTTCGCAGATTCTGGCACCTTCTCCCACAAAGCCTGAGGCAGCACCCGTTCCTTGAAGCACTTGGGATTTGCATGTCTCCTGTCCAGTCCAATTTTTTCCCTTGCCCTGTGCAGAAGTATAAACTGAGGCTAACCCCGCAGTGATCTAGGGCGCATTCACATTGCCTCACTCTGTGGAGATGTTTAAGCTCAGGGAAACTGCTCAGGGAACTCCTGGGGCTCACTCACATTCCCTCCCTTGCTTGCGGCCTCTCCATTTTCACACCTTCAGCTGAGGTCAAATCCTAATATTATGGCTTGTAAACTCCCTGCAGGGAAAAAGCTCTGCTATAAATGGGGCTCCAGAGATGAAGTCAGACCCCCAGACGCACTATCGTTCAGCTGCCCCAAAGGGCCTCTGCAGAGCTCACTTTGCTCCTCAAGTGGTCCCTGGGCCATTCTCACCAGCAGGGAGCCCGCTGCATCTGGCAGGCTTTTCCCCTCTGCAGATGTGCAGACAAGGTGGCAGGTGCCCTTTGCACAGGCTCCATATCTCTAACTCTGTCCCTGCCTGATCCTGTAGGCTCCCTCCTTCAGAGAGGGGAAGCAGCTAGAATCTATCTATCTGGAAGCTGATCCAGAGTTATTTTCTCTCAAAGCATTCAGTGAGCAGACAAGCCTTTCGTCTGTAGGCCACACCTGGCAGTGCTGCGGGCAATACTCCTAGCTCTGTGCTCAGGGGACTATGCATAATTCCAGGCTTCTCGCAGCAGGGTATGCACTCCAACCCTTTGAGCCATCTCATTCCCTATCAACAAAAGTGTCCTAGAATCAGAATGGGCTTAGTGGCCAGGGCCTATTCGGGACATGGGCACAGGGGTCTAGCAGGTCCTTAAAATTCTTCGTTTGAAGGCTCCTTAAGAATTCGCTACACAAGCCAGTAATTCAAGAACTCACATCTGGGCTGAGACAGATCTGGCCCTCAGAGTAGCGAGGTTACCCCTCTGTTCAACAAACAACCCCTCAGTAACTCTGACGGAGGCAGCCCTTGCTGCCAGCACAGGGTGGGAGAGGGGGGCCCTCCTGTCTGAGTTTCTCAATCCAGTTCTATGAGGGAGGTGACTGCAAGGACCAAGTGAGGCTGGCTGCTCCAGAGCCTTCCCAAGACCCTGTATGTAGCTGCAGAGTATCTGCAGAGTATCTGCAAGAGGCAGGACAGGGACTGCAGGAGTCACTGCTATAGTCTCGTGTCTTCTCTCCACACAGTGCAGGGAGCAGGTGGGAAGTACTGGGGTGTCGAGGCACTGGCAGAGGGAACAGTTGAGGCCCACTTTCTTTGACTCTGCACAGCAAAGAGATGTACTGACAGCAGGCGCCCACAAGGTCTATGTGGACTGTACCCGTTCGCCAAGGATTGTGCCACAGAGATGTGCAGATCGGAGCCAAATCCCCCTCAGGGCCGCTCGACCACGTGCAGATCTTCCAAGGCTGCAGCAGGAAGAGCTTATTTTTTTGCTGGGACCCACCAAGATTCCATTTTGATGTCTCTGAGTAGAGGGTGTGGAGACAGACAGCAGAGCCTTCCCAGGGTTCTTTCTGTTCCCAGACCAGCCCTGAGAGAGGAGGGTTCCGCCTGCCCTGGCTGCCTTCTCAGAAAGGGCTGCCTCCCCGGCACAGGGCGGGGCCCTACATGTAGTAGGCATGTCCAGATCACAGACTCTCACCAAAAGCAGATGTTTATCTCCAGATGCCATCCCAGCACACACAGCCTGAATAAATAAATGAATATTCTGCAATTTCAGAGGGGAAAAAAAAAGCATGCCTGTCAGGATTGGCTTTCTGTGATTTTCAAAGAAGAAGGTTCCAAAACAACAAGTCTGCTTAAATTTGGAAATGATTCCTCCTTCCAAACTTAATTATTTCCTTATGCTCGAAGTTCTGATAAAAAAATGAGATACAGAGTGAGGCCTATTTAAAGCTAGCCCTACAATCGCCACAGCTTGTTGCTTGAAAAGACTGAGGTGATTCTCTTAGTTCTGAGCACTGGCGAGTCTGACTCAAACATCAGGCCAGAGTGAACTAGCTGATGATCACTGCAGCCATCGGAGTAAAAGATCAAACATGATGGGGGGGGGCACGAGACTGAGTCAGCAAGATTTGTACCTAAATGAGGGAAGCACACCCAGAGGAGGGGGAAAGGGTCAAGGGTAAAGCTTGGGTGCTATCTTGAAGCAGCCATATGAGCACCCAAGGTAGGTGGTGATGGGTGCTAAGTTTTCCTTTACAAGAAACAAAGTGCTAGGTCAGGGTGACAAAGAGCCACACTCGGGGAGGTGGCACCAGACCTAGGCAAGCGGACAGGACAAAGGCCCAATGGACAGTTCTGGAAATATTAACTGAGATGACATATATCATCTGCTCACACCTTGGAGCACTCTAGATAGATGGATTGAAAGCCACCACCAGCCCAAGAAGGCATCTGCTGACCATAGGGATACCCTTGACCTCTTCCCATGCCAGGTAGGGGGTCTTCCCCTTTCTGACCAGGCCCAGGGCCTCTTTGATCCCTAACTTCCAGCTTCTAGGGTTTGGGCACTAAGACCTCACAGGAGACTGACCAAGACACCAAGACTCACTTTCTACCCCCCCCACCCCCCCACCCCCCGGCCACTCACATACAGGTTCAATCGCAGGGAAATGGTTGGTACCATCCTTGGGCACACAGTAGGAAGAAGTGGATCTACTCATCTGAGGTGGGGCACCAGTAGGAGAAAGCACTCTGCAGCACCCGAGGTGACCCACAGCCTCTCTTCTCACCTGAGGACAAGGCTGTGTGTGCAAGGGCTATTTGGAGCTCCATTTCTAGAGTCTTTAAGCAAAGGGGGCTTGGGGTATTTGGGATATCCATATGTGGTCCACGCATGAATATGTATGTGTGGTATGTAGATGCGAGTTCACCGGACATGTGAGTAGGCCTAGATGTGTGTATTTGGTGTCTGTGTACAAGCATGTGCAGACCAGCATGATGTTGTGTGTGCACATGTACGTGTGGGTTGAGGCAGGTTCCTGCTGCACACAGGGAGTTGGGCTGTCATGTAATTGTGGAGGGGTTCAGGACAGTTCCTGCTGCACCTGGGGGCTGGGCTATCAATATTTGCAAACGTGTACTTGTGTTTACGTGCCAGCTCAGCTCTAATGAGCATTGGCCATATCCTGCCCGGTTGTGTGATACACAACTCGGTTCCCTTGTGTCCCATCCCACACAGCAATGTTGTGAGCTCAGGGCACGCTAGGCCAGAGCAGCAGAGGGATGACAACACTGCCACCCCTGCCACTATGTTGGTGGCACTTTGGGTATATGAGAGAGCTGGTTGCTGTCTAAATGGGAGGCTCAGAAAGCTTGAGCCTCCACCACAGACCTAGTCTCTGGGCAGATACAGAGTGGGAGAGGATGGGCTGGAGCAACAGAGACACAGAGCCCCACATGCTCATCACTGGGGCTGGGACACCTCAAGTCAAGCCCAGGAGAATACTGGGTTTCAGGGCCCTCTTCTCTGGGGAGTGGTCCCTGCTCATCATTCATATCCTGGTGCCAAGGGGTCAGAGTCAGAGAGCTGCGGTGTTTGGGGCCCCAGCCACACGGTTCCAGCCCACAGCTGGCCCAGAAGCTAAACACCATAAGATGGGACCACCCCAGACACTCTTGAGTGAGGATCCTGGAGGGGCCAGGCAGGGAGTAGGTAGCATAGGAGAGGTTGGGTTTCCTCAGTCGCCTGACAGGCCACTTTATGAGAGGAGTGGAGGTAGCACTAATGGGAACCAGCTGTGAGAGACGCCTGCCACCCCTTCCCAGCTGGGGGAAACCAAGGCTCAGCCTCCTTCCAAAAGAGCTTCAGTCATGAGCCTTGGGTTCGGGAGAGCCCACTGCCTAGGCCTGTCCTCTGTAGAGCTGAGCCTCTTTCCTGAAGGCCAGGGGCCAAGTGTCCAAGTCAGAATACAGAATGTGGGGTGTATCTTCCTCTTTCCAGGACAGCGATGGAGGTGGGGTCCTTGTCTCAGGAAGCCAGAGTTTTCTGCAGAGAGGGCACTTGAGGTATTCTGGAAGGGCTGCTGTGGACATCCAGCCCTTGGGCTTGCCCTCACGGTGTCCCTCAAGTGCAGCCCCTGCCTCTATCTGACAGCATCACAAACCATGTTGTCGTGGTGGAGCAGGCAGCCCATGCAAAGAAGGCCCAGCCCACTTCAGGGAGTGGGGAGAGGGCCGTGGACCTCTGGATAGTGGCCTAGACACTGGAAAAGGGCAGGTGTCAGGAGAGGTGGGGACATGGTGGAGGAGCTGGTCTTTGGGTTCAGGAGGAGAGAAGGGCAGATGAACTAGCCCCTATCCACCACCAACCAAAAAATCAGGGACTTCAGCATCCTTCCTACCAATTGGTCATGAGTCAGAAAGGCCCTGTTCTGAGGTCCATGTCTAGCTCATTCATGTGACCTGATCACATAAAACCTGACACTCTCTTGGGGGCCAGAGTGAATAGCACAGTGGTAGAGCGTTAGTGTTGGCATGCAGCTGACCAGGACAGACTTGGGGTTTCCATCCCAGTATCCCATATGGGCCCCTGAGCCTGCCAGGAGCAATTTCTGAGAGCAGAGCCAGGAGTAATCCTTGAGCACCGCCATGTGTGCGCCCCACCCACAAAAAATAAAACAACACTCTAGATAAATTTGTTTTGTTTCTGTTTTTGCTTTAGGGCCAACACCCAGTGGTGCTCAGAGATCACTTCTGGCGGTGCTCAAGGGACCATGTGGGATACTGAGGATAAAACCCAGATCACCTGTTTGCACAACAAGCACCCTGCCCACTGTCCTATCTCTCTAGCCCCTGCAGAAAGCTTTTTAGGACACTGAAATTAGAATTCTTTTTCACAACCACCGGAGAAATGTACATTTACCAAATAGGAGAGAAGCATTCTGAAAGCTGCAAACCACAGTGTCTGACTGTAACACCGGAATGGAAAAGCTTCTAACTTCAGTTTAAATACTAAACTGATAGTAAGGAGTCCCCTGTGCTGCTGTGAAACAGGCAGCTCCATGAACTCCAGACTATGGGAGAAACTACAGGCCTCGTGTTGGTGGGAGCTGGGTCTGCAGAGTCGGGGGACAGTGTGGACAGCACTGACCATCCAAGCAAGTTGTGCAGAAAGAGCTCGGTAGGGACTCAGGGCTCCTAGCACCTGCATTGAGGAAGAGCTGCAGGCTGCACAGCCTGGTAAGCAGCGGGCTGCTGTGATGGGACCGAGCAAACCCTCGCCCCGTGCAGGCTCCCTGAGCCCGCCCACCCAGGGCTGGGCTTGTGGCTGAGCTGGGATGGAGGCCAGATCAGGGGAACATTCCCGGGATGCCTCTGGGAGCAGGCCCCACCCAGCGGGTAGCAGCCTCCCAAGGCCTCTGGCTGACCTGGCTCCTCTGCGAAAGGCAGACAGGATGCAATCCCACCTGGCAGGGGCCAGACCTTCCTCATGATGCCAACTGCTGTCAGGGGGCTGGATGGGGGCTAGATACTGCCTGTTGAAGTGCCAGTCATGTATGACCCTGGCCAGGCGCAAGACAGCAAGCAGGCCACCATCACTGTGAGATCTCCAGTATGACAATAAGTCATACACAGGGCCAGAATACAGACAGCCCCAAAGTGGAAAGCTGCCAGGCGCTGAGGTTCTAGAGTTTCTTAGCATGGCCCAGAGGAAAGGAGGTCCTCGTTTCTGCCCTTCCCCCAGATCTCTGACCATGGGACAAAGCGGTACTCTGAGGCATGGACAGCAGGAGGGCCAGCAGGCAGCAGTGAGGACCCCAGTGTCCCCAGCTTCTTCAACTCAGAATAAGCTGCTCAGCCTATGCTCAGCCCGGCATCAGGAACGTCCATCTGTCCTGCTATGTGCCACAGTTTGTAAGCCAGGGAAGGGGGCTCTCACCGTGCTGGTTCCTCTATTGCTGGTGCCTTTTGCTCTGAGCCAGTTGAGTGAAGGCCCAAAACTCCCGAGTGCCCTGATGAGGCCTGACCTCAGCACAGCCTATATCATGAGTTGGAGGCCTGCCTGGCTGAAGAACTTTGTGGGAACTCTGCATACTCCAGGGGGCCTGGCTGCCCAACATTCAGGAGCCTGAAGGTCTCAAGAGGGGAGTTCAGAGTTTCTTCTGCGGGGAGGTTAGGTTTATTTATTTACTTGGCCACACCCAGCAGCGCTCAGGGGTTACTCCTGGTTTCTACACTCAGAAATAGCTTCTGGCAGGCTTAGGAGATCATATGGGTTACCGGGAATTGAACCTGAGAGGCACTGGGGTCAGCCATACACAAGGCAAACACCCTACCACTGTGCTATCACTTCCGACCCTGGTTATGGGGTTTTCATCAGTTTTGTTTGATTGGTTTGGTTTTGGGCCACACACACCCAGCAGTGCTCAGGGGTTACTCCTGGCTCTGTGTCAGGAATCAGTGCTGGCATGCTCGGGGGGAACCATTATTGGAATCCAGGGATCAAAACCCAGGTTGGCTGCATACAAGGGCCAAATGCCCTACCCAACGTATCTATGACTCCAGACTACACACTCAAAGTGTGAAGCACTTCCGCCTTGTCTAGACACAGATTTGGCTCTCCCCACCTCCACCCCCTGCATTTCTATAACTAATAAAGGTACGATCCTCAAACTGCCCACTGGCAGCAACCCTGACTAAAGGCTGTACCTTTTCCATGGGGTCTAAGTTCCTTACAGTTACCCCACACACACACATCCCCAGGTCTATGGCTTCAATGCCCTGAAGCCATGTATAATTCCCTTCCTCTTGCAACCTGCACGAATACAAGTTCTGCTGCTCCACCAGAACCTCCTCGCACATGCTCCGTCTTGCGTCCGTGCCATCTTCCTCACAGTCCTCTACGGGTTCAGTGGTGCTCTGCATACCATGAGCACTCGCCTGGAGTAACTTGCTGTGAGTGGCTACAAGGCCCTACCTCCTTTGCAGAAAGATACACAGGGACGAGGTGTGATGAAACCAAGGCCCAGAGGGACCAAGCGCTGGGTAGAAGAGGTTGGGGAACTTTGTTTGGATTGGAGGTGGGGGCTCACTCTCTCCCTACAATAGGCAGCCAGGTGGGCCATGATGGACCAGTACTCAGGGTGCTGTAGCAGTGCTGAGCATGGCTGGGAGCTACCTAGGCCACTGGACATGGGTTCCACTATGAGGATTCCTCCAACTGTGGCCTGGCACTCTCCTGCCTCACAGGGAGGCTCAGGCCTCAGAAGGCAGCAGGGGTGTGGCAAGAGTTGTGTAAACTGCACACGTCGAGAAGGTGGACACTGCCCACCCCCAGGCCAGCTCAACCGTGGAGTAAGGCTCTCATTGTCCTCACAGCATCAAGAGCAGAGCTTAACGTGATTCTCCACCAGTTTCCAGGCTCCGTGACATGGAGCACTTTCCAGAGAGGAGACCGACGCACAGACCCTGCACCCACAGGAATTCCCAGGGCTGAAGAGGCAGTGGCCTGAGGTGAGCATTCCTGTGCTATGTCTAATCCTGGCCTGTATACCTAGAGGTGGCAGCACTTCCGAAGAACTGATATCATGGCCTTCGTATTTAGAGAAAAAAATCCAGAGCAGTCTATTAAAAATAAGTCTCTTATAATTAACAATAGCTGTAGAGTGTACAATTAATACACTAGAGATAAATGCAGTCACCATGTTCAAACCAGGCCAACTCCCTACACTCCCTCCCACTCTCTTCTCAAATGAGATGTAAACCAAGCTGTGAAAGATCATGGGTACACCAACCCACGCAGCGGAAATCTGGCCATCTCAGGAGGAGATGGGAGGCCAAATCCCAGCCCTGCCAAAGACGTGATTCTGCCAGAATCACCGTTTTCCCCGATGGCCCTGCCTCATGACTGACCTTTTGTGATTCCCTTCAGGGACACTAATCTGACCATACTTCCAGGATGCCGGTGTTTGGACTGACATCACAGGGCTTTTTGGAGTGAGTGCAGGTACCCTATTCCCATATCTTTCTTCTTCCAGAAGGCCTGGCAGCTGAGTGTATGCCCCTCGAAGTCATAATATCATACTAGTGCTTTGGATTTTTTTTTTTTTTTTTGGTTTTTGGGTCACACCCGGCAGTGCTCAGGGGTTATTCCTGGCTCCATGCTCAGAAATTGCTCCTGGCAGGCACAGGGGACCATATGGGATGCTGGGATTCGAACCGATGACCTTCTGCATGAAAGGCAAATGCCTTACCTCCATGCTATCTCTCCAGCCCCGTGCTTTGGATTTTTGAACAGCTGCATTTGGGAACACCCAACTTAGCAGAATGGGCAGCTAACAAGCTAAACATTCTGCCGTTTTATTAATGATTTTTTTTTTTTTTTTTTTTTTTTTTTAGTTTTGGGTCACACCCAGCGGTGCTCAGGGGTTCCTCCTGGCTGTCTGCTCAGAAATAGCTCCTGGCAGGCACGGGGGATCATATGGGACACCGGGATTTGAACCAACCACCTTTGGTCCTGGATCGGCTGCCTTGCAAAGGCAAACGCTGTATTAATGATTTTATTGGAGATACAGCATTTGCAAATGTGCTTGCTACTATGCTTTTCTTTTCTTTCCTTCCTCTCTGCCTTCCTGCCCTCCCTCCCTCTCTCCCTTTCTTCCTTTCTTTCCTTTCTTCCTTCTTTCCTTCCTTTCTCTATCTTCTCATTTTATTTTTTCTTTCTAGTTTTTTTCAATAACTTTGCTTTCACTCATCTGGAAACAAATATATATATTATATATATATATATATATATATATATATTTTTTTTTTTTTTGGTTTTGGTTTTTGGGTCACACCCGGCGGTGCTCAGGGGGTTACTCCTGGCTGTCTGCTCAGACATAGCTCCTGGCAGGCACGGGGGACCATATGGGACACCGGATTCGAACCAACCACCTTTGGTCCTGGATTGGCTGCTTGCAAGGCAAACGCCGCTGTGCTATCTCTCCGGGCCCTGGAAACAAATATATTATGATCAACTATGTCAACTATGTGATGTTTTCTTTTTTCTTTTCCTTTTTTTTGTTTTTTTTTTGGGCCACACCCATTTGATGCTCAGGGGTTACTCCTGGCTAAGCACTCAGAAATTGCCCCTGGCTTGGGGGGACTATATAGGATGCCAGGGATTGAACCACCATCCTTCCTTGGCTAGCGCTTGCAAGGCAGACACCTTACCTCTAGCGCCACCTCACCAGCCCTGTGATGTGTTTTCTTTAAAAAAACAAAAAAAAAACAATGCACCAGGGCCAAAGATATAGCATGGAGGTAAGGCATTTGCCTTGCATGCAGAAGGTCGGTGGTTCGAACCCCGGCATCTCATATGGTCCCCTGAGTTTGCCAGGAGTGATTTATGAGCATAGAGCCAGGAGTAACCCTTCACGGAAACACAACAATAAACGCACTGAACTGGAATGCAAACTGCCACCCAGTTGGTTTTGGCTCAAGTTCTAATTCAGAATCACTGTGCTGCTTGGAGACACTGGTCTTGACTCCCAAGGGAAGCCAGACTGTCTTCATCAGTGGAGGCAAGAACAGATCTTCCCACAGAAGATCCCTCAACATGTCTCTTATGGTAACCATGCTCTGAGATCAACATCAATGAAAAGCATAAACACCAATCCCCAAAGCCTCTTCAGAGGGCTGGAGCTACAGAACAGCAGGGAGGTCATTTGCCTTGCTTGTGGCCAACCTGGGTTCGATCCTCAGCCTTCCATATGGTCCCTCAAGCCTGCCAGGAATAATTTCAGAGTGCAAAGCCAGAAGTAACCTCTAAACACCCTGAATGTGGTCCAACACCCCCCCCCCCAAAAAAAAAGCCTCTTTAGGAATAAAGATCTGAGTTACCACATGAGGTCAAGAGCCTTCAGCATTTAAGGTATATTCTGAGGCTTAGGGAGGGGGAGGGAGAGAATGAGCAGTGCAAGAGGGAAGCAATAAATATCAACTGTGACCATGTCAGCATTTATAGAATGTATGACGATAGTTCATTAGGAACCTTTCCTATTTTGTTATAAAGATGTGTGTCAGGGTGTTAAAAGAATGTGCATCCCCAAAGGTCTATAAACACATAAGCACAACTGTGCATTTGTCAACATTTTCATGTCTGCATAGCTTTCACTGTGTGTAAATCGTACCTTAATAAAGTGGGTTTTGATACTGAGATGACAATTCTATAAAGAGTAACTGACAAAGAGAATTAAATGGGCCATGGAGAAAACTGAAAGGATCACTACTATAACATGAGATTTCCCATATGAATCATATATTTAGGTCTGTCTAAGGGAGGAAACACTGTCTACTGAGTATTGAAGGAAACAGTATCTGAGCAGTGGGTGCCAGGGCATGCCTAAGCTTTTAGGGGGGCTCAGCCCACCAGATGTATCCTCAGATTTTCCTGGTGGGTAGAACTAATTTAACCCCCGTGGGGTTCCTCAAAAGGCCCGCTGTGGACGCCCTTTTCCCCTGCGTGGATGGTTGAGGGATTTCCAAAGAGACACCTGGCACTACATTTTCATCCAGTATTTGACTATCTCTCCTTTGTATATATCAGGCAAAATAATAGCCTCTATCAAATAATTTGGCTCAGAAATTCCAGCACCAAAGTTTATTTGAGAACCCCTTTTTCTGGATATAGTCAGCTGTTGCGTATGTAAATATTTTAGGGGATTATTATGTTACTGACCCTACCCTGATCGGTGATTGTGCCCTACCCTAGGGTGTGACCTGGCATTCTGCCCCCACCCTAGGGTGGTACCTGATTCTGCTTCCACCATTGGGTGGTATCTGATCCCACCATTGGGTGGTACCTGATTCTGGGGGATAAAAACAAGAGTCTGTGGAAGGCAAGAGGCTTTTGGCTGGAACTTATGCTGAGTCTTTGGACTTCAGTCTTGTCCTCCGAATAAAGCTAATATTTCCACAAGCCTGACTGTCTGGGAGCTGTTTACCTGCCGCTTCACCTCAGAACCGCCGGCTGAACAGGGTGGCAGACGCGTGCTCTGAGCTGGAGGGGAAAGACCTCATCCTCCATCCCTCCATCAGTCAACCCCATCAAGGGCTGACTTGCAACAGTCAGCCCTTAAAGCAAAGACATTTTTTTTTTTTTGGGCCACACCCGGCGATGCTCAGGGGTTACTCCTGGCTGTCTGCTCAGACATAGCTCCTGGCAGGCACGGGGGGACCATATGGGACACCGGGATTTGAACCAACCACCTTAGGTCCTGGATCGGCTGCTTGCAAGGAAAACACTGCTGTGTTATCTCTCCGGGCCCAGCAAAGACAATTTTTACTCTTTGCAACTGCAGTTTCTGGTAATCAAGGGCGTAACCCGAATGCAGATTTTGATTATTGACTCTCCTTTAGAAATAAGGAAGCTCATTCTTGGGGATTTGAAGGTACCTCCCTTCATTTAACCTCTAAAAAATAGAGTCCAGCCTAGAAAGACCAAGTTTCTAGATATTTCCTATTTTCTCCTAATCCTGATTTTGCACTTAAAGCAAGCTTGCTAAGAGTTACCTTGAGCTGTGACCTTCTCTCTTGTAACTTAGAATTTTTACAGTCACACCCATAGTTTAGGTATTGTCATTGTTGTACTAGGCTTTGGGATTACAATTATTCTTCACCTGTGGCTAATTTTACCCCTATAAATTCCCCTGCTCGGGGCCGGGCGGTGGCGCTAAAGGTAAGGTGCGCCTGCCTTGCCTGCGGTAGCCTTGGACGGACCGCGGTTCGATCCCCCGGTGTCCCATATGGTCCCCCAAGCCAGGAGCAACTTCTGAGCGCATAGCCAGGAGTAACCCCTGAGCGTTACCGGGTGTGGCCCAAAAACCAAAAAAAAAATAAATAAATAAATAAAAAATAAATTCCCCTGCTCAAAAATTAAACTAGTCGCATTCCTGCCAGAAACTTGTTGACCTCACAGTCTCTGTGTGGTTTCATTTACTTCATATTTCATATTTCTCCGTATGCCTGGTTCGAGCAACCCACTCTCCCTGAAGTGGATTCACCGAAATCACACTGGCACTGTATAACAGAAGCTGCTTGCAGCAAGTGGGGGCCAATGTAATCTATTATTATAAGAAAGGGCGCTGGTCTTGCATGCGGCTGATTCTGGTTTAGTCCTCAGCCCCTTATATAGTCCCCTGAGCCCCCCAGGAATGATCCCTGAGTACAGAGCCAGGTGAAAACTCTGAACACTGCTGGGTGTGGCCTCCCAAAAAAGCAAAATTATCGACAAAGCATTTCTATGCTTAAGTCTACTCCATACATACACACCTATGCAACAACCTATTGACTACTGCAGAAAATTGGGAGGGTTTTTGTGGTTGTTTATTTTGGGGTTTGAGGCACTACATGGCAGTTCTCCGGCTTTTTTCTGACTCTGCATCTAAGCAGGTTTGAGATATCAGATGGGTTTCAGGCTACAAGCCTGGAGTATGTTGTTGTTGTTTCAGAGTAAAACAGGGAAATCACTTGGAGAATTATGGCACAAATCAGGGATCTGGGTGCTCAAAATGGAAGCTTAGGAGATGCTACGCACAATTAATGAAGCACAGCCACATTCTATGTTAGCTTCCAGAATCCCATACTAAAATCTCTAACATTCAGCAAAGATTTGGATGGCCCAGAGCAGGGGTCTCAAACTTGAGGCCCACAGGCCGTTTGCGGCCCTCCGTACAACATTTCGTGACCTGCGGCCAGCCTTCAAATATTATAGTATTCGCGATTATTTGCTTACCAAATAATTGCAATAAAAATCATATTAGTAAGAAAAATAATTGCATTAAACATTCGCAAACCCCGAGCAGTTCCGTTCGGGGTATGTGAATGTTTAATGCGATTTTTTGCGATTTTTTTCTTACTAATGTGATTTTTTATTGCGAATATTCGGTAAGTGAATAATGGTGAATACTTCATGCCTAGCGCAGACATCATTTCTGCTGCTCCTGCCTGCTGTCCCTTGCATTATAGGAGGCCTAAGGGAGAGAAGGGAGAGAAGTTTATTACAGAATTAGATTTTGTCATAACTTCATCATGACTTCATTAAAGCCTGCAGTGTGTAGCAGGACAGCCCCTGAAGAGGTTGACTGATGGAGGGATGGAGAATGAGGCCCTTTTCTTCCAGCTCGGAGCACGTGTCTGCCACCCTGTCTAGCCCACGGTTCTGAGGTGAAACGGCGGGTAAACAGCTCGCAGACAATCAGGCTCGTGGAAATATTTGCTTTATTCGGATGGACAAAACTGAAGTCCAAAGACTCAGATTCAGTTCCAGCCAGCAAAAGCCTCTCGCCTTCCACAGACCCTTGCTCTTATAGTCCAGAGTCAGGTCCCACCCAATGGTGGGATCAGATACCAACCAATGGTGGAAGCAGAATCAGGTCCTACCCTAGGGTGGGGGCAGAATGCCAGGTCACACCCTAGGGTAGGGCACAATCACCTAATCAGATTAGGGTGAGCAACATAGTAATCCCCCAAAATATTTACATACACAACAATTCCCCCTTTTGTTTTTAGTAAACAAACAATATTGTCTACAATTATTAAAAGAAAAATTAGTCAATAATAAAAGAGCGGCTGTTTGCATAAGCGCATCACAGGAAAATGTAAAGAAAAACTTCTAACCTAAGCACAGGGTGTCTAAAACCAGAAACATGTATCAAGGAATCAACTACAAGCTCCTGAGAAGATAAATCTAAGACGTACATAGATCTTTCGAAGAGACACCAGAAAGGTTGTGTAGCAGGCAAGAAGAAGCACCTTTTCTTTATTTGTTGTTGTTGTAGGTGGTGGTGGTGGTCGTTTTTGGGTCACACCTGGCAGTGCTCAGGAGTTACTCCTGACTCCACGTTCAGAAATCGCTCCTGGCAGATACCGGCATTTGAACCAATGACCTTCTGCATGAAAGGCCAACGCCTCGCCTCCATGCTATCTCTCCAGCTCCATTTTCATTCAAGTTCAGGTAGACCAGAAAGCCCATCTTTGAGGGCATTGAACTAGGCCTTTATTTCGGAAGAAGTGGCACATACACCCTCTGCACAGTGGGGAGCCACTGCAATGATGATCAATAGGTATCTGAACTTAGTCCAAGTTCTTAATCCGGTCTGAAGTCCATAAGATGTCTGAAATTGATGTCGACTATTTATAGATGGGAGCTTAAGTCACAAACCAAAACAAAATGTTTAAGGCAGAGACCCTCCCTGTGTAAATAAACAACTTGAGGGCCCATCCAAAATGGATGGAACCTTCTATAAACCTAGTATTTTGCCTATGATGCGCCCACGCAAAAAACCCTGAGAACAGACAAAAATATCATTTGGGAAATTATAGACAATAATATATAACTCACAAACCTAAAGTCAAGAAAGCAAAACCTTAATGTAATACAACATCGATTCCTAATATTAAAAACTAAAATAGAAAAACATTAATTATGATAGTCAAAAGAAGCGTAGTACCAAACATAACTTCAAAGGATTACAGTTATAGGAAAAACAACAGATGTAATTTCTACAGACTTCAATACCAATCTGTAAATATGAGGGGTCTGGAACTCCAAAAAGACCGGCAGAAGACACTTGATGGGTCTGGAAAAGCCGGTTGAAGCCTTGTACAGGAGATAACATCAAGCTGAATGAAGAAGGAAGGCCAGTACAGTCATCCATGTGTTGGGGCATCCCCAAGCGTTACATCATTACATCATAAGTTGGTTGGGCTTCTGTATTTCCTTTGGGATCGGTGCAATCTTGGGGTAGCCATTGTAGAAACGGTCAACAATAGCATTTTGTCTGTGGATGGAAAACCAGAAATTCAGATAGCACAGTTTAACTGGGATCCAGAGACTGTGGGTCTTGTCCATGGATCTTTTCTCTGGTGTTACATTGTGACACAAATCCCAGGTGGCTTCATTTCCAACAAGTTTGCAGCATATATGGTGTAAAACTCCAACAGTCATGGATTTCTTCTTCCCGCCGAGATCAGGAAGCTTGTAGTTGTGGGTGAAGGAGATGGGTTGCACATGTGAAATCCTGAAAATTAAAATGTTAAGGACTAGGAAGAGAGAAGGAAGGATAAGGAAGACTAATTTGGGGAAGATAAAGTTAGGAAAAAGGAAACTATATACAAAATATGCAGAACAAACAGACACTAAACAAGACATACATACACAGACTTCACAAAAAATATGGCCATAACACTCACTCATACTATATATATACTATATAAATGTGGTGTACCCTAAGACCCACCCATTTCTGGGAGGGGTCTGAACCGGATAGTAGGTGTAACTTTACCTGCAAGCCCCTCCCATTCCTGGGAGGGGTTTGGAAAAAGGTAGATAAGGCTGGGACCAAGGGAATTCGGCCCTTTTGGCTCTTTGGGCCCCTTTTGCCGTTTCTCTCTTGGCCCGGCTTGGCTTCCTGGCTTTTGGATCTTTGGGCCGCATGGAGCCCAAAGGGAAGATGGCTAACAGGAGATAAGATGCAGGGCTAGCAAAATATAGCTGTGCTTGAAAGGTTGACATAGGCCACACACCTGTGGTGGCAAGGGCATAAATAAAGATGATTCTTCCTGAAGCCTGCCTGTGAGTGATTTTACCTGGGCCTGAAATCCGCCAGCTGGATGGGGATGAAGCCACGTGGCTGGGGCCTAAGCACAAAGGCCTCCATCCATCGCCATCCAGCCCCATCGTTAATTATTTAACGCAACACAGTGAAGAGAAAGATTGATGATGAGCACAGACGATTTCAGGAAAAGTGGAGACGCAGTATTTCTTTGTTGAGCACAGGGGCATCCCCATGTCTTATTTGCTCAGAGAAAGTTGCAGTGCACAAGGAATACAACTTGAAATGCCATTATTCAACTAAACATGCTGAGGAATGTGCAAAATATCAAGGAAATGAGAGCGCCAAGCGGGTTGCCAGTCTTAAGGCATGTCTAATGAAGGAACAAGATTTCTTCAAGAAAGCAACCAAAGAGAATGTTGCATCAGTCGAAGCTAGTTACATGGTTAGTAAGATGATTCCTAAGGCAGGGAAACCATCCACAGAAGGAGAGTTTGTTAAAAAAAAAAAAAATGCATGTTACAGACTGCAAGTATTATCTGTCCGGAAAAGAAAGGTCAGGTTAGCAAAATCAGCCTTTCTGCCAACACTGTGGCAGAGCGCATTTCTGACATGTCAAGTGACATTTATCATCAACTGTGTGAGAAAGCCAAATGTTTTGATGCATACTCAGTTGCTCTTGACAAGGGCACAGATATAACAGACACTGCGCAGCTCACAATTTATGTCCGTGGTGTTGATTGCAATTTTGAATTGACAGAAGAGCTGCTCACAATAGTTCCAATGCATGGTCAGACCACTGCTAATGAGATATTTCGGCATCTGTGTGATGCCAGTGAGAATGCAGGTTTGCCATGGAAGAGGTTTGTTGGAATAATAACTGATGGAGCGCCTTGGGCCCGGAGAGATAGCACAGCGGCGTTTGCCTTGCAAGCAGCAGATTCAGGACCAAAGGTGGTTGGTTCGAATCCCGGTGTCCCATATGGTCCCCCATGCCTGCCAGGCGCTATTTCTGAGTAGACAGCCAGGAGTAACCCTTGAGCACTGCCAGGTGTGGCCCAAAAACCAAAAACCAAAAAAAAAAAAAAAACTGATGGAGCGCCATCGATGACATGGAGGAAAAATGGACTGGTGGCACTTGTTCAAAAAAAACTTGAAGAGGAGGGTGTAGAGAAGACCATTGCTCTTCACTGCATTATCCATCAGCAGGCCCTTTGCAGTAAATGCCTTCCGTGTGACAATGTGATGTCTGTTGTTGTGAAATGCATCAACCAAATCAGACCCAGGGGCTGAAAGCACAGGAGGTTCCGTGCTTTTTTTAGAGGAAATGGAGTCAGAATATGGAGATGTGCTCTACTTCACCAAGGTACGTTGGCTCAGCAGGGGAAATGTCCTGAAAAGATGTTTTGAGTTGAGAGAAGTGAAAGCCTTCATAGAGAAGGATGGGAATGCTGTTTCTGAGTTGAGTGATCACAAATGGCTCATGGACTTAGCTTTTTTTGTTGACATCACATATAAGCTGAATATACTAAACAAGATGTTACAAGGCCCAGGGCAGCTTATCAGTGCTGCCTATGACAATGTGAGAGCATTCTCCACAAAACTTGTGTTATGAAAATTCCAGCTCTCTCAGACAAACCTTTGCCATTTCCCAGCATGCAAGGAACTTGTGGATGCAGGCATACCATTCAGTGGTGAGAAATATGTTGATGCTATTTTTAAGCTAGAGAAGGAATTTGATCACAGATTTGCAGACTTAAAAAAGCACAGAGCCACTTTCCAAGTTTTTGTGGACCCCTTTTCCTTTGATGTGCAAGATGCCCCTCCTATGCTTCAAATGGTGCTCATTGACCTGCAATGCAATTCTGATCTCAAAGCCAAATTCAGGGGGATTAGTGGAAAAGCAGACATGTATGGGCAATTTTTGAGAGAATTGCCCCCCAGCTTCCCTGAGCTTTCCTGAATGTTCAAGTGCACCATGTGCCTTTTTGGGAGCACATATTTGTGTGAAAAGTTATTCTTCACATTGAACTTCAATAAGTCAAAGTACAGGTGTAGACTTAATGATGATCATCTTCAAGCTATCTTCAAGTTGAGGGTCTCAACTGCTTCCTCTCTAAAGCCAAATGTGGTTCAGATTTGTGAGAAGAAGCGCTGTCAAGTCTCTGGCAGCAAGGAATAGGCAAAAGATGCCATGTTCAGAAGAACTGTTCATGATCTTCACTCAATGTTCTATTCATGTTCAGAAGAAATAACTAAAACTGTTAATAATGATGTTTGAGAACTTTTATTTTGGTGAAATCCTTTATGTGGCCCTGCCTCTCCCCAACTTTGCCTCCTGTGGCCCCAGGAAAATTGAGTTTGAGACCCCTGGCCCAGAGTAACCGAGTGGCCCGAGATGGGTGTCCAGATGATCTTGACATAAGCAGTTTCCTGGGACTTGGCCAATTTTTCACTGGGAAACTCAAAGTAAACAAGCCATTTCCACACCCTAGAGTTTCCAGTTGCTTTGTATTCCAACGGTCATAACTTCAAATAAAGGAAAAAGGATATCAGACATCTAAGAAAGCCTCTGATGTGAAAAATAAATACCGTATCAATCAAGTTGAAAGCAGTAATTTAGAGTTAACAAACAGTGGGAAGGAAAAAGTGGAAAATCTTAAAAGGACATTTAGTTCCCTCAAATTTAGACAAGAATGGTTAACTCATTCTCTTTTAATCCTCCCATTGATCATCTACTAGAAGATTCTGAAAGGGAACAAAAAGAAAGCAAGTAGTTAGAAACTTTAGATCTCAGAGAACAAACACTAAGGAGTTTTCTGAGATATTTTGCCCTGTGTGCCACCTTAAAACACACACTCATACACACCTCAAAACATATACACACACACACATATTATATATATATCAGCTCCTGGAAAAAATCTACACACCAGCTAACACACACTGAGACACAAACTCTGGAAACATAAACACACCAGTCCCCACTCACATACCCTAAAAAACTTCACACACCAGCTTACGCACGTGTCTACACAGATACCCCAGAATCACATACACACACACAGTTAAAAATACACTCCCACTTCAGGGCCGGAGAGATAGCATGGAGGTAGGGTGTTTGCCTTGCATGCAGAAGGATGGTTGTTCGAATCCCAGCATCCCATATGCCAGGAGGGATTTCTGAGTGTAGAGCCAGGAGTACCAGTAACTGTAGGGTGTGACCCCCCCCAAAAAAAAAGAAATACACTACCACCTGTCAGAAACACCTTTTTTTTTTTTTTTTTTTTTTTTTTTTGGTTTTTGGGTCACACCCGGCGGTGCTCAGGGGTTACTCCTGGCTGTCTGCTCAGAAATAGCTCCTGGCAGGCACAGGGGACCATATGGGACACCGGGATTCGAACCAACCACCTTTGGTCCTGGATCGGCTGCTTGCAAGGCAAACACCGCTGTGCTATCTCTCCGGGCCCCTCAGAAACACCTTTAACACACCATTCCAAAGAAAAGCTAAAGACTGAAAAATCAGGACTGGAGTGATAGCAGTAGGGCGTTTGCCTTCCACCTGGTTTGATTCCCGGCATCCCATATGGTCTCCTGAGCCTGCCAGGAGTGATTTCTGAGCACAGAGCCAGGAGTAATCCCTGACTGCTGCCAGGTGTGGCCCAAAAACCAAAAAAAAAAAAAGAAAAAAAAAAAAACCAAACATCACTTGCCTTGTCTACTTAAGGCCTTAGGTTGGATGCCCAGTGCTACGTAACACAAAATGTGTATGCTTTGAGCCAGAGAGGGACTCCGTGGGCTAGCACCATGCTCTGCAGCTAGGTTTACTCCCTGGCACCACATGGTCCTACACCACCTGAGTGACCCCTACCACAGACCCAGGAAGTAGTTTCTGAGCAGTTAGGAATGGTCTTGAACAAACAGCACGCCAGGAAACAGCAACACTCCACCAGACACAGCACACACAGCAGATCTGAGAGAAGCCACCGCCTTCGGGGTCCCAACACAGGCCACAGAAACCAAGCTCATCATGGACTATCTGCCACAGTCCAGTGGACTGACATGTGGGACTGAAAAATGTTCGTGTCTGGCAGGGTATCCTGGCAGTGCAACATGTTTGGCAGCAACTCTGGGTGCAAAGATCATACCCCAAGTAGTTTACAGGATGTGTGTGTGTGTGTGTGTGTGTGTGTGTGTGTGTGTTTTGTGTGTGTAGGTGCTTCAGGGACCATATAGTCCACAGGTCAAACCAGGGTTGTTTGCATGCAAGCTAAGTGCCTAACACCTGTACTCTCTTTGGCCCCTTAATCCTCAATTTTGATCAGAGATGTAGTTCAAGAGATAGGTAGAGCATGCAAGATCATGGGTTTAATTCCTGGCCCCACATGACCTCACAAGCACTGTTGCTTTAGGACCCTAGAACAAATTTTGGGGGGTAACCCCATACCAGGTCAAAACAATAAATTGCCTTGCATGTGCCCACTTGGATCTGATACAATCCTACACACCCCCTCAGAAGTGAGACCTGAACAGAGTCAGGAGTAAGCTCTGAACACACCCCAGGTAGGGTCCAAAAATCAAAATAAGTTTTCCTTTATTAGCAAACAGGTCCTGGTAACATCATCTCTGGATGAGTACAGTACAGTATACTTTACTTGCACCATACCACCAGGACAGCTGTCCACAGTGGACATGCTGGAGGCCTCTCCTCTTCCAGCACAAGTCCTGTTTGAGGAGCATGGGGGTGGAGCTACCAGAACAGACTGACTCTCAGTCTTTACCAGCTGAAGTAGAAGACTTTAGTGGACACCAGAGTCTAACAGTTATATTTAAAACATAGAAGGCACAGTTCAAAATGCCTCCCCACACTTAAAGGCTGAAATTTCATTCCAGTAATAAGGGTCACTCAGTAGACAGCAAGATGACACATCTGAATTAGTGAGAAGGGTTTAGAGCTCAGCCATCATATTTCTCTATTGATCTACTATAAACACATTGGAGATAGATTAAGGTCTCAGTAACAGTGAGGGAAGTTAAAAAGTTGATGAAACCATTGTTTATTGTCAAGAGGTTGAAGGCATAAGGATTTCCCACCTACTGCTCAGTCTCCTCTATATCAATGCCTCCAGTTTAATTTTTGCTACACTACACTACATTACTACAAAACAAGAACTTTTAAATATGCAAAGCACTTAGAACAGTAGTCGGCAAACTGTCCCCTTTTAGGCTTGAGGGAAAAACAAGAGTGAATTTTTTTTTTTTTTTGGTTTTTGGGCCACACCCGTTTGACGCTCAGGGGTTACTCCTGGCTATGCACTCAGAAATCGCCCCTGGCTTGGGGGGACCATATGGGACGCCGGGGGATCGAACCGCGGTCCTTCCTTGGCTAGCGCTTGCAAGGCAGACATCTTACCTCTAGCGCCACCTTCCCGGCCCCAAGAGTGACATTTTAAAGTCAAAGTTTGATGCAATTTGATGTCTGTAAATAAAATTCTCTTAGAACACTTGTGTAAATACAGTCATAAGCATGGCATTCTCCCAAGCCACTTTATTTTCCCCTCATCCTATTTATTAATTTGCTTTGTTTAAACAGGCGTATTAGTAAGTATGATCAAGAAAGGGCATGAGGGCAGGAGGAAGCACAGCGGGCATGTGGCCGACCCAGATTTGATCCCCAGCATCCTGGAGCCCCACCAGGTGGGATTCCTGAGCACCTCTAGGTGTGGCCTGATGTGTGTGGGGGGTAGGGTGGGGGGGGGTAGGGAATGGAAAGGAATGAAGGGAAGGGAAGGGGGGGGGAAAGGAAAGAGAAAGGGAAGGGACTGGAAGAGAAGGAAAGGGAAATGAAAGGGGAAGAGAAAAGAAAACGGAAGGGAAGGAAAGGGAAGGGAAATGGAAGAGGAGGGGGAAGGAAATGAAAGTAACGGGAAGGAAAGAGAAGGGAAAAGGGAAGGGAAGGGGAACGGGAAGGGAAAGAAAAGGAAAATAGAAGGGAAAAGAAGGGAAGGGAAATGAAAGGGGAAGGGAAAGGAAAATGGAAGAGGAAGGGGAAGGGAAAAGAAAGGAAAGGAAGGGGGAGGAAAAGAACGGAGGGGAAGGAAAGGGAAGGGAAAGGAAAACAGATGGGAAAAGAAGGGAAGGGAAATGAAAGAGGAAAGGGAAGGAAAGGAAGGGGAAACAAAGGGGAAGGGAAAGGAAGGGAAGAGGAAACTAAAAAGACAAAAGACTAAGCATGAAAAAAGCTGCCACATGTGGCCAGCCTCCATTTCTGGAAGTTGTGCTTGATCCGCCCACTGTCCGTCCGTCCGTCTGTCCATCGACTGGCCCATCTGTCCGTTCGTTCCCCCGTGTCTGCAGGCCACATGCGGGTCCCGACTGTCTCCCCTCTCCCTGCTGCCCTGCCGTCCCCGTCACCCCTCCAGCGCCCCCTGCCCCTGCCCCGACCGTTGCCCGCTGCCCCGCGCCTGCCCCGCGTGTCCCCACCGCCCGGCCGCACCTGCCCCGCGCGCGCGCGCGTGTGCTTGGCTGGCGCCGGCGACGGCACCCATGGCCTCGGCGCGGTCCCCAGACCCTCGCGCCCCTCGGGCCCCGCAGCTCCTGCTCCTGCTCCTGCTCCTGCTCCTGTCCCCCGGCTCTGCTGCCACCACGGCCCTGGGACCCGGCCCCAGTCAGGCGGGGGCCCTGCCGAGACCCCCAAGTAGGCAAAGGAAGAGGGAAGGGGAAGGGAAAGGAAATGGAAGAAGAGGAAGGGGAAGGGGAAGGGAAGGGGAAGGAAAAGGAAGGAAAGGAAAAGGAAAAGAAAAGGAAAGGAAAAGGAAAGGAAAAGGGAAGGGAAAGGGAAGGGAAGAGAAGGGAAGGGAAGGGAAGAAGGGAAGGGAAAGGGAAGGGAAATGGAAGAAGAGGAAGGGGAAGGGAAGGGGAAGGAAAAGGAAGGAAAGGAAAAGGGAAAGGGAAGGGAAGGGAAATGGAAGAAGAGCAAGGGGAAGAGGAAGGGGAAGGAAAGGAAAAGGAAAAGAAAAGGAAAAGGCTTCGAAGGGAAGGGAAAGGGAAGGGAAGAAGGGAAGGAAAATGGAAGAAGAGCAAGGGGAAGGGGAAGGGGAAAGGAAGGGAAATGGAAGAAGAGCAAGGGGAAGGGAAGGGAAATGGAAGAAGAGCAAGGGGAAGGGGAAGGGGAAGGGAAGGGGAAGGAAAAGGAAGGAAAAGAAAAGAAAAAGGGAAGGGAAGAGAAGGGAAAGGGAAAGGGAAGGGAAAGGGAAGGGAAAGGGAAGGGAAGAGAAAGGGAAGGGAAAGGGAAGGGAAGAGAAAGGGAAGGGAAGGAAAGAAGGGAAGGGAAGGGAAGAAGGGAAGGGAAGGGAAAGGAAAGGGGAAAGAAAAGGAAATGGGAAAGGGAAGGAGGGAAGGAAGGAGGGAGGGAAGGATGGAAGGGAGGGAAGGAGGGAAGGAGGGAAGGAAGGGAGGAAGGGAGAAAGAGGAGGAGGGAGGGAAGGAGGAATGGAAGGAGGGAGGAAAGGAGGGAAGGGAGAGAAGGAAGGGAGGGAGGGTGGAGGGGGAGGGAGGGAGGGGAGAGAAGGAGGGGAGAGAGGGAGGGAGGGGTGGGAGGGAGGGGAGGGAGGAAGGGAAGGAAAACAAAGAGAGCGGAAGGAAAGGAGGTGGGTGTGGGTGGGTCAGGCCTGGTATGACCAGGGTCTGCCCACAGACCTCCCCTGGCCCTGGCCTCACAGCTCCTTGCTCCCTCCTCTCTTCTTTCTGCAGACTGCGGCCGCCCACGTTTGCAGGGAAAGGTGCTGGGGGGCACCGATGCCCCAGAGGGCAAGTGGCCTTGGCAGGCCAGTCTGCACTACATAGGCTCCCATATCTGCGGTGCCTCCATCATCAGCTCTCACTGGGTGCTGACAGCAGCCCACTGTTTCGAAAAGTGAGTGGCCTCGTAGGCTCAGCTTCGAGGGCCTGGGTGTATGAGACTGGGGAGCAGGGCCCAGAGCCCAGTGCTACAACTATCCCAGTCTCCCTAGTTATTTTTGTTGTTTTGTTTTGTTTTGTTTTGTTTTGAGCCCACACCCAAGTTTACTCCTGGCTCTGCTCTCAGAAGTCACTCCTGTCAGGCTCGGGGGATTATATGGGATGCCGGGGATCAAACCCCAGGTCCTTCTTGGGTTGGCCACGTGCAAGGCAAAGGCCCCTACCACTGTGCTATTATTCTAGCCCCATCCCAAACTCCCTGGGCTGGAACCAGATCACAGATGGGGAGGTGACAGGAGCCACACCACCCTGGGTGGTTGGTGGCCAGTAGGACCCATTTCAGACAGAGACTTTGGGCAGCTCTGCCAACCCGTTTCCCCACCAGTTCCCCTGTCCAGGCCTCTCTGCAGGCTGAGATTGGTTCCTTACCCTGGCTGCCAGGCACCGAACCCACTGTGCCTTTATCTGCTGTTCCCATAGGAACTGGAACATCAAAGCCTATGATGTGTACGTGGGACTGGTGAACCTTCAGGTCCGTGGGAAATACACCCAGTGGTTTGAGATACACACGGTGATCCTGCATCCCACCTACAAGCTGTTCCACCCTATCGGGGGTGACATTGCCCTAGTACAGCTGAAAACCAGCATCGTGTTCTCTGACTTCGTGCTTCCTGTCTGCCTGGCCCCCCCAGATGTGCAACTTAGCAATCTCACTTGCTGGGCTACCGGATGGGGAATTGTGTCTCAACAAGGTGAGACCTTCACAGGAGAGCAAGAGCCTTTCTGGGACCACTGCAAGATCCAGGCTCTGCAGCAGGGCAGCAAACTGGTACTGGGCTGAAGAGACAGAACAGCAGGTGGTTGTTTTAGGAGGACCCATACCCTTCGGTGCTCGGGAGTTATTTAGGACTCATTCCTGGGGGACCATATGAGATACATGCAAGGCAAGCACCTTATCTGCTATGTTACCACTCTGTGCCCTGGACCCGTGTTTTTGTTTGTTTATTATTATTATTATTATTATTATTATTATTATTATTATTGGTTTTTGGGTCACACCCAGCAGTGCTCAGGGGTTACTCTTGGCTCTACACTCAGAAACAACTCCTGGCAGTCTTGGGGGACCACATGGGATGCCGGGATTCAAACCACCATCCTGCATACCAGGCAAATGCCCTAACTCTATGCTATTTTTCTGGCCCTTGTTTGTTTATTTTGGGGGTCAACCCAGCGTTACTCAAAATCACTCCTGGCTGGCTTGGGGTACCAGGGCTTAAACCCAGATCAGTTGTGTGAACACGGCAAGTGCCCTCCTTTCTGTACTATCACTCCAACAGGGAAGGTGTCTTATGGGACAAGAGCAGTAAATAGGACATTGGAGAGGTTACTTGTCTTGCAGGTGGCTGCCCCTGATGTCACACCAGGAGTGATAAGTCCTGAGCACCACCAGGTCTGGCCCCAAACCGAAAGATAGTGGCATTTACAGGAGCCACTGTTAGCTCAGAGAACAGACACCTTCCACTTGGTCATGCTCTGCCTAGTAGAATCAGCCACATGCATGGCACATACTTGAGGCTCAGTCACCGCTGGCAACCATGGCATCTCCTGTGTACCTCAGGTTTTCTCCCTCTGAACACCCTCTGGCAAAGGACTTACTGTAGATCCCAGATGTTTGCCCTCCCATAGAGTGGAACTTCCTGTCTTGGGTAATAAAACCACCAGGGGCCACAGACTTGTAGGATTATTGCTGCTCACGGCAGGAGCGAGGTCCCTTCCCACGACGCCACAAAACTTTAGCATCTGGCTTCTGATGGACATTTTTGGTTTGTGGGCCACACCTGGCTGTCCTAAGGGGTTACTCCTGGTTCTACACTCAGGAATTACTCCTGGCAGGGCTCAGGGTACTAGGGACTGAGTCTGCATTGGCTATGCACAAGGCAAGCATTTTACCCACTGTACTATCTCCTGGTTCCATTTTTTGTTTGTTTGTTTGTTGTTTTAGGGTTTTTGGTTTTTCTGGTTTTTTGTTTTTATTTTTTTGCTCAGGGCTTACTCCTGGATCTGTGCTCAGAAATCGCTCCTGGCAGGCTCAGGGGACCCTATGGGATGCTGGGGATTCAACCCAGGTCCTTCCCAGGATGGCTATGTGCAAGGCAAGTGCCCTAGCACTATGACCCTGGTCCCAGTACCAAACATTTTCGGCTGCATTGCTATTCTCAAGCATCTGGCTCTGCTGATGTTTACCGTTCATCATTTCTTCCCAGCTCAAATTCACCACCTCCCAAGCACCAGAATTTCCCAGGTACTGTGGGCTGCATGTACCTTTCCCCAAACAGCCCCCTGAGACTCCTCTAGCCGAAGACTGTCTGAAGTCACAGGGCTCACAGCATGCTGGTGGGGCAGTGCAGTGTCTCCAGTACCAAAGGCATCGCATGGGTTGCCAGGTCCGTTTCCTGAAGATATTCTATTGAACACTTATCGACCAGCAGCAGTGTGCGAATGAAACGGCAGAAAGAGATCTTTCTCTCCTCTCTCTTTTAGAAAAGATCACATGACATTAATAGCCTGAGTCCCACTGGGGTCAAATCGGATGTATTGAATGTGAGTAAACTGGGACCAGAGCAACAGTTCAACTGCTTACCTTGTCTGTGGCTGACCCGGGTTCAATCCCCAGCACCACATAGGGTCCTGAGTGCGGAGCCAGGAGTAACCCCTGAGCACTACCAGGTGTAGCCCTTCAGTCCCCCCAAAAAGGTGTGGGTAAATCTTGGTCTAGATTACAGTAATGAGGACGCCAAATGAGGGAGGAGAGGTGGAGAGGACGGTGGTAGCCATAGTAGCACTCACTGATCAGGAGTTTTGGGGCACTTTGGTGGGGCAGAGGTGAGGTAAGTAAATGCCTAAAAGTCAAACATGTCCGGAATTTTAAAAACTGGTTTAAAAGAGTTAGAGTTGGAGAAGTAAGAGGGACCCTGGGGAGGTTGCTGGAGATCTGCAGGAATGTTATCTGCCTCAACAAAAACTGTAGACGCTAAAATCATTTTTTCAAGAGATGCCTCCAATGTGAACTCCCTGGGCCCAGGGCTCATGGTCTCCTGGGAAAAGTCGCAGAACGACTTGTCATTGGGCCTGTGCTCCTCTCCAACAGGTGACACCTCCTCCATGCTGCAGGAGGCTCGCCTACCTCTGATCCCGAAACTTCTGTGCCAGCTGCTCTACAGCTACATGTCCTATGTTCTGCCAGACATGCTGTGTGCTGGAGACCTGGAAGATCTGAAGACCGTGTGTGAGGTGTGCCTGGGACTCTCAGAACAAGGGATACTTCCCCTTTTTTGGGTGGTTAGGTGGTCTCAAAGGCCATACCCTTGCAAGAGCTCACAGCATGGTTATGGAAAGCTGGGACATCAGGTCTCAATCCTACAAGGATCCCAGAACTAGCTATAGCAGTTAAGGACTCCCTATCAGTCAGGAGTTGTGCTACCAACTCCCTGTGCTTACAGGAGACCACACTGGCCACCCATCTGTGGGAGGTGCCATTTTTACAAAAACTCCTCTTTTCCAGGGTGACTCTGGGGGTCCACTGGTCTGTGAATTCAACAACATATGGATGCAGGTTGGATCTGTGAGCTGGGGCCATGGCTGCCTGGCCCCGGTGTACCCTGCGGTTTATGCCCGAATCTCCTACTTCTCCAAGTGGATCAGAGACCAAGTAGAAAAGACACCCCCACCTCCACAGCCTCTGCCTCTGCCAGCTTTGTCCCCCACTCGGGGCACCACTGTCAGCGTCCTTGTAACCACGCTGGCCATCTCCTCAATCTGATTTAGGCTCAGGCCCTCCTCTCCTGCCTGCTCACGGCTGCATACCTCTGTTCCTGCACAGGGCCTCAGGTCCCTGGCATATGATCAGGGTGAGGGCTGCTGGTCTGGCCCAGACACAGGGTCCAGGAAACTGCTGGCCGTGGCCACCTCCAGGAAAAGCAAAACTGGTCTCCACAGAAGGCCAAGGGTGTCCAGGGAGAACGACACATCTTGGCAAAGTGCTACAAGCACGTGATATTGGGTAAGACATTAAACATACACAGTGAGCTGCCAGTAGTCCTGCATCCATCTTTTCAAACGGAACAGCATTCTGCTGCACTCATGTGCCTGGGCAGGGAAGTCAAGACCAAATACAGCATCTCTGTATATGATGTGGTGGTCACAGGACTGCTCAGGTTGAGAGCAGAGCAAGTCCTAACACTCAGACCTGGCAGGGCCAGAGCAAGAACACAGCAAAGAGGTTTCTTGGCTTGCAGGAAGCCAATCTTAGTTCAGTCCCTGTCATCCCATATGATTTCCAAGCCTGCCAGGAGTGATCCTCAAGCACAGAGCTAGGAATCAGACCTGAGAACCACTAGGTGTGACCCAAAACACAAAGCCTGGTTTGTTTTTCTTTTTGGTTTTTGGATAACACCCAGCAGTGCTCAGGAGTTACTCCTGGCTATGTGCTCAGAAATCACTCCTGACAGACTCAGGGGACCATATGGGATGATGGGATTCAAACCACCATCCTTCTGCATGCAAGGCAAACACCCTACCGCCATGCTATCTCTCTGGCCCCCCAAAACCTGGTTTTAAGCAGGAAATTGCAAATCCACTCGAGTGAACAAGACTAAAAATGCATACTAAATGGCAAGGGGATGATATATATTTAATGCAGATAATGTAAGAAATTTAAGTATTAGTAGTACATAGCTCTGTAGATTTAAGATAAAAATTTATACTTTTTATTTTGCTTTTATTTTTGAAAACTTTTGTGATTTTGGACACTTTGTTTTTTGTGTTTCTTTTTTTGGTTTTTGGGTCATACCCGGCAGCACTCAGAAATCACACCCGGCAGGCTCGGGACCATATGGGATGCCAGGATTCGAACCATCGTCCTTCTGCATGCAAGGTAAATGCCCTACCTTCATGCTATCGCTCTAGCCCTGGACACTTTGTTTTTAATAATATCTTTATTTAGGGCCAGAGTGATGGTGCAGCAGTAGGGCATTTGCCTTGCACATGGCTGACCCAGGATGGACCTGGGTGGATCCCCAGCATCCTATATGGTCCCCCAAGCCAGGAGCTATTTCTGAGTGCATAGCCAGGAGTAACCCCTAGCATGTGGTCCAAAAACCAAAATAAATAAATAAATATATAAATAAATAAATAAATAAATAAATAATAAAATAAAAAGCAGCTTAGGGGCCGGGCGGTGGCGCTAGACGTAAGGTGCCTGCCTTGCCTGCGCTAGCCTAGGACGGACCGCGGTTCGATCCCCCAGTGTCCCATATGGTCCCCCAAGCCAGGAGCGACTTCTGAGCACATAGCCAGGAGTAACCCCTGAGCGTCACCGGTGTGGCCCAAAAACCAAAAAAAAAAAAAAGCAGCTTAGAGGGACCAGAGTAATAGTGCCATGGGGAGGGATCTGGCCTTGCATGTAGTCAACCCAGATTTAATACCCAGCATCTGATAGGGTTCCCTAAGCTCACTAGGCACGGAGCCAGGAATAACCCCTGAGCATTACCAGGTGTGGCTCATTTTTTTATAAGCATGTAATATGATCAAGCAAAATTCATTCCAATAATGTAAGGATGATTTTAACATTAGGAAATACACATATCTAATTTACCATACTAATTGCTTTTCTAAGGTAAAAAATACTGATAAAAAGGCTTTCATACTTTTATTTTTGGTTGCGGACATTGGGGCATATTTGGTGTTACTCAGGGGTTATTCCTGGCTCTGCACTCAGAAATTATTCCTGGCAGTGCTCAACAGATCATATACCCTACTCACTGTACTATCACTCTGGACCCTTTTTTGGGCGGTGGGGTTGGGTCACAGCTGGCAGTACTCAGAGGTTACTCCTGGCTCTGTGCTCAGAAATTGCCCCTGGCAGGCTCAGGGGACCATATGGGATACCGGGATCCAAACCACTGTCCTTGTGTATGCAAGGCAAACGCCCTACCACTGTGCTATCTCTCTGGCCCTCTGGCCCCGTTTTTAATTTTTTTTTTTTAAAGAGAGGAATTAGTATCAGAAATGGGCATATGAAGCTAAAGCGTCATGCCCCAAATCCAGGCCATTGGAGAGGCACAGGTCTGGAAGCAAATGCCACCGCAGGAAATAATTCACACATGGTTAAGGGGATAAAACATATTTAGGAACTTCCACACACAAGCCTTTTGCTCCTAAGAAGCAGAGATGAACCCACAAGCAGATTTTCCCTGAGACCCGGAGGCTTTATTGAGAAGCCCAAGACTATACCCTAGGTGGAGAACAGGTAGAGTGAAAACAATCCAAAAAATGCTTCTATCCAAAGCTTCCGACCAATGAGTAACAAGCATATCCTACATAGGATGGAACCCCGTTAATTCAACATGTGTATGCGGCTACCCTGGGTTCAATCTCAGCACTGCAAAAGGAAAGATCTGAGTCAATGGACAATGATAACATTCTTACATTTTTATATGTATAATGCTCCCAATATAGCCAGTTGATAGTAGTTATAGGGACTCCTCATCTAAAGGTTTTATGGAGGGAAGGGTGGAGACACAGCATGGAGGTAAGGCATTTGCCTTGCATGCAGAAAGACGGTGGTTCGAATCCCAGCATCCCAGATGGTCCGCCGTGCCTGCCAGGAGCGATTTCTGAGCAGAGGGCCAGGAGCACTGCTGGGTGTGACCCAAAAACTAAATAAATAAATACACAAATAAACAAACAAACAAACAAACAAATAAATAAAGGCTTTATGGAGAATTCTGATTCAGGAAATAATCCACGCACAGTTGGGAAGAAATAGTAGGCCAGAAACTCACACCACAAGTTGTTCACCCACAAACCAGTTGCTCTCCCATGTGGAACCATGAGCCAAGGCCCCCCTCCAGGCCTCCAAAGAAGCCTTTATTGGGAAAAACAAAATCCACCCTCCACAGGAGGGGAAAAAGCCAGATGAGGAGGCAATGGGGCAACATCTGTTTAACAAGAAAACCAAAAGAACCAATTGAGAGACAACTAATTAGAAGGCAATATGAGGATCAATCCAAAGTCTCTACCAATATTCAACCTCATGTTAATTCATATACACAGCTATTTATTTATTTATTTATTTATTTATTTATTTATTTATTTTTGGTTTTTGGACCACACCCGGCGGTGCTCGGGGTTACTCCTGGCTGTCTGCTCAAAAATAGCTCCTGGCAGGCACGGGGGACCATATGGGACACTGGGATTCGAACCAACCACCTTTGGTCCTGGATTGGCTGCTTGCAAGGTAAACGCCGCTGTGCTATCTCTCCGGGCCCTACACAGCTTCTTTATTGAGCAAGAAAAGACAAATGCTTGGGGAGATGCTCAAAGACTGGAGTGCATGATTTGCATATAAAATCCCTAGGCACGAAAAACCCAGGTAGTCCAAAACTGAAAACTTAAGTGACAAGACACTGAAAACACAATAATCTATGGTTTCCTAAGCCTGCCAGAGCACAAAGCTTGGAGTGACCCCTAGAGCATCCAGGTATGGCCCCAAAACAAAAATCTCTGAAAACCTAATCACTGAAATTACACATACACACAGAGAAGTTTGTTGCTGTGACACTAGGTGGCTGAAGTTAAAATAATAAAGTAAACGTCATGTCCTACTAAATTATCTAATGGCATAGCAAAGAAGATGAAAACATGAGAGAGAAATCAAAGTGACATAGAGCCAGGAGTAGCCCCTGAGCATCAATGAGAAGGGGAGGACTTGTGTTCATGTATTTATTTATTTATTTATTTGGATTCTTTTGTTAATTTTTGAGTCATATCCAGCTGTGCTCAGAACTGACTCCTAGCTCTGTGCTCAAGGATCACCCCTGGCAGGACTTGAGGGGCCACGTAGGGTTTAAACCCAGGTCCATTGTGTGCAAAGCAAGCATCCTTCCTACTGTGCTATTGCCTCGCTTCCTTATTTGAATTTTTAAAAAATGATAAGAATTGGGGCTGGAGGAGCCAGAGCAATAGCACAGTGGTAAGGCTGTCAACACAGGATAGACCCCAGTTAGACCCCGGTTGGAATCCTGGCATCCCATATGGTCCCTGGAACCTGCCAGGAGCGACTTCTTTTTTTTTTTTTTTATAATTTTTTATTATGAATTATGAGAACAAAAGATGCAAAGAAAGAGGATAAGGTAAAGTTACAGTGGAAGGACAATCACCCATAACATAATTATCAGAAGAAGTCCCCTTGCTGATATCTTAACTTTGAATTTTCACCAAAGAAAGTTAAGATAAATAAAACAGAATCCATGTGCAATTACTTTTTCCCTCAAGTCCCCAGATTGTAGCACATTATAATATTTCTTAACAGCACACAAGGCAATCTAAAGCCATCAAACTTACGTAACTCCTTAAACATTAGAGGCATAGTATTTTTTACATTTCCATGTACATGCATATTAGCTTAAGTTAACCTCAAATTTTAAGTGGGTGTGTTTTAAGGATTAGAGTCAAAGGAGCACAGTAAAAACGGTGTTAGAGTGGCAATTGTTGTTTGCATAGGCCCTCCAAAATATGAGAAGCATGGAAAGGAATAGCCTTGGCCTAAATACAAAGAGATCCTACCCCTGAAGTTTCCTGGCATAAGACCAGCTCTAGGCCTCAGGAAAGTTATCGTTCGCTCCAAGACATTGTCCGTAGCGCCAACACACTTATCACACAGTCTCTGTTGTTGGTCTCATGTTTCTGTATTAAAGATTCTGGAATCTGCATGTCCTACATTGAAGTCATGATGTGGAGTGCCTTTTCGTTTCACCTCACCATGAAAGGGGAATGCAGGAAGCCCTGTCCTGTAAGCAGGTTGTTGTTGTTAAGTCTTCTCAGTGTTAAGGGAAGTCTCTTTTGAGCAGGACGATGTCTGAGCAGTGGTAGGGTCTTCCGTGGTAGAGGATTGCTTCCAGGTGATGTTATAGACAAACCTCACCATAAAGGGGCAATACAGCAAGCCCTGTCCAGTAAACAGGTCATTGTTCTTGTTGTCTTCTCAGTGTTAAGGGATGTCTCTTTTGAGTAGATCGATGTCAGAGCAGCTGTAGGGTCGTCCCTGGTACAGGAATGCCTCCAGGTGATGTTATATACAACCTTGGATGTTTTGTAAATGTCTTCTGTAGATCAAGGGGTAAATGGAGAATGCCCATTCTTCTGAGGCCTGTGCCAGGTCTTTATGTCAATGTTCAGGGTGTAAGGTCTCATTGCACTACAAGATTTGTGAGTTCCCATTTCTATTAGATAAGAACTTATTGGTATGTATAGTATTTTCCTATGTTAGTGTGCCTACGCAAACAAGATATAAAGCCACGTGGTGCTATCAGATATATGGGGGAATAAGAACATTTCCAACAAGACCCATGACTTGGTTCAAACATAAGTATTAAACTGAGGGATTCTTTCACACCAAATTCCATATTGAGCAGTTCATAAAGAGAAGATAAAAAACATGGGGGGGGGATCATCACTGTATAAGAAAGTATTTAGCAAAAGTTATAGCCGTCAAAGAAAACACCCATAAAATGTTGAAAAGATATGTGTCCTTTTTATGCCTTTTAAAATAGTTGGGTGGGTGTTAACTCTAGGGCACCACTTTGGTCTGTGAATTAGGACTCAACAGTACTTAAGTTAGAAAGGGTAAAAAAGGAGTAATGATGATAGGAGTTAAAGAAGTTAAAGAGAAATATGAACTTATGAAGGGGTATGCAAAAGGGCAGAGTACAAAATGGACATTCTGCATACATAAAAACATAATTCAATGATAGTGAGTACTATTAATGTTTCTTGTGAGAGTACTATTAATGTTTCTTGTAAGCGCGGGGGCAATAGCCCCCGCGCGATTTTGAAAATATAGACTGGACAGAGATTACCAGTGCCAGCCAAGCCTCCTCCTGCTAGACTCCCGGCTCCCAGGAAGGAGAGATCCTTCAAGAAGCTGGGAGAACAGAAGTTCAGAGCCCCACCCAGACCCTCCCTAAGGAGCCGCATGGATAGTGGGGGAAGGCCTAGGGTACCTTCAAACTCCACCAAGGGACCCAACTCACCGGCTTGCCCAGGGGTGTGGCCCGGGGAAGCCCTGGAGATCTGGAGCAAGGCGGCAGAGGGGTGCTGGGGTTACCCAAATCCCGCACCCCCCCCTAGGCCTGGCCAAGCAGGCCTCCGGCATGGCGTGGGCCTGCCAAGCCTCCTCCTGCTAGACCCAGGAGCGACTTCTGAGTGCAGAGCCAGAAGTAACTCCTGAGCACTGCCGGGTGTGACCCAAAAACAGAAAAACAAGCAAAAACAAGAATTGGGGCTGGAGTGGTGGTGCAAGTGTTAAGGTGTCTGCCTTGCACGCGCTAGCCTAGGATAAACGGTTCAATCCCCTGTCATTCCATATGGTCCCCAAGCCAGGAACGATTTCTGATATTTCTGATATTGAGATAACCCAGATAACTCGTGAGCACATAGCCAGGAGTAACTCATAAGCATTACTGGGTGTGGCCCAAAAACAAAACAAAACAAAACAAAAAAACAAAAAAAATAATAAAAAGAAATAAAGAAAAAATGGGGCCAGAGAGATAGCATGGAGGTAAGGCATTTGCCTTGCATGCAGGACAATAGTTCTAATCCTGGCATCCCATATGGTCCCCTGAGCCTGCCAGGAGCGATTTCTGAGCATAGAGCCAGGATTAACCCCTGAGCGCCACCGTGTGTGACCGAAAAACCAAAAAGAAAAAAAGAAAAAAAATGGTAAGAATTATTTTGTAATGGCCCCATAAAGATGCCGGGATAGAGGGAAGGACAATAAAGATAGTATAGAGGGCAGGGTGCTCGTCATGCATGCAACTAACCCTAGATCAATTCCAGCACCACATACTGTCCTCTGAGCACTCTCAGGAGTGTTTCCTGAGCACAGAGTCAGGAGGAAGACTTAAGCACAGCCAGGTGTGGCCATCCCCCAAAAAATGCATGAATAGGGAAATGTCCAGTCTGAAGGCATGTGGCCTGGACCTGCTACATGACAGAACACACACAGACATACTTCAATGCCTGCTGCCTGCCTGCATGGTCATTCCTATACATGACGTTATAAATATCCAATACGCCTTTGGCAGATAAAAAAGGTTCCCCACACCTGCACTAAGAGAATTAGGATGAGAATTTTCCAGAGCTGATGAAAACATAAGTCTATGGATAAATAACACATTATAGATACACTATAGTGCACTGAGAAGCATCAACCACAAAGATCTATTGGGATAACCCAGAAAGGAGAAATCAACTACACAGCATGTAGACAGCTGAGGAACTGAAGTTATGCAGATAACAAACAGCCTTGCCAGACCTCACCTCTGGCTTAAGCCCCTGTAAAGATGGTGCCCTCCTTCTGTGACCAGGAAGGGCTGAGAAAAGCTGCAGTATGGCTGAGATTCTAGGAATTGAATAATACCTGCACCTCCCACCGCATGTTTTGGGCTGCAAGTTCTGGAGGAAGTTAGTAACTCCAGCAGATCTGTAAGGCCATCCTGATGGAGAGAACAGCTAGCCAACCGTTTTGTCAGGGATTCCTGTGGAAACGAACATCAAGGCCATACAGATCTAATAGAAACCTTACAATATACCCCGAGGCAGAACGGGACAGCCAAGACTCTCCCAAATTCCTGGTCCATAGGAACCGTGGAAAGTTATTGTTGTGTTAAGCCACTAAGTTTTGACGTAATTTGTTATGCAGTAATAGATCATGAGTTCTTAATAATAGCTATCAAGTGTTGAGAGAAAATAAATGTCAACCTAGAATTGTGTACTGAGCAAATCTATTCCTCAAGGACAAAGGAAAAATAAAATCATTTCAAGATGCACAGAAATAGAGGGAATTTAACACCCGAAGTCTGCTCTCAAGGAATTCCAAAGTCTGTGCTTGGAAAAGAAAAAACTGCGCCAAACAGGACACAATGTTTAAGAAAGTGAACAAACAAAACACAGGATACATACATAGATGAATCCAAACACTGACATGAAAGACCAACTCTAATGTGGTTGAACTAAAGGAGACCTAAAATACTCGATGACATAAGTTGGAAAGAGATGATTAGAACTAAAACATTCCAAAGTTCTTTTAGTGCCTTATTGCCTTGGAAGTGGCCAAATATTATTTGTTCACTTAAAAGTGAAGGTTACAGGGCCAGAGGAACAATATAGACAATATTTACTGTGCACAGGACCGACATATGACTGATCTCCGGCTTCCCATATGGTCCCCGGAGCACCTGGGTAAAGAGCCAGGAGTAACCACTGTGCATCGCTGAGTGTGGTCAAAACTCCCCTAACCAACAACAACAACAACAAAAATGCTCTTGCTGGTATTTATAAGAAGGTGATTGATTTTAAGACCAAAATTTAGTCATTTGGATTGGGGAGGGGCAGTGAGGAGGCACTCCCATCTACAGGTTCTTACTCCTGGCAGTTTGATGTACCATACAAGGTGTCTTACTTATTGAACCCAGTTTGGCCTTGTGCAAAGCAAACACCTTCCCCACTGTACAATGGCTCTGGCCCCTCATTTGGATTTGAAACTGCTACAAACAACTAGAAAATACACAATATTTCTAGCAGCAGCTACCGCCAGAGAGTAAATTCTACATCTGCAGAATGTATCTAGAAAATGTGCCAACACTGACACCACAAAATCAGGGACTGGAACGCAGGCAGGGGTTGGCCCTGGGCATGGTCTCAGAGGCCAGCTTCCAAGGGGCAGCTAGCCAACCCGAGGCCTCCACGGGGTGTCCAGCTCCCCTCACAAGCCCATTGCCCACACACCCATCCTGGGAAGCCCAGGGCAGAATGCAGCAAACATGAAAGGAGCAAGTTCAGCAGCCTCTGCCACAGCCAGCCCAGGTCACACCACTGCCATGATCTTGGCCTCGATAGGTCCTGGGGACCCTCTGGGGGAGAAGGCAGTTGCAGGGTCTGCGATCTCCAAGAGTGCTGCCTGCTAGAGTTGAGTATGTCCCACCTGAACCCTCCTGGGCTCACATATAGCCCAGAGGCAAGACAAAGCCATCAGAGAGAGGCCAGGACACACCGCCACAGCTAAGCTCTTTATGCCAGCTCAAGCTCAGGGTGCATCACTCTGCACCCTTTAAATAGCGTCTGCAATGGGGGAAGGTGTCGCTGGTAATGAAGGGGCACAGCAGAGACAGGACATAAAGGTTGACCACAGCAGGAGCTGGAGGTCCAGGGCAGGAAAGTCCAGAGACTCTTATGCCTTGAGAGCCTCGGTAGCAGTAGAGTAGGGCTGGATCCTGGTTAGGTTTCTCCTAGCTTCTCTGACCTCAACTGGTGAAGCCAGGTCACACAAACACATACACACACAGACCTATCAAAATCAAGGATTTAAGTCCTCACCAAGAGGCAAAATAAAGCAGTTTTTTTCCTGCCTGGACTCTATGGGAAGTTTGCACAAAGATAGCACAAGGGATAACAAGGTGTTAATGATGGTGTCCCACCTCCACCTTTCAGGTATGTCTGTTGGGTCTCCATGAGAAGTTTATCAAACTACACACAAAATATATCAATCTTTTTAGTTTTGACCACACCCAGTGATGCTTACAGGTTATTCCAGGCTCTGCACAGAGGGTTGTGTTTGGGGGACTATATGGGATGCCTGGGATAGAACCCAGGTTGGCCACGTCCAAGGCAAGAGCCCTGCTTTCTGTTGTACTTGCCGTAGTAGGCTGTACTATTGCTCAAGTATCTAAACATTCCATAAACACACAACACTGAGACTGTTTTCTGAGCTCCAGGAAGGAGGCCTGCTCCCTGTTCCTCATGCCCTTCAGAACAGCTAGTTCCTGGGTACTTGGGAGGTAGGAGTCATGCTCCCCAAATGGGCTGGAGGCCACAGACCCTCAGAGTGTCTTTGTAAGACCATGGAGATCAGAAGCATTAGCTAACATCCGCAGCCCTACCCTAAACTTGACAAGTGATTTGCAGTGGGCAGAGGACGGGGACTCTGGTCTAGAAAAGATAAAGGCCTGCTAGGATGAAAGTGTGGTTGGTGGGTGGGTGGGGGACTGACCAAGGCAGACAGAGCAGGTAAGACAGCCCCGTTTTCCATTTTCCAGGATCTAAGCCACTAGCCTGGTTGCGGGTAGGACACAAGGATGTAAAGACATCACTGTGCCCTGAACCTCTCCTGATGGTGGCCTGAACAGATCTCATTCATAGCTCATCAGCACAGTGACCTTAACTCCCAAATGCCAGGTGTTGCCACACCATATCACATCCAAGACCAGTGACTTTCATTAGAATGCATTGCCTTTACCCCACAGCCTCGGCTCACCAATGGAGAGATCCCTGGGAAAGCCATGTGGGATTGTACCCATTCTACTGGTTGGGGCAAAGCTGGGATCCCATATGCACGACAGCATCTCCTTCCTTACCTGAAAGAGCTCAGCAGAGGATCCAGAGTGTAGCCTGAGCCATAGACCTCAGACTCTGCCCAACCACAACCTGGGGCATTTTGACCTCACAGGGATGAGGCAGCAGCAGGGAGGCACTCAGACACAGCATGATGAAATTTGTGGGTCATGTGACTCTGCTCCTTGTGCAAGCTGGTCTCATAATTGCAGGCCTGAGTGACACGTGCTGTCATGTGAGAAGACATGACTGTAACCAGTGTGCCTATGCATGTCATGTGCCAGTGGCCTTGTGCACACGAAATCTAATGAAGTCTGGCCTGCAGGTCTGTAGGTTGTGTGATGGCATCAGATGCACACGCAGTCTCATGAGATGACAGAACATCTGTGGGTCATGTAATAGAGGTCCATGTATATGTGCAATCATGTGACAATGGCATGTTCATTCATAATCATGTGGTGGCAGCCCTGACTGTATCAGCCTTGTGCAGGTAGCTCGCTCTGTGCAGATGCCAAATCCTGGGACCGAGGACTGGCAGGGAAGATCCGCAGAAACAGGGATCTGGAGGTCCAGAGGAGCTCAGCTGGCTTCTCTAACCCATCCCACTCATCTGCAAACCCTGGCCAGGGCCACAGCCCACTGGCTGACACTTGCCTCTAGGCCTCACTGTAGACTTGGGGCTGGGGTGTCAGACTTTAAACTGCAAGCCATCGGGCCTGGAGAGATAGCACAGCGGCGTTTGCCTTGCAAGTAGCCGATCCAGGACCAAAGGTGGTTGGTTCAAATCCCGGTGTCCCATATGGTCCCCCGTGGTCCCCGTGCCTGCCAGGAGCTATTTCTGAGCAGACAGCCAGGAGTCACCCCTGAGCACCGCCGGGTGTGGCCCAAAAACCAAAAAATAAAATAAAATAAAATAAAAATAAACTGCAAGCCATCCTGACAAGGGGATGTGGGTCAATGATGGCTGCCTCCAAGGACCCACAGGGTAGGGACTAGAGAGATAGTGCATGGGGGGAGGGTGTTTGCCTTGCACACAGCCAATCTGGTTCAAGGTCTGGCATCCCATATAGTCCCCAGAGCACAGCCAGAAGTGGCTCCTGAGTGCAGAGCCAGGAGTAATGACTGAGTATAACTGAATGTGGTCCAGACACACACACACACAAAACACACCAAAAAAGACCTGAAGGGCAGCAGAAGCCTAGGACCTACACTGAGGCCAGTGGAACTGTGGACAGCACTGCTCACCCCTGGGCTTCCCTGTGCAAGGGTGGTGGGTTTGCTATTGGGGTACCAGTTGGTCACAGCCTGCCAGTTCTACCCCATACAATGTTGGTGGTCTTTATGGAAGCACTTCACTTGCCTTTTTTCTTTCTCTCTTTTTCCTTGTTAATAGAATGCAGTAGAGCAGGGCAAACACTCCCTTCTGTGTTCTCATAGAGAATAGTATGTGTGCCTGTCCCTGTATCTGTATGTCTGTCTCTACAGGACTGCAGTATGTATTTATGCATGTACGTGTGTGCGGGACCATAGTTGTAGATAGGCCTAGTGCACTGCCCCCACCTCTCTGTGCATAGATGCATCTCAAATTTGGCCCAGGATGACATGGCACTCTGAGCCCAGTACATAAGAAAGGAGAAACTAAGAAAGGGTAGCCATCTCTGTAGCTAAACACACAGAGCAGGCATCCTGTTTTTCCCTAGTGCCCTAAACACACAGAGTTCACACCCTATTTCCCCCTAACCTGATTGGCTGAGACACATTTTTTGTATCTATAAGTAGTTATAAGAACAAAATAGATTGAGTTATCTCACTGAGGGTGCTCATGGAATATTTGAATTTGTAAACGCTCTACTTGCCTGGGATCCAATATCCCCGGCATCATCTACAACTGGCGCCTGAGCAGGGACCTGAGAACAGGAACCTCATCACAGAAGGAAAAGGATGAGTAAGGTAACAGGTTTTCCAGGATACTGGAGAGATAACAAAACCAGGAAGTGGAGCGAGCTCATCTGCCAGCAGACCAGGGAGAACAACATGATTCCTTTCTGGATCATTGGTATGGTGATCACCAGGGTGTCAGCATATATGGCCCTCCTGTTCCTGGGCTGCTCCACATTGCTCTGATGCTTTTACCAGCATCTCTCACACTAGACTTCACATGTTGTGCCATTTGTTTATTGATTGAATGATTTTATTCTGCATTTTTTCATGCAGAACAGGAGATCTTATTTCCTGGAAGCAGTTCCAGTCCTTCCTTAAAATTGTCTTTAAAATTAATCTTTGTTTCTCCAAAGAGGACACATTGGAGACCAAAATTTGGAAAGGGGTTAAGGACAATGTTTACAGGGTATGTAAAAGGAGGGTTCAGATCCCCCCTAATGTTGGGTAACTTGGGATATTATTTATTAATTCCATCATCCAACCTTTGGACTGTACTGCTAGAGAAAAGAAGACTAGATGCAAGATAGGAGAGAAAAAAATTGAATAATGAAACCTTTAAGAGGATTCAAGATGGGCCCGGAGAGATAGCACAGTGGCATTTGCCTTGCAAGCAGCCGATCCAGGACCAAAGGTGGTTGGTTCAAATCCCGGTGTCCCATATGGTCCCCCGTGCCTGCCAGGAGCTATTTCTGAGCAGACAGCCAGGAGTAACCCCTGAGCACCGCCGGGTGTGGCCCAAAAAAACCAAAAACCAAAAAAAAAAAGAGGATTCAAGACAAAACATACATCTTCATACCTTACACTGTAAGGCTTACAGGATGGAGTGAAAGTTACACTTTGGACTCCCCAGGAGTTTCATATGATTGATAAAACTTGACTGAACCCTTCTCAACAGAAAATGTGGTTCAGTATCGAGGCCAAGACAAAACTACATACCTTAGGTCATTCTGGGAGAAAATTTTCAGATGATAGATTGACTTATGAGATGCTAATAGGCAAGGGAAAGTAAGAGGACACAAAAAAGCAAGCTTCTCTGCCTCATGCTGTTTTAGTTTTATGTCCATGAGGAAGCATTATGGGCTTGAGAGACAATTGATGCAGTTGCTAAATTTAAAGGAAATTATACAAAAACGTTTCAGGGAGCCTCTGAGCCATATTAGCTGTTGAATTGACTGATGCAATTCAGAGACAAGTTAAATGTAAAGAGAATCAACTACACCTGTTGAAACAATTGGGGGCTTTTGAGAATGCTAATGAGAATTGTCAGGCCCCATCTGAGAAAAAGAGGACATATGGGATACTTAAAGGCATGCAGGATCATTGGTTCTATTAAACATCAGGCACATGTGAATGTTATTGAGACCTATGCGGGGCAGTGGCAAGCTCAGGGTAAATGTTTTAATTGTGGTAAATTGAGCCATTTCCCCAGAGAATGCAGGACCCATCCTCGCCCTGCCCCCTGAAGAACACCACCCAGACCTTGTCCACAATGTGGCGAGGGAGACCATTGGGCAAGAAATTGTCCCAATAATTCTGTCTCAGGAAAATGGAGGAGGGGCCAAACCCAGGCCCTGCAGAATCAGGGGACACTCCAGACTGCAGCCTCCCTCGCCAATCTGTTTACAGAACTAAGATCAATGATTCACTGCAACCCACCACCATCAGAAATACTGCTTTGGGTATTCCCTGTCCTGATACCATTAAGACAGCACTGGCCCAATGCCCCTACAAATTAATATCTGGTATAAAATGGCCAATTCTGCCTGGCACTGTAGGCCTACTCCAAGGGAAAAGCAGTCTGATTCCTTTTTTTTTTTTTTTTTTTTTTTTAGTTTTTTGGTCCCACCAAGCAGTGCTCAGGGGCTACTCCTGCCTCTATGCTCAGAAATCACTCCTGGCAGGCTCAGGGGACCCTATGGGATGCCGGGATTCGAACCACCGACCCCCTGCATAAAAGGCAAACACCTTACCTCCATGCTGTCTCTCTGGCCCCAGCAGTCTGATTCTTGATTTGTCTTTTTTTGTTTGTTTGTTATTGTTTTTGTTTGTTTGTTTGTTTTTTGGTTTTTGGTTTTTGGGTCGAACCCGGCAGCACTCAGGGGCTACTCCTGGTTCTACGCTCAGAAATCGCTCCTGGCAGGCTCGGGGGACCATATGGGATGGTGGGATTCGAACCACCATCCTTCTGCATGAGAGGCAAACGCCTTACCTCCCTGCTACCTCTCTGGCCCCAGCAGTCTGATTCTTTTTTTTTTTTTTTTTTTAGCAGTCTGATTCTTAAGGGAATCACTGTCCATGTTGGAGTCATCGACCCTGGGGAAATATAGTCATTATACTGGGGAAATAGCAATTGTTGTTTTGGTACCAACTGTTTGGACTTTTGAGGAGGGATGGTGTGCTGCCCAACCCTTCCTCTTTCCTTTTGTTATACTTGGCCAATCCACTAGCCCCAGAACTGGAGTTTTCTGTAGCACTAATCCACTGGTGTCACTGCTCTTACAGAGGACGAGCACTCACTCATAACTCTTGAGATCCATGGGAAGGAGTTTAAGGGAATGACTGACACCTGAGGGGGTCCCAGAAACAGTCCAAGTTCCTTTTCACTCCAGGGGTAGGGGTAGGGGTTGGAAGCTTTCTGCTCCTGAAAGAGCCTGATTCCACCTTACCTGTAAAGAGAACCTAGGTAAAAGCCTAACAAAGGCCCATCTACCAACTTCCTGTTTCCCTAACCTCTTCTATTAGTATGTAAAACCACACTTGGATTATAGGGCCTTCCCCAACCCTGATGGATGGGGTTCTGGATAATAAAAAAGAAAGTTCTGCAATGGATGCCATCTATGGAAACAACCACAATTGCCTGTAACATTACCAGGATCCAAACCTCTACCAGGGAAGACCTACCACTGCTCTGGCATTGACTTACTCCAAAAATTGCTCCAACACCCAGACGACTCAGCAACAGTCTGCATGCAGGGCAGATTGCTCTAATGGTATGCTGAAACTAGAGGATGCTCCACATCAGCCTGACATCGATGAAAGAAATGCATAGAATCCAGAATCTTTAATTTAAGAATCTGATACCAACAATAGCTAAAGTGTGAAAAAGTTTCACCGGGACCACGGAGAATGATTCGTGTTGGACAGACTGGTATGCCTGGAACCCAGAGTCGGTCTTATGCCAGTAAACTTGTGGGGTGAGGCCTTCTTGTAGTCAGGCCAAGGATTTTTTCCCCATATTTTTCTGGGCCTATGCAAACAACAGCGATTGCCACTATCACACCTTTACTATACTTTTTTACTCTTATCCTTTAAGGAAAAAAATATTTACTGAACTTAAAAACAAATAACTGTAGTAGACTGCTTGTCTCGAATACAGGCAGGGGATGGGAAGGAGGGGGGAATGTTACACTGGTGAAGGGGGGTGTTCTGTTTGTGACTGTAACTCAACTATGATCATGTTACTTAAATAAAAACTATATTTTAAAAAATAAAATGAAGTTAGGGAAAAAAGTTCTGGCTTTGGGGGAGAGAGGGAAGACACATGGGAAAGACAGAGCTCAGCAAGAACGAGACATGATCAATGAACACAGGTGAGGGAGAGCTCAGCAAAGAAAGATGATGGCAAAGAGACTCATGGCAGAGAAAAGCCATGAGAAATAAAGCTAGCTGACTTGAATAGATATATTTTCTGATTGCTGTATATTATTTCTCTGCCATTACCCTGCTTCACCAGACTAAGGGGTTAGAGGCAGTGCCTGGGGAGCCCTTACCCAACATGTGAGCTTTATATTTTTATCCTATAATGGCCTACCTTCAGCATATCCCTTGGACCTTACACACTCCCGATCTCAAAGGTATGACATGCAATCTGACTATCACACACTCAGAGAAGTATGAGCTGGCCCAGCAAGAAAGTTTCAAGGTGAGCAGGTACCTGAAAGAAATAGGCTGTGAAAACTGCTGTAGGAAGATGTTGAATGCCTCACAGGTGCTCAGCATAGGACTCAGCCTTGATGCAAGCTGTTATCCCAGCTCCAAGGGACCCAGAAGTTTCCCTGAAGCAATAGACCCAGGGACAAGTCTTCAGTGTGGACCTTAGGAGCAGGTAAGAAAGGCTCTGGGGTACTGGTCCACCATAGGCAGCAGTTGCTGGTCATTCCTCCTTGCCTGCTTCTTCTGGATGCCACCTGCAGGCTCCAACACATCCCATGCACAGAGGACCAATCAATGGTGCCTGGTTCAGGATAGAATGTGTCTTTTCATCTGGCTGTCCCAGGAAAGCTTGTGACTGCACACTGGGTTACTCGGATGGGCTTTGTGGAAGGCTGCTTCTGTCCATCGGACAGATGTGGAGTAGACAGAGGAGCCCAATTCTGCTCAGATACTCTCTCACATATGCATATCCCGAAGAGCAGGCAGACCTCAAGTTGCCAGAGGGGGTCCAGTGTAGAATAAAAATATAAAATAAAAGACCACGTGTTGGGTGAGTCTGCCCAGGCACCATGTTTCTAACCCCTCAGGCCAACAGGTCTGATAAAGCCAGGTAATGGCGAAGAAAAAATTCACAAGCAAAGTTTCATCAGATTCAGCTTGCTTTTATTCCATGGTCCTGTCTGCCATGAGTCAGTCAGTCTCTGTCTCTGTCTGTCTGTCTCTCTCTCTCTAGTCAGTCTCTGTCTCTCTGTCTGTCTCCTGCTTTTCTGCAGTGCTTTTTTGCTGCCTCTCCTGTGCCTCTTTTTGCTGTTTCTTTTTCTCGCCCCCCGCCAGCCAGACTCTTTTATTCTTTATTTAAAACAGCCTGTCCCCATCCCAGGTGTGGGTGGGTCTGATCATCAAGGTGGGAATAACATCTCAAAAGAAGAGGTTGGGGAAACAGGAAATTGGGGGAAGGGTTACATCACAGCCCAGTTGGTCTCCTATCTGCCTGCACTTGGAAACCTGGTGGGAAGCCAGTAGGGGCAACCAACGACCTGGGGAGATGCCAAGTGCCCACGGAGACCTGCCCCCAGAGTCAGCAGCACATGTGGACTCCGGTTTACAATGAAGCTCCTGCACATGTGTCAAAGTCACCGTATTAAGCATCAGCATAAAATAATATATAGATGCCCGCAAAGTTTTTATGACCTTCTGTGGCCTACCCTGGAATCTGGATCCAGCAGGTGAAATAATACACGTGTCGGCAGCTGTGCAGCCCGAGAGCCTGAGCTGAATTCTCTGCCCCCACCCTCGGGACAGTGTCATGGACTCCGGGGCTTGGGCTCTGCTGCTTGGGCCGGGTTATGAAGAACAGCTGGGGGACACAATTAGACTGGCTCAGTTCTGTTTGCTGGACCCAAAGGGCCCAGTACCTGGTGTGGTCTGTGGTCACTCTTGGGTACAGGGAAGCTGAGAAGCCACCAGGATCTGGTCACAAGGGAGCAGAGTGTCAGCTAGTGACCATCTCAGGGGGACTGTGGAAGGGCAACTATATGTCACCCCTCAGGACTGAGCAGCGGCAAAGGCTGTGACCAGCCCTTGACAGCAGGACATCCCCAGTGGCACCTGGGGGAACCCTGCCGGTGCCCCTTTCTAGGGCACAGGGATGGACCTCCCTTTTTCTCCAACCTCAGCACACAACAGACAGCCCCACAGTTCCAGTGCCCAAATTCTCCCCACCTACAGCAGGTACTGGAGTTCCAGGCAGGGTCCTTGACTCCAGGATCTCTGCTCTCATGAGCCCCAAAAACTACCCACAGAAGGCCCCCTGCAGAGGGAGGTGGCCCCAACACTCATAACGAGGGAGTGCCTGCCACTGGCTCCTGGACAGCCTCGGCTCTGCAGGTATTAGCCAGGAGGCCACGATGCAGCCAAATCCCTGGGCCTCTTTCTCACATTCCATCCTCAGGCCAGATCCGATAGGCAAGATCTTCCGCAGGGCTCATGCAGCTGGCCGCCCCACGCTGGGCCCCTCTGGGAGTCTCGCTGGGCAGAAGTACTGGGCTTCCAGCCCCTGCCTCCATGAGATCCATCAGCAAGCCCAGGGAGAGGACAAAGCCCATTTGTCTGTGGGAAGCCCACAGAGGGCTGGGCAGCCTCAGCTGGCGCCCTCCTCTCCCCACCTGTTCAGGCATTCCTTCACTGAGTGACCACTGCGTCTGTCCCACAGGCTCAGACCTGAGCCATGCCCTGGAGAGAGCCCAGTTGACCAGCAGTGAGCAGGCAGGGACCAACTAGCATGCCAGGATGCAGAGCTAGCACCTGGCCCCGGCATCAACACTGTCAGCTCCGGTCTTCTGCCCAGAAGGCAGCAAGCAACATTTATCCTGGGCATGGCTGCTTTTATCTACGTGTCCATCCCCTCGAACACTGTCTGTTCACTCATCTCATTGCTCTGCCCTGATACTGAGCATCCCCAGGGGACAAGTAGGCAGGAGGCATCTCAGCCTGGAGGGACAACATAGTTCTCTTGAAGCCCAAATAGGGGGTTGGTGTTTTCATGCTAGGCAGGTCTCACTCCCCAGGCACACTGCTATAAGAGAGTCAGGTCATTGCACTGGCCCCACTTCCTATGGTATACTGGAGAAAACTGAGTCAGGCAGGTGGCCTTGGGTGCAATGAGATCTGGGCCTCTTGGAATGAAGTCATAGGACAAGGGCACTTGTCTTAAGTCCCCAGTAACTTATATGGTCCCCGCAGTGACTCCTGAGTGCAGAGGTAGGAGTAGCTCCTGAGCACCGCTGCGTGTGGCCTCCCCCCAGAACCCAAGAGAAGTAAACTGGAAAGGGCAGGCCTTGGGAAGAGGCCTTCAGAACCAATAGGCTCTATGTTCCCTTCTCCAAGTTCCAGCAGTTCCGACCCCTCTCTATAGGCTTATGACCCCTCCTGCCCTGCTGCCCCAAGCCCAGCTGAACAACTCTATACTCACAACCAGGGTTCTACTATTGCCCAGTAAGCAAGCGGGAATGCGGACAGAGGGGGTGGTGTCACTCAGCTCCTCCCAGCACCCCAGCAGGCTAGCTCTGTGGGAGGTTAGGGGACAGGGCTCCTCCCAAACCTTCTCTGGAGCTTCTTTGCTGCTCTCAGACTGCAGCACGGTGTGTGTGTGTGTGTGTGTGTGTGTGTGTGTGTGTGTGTGTGTGTGTGTGTGTGTGTGTGTGTGTGTGTGTGTGTGCCTGATTTGGGAACCCTGTCCCCCAACTGTGTGTGTGTGTGTGTGTGTGTGTACCTGATTTGGGAACCTTGTCCCCCAACTCTCTGGCGCCAGCCCACCTGGGTGTCAGAAAGTCATTTCTTGAGGCCAGAGAGATATCATGGAGGGAGGGCATTTTGCCTTGTATGCAGAAGGACGATGGTTCAAATCTCGGCATCCCATATGGTCCCCTGAACCTGCCAGGAGCGATTTCTGCATGTAGAGTCAGGAGTAACCCCTGAGTGCCGCTGCAGGCCACTGGGTGTAACCCAAAAAACAAAAAACAAAAAAAAAGTCCTTTGTTTTCTATCATGCTGTCTCAGAGAGAAACTTCTTGGGGCCAGAGCAATAATACAGCAGGATGGTATTTGCCATACATACAACCAACCTAAGTTGGCTTGCACACAGCCAACCCAAGTCCCAGCACCCCATATGGCCCCCAGAGCCCACTAGGAGTGATTCCTGAGCACAGAACCAGGAGTAAGCCCTAAGTATGTCTGGGTATGCCCCCCCCAAAAAAAAAAAAAAAAAAAAACAGAACAAAACTTCTCTAAAGCATTCTTTTTTTTGTTTTGTTTTGGGTCACACCCGGCAGTGCTCAGGGGTTACTCCTGGCTCCATGCTCAGAAATTGCTCCTGGCAGGTACGGGGGACCATATGGGACGCCGGGATTCAAACCGATGACCTTCTGCATGAAAGGCAAACACCTTTACCTCCATGCTATCTCTCCGGCCCCTCTAAAGCATTCCTGAGCAAGGGAGATTGCTCAAGGGATAAGCGTGTGCTTTGCATGTGGCATGTGGGAGGTCAGGTGAGGTCTCAGCCTCACATACGCCCTGAGGACCACCACATATGGCCCCCAAGCAGAGACATTGGTAGCCCTTGAGCACCCATGGGAGTGGCCTAAAATAAACAAAAAGTGTATCTTGGAACTTAGTCCTATTCTAACTTCCTCCCTAGCTAGATTTTTTTCTTCTTCCTTTCTCTTCTACTTTCCAATCCACCTATTTCCAGCTCTGAGGTGGCAGGGAGAGAGGGAATCCAGGACCAGAGAGATATGACATTACGTAACTGACACCCATTGGATCCCCAGCATTACATCTGGACCCTTATCCCTGCCAGGAGTGATCCCTAAGCACAGAGCCAGGAGTTAGCCCAACACACACACACACACACAAAGTATAAATCAGTCTTTGGCAGGATAGGCAAACAAGAAGGGCTGCCTGCAGTAAGCAGCACTCTTGTGTGTTGATTGGGATCTAACCAGGCTGGTGAAAAACCCAAGATAGTCCTGGCTGAGCTCAGAGAATTTGAAGGAAAGAATTGCCATACACCAGGGAAGGAAGAGATGCTGCTCAGTGGGGTCCAGTGTATACCCCTGGCTGCACCCAGAATTCTGCATTCAGAGGAAGAAATGGTATCAGCCTTATGGATGAAGATACCAGGGAAATGTAACGAGGAGCATTCATAGGACGAGGTCTGATGGGGGTTGCCTTCCTCGCCAGATGGCTAACTGCTAGGCCAAGACACCCAAGGGCAGCAGAAAGTCAGGCAGGGGGAAGCCCCTGCTTTGCTCCATGCACCCCCTAAGGAGAAGAGCTGCCAATGCCCTACATGGCTAAGGGGGGCTGGGATGAGAAAAAGGGGGTGGTAAGGTACAGGTCGGACACTCAGAGTGTGGGGCCTGGGGGAGCCATTGAAGGAGGTCAGTGCACCCTAGGGTTGGAGCGAGCAAAAGCACATCCAGAGCTGAGAGAATCGAGTCCTGACAGCTGCTAGAAGCCAGGGCCTTACCCTGATCCGCTAGGTCTGGTCTGGAGGACGGGCCCTGCCCTGGGTCTGTCCCCCTGACCCCACCCCACCCTGTCCGGTTGCAAGCCCAGACACCCTGTTGAGCTTTGAGCCTGCTCTCTGCGGCCATGACCCGCCCGGGGTGGCAGCCAGGCGGCTCCCCACCTCGGGGGCCTGGGCAGGGCAGGACTCAGCATGCAGCTGGCCAGCCTGCAGGCCCTGCATTCCCGGGCTCCACTGGAGCGTGTCCCTCCTCTGTTCCAAGCCCAGCTGTTCAAGAACCTTCTGCCTGGAGCTGGGCCCCAGGGCTGCAGGGGGAGTCCTTGCTGGCTGCTGCTCTGGGAGGGCTGTCCAGTGGGCGACCAGCAGGAGAAAGGAGAGGCTGCGGGGTTGTCTCTGCCAGCAGGTGTGCGGTAGGCAGAGCAGATACGACTGTGTGTAGGGCCTCGGATGCAGGAACAGGGAACCCCTGCCCCCCTGAAGGACGCTGGGACCTTCCCAAGTTTGCTTCCCGGGGGCCACCTGTCTCTGAGTACCGGTGTGAGCCGCTCTGCAGGGCTGAGCTCAGCCGCTCCCAGCCCTGTGGGGCTGCAGGAATCCAGCCCAGCCCCCGCATCACCAGGCACATACTTGGCAGAAATTAGAGCCGGAGGCGGCTGGCTGGGGAGGTCTGGAGGAGCCAGCCCCCACCCACCCGCACAGCCCTGCGTTCGCCCAGACGCCTTGTAATAAACCCTTTACAGCCCCGTGTCGTCCTCTGTTTCCTACGTTCGTCATCTGTTTCCCTGGTGAGCTATTTGGCGCGGAAATGTGTCCCCTCCCAACAAGAATGTCACTGACCGAGCGAGGCCCTCCTTGCCAATGAAGATGGTAGGCATCCCTCTCCCCACCTGCTGTGGTCATCTCCCAATGCTCTTGCCCTCTCTGGACACCTCCTGTTGAGGAGTGGCTTCCTTCCACTCACCCCTGGGGTCCTGCCCTCAGACCAGGCAGTGTGTGTGTGTGTTGGGGGCCGGTGTTAGGGGGCAGAGTGGGAGAAGAAGAGAAGAGAGAATGGGAATGGCCAGGGTGACACTCACTCGTGATTGCAGGGCACTGAGACGCTGGGCTGGGCTTGCAGAAGGTCAGACCCGCAGGTCTCTCCTATTAAATGCACACCCTGGAGCAGTGGTCCTCAAACTAAGGCCTGTAGGTCACATATTAAATGTGTTCCCATTTTGTTTCTTCACTTCGAAATAAGATATATACAGTATGCATAGGAATTTGTTCATAGTTTTTGTTTTTACTATAATCCAGCCCTCCAAAGGTCTGAGGGACAGTGAACTGGGCCCCTGTTTAAAAAGCTTGAGAACCACTGCCCTGGAGGTACTCTGCCTCTCCTGTCGGGGTGCAGATGCCCGATCCCCATTAATGTGTCAGGAAGCTCCATGGGATAAAGCTGCTCATTCCCATACATGAACACTCACATATAACACACACTCACACATGTTCATATCACAGTCATACCTCCTTACATCAGCACCGCCTTTCACACGGACCCATGGCCCGTGTGACCTGTGACCCTTCGTCCCCTGCCCACCACCGTGGCCAGGGCCTGCCATGATGCCATCCTGCAGCCAATAACCACTGTGCCCAGCTCTGCCTCTCCCTTCGCACTCCCTCAGCTGGAAGGGGCACTCGTACCCCTGTCCCATCAGATCAACCCTGGCAGGGCTGAACTATGCCAGGGCCTGTGGCGAGAGGAGGTGGGAAGGGACCCAGAACATCACATGAAGTTCAAGGAGAAAGGCGCCGGCCCAACCTCAAAGGAATCACCCCAACCATCCCCATAGGCTTACTCCCACATCCCTTTCCCTGCCTTTCCTGGTTACACCCAGAATCTTCCACTGGACCAGCGCCTTTTCTCCAAAGCAGAGGCCATGCACTGTCTTATTGTCTCCAAGTTCAGGAGGCCAGAACTGCCTCTGAGGAGGGGACCCATCTGGCAGGGAAGAAAGACTCCTGAGTTTCCTCTGCTGGTGCACCCCATCCAATCACACCCTGGAGCTTTTGTTCGGTGGGAAGGCCCCCTACCTGCACCCTCGGTGGCTGCCTCTTACTGACACTCTCCTGGGACTGCGTGCACCCTGGACTACTCTCACACCCAGGCACTGCTCTCCACCTGAGCTTACGCCAAGGATGGGCATTGCTACCTTGTGCCCTCTGTGGGTATTTGTCCTTTTCCTTCGAGGCATGTTGCTGTGCTCAGAGCCAGAAGCATTGCTCCACTGGATCAAGGACCTGGAACCCAAGACTTTCCTTGCTGTTTGTTCCTCCGATGTTTCCATCTTCATAACCCTGGGATAGCTGCTGCACTTCTACTTCATGATCTATTTCCAGGAGGAAAACGGGAGTGTGGTAGACATATGAGCAATGTTTTGGCATAATCTTTTGAAAGGCGAGAGACCCTCTCTATACGAACTGTTCACATCTCATAGGCCAAAACTCTCCAAAGGGGCCAGAGTGATAGCACAGCAGTAGGTCATTTACCTTGCACGTGGCCAACCCAGGACAGACCTCAGTTCAATTCCCGGCATCTCATATGGTCCCCTGAGTCTGCCAGGAGGGATTTCTGAGCATAGTGCCAGAAGTAACCCTTGAGTGCCGCCATCGAGTGTGGCCCAAAACAAACAAACAAACAAACAAAAATCTCTCTGGAGACCAGGATGGCTGGAAGAGATCCAGGAAGAAGTTGATCTGTTTTCTTGGGTTGGTCTGTTTTCTTTGATTTCTTGGGTTCTAGTGCTCAATGTTCTTTCTGGAGGGGGTCACACCTGGTGGTGCTTGGGGGTGTGATGTGTTGCCAGGTATTGAACTTGGGCTCCCTCATGCCAAGCATGTGCTCTAGCTCTCTGAGCATCTCCCAGGCCCCTATCATCCACTCTTTTACTTTTTGCTTATTGCTTCTTTTCTCTGGTTTGCTCTTTTATGAGACATCTTCACAAATCTGTTTGATGATGGCAGTTGATTTAATTGAAATTCTCCATGGGTCAGGGAGTATGCTCATGAGCTGGGTGGAGCCTGTCAGAGGCCTAGGTGTAATGGAAACCCCAATGACAGCGAGGGAGGGTTGAGGAATGTGGGTCTGGAAGCAAGCACATGCAGAGAATTATCCTGAATAAAATAAGAACCAACACTCAGAGGCACCAGAGGACCCCAGAGCGCTGCTGGGTTCTAGTCCCAGTGGCCCCCAAATGAATTAAATATAACTCTCATTCACACCCTGAATTCTCTCTCTGTCTTCCAGAAAGCTTTTTTCAGATCTATAGCTTTTCTGGATAACTCCTTCAAGTAGTAAATTATTCTGTCAGGGCCCGGAGAGATAGCACAGCGGCGTTTGCCTTGCAAGCAGCCGATCCAGGACCTAAGGTGGTTGGTTCGAATCCCGGTGTCCCATATGGTCCCCTGTGCCTGCCAGGAGCTATTTCTGAGCAGACAGCCAGGAGTAACCCCTGAGCACCGCCGGGTGTGGCCCAAAAACAAAACAAAACAAAAAAATTATTCTGTCAGTATCTTCACTTACGTCTAGAACCTGTGAAACCCAGTGGTGACAACAGGATTGTGAAAAGGTCCTGGCTGCCAGCCCTAGGGCAAAGGGAGGGAAACATGTAAAGAATGATGAGAACACAGAGTAGTCTCTGGAGAAGAGGAAAAAGCTGGACACAGCTCACATATGCTCACATGCATTTGCATGCATGCAACATTCATGTCTCACCAAGAGACGTCACAGACAAGCAAACAGCCTCTGTGTATCCATGACTGAAAATTTTTTTCTTTCTAGACTAGAGGTATGCCCGTACCTGGAAGGAAAGCTTGGTGCACACATCAGATGCAAGCCCCAAGGGGACAGGAGCGAGGCCCACCCAGCCCAGTGAGATCAGGTTCCCCACAGCACAGGTAGGTGGCGGTAACAGGTCCATACACTGCCACCCTCCGTAGTATTAAGACACCCTGGAGATCAGCTGCTGGGGGTGAAAGGATGCAGAAGTGTTCAGCAGTCATGCTGGTGGGAGACAAGAGCATAGGAGCTGCTCACAGCTGGAGTCACAGGCACTTATGCACCCCAGGTACAAAGCCCATGCAGGATGCAAGGACCTAGGCACTCAACTCCTCATCAGGGACTGTGCTGCTCTCTGGGTCATGGGCCTGTCTGGCCCCACTGGAATTCACCCCCCCCCCAGCCTGCCCAGCTTTGCCCATACTCTTCCAGGTGTTGCCCTCCACCCTGACCCCTTCTCCGCAGGGTCCTTCCATGTGTGCCGAGGCCCCTCCATCCCCTTCCATCTCTCTCTCTCTCTCCTCTCTTTCCCTGCTCTGGGCGGTGGGCCTCTGCCTGCCCCACTAATAATCACAGCAGGAACCTCTGCTCTGTGCAACCCCCAGTCGTTTCCATGGACATAGGCCCAACACAAACACGGGGTGCTGACGCTCCCCCTGCCAGCTCAGGACCCCCCACAGCACAGGGTTGGTGGGCAGATGAGGTCATTGCCACAGGGCCTACAGGCCTGTTGAGGGGGACTATTTGTTTGGTCTCGTGTCCATGGCAGCTTGCTCAACCCTCCTCCCTGCATCCACAGGGGCTTCAGCAGGGGAAGGAGCCTCCCCTCCAGGCCTGGCCCCACCCAGGGTCCTGGGCTGTGAGGCAGGACCCTCTGCCCTGCCCACGACATATGCAGGGGAGACAAGGTCCAGGGCCCGGTGCAAGATCGAGGAACTATCCCTCCTCCAGGGATAGCAAAGGCCCTTTGCCCAGGCAGAACTTCTGGGCGGACAGCATGAAGTGGAGGGGGCTGGGTCCTGCCCTGCCCTGTCCTGCCTATGTGCTGGATGGTAGGAGAAAGGCCAAAGACAGTGAGGAGGAGGAGCTGCCTTCCCAAGAAGTAGTGAGCAAGGGCTGGCCAGGGGAATTCCACCTTCCAGATGGGCGAAGATGAGGCAGCCATGGGGAGAAGATCAGGAGAGGTTAGCATGGGTACCCAAGGCCACACATGCTAGGCTCACCACCCCAGGCCCTCACCACAGCCCACACGGATGAAATGACTCAGGAGGGTGAGGAGCCCCAGTCACGGGCCAAAGGGGCTTCACTGCCCACTGCCCTCCATCAGGCCTGGCCCTTTGGAAGCCCTCCTCTGTTCCTCAAGAATGCTCTGAGTACCTGTACGAAGCACAGTCGGGAACTTCCCAGGGTATGAGCAGCCCCCTCTGTCCCTATGACCTCAAGCAAGAGGACATGGCCTGCACGGGCCCATCCAAACGATCCAGGGCCTTCCTCTCTCCTCTTCCCTCTCCCCTCCTTTCTCTCTCTCTCCACCTTCAGCCTCGGTCTCTGAAGTCAGCCCAGCAGGCAGGCAGGCGGGAAGCAGGCCAGTCTGAGACATTACCTAACTGTGCCTCCTTACCTAATCCCCCAGCCATCTCCTGTCCCCCATAGCACCCCTGCCCCATCAGGCCAGAATGGGCTCCCCTGGACTTCTCCTGGGCCACCTGTGCAGGCTGGCCACCTCCCCACCTGTACATGGCACCTGAGGCTGATCCACAGGGAAGCACTCCAAGCAGCCTCCCTGCCGAGCTCTGAGCTCAGGGTCCTCTCCACCCACCCAGGTGGCGCCCATGGGGGGCTCAGTAGCCTCTGAGAACTTCCTGAGCCTCTTGTCTAACTCAGCCATGCTCACAGATACACACATGCACACAGATCCAGCCCGTTACACACACACACACAAATCCAGTCACGCTCATACATGTGTGTCCCCAGCCTATGCTCACAGACATTATCGACATGTGCACACAGATCCAACCCACACGCACCCACAAGCGGTCATGTATGCATACCTACATGGACCTACATGCTCACAGATAAGCTCCAACAGCCTACACATATACACACAGAGATCCAAACCACAGTCACAGAAATACACATGCCTAGTCCATGCTCACACAGGCAGAGGCATGTCTACAGTCATGTTTATGCAGGTCCAGAACCCGACATGCTTACACACTTTAAAGCACACGGTTGACTGGATGCACAGAATTATAGAATTAAATATGGATTGGCATCCCATATGATCCCTTGAGCCTGCCAGGAGGGATTTCTGAGCACAGAGCCAGGAGTCACCCCTGAGCGCTGCCTGGTGTGACCCAAAAACAATATATATACTTATATATGTTATATATATTATCATATATATGACATTAAGTGTCTACGTGTTCATCCACTACATATGGGACCTGAATCCAGGGAGACACACAGATGCCTGGACGGGATTCTGGCAGGGGGCCATCAGCCTGGTGGGAGAACACATATTCTCCCCAACCTCAACCTTCTCCCCTCAACAGTCCAGTCCCTAACTGCCCACACCCCACTGCAGGTTAGTTTCAGCTACAATTTCAGCCATTGTCGCCACTAAAGAATGGTTCTGTCCAGAGTACCAGCTCCCATCCAGGAAGTTCCAAGTTCCCACCTGTCTATGCACAGCCTGAAAAGGGAGACTTGGACCCCACAATGTGCAATGAAGTTCCCAGGTTCCCAGAAGAGCATAGAGCCTCCACCTCTGACCCCATGAGGCTCAGGGTTTGAGGTGATGGGGAAGAACTGCCCGAAAAGAACAGGAGGCAAGCTGTCCTACCCCACTTCCCACCTATCCTGGTGGGCAGCAGCACTCCTGGCCAATCCAGCCATCACCCCAGGTCTCAGGAACAAGTCGAGGACTGTGGCACCAAAAATCACTTGCCCTGAAGCTTGGGGAGTAACCTTCTTTGGAAACAGGGTCTTTGCAGATATACCTCATTAGCAAGATGCAAGAATCCTGGACTGTCCAGGGGCCTATGTCCACAATAGCAGGTGTCCTCCTAAGGCACAGGAGGGATGAGGAAGAGGACATGGCCTGTGAAGAGGAAGGCAGAGTGGTTATAAGCCAAGGAAGCTCAGAAGGTCCAGCACACCTTAGAGATGGGAGAGAAACTTTGGCTGGCAAGGTGGCAATGCCAAGCACTCTGGAGAGCCAGCTGGTTTCCAGAGCCCTGGGCTGAGATGCAATGCACTGTCTGGAGGAATGGGCACAGGAGTCCAATCTAGGCAGGGAAGGCCTAGGCCTCTCCGATGGAGACAGGGGGCCAGCTCCTACCTTTAATGAGGATACCGTTCCTTCCCCCACCACAGCGTAGGCCCTTACCTTGGAGTCTTCTCTACCTTCATCGTTCCTTCCTTAGACATTCCAACCTGGCCCTCCTCCCTCCGACATTCCACTCTGACCCTCCTCTCTCAGACTGTCCAGCCTAGCCCTCATCCCTCAGACCATCCACTCTTGTTCTTTGTTTTGTGTTTATTTGGTTTGGGGCCACACCTGGTGCTGCCTCAGGGGTTACTTCTTGCTCTGCACTCAGAAATCACTCCTGGCAGGCTTGCGGGTGGGGTGGGGACCATATGAGGTGCTGGGGATCAAACCATGTGCAAGGCAAACGCCCTACCCACTATGCTATCGCTCCAGCCCCGACCACCCACTCGGACCCTCTTCCCTCAGACCGTCCAATCTGACCCTCCTCTCTCGAACCTTCCTCCTGGCCTTCTTCCCTCCCTTCCTACTTACCAGGGCCCATCAAGGCAACAGACTAAAGCGGACTATAATTTAAAATACATTTATTCTGTGTTTCCATTTGCTTCTGGTTCTGTTACACAAAGCCATTAAATAAATACATTCTCCAAGTCACTTGAGTTACCTACTCACTGTACAGATGAGGTAGAGAAACCAACAGGTTTGCAGGGATCGATCTGGACACAGGTTGAGTCTTGGGTGATCACCCTCCCCTCCCGCCCAGCCCGGCCCAGTCACATCAGCACCATGTCTGCACGCCTGGCATGGAGCAGGTGTCCAGCCTTGCCTGACTCCCAGTGTGGCCCACTGTGGCCCACACCAACAGGAAAACTGGGGCTCTGAGCCCACAGAAGCCTTTTCTGAGATCCTTGGCCCCAGGCAGGGGGTGGGGGCACAGAAGGGGCCTTGCTTTCCCAGACTTCCCTGTGTAACCAGACATTCTGACATAGATTTCTACGAGGACAGACCTACCGGCAGACATGTGCAGTCTGCCTTGTTTTTAAAAAACAAATACATTTGTGAATATTCACGACATCGAGCTTAATGTGATTTTACAAATAGCCTTTCTGCCCCGCCACCGTCTTCAGGCCCAAGAGTGACCGAATGACGGTCTTGTCAGGGAAACAGCCCCAGTAGGGGGGGTGCCTGGGGGAGGGAGGTGGCCTGCCCCAGTCTACCCCACCTCTCTAGCAGGCCGGCAGGAGACCACGGCACAGCCACGTCACCCGGCCCGGGCAGGGACCGTGCTGTGAGCCACAGGAGAATAGACTTTACTATTTACAGGCAGAACTGCACCAAGCCACCACCCCACATAAACAGGGGCTCTTCTGGAAGCACAGTCCTGGGGCTCCGGGAGCCCCCAGTGCCCAATGAACCCCCGCTCAGTAGTTCCCGCATCATGCTACAGCCCAGCTGTGGGGTTCGGGTGAGGTCACCCCAGCTGACCACTGACCACACACTGCACGCACATCAATGCTCCCACACAGGCACACGTGTTCACACGCATGCTCACACCCACTCTCATGCATGCATATCAGGTCACACATACAGACACACACACACACACACACACCCCAAAGCAGGTCAGCCTGGCTGAGAGCAGCCCTCTGGTGGCCCTGGCTCTCCAGTGCCTCTGTCCCACACTGCCTACCCATGTGACAAAGCAAGCTGCGGCTCCTCATAGCAGAGGCCCCAGGAGCAACCGCTGCCCCTTTGCCCATGTCCACCAAGGGGGCTGAAGTGGGTGTTGTGACACAGGCTAGTTCCTGCCACCCCCACCGGAAGCCCTCATGTGGCTCGGTGTTATCGTGTCCCCAACGGGGCACACACAGCAGCCTCATTGGGACAAGGCCTGGGCCACAGAGACGCTCCAGAGGCCCAGAGAGGCACCAGGCAACGCCTCTACTGCTTCAGAAACAACAGCAACACCTCCGGGGTTAGTGGTTACCAACAACAACAACAAAAAAGCAGATCAGGCCCAGAGGCTAGGAAGAAGCATGTGGGGGGCAGTGGGGAACCCTTCCAGACTGGCCTTCCAGCATGCGGCATGGATGTAGTGGGGACAGGAAAAGAAGGAGAATATATTAGTTAAATAAAATAACTTAAGTTGCTGATCTCACTCCGAAGGGAAGTGCTCCATGTCCGGCGGCCAGGCCGCGGCTCTCCTAGTGGTTTGTCTCCACAGCAGAGCTCAGCTCATGGGCAGGCACAGAAGGCCTGGTGGTCGAGAAAGTGCCCCGGCCATTCCTCAGAGGAAGGCCAGAGGTAGGGTGGGACTCGAGTCCCCAAAACTGGCAACACAGACCAGGACCCTGTTTGGAAAGCATGGTGTCACAAGTGGGCACGGAGGGCAGACCACGGCTGCCTCCTTCTCTGGGCTTTGGGTGGGGTAGGAGAAGGAAGGGATGGGCAGCACAGCAGGCCACAGGGGCTTCTGCCCAGCTCTTGACCTGTGTGCCCTGTGTATTGGGGGCCCCAGAGCGGCACAGGAGGGGGCCTCAGCCCTTGCAGGTGTAAACCTCCTCCCGCTGGGTGCACTGGCGACACTCCACATAGCAGCACCAGCGCACCTGGCACTGACAGGGCCGTGTCACCACCCGACTCTGCGTGTTGTGTCCGCGCCCACAGCAGATGCTCTCACAGTTCTTCTCACGGTGGCATCTGCGGCCAGCCGTGCCTGGGGAGAAGCGGCCAGCCAGGCAGAAGCTGGGCGAGTCATCCAGATGCACGAGTTCTGGTGTGCGGGGCAAGGGGTCGGTGGCGCCTGCCCCCGCCGCCCGGGCCTGGGGCGGGGAAATGGCGCCTGCCTCGCCGGTGGCCTCGTTGGTGGTGCTGCCAACCTTGAGCGCCGTCTCGTATTTGTGCTTCAGCCGCTTGCCCACCTCGTGGAAGGGGGCCAGCTGCCGCCAGCATGTCCGCACAGTGCAGGAGCCTGACACTCCGTGGCATTTGCATGTGGTCTCCACCCCGGCCTTGATGACCTGGTGGGAAGCAGGGACAGGCATGAGGACCCTGCAGGGGGAAGACACCGCCCACCTCGGGTGCTGTACCTGCAGCCCCTCCTCATGGGAGTCAAGACACTAGCCCCAACGGAGGACCCCCCAGTCGGAGTGTCAGATCCAGGGCTTCACCAGCAGGGGTCAGGAGCGAGGAGACAATCCCACTGGGAGGGAATTTGGAACAGTCGGCCTGGTACCAACACTCACTGGAGATTGGCCAGCGGCCATGCTGCTGAGATCCTGCTGGGACCTAGCTGCTTCAAAGCCACCCACCTAGGGCCGGGCGGTGGCACTAGAGGTAAGGTGCCTGCCTTGCCTGCACTAGCCTTGGACGGACCGAGGTTCGATCCCCCGGCGTCCCATATGGTCCCCCAAGCCAGGAGCGACTTCTGAGCGCATAGCCAGGAGGAACCCCTGAGCGTCACTGGGTGTGGCCCAAAAACAAAAAACAAACAAACAAACAAACAAAAAACAAGCCACCCACCTAGGTTCCGGAGGGATAGCACCATAGTAGGGCGTTTGCCTTGCACGCTACCGACCCGGGACGGACCTGGGTTCAATCCCCGGCATCCACAGGGTCCCCCGAACCTGCCAGAAGCGATTTCTGAGAGCAGAGCCAGGAATAACCCCTGAGCACCGCTGGGTATGGCCCCCAAAAAATCAAAAACAAAAACAAGCCACCCATCTGATATTCCTGTCCCCCACCCAGAGAGAAGTCCCTGGACCAATGAGGAAGAAAAAAATGCCAGGGATGGAAAGGCCCCTCCTGAACGGGCACCAAGCCAGGCCTGAGCTGCAGGGCGGCCCGAGACAGCCAGAGTGGGGGATTAAGAGCCACAGCTGCCAGGCGGCCAGGCAGCAGCGAGCCCCACTGACTGGGCCTCTGCTGAGAAAGTCAGTCAGATTTAATTAAAACACCACTTGCCTAGGCCTGAGGAGCTCATGGGGGCCTGTCCTAGTCTGGCTCTTCGTCAACAGTTTACAAAAGGGGGGTAAAGGGGGAGGAGGCCTGCGTGGGCTCACCCTGCCCAGCACCCCACCCTGGAGGGCGGACGACAGCTTTGGCCAGAAAAGGGGAAACTGTGGGGCTGGAGCAATAGCACAGAGGTAGGGCATTTGCCAGGCACGCGGATGACCCAGGATGGACCTGGGTTCAATCCCCAGCATCCCATATGGTCTGTCCCCTGAGACTACCGGGAGTGACTTCTGAGCGCAGCCTGGTGTGACCCCTTCCCCCCCAGAAAAGGGAGCAACTGGTTCTTTCCTTACTTTAAATGTAGGACTCAGGGCACAAGCAGCTGGGACTCCACATCCCACCGCCTGGCAAACAGATCTCGCTGTAAGAGAGAGGCATCTTTGCTCTGGATCCCAGTGCCCACAGTCAGCAGAACCATTCAGGGAGTGAGGTGGCCAGTGATGGAGCTGAGAGGCAAGGGCACTCCTCCAAAAAGGGCCGAAGGGATTGATGCCTCGGGACAAGGGGCCAGAGGTGCTGAGAGCCCAGAATTTCCTCCTCCTGGACTTCTTCTATCTCTGTCCACTCATGGGCACTTGGCCTAATTAGAGTTCCTAAAAGCAGATGCGGCCCCTGATGGAGTCAACTGCACCCTCCGCCTCTTACATGCACAGGGACAAGCCAGCCCAGCCAGACGCTGTGGGGATGGGCCAGCTCTGAGCTCCTAGCAAAGAGGACCCCAGTAGCCACTGGCCCTGCAGGCCCTCTGGGGCCCTCGCACCTCCCTTCTGCCCCGCTTGCCTTCACACCCACGAGGTGGTTGTGGAAATCCACCCGGGCACGCAGATCCTTGCTGGAGCGCCGTCCCAGGAACTCCTTGACAAACTTGCTGCTGTACTTGAGGTTGTCGCCACAGCCGCCCCACTGCCAGGCCTCCCGGTTCTCCAGGTCGGGTGCCTCATCACAGGTGCACCGCTCCATGCGGCCGGCGCTGCAGGCCTTGGCCAGAGCGTGCGTCAGGCCAGCCGAGGAGATGGCATACAGGAAAGCTGTCTCCTTGAAGCCTGGGGGGGAGGGGGCAAAGAGAGTGAGTGGGGGGGTTGCCCCCTCCCTGGGGCGCACTTCCAGGGAAGGCCTCAATCTGAGTGAGGTCCTGGGAAGGTCTGTTCTGTGCGTAGCAGCAGGAAGGGGCAGGGTGGGCAGCTTCAGGAATATGGGCACCAGGGCACAGTAATGTCAGCCTCCTAGCAAGTACATGATCCAGGGTATGCCGGTCCCAACCTCTGCCCACCCTGGTTAGCAAAGGGACAGCTTGCAGTGGTCCTCAAACTATGGCCCGCGGGCCACCTATTGTATTTGTATCTGTTTTGTTTCTTCATTGCAGAATAAGATATATGCAATGTGCATAAGAATTCGTTCGTAAGTTTTGTTTTTACTACAGTCAGACCCTCCAATGGTCTGAGGGACAGTGAACTGGCCCCCTGTTTAGAAAGTTTGAGGACCCCTGGCTTAGAGAGTTTTGTTGTTTTTCTTTTTGGGTTTTTTTGGTTTTTGGGTCACACCCGGCAGCACTCAAGGATTACTTTACTCCTGGCTCTATGCTCAGAAATCACTCCTGGCAGGCTCGGGGACCATATGGGATGCTGAGATTTGAACCACCGTCCTTCTGCATGCATGCAAGGCCAACGCCGTACCTCTATGTTATCTCTCCGGCCCCAGCTTAGCGAGATTTAGAGCAGACTTGAGGGGGCTCTGGACTTGCATGCAGGGGTAAGGCGAAGAGGAACTACTTTGAAGCTGGAGGTGATGGCCCGGGGAGACTGAGCAGGGGCTGTTGGGGGGTATGTAGGGTGCTTGGGTCCGACCCGCCAGCAGCACCCACCCACTGAGTGAGAGGCCCACCTCGCTTGAGCAAGCTGGCCCGGTAGCGGCCCTCCAGGCTGCAATTCCAGCGCTCGAAGCGGAACTGGTACTGGCACTCCAGGGCGCTCATGCTCACGGCCTCCAGCAGCGTCTCCGCCACGCCCGGGTCGCGACGGCACATGCGACGCTGCTTCCGCTCCAGCTTGAGCCGGTCACACGCTTTGTAGTGCGCCTGGGCGGCCGCCTCGGTCTCCAGGCTCAGCGGGAGGATGGTCAGGGGCTCACTGCCCGTCAGCCTGGACACAGAGAGGCCAGAGTGAGCCCTGCAGGTGGAGCCGGCCGGGAGCACCGTGGAGCAGAAGAGAGGCGAGGCCTGGAGACCCTCCTCACACCAGCCACTAGTGAAGAGCAGCCAGGGCCTTATCTGGGCTCATGAGGAGCGCTGGGCCTCCCTAACTTCTTGCACATTCTCACCCCTTGCTCCCACATACTCAGATTTTATGTTTCACATTAAAACAACAGGTGAAGATGGCCCAGACTTTCCCCTTGTCCGAGACACTTTGCATTCCAGGCCTGCTCCAGAATCCCTTTTTGCTGACTCCCAGGGGTGCCCCCATGGTCCGATGGCCCTCCCAGGAGGGTCCGGATGCCTAGGCCCTCAGTCCATTCAGGGCCTCGCAGGATCTCAGGAAGCCCTAAGAAGTTATGACTAGCTCCTGGACTGTCCACTACCACCCAGGCTCCTGCTCAGTTCCAGATGGAGGGGTTGTGCTCAGGCCCAGGACCTGTGTGAAACCCCACAGGCAGCTTCGTGTTTATGCTCCATGATCATAGACTGGCCACCCCCAGACTCAGCCCATGGGAGGGCAAAATGCCCTCCAAACCCTCAATGGAATACTACCAGAAAGCGTCCTTCCCGTGCACACCCACAGCTCCCAACCCATTCAGAGCCCCGGAAGTGTCCTCAGGGTTAAGGAGAGAAGTGGCTGTCACAGAGAAGCTCTCTGTCACCCTCTGTCACCCAGCGCCGGCACTGCAGCTACAGACCCCTCAGGAGATAGCCAGGCACACTGGGGCACTTCGGCTGCTCCACACTGCCCAGGCCAAGGCCTCTGGGAGGCAGGAGGGACTGCCTCAGCCTCTATGTGGCCAGCATCCCTATGCAGGAGACCAGGAAACCAAAAGGGGAAACCAGGCTAGTATGGAGGTTGTAGGACACCAGGGTGCAGAGAGCAGAAGGGGGCATATCATGCAGAGGGTCCCAGAGGGCTCTTGTTTGACCTGTGAGAGATTATGGTTGGCAAACCTCAGTCCTAGGGCAACACAGAAAAACTTGAAGAAGCCCCAATGTTTCTAGAAGCATAGAAGCACCCATGAGTGGAGTGGAAGGCCTCTGAAAGAAAGCACCTATGAATGGAAGGCTTCTGGAAAGGAATCACTTACGAATGGAAGGCCCCGAAAAGGAAGCACCCATGAGTGGAAGGCCTCTCAAGAAGAAACACCCATGAATGGAATGCTTGAGAGGAAGTACTTGGTGGAAGAACTCTGAGAGAAAGCACCTATGAGTGGAAAGCCTATGGAAAGGAAGCACCTATGAGGAAGATCTCTGAGAGGAAGAAACTACAAGTTGAAGGTCTCACAGAAGAAACTACGAGTTGAAGGTCTCTCAGAAGGAGGCACCCATGAGTGGAAGGCCCATGAGAGGATATACCCATGAAGTGGATAATCTCTCAAGAGGAAGGAGGCATGTGTGAAAGACCTCTGAAACGAAGCACCCATGAGTGGAAGGCCTCTCAAGAGGAAACATCCCTGTATGGAACACCTTGAGAGGAAGCACTATGAGGAGAAGACCTCTAAGAGGAAGCACCTAGGAGTGGATGGCTTCTGGAGAGGAAGTACTCATGAGTGGAAGGCCTCTGAGAGGAAGCACCCATAAGGGGAAGGCCTTTCAAGAGAAAGTGTCCATGAATGGAATGCTTGAGAGGAAATGAAAGATCTACAAGTGGAAGGCCTATGGAGAGGTAGCACCTATGAGGAAGGTCTCTGAGAGAAAGCACCCGTGACTGGAAGGCCTCTGAGAGAAAGCACCTCTGAGTGGAAGGTCTCTGAGAGGAAGCACCTACGTGTGAAAGGCCTGTCCAGAGGAAGTATCACTGGGTGGAAGGGGAGCAGTGTTCAGCCTGCGTCCCGAGAAGTCATATCCAGTGTCCTGCCAAGGATTAAGTGTCATGCCTGAGGACACAAGGACACAGCCAGGGCTGACGTGGGACAGCCTCATGCACTCCAATTCCTCTAACTTGACTCAGACAGCTACAAACCCAGAGACAGCTGTCCAGTCAGGGCCGAGAGTGTGGCAGAGCCCAAAGGCCAGGCACTGGGGGACAGAGAAGCGTGTCCACACACAAAGGCAGCTCAGATGGCAAAGAACTTGTCCCCAAGACAGGAATGTTGACAGCTGTTCCCAGAAGGCTGCCCTGCTCGGAGACACTGGAACCTCATGATCCCAGATGACCCAGCTAACAGCACCACGACAATGTGTGCAGCCACCAGGGCCCAGAGACCTGGGAGGGGAGAGATTTGATTTCCCAAGCTGGGGGCTGGGGGGGCTCCACACCCTTCTTTTGCTTCTCTGCTCTCCCACTCCTGCCCAGGGGGTCACCCTGGGCATCTGGGGGTTTCGTGGAAGGACAACCAGCCCCCACCCCAGCAGTGAGCCATGGGGAGCCAGCCGGAGGTGGAGGTGCTGCACCCAGACACTGGTGAATTCCAGAGCAGACCTGGTACTGAAACCCAGACTGAGGGTGAAGCCACCCACGCATCCCTCCCAGCTCCCAGCAGAGAACCTGGACTATCAGGGTGGAGGGTCCAGGCAGCTGAAACATGGGTGTCAGAGGGGCCTGGGCTCCCAGGGTCCCGGAGTAGAAACCACACACGAGGAGGAATGCATAGAAGGACCAGGAAAAAGGTTCCCAGAGCATTCTTCTCAAGAATCCAGAAGGCCTAGACAACCAGTAAATGTGACTACGGGACAAGCTACTCTGCACAGCAGGAAAGCAGCAGCAAGTCAGCATACCAACCCATAATTGATGGATTATAGAAAATAAGACACACATCCCAGACCGAGGGCTTCTGTGCGCACATGTGTCGTGTATTCTACATACGTGTGTACCTGTATGTTATATTTGTGTTGCATGCATGTAAATGCATTGCTGCATGGTCTATGCATATGTATATTGTGCTGCATGTGCATGTGTGTGCGTGCATGGTTTGTTTCAAGTATGTTGCACTATGACATCACATGTGCAGTGTGTACATATGTTGCATTGTACTGCATTGTTGTGTGGGGCTATGTGTTGTATGTATATATTGCGTGTGGGTGTTCATATAAACATGTGTCTTATTGCATGCATGTATGCTGTGTACATCTGTGTGTAAGTATGTGTGTGCATGCTCTTGCGGGCCACACGGAAATTCAGAACTGCAGGCGCTGATGGTGCCCATCAGGAAAGGAACTGGAACTGGCTGTTCATGCCCAAGATGTACGACCTCACTCAGAAAGTTAAACAGCCGCTGTGGGTGCTGCTATTTACCCATCCCATCCATGCACGTTGAGGGTTTGTAGTATATCTCTGCCCTTTTGGTCTTTGGCCAGCATGGAAGGAAAAGGGGAAGATGGCTGAAAGGAGTTAAGATGCAGGGCTAGTGAAGAATGGCTGTAATTGAAAGGTTATGATATAGGCCACACACATGTGGTGAATAGGGCATGAAAAAAGCTGATACTTCCTGATGCCTGTCTCTGGATAAGTCTGATTCTGCTGTTCACCTAAACCTGGGACCCGCCGGCCGAATGAGGGTTGCGGAGCCATGTGGCCTGGGATGGCAGAGAAAAATCCACCTCTATCCACCTCCATCCACCACCATCGTTAATTATTTAATGCAACAAGGGTTCAAAGTCTTCATGATGCCCCTGGTACAGTTTCCTCCAGAGCCTTCCAGGGCTGACAAGTTTATAAAAATTAATCCACCAGTTCTCTTCCTAAAAAGAGGCCATATGCATGGAAATTCATGGAAGCACATACCCTCCCCCAAACCCTAGCTGTCCACAGAAGCCCTGGCATTTGACCTGCTGCCAAAGTGAGGCTACACGGGGCGGGGGGCAGCAGGGGCAGAGGCAGCCTGGGCAGGAAAACACACTCCTCCTCTCTGCATGTGTTGGTGTGCAAAATACCACATTTAACGGTTAGCCACAGGTGACATGGGCATGGGCCCCTAAGCTTTAGTCCTGCTAGTGGGAGCAGCCAGTCTGTCTGCCCAGGGCCCTATGGGGGGGGTGGGCTGTGCCTGGCAGATCAGCCTGGCACAGCATAGCACAGCCCCTTGCACACATACCGCCAGCCTAACTGCCCACCCCACACCAGAACACCTGCTACTGTGCTCAAAGCAGCTGCCAACCCCTCACAGTGGGCGTCTGGCCCAGGATGGGCAGGTGGAGCAGGACACACAGGCCTTCCAGCTGCCCACTGGACCTGTTTCCTGATGCCTGGACCACAGGGGACTCGCAAAGAGTTTCCTGTTGATAATAGGCATCAAGAAGATAAGTAGGGGCCAGAAGATAGAATGAGGGTTAAGGTACTTGCTTTGCATGTGGCAGAACAGAACCCAGTTGGATTCCCTGAGCCCCATCGCTCCTGAGTGCAGAATCAGGAGTAAATCCTGAGCATTGCCAGCTGTGGGCCAGAACCATCTGCAGAGAAGTAGGGTTAACACCTAGTGCTAACCCTGGGTCTAGCACACCTGTTCAAGGAAAAGGCAGCCCAGGGGCTAAATCCCCTCCCTGCACAAGGATGAAGGCTGCCTGGGACAGACAGACCTTCTTCTTTACAGGGTACACCTTCCTCTCTCTCCCTTCCACAAGTGTCTTCCACTGGTGAAAGTGCCCAGTTTGACTGAATGTCTCTCTCCAGCCATCTCCTGCATGTTACTTTTTATTTCACTCCCAAGTCACTTTCCAAGGATTTCCATTTTGTGGCCTTGCTATGAACCCCATGGGGCAGCTCAGCATGGGTGTAGCTTCCTATGTGGTCCACACCGAGCCAGTGATAGCCAGGAATGGCACTGGAGTAGCTTCCAGAAGCATTTTCCGGACAATGTAGATCTTACATTTGCACAGACCACTCATACCTACTCATCAAGCATTACCTGAAAGTATGCGTACAAGCACACCCTCATCTATGCATGTATCAAACAGCTCCTGAGAGTATGCGTGCATAAATATATATCCACGTATATGTCTATGCACTTCCAGACATGCTCACATGCACACAGATACATACACAATACACAATGGGCTCACAACAGTGAGTGTGGCCCCTCTCTCCATTACTGCAAAAGCCTTTCATTCCCTGCCCTGAAGTCTCTGCAGGCTTCCTTACCTGGGTTCAGGGCTGACAATCAGTAGGCCTTCCTAGAGATTCGCCTCTGCCTGCCTGCTGGTGGCCCCTGAAGCACAGAGCTCCATGTGGGTCAGCATGTTCTATGCTTCTACCAGGGCATGCTCCAACACTCTGGGCACGCTGCCACAACTGCTCTCCAAGGCCTGGCTTCACGGCCGACAGCTGCAGGCGCCATGGGCACCTCTGCCAAGAGCGGAGCCTCTCTTCACTCATGTCCCCTTTGCTCACCCAAATGCCTCTTCCCTGGCACCTGAGCTGGGGGCAGTGTGCCTGGAAGCAGATACCAGGAGGACACGTGCCCAAGGAGCCAGAACAAGAGGTTCAAGAAGAGATGACCCCTCTCACTGATGGGTGCTGACAGTCAGCACCATCTCACTTCCCACCAGGCAGTTCCTCAAGTCACAAGCACCACACACGTCGATGCGTACCCCCAAAGAAACCCTCTGGGCATTTACCCCTCTTCCCATCCCCAACCCCTTCCTGTCCCTGTGGATATGTGTCCTGTTCTGGACCCCTCACGAGGAGGTGTCATGCTCTGAGGCTTCACCCCTGTGGTGGCATGTGTGTCATTCTCTGGCTGAATGGCACCTCACCATGCGGACAGACACATGAGCTGTCCACTGACCAATCACACTGCTCTGTGTACAGGCCATCTTTTGTTTCCAGAATTGAACTACTGGGTTGTAGAACTTCTGGGTTTTCTTCATAGCATTAAACCCAGTGCCCATCTCTCTGCTGCCAGAGCATTAGGCCTCTATGTTAAGTCTTTCCTGATACTTTCCTCAGAGTTTTCAATTTTTGACTTATTTTTGTTTGTTTGATTTTTTGTTTTTGGGCCACACCCAGCGGTGCTTAGGGGTTACTCCTGGCTATCTGCTCAGAAATCGCCCCTGGCAGGCACGGGGGACCATATGGAACGCCGGGATTCGAACCAACCACCTTCGATCCTGGATCGGCTGCTTGCAAGGCAAAAGCCACTGTGTTATCTCTCCAGCCTCTCTTTTTTCTATTTTTCTTTTTGGTTGTTGGGCCACACCCAGAGGTGCTCAGGCTATCTGCTCAGAAATAGCTCCTGGCAAGCACGGGGGACCATATGGGACGCGGGGATTTGAACCAACCACCTTAGGTCCTGGGTTGGCTGTTGCAAGGCAAACGCCGCTGTGCTGTCTCTCTGGCCCCTTTTGTTTGTTTTTGAGTCACACCTGGCAGTACTCAGGGCTCCCCATTAGCCCTGTGCTCCAGGATCACTCCTGGTAGGCTGAGGGAACCATACGGGGTACAGGGATCAAACCTGGGTTGGCTATGTGCAAGACAAGTGCCCTCCTCACTGTCCTATGGCTCCAGCCTCAGTTGTCCATTTTACTCAGTGAAACTGCTCGCAAGACCCCTAACTGGGCAGAATTAGTGATGATCCTGGCAGCTGTCCCCGGCCCGCCTGAGCACCAGGAGCACTCCGTCATCTCTGAAGCCCAGAGCTTTCGTTTCAAGGTCCACACCACTTCCGCTGTCGTCCTACCTTCACCGGCTTCACTGACTCTCCTCCTCTTACTTCTTTTTTTTTTTTTTTTTTTTTTTGGTTTTTGGGCCACACCCATTTGACGCTCAGGGGTTACTCCTAGCTATGTGCTCAGAAATCTCCCCTGGCTTGGGGGACCATATGGGATGCCGGGGGATTGAACCGCAGTCTGTCCTACTCTAGCGCTTGCAAGGCAGACACCTTACCTCTAGCGCCACCTTCCCGGCCCCCTCCTCTTACATCTTCGAGAGACACATCTAGGTGCTTTTCCAATTTCTCATTACTTATAAAATATGCGTACAAGGCTGACACCGTCATCACTTCAGACTTTGTAAACCACAGCCCCAGTTACCTGCAGAACCCGCGTGAGAATGCAGTCTCTTCTTCCACTTCCTTCAGCCCTCCCTCCCATCAGGAGTCGAGTTCTTCCCATCCTCTTACTCATCCATCTTTTCTCTGTGTTTCTCATGTGGACCCTGAACTGCTTCAGCCTTAGGCCTGGGACACTTCTACTGCACAGTGGGGACCTAGTGTATCTTTCTCCCTAACCCTCCCCCATCTACCTGACTTGTTTGCTTCAGTCTCCTTCCGAGTCCAAATTCAAAATCTAGGTCCCCCAACCAATTTCGGGGATTTCATTTCCCTGTTTTTTTGTTTTTTTTTTTTTTTGGTCTTTGGTTTTTGGGTTACATCCGGCAGTGCTCAGGGGTTACTCCTGGCTCTGCACTTAAAAGTCGTTCCTGGAAGGTTTGGGGGACCATATGGGATGCCAGGATTTGAACTGGAGCCATATTGTGTTGGCCATGTGTAAAGCAAATGTCTTATTGCTGTGCTATCTCTCCAGCCCCATGCTCCTGACTTCATGACCTGGACTGAGTGACATGAATGCCCTTCCTGGTCACAGATTATGGCGCACAACCCACGTGGCTCTGTCTGTCGGAGGCTGACATCGAGTGGTCCTTTCTAGATGGGTGGCAGATTGGTCATTACCAATGAACAGGAGTCACTGTGATTGGGGCTCTCACTCACAGACCTGCCCTGTCTATGGGATCCCAGGAGGAAGTCAGCACTTAGCTTATACAGCTCCATCACAGACATTTTCTGCAGTGTCTGTGCGGCTCCCACACGCATGTCTATTCTTCCTTCCTGGCAGGACCCCAGGCTTCCTGATAGCCAGGCCCGTCTTCAGACCACGGCCCTCTCCCCGAGCCTCTTGCCTTCTCTCTGCTTCCGTCTCTCGGTTACACTCTGGGTAATTTCCTCTGATCTACCCTCCAGCTTGCTAATTCTCTTCAGCTGTTTCTAATCTGCTTTCAAATCATTACTTAAAAATTTTTCCCTGTCCTATTTGGTTTTTCCAAACTTGCTGGGTCAGTTTTTTGAGGTTTCTCTTCCTTACAGACACCCCAAGCTTATCTCACTCTCACTAGCACACTCTCACCAGGCTGCTCTGCGGCCTGGGTGCTGTGTCTGGCTGCCATCATTTCTGCGTGGCCCCGGCAGAGAGAGCAGACCGGCCATCTCCTCCGAGAAGCCATTTGTCAGAACCATCGGAAGCAAAGGATAAAGGAACCCGGCTGTACCTCTGAAACCTCAGCAGACCGCCTGGTCTGAAAAGGGCCTTCGCAGATGAGTCAAAGCAAGACTCAGCACATGACTGCTCTGGAGAGGGTCCCTGGCGGCTCAGAGTCCAGCCCGGAGCTGGACCTCAGCAAACTGCCTCCTCCCCAGTTCTACACAGGCAAGAAAGAGCTCAGGACTGGCATATCCAGGAGTGCCTGTCTTCTCCCATAGATAGGCAGGTCCCCCAACTCCTAGCCAGTCACTCTCCCTCACACCTGTCCCCAGACTGTCAAACGGCAGGAAGGGTGCTGCCAGATGACCTCAGGGGCAGGAGTGACCAGGGACACTGTCTTCCTCACCACAACCCTGGCCTAGCTGATTCAACCCCTAATCATTCAATGCCAGCCCCTCACTCCTCCGTGCTGACTGTGGGTATTGACGGCTTTCAACGGCCCTTCCTCCGCCAAGTGGCCTGGCCACCGCTGGGGCCACCCTGCCTACAAATCTGCTCTCAGGCCTGGGAATCAAGACCCCGTGTTGGGAGGGACACGAGGCCAGAGTTCCAGAAGCCACAAGGCCCTGCCAAGGAAACCTCAGCCCCACCAGACAGCATTTAATTTCTGTGTGAATCAAACTCAAAACAAATTCCAGGGCTGAGGGACTGGTTCTGAGATTAACCCTCTGTCCTCCTCGTGGCCTGCAGGAGGTGGCAAAGCGGGAGCTTGGCCTCTCAGGTGTCACCCACCCACATGTCCGAGAGTGGTACCATGGGCTGTGACAGTATCAGGCCCAACTCCCCACCTGGCAGGGTGGCCAAGATCTTCAGGACACAGGACTATAAGCTAACTGCCAGCCATATCACTCCATCAAGGCTATTCTAGCAAGTCCTATGGCCAGGCCAGTGACCCTCTGGTCAGCCTCAGACACGCTGGGCCAAGTATGTGACACCAGCATCCTCAAGCCTAACGAATACAGCAGCTTCTGACCTGAGGCTTCCAGGACAACGTAACTGAGAGCCAAATGCTCTAGATGCACACTGGCACCACCACACAGAGAAACAAGCTGGTTTCTCTCTGTTGGGTTTGGGGACCACTTGGCAGCGCTTGGGAATCAAAGTGGGTTCCACTGTGTGCAAGGCAAGCGCCCTACTCTCCACCCGCTGTCCCCGCTCCCTGGTTTAAAGGACACACAGAGGTGAGAGCCCCGGCAACCATCCACTCCAGTGTCCTCTCCACCTTCCTGTACACTGGCAGGGCTCAGAACAGCAGATGGAGGCCACCCTGGGGTGGCCTGGGGCGGCCCCAAGGCTGCCTTGGCCAGGAGTTGGGACAAGGCCTCCGGCCCGGATGCAGCTCTGACGTGCTCTGGTCTGGGCGCCCAGCAGCCAGTGCTCATGGCCAGACTTCCAGGCCACTTCCCCTGGCGCAGCTCCCTCGGGTCTGTGAAGAAAAACAAACGCGGCTGGAGGCCTGCCTCTTTCCATCCCCTCGGCCACGGCCTCCAGCGGGGCGGCTGGGCTTCCTCCTGTGGCCGGCGGCGTCAGGCCAGGGGAACCGCAGGGAAGGCGGGCTGAGCACACACAGGGCAGAGCTGGGCAGTCCCTGCGCCACCCAGGTCGGTGTCTCCGGCACAACCACCTGCTGTCCATTGCCCGCCCGTGCCACAGATACCGGCCCCGCTGCCGGGTGCACCCCTCACACGGTCCTCAGTTTCCCCGGCATGGGCTTCACCCTGCCAGGCAGAAACCCAAGGCCAACCTCATGCTGGAAGTTGCCACCTGGCTTCACGGGGGCACTGAGAGTCCCCAGAGGCCTGAAGTAAACTGTCCCCTGAAAGTGAACAACTGCCCTTTTGGAGTTGGCCCCTGGCTCCCTGCAACCCCTCAGAGTAAAAGATAGAGTCTCCTCTGAGCTGTCCCACAGAGCTGGCCAGGTTGGGCACCGCAGGGCACCCCAGAGCAGCACAATGCGCAGAGGAGAGGGCACCCCTTCGTGGATCGGGGCCAGTGGGCCATGCTAACAGGTGTCATCTTTCTCCCAGCCGCCGCCCGAGCAGGCTCTTATCAGCTCATCGGCGGTGCAGGCCCAGCCGCAGGAGCCATGTGCACATTCTTCTCCAGAAGAAAGGGACCCACACACTCCTTCTATTGTCCTCTGCATGCCCAGGCCCCCCGGGTGGGCACAGACGGCGCCCTCAGGCCACCCTGGGAACCCAATTGGGGCCCACTGGTGCCCAGGGCCACAATGGCAGCAAGGACAGCAGCAGAAGCAGGCAGCTGTCCTGCGTCCAGACAGCCGGCTGCAGCCAGACATGTGTGCGCACAGCTGAGGGGAACCAGGTGGGGCTCCGTCCTCACCTCAGCCAGCACCAGCCCCGACAGCGCATGAGCAGGCACTCGCCCGCCTCTCACACTGGGGATAGGTCTTCAGGAGGAGGCCCAGGAGAGGTGGGAATGGGGTTCTGAGCCCCCCACCCTGAGCAGAATCGCCTAAAGAGGGAGAGACTCCAGACTAGAGGTGCAGGGGATGCTCAGACCCAACAAGCCCTCCATGCTTCTTTTCCTGCCTCCCTGACCTCACGCCCTCCCCTCAGCCACTGACAGGGACTCCATGGCGTGCCTGTGGCCCTGGGCTGCTCTGGACACTTCAGCGATAGCCTGCTGTCCCGACCTGACCCTGAGCTCCTAACCCAGCACCTAGATTCCTCACGGCACAGACACTGTGGGGCCACAACGGCCATTTCGTCTCCCCAGCAGCCTTCTGTAGGGTTCACGGCCCACTCTCAAGTGGCCGCTCCTACCCTGTTCTCACACCCACACACCTGTTCTTTCGGGGAACAGTACCAGAGATCAAGGTCTCACAGAAAGGGACACCCACCCTCAAAGACACAAGACCCACTCCCCCGTGAGCACCCAGGTAGGGACCCCTCAGCCAACTGCCAGACCCAGACCAGGCTCTAGCAGGGTGAATGCCAGCGCATCCAGGTGCCCCTCACCGGAAGCAGTAGCACGGAGCCCAGGCAGTACAGTGTCGGAACAAGAGGCAACTTGCCATGGCCCGAGGACAGAGCCAGCATATAGAAAGAGCACTTGAAACTCAATCGTGTGACACACAAGCCTCCAGAAAATGAGCATGAGAACTGACCGGGTATTCCTTCAGAGAATGCATCCAAAGGGCTAATGCGCCCACAGAAAGGTGCCTGAACCAGGAGTAGGAGAGACACTGAGAGCCCAGGGTGTTTCCTCACTCACTCCCAACTGTCGTGCGGCAGAATAAAAGTGCAGAGAAAAGAGCGAGTTTAACAAGGAAGTGATAAACTGGTAGGAACGTGACAAGATTCAGCCAAGGTGGAAACAGGTCACTGGACCCTCAATAACGACCATCGGAACGCTCACAGGGTTACACAAATTGTATTCCTGGATGTACCAGAAAAGCTTAAAAAGTACACACATGTACCAGAAAAGCTTAAAAAGTACACACACACACACACACACACACACACACACACACACACACACACACACACACACACACACTGGCTCAGAGGACTGGAGCATAAGCTCTGCATACTCCATGATCCCTGAGCACTATGGCAGGACTACCTCCTAAGCAAAGGGGTAGGAGTCACACCACATCACAATGCGGGCCGCCGCCACCACCACCACCACCACCACACCCATGCAAGACCCGCTACCAGTGCTCACAACAGCATAACAGTTGGAAGCTGGAAGGAGGCTGAGGGGGCACTTGCAGGCCTGAGTGGCCCACCGAGGCTTATAGGTCATAGCCAGACATGCTATGGACAAGCCTGAATCGTGCCAGAGATACGATGGGTTTGTGTACCCGGGGAATTGAACGCAGACAGAATGTGGATCAGTAATTGCCAGGAGCGATAAACAGGTGAAAATGAGATTTCTGATGATGAGAACGTTCTGGAAGCAGATCACTGCGGGCACACTGAAAACCACCTTCCTGTGCCCTCTCAAAGGAGCCTTGTTACCAAGTGCAAGTTGTGTCCTTCACTAATGAAAGAAACCTGAGTTGTCCTGTCCTGCTAGTCCCCAGTTCCCAGGGTCTCAAGTGCCCGCCCAGCCTGCCTTCTGGCCGGTTCCAGACACCCTCACACAGGACGGCCCTGGCCTGGTTCAGCCAAGCCTGGTGAGGCTTCCTCCAGGCTGGCTGGAAATGCCTGCGGATTTCACAACCAAGTGCTCGTCCCCCCAAGCCAGCAGGCAGAATGGGGGGCACCAGAGCAACACCAAGCGAGCCTCCGGCTCAAGCTCCCTCTGTATAAATGGTTCCACTTCCCTCTAGGTCTCCAGTCAGGAGCTCCCCAGTCTGCAAGCTAGGGAGCCTCCCCAAGACAACAAATCCCAAAGACCTGGGTCCTCGGGGGCACCGGTCTGGGCAGGCTCCGCTCAGGCAGGGGCAAGATGTGGCGAGGCAAGTCCGCAGCCCTGCCCACCCCTGCAGCTGGAAGCTGTCAAGCACTCAGGCTACTTGTGGCTGGCCCTAAATCACCACCGGCAGACCCAACCAGCCCTTCCTGGGAAACCGAGGCCCACGCCTGCCTTCTGCCACCAGGATCTCGGGCCCAGCCCAGATGGAGGCGCCACCTGCTGATGCAAGCCAGGGAGTGAGAGCAGACACAGGCCCTTCCCCAGGTTGAACTGAGGGTCCCGCCTGGCCTCCAGGGCCAGAGCAGAGGGCAGCAGGAGCAGGGCAGTGCGACCGACCGATGGGGCCAGGACTGAGGCCTCCGGGAGGGGGGCAGGGAGGGCTCCCCGCAGCCCACGTGACCCTCCCCTAGCCGGGCCAGCCTCTTTGGGTTTCTGGGCTGTAACTGGAGCTGTGTTCCTGCCCGGGAGCCTCGCGGAGGGGGAAGGGGGAAGAGGGCTCTCTGGATCCCAGAGCCTCCCTCTTGTCTGTCCCTCTACATTCCGGGGGGTGGGGGGGAGCGTGGCACAGTGCTCCCGCGAGGAGGGCCCACCTGGCCACTACCCTCGCAACTTGGCCGGGCCAAGGGCCTGCCTGTCATTCTGGCCAGAGAGGCGCAAGCCGGCTGCCTCCTGGAGACCTGGCTCTGGCCCCTGTGCCAGCAGCAGCAGCAGCAGCAGCAGTGCCCGCTGCTCCCCCAGGGGCAAGACTCACAGGAAATCTCAGTCACGGGGCCCTGGGCTGGCAGGGCTGGCAGAGGGGCGGTGAGCACCCACGCTCGATGCCCCACACAGCGGCAGGGAGACAGGCGCAGTCCAGACCTCCCTCCCTGCGGGGCTGAGCGCATAAGGGCAGCTGGGGAGGCCAGGCCCCCGGCCCACCCGGTCTGTCTGTCCTGCTGGGTCCCTCTGCCCCAGCAAGAGGCAGCAGCAGGCTGGGACACACAGGGTGTGTCTGCCCGCCTGCGAGCAGAGCCCGGCGAGGGAGCGAGCGAGGGAGCGAGCGCAGCTGGCTGACAAGGCTTAGCGTGACTCACCGTGGACCTGTGGCCAGACGACCATCCCCTGACCCTCCCTCCCGTCCTGCCCGCCAGGGTGAGGCCAAGGGCCGCGCAGATGGCGGGCAAGGGCGTGTGCCAGCCAGGCCCACTCCCCGGGGCCTGGGTTCCAGGGTCCGGGCCAGGAGGGGCTGAGGGGGCCGGGGGCTGGGAGCGGAGGAGACACGGGGCTGACCCTGGGAGAAGACCCAGGAGAGAAGGACCAGGAGGAGAAAGAAAAACACAAAGGGAAAGTTTCCCATGAAAATATTTTATTTTCTTTGAGAACAGGATACACCTGCAGGGCTCCTCGCCCAGTCGGCCTCGCTGCCCGCCCGGCGGGTGCCCACATTTCTGGACCAACGGGGCCCTCTGCCGGCCGCCTGGCCGGGTCGCCTCGCTCCCACGCCCGCCTGGGCCAGGCAGGGCGCGCGGTCGCTCGCTCGCTCGCTCGCTCGCTCGGACGGAGGAACAGGTGACCGACCGCCTGGGCCCGCGGGTCGCAGGGTGCCGGGGCAGCGGCCGGCCGGCCTGCCTGGCTGCATGCATGCAAGAGGGTGGCTGCAAGCCTGAGGGCTGGGTGGGCAGGAGAGCCTGGACACGGCTACGGGTGGGCTAAAGGAGGCACAGGCGCGCCAAGGTGCCCCCGGCCTTGCAGCGAGTGCCCGGTGCGTTGCGTTGCAGAGGTCGCAACAGCAGCATGGGGGGCCGAAGCGGGAGCCCCAGCCCACCCTCCTCGCCGGGTCTGAGCGCGCACCGAGTGGGCTGCAGGGGCCTCGCCGAGGCCTGGCCTGGGAGGACGCGCAGCGCAAGGAAAATCAGACGCTGCAGCGCGGAGTTCTCTGCTTTCTTTGCCCCCTCTGGGGCTCAGGGCGAGGAACATCTGGATTCTGTGCGTCTCTCTTTTTCCTCTTCTCCCCCTTCTGGGTCGTGTTAGGCGGACTTCTTGGGAGGGAAGGGCGCGGAGGGTGCGCGTGGGCGGGTGCGGGGGACGGCTCGGCCCGGCTCGGCTCGGCCCCCCAGCCGGGCGCCCCGCGAAGCCCCGGCCGCCGGCGGGTCCCGGGAGAAGAGAAGGCGGCGCCGCGGGGCCCCGCGCGCACCCACCGCCGGCTCCGCTCCCCGGCGCCCCGCCCCGGCCCGGCCCCGCCAGTCCCTCCCAGGACACCTACCCGAAGTAGGCGGCCGAGGGGCGCAGCGCGGCGAGCAGCGGCAGCGTCAGCGCGAAGGCCGCGGCCAGCCAGCGCGCCAGCAGGGGCCCATCCAGCATCTTGCCGCCCGCGGCGGCGGCTCACCATCGCGCTCCCGGCTCTGTGCGGGGCGCGCCGCGGAACGCGCCCTTTTATAGCTCCGGAGCGCCGCGAGGGGCGGGACCTGGGCAAACCACGCCCTCCGCCTGTCTATTCCAGCTGGAAAGCCAGGGCCACGCCCACCGCCGTCGGAGACTCCGCCCCCGTTAGGCCCGCCCAGCGACTAAAGCCCCGCCTCCAGGGTGCGCCCGGCCAGTCCAGAGCCTCCCTCCCGAGCGAAGCACCGCCCCCCTTGTGAGAAGCCACGCCCACACACACTGAAGTCCCGCCTCCAGGGCGCGCCCGGTCAGCTCCGACACGGCCCCGCGAGCGCAGCCCCGCTCACCACCGGAGGCCCCTCCCCCAGGGCGCGCCCTGGCCAGTCCGGACCAGCCCTCGTTAGAGAGCAGCCCCGCCCACTCCCGCCCCCGCTCGTGAAGCCACGCCCCACGCAGGAAGCCCCGCCCTCAGGGCTCGCCCGGCCAGCTCAGACTCGCCCCCGCGAGCGCAGTCCCGGCCCCGCTGACGCAGCCCTGCCCACCACAGGAGGCCCCGCCCCCACACGCCCATTCGGTTGGAGCCACGCCCCTCCTCAAAGCCACGCCCACCCGGGGCGTGTCCTCCAAGACAGGCGTTCCCGGGCGCTGAGAGCAGCAACAGCAGCAGCTTGGAGCTGGGCACCGAATGAGTTCGCAGGCTGCGGGTGCAGTGGACGCGGTCCCCAAGGCTGGGGCTTCGCTCGTCCGGGGTGCCCCGGCTGTTGCTCTGCTCGCAAAGCCAACATGCAAGCAGATGACTCTTCCTCGCGGCCCACTTGGAAATGCGACAGAGCCACCAGGAGCAGCCCAGAATTTTTCTGTCTTTTGGTTTTGGTTTTGGGGTCACACCCGGCAGCGTTCAGGGGTTACTCCTGGCTCTACGCTCAGAAATCGCCCCCGGCAGGCTACACGTATCTGCATCCTTCTGCATGCAAAGCAAACGCCCTACCTCCATGCTATCTCTCCGGCCCGGCCCCCTGCCCAGATTTTTTGAGGCCCTGTGGGGTTTGGGGGGGCCTGTGTCTCTCTGCCTTCCAGAAGAGCTGAGTGGATGAGTTAGGGCCGTTTAGGCAGCGCTAATCCCCGGGGTGCTCCCTCTTGGACCGCTGGTCCACCAGGACTGGACTGGCTGGAGTTCCAAGGACCCTGGACACCCAGCAGAACCACATCTGGAAAAGGGGGTATCAGAGATTCCAAAATCAAGCGCCAATAAGCAAAGGGAGCCCCTCTCAGAATGGGTTAGGGCCACTGCCCTTGGTGCACGCACGCGCGCGCACACACACACACACACACACACACACACACACACACACACGTCAGTTTGACACATGACAGAGGACTCCCCTTCCCAGGCACCATTTATGTGTGCTCAGAGGGGCTGGCACTTTGGGGCTAGTGTCTCCTGGCCAGAAGCAGTCCCCTCACTCCTGTTACCTCTCACCCCAACTTCCTGCCTAGCTCTCCTGGACAGGGAGATCCTCCCTCCGGCCCCTTCAAAGCCAGCCACCTGCCCCCAAGCTCAGGGCGTGTGGTGCGTCCTCATCTTCCTCCTCTGGGACCAGGTGATGCCAGGCAGCTATGGCTTCTCCTACGCTGGCATGTCTGGAAGCCTTGGCCCACGTTCTGCTTCTTGCGTCTAGGACCCGTCTCCCGGCACTGCCACTGAGGCCACTTCTAGGGAAGTGGGGGACTTTCCCTGGCCTGTTTTTCTGGCCAGCAGGGTTGGCAGGCCTGAGCCCCAGCAGGCACCCTGCCAGCCACCAGGCCTCCCCAAAGACCTACCCCCCACACCCAGGAAGCATGCGTAGGGGCACAGGGAGCCAGGTGATGACACGTTTAAAAGCAAGAGATCACGTCCAAGAAAAATGAAGTGTGAGATTGTAAATGTGTTCTGGAAGGCTCTGCAGCATTACAGAGCTCCCGCCGGCCGCCCAGCGAGTCCTGGAAGGAGGTGGCCAACCGGGGTTCCCCCAGGGACCTGTGGGGCCATCGCTGGCTCGGCAGAGGAGGCTGGAAAGGATGAATGTGGCCTCCGTGCTCTGCTTCCCCAGGAAGTCGGTGTAGAGCAGCTTGGGGGCCCAGTCCAGACCTGAGCCCTTGCCCCCTGTGCAGCCCAGCTAACGACCACCCATAGCATCTGGAGTAGGATCCTAGGACCACCTACAAGCCCCGGCTTTGTGAGGCACAGGGAGGAGAGCTCAGTGCACGAGAGTCGAGAGTCGTGATGTCAGGGGTGTGCCTGACGGGCTGGGAGGGTTAGACACCCACACACTTCCACCTTGGCAGCAGAACTCGCCAAACTCTCCAGAACCTCTAGGTCGGCTAGGCTTCCCTGAGGAGCAGACCAAGTGCTACAGTACCCAGACCTCCACGTTAGGGATCTCTTTACCCTCTGTGTCTGCAATTTCCATCCCCCCCCCCCCCCCGCCAGCCATCAGGACACACTCTCCAGTGTCTCACAGACTGGCTCTGGGGGGGAGAAAGAGGACAGGGGATATAGAAGCCCAGGAGGCCTAGACGAGTAAGCCCCCCACCCCCCAAGAACACATGGCCCTTACTGCCCAGGGCAGGCCTCCCACATGTAGTATTTCGAGCTTCGGGCACCGGGGAGGCATCTTCTCCCTGGAGGTCGCACATTACAAAGCGGTCTGTCTGTAGCAAAGCCAAGGCTAAGGGTTCCTCCAGCTGAAGTGTACCTCAACCCTGTACCTCCCAGGCCTGTATGGCAAAGGCTAGTTTTCCAGGAGAGGACCGCAGCATTCAAGACATGCTGTCCCCGCTGAAGCCAAAGAGGGCACGTACTGGACTTCCCCACCCTGTTCTAGAAAGGCCCAGATAGGAGATCTAGTGCTCTCTCCACGGGTGCCTGTGCCCTGAGTCAATACCTGAAGCAAGAAGGATGAGGTCAGCTCTCTGATTCCAGGGCTTCTTGAAACTCTGACCTCCTGGACCTCCCATGGCCGTGGAGGCTCAGGAAATCTGTGGCACATGGGGTGGCATTCTGAGTTCACAGGGGTGACTCTTACAGTGTCAGGGTGCCCATCTGGACCTCTGGTGGGAGCAGGGTCGCCCAACTTCTTCAAGCTCAGATATCTACTATTCAATCAGCACCTTCTCTGGTCCTCTGCTCAGAGCCACTCACAGAGATAGAAAGAACAGACTGAGATGAAGGGGACAGGGCAGGACGCCTTCTCAGCAGACACCACCCACCTCAGTTTCCCCAACAACACAATGAAGGGGGCTCTGGAGACCTCTAGGAGGGACAGAACTGGGAGGATTCACTGCTGGGTGGCTGTATAAGTAAGGGAGTTTGTTTGTCATGAAGAGTTCTGGGGCTGGTCAGGGGTCTCCCTGGGGGAGAGTCATTTAAGATTCTGTGTGAGAGGGGCGGGAGAATAGCACAGCGGTAGGGCATTTGCCTTGCACACAGCTGACCCAGGAAGGACCTGGGTTCGATCCCTGGCGTCCCATACAGCCCCCCCGAGCCAGGAGTGATTTCTGAGCTTCACCGGGTGTGGCCCCAAAAGAACAAAGCAAAACATAAAATAAAAGATTTTGTGAGAGAAAAAAAATCCAAGGAAAAATGAACCCAGTCTTTGGGGGGTGCACGCATGCATGTGTAGATGAGTGCATGGTGTGTGCGTGTTTGTGTGTGAGAAGAGAAGGTTCGTTTCACAAAGTGGGTATGCACTGCCTCCTGCTGGTCAGAGCAGGGTGGAGCTAGTAGAGTGACCCAAGACCCCCAATCCAACAGAATGGTCAACATCTCACCCAGTTTTCATATCATGTTCAGCTCAGAGGTCTAGCCAGCACACACATGAACACACACACACACACAAACACACACACTGGACAGTGCCCAGGACAGGCCCCCTTCTTGGACAGGTGCCAAAAAGATGTGTTTTTTTCTTCCTGGTGGAATATCATCTGTTCACTCCACCTTGTGCTCTGTAGAACATATATCAAGCTTGGCTGTATAATAAGCTTCTCTCTGCATATCTCTCTCTCTCTCTCTCTCTCTCTCTCTCTCTCTCTGTGTGTGTGTGTGTGTGTGTGTGTGTGTGTGTGTGTGTGTGTGTGTGTGTGTGTGTGTGAAGGAACACCTGGAGGTGCTCAGAGGAGCCTTCTGGCACAGTGTTCAGGGGTTGCTTCCTATGGTGGTCTGGGAGTCATATGATGCCAGGGACCATCTGCCTACAAAGATGTGCTTCAGCCCTTTGCACCACATCCCTACTTCATGATAAGCTTTTTACAGGGGAGTTTGGCACCACCCCCAACAATGTTCAGTGAGTACTCTAAGTCTGTGCTCAGGGATTACTCCTGGCTCTATGCTCAGAAATAGCTCCTGGCAGGCTCGGGGACCATATGGGATGCCGGGATTCGAACCACCATCCTTTTGCATGAAAGGCAAACACCTTACCTCCATGCTATCTCTCCAGCCCCCAGGAATCACTTTCTATGGTGCTCAGGTAACACAGTTGTCCCAGGGATCAGATCGGTGTTGGCCACTTATAGTGTAAGTACAATAATTCTATTCTATCTCTTTGGTCTTGTAATAAGCATTTTATTTTATTTTAGTTTTTTAGGGGGAACTTACTGTTAGCACTCAAGGCTATGTACTCAGAGATCCCTGAGATGGAGATGGGGGACCACTGTGGATGGGGGACCACTGGATTGGATGTATTCAGGGCAAGAATCTTATCCACTGTTATCTCTCTGATCTAGCATAATATGCATTTTAAAGATCCCTCCTTAGGGATCTTTATTGCCAGAGCAATAGCGCAGTGGTAGGGCATTTTCCTTTCACATGGCTGATCTAAAACAGACTTTAGTTTGATCCCTGATGTCCCATATGGTCCCCCAAGCCAAGAGCAGTTTCTGAGCACATAGTCAAGAGTAACCCCTGAGCGTCACCGGGTGTGGCACCAAAACCAAAATCAATCAATCAATCAATCAATCAATCAAGATCCTTCCATAAATTTAAATCCTGTTCAGAAAACTTCAGATATATGCTCAGTTGTAAGAAACAGTAAAAGAGTAGCTTAGCAATAGTAATTGGGGAGGGAATTTGACTTACATGTGGCTAACCCAAGTTTGATCCCTGGCAGGAGTAATTCCAGAGTGCAGAGCCAGGAGAAACAGTAGTCTGCAACCTTCACCTGGCACCACCAAGTGGCAGCATCCTGCAAAACCGTAAGACAGAAAGTGTGTGTGTGTGTGTGTGTGTGTGTGTGTGTGTGTGTGTGTGTGTGTGTGATGTAGTTTTTGTCTCATATAGGCTTCTTGTGTACCCAGCACTCAGTTATTGGACATCTTCAGTCACGAAAGCTGTTTATGCTATTTCATGTCCATATGACCCCAGCCCACTCATGTGTTCTTTCTGTTCCATTCCCACTGAGCAGGATGCCTGGAGTCCTCCAATGGCTAAGATTCCAAATGCTTTAATTTGTTGGCAGAATTTCTACTCATCTTCTGTTCATTGTGTGCTTTTTATTTTCAGTGCTGGGTTCTGAAAGTCACTCTCAACGATGGAGTAAAGCTTCTGGCAAAGACCTGGTTGCACCATTTTGAATCTGCTTCTTGATCTTCACAGGAGGGTTTATAGAGATAATTTGGGGGTTTTGATTTATTTTATTTGATGTGGTTTAGTTTGATTTTGGGACCATACACAGTGCTGCTCAGGGACTATTACTGCCTCTCTGTGCTCAGGATGCTCAGGGGACTATATATGGTGCCAGACACAGAACTGGGGGTAGTCCTATGTAGGGCTAATACAGTACTTTAGGGAAAGATTTAAACACATAATAAAAAAAAATTTTAAAAATCATAAACTGAGGGGCCGGAGAGATAGCATGGAGGTAAGATGTTTGCCTTTCATGCAGGAGGTCATTGGTTCGAATCCCGGAGTCCCATATGGTCCCCCGTGCCTGCCAGGAGCAATTTCTGAGCCTGGAACCAGGAATAACCCCTGAGCACTGCCGGGTGTGACCCCAAAACCACAAAAAACAAAACAAAACAAAACAAAAAGAAAAGCTATTCTTTGGGGCTGGAGAGATAGCATGGAGATAAGGCGTTTGCCTTTCATGCAAGAGGTCATCGATTCGAATCCCAGCATCCCATATGGTCCCCCGTGCCTGCCAGGAGCAATTTCTGAGCATGGAGCCAGGAGTAACCCCTGAGCACTGCCGGGTATGACCCAAAAACCACAAAAAAAAAATCATAAACTGAGCCAGAGAGATAGCACAGTGGTAGGACATTTGCCTTGCATGCAGCTCACACAAGGACAGAGGGTGGTTTAAATCTCAGCATCCCATATGGTCCCCCATGCCTGCCAGAAGCGATTTCTGAGCACAGAGTCAGGAGTAACCCCTGAGCGCCTCTGGGTGTGACCCCCAAAATATCATAAACCACACAAAATTAAAACATTAACTCTGGGCCCGGAGAGATAGCACAGCGGCGTTTGCCTTGCAAGCAGCCGATCCAGGACCAAAGGTGGTTGGTTCGAATCCCGGTGTCCCATAGGGTCCCCCGTGCCTGCCAGAAGCTATTTCTGAGCAGACAGCCAGGAGTAACCCCTGAGCACCGCTGGGTGTGGCCCAAAAACCAAAACCAAAACAAAACAAAACAAAAAACATTAACTCTACAGGGCCAGAGATAATAAAGGGCTCAAGTGCTGGCCTTGCAAGCAGCAGGTGGATTTAATCTTTGACCCTTCATAGGGTCCCCTGAGCACCACTAAGAGTGACTCCTGAGTGCAGAGCCAGTAATCGCCCCAGAATACCATTGGGTAGGATCTCCAAACAAAAAAACATAGTAAGTTCACTCCCTAGTTCAGGATTCTGAAAATTACTCTCCAAGACAAAAGTTTTGGGCCAGAGTAATAGCACAACAGGTACAGCATAATATATGGTTCCCCGAGCCCTAAGTGATCTCTTAGCACTGCCAGACGTGGCCCCAAACAAACAAAAAACAAATAAATAAAATAAGAGTTTCCGTTTTCCCTTTAAGCCCATGACTCATAATCAGTTGATTGTCCTTGTAATGTGTGAGGTTAGAATGAGAAGTTGAGGTTTGCATCTTCACCAACCCCAAACCTCAGGACAGCTCAAAGTGCTAATCCTCTTTACCCACATCTGCGCTCCTCCTGCCTCTACCCCTCTGTCAAACAGCAGGCAGCATACTGGGGGCCCTTTGGGGGCTCACTGCTCACCTTTGTCTAAGCATTTGGCCTCTCACTTATACGAGAGTCTGCATTTTTTTAGAGATCTACAATGGGCCTATATGGAGGATACAACGACTTCCTCTTTTGCTTCCTCTTTCATAAGGCCAGGATTGGAGAAGTCGGCCATGCTGATAAGTCAGAATAAACCTCTGTCTGCCCTGCAAGCTCAGCCCAGATTCATGAGCCAGGGAAACATTCATTCAGGAACCAAGGCCATGAGCACCCAAGCCAGCCATGACGGGCCACCAATACAACCTGACAGCAAAAGCAGGTTCTGGTAGAACCCCACAAGCATCCAACCAGCTCCTCAGAAACTGAGCACAACAGAAAACCTTCAAGACACTGTGGAATGTTTTTAGAGTTCAAGGAAAGCAAGCAACACTGTCATTACTTGCAGGCTATACAGCTATGATTTAAGGGATAGTGTGACACCGTTCTGCAAGGGACAGCACTGCTAACATAGAGAGGCCCATGCAGACCAGTGGGGAAGGGCAGTCCCAAGGAGACCAACTACCATGATGTGAAGAAAGATTTCTTTTCTTTAACTTATGGGGAAATTCTCTTCCAGGAGTTACTAATTTTGGCATTTTTCAGCCTCAATGACTGTCTAAAATTTCCTCAGCCTAAGGTACCATGAAATAATCAGTTTAAGGGGTGGGAGCAATAGTGCATCAGGGAGGGTTCTTGCCTTGCATGCAGCCAACTGGGGTTCAATTCCTAGCATTCCATATGCTCCCCCAGAGCATCCACAAAACACCTCCAGGAGTAATTTCTGAGTACAGAGTCAGGGGTAACCCCTGAGCATCACTGGGTATGACCCAAACCCTTAAAATAATAAGAACAGAAGGGGCCAAAGCAATAGCACAGCAGTAGGGTGTTTGCCTTGCATGCCACTCATCTGAGACAGACCTGGGTTTAATGCCCAGCATCTCATATGGTCTCTCGAGCCTGCCAGGAGCGACTTCTGAGCTCAGAGTCAGGAGTAACCTCTGAGCGTCACTGGGTGTGGTCCAAAAACCAAATTAAAAAAAAGGAAAGAAAAGTTGGTTTGTATATAAGGTATAAAAGGTGTCCTATACAGATCAAGGGAGCTTCCAGAAAGGAGCAAAAGGGGGGAGAGTCAGGAGGAAGACCCCCATCCTATGGTCCTCAGCCCCTACCCTGCATGCCTTGTAATGGGATTCCAGCCTGGCTGCCTCCCTCAGCCTCTCCCTGAAAAAGCAGCAACAGTCAAGCAGTCTTAGGAAGAGAGTCTATGATGAAGACCCTGTCCCTGGGCAGAAAGGGCCACCTCCTGGAGCTACTGTCCAGCTTACATGCCAGCCCAGACCAGGGGACCATCATTCAAGGAAGCAAACCACTCCAGGACACCTTTTCTCCCACACACTTCTGGCCCCCATACCAGGTGCAGCCCCCTCACCGTGCTCCCGAAACAGACTCTTTCAAAGATTGTATCCCCTTTTCTGTGTGAGCACTCAGGACACCTATGTGCAGGGGTGATCACAGAAAAGACCCCTAATTCCCAGATATCCACAAGTGAGGGCTGTGATTACATAAGACCCCAAGGCTGAGCTTTTTGTTTGTTTGTTTGTTTGTTTTTGGGTCACACCTGGCAGCACTCGGGAATTACTCCTGGCTCTACGCTCAGAAATCACTCCTGGCAGGTTCGGGGGACCATATGGGATGCCGGGATTCGAAGCAGCATCCTTCTGCATGCAAGACAAACGCCCTACCTCTATGCTATCTCTCCGGCCCCTAAGCTTACTCTTATGCCCACTGAGGCCTCCGACTCCACTCCCAACCTGGCAATCAGCAGTCCTGGGTATCCATGCCAGTGTTCCTGCCAGGAGGAAGGTATCTGGGGATAAGACCACCACTGTCCTCCCCTCACTTACCACACCTGCGTCCTGTCCTGGGGGATGCTGGCAGTAACTGAGTGTCAGCAGAGGGCGCTGCCTACCGGACAAAGGGAGCCCCAAAGCCAGCCGTGCCAGCACTAGCCCAGAGAACAGCTGCCAGCCAAGACAGCCAGGAAGGGATCACTGTGTCCCCTCCAGGCTGCACAACAGCCCTTCCTGCATCTCCTACATTATCTCGGCTCCAACATCATTACCCCCACCTTCCTTATGCTCCTGGGCTCAGGAACAAATAGAGGAGGGTTTCCATGGTACCCAGAAAGACAGGAAAGGGCCCTCATGGATTCTAGAGTGCTCAGGTGTGACCCTCATCCATATTCCCACCATTGTGGGAGGCTGTTGTTCTCTCTCTGCTCCAGGTGAGCTGTCGGGTACTTGGATTTTTTTTCAAGACACAGAAGGCAAAGGAAGAGGCCCATGTCCCCTACCAGGGTTAGCTGCCTAGAGGTACTTTGTGACTCACACCCTCAGGAACTCTCCAGAAAGGGAGCTAGGGGAGTCCACTTTGCAGGAAGGTAGCTGTCCCCAGGGCAGAGAGTAGGTTGAGAGCAGTCCTGGAGCAACTGTCTGGCCACTTTCCCCAGCGCTGAGCAAGGGCAGGTAGCACAGTAGACAGAGGGCCCTGCCAGCTTCCAGGAGGGAAGGGCCGGCCACAGAGCCCACCAAGGCAGGCAAAGCCACCCTTTGTGTGTGTGGACCCAGCAGTCTCTGGGGGGCTCCCCAGAATGGCTCTAATCCCTGGGCCCCACAGCTGGGGAGATGGGGCGGGAGCCTGCCTGCCTTGGGCTTGGCCCCCACCCCAATCCCACAGCCCAGGTTCCCCAGTAATGCGATAATTGGGTGGGATTTTCACAGAGAGAGAGGGGAAGTCCAGAGAAGGACTGACAGAGCCAGCTCTCCTCCCTCCCCCTCATTCCAGGGCTCTTCCCTCCTTCCCTCTTCGGGTGGGGGGCTGCAGTTAGGGGGGGGAGCTGGGCCAGACATGCATAGACTTCACAGGATCTCACAGTGGTGAGAAAGACAGGGTGTGTCCCCTGGAGGAGAATGGCTCCCATGCACATCTGGGGTGGGGGTCTCTGCAGCTGGGAGATGAGTAGGGCTCACGTGCGTTGCCAGGGTCCTTCCTCTGGCTTCCCAGCCAGCACTAGCCCCACACTGCAGGCTGCAGGCGAGGTAAGAATAGGAGTGGTAAGGACACAATCACACCCGTGGCTTTCCTTAGACCTCTGCGAAGGAGACACCAGAAATATCTCCCCAATCTGGTAGGGCTTAGGAACTCTGTGTGTGGTGCTGGGGATTAAACCTAGGTTGGCAAAGGGAAAGTAAGTCACTTATTCGCTTTGCTATTGCTCAGGTCCCAATGTTGGAGCTGTGGGGGTGGGGGTGGGGGTGGGAGAGAGAGACAGAGAGAGAGACCTGGTGGTGCTCAGAGCTCACTCCTGGCTCTGCATTCAGGAACTACTCCTGGCTCTCTATGGGTTGCTGGGAATTGAACCGTGGTCAGTCATATTCGACACAAGCATTCTGCCTGCTGTACTATTGCTTGGGCCCCCAATGTTGGACCTTCTAATTCCCCTCAATCAACTCAACTTATTTCTCAGTTCTGCTCCCCTCGTTTCCAAAAACAGCAGCATGGATCCCCATTGTGCTTACTCATAACCACAAAGAACCAGCATTCTTCATTCTTAGCCCCAGGCCTCTTTCTGGTCACCACCACACACCCTCACACACACACACAAGAGATGTAGAAGACATCCCCGTTTCTCCCCCTCTGCAGTGCCAGTCCTGAGCTGCAGGCCAGCATTCCAACTGGGGTTCAGAAGAGGACCTTGCGGGTAGGGCACTCGCCTTACATGCTGTTGATTCGGGTTCGACACCCCAAGCCCCCCAGCTACAGTTATGGTCCTCCAGCACCCGGGAGTGACCCTGAGCACAATGCCAGGAGTAAAGCCCTAGAGCAGCAAGGGTGTGGGCAAAAAAGCAAACAAACGAATGAAGGAGCCCTGGTGGCTGGGTCGGCAGGCTCACAGGCCAGGACAAATGGTTCAGTCCCAGATGCCAGAACCAGTGAACCCCCTCACCGCCGTGCCTTCCAGGGATGCTCTTCTCCCTATCGGGTTGGAAATGCCGCCAGGCAGTCAGTACCCGCTGCCCATGCCTTCAGGCCGGCCCGAGGCTGCAGGCACCTGGATGCCCAGGTACTGGAGCTACCGCGGGGCAGCATCTCTCACTCTCTCTCTCTTTGGGCACAGAGGTCCGGGCAGCCAGGCTGAGCCTCGTGGGGCACCCCCCAGGGACTGGACCGCACTGAACGGTCCTCGAGGCAAGGATCTGGGAGAAGAAGCAACTGCAGGCACCCCAGCCTGAAGGCGAGGAGCAGACAGAGCGCGTCACCAACCAAGTCGCAGCTGGGACTTCTTGGCGCGTCCCAGCCCCCCAAAGCGCGCAGCCTGCTGCAAGGGCTCCAGACTTCAGGTCCGGACTAGGGGGGACCAGCCCGGGCCACACCGGTCCAAGTGGGGGTCAGCAGCGTAGCAGACATCCGTGGCGCGCAGCACTGGGGCTCCGCGCCCCGCGCACCTCGGGGCCACCGGAGAGGAGAGGAGAGCCTCGGGGAGGGCCTCGGTCCCGCCGGCTCCCAGGGCCCCGCCCGTCCTCCCGCCGGCTCCGCCCCGGCCCCGGCCCCGCCGGGTGCCCCCCGCGGCGCTGCCCCGCCTCCGCCGTCCCGTCCCGCGCCGCCCCGGGCCCCGGCCCCGCCGCCCGCCCGCCCGCCGGCCCACCTGGCGCAGCGCCGCCCTCGGCTCCCGCGCTCCGCGCACTCCGCGCACCCCGCGCACCCCGCGGCCGCAGGAGGCCCAGCTCCAGGGCCCCGCCCGACCCGACCCGGAGCCCCCTTGCCAGGGCGCGCCAGGGCCAGCCTGCCTGCGGTCCCCCTGCCCGGCCGGCGATGGCCCCGCTCGGGTACTTCTTCCTCCTCTGCGCGCTGGAGCAGGCGCTGGGCAGCTACCCGATCTGGTGGTGAGTGTGCGTGCGTCCTCGAGGCTGCTCGGTCCGCTCGGGAGGGTCCCATCGGGTCTCCGGGCAAGGCAGGACGAGGCGAGGCGAGGCGAGACGGCGCGCGTTGGCTCTTTGGGGGGACCCTCTCCAACTGGGGCGCGCGGGGGCTGGCACTTCCCCAGGGACACGGGGTCCCGGGTATGGGAAAGGGGAGTGCGAAGGTCTCCGCCGCGGCCTCCCCGGACGTCGGGCAGCCGGGGGGACCCCTTGGAGAGGAGCGCGCACGGATGGCACCGACCGGCCGCCGGCTTCAGGCTGGCAACGGGAGTGGCGCGCGCAGGGCTGGCAGGAGGATGGATGCCCCTCAGTGGCGCACGCAAGTCGAAGACCCAGCGGGCGAGACCAGACCCGACAGCTCGGTTGCGTAAAGAGAAAAATAAAAAAAAGACGCCTGGGACCGGGTTGGGAGCGCCCGGCTGGGGCGCACGGGCCACGCGCCGCCTCTCCCGTGCGCCCGACGCCCCCCGAGGAGAGGATCTGCCCCGCTAGCCCTCACAAAGGTGGGCTCAGGGGCTTACAGGGGAGCTGGGTGACTCCCCAGCAGGACCCCAACATCTTCGAGCGCGCAGAGATCCCCTGGCTCCCCTGAGACCCTGGAGCAGAGCGCTTCAGTGGTGCCCAGCTTTTTGCGCGCCTCTAGGACGCACGGGCCAGGATCCGTCTCGTTCACCCGAGGCCCCACCGGCTGCAAAGTGCGGGGCGCTGGGATGGGACGGGACGGCCCGAGGGTCTGGGTAGGGCCCCGGGAGTCGTGAGGGCGAAGGATGGAGCCGCACGGAGCAGAACCCGCGCGCGCACAAACACACACACACACACACCTATGCACGCACAGCAGCCGCCTCTGAGGCTTGCCTGGAATTATAATAATTACGCCGACGGGGAGAGGGAGACGGGGCGAGCCTAAGTACATCTAATCCGATAATAATTTTTTTCTCTTTGAGATGGTTCAGAAGAGGGGCGCCCCGGGTCCAGGCCCTGCAGGGCCGCATCCAGGGCTGGGGATGCCCGCGCGGGGATGTCCTGCGCCGCGCGCGCGTCTCGGGGCTCCGGAGCCGCCGGCCGACCCGACCAGGCAGTGGCTGGGAGCGCGTCTGGCTCCCGCGAGCGGCCCTGGCCAGGTCCCTCCCAGGTTTCTAATTAGAGCCGCGGTGCCGCCGCAGCATTCCAGCCCCCCCCCCCCCCAGCTACCTCCCGCCCTGTGGCTCCCCAAGAGAGCTATGAGCGCTTTCTCTCCTGCTGCCTGTCGGTGCTTCTCGGTCCCCCCACATCCTGATGTCTCCCTGGGCACCTTTGAAGGGCCCCAGACTCACTCCCGGTGCTCAACCCTGGCTTCTGCTGGCACCTTCACCCCTGTCCCCTATCCTGGATGGGTCTCTGGGGGGACACCGCGTTATGGTGTCCCTAGGAACCCCTGTTCTCGCTGCTTCTCCCCACGCCCGAAGCCCAGGAGGGGGGCTTTGTCTCCTTCTTACCTGCCGCTTTGCAGGCATCTATCTCCTGCGGCCCCCACCCTCCCCAGCAGGGCCTGCCACCTTCCCTCTCAGCCCTTGGTTGGGAGGTTCCCCCTTCCCCCAAAGAAAGCCACTCTCTCCCAACTCCTCCCTGCCCCCAGCACCTCACAGGAGAAAGCGAAAGTGCCTGGATTTTTCCTCACCTGGAGAAACCAACACGGAAACAGCCAGAAGAGGCTGGAGGTTCGCAGTCAGGTGACTGCAAGGTGCTGACTGGAGAAGGTGCTGCAGCTTGCTGCGGACGGAAGGTCCTAGAACCGTCTCTCAGCTGCGATGCCCTAGGGCAGGTGTCTGCGCAGCCCTGCAGACTACTCGGGGGACCTCCCGAGGCAGAGATCTGGGCTCCTGTGAGACAGACGCGTGGACCTGGGAGTGACCTCGCGGTACCGGGGCCCCAGTGGGTCTTGGTCCTGCTGCGATTCTTACTGAGTTAGAATTAGATGGATACAGGACGGGTCTCAGCCTCCAAGATGCACCGGGAGTCTCCGGGGACACCGGCAGACATGAGCTCCAAGGTGGAAGGACACACCTTCCCTCCACTTCTCTGCCCTGATCTAGTAACTAGATGGAATCTGGCTTCACCCCTCACCCTGCCACAACAAAACACACACACACACACTCACACACACACACACCGCATCTACACACATCTCTACATATACACAAGCACACTACACAAATATTCACACTGCTGCATCTATACAAAACCTTATGCACATACAAATTGGTGCACACTACACACACAGATGATCTTTGCATCTACACACATTCATCTACACACCCTATCTACTTACACACACACACACACACACACACACACACATCTCATTGAGCCATTCCCTCCGCTCCCCTGTCAGTCTGCACTCTGCTTTCCCAGCCTCTCCTCCCTCCCCCTGTTTTGCTCCCTCTTAGTCAAGCCCTCCTTGCCACCTTCCCTCCCTTGATGTCATGCTAGCCACCCAGCTCTCTCTCGGTGCTGAGACCTGTCCAGCCTTGCACCCTGTGCCCCTCTATGTGAGTGACCCTCCTTCTGATGCCCGCTTCAAGTCCCACACACCTGTGAGCAGGTAGCAGCTAAGGACCCCTCTGCTTCCATCAGCCCAGCTTTTTCCACCCTCTGCTAGCCCCAAAGGTTCCCTGACGTGGTGGTCTCTGCTAGGCAAAGAGTAGGGTGCAGACCCCCCCTTGGGATGACATGCACAGAAGACCACACTGAAGATGACCTGGTTCCCCACAGGCAGGAAGGTGTTGCTATCCAGCTGAGGAGACAGAACCCTTCCGGACAGCCCTCCTCTCCTGCCTATGATCCCTCCCCTTCTCTGTCTGTCTCTCTCCTGTCTCTATCTCTCTTCCCATCTGTCTGGCTCTGTTTGTCTTTATGGTCTCTCTTTCTTCTCATCTCTGCCTCTCTGTGTCTATCTCTATCTCTGTTTCTGCCTCTCCCTTGTCTCCTGACTTTGTCTCTATCTCTCTCCCATCATGTTACTGCCTCCCTGTCTGTATGTCTCTATCTCTGCATCTCTGTATTCCTCTAGGTACCTGTTCATTTTTCCTTTATAAAAAAATTTTTTTTTCCAGGACCAAAGAGATAAGACAGCAGATTGAGTGCTTGCTTTTAACACAGCTGACCTGAGTTCAATTTCAGGTACCCCACTCTGTTCCCTGAGCACTACCAGAAGTGATCCCTGAATGCAGAGCCAGGAGCAAGCCCTGAACACTGTCAGGTGTGGCCCCAAAACAAAACAAAAAAGAAATAGCATGGAGGTAGGGCATTTGCCTTGCATGCAGAAGGATGGTGGTTCGAATCCCAGCATCCCATGTGGTCCCCCAAGCCTGGCAGGAGCGATTTCTGGGCGTAGAGCCAGGAGGAACCCCTGATCACTGTCGGGCATGATCCAAAAACCAAAAAAAAAAAAAAAGTATTTTTTTTGTATGATACTTCTTCCTTTGAGAAGCAGGCCATTCTGTCCCCCAGATGTCATCCAGGAAGAAACTGTCCCCTACAGGTCCTCCATGTTCATTCAGTGTTCTATCCACAAGCCTGCACTGAGCACAGGCTTACAGCCAGGTCTGCATAGGCGCTGGGCATCTGTGTGGACGAAGCCCTCGCTGTCCTGGAAGTTGTAGTTGAACAGAGAACATGCAGCACACACTAATGTGTGCAAATGTAGGTCATTACAAATTGCGGTGACTGTCAGGGGGAGGGTATTACAAAAAAAATTACAACAGCTTTGTCTTTTATTTCTATAAATCTGCTAAAACAAACAAACAAACAAAACCTTCCAGCTGGGAATGAGCATTGCAGTTTCCCAGGGCTGTCATTTTTTTTTTTCCCCCACAGTGTGTGAGCACATCTCTAGCAATGCCAGCAGAGCTCTGCCTCAGTCCTCTGTGGCCAGGCTAGGACACAGGTCTATCTCTGAAAGCATAGGATAAACCCACTCATGTGTGGTGGTGGGAGTTCATCTATGAACACTCTCTTTGGTTTGGTTTTGGGGCCACACCTGGTGGTGCTCTGGACTTATTCCTGATTCAGAGTTCAGGGAGCACTCCTGACGAGACTCTGGGGATGATATGTGATTCTGGGGATCGAACCTAAGTGCAAGGCAAATATCTTACTCCCTGGGCCTTGCATTCATGAATGCTTGTCCTTGAAGACAATAGGAACAGAGCTAAGAAGGTCCTGGGATGCCAGAACTAGCCAACAATGTCCATATAGTTAGGGATTTTATAACAAGGAACTGGAAATGCTAGAAAACCCAGGTCCCACGCTGTTCCATCGCCAATCAGGAGCACCTTGTGTTTGCTTGCAAGCCTGCTGCATAGGACCCATTGCCCCACCCTTGCGGCTTCCAGCTCCAGAACCCCCAGTGCCTGCCCCTTGAGAGAGTGGTTGCAGGCTTGAGTAGAGCTGTGGTTGGGAAGTGTTAAGCCAGTGAAAGGAGAGAGGATCATCTCTGCTCCTGGAGAAAGCTCGGGGCAGAGGCATGAGGCAGGCAGGCTACAGGGGGGGGGGGGGGCCTTGGGATGGGAAGCTCTCTGAACCTAAGAGTGAAATTGGTATCCATACCTTGAAGATGGCAAAGGGGCAGAACCAGTCCAGTCCTGGGGAAGTGAGGCCAGGGCTTAGGGATACCAGAGGACTGATAGCCTCTGATTTACACAGTTTGCCTCTTCCTCTTGTGGTCCCCCTGGAGCCTGTACCCCAAACTTCAGGATGGCTGGAGGAGCTGGCCTAGGGAGAACTGCTCATGTGGCAGGGCTAAGGCTCACCTATCGAGGATACCTATCAGGGACACCTTGACTCTCAGCATCCCTGCACCTAATATGCTGCCCTATGTCCCTTGGTTAGCTAACCTGGTCTTCACTTCAGAGCTGGGCATAGGGGTGTCCAGCAAGTTTGTCAAGGGGGTTCTCTGCTTCTTAGGGCACTCTGTTTTAAATATAATTTGGGGGGGATTTTGGTGGAGACCACACCCTTGTTAGCCTGGGTTTACCTGTCTGGGGTTACTGGTCTCTGTACTCAGGAATCATTACTGGCAGTGTTTGGGCAACCATAGGGGATGCTGAGGATTGAAGATCCCCTTGCAAGGCAAGCGCCCTCCCCATTGTGCTGTCTCTCTGAACTCAAACTTTCTCTGTGTGTCTACAACATGAAATGGGGATTCGTGGGGTTTTGCCAGAGATGAATACGGGGTGAGGGGCAGGGACTAGGGCCATCCTTGATTCTCGGACCTCCATCCCACAGCTACGCGTGAGGTGTGAGGAATAGTGTATGAGTGGGTGCGTGGATGGAGCCTTGTCTGTGAAAAGGCAAGTGACCGGAGTGAGAGAAAAGGCGACACAGCTGGTGCCAGTGCAGTCCCAGCGAGGAGGCGGGTGCCCCCACGATGCCCTGGGCAGCACACCTCTCTCCTGGCCTCCCCAGTGACACCCTGGAACTGTCTCACACTTTGGTGCTTCCACATTCCTTCCCCACGAAACGTGCCACTGCCTCCCGGAGAAGCAGGCCATTGCGTGGCTGTAGGCACAGAAGCCTCTGCCGCCTGCTGGGACTTGCTCAAGTATGTGTCAGTAATCCCAGCCTGGCTGGTGGGGCAGGAGGAGGCGCTGGTGGGGGGGTGGGGGGCAGGGGGTGTGGAGTGCAGCCAGGGCCAGGGAGGGTGGCCTGGACACCTGGGAGTTGGGATCCTGGGACCAGTGCACAGTCCTTGCAGTGGGCAGCTAGCTGGTGGTATTGATATGGAGGAACCTAGAGAGGGCAGGATGAAAAGAAGGGAGGAGAAAATTCGTCTCTAGCCTCTTGGCTCTGGACCCCAGCACACAGCATCTAGTATATGTGGAGAACCCAGTCGCCAACAGACCCCAAACTAGGAGAGTGGGATAGGAGTTAGCCTCCTGCAGTGACAGGGAAGAGACCCTTAGGGTGAGTTTCAGGAATGTCGCAGCTCGTTGCCTCAGGCTCTCCCTGGCTGGGAAGAGTCTGTGACCCAGAGAGGAGGGGCTGGCCCTGGCCTCACCTTTCAGCCAGGATTTGGGAGACTGAGATGGTGACAGGGCAGCTGGCTAGGCACGGGCCCAGAGCACATCCTCTCCACTCCTACCTCCCACCTCTCCCTGGCAGCCTGACTGAATCCATCTCCTAAGCAGATGTGGTTGGACCAGCTGGCTGCAAGCTCCTTGGCTCCCCAGAGCCAGAACCTCCTCAGAACTGCCCTCAGAACCCCCTTTTCTAGGGAACTGCTCTACAGATGTTGAGCGAGCAAGGCTCTGGGCCAAGCAGAGGGTCCTTGCACCTCGATTTACTTGGAAAGAACCAGACCCACCACAGCAACCCGAGGGGAAGACAGTAGGGACCTACTGTGCCTGGGTCATACCCGGCACAGAGGGCAAGAGCACCGGCACCCAGAGCCCTGTCCCAGCCTTTCTGTCCTCTGGTTGGCGTGATAGTGACATCCACCTGCTGAAGAGATCAATAATTGTCTGGGGGTTTATCCTGTGGGCTAGCCTCAAAGGGGACTGCAGCCTGCGAACACTGAGTGTGGTATGGAGCTTGTGGAGTTTGAGGGCCACTCTCCAACACTGCCCAGGTATGTTCTGGAAGGAAGACCATGGCACCCACCCCCTTGCAAAATGAATTTCTGCTCAAAAGTGACAAGGGCGTTCATGCAATTAGAACTTTGACCTCTAAGCAACTGAACCTGAGTGTGTCGCTCCTTGTGGATCTCTCATTTTACTCATGTTTTCTGCCACTCTAATGGGCAGAGTGGCTGTGTCCTCTTCCACTGCTGCTCTGGGGGGAGGAAGCACGTGGGACCCACGTCTTGAGCTGCATCTCTTATTGCTGTGTTCTGTTAGGTTTGAGTTTTGGTTTGGGGGCCATGTGCGGCAGTGCTCAGGGCTTACTCCTGACTCTGTGCTTACGGAACCATCTGGCGTGCTGCTGGGAATTCAACCCAGTTTGGGTGTCTATCAGGAAAGCACCCTGCTTGCTGTACTATTGCTGCAGCCCCATGTTGCTGTTTATGCTGCAGCCCCATGTTGCTGTTTATGCTCCTTTTCCTCCCCTCCAGCCCTATGCTTTCAAGATTTAGTGTTGTCCGCTGTACTTTTCAGCATCCCTGGGGCCTGGGTGGCGGTGATGCCTCATGCAGGCCGTGTGCACATGTCTTATGTTAGAAGTGGCTCACAGTAGCTGGAGAAACACCATGTCTCAGGTGCTTCTGGTTTTTAAGAATTGGAGTATGAAACCTACTTGGCTGGGTGCTGGCTTTAGGTGGGAAATAAGTACTTCCTGGGTCACCAGCTTTCACGATACAGCTGACACAGGGAGGTGGAATGAATCCCTCCTGAAATGAAGCACAATGGCCAGGTGCAAGGTGATAGCACAGTGTGATAATGGGATCCCCCTGTTCCACCAATGGGACAGAGTCCTGACAGCCTGAGGGGTCCTGGGTCTCAGGGCCATTGGACAGTGACAGCCACTCCTGACAGCTGGATAAGGAACAGCTTCACCAGAACCTTCCAAGCTCTGAATGACTTCAGGCTAGGTTGAGCCTCTGAGACAGCTGTTAGCCAGAACACCATCTTTTGAGGTGACAACCAAGGCAGGGGGAGACGTGCCATCTTACTGGGACCCAGACAAGCCAGCCTAAGCTGGGCCACTCCATCCCTGGCCAGACCAGGGCTTCGACACGGGTAGCAATTGAGGGACGGGGTGGATGCAGAGAACCTGCTCTTCATGCAGGTGCAGGAACTGAGTGCCCAATGGCTGCTCCCTGTGACCTGGGCCCTGGAGCATCCGTGTCCAGAGAGGGAGGTAACCTAGTGCCAGGACTGTCCTATGCTGTGGGAGGCTGTGCATAGCCCAAAGTCCACAGTAGGGCCTAGAAGACCGTGCCTCTGGCAGTCCTACAACAGTGCTGCACCACCTATCTTGACTGTGACAAGAGCAGACCCATGTCTCAGAGGACAGTGCTGCGAGTTTCTGGAAGCAGAATGAGAGGAAAACCCTGGATTGCCAGACAGAAGGGTTTGGACTTGAAGAAGCCATGGAGGCTCCTCGCCAGCAGCGGCCTTTGAAGTCCTGGGACGGGGCCGGAAGCACAGAAGCACTGCAGCGACCAGAATCCGTGCTTCCAAACAGCAGGCTGCATGCGTCATGCTCCCCCGCGGGCCTGTGGGGACCGGCCCAGCCCAGGCCCAGCGTGTGTCCCGGCAGGTCCAGGGCGGCTGCCTCCTGGTCTCCATCACATTTCCCACAGGCCTGCTGGCCCAGGAGCCCCTCTGGGGACCTGCCCTCCCCAGTAGTAGGCAGAGTTGGTTACAAGCTACAGGATGCCTGGTTGTCCTGGGGCCAATGGGATCCCCTGGTCCTTGAGAGAATGCAGGTGCTCTGACAGGTGCTCCTGTGGCTGCAGTGGCGACTGTGTGTGTCCAGCTGATGGAAAAAATTGTCCCGGAGCTGCAGACCCCAGGCCTGGCCCACCCTGTGTACATGTGACCCTGCTAGGAGCTAAAGTCTTGAGGATGTCATGAGAATCAGGCATGTTATAGAGCTGGCCTCCTCTGTGCTCTGTGACTTGTGTCATTACAGGCAGAGGAACCAACCAGCATCTAGGGGCACTGTGCAGCCTGTTTTTCTTCTGAGAGGCAGGGAGAGCATCTTGGATAGACTGAGGTCCTTTTCAAGGTGACCGTTGGCTCCCCACAGCCACCTTATCAGTGAATAGCATCATAGATCATAGATACCTGCTGTCATGTTTGGGGTCCCTGCCAAACTCTGAGGCCATAGTCAATGTGTGACAATGTATGTGACAGCATACATTGAGGCAGCACCTGTGAACTCTTCAGATAGAAGGAAAAGAGGCAGTTTTGCCATTTGCAGGAGAATGGAAAGAACTTGGGAATTAATGTGAAACAGGGCAAGTCAGAAGAAAAATATCCACACAGATTGGATGGTTCCCCAGATATATGCACTCAGAGGAGATGGCGTTGATGGCCAAGCAAAATAAAATTAAAATCGGCCCCAGGACATCGATAATAGGAGTCAGCTTGAGAAACAAGCTGTGCATGCGGGAACCTCAAGGCTGACCCTGGCCCATCATGGTCCGACAGTGCTGCAGGAAGTGATGCAGAAACAGAAGCTGGAAAGAATCAAGCTTTGGTTGGCAGCCCTGGGCTATACCTGACCTCCTTCTGCTTGAGGTGATCTGGACTCATAGAGCTGCAGAGCAGAGTGGGGACATTGGGCTTGGTTGGTGTCTCTGCTGGGAAGCTGGCCTTTGGAAAACACGATCACTCCACTGCTGGGCTTTATTCTCCCCATTCCCTGCATCCAGACTTGCCAACACCTGTGCAGGAGGTCGCTGCTACAGCAACATGGTGGTGGAGAAACGTGACCAGGACAGTGGATGAGAGTCAGTGCCGAGGCCCTAACTGCCACCGCTATTTGCACTCAGTGAAGAAAGATGCTTGCTGCAGAGTAGGGTCAGGGGTGGGTGCATATTGCAGTCTTTCTGCATGCAGAGGGCAAATCTCTGAATGTATCTACTTGTTTGTGGTCCCTGCCACCATGCTTTGGGCTGTCCTGGAGTGCTAACTCCTTAGCAGTATTAGGGATCCAACCGGGAGCTCCTCATTCCAGATATGCATGCCAGTCCCCATCTCTACATTATCTGTTGTTGTTTTTTTTATGGGACACACCCAGGGTGCCAGGGGCTACTCCTGGCTTAGGGGTTTGAATGCTTAGAAGGCTACTCCTGGTGTTACGTGTGGTACCAGGAATCTAACCTGGACCTCCCGATACAAAGCAGGTGTTCAGCCTCTTAGATTTTACTCCACAGTTTTATTGTGACCCACTTTATATTTCTGGATCCAACCAAAAATTGGTAGCCTAGTGAGCCCCCCTGATTCCTCCCATCCATTGTCCTACTCTCGAGCCTCACTTGTTCCACTAATGAGCCATTTCTCTATTCTCCTGTATGACCAGCACCCAGTTTGCCTCCGGAGAAGCCTTTCTGGAAGCCTTTCGAAGACTCGTGGGTCCAGGGCAAGGGGGAAATCCAGCCGGGGTTGGTGAAGGCTGGAACAGCTGGAGTGGCTGCTGGGCTGGCAGCTGGCTGCCTGCACCCTGGCCTGGCTCCCTGGAGAGGTGGCAAGCCAGGACCTGCCAGGATGAGGGCTGGGATGGGGCGCTGACTCAGCACCCCAAGAGAGAGGCTGGGAGAAGCTGTGACTTGGGAGCCCCGAGTCTCCCGGGAGCTGTGCCGACGGGGGGGGGGGGGGGGGGGGGGGCAGGACAGTGAAAGGGAGGTCTAGCACCTGGCAGGGCCAACCCCTTGGGCTGGCACAGAGCCCCGACCCCTTCCTTCTGCTGAGCCAGGCGGCCCCTTTCTTCCCACTGATTGCAAGTCTGCTCAGTAAGGAGAGAGCGGCATAGCTCCAATGAATTTTGCATCTGGTTGGCTCGCCTTCGCCCTCCTAGGCCAGAGCTGGGCAGCTGGAACCAGAAGACCAGGGAGGGAACCCCTGAGCTGCAGAATAAACCCCTCAGAAATGCTCAGAGATGGGGGCTGGCAGTGTCACAACTTCCCCCACACTCCAGTCAGGGAATGTTTGGGTGAGAGCAGAGTCAGCAAGTGCCTGTACCTTGCTAGTGAGAGACCCTGATTCCATCCCTGTGCCCCAAACAAATGGCAATGTTTAAAGATTCTGGAAGAATGCAGCTCATGGATGACTGGCAGTATCTGCCAGGTGAGCTGTGCATGGCCCCCACAGCAGAGTGGTGTGTTAGCAGCCTTCTGCCACAGAGCCTCAGTGGGTCCTGCAAGGCAGAGCCAGGAAGGGTTGGTTCCATCATCTTTAAGGTGGAAAATTGTGCATTGCCAGCACACCTACCTGTAGTATTGTAGGTGCCTCTGGCGGCCTCTGAGACATGTTGATATTCCCCTGTGGCAACACATGGTGGCCACACAGTGCATGCAGGGGACACGACCCCTGTGCTCCCCACAACCTGAGGCTTGCTTGTGTCTGTCCCCACACACAAGTGTCATGTCTAGGTCCAGAGGCACAATAGGGTGTAGCTGGGCAGGTGACAAGGCTACGGAGGTAGGTGCCAATGGCTCTTACACATCCCCTGGCTGTGTCCAGCCTTGGCTTTGGATCCGCCATGGACCTTGTGCTGCGTGTCTGTGTGTCCCGGCACTGGGCTATGACCTCACTCTAGGTGGCTTAGCCAGGCCTCACCTCACCTCTCGCTAGGCCCCGTGTGTGCCCTCAGGTCATCTTCACTGTGCTGCCCCAGAGACCCTTGCGGTGGAGGTGGCCTTGGCCTCCCACTCAGCCTCATGCCCACGGGAGAAACCAGATACCTTCCCCCAGATCTGCTTGTTCCAGCTGGAAAGGCACAAGCACCCATCCTGGGCCGAGTGCTCACTGGTGTCTGGGCAGCTGCCAGCACTGTCTCCTCTGATCGGGGCTCTTCTTTCTTCCTTCAGGTCCCTGGCCATCGGACCCCAATACTCGTCCCTGGCCACGCAGCCCATTCTCTGTGCCAGTATCCCCGGCCTGGTGCCCAAGCAGCTGCGCTTCTGCCGCAACTATGTGGAGATCATGCCCAGCGTGGCTGAGGGCGTGAAGATCAGCATCCAGGAGTGCCAGCACCAGTTCCGGGGCCGCCGCTGGAACTGCACCACCGTCAATGGCAGCCTGGCCATCTTTGGGCCAGTGCTGGACAAAGGTACCCAGGCCAGCCAGGGGATGGTGACTTGAGGGCGGGGCAGCACCTCCAGGGGGAAGAGTTGCACCTGCCCTGCTGCTAGAGTTTCCCCAGGAAGGTCCTGACCCACCGGGATCCCCGGGAATGGAGCAGAGGGAGGAGCTCCAGGACTCTTGCTTGGTATACCTCCAGTACCGCTAGGCTTGATGTGTCTGCACTCTCCCCAATTTCAGGTCCAAACAGAGTGGGAAGGAGGGACAAGGGCCTAGCACAGAGCTGAGAATTCCAGGGCGTCTCAAGCCCCGGCTTCTGCGCTCTGTCCCCCTGAAGCCCCCACCTCTGCTTTCCTGGTGCCCTAAACTTCCTGGAAGTCGAGACTCCATCGGGGCTTGGGGCCTCCTGCCTGCCATGCTTCATTCTGCCGTTTGCTCCCTCAGGGCCCCTCTCCCCTCCTCTTATAATACACCCACCTCCTCCCCTTTCTGCTGGTTGAAAATCATCTTAGCCCCCCACGCTGGGTTTAAATGGGAAGAGGGGGAGCCCTCTCCCCCCCGCTTGTCGTCACAGGGCTGAGAAATGGCTGGATTCATTGTGGCCGAGCGTTGAATGGCCTGGGAGGAAGGAGCCCGCCAGGTGCCCCAGAGAGAGGCTGGCTCAGGAGTTCATTGTGGAGCCCCTGCCTGGTGCACTGAGCGGCTCACGGTAATCAATCTGATTGGATTAGGGTCAGGGCGACCCTAATCGTGTGAGAGGTCACCCAGGCTTTGTGGCCGAGTCCACGGGGCGCCGGGCCACCCCTGCTGAGGCGGCCTCGTTGAACAGAGCTTAACACTGCCTCGTGAGCCGGAGAGAGGGTCCCAGCCTGTGTGGGGCTGTGTGTCAGTGCATACGGTATGAGCATGCGTCGTGTGTGTGCGGTGTATGTCTGGGAGAGTGTGTGAAGATGTCTAGGTATATGAAATGCATGGGTTTTTTTGTTTTGTTTTGTTTTTAGTTTTTGGGCCACACCCAGCGGCACACAGGGTTACTCCTGGCCCTGTGCTCAGAAATCACCCCTGGCAGGCTTAGGGGACTATATGGGATGCTAGGAATTGAACTCGGGGCCATCCGGGTCAGCCTCATGCAAGACCAACGCCCCTGGAATGCATGTAGATGTATGCTTGCAGACAAGTGTGAGCAGAAGCATAGGGTTGTGTGCGTGTGTGTATACATGATGATGTGTGCATATGAGCTTGTTACCTTGTTACCTTGTGTCAGGGCATGTGTGTCTATGTGATCATGTGTGTGCTCAGTGTGTGACCATGTGAGTTATCCATGGAAGTTATATAATGCGTGCCTTGTATTATGTATGAGGATATGTGTTGAGCATATGTGAGCACGCGGTGTCGTGTGTGGTTTGCTTGAGCAGGCGTGAGTGTGAGCTGTGTGAGCACATGTTTGAGCATGTGTCCATGTGCAGGACAGAAGGTGCGTTCACACCTCCTGCCTCGAGCTCCCCACCGCCGTCTGTGTCTGGGGTGTGAGGGCTGGTGGTAAGTGGGGCTGAGAAGAGTAGGTTAGAGAAGCCTGTGCTCTCCTCCTCTGCGGGCAGGCAGCAGGGCACAAGGCCTGTGCTGGGCCAAAAGCATGTGAAGAATTTTGAGTGCTTGGAGGCAGGCATACAGGCCTTCTCTGTGCCCCCAGGGCAGGCTGCCTGGACACCTGGAGGGCCTGCTTCCGGAGGCTAGCCCACACCCATCTCTCAGCCCCAGCAAGTGAAGTGGTGGGAGGATACGAGGTGGACCATAGGGCTCCATGCCCACATGGGGACAGCAAGACACCCAGTACCAGGCAGCTGTGACCCTGGGGAAGCACCAGGCCTGAGGCAGGCAGCAAGTATGTCGCTTAGCCAGTGAGGGCAGCGGAAGGGAACTTTGGGTCCGGCCATCCTCAGCACCTTTGCCAAGCATACCAGGGTGAGTGGGCAATGCCGGCCGCATGTCTCTTCTGGTGCTTGGCCGCGAGCCAGGTCCATTTCCAGCACGAGAGACTCAGTGCTGAGAACCTCTGGCCCTCCCACCTACACCTGTGTCTCCCTGAGTAGCCCAGGACCTGGGGGACCTCAGCAGAGGCCGATCAGCAGCTTTGGGCTCCCTAGGGAGGCTGGACTGGATTCACCCAGACAGCAGGCCTGTTGGGGAGCCTGAATGGCCGCCCAGACCTGCATGTTCAAGTCCTAGTTACTGTCCAGAGCCCTGAGAGCCCCTTGGGGCAGGGTATATACTCAGAAGGGCAGGCGCTGCCCATCCAGCCCTCGAGGGCAGACCAGGTCTACCAGCCTTCTCCCCACTCTTCAGGCAGGAGCAGAGAGGGCCTGCCAGGCTCCAGAGGAGGGTGGTCCCTGGGCTCCATGGGTGTCCCGGCCTGGGAACCAGGGTACAGCCTGCAGGCACAAGGCTGGGTCACGCAGCTCAGGAAGGGTCTGGAGGGGACCCACGTACCAGAATCCAGGTTGCGACCCCTGACCCCCCCCATCGGAAAGTGTTTCGGTTCACGGGGGCTGGGGGGGGCCTGGCTTGGTCTTAGGCGGCCTCCCCTGTATATCATTAACTCTCCCCAGTGGGAGGGGTGTAAAGGGGCCAGGAGAGCCCCGGAGACACCCCATGGAGGGCGGCTCAGAACACAATGTCCCTGCAAGGACGACAAGATTAAGCACAAGAGAAAAGTGAAAATGCTGCTGGCAATTCACACGCCCTCGGAGGGCTGTGTTGCAGTGAATAGCCCGCTCCCCCGTGCTCCCCTCTTGCAGACGGCCCCTCGGCCGTGCATACCTCCCGGTTGCTATGACTGGCTTGCTATGGCCTAATCGCCGACGAGGGGGAAATTCATATAAAATATCGCGGGCCATTGTGGGCCTAACGCGGCGTGACAGTGGCTCACAAAACCAGATTCATTGGCCCAGCAGGTAACCAGGACGCCGGCCGTGCCGCCGGCCGCGCGGTGTCAGGGGCCCCGGCTGCAGCGGGGCGCAGGCTGCGTTCCCAGCTCAGGTGCCCGGCCTTTGTGCAGGAGAGCGGGCGCCGGATTACCAAGTGCCGCGGGGTCGGGAAGGTGGCTGTGTGGGGGGCTCCGGGGTGGGGTGCTGGCCCATGCCGTCTGAGAGTCTCGAGCCGTCTGGCCTGAGTCCTGGGAGCTGGCCCTCTCCCGTGTCGGGCATCTGTGTGGGGAGAAGTGCCAAGTCACTGGAAGGTGCTTGTCGAGGGAGGCTGGAGCAGGCAGGGAGATGAAGAAGACAGGGTTTGCTGGTCCCAGCCTCCGGCTGCATCTTGTTGCACCCTTGTGTGAGAGTGTGGCCATTCCTGTCCTGGCCCCGTGTGTCCCTCTACTTTCAGGTCCTCACCTGCCAGTGGGCTGCACCCCCGGAAGGTGGGAGGCAGCAGGAACTGAGAGTGTGATGATGCGAATGGAGAGGGCACATGCATGGATACTCTTCTTTCATGAGCTCAAATAGTGGTAGTGGGGCTCAGGGCTGCAGGTCTCACGATGGCCTTTCAGCTTTGCTTCAGAAATGATTGTCAACTGACGGAGTAGTTTAGGAGCAGTCTCCAGATTTGGCCCAAACAGAAGCGTCATCTTCATTACCGCTATCAGATTTACCCAGACACTGACAAAGATTTGGGACTGGAGCAAAGGCTCACAGAGCTGGAGTACATCCTTGATAGGTGGAGGCCTCAGCCTCCATCCCGGGGAACTGCAGTGTTCCCTCATGGAGTAGTCCTCTTGAAATGTTTTTCCAGGCTGGGACGATAGTACAGAGGTAGAGTGCTTGCTTGCCTTGCACGGGCTGACCCAGGTTTGATCCTTGGCACCCCAAATGGTTCCCCTGAGCTCAGATATAGGAGTGTAACCCCTGAGCATTGACAGTTGTGGGGTAGGGTGAAAGATTTTTCACCTTTTTTTTCCCCTTTTTGGGCCACACCCAGTGACACTCAGGCTACGTGCTCAGAAATTGCTCCTTGAGGCCAGAGAGATAGCATGGAGGTAAGGCTTTTGCCTTTCATGCAGAAGAATGGTGGTTCAAATCCCGGCATCCCATAGGGTCCCCCGTGCCTGCCAGGGGTGATTTCTGAGCATAGAGCCAGGAGTCACCCCTGAGCACTGCCGGGTGTGACCCAAAAACCATAAACAAACAAACAAACAAACAAATAAATAAATAAATAAATAAATAAATTAAAAAAAAGAAATTGCTCCTGGCTTGGAGGACCATATGGGACGCCGGGCGATCAAACCGCGGTCCATCCTAGGTTAGGACGTGCAAGGCAAATGTCCTACTGCTCCGTCATCGCTCCAGCCCCTGATTTTTCACCTCTTTTTCCATCAACTTGCCTTTCTCTTCCAGTGTCCCACCTAGGCTCTTTAAGGTTATTCTCCTTGTCCTTCTGGCCCTCAGGACTGGGAGAAAATGGTTCAAGCTCTGGGTTAGTGTGGGAACCCTGGCTGCTGGAGGTAGCTTTCTAGCTAGCAGGAATGCTAGCAGGTTGGAGTAGCCTGGGAGCAGCCTGGGGCAGGGGGGGAAATAGTTCTGTGTCTACTTGTCCCTGTCCTCAGCTCACAATGCAGCCAGCCAGTGTTCTCTGGCAGTTCTGGCTTTGTCCTTCGTGAAGGATCAACATTTCAGTGTTTTCATTTGAAAGCATGCACTTGTTGTTTTTGCCTGAACAAAATGATCTTATATTTTTGTAAACAAGGTCTATTCCCTAAGGCTCCCTCCCTCTTGGAGAAATCGCTGCAGATTTCCAAAAATTTGGCAAGATGTCCTCTGCCTAACCTTGCATTTTTTTCTGTGAGAAGACTACCTCCTGTAGTGGCAAAAGAGAAAAGTGGGGCTCACAGGGCAGGGATCTGTGAGGGCCGTACAGCTAGCTGGTGACCAAGCTGGGCAAAAATGAGATCTTCCTCCTCCATGTTTAAGGGGGAGCCGCACCCCTACCGCACCCCTGCCCCTCAAGTGTGGCTGGCAGGCCTGGGCTGTTTGCCTAAGCTCGATAAGCAGAGATCTCCAGCCTTCTCTCAGGGCAGGGCTGAGCCCTTATCTCCAGAGAAAAGGCTGGTGGAGAGATGGCAACAGGGCCAGGCTCTTCCTGCAAACCCTGAGGTCATGGACACCAACTGCTGAGGGGACCCCTGGTAGAGAAGACAGAAAGAAAAGAAATGGGGACCCTCCCTCTGTGGCTGATCCTGACCAGGATCTTCCAGCACGATCTCCCCAGAGCCCCCCAGAGCCCTCGGGAGATGCGGGTGGCTGGGCCTGTGGCTAACCCTGGGGGAAGTGTGGCAAGAGCTGCCAGAAGCTAGCATTGTGGAGCAAGGGGCTGGAGGCCAGCTCTGTGGGTGCTTCCTCAATTCTACTGGTGCTGAGTGCTCTGAGCATAGGACGCAGTCACTGTGGTCTGCAGAGTATGTCTGTGAACCCCAATTTCCGCTCCCTTTGCCCAACTCAGCTGTAAACTGGGAGCAGGAGAGGCAGTGAGGGTGTAGGAAAAGTGGGAAGCAGCCTGGAAATGCTCACTTCTCAGTGGGGGACCCCAGCATGGAAGCTTGCCCATGCCTGTATTCACATCTCTCATCCCTGCTTCTACGGGGCCAGGAGAGGAAAGTGCAGGCCCCCACGAGGACACAGATCTCAGAGGGCCTGGACAGGACCTCACACACATGGCCCCCTGTCACTGCAGCCCTGATTCCCGAAGCCAGTCTAGTTGCCCCATGTCCGACCTGGGGGCTGGGTCAGTGTGGGAAGTGGTGTGTCCACTCCAGCCCTTCCACGCAGGCCCTCTTACGCAGCATGTTTCTTCTCCACAGCCACCCGGGAATCAGCCTTCGTGCACGCCATCGCCTCGGCCGGAGTGGCCTTTGCTGTGACACGCTCCTGTGCCGAGGGAGCTGCTGCCATCTGTGGCTGCAGTAACCGCCATCAGGGCTCACCCGGTGAAGGCTGGAAGTGGGGTGGCTGCAGTGAGGACATCGAGTTCGGTGGGATGGTATCTCGGGAGTTTGCGGATGCCCGGGAGAACCGGCCGGATGCCCGCTCTGCGATGAACCGCCATAACAACGAGGCGGGTCGGCAGGTACACAGGGCCTCTGGGCTGGGGGTGGTCTGGTCTCTCCATGTCTTAGCTGGCCGGGGCTGACGGTACTCTCTGGATCCTAGAGATATCCTGACCCACCTCCGAGCTCCCAGGAACAGATGCTCCCTAAGACAGGCATATAGTCTGGCCAAGAGTGTGGGGTGCTTTGTTACTATAGAGCTTATTGACGAGGAAACTAGGGGGCTTCCTGCCCTGTGATAGGTGAAACGATGGGACAAATAGGCTACAGATCAGCTTACAGCAGCTCCTGCCCCACAAAGGAAATCTGCCTAAGTGTGGCAGATTCTTTTGTTTTTGTTTTTGTTTTGGGGCCACATCAGGTGACACTCAGGGGTTACTCCTGACTCTGCGCTCAGAAATCGCTCCTGGCTTGGGGGACCATATGGTACATCAGGGGATCGAACTGTGGTATGTCCTAGATGAGTTGTATGCTCATCATGCCTTACTTCTGTGCCACCGCTCAGGCCCCTAGTGTGGCAGATTCTTCTAGAAGGAAAAAGTCCGAGACAAGCCACCATCCAGGCTCCATTGTCAGACCCAGGGCTCAAAGGGCTGAGCACAGGCTTTGCAATCAGGAGCTGCAGGTTAGATTCTCACCCGTGAGAATTGCTGGGAACATCTCCTTCACCCTTGCCTCAAAAGCAGCACTTGTAATGTAATAAGGAAGACTTGAGTACTGGGGTAGGGGTGGCGACATCTCTCTAGGGAAAGGGAAAGAGCCTCCCAGCTGAGTTAGTCTGGACAGGGCTGGAGAGACAGACAGGACAGCGGGTAGGGATCTGTCTTGCACATGGCTAACCTGGGATCCATCTCTGACACCCTCATCGTTCCTCAAGGCTGCCAGAGGCGATATCTGAGCTAGAGCCAGGAGGAGTCAGCCCTGAGCACCTCTGGCTGGGGCCCCCCCGAAGAGCAAGGAGTCAGAGAGAAAGAACGAGAGGGTGAGGGTGGGGCTCTCCAGGGTCACTTGGACCCTCTGGGACCGAGGCCTAACCCTCCTCCTCCTCCTCCTCCTCTTTTCCTCCTCTTCCTCCTCCTTTCCTCCTCCTCCATTCCTCTTCCTCCTTCTCCGCTCCTCCTCCTCCTCTCTTCCTCCTCCTTTCCTCCTCTCCTCTTCCCTTTCCTCCTCCTCCTCCTCTCTTCCTCCTCCCTTTCCTCCTCCTCCTCCTCTCTTCCTCCTCCATTCCTCCTCCTCTCTTCCTCCTCCATTCCTCTTCCTCCTGCTCTCTTCCTTCTCTTCCTCCTCCATTCCTCCTCCTCTCTTCCTCCTCCATTCCTCTTCCTCCTGCTCTCTTCCTTCTCTTCCTCCTCCATTCCTCCTCCTCTCTTCCTCCTCCCTTTCCTCCTCCTCCTCCCCCCTTTCCTCCTCCTTTCCTCCTCTTCCCTTTCCTCCTCCTTTCCTCTTCCCTTTCCTCTTCCTCCTCTCTTCCTCCTCCTTTCCTCCTCCTCTTCTCCTCCCATTCCTCCTCCTCCTCTCTTCCTCCTCCTTTCCTCCTCCTCTTCTCCTCCCATTCCTCCTCCATTCCTCTTCCTCCTCCTCCTCCTCCTCCTTTCCTCCTCTCCTTTCTTCCTCCTTTTCCTCCTCCTCTCCTTCTCCTCTCTTCCTCCCCCTTCCCCCTCCTTCCCCCTCCACGCCAGGCGATCGCGGGCCAGGCGCGGCTCAAGTGCAAGTGCCACGGGCTGTCGGGCAGCTGCGAGGTGAAGACGTGCTGGCGCGCGCAGCCGGACTTCCGCGCGGTGGGCGACGCGCTCAAGGACAAGTACGACAGCGCGTCCGAGATGGCGGTGGAGCGGCACCGCGAGGCGCGCGGCTGGGTGGAGACGCTGCGGCCGCGCCACGCGCGCTTCAAGGCGCCCACGGAGCGCGACCTGGTGTACTTCGACGCGTCGCCCGACTTCTGCGAGCCCGACGCGCGCACCGGCTCCTTCGGCACGCGCGGCCGCGCCTGCAACGCCAGCTCGGCCGGCATCGACGGCTGCGACCTGCTGTGCTGCGGCCGCGGCCACGACGCGCGCACCGAGCGGCGCCGCGACAAGTGCCGCTGCGTCTTCCACTGGTGCTGCTACGTCAGCTGCCAGGAGTGCCCGCGCCTCTACGACGTGCACACCTGCAAGTAGCCGCGCCGCCCGGCACCCGGGACCCGGGACCCGGGACCCGGGACCCGGGACGGACGGACGGACGGACGGACGGAGGGGCCGACGACAGACGTCCGAGCCGCACGGCCGGGCTCGGGGGCGGGGCTCCGGGGCTCCCGGGGGCGGGGCCGCGGAGGTTCTGTGGGTGGAGCCCGGGGCGGGGCTCCAGAGGTTCTGTGGGTGGAGCCTTGGGGGCGGGGCTCCAGGGGCGGGGGCTCGGGGCTCCGGGGCTCGGGGCGGGGCCTCGGAGGCTCTATGGGTGGGGACTGGGGCGGGGCTTAGGCTTCGGGGCGGGGCTCCAGAGGCTCTATATAGGTAGGGCCCTTGGGCGCGGGGCTCTGAAACTCCGGGGGCGGAGCCTCGAACCCCGGGATGGGCTCCAGAGGGTCTATTGGTGGAGCCCTGGGGGGGCGGGGCTCCAGGGGCGGGGTTTTGCTCTCCGGGGGCGGGGCCTCGGAACTTCTGTCGGTGGAACCCTTGGGGGCGGGGCCCGGGGCGGGGCCGTAGAGGCTCTATTGGTGGAGCCCGGGTCGGAGCCTCGCTTCGGGGCGGGGCTCCAGAGGCTCTATGGGTGGAGCCTGTGGGCGGAGATTCGGCTTCGGGGCGGGGCTCCAGAGGCTCTATATAGGTAGGACCCTTGAGGCGGGGCTCTGAAACTCCGGAGGCGGAGCCTCGAACTCCGGGATGGGGCTCCAGAGGCTCTTGGTGGGGCCCTGGGGGCGGCGCTCCAGGGGGCGAGGCCTCGGAGCTTCTGTCGGTGGAACCCTTGGGGGCGGGGCTTGGAGTCTCGGGGAGCGGGGCCTCAAGCTCTGGGGCAGGTCCCTGGGGGCGGAGCTTCGGACTTCGGGGCGGGGCTCCAGAGGCTCTATATCCGTAGGGCCCTTGGGACGGGGCTCTGGAACTCCGGGGGCGGAGCCTCCAACTCCGGGATGGGGCTCCAGGGGCGGGGTTTCGCGCTCCGGGGCGGGGCCTCGAGCTTCTGTCGGTGGAACCCTTGGGAGCGGGGCTCCAGAGTCGCTATTGGTGGAGCCTTTGGGGGCGGGGCTCTGGAATTCCTGGAAGGGACTTCTGGACTCCGGGGGTGGGGCTCCAGCGTCTCTATTGGTGGAGCCCTTGGGGCGGGGCTTCGGGGACCATTGGGGGCCTCTGGAACTCCGGGGGCGTGGCCCTGGAAGAACTGGGCGGAGCTCCAGGTACTCCAAGGGCGGGGCTTCCGGCTCCAGATGTTCCAGACGTGGGGCTCTGGGGTCTGAGGCTGTATAGGACTCCTGACACCAGGCTTCGTGAGGGCCAGCCCCCAAAGCCTCACCTTCCTCTCCAGCACACCTGGGAGCTCCACCCCTTACCTCCCCTTCATCAACCCTCACTTCAGTCCATCTGAGACCCTCTGAGATCTGGCCGGCAGTTGTCAAGGGCAGAAAGAACTGGCAGATGTGGGTGGTATCATTCTGCCCCCCCTCCTCTGGGGAATGAGTGATAATGGTGTCCCAGAAGTGTGAGCCTCTTCCCTCAGCCTGACTTGGGCCACCATCCCCAGCCAGGACCTCAGCCGGACCATCTCCATGTGGAAGGAGAAAGGTCTGGTCCTCAAGGCCTGGCTCTGCTCTGCCCTGGCCAACATGTGCACTCAGGCCTGAGACCCTCTCAGTGACTGGACCTTCTACACTCAGCCCCTCTCTGCCCTCCTGGACTGTGCCCACTACCTTGCCTGGCCTCCCTCTTTCCCCCGTGTCACCTACAGTCATTCCCATCCTGACAGCGAAGGGGCCCTGTTCCTGCCTCCTGGACACTAGCCCTCGCGTGCCTCCCTTGGCCCCAGGTCAGCCAATAAGTCTGCCCAGAAGTGTGGATCTGCCCTGCCACGGGGACTCAAACGTGGGCTCGGATCAGGTAGACTGGGAGTTCAGGCCTGGACATGAGCCCATACCTGCGCTGCAGATAGAGAACTCACAATCCCACGAAGGAGGCTTACTCCCTGGCTCTGAGAAGCAGCCTGTCTGCCCCTGGCCCTCCCCCTGAAGCCTCTGGAGCTGGCTGCTTGGACCACATCTCCTGCCCACTTGTATGGAAAACCTCGTCCGGAAGGAGAGAGAGCTCTGGACCCACAGGGACATCCTGATAGGTGCTGCCATGCTGAGCTGTTCTTCTCACTCAGCCTCTGCCACTGTGAAAGCTCCCAGCCCCTGGGCCTGCCCCCACCAGGCAGGGGTCGGTGGTGGGATAGGCCCAGCTGGTGGTGCCACGTCCTCTGCCTTGAATTTTGCATCTTCAGTTTTAATTTTATTTCTGATGCTGCTACATCCACCATACACTGGAACTAGACAAACACGTGTGTTGTTGCTTTCCTTTTCTTTCTATGAAAGAATATTTCAGCCAGATCTTGTGAGTTTCAGATAATGGGGAAAGTAAAACAAATGAAGAAGAAACGACTAAAATGTGTCTGTGGATTGTGCTGCGCTTTTGGTGGTGGGTTGGAGGGTTGTGGGACTGAACGAAAGGAGCCCATTGATGTGCATGATGCGGAGGGGAGACGCTCTGGAGAAGAGGGAGTCTCCTGGGGACTGAGCCCTGAGACTTAGAACTCAGGAGAAGGTTGAGGCTGTGGGCAGGGAGTGAGAAAAAAAAAAAAAGTGGAGGCTCCCAGTGCAGTGATCAGGGCCCCTTGGAAATCCTGTGGGCAGCCAATCAGCAGTGGCACAGCCGCCTCTACTCTCCCCACCGACCACATGCACCCATGAGCTTCACTCACTGGCAGTCAGCCCAGGCACATGCTGTGCCCTCTGGGCTCAGGAAAGTGGTCTTGTGTGGTCCCCAAAGCATGCACAGCAGTGGAACCTCCCTCTCCAGGCTGAGCCCTGCCCAGGAGGGAAAGGAGGGATTCAAATGATACCTGAGACTGGAGAGGCAGGCAGGTGTCCATCGCTGGAGGAAAGGGAGAGAGAGGTAGCTGGGTCCTAAGCCTGTTATAAGGAAGGTCTTGGGGGTCCCCAGCTTTCCTCTTTCCACTCCTGGTTACATTCAGCTGTGATTTAGAACTGGCTGAGCCCAGCAGGGACCAAAGAACACGATTTTTTTTTCCCCTGAGGTCATTGTCTCCCCAAGCCTTGGAAGCTGCAAACCTGGTCCCAGCCCAGCTCTAGCCAGGTCTGCTGATTCCGTCTACCAGGTTCACTGCAAACTAGTCACTCGGCTTCCGGAACTACAGGACAACCAAAATGCCAGATTTGGGATCCTGAAGGAGTCCACCAGGCCAGATAGACTGGTAAGGAAGGACTATGAACAGACTTATCGTAAAAAGGGATCTGAGCATTGTGAACGAGCTTAGGGTAGGGCTAAGGCAGACTATGGTGTGGTGCCCAGCAGAAAGGAACCATGTGTAGGCAGTTCCCCAGCTTCCCCTCCATAAGGGGTCCCACCCTGGAATTGGGACCCATCCCAGAGGGAGGGTGGCAGGGCCCCTAATGTACCTCTGAGTCAAGATCTGGGTTGGAGTCACACTAATTGGCACCTGTTAGGGCCTTCCCTGGTGCCCAGGCCCACAGATGAAAGGGCTGGAGGAAGGGCTGGGCAGAGGGTGGGAGCCTGGGCACTACCACAGGTCACAGGGTGACAGGCCAAAGAAGTTGAGAGTTGGGATGGCCTTCGAGGCACCAATACTCAGAAGCCCAAGGCAAGATAAGGCCGCCCAAGGGGGTTGCTATCTCTCTATCTGACCTCATCTTGAAGGTCTGAAAACTCCAGCCTCCAGCACCTAGCTTGAGACACAGCAAGAATGCCAGGAAACCAAGGCAGCTCTGGTCTCTGGTGCCAGGTTCCAAAGCTCCCTGGTTGGTGTTTAGGACCGCCATGGAGACATCTCAGCTCTCAGACTAGCACCACTGTGGTTCCAAAGTAGAACAACCAGCCAGAAAAGGCCAGAAAGGAAAACTGCAGAAGGGCCCTGGTTTGTGGGTGAGAGGTGAAAAGAACCTTTGAGAATGAGGAGACAGAGATCTTCAGCTCACATGTGGCCTGGCTAGGAACAAGGCCCTCTCTCTTCTGGCCTCAGTTTCCTTTCTGGAGAAAGCTGGAGGAGGTGGGTGGTAGTTTCCCCTGTCCTCCATGAACTGAGCTGTTCCCTCTGGAGCCCCCTCTTCAACCCAAATCAACATGTCTCTGGGACTTACCCTGCCCCCCAATTCCCCACTCCCCACTGGAGGGCCTCAGAAGCCCTCCCCAGGGAGTTTACAACCCCTCCTGCATCCCGGGAGAGGAAATGGGCCTGGGGGGCCTGTTCACAGGTAGTTGAGAGAGGAGAGGAATAACCATATTAAAGGCCCAGAGGTGGCAGGCCTCCTCCTCCTGGGTGCCCTGGGCCAGCCCCTCCACCAATCTCACACTCTGCAGCTGCCCTTTGAAGTCCTGGAGGGGTGGGGCTCACCCCTTGGCCTGCCTCCCCTGGGCTCCCACTTTCTGGGTCTTGGGTCTCAACTCACTCACCCCCCCCCCCCCTTGCTAGGACCCTGACTGGAACTCCAGGTAAGCAGGTGCCAACCTAGGAACATGCACTATGTTACTTTCTGGGGCTAAGGCCTGGCCCCAGCCTTGCACTGGAAGGGCCTAGGCAGGATCTGGGATTCTAGAACCTGGCCTGGCTTCTGGGGGTCTGCAGCCACTCCTACTGTGTAGGGTGAGATTTGGAGATACTCTGAGAAGCAGCAGCTCTAATCTCACAAACACAAGATGTGTAGGTAGAGAAGTAGCCATTTGGTCTCAATCTTCCCAAGATGTCCTGCAAAGGTTCACTCAGAGCCCAGCCTAGGGATTCATCTAGGACAGGCCTACCTCAAGGTCCATCAGGAGATAAGCCTGCCCCATCAGGGGACAGACCTAACTCAGGTCTGTTGGCCTACCCTGTCTTGCCTGACCACCCGGCATATGCCCACCCCCTTGCTTCTCCACACAGAGGCCCTGGGCCCAGGACCCCAGTCCTCAACAGCATCTGGGCCATCCTGTCCCTGTGAGACCCTCTGGCACTGGGCACTCTGAAGGAACATTTTCTCTCCAGCAGCTGAGCTACATCAGAGCAGGGAAGGAGCCCCATCAGACACCCCCATGCTGCCTTCCAGCCTCTGACTAGACAGATGAGGGACAGATCAGGCCTTCCTCACATACCTTATGTGACCTCCACACCTCCTACTGTAGTCATTGGCCACCATGTGCAGCCCTAAAGTGATGTTACTTATTCCTCTCCCTAAAAATGATGCTATATTGGGCCGGGAGAGATAGCACAGTGACAGACCTGGGCTCGATCCCCAGCATCCCATATGGTCCCCCGAGCCTGCCAGGAGTGATTTCTGAGTGCAGAGTCAGGATTAACCCCTGAGAGCTGCCAGGTGTGACGTAAAAACAAAACAAAACAACACTACTTTATATCTCCCCTGAAAACGATGCTACCTTATTCTCCTCCTCCTGCCTTGTCCAGAAATGGGTTGGGGTCAGCTAAGTACCCCCACCCAGATATACTTGGCTCCTTCACTGCCTGCTGGGTCACCTGCGAGGGTGCCCCTGTAAAGTGAGCAGGGGCACTGGCTCTAGCTGCACTTTCAGCTCAGGCCGCCTATGCTTCTGGGAGCACGTTGCTGCAGATGCCAGGGCCAGGCAGGTACCCAGCCTCAGGGAAGCCCTGGGAGAGGCCCCTGAGTCTGGGAGCGGCCACCCCCAGCCTGGCAGCTGGGACAGGAGCTAGTCAGAAGGTGCTAATTGATGTTTAGCTCCAGGCTGGCTCCTCTTCATGGCTTTCTCCCTCTCTCTCTCTCTTTTTTATTTGAGTCTCAGGAGCTCATGGTAAACAGTCATTTGGCTCTCGGAGCCTTGCAAATTGGTGTTTATGGTGTGGACCAGGCCTGTCCATCCAAACAGGGCAGGGAAGGAGGGAGGTGCTCTGTTGGAAGGGACAGATTGTCTTCTGAGGCATGGAGACCCAGCTCTGGGCACCCCCACCACCACCCCACGTGTAGAAGAGAATAGCTAAGACACCTCTCCTATGGGCACAAGAGGCCCCATATATGTGTGGTTGGGAACAGCCACCTGGGACATTGCAGTGAATGGAGGAGGGTTCTGGGGGTACTGAGAAATCTGCACAAAGGCTTGGATGCTCTATTCCTGCAGGGGCCAGAGCATGATCAGCTCCTGTCACCTCCCAGGCTTCTTCCTTTCCCCACCTCCAAGTCCTGGAGGTAGATATCAGGCCCTCCACACCCTGTGGCCAAGTGCAAAGCTACAGACACAGCCCTGGAGTTGGAGGAAAAAGGTGGTTTTTAGGTTTGGAGAAAGCAGTCGGAGGCTCCTGGTGAACCCTCTACTTGAGCTCATCACCAAGTGTAGAGACAGGCAGGACTTGCTGTACAGAAGCTCCAGCATCCACAGTGCACAGGAGATCCTGGGACTTGTTTACAGGTCCACACCAGAAGTAGTTTATTGCAGTCTGCCAAGCCCATGTGAAGAGTCTGCTGGGGAAAGAACCTTACATCTGGGGTCTGGAAAGGGCCCACTTTCCTGAACTGGACCAGAACCCCAGGGATAGAAGATATGGGCCAGGCAGTACTCCAGATCATACAATTCTTGAATCAGCCCTTTCTCTGCCCAAGCGCTTTCCATGGCTTCCCAGTACCCTCCACCTCAGCCTGGAGCCAGATTCCTTTAGCTGAAGCTCTGATGTGTACAGAGAAACAAAAACAAAAACAAAAACAAAAACAAAAAAAAAAATGAGAGGACCGAGACTGGCCAAGTCTTTTGGTCAGGGATTGAGTCTGAGGAGAGTCGAGGCCTTATCCCAGTCTCTCAGATCCTGCCTGCAGGTCATCACATCTCCTCCATTCTTTCAGCCTCTCACTGCCAGAACAGCTTCTCTGTCCCTCTCTTTCCAGATCAGCTTTTGCTCCCTGCCTTTTCCTATCTTACCTTTCAAGATAGTGTGGGTGAGTGCATTATGGTTTCAGGACTGCCAAGGGGTATTGGATATGACGAAGGGTCTTCTGCAACTGCACCTCCACCGGGTTAGACAAAGTAAGTTAGGCACATGGGCCCTGCTCAGCTCTTTGGGTCTGCCCCCTACTCTGCTGGCATGCAGAACAGCCCCTCTCCTAGTCCCTCAGCCCCCAGGCAGTTCTCCCAGAACCCTTAGAGTGTCCTGATTTTGGAAAAACATGGAATGGCCCTGCAGCCACACCAGAAGCCTCAAGAAGCCCCTGCTTTAGCATCCCTAGGGGGCCCTGAAAAAGAGCTCAGGATGCCACCATGCTGCCAGGTACCTCCAAAAAGGGAGAGGGTGGGTCTTGTCTCAACTTCCAAAGTCAACATTATCTTGGGTCCCTGCTGGAATGAACTGTGTCCAGAATAGGGGATGCTACAGGTGAGCACTGAAGAAGCCAATGCTGCTTGGGATTGGGCCTGAGGGCCTGAGGTACACAGATGTTGCCGGGGGGGGGGGGGGTGGGGGGGTGGGGGGGGTGGGGGGGTGGTGCACTGACACTTTGGGGGTTGGAGAAGCTCCCTAGCCCTTTCCCCATGCTTGGGACCCTCATTTCCAAGCATCTCAATGCTGGGACTGCCGTGGCCTTGCCCTTTGAGTACATCGGTGTCTTTCAGGGTATGGTATGGCTGTTGATGTGGGGAAGCCATGGCCTCCATCCTGACAGCTGTGATGGGTCTCAGATGGGGCCTGTGAAGGGATGGGGCCTTTACAGAAGAGGCTCCGGCAGGCGCTACTCTAAGGGTAAGGGCCAGGTAGGGTCATGGCATTTCTTGATGGTGCATGTAGGTAGTGAAGTCTACAGGCGAGAGGTGACTTGGGCTGGGGCACACTCTGTCACATGGCCTATCAGTTGCACACAGAGAGGCTGGCGATGTTGTAAGCCCAAGTCTAGCCTCTTCTTCAGGTCCCGGGGTTCTGCATGTGTTTGACAGACCTGCGCCCTCAGTCTGCAGTAAAGGAACAGGGAGGGCTGTGCCCATCCCTACAGGGCCTGTCAGGGGTGTCCCTACCGCCCAGCATTGTGTTCTGGTCTTGCAAACAGGAGCAAAGCACCAGGGAGCTGGGCACCCTCTGGCTGGCCCTGGCTCTCTCTCACACATAATACAGTGCTAAGAGGTTGGGAGAGGCTTAGGGTCTCCCCAAGAAAAGGGCTCTGATGTCAGAGCTCTGATTTAAATGGTCGGGTGTGTGCCAGGCCGAGTCTGATCCCACTTATTGAATATCCCCCACCTCTCCAGGCGTTTCCTGAGCATAGGCAAGTTTAGGACCATATGCAGATGATCATTAATGGGAGGTAGGAGCAATATACAGTGGGGAGGGAGGGTGTTTGCTTTGCACATGGCCGACCTGATTTAAGGTTTCCCAACGACTGCCAGGAGTAAGCCCTGAATGGTGCTGTGTAGTCCAAGTCCACCCCTTCTCCCCCAAAAAATTTCATGAAGGAAGGAATAGGGATAGCTCAAGTGGTACAACACTGTCCGACACGTGGATTCTGCCACAGCACACTGCATGCAATCCCAAGTTTTAAAAAGGGCTTCTCAGGCTCGAAGGCCAAGGGAATCAGAGGTGATCAGCGTAGGCCAGTCTGAGAGACAGCACAGGGCTCCTGAGCTGCAGGAAGGCTCTGGCACCAGCCTGGCCCTCCCTTGGCAGAACTTTAGGATCTCTTCGGAGAGTTTTTCCTGGAAGAGGCCACACTGGGGACACTGATGGTGCAGGGAGCCCCACGGGTCCAGGTCAGGTGGTCGGCTTCCCTCCAGGCTCTGGGGGGACACAAAAGCCATGCTGGTATGCTGGTGGCAGATGCAGGGACACCGAGATGCTGTCATCAGACTTTTTAATTAACCTCAGCTGCTCTGAAGGGCCCCAATTAAGTGGAGAATGTGATGGCAGAGTGGGGTCAAGCAGAGGGGTGGGTTTTTAATTAAAGACAAGAGTTCCCAGCCAGCTTGGCTGGGACTCGGGCAGCAGCGCCCCCACCTGGCCATCTTCATCCTCATCTCCACCGGGCAGTGCTGTGTCTGCCTGCCTGGGAGTGAGGGAGGTACATTTGTACGGGCTGGGGAGCTGGCATCAGATGCCAGGCACCTCTGTCCACCGCCACACAGCCAACAATTGTCCCCCCACTCGTTTGTGCCTGTCCTCAGTCACCCTGCCCTCACACCTGGAAGCATTTAGTGTGTCCCTGCAATGGCACTGCAGGCAGAAGGGCCCAGGGACAGCACCAGCGGAATAAATCAAGCAGCGAGTGCAGCAAGTGTGCAGTGCAGGAGAACAGGGTGAGGGCCGAGGAAGCAGAAAGTTCTAACCCTGGATTCAGCAAGGGAAGGCTGGTGGTGCAAAGGTCCTCGGGCAGGTCCTAAGCTGTGGGGACTCATGACTAAGAGGCCACATAACCACTTTCAAGAAAATGGCCACACTGCCCAAGGAGGCTGCTGTGTGCAGAACCCATCCAGATGGACAGACGCAAAGGAGTGGGCCTGTGCCTGCATCACTGAGTCTCTGCCTCGGGCATCCCAAGGTCATCTCACCGGATCACCTTTTATATCTCTTGGGTCTATTCTAACTCAGGGTGATTTCTTCTAAGAATTTTTTTTGGTTTTTGGGCCACTCTCAGTGTTGCTCAGGGGCTCCCCCTGGCTCTGCACTCAGAAATCGCTCTTGGCAGGCTGGGGGAACACATGGGATGCTGGGATTTGAACCAGTGTTTGTCCTGAACCAGCTGCATGCAAGGCAAATGCCCTACTGCTGTGCTCTCTCTCCAGGCCTCTTCTAAGATTCTTTTTTTATTCTTTTTTTCCTTTGGTTTTTTTTTTTTTTTTTGGTCACACTGGCAGCACTCAGGGGTTACTCCTGGCTCTACACTCAGAAATCGCTCCTGGCAGGCTCGGGGACCAGATGGGATGCCGGATTCAGACCACCATCCTTCTGCATGCAAGGCAAATGCCTTACCTCCGTGCTATCTCTCCGGCCCCTCTTCTAAGATTCTTTTCCCTAAGATTCTTTTTTTTTTTCCCAAGGGTGTCTCAGTAAAAATACCAGGTTTACTAGCACAAAGCTGAGAAAACCAACGATGCCAGACACTGAATTTCTGTTGCACTGTCCTTTGAACACCCAGCAGGATGTGCTGCTGGCTGCAGATTCCCTAAGATTCTTTTTTTTTTTTTTTTTTTTTTTTTTGGTTTTTGGGCCACACCCGGTGACGCTCAGGGGTTACTCCTGGCTATGCGCTCAGAAGTCGTTCCTGGCTTGGGGGACCATATGGGATGCCGGGGGATCGAACCGCGGTCCGTCTCCTAGGCTAGCGCAGGTAAGGCAGGCACCTTACCTCGAGCGCCACCGCCCGGCCCCCGTCCCTAAGATTCTTAATGAAAACTGCAAAGACAGCAGGTAAGGGACTTCCTTGCATACCGCCAAACTGGGATACTAGATCCCTGGCACCTCTTTGGTCCCTGATCCCTTCCAGGAGTGATCCATGAAGTCAGATTCAGGAGTAAGCCCTAGCACGACTCGGTGTGCCTCCCCCCAACCAACAAAAGAAACCAAAAAACCCAAAGATACTGCAACTCTGGGTTTCCCGGTGGATGTGACTGGCACAGCTCCACCTGCTGTGTAGGCTTGGGGTAAACACAGGCCCTGCTGCGTCTGATGCTCTTCACTTGTCATCTTACAGACATCTTCCTAGGCACTTTCCTCAGGGCACCTTTCTGTTCAGCATCACTATGTACTAAGTTCAGCCTGGTGATGCTCAAAGGGACCTCAGGTGAAAGGGGCTTCAAGCAGGACTCCACCGCCCACCCAGGTCCCGCTACTGGTTGGTTAGCTAAAGGTGAGGGTCTGAGCTGGGGTCCTGGAGCTTGACAGCTAAGCGGCAGGCAGGCCCTGCAACGGTGTCCTCTAGTTGGTTCACCCTGCCCTCTTCTGGTCAAAGTGCCACATCCCAGAGTGTTCGAAAGGGAAGTCCTGGCTCTTTAATTCTCTTGAGTGGCATCCGTGCCATTTCCCTGGGCATTTCCTTGAAGGTCTCTTTCCTCTTTCCCCGGAAGGGGTGCTTGCCCCAAGTGATATCCCGGCCCACCTGTATTTGCTTGCTCTGACAGTCCTTTTTTGTTTGTTTTGGGGCCACACCTGGCTGTACTCAGGGCTTATTTCTGGCAGTGCCGGAGGGCCTGAGGATGGAACTCAGGTTAATCTCATTGACGACAAGTGCTCTGCTCTGCCTGCTATACTATCTCTCCAGTCAAGACACCCTCTTTTTACCAGTGGAGAATCAGGGAGATGGAGATAGCAGGAAAGCAAGTTCCTGTCTGGGGGTGGGATTGGTGTATAGGGATCCCTCCCAATATTTCACATGCTACACATGTGTTTCATCACTTCTTCCTGCCTGTACGTTCATAATTTTGAAAGTATGGGCAGGAGAGACAGTACGGGTTTGATTCCTGAAACACCATACCATCCCTGAGCCTCAGGATACGTGAGCACACACACACACACACACACACACACACACACACACACACACACACACACACACAAAACAAACCTAAACAAAATCCACCAACCCAAAATCCTTCTAGGTGTGGGCATCAGGAACCACTTACCTCACCCTGAAGACACAGACCCTAAGTGTACTCTGTAGCAGGGTTATGGTGGAAAACAACTCTCACAGTCAGTAGCTGGAGGTGCCTTTTGGACTACAAGCCACAGGTTAATAGAATGAGAGTAGGGGGGCGGGCGGTAAAAGCCAGAGGAGGGGAGCAGAGCCCCGGTCACAGCAGGTGCAGATGGCAAGGCGTGGAAAGAGAAACTTGGCAGGGGCCCCTCATCATGTAAGACAGGTCAACGGTGTCTGATGGGAAGATGCCTGCGACCACCCATGGCCAGCCTCGGGGAGCCCAGTAAGAAGGCCCCCATCTAGTGGGGGAAGCAGTTGGGGCCTTTTAAAAGGCCCAGACAGGGCCCTCTGCTGCACTCGGTGTCTGCTAGGAGGCCCCTACACCAAGCAAGGCAGCAGCTGGAGGTGACAGGAGCAACGCTGCACGGTGGGAAGTGAGTTTGACAGAAAGGACGGCCAGCGGGAGCCCCGAGAGGTTCCAGGACAGGTCACGCCTGCCGGAGGTGATCCCGGGGAGCCAGCCCTCCAAGAGCGGCTGATCCTCCACGCCCGCCTTCACCGGGGTCTCCAAGACTCGTGCCACCCCGATCGCGGGGTGCTCCCGCGGCAGGGCCCGCCGCCAGCCCCGGCGCCCGCGGGATGCACAAGGATGCCGCCCGAGTCGCCCAGAAACCCAGGCGCAGCCTCCCCCGCCTCACTTCCCGGGGGCCGCGCAGGCGCATGCGCAGACGGACCTCCTCGAAGGCGGCGCTGGCGGTGCGGGGGAGAGAGGAGGGGAGGGGAAACCTCCCTCCGCGGCCCCACAGCGCCTCGGCGAGTCTGCGCGTGCGCGGCGCCGAGGGCGCGGGCGGGGCCGAGCCGCCTCAGCCCCGCCCCATACCAACCAGCGCCGAGCTGCGCGTGCGCAACGCGGGTAGCCCCGCCCCGTTTCCCGGCAGCCCCCGCGGCCGGGCCCTGACGTGGCCGCCGTCAGCGCCGCCATCTTGTGGGAGCGAAACCAACGCCTGGTTCGGAGCTGCCGCGCCGACGCCGCCGGGGTGAGGCGAGGCGAGGCGGGCGCGGCGGGGAAGCGGAGGGCGACGGGGAGAAGAGAGAGAGAGAGAGAGGGGAAGGGGATGAGGACGAGGGGGGCCGGGCGGGCGCCGAGGCCGGGCGGGAGCGAGCGCTGCGGCGAGGCCGAGGCGAGGCCTGGGGGAGCCGCGGGCGCGCGGGCGAGGCGGAGGCGCGGGCGGCCACGGGGCGCTGCGGGCGCGCCGGGCTCGGGGCCGCCTCTCGGGGTCCCCCGCGGGCCCGCGGGCGCCGGAAGTCCGGCCCGGAAAGCGCCTCCCGGGCCCCGCGCTTCCCGCCCCGCCGCGCCGCCTCTCCCCCTCCGCCCTCCCCTCCCGCTTGCGGGGCGCCCGGGGACCCCGGCGCCGCGTCAAGGTCACCCCACCCGGCTTCCAGCCCGAGCCCGAGCCCCGCTTCCCAGCCGGCGCGCGGGGCCCGGTCGGGGCCGGGGTCAGGGGTCAGGGGTCGCCGGGCCGGGGGCGCCCCGAGGCTCCTCTGGCCGCCCTGCCCATGGTTGGGTCGGTCGGGCCGCTTCGAGGACCCACCCGAAGGACCGCGCCCCTGGCAAGCTGCTGCTGGTTTTTTGGGGGGGGAGTCGTGGGGCGAGGTTTGGTTTTGGGGTCCCACCCGGCCGCCCTCAGGGGTTCCCCCAAAAACCATTCCTGGGATGCCGGGGATCAAACCCGGTAGTTCGTGTGCAAGGCTGCTGTGCTGTGGCTCCAGCCCCATAAAGAAACACACACACACACACACACACACTAGTATTTTTTGTTTTTTTGGGGGTCACACTCGGCGGCGCTCAGGGGTTCCCCCTGGCTCTACGTGTGCTCAGAAATCGCTCCTGGCAGGCCCAAGGGGATCGGGAGACCCTATGGGATGTCATGCAAGGCAAATAAATGCCTTACCTCCATGCTATTTCTCCAGCCCCTGGTGTCTGATCTTTGAGTGGACGCCCCGAGGCCAGGCCATGCCAGGCGACCCCCGAGCCTCAGAGATCTCTTCGCTCTTTTTCCCTTTAAGGCTTGTCTGCCCCTTTGCCAGGTTCCCGACGCTTCTGGACCTATCTTTCTACCAGTAGGTCTCTGGCTGGACCCCGATCACGAGGAGAACTTAAAAAACTTTGCTGGGCGCAACCTCTGAGCCGAGAGAGAGGAGAGAGGAGAGGAGAGGAGAGGAGGCTGCTGCTGCTGCACTTCCCATTTCCTCCTCCTCCTCCTTCTCCCCGCTCCGGAGCTGCCCTGGTGGGTGAATGGATTGCGCAACTGGAAGGCCCTGGGCTGCCGAAGAGGAAGGGAGTTGGGGGCAGTTTGCTTGAGCAGTGTGGCGGCAGCTGCTGCTCCTGCTCGAGGGACGACGGTGCTGGGCTCAGCCCTGGCTTCTGCTGCTCTTTTTTAACCACGCTAGGTCTTGCTTTTCCCGCAGAGAGAATGTGTTGCGGGTGTGTTGTGTGAGCGTGTAAGCATAAGTGGTCATTTCTCAACACACGGAATTGCATTGCGTAGGTCTGGCGTGCCCTGGCTTAGCTTTCTCAGCAAGCGCCCGGAGCGGCCGAAAGATAAGAGTTTGAAGTGCCGAGTGAGGCGTCCAGCGTTAGAAGGAAAAGAACCAGACTGTTCTTAGAACGTCCCAGGTTTAATATGTCAGCCTCTAGAAACATGCAGCTTCCTCTGCTGGCTTTCTTCAGATATAGGCCATGAGAATTCCTACTTGAAAGGGATCCAGAGGTACTTGGTTTGGAGAATGGGTAACATACTTTCTGATTCTTGCTGAATCAGAACAACCGGCTCTCTGTTCTTTACAGAATCCTTAAAAAAATTTTTTTTGAGTCATGTGGGCTAGTTACTTGCTTTTCCTGTTGCACAATTCTAAAGGACATTCAGACCTGATCACTCACCTCGCCCAAAGACCAGGGGATTTGAAGCTACAGAAGAAGTGTACTTTGGTTTTTCAGGGTTTTTTTTTCCTTCAGTAAAGTTTGGTATGGACTTTTAGCTATTGAAGTGCTCCATAGAGCCAAATGTCCACAGAAACATGCTAATAGGCCTTATCTTACAAGCTTATAAAAATCTATATCTACTTCTGTACATCTTAAAAAGTTTATTTGTTGACTTCAGAGAATCCGTTTTCTTCAGATTCTTTGAATTGATCAAGTCTCTTTGATTAGTGAATTTAAATAGTTTTTGATCGTTTACTGGACTGGGTTTTCAGAACCTAGCAGCTCTAGCCATTCATTACCACTGCCTATGCTTGTCTCTGAATTGGCCAGCTCTTGTCATTCCCTTTTTGACAAGGCTGGATGTTAAATCCAGGGCTTTATATGCAAGGCCTTATATACTTCCTTGTTCCTGAACCTTCCAACCTGTATAAAGTTATATCAAAGATGATTGGGAAACATGAACTCTTCCTTGTTTGTATCTTAAATTAGATAAGGACCAGAACAGTGTAGGGGTTTAGGTACTTGCCTTGAGCACAGCCTCAGGGTATACGATTCCCCAGCACCAGAGGGTGTTGCCCCCCACCCCCCAAGGCAAGAACATGTCTTGTGCTCCAGCTGCTATTCTTTGGTATGGGGTGGTAATAGAGATGTGTGTAGCATCATCTGAAGAGGCCTGCTTGAAACAGTTTTGACCTCATTGGCTGAATCAGGTTTAGCTTTTCTTACTCCCAAGAAAGGGGTGATTCGGGAATGTGTAAGTAGAGGAGTGAGGTTGATTTTAGAGTGAAAGTGAGAATGAGTTGAGGGGAGAGTTATTCTGGGTTACCCATAGCTGGTTCTTCGTGTCTAGTACTCAGACTCTAAACACGGTTTCATGAAGTGTGTAGTATCTCCCCACCCCTCGAGCCCCCTCTCTCTTAAAGACATCTGAGGTACCAAGGATAGAGGCCAGGGCTTCATAAACAGAAAGCAAGTGCTCTGCAATGGAACTACACCCCAAAGCGATATGGGTTGGGGGGACGGGGACTACACGCATAGATGCTCTGGGTTATTCTTGTTTTTGCACTCAGGGATTACTCTTGGCAGTGCTCAGAGGACCACTGTATGTTGCTAAGGAATTGGAACTGTCTGCCTCATGCAATGCAAACACCCTAACGATTGTACTATAGCTCTGGACCCCACATAATTTCCAAAATTAGAAGTATGCAGTATAGTATGGGGGCATGTTAGATTGAGTGTTTAGCCATGTTATGTTGATTTCTTTTTACAAGTGGACCATACGGAATGCTAAGGATGGAACCCTGATTGACTATGTACAATAAAGCAAGTGCCATACCTTTATTTTGTTAATCTGGTCCTGTGATAAAAAGTCTTAAAAAAAAAAAAAGAAAAAGTCTTGGGGCTGGAGAGATAGCGGGGAGATAGGGTGTTTGCCTTTTGTGCAGAAGGATGGTGGGATGGTGGTTTGAATCCGGGCATCCCATATGGTCTGTTTCCCCCACCCCCCCACCCCTACCGAGCCTGCCAGGAGTAACCCCTGAGCGCTGCCCGATGTGACTCAAAAACCAAAAGAGAAGAAAAAAGGTCTTGACAGGGCTGGAGCGAAAGCACAGCGGTTGGGCGATTGCCTTGCGCGCGGCGAGTCAGGATGGGCCTTGGTCCGATCCCCTGCGTCCCATATGGTCCCCGGAGCCAGGAGTGATCTCTAAGTCCATAACCAGGAGTAACCCCACAGCGGGACAAAAACAAACAAGAAATAATAATAATAGAAATCTTGGCTGGAGCAGTGGCGCTAAAGGCATCTGTTTGCCTTGCAAGCACTAGCGTAGGGCGTACCACGGTGCGGTTTAATCGCACAGCATCCCATATGGTTCCCCCCCCCCCAAGCCAGGAGCGATTTCTGAGCGCATAGCCAGGAATAACCCCTGAGCATCAACGGGTGTGGGCCCCCCCCCAAAAAAAACAAAAAATAGAATTCTTGACCAATGCTTGGTAGAGCCATGGGACTCTGCACTTAGGAACACTCCTGGTGTACTCTGGGACCTTGTGGGCTGCCAGGGATTGAACCTGAGTCATCCACATGCAAGGCAAACGTCCTTTCTGTTCTGTTGTACTTTCATTCCAGACCCTCAACCCCTTTACTTTTCAGTCTCTTTAAGAGTCCTGATAGTGAAGTCCTCCAGTATCCAGAGGGGGGTTCCCAGAGATGAGGCAGAATGTGAGTCAGGTGGGGACAGAGGAAGCCAAGAGGCAGAGTTGAAGAGTCGGTGATGGTAATAAAGCCCTGGCAGTGAGAAGAAGGGGGAGAGGGATTCTGACCACTTGCATCCTGACCACTGGACACAGTAAAATGGGATGGGTTTTGAGCATGGCGAACCAGTTTTCACAGAGAAGGTGGGGGAAAGTGTATTGGGAATTTCTCTGTGGGTCTGGAGAAATGGGAAGCTTCTCCCACACTGGGGGGCAGTAGACGTGTCTATGTGTTGGGTGTGAGGGACCTGCCAGGTTGAATGAGGAGTGCTACAGTTGTGTATGTCAGTGATACTTGGACGGCTGGTGTCCTAGAAAAGGCATTTTTTAGTTAGTGGGAACATTTTACACTCTTTCAAAGGTGTGAGAGCTAGCATTGGCACCTAGTAAGTGGCAGTGTCAAGAATGTTGCTTGTGTGTTATGTATGACATTGATGTAGGTAAAGGATCCATCTATGTGCAGTAACGTGCAGGGGTGAGGGGGCATGGTTTTAGTAGATCTGTGTTTTCCTGGAAAACATCTACTTGTAAATCAAGGGTGATTGTATTTGGTTCTTTTCAGAACCTTACCCAGAGTTGTTCTCTTGTTTCCAGGAGGAAAAAACCACCTTGTTTCACTGACACCATAGTATTTGAGGTGCTGGCACATGCCCTTGTGGTTATGTGCCCAGTATTGAAACACATCTCTTACGGTATTTCACTGTCTTTCATTTCCCAGTGTGTTACAGTCACTAGGGTGATATAATGACTTTTTGTTTTTAAAAGCTGGACTTAGGGGGGCCGGGAAGGTGGCGCTAGAGTTAAGGTGTCTGCCTTGCAAGCGCTAGTGTAGGACGGACCGCGGTTCGATCCCCCGGTGTCCCATATGGTCCCCCCAAGCCAGGAGCGATTTCTGAGCGCATAGCCAGGAGTAACCCCTGAGCGTCAAATGGGTGTGGCCCAAAAATCAAAAAAAAAAAAAAGCTGGACTTAGGTATGGGTGTCGGTTGGGATTGTGTTATTTGCTGGCTTCCTTTCAGGATCCTTAACCTGTGTACTGTAAAACCAACTAGGATATTAGAGAGCATCAGTTCAGACCTTTGTTAGACCCCTGGGTTGGTGAATCTCTTGTGGGAACCTTGTACTCAGCGTCAGGGCTGGAGAGAGAGCACAGTGGTAAGGTGTTTGCCTTGCATGCAGATGATTCGAACAGAAGGTGGTTCGAATCCCGGCATCCCATATGGTCTCTGGGGCAGGATGTGACCCAAAACAAACAAAAACAAAACGAAAAGAATAAGTTTCATGGGGCCAGAGTGATAGCACAGTGGGTAGGATGCTTGCCTTGTACACGGCAACCTGGGTTCGATCCCTCGCACTTCATGTGGTTGCCCAAGCCCACCAAGAGTGAGTGATTCCTGAGCCAGAGACAGGAGTAACCCCTGAACACTGGTGGGCATGACCCCCACCCCCCAAGAAAGAAGAAGCATTGTTAGTCACCTAGCAGGTCCATGGTGGTGTGTGTAGAATGTCCTTGGGTGGAAGTTATAGCAGGTGCCAGAGGGAAAATGAGGTTGCTGGGATTAAGTCCTGCAGGTCAGCTCTGGGTAGGTTTACTCTCCAGGAGTGATGACAGAGCTTGATAGTAAAGACAAGATTTGAAGATGGGAGACAGGCAAAATGGTGTTTAGAGCATGGTGCATATGCCCTATCTATTTCATTCTCTGGTGCCAAGTGTATATATCCCTGGAGGCACCCAAGTACTGCCATGGTGGCCAGCATAAATTCTTTTTTTTTTTTTTTTTTTTTTTTGGTTTTTGGGCCACACCTGGTGACGCTCAGGGGTTACTCCTGGCTATGTGCTCAGAAGTCGCTCCTGGCTTGGGGGACCATATGGGATGCCGGGGGATCGAACCGCGGTCCGTCCAAGGCTAGCGCAGGTAAGGCAGGCACCTTACCTCTAGCGCCACTGCCCGGCCCCTAGCATAAATTCTTGTACCACTGGGGCTGAACAGCATCACATCCTTGAACCCTGGCATTGAACTGCTGGTCTAGTTGGTCAAGAGTTGTCAGTGGTGTCTGGATCTCTTAGGAGCCTCCCCCCCCCCCCCATGGGCCCACAAAATATTTGAGAATGGTAGGGAAAGAAGGGAATTGTCTCCATGGTTTGGTTTCTGATAATGTTCCTGATAGGCAAGTCTACCCTGGAGAAATTTCACAAATTTCAGTGAAAATTGTGGTTATGGTGAGGAAGCTAGAGGTGAGGAGGATCTACTTGAGATTAGAAGCCTGGGGATTTCCTCTCTGTTGGGACCACACTTCCCTGGAAGTGAATGTTTGGGGAGGGCTGGTGCAAGACATTCTCGTGTCCTAGATCTGGTTGGGCAGTTTCCTACCAGAGAGGAACAACAGGGCTCCCTGGGAAGGGCTTCAGGAAACAGGTCTGCCCAAGGTCTGAAGCCTGACCAGAAGTAGGAAGGGACCCATTGTGGTGCTGCTGTGGCTAGCGAGCCTAGAAATTAGATGTTCCCCCCAAAATAGCCTCTTCAGGCAACACCAGCAAATCTGGAACTCCCCTTTTTCTGCAAGTGCTATCCTGTTGTGCTTTTCCTTCTTGTGCTACATAGCTATCAAGTGTCCCTCAGAGAAAGTGGTGGAGATGTATTTTTTTGTTATTTATTTTCCAAACGAAGTTCTCCACAGACAAAACTCTGGTTTTGGAGATTGGCTTAATCAGTTACTGTCACTGTGATCATTTACTTTAGCCTGTTGCTGATAAAGCAACCAAAGGTTCTCTTCCTGCCTGCCCTGACTAGTTTCAGGAGGAATAAGGACTGCAGTCTCTTTTTCCTTTTAGAGGTGTGGTAAGCAGTCTTATTGACACTGGTTCATTCAGAGCCCCACCCTGGCATTCGAAAGAGAACCTTACCGAAAAAAGACAAAAAAAAAAAAAAAAACCCAACAAAACAAAACAAAACTTGGTAGTGACTGAACACTTTGTGATGCCCTTATGGGGTAGGAGTGAATAAAACGTCTTTACTGGTTTTTTGGTGGGGGGTGGTCACCCAGTGCTCAGGTACTACTCAAGGCTCCTTCATAATATCAGGGATCAAACCTGGATGCTCCTATATGCAGAGCATGTACTCTAGTCTATTAATCTTAATATCTCTCTCCCCTCCCCTTCCCTCCCCCCTCTCTCCCTCTCTCTCCCTTCCCGCAATAACAATTTGTGTGATTTACTTTTGAACTATATCCAAGCTCTAGTTCACTTTTGATTTCGGACTACTAGGACCAACACAGAGGATTGTTTGAAACCCAGAGATTGCTGTGTATTTTATTGCATAAATGCTGTATTCCATTTCATTTGCAAAGAATTTTGTCATAAGGTCTGTTGGTAAAGACTTCATGAAGTTCATGATACTTGGTTTTTGAAAAATTGTGGCTTGTTTTCCTTTGGGACCATACCTGGTGGTCCTGAACTGGTGGCTCTGAACTCAGGGATCAAAACCAGGCCAGCTTGTTCAAGCGAAGCAGCCTATCCGCTGTACTTTCACTACAGCCCCTCATTTGTGATGATTTTGTGGTGAAATGTGGCTATTGGGTATAACTCCTGACTGCCTGTCTTCCCTCACTGAGGATGACTGAGGCCCAGATTTCGGCAGCCATGTGGTTATGTGGATGTGTCAGGCCCATTGTAAGTGTAGATCAGCCTTTGGTTTTCATTGCATTCGGAGGTCTCTACAAATAAGGTTGCCATTGCTATCATATGTGAGTCTGGTGATGTGAAAGTTCCACCTTGTCACTGCTCCACTCATATTTCACCGTCCAGCACCTATCCCATTGCACTGCTGCACCGTACATATAGCCGTTGTGTTGAGGGAGGGCATCTGTGGAGTAGAAAGAGCGGACTGTTTCCTGTGGAAAGAAGTGTCTGAGTTTGGTTTCAGGGGTGGTAGAGGGAAGGGCTTGGGCACAGCTTGGAGAATTGGGGTGGATTGGAAATTGGGTATGGCTGGGCTCATCACCATCAGAATGACTTGCTGAGAAGGTAGGGTTCTGAACTGCTCTGAGGGTTGTCTTCATGTGGTGAGCTCCAAGCCCACCTCAAACTTGCTAGTCCTCTGGTTGCCACTGAAGTATGATCACAGTATAATCCGAGTGATTTAGTAAAGGCTGTTTGGGGCCAGAGAGATAGTAGGCCATATGCCTTGCATGTGGATGATCCAGGATGGACCTGGGTTTGGTTCCCAACATCCCACCTAGTCCCCCGAGCCTGCCAGGAGAGTGTTCTGAGTGCAGAGCCAGGAATAACTCCTGAGCGCTGCCGAGAGTTGCCCAAAAAAACAAAGGAAAAAGAAAGAGAGATAAAGGGCCATTTATTAATAACCTGTAGAGCATTAACGAGTTGGTAAGAAGATGCTGTAGGATGCCTGGGTGGTTTAAGAGTTGCTTGTGGTTTCTCAAGCCTACTCTGCATTTTAGTCACAGATTACTTTGGTTTCTGTCCTTTCGTTGATTTGCTATGCATTTATGAATTTTAATGTAGGTTGATACGGGTTTATGGGGTTTTGTCTTTGATATAATTTTTTATTCTGGTATAACTTTAGGTTTGCTTTGGTCCAGATAGAGGGTTGCCAGAGTGGAGTGTTCATTTAGGGTTCAGGAAACTGGACCTTCTCTGGTATAAGAGATAGGCTGATAAGGAGGAAATATAAGAGCCCATCATGCATTAAACTAAAGTCTTTGACTCTAGTAGTTTGGTTGATTCTAGTAGTTACCGTTGATTCCAAAGGTACTTTATGGCTGGTGTGTAAGCAACCTTTTTCACTACAAACTGGTTTGAGTGTTCATGTTACTATAGACCAAAAGCTAGATTCTTGAGTGAGATTACTTTCTAACTATTTAAGGATTTTACCTTGGGTCATGACAAAGAATGTTCGTTCTCAATTGAATTGTTCCTCTCAAGATTCAGACGTCAAGTGTAATGTTCTGGGCCTGAGAGACAGTATGGAGTTAAGGCTTTTTCCTTACAGTCTGGTTCTGTCTCAGGCACTGTATAAGGTCCCCCTAGCAACTTCAAAAGTAAGTCCTGAGCATTGCTGGGTGTGGCTCTCCCACTCTCCAAAACAAACATGTCATGTCCCTAAAAATGTAATGAATAGAAGTTCTCTCCTTTGGTCTTCAGAGCAGTAGTTATGGGAGATATGCATAAAGGGGGGAATCAGCCATCTCTTCTGTTAGACTGTTGATCTTTGGGGTTCTAGAGTTCAGCCTTTCTGTAGTGTTTGCCAACCCCAACCCTGATTGGTTCTGGTAAACAATTTCTGGAAGGTGGTTCAGAGAGTTAGTATACATAGTTTGCATACAGAAGGCCCCCATGGTCCTCAGGCACCTGCCAAATGTGGCCCAGAATTTAACTTCTGAAAGTTTTGTTCTGAAAAAATGTCATTAGAACTTGTCTTCAAATGCAGATCAGAATAAAACATTCCTGAACGTTTGCTAATTCTTTTTGGTTCTCTCACCAGAGTCAACCATCACTCCTCCTACCTTCCAGTTGAAGGTTTGGGTTGAGGTGGAGAAATGGATGAAGAAGTTGTAAGAACACAGGCTCCCATTTTTTAATATAAAGGAGTACGGAGATAAACAGAAGTCATCACTCAATATGAATTGGCCATAACATCTTATGTAGTTTATATTTGAAGCTGCTAAGAAATTATCTTGAAAGTTATTGACATTGAGAAAAACTAATATCACCATGGGATGGATGTGAACCATCTTTATATATGGAATATATGATTATGTATATATGTAATCATGTTGGACGTTTATTTGTGGGCACTCGGGTTACTCTTGGCTCTTCGTTCACAAATTTCTCCTGGCAGGCGGAGGGGACCATACGGGGATGTCTGGGATCGAACCTGGGTCTGCTGCGTGCAAAGCAAATGCCCTTTCTGCTGTGCTATTGCTCTGGCCCCTTAATACGTTTTTATTTTATTTATTTATTTATTTATTTTTGGTTTTTGGGTCACACCCGGCAGCGCTCAGGGGTTATTCCTGGTTCCAGGCTCAGAAACCGCTCCTGGCAGGCTCGGGGGACCATATGGGACACCGGGATTCAAACCAATGACCTGCATGCAAGACAAATGCCTTACCTCCATGCTATCTCTCCGGCCCCATTAATACGTTTTTATAACTCACCAGAGTTATGTCTTGTTATCTCTTTGTTAAATTCTGGTCTTAACCAGAGAGGAGAAAAGTTGTTCCTCGGTGACTGGTCTTGGCAGAGTGTTGTGCCTCAGAAGGAGGCAGGATATTTGTGGTTTTACTTGCATCTTCTGGTCTTTCTGTGAGCTAGACACCCTCCCTGGCTGGCTGGTTTGCAGGAGAGTGTAGGGACAGCTTTTTTGATAGTCTTTAGTTTCACTGGTTTTTTTTTTTTTTTTTAATACATTGTTTTATTAAGATGGGTCACTAAAACAGGTTTTAAAACAGGTTTTGAGGGCAGGCAGGGATTCTGGTGGAGGAAAGGTGAAATAACGCCTGAAGCCACTGAACTAGGCAGGCAGCAACTGCTGGACCTTTGTGCTTTGATAGGGGTTAGGACTCATTACTAAGCAGGAAATGATGCTGTGGGAATGGGGATAGGCTAGGAGATGTCAGGGTCCCTGAAAATAGATGAGGTGAAGTGGGAGTGGCAAGGTGCTGTGTGGTTGGTGGCTTCCTAAATGCAAATTTGTTCAGCCACTAAATGTCTTTCTCCCCCTATTTAAAGGCTCCAGAACTTGTTTAATTCTATGGGGGAGGTCTGGGGCCATTTTGGTAGTCATAGCCAATAACAGCCGGGAAGGGGCTGAAGTGGGTGAAATTGGGCTCTGCAGGCACTGATGATCAAGAGGTCAAAGTGGAACTGGATTCCAACACCCAGAAATGCCCTAAGTGCTGACAAGACACATTAAAGTCCTTTTTGTTTGGGTGGGTTTCCCCCACCCCCCACCCCGCCCCCAGGGCCACATTCACCTATACTCAGAAGTTACTCCTGGCTGTATACTCAAGAATTACTTCTGGCTGGTTCTTAGAGGACTCTTAAGAGATGTTGGGTTGCATGCAAAGGAAAACATTGTCCCCACTATCTAATCTTTCACAGCCCCACATAAGTGTTTTGTTCCTTAGTGTCCTGGGTTTCTTTTTTCCTCTTTCTGTAGAGCAGGAATTGACCTCCCTTATATAGAACATGAGTTCTGCTGATCCCCCTCCTTTTTTGTTTTTGGGCCACACCCGGTGTCCTTCAGGAATTACTCCTGGCAGGCTCAGAGGATCCTGTGGGATGGATGATGGGGATTGAATCCAAGTCTATCCCAGGTTTGCCTTAAGCAAGGCAAATGCCCAACTGCTATGCTATCACTCTGTCGCCAGGTACAGTGTCTTTCATCCCTTAGCTATTAACTTCCTACCTAAAGGCCTGTACAGACGGTCGATTTGAAAAGTGTTAGTGTAGACTGAGAGTTGGCATTTGGGACCACAAGTTTGTGCCTCAGCTTTTTGGCACCCCAGTGACTCTTATACCTTCTTTAAGTCCACTTCAAAATGACCTTTGGTTGTCTGTCTTTGGGGGGTTTTATTGTACCTGTCAGTACTTTTCCTGTCTCCCTAGAATTGGCAAGCCTCACATTTAACACTCCCTCTTTCCTGGAACTTTGTACTCTTAACTCAAGTCTCCACTCAGCACGTCTGAGACTTGCTCCACCCTGAGCAGCTTTGTCAGGCTTGTGCTACATGGGCACTAAGGCTGGGTATGGAATTCAAGCAGCTAAGAGAAATGATGTCCCTTCTATTCTGGACACTTATATTTGGGCCACACTTGGCAGTGCTGGGGCTACTCTTGGTGCTTGAGGTTTACTCCTTGTGGTGCTTAGGTTGGCAGAGGCAGTGTTGGGGTTTGAACTCTGGCCTGCATGCAAAGTATGCACTCCAACTCACTGATTTCTATCTCTGACCTAACCACTAAAGTGAACCCTAAGGAGCCAGAATGATTGTACAGTGGGGAGGGCGCTTGCCTTTTATGCGCTGACCTGGGTTGATCCCCTGGTATCCTGTACGGTCTTTGGAGTCTGCCAGGAGTGGTCCCTGAGTGAGTGCAGAGCCAGGTGTGTTCCCAAAAGCAGCTAAACAAAACTGGCTTTATTTATATCTGCAAAACTCCAAATTTGAAGAAGCGGTCCATTTTCCCAAATCTTTGCTTGGAAGTCAAACAGTTGAACAAGAGTGCATGAAGACTAGGCCTAGGCTACTTAAGTACTTGGAGGCCTTCTCTCCCAAGTCCTCTCTGCTAGTCTGGGACTGGACTTGGACTCTCCCATTGGTGACATCCCAGCAGTTTTGCTCTGCTGAGTATAGTTCTCACCACTTTTGGGGTGGCATGGGTGACCCTCGTTGCTGGCAAGAGGATCTCAGCCCTGGATACTCACTGGAGAGTCAATGCTAAGTAAGATTTTTGTGAATGTGATTTTCCAGCTGATGCCACGAAGAGTCCTAGCTCCCTGTGCATCCCCTTTTTTTTGGGGGGGGGGGGGGGGGGGGTCCGCACCCGGTGGTGCTCAGGTTTACTCCTGGCTTTACGCTCATAAATCGCTCCTAGCAGGCTCGGGGGTCCATATGGGATGCCGGGATTCGAACCACCGTCCTTCTGCATGCAAAGCAAATGCCTTACCTCCATGCTATCTCTCAGGCCCTCCCTTTTTGATCTTGAGATTGAGCTGGCCATACTTCTTTGGGAATTATTGGAATAGTTAGGAAACAGGATTTATGGAGTTGTTTGTGACAAAAGGTTCTTGGCGGGCCACACCCGGTGGTGCTTGGGTTACTTCTGGGTCTGCACTCAGAAATTGCTTCTGGCAGGCTTGGGGGACCATATGGGATGCTGGAGATCAAACCCGGTTGGCCACTTGCAGTTAAACATCCTACCCTCTTGTCATAGCCAGGGAGTGGCTCAAGTGGGCATACATAGTACTTGCATATGTGAGGTTCTGTATTTGAGATCCAAGGCCTCACACTCTCGAAGTGAGCTCAAGAACCCAGAACATTTGTGCTTTGTTTTAAATTAAATCATCAGAGTTAAAAAGTTAAAATTCGGGGCCGGCAAGGTGGAGCTAGAGGTACAGTGTCTGCCTTGCAAGCTCTAGCCAAGGAAGGACTGCGGTTCCATCCCCCAGCGTCACATATGGTCCCCCAAGCCAGGGGCAATTTCTGAGCGCTTAGCCAGGACTAACTAGAGCATTAAACGGGTGTGGCCGAAAAACCAAAAAAAAAAAAAAAAAAAAGTTAAAATGCTGTTGCTAGTGGTGCTGGGCATAAGCCTTGTGCGTGCTAGCCTAGGACAGACCTTGGTTTGATCCCCCGGCATCCCATATGGTCCCCCAAGCCAGGAATGCATAGCCCAGAGTAACCCTTGAGCGTCATCGAGTGTGGCTGAAAACTAAAAAAAAAATGCTGTTGATAGTTGACTTTTAAGTCATACAGTGTTGTAGTACCCACCTCTCACCTGTGCCACCAGTTTCCCCAGTTACCCTCTCAGCCCCCACCCATCAGAAGAACATTGTTATTTTTTTGAGGGATGGTGGTGGTCATATCTAGCTATACTCAGATCACTCCTGGTGGGGCTCAGAGGACTATTTGGGGTACTGTCAGCACCTAAGTGAGCAATGCCAAACCCCAGATTTAGGGGGATCACTTCTGGTGGGGCTTGGAGGACTGTATGGGGGTGTTGGGGATTGAACATAGGTCGGCCATGTGCAGGGAACAATTGTTTTTTTGGTTTTTGGGCCACACTCGGCGGTGCTCAGGGGTTCCTGGCTGTCTGCTCAGAAATAGCTCCTGGCAGGCACGGGGGACCATATGGGACACCGGGATTCGAACCAACCACCTTAGGTTCTGGATCGGCTGCTTGCAGGGCAAGCACCGCTGTGCTCTCTCTGGGCCCCGAACAATTGTTTTTTAAAGTTCCAGTGATAGAGGTGTTAGCATTTATTTCATGGCTACAGTTGTCAGATGGTCACATCTGCTTCCCTGCGTGTGGTGGATCTTGGCACCTAGAGCAGCAGGTTGAGTGGGACTTAAGCCAAGTTGTCACCTGTCATTTCCCAAGAGTGGCAGAGCCACTCAGATTCTGGTCAGCTGTGCCTGACTAACGTCTCAAGCTTTCCTTTCTAAGGCTGATTTGAGGGCTTACTGGCCAATCTGGGCAGGGTGGTGTTTTGTTCTGTTGTGTTTTGGACTTTGTGAGAATCAGGATTTCATTAGATAGTGCGACGCCATTCTTCCATCCATGGTCAGTGATTTCCAGCCTACCACTAGGTTACTCTCACCTGACAGCACAGAACCAAACGGAGGACTCTTATCTCTGCAGGTTTTCTTCTGGCCAGTGTTGTCTTCACCAGTCTACAAGTATGGGGAATATCTTTGCCAACCTCTTCAAAGGCCTCTTCGGCAAAAAAGAAATGCGCATTCTCATGGTGGGCCTGGATGCTGCAGGGAAGACTACCATCCTGTACAAACTGAAGCTGGGTGAAATTGTGACCACCATTCCTACTATAGGTGAGGGGATGGGCCTGTAGGGAGCCTGGGAGACAGCTCTGTGGGGGGCCTTATACTGCCCTTGTGCTCTTCCTACCTAGGCTTCAACGTGGAAACTGTGGAGTACAAGAACATCAGCTTCACTGTGTGGGACGTGGGTGGCCAGGACAAGATCCGGCCCCTGTGGCGCCACTACTTCCAGAACACACAAGGTGAGCGGGCTCAGCTCCGGCCTCTGCCTCTGGGGAAGTCGGGATGTCCTCGGCCCGTGTACTGATGTCCACTGCTTTGCAGGTCTGATCTTTGTGGTTGACAGTAATGACAGAGAGCGTGTGAACGAGGCCCGTGAAGAGCTCATGAGGATGTTGGCTGAAGACGAGCTCAGGGATGCAGTCTTGCTGGTGTTTGCTAATAAGCAGGTACGTATGTGACCTCCGCGTTTTGCCACCTAACGTGTGCTGTTAGGACTGCATATTGGGCAAAGGGATAGCGAGGACGAATGGTGGGTGTGAGACCGACTCGCTTCACTTCAGAGTCCAAGGTGAGAGAGGGAAAGGAAGCTCAGAGAACGGGAGGGAGCACTATTACACAGCTGACCCATGGCCGCTCTGCTGTCCTTGCCAACAGGACCTCCCCAATGCCATGAACGCGGCCGAGATCACGGACAAGCTGGGCCTGCACTCCCTGCGCCACAGGAACTGGTACATTCAGGCCACCTGTGCCACCAGTGGGGACGGGCTCTATGAGGGACTGGACTGGCTGTCCAATCAGCTCCGGAACCAGAAGTGAGCCAGCACTCTTCTCTTTTCCCTTTCACCCCCTCTCCACCCTCGCTTTTCTCTCATGTGGCAAACGTGCGCCCTGTGGTGTGAGTGCCAGAAGCTGTCTCCATGGTTGGTCACAGTGTGCTTCACCATGCTGTAAATGTGCAGACGCAGCCTGCAACCGGGTTTTTATTTAATGTAAATAGTTTTTGTTTCCAATGAGGCAGTTTCTGGTACTCCTATGCAATATTACTCAGCTTTTTTATTGTAAAAAGAGAATCAACACACTGTTAGTACTGGGAAGGGATTTTAGGCACAAGCAGCCTCCAGGAGTTGCCGTGTCAGACAGGCTTGGCGCACCTTCTGTAGGCATCAGATCTGTGTTACGATCCATTTGGATGTTGGTTTTTAACCCAAACTCAGTGCATTTTTTAAAAAACAATTAAAATACAAGATAAGGCAAACACTTGAACACAGAAAGGAGAAACGTGCCTAGTGTAGATTCTGCAGTAACTTACGGCCTGAGTGTGGTCCTGTTTCCTGTCGGGAACGTGAGACGATCCATTCTGCATGGTCACAATAGGGCCCCTGTGATTTGCTGTCTCGGGTCATCCCGTATCCATAGCGTTTGTGCTTGTATTTGTGCTTAAAGGGCCATCCGGGAGATGGGCTGGGGGCTGTGGCCAGCTGCTCTTGGACCTCTCGCAGGGACCCAGGCCTTCCTTTGGGTCAGCATGGCTGGGAAGCTCTGGCCAGGAGGAAGAGTCCTGCCAGCCATCCCCAGGCTCACTCCGGGCTGGCTGGGTCTCACCAGCAGGAGTGTGGGCGGGCAGGCAGGGCTGGTCATCCTAGAGCCACGGCCCCCTCGGAGCACCCGCTACATGTGCTTTCACTCCCTCCGCCTGCAAGGGTCAGATTTGCCATCGAAAACAACGACCTCTACTTTTTTCTTTTGTATTTTGATAAACACTGAAGAAGCTGGAGCTGTTAAACTTTATTTTGGGGAAAACCTCAGAAATGGTTCATTTGGTGTCGTGGAACCTCTTACTGCTTTCAATACACGATTAGTAATCAACTGTTTTGTATACTTGTTTCAGTTTTCATTTCGACAAGCACTGTAATTATAGCTATTAGAATAAAATCTCTTAACTATATCACAGGCTCTGCGGTGCTTGGGCGTCGTGACGTCCCTTAACGCCCAACCAACAGGCTGTCTGAGTGTGGGATAGTCCAGAAGGCTGCCTGTGCTCATGCTCCTTGCCACCCCCAGTGAGCGGGAGGACTTGGGCCAGACCCACTAGTTTGAATGCTGGTCTGGCCTTACAGTGACCAGCACTGAAAATCACTGGTCTTCCATGCACCCACCTTCTCAGCAGGGCCAGACCGTGAGGAGGGGGAGAGTCACCAAGGGGGTATGACCCTCGACCCTCTGGCCAGGCTCACATCACTGTCTCTGGAACCTTGCCCACAATGTCCATGCTGCATTGCAGCCAGGTGCTGGGGGAAGGCTCTGTCCCCTGGCAGCCACACTCGTATCCTTCAAGATACAAGACTGGGGCAATGTATTAGGCATCGTGACGTGTGGACCAGCTTGACCCACATTCTGCCTGCTTTCCTGACCGTTGCAGGATGTAGCCATGGGCAGGTTCCAGGCTTCCTTCCTTTTGGGTCCCAGCCCTGATCAAGGCTGGCCATACAACCCACTTGGGAACTTGACACACCTACCAATAGGTTGCAAATCAGTGCTGAAGTTGAGAAGATTGAGTCACTTTCAAAGCGAGAAAACCAGAATGTATTTAATTAAAAAAAAAAAAAAAAAGACCATCCTGGGCTGGAGAGACAGCACAGTGGTAGGACATTTGCCTTGCATGTGGCTGACCAAGGAGGGACCTGATTTGATTCCTGGCATCCCATATGGTCCTTCAGCCTGCCAGGGGTGATTTCTGAGTACAGAGCCAGGAGTAACTGTTGAGCGCTGCTGGGTGTGATCCAAAAATCGAATCAATCTTTTTTGAGGGGTCCACACCTGGCAGCTCTCAGAGTTTAGTCCAAAAACCAACCAATCAGTTTTTTTCTTTTTTGGTCACACCCGGCAGTGCTCAGGGTTAATCCTGGCTCTATGCTCAAAAATCGCTCCTGGCAGGCTTGGGGGACCACATGGGATGCTGGGATTCGAACCACTGTCCTTCTGCACGCAAAGCAAACATCCTGCCTCCATGCTATCTCTCCGGCCCCAATAAATAACGTTTAAAAAAAAATAAAAAGGTGGCGCAAGCACAGGGTGTTTACCTTGCAACGTGGCCGACCTAGGATGGACTGTGGTTCGATCTCCCAACGTCCCATATAGCCCCCCAAGCTAGGAGCAATTTCTGAGCGCAGAGCCAGGAATAGCCCCTCAGCATCACTGGGTGTGGCCCCGCAAAAAATAATAAAATAAAAAGTCTATTCTGGGCTTCATCATTAGTACTTAAGCTTTCAAGATAATATGTTGGGCTAGAGAGATAGCAGAGTGGTAGGGAAGAGTGGTGGGGCGTTTGCCTTAGGCACAGAAATATGGTGGTTCAAATCCCAGTATCCCATATGGAGCAATTTCTGAGGGTAGAGCCAGGAGTAACCTGCGTGCTGCCGGATGTGGACCCTCCCCACCCCCCAACGTTAAAGGGGCCAGAGCAATAGCACCTGCAATAGCAGGTAGGTGTTTGCCTTGTGTGTGGCTGAGTGAGTTCAATTCCTGGCACCCCACATGGTCCCGCAATTTCTGAGCAGGGCCAGGAGTAACTAACCCCTGAGCGCCGCAGGGTGTGGCCCAATCCCCCTCCCTGAAATAATTTTGGGGCCGGGAATGTAGCTCAGTGGTCCAGTAGTTGACAGGCGTGAGGGCCTGGGTTCAAGCCTTAGTGTCACAAAAAAGGAAACTCCTTCTGTAGTAGTCTCCAGGTAGAAGATAGCATTGTCTGGGGTGCACCTGGTCAGCCTAATTCTCCCCCAGATTCTCAAGCTGTCAAATTGCTGGGACTGCCAGACCCCCAAACCCTCCTTACCAACCCCGGCTAGTAGTTTCTCTTCCTATGGGACCTCGGGGTGGTCTCCAGATGTCTTTGTAGTCCGTCGTTTCCTTTAACATGCGGACACTTGATCCACCTAAACTAAACTATTGCGAGTTTATTAAAAGGAACGAGTCCTTGTGAAAAAGAACAAGCAGCTGTACTTGGGTGACAGCTAAACTGGGAGGTAGGTAGGGCGGTGAAGCGGGCAGCGGGGACTGAGAAGCAGGGCCGAGCCTTCCCTTCCCGGGAGCCGTCCTCAGCCACTGTCCTTGTTCACGACTCCAGAGGTGCCTCCACAGAACCTGTTCCATAGGCCGTTAAAGGTGCGTTCCTATCTGGCCTCAAGCCTCAATCACTGTCATGTCGTCTTCTCTTGCTGCTGTGGGAGGAGGGATCTGAGTCCTGGCGGCAGTGCCTGGGGAGACGAGGGACCCCGGTGGTGTGAGCCAGGGCCTACGGACCAGCTGAGCGCCAGCCCCGGTCCCCAGGATAGGGCTGGCTGCACCCACCGAGCGGGGGCCGGGGGCCGTGGGGAAGAAGCTGCCTCCTTGCAGTGCGACTTTTCTCTCTTGTCTTTTTTGTGCTTCTTTTTCTTCTTTTTCTTTTTCTCTTTCCTGCTCTTCTTTTGACACTCCGGGCTGGGGGGGGGGGGTCCGGAAAAGAGGGTCACGACTCACCCAGGAGCGGTTTCCGTTCCACTCAGCGTAGCCGATGGCCGCCTGTCCGCCGCAGACGGGCCTGCCTGACCAGAACAGGCCCCCACCGCCTCGGGAGCCTCCGCATCCTTTGCTCCGCAGGCCTAGATCTGGGTCCGCGCTCGGGGATGCCCAAGCGGAGCTGGGCAGTCTGCTGGGGACGGGGCCAGCTCCCCAGAGAACCGAGGGGCGCCCGCCCGCCCGCCGGAACCTGCCGCGTCCTTACCCGGAGTCCGCGTCCTCGGAGCGCGTCTTCTTGCCCGGCGGGGCGGCCCCCGACCTGCCGCTCTCGACGCGGTGGTGCTGCGAGAGGAGGAGCCGCGGTGGGTGTCGGCCGAGGCGGGGCGGGGCGGGGAGGCCCGACGGGACGGGGCGGGACAGACGGGAGGGGAGACGCCCGCTTACCGTGAACACGGAGAGCCCGAGCTTGGCGGCCTCCTTGTCCTCCCGGGACAGCGCCAGGCGTCCCGCGGCGCCGCTGCGGGGAGAGGGGGAGACGGACGGAGGGAGGGAGGGACGGAGAGAGGGAAGGGGCCGATGGGCGCCGGGCCGGCCGCTCCCCCCCCCCCCCGGCCCCGCCGCAGTCCGTCAGTACCTGGAGCTGCCCAGGCCCAGCAGCCGGTCGACGCCCTTGTCGGCGTCGCCGCCCTCGCGCTTGCACGCCTCGGCCAGGTCCTGCGGGGAGGCGGAGCGGGGGGAAGGTGGGGTGGTGGGCCCGGGCAGGGACCCCGCCCGCCCGTCCGTCTGTCCGTCCGCCCGCCTCACCTCCTTGCTGAGGCCCGTGGGCTGCCGCCGCACGTCCTTGTAGCCCAGCGCGGCCAGCAGCGCCTCGCGCTCGGCCCGCCGCACGGCCGCCAGCTCCTGCTCGCGGCTCGGGCCCTCGGCGCCCGCGCGGCCCTTGGCGTACCACGTGAGGTCGCGGCCCTTCTGCCAGCGGCCCACCGGCGCCATCAGCGAGTTGCCCAGGTAGTTCTCGCGCTGCTTGTCCGTCTTCACGTCCTCCCAGCGGAACTGGTCCTGCCCGCCGCGCACGCCGCCGCGGCTCGACCCGAACATCGTCTCGTCGTCTCGTCTCGTCTCGTCGCCGCCGCCCCGGGACCCCGCGACCCCGCCGCCCCGGCCCCGGCCCCGTCGCGCGCGGTGACGTCACGCGCCCCCGCCCCCTGCGCCTGCGCGACGCGACTTCCGCCCGCCCAGCCACGTCCTGAGGCGTGGCGAGCTGAGCGCTGGGAGGGACGCAGGGCGGGCGCAGTCAGCGAGCGCCTCAGCGAGCGCCCGCCTCAGCTCCGGAGCCCTGGCCGGCGAGCTCGGGGACAGGCGCCCGGCCACGCCCACACCCACAGGGGACGCGGCTTCGGCCCCCGCTCAGCCGTCCGGGACTCGCTCTCGCCGGGGCGGCGCGACGTCCCTCCCCCCAGCCCCCGAGGAGGACGGGACGGCCGCGACCGGCCCACACAGGCGGGGTCCCCGGGCTGCAGGGAACCGTCCCCCACGCCCACGCCCACGCCGCCCCCCACCCGCTCCAACTCCAGCGCCGTTGCTGCTCTGGAACCCAGGCATCTTAGAGGAAAGCTGGCGGGGAAGTTACCTACTCGGAACAACGCGGCCCAAGCCGTATCGGAGGAGCGACCACCACCCACCGCAGCCCAGGAAACCCTTGGACGACGACGGTGAAGCCAGCGAGCCCCTCAGAGGGACACAACGATCGACTCAAAAGGACCCACGGTCATCCAGACTTCGCTAGCCCCATCTGCCTTTCTGCTGTAACGAATGCTACCAAGCACATTCGTGCCTGCACAGAAGCGCACGATGGTGGCGGGCGGGACACTGGGGACACCGTTTGCACGTTTAATGCCTGAAGCTACCGTCACTCACAAGTTGGCAAATCAGTGTTAAAACCAGGCGTACGGAAAAAGAGAGCAGGCAGCTTGGGAAAAGCCGAGCGAAGGTAGATGAGCTTTCCACCCCCTTGCAGCCGGCAGGCAGCCCTGGCAGCTACTTCTTGGTCCAGAATTGCTTGTAGCGTTCCTGGTCGAAGTCATCTGCAAGCTGGGGCTCCTCCACTTTCTTCTTCTGGAACTGGGCCTCACGTTTCCGGAACCGCGCTCTCCTCTCCTCTGGCGTCAGGCTGTCCAGATCCACAGGCATCTGGGGGACGCGAGAGGCACGCACCCGCCAGGCTGGGGTGGGTGAGTGGCTGAGCTTTCCCTGATTCCTGTTCTCGGACCTACTTCACAGCTTCCGTAGCGGCTCAAGTGAAGGGACCAAACTCCAGAGAGCCGAAGAGCCGAATTCTACGGTGGGGAAGGAGCTTGCCTTGCATGTGGCTGACCCAGACCTGATTACTGGCACTCACGGGGTCTCCCAAACCCTTCCAGGAGTGAGCCCTCAGCATCACAGGTTGTCACCCAACAGCCAGGGAAAACAAGAGACTTGGGCTGCGGTGCAGCTCAGTGGTGGAACATGCCTGACGTGCGTGAGGACGGGGTTCAAGACTCTACCCCAAAGTAAACTTTTACGGCAGGTTGTCCCAGGGATCAGAGTTCCTCCCCAAATACACAGCTCCCTACTGCTTTGTGATTTGGGGTGTCCAGTACGCTCAGATTAGCTATCTTTCAGAGTTCATCTGAAGTGAAGGAGTGCTACTTGTATGAGGCAGGGTTCCCTGGGATGGTGCCCCACAAAACGACAGGGAGGGAGAGAAGCATACCATCAGCATCCTCCGTGGCTCTCGGTAGCGGATGTGGATGGTGGAGCCATCCTCCCTGACCAGGAGCACGGGGTAGAGGCGCGCATAGGCCTGTCGGTGCACCCGTGTGAGCGAAGCTCTGCTGCTGTCGGCCCAGCAGGTGGATGTGTGCAGGTGGCAGCCCGTTCCCACAGTCTGCCGCACCAAGCTGCAGACAAAGGAAAAAAAGGTCAGTGGCCAGTGCTGAAATGAGCGCTCCCGCGTGGGGCCTACTTGTCAGGGTCACATGGTGCAGCTTGCACCTGATAGTACAGAGTCCATAACCGTGTCACCCTAAGCCAAAAGAATGGGTGGCTCTGAGAGGACAGCAGGCAGGGCATTTGCCTTGCATGTGACCAACTCCGGCTCAATCCCTGGCATCCCAAATAGTCCCACTCGCCTACGACAAGTCATTCCTGAGCATAGAGCCAGAGGAACCCCTGAGCGCTGACAGGTGTGGCCCCTAAACAAATAAAGAAAATGAGAAGGTGGTTTGGGCCAAAGAGACAGCACGTGGGTCATGGCCCTCGCCTTGCGCTCAGCTGATCCCCAGCACACAGAGAGAGGGCTCCTGAGCACCAGCAGGTATAGCCCAAACTACATGCTGCTCCCACGTAAAGGTGGGTTTTCTGCGAGGCAGCAAGAGAGCCCTTACCAGAACCTGCGATAGATACCAGGAGGCCAAACTTGTAGTTGCTAGAACTACAGGAAATAGAATATTTTGTCTTAGGCCGTGGTACTCTTTCGGGCAAGCCGAACCCATCTGGCTTCTGAACGGGACTGGAAGGAGACCACCTGAGACCCCAGTGGCCCGCACTGGCCCCGCTGTCTGAGCTCCCGGCTGCCCTCCCCCTCCAGCCTGGCTTCCTCGCGGGCTTGGAGACGGTGCCTGGACGGTGGCCAGCCGTTCCCGGAACCACGATGCGACCCGGAGTGACCTTGTTCTCCGGCCGTTTGCATTCTGCCGGAGCCTCCCACTCTGTGGCCACACCGTCAGTGTCCCGTCCGGACTCCCGGCGGGGAGCCCTGTGCTCTGCAGATGGTGCTCGGCGCCGGCGCGGGGCCTGTCCGTGCAGAGGTGGCCGCCCAAACACGGCCCCACGTTTGCTCCCCGCAGGCTCAGGAGGGCTTTCTGCCCCCGAGAGCGCCCTCCTCCTTTGCCCTCTGGAGGGACGGCCCAGTGAACCGGCAAGTCCAGCAGCTGCGGCCGCCAGAAGCGCGTGGGGACGGTGGCCTCATGGCCAAAGGACGCCGCCTGAGCCCGCGAGGTCCGCGCCTGGGGAGCGTGCGCAGGACCGGACAGGACAGGACCCGACCCCCCAGGTGCCACCGCGACGCTCGGCGCCACGGCTCCAGCCCCACGAGCACGTCCGCTCCCGCGGCGCCCCTCGCTTTGGGGGCCCAGGGCAGGGACGGAGCAGAGCAGGAGGGCCGAGGCGGCGAGCGCCGGCGCTCGGGGCTCCTTCCCCACGCCTCCGCCTGCAGACCCGTCCCGAGGGCTCCGCGCCGCTTACCGCAGCAGGCCGCCCCGGGCTGCCATCCTGGGGCCCGCGGAGAGAGCCGCGCGGCGGGCCCGGACGCAGCGCAGCGCAGCGCGCGACCTTGCGGCGACGGAGCGAGACCTGAGCCTAGGCCTCGCGTTCCGCTCCGGGAGCAGGCGGACGCGTCCGCCCCAGCGAGAGCGAGAGCGAGCGCCCCTTCCGGGCCTGCGGGCCAGCCGGCACCCAGCGCCCTGCACAGCGCCGCCTCCGCCGCCAGGGGCCGCTGCCGCGTCCGCCCGCGCTCGGGGCCGGGGCCAGGCCGGCGCGTCCCGGCGTCGCGGCGATGACGTCACTCGGGACGGCGGCGCGCGTCTCGACGTCAGAGGCGCGACCGGCGCGGCGACGACGGCCGTCCGCGAACGTGTGCGTGGACTTCCCGGAGGGCGGGGCCCTGCCGAGGGCCGCGCGGGTGGGCGTGGCCAGGGCCGGCGCGGAGTCATGACGCGGCCTCGGCGCGACGGAGGCGGCGGCCCCGGATGCTGCGGCGCCCGCTGGTCGGGCTGGCGGCGGCCGCCCTGGGCCGAGGCCTTCCGGACGGTGAGTGGGCGTGGCGCCTCCCCCGGGCTCCGAAGCGCGCTGGCTGTTCCCGGGGCGCCCCCCGGGTGCACCCCGGCCTGGCCGAGACCGCCCTGCGCGCCCAGGACCGCTGCTGGCGTAGTCTGGACGGACGGACAGACACACACACCCCGAGGCCTGAGGCTTGTGGGGTCTGGACACACACATACCCCACCTCACCCCCGAGGCCTACATAGTCTGGACACACACACACCACAACACACATACACTAAGGCCTGCAGAGTTTGGGGACACACACACCTCCAGACACACCTCGAGGCCTGCAGAGTCTGGACAGACACACTCATCACCACATACAGACACACACACACACACACACACCGAGGCCTGCAGAGTTTGGAGACACACACACACCCATCACCACAACACACACACACCAAGGCCTGCAGACTCTGGACACAAACACACACAGACACACACACACACACCTGGAGGCCTGCAGTCTGGACACACACACACACACACACCATCACCACCCTTGCTTTTCCCTGGGGAAGGGAGAGCGGAAAACTTTTCTCTCTTTTACTTTTGGGGGGGGGGTTCCCACACCTACTCGTGCTCAGGGGCCTCTCCAAGCAGGGAGCCATGTGGGACCCCGGGGAGCCACGTGTGAACCTTCCCCGCTGTACTCGCCCGAACTTTTTCTTTCCGGATGGTGCGGGGCTGGAACCCAGGGCCCCAGGGGCTCCTGCCGAAAGAGGGAGCATGCAAAGCGAGGTGGTGGTCATCCAGGGGGAAGTTTGGGGCCGGGGGCACGAGAGGAAGCCTCGTGGTGGGCAGCGTCGGGTGAGCCTCCTCAGGGCCCACTTCTCTAGGACGGTCTTTGAAGGGCCAGGGAAATCTCTTTCCCCGCTGGGAGGTGTCTGGGTTGTCCTTGCCACAAGGACAAGCTGAATTTCTGCCACGCGAGCCCCAGAACTCTGCTCACCTGTCTGTCCCCACACCCCTTGGAGCTTGGCCAGTGCCCCCAGTTTCTGGAACGATTGCTGGGGGGTCTCCCTTGGTCTTAGGAACTGTCGAGATGAGCAGCTTGAACTGCAGATTTTGGAAGTCCTTTGGGGAACGGGGTAGTTTCTCTTTCAGCCCCACCCAAATCTCTTCACTTCAATCACTCTCTTTCTGCCCAGCCCAGAATTTCTTTAGTCCCTGGCACTGCAGTTTTGGCACGTGCTTTCATTCCGACAAAGCAGAAAGGAAGGGGTGTCTTGCTGTGGTTGGGATGAAAGGAAGGTGCTCCTGTGGGTAGCAGAGGGAGGAGGGAGAAGCGCCACTGCTGCAGGTTCAGCTCTGCGTCTTCCTGGCCTGTGTGGGCTCTGTTGAGTACAGGCAGTCCCTTGGGGTCTGGGCTCCAGCCGCACCACTTTTCCATGAGTCCAGCAACCCCCTTCTATTCAGGTTCCTCCTCTCTATGAGCTGGGCCCCCCTTCCTATTTTGGTCCCTCTCTCACTGTGAGCCAGATTCCCATCCTGTCCCAGGCGCCCCTCTCTCCATGTGCCCTCTCCAGGTCCCTTTCTTTCCATTTGCTGGGTCTTCTCCCTTTCTCAGTACGGTTCCCCCCCTCCCTCTCCATGTTCCAGGTTCCCCTTTCTCTTTCCGTGTGCTGAGATGTCCTGGCCTCGCTCCTCCTGTGCTGCTTTGCTGGGACTGGGGACTTTGAGCTCTGCCCCTTGTGCAGGGCTGAGTCCTCTGTAGGTCGTTTCTTTTCTTTTCTTTCTTTTTTTTGGGGCCACACCCTGTGACGCTCAGGGGTTACTCCTGGCTATGCGCTCAGGAGTTGCTCCTACCGCAGTCCGTCCTAGATTAGCGCTGGCAAAGCAGACACCTTACCTCTAGCGCCACCGCGCACCGGCCCCTGTAGGTCGTTTCTTGCTCACCTTCTTGGGCCTGGCTTCCTGGAGGGTGCGAGGTTCTAGGGTAGTTATAGCGGTCCTTTCCCTAAAGAAGGATGATTCTCTTGGGCACAGAAGTGCTGATGGCAAGTCCAGGCGCATGTGGGCTGGCCCCAGCCCCTCTAGTGAGCTGTGAGAGGTGGTGAGGATATCCCTGGCCACTGCTCTGTGCTTGCCTGATTAAAGTCAGACTTGAGGGTGACTGGTAGGCTGCCTCCTGCCCTGAACCTCTGATGTCTTGGCGCTCTGTCTAACCTCTGATGTCTTGGTGCTCTGTCTACAGTGAGGATGCTGGGAGGTGCCTGCCTAGGGGAGGGTGGTGGTGGGAGGAGGTTGAGTCCAGAACACACATCTGCCCTCTGTCGGCCTGTGTTCTAGGGTGCCAGTCCTGTCTGATGTAGTTGGGTGCCCTGGGGGTGGGTTGGGGGCCTTCCCTGGGCGGAGAATTCCCCCAGATGGTGGGTGGGCTGGACTTCCTGCAGAGCGGTTGTGCCCTCTCTCGGTAGATGCCCCACATATGCTGGAATCTCCCTCCCCTTCGTCTGGGGGGCTGTTGGTTTGCTGCTGTGAGCAGGACCTGCAGGCCTTGTGGCTCATGTCCTTGCCCAAGCGACCACCCATGGCAGTCCTCGGATAATGTCAAGGGCCCGTGCCACACTGGCACCAAGGGCTGCGCAGGCAGGCATAGGCTGTAGTTGAGAGCCGGAGACCCTGCTCTGCAGCCTTTGTTTCAAGATCCGCTGTTGCAGAGCTCAGACCACCTTTCTTCCGAGAGAGGGAGTGAAGCGAGCACTGCCAGAAACCCCAAGTCCTTGACACGCTTGAGCCTGAGTTCGTTCTGAGCTGCCCTGTGTTCAAACCTACGTGGGCACACGTTCTAGAACACTGGTGATGTTTTGGTACCTGAACTCAAGTATGAGTTGTGAGCTGTGTGCCCCCGGGCGAGGCTGATGCAAGGGTGGGTACGGTTCTCTTCCAGCCTGTAGCCTTTGAGCCTTTGAGTCTCGGGAAAAGGAGGGAAGTCTGCAAGCCATACACCACTTGTAGGGAAGTATGGTCAGAGCAGTAGACGTCGTTCATTGAAGGTAGGGACAGGACTTTTAAAGGCAAACTTCGGCGGGAAACAGCATGCAGGTACTACACCTTTACATTGCGTAGGCATTACAGCAGCCAGAAAGTATGTGGAGACAGTGGTCACAAGGTACATGACATCATTAAAGCAGATAGTAAGCAATGGTAGCGGTTACAATGCTCATGGCATCATTAAATCAGAAAGTACGTAAAGATAGCGCTCAAATTGCTTATGGCACTACTGGCCCAGAGAGTTCGTAAGGGTAAGTTGTTTGACCTGGATGACGTTTTCCTCAGCTCATCCTGCACTCATCTTTTTTTTTTTTTTTTTTTTTTTTTTTTGTGGTTTTTGAGTTGTACCCAGCAGTGCTCAGGGGTTACTCCTGGTTCCATGCTCAGAAATCGCTCCTGGCAGGCACGGGGGAACATATGAGACGCCGGGATTCGAACCGATGACCTTCTGCATGAAAGGCAAACGCCTTACCTCCATGCTATCTCTCCGGCCCCTCATCCTGCACTCATAACAGCAGACAACACAAGTCTCTGAACAGAGACATTCTTTTAAATTCAAGACCAGCTTGCAGAACTCCCCTTATTTCCCAGCTACTTTCCCCCACAATGAACACTTATGTAATAAGAAAAAAATCATCTAAGACTGGCTGGGGCCAGAGCTAGATAGTACAGCAAATGGGCCACTTGACTTCCCTGCAGCCAACCTGGGTTCAAATCCCTGCCACCTCACATGGCACCTGAGCGCAGAGCCGGGAGTGATCCCCGAGCAACACCTCTGAGGCTGTAGTACAGCGGGTTGGATGCTTGCCTTCCGTGTGACTGGCCTGGGTTTGAACCACAGCATTCCATAAGGTCTGCTGAGCATCACAGGAGAAATTCCCAAGTGCAGACACAGGAGTAACCCTCGAACATCACTGGTTGTGGCTCAAAAACCACAAGAAAAAATCCTGACCTCCAGGACTGGGAAGGTGGTCAAAAGTGAAGGAAGGAGCGGGGCTGGAGTGAAAGCACAGGGGGTAGGACATTTGCCTTGCACGTGGCTTTCATGTTTAATCCCCAGCATTCCATATCGTACCCCAAACATCAGTAGGAGTAATTTTTTTTTGGGGGGGGGCACACCAGCGGTGCTCTGCACTCAGAAATTGCTCCTGGCAGACTTGGGGGACTCTATGGGATGCCGGGATTTGAACCACCGTCTATCCTGGATTGGCTGTGTACAAGGCAAAAAAGCCCTACTGCTGTACTATCTCTTAGGCCTGCACTAGGATTAATTTCTGAGTTCAGAGTCGGGTGTAATCCCTGACCTTTGCCAGGTGTATCCCTAAAGCCCCCAAAAAGTGAAGGTGCGGGGCCCGGAGAGATAGCACAGCGGCGTTTGCCTTGCAAGCAGCCGATCCAGGACCAAAGGTGGTTGGTTCGAGTCCCGGTGTCCCATATGGTCCCCCGTGCCTGCCAGGAGCTGTTTCTGAGCAGACAGCCAGGAGTAACCCCTGAGCAATGCCGGGTGTTGCCCAAACACCAAAGGGGAAAAAGTGATAGCTCCACACACAGGGTGGGAACCCCAATGCGGAAAGAAAGCTGGTGGCTCCTTTCCCCCTCCTTCCACTCACCCTAGAGTGGCTCAGAGCAGGGTAGCAGTGAGGGGCAGTCAGTGCCCGGGCTTGGCAGCCCTGTGGGGAAGGAAGGTGTTGCTTCTTCTGCTGGGTGGCTTTTAAGGCACAGGAGTGTCCAGAGTGCCCCCAGGTGAGTGCTGGCAAATGGCCGTTGGCCGAGGCGCTCATTCACCCCGGAGAGGGTTGCGCCCTGCACGTCACATCTGCTCCCTTGCCTCTGGTAGCGGAACCGCCCCACCCAGCGGCTCTGAGAGCTGGAGCAGGAGGTTAATTAATTAGGCTTGGCCTACATCGCGGATTAGGGGAGCAGCCTGCTGCCGTGTGCCTGCCCAGGGTCTCCCTCTATAGCAGTACGTACCCTTCTTCCCCTACCCACCCCAGGAAGCTGCCCACCTGGGTCCCTGCCTGCCTGCATATGCAGCCTGTCAGTGCGTCAGGTGGCTGTACCACCTTCCTCCTTCCCACCCTTATTCTCTTCCATCCTCCCAGCTTCTTTCCCGTCTTTCTTCCCCTTCTTTTCTCCCTTTCTCCATCTCTTCCCTGTTGAGTCCCGGCCCTTGCAGGCTGCTGAGAGCTGACTGCAGAGGCAGGTCCTGGGTGTTGAGGGGGCTTGGGAAGAAGCCACCTTTGGGCTCTGTCCCTTCTTTCCTGGCAGCTCATGGGACAGGACCTAGTTCTGCTTCTCAGGAAGGGCCCCAGCTTCCAGCATGGGCAAGAGTGGGAGCCGGGAACGTGGGTCTCCTCGGAGGTAGGGTGTGTCCCAGGCCTGAGGGAGGCTTCTTCCCGCACCCACAGGGATGTCGGGCCCCAGACCTGTGGTCCTGAGCGGCCCTTCGGGCGCTGGCAAGAGCACCCTACTGAAGAGACTGCTGCAGGAGCACAGCGGCATCTTTGGCTTCAGTGTATCCCGTGAGCGCGGGAGCCCAGGCGGGTGGCACGGGGAGGGGGGCACCCACAGGAATCTTTTGTGGGCGCCGGGCACTCGAAGGTCACTGGGCTCACGGGTGCTGTTTGCAGACACCACGAGGGACCCGCGGCCTGGAGAGGAGAACGGGAAAGGTGAGCTGCCTGGAGACCTTGGCAGACATCTGCTGCAGCTGTGGGAGGTGCCGGGGCTCCCCCTGGTCATCCCATGGGCTTTGGGGCGGCCATCTGGGCTCCCAGCGGGGCCCAGTTCCTGCCTGCTGCGTCCTGGGAGCCCCCGATCCCGTTGGAGCCAGTGAACTCCATGAGGAATGGGCACATCCTGCCTGCTGGCCAGAGCAGCTGGGGGACTGGCCCAGGGGAACCCCTTGAGCGATGGCCTGGCTGTGGACTGACCCAGCTGCCCCATGTCCTTCCCAGACTACTACTTTGTGACCAGGGAGGTGATGCAGCGTGACATTGCCGCCGGCGACTTCATTGAGCATGCCGAGTTCTCGGGGAACCTGTACGGGACCAGGTGGGCCGAGTTCTTGGGGACCCAGATGGGACCAGGCGTTTTAGGTGTTCTGGCAGTGTGGGGGGTTCAGACCAGCGAGGCCAAACTCTCTGGCCCCCAAGTAGGGCAGGCGGGGCTTCACTGGGCTGCTCCCTCCCTCCGCAGAGGTTTGGGTCTCCTGGCCGCCAAGTCCCCGAGCACTGTCGTGGCATTGCCCAGACCTGCCCCGAGCCTCTGGCAGGGCTGACTGAGGGCCCTGGTAGACCTGACGGTGCCATAGGAACCAGGACTGGGGCCGGGTGGAGATGACGTGACAGCTTAGCTGGGTCCCAGGGGGTTGGGGGGGGCTGCTGGTTACTCTGGGCCCTCATGGTTACTCTGCCCCCGCCCTTCAGCAAAGCGGCGGTGCGGGCCGTGCAGGCCATGAACCGCATCTGCGTGCTGGACGTGGACCTGCAGGGTGTCCGCAACATCAAGAAGACGGACCTGCGCCCCATCTACATCTCCGTGCAGCCGCCCTCGCTGGACGTGCTGGTGAGCTGCCGTGGCGGGCGTCACGGGAGGGAGGGGCAGGGCAGAGGGCTGGCCGGGCCCCTGGGGCTTCCTGACCCCTGCTGTGTCACAGCAGCAACATGAGCTGTAGAGGGGACAGGGCAGGCCGGGGACACAGGGACCACCTGACCCTCCCTGTGTCTCAGGAGCAGCGACTGCGGCAGCGGAACACGGAGACAGAGGAGAGCCTGGCCAAGCGGCTGGCCGCGGCCCGGGCTGACATGGAGAGCAGTGAGTGGGCCAGGCTGCTAGCGTGGCACTCCCCAGACTTCATGGGGAAGGGTGGGTGGCACCCGGGGCTCTGTGGACCGTCCCCTTGGTCACCGGAGCCTTTGCCGGCCCTCCACTCCCAGGCAAGGAGCCCGGCCTGTTCGACCTGGTCATCATCAACGACAGCCTGGAGCAGGCGTACCAGACCCTGAAGGAGGCACTGTCGGAGGTGGGGTTGCGGCGCTGAGCCGCAGTTGTGTCCTTTGGGGGCAGCCACAGAAAGGGGGTGCTGCTGTGTGACCCCTTTAACCCGCTCTTCTCCTGGCAGGAAATCAAGAAGGCGCAAAGCACTGGCTGCTGCTGAGGGCACTGCAGGCCGTGTCCTTCTGTGGGAGGCGAGGAGACATCTATGTGGGGCCGTGACCTCACCGTCCCCAGCCACCTTCTACCCTGGCCCATCCTTTGAACCAGAGCAGATGTCTAATAAACATGCTGTATTCGTTCCTAGCTGCTGCAGACTCGCTCTCTGGGACTGGCTGAACCTATCCTGCCTCTTGGGGTGGACCGGGGTGGGGGGTGGTGGGGCTGCCCTGTCAGGACTCTGGAGGGTGAGGGCCCAAGTGTGCGGTGGTTTTCTACCCTGATGCCCAGGTGGGTGTGAAGTACCACACTACAGAGGTTGAGGGCCCCAGTGGGTCGTCCATCTTCTTGAGCTGGAGCGAGTTCTGCACTGCCCAGTGCCTGCAAAACCCCTGCCTCTGCCCTCATGAGACCTAGAGGGGCACAGGTCAGGACCTCTCAGACCTCAGCGGAAATGGGTGGAGAAGGCCAGGCTGGGCGCCAGCCAGAGCCCCAGAACTGGGTGCCTGCTATCCACTGTGTAGCCCAGCAGGTCCCTTCCCTACTGGGCCTTGTCCAGCCTCAAGGACAATTGGAGATTCAGACCCTGGGCCTGGGGGAAACAATGGGTCCCTTGAAGGCTCCCCCCACATTGTGCTTGGTGGCGAGAGGTAGCTCTGGACTCAGCGGGGCTGTCCCTGGAGGCCAGTGTCGCCAGTAGGTGAAGGGCTCAGAGACTCGCTTTCTGGCCTGTGAGAGGTAGGCCTCCCACCAGCCCGGCCCCCGGCCCACCTTCCTCTCTGACTCTGAAGTCCACCGCTCCAGGACAGGGCTGGCCACTGAATCTTCAGGGGCACAAGCCTGAGGTATGGGGGAGATGTTGCTGAATCCTGTGGCCGTACCAGCTGCTGGGCCCCCTCAGCCAGACTGCTGGGGTGTGCCAAGGTGCTGGGCCACGTCCGCTGCAGAGGCAGCCTGCCTACCTGCACCTCTACTGGCCCTGCCAGCCGGGTCTTTGGGAGGGATGGGCTGCTCCTCCAGAGGCTCCGTCCGGCCAGAGCTCAGTGAGTTTGGCTGCTGGAGGATGGAGCAGACACGGGCCTGGGAATAGCTAGCACAGGATGGGGAGCCCCTGAGGCCTGGGATCGGCATGATGTCCTGTCCCGAGCTGAGAGGAGCGCTGGGTGGGTGCTCAGAAGGAAGGCTGGATGGGGCTGGAGAGATAGCACATGGGGCATTTTTGCCTTGCACGTGGCTGACCTGAGGCGGACCCAGGGATAAGTGCAGGGCCAGGAGTGCCCCCCAAACAAATAAGGGGGGGGGAGGCTGGAGTTGGGGTGTTGTGTCTGCCTTCTGGGTGTTCTCCTGAGGGATGCAGAGTGCACCTGTTGTTTTTGGGTAGGGCTGAGGGTCCCTGATGACATAGTCTTGCTGCTGGAGCTGCCCAGAAGATTGGGTCCTATCGGCCACCAGATCTTGGGGTTCCATGTGAGTGGGTGTGTGCATGCACTAGACCTTGGTGGCCTGTGTGAGGGAGTAAGAGGACAGGTGTGAGTTACGTCTGTGTGGAAGGGATCTAGTTGTGGCCAGGTAGGACCATCTGGCATGTGTGTGTGTGTGTGTGTGTGTGTGTGTGTTGATCCATGGCATACAGGTGAGCAGTAGATAGATGAGTCAGATGGTCCAGAGGTAAGCATGCTCCGGCTGGGATGGGGTTGAGCTGAACACAGCAGGGGGAAGTGAGAGTGGGTGTAAGTATAGGACAGAAATCCAGGGGACACATGGAGGGTAGGTGCCTATAGGGAACCCCAAGACAGGTGGAACAGGCAGGGACCTACCAAGGGAGGATGGAGATGTGGGTGCCAGCAGGCCCCACCAAGGGAGCTGTGTGCTCTGGGAAGCCTCACGGCCAGGAGGAGGAATTGTCGGGCAGCACCAGGCTCTCAGCCTCCTGTGCTTGGAGGTCTGAGATGAGAAGTTCAGCATCTTGGCGGCCCAGGGCTGAGCATGCCTGACCCTGTTGAACTCGGGGTGTGATATGCGGGGACCTGGGGACCTTGCCATCGCTCTCCATGGCCTCAGAATAAGGCAAAGGAAGTGTCACTATTGCAGCCGCAAGCAGGCGCAAAGCATGACACCGAGACCAGGACCTGGACTCGCCTTGACCAAGTTGGTGACTGCTGTGGCCGTTTGGCAGGGAAATGGGCGTGTGGACTCCAGCTAGCGAAGCGGCCTCCGCTGTCCTGCAGGCCTTGCCACAGCAGGTGCTGGCTGTCCCCGCCTCCACTCTGGCTACTTCGGGGGAAGGTGAATCTCCTGTGCTGGGGAGATTGTCTATGGGGCAGAGCTGTGCCAGGGCAGAGGCTGGGTGCCACGTGTGCGTTTGTGTGTGTGTATGTGTGACTATATGTGTGCGTGTGTGCCCGAGCACTGATGGCACTGTGGTCTGTGCATGTGATGCTTGTGCTTGTACATGTGCTTGGCGCCTTCGGGTGAGGGATGTCTGTGTGGCTCTAAGGGGAGCTGCACACACAGGAGGAACTCGGGTCACTCCCCCAGAAACAGCTGGCCCCTCTTCCTGCCCCCCTCCCCACGGAGGAGCTGCATAAAGAGGCCCTAGGCCCCCCCTGAACCTGCCACTGCCGCAACAGTTCACACCCGGGCTGATCCAGGAGGGAAGCGCCAGCGCCCACTCTGCGGGGTCTGCTGCCCCCAAACCACTTCATCCAGGATCAGGCACCGGCTTTACTTTAGTGTCAGGTGGTTTGTTGGGAAGCTCAGACACAGGGCACATGCCCTGTCCGCAGCACCCTTCTGGGCACCAGGCCGCCAGCCTTGGCAGGGCGAGCAGCTGCCTTGGGCGTCCCAGAGGCGGAGCTGCCGTGCGCCTCGCCTCAGTCGAGTGTCTTCAGCAGGCCCAGCCTCACCACGCTTCCGCAAAGGAGGGAAGGGAGGAGTCCCAGGGGCACAGGGAGGGGGTGAGTCCCCCCAAGTGCTGGCCATGCTGGGTGCCCACTGCCCCAGACTCCGTGGGGAGGCCCGGCCTCCTCTCCCCACCGCCCCACTATCACGGCCCTCAGCAAGGGAGCTGGGAGGACGGCTGGGCGAGGGGGGACCGGGCCGGCTCTGCCGTGGGCTTGGGACAGCATCCCGCCTCCCTCGCTGCCACGGCGGGCCCAGCTGGATGGCTGACCGGCGCCTGGCCCGCAGGTGCCCGCCCCGCCCCTATGCCCAACATGAGCTGGAGCTTCCTGACCCGGCTGCTGGAGGAGATCCACCACCACTCGACGTTCGTGGGCAAGGTGTGGCTGACGGTGCTGGTGGTGTTCCGCATCGTGCTCACGGCCGTGGGCGGCGAGGCCATCTACGCCGACGAGCAGGCCAAGTTCACCTGCAACACGCGCCAGCCGGGCTGCGACAACGTGTGCTACGACGCCTTCGCGCCGCTGTCGCACGTGCGCTTCTGGGTCTTCCAGATCGTGGTCATCTCCACGCCGGCCGTGCTCTACCTGGGCTACGCCGTGCACCGCCTGGCCAGGGCCGCCCGCGCCCCGCGCCGCCGGCCCGCGCTGGCCCTGGCGCCCCCGGGCTGGCCGGGGCCCGCCGAGCTGGGCGACGAGGAGCCCATGCTGGGCCTGGACGACGACGACGACGACGACGAGCAGGACGGCCGCGCGCGGGCGGCCGAGCACGCCGGGGCCGAGGCGCACGCGGGGGACGCGGCCAAGGGCGGCGGCGGCGGCGCTGGCCCCGCGGCGGCGGCCACGGCGCAGCACGACGGCCGCAGGCGCATCCAGCGCGAGGGCCTGATGCGCGCCTACGTGGCCCAGCTGGTGGCCCGCGCCGCCTTCGAGGTGGCCTTCCTGGTGGGCCAGTACCTGCTGTACGGCCTGGAGGTGCGGCCCTCCTTCGCCTGCAGCCGCCGGCCCTGCCCGCACGTCGTGGACTGCTTCGTGTCGCGGCCCACCGAGAAGACCGTCTTCCTGCTGGTCATGTACGTGGTCAGCGGCCTCTGCCTGCTGCTCAACCTCTGCGAGATGGCGCACCTGGGCCTGGGCAGCGCGCAGGACGCCGTGCGAGGTCGCCGGCCACCCCCGGCCGCGCCTGGCCCCGGGCCTCGCCCGCCGCCCTGTGCGCTGTCCGCGGGCCCCGCGGGCCTGGCCGGGCCGCCCGACTACAGCCTGGTGGTGCGCGCGGCCGAGCGCGCCCGGGCCCGCGACCACGGCCTGGCCGGCCTGGCCCTGCAGGCCTTGCGCGACGGGGGCCTCGACAGCCCGCCAGGCCCCGGCCTGGACCTGGCTGCCCCCCACAGGGGCCCCACGAGGGCCGCTGCCACCGCCTCGGGCTCGGGCAGCGCCACATCGGGGGGCACCGGCGGGGGCCAGGCCCGGCCAGGCACCAAGGCCAGGGCAAGTTCGGAGAAGGGCAGCGCCAGCAGCCGGGAGGGGAAGACCACGGTGTGGATCTGAGGGCTGGCACCACCCGGGGCACAACGCGGGCAGGCCTGTGACAGGAGGCAGAGAAACTCTGGGCTATCTGTTGGAGGGTGCAGAGCAAGGCCCGAGTAGATGGCCCCTCTATCCTCCACAGGGGTGTGGGAGCTCCGGCCGGAAGCCTAGGAGTCTCCCCGGCTCCAACCCTGCAGAAATGAGCCGGACACTGCAGAAATGGCTACCACCACGAGCGGGAGGGTCCCGGGCCTCCAGGCCCTGCCCTTCAAGCCTTTCTGGCCCAGGCTTCCCAAGATAACGGCTCAGTTTGCCGGTGAAGCGGCAGTCAGCGACTTGGTGGGCATCAACAGGACTCCTGCCATGGCCTCTCTGTCTCCCAACCTCTCCTGGTTCAGACCCTAACACAGAGGGAATCCAATAAAGCCAACTTTTGTTTACAGATGAGTGTCAGTGTGTGAGTGGCTGGCACCTGTGAATGAGGAGGCCTGCTGGGCATGGCTACCACTCTGTAGGGACGGTCTACTCAGCTGTGAGGCCTTCAAAGAAGGGGGGGCCGCTGGGTGCCAGGCAGTGGGTAAGAAGCGCTTGAACTAAGCACACAGTGAGAAGAGAGGGCAACTCTTCTTCCTCCTCCTAGTCTTCTTCTTCTTCTCCCCCTCTTCCTCCTCCTTCTTCTTCTTCTCCTCCTCTTCTTCTTTTCTCTTCCTCCTCCTCCTCCTCCTTCTTCTTCTTCTTCTTCTTCTTCTTCTTCTTCTTCTTCTTCTTCTTCTTCTTCTTCTTCTTCTTCTTCTTCTTCTTCCTCCTCCTTTTGTGGCTTTGGGGTCACACCTGGTGGCACTCAGGGGTTACTCCCGGTTCTGTGCTCAGCAATCACTCCAGGCAGACACGAGGGACCCTATGGGATGCTGGGATTTGAACCAACTGTTCAAATCGGCTGCGTGCATGGCAAATGCCCTAAGCCTATGCTATCTCTTGGGCCCCAAACGTATTATTTGTTTTTTTTTTTTGGGACACCCAATGGCACAGGGATTAACTCCTGGCTCAGAGGACCATATGGGATGCTGGGAATTGGTAGCCTACTGCTATGCCATCTCTCCAGCTCCTTTATTTTCCCTATTGTTTTAGGGCCATGCCCTGATGATCTATCTATCCGTGCTGTGACAACCAGGCCAGGCAGGCAGTGCTGAGCTCTAATCTCGGCCCCTCGCATGCAAAGCGAGTGTGCCAGCCCTTGGTGCCCTAGAATCCCCCAAAGAACTTGGCAGAGCTGGTTTGGGGCCATCTCTGCAGGGTGTGTGGGAGTGGAACCCGAAGGGCCAGAAAAAGCACCAGGTGGAGGCAGCTTGCCCTAAACCGACTCACTGGCACCGCCACCGTGAGAGTCCGCTCACCCCATCTGCCCGGCAGATGGCAGCACCGAGGCGGGCGGGCGGGACCGGGCGAGCGTCTCTCCAGTGGCCTAGGCCCCGCCCCCGAAGCCGAAACCACGCCCACCAAAAACCTCACCGAAGTCGAAGCCACGCCCACCAGGCTTCGCCCGAAACCAAGCCACGCCCACCACCCAGGCTCCGCCCCCAGCCTGCGCACGACTCCTCCCGCCGCCAGGGGCCGCTGCGGCGCCCGCCGCGCCCCGCGCCTTCTCTCCCCGCCGCCGCCCGCCTCACTAGTTGCCCGCAATGGCGGCCGCGGCGCTACTTCGGAGCGCGGCTTGGGGTCGCGGCGGCCAGGCTCGGCGCTTTCCGCTGCGCGCGGCTCTGAGGCGCCTCTCGGCCCCCGGCGCCCGCCGTCACGGCCCCGGCCCCGGCTCCGGGCCCGACCCCGCCGGCGGCGCGGCCTGGACCTGCTTCCCGCTGAAGGCGCGCGCCCTCCTGCGCGTGCGCGGCCCGGACGCGGCGCCCCTCCTCCTGGGGCTGCTGACCAATGAGCTGCCGCTTCCGGGCCCCGCGGCGCGCGCCGGGTACGCCCACTTCCTCAACGCCCAGGGTCGCACGCTCTATGACGTCATCCTGTACAGGTGCGTGCCCGGGCCGGTGCAGACCTGGAGGCGTGGAGGCCCTGGAGGCCCTGGGCAGGCGCCGGGTAGGCGCCGTGGAACCCCAAGAGGGGCAAATGGGGGCGCTGCGAGTGCAGGGTCATTGCAGCCCTGCTCTGCCTCTCCAGGGCTTGGAAGAGGCCTCCAGGGGGCTCCCCCAGCTGCCCCCAGGTATCCTCTCCCCGCCTTAGGACCCAGCTGCTGCCACCTGCAGCCTCTGCACCTTTGCCAGCTCGCTCCCGGTGTGGAGTGTCCCTGGGCCGCGGTCTCCGCTGCTTCTCTCCGCTTCTCGGCTCTGGAGCGGGGTGCAAGACATCTGACTGGGCGTTGGCTCAGGCTCCACTTAGGTCCAGGCCTTTTACCTGGTCTGATCTCAGAGGGTCAGCTCTCCAAGGAGGGTGGCACTGGCGTCCTACCCACTGGTGTCCCCCCCCCCCCCCCCGAATGCCCTAGCTCTAGTGACAGGGAGTGACCATGGAGCCGTCGTCCAAGGCAGGGTTTCGTAGCAAGGAGGAGAGGAGGATAGCCAGGGCAGTGACACCTGGGCATGCTCCTTTGCAGGAAAGGCATGTGAAGGTGAATTCCATGTCCCCGGTGCTGGCCCCCTCTCCCTCTTGCTGTGCTCAGGTGAAAGCACAGCAGTGCCCAGGAATGTTGCAGACCACAAGTGATTTTCATGTAAGCATGTCCTGTGCAGTGTTTGGGAAGTAATCCAAACACGCTCTTTGGGGCCTCGGAAATGACTTCCATGTGTGAGACTTATGGGTTTTGGCCCTGCAACAGCATGGCCCTATGAACGAAGAAGGGGCAGTGCTGCGAGAAAGCGATTTGCTTATCTGAGCTTCAGACTTATCCAGGCATCCACCGCATCCAAGAAAAAAGTCAACAGGTCTTTCCTGCCAAGGGCACCATGTGGTCCTCTGATGGTGTGTGTCCTCGAAGGGAAAGGACTGTGGGCACCTTGGGAGGCCCTTTCAGTGAGGGGAGCTATCCAATGCACACTTGTGACAGGCCTCAGTTTGCTGGCACAATGGCAGGAGTGTGTGCTCTGTATTCAGAGCATGTGTGGTTGGGCCCTCATGCCCTTGCTGTAGACCTGCGTGCCACCCAAGTGTGGATGAGGTCGCTACGAGGCCCCCTTTGGGCAGGCAGGAAGTGTCCCCTGTGTCCCACTGTTCCTCAGTGCTTCCAGTGTGGAGGAAACTGTCTTGGCTCACTTGTGGGGCCAGTGTGCCTCTCCAAGCTGGCTGCATTAGCCTGTGTCTGTCTTACAGTGATGCCCCTCAACTCCTGGGTGGGAGGGGCCTGTGTGGCACAGCATAGGCCAGCACTGGTGAGAGGTTGCAGTGGCCTGGCTTCAGGCCCCCCTGGGCATGTAGGACAACACATTGCTGTCCCTGCAGGCTCCCCGAGTGTGCAGATGAAGCTCCTGCCTTCCTCCTGGAGTGTGACAGCTCTGCGCTGGGTGCCCTGCAGAAGCACCTAGCACTGTATAGGATCCGGCGTAAAGTCACCGTGGAGCCATGCCCTGAGTTGCTTGTGTGTGGGGTGCTGCCAAGTGCCCCTGAGGCGGCTGGGGCCACCCCTCTGCAGGAGAAAGCGAAGGAGGATGCCATTCTCACCCATGACCCCCGGACTATATGCATGGGCTGGCGGCTCCTCACGCGGAATGGGCATCTAACCCTGGTGCCTGAAAGCCAGCTTGGAGATCCCCAGGATTACCACCGGCACCGGTACCAGCAAGGTATACCTGGGCTGAACCTTGGGGCCCTGGAGAAGGTGTTTGGTGGATAGAGCAGGGTGTGGTCACAGTTGAGAGGCCACCTGTAGTGACCTTCTAGTGAGGACCATACCATACCAGACCCAAGTGTCCACCTTACTGGAAGAGAAGTATAGAAGGAAGGGGAGTGATAGAGGTGGGTGGAGGACGGGTCAGGGCAGAGGAGTGGTGGGGGCCCGGGCAGGTGGAGGACAGCTTCTTGCCTGATCTGCCCCATTGACTCTCCCCCCACAGGTGTTCCCGAAGGTGTCCATGACCTACCTCCAGGGGTGGCCTTGCCCCTAGAGTCCAACCTGGCCTTCATGAATGGTGTCAGCTTCACCAAAGGCTGCTACATTGGCCAGGAGCTGACTGCTCGAACACACCACATGGGCGTCATCCGCAAGCGTCTCTTCCCCGTCCAGCTCTCTGGCTCCCTCCCTGCCGCCGGCATCCTGCCAGGCTCCCCAGTGCTCACCGAATCGGGGCAGGCTGCTGGCAAGTACAGGGCAGGCCAGGGAGATGTGGGGCTGGCCCTGCTGCGGTCAGAGAAGATCAAGGGCCCGCTCCACATCCAAACAGCCGAGAGCAGCCGCGTGGCCCTGACTGTGTCCGTGCCAGATTGGTGGCCCACAGCTGCCAAGTAGCTGTCAGGCCCCCTGGTTGGCTGCTCACACCGTCGCAGCCTAGCCTCTACCTGTGCTGGACTCCTGTGCACAGGTGGGGGTAGGGTGCCACCAGCCCCCTTTGCTCTTCCCAGCAGAGGCCGGTGCTTCCTGCTCTGGGCACACTCTGTCCAGCCAGGTCCACCCTGGATCATCTAGTCAAGGGGCCTGGAGCAGATGGAGGGCACAGCCTCCTGGACAAGCGCATGGTCTTGACAAGGCACAGCAAACGTGTGATCCTGACCTTAGGCAAGGCAGCACTGACAGGGAGGGAGGGAGGAAGGGAGGAAGGGGAGAAGCTTGCATATCAGACACTTGAAGGCCGACCATGGAGATCAAGCGCCAAGACTGGAATTTTCTTTGCAAGGATCTTTATCTCTTGCGTTTTGATTTCTTGGGCCACACCAGCTGTACTCAGAGCTTACACCTGGCTCTGCACTCAGGGATCACTCGGTGGAGCTTGGGAGATTATATGGGGTGTCAGGGATGGAACCAGGGTCAGGAATGTATAAGGCAAGCACGATATCTGCTGTACTCTCTCTCTGACCCCTTCGCAAAGATTTTGAAGCTAGTGGTGACATCAACAGCCTCATTAAAATTTTTAAATTTTAAATTTGTTTGATGTTTCAGGTGACACTAATGGTACTCAAGGCTTAATTCCTAGTGCTATGCTCAGGGATCACTCCTCGTATAACTTGGGGAACTGTATGTGGTATCAGAGATCAAGCACAGGTTGACTACTGTGCAAGGCCAGTTCCCCCAGACCCCTCCCCCCGTATTCTTGCTCTGACCCTAACTTGTGTTCTAATTAGTTCACAGCAGGTGCCCTTGGTATGTTCCATGATGAAGCCGTCCCTCTGTAGCAGCTGCTCAACAGTCTGTGATCAGCAGACCTGGACACTGTCCACTGTCCCCAGGCCCCGACTTTGTCAGGGTGTCCCAGTCAATATCCTTCCCCTTTCCACTAGGAAGCTGCTGTTGCCCTTGGCTCTGCCAAGTGTCATGGAGGCGGCATCAGCTCGCATCTTTGCTGACTCAGGGCCCAGGGTGGGGCTTCATGCAGGCGGTGCCTTGCAGACAGCGTGTCTCTCCCCGGCCAGCCCCATGTAACGGCTCCTCTGGGTCTGCGTGTTTGAGCATCTGGTGCTGTCAGTCTGGGCCATTTCCATTTGGAGACTGCACACTGCTTCTGTTTGGAACGTCTACGCGGATGCCTCTGGTTCACCCAGAGGAGAAAGGACAGGCAGGAGCACAGGGGAGTAGGCCCAGACCCTGGTCACCCTGGTGCTGCTGTGTTCAGATGAGGGTGTAGTCCATGAAGGAGGGAGGGGGAGAGGCTGGGCAAAGTTGGTTGCTGTGAAATGGCACTTGTCCTGGCCTCAGAGAGGGTGTACTCCTGAACACAGGGTGCCACTAGGAGAGATTGGAGACAGCAGGCAAGGGAGGGCTGTGTGGATAGCCAGCCGGGGCCTTCCCTGACCCCCAGATCCTGCCATCTTGCTATGGAATAGACCTCTTTTTTTTGGGAGGGGTGCACATTCATCCTTGCATGATGGAGTGAGGATGGAACCGAGGCTTTTCACATACAAGGCAGGTGTTATCGAGCCAGTCAAGTCTCTGCAAGTTACCCAAAGGTAACTTTCTGCAAGGGGCATTAACTTTGGGACACTTCATAAAAGGCTCCTGTTGGTCCCTCATCCTCACCCCTGAACTTGCCATGATTCAATTCAGAAGCCCCTAAGAGCAACTGGCCCTGATGCTTAGATGCTATGCTCTCCAGGACAGCATGCTCTCCATCCACAGTCCACTAGTGGTGTGGGCCCCTCAGTCTTCTCTACCACAGTCGGTTCTGGGATCTGTGCCTATCAGTCTTCTCTCCCTCACAGTCTGCTCTGTTGGGACCCACCAGTCAGCTCACACACAGCCTGCCAAGGACAATGACTGATCATGAATAAGCTGCTGTAAATATCCGTGTCCAGCTGCCCTGTGAACAGTCTCTTTCCGGGGTCCACACCCAGTAGACAGAGATGTGGTTCATTCTGATAGGGACTGCAGACCTTTTCTGTCCCTCTCCCTGGCTCCAGCAGCCATGTGGGGAAGCATCAGAGCCTCTCCAGATGCTCTTTGTTGTATCCCAACAGCAATTTTCCTTGTTCTAATCAGCTTGTTTAATTTGCTCTCGCTTTTGTGTTGGGACACACTTGGCTGTGTCCAGGGCTTACTCTTGCTCTGCACTCAGGAATCACTGCTGGAGGTGTTGGGGGCCAAACCCTGCTGAGCTGCACGCGTGGCAAGTACCCTGCTCTCTGCATTGCGTCTTGGCCCCTCATTTTCCCTGAATTTGTATTTTCTTTTCTTTTTTTTTTTTTTTTTTTGGTTTTTGGTTTTTGGGCCACACCCGGCGGTGCTCAGGGGTGACTCCTGGCTGTCTGCTCAGAAATAGCTCCTGGCAGGCATGGGGGACCCTATGGGACACCGGGATTCGAACCAACCACCTTTGGTCCTGGATCGGCTGCTTGCAAGGCAAATGCCGCTGTGCTATCTCTCCGGGCCCTGAATTTGTATTTTCACATTAGATCTTTTGTCTGCTGTCTGTCACGGGTTCTCATTAGAGGGCATCATCCTTGTCTGTAAAGTGTGGCAGGCAGCTCTGGTCCTCATCTGGAGGTGATTTTACCAGATAACTCGTATTTTTTTAAAAAATTTTTTTTAATTTTGAATTATGAGAACAAAAGATGCAAAGAAAGAGGACAAGGTAAAGTTACAGTGGAAGGACAATCACCCATAACAATTCTCAGAAGTCCCCTTGCTGATATTTTAACTTTGAACTTTCAGCCAAAGAACGTTAAGATAAAATAAAACAGAGTCCATGTGCGATTATTTTGTCCCTCGAGTCCCCAGATTGTAGCACATTATAATATTTCTTAACAGCACACAAGGCAATCTAAAGCCATCAAACTTACGTAACTCCTTTAACATTAGAGGCGTAGTATTTTTTACATTTCCATGTACATGAATATTAGCTTAAGAGATAACTCCTATTTTTTACAGCTGCTTCCAGCACGGTGGCATGTCTGATGAAACTCAGGAGACACTCATGTGTCCCTCCAATGTCGCAGCATTTCTGCTGTGTGCAGGGTCCTTGCTGATAATGTAGGCTGGAGCCCAAGGCCTAGCACATGTCCGGTGTATGCTTGATTCTGTTGTCTGGCCTGGAAACCACTGACCTGCTTGGTGCACTTCCCCAAGCAAGCTCCCAGTGTGTTCTCCACTCAGAAAGCCGGGAGGACTGTCTCTTCCTGCAGCAGTTGGTGGTCTCAGGCAGCTGTGTGTGTCCCCACAATGTCTTTGTGTGGAGTGTTTCACTCACTGAGCCCAGACAGCAGTGCTGGGAGAGGGGCCACAGAAATACCAGAGGCTGCCAGAGCTGAAGCTGCTGCGGTAGCCAGACACCATGTCAGGGACTTCTTTGGAAACTGCAGAGGGCAGGAATGCCTCAACCAATTAAGTGTGATCCCTAGTTTCTTCAGAGGAGTGTGTGAGCCTAATCTTAGAATTCCCAGGGAGGGCAGGCAACTATTGGGGGCTGGTGGCTAATTTTAAACCATGACGGAGGAGGGCCGCTACCACCAGCTGATGTAAGGACAAGGACGCTCAGAGGTTTCTCTCTATGGACAGACACATAAGGAGTCTTTTCAGGGCTTTTGTCAGCCCTTGGGCTGGAATGTTTTGGCTTATTTTTAGGCTATACACAGCAATGCGCGGGACTGCACTCAGGAATCACTCCTGGAAGACTCGGGACCATATGGGATATCGGGATTGAACCCGGGTCAGCTGTGTTCAAAGCAGACACCTTCCCCACTACTATTGCTCCAGCCCCTGGGTTCGAATTTTTCCCTATGTATCCATAGTCAATTGATTTAGTAGCCACAGGATATGTGTCCTCATGCTATTCAGCTTGCTGTAGTTCTGTTCCAGTGCTGCTTCTCTGGAACTTGTGCAAGAACCCTGGGCCTGCCTGGATGGGGCTAGAGAGTAGCGCAGCGGTAGGGCATTTGCCTTGCACACAGCCGATTCAGGATGGATGGTTGTTCGAATCCCAGCATCCCATGTGGTCTCCTGTGCCTGCCAGGAGCAGTTTCTGAGTGCAGAGCCAGGAGTAACCCCTGAGCATACCTGGATGTGACACCCCTCCCCTCCCACCCTGAAAGGAAAAAAATAAACAACAACCCTGGGCCAGCCTGGAATGGAGCCAGTTCCATGCCTTTGCTACCTACCCAGTGATGTCACAGTGTGGCTGGAAGAATGGGAAGGGAACCTCAGGGACTTGGTGCATTGAAGGGTCAGGTTCTCCAGAAGATTGGTTGAGGTTTGATTCCCACCGAGCTCCCAGTCAGGAAAAGCAGTTCCCATTCCCCTAATCGAACAGGGGTAACAGTTCCAGTTGTAAAGATCCACAGGAAATAATTCACAAGAATGGGTTCAGGAAATCCAGTGCTTAAGCAAGAAATTCAAATCACCCGAGCTTTCTGCACCTAAGAAGGAGCGCATCTCAGTGAAGAAGACCGAAGAATGAGCCCCCTGCCTTCCTCAGACCCCTGCTTTTATTGACAAGAATCAGGTCCCTGTCCTGACAATACAGCTGCTTTGCTATGTAGGAGAAAACAGCATGCTAAGGAGGAGCAGTGCAGGGCTGGTTCTTTCAGCTCCGTGTGGGCCGGGCATGCCCCTGGGGCTGTGATCTCAGCTTTCCCAGCACCCAACAGACCTCAGAGCAGGGGCCCATGGAAATCATCCAGCTCCAATACCAACCTTCTCCCACTCTATGAGTAAGACTCAAGACATGTGCTGTCTCTCCCTACTGCCTGCACATCTGGTGGTCAGTGGACAGTGTGCCCATGAGTGATCCTGTCCCAGACCCTTGCCACCTGCCCTAGTCACCTGCAAAATGGTTGCCTTCCAGAGGTGAGTATCCAAAAAGCTGTTTCTTCCCTCCATGCAGCTGTCTGGGCACCAGGTTCAGCAGGAGCAGAGGAATTTGGCACTTTTGGGTGGTGGTTGCTCATCACTTACTTGGTTGGAGTTAGCTTGATACGATTCTAGTTTGTTCTTTCAGTGCCCCATGACACAGTCATTTATCCATCCAAATATCCTTAGGTTCTCAGGTTCTTGCCACCGTTTCCCTGGGAAAAGAAACTACAAACTGAAAACAAACCTGCCAGCGATCCACAGAACCTCAGCTTTGTGCCCCACAAGAGCTTTGGATCTTGCTTAGTTTGTCATAACTGAACCCCAGACTCCATTGGGCCTCCTCCCTCCTGTCTGACCACACGTCAGGCTTCACTGCACTTCCATCCTCTGTCAGAATCAAATTCTAGACTTTCTTGGTCTTCTTCCCTCTCCTATCAGAACCAATGCCCAGATTTGACTGGGTTTCCTCCCTTTCCTGTCAAGCAAAACCCAGACTTCACTGGGCTTCTATTCTTTCTTTCCCAGTGGGATCTTTTTCTGCCCAGGACACTGTGACTGTGATGGTGCAGCCTTATTCTGCTGCCCAGCCCGTGCTGTCCTGCATTTATGCTTAGGAGCAAGTGGATCGAGTGCTGTGAGCCATGGAGCTGTAAGCAGATCTCTTTCACCTCTCTGACTCTCAAGTCTTGCTGCTGTAATGGGATACAGCACAGTGTGGGAAAAAAAACCCAACATGTCACTGTCTGGTTCTTGCATGTCACTTTGGATGGGGACCTGCTTCACAATGGTTTACAGGGGCTGACCACCTCAGAGTTCTTATGCCCTACAGGAGGGCACGTGACACTGTTGGCTATGTGGTTTCAGTTTTTTTTTTTTGTTTGTTTTGGTTTTTGAGTTATACCCAGCAGTGCTCAGGGGTTACTCCTGGCTCTATGCTCAGAAATTGCTCCTGGCAGGCTCAGGGGACCAGATGGGATGCCGGGATTTCCTACCTCTATGCTATCTCTCTGGCCCTCAGTTTTTTTTTTTTTTAATCATTTGTGAAGTCACATCCAGTGTACCTCAGGGGTCACTCTTGATCATGCTCTGGACTTTATGTGGTGCTGGGCCTCCTGTATGCAAAATGTTTGCTTAAGCCCATTGAGATCTCGCTTTAACCTTACAGTTTTGTTTTCTGTTGCCCCCATCAGACTTGGAAAGATTACATTTGAGAGCAGAGGTCTGGCTTTGTCGTTGCATTCAATTCTCTATGAGCCCATTAATCTAGGGGTGTTAATCTGGGCCTCCAGACATGGGGTCTTTCACAGATAAATGACATAACAGGGGTTGGTGGACGATGAGTGTTTGCTCCTCCTTAGGAAGGTTTTGGAGGTGTGTGTGTGTGTGTGTGTGTGTGTGTGTGTGTGTGTGTGTGCAACATACATTTTTAAATGAAGCCATGCCCATAGCTGGTGACCGGGGTCTGTCCCCAGGCAGATTGGACCTGATGATCCTGACAGTATCCCAGACAGGATGACTCAGACCCAGGGAGCAGGGATCAGAGGAGCCAGGGCCTCAACCCAGCACAGAGCAGGTCAGATCTGTGGATGGGGGCCCTCCCTCCCATCATGGTAGCTTGGCCCCATGAGCTGGGCTGGATGGGGCCCAACCTCGAAGTGAAACGATGGAGGTGGACAGAAGACTCTCCCCATGGAGAGTGTTCCTGTCTGGCTAGAGTATCGAGTGAAGCTTTCTTTGCAAGGAAACACTACAAAACGGTTGGTGGTGAATAGAGCCTAAATGTACGTAGCAGCAGAAAGAATCTTGGTGCCTGGAGACCACTGTTGTCCAGAGGGGGACATGCCATGAGCCAGATGCAGTCTCCAGGATCCCTGTAGGATCAATACCTTTGCTGTCTTCAAAACGTTGCTGCAAAGGAAGTTATAGGCAGCACTCATGCACAGATACACACAACACAGCTTATACACGCGTACTCACAGATATACACAGCACACATGCATAGGTATAGCACATACTTTCACAGCACACACATGCAGATATGCACAATATACACACATTTATAGATACACAGAGCATTCAAATGTTCGGATAATCACAGCACATATGCATCCACAATGTGAAAATACACGCAGCATGCATGCAGCACACACAGCAGTCACAGATAGAGCACACACATATACACACAAGTACAGATGCATGAAGCACACTGCACACATACCACACAAAGGAAGAAACACGCAGAACACTTGTGTGTGGTTACTTCTGGAGCTTGCCGGTCGGTTGGCTTACCGGGGGTTAGTGGCTGCTGCCTGCAGCTGGCTTTCAGCGGCGTGCACTTTGCAGCATTCCCCTTGTTCATGCCGCCCCTAGAATGGACGAGTTGGCAGCAAGGAGTGGTGCACAGGAAACCAGAAGGGGTCACAGGAGAAAGTGTGTTTTGGCCAGGGTGCCACGCAGCCCTTTGGATCTTACTGAGCCAGCCAGGCTTCTAATTGCTGCTTTCCCTGCCACTTTTACTAGCCAGCGTTGAACAGAAATCACCTGAGGGTCAGGGTTGACATAATTAAAGATACTTGTGCTAATTGACTCAGAAAAGAGGAAAGGAAAAAGTGACTTTACAGGTGTATGTTAACATGTGCACAGACACAGTGCACGAATGCACAGCTGACACAGAACCAGATCAAAGTGCACAAAGACATACAATGCCCAAATGCACATGAACAAATACACGTGCATTTATTCATTCAGAGTACTTGAATGGATACAGCAGACACATGCATAGCCACATCCAGCACACACATGCCCAGACCTGAAGCATACATGAGTAGGCTCACACACAAAGCTACACAATTCGCCGTACAGGTTTGCATCGAAGGCAGTGCACATATCAGCCAAGTCAGCGAGGCCTGCTTAGGGTGTCTGAGCTTTTCCTTCCCACTGTGACAGTGTTAATCTTTGGGAGATAATGAGGTCCCTCTGGGAATTCGTGTCCTCCTCATTCATCTTGCTGTCCCCACTCCATGAGGACAGGAAAGAGCCTCTGAGCTGGGAGGCACGAACCTGCTTTCTGTTGCCAGTATCTGAGATGGTAGACATTGGCACTACCCCGAAAAAAGACCTCAGACAGGAGCTGTGTGAGGGCCCTAATTATGGGTGTGATTGGGCAGGGCCTTGTCCCGGGTGTCAGCCTGACTGGGTGTCCCTGAACCAATAAGTGGGTGTAGGGCTTTTGAAAAGCCTGCCAGGGACCATCACTGCCTGGGAGCCAAGAACAGAGCCAGGCAGTCAGGGAGGACAGGGAAGATGCTGCCTCACTGTTCTCATCCAGAGACAAGCAGCGTCCAGACAGAAAGGGGAAAGGCAGAGCCAAGGGGAGCTGCCTGGTGGGCGTGTGGAGGAACCTCAAGTGACCCTGTCTTAGGAGTGATCCCTGGTGGTGGTCCTGGGTCCAGGGCTCTTTCCTGCCTTGTTTGGGGTGTTGGTCTGAGGGGACCCCTGAGCAGTCGGGGCCCTGTGCTACTTGCCTCACTGTTGAGAACAGTCCCCACCTCCCCCTGACCCCCCCAGCCTCTGCCCTTTGCCTCCTTGGGGCTGGGGGTGAAACCAAATCCTGGGCAGTGACATGAAGCTATTTTGGTGCTGGGCTGGGCTGGGCCTGGCAGTGCTGGGGCGGGGTGGGGTGGGCTGGCCCTCTCCAGCTGACAGTGCCTGCCTGTCCTTTCGTCCCCGTCCAGTCTGAGGACCGGCAGAGTGTGGGCTGCTGGCTGGGCACTGTGGGTCCTGGGCCTACAGAAAGAGGTGAGATCCGGCAGTCCCTGGGCCACCACCTGAACCCCCGCCTGGCTGCTTCTTGGAGCCCCTGTTGGAAGGTGAGGAGGCAGAGTGGGCAGGGCCAGGGGCCAGCCTGTGTGCCCAGAGGGCAGTTTAGCTGAAGGTCACGACCCATGAGATGAGGCACTGGGGACAGACGCAGGGGCGTCCAACAGGCTGTGCTGCCCTGCTCTGAGGGTGGCCTGGGGGTCGGGCTGGCCCTGCCCCCAACTTCCCTGATAGATGCGCGCTGACAGCTGGGGCTATTTTGGGCCATTGGCTCAGTGAAGGGGACAGCCAGAGGGGCCCTGACACCTGACTCCAGAGAAAAATGTCCCCCGGAGTGAAGGAAGCCTGTGACTCCAGGAGCTGCCCTTGGAGGTCTTCTGAAGATTGGGGGCACGGCTGAGTGGTGGAGAGATGGGCTGAAAAGTCAGGCTCAGGAGGGGCTGACACAACTCCCCCAACCAGTTTGAGGGTGGAGTCAGTTGAGCCATAAGGCTGGACAGTGGCGCTTAGCACCCCAGAATGGGGCACTTGTCTTTGCCAGGTCTTCAGTGGTTTGAGCAGTCCCTGTAGGGTCCACAGGGAGCTGCTTTCTCAGAAGGCACATCTGGAGTATGAGGTGTTAGCCGGGCCGCCCTCCAAAGACTCTGTCCTTGGCAGGGACAGAAGGGGCTGCTGAGGGTTCCAGGGGCCAGAGGTGATCTCGAGCCTAAAGGGGCAGTTACGTCCTTCGTGTCTCGTGGGTTCCTTTCTTGCCTTGATCCTGATGCAATGGGGAGATTCCAGCAGGGAGTGGGGTGCCTTGGCCCTTGCCCTGTGGGGGGTCTCTGCTCACTTTTCCCAGGTCAGGGAACAGCTAACACAGGGCTGGGGCCACTTCTCCTGAATTCTGCAGCTCTCACCTGGCCAGAGGAAGTCCCTGCTGGCTCATGAGCTGAGGACAGCATTACTGCACATCTCCCATGTGGAGCACTTTGGAGGGACCCACGGACTGTCCCTGTTGTGCACAGTGCAGAAAACAATTCAGTATCTTGATGTCAAAGAAGCTTTCCAGAGAGGACCTTGGGGTCCTCAGAGGTGCTCAGGGAGACAGAAAGCAGGCTAGGTTTGTGTGTGTGAGCGTATGTATGTAGTTGGGTGCTGACGCAGAGTGAATCAGCAGGCTGGTCCTGCTTGCACTCCTAGAGGAGGATTAAGGGGATTAGGTCCAGAATCATAGGACCGGGAGGCAGAGGCCAGGAATGGAGGCCCCCTGCAGGCTCATTTCTCGGCGGGCAGGCCAGGAGCAGAGGTGCTCGCACTAGTTGGAAGAGCCCTGGGTGGTGGGGCTGTCGGGCCACAGGATGTCCCCAAACAGGCCAATGGTGTCTGGGATGCTAAAACAGGGAGATGTCTCCAAAATTCTGGGGCTTGGGTTCTGTACATGGGAGCCTGGGGAAAGCCCCCGGGATCAAAACCCAGCAGGGCAGGGAGTAGCCCTGGGATGTGAAATAAGCACCCACCACCGGGATGCCTGGGAGAGGTGCTGTGGACACGTGGCACGTGCCCCGAGGACTGGCCTTGGCTCTGTGTGTGTGTGTGTGTGCGTGCGTGTGTGTGCTGTGGACATGTGGGATGTGCCTTGAGGACTGGCCTTGGCTGTGTGTGTGTGGTGTGGACACGTGGCATGTGCCCTGAGGGCTGGCCTTGGCCGTGTGTGTGTGTGTGCGTGTGTGCGTGCTGTGGACACATGGCACGTCCTCTGAAGACTGGCCTTGGCCGTGTGTGTGTGCGTGCGTGCTGTGGACACGTGGCACGTGTCCCGAGGACTGGCCTGGGCTCTGTGTGTGTGTGTGCGTGCGTGTGTGTGCTGTGGACATGTGGGATGTGCCTTGAGGACTGGCCTTGGCTGTGTGTGTGTGCTGTGGACACGTGGCACGTGCTCTGAGGACTGGCCTTGGCACACCGAACTCCCCTCCCTGCCCAGGTCCCCGCCTCCGCCATCGCCATCGCCCGCTCGCTCGCATGGCCCAGCCGCCGCCGTCGTCGTCGTCGAGCGGGGCGCCCCGCTTCCTGACGCGGCCCAAGGCGTTCGTGGTGTCGGTGGGCAAGGACGCCACGCTGAGCTGCGAGATCGTGGGCAGCCCGGCGCCGCAGGTGAGCTGGGAGAAGGACCAGCGGCCGGTGGCGGCGGGCGCGCGCTTCCGCCTGGCGCAGGACGGCGCCACGCACCGGCTGACCATCGTGGACCTGGCGCTGGGCGACGGCGGGCAGTACGTGTGCCGCGCGCGCAACGCGGTGGGCGAGGCCTTCGCGGCCGTGGGGCTGCGCGTGAACGCGGCGGCGGCGTGCGCCGAGCAGGCGCCGCACTTCCTGCTGCGGCCCACGGCCATCCGCGTGCGCGAGGGCGCCGAGGCCGCCTTCCAGTGCCGCGTGCGGGGCTCGCCGCCGCCCGCCGTGAGCTGGGCCAAGGACGGCCGGCGCCTGGCGCCCGACGAGCCGCGGGTGCGCGTGGAGGCGCGGGGCGAGGCCAGCGCGCTGCGCATCCGGGCGGCGCGGCCGGCCGACCAGGGCACCTACACGGTGCGCGCCGAGAACCCGCTGGGCGCGGCGAGCGCGGACGCGGCGCTCACGGTGGACGCGGCGGCGGACGCGGAGGCCCCGGGCCCGGCCGCCCTGAGCGCCACGGCGGCGCTGCTCGAGCACCTGCAGCGGCGGCGCGAGGCCATGCGCGCGGCCGACGGCTGCCCCGACGGCGACGCGGCCGGCCCCGGCCCCGGCCCCGGCTGCGACTCGCCCCCCGGCGGCGGCCCGCGCACCTGCACGGTGACCGAGGGCAAGCACGCGCGCCTCAGCTGCTACGTGACGGGCGAGCCCAAGCCGCGCACGCTGTGGCACAAGGACGGGCAGCCCGTGGCCGAGGGCCGGCGCCACGTGGTGTACGAGGACGCGCAGGACAACTGCGTGCTCAAGATCCTCTTCTGCAAGCCCGACGACCGCGGCCTCTACACCTGCAACGCCTCCAACCTCGTGGGACACACCTACAGCTCCGTGCGGCTCATCGTGCGAGGTGGGCCGGCGGCGCCGACTGCGCGTGCGCGGGGCCGGGTGGGACGGGCGCGCGTGCGCAGGAGGGGCTGTCTAGGGCATGGGCGCGTGCGCGGAAAGGGGCGTGACGGGCGCGCTTGCTCAGAAGGGCTTGGTGGGGCATGTGCACGTGCGTGGGAGAGGCGGGACCAGGCGCGCGTGTGCAGAAGGGGCTTATTGACGGCATGTGCGCATGCGCAGGAGGCAAGCCTAGCCTGCGCAGGGGCTTACTAGGGCATGTGCGCATGCGCAGGGGGCGTGACTGGCGCGCGTGTGCAGAAGGGGCTTGGTCGGCCATGTGCACGAGTGTGGCACGGGATGTGACCGGAAGCGCGTGCGCAGAAGGGGTGTACCCGGGAAGGTGCGAATGCGAGGGCGAGGCTGGACCATGCGCATGCGCAGAAGGGGCATGGGTCGGCATGTGAGCCTGTCCAGACATCGTGGCTGGATGATGTGAGTGTGCAGAAGGGCCCTAGTGGGCCTGTGCACGTGCGCAGGTTAGGGCTGTGACCAGGCAAGTGTGCGCTGAAGGGGCCCCGGAGAGGCATGTGCTTCTGCAAGAGGGTGTGGCCCAACGCTTCACGTGCACAAAGGTGTGCACAAAGGTTAAGCCAGAGGGGGCGTGGCCGGTCTTGCACATGCGCAGAAGGGACTTGGCCGGGTGAAAAGGGCCAAAGCCCGGCTTGTGCACCTGCGAGAGGGATGCTGCCCATGCGCAGAAGGGGCACGGCAGTCATGTGCGCATGCGCAGAAGGGGCCTGCCAGGCAGGTGCGAGTGCGAGAGGGCGTGGCTGTACGATGCGCGTGCGCAAAGGGGCTTCACAAGACGAGAGGGGGCGTGGCCGGGCTTGCAGTTCGGTGTTTTGGCGGGAATTTGAGGGCTGTCTGTGGAGCTGGCGCACGGGCTGCTCCCCAATCCTGCTGCATCCTGGCGAGTGCAGACGGGACATGACCGTGGACCGCCTGTGGAACTTGCTCTCGTCTCACGTCTCTCCCCTCCACAGAGCCCGCCGTGCCCTTCAGGGAGCGGCTGCGCGACTTGGAGGTGCGGGAGAAGGAGTCGGCCACTTTCCGCTGCGAGGTGCCGCAGGCCGCCACGCAGGCCGCCTGGTACAAGGAAGAGACACGGCTGTGGGCCAGCGCCAAGTACGGCATCGAGGAGGCGGGCACGGAGCGCAGCCTGACGGTGCGCGACGTCTCGGCCGACGATGACGCTGTCTACGTGTGCGAGATCGCTGAGGGCAGCAGGACGGTGGCCGAGCTCTCGGTGCAAGGTGGGAGCCCCGCCAACGAGGGCTCCCGGGCTGCGCCTGTCTGACAGCGGCCCCTCGCAGGGACCCCTCGGACATTGGCCCCTCAGAAAGTGACCCCTGACAGTGACCCTCCAGATAGTGGCCTTTTGGACTGACCCCTGACAGGGACCCCTTAGACATTGGCCTCTCAGAAAATGACCTCCTGATAGCGATGCCCTGACAGTCACCCCTCACTCTCTGACAGTACTCTCTGACAGCGACCCTCCAGACAGTGACCTTTGCAGACTGACGCCCTGACAATGACCCCTCAGAAAGTGAACACCCGACAGTGACCCTCTGGACAGTGACCTTTTCAGACTGATCCCCTAGGCTCTAGGGCCCAGAGTGATCCCCTGACAGGGATGCCTCAGACAGTGCTCCCTGACAGTGACCCTCCAGATAGTCACCTCCTCAGACTCACCTCTGACAGTGACCTCCTGATAGTGGCCTCCTGACAGTGACCCCCCTCAGACAGTGGTCCCTCAGAAAGTGACTCCCTGACAATGATCCTCCAGATAGTGACCTTTTCAGACTGATTCCCTGACTGTGACCCCCCTCAGACAGTGCCCCTCAGACAGTGATGCCCTATCAATGAGTCCTTTATACAGTGACTCCAGTGACCCCTGGTAGTGATTCCCTCAGATTGTGACCATATGATAGTGACCCCTCAGAAAGTGACCCTTTGCGGTGAGCCCCCAGACAGCGACCCCCCCAACAGAAATCCCCTCAGATGACGTCCAGCCAACAGAGATCACTGACAGTGACCCTTCAGATAGTAACACTCTGGCAGTGACCCCCTCTGATAGTGGTGCCCTCGAATGAGTGACTCCCTCCCTGATGGTGACCTATCAGATAGTGCCTCCCAGACAGTGACCCCTCAGGCAGCGTGCCCCCCAGTGACTCCCTGATTGTGACATCCCCCAAAAGTACCCCTCAGAGTAGACCTCTCTTAGGGAGCCCCATCTTCAGGATCTGACCAGCCGCTACTGCACACATGCAGGCAACCTGGTCCGAAAGCTGCCGAGGAAGACAGCAGTGCGTGCGGGCGACACGGCCATGTTCTGGGTGGAGCTGGTCAAGTCGGAGGGCCCTGTTCGCTGGCTGCGCAACCAGGAGGAGGTGGTATCTGGAGGCCGCGTGAGCATCAGCAACGAGGGCAGCTGCCACACACTGACCATCTCCCAGTGCACCCTGGAGGACATGGGCGAAGTGGTATTTGTGGCTGGGGACTGCCGGACATCCACCCAGTTCTGCGTGTCAGGTCAGCCCTGGGGAGTGCTTGTGAAGGTGGTGGCCTCAGTCCCTGCTGCTGACACTGGGTCACAGCTCTGCTATCCTCTGACCTCTCTCTTTCATTCTGGCCATCACGGTCTCTAAAATGAGAACCTTAGCCTTGTCCTTACATCCCACCCATAGAATGTGCAAAAGATTCTAGAAAGAATGTGCGGAGGGGATTATATGACCCTCCCCTATAGAATTGTTGTAGAAGTAGAGCATAGGGAGGTAGGGAAGGGGTGTATGCGATCTACCCTTATAGAAGGTGCACACTGTTCTAGAAGTAGTGTAGGAAAGGTGTGTGTGTGTGTGTGTGTGTGTGTGTGTGTGTGTGTGTGTGTGTGTGTGTGTGTGTGTGTGACTTTCCCCATACAGTGGTCCTCAAACTATGGCCCGCGGGCCACATATTGTATTTGTATCTGTTTTGTTTCTTCATTGCAAAATAAGATATATTCAGTGTGCATAAGAATTCGTTCATAAGTTTTATTTTTACTATAGTCAGACCCTCCAATGGTCTGAGGGACAGTGAACTGGCCCCCTGTTTAAAAAGTTTGAGGACCCCTGGATAGAATGTTTTAGATGCAGAGTGTGGGAGGATCTGTGTAATCTCCCCTCTTAGAATGTCAGACTTCTAGGAGCAGAGCGTGGGGAGAGGGTGTGTGTGACCCTCTTCCTAGAAGGTTAGACTGTTCTAGAATCAGAGTGTGGGGTCTTTTGTGTGTTTCTTTCTATTGGCTTTGAGAGTGTAATGGGCCCAGTGTTCCCAGAAGTGCTCCCTGCTTGACATCAGTTTGTGACCCCCAGCTCCCAGGAGGCCACCTCTGTATGCCCCAGAAACCCCGGTGGTGAAGGCCAAGACAGAGAACTCTGTGACTCTTAGCTGGTCCCCGCCACCCACCGGAGACCGCCTGGTCACTATCAATGGCTACTTGGTAGAGAAGAGGCGCCTTGGGGCCTATGCCTGGAGCCGCTGCCATGAGGCTGATTCTGTGGCCACATCTGAACTGACCATCACGGGTGTGGCCCAGGAAGGAGATTATCAGTTCCGGGTGTCGGCTGTGAACAACTTTGGCCAGAGCCCTTACCTTGAGTTCCCGGGGACCATCCACCTGGGTAAGTGAGGATGGTCCTGTTCCTTTGGAAGCCCTGAGGAGTGGAGCTCGGCCTCAGCTGGGCCCCTTTACTGGGGGTGGTTCCCCAGGAGCTGATGCTGTCTGAGCCTCCCTTTTGGGGACATGCAGGGGACCCTCCTGGCACAGCATTCAGTCCTGTGGGGGTTAGTCTTTGTTCAGCTCCTGGTCCACCTACCAGGTTTGTGGGACCCAGAGAGGACTCGGAGGCAGTGACTCATCCTTGACCCATATTGTGGTCACTGTGAACCTGCCTGTGGGCTCCATAGAGAAGGGGACACCTGGGCCCAGGGTTGGAAGCAGGAGAGGGGGCAAGTCAGGGAGCCTTGACTGAGGTTGCCACCCTCTAGCCCCCCAGCTGGCTGTGAAGACACCCCTCAAGGCAGTGGAGGCAGTAGAAGGTGGCGAAGTGACCTTCTCTGTGGACCTCACTTTGGTCTCGGTGGGCGAGTGGTTCCTGGATGGGCAAGTGCTGAAAGCCAGTGATGTGTACGTGATTGGCTGTGATGGCACCCGACATAGCCTGACTATTCGTGCGGTGCCTGCCAGCCTGCATGGTGCTGAGCTCAAGTTTGTGGCCAATGGCATTGAGAGCAGCGTCCGCGTGGAGGTTCAAGGTAGGGAAACATTGGGGGCCCTCAAGGGTTGGCCTGTCTCTTTCTCTCCCCTCCTCTCTCTTTTCTCTCTCTCCCCTCCTCTCTCTCTCTTTCTCTCTCCTCTCTCTCCCTCTTCAAATCTGTCTCATCTTCTTGCACTGTCCTGTGCTTACTCACTCTCTGCATCCACCCCCAAACACCTGTCTACTCATTCTTTCTCCACTCTTGGCCTGCTTTTCTGCATATTCCCTTTGTTCTTCCCTCTTTATCTACCCTGTAAGTTTGTTCATTTGTTCTTTGTTCCTAGCAGCCCCGGGACTGCCCAGGAAGCCCCTGGCAGGCACACGAGAGGTGCTGGCCCGATTGCATGAGGAGGCACAGCTTATGGCTGAGTTGTCAGATCAGGCTGCAACTGTGACGTGGCTCAAGAATGGTCGGGCACTGCCCCCAGGTCCCAAATATGAGACTCAGGCCACCGACAGGCGTCGAGTCTTACTGGTGCGGGATGTGGTACAGGACGATGCCGGCCTCTATGAGTGTATCAGCCCTGGACATCGTCTTGCCTACCAGCTGTCTGTGCAAGGTGACTCCCTTAAGATAATACGCAGGTGGAGGATCAGTATTCTGTTTGTGCCCACATATTTTGTGCTGTGATTATGCCATGTTCGGGGATATTTGCAGCCAGAATCTTCTCTGAGTCTGTGGGACATTGGGGGTACACAGTCGTGCCATTTTTGTGGAGGGTAATTTCCCCACTGGCTCATGGGAAGAGCTTTTCTTAGTGCTTGGCCATTTGAACTGGCCCTGCCTCGTGGGAGGAACTTGTGGTCTGATAACTAGGGTGGAGAGTGTGGTCAGGATGGTGGTGCCTAACACCACTCCCTATCCCTGACCCTGCAGGACTTACATCCTTCCTGCACAAAGACAGAACTGGGGGCTTCATGGATGTGGTGGCCGGGCACCCCGTCTGCTTTGAGTGCCAGACCACAGAGGCCCAGGTGCACGTCTGCTGGTACAAGGATGGCAAAGAACTTAGCAGCTCCACCCAGCATTTCACACAAGAGGACCAAGGCACATGGCACCGACTGCGGGCTACATCTGTTACCAGACAGGATGAGGGTACTTACTCTTGCCGTGTGGGTGAGGACTCCATGGACTTCCGGCTGCGTGTCATGGGTGAGCATTGCCACCTCTCAGGGCTGCCTACATCTAATGTCCGAGGTCAGTGTGGAGCACAATAGACTCCTCACTATTTGCAGGGCTAAGCTGCCTGAACTCTCATGCAAATCATTCTCAATTTGGGAGGAAAAAATTCATCAGACAAATGTTTAGGGGCTGTACTAATAGAATGCACTTGCTTTGCATACAGCTAGGCTGGGTTCGATCCCCAGCATCCCATATGATCTCCCAAGTGTGGCCAGGAGTAATCCTTGATCAGTGCCAGATGTAGCCCCAGAACAAAATAAAACAAGACTAGACTAATATTTAGGAGGGTTGAGTGCTAGAAAACACAAGTGAGGAATAACTTCATACTGATATCCATCAGCCATGTCTACTGCCTGCTCTAGCCTGAGGGGTGCCCTGTTGTGTTTGTTGCTGGTGTGGGTCCTTTTTAATGATGATGAGGTGATGGTTTTGAGCCCCAAAAGGCAGGTCTCTGTAGAGGTGCTGGCTGTCCTGAGAAACCTTGGGTGCTTGTACATCTTTTTGTGAAGGAGCTTCTCAGGCAGTATCACAGTATCATGGAGAAGGGACTACTCATTGCAATTCTTTGCTCACCAGAGTTGGCAGTTCAGAGCATGTGCCTGAGCCTGTGGTTCTGCTTGGACCTTCCAGTACCAGGGACCACCTGGACCACCCTAGTGGTTCACCAGGGTTCACCAGGGTTCACCAGGCCTCACCTGGCAATGCTTAATAATTAAAGTCAATGATGGGAGCATACGCCACTGAACTATTTCTCTACCACCATCCAATATTCTTAGAGCCTACTTTGCTCCTCACTGACATCAGAGACCCCGGGATATGCCCTAAATTCTCCCTCCAGCATATCCACATATTGCGGAGTTGTAAGGCTGTAAGGTATAAGGCTTCCTAGAACAGTTGGAAGCATTGGGACCCAGTGCCTAGGTAAGCTACCCAGTGCATCAGTGACCCTGGAGATATTTCATGGTGCAGACTCAGACTGAGTGGGATCTAGAGTGTGTGGCAGCTGTAAGGTCATGTGTTTTTCTTCCCAGAATCCAAGGTGGTGTTTGCCAAGGAGCAGTCAGCTGGCCAGGTGATGCAGGCGGAGGCGGGGTCCAGTACCATCTTAAGTTGTGAGGTCGCTCAGGCCCAGACCGAGGTGACGTGGTTCAAGGATGGGAAGAAGCTGAGCGGGAGCTCCAAAGTGCGTGTGGAGGCCCAGGGCTGCACACGGCGGCTGGTGTTGCAGCAGGCCGGGAAGGCGGATTCTGGGGAGTACAGCTGTGAGGCCGGGGGCCAGAGGGTCTCCTTCCGCCTAGATGTCACAGGTCAGTCTGGGCTTCTCATTGTGTTTTCGGGAAGGGGCAGTGGGGTTGACTGTATTCTGGTGAGACATGTTCTCTTTATTGTGAGATGCATCTCGATCTCCCACCTTTAATTTTATTTCCTTCTTCTTGTTGGGCTCAGAGATTTAGAGTGCAAGGATGTCTGTTGGAATTGACTTGACTATGTGAGGATTCGTTCTTTTTGTTTCTTTTCTATTTGTTTGGGGCCATACCAAACTGTGCTCTGAGCTTTTTCCTAGCTCTACACTCAGGAATCACTCTTGGTGGAGTTCAGGGTGCCATATGGGGTGCCGGGATCAGATCTTGGGTCAGCTGCATGCAATGCAAAGCCCTGTCTACTATGTTACCTTCCCAGCCCTACAAATAGATATTGAATCTTGTCTGAGGGGTTCTCAGCATTTATCGGTCCATAAAGAGATATTGTCTTTCTTGATGATGTGTTGTTGAACATGACTACTTGCCTGAACCTCAAAACCCTGGAGTGGATCCCACATGGTCCAGATGATGCACTGATATGCTGTTCCATTTGCTTTGTCAAGGTTTTGTTGAGGGTTTTTGCAGCAAGGTTTGCAAGCTAATTGGTCTGTAGGCCTTTTTTGTCTGCTGTTCTTTTTTCTCATCTGGAATGAGAAATCTAGGGTGTCTTAGAGTCCCACATTTCGTTGCCCCTATGTTCATTTTGTTTTGTTTTGTTTAATCTTTTTTCAGGGGGAAAAGGGAGGCAGAGGGCCACATCTGGCAGTGCCCTGGGCTTACTCCTGGGTCTACACTCAGGAATTATTCATGGGGTGCTGGTCGTCGAACCTGGGTCAGTCATGTGCAAATCCTCTACCCACTGTACTTACCTCTGTAACCCCAATATTAAGAGATTTTCTATTTGTTCTGAGGATAACTCATTGATCTGTACTTGGAAATTTCTGTATTTATTCAATCCGTCTTTTCTCTTATTTTATTTGAAGCTATTGTTTCTCTGTTGGGTGGCTGGCTCGCCCATCACTGTCAGCGTGTGTAAAGATCTCCCATTATTATTGGGTCATTGCCAGTGTATTCCTCGAGGTCTGTCAAAGTTTTTGTATCTATTTGGGGCCCTCCCTTTTGGAAGCATAAACATGGATGGTTCATTGGATTGAGCACATGTTCATTAGATAACCTTAATCCTCATCTCTGGTTACCTTTAAGTTAAGTATCAATTTTATGAGATAGGAGATTTTCACTTATTTGTTTCTTTTTTTTTGTGATTTTTGGGTCACACCCGCAGTGCTCAGGGGTTACTCCTGGCTTCATGCTCAGAAATTGCTCCTGGCAGGCACGGGGGACCATATGGGATGCCGGGATTCGAACTGATGACCTTCTGTACGAAAGGCAAATGCCTTACTTCCATGCTATCTCTCCGGCCCCCACTTATTTGTTTCTCTTTTATTTCCTTGTCCATTTGTTCCTCTATGCTCATTGGATGTGATTTTCCTAAAACTTTTGTTTTATGGCTAAACCCTTTGGAAATGTTTTCCTATCTATTTTCTTAAAATTTTTTATTTTTGGGGGCCAGAGATAGAGCACAGCGGCATTTGCCTTGCAAGCAGCCGATCCAGGACCCAAGGTGGTTGGTTCGAATCTCAGAGTCCCATATGGTCCCCTGTGCCTGCCAGGAGCTATTTCTGAGCAGATAGCCAGGAGTAACCCCTGAGCACCGCTGGGTGTGGCCCAAAAACCAAAAAAAAAAATTATTTTTGGATGTTGTTTATAGGCCAAACCTAGTAGTACTGAGGGATTATTCCTGGCTGTGCACATATGGGATGCTGGTGATTGAGGTAAGGTTGACTGTGTGTAGGCAAATGCCCTACCCACTTAGCACTCTGATCCTGATTCTCTCAATTTCATCACGTTCCGCCCTGTAAGCTTTGTAGTTACATGAGAATATAACAGTCTTGCTGTCCCTAGCATTGCCTTGTTTGTGCTAGGATTCATTAATTCTCTTTAGACTAAACACACTCTGTTCTATCCTTCTTTCCCTTTGATATTTTATTGTTGACTTATTATTATTATTATTATTATTATTATTATTTGTTTTTTTGGGCCACACCCGGCAGTGCTCAGGGGTTACTCTTGGCTGTCTGCTCAGAAATAGCTGCTGGCAGGCACGTGGAACCATATGGGACACCGGGATTCGAACTAACCACACCTTAGGTCCTGAATCTGCTGCTTGCAAGGCAAACACCGCTGTGCTATCTCTCCGGGCCCGACTTATTTCTTTTTTACTTACTGTTTCTACTTAAATGTTACGACCATTCTCAGATTTTTTTGTTTTTGTTTTTTGAGCCACACCTGGTGATGCTCAGGAGTTACTCTTGGCTGTGTGTTCAGAAATCGCTCCTGGCTTGGGGGACCATATGGGACGGGGATTGAACTGTGGTCCTTCCTAGGCTAGCGCTTGCAAGGCAGACACCTTACCTCTAGCGTCACCACTCTGGCCCCTATTTCTTATGTTTGAATGATAATTTCCTAGAACATTGTTTTGTTTTTTTGTTTTTTGTTTTTTGTTTTTGGTCACACCTGGCAATGCTTGGGTTATTCCTGGCTCCGCGCTCAGAAATCGCTCCTGGCAGGCTCGGGACCATATGGGATGCCTGGATTCGAACCAATGACCTTCTGCATGAAAGGCAAACGCCTTACCTCCATGCTATCTCTCTGGCCCCAGGCTAGAACATTGTTAGCTAGAAGTTTTAATTTTTTTTAGAACCATAAATGTGGATCCAGAGAGATTTATAGTGGTAGGGCATTTGCTTTACACACAGCTGAGCTGTATTCAATCTCTGGCATCCAACATGGTCCGCTGAGTACCACCAAGGTAATTTATGAACATTGGTGGGTGTAACTCCAAACAACAACAACAACAAAAAAAACCAACCAAACAAAAAAACTTGTGACTGTCATTCTTCTCTCTTCAGGCTTGTCTAGTTTCTGCCAAGTCTGCTGAAAGCCTTATCAGGGTGCCTTTGTATACTCCTTAATTTTTCCCCCAGCGAACTTTCCTACTTTGTGTTACTTCTCACGATGTGTCCTGGTGTCTTTTTATATCTAGAAATGTTTGTGCTCTGTCAGCTTATACCTTTACATGGCTTGCTCTATACTTTAGGATAGAAGTTTCAGCTGTTACTTCTTCAACTAGGTTCTCTGTTCTCTCTCTGTATCTCTCTGTCTCTCTCCATCTCTCCGTCTCTCTTTGCCTCTCCTCTCCTCTTGGCTTTCACCCTTCTATCTGAGCTCCCAATTCTGTCTGTCCAGTTCTACTCTCTCTTCCGAGTTAAGGCTGGAGCTTCAATTTACTCACTTAGGCTTTCCTTGGTGATTTGGAGTCTCTGTGCTGTTATTTCTGGAGAATTTTGCATTTGATTTCTTGTGTTTGTCAGAGTCAGCATGTATGTGGTGTTTCACAGCTTCCATCTCTATTTCCTTTCTCTTTTTGCATTTTTCTTTTGCAAATGCTCTTGCATTTCCTTTCTCATTTTGTGCTGCTCTGCTCTGTGCTTTGTTGACATTTGGTGTGTCTCTTCAGTCCCTTCAGAATGGTTCCTTAGACTTGTCTCTGTTCTTTAGACTTGTTCTGTGCTTTTTTGGGGCCCAGGTTGCTTCCAGTTCTGTCCCTAGATTTTACATTTGGGGGCATTTCTTTAGTCTTCCACAAGGAGGCGCTGTGGCTCTTAATTTGAGAATCTATTAGGCTTCTCATGACCCCAGGGTATGTGGGGATAGGGGTGGATCTGTGGGTTGGGATTCCTCAGGGCAGCACTGGGTTGGGAAGAAGATTCTGAGAACTGGATTGAGACCATCTTCAGATGGTTTAGGAAGGAGACTCCTAGAGCCTACCTTGGGCGTTCCAGATCCTTCTCTCCAGAGAATGAGTTTGAAGTACCGTAGTGTTCAGAGCCCTTTACCTCGAACAGAGTGGTGAGTGCAGTTAGAGAAATAACTCCACTAACAACTATATAACAGTGATAGAGAAATAGAATGCTTATCTCAAAGGCAGGGGGTGGGGGAGAACAGAGATGGGGATATTGGTGGTGGGAAGGTTGCACTGGTGAAGGGGGGTGTACTTTCTATGATTGAAACCCAACTACTAATATGTTTGTTACGATGATGCTTAAATAAAGATATTATTAGAAAAAAGAAAACAAGAGAGACATAATAGAGAAAAGCATAGGGCCTAGGGGCTCCCAGTTCTGGCCTTTTTTCTCAAACAGTATTTATTGTTCAGGGACAATTATCTTGGGAGGAAGGGCAGCCGCCAATAGGCAAATACCTCTCTAATGCTTATTAAGGGTAAGTGGGTCTTTACATCTTAAAAAGGAATGTGAAGGAAAGAGGAAATTGAGGTGAAAATCTTTGAAGATTATCTTCCTCTGGGTGAGGGGGGGCAGATGAAAGACTGAATACAGGACTCCAGCCCACCAGAATGCACCTGTGTTCAGGTAAATTAAATGTAAGAACCCTCAGATCTTTTCCTGCCCCCTTTTTCGGACTATCAACTCTAGCTAAACTTGTTATATGAAATTCTACTGGAACTGATCTGAGGTGTGGTCAACTCATAATGGATCACCTGATTTTTCTTTTTATCTTCTTTTTCTTTTTCTTGGCCACACCTGGGAGCGCTCAGGGGTTACTCTGTGCTCAGAAGTTGCTCCTGACAGGTTCAGGGAACCTTATGGGATGCCAGGATTGAACCAGGGTCCTTCCCAAGTTGTCTACTTGCAAGGCAAATGCCCTACCGCTGTACTATCACTCCGGCTCTTTTTTTGTTTTGTTTTGTTTTTGTTTTTGGGCCAAACCGGGCGGCGCTCAGAGTTTACTATTGGCTCTGCACTCAGAAATCTCTCCTGGCAGGCTGGGGGACCATATGGGATACCAGGAATCAAACCCAGGTCCTGGGTCAGCTGCATGCAAAACAAATGCTCTACCACTATCTATCACTCTGGCCCAGATCTCTGATTTTTCTGAACTGCCTCTGCTCAGGACTGTTCCTCCATACTCTATGGTGCAGCCCTGTTGTAATCGTAAGGTGCTTTGAAATCAGATTATGTTGCTAGTCACACTGTTAGAACTTTTCTTGTCTTGATATATGAGTTTGGGAGCACAGAGGGCCAGCGATGAGATTCAACTGCAATTCCCTTGCTAGCATGGCAGCACCCTGTCTGGGATAGCACTGTTTGTTCATCATCCAGTCCTTAGAGTATAATGGGGTCTCCCTCAGCATGTCTGGGGCTTAAAAAGATCATTGTTTTTATTTATTTATTTATTTATTTATTTATTTATTTATTTATTTATTTATATTTGGTTTTTGGGCCACACCCGACGATGCTCTGGGATTACTCCTGGCTGTCTGCTCAGAAATAGCTCCTGGCAGGCACAGGGCACCATATGGGACACCAGGATTTGAACCAACCACCTTTGGTCCTGGATCGGCTGCTTGCAAGGCAAATGCCGCTGTGCTATCTCTCCGGGTATTTATTTATTTTTTGATTTTGGTTCACACCCAATGGCTATCAGGGGTTACTCCTGGCTTTGCACTCAGAAGTTGCTCCTGGCAGGCTTGGAAGCGACGATAAGGGATGCTGGGATTTGAACCGTGGTCTGTCATGTGTTGGCTGCGTGCAAAGCAAATGTCGTACTGCTGTGTTATTGCTCTGGCCCCCTAAAAAGACCATTGTAATGTGGGGTCTCAGCATTCAGTAGGGGCTATCATCTAAGCTATCTGTTTGTATGAGAGAGAGAGAGAGAGACAGAGAGAGAGAGAGCACTCATCATTTATCTTTGTGAAAGGTCATTTAAAAAGACTATAGATGGGATGGGCAGGTTGTACAAAGGTCTAAAGCACATGCCTGGCTGCCTGGGTTTGATCCTTAGCATTGTATGGTCTTTCAGGCAAACCAGGTTGGGAGCTTCTCTACTCCAATAATGATCTCATAGAAAATTATGATAAAATTAGAAAGTTGTAGCGATTTGGCTAAATTTTAAAAACTAACAAAGCTAAAGAATAAAGACTCAAAAAAAAAAAAAAGACTCCTAGAACATTTAATGAAATAGAACTAAAAAAAAGTTATTTCGGGGACCACACCTAGTAGTACCCTGGGCTTACTCCTGCTATTATGCTCCTAGTTGGTTTGGAAATTGAACCTGAGTCCGTCAAGTGCAAGGCAAATGCCCTACCCACTGTATTATTACTCTGGCCTCAATAAACAAAAATATTTTTGGTTTTTGGGCCACACCGATGGTGCTCAGGGGTTACTCCTGGCTCTGTGTTCAGAAATCATTCCTGGCAAGATCAGGGGACTGTATGGGATGCCAGGAATCAAACCTGGGTAGTTCATGTACAAGGCTGCTGTGTTATCACTCCAGCCCCATAAAGAAATATTTTTATAGAGAAATCCAAGTCCACTGCCTATAATTTTAAATATATATTTTTAATTTAAATACCATGGTTACAAGGTTATTCATAGTTTTATTTTCCACAGAGTTGTTCATGATTGAGTTACAGTCATACATGTATAACAACCTTCACCATTACACGTTTACTGCCACCAATGTCAGCAGTTTCCCCTCTCACCCTCCTTGATGCCCTCGTCCCTCCCACCTACCCTCCAGCCTTTCTCTTTCTCTTTTTCTTCACTTTCTCTGTTTTCCTCTCCCCCCCTTTTTTCTTTTTCAACATTGTGGTTCATACTATTGCAAATGAAGGGGTACCATGAATGTCCCTTTTATATTAGACCTTTCTTTACTCTAAATGTACTCTTTGCTCTTTGTACACTGCCTATAATTTTGTTCTGAGAAGAGATGATAGCCTATTTGTGAAGATTTTTCTTAAAATTTTTTTAAAGCCAAACTATCCAGCTTTATTACAGATAGTTTTCATAAATAGTCATGGTATTTTAGGCAGGGCATGGGCAGACAATGGTTAGGGAGAGTTACAGTTTGCCAGTTACAGAGGGTAAGCGATTGGTCCCCTGACTCAGCTGGTCCTCTGAGCCCACCAGGAGTGATCCTTGAGCACAGAACGGGATTAAGCCCTGAAAATGACCATATGTGGCTCAAAATTAAAAACAAAATAAAACAAAATGAAAGAAAAAAAGTGAAAAAAAAGAGAAAAAAGAAAGAAAAAGAGAAAAAAGGTAAAAAAAGAAAAAACTAGCAAAAATTCAAGGTAGAATTTACAGGAGAGGCTAGAGAGATTGTATATTGGTTAAGGTCCCTGGCCTGGGGAGTACTGGGAGGTTTGGCAGGCCCCCAGCCATCCTTGTCTTTTTCCCCTGACTCCAGGCCTTCCCTGGGTGCCAGCTCAGATGGCCAGAAGTGGGTTCAGATGGACTCTTAGTGGTCCTCAGGCTTCCCCCTCTCCCTCCGTACTCCAGGGGGGAGGTGCATGGGGAGGAGGGCAGGCAGACATCTGGCCTCCGGTTTCCTCTTTGATTCTGGAGACCAGCTCTTGTCAGGTATGAGGTTTGGGGAAGCCCCATACCACAGCCCTTCTCCCTGGCCTGGGGAGTGCTGGGAGGCTTGGCAGACCCCCAGCCATCCTTGTCTTTTTCCCCTGACTCCAGGCCTTCCCTGAGTGCCAGCTTAGATGGCCAGAAGTGGGTTCAGGTGGACTTTTAGTGGTCCTCAGGCTTCCCCTCTACCTCTCCCTACACTAATGGAAATGCGCTTTGGGAGGAGGGCAGGCCGTTTTAGTACTGGTTTATGTTGGGATAGTCACTGGAATTTTTTCCTCCTTGTTTTCCTATTGATAGTATTGTATGCATATATTTTATATATCCATAACATCCATCTTGTATTGTGACCTTGAAATTGCCCTACAAATCTCATTTCTAATATTTTGCTGCCTCAGTCCCAACCCTTATTTTTCCCCATCTTCCCATGTAGATGCAGCTCATGACATGAAGCTCACTACATAGAGTGATAAGTGCAGTTAGAGAAATAACTACACTGAAAACTATCATAACAATGTGAATGAATGAGGGAAAAAGAAAGCCTGTCTCGAGTACAGGTGTGAGTGGGATGGGGAGTAGGTAGATCTCGGAAATTGGTGGTGGGAATCCTGCACTGGTGAAGGGGGGTGATCTTTACATGATTGTAATCATACAACTACAATTATATTTGTAATCACGGTGTTTAAATAAAGATAATTTATTAAAAAAAAAGGTGCTAACCTTGCCTATAGCCAACCCATGTTCCATTTATGACACTGCATATGGTACCTTAAGCATTGACAGGAGAATGATCTCCAAGCATAGCCCCAATCCTCTCCCTCCCAATGCTCCCCAAACCATCACTACTAACAAAGGAATTTCATAAGTAACATGAGTGCTAAATTCTGAAAATCTGAGAGTAAAACCTAGAAAGGATAAGTAGAATGTTTAACACATTTTACATAAACACCTTGATATTTATAAGCCAGTATTAACTAATAACATAAAAATGAAATCCTAATGGTTTACAGTAGCACCAACTATATGATTTTTGGGCCTGGAGAGATAGCACAGTGGCAGGGCATTTGCCTTGCATGTGGCCTACCCAGGAGGGGCCCATTTCAATTCCCGGCATCCCATATGGTCCCCCAGCTTGCCAGGGGAGATTTTTGAGTGCAGAAGCCAGGAGTAACCCCTGAGTGCTGCTGAGTGTGGCCCAAAAACCAACCAATCAATAAATAAAATATGTTTAAAAAAACCGATATGATTTTTGTACTTAATAGAGATATAAGTGATGTTTAGGACATTATTTTCATTCACTACTCTCAGCAGAATTTCTTCATCCTCATTACTTTCCAAGCCCCCAGATGAGGAAAAAGTATAGAGGGTTGTCTTTGGGTACAGAGAGGGGAGAGGAGGCTCTTGAGAAAACTGAGCTGTAGGTGAACATTCCAGGCCTTTTTCACTATGTGCTGGCTGCTTTTCCTCAGTTCTTCCTGATTTAACTAGTTTCTTTACCCCATTGTCCCTCTCTGTCCCCAGAGCCCAAGGTGGTCTTTGCCAAGGAGCAGCCAGCAGGCCAGGTGGTGAAGGTGGAAGAGGGGGCCAGCACCACCCTCAGCTGCGAGGTGGCCCAGGCCCAGACCGAGGTGACGTGGTTCAAGGATGGGAAGAAGCTGAGCGGGGGCTCCAAAGTGCGTGTGGAGGCCCAGGGCTGCACGCGGAAGCTGGTGTTGCAGCAGGCCGGGAAGGCGGATTCTGGGGAGTACAGCTGTGAGGCCGGGGGCCAGAAGGTCTCCTTCCGCCTGGATGTCACAGGTCAGTCTGGATATCTCACTGTAGTTTTTAGGAATGTCAGTGGGGTTCACTGTATTTCACTGACTAATTTATAATTGCATTTTATTTATTTTTATTCAATTTGATATCTTTTTTTCCTTTTTAGTCACACCTAGTAGTGCTTATAAGATTTACTACTTACCTTGGGTTCAGGGATTATTTTTGATTGGGTTCAGAGGACCGTTTGTGTGGACAGATGACCATGTGTATTGTCAGGGATAGAACTAATTGGGCCACTTGCAAGACAAGAGCACCAGGACTAATCACTGAGTACAGAATCACAAGTAAGCCCTGAGTTACTCCAAAGCCATTGTGTTACTCCAAAACAAAGAACAGCAAAACCATAATTAAATTTAATTTTTTATTTCTTTTGTTCTTATACTTGGTTCAAACTCAGGTCGGTACATACAATGCAATGCCCTAATTATGTGCTATCACTTGCACCCTAATTTTATTTACATTTTTAAATTTTATTTTACTAGTTAAATCATTTTCATGTTTATGATTTTTTCTATTATTTAAAAATAATTTAAAATTTAGTTTTTTTTTTTTTTTTGGTTTTTCGGGCCACACCCGTTTGATGCTCAGGGTTTACTCCTGGCTAAGCGCTCAGAAATTGCCCCTGGCTTGGGGGGACCATATGGGATGCTGGGGGAACCATATTGGACGCGAAGGGATCGAACCGTGGTCCTTCCTTGGCTAGCGCTCGCAAGGCAGACACCTTACCTCTAGCGCCATCTCACCGGCCCCTAAAATTTGGTTATTTTTTACCTTTTAGTTTACTTTCTTATTTTAGACTTAGTATTCTTTTAATTCAATCTGAATTCTTAAATATTTAATTTTAGTTTATAAATTTAGCTGTATTTTTAAAAATAAATAGTATATTATTTTCAGGGCTAGAGAGAGTATAGCAGGTACTTTCATTGCTTGCAGTTGACATGGTTTCAATTCTTGGTCCTTGAACTCAATTACGACGATCCTTCCTGGAGTGATCCCTGAATGTAGATCCAGGAGTAAGATCTGAGCGCCACCAGATGTGACCTCTCAAAAAATAAGTACCTTGAGAACCAAAGGTCAAAACAGTGATTGCGCAGAAGGTGTGACTCTCTAAGGAAACAGTCTTCTGTGAGCCCTCAGAGCTCATAAAGTTCCATCATGAAGACACATATATGAGGCTACAAAATACAAATCTTTTTGTTTGAATGATGATAAGATCACAGAGAACCAGTTTGCCTCTAGATTTGAGCACACACTGACCTGAGGATTACTGACATGAAATGATGAATTTTTAAAAAACATTTTTGAATTAACTTTTTTAGATGAAAGCTCCATGATTTACACAGTGATTCATAATTGAGTTTTAGACATAAAAATTTCCAGCACTGATCCCATCATGTCAACTTCTCTCCATCAGTGTTACCAGGCTCCTTCCCACACCTCCCCTCCCATTCTGTCCTCAAAACAAGAACTTTGGGGGCCGGTGAGGTAGCGCTAGAGGTAAGGTGTCTGCCTTGCAAGCGCTAGCCAAGGAAGGACCACGGTTCGATCCCTTCGCGTCCAATATGGTCCTCCCAAGCCAATGCAATTTCTGAGCGCTTAGCCAGGAGTAACCCCTGAGCATCAAACGGGTGTGCCCGAAAAACAAAACAAAACGAAACAAAAAACAGGCACTGTAAATTCCGTTGTTAAAGTTTGGATCTCTTGATTTTAGTGTTACTGACTTTGTGGTTTGGATATTTAGACTATCCTTTCTGAACACCACTGATGTTTCTGTGTCCTCTTTTTTATTAAAAATTTTTTTCCGGGGCCGGGCGGTGGCGCTGGAGGTAAGGTGCCTGCCTTGCCTGCGCTAGCCTAGGACAGACCGCGGTTCGATCCCCCGGCGTCCCATATGGTCCCCCAAGAAGCCAGGAGCAACTTCTGAGCGCATAGCCAGGAGTAACCCCTGAGCGTCACAGGGTGTGACTCAAAAACCAAAAAAAAAAAAAATTTTTTTTTCCTCTCTGTGTCCTCTTAACACCATTCCCCCTTATTTTTTTTTATTTAATTAAAAAAATTGGGCCCGGAGAGATAGCACAGCGGCGTTTGCCTTGCAAGCAGCCGATCCAGGACCAAAGGTGGTTGGTTCGAATCCCGGTGTCCCATATGGTCCCCCGTGCCTGCCAGGAGCTATTTCTGAGCAGACAGCCAGGAGGAACCCCTGAGCACCGCTGGGTGTGGCTCAAAAACCAAAAAAAAAAAAAATTTACAAGTTTTTTACAGTTGTATTTCAGTAACATAGTGACAGTGAATTAGGGCTGTTTCCACCACCAGTGTTGACCTCCATAAGCATGCATCCCATACCTCCACCCTTAACCCCCTAGACCAGGGGTCCTCAAACTTTTAATCAGGGGCCAGTTCACTGTCCTTCAGACTGTTGGAGGGCCAGATTATAGTAAAAACAAAAATTATGAACAAATTTCTATGCACACTGCATATATCTTATTTAGAAGTGAAGAAATAAAATGGGAATAAATACAATATATGGCCTGTGGGCTGTAGTTTGAGGACCATTGTGCCTAGACTAACAGTGTAACAGTGTCCATTTTGTGTTTAACTTGTTATAGTTTGGGTCTCTTGATTCTATGGTCATTGACATTGGTTTGGGTATTTAGGGCTGATCATTTTTGATATCCACTCTATGCTCCTGGAACCATTTGGACCCTGGGTCCCATCCACTTGTATTTTCCTTTTCTCAGTTTGTAAGGAGACATACAAATGTAAGACAGAACCAGATGATTCATGTACTATGGTTCTGTAAAAAAAAAACCTGGAGGGGGCAGATGTGGCAAGTTTTTTTTTATTCCATAGGTGCAGTAAATGTTGGGGAAATCAGAAAGAAAATTTCGTTGGCCTAGGAGAATACAGGGTTTCTCTACTCTTGAAACATACTATCATGGGTCCAGCGATAGGCTCTGGGCATGTTAGTTGTCAAACACCAAGGTCTTTTTTTTTTTTTTTTTTATTTTGGGTCACACCCGGCTTCGCTCAGGGATTACTCCCGGCTCTCTGCTCAGAAATCGCTGCTGGCAGGCTCGGGAGACCATATGGGATGCTGGGATTCCAACCACTGTCTTTCTGCATGCAAGGCAAATGCCCTACCTCCATGCTATCTCTCCGGCCCCTCCAAGGTCTTTATGTCCCAGGAAAAGTTCTGTTCAGTCATGGTTGTCAGAATCATTTTACTGTAGGGCCTGGAGCTATGGACAAGTGGTAGGGCGTTTGCCTTGCATGCGCTAACTTTAGGACAGACCGTGGTTCGATCCCCTGGTGTCACATATGGTCCCCCAAGCCAGGAGTGATTTCCAAGCGCATAGCCAGGATTAACCCCTGAGTGTCACTGGGTGTGGCCAAAAAACCAAATAAACAAACAAAAAAAAGAATCATTCTTCTGAAATTAAAGATCTTAGTTTTTGAACAAATCCTAGGGCAAAGCCTAGGATAAAGTCTTTCTTTATGGTTCCAGGAAAAGTTCTCATTGAAGGTTGTCAGAGTCAGTCTTCTTTAATAATTAGTAATCTTGGTTTTTGCACAGATCCTATGATAGAGGGTCTTCTGATTTTATCTCACCATTAGGTGGTGAGGTAGGGCAACCTGCCGTTAGATCAAGTTGTTGCTGCTTCGTTGTCATCAGGGTGTCTTAGGAATCTACCCTGGTGCAAGTTGGTGCCAGAGTAGAATAATGGCCTTTCCTGGGGGGAGTTTGATTCCTGGTGCTGGTGCAGGGAACTGTGCCAGTTCTAAGGTTGGGATCTGGGAATTGGGGTTGGGTGGTTGATGTCTGATTACATGAGATCTAAGTCTGGTCCCCGCGATGATTGTTCAGAGTGGAAGGTGCCCCTACATTATAAAATTTATGAGTTCTTACCCCTTTAGATAAGGACTTGTTTCTTATGTATATAAGATTTCCCCATTTTGGGCCCGGAGAGATAGCACAGCGGCATTTGCCTTGCAAGCAGCTGATCCAGGACCAAAGGTGGTTGGTTCAAATCCCGGTGTCCCATATGGTCCCCCGTGCCTGCCAGGAGCTATTTCTGAGCAGACAGCCAGGAGTAACCCCTGAGCACCACTGGGTGTGGCCCCAAAACAAAAAACAAACAAACAAAAAAAAAAGACTTCCCCATTTTAGTGTGCCTTTGCAGAAAAAGAAAAAGCGACGCCAGAGTATATTATTGGTGCATTTAGGGGTAAAAATAACAAGCCATACAATCTCTATGATATGTTTTTTTTTTTTGTTTTTGGGCCACACCCGGTGACACTCAGGGGTTACTCCTGGCTATGTGCTCAGAAGTCGCTCCTGGCTTGGGGGACCATATGGGACACCCGGGGATCGAACCGCAGTCCGTCCTAGGCTAGTGCAGGCAAGGCAGGCACCTTACTTCTAGTGCCACCACCTATGATCTGGTTTTGACCTGAGTTCTTATCTCAAGCAAGAATTTCTACTAGAGGGCCCGGAGAGATAGCACAGTGGCATTTGCCTTGCAAGCAGCCGATCCAGGACCAAAGGTGGTTAGTTCGAATCCCGGTGTCCCATAGGGTCCCCCGTGCCTGCCAGGAGCTATTTCTGAGCAGACAGCCAAGAGTAATCCCTGAGCACCGCCGGGTGTGACCCAAAAACCAAAAACCAAAAAAAAAAAAAAAAAAAAGAATTTCTTCTAGAATTTCCTGCTAAGCAGAACCAAACAGGCTCCCATAGAAGAAAAAGAAAAAAAGGGGGGATAGGAGGCTACTTCTATATGTGGAAATAAACACTAATAGTTACAACTATTTAGGAAGTAAGCATAAAGAGAAAATATAGATATTTCTATTGAGTCTTTTGAGAAAGTCTGGGGGAGGGATAAGGTCCAGGGCACATTTTTATCTCACACTGTGGTCTGTGGGACCTGAAAATGGTTTGCAGCAGTCAGGGTTCTCAAGTAGTGTCCACATTCTGGGGAGTCCCTCTGGAGCTGAATCCAAAAGCAGGCAATAGTTCACATTGAGGGGAGGTGGGAGAAAGAGGGTTGCATAGAATAAGTCAGCAGGAGCTTCTTGTTGGAGTGATAGTTGGGGGGCTGAGAAGATGTCCTTTCACTTGGGGAGCTGGGTGACACTTACTGGGGCAGGGGGAAGGTCCTGATTCCTGAGGAGTTAAGGATTGAGGGTAAAAAGGAGTAAATAGGTAGAGATAATGGATCAGGGTTGAGGGGGTGAGAGGACAGAAGGAGTTTTGTAGGGTGGTGATTGGGCCAACACCCCTTATTTATTATCTCTCTTTTTCTCCACTCTGTTTCCTTCTCTTTCTTATACTCTGGAACCAAGGTTGATCTAGGCTTTCCCTCCCCCCCCCTTTAACCATTGCATCCCCTCCTCCAGTGGTTTTAAAACCTACAAATAAATGCTATGCTTTATTTATCCTTCATCTTCTGGCTTACTTCTTCTTTTTTTTTTTTTTTTTTTTTTTTTGGTTTTGGGTCACACCCGGCAGCGTTCAGAGGTTACTCCTGGCTCTAGGCTCAGAAATCGCTCCTGGCAGGCTCGGGGGACCATATGGGATGCCGGGATTCGAACCAATGACCTTCTGTATGAAAGGCAAACGCCATACCTCTATGTTATCTCTCCGGCCCCTGGCTTACTTCTTTTAAGATGATATTTTCTGGGCTGGGAAGGTGGCGCTAGAGGTAAGGTGTCTGCCTTGCAAGCGCTAGTGTAGGACGGACCGCGGTTCGATCCCCTGGTGTCCCATATGGTCCCCCAAGCCAGGGGCAATTTCTGAGCTCATAGCCAGGAGTAACCCCTGAGCGTCAAACAGGTGTGGCCCAAAAACCAAAAAAAAAAAAAGATGATATTTTCCAGTTCATTCCGCGATGCACCATGATTTTACCATTCCTTTTAGCTGTGTAGTATTCTACTATATATGTATAAATACATACATACATTACAACTTAATGATATACATATCTGTCATTAAACCTCTGGGTTTTTCCAAATCTTAGGCATTGTACTGAGTTCTGTAGTGCAGAGTGACATGCATATGTCCTTTTAAATGAATGTGTTTTTTTTTGTTTTGTTTTGTTTTTGGACCACACCCTGTGGCACACTCGGGTTCGAACCAACCACCGTAGGTCCTGGATCGGCTGCTTGCAAGGCAAATGCCGCTGTGCTATCTTTCTGGCCCCTAAATGAATGTTTTTATGTCCTGAGGATAGATAAAATAATGGTAAATATTTTAATTTCCTCAGTTTACTAAGAAGCCTCCATATTGTTTTCTATAGGGTTGAACCAGACAACAATCCCACCATCAGGGGATGAGAGTTCCTTTCTACCCCATCCCTGCCAATGTGGATTTTTCCTAGGGTTTTTTTTTTGTTTGTTTGTTCTGTTTTTGGTTTTTGGGTCACACTCGGCGGTGCTCAGGGGTTACTCCTGGTTGTCTGCTCAGAATAGCTCCTGGCAGGCATGGGGGACCATATGGGACACCGGAATTCGAACCAACCACCTTAGGTTCTGGATTGGCTGCTTGCAAGGCAGGCACCCCTGTGCTATCTCTCCGGGCCCTTTCCTAGGGTTTTTTTTTTTTTTTTTTTGGGTCACACCCGGCAGCGCTCAGGGGTTACTTCTGGCTCTACGTTCAGAAATCGCTCCTGGCAGGCTCAGGGGACCATATGGGATGCCGGGATTCGAACCACTGACGTTCTACATGCAAGACAAATGCCTTATCTCCATGCTATCTCTCTGGCCCCTGAAGTACAATTATTTTAATTGTGATTTTTAACCTTTTCTGATGGACTTTAATGAAGGTATTATTTAATGACTTTAATGAAGGTATCTATTTCTTTAATTTTATTTAAATAAAATGTACTTTTATATTTATTAATAATGTACTAATATAATGTATTTTTAAAACAATGTACTGGGGCCAGAGCAGTGGCACAAGTGGTAGGGCGTCTGCCTTGCGCACACTAACCTGGACGGATTGCGGTTTGATTCCCCTGATGTCCCATTTAGTCCACCAAGCCAGGAGCGATTTCTGAGTGCATAGTCAGGAGTAACCCCTGAGTGTTACTGGGTGTGGCCCAACCCCCCAAAAAAACAAAAATAAACCCCCAAAACCCTTAATGTACCTTTTTTTTTTGTTTTTTGTTTTTTTTTAGGCCACACCCATTTAACGCTCAGTGGTTACTCCTGGCTATGTGCTAAGAAATTGCTCCTGGCTTGGGGGGACCATATGGGACGCCGGGGATCGAACCGCGGTCTGTTTAATGCTAGCGCTTGCAAGGCAGACACCTTACCTCTAGCGCCACCTCTCCGGCCCCTTTAATGTACCTTTTTTAATGTACCATTATAGATTCAATTCAGATCTTAACATCCTTGATCCATTTTGAATTGACTTCTGTGTAAGGTGTTAGATATAGATGTAATGTTAATTTTTTGGAAGTGGTTATCCAATTGTATCCAACACTATTTGTTGAAGAGGCCAACTTTAATTTCCTTCATGTACTCAGCTCCTTTGTCAAAACTTAGCCAAATAGTATGGTAGATTCTGTTCTGACACATGGGTCAGAATTGTGACAATGATTGGTTCTAAGAACAGTTATTTTCCTTGCAATGGGAGGATCTCTGTGTGAAGTTCTCTCCTCAGAAGCAGCTGTAACAGACAGAGATTGGCTGAGGTAGCAGGACTTAGAGACTTGGAAGTGGATTGTCATTTGGTTTCAGAATTTTGTCTTACCTCATTTTATCTCTTTGTCTCCAGAGCCCAAGGTGGTGTTTGCCAAGGAACAGTCAGCAGGACAGGTGGTGAAGGCGGAGGTAGGGGCCAGCACCACCCTGAGCTGTGAGGTGGCCCAGCCCCAGACTGAGGTGATGTGGTTCAAGGACGGGAAGAAGCTGAGTGGGAGCTCAAAAGTGCGTGTGGAGGCGCAGGGCTGCACACGGAAGCTGGTGGTGCAGCAGGCCGGGAAGGCGGATTCTGGGGAGTACAGCTGTGAGGCCGGGGGCCAGAAGGTCTCCTTCCGCCTGGATGTCACAGGTCAGTCTGGACTTCTCACTGTGTTTTACATGAGGGGCAGTGGTTTCAGTTTAGTTTAGTGATTTTTTTTTAATTTTAAAACTACTTTATTTTATGTTTTACTCAATTGGATATCTTTTTTATTCCTTTTTTTTTTTGTTTTTGGGTTACACCTGGCATCGCTCAGGGGTTACTCCTGACTCTATGCTCAGAAATCGCTCCTGGCAGGCTCGGGGGACCGTATGGGATGCCAGGATTTGAACCACCATCCTTCTGCATGCAAGGCAAACACTCTACTTCCATGCTATATCTCTGGCCCCATCTTTTTTATTCTTGACCACACCTTTATTGTTCAATTTTTACTGTTGACACTGGGCATAGGCATCACTCCTTGTGCATATGTCCTTTGAATGAATATATTTCTGTTCTAGGGATAGATACTCAAAAGTCTAGTTTCTGTGTCATATAGCAGCTCAATTCTGAGTTTACTGAGAAGCTTCCATACTGTTGTGTGTTGTTCCAGACAATGTTCCCACCAGCAGTGGGTGAGAATTCCTGTTCACCCCACATCTGCCAGTGTAGTTTGTTTTTAATATTTCTGATATGTGCACTTATCACTAGTGTAAGATTATATATTCTTGTCACCTTAATTTGGATATCTCTAATAATAAGTGATGATGAGCAATTCTTCACATATCTATTGGCCAACTATTGGTCTTGCTCAGAGAAGTGTCTGCTTGATCCTATCTCATTTTTTTTTTTTTTGGTTTTTGGGTCACATCCGGCAGCGCTCAGGGTTACTCCTGGCTCTATGCTCAGAAATCACTCCTGGCAGGCTCTGGGAAACTTATGGGATGCTGGGATTCGAACCACCATCCTTCTTCATGCAAGGCAAATGCCCTTACCTCCATGCTATCTCTCCAGCCCCTCTATCCCATATTTTGATAGGGAATTTAGATATTCTTAGATTGATCTTTGTGAGTATATATTCTGGATATCAACCCTTCATATGATGTGCTGAGTGCCAATATTTTCTCCCTCTCAGGTAGCTTTCTCTTAGTTTTAGTCATTGTTATTTTGCCAAATAGAAACTTTTCAGTTTGAAGTAGTCTCATTTTTTTAAATTGTTATTCTTTCCCAATAGGCTTTGAAGTCTAGGTGTTGGAATGTTTAAACTTTATTTTCCTCAATATACTTTATAGATTTGGGTCTGATCTCTAGACCTTGATCCATTTTGAGTTGACTTCTCTGTAAGGCATGAGATATGGAGCAGCTTTATAATTACTTGGAGGTGGCTATCCAATTGTCTTTGCCTTTTGGATTTTGAATTTTGTATTTACCCCATTGTCCCTCTCTGTCCCCAGAGCCCAAGGTGGTCTTTGCCAAGGAACAGCCAGCAGGCCAGATGGTGAAGGCAGAGGCAGGGGCCAGTGCCACCCTTAGCTGCGAGGTGGCCCAGGCACAGACCGAGGTGACATGGTTCAAAGATGGGAAGAAGCTGAGCGGGGGCTCCAAAGTGCGTGTGGAGGCCCAGGGCTGCACGCGGCGGCTGGTGTTGCAGCAGGCCGGGAAGGCGGATTCTGGGGAGTACAGCTGTGAGGCCGGGGGCCAGAAGGTCTCCTTCCGCCTGGATGTTACAGGTCAGTTTGAATTCTCACTGCATTTTTTTGGAGCGGCAGTGGGTTTTCCTGTATTTTATTGACTATTTGATTTAAAATAGCATTTTACTTTTTATTCAATTTAATGTCTTTTGTTGTTGTTCTTGGGTCACACCTCGGAGTGCTCAGGGTTTACTCCTGGCTCTATGCTCAGAAATCGCTTCTGGCAGGCTCAGGGGACCATATGGGATGTTGGGGATTTGAACCATCATCCTTCTGCATTCAAAGCAAATGCCCTACCTCCATGCTATCACTCCTAATAGTGCTTAGGACTTACTATTTACCTGGGCTCAAGGATTATTATTATTATTTTTTTTTGGGTCACACCCGCCAGCGCTCGGGTTACTCCTGCTCTACGCTCAGAAATCGCCCCTGGCTGGCACGGGGGACCATAGGGGATGCCGGGATTTGAACCACCGTCCTTCTTCATGGAAGGCAAATGCCTTACCTCCATGCTATCTCGTCGGCCCCACAAGGATTATTTTTGATTAAGTGCAGGGGATCATGTGTGTGTTAGGGACATGTCATCATGTTGGTTGCCATGGATTGCACCAATTTGGCTAGTTGTAAGGCATGCCCACCAGGACTGGTCACTGAGCCAGAAGGAAACTGTATAGCATATGGTATTATTCCAAAACAAAACCAGCAAAACTATATTTAATTTTAATTTTTTTTGGGGGGGTTACACCCGGCAGCACTCAGGGGTTACTCTTGGCCCTACGCTCAGAAATTGCTTCTGGCAGGCTTAGGGGACCATATGGATGCTGGGATTCAAACCACCGTCCTTCTACATGCAAGGCAAACGCCTTACCTCCATGCTATCTCTCCGGCCCTAATTTTAACTTTTTTTTTTTAAACAATTTGTATTTCTTCTTTGAGGAAGTATCTGTTCATTTCTTCTCCCCATTTTCTTCTTTACTTTTTTTATATATAAATCTTTTTTTTAAGCGCCATGATTACAAGTGTGTTTGTAGTTGGGTTTCAGTCATAAACAGAACACCCCCCTTCACCAGTGCAACATTTCTACCACCAATGCCCCTCCTCCTAATTTTAATTTTTAATTTAATTTTTTTCATTATGCCTGGATTAACCTGGCTTCGTTAAATGCAAGGCTCAAGACCTAATTATGTGCTATCACTTGCACCCTAATTTTATTTAAATTTCTAAATTGTATTTTACTAATTCAATTATTTATGTTAACGCTTTTTTCTATTGAAATAAAAATTGGGTATTTTCCACTTTTAGTTTTTTATTTTTAGATTTTAGTATATATTCTTTCAATATGAATTCTTTTTTTTTTAATTTGGTTTTTGGTTTTTGGGTCACACCCAGCAGCACTCAGGGGTTACTCCTGGCTCCAGGCTCAGAAATCGCTCCTGGCAGGCTCGGGAGACCATATGGGATGCCGGGATTCAAACCAATTTCCTTCAGAAAGGCAAACGCTCTACCTCCACGCTATCTCTCCGGCCCCTCAATATGAATTCTTAAATATTCTATTTTAGTTTATAAATTTAGCTGTATTTTGTTTGTTTGTTTTTGGGTCACACCTGGCATTGCTCAGGGGTTACTCCTGACTCTACACTCAGAAATTGCTCCTGGCAGGTTCAGGGGACCATATGGGATGCCAGGATTAGAACCACCTACTTTCTGCATGCAAGGCAAATGCCTTACCTCCATGCTATCTCTCCAGCTCCTTAGCTGTATTTTTTAATAAATAGTAATATTGCTTTCAGCACTAGAGAGAGATTACATCAGGCACTTTTGTTGCTTGCAACAGACATGGGTTCGATTCCTGGTCTCCAAACTCAGCACTACAACAATCCCTCCATAGTGGAGTGATCCCTAATGTAGATCCAGCAGTAAGTTCAGAAGTGTCCTCTCAAAAAATAAGCACCTTGAAAACCAAAGGTCAAAACAATGATTGCTCAAAAGGTGTACTATCTAAAGAAACAGTTGCGGGGCCAGTGAGGTGGCGCTAGAGGTAAGGTGTCTGTCTGCCTTGCAGGCGCTAGCCAAGGAAGGACCTCGGTTCGATCCCCTGGCATCCCATATGGTCCCCCCAAGCTAGGGGCGATTTCTGAGCGCTTAGCCAGGAGTAACCCCTGAGCATCAAACGGGTGTGGCCCAAAAAACAAAAAACAAACAAACAAACAAACAAAAAAGAAACAGTTGCTTGTGAGCCCTCAGAGCTCATGAAGATCCATCATGAAGACACATAGATGAGGCTACAAAATACAAATCTTTTTGTTTGGATGATGGTAAGATCACAGAGAACCAGGAGGCATCTACATTTGAGCACACACCGACCGGAGGATTACTGACATGAAATATTGAATTTATAAAAAAATATTTTTCTTGAATTAATTTTTTTAGATTAAAGCACCATGATTTACGCAGGTTGTGGCAGGGTCAGTTCTGAGAACAGCCATGTTCCTTGCAATGGGAAGATCTGCTTGCTCTCCTCAGAGCAGCTGTAACAGGAATGCTCCAGCCAAGGCAGTATGATTTTGAGACTGGGAAGTAGATTGTCATTTGGTTTCAGAATTTGTTTTTACCTCATTGTCCCTCTCTGTCCCTAGAGCCCAAGGTGGTCTTTGCCAAGGAGCAGCCAGCAGGCCAAGTGGTGCAGGCGGAGGCGGGGGCCAGCGCCACCCTGAACTGCGAGGTGGCCCAGGCACAGACCGAGGTGACGTGGTTCAAGGATGGAAAGAAGCTGAGCGGGAGCTCAAAAGTGCGTGTGGAGGCCCAGGGCTGCACGCGGAAGCTGGTGGTGCAGCAGACTGGGAAGGCGGATTCTGGGGAGTACAGCTGTGAGGCCGGGGGCCAGAAGGTCTCCTTCCGCCTAGATGTCACAGGTCAGTCTGGGCTTTTTACTACGTTTTCCAGGATGGGCTGTGGGATCAGGTTTGTTCAGTGATTGTTTACTTTAAAACTACTTACTCACTTTGTTTTGTTGAATTGGGTGTCTTTTGTTTCCCCTCTTGGCCACATAATTTAGTATTCATTGCTTACTGCTGTCACTAGGCTCAGGCAATACTCCTGTTTTTATGCCCTTTAAATGAATGAATATATTACTGTCCTCAGATTGATATACACAAATATAATTTCTGTGTCTTATGTAGCTCGATTCTGAGTTTACAGAGAAGCCCCATATTGTTTTCTTTACGGTTGAATGAGACATTCTCACCAACAGAGATGAGAGTTCCTTTTCACCCCATCCCGGCCAGTATAGATTATTCCCAGTATTTTTAATATGTGCATGTCTCACTGGTATAAGAGAATATATTATTGTCACTTGATTTGTATTTATTTAACAATACGTGATATTGAGCAATTCTTCATATACTCTAGGTCATCTGTTTGTTTTTCTAGATGGGCCTTTCTGTAATAGTTACTGATAATGGTCACTACTTTTTGGTTGGTCTTTTTTTTTTTTTTTTTGGTTTTTTTTGGGCCACACCCATTTGACGCTCAGGGGTTACTCCTGGCTATGAGCTCAGAAATCGCCCCTGGCTTGGGGAGATCATATGGGACGCCGGGGGATCGAACCGCGGTCCGTCCTAGGCTAGCGCTTGTAAGGCAGACACCTTACCTCTAGCGCCACCTTCCCGGCCCCTGGTTGGTCTTTTTATTGGTTGTTTATTTGTATGATTGTGGCCATACCCAGCAGTTCTCAGGGCATTCTGCTAGGTCTTTCTTTACTCAGGAATCAATCCTGATGAGATCAGAGACCATGTGGCATGCTGTGATCTAATCCAGGTTGGCCAAATGGCCCTAGCATTGTACTTTGACTTAGCCTTCATGAGCATTTCTTCACATGCTTGTTGGTATGTGTTGTTTTTCCACAGAGAAGTGCTTGTTCATTTCCTGCCTCCATTTTTTTGATGGGCACTTTAGAAATTTTTAGTTGATCTTTGAGATTATATCTCCTGGATATCAATCCTTTATCTGATATGTTGAGTGCAAATATTTTCTTGCTCTCAGGTGTCTTAGTTTTAAACAATGTTTCTTTTATCATACTGACTTCTTTAGTTTGCTAATTTCATTTGTTAAGTTGTCATTCTTTTGCCTTTTCCAGTGGTCTTTGATGACTTAATTTTTGAACTTTTTTTCAAATTTTATTTAATGTACATTTATAGATTCAATTCAGATCTCCACGTGTTTGATCCATTTTGAAATGATGTCTCTATAATGTGTTAGATATAGATGTAACATTAATTTCTTGGATGTTGTTATTTAATTACACCAACACCATTTGTTGAAGAAACTGTTTTAATTTCCTTCATACTCTCAGCTCCTTTGTCAAAAATTAGCTGAATAGTATGGTGGATTCTTTTTTTTTTTTTTTTTGGTTTTTGGGCCACACCCGGTAACGCTCAGGGGTTACTCCTGGCTATGTGCTCAGAAGTTGCTCCTGGCTTGGGGGACCATATGGGACACCGACACCGGGGGATCGAACCGCGGTCCGTCCAAGGCTAGCGCAGGCAAGGCAGGCACCTTACCTTTAGCGCCACCGCCCGGGTCCCAGTATGGTGGATTCTATTCTGATATAGACTAGTCATATTGTCATAGTGGTGATGATTTGGTTTCTATAATAGTCCTTTTCCATGCAATGGAATGATATGAGTGTGAGGTTCTCCCTTCAAAAGTAGTTGTAACATTGCATGCTTGGCCAAGGCAGTGTGACTTTGAACCTGGGAAGTTGATCATTAAGTTTAAGAAGTTTGTCCCTCTCTGTCTCTAGAGCCCAAGGTGGTCTTTGCCAAAGAACAGCCAGCAGGCCAGGTGGTGCAGGCGGAGGCGGGGGCCAGCGCCACCCTGAACTGCGAGGTGGCCCAGGCACAGACTGAGGTGACTTGGTTCAAGGATGGAAAGAAGCTGAGCGGGAGCTCGAAAGTGCGTGTGGAGGCCCAGGGCTGCACGCGGAAGCTGGTGGTGCAGCAGGCCGGGAAGGCGGATTCTGGGGAGTACAGCTGTGAGGCCGGGGGCCAGAAGGTCTCCTTCTGCCTGGATGTCACAGGTCAGTCTGGATTCTCACTGTATTTTTGGGAGTGTCAGTGGGCTTCACTGTATTTCACTGACTAATTTATAATTGAGATAAGGTGACAGTTTTAATTCATTGGAAATGTGTATCCAATTTCCCAACACCATTTATTGAAGAGCTGACTTTAGTTCCCTTCATACTCTCAGCTCCTTTGTCAAAAATTAGCTGAACAATGAGGTGGATTCTATTCTGACACATAGGTCAGAGTCTTGACAGGGCTGGTTCTGAGAACAGTCATGTTGGCTGCAATGGGAGGATCTCTGTGTGTGGTTCTCTCCTCTGTAGCAGTTTTAACATTGCATGTTCTGCCCAAGGAGCATGACTTTGAGACTGGCTTATTGATCATCGTTAGGATTTTGATTTTGTTTTACCCATTGTCCCTCTCTGTCCCTAGAGCCCAAGGTGGTCTTTGCCAAGGAACAGCCAGCAGACCAGGTGGTGCAGGCGGAGGCGGGGGCCAGCGCCACCCTGAACTGCGAGGTGGCCCAGGCACAGACTGAGGTGACATGGTACAAGGACGGGAAGAAGCTGAGCGGGAGCTCGAAAGTGCGTGTGGAGGCCCAGGGCAGCACACGGCGGCTGGTGGTGCAGCAGGCCGGGAAGGCGGATTCTGGGGAGTACAGCTGTGAGGCCGGGGGCCAGAGGGTCTCCTTCCGCCTGGATGTCACAGGTCAGTCTAGACTTCTCACTGTGTTTTTGATAGCTGCAGTAGCAGAGTCCATAGTATTTCATTAAGTTACTTGATTTAAAATGGTTTAATATTTATACAGTTTGATGTCTTTTTTTTTTAATCACACGTGCATAGGAATTACTCTAAGATCAGGGGTTATTTTTGATTTATTTTAGTGTGTGTGTGTGTGTGTGTGTGTGTGTGTGTGTGTTACAGGGAACCATGTGGCTTGCCAGGGAACTGTGAGTGTGTGTGTGTGGGGGTACAGGGAACCATGTGGCTTAAACTGAGTGTGTGTGTGTGTGTGTTTGTGTGTGTGTGTGTGTGTGTGTGTGTTACAGGGAACCATGTGGCTTGCCAAGGAGCTGTGTGTGTGTGTGTGGGGGTACAGGGAACCATGTGGCTTAAACTGAGTGTGTGTGTATGTTACAGGGAACCATGTGGCTTGAACCACATGTGTGTGTGTGTGTGTGTGTTTGTGTGTGTGTTACAGGGAACCATGTGGCTTGCCAGGGATCAAAACAATTTGGCCACTTGCAAGGCAAGCCCACCAGAACTAGTCACTGAGTGCTGATCCATAAGGAAGTCCTGTGCAGTGCATTGTGTTACTACAAAACAAAGAACAGCAAAACCATATTTAAATTTTATTTTATATTTTTGGGTTTTCCTTTTTGTTTTTGGCTTATAGCTGTATCAAATATGGGTCACTATATGCAAGTTAAAAGCCCTAATTGCTGTGTTCCTTAATTTTAGTTAAATATCTAAATTTTATTTTACTTAACCTACTTTTATATTTAAGATTTTCCATTAATTACCTTAAATTTATTTAAAATTTAGTTATTTTGTACTTTATATTTTAGTTTTTAGTATTTTAATTCAATCTGAAAATTGAAATTTTTTATTTTCATTCTTATATTTAGCTGTATTTTTTAATAAGTAGTATATTGTTTTCACGGTTGGAGAGAGAACAGCAGGTACTTTCATTGCTTGCAGCTGATCTGGTTCAATTCCTGGTCCCTGATTCCCAGCACTACTGCAATCCCTCCTTGAGTGATCCCTGAATGTAGATCCAGGAGTAAGCCCTGTGCATTACCAGATGTGACCATTGAAAAAAAAAAAACAAAACAAACCTGAGAACCAAAGGTCAAAACAGTGATTGCTCAGAAGGTTTGGCCATTTAAGGAAACAGTTGTCTGTGAGCCCTCAGGGCTCATGAAGTTTAATAAGTAATGATATCATGTGGAATATTGTTCCTGAAATAAGATACATATATGAAGTTACAAAATACAAATTTTTTTGGTTTGTATGATGATAAGATCACAGAGAACCAGTACGCATCTAGATATGAGCACACTGACCTGAGGATTACTGACATGAAATGTTTATTTATTTTATATATTTTTTTTGGTTTTAGTCACACCCTGAGTATGTGCTCAGAAGTCACTCCTGGCAGGCACGGGTGGGGGGAGTGATAAGGGGGGGACCAAATGGGATGCTAGGATTCGAACCACTGTCGAATCTGTTGCATACATGGCAAATACCCTATCACTATGCTATCTCTCTGGCCCCAAAATTCTATTTTTTTTAGTGCATTTTTCCTGGAGTTTTTTTAAATATAATTTTTATTTTGATCATAGTGGCTTACATATTGTTGACAATAATATTTTAGGTACATATCAACATAATATCAGGGGGATTCCCATCACCGAATTATCCTCCCTACACCTCCGTTCCTATCCTCCCTCTCATATTTTCCTCCCTCACCCCTGGGGCTGCTAGAATACGTGGTCCCCTCTGAGTCTAGCTTACTACTTAGTGGTCCTACACCTGTTTTGGTCTTGGTACCTCCCTTGTTTCCTCCTCTAACTGGGAGGCTGACTAGATAGTTCCAGTTATGTGGTTTTGTTTGAAGAAGAGAAAAGTGATAAACTGGGGTAAAAATCAAATACGTCAAAAATGGGCGGAGTCCTTCTAGAGGCTCTGAGCATCATCAGTTTGAGAGACGAAGGGGAAAAAGAAGGTGAAACACCTCAACAGTACAAAAAGAAGTGTCAAATAAAATATCCAGTGAACACTCCAAAAATAAAGATAAGCACCACATAAAAGCCATGGTCTTGAGATAAAAAACATGGCAGAGCACATAAAGAAAGAAAAGAAGAAAACAAATAAAGAAATATAAATGGAGACAACAACTTGAGTAACCATACCAAAATGAAGAAATCAACAAAACCTAGATAGATTTAAAAAAACTGTTTTGTGCTTTTTTTTTCTTTTTCCTCCTGCACAGGCACAGTAAATATTGGGGTCATTCGAAAAGGAATTCCCTTGGCCTAAGGCATACAGGGTTTCTCCACCCTTGAAGTATATTGTCATGGGATTAACTATAGACTCGTTCAGGTTCATTTACTCTCCCCTTGATGCTTTCGTGGTGTTTGGAAGACTTCTGCTTCGTTCTGGGTGATAAGATCAGATATCTGTATCTAGAGATCTCGGTATCTGCACAGGTCAAGGGGTGGAACTTATGATGAAGCCTTTCTTTATGGTTCTAGAAGTTCTGTTCCCTCAGTGTCATTTTAATCCGTCTTCTGTGTTTGGTGGTCTTGGTCTTTGTGCTGATCTTAGGATGGAGCCTATGATAGCGTCTTTCGTTGTGTTTCCAGAAGACCCATTCCATTGCAATTGTCTCAGATGGACCTTTGAAACTGGAGATCATGGTTGTTTTTAAAAAAACATTTTTGAATTAATTTTTAAAAATTAAAGCACCATGATTTATACAGTGACTCATAGTTGAGTTTTAGACAGAAAAGTTTCCATTGATCCCATTATATCAACTTCTCTCCACCAGTGTTAGCAGGCTCCATACATTCCCTCCCGGCCTATCCTCATAACAGGCACTTTGTAAATTCAATTGTTAAAGTTTGAGTCTCATGATTTCAGTGTTGCTTATTTTGTGGTTTGGATATTTAGTTTGTCCTTTCTGAACACCACTGATGTACGTGTGTCCTCTTTACGCCAGTCCCCCTTATTTTTCATCTTTCTTTTTCTCCAATCTATGGTTTCTTCTCTTTCCCATTTCTTTCTTTCTTTCTTTCTTTCTTTCTTTCTTTCTTTCTTTCTTTCTTTCTTTCTTTCTTTCTTTCTTTCTTTCTTTCTTTCTTTCTTTCTTTCTTTCTTTCTTTCTTTCTTTCTTTCTTTCTTTCTTTCTTTCTTTCTTTCTTTCTTTCTTTCTTTCTTTCTTTCTTTCTTTCTTTCTTTCTTTCTTTCTTTCTTTCTTTTTTTTTGGTTTTTGGGCCACACCTGTTTGACGCTCAGGGGTTACTCGTGGCTATGCACTCAGAAATCGCTCCTGGCTTGGGGAACCATATGGGACGCCGGGGGATTGAACCACAGTCTGTCCTATGCTAGCGCTTGCAAGGCAGACACCTTACCTCTAGCGCCATCTCTCTGGCCCCTCTTTTCTATTTCTATTTCCTATTTCTCTGGAATCAAGGTTGATCTAGGCCTCCCTGCTTTTAACCATTGCATCCCTTCCTCCAGTGATTCTAAATACCACAAACAATTGCTGTCCTTTATTTATACTTCATCTTCTGGCTTTCTTTTAAAATGATATTTTCCAGTTCATGCTGTTCCATGATTTTATCATTCCTTTTAGTTGTGTAGTATTCTACTATAATACATATATATATATATATATACACATCCTCTAATACACTTAAACCTCTGGGTCATTAAACCTCTGGGTTACTTCCAAATCTTTTTTTTTTTTTTTTTTTGGTCACACCCAGCAGCGCTCAGGGGTTCCTCCTGGCTCTACTCTCAGAAATCGCTCTTGGCAGGCTAGGGGACCATATGGGATGCCGGGATTCGAACCACTGTCCTTCTGCATGCAAGGCAAATACTTTACCTCCATGCTATCTCTCCAGCCCTACTTACAAATCTTAAGTACTGTATTGAGCTTTAGTGCAGAGTGTGATGCATATTTCCTTTTAAATGAATATTTTCTGTCCTGAGCATAGATACAAAAATGGTAAATTTTATAATTTTCTCAGTTTACTGAGAAGCGCCATACTATTTTCCATAGGATAGAACTAGAAAATATTCCCACCAGCAGGGCATGAGAGTTTCTTTTCATCCCATTTCTGCCATTGTATATTGTTCTTAGTATTTTTGATAGATGCATTTCTTTTTGCATAAGATGGTTTGTTTAATTTCATCTTTATTTGAATTACTCAAATAAAAAAATATAATGAGCATTTTTTCATATAACTCTAGGCCATTTGTTGCTCTTCCTCATATGTGTCTTACTGTAATAATAAGTGATGATGAGTATTTCTTCTATATATTTTTTTTGTTTGTTTTGGAGTACATCTGTGGTACTCAGGGTTTTTCTGCATATTTGCTCAGGAATCAGTCCTGGTGAGCTTGTGCATTATTTGGAATCCGGGTACTAATCTGAGTTAGCCTCATGTAAGGCAAACACCCTAACCACTGTCTGTTGCTAATGAGCATTTTTCATGTGTTTCTATTTTTATTCTTTTTTTTTATTTTTTGGTTTTTGGGTCACACCCAGTGGTGCTCAGGGGTTGCTCCTGGCTTTGCACTCAGAAATTGCTCCTGGCAGGCACGGGGGACCATATGGGATGCTGAGATTCGAACCACTGTCTGTCCTGGGTGGGCTACGTGCAAGGCAAATGCCCTATTTCTCTGGCCCCCTTTTTCATGTATTTCTTAGCCAGCTATTGATCTTCCTCAGTGATGTGGCTATTTGTTTTCTTTCCCATATTTTGATGTGATTTTAGATTTTATTTATGGTTGATCTTTGTGAGTATATATTCTGGCTATCAACTACTAACTGATATATTGAGTGCAAATATTTTCCTACAATCAGGTACTGGTCTTTAATCTTAGCTCATATTACTTTCGCTTTACAGAAAGTTTGTTTGATGAGGTCTCATTAGTTTAGTTGTGATTCTTAGCCTTTTCCAATGGTCTTTGAAGTATAGTTTTTTTGTTTTGTTTTTGGGCCACACCTGGTGACATTCAGGGGTTACACCTGCTATGCGCTCAGAAATTGCTCCTGGCTTGGGGGACCATAAGAGATGCCAGAGGATCAAGTCGCAGTCCATCCTAGGCTAGTGTGGGCAAGGCAGATGCCTTACCACTTGTGTCACTGCTCCAGCCCTGAAGCATTGGTTTTGAATTTTTTCCTTTATATCTTTAATCTAATTTTGAATAGAATGTATTTTTATATTTATTCATAATGTCTATATACAATATATGCTTTAAAAATTTAATGTACTGCTTACTGGACAGGGCTTTCTGCATTGCCCTTTAATTGTGAGTTGAAATTAGAGGACGCCCCGCACCATCCTGACTTCAATGTAGGATATACAGATGCCAGGATCTTCAATACAGAAACAATGTACCAACAACAGAGACTGTGTAAAAAATAAAACTGTATTGGAAGTACAGAAAATGACCTGGATTGGACAAACTAGTTTGCCTGGAACCTAGAGTTGGTCTTATGCCAGGAAACTTCAGGGTAGGGTCTCCTTGTATTTAGGCCAAGGTTTTTCCTTTCCATGTCCCCCACTCTAACACCATTTTTACTGTGCTCCTTTGACTCTAAACCTTAAAAAAAAACCCAAAAATTTAATGTACTTTTCTTTAATGCACCTATTTAGATTAAATTCAGATCTCAATGTCATTGATTTATCAACAATGTCTTTGATTTACAGAAATAAAGGATGTAAACTTTGTGTACAGTCTGAGGTATAGATGCAGCTTTAATATCTTGGATGAGGCTATCCAATTGTCCCAATACCATTTGTTGAAGAGGATGACTTTAATTCCCTCATGCTCTCAGCTCCTTTGTTAAAACTAGCTGAACAGTATGGTGGATTTTATTCTGAGACATTGGTCAGAGTCATGACGGGGTCAGTTCTGAGAATTAGTCATGTTCCTTGCAATGGGAAGATTTGCTTGCTCTCCTCAGAGCAGCTGTAACAGGAATGCTCCAGCCAAGGCAGTATGATTGAGAATGTGAAGTGGATTGTCATTTGGTTTCAGAATTTGTTTTACCCATTGTCCCTCTCTGTCCCTAGAGCCCAAGGTGGTCTTTGCCAAGGAGCAGCCAGCAGACCAGGTGGTGAAGGCAGAGGCGGGGGCCAGTGCCACCCTGAACTGCGAGGTGGCTCAGGCACAGACTGAGGTGACATGGTATAAGGACGGGAAGAAGCTGAGCGGGAGCTCGAAAGTGCGTGTGGAGGCCCAGGGCTGCACGCGGAAGCTGGTGGTGCAGCAGGCCGGGAAGGCGGATTCTGGGGAGTACAGCTGTGAGGCCGGGGGCCAGAGGGTCTCCTTCCGCCTGGATGTCACAGGTCAGTCTAGACTTCTCACTGTGTTTTTGGTAGCAGCAGTAGTAGAGTACATGGTATTTCATTTACTTACTTGATTTAAGATTGTTTAATTTTTATACAATTTGATGTCTTTTTTTATTACACATGCTAGGAATTACTACTCACTCTGTGATCAGGGATTATTTTTGATTAGGTTTAGGGGTCGTGTGTGTGTGTGTGTGTGTGTGTGTGTGTGCGTGCGCATGCGTGCGAGATACAGTGGACCATGTGTGTTGCCAGGGGTTGAAATAATCTGCTTGCAAGGCCAGCCCTCCAGAACTAATCACTTGGGTGGAGAGATAGCACAGCGGTAGGGCGTTGGCCTTGCATGCAGAAGGACGGTGATTCGAATCCTGGCATCCCATATGGTCCCCTGAGCCTGCTGGGGCCTATTCTAAGTGTAGAGCCAGGAATAGCCCCTGAGCACTACCGGTGTGACCCCCCCCCCCCGAACACCAAAACAACAAAAACAACAAAAAACCAGAACTAATCATTGAGCACTGATCAAAAAGGAAGCCCTGTGCAATGCATGGTGTTACTCTAAAACAATGACTAGCAAACCATTAAATTAAATTAAAATTTTAATTTATAGTTTTTCTTTTTATTTATTGGTTTACAACTGGATCAAATCTGGGTTCACTATACGTAATGCAGAATACCTAATTGCTGTGTTATCACTTGTACTAATTTTATTTAAATATCTACATTTTATTTTACTAATTAAATCATTTTCATGATTTAAATTTTTTTTTTTTTTGGTGTTTAGGTCACACCCGGTGGTGCTCAGGGGCTACTCCTGGTTTTGCACTCAGAAATAACTCTTGGCAGGCTCAGGGGACCATAGGGGATGCTGGGCAGTGAACCTGGGTCCATCTCAGGTTGGCCACATGCCAGGCAAACGTCCTACTGCCATTCTATTATTCTGTCTCCTTTTTTATAATTTTTCTATTAATTACCTTAAATTTATTTAAAATTTGGTTATTTTCTACTTTTTATTTTTTGTATTATTTTAATTCAATCTGAAATCTGAAATATTCTATTTTAGTTTATACATTTAGCTGTATTTTTTAATAAGTCGTATATTGTTTTCATGGCTGGAGGGAGAGAACACAGGTACTTTTGTTGCTTGTAGCTGATCTGGGTTCAATTCCTGGTCCCTAATCCTCAGCACTACCACAATCCCTCCTTGAGAGATCCCTGAATGTAGATCCAGGAGTAAGATCTGAGCGCCACCAGATGTGACCTCTCAAAAAATAAGCACCTTGAGAACCAAAGGTCAAAACAGTGATTGCGCAGAAGGTGTGACTGTAAGGAAACAGTCGTCTGTGAGCCCTCAGAGCTCATGAAGTTCCATCATGAAGATATATGTATGAGGCTACAAAATACAAATCTTTTTGTTTGAATGATAAGATCACAGAGAACCAGTTTGCATCTAAAGTTGAGCACATACCGACCTGAAGATTACTGACATGAAATGTTGATTATTTATTTATTTTTTGTTCTTTTTGGGTCACACCCAGCAGTGCTCAGGGGTTCCTCCTGGCTCTACGCTCAGAAATTGCTCCTGGCAGGCTTGGGGGACCATATGGGATGCTGGGATTTGAACTACTGTCCTTCTGCATGCAAGGCAAACACTTTTACCTCCATGCTATCTCTCCGGCCCCGAAATGTTGATGTTTTTTTCTCTCTTTTTGTTTTTTTTTTAGTTTTTGGGTCACACCCGACGGTGCTCAGGGGTTACTCCTGGCTGTCTGCTCAGAAATAGCTCCTGGCAGGCACGGGGGACCATATGGGACACCGGGATTTGAACCAGCCACTTTGGTCCTGGATCAGCTGCTTGCAAGGCAAATGCCTCTGTGCTATCGCTCCGGGCCCGAAATGTTGATTTTTTAAAAAGTTTTTTTGAGGGGCCGAGCCAGGTGCGATTTCTGAGCGCATAGCCAGGAGTAACCCCTGAGCGTCACTGGGTGTGGCCCCAAAACAAAACAAAACAAAAAACAAAAAACCAAAGTTTCCAGCACTGATCCCATCATGTCAATTTCTCTCCACCAGTGTTATCAGGCTCCTTCCCACACCTCCCTCTCCCAGCTTGTCTTCATCATAGGTACTTTGTAAAATTGGTTTTTAAAGTTTGGGTCTCATAATTTCACTGTTGCTGACCTTGTGGTTTGGGTATTTAGTCTGTCCTTTATGAACACCACTAATGTATCTGTGTCTTTACGCCAGCCCCCTTATTTTCATCTCTCTTTTTCTTCACTCTTGTTTCTTTTTCTTTCCTATACTCTGGAACCAAGGTTGCTCGAGGTCCCCCCGCCCCTTTTAACCATGGCATTCCCTCCTCTAGTGATTCTAAATACCACAAACAAGTGCTATCCTTTATTTATACTTCATCTTCTGGCTTACTACTTTTAAAATATTTTCCAGTTTATTCTATGTTGCAGCATAATTTTATTACTCCTTATATACTTATTACTCCTTATATACTTTATATATGTATGTGTATATACACACAAACATCACTCTTCATAATACACATATCTGTTATTAAATCTTGGGTTGATTCCAAATCTTAGGTATTGTACTGAGTTCTGTTGTGCACAGTGGTATGCATATGACCTTTGTTTTATTTTCGGGTCACATCCAGTGGTGCTGAGGGATTACACCTGGCTGTGCGCTCAGAAATTGCTCTTAGCAGGCATTGGGGACCATATGGGATGCTGGATTCAAACCACCAATTGTCCTAGATTGGCTGTGTGCAAGGCAAATGCCGTACTGCTGTGCTATCTCTCCGGCTGCCCCACATATGTCCTTTTATATGTATATTTTTCTGCAGTGAGGATTGATAAAATATCGTAAATTTATATTTTTTTAGTTTACTGAAAAGTGTCCATACTGTCTTCTGTAAGGTTGAACCAGACAATATTCCCACCAGCAGGGAATGAAAATTACTCTCCCTCCATCCCTGCCATTGTGGATTATTCCTAGTATTTCTGACATATGCATTTGTCATTTGGTATATCTAAACTCATCTTGAGTTCAATTATTCTAGTAAATAGTGACGATGAGTGTTTCTTCACATCTCTATAGGCCATCTGTTTGTCTTCCTCAGATGTGTCTTGCTGTAATAATAAGTGATGATGAGTATTTCTTTCATGTTTTTGTTGTTTTTGTTTGTTATTTTGGGCATGTCCTATGTGCTCAGGGATTACTCCTGGCAGGCTCAGGGACCATATGGAATGCCGGTGATCTAATCTGGGTCAACGACATGCAAAGCAAATGCCTTAACCACTCTACTATTGATTTCGCCCAGATGAGCATTTCTTCACGTGCCTATTAGTCAGCTGTTGATCTTCCTCTGAGAGGTGTCTGTTTATTTCCTCTCTTACTTTTTAATGTCTATTTTAGATATTTTGGTTGTGCTTTGTGAATATATATAAAATATATATCACACTGGATATCAACCCTTATCTGATGTATTGAGTGCAAATATTTTCTCCCACTCAGATAGCTTTCTTTTATTTTAAACCATTTTTTTGCTGTACAGAAACTTTAGTTTGCTGATGTTTATTTAGCCATTTCCAATGGTTTCTCATGAGTATTTTTATGTTCCCCCCTTTATATATGCATATATGTTTTTTTTTGGGGGGGTTTGGTTTTTGGGTCACACCTGCAACGCTCAGGGGTTACTCCTGGTTCTGTGCTCAGAAATTGCTCCCGACAGGCTCAGGAGACCCTATGGGATGTAATTGAACCACCGACCTGAATGCAAGGCAAACGCCTTAACTCCATGCTATCTCTCCGGCCTCACCTCTATATTCTTTACTGTACTTTTATACAAAATGTACTTTTATTTTTTATAATTTACTATTATAATGTACTTCTATTATTTGATTTTCTTTCTTTAATGTACCTTTATGGATTCAATTCAGATCTCAATGTCTATGATTTATCATCAATGTAGTTGATTTACCTAAATCACGATGCAAAATTTGTGTATGATGTGAGATACAGAGGCAGCTTTAATTTCTTAGAGGTGGTTATCCAATGTCTCAACACCATTTGTTGAAGAGGCTGACTTTAATTCCCTTCATGTTCTCAGCCCCTTTGTCAAAAATGAGCTGAACAGGGGCCGGAGAGATAGCATGGAGGTAAGGCGTTTTGCCTTTCATGCAGAAGGTCATTGGTTTGAATCCCAGCGTCCCATATGGTCCCCTGAGCCTGCCAGGAGTGATTTCTGAGCATGGAGCCAGTCAGCCAGGAGTAACCCCTGAGCACTGCTAGATGTGACCCAAACAAAACAAAACAAAACAAAACAAAAAATTAGCTGAACAGTTTGTGGGATTCTATTCTGAGATATTGTCATAATTGTGATAAGCTTGATTTTGAGAACAGTTATAAGATCTATGTGTGATGTTCTTTCCTCAGAACCAGTTGTAACAAACAGGCTCTGGTCAAGGCAGCATGACTTGAGACTCTAAAGTGATTGTCATTTGGTTTTAGAATTTTGTCTAAAATTCTAACCTATTGTCTCTCTCTGTCTCCAGAACCCAAGGTGGTCTTTGCCAAGGAGCAGCCAGCAGGCCAGGTGGTGCAGGCAGAAGCGGGGGCCAGCACCACCCTCAGCTGCGAGGTGGCCCAGGCACAGACCGAGGTGACGTGGTTCAAGGATGGGAAGAAGCTGAGCGGGAGCTCCAAAGTGCGTGTGGAGGCCCAGGGCTGCACGCGGCGGCTGGTGTTGCAGCAGGCCGGGAAGGCGGATTCTGGGGAGTACAGCTGTGAGGCTGGGGGCCAGAAGGTCTCCTTCCGCCTGGATGTCACAGGTCAGTCTGTGCTTCTCACTGTAATTTTTGGAAGGTGCAGTCAGTGCAGTTGATCATATAGTAAGCAATATTTTGATTTTAAAATTTTTCAAAAATTTAAAATTTTATATTTAATTCCACTTTAATCTTCAGTTTTTTATTTTGGGTTTTTAGGTCACGCCTGGCTCTGCACTTAGAAATCACTCTTGGCAGGCCTGGATTTGAACACTATCAATCCTGCTTGCCAGGCAAACGCCCTTCCTCTGTGCTACTCTCCAGTCCCCATCAATTTTGTTATTTTATTTATTTTAATATCTATTCATTTTTTTCATTTTATTACTATTTTTTGGTTTTTGGGCCACACCCAGTGACGCTCAGGGATTACACCTGGCTCTGCACTCAGAAATCACCCCTGGCTTGGGGGACCATATGGGACGCCAGGGGATTTAGGGCTAGTGCACACAGGCAGACGTCTTATGCCCTGTGCCACCACTCCGGCTCCCAATTTTGTTATTTTAAAAATTATTTTAATTTATATATTTTTTAACTTTCAGACAATTTTTCTTTTTTTATGTGGAATACTTTATTAATTTGAGTGTCATCGTTGCATAGGAGCCATGTTAATCTAATTCTGTTCACTATTGATTTACTGCTGAACTTATCACTACATTCAACATAAGTGTATTTATCTTATCTATTTTTTGTTTTTATTTTGTCTAATTTAAATATTAAAAAATATGATAATTATTTTGAAGTTTTGGGTTGGAGAGATAGCACTTCAGTAGGGCGTTTGCCTTACATGTAGCCAACACAGGATGGACCCCCATTCGATTCCGGGCATTCCATATAATCCTACGAGCCTGCCAGAAGTGATTTCTGAGAGCAGATCCAGGAGTAACCCCTGAGCGCCACTAGATGTGATCCAAAAAGAAAAATTTACTTCAAGTTTTATATTTAGGTTTTGCATGCTGCAAAATCTTTTTTGGTTTGGGGCCGCACCTGGTGTTGTCTGGGGTTACTCCTTGTTCTACACTCAGAAATTACTCATGGTAGGCTCAGGGTACCTTATGGGATGCTGGGGGTTGAACCTGGGTCAGCGCATGCAAGGCAACTGCCATACCCACTGTGTACTATTGCTCTAGTCTTGATGAGCATTTATTCACATGCCTGCCTCTGTTTATCTTCCTCAGAGAAGATCTGAGTCTGTTTATTTCCTCTTCCCATTTTTTTGTTGGTAATTTTAGAAAATTTTAGGTTGATTTTTGTGAGTATACATGCTGGATTTCAACCCTTGATATGATGTGTTGAGTGCAAATATTTTCTGCCACTCAGGAAGCTGTCTTAGTTTTAGCCCAATTTTTATTTTTGCCTTACAGAAACGTTTTAGTTTGATGATGTCTCGTGTTTAGTTGTGATTCTTTAGCCTTTTCCAATGGTCTTTGAAGACTAAGTTTTGGAATGTTTTCCTCTATTTGCTTTAATGTTCTTTTATAGCTTCTGATCTGATCTCAGCATCCTTGATTCATTTTAATTTGAATTTTGTTTAAGGTGTGAGATATAGATGCAGCTTTAATATCTTGGATGTGGTTATAAATGTCCCAATGCCATTTGTTGAAGAGGCCGACTTTAATTCCCTGTATGTTCTCAGTTCCTTTGTCAAAAATTAGCTGAACAATTTGGGGTATTCTATTTAGACACATTATCAGAGTCGTGACAAGGTTGGTTCTGAGACTAGTCATGTTCCCTGCAATAGGAGGATCTGTATAGAGGTTTTCATCTTAGAACAGGCAGGCTCTGGCCAAAGCAGCATGACTTTGAGATTGGAAAGTGGATTGTCCTTTGGCTTTAGAACTTGGTCTTTATCAATTTGTCCCTCTCTGTCCCCAGAGCCCAAGGTGGTCTTTGCCAAGGAACAGCCAGCAGGCCAGGTGGTGAAGGCAGAGGCGGGGGCCAGCACCATCCTGAACTGTGAGGTGGCCCAGGCACAGACTGAGGTGACTTGGTTCAAGGACGGGAAGAAGCTGAGTGGAAGCTCGAAAGTGCGTGTGGAGGCCCAGGGCTGCACGCGGCGGCTGGTGGTGCAGCAGGCTGGGAAGGCGGATTCTGGGGAGTACAGCTGTGAGGCCGGGGGCCAGAAGGTCTCCTTCCGCCTGGATGTCACAGGTCAGTCTGGATTCTCACTGTAATTTTTGGGAGGTGCAGTGTGATTGATTATATAGTTCAGCAATATTTTGATTTCAAGACTTTTCATTTTATATTTAATTCTACTTTAAACTTTAATTTTATTTTAAAATGCTATTTTAATTTATGTTTTATTAATTTACAATTTTTATGTGGAAATACTTCATCAATTTGAATGCCATCTTTGCATAAGGGCCATGCTAATCTGTTTCTTTCCATTATTGATGTACTGCTGAACTTATCGTTACATTCAGCATAAGTTGAATTCAACATAACATATATCAACATATATATAACATAACATATTAAACATAACATTTATCTTATTTATCTATTTTTATTTGTCTAATTTAAAATATTAAAATTATTATAATTTTCTTGAAATTTTATATTTAGTTTCTATATGTTGCTATGGTTTTTTTAAAAATCTTTTTTTCTTTTTTGGTTGGGCTGTACCTGGTGTTGTCAGGGGTTACTCCTGGGTCTACATTCAGAAATTACTCATGGTAGGCTCAGGGGACCATATGGGATGCTGGGGATTGAATTTGGTCAGTGCATGCAAGGCAAATGCTTTACCTGATCTCTGCCCATCTGCAATGGTGTTTCTTTTTTTTTTTTTTTGATTTTTTGGGCCACACCCGTTTGATGCTCAGGGGTTACTCCTGGCTAAGCGCTCAGAAATTGCCCCTGGCTTGGGGGGACCATATGGGACGCCGGGGATCGAACCGCGGTCCTTCCTTGGCTAGCGCTTGCAAGGCAGACACCTTACCTTTAGCGCCACCTCACCGGCCCCAAGGTGTTTCTTATATATTACTTTATTTTTACTTTTTATTTTAAAACTTTTAATGTAATTTTATTTGCAAATACATTAAATTCTTTTTTTTTTTTTTTGGGCCACACTCAGCAGTGCTCAGGAGTTACTCCTGGCTTTGTGCTCAGAAATTGCTCCTGACATGCTCGGGGGGACCATATGAGATGCTGGGAATTGGGTCATCCACATGCAAGGCAAACACCCTACCGCTTTGCTATCACTCCAGCCCTTAAATTCTATTCATAAATCTTTTTTATGGCTCAGGGGACCATATGAGATGCCGGGAATTGGGTCGTCCACATGCAAGGCAAATACCCTACTGCTGTGCTATCACTCCTGCCCTTAAATTCTATTCTTAAATCTTTTTTATGGCTTTTTTTTGGGTCATACCCAGGGACACTTAGTTGTTACTCCTGCTTTTGTGCTCAGAAATTACTATTGGAAGATTCTGGGAACTATATGGGATGCCAGCAACTGACTCTGTGTCCCCCACATGTAAGGCAAACACACAAACAGCAGTGTTATCGCTCTTGCCCCCTTTTAAAAATATTTTGTTTCTATCAAAATTATTCATAGTTGAGTTTTAGACAAATAATATTTTTGGATAATTTAATTTTTTTTGTTTTGTGGACCATATCAAGTGGTACTCAGTGGTTACTCCTGACTCTGCTCAAGAATTAATCCTAGTAGTGATTGGGGACCATATAGGGTGCAGCAGTTGAACCTGGGTTTGTTGCCATGCAAGACAAATGATATATATGGTTTTTGGGTCATACCCAGTGGTGCTCAAGGGTTACTTCTGGCTTTGTGCTTAGAAGTCACTTCTACAGGCTTGGGACCAACTCTATAGGGTGTCAAATCGAGTTGGCTGCATGCAAAGCAAACAACCCACCTGCTATACTGGCTCTGGCCCAACTTTATAATATTTTAAACTTCTTTACCTTTTAAATCTTTTTTTTTTTGGGGCCACACCTGGCAGCACTCGGGTTACTCCTGGCTATCTGCTCAGAAATAGCTCCTGGCAGGCATGGGGGACCATATGGGACACCAGGATTCGAACCAACCACCTTAGGTCCTGGATCAGTTGCTTGCAAGGCAAACACTGCTGTGCTATTTCTCCAGCCCCAACCTTTTACATTTTTATTTATAAATACAGTTTTTGGCCTCATTCTTTAGTGCTCAGGGATTACTCCTGTCTCTGCACTTAGGAATCATTCTTGGCAGACGTGGGGGATGTTATTGCATGCTGGAGATCAAACCAGGGCAGCTGCAGACAGAGCCTCTACCTGCTGTGCTATTGCTATGGTCCCTATAAATAAATTCTTTAGTTGAATCAACGTGAGGTACACAGTTACAAAATTGTTCATGATTATATATCATGTTATAAATCATGATTATAAATCAGTTATAAATGCACAACACCCTTCTTTGGTACACATTTCCTGTCACCAATGTCCCAGTTTACTTCTTGCCCTCTACCTTGACTTGGAGACATTTTTATTTTTTTCTCTTCCTTCTTATTTTTTCTTCTCAGTACTATGGATTGCAGTATTGTTACTGGAGGGATATCATGCACATGTCCTTTACACACCCAGTTCTTTCACAGAGTGATTATTTTAAATTATTATTATCATAGTAGTCCCTTCTGTGCCCTAACTGCACTCCTCTGCTATTTGTGGCAAGCTTCCTACCATGGACCGGTCCTCCTGGCCCTCATCTGTATTATCTTTGGATATGATTACCATACTATCTTTTTTTATATTCCACAAATGAGTGCAACCATTCTATGTCTATCTCTCTCTCTCTGACTCATTTTACTCAGCATAATACTCTCCATATCCATACATGTATAATCAAATTTCATTACTTCATTTTTCTAAACAGCTGTGTAGTATTCCATTGTATAGATGTACCATCATTCATTTTGCCCTAATCTGTTCTAGGTTGTTTCTAGATTATGGCTATTGTGAATAGTGCTTTTCTGCACTATGTTTCTGGGCCCCTGGAGTATATTTCTAGGAGCAGTATAAACTTGCACGAACAGCTAAAGCAATCCTTGGGAACAAGAAGATGAGAGGCATCACTTTTTCTAACTTCAAACTACTCTAAAGCCATAGTCTTATTAAAACAGCATGGTATTGAATAAAGACAGATTCTCCTGAAACTGACCATTAAGAATATGATTAATTAATTTTTGATACAGGAGCAAGAAATATGAAGTGGAGCAAGGAAAGTCTTTTGAAGAAGTGGTGCTAGGAAAACTGGTCAGCTATATGTAAAAAAAATGAATCCAGATCTGTTTTTAACACCATGTACAAATGTTAAATCAAAATGGATTTTGACATTAGGGGCCAGAATGATAGCACAGCGCATAGGGCATTTGCCTCGCATGTGGCTGGTGTGGGTTCGATCTCTAAAATCCCATATGGTCCCCGGAGCCTGCCAGGAGTGACTTTTGAGCAAAGAGCCAGGTATAATCCTTGAGCACCACTGGGTGTGGTCCAGAAAAAAAAAGACCTTGATATCATACCTGACTATAAGGTACATGAAGGAAAACATAGGCAGAACACTCCATGATGTTGAGGTGTAAGGCCTCTTCAAGAATGAACCACCACTGACTGACCAAGCAGGTGAAAAGGAAGATAAATAAATTTATAATTTAAATTTTAAATTTCTAAATTTTATTTTGCTTAATTAAAATTTTTGTTTCAAATTTTCCTATTTAAAATTAATATTTTTGGAGTCACCAGTGATAATACAATCGAAGCACCTGTCTTGCACAGGCCAACCCTGGTTCAGACCCCAGCATTCCATATGGTTCTTTGCAGCACTGCCAGGAATGTTTCCTGATGCAGAGCTAGGAGTAACCCTTGTGCATTTCTGGGTGTGGCCTAAAGTGGCCTCCCCATTTATTTGTTTATATATTTGGTTTTTGGGTCACACCTGGCATCGCTAAGGGGTTACTCCTAGCTCTGTGCTCAGAAATTACCCCTGACAAACTCGAGAAACCACATGGGATACTGGGGATTTAATCCAGGTTGGCTGCGTGTAAGGCAAATGCCCTATTCACTGTGCTATTGCTTTGGTCCCATTTATTTTCGAAGAGGTTTAGTTATTTTTATGCTTTACATTTTATATATTTTTATTTAATCCGAAATATCAAATTTGTTTTGTATTTTAAAAAGCATCTTTGTTTTTATGACTAAAGAGGCTAAAGAAAGCAAATAGGACTCTTGCTTTTCATATTGCTGATCTGTATTCTATTCCCAACAACTCATATGGTTCTAAGTCTACCAGGAGTTATTATCCTTGAGCACAGAACCAGGAATAAGCCCCAAGTACCCAAAAACCAAACCAAACCTAACCAAAACATTTTATTTTATTAATTCAATAAACTTATTTTTAAACTTGATTAACACATTTTATTAATTTAATTAATTTTATATTTTTGTCTTGTTTTTGGTTCATACCCGTTTGTACTCAGCATTCACATCTGGATCTGTCCTTAGGAATAACTCCTGAAATTTCTCAGGGGACCAAATGGGGTTCAGGGAATCAAACAGGGATCAGTTGCATGCAAGGAAAACAATTTACCTGTTATCTATTTGGAAAAAATATTTTGTTTCTGGGTCATTCCCATCAGTGCTTAGGACATATTCTTGGTTTTAGACTCAGGGATCACTCCTGATAGTGCTCAAGTAACATATAGAAGCCAAGGATCAAACCCGTGTCACATGTATCTAATAAAATATTTTCATTTGGAACCAAAGAGATAGTATAGAAGTTAGGATGCTTTCTTTGCATGCACTGACCCAGACTTGGTACCCAGCATCCCATATCATTCCCTTAGCACTGCTATGAGATATTCCTGAGTGCAGAGCAAGGAGTAACCATGATCATTGCCTGGTGTGGCCCAACAACTAAAAAGAAAAAAAAAGTTTTAATTTTTAATAATTTAACTTAAAAACTTTTTTTTGGTATCCCCAAGGGGCAAACCCTCAGAGACTTGTAGTTTTATAGTCAGAAGAAAACTGTAGAAACACCCTGGAGATACAGGCACAGATACCCAGCTGACGGCACCATGGGAGCAGGCAGGGGCTGGGGCTCAGGACACACACAGGGCAGGTGTGGGCATTTGCTCAGACCTGTGTAGAGACAGTTCCCAGAGGAAAGTTGAAGGATGTAGTTCCTGCTGTGTTCTCTGGGGGAGTGTGTGTGGAAAGTCTTGGAACAAAACGTCCCATAGCCAAAGTAGAAGCAGTGATAGAGTGTCCCTGGATCTGAAGGTGGTAGGTAAGTGAAACCCACACAGTTAGGAACATTTCAGGCCTTTGAGTTCCCAAGGAGTTGATTTCCCCTGAATGTCCCACTCCCCCCGACAACTTAACTATTAATTGACCCTATGTCCTTCTCTGTCTCCAGAGCCCAAGGTGGTATTTGCCAAGGAGCAGCCAGCCGACCAGGTGGTGCAGGCAGAGGTGGGAGCCATCACCACCCTGAGCTGTGAGGTGGCCCAGGCCCAGACTGAGGTGACATGGTTCAAGGATGGCAAGAAGCTGAGCAAGAGCTCAAAAGTGCGTGTGGAGGCCCAGGGCTGCACACGGAAGCTGGTGGTGCAGCAGGCTGGGAAGGCGGATTCTGGGGAGTACATCTGTGAGGCCGGGGGCCAGAAGATCTCCTTCCGCCTGGATGTCACAGGTCAGTCTGGGCTTTTCACTGTGTTTCTGGGAAAGGCAGTGGAGTTCTGTACAGTTCAATGATTATTTATTTTAAAACTACTTCATTTTATGTTTTATTTAAGTGGATGTCCTGTTTTCTTTTTTTTTTTTTTCTTGACCACCCCCTGGTAGTTAATAGCTTATTGCGGGCACTGGGCTCAGGCATCACTCCTGTGCATATGTGGTTTTGAATTGATATTTTTATGTCTCAGGTACAGATATCCTAACATGTTGTAGTTGCTGGCTCATAAGGCAGCTCAATTTTGAGTTTACTGAGAGGACTCAATATTGTTTTATATAGTGTGAACCAGACAACATTTCCACTAGCAGTGGATGAGTTTCTTTTCACCCCATCCCTGCAAATGTAGATTATTCCCAGTGTTTTTGATATGTGCGTTTCTCACTGTAGTAAGATGATATCTTATTGTCACCTTGATTTGGATTTCTCTAATAATAAAGATGATGAACATTTATTCACATGCCTTTTGGCCATCATTTGGTTTTCCTCAGATGTACGTGCCTTTTTTTTTTTTTTTTTTGGTTTTTGGGTCACACCCGGCAGCACTCAGGAGTTACCCTTTGTTCTATGCTCAGAAATCACTCCTGGCAGGCTTGAGGGACCATATGGTATGCCGGGATTCGAACCACTGTCCTCCTGCATGCAAGGCAAATGCCCTACCTCCATGCTATCTCTCCAGCCACATGTATGTGCCTTTTTGTAATAATAAGTGATTATGACATTTATTTATTTTTGTTTGTTTATTTGTTTTGGCCACATTTGGCAGTACTGAGGGTTCATGCTTAGTTCTTTTTTTTATTTTTGGTTTTTGGGCCACACCCAGTGGTGCTCAGGGGTTACTCCTGGCCATCTGCTCAGAAATCGCTCCTGGCAGGCACCGGGGACCATATGGGACACCGGGATTCGAACCAATCATCTTAGGTCCTGGATGGCTTCTTGCAAGGCAAACGCCACTGTGCCATCTCTCTGGTCCCATGCTTGGTTCTTTACTCAGGAATCACTCCTGGTGGGCTCAGAAACCATATAGAATGTCAAGTATCTAACCCAGGTTGGCTACATGCAAGGCAAATGCCTTACCTACTGTACTACCACTCTAATCCTAATGAGTATTTCTTTATATGTCTGTTGACCATTTGTTGGTTTTTATTTGGGGGCGGGGGATTCATCCTGGTGCTAAGCTCAGAAATTGCTCCTGGCAGGCTCAGGGGACTATATGGGATGCCGGGATTCGAACCACCAGCCATCCTGGGTCGGCTGCATGCAAGGCAAATGCCCTACTTCTGTGCTATCTCTCTGGCCCCCAATTTGTTGGCTTTATTCAGAGAAGATCAGAGTCCATTCATTTCCTCTTCCTTTTTTTTTTCTTTTTGAAGGGGATTTTAGATCTTTTTCAGTTGATTTTTCTTCTTTTTTTGGTTTTTGGGCCACACCTGGTAGTTGCTCAGGGATTACTTCTCGTTATGGGCTCAGAAATTGCTCCTGGCTTGGGGGACCATAAAGGATTCCAGGGTCCTAACCCCAGCCCATCTTAGGTCAGCTGCCCTACTGCTGCACCACTGCTCCCACCCCAGTTTTTCTTTTGATTTTTGTGAGCATATATTCCGGACAGCAACCCATTGTTGTATGCAAATATCTTCTCCCTTTTAGGTAGTTTTTAATTTTAGCCCATTTTCTTTTTCCATACAGAAATATTTTGGTTCAATGAAGTATCATTTGTTTAGTTGTGGTTCTTTAGCCTTTTACTATGGTCTCTTAAGACTAGGTTTTAGAATAGTTGGCCTTTATTTTCCTCAATATACTTTATAGATTCAGGTTTTATCTCAAGCCTATGATCCATTTTGATATGACTTTGATGTAAGGCATGAGAAATAGATGCGGCTTTAATATCTTAGAAGTGGATATCCAATTATCCCAACCCTAGTTGTTGAAGAGACTGACTTTAACTCTCTTCATGCTCTCAGCTCTTTCATCAGAAATTAGCTGAACAGAGTGATAGCACAGTGGTAGGGCATTTGCCTTGCATGCGGTTGATCCAGAATGAACCTGGGTTCGATCCCCAGCGTCCCATATGGTCTGCCAAGCCAGGAGCGATTTCTGAGCACATAGCCAGGAGTAAGCCTTGAGTGTCACTGGGTGTGGCCCCCCCCCCAAAAACCCCCCAAAAATTAGCTGAACAGTATGGTGGATTCTATTCTGAGACATTGGTCAGAGTCGTGGCAGGGTCAATTCTGAGAACAGCCATGTTTCTTGCAATGGGAAGATTTGCTTGCTCTCCTCAGAGCAGCTGTATGAATGTTCCAGCCAACTCAGTATAATTTTGAGACTGGGAAGTGGATTGTCATTTGGTTTCAGAATTTGTTTTTACCTCATTGTCCCTCTCTGTCCCTAGAGCCCAAGGTGGTCTTTGCCAAGGAGCAGCCAGCAGGCCAGGTGGTGAAGGCGGAGGCGGGGGCCAGCGCCACCCTGAACTGCGAGGTGGCCCAGGCCCAGACCGAGGTGACTTGGTTCAAGGATGGAAAGAAGCTGAGCGGGAGCTCCAAAGTGCGTGTGGAGGCCCAGGGCTGCATGCGGAAGCTGGTGGTGCAGCAGGCCGGGAAGGCGGATTCTGGGGAGTACAGCTGTGAGGCCGGGGGCCAGAAGGTCTCCTTCTGCCTGGATGTCACAGGTCAGTCTGGATTCTCACTGTATTTTTGGGAGTGTCAGTGGGCTTCACTGTATTTCACTGACTAATTTATAATTGAGATAAGGTGACAGTTTTAATTCATTGGAAATGTGTATCCAATTGTCCCAACACCATTTATTGAAGAGCTGACTTTAGTTCCCTTCATACTCTCAGCTCCTTTGTCAAAAATTAGCTGAACAATGAGGTGGATTCTATTCTGACACATAGGTCAGAGTCTTGACAGGGCTGGTTCTGAGAACAGTCATGTTGGCTGCAATGGGAGGATCTCTGTGTGTGGTTTTCTCCTCTGTAGCAGTTTTAACATTGCATGTTCTGCCCAAGGAGCATGACTTTGAGACTGGCTTATTGATCATCGTTAGGATTTTGATTTTGTTTTACCCATTGTCCCTCTCTGTCCCTAGAGCCCAAGGTGGTCTTTGCCAAGGAGCAGCCAGCAGACCAGGTGGTGCAGGCGGAGGCGGGGGCCAGCGCCACCCTGAACTGCGAGGTGGCCCAGGCACAGACTGAGGTGACTTGGTTCAAGGATGGAAAGAAGCTGAGCGGGAGCTCGAAAGTGCGTGTGGAGGCCCAGGGCTGCACGCGGAAGCTGGTGGTGCACCAGGCCGGGAAGGCGGATTCTGGGGAGTACAGCTGTGAGGCCGGGGGCCAGAAGGTCTCCTTCCGCCTGGATGTCACAGGTCAGTCTGGATTCTCACTGTATTTTTGGGAGTGTCAGTGGGCTTCACTGTATTTCACTGACTAATTTATAATTGAGATAAGGTGACAGTTTTAATTCATTGGAAATGTATATCCAATTGTCCCAACACCATTTATTGAAGAGCTGACTTTAGTTCCCTTCATACTCTCAGCTCCTTTGTCAAAAATTAGCTGAACAATGAGGTGGATTCTATTCTGACACATAGGTCAGAGTCTTGACAGGGCTGGTTCTGAGAACAGTCATGTTGGCTGCAATGGGAGGATCTCTGTGTGTGGTTCTCTCCTCTGTAGCAGTTTTAACATTGCATGTTCTGCCCAAGGAGCATGACTTTGAGACTGGCTTATTGATCATCGTTAGGATTTTGATTTTGTTTTACCCATTGTCCCTCTCTGTCCCTAGAGCCCAAGGTGGTCTTTGCCAAGGAGCAGCCAGCAGACCAGGTGGTGCAGGCGGAGGCGGGGGCCAGCGCCACCCTGAACTGCGAGGTGGCCCAGGCACAGACTGAGGTGACTTGGTTCAAGGATGGAAAGAAGCTGAGCGGGAGCTCGAAAGTGCGTGTGGAGGCCCAGGGCAGCACACGGCGGCTGGTGGTGCAGCAGGCCGGGAAGGCGGATTCTGGGGAGTACAGTTGTGAGGCCGGGGGCCAGAGGGTCTCCTTCCACCTGGATGTTAAAGGTTGGTTCTGCTTTCGGTGGTAGGAGTCACTCCTAAATTCTCTTGCATGTGCCTGCCTTTTATGTATGACTATTCCTTGGCTTCCTTTTTGCATATGGTGTTTTGATATTCAATGTTATTGGTCTGAGTTCTCTTTGGACCTGTTCTTTTTTTTTGGGGGGGGGGGGAGCCACACCCTGTGGCGCTCAGGGGTTACTTCTGTGCACTCAGAAATTGCTCCTGGCGACGGGACCCTGGGGATCGAACCGAGGTTCGTCTTATGTCAGCCATGTGCAAGGCAAATGGTACTGCTGTGCTATTGTTCTGGCCTGGGCCTGGTCTTGGACCTCCTGCTCTCTGCCACTTTTCCATCAATGAGGTCCTTCCTAGTAAGGCTTCTTGCTTCACTGACAGTGGAGCTGATATTGACTTCCAAAGATCGTGCTTCTTTACTGGATTCTTTCTGTGTATCTCATTGAGGCCTGTCCCTTCTACTTACTTTTCTGTGTTTTTCCCACTGTCCAATTTTGGAGTCTTTGCTGCCTCAGACCTCATCTTTACAATCTGTACCCAGGCAGACACTCCCAGCCCCCTTGCTCCATCCTATCTCTGGCCACCCCTTACTCTCTGTGTGCAGTGCCTGCTCTTGGCTTCTCGGGGGATGGTGTCAGCCTTTATTGTGCTGATGTCTCAGGGCTGTGGTCCTAAGGCGTGGGGAACACCCTGTACCAACTTTCTTTATCCCTGCATCTGTGCATTGCTCAGGTTTTAACACTGTTGCATTTATTCCCATTTGCTGGATGGGAAGGCCTGCAAGGTACTTGAGCTGAGGGTACTTACAGTTCTGGTCTGAGGATGCTCCCAGGGGTGCGGGGCCTAGGCAGGGTATTTGGTTCTCTGCTCTCCTGCTGCTCATGCCTGTGCCCTTTTCAGAGCCTGAGCCCCCTGCTGTGGGGAGGCCAGCCCGCAAGGAGCCTCTGGTGGTGAGGGAGCACGAAGATATCATCCTGTTGGCCACTCTGGCTGCTCCCTCTGCGGCCACAGTGACCTGGCTGAAGGACGGGGTGGAGATTCGTCGCAGCAAACGTCATGAGATGACCAGCCAGGGAGATGCCCATACCTTAACAGTTCGGAACGCCCAGAGCCTGGACAGTGCCGTGTACAGCTGCCGGGTGGGCTCTGCTGGGCAGGATTTTCTGGTGCAGGTTCAAGGTGAGCAGGTGGGGACTGAAGGGATGTGGAGTTCTGGATGTTGGAGCCTATTAGCATTCACGACTGGTTTCCCCTTGACTTCCACAGAAGTGCCTGCCAAGTTCTTGAAGCCTTTGGAGCCTGTGAACGGGGAGCTGGGTGGCACAGTGACTCTGGTCTGTGAGCTGAGTCCCGAGCAGGCCAAAGTGGTGTGGCACTGCGGGAACACCCAGCTTCGGCCTGGAAAGAGATTCCAGATGGTGGCTGAAGGGCCCCGGCGCCTGCTCACTGTGTCGGGCTTGCGGGCCGAGGATGCAGGCGAGTATAAGTGTGTGAGCCGGGACGACCAGACCAGCGCTCGGCTCACTGTCAGTGGTAAGTGGATGGGCGTTAGGGGAGGTAAGTGCATCTGCTGGGGGCACCCTTCCGCTCTCTCTCGCTGCAGCCACGTTTTTCTCCACAGTACCCCGTGAGGTCAAGTTTGTGTCTGGGCTGAGTGCCTTGGTCGCAGAGGAGGGCCATGAGGCCACCTTCCAGTGTGTGGTGTCTCCCGGTGATGCTTTGGTCACTTGGTTCCGGGAGGGCGTCCAGCTGCAGCCCAGCACCAAGTTTGTCATGTTGCAGAGTGGCAGCAGCCACAGTTTGACCATCTCAAGCTTGACTCTGGAGGATGCAGGCGAGATCGTTGCGGAGGCAGAGGGTGTTCGATCCATGGCTGTGCTGCGGGTCCGAGGTGTGTGAGAAGGCAGGGAGGGCCTGACTCATGTCTAACCTTGGGTCTAGTTCCTCTGGATGATCTTGGCATACAGAATTTTCTGTGGCCGAGGGGAGAGCCTGTATGCATATTAAGCACACTAGATTGGGGTTCTAGCCTACAGCTTGGGGACAGGCACTGTGATATTTTGGGACAGAGCAGAGAAGCAACAGAGTAGAGTTGAGCTGGACAGAGTATAGAAACCAAAGTGGGGCTCGACTGTGGGCTGGGTGGGTGGCCCTCACTTTTGAGTGTATGGCTGCATCCATGGCTGCATCACTGTCCTTCCTTTCCTGGGACTCCAGAAGCCCCTGTGCTGTTCAAGAAGAAGCTGGTGCCACAGACTGTGGAGGAGCAGAGTTCAGTGACTATGGAGGTAGAGCTGACACGGCCATGGCCTGATGTAAAGTGGACCCGCAATGCAGCCATGCTAGCACCGGGAGAGAATGTGGAGATCCACGCAGAGGATGTGAACCATTGCCTAGTGCTCCACAGAGTGAGCTTTGCTGATCGCGGCTTCTATGGCTGTGAGACACCAGATGACAAGACACAGGCCAAGCTCTCAGTGGAAAGTAAGTGGTAGGATCTACAACTGGCATCTAGGAGCAGGGCAGGAGGGCCAGGTATCCCCACTGAACCTCTGGCAATGTGAGTGGGGTTTGATTCTCTGTGCAGTAGCTTAGCTGAGTTCCCCTATTTGTTCCACAGTGCGACAGGTCCGACTTGTGAGGGGCCTGCAGGCTGTGGAGGTACGAGAACAGGGCACAGCCACCATGGAGGTGGAGCTGTCTCACACAGACGTGGAGGGCAGCTGGACACGTGATGGCCTGCGACTCCAGCAAGGGCCCTCATGCCGTCTGGTGGCACAGGGCACTATCCATACGCTCATCCTCTCAGGCCTACAGCCACAGGATGGGGGCCTGGTGGCCTTCAAGGCAGAGGGCGTGCATACTTCTGCACGGCTGGTGGTCACTGGTAAGTGAGTAGATGGCCTCATGCAGCTTTCTTTCTGATGGAGTCCAGGAGACAACCTCAGGAAATGCTCCTGGACTTGTCATAGATGCTGTTCAGTGTGGGTTCTATCTCTCATCTCCCTGGTCCTTCCCCTGCAGAGCTGCCTGTGAGGTTCAGCCGCATGCTGCAGGATGTGGTGGCCACAGCGAAGGAGAAGGTGACCCTAACATGTGAGCTCTCGCGCCCCAATGTGGATGTTCGTTGGCTAAAGGTGTGTCCATCTCTGGGCTTCCGTCATGGTGGGTGGGAGCTTGGTCATTCTCTGGCACTCCTGGTACTGACTTAGCCTCACCCCTCTACAGGATGGCGTGGAGCTTCAGGCCAGCAAGGCAATAGGTATCATGTCCCAGGGCACCTGCAGGAGTCTGGTCATTCACCACTGCGAGCCCGAGGATGAGGGTGTGTATGTGTGTGATGCCCGCGATGCTCAGAGTTCTGCCTCCGTGAAAGTACAAGGTGAGGGCTGAAAAGAGAAGGGTTGGGCCAGGTGGGTGGAAACCAGAGGTTTTGGCCTGCTTATGCACGCCTTGGTCCTGACCTCTGGACCAGCCTGAGTAGTAAGGCAGGGACTCTTGTCTGCTTCAGGTCGCAACGTCCAGATGGTTCGGCTGCTGGAGGATGTGGAGGTGATGGAGAAGGATAGTGCCTCCTTCTCTTGTGAGGTCTCCCATGAGGAGGTGCCTGCTCAGTGGTTCCGGGAGGGCATCAAGCTACGGCCAAGTGACAACGTACGCATTCGCCAAGAAGGTGCGACTGCTAGAGTGGGCTTACTATGTGTGTGTGTGTGTGTGTGTGTGTGTGTGTGTGTGTCTGTGTGTGTGTCTGTGTGTGTGTGTTTCTGCCATTTCACCTGTCTCCCTCCCTTTATGCTCAGTGACCTTTGTTCACAGGAAGGACTTACACTCTCATCTTTCGGAAAGTCCTGGCAGAAGATGCAGGGGAAATAAAATTTGTGGCAGAAAATGCAGAGTGTCGAGCCCGACTCAAAGTGAAAGGTGAGGGGCCGTGGGAGGCATTCAAGGAGGCTCATGTGTATAAAGCTTTCCGGGGGACATGACAGTAAGCCTGGCACAGAGAGTAGGTGATCTTTGGCAGGAGGGCAGGATTTGGGAAGGTAGCTTTGGGAGTTTGAGGACTCAGAGTCCCTTCCCTTATCTAAAACGATGCCAGTCATTTCCTTCTGTGAAGCCAGCAGGGCCAGAGAGGAGAGGTGTGAGGTCCTGTGGAGAATGTGTGGTTCTGGTCAGGTGACCATGAGGGCCGTGTGGTGATAAGCTGAGGATGGAGGGATGAGGGTGCTCCATGCTGGCAGGGCTGCTGACTAGTGGCAGCACCTTACTGCTTTGGCTGGTGCAGCAGGTTCTAGACCGTCTCACTTGGCCCCACCCAGGCGCGTGCTACCCTGTGCACCTGCACAGTTCTTGGCCGGCTGCAGGCACAGGGCCTTGGCTGCATGTATCCCTGTGCCTGGCTAGTCTCAGGTGGTGGAAACTGTTCTACACGGGACAGAGTTAGGGCAGTGGGAAATGCTGCCTGTCCTACCTCACTGCACCACCTACAGAGCTGCCCGTGACCCTCTTGCGTCCACTGCGGGACAAGATTGCCATGGAGAAGCACCGGGGTGTGCTTGAGTGCCAGTTGTCCCGGGCCAGTGCTGAGGTACGGTGGTTCAAAGATGGAGTGGAACTGAGACCTGGGCCCAGGTACGAGACGGTCAGCGATGGCCTCTACCGCAAGTTGGTCATCAGTAGTGTGCAGCCTGAGGATGAGGGCACCTATACCTGTGATGCGGGGGACGTGAAGACCAGCGCCCAGTTCTTTGTGGAAGGTGCGGGCTGGGTAGGCATGGGAGGGTGGGGATGGGAACTTGTGCACATGTGTGTTTATGTGTGTGTAAGCTCTGTTCCTAGGAGGACATGCAGAACCTGTGGGAGGTGACCCCTTTTCTCCTTTTGATTTTTTTTTTTGGAGGGGTGGGGATACCCGTCTGGCAATGCTCAGGGATTCCTCCTGGTTCAGTACTCAGGAATTACTCCTGGTGGGCTTGGAGAATCCAATGGGATGCTAGGGATCAAATGCAGGTTGGCTGCATGCTAGGCAAGCACCTTTCTCACTGCACTTTCATTCCAACTCCACGGTGACCGTTTTCTCACTACAGAGCAGTCCATCACCATCGTGCGGGGCCTGCAGGACATGACAGTGATGGAGCCCGCCCCTGCCTGGTTCGAGTGTGAGACTTCCATCCCTTCCGTGCGGCCAGCCAAGTGGCTCTTAGGGAAGACAGTGTTGCAGGCAGGGCCAGACGTGGCCATAGAGCAGGAGGGCACGGTGCACCGGCTAATGCTTCGGCGCACCTTCTCCACTATGAGTGGGCCGGTGCACTTCACCATTGGCAAGTCTCGCTCCAGCGCCCAACTCCTAGTCTCAGGTGAGCCCATGTGTGACCATTGAGCAGGATGCAGAGGGCGGAAGTTCTGCGATGGGGCTTTCTAGCCCTAGCTTCCACTCTGCTCTTTCTGTGTATACAGATGTCCCTATGGTGCTTACACGGCCTCTGGAGCCCAAGGCAGGGCATGAGAATCAGTCGGTTGTCTTGTCCTGTGACTTCAAACCACCACCCAAGGCCGTGCAGTGGTATAAGGAGGACACACCCCTGGCTCCGTCAGACAAGTACAAGATGCTGCTGGAGGGTCATATGGCCGAGTTGCGAGTCCTCAGGCTCACCCCTGCTGACACTGGCGTTTACCGCTGCCAGGCAGGCAGCGCTCAGAGCAGCGCTGAGGTCACTGTGGAAGGTAGAGAAGAGGGGACACTGGGCCCCATGGGACTTGGGGTTCACCAGGGAGTCTCTGAGCAACCCTGGACCCCTTGCAGCCCGGGAAGTGACCGTGATGCAGCCGTTGCAGGATGCTGAGGCCGTGGAGGAGGGCCGTGCCTGCTTCTCATGTGAGCTGTCCCACGGGGATGAGGAGGTGGAGTGGATGCTCAATGGGACTCCCCTGTACAACGACAGCTTCCACGAGATCACACATGAGGGCCGATGCCACACACTGGTGCTGAAACGCGTCCGGAAGGCGGATGCAGGCACCGTGTCCCTTTCCTCCCCCAAGGTGATGATCTCTGCCCGCCTACATGTCACAGGTGAGCGTCCCTCTGGCTCAGGGTGTGTCTGCAGTTTAAGGGCTGGCAAACTGACTCACTTGCCATTGCCCATCCTCCAGAGAAGCCAGTGGTGTTCCTGAAGGCTCTGGATGATGTGTCTGTGGAGGAGCAGGGCACTCTGACCCTCCAGTGTGAGATCTCAGACCCTGAGGGCCACGTGGTATGGCGCAAGGATGGCGTGGAGCTGGGCTCCAGCGACAAGTATGACTTCCGACAGACTGCGGGCATCCGAGGGCTTGTTGTGCATGACCTGACCAAGGACGACGCCGGCCTGTATAGCTGCAGTCTGGGCACAGAGGAGACTCGGGCCAGCGTCCGTGTGCATGGTGGGTGGGGGTGATTCCCCCCAGGCGTAGGCCTTGCTGTGTCTTCTGGGCTGGCAGAGCTGCTTGATTGGGTTCCCTAAAGCTAGTTACAAGGGTGGTGAGCAGTGAAGCTTCTGAGACATGGCTGGCCTTCCCACTGCAGGCTCAGAGTTGTGTGACAGGTAGTCAGGAGTGCCTGCCGGAGGTGGAGAATGAGAGATGTGTGTCTGTGGGGGGTTGGGGTGGGCAGGGTGGCTGGGGAACTACAGATTGGATATTTTTCAGAACTGAGGCAATCAGAATGACCTAGTCTGGGCTGGAGTGATAGTACAACGGGGAAGGCATTTGCCTTGCATATGGCCCATCTGGGTTTGACCCCAGCATCGCATATGGTTCCGTGAACAATACCAGGAGTGATTCCTAAGTATAGAGTCAGAGGTAACCCCTGAGCATGGCTGGACATGGCCCCCAAACAAGCAGAAGTACCCAGTGTGCAGGGAGGCTTCTCTGGAGTTGAAGTGCAGCCATAGGAGATGCTCATTCTGGTCATATTGCTCAGTAGCAGATAGGAAGGAGGAACTTATAATGCTAGTGACCAAACATTAGGGTGCAGCTAGATGGGGGGAGGGGGGATTTTCAGAGAGGCCGGCCAGCCCAAGTGGCTGCGTCTGGGGAGAAAGATGTGTGGCCCTGGAACTGCCTGTTGTCTGGTGTCTAGTGGCCCCCAGCCTGGCTGGGTGTGACACTGTCCTGCGGGGCTTGCAGAGCTGCATGTGGGCATCACCAGGAAGCTGAAGACAGTGGAGGTGGTAGAGGGCCAGAGCTGCAGCTTCGAGTGTGTCGTGTCCCACGAGAACATCAGAGACACGGCCATGTGGATGGTTAACGGGAAGACGGTAGGCAACTCCGGCCGCTTCCGGGCCACACGTCAGGGCCGCAAGTACGTGCTGACAATTCGAGATGTGGAAGCTGGTGATGCTGGGGACGTGACCTTCTCTCTGCAAGCCCTCACGTCCAAGGCCTCCCTCATCATCAAAGGTGGGTTATGGCAGCAGGAAGGTACACAGGTCTGGGGGAAAGGGTTGCTGAGCCCGTGAGATGCAGCTGTAGCCCCTCGAGGGTCCAGAGGTATGTGCCAGGGGTGTGTCAGGGGTAGCTTCTGCTTTCTGGTCTTGGCTGCACGATCTGACTGATAATGAACACAGTGAAGTCAGAGCTGCTGCTCCCTGTCTGAATGTCTGTGCAGATGTGTGGACTCATGTGTGCTTGGCATCACCCGTAGCCAGCTGAACTGCAGGACTTTGAGCCATGCTGTTTTCAATCCCGGGTGGGGCAGCATCAAAGGGCTCTGAGGCCCCTTAGCTTAGAGACTGCAGCCTTAGGGTGTCAGGGTCACAGGGTCTGGTGGGGACTGTGGTGCCCATGGGCAGCGCATCTGCTCCCTTCAGAGAGGCCGACGGACATCACCAAGCCCCTGGAGGACCAGAAGACAGCTCCGGGTGAGGATGTGACGCTGAGCTGTGAGCTCTCCCGGGCGGGTGCCCTGGTGCGCTGGCTGAGGGATGGGAAGGCCATTCGCAAGAGTCAGAAGTATGAGCTGCTCACAGAAGGCACACGGGCGGTGCTGGTCATCCGTGCAGCCTCCCTTAAGGACTCAGGAGAGTATACGTGTGAGGTGGAGGGATCCAGGACCACAGCCTGTCTCCATGTGGAAGGTACCCTGATGCCTCACCGTGCTTCCCAGGTGGGAGGCTGTGCACCCCAAAAGGTGCGAGTCTGTTGCACATGCACTCTCTCTTTGTTCCCCAGAGAAGGCCAACTGCTTCACAGAGGAGTTAGTGGACCTGCAGCTGGAGGAGAAGGGCACGGCCACATTCCAGTGCAGCACAGAGAGGCCTGCAGCCACAGTGACCTGGCTCAAGGGCCTCACAGAGCTCCGCAACTCAGGGAGGCACACACTCAGCCAGGATGGTTGCACCTTGAGGCTCACCATCCATGCTCTGGAGAAGGTGGACAGTGACACCTACACCTGTGACATTGGCCAGGCTCGCTCTCAGGCCCGGCTTCTAGTGCAAGGTAAGGCCCAAGGCAGGACCCAGGCTCCAAGGCCTTGTGGAAAGGGGTGAGGATGTGAGTGCTGACATAAGTGGCCTCAGTTTTCTCTCTCTCTTTTTTTGGTTTTTGGGCCACACCCGGCAGCTCAGGGGTTACTCCTGGTCTACACTCAGAAATCTTTCCTGGCAAGCTCAGGGGACCATATGGGATGCTGGATTCGAACCACCATCCTTCTGCATAAAAGGCAAACGCCTTACCTCCATGCTATCTCTCCGGCCCCAGTTTTCTCATTTTTAAGGGCCATAGGTTACCTGTGAGGTCTTCCCAGCTGTATATGGTGGGTGGTGAGGGTCCTCATGTTTGTGTTTGGTCACTCTTTTTGGGTGCTGACATTGACCCTGTCCCTGGCCTGGGCCTGAGATTGTTTGTTAGACTGTGATACCCAGGTGACCAGTGATGAGTTTCTGTCACTCCTGATCCCTGTTGGTGGGTGGGTCCATTCTTCTATGAGTGCATGTGACCTGTTTGAGGACAGCATGATGAGACTGGCCATCCCGCTGTTGTGTGTTGGGGAGCACCATGGTCCAACATGGCCGTCTACGGGCTGTTCATTGGCCTGTAAGATTGGATGTGGAGTTAGGTATCATTTTTCTCATGCTTCCAACAGGGACACGGGCAGAGACAGGCTTTATTGTGAGTTAGAGACCAGCTCATGATTGGGGGCATTTTGACACCCTGAGAGAGCTGATCCCAGCCTGCTGACCCCAGATCTGGGCCTTAGAGCTGGTGTCATGGGGACTCAGCTTCAGGTCCTTCCTGGGGTTTCTCCAGAAGAGTAAGTCACAACAAAGACAGCTCACCCAGGCTTCTCACCCTTGTTAGCGAGCTAGGTGAGTCTTTATGCCCATGAAGCCATGTCAGAGCTGCAGAAGCAGCTGGCTAGCACCAGACTTGCTGAATCAGAAAGACAATCACAGTTCCATCGCAGTCGTGCTGCTGGGCAGGGTGGCTGCAACGTCCAAGAACTGTAGTACCTCCACATCCTCCTCTGTCCAACAGGTAGGCCAGCTGCCTCATGGTGAGCCTGTAATCCATATACAGTGAGGCAGAAAACAGTTTCCCCCTGGAAATCTAGTGTCAAACCTCCAAAGTATTCAACTTGTTCCTGTTTTGTCATGCAACTTGATGGGGCTCATGGACAGAGACAGCACACTAGCAGAAATGAGGCAACACATGGGCAGAGACAGGGAGACTCAGGTAGAGACAGAGACACATGGGCACAGATGGGGACATATAGGCAGAGATGGGGAGACTCTTGGGTACTGAAGGGACACAGGGGCAGAGACACAGTCACATGAGCAATGACAAGGAAACGGGCAGAAACAGGGAGACACAAGCATAGATGGGGCTGCATGGACAGAGACAAGGAGACATTGGCAGAGATGGGGTTGCACGAGCAGAGAGGAGATGATGCTTGGGAGCCCTGCTTCATGGTGAGGCTTCTGTGCTCTTGACACCAGTGTTTCCAGTTGTTAAGTTCAGAGGCCACTTGTGAGCCCACTCAGTTTGGGGTGCCCCCACGAGAGCCTGAGGTGCCTGCCCGTCTCTAGGCCAGAAGGTGCTCATCTCCCAGGACCTGGAGGATGCTGAGGTGCAGGAGGGGAACTCGGCTGTGTTCTGCTGCCGCATCTCTCCTGCCAACTATGCTCCCGTGCACTGGTTCTTGGACAAGACGCCACTTCACACCAACGACCTCAATGAGCTGGAGGTGCAGCCAGGGGGCTACCACGTGCTCACGCTGAGGCAGCTGACGCTCAAGGACTCCGGCACTGTCCACTTTGAGGCGGGTGACCAGCGAACCTCAGCCTCCTTGCGTGTCATTGGTGGGTGTGGGCCCTGCCCTGGGGCTGAGGGTGCTACCATAGAGAGGGGCTTGACCACAGTAAACACTGTTCTGGATTCTGGGTGTGTGCTGGCTCAACAGATGGAGCTGAGGCTCTGGTTGGCATGCACAGCCCCTTTGCTGTGCTGAGCTATGCGGCACCTGTCCTTTTTCCCTGTCCCCCCCCCCATCCCTAGCCCAAGGGGATGTATGGAAATCTGAGCTGCATATACTTTGTGTTTTGCTCTGTCCCCAGAGAGGCCAAGCATCTTCTCCCGGGAGCTCAAAGATGCTACAGTCACAGAGGGTGAGGACCTGACTCTAAGCTGTGAAATCACTGCTCCGGACAGTCCCGTGTGCTGGACCAAGGATGGGAAGACGCTGCGGCCTTCAGCCAGGTGTCGTCTGAGTCATGAGGGCAGTCAGGTCTCGCTGGTCATCAGTGCTGCCACCCTGCAGGATGGTGGGCGCTACAAATGTGAAGTGGGAGGCTCCTGGAGCAGCTCCATCGTCAGAGTGCACGGTGAGGCTATGCTCTGGCTCAGGCTGTCCTCAGGAAGGCTCCCTCCACACTTCCCAGCTTTGTCTTCTGGGACCTCAGTATCTTCTCTACTCCTGGCTCTGTCTTTGCACCTCCTGCTCCCCCTTTTCGCTTTCAAGCTGGTTCTGTGTCGTTCTCTGGTCAGGCCATTTCCTTGCCTGGCATCAGGGAAGAGAGGGGTCTCTGTGGGGTGTGGATGCTTCCCCCAGCATCCTCACACATCCCTCTGTGTGTCCCCAGATCACAGGTTACCTTCATGATTCCTGGGCACCTTACAAAACGCACTCCCACCCTGGGGGGGAGGGACAGAGCAGGAACAGCATGTGGCTGAGGACAACAATCTGTGATGTTCTGCTTAGCTTTCATTCATGTGCCCACATCTGTGATTACTGTTCTTTGGGCCCTGCATGCTGAGTGTCCCTGTCCACAGCTCGGCCTGTACAGTTCCGGGAGGGGCTGAAGAATGTGGAGGTGCTGGAAGGAGGTGCTGTGACGCTGCGCTGTGTGCTGTCATCTGTGGCTGCTCCTGTGGAGTGGCGACGTGGAGAGGAGATTCTGTGTCCTGGGGCCAAGTACAGCCTGCGGCAGGAGGGGCCAGTGCTGGAGCTGGTGGTCCGGAATCTGAGGCCCCAGGATAGTGGACAGTACTCCTGCCACTTCGGGGACCAAGTGACATTGGCCACTCTCACTGTAAAAGGTAAGCACTCCCCACCCCATCCAGCTCTCCTGGGGCCCATTCTGGAAGTTCAGAGATGACCATGTCCCCTAACCTGTCTGCAGCTCAACCTGCTGAGTTTGTTGGACGACTGAGAAGCAAGGAGTCTGTGGAAGGGGACACAGCTATGCTGCGCTGTGAGCTGAGCAGGGAAGCCCCTGTGGAGTGGAAGAAGGGGCCTGAGATCCTCAGAGCTGGGGACAGACTCAGCCTGAGGCAGGATGGGACCGTGTGTGAGCTGCAGATCCAAGGCCTGGTGCTGGAGGATGCCGGGGAGTACTCGTGCGTGTGCGGGCAGGAGCGGACCTCGGCCACACTGACAGTCAGGGGTAAAGACCGTGAGGGCTACATGGAGCACTGATGTGTTGGGCATTTTCTTGACCCTCCCCATGGTATCCGTGTGAGTCTGTCTGCCTCTCTTTGTATATATAGTCCTGCATCCCGCCCCAAGTTCTTGGCACTCTGAAGGCCGTCATCAGTGAGCTTTCTGTCCAGGCTTTCACAGTAGGGATGGGTGAAGGGCAGGCACCAAAGTTCTCATTCTGAGAGAAGGAAGCAGAAGAACTAGAGGCTCTCAGGACCTGAGAACCTGGAGAGCTTGGGGCCTCTGTCCAGACCGGGGAGGAGGGATAGTGGCCAGACAGGAATGCCCAGCACCTTCTGGAAGTAGCATGGGAGATGGGATGGGATGGGCCCCGGGAGCCAGAGAAAGCCACAGTGCAGGCTGGGAGGCTGCTGAGGAATGCTGAGAGACAGTGGTTCAGGTTCAGGTTCCATCACAAAGGCATTGAGGATAGGTGAAGCTGGAAGGATCACGCATGGCTGGATGTACTTGCCATGAAAGAGTGCTGCTAGATGGACCCACATGTCCTCAGCATGAAGGCTCAGGGCTGTTGCAGAGGGAACTTAATCCCCCTGCAGGTTTGCGATGGCTGACAAGCACCTACAGGGGGTCTCAGCCCTGCTTCTAGAAGATTCCATCGACATGCAGAAGCTGATGTACCAGGGACAGGCCATGTGCAGGAGTTGTAGCCTCAATTGTAAAGTACTCGGCAGTGAGCACTATCCATTGCTTTGGAAGGTTCAGGGGACTCTTCCCAGCCATGCCTGTTAGACTATCACAGTCAGCAGTGGGCAGCACTGGGCATGGGACCAGCATACCTGAGTACGTCACTAGATGGGGCTAGTTTTCAGAAACTTGATATTTGATTCAGTCAGTGCAGTAGAAGAGATCCTGTGATAACATCTATCTGGTTGCTGCTAACAAAAGCATCAACATCAAACTTCTGTAGTGTGTCTGCCATGGTCAGGTTCTTGCTCTTGCATTTTGCAAAGATTTGAGATCCTCTCTGGCCAACCCACAGTGCTGACTTCACTTTGAGGATGGGGTATAGGACTTAGAATGTGTTTGCTCATTGTCAATGTCTTATTGTCAAGGGGCCATATCCAGCTTCTCCAAATATGTTACAGAATCTGAGATTTTTCTCTGAACTCTTCAACCAATCCTCCACAGCTCTGCAAGCTAAGTTCACAAAAGATATAAAGAATGAAGAAGCCACAGAAGGGGCCACAGCCACACTGCACTGTGAGCTAAGCAAGGCGGCCCTCGTGGAGTGGAAGAAAGGGCCTGAGACGCTCAGAACCGGGGACAGAATCAGCCTGAGGCAGGATGGGACCAAGTGTGAGCTGCAGATCCAAGGCATAGTGCTGGAGGATGCCGGGGAGTACTCGTGCGTGTGTGGACAGGAGCGGACCTCGGCCACACTGAACGTCAGGGGTAAAGATCATTCGGCCCATGAGAAACACTGGTGTATCTTCGTTGCGTCTGCCTGTCACACTTGTTCTTATCACCCTCTGTAGGTGCTTGTGTTCTCCTAGTTTGTTGTTTTTGTTGTTGTTTTGGGCTACATCTGGTGGTGCTCATGGGTTACTCCAGGTTCTGCACTCAGAAATTGCTCCTACAGGCTCAAGGGACTACATGGAATGCCGGGTATCGAACCTGGGTCCATCCTGGGTTGGTCGCATGCAAGGAAAAGGCCCTATCACTCTGTCACTCTGGCCCCTCTTCTAGGTTTCTGCTCCCATATAGCTCCTGTTCCCTTGTTCAGGCATTGTCCTTCCTGCTAATTTCAGCCCTTTTTGTGTGTCCTTCAGATGGTTTTCTGTAATTGTGTCTGTGCCTTCATTCCTTAATGCCATGACTCTTTGTTGTGTGTGGCTCCTCTGTGTGTCTCGTCCTGGTCACAGTGACTCTTCACCCCTCCCCAGCCCTGCCAGCCAAGTTCACAAAGGAATTGAGACAGGAAGAGGCCACAGAAGGAGCCACAGCCACATTGTGCTGTGAGCTGAGCAAGGCGGCCCTCGTGGAGTGGAAGAAGGGGCCTGAGACCCTCAGAGCCGGGGACAGACTCAGCCTGAGGCAGGATGGGACCAGGTGTGAGCTGCAGATCCATGACCTGGTGCTGGATGACGCTGGGGAGTACTCGTGCATGTGTGGGCAGGCGCGGACGTCGGCCACACTGACCGTCAGGGGTAAAGATCGTGAGGGCCCTATGAAGCACTGGTGTGTTGTGTTTTTGTTGTATCTGCCTGTCACACTTGTCCTGGTCACCCCTGTGGGTGCTTGTGTTCTCCTTGGTTTTTGATCCCATCCAGCTCCCGTTCCCCTGTTCAGGCATTGTCCTTCCTGCCACATACCATCCTTTTTGTGTGTCCTTCAGACAATTTTCCGTGATTGTATCTGTGCCTTCATTCCTTCATGCCATGGCTCTTTGTTGTGTGTGGCTCCTCTGTGTGTCTCGTCCTGGTCACAGTGACTCTTCACCCCTCCCCAGCCCTGCCAGCCAAGTTCACAAAGGAATTGAGACAGGAAGAGGCCACAGAAGGAGCCACAGCCACATTGTGCTGTGAGCTGAGCAAGGCGGCCCTCGTGGAGTGGAAGAAGGGGCCTGAGACCCTCAGAGCCGGGGACAGACTCAGCCTGAGGCAGGATGGGACCAGGTGTGAGCTGCAGATCCATGACCTGGTGCTGGATGACGCTGGGGAGTACTCGTGCATGTGTGGGCAGGCGCGGACGTCGGCCACACTGACCGTCAGGGGTAAAGATCGTGAGGGCCCTATGAAGCACTGGTGTGTTGTGTTTTTGTTGTATCTGCCTGTCACACTTGTCCTGGTCACCCCTGTGGGTGCTTGTGTTCTCCTAGGTTTCTGATCCCATCCAGCTCCCGTTCCCCTGTTCAGGCATTGTCCTTCCTGCCACATACCATCCTTTTTGTGTGTCCTTCAGACAATTTTCCGTGATTGTATCTGTGCCTTCATTCCTTCATGCCATGGCTCTTTGTTGTGTGTGGCTCCTCTGTGTATCTCATCCTGGTCACAGCAACTCTTCACCCCTCCCCAGCCCTGCCAGCCAAGTTCACAAAGGGATTGAGACAAGAAGAGGCCACAGAAGGGGCCATGGTCACTCTGCACTGTGAGCTAAGCAAGGCGGCCCTCGTGGAGTGGAAGAAGGGGCCTGAGACCCTCAGAGCCGGGGACAGACTCAGTCTGAGGCAGGATGGGACCAGGTGTGAGCTGCAGATCCATGACCTGGTGCTGGATGACGCTGGGGAGTACTCGTGCATGTGTGGGCAGGCACGGACGTCGGCCACACTGACCGTCAGGGGTAAAGATCGTGAGGGCCCTATGACGCACTGGTGTGTTGTGTTTTTGTTGTATCTGCCTGTCACACTTGTCCTGGTCACCCCTGTGGGTGCTTGTGTTCTCCTAGGTTTCTGATCCCATCCAGCTCCCGTTCCCCTGTTCAGGCATTGTCCTTCCTGCCACATACCATCCTTTTTGTGTGTCCTTCAGACAATTTTCCGTGATTGTATCTGTGCCTTCATTCCTTCATGCCATGGCTCTTTGTTGTGTGTGGCTCCTCTGTGTATCTCATCCTGGTCACAGCAACTCTTCACCCCTCCCCAGCCCTGCCAGCCAAGTTCACAAAGGGATTGAGACAAGAAGAGGCCGCAGAAGGGGCCATGGTCACTCTGCACTGTGAGCTAAGCAAGGCGGCCCTCGTGGAGTGGAAGAAGGGGCCTGAGACCCTCAGAGCCGGGGACAGACTCAATCTGAGGCAAGATGGGGCTAAATGTGAGCTGCAGATCCATGACCTGGTGCTGGATGACGCTGGGGAGTACTCGTGCGTGTGTGGGCAGGAGCAGACCTCGGCTACATTGACCGTCAGGGGTAAACACCACCAGGGATCCAAGTGACTTTTTTGTATTGCTGTTCTATGCCTCTGTCATGTCTTCCTGTCAGTGTTGTCTGTAATCATTGCCTGTGTGATTCTGTCCTGTCAGTCACGGACACAGAGCTCTGCTCTACCGTGGCCAAGGGACTGAAGCTGTTGTCCAGGTCAAGGAGTGTTATAAGTATCCCAGCTGTAACCTGTGGTCAATAATGCAGTGAGGCAGAGCACAGGGCTTGATGCTCTGCCACCTGGGTGGTTGGCAAGCAGGAGACTGTCAGACCTGTTTTTTGCGTAGTAAAAGTTGCAGTAGATGCAGAGTTCCTGGAACTCTGAAGGGCATTGTCTTAGGAAAGGCTGTGTATACACCATGGTCCCCACAAATGGACCTTGACTCACATGTTCTGTCTCTAGTCCTGAGTCCGAGATTCATGTCCTATAGCTCTGGTTCTTCTTTTCTTGGCACATAGATGGCTCATCCCATGCCTTCTCACCTCTGTGCGTCAGTCTGTGTGATTAAGCCTACCCAGTGACCTCATGTTACCCTTTTACTATTGGAAGGATCTTGTGCTGAAGAAGTTTCAATCTGAGATCCTCAGGGTCAGGACCACAACACTGAGGATTGGAGACACAGTTCAACCCATAATATTCCACCCACTGGTGCCCCAATGCAACTTCTCACATGCAGTCTGTGCAACCTCATATACCTCTGTAATTGTTGCAATTGTTGACTGTAATTGTTGACTCAGTGCAGAGAATCCTGGTCTGCTAGGCTGGAGTACTAGCCATGCTCAGCACAGTCCAGCACATGTTATATGCTTCCTAGGGAGCTATTGGCAGGCCTGTGGGAAAAGAGATAGAAAAAATGAGAACATGGTTGTTGGTCCCAGAACAGATTGTTAGATCTACAGGGTGAGCATTTGAGCCAAAGCAGGCAGTGCTCAGGGGCTAGTCCTGACTCTTCAAGGGTGGCCGTGGGCAATGCTCAGGTGATGTAATCCATCCAGGGTCAGCATTAGGAGCCATGGACAAGGAAGTGCCTCACATCCTGTGCCATCTTGTGGCCCCGTTGTTCAGTTGTTACAGTGTAGGCTACATCATGCCTCCTGGCTCCATGTTCCATGTTGCCACACCTATGTGCAAGCTGCCTCTCACTTGAGTAGAGTGAGCACTTCTCAGGATGTCAGGAATGGGGTTTCCCTGAGGTGCCTTTGACTCATTGGTCCTTCTTTCAGATGGGCACTGAAGTTCTAGAAAGCTCTCCATGCAGCTGTAGAAATCCCAGAGGATGTGTCTGTTTTCCGACTGTGCTCCCTGATGTGAGGTAGGAGCTGAGCTAGGATGGTGGATGTGGCTGGACCCAGAGAGATACCCATCATGCTAGACAGATGAGTTCTGAGTTAGAAGAGATGAGCTTGAGCTCTGGGTCAGGAGGATCATCTAGTGGGGCTAATCAAAAATGGCAGAGTCCAGGCACATCTGGATGCATGGATCTCAGCTGACAGCATGAGGAAGATCCTCCGATGCCAGTGGTTCTTCCCCAGATTGTCCATCTGAGTCCAGATTTATAACAAATGTCCTGAAGGTTGGTGTCTGCTATCCATCTTATACCCCTCACTCAGCCCAGCTCACTCAGTTCACCAGGATCTGAGGACTAAGGAAGCCACAACGGCAAGTTATGTTCTTGACACTCTTGTCCCTATCTTCGTTGGTGGTTGTCTGTGTTCTCCCCACCCTTCCAGCTCCTGTTCGCCATCCAAGCATTGTTATTGCTGCCACGTACAGTTCTTTCTGTTTACCCTCTGGGCCATATTTCTCCTAATGTCTGGGCTTCATTCCTTTCTGTCATTTGTCTTGTCTTCTCTTTTTCTCTCTCTCTTTTATTCTTCCTTCCCTCCTTTTTAAAATTTTTTAATATATTTTATTTCATTTAAACACCTTGATTACACATATGATTGTGTTTGGGTTTCAGTCATGTAAAGAACACCACCCATCACCAGTGCAACATTCCCATCACCAATGTCCCAAATCTCCCTCCTCCCCATCTGACCCCCGCCTATACTCTAGACAGGTTTTCCATTTCCCTCATATATTCTCATTATTAGGACAGTTCAAAATGTAGTTATTTCTCTAAACTCATCACTCTTTGTGGTGAGCTTCCTCAGGTGAGCTGTAACTTCCAGCTCTTTTCTCTTTTGTGTCTGAAAATTTTATTGCAAGAATGTCTTTCATTTTTCTTAAAACCCATAGATGAGTGAGACCATTCTGCGTTTTTCTCTCTCTGACTTTTTTCACTCAGCATAATAGATTCCATGTACATCCATGTATAGGAAAATTTCATGACTTCATCTCTCCTGGCAGTTGCATAATATTTCATTGTGTATATGTACCACAGTTTCTTTAGCCATTCGTCTGTTGAAGGGCATCTTGGTTATTTCCAGAGTCTTGCTCTGGTAAATAGTGCTGCGATGAATATAGGTGTAAGGAAGGGATTTTTGTATTGTATTTTTGTGTTCCTAGGGTATATTCCTAGGAGTGGTATAGCTGGATTGTATGGGAGCTTATTTCCAGTTTTTGGAGGAATCTCCATATCGCTTTCCATAAAGGTTGAACTAGGTGGCATTCCTACCAGCACAAAGTTGTTCGTGGTTGAAGTTCAGTCATACCATGTTCCCGCACCTATCCCTTCACCTATGTATTTCATGACATTTTACTGTGTGGTTCCTGTGGGTCCCATGTTCTGGTCATGGTTTCCGGACACTGTGATATTCTCAGCAACTCTTCAATCCTTCCCAGCCCTGCCGACCAAGTTCACAAAAGGATTGAGACAGGAAGAGGCCACAGAAGGGGCCACAGCCACACTGCATTGTGAGCTGAGCAAGGCGGCCCTCGTGGAGTGGAAGAAGGGGCCTGAGACCCTCAGAACCGGGGACAGACTCAGCCTGAGGCAGGATGGGACCAGGTGTGAGCTGCAGATCCGAGACCTGGTGCTAGACGATGCTGGGGAATACTCGTGCATGTGTGGGCAGGAGCGGACCTCGGCCACACTGACCATCAGGGGTAAAGACCGTGAGGGCCACGTGGAGCACTGGTGTGTTGTGTCTTTGTTGTGTCACACTTGTCCTTGTCACCCCTCTAGGTGCCTGTGTTCTCCTAGGTTTCTGCTTCCATCCAGCTCCTATTCCCTTGTTCAGGCATTGTCCTTCCTGCCACATTCAGTTTTTTTGTGTGTCCTTCAGATGGTTTTCTGTAATTGTGTCTGTGCCTTCATTCCTTCATGCCATGGCTCTTTGTTGTGTGTGGCTCCTCTGTGTGTCTCGTCCTGGTCATAGTGACTCTTCACCCCTCCCCAGCCCTGCCAGCCAAGTTCACAAAGGAATTGAGACAGGAAGAGGCCACAGAAGGAGCCACAGCCACACTGTGCTGTGAGCTGAGCAAGGCGGCCCTCGTGGAGTGGAAGAAGGGGCCTGAGACCCTCAAAGCCAGGAACAGACTCAGCCTGAGGCAGGATGGGACCAGGTGTGAACTGCAGATCCAAGGCCTGGTGCTGGATGACGCTGGGGAGTACTCGTGCATGTGTGGGCAGGAGCGGACCTCGGCCACATTGACCGTCAGGGGTAAAGATCGTGAGGGCCCTATGAAACACTGGCATATCTTTGTTGCATCTGCCTGTCACATTTGTACTTGTCACCCCTGTGGGTACTTGTGTTCTCCTAGGTTTCTGCTCCCATCCAGCTCCTGTTACTCTGTTTAGGCATTGCTCTTCCTGCCACACACAGTCCTTTTTGTGTGTCCTTCAAAAATTTTTCCATGATTGTGTCTGTGTCTTCATTCCTTCATGCCACAGCTCTTTGTTGTGTGTGGCTCCTCTGTGTGTCTCATCCTGGTCACAGCGACTCTTCACCCCTCCCCAGCCCTGCCAGCTAAGTTCACAAAGGGATTGAGACAGGAAGAGGCCACAGAAGGGGCCACAGCCACACTGCGCTGTGAGCTGAGCAAGGCGGCCCTCGTGGAGTGGAAGAAGGGGCCTGAGACCCTCAGAGCCGGGGACAGACTCAGCCTGAGGCAGGATGGGACCAGGTGTGAGCTGCAGATCCGAGACCTGGTGCTAGACGATGCTGGGGAGTACTCGTGCATATGTGGGCAGGAGCGGACCTCGGCCACACTGACCATCAGGGGTAAAGACCGTGAGGGCCATGTGGAGCACTGGTGTGTTGTGTCTTTGTTGTGTCACATTTGTCCTTGTCACCCCTCTAGGTGCCTGTGTTCTCCTAGGTTTCTGCTTCTATCCAGCTCCTTTTCCCCTGTTCAGGCATTGTCCTTCCTGCCACATACTATCCTTTTTGTGTCCTTCAGATAATTTCTGTAATTGTATCTGTGCCTTCATCCCTTCATGCCACAGCTCTTTGTGTATGGCTCCTATGTGTGTCTTGTCCTGGTCACAGTGACTCTTCACCCCTCCCCAGCCCTGCCAGCCAAGTTCACAAAGGAATTGAGACAGGAAGAGGCCACAGAAGGAGCCACAGCCACACTGTGCTGTGAGCTGAGCAAGGCGGCCCTCGTGGAGTGGAAGAAGGGGCCTGAGACCCTCAAAGCTGGGGACAGACTCAGCCTGAAGCAGGATGAGACAAGGTGTGAGCTGCAGATCCGAGACCTGGTGCTAGACGATGCTGGGGAGTACTCGTGCATGTGTGGGCAGGAGCAGACCTCGGCCACACTGACCATCAGGGGTAAAGACCGTAAGGGCCATGTGGAGCACTGGTGTGTTGTGTCTTTGTTGTGTCACACTTGTCCTTGTCACCCCTCTAGGTGCCTGTGTTCTCCTAGGTTTCTGCTTCCATCCAGCTCCTATTCCCTTGTTCAGGCATTGTCCTTCCTGCCACATACTATCCTTTTTTGTGTCCTTCAGATAGTTTCTGTAATTGTGTCTGTGCCTTCATTCCTTCATGCCACAGCTCTTTGTGTATGGCTCCTATGTGTGTCTTGTCCTGGTCACAGTGACTATTCACCCCTCCCCAGCCCTGCCAGCTAAGTTCACAAAGGGATTGAGACAGGAAGAGGCCACAGAAGGAGCCACAGCCACACTGTGCTGTGAGCTGAGCAAGGCGGCCCTCGTGGAGTGGAAGAAGGGGCCTGAGACCCTCAGAGCCGGGGACAGACTCAGCCTGAGGCAGGATGGGACCAGGTGTGAGCTGCAGATCCAAGGCCTGGTGCTGGATGATGCTGGGGAGTACTCATGCGTGTGTGGGCAGGAGCGGACCTCGGCTACGTTGAATGTCAGGGGTAAAGACCCAGGGTCATGTGAATTTTGTTGCTTTTCTCTTCATTTGTTGTGCCCAATTGACTCTGCTGGAGCTGTGAGGTCACCTTAGGGTTCAGACCTTTCTTGTGTATGTTATTCCCTATTTCCCCTCAGATAATCTTAGGGACAGGGTAGATGTATTTTACCGTTCCTGTCCTTATGTACCTTCTTGGGAATGTCCTGGAATAGGTAGACTGGAGGACACTGCCTTGCCATGGACGAGACTTATTTGGATTTGATGACCTGACATAGTTGTTGGCATACTTGTGGGTCTCTAGCACTAATTAGAGGCTCAGGCCTAACCCTGCCTTCCTCTCTCCCCCCCAGCGAGGCCCCAGATGGGGTTCCGGGAGCCTCTGCAGAGCCTGCAGGTTGAGGAGGGTGCATCTGCCTGCCTGCGCTGTGAGCTGTGCATGCCTAGTTCCACTGTAGTCTGGAGCAAGGGTGGCCTGGAGTTGCAGGCTGATGGGCGCCGGGAGCTGCGGAAAAAAGGCCCTGTGGTGGAGTTGGTACTGCGAGAGGTGCGCCGGGAAGATGCCGGGGAATATGCCTGCACCTGTGGGTCCCAGACCACCAGCGCCACCCTCACTGTCACAGGTGAGCCTGCCGTGGCCGTGGGGACTGCAGCCTTCCTCTGCCTTGCCCCTCCCAGGCCACAGCTGGGAGCCTCCCCGTCCCCGTGACTCTTCCCTCCCAGCCCTGCACCAGCCTCAAGATGCCCCTGGTCCACTCCTGGTGCTCACTCGCCTTCCCCTTTCCGAATAGCTGTGCCGGTGAGGTTTGTCCAGGAACTGAAGGCCCAGGAGGTGGGAGAGGGATCCACAGCACAGCTGCGCTGCAAACTGAGCCAGGCGGGCAGCAGTGTGGAGTGGCGCAAAGGTGCCCTGCAGCTCTTCCCCTGTGCCAAGTACCAGATGCTGCAAGAGGGCACCGCCGTGGAGCTCCTGGTGCATGATGTGCAGCAGGAGGACGCCGGCCTGTACACCTGTGACACGGGCCACACGCAGAGTACTGCCATGCTCTCTGTCTGGGGTGAGCTGCCTGCTAGCCCTGAACGTTTGTTATTCTCTTCTTGGTCTGGTGGCATGCACAATGCCCTTGCCCAGCTGCCCTAAGCTCTCTTCCCTCCCCTGTAGTTCCCAAGCCCAAGTTCAGGACAGAGCTGCAGAGTGCAGAGCAGGCAGTGGGCAGCACTGCTCGACTCCACTGCCAGCTGAGTGATGTGGACCCTGGAGCCCCCGTGCAGTGGTTCAAGGAGGGTGTGGAGCTCCACGCAGGCTCCAAGTATGAGGTGCGGCGCCAGGGGACCACGTGTGAGTTGCTGGTCCATGGGCTGGAGGCCACGGACACCGGCGAGTATGCCTGCATGGTGGGCGGCCAGAAAAGTTTGGCCTCTATCAAGGTCACAGGTGAGCCTCTGTCACCACAGCCCTGTCCTCACCCCCAGGGTCACATTTATCCCTGCTGCAGCCTCTGTCAGCTGCTGTTTGTACCAGACACCTGGGAAAGGAAGTTAAGGCTTCCAGTGGTGTTGGCTATGGAGCCATCTGAGAGTGTGCTCTGCCCTTCACTGGGTGGCCCCTGCTCTTCAGCTTTCCAAGAAGAGATGCCCCGCATAGTCCCGCCCTTAGGAGCTCACTGTTATTGGGTCCGCAAACTGTTTTTGCAGAGTATTGGGGGCTGAGCACCTTCCGGGGCTTGCAGGTGTGGGCTTTCCAGACTCCCTGGAGGAGGGTGTGTGGGTGTGACTGGGTTGGTAAAGGACTATCCTGGTGCTCCCCTCAGAGCCCGAGGTCACCATCGTGCGGGGCCTGGTGGACGCGGAGGTGCAGGCAGATGAGGACGCAGAGTTTATCTGTGAGGTGTCCAGTGCTGGGGCTGGAGATGCAGAGTGGCGCCTGCAGGGAATGCGGCTGCAGAACAACGAGGTGACGGAGGTGTCAGTGCAAGGGGGCTGCACCCACAAACTGCGGTTGAAGGGTGTGACGCCTGAGGATGCCGGAACTGTCTCCTTCCATGTGGGCTCCCACGTGTCCTCGGCCCAGCTCACTGTCCGAGGTAGTGGTGCCCTGACCCCTGAGGGCTGGGCTGCTTGTTGGGGGAGAGATAGACCAAGATTAAGGATCTGGCCTTGGATGGGAAAGTGGCAAGAGCACTGCACTTATGGGGCAGGTGGGTGTTGCTTTGCTGAGTCTCAGCTTAGATCTTTCTTATTTATTTCTTGCTTTTGGGACATACCTGGCAGTACTCAGGGCTTACTCCTGGCTCTGCTCAGAAATCACTCCAATTGGGCCCGTGGAACCATATGAGGTTCTGGGGATAGAACCTGGGTTGGCTCCATGTAGGAAAACTCCCTACCTGCTGTGTTACCTTTTGTGCCCTCCTGTTTTCTCTATTTCGGGGTCAGTGCAATCCAAACTAGGTCTTGTCCACCATCTCTGGGTCAGCATCCTGGTCTCAGCTCAGTGGAGAGCTGGTGCTGAGAATAGCCTGTGCACGTGCCCTCATGAGTCTGGGCAGAAGTTGGGCAGAGACCCCTCGCCGGGGGCTCTCTGACACTCAGGTGTACAAACATTGGGATCAATACTGCTGCTGTTTATCTAGCTCCCGAGGTGACCATCGTGGAACCACTGAAGGACGTGCAACTAACTGAAGGCCAGGATGCCCGCTTCTGCTGCAGGCTGTCCCATGCCTCAGGCCAGGAGGCCCGCTGGGCGCTGGAAGGGGTTCCACTGCAGGCCAATGAGATGAATGACATTGGGGTGGACCAGGGTGTGCTACACACACTCACCCTACACAAGGTGTGCTGGCTGCCTTGGGGACCCTCCTCCCCAAATGACCTGGTGGGCTGGAGCCAGCTACCAGCCTCACCTGCCCTCTCTTGTGCAGGTGACTCCTGAGGACGCGGGCACAGTCAGCTTTCATGTGGGCTCCTGCAGCTGCGAGGCCAAGCTGAAGGTCACAGGTAGGTGTTTTATCTTCCTGCATAGGGTCTGCTTGGGGAAGGCGGCCCCCACTTAAGCCTCCATCAGTGGGTGTAGTTCTCCAGTTGCTGCTTATCCATTGCTGGAGGGCCTGGAGGATGAAGGTGAATGGAAAGACTTAGGGATATTGAGTCTCTGTGTGGGGGCAGTGCTGTCTGCTGGAGTGAAAGAGGCATCAGAGGTCATACGCCTGGGCCTCTGAGATGAAGGCAGAATTCTCCTTCCTGTGTAGCTGCTCACCTGATAGCAGCCCATTGCACTCATGTGCTCACACCTCTGGCACGTGCTATGGGGACAGCTGACCATGATACCTGGGACACTGAGCCAGAGTCTACCCTGGAAATGCAGGCAGAAGTTTAAGGACCATCAGCTTGGCTCTGCCTCATCTTCAGAGATGAGTCCCTGTACACCTCCCCCTCATCCCAGACATGACACGAATCATGCCAGACGTGAGTTCCCGAACACGCTTCTCTCATCCCAGACATGAGTTCCCACATACCTTTCCCTGTGGTCTACTTCAGGTTTCCAAACTAGTACCAACCATGGAAGTGTCGTTCACTCACGTTTCCATCCACTGACCTACCACCCTTGTTTGTATGCTTATTCACCTAGCATCTGTTTATGTTTCCACCACCATCGACCACGGTAAATTCATCCATTTGCCTCACCATATACCCTCTACCTGTCAGTATTCTTACATGCAAAACACACTCATCTCATATATCCATCCAGCTATCACCTGTTTATGTTTATCCACTCCAACCATTCTTGTCATTCATCTATCTACCACCTGTCTGGCCCATCCTTTATTCCTGCCATACACTCTTCCATATAGTCTATCTGAGTTCCATGTACCTCGGCAAGGGGCAGATATAAGCTGTGCCCTCAGAGAGCTGATCCCCCCCCTCCCATATGCAAGGGGAGTTGGATATGGAGTTTCATGAACATAGTTATGGATGTAGTCTGTACAAAGTCTCCTAGGTGAGTGCTACACTTAGGATAAGTGCTAAGAAGAGAAATCCTTGTGTGTCCAGGAACGATCTTTGTAGTTACCAGTCTCGAGGACCCTGTTGCCCTCGGCCCTCCAGCTGAACTTGTCTTGTATAAATGTCCATATCCACTCTTAGGGGTTGGGGATAGGTCCTAGCAGGCACCCTGTAGGCGAAGATGGGACCTGCCCTGGTGACAGGAACAGTGGCAGCATATGTAGAGGTGGGAGGAGGTAGAGGAGTAGTTGAAACTGGATGGGACTGGAGGGATGTCTACCAAAGCGGTCATGCTGGCTGTTCCTGGCTGGAGCAGACATAGGGACTTTGCGCCCACATGCCCTTACCCTCTGATTGGAGTTGACAATTATGGGAAGGTGTGTAGGATATCTAGCCTTTGCCCATTGTGGACATGAGTCCTCTCTCATGTGTGGGCTGTAGGCTCCCCCCTAGAGGGTGCAGGAGCAGTGGGTGAGGTGGGGGTTGCACTCAGAGCAGGCAGGCAGGCAGCGAGTTTGGCAGTGTGGCATTAATGATCTAAATCCTCTGGTTCTAGGGGCACATGTAGGAAAACCCTGTGGGGACTGGAGAAGCGTCTGTTCCCACACTTGGTAGCATTGGACACAGAAAGACCCTGACACTGGCGGTGGAGGTGTTCAGGGGGCTTAATGGATCTTGGAGAATGGGTGTGAGGGGCTGAGGCAATTCTGGCAGGTTAGGTGTGTGAAGGACTGAGGTGGTTCTGGTGGTTTGTACACCTGAAGGGCTGAGGTGATACAGGCAGGGTGGGCATGTGAGGGGTGAGGCCGTTCTGGCAGGGTGAGGGATGAGGTGGTTCTGGCGGGTTGCGCATCTGAGGGGCTGAGTGAGGCGTCTCTACATTGTCCTATTGTGGGCATTTTGGTTGGGTATTCTGTGCATCCATCCATATGAGTCCCTGCTGTAGAGGTCCCCCAGGTGATGCCAGCAGTCTGGTGCCCCATCTGCCCTCCTTTCACCCTCTTGCACAGAGGCAGCACTGTGCCTGGTACGTGACTTGCAGAATGTGGACGTCTTTGCGGGGGAGGCAGCCACGTTCTCCTGTGAGGTGTCCCGTGCAGGTGGGCCCGAGGCCCACTGGTGGCTGGATGGGACACTGCTGCAGGATGGCTCCCAGAGTGTCATCTCTGTGTGTGGTGGGACCGTGCACTCTCTCACACTCTCGGGCTTGGGGGTGTCGGACTCAGGCACCATCACCTGCTGCATAGGCTCCCTGGTCTCCTCAGCCAAGTTGCTGATTAAAGGTATTGATCACAGGCTCCTGCCCTGTGCTGGCGCTCCTGCCACTGCTGTCCCTGCATGCTTCTCGCTCATTCAGGGATGGAGGGGAAAAGACAGGGCCAGGGACCAACCGTAGGCCATCCACGAGCATTGCCCTCCATTCATGGTAGGCAGGTGGCTCATGAAACTGAATGTGCTCCCATCCCCATATTCTGTAAAGTGTTGGGGGACTGCCCACATACACCCAAGGACAGTCCAATTAAGAGTGCCAGTCTGTTCCCACTCTTCTGCTGGAGGAACGGATGACCCTGCAGATATGTGATGAGCTTTATGACCTTCTGGAGAGGGCCCTGGAAAAGGCAGTGGGATAAAGAGATCCTTGGCCACACCTGGGAGTGGGATCATTATCAGGTATTCAGGGGTCGCTTGATACTCTGGCAGAATGAATATGTCCCTACGTTGATGGGAAGCACTTTCTGTCGGATTTTGAACAAGGAGAGGAGATGGAGCCCCAGGGTGGGTATCTTAAGGAGGGATGGTGGAGCAAGGAGTGGCAGGTGCCAGTAAAGTCTCTGTGGGCTCTGATCAGTGGGCTTTGGGGATAGATCTAACTTTGTCAGAGGACTTGGGGGCTCAGGACTGGAGGTACAAGAGGGGCAGTAAGTCAGGTGTTTGTGTGTGTGTGTGTGTGCGCGTGCGCGCGCGTGTGTGGGCGCGTGCGCGCGCCTGTGGCTTCTGGCGGGGGAGGGCATCCAGCTGCTATGCTTGCTTGCTATTGACAGGGAGGGAGGCCTGGCCAGACTGCCTGGCTGATGGGTGCTTGGGTGTTGGCCGACAGATCCCGTGGTGGAGGTGGTCAGTGCCATGCAGGATCTGGCAGTGGAGGAGGGTGGTCCAGCTGAGCTCCTCTGCCAGTACACACGGCCTGTGCAGGCCAAGTGGAAGATGAACGAGCAGGAGGTGTGCGCCGACGGGCATCGCGTCATCATAGAGCAGGACTGGACAGTGGCCAGGCTGTCCTTCAGGCCAGCCTTGCCCCGTGACAGCGGCATCTATTCTTGTGAGGCCGCGGGCACCCGCGTGGTGGCCCTGCTGCATGTGCAAGGTGAGGCCATGGGTGGGCCTCAATCTCGTGTTTCTGGCCAGTAGGCAGCCAGCATAAGGGATTGTGGAGAGGGACAGAAGCTGATTCCTCAGGACAGGGCATTAGGAAAAGATCCAGACAGAGCCTATATCCACAATGTCTTGGGGTGGGGGTAGAGGCAGGAGGGTGGGAAAGCATTTTGTGAGGTAATGAGGTAGGAGCTCTATTTAGGAGGCTGAAGTGTGAGCTGGACCTGGTGGCCAGGCACAGACAGATGACGGGGCTTGGGCACAGACAGATGGGCCCTACCCTGGCACATCTGGGTAGAGCAGAGAAACAGGAATCAGGAGGCTCTCGGGGGTTAATTGCTGCCTTCTTGCAGGGTTTGGAGCTTGGACCATGCCTTGTGCCCCAGGTGACTCATCATGCCTCATCATGTCCTTGTACTGCTAGGGATGCCCCTTTCTATTGCCCTGTGAATCTCACTGGGAATGCTCTTAAAACTTGGCATTTTTGTGGAAACAAGCATCTAACTCTGACTTTGGGAGTTGGGACTGAGAATTTCGGAGTAGGGCACCTTCTCCAGAGGCCATCCCCACCCCCTGCAGCTGTCTGGCTGGCCACTGTCACTTCTCACCACAGTGAGGTTCAGAGTCCAGGGCCAGCTGGGGCAGGACAACCCTTGGCCCGTTCTTCCCTGCAGACTGGGGACCCCTTCCCAAGTGTCTTTGTTGGATGAGTTAGAACAGAGCACTGAGCACTGTGGGGCATTAGAACTAGGCCTGGCTAGCCTTGTGCAGTTCCATTCCCAGAGCTAGTCCACTTAGTTCAGCAACTGCCTGCTCTCCCCGTCCCAGAATTGGGGCCCATCAGAATCATTTGAAGTTCTTTCCATTTCCATCCTGGTTTCCTCTTGTCTATCACTTCCCCGAAGTCTAGTGGAGTCACTGCAGTCTAGGGCCCAGAAGACACAGCTGGAGCCACACCTTGAGTGTCCTAGGAAGGCAGAGGCAGCAGAGTTGAGACTGTGGCTGAACATGTATTTGTTCCAGAAACTGCTGCCATCTGGGCTCAAAGTTCTGGCGATGGGGTCACAGGGATCTCTTTTTTTTTTTTTTTTTGTTTTTTGGGCCACACCCGGCGGTACTCAGGGGTTACTCCTGGCTGTCTGCTCAGAAATAGCTCCTGGCAGGCACGGGGGACCCTATGGGACACCAGGATTCAAACCAATCACCTTTGGTCCTGGATCGGCTGCTTGCAAGGCAAACGCCGCTGTGCTATGATAGGGATCTCTTTCCATGGAGACCTTCACGTTTGTCGTGGGGCACTGTTATTTGGGGCTCGTCAGTCCTGGGGAGGCCCCCTGAATGCCGCCTCCTTTTTTGCAGCCAAGAACACGGTAGTGCGGGGTCTGGAGAACGTGGAGGTGCCTGAGGGCGGGGAGGCACTGTTTGAGTGCCAGCTGTCACAGCCCGAAGTGGCCGCACACACATGGCTACTGGATGACGAGCCGGTGCACAGCTCGGACAGGGCTGAGGTTGTCTACTTTGAGGATGGCCTGCGGCACCTGCTGCTGCTGAAAAGTCTGCGGCCACAGGACAGCTGCCGTGTGACCTTTCTGGCAGGGGATGTCGTCACGTCTGCATTCCTCACCGTCAGAGGTGAGTGTGTGAGCCAGGGCCAGGGCCGTGGAGGTGGTGGGGTGGGCAGCATTCTGAGACTCCTTCCCCTGCCCAGGGTGGCGCCTGGAGATCCTGGAACCCCCTCAGGATGTGTCAGTGCGTGCCAGGGAGCAGGCACATTTTCGCTGTGTACTCAGCGAGGCCGTACCCGTGGGAGATGTGTCCTGGTACCTCAATGGGGCAGCCGTGCAGCCCGACGATGCTGACTGGACAGTCACAGCTGACGGCTGCCAATATGGCCTGCTGCTTCGCAGTGCACAGCTGCACCATGCCGGCGAGGTCACCTTTGCTGCCCGTGAAGCTGTGGCCACTGCACGGCTCAGTGTCCTGGGTAAGGTGGTGCCCCTGTGGTGGGTGGGTAGAAGTGACCTACAAGTCCAGCCCAGGGCCACACTCATTGGGGCAACATGGCCCTGTGTAGGTTCCCTCACAAGGGGATGTGGTGATCTGGGCTGACCTGCTGCCTTCTGTGCCCTTTGATAGGACAAAATGCATAGTTCGCTGGCGCTGGCCAGGTGAGCACTGAGGATTGGGGGAAACTAGGCCTGGCCCTGGCCGTGCCAGCAGAGGCTGAACATGTAGAATTCAGCTTCTTCTTGACAGCTTTGGACTGGGAGTCTGGCTTGAGGCCTCAGGGTGCAGCTGCTGGATCCCCAGACTATGTCCATCCCTGCCCCCTGCCCCTCAGGCTCTGTTTTAAAGAACTGAGCACCCACCAAAGTGTCCCTGAGACTTGAGTATCTAGCAGTCTCTCCCTTCCCAGTGTCATGCCCAAGGCAGGCTTAAGTTTAGCTCTTAGACAGAAGGACACTTTACCTGATGTCGGAGTCTATAGGTATCTCTATGACTTGGATGCTCAAGCCTATTTGCTCAGGCAAAAAGGGCCACATGACTCAGTCCTCAGAAGAGAGAACTGCCCATGGTTACTGCATCCTGAGCTCACACAACCCTGGTCACTGGGTTGGGCTCCCCTGATGAGGTGCCCCTCCCCACAGGCCTCCCTGACCCCCCGGAGGATGCGGAAGTGGTTGGTCGCAGTGGCCATTCTGTGACACTGTCCTGGGTGGCGCCCTCAAGTGACGGTGGTGGTGGCCTGTATGGCTATCGTGTGGAGATGAAAGTGGCCAGCACAGGTGAATGGCAGGTCTGCCAGGAGCTGGTGCCTGGGCCTGAGTGTGTGGTGGAAGGCCTGGCATCTGAGGAGACCTACCGCTTCCGTGTGGCAGCTGTGGGCCCAGCGGGTGTTGGAGAGCCAGTGCACCTGCCCCAGACGGTGCGGCTTGGTGAGTCTATCCGTCCTGGGGAGGGGTGGTCAGTGAATAATCTGTCCATACTGGGGAGAGGTGGTTGGTGACTCTTCTGTCTTGGGGAATGGTGGTCAGTGACCAGGGAGGGATGGTGGATTAGTCTGTCTGTCTTAGGTAAGAGAGGTCCATGATTCTGTTCTTCCTGGGGAAGGGCAGTCTGTACGTTTGTCACCTGGGGAAATGTGATCCGTGAGTCTGTCCATCCTGGGGCCTCTTAGTGGGGAGGCCTGGATGCACACTCACTTATGGGATGGGTTTTTGCAGCAGAGCCCATGGAGCCAGGTATACCACCCAGCCCTGAGAATCGACAGGTGGCCGTGGGTGAGGACCTGTGTCTGGAATGCGAGGTGGCCGAGGCAGGAGAGGTCACCTGGATGAAGGGAACAGAGTGTGTCCAGCCCAGTGGACGCATCCAGCTTCTCTCTCACGGCCGACGGCAGATGCTGGTGATCCAGGGTGTCACGGCAGAGGACCAGGGCGAGTACCGCTGCAGACCCTTCCGGGGCCCAGCTCCCACGGCTTTCAAGGGTGCGTACTCTGGTGCTCACCAGTGTGGCTGGTACTCACCTTTCTTACCAACTCTTCCAGTCAAGTCCATAGCGAGGGAGGCTGAGACCATGGGACCATTCCTAAGGCCCGTGGCTCGGTGTTGCATGAAAACTATGACACTTGTGTCTCAGTGTCCAAGTACTGCTGATCGTGAGGGCCCAGGGACATCCTTGCCCAGACCTCTCCACCCCGCTCTTTGCAGCCCTGTACTCTCCACCCTGCTTTGCCTGGCTCATTGTGCATCTCCTGCCTGGCCTATGGCTAAGGGCCTCATGATCCCTAAGTAGGACTCCCTCCACCTTCCCTCTCTCCCTCCATTTGCTCCTCCCTCCCTCCCTTCCTTCCTCTGTCTGCCCATCTATCCCTCTCCATATTTTGAGTTCTGTATCCTGGGAAGGGCCTGCCCATACTTCTGTATCTGGTACTTGGGGCTCTTTGGGAGTTCTGGCAGATAGCAAGACCTGTTTGGGGTGGGGGGGGGATTGTGTTCCTGGTCACACTGGTTCAGCAGCCAGGACTAGCCTAGAATGCCTCTGTCCCAGTGCTGACCATGCCCCGGTTCTTCTCAGTGCTGCTAACTCCAGAGTCCAGAGCAGAGGCCTCCACTCAGCCCAGCCTGCCTCCCGAGGCAGCCCAGGAGGGAGACCTGCACCTGCTGTGGGAAGCACTGGCTCACAAACGCCGTATGAGCCGAGAGCCCACACTGGACTCCATCAGCGAGCTGCCAGAGGAGGACAGGAGTCTGCGTCCAGAGGCTGAGGATGCAGCCCCCGACTTCTCCGAGGGCTACTCCACGGCTGATGAGCTGGCCCGCACGGGTGAGGCCGACCTCTCACACACCAGCTCTGACGATGAATCCCGTGCAGGCACTCCTGCCCTGGTTACCTACCTCCAGAAGGCTGGTAGGCCCGGCCTGTCTCCTCTGGCTGGCAAGGTACGTCTGTGAACTAACTTGCAGCTGCAGGTAGGGGTATCTCCAGTTGCCACCACCTGCCTGGTATGCAGCTGCATATTGCCTACCCTCTACCCATCTGCCATTCTGACCTCTCTTTGTCTTTCCATCCACAAACCCGCCCACCATCCACCAACCTGCACTCACCATGTTCCCATCTGTGTGTCCATGTCACAACCATATACTGTACCTGACTGATTAGACCTGGCTTGACTACTCAGGATGATTCCTCTGGCAGTCCTCGCAATCTGTCCATCCAGTCCCTTGGGTGGGTGGGGCAGGCTTGCTCTTGGCCAGCGATCTGGGTGTTGGGTATTGGGCTCCGAGAATATAGTGTTTTTTTTCTCAGGTGGGATGAATTGTGTTGCTGTGGATGTGCCTGGATGGGCAGTGGTGTCTGAGAGACAGGGTTCAGCTTTCATTCCTGACCAGGAGTCTTGCATAGTCCATTTGCAAATTCTGGGCCTGTTTGCCTTCAGGTCGGGGTCTCAGCAGCTGCCTCTGTGAAACCAAACCTAGTGCAGGAACAGCTGGTTGTGCAGCGTCCACCGCCGCCAGGAGAACTGCATGCTGAGGTAGACCTGGGGGACCCCTCGCTGGACAAAGCTGCTGTGAAGATCCAGGCTGCCTTTAAGGGATACAAAGTCAGGAAGGAGATGAAGCAGCAGGAGGGGCCTGTGTTCTGCCGCACATTTGGGGATACTGAAGCACAGGTTGGGGACATCTTGCGTCTGGAGTGTGTGGTGTCCAGCAAGGCGGACGTGCGGGTCTGCTGGTTGAAGGATGGCGTGGAGCTGACTGACAGCCGGCACCACCACATCGATCAGCTGGGGGATGGCACCTGCTCGCTTCTGGTTACAGGCCTGGGCCACGCAGATGCTGGGCGCTACACCTGCCAGGTGCACAGCAGGTTTGGCCAGGCCTCCCATAGTGCCTGTGTGCTAGTCAGTGGGACAGAGAGTGAGGCGGAGAGCTCCTCAGGGGGTGAGCGGGACGACACCTTCCACCGGGCTGCCCGGCGGCTGCACCGTCTCTTCCGCTCCAAAGGGCCTCTGGAAGTGTCAGATGAGGAGATTTTCCTCAGTGCGGACGAGGGCCCCACTGAGCCTGAGATACCCAGAAACTGGACCACATATCGTGAAGAAGAACACTCAGTCTGCATCCGCTTTGAGGCTCTGGCGGAGGCCCAGGAGGCTGCTGCCCGCTTCCAGGAGATGTTCGGAACTTTGGGCATCAAGGTGGAGACCCGTCTGTTAGAGCAGGGCCCCCGCGCAGTGGAGGTACAGATCAGCAAGGTGGCCTCTTCCCCCAGGCTGCCTCCTATGCAGGCATTGGGTGTAGGCACCATAGAGGCAGGTGAGTATGCAGGCTGCTGGCTCTGGCTGTGTGAGTGGGGGCTGCAGTTGGAGTGCTGGCAGGTATGGCCCCAAGCAGCAAGGAACCCCCTTATTCCCTGGGGGTTTGACTACAAATTCCTACAGGATCTTCCCTGTTGTGGGCCTGAGGGAGGGCCCATGGGGCCCACTTTTCACCCCTTTTCCTGCTCCAGCTCAAAAGATCTTTGGAAAGTAGGTTCATTGCATTTTTGCTCTTTTGGGAACAGCAGAGGGTCCTTCTGTCTGCAGTATTGGCTCTAAACTCTGAATGTCTGCCCCACACAGATTGTTTGGGTTTATTTTGGGCTTTGGGTCACACCCAACAGTTCTCAGGGCTTACTCCTGACTATGCTCAGAGATCACTCTTTTTAGTGTTCAGGTGACCATAGTGGATATCCGGAATTTAACCCTGCCCACTGTACCATTGTTTTGGCCCCTGCCCACACAGCTTTGTCGGCAGCTGCCCCCTCTCATTTCCCATCTACTTGGGGCCTTGTAGTCTTTGGGATTCTCCCAGAATGAAGGAACACTGGAGAGTAGCTTTCTGTTTGGCTGCTGGGTCAGGGAACAGAGCAGATGTAGGGTGAGAAGGGTGCCTAGGTTAACACACTGCCCACTATTCTTCAGCCCCAGTGTTCCTCACTGAGCTGCAGAATCAGGAGGTGTTGGATGGATACCCTGTGAGCTTTGACTGTGTGGTGACTGGCCAGCCAGTGCCCAGTGTGCGCTGGTTCAAGGATGGGCGTGTGCTGGAGGAGGATGACCACTACATCATCAGTGAAGACCAGCAAGGTGGCCACCAGCTCATCATCACCGCTGTGGTCCCTGCGGACATGGGGGTCTACCGCTGTCTGGCTGAGAACAGCATGGGCGTGTCTTCCACCAAGGCTGAGCTTCGCGTGGACCGTGAGTATGGCAGCATCTGCCTCAGGGCCAGTGTGGATGGAGGATGATGTGAGCTGCAGGCTGGAGGCTGAGGAACACATGATGGACTTGACAGTGGTTTTGGCCATAGCTCTGAGCCCTTTAAGGTGTGTTTTTTTGTTTGTGGGCCACAAAAAAGAGCTGTGCCTGGACTTTCTCCTGCCTCTATGCTCAGATATTACTCCTGGTGGGATCTGGGGGCCATTTGGGATACCGGGAATTAACGGACTCTGTTTGGTTGTGTGCAAGGCAATTGCCATCCCCACTGTACTGATGCTTTGGCCCCTCTCTAAGGTGTCTTGATGGGTGGTGTCACGGGGCTCTCCTTGGTTGCCCGTAGGGTAAAGTGCAGTCATTTGTCAGCAGAAGGAATGTGGATGGATGTTTGCATTAGAGTTCTTACAGAAGAGCAGAGCATGTGTGTGTATGTGGGGTGCCAAAGCCTGCTGAAATGCACTCCCTAAGCTCACTGGAACCTGATAGATTAATCTTTAGAAGCCTCCCATGCTCTTTGTGTCCCCTTCTGCCCCTCTTAGGGCAGCACATATATCCTGTCTTGGGGTGTCTGCCCAGGGATTCTGTCCCTTCAGCTCTTGGTGCCTGGCTCTGCCGCCTTGGACTTGGACACTTGAAGTAGGAACATGGAACAACCACAGGACTCACCTGAGGCTAAGACCCAAGGCCGTCCTGGGTTCAAATAGTGGGGGCTTACAGAGAATGGAGAAACTTACCCAATCTATGAGGAGTTCATAGAACCTGGAGAAGCTCATCCCACTCACCGTCAAACACAAAGGGCTCATAGAACCCAGAGAAACTTGCCCGTCTCCTAGTCATAGACAAAGAACTCATAGTATCTGGAAAAGCTCATCCCACTCATACTCCCATCAGGGGCTCACAGAACTTAGAGGAGCTCATCCCATCACAGTCACGCACAAGGCGCTTACAGAACCTGTAAAAGCTCATAGTCACAAACCTGGAAAAGTTGTGTCATCACAGTCATACACTAAGAGCTCACGGAATCCAGAGAAATTCTTCCATAACAGTCACACACACATGAAGGGCTCACAGAACTCAGACTCTCATCTGTTCACAGTAATATGTGAAAGGCTCACAGAACCCAGAGAAGCTCGCCCCACTCATAGTCACACGTGAGGGGCTCAGGGAACTGGAGAAATTCGTCCCTCTCCATCACAGACAGATTCACAGAATGCAGAGAAGCTAGTACCACTCATCATCATATATAAGGGGCTCGCAGAGCCCAGAGAAACTTGTTCCATCACTATCATACATGAGGGGCTCACAACCTGGAGAAGCTCATCTTACTCAGTCATAAATGAGGGACTTACAGAACACAGAGAAACTTGTCCCACTCAGTCAGACACAAGGTGCTCACAGAACCCAGATAGAGAAACTTGTCCATCCCAGTTCCACAAGTGGGGTTCACAGAATCCAGAGAAACTTGTACCATCACTTTCACACACGAAGGGCTCACAGAATTCTGAGCAGCTCGTCCTACTCAGTCACAGTTGAGGGGTTCAAAGAACTCTAAGAAGTTCACCCCATCATAGTGACATGCAAGGGGCTCATAGAATCCAGGGAAGTCTGTCCTGCTCAGTTACAAGCAAGGGGTTCACAGAACTCAGAGTAGCTCTTTCCGTCAGTCACATACGAAGGTCTCACAGTACCGAGGAAGCTCTTCCCATTCACAGAGAATGGTGTCATAAAATCCAGAGTAGTTTGTCCCTCTCAGTCACACACGAGGGATCACAGTACTTCTAGGTACTGTTCCTCACATCACAGTCATGCATGAGGGACTAACAGACCAAGAGAAGCTCATGCCTCTCAATCACAAACAAGGAGCTCACAGATCCCAGAGAATCTCATTCTACTCAGTCACAGATTAAGGGTTTATAGAACCCCTTTGTTCATCCCACTCAGAGTCATATGTGAGGGGTTCTCAGAACATGAGAAACTTGTCTCACACAGTCACACATGAGGGACTCACAGACTTCAGAGCACTTGGTTCCATTACTGTCACATACAAGGGGTTCAGGGAACCTGGAGAAGTTCATTCCACTCACAGTCACACACGAGGGGATCACAGAACCTGGGGAAACTCATCCCATCACAGCTTCAGCCTAGTTTGAAGAGGGCCAGCCCCCCCAAAGCATTAAGTGAAAATGGGGCAGCTGAGGGGGTCAGGTCTTCACCTCTACCCTCTCTTCCTCCTGACATCCCTCCATTGTTCGTGCCAGGCAGGATCCGTGATGTCTGGGTTTTGGTGGTCTTTTAGCCTCATGGTGGTCAGGAATTGGGACTGGAACAGGGTTTGTCCATGGCAATTAGCCACCAGCCATCAGGTTTGCCCTGTGGTAGCTTAAACTATATTTGGGTTGCTGGAACAACAGTTTTGTCTAGGGGCCAGTAAAATAGTTCAGTAGGGAGAGTGCTTGACTTGCACATGGCCAACCCAGGTTCAATCTTGGTACCATATATGGTCCTTGGAGCACCATCAAGAATGATCCCTGAGGACAGTGGGGTGCAGCCCCAAAACGAAAGTTCCGTTAGTGCTCGCGTATGGAGATCCCAGGGATTGTAGAAACAGGAACAGGGACAGAGCGGTGGGTTAACTGCTTTTTCCAGAGTTGTTGGGTGGGTTTTTGTATTCCACAACAAGGGTGCTGTGCCACGCACCACAGACAGGGCCAGATTCTTTTCTCATAGCCTGGTCAGACCAGAGTTCTGAGGTTGGCCCTCCTTCAAGGGTTGGTATTTGGCTCATCTCTGGATCTGGGCACTTTTGCATTCAGGAGGCCCTGTCCACGATCTCAGAGGGGACAGAGATGGCAGGTCCACAGAGGGGCAGTCTAGACTTATGACTTCATCATGGCCAGTTTGGGTCCCTCTGTGGTATAAGTGACCAGCCCTGCACTCATTCATTCCTGCACCCAGTCCCACCATCGTTTACCATGAGCTTACCATTGCGAAGAACCCTGTGTGTGGGGTACAGGGCTTCTGGATATGTGCTGTGACAGCAGGGAACTCATCTGACCCCTTTTTCTAGTTACCAGTACAGACTATGACACAGCAGCTGATGCTACAGAGACCTCGTCCTACTTCAGTGCCCAAGGCTACCAGTCCAGGTGAGGCCCTGGTGGCTGTGGCCCCCTGAAGTGGTGGCCCCAGGCTGACAACAATGACTCATGGTCCCCGCTTTGTGTCTTGTCTAGCCGGGAGCAGGAGGGCACAGAGTCCACTTCTGAGGAAGGGCAACTGCCGCAGGTGGTGGAGGAGCTCAAAGACCTGCAGGTGGCCCCAGGCACACGCCTAGCCAAGTTTCAGCTGAAGGTGAAAGGTGAGGGCAGCTCAGGCGGAATCCTGGGATCCTTGACCATGAGGTGGTGGCCCAGTACTGACAACAGCCTTGTACTGCAGGCTCCCCGGCACCCCAGGTGTACTGGTTCAAGGACGGGCAGCCCCTGACTGCATCAGCGCATATTCGCATGACTACCAAGAAGATGCTGCACACCCTGGAGGTCCTCTCGGTCACCAGCGAGGATGCCGGCCAGTACTCTGCCTATGTTAGCAACATGGTGGGAGCTGCCTACTCCTCTGCTCGCCTCACGGTCCGAGGTGGGTCCTGGGCCGGCCTTGTAGTAGAGTATCATGACAGGTTGAAGCCCCTGGAAGCTGATCTCTCTTAGAGACCAGATTTGCTGGTGAGCCCTGGTGAGCCCAGACTCCTGGGAATCAGTGGTATACTGAGGTGGCTGCAGCAGGATTTTGAGGCATGGAGGTGCTGGGGTCCTGTCTTAGGGGATAGGTGCTGGACTTCACTCTCTTGCCCCTCATCTTCTAGGCCCCGGTGAACCAGAGGAAGAGCTAGCATCAGGTGAGGCTGGCACAAGGGGGATGGAAAAGAGCAGTAGGCTTAGACCTCAGTGATCTGATGGGGGACCAGGTCCTAGGAATGGGAGGGAATGCCTCTCTCAAGGCCTGGGCTTTTCATGGTGTCCCCAGGAGCGCATCCTCAGCTGGTGCCACCGCGGATCCTAGAGAGATTCACCTCCAAGAAAGTGAAGAAGGGTTCCAGTATCACTTTCTCAGTGAAGGTTGAAGGTAGGTTATCCCTGGATCCCGATGGGAGGCTTAGACCCCAAACCCCAGAGCTTCTCCCAGAAGGACTCTCCTGTCCACTTGTGTGTGTAGGGTCCCCGGCCCCTGTAGTCCACTGGCTGCGAGAGGAAGCAGGACGAGGTGTACTGTGGATTGGTCGGGATACGCCCGGGTACCTGGTCGCCAGCTCTGCCCAGCAGCACAGCCTCGTTCTGCTGGATGTGGGTGTCCAGCACCGAGGCACCTACACCTGCATTGCCACCAACACTGCTGGTCAGGCCCTGTGTTCAGCCCGTTTGCACATCTCTGGTTGTGAGTAGATGGGGGCCCAGCAATGATGGGAGGTGGGTGCTGGGAAGAACTGGCCAGCTCCTGACTTGGGGCTTACCCTGTCCCCTGATAGTGCCCAAGGAGACTGAGGCCACTGAGGACCAGGCGGAGGTGAAGGCTGCTCTGATCTCTTCCTTCCTGCAGGGGTAAGTGAGTGAGGAAGGGAGGGAGGGAGAAGTACTTACCCTGGACTTTAGTCCAGCAGCCTGGCTCTACTCATTTTTTTTATTTTAATTTTTGTTTTGGGGCACATCTGGTGGCATTTAGGGGTTACTTCTGGCTCTGTGCTTAGAAATCACTCCTGGCAGGCTCAGGGGATCACCTGGGATTCTGGGGATCAGCCCCAGGTCGGCCCTGTGCAAGGCAAATGCGCTGTCTGCTATGCTAAGACTCTGGCCCTCAGCTCTACTCTTCAGAGGTTCTGGTGACCCTGCCCGTTCTGTGCCTCAGTATCCCCACAAGGAGATAAAGCTAGTATGGGATCTTGATTCAGGCACCTGGGTCCCCCTTTATCTGAGAAGCCCCCTCCCCAGGGCGTGGGTGCCTGGATCCACACGCTTCTCAGGGCTGCCTTCCTCCCTTAGGACCCAGGCCGTCTCCGCACAGATGTCAGGCCCCCTGGGTCTTCCTGACTTGGCTGGTCAAAGAGAAGGTGAGGGTGGGTGGCACGGGGTGTGTGAGCTTCCTTCTGGGGTCCCTCCCGCGATGGCCAGTCCACTGGGTTCTTGCACCATTCTGGCTCTGGGGACCGGGGAGTCCAGCGGACAGCTGCTTAGTGTGATTATGAGAGTGTGTGTGAGTGTGAGTGAGTGTAAGTGTACTTAAAAGAATGTGTGTGACTAAGTGTGGGCTGTCTAGGTGTGTGTATGGATGGATGTGAGTGTCTGTTTTAGTGTGTGTGAATGAGTTTATGTGCGTGTGTGTGTGTGTGTGTGTGTGTGAGCATATTGGTATGTGTGAGACTGTTAAAGTGTGCCTGCGTGTGGTTCTGAGAGTGTGTTAAGTATGAGTGTGACCTGTGTGTGAATTTGTGAGTGTGAGCATGGGTACGCGTGTTAGTTGTGTGAGCATATGTGTGCATATAGTAATGCGTAGGTGAGTCTCTGGATGTGCCAGTGTGTGTATGAATGTGAGAGGACTCTGAATGGAATTGTGTGAGTGTGTGAGTATAAGTTTGTGAGTGTGTGCATAGAGTGTGAGTGTATATGAGAGTCACAGTGTGTGACTGTGACCTGTGTGAGTGTGTGAACTGCATGAGGGTCCCAAGGGAAGTGGGGTCTCTCGCTGCCTCTCTCCACACTGTGCCCAGCTTCTTCCAGTCTGCCCGAGCTTCCTGGCACCTTGCATGTTGGAGTCTTCGGCGGTAGGACAGAGCCCCTATTGTCCACTTGCCTGATTCCCACCTTCTGGGTGCTTGACCATCACCATGGGACACCTTGGCAGTCCTCGCTTCACTCTAAATCTACCTCTGCCAGCCCACTCCATCCTCACTTCCACAGGCTTGCAGTCCTCAAGCTTCCTTCACCAGGGTATACTTGTCCCCGCTAGTGTCTGGAACCACCATGTCTGCGTCACCTAGCTGAGCCTCCCTCCAGGGACCACACACCACTTGGCTGTCCTTCTGCTACCCTAACTACTGCCTGTGCCCTTTTTCCTAGCCCCCAGCTGCTCCTCGACATGGAGTCCTCTGCTTCAGCAGGGCTGGCCCTAAATGTGTTTGTGCCTGCTTCCCCGGGAACCCCCAAAGGATGAGTCTGGAGGGTTCTGGAAATATACCCTTGCTGAGTGATATCTGGCCCCCAGGACTGTCTCAGGTGGAGGCAGCTCGTGGCCACCTGTCTCTAGCAGAGGTGGGAACAGAGGAATTTCTGCAGAGACTCACCACGCAGATCACAGAAATGGTGTCAGCCAAGATCACACAGGGTAAGGTTGTGAGGCAGTGGGTGATGCGTCCAGGCAGGGCCTCTCTGTGCTGTACCCCTAGGCCTGCCCCAAGCTGTATCCTTTGTCCTCAGCCAAGCTGCAGGTTCCAGGTGGTGACAGTGATGAGGAGTCCAGGACACCATCTGCGTCCCCCCGGCAAGGACGCTCCCGCCCCTCCTCCAGCGTCCAGGAGTCATCTTCAGAGTCAGAAGACGGGGACTCCAGGGGCGAGGTACTGGACCGAGGTGGGGGAACTGACTTCAGCAGGTCTCTCTCTGTTCCTGTGTGGCGGCCGTTAGCACTTCCACTAAAAGTCGCATCAGCAGGGGCAAGGGAAGGTCGTGGAGTGTGAGATGTTTCTTCCCTTCCTGTGGGGTCTCTGAGGGCTGTGGGCCATGGGACATCCATCTCTGTACCGCAGGATCCGACTCAGCCCTCACATCTCCTCTGTCTCCAGATCTTTGACATCTACGTGGTCACTGCAGACTACCTGCCACTGGGTGCGGAGCAGGACGCCATCACTTTGCGTGAGGGCCAGTATGTGGAGGTGTTGGACCCGGCCCACCCACTGCGTTGGCTCGTGCGCACCAAGCCCAGCAAGTCCAGCCCCTCTCGCCAGGGTTGGGTATCCCCTGCCTACCTGGACAGGAGGCTCAAGGTACTGGACTGTCAAGAAGGGACTATTGTCCGCAGAGGCTGAGGTAGGAGTTTAGGCACTCACCATCTTCTTCCATGTCCCAGCAGCTGTCACCTGAGTGGGGTCCCCCTGAGACCCCAGAGTCTCCTAGAGAGGCCATGTCAGAGGCTGAGTACAAGACACGGTTGAGGTGAGGGTCTGGCAGAATGGGCAGTGGGGTCTGGGATCTGGCAGGGCTCTAAGGCATGATTCTGGATCTATGGGATCTGGTCAGGATCTTCCCTAGACCCTCTGCCTGGTTCATCCTGAACAGGGACACTTGTACTGTTTAACTGACCTCTTGGGCTCATGAACTCTCCCCTCCACAGCTCCACCATCCAGGAGCTGCTGAGCTCAGAGCAGGCGTTTGTGAATGAGCTACAGTTCCTGGAGAGCCACTACCTGCAGCACCTGGACCGTTGCCCGCATGTGCCCGCTTCTGTTGCCAGCCAGAAGGCTGTAATCTTCCGCAATGTGCAAGACATCAGCCGCTTTCACAGCAGGTTGGGAGTACTGGCCTAGCCACAGCACTGGACACTGGACAAGGCTGTGTTTGTTGTTGCTGACAGTAGCCCTGCAGAGGGACATGCACATTCCCATGGGAGTGCGGCTGTAACAACTTATCCTTGGCATGCATGGTGCAGATGTCCTCCCTGCACCTTCAGTCTCTCTCTCTTGGGCACTGGGCAGAGGGGGCCCTGCGGATGGCCTTGATTGTCCCCTAACAATCCCCACGGCAGGTTTCTTCAAGAGCTGCAGGCCTGTGACACAGATGATGACGTGGCCATGTGCTTCATCAAGAACCAGGAGGCCTTTGAGAATTACCTGGAGTTTCTGGTGGGGCGAGTGCAGGCCGAGTCGGTGGTGGTCAGCACGGCAGTGCAGGAGTTCTACAAGGTGCCCCCCTGACCCTGTCAGAGTCTGCTTGACTTAGTGGGAGATACATACAGGTGGGGCCCCCTAAGCTCTGCTCAGCCAGTGCTGTCTGCTCTGAGCAAGGGAAAGGAAAAGCCATGGGTGTGGTATACGGAGCTGCTCTGGAACCCTGAAACTGGCTCTGCCTGTCCCGTTTTTTTCTGCAGAAGTATGCAGAAGAGATGCTGTCGGCCGAACCCTCACAGCCACCTCCACCGCCACTGCAGCACTTCCTGGAGCAGCCCGTGGAGCGTGTCCAGCAATACCAGGCTCTGCTCAAGGTTTGTGCCAGGGACTCAAGGAGGGAGTCAGCCATCCGCCAAATGGCTGACTCCCCACCTCCCCCAGGATTTGATCCGCAACAAGGCACGAAACAGGCAGACGTGTGCCCTGCTGGAGCAGGCCTATGCGGTGGTGTCAGCCCTGCCGCGGCGCGCCGAGGACCGGCTGCACGTGTCTCTCATGGAGAACTACCCTGGCACCCTGGAGGCCCTGGGCGAGCCCATCCGCCAGGTCTGGGCCAGAACCTGGGGAGGCCAGTACTGGAGCCTGGGAACTGTGGCCAGGCCAGCGGCTGAGTGTATGTTGTTCATGCAGGGCCACTTCATAGTGTGGGAAGGGGCCCCAGGTGCTCGGATGCCCTGGAAGGGTCACCACCGCCACCTCTTCCTCTTCCGCAACCACCTGGTGGTCTGCAAACCTAAGCGGGACTCTCGGACGGACACCTTCAGCTATGTCTTTAGGAACATGATGAAGGTTTGTGGGGTGCCAGATGAAGTGCAGAGGGAGGCCTCACTCTGTCTGGCAGCCAGCTGATACCTTCCCCACTCTCCAGCTGAGCAGCATCGACCTGAATGACCAGGTCGAGGGGGACGACCGTGCCTTCGAGGTGTGGCACGAACGTGAGGACTCTGTGCGCAAATTCCTGCTGCAGGCACGAACAGCCACCACTAAGAACTCCTGGGTCAAGGAGATCCGGGGCATCCAGCAGCGTCTCGCCCTACCTGTTTGGCGTGAGTACCTGCATGAGGAGGAGTGCCGTGTGGGCGCAGGGCTGCTAGCCCTGGCTGGTTCTGGCCTTTCGCCCCCCCCCCCCCCAAAGCAGGCCCTCTACCCCAAGCCCCTTTGCCTTGCTGCCTGTTCAGCCTGCAGTGAATCTAGAGGGGGAGTGCCAAGGATGGGTATCCACTGTGTTTCCTTAGGCCCTCCAGATTTCGAGGAGGAGCTGGCTGATTGTACCGCCGAACTAGGAGAGACAGTCAAATTGGCCTGCCGTGTGACAGGCACACCCACGCCTGTTGTCAGTTGGTATAAAGGTAGGGCCTTGGTGTGGGGTGGGGGTCAGGGAGTGTTGACTTTGCAGACCAGAGCTCCAGGGAGCAGCAGACAGGGCAGGGAGCCGTGTTGGGTTTGTGCCACCCCTTTCCTCGTCCCATCCCATTCCGGAATTATATAGTCTAGGCCTCCTCCATTCTCCTTTCCCCTGAGTCTCTTCTGCCACCAAGCACGAGACACTGAGCTTGACCACTTCTATCTGGTTTCAGGGCAGGTCCAGGCAGGGTTCCAGTTTATTGCAGCAAATGGAAATGGTGGGATAGAATCAGGGCTTGCACTGTGTGTGACAGGCACTCAGGCCTTTAGTTAGGGTTACCCAGATAGGTATGGCTGACCTTTCTTCAAAGACCTTTCCCTGAAACTCAGCATCCCATCTCAGGGATGGTCTGAGGCCCCAGGTGACTGAGTCCCCGTTACACCTCTGAGCTAACCCTGATTTTAGTGAAGCAGTCTCTGGGCAGCCATATTCTTTGATTTACCAGGGTACAGACCCTGCAGGAACTAGAACAAGCGAGCAGGAAGGCCAGTCATCAGGTGGGCAGCTGGTTTCTGGCTATGACCTACCAGCATCTCCCTGCAACAGCATTTTGCATCTGTTGACTATGCATTGGGTCTTGCCAAGACCACTAGGTACCACGAGTTCACAGAACAGTCATGGGTGGTCCTGTGTTGCTTTGGTAGCTGGGAGATATCCAGCCAGGGCTGTTGGAACACAAGGCTCTTCTGGCCATGTAAGAGACCCTGAGGCAGTGGCCACCTCCTCTGGCTCACAGTATGAGGAGTGTGTGCCCACCAGAGGAAGGTCCCTGTGCAAGCACAGTGTTTAATGCCAATACTGTTGGCAAATGGATGACCTCAGGTAGCTCCTTGTTTGCTGGACTGTGTGACCACATGGGCATACCCAGAGGTCAGAGATAAATCTGCTCCAGGGTACTCTGGCTCCAGAGTAGAAAAGGGGCACTTGATTGCCCTGCCAGCCACGTGCTGTAGGCAGCCTGTGTGTAAGTGGCTCATCAGACTGCTCAGTGGAACAGATGTCATGAGACCAGCTGCTTGAGAGCCAGAAGTTCCCATGGGGGTGGAGGCATAGTGTTGTAACCACGTCCACTCCCATACCTGTGCTTATGCCCACTCCTGGATGAATCAGGAGCGAGTGAGTGCTAAGAAGAGTGACTGTCAGAGGCTTTATTTGTGAACTTGCTGTGAGCAGGGTCCCAGGATGTCCCCCTTTGATCCTCCCGTCCCTTCCAGATGGGAAGGCAGTAGAAGTGGACCCTCACCATATCCTCATAGAAGACCCTGATGGCTCCTGCGCTCTCATCCTGGACAACCTGACAGGCTCCGACTCTGGCCAGTACATGTGCTTTGCAGCCAGTGCTGCAGGCAATGCCAGCAGCCTGGGAAAGATCGTGGTGCAAGGTGTGCTGAGAGGGAGTCAGGTGCGGTGCTCGGGCCAGGTGTGAGGGTCTACTGGGGAGAGTGGCTATGACGCTCAGCTCGTTCGTGCCCTGCAGTGCCTCCACGCTTTGTGAACAAGGTTCGAGCCATGCCCTTTGTGGAAGGGGAGGATGCTCAGGTGACCTGCTCCTTTGAAGGTACCCCACACCCTCAGATCAGGTGAGTGGCTTGGGCCCATGAGGAAAGCAAGGGGATTCTCTGGCACATCACAGGCCCAGGGGCTCCACACTATGATCTCATGATGTTGGCTGTTGGTAGCAGTATGAGAGAGGACAGTCTTACTCGCCTGGGTTGATTTCAGGTGGTACAAAGATGGGGCCCTGCTGACCCCCAGCAGCAAGTACCAGATGCTGAGTGAACCCCGCAGTGGCACACTGGTGCTAGAGATTCGGGCAGCTGGCACGCAGGACCTGGGCCACTATGAGTGCGAGGTGAGGGCCGGCTCCGTTTACTCTGGGGCCCAGAGGCGAGTAACCTGGAAGGGGCATTGCTGACTTGGAAGGGACACTCACACAGCATAGCTCAGTCACTATGACTCAGACCTCCAGCCCGGTCACTGGTCACTGATCTGGAAAGTTGGCAGACTCAGCTGTATAAGGAAGCTGCATTTCAGGAGCAGGGCCCTTCAGCTACTGCCATGCTGGAGCATGCATATAGAATGCCCCTATGTCTCAGGAGGCTCCAGACCGTGCTGGTTCCCTGAGACGAGGTGGGGATGGGAACCATTTCTCTAGTGGCCAAGCTTAGGCTTCCTGTAAGTGACTTGAAGAGCCAGTTTCGGTATGCCATGAGTTCTGAGCTGGGCACCCTTTGCTCCACAGTTGGTGAACCGTCTCGGATCAACGCGAGGTGGTGCAGAGCTATTTCTGCAGAGCCTAGCACCGAGGGCCCGGGAGCAGATAGCTGCGGTGGAAGGTCAGTATGCGTCCGGCCATTGCAGAGCTAGCTCTAACTCACAGGTAGAAACCATTGAAGGGAAGGGCGGCCAGGTGGGGAGGGTCTCCACAGTCTGGGGCTACAGAGATGATCAGGAAGGCTTGCCAAAGAGGTTTTAGTATGAGTGGTCAAAACTTGGACTCCCTGGCCTGATTCAGACCTCCCCTTGGGACCTGTGATGAACTCGTGAGGCAGGACAGCATCCGCAGATGGTACACACCCTGGCTGTAGGTCTCCAGCAGGATGGGAAGGAGAGAGTCAGATGAACTGAGGGGTTCATCCAGAGCACTGCACAGAAAGGCTGTGTGTTGGTGCTGGCTCTTCCAGCAGCTAGACTGTCCTGCCAGCCACAGAGTGACCTGTGTTAAGTTTCATGTCTATCTGGGCCCCATGACAGTCACATACATGGGACACGAGTAGACCCCCCACTGTGTGATGAGCTATATCGACCTGTCCCTCTTTCTTGTGGGTCTCACACTGGGGAACCATGGGTCTGCGTCCAGCTCTCTTACCTGATTGGTGACAAGCACATCTGCAGAGACATTTATTCTGTCATCATGACGTCCTCAGCTTCGGGCTGGAGGAGTGGTCACCCAGGAATTGGAAGTGTGCGCCGCCTCGCTGCTTCCTAATCCTCAGCCCTGCTTCATTCACCCTTAACCTGAGAAGGCCTTGGTCCATGTGGTGGGCCTACTCTCTTTGCTATCCAGCTGCGCCAGCCAGGATCCCGCTTTGCTTGGCTTCCTGTCAACCTGGTGCCACTAGGTGCAGTGGTGGAAAGACCTGTTCAGGGAGAACAAAAGAGGATTCTGGGTTTTCCAACCTCACCCTGGCTTGCAAGTAGTGGAAACATTGTACCCAGTATGGCCCAAACATTTTTTCAGGTTCTTCAGGCAGGACCCCACTGCCCTGTCATTCAGCTGAACCCCCATCCATCCGTGGAGGGCAACTGGTACAGTTTATAGCCATCATGGTTGTATGAAGGGTCTGTAGCAAAGTCCCCAAGCTAGCAGAGATATTTTGCGGGGCTTAGAGAGGGGTCTTGGAGTTGTGACTGCCCATTGTTTACCAAGGCAAGGCTGGGGCCACCTACACCCCAAACCAGAGATAAGCCAGCTGGAGATGGTGGGGGACTACTTTAGGGATCTAGACCCCCACCTGCAAAGTGAGCACCACAGACTCTTATCTGCTGGCCTCCAGGAGGAAAGCTAGATACAGCTGAGCTTGCAGGGCCAGGGAGTGCCCTTGGGAAGGCGACCTCACTGTTGCCATCCCCTGTGTCCTCCAGTGCCTCCTCAGTGGCACAAGCTTCATATGCACCCCACTCTACTGTGGAAAGATGCCTTGCACTCCTGTGGGCGTTTCTGTGGGAGAGCCACTGGTGCTGAAGGCCATCCCTGGGGGCTGCCCAAGTGACTGGTCATAACCCTCGCGTCCAACTGTTTTCTTTGTAGTCACTGAGCAGGAGACTAGAGTCCCCAAGAAAACCGTCATCATGTAAGTGCAGGCGTGGACCTCCCCCTCTGACTGCTGTGCGCCCGCATGCTCGCTCCCCTGCTTGCTGCCTGCCAGCGCTCACCCAGCCTCACTGCTCGACTGACCACATGTTTGGATGGGCTCCTGAGACTCAGAGGCCGCTTGCTCCTGCAGGAGTTGGGCTCTGGGCATCTCCCAGAGCTGGCTGTTCTGTGCTCAGCCAAGTGGCTAGAGCTCTCACAGAGTGAGAACTATGCCCTGCACCTCTGAGGCGGGTGATGCCTGAGGTTGTTTGGAGATGAGGGTCTCATAGCTGGGTGTACCTGTAAAAGGAAGGTTCCGGCTAGATTGGTGCATTAGAGGACTTCCAGTAAGAGGCATATGCAGGACAAATAAAACCAGGAGGGGAGAAGGCTGGCTTAGGGGTCCCCAGGTGAGTCCTTTGAAATGGAGAAGGAAGATGATACAGTGAGCATGCAGGAATGGATTCAAACCCAGAGGGACAAGGAGATTCATTAGGTCTATAATTATTCACACCCCCCCCCCCCAAAGCTGAATGCCCCACGGTGCTCCCAACAATAGGAAACCTGCTGAGGGCTCACTAGTTTTCTTCAGGCCAAGTGGCCATATCTCCCACCCTGAGAGGCAAGGCCAGCTAGGTTCCACTGTCTTCCTTTCCTAAAATCCAGTACTGTGGCCTATGGGGTTTTTGGAGCTTCTAGAAATTGTGAAGGAGTGTAGAAGGGCAGGTGATGGTCTTCAGGAAGTTTGCTGAAGTCAGTACATAGGAAGCCTGTGGTGTTTGTGAAGTCATGATTCCCAATTTTACAAGGGAAGGAGCTGAAATTTTACAAGCAGTTTTACAAGTGGCAGCAGTTGACTAGAGGAGGCAGTTGTGGGGAGGCCTGGTGCTCCCTTTTGTTCTGGTCGTAATTAGGCATTTAAGGGTCAAATACTTAATTTGTGGTATAGAGAAGGGAGGGAATGAATCGGTAGTTGTTCTTGCAAGCTGAGCTTTTAGAGTTTGAAACCATACTCTTATTGGAGTATGACCAGCTCCAGGACCCTAGAGTTTCAGTCTTGGTACGTGATACTGGACCTCAGGGTCAGGATTATCCAGGTCTGGTGCTGGGACAGATGGAGATGTCTCTGTGCTGTGCCCTCTTTCCTGTGTACTTCTGGCACACTAAACAAGCCTGGCACCCCTGTCTTCTCAGTGGCTGCCTACTTACACACTAACCTGCCCTCCAACCCCACCCCGCATGCACTGCTGGCTCAGGCGCACGTCCAGGTGGCGCCCATCTCTCGGGCTCTTCCTGCAGAGAGGAGACCATCACCACCGTGGTGAAGAGTCCCCGGGGCCGCCGCCGCTCTCCCAGCAAGTCTCCATCCCGGTCACCTTCCCGGCGCTCCACCAGCGTGTCCACAGCAGCCACGCCTGACGTGGGGGCTGGCCAGTCCCCCAAGCCTGAAGCAGAATCCAGCTGGAGGTCCCCTGTGCCCACGTTGTACGTGACAGAGGCTGACACCCGCACACCAGCCCGGCTTGGGGGCGCAAGGCCCCAGCCCAAGTGGGTAGAAGTGGAAGAGACTGTGGAGGTTCGGGTGAAGAAGGCTGGGGGTACCTCTGGGCTGCTCCTTGTGCTGCCTGGTGAAAACCCAGAAGGGGACCTCAATGCCAACAACTCCAACAACACACTGCTGGCCCAGCTGCCCCAAAGCCAGGGTGGCCCTGGTATCCTCCACGTGAACTCCAGGCCAGAGGGGCCCCTCAAGCTGCCCCCTTTCCAGATGGCTGAAGAGAAGATGGATCCTCTGGTGGAGTTACACGAAGAGCCCCCAGAAGGTGATGCTCTTCAGGGCCATGACCCGAAGATCCTCACATACCAGGGCCGAGTGCTGACGTTGGCGGACCTGGACGACTACGTGCCACAGGCTGGGGAGACCTTTGGTTGCAGCCGCTTTGTGCCCAGTCCCTCAGATGAGCCACCCTGCGAAGTGTCAGTACTCCAGAGGGAGATTGGGGAGCCCACGGTGGGGCAGCCCGTCGTGCTCAATGTGGGACGTCCCACAAGCCCCCGAAGCTTCTTCAGCTATGTCGGCAGACCTCAGGAGGCATCCCCGTGGGAGTCCCAGGTCTTGGGCCCAGTGAGCACTTCCTTGTACACCCAGGAGGCCCAGGCTGGGGCCGCCTCGCCCTGGAAGTCTTCCTTCTGCACCCAGGTACAACGCTCTGCCGACAGTGGCCAGAGCAGTTTCAAAACGGAGGTGTCTACGCAGACTCGAAGCTTTGGGACTGTGGGGGAGACAGTCACCCTACACATCTGGCCCAGCGGAAAGGGGGCAGCAGGCCCACCCCAGGACTGAACCCACCTTTTCCCAGGAGCCAGCACTGACCATGAGCTTTTCCCCGTAGGAAACCAGCCTTTATCCTGGACACTTCCTACGCTGTGGGACTAGCCTCAGCTGAGGACAGTGCTGCTCTGCTTGTGACCATATCCCGTTCCCCCCACTCCAGCCCCATTGTACAGCGCCCCCTCCCTGACCATCCCCAAGAACAGATTCTTTGCCTCAGTGCCCGCCTGGGTGTCTGCAGGCCAGATAAGGGTCTGTGCACGGACATTACTGGTCACTAGCCTGACAATAAATAAGCTCTGTCATCTTCGTCTGCTGCCTCTGCTCTTCTTTCTGCCACCCGGACAGGTAGCAGCAGCGGCCTATGGGTCTCTGCAGTCAGCGTCAAGAGGTGCTGTGTGTGGGTAGACCAGGGCAGGTGATGTTAGTCATTACGTGCTTGTCGGGGAAAAACAGGCCTTCCCAGTGGCCAGTCCTTGCCAGGGCAGAGGTGGGGAGGGGAGGAGTTTGGGCTGCTCCAGGAACAAGACGGGCCACGTGTGGCGTCTGGAGCCAGGTAAGGCCAGTTAAGAGAAAGCTGCCAACTGGAAGGGCTTCGTCTTCAGGACTCCCAGAACCATGTACGCTGACTCAGACCTGAGGCGCCACCCTCCCAACCTCCTCTTTCTTCTTCAGGGGCACTGCTTACGTGGTCAGTGAGAGTACCCATGACAGACTTAGTTTTTTTTTTTTTTTTACATATGTGGCAGTTTCTGCAGACTATGTTGTTCTTGAGTTTGTGGCTTAGTTTCTCTGTATCCAAAGTCAGAAGAATTATGGTTTTCCTTGGGATGAGATCCCTTCCACCCCTGTTTTGCCTCTATTGGTTTTTGGTGGTGGTGGTGCTCAGGGGTTACTCCTGGCTCTGCAATCAGGAATTCTCCTGGTAGGTTTGAGCAACCATATGGGGTGCTGGGGATCAAACCTGGGTTGACCCTCTATGCTGTGCTATTGCTCCAGCCTTACTGAGAAGTTTACTTTTGATCTTAGTAACAGATTTTTTAAAATCCTACTTAAAAATCTGTTGCAATGCAAACTCTCCCACCTAACTAGGTCAGTACTGCACAGAGCCCTGTGAAGAGAGGAGAGATGATATTTCCAAACGCTCCCTCCAGCAGTGTCAGCCAGGACTCACTGGCAGACCTCCCTCCCTCCCTCCCTCCCTCCCTCCCTCCCTCCCTCCCTCCCTCCCTCCCTCCCTTCCTTCCTTCCTTCCTTCCTTCCTTCCTTCCTTCCTTCCTTCCTTCCTTCCTTCCTTCCTTTCTTCCTTCCTCCCTCCCTCCCTTCTTTCCTTCCTTTCCTCCCTCCCTCCCTCTCTTTTTTTTGGGGGTCACACCTGTCAGCACTCAGAGGTTACTCAGAAATCGCTCCTGGCAGGCTCAGGGGACCATATGGGATTCTAACCACCGTCCTTCTGCATGCAAGGCAAACACCCTACCTCCATGCTGTCTCTCTGGCCCCTGGCAGTCCTTTCTTGGTGCCGATTTGTGAGTCTCTTTTGCTATATAGACATTTTGAACTGTATCAGACCCAATTACTCATTCTTACTTTGTTTTCCTGGCACTGGAGTGGGCTTAAAGGCTATCTCTAAGGTTGAGACCTGCATTTTTCTTGGTTTCAAATCCAAGTTTCTAAAATAAAGTTTGAGTTTCTGCCCAAGTTTTAATGGTCCAGGTCAACACTGGAAGGTAGATGAAGAGGGTGGAGGAGGCTTGGCCGGGAGCCCCCAAAGGTGCCCATGTTGTCCTGGGTTAACCCCAGTTTTCTCCTGAGGCTTCCTGGACTGAGCAAGTGGGTGGGAGGTGGGTTGGGAGACATGTGGGCTGGTGGGTGGGGCCCGAGCTGGCTCAGCCATGCAGCTTCCTGGGACCCCCCTCCTGGCCCAGGTTATGCTCACTCTACTGACCTGCCCCTCCCACAGATCCTGCTGGGCCCCTCCTGGCAATGGTGGAGCCAATGGACCAAGAGACTGGAGCTGTCCCAAGGGCAGTGGGAGGTCCTGAGGCTCCCAGATCCTCTGTGGGGAGTCCCAGTCTTAGCTCTGGGGGACCACCTGAACAACAGACAGCAGATGGTCAGCCCCAGGGCATGGCAGCAGCTGCAATGTCTGGTAAGACCTACCCAGCAAGTTTGCAGACTTGCCTAAACCCCAGTTCCTCGGGTGCTTGTGCCAGGAGGGGCCTGGCAGAGCTGGGATGCCCTGGCTCAGCCTCAGTCTCCTCATGAGGCAGATGGGCTCGGGACCTACTTGGTGCTCTCCCATAGTCACAGCAGGTCTGGGGTGGGGGATTGCACTCGCTGGGGAATGGAGAGAGACATAGAGGAGCCTCTGCTGTTGGGGCCTTGCCTGTGGGATACTTCAGAGGCTCTCCAGAAGCTCTGCCTTACAAAGCTCCTTGCCTCACCAGCTGAGCCCTCCCTGAAGGGGCCACAGCCCGTTCCCACCATGGGCCCACAGCCCGACTTGGGCACGGAAACTCAGGAACGGATCGTGCCTATCCGGTAACTTCCTTACCTTCTGGGACATTGGTAGGGAGGGCGGGAGCCTCCGAAATGAGGGGTGCAGCAAGTGCTGACTGGTTCTCTGCTCCCAGGGTGGAGGGTGCAGCTTGGCCTGCAGCGGGTGCCGCAGAACCTCTCTGGAATATCCATAGCCATGTGATCACAGAGACCACACACAGGACAGTTGTGTTCCAGGCTGGTGATGTGGGGACCACAAGTAGGTAGCCTCTTCCTACCCTGAACTGCCTCAGTGTCAGGCATGGGCTAAAAGGGGGGGTACTTGTGTGTGTGTGTGTGTGTATGTGTCTGTGTGTCTGCATATATTAGTGTCTGTGCGTGTGTGCCTTTATGTGTGTCTGCGTTTGTTTATGCATCTGTGGATGTCGGTGTCTCTGTATGCATGTCTCAGTATCTATGTGTCCGTATATATCAGGGTCTGTCTGAGTATGTTTGTGTGTGTGTGCACGTATGTCTGTCTGCTTGTGTGTGTACTTGTATGTCTGTCTAGCAGGCAAGGCAGTGTGCATCTCGGGGCCTTGCTGTCTCTGCAGCACACTGTAGTGACTGTAGGTTAGGTGCTATCAAGGGTGTAGCCTGCGCATACCCACAGACCCTGTCCATCCACAGAGCCTCCGTCCATGCAGGTCACCATCGAGGATGTGCAAGCAGAGAAGGGCGGCACTGCCTGCTTCCAGGCAGTCATAGAGGGCCACCCGCAGCCCACAGTGACTTGGTACAAGGTGGGGACAGGCCAGGGTGGGGTGGAGAGGACTGCACAGACTCCCAATCAGGGTTGCCAGCCTTTGTTGAAGGGCTGCCTGTGCCATGTGCCTCCAGGATGGTGTCCAGCTGGCACAGGACCCCCGGATGATTCCACAGCAGCAGGGGACCACCTACTCCCTCGAGCTGAGGGATGTAGCCTTGCATGATGCTGGGGTCTACACCTGCCTGGCCCACAACACTGGCGGCCAGGTGTTGTGCAAGGCAGAGCTGCTGGTGCTAGGAGGTAAGTTGGGGTCTCAGATGGGGGACCTGTGTCCATCATCTCTACCTCACCTTGGGCTGATCCCCACTGCCTTACCCTAGGGGAGGCTGAGCAGTACTCAGAACAGCGAAGCTTCCGGAGGAAACTGCAGTCCTTCTATGAGGTCAAGGAAGAGATTGGAAGGTGTGGAGCCTGGGATGCCTTTCTGCCTCCCTTTGACCCCCGTGCTCACCCAGAGCCCCCCTTACCACCTGTCTACCCTCCTCCCAGGGGTGTGTTCGGCTTTGTGAAGCGAGTGCAGCACAAAGGGAATCAGATGTCTTGTGCAGCCAAGTTCATCCCTCTGCGCAGCAAGACACGGGCACAGGCTTATAGAGAGCGTGACATCCTGGCCACACTCAGTCACCCACTTATCACGGGCTTGCTGGATCAGTTTGAGACCCGAAAGACCCTGATCCTTGTCCTGGAGCTGTATCCTTCCCCTGACTCCAGTCCCAGCATTCAGACCTGCCAGTGTGTCTCTTCCTGACCCAGCACCTAAGCCTTGGTGTCTGGTTCCAGTGGTGGGCAGCACTGGGTCTGGCTAAGGGTCTCAGACACAGTCTCTAGCCTCCCTGGCACTGCTTCATAGCTACTGCCAGCCTGTTGGGGGGAAGGGCTGGTGTGTGGACAGGGTGGGTTCCAGACCCCAGGCTTTCCTTGACAGACACAGGTGCTCGTCAGAGGAGCTGCTGGACCGTCTATTCAAGAAGAGCGTGGTGACAGAAGCGGAGGTGACTTAGTGCCCCGCTGTCCACCCAATCCCACTGCTGGCACATCCCTACTCTGCGTCCCAGTTCATCCCCTGCTCCACCCTCTGCTCTGCCCTCTAGATACATCTAACTTCTAGTGAGCTGTCCATATCTGAACCCTCATTGCTCACTCCCAGACCACACAGGACCAATGGCCAGGCCTCCTGCTTTGTGCAGCCTGCTGCGTGCCCCCAAAGTGGGCCTCTTCCAGGGCCCACACGAATCCCTAGCTTTGAAGTTCCTGGTATTGGGGGTGGTCAGGGAGTTGGTGCTCACTTGAGCACCTGCGTTTGCTGCAGGTAAAGGTCTACATTCAGCAGCTGGCCGAGGGGCTGCATTACCTGCATAGCCACGGCGTCCTCCACCTGGACATTAAGGTATTCTGGAGCCTCTAGACCCCCATTTTAGTCTGTGTCCCTGCCCCAAGCCCAATGGCCCTTCCTGACCTGATATGCACCCCGACTCTGCCTGACAGCCCCCCAACATCCTCATGGTGCATCCTGCTCGGGAAGACATTAAAATCTGTGACTTCGGCTTCGCCCAGCGTGTCTGCCCCACAGAGCCACAGTATAGCCAGTTTGGCTGCCCTGAGTTCGTGGCCCCCGAGATCATTGAGCAGACCCCAGTGAGCGAGGCCTCTGATATCTGGTATGCGGCCAGGGCCCAGGGCACCAGCTCACCTGCCTGGGACCAGGCTTGTAGGGGATGACTCACGTGTGCGGTTTTCTCTGCAGGCCCATGGGAGTCATCTCCTACCTGAGGTGAGCTGCTGCCTCCTTCCATCACAAGCACCAGTTACCCTGGCTGCCCAGCCCAGCCTGGGAGCTGAAGGGCAGCTATCCTGGGAGCAGGCTCCCAGCCAACGCCGATAAGAAGCTGGTGCCGCCCCTTCCAGGGCTGTCCCTACGTGTGGGTTGCCTTGTCCAGAAGTCCCTGTGATAGTCGTGCTGTCTGATGAACTGGCTCTCACCTCCCCCATCTGAGCAGTATATTCAGTCCTCCCAGCGTAGGGGGACCCAAGAGCTAGTGATGACCCATTCCCTTTCTGCTTTTAGTTTGACCTGCTCTTCTCCTTTTGCGGGCGAGAGTGACCGTGCCACCCTCCTGAATGTGCTGGAGGGCCGGGTGTCTTGGGCCACTCCCATGGCCGCCCACCTCAGCCCGGAAGCCCGGGACTTCATCCAGGCCACCTTGCAGCGTGCACCACAGTGAGTATGGCTCTGCCCCGCATCCTGGTCAGCAGCTCCAGAGAGCCTCTGCTTGTCTGACTACATCTTTCCACCCCTCCTCTAGGGCCAGGCCTAGCGCCGCCACCTGCCTGGCCCATCCCTGGTTCCAGGTGAGTAGCTGAGCCTGGTTCCCAGGAGGAGTTGGGCCATGGACCGTAGGGTTCCTCCAATGATATGGCTCTAACTTGTGTCCCCAGAAATCTGTGCCTGCCGAGGAAGCTCACTTCATCAACACCAAACAGCTCAAGTTTCTTTTGGCTCGCAGCCGCTGGCAGGTGAGTTGTCCATTTCAGGGAAAGCTGTGACTGACACACTTCACCTGGAGGAGCAGAGGATAAGGGAAGGACTCTGATGGCTTGTCCTCCCCCCGCAGCGCTCCCTGATGAGCTATAAGTCTATCCTGGTCATGCGCTCCATCCCTGAGCTGCTCAAGGGCCCACCAGACAGCCCATCCCTCGGGGTAGCCCGGCACCTGCGAAGGGACACCAGTGCCTCCTCCAGCTCCTCGTCGTCCTCTGATACTGAGCTCACGCCCTTTGTTCGGGCCAAGTCATTGCCCCCTTCCCCTGTGACCCACTCCCCTCTGCTGCACCCCCGTGGCTTCCTGCGGCCATCAGCCAGCCTGCCAGAAGAGGCTGAGGCAGGCCTACCCACAGGCCCCCAGCTGACTGTGCCCCAGGACAAGGTGCCCCGGCAGAGCATAATCCGTAGCCTGTTCTACCAGCAGGCTGGGGAGGGCCCGACCCCCAGCAGCCGTCGGCACCCAGCTCGGCGCAGCCACCTGCTTAAGGGTGGTTACTTTGCAAGCACCCTCCCTGGCCTGCGGGAGCCCCTGCTGGAGCACCGCATGCTGGAGGAGGCTGCGGGGGAGGACCAAGCCCCCTCCTCAGAGACCATTGGCCAGAGTGTCTGCACCGAGGCTAGCGAGGGGCACTGTCCACCCTCAGCCCTCTCAGGCCAGCAGAGGGACAGTTGGCCAGGGGAGCTTGCACTTGGTGGTACTGCCTCTGCCCTACCTCCACTCACTGGGCGCCCTGTGGGCTGCTCTCAGCAACAAGGGTCACCCCAGGACAGCTGTGGGGGTCTCTCCCAGCCAGGCTTGGGCTGTGACCCCCCTGCAGTCGCCCCTTTGCTTCCTGGCTCTGTCCCTCCAGGGTCGTGCCCAGAAACCCACCTGGCACCCTCCAGCCACCTTCTCTCCAGGGATCTCAGGGGTGCTTCTTCCCTGAGTGCAGCCAGCCCTCAGTCAGGGTTAGCTATAGGGCAAGAGGGCACCCCTTTGGGCACAGAGCCTGGCTCGTCCCTAGACGAGGACCTGGCCCAGGAGGAGGCTGTGCTCTGCCCACCTCGGCCTCAGGAAGTGACAACCCGCAAGTTCTCCATGAGCAGCCGTGGAGGTTATGCGGGGGTGGCGGGCTATGGCACCTTTGCTTTTGGGGGGGATGCAGGGGGCATGCTAGGACAGGGTCCCCTGTGGGCCAGGATGGCCTGGGCTGTCTCCCAATCCTCCGAGGAGCAGGAGGAGGCAGGAGCCCCAAGTCTCCCAGAGACCCTGCCTGAGAGCGGTAGTGACTCCCCCAGGGCCTGTCCGGAGCTGAGCTCGTGGGAAGATTGTGGCCAGGGCCCCCCAGTGTCACTGGTGCAGATCCGGGACCTGTCTGGGGACTCGGAGCTGGCTGACACTTTGTCCCTGGACATCTCAGAGGTGGATCCTGCCTACCTCAATCTGTCCGACTTGTACGACATCAAGTACCTGCCTCTGGAGTTCATGTTCTTCAGGAGGGTGCCCAAGCCTGCAGAACAGGAGCCACCCTCCCCCGACTCTGAGGCTGAGAGCCTGGGCACCCCGTGGTCCTGGCCGGGCCCAGAAGATCTGGAGATCTCAGAGGAGGCAGAGGACATGCAGGCCCTGCTTGGGGAGGCCACCAGCAGGAAGCGCAAGTGGTCGGCCCCATCTCACGGGCTTCTGCATGGGCTGCCAGAGGAGCCAGTGGAGCCCGGCCTGCGGCGCCGGGTGAGGGCCTCGGTTGCCCATATCTCCCGCCTCTTGAAGGGCAGGCTCCAAGGTGAGGCCCCGCCCCATGGCACACGCTCTGAACCCTAGCCCAGACACTTGTCAAGCCCTCTGTCCCCGCACGCATGCACGCCGCGCACATGCGTGCGCGCTCGTACACACAGACAGGCCCAAGGTCACCTTCCTACTCTTCTCACAGCCAGGCCTGCTGGCACTTGAACTCTAGAGAGCTGCTCTTTGTCTCGGGGTCCACATAAGGCGAGCTCTACTGCCTGAGTTGTCCTATACATGGACATTAGGCAATGGCCCTGGGTCCCTGGACTCTTCCTGCCACTCCCAGGCCACCCTACAGCCTTGTGTTCCCTGCAGGGCCAGACAAGGAGGGACCCCCCAGGAAGAAGCCAGGGCTGGGGTCCCTGAGGCTGTCATCTCCGAAGAGCAGAGACCAAGGTACGTGCACAGACTGCAGGGTTCCCTGGGCACCCTGGCTGGTGGAGTGACAAGCTGTCACCCCTGGAGTGAGCCTAGAACGCCAAGGCCTGGGGGTCCTCGTGGCTTTCCTGGAGGTGGCACTGCCGTGGTAGCTGTAGGTTGGTGGGGTCAGGAGTCAGGCTGTGCTCCGCAGCCGGGTCCCCTGGAAAGGCACAGTTTTCCTGTCTGGGATTTCCAGCACCGTTGTTCCTTAGAGAACTTGTGGACGACACTGTGGTCCTGGGCCAATCGGTGACACTTGCCTGCCAGGTGTTGGCGCAGCCTGCTGCACAGGCCACCTGGAGTAAAGGTGAGAGGCTGGGCTGGGGACAGGGGTAGCTGTGACAGAACATGAAGGGAGACAGGTTGTGTCCCACTGCAGATGGGGTGCCTCTGGAAGGCAGTAGTCGCCTGCTCATTTCTTCCACGCTCAAGCACTTCCAGCTTCTCACCATCCTTGTGGTGAGCGCTGAGGACCTTGGTACATACACCTGCACTGTGAGCAATGCGCTGGGCTCTGTGTCCACCACTGCTGTCCTGCGGAAGGCAGGTATGAGGCCTTAGGGTGGGGCCCAGAGGCCACTTTGCCCTTGGTTTGCCAGCAGACACTGGGATTTCCATACTATGGGAGCCAAGAGGGGCCACAGTCTAGCCACCGAGATGTCTGTTGGGGAGGGACGGGGACACTGGGTCTGCCCAGTAGTCAGAGCTGGAGCAGGGCTCCGTGATCATAGTCAAGGGAGGTTGGGCAGGGTGGCCCTGGGATGTGGCGTCAGATGAGGAGTACTGTGGGCCCCCAGAGCGCCCCTTGTCCTCCCCGCGCCCTGACATCGGGGAGGTGTACGCCGACGGGGTGCTCCTGGTGTGGAAACCTGTGGAGAGCTGCGGGCCTGTGACCTACACCGTCCAGTGCAGCGTGGAAGGTGAGCTGCTCCTGTGCTCTTGTCCCAGGGAGGGACTGCAGGGACCCTGCGCAGCACAGGGCCTGAATCATTTACCTGGGACAGGTGGTACCTGGAACACTCTGGCCTCAGACATCTTTGACTGTTGCTACCTCACCGGCAAGCTCCCGCAGGGTGGCACGTACACCTTCCGGACGGCCTGTGTCAGCAAGGCGGGCATAGGCCCCTACAGCAGTCCCTCAGAACAGGTCCTGCTGGGGGGCCCCTGCCATCTGGGTGAGTGATCGCTCCCTAACTCTTAACCTCGAGCATCACATCCCAGAGGGTTTGTGGGGCCAGTGGCCTATGAAATGAGGAGATGCTACAGAGGCTGCTGGTCAGGCTGCCTGACAGGGTATATTCCATCACTGGTTTCCCTCTGCACAGCTTCCAGGGAGACTGGACCTGCACGGCCAGCCCAGCTGCTCCCCAGCACAAGGACCTTCACCTTCCAGACGCAGATCCGAAGGTGCTGCCCCTCGCCTGATCCTCTGCCCTGGCTTCAAGCTGGTCATGCTGAGCCCTGAGCCCAGCCATCTCCCTCTCTCCTCAGGGGTCGCTTCAGCGTGGTGAAGCAGTGCCGGGAGAAGGCCAGTGGGAGGGCGCTGGCCGCCAAGATTGTCCCCTACCAGCCCACGGAGCGGGCAGCAGTGCTGGGCGAATACCATGCCCTGAAAAGCCTGCGCCACCTGCACCTGGCCCAGCTGCAGGCGGCCTACCTCAGTCCCCGCCACCTGGTGCTCGTCTTGGAGCTATGCTCTGGGCCTGAGCTGCTCCCCTGCCTAGCCCAGAGGTAGGAGGTTCTGGGCCGTGCTCTGTGGGGCCAAGTGCGACACCTCATCTGGAGCTCTAACCTACCTTTGTCCCCAGGGACTCGTACTCTGAATCTGAGGTGAAGGACTTCCTGTGGCAGATGCTGAGTGCAGCCCAGTACCTGCACACCCAGCATATCCTGCACCTGGACCTCAGGTCTGAGAACATGATCATCACTGAGTACAACCTGCTCAAGGTGGTCGACCTGGGCAGTGCCCAGAGCCTCACCCAGGAACGGGTCCTGCCCTTGGAGAACTTCAAGGACTACGTGGAGACCATGGGTATGCAGTTCGGGCATAGGCCTGACCTAGGGTGCAGGGAGCTCCCCCTTGCCCCACAAATACTCAACTTTCAACTATGCTGTCCCCAGCTCCGGAGCTCCTGGAGGGCCAGGGTGCCGTTCCGCAGACTGATATCTGGGCCATTGGAGTGACAGCCTTCATCATGTGAGTCCTCTTGATGATGTCGTGAGGGACAGGGGACCCCAGCTCCCATTCCCTAGCTCACAGGGACTTGCTCTGTGACTTGCTCTGGACTCCTATCACGCAGGTTGAGTGCCGAGTACCCAGTGAGCAGCGAGGGTCCGCGGGACATTCAGAAAGGCCTGCGCAAAGGCCTCCTTCGCCTGAGCCACTGTTATGCTGGACTGTCGGGGGGAGCTGTGGCCTTCCTCCGTAGCACACTCTGCGCACAGCCCTGGTGAGCCTCTTCTCTGCCTCTTCTCACACAGCTTCCCTCTCCTGCTCGCAGCACAGCTGAGACCTCTCCTCAATTTTCTTCCTCTAGGGGCCGGCCCTGCGCATCTAGCTGTTTGCAGTGCCCATGGCTAACTGAGGAGGGTCCTGCCACGTCTCAGCCCACAGCTGTGGCTTTCCCCACTTTAAAACTTCGAGCCTTCGTGAGGGAGCGTGAGAAAAGGCGAGCGCTGTTGTACAAGAAGTATAACCTGGGCCTACACTAGCCCAGCCCAGTACCCACACACCAATAAAGCAGACTCCAATGAAGTGTTTCTGAGGTGCTTACTGGGGATTGGGAAGGAGGGGTCCGCATGTTTCTCACCTTTAAGGCTCTGTTTTGGGGCTCGCTCTCTGTTCTTTCTGCCAGTCAGATACACTTAGTGTGGGTTCCACTGTCAGAACCAAACTGCCAAGTTCTTCAATTCTCTGGCAATCAATTTTCTTTGTAAAAAAGTTCTCTGGGGAACCCATAGTGTGTAGGAAGCCCTTAGAGTATACTGAAAAATTTGGGACCAGGCTGGTTTCTCTTTCCTGCTAAAACCCTGGATGGGCAGTGTCTGTCTCATAGGTGGGTGCAAAGGACACCCCACATTCCTGGAATCACTTTGCTTTTATAGGCATTTAGGCATTCAGGTATCAGAGTGCAAATCTGTCCTCCTATCTAGTAAAGCCTCTTCCTCCACTATGGATCAGGGACTCCTGTTTCTTCTCACACATCTCAGAGACTTGGTGCAGTGGGCAGGATAGCAGAGTACAGATGGACTATTCTACCCTGCCCTCTGGAGGTGCAGCAAAGGGCAGATGACCATAAACTGGGTGGGGCTGTTGTCATTTACTCCACTCGTACTCAAGAAGGGGACAGTACAAACATTGCCTTGTAAGGTGGAGAGTCTGTCAAAAGCGGGTTGTTTTGACTCAATTTGCCTTCTCACAGTAGCATGCTTCCCCCTTGTGGATATAATTCACATAGCATATTAGAATCCATCAGTATAAAAATCCACTCAGAAGTCAGTAATCTCAGTGCTGTGAATGTTACAGAAAAGCTAAAAACAAACCAGGCTGCAGGTAGGAGGGTCTGGGTCTTCAAAGAGGCCCATATATAGGCTCCAAAGAGGAATTTGACTAAGTCTGACCTAGCACTTGTTTATATAGAACAGAATTGTTGAACCATTTCAACATATTATAGTGTACTGCTAAGAAAATCCTACCTATAAGCATATACATGTGTCTTGTTTTTATAAAAATGTATCCTCAATCTAGGAAGGAATAATATACTAAATGCTATCAGTGCTGATATTAGTGGTGAAATTCAGTGGATTTTTTTTTTCTTGTTTTTGGGCCCCACCTAGGTTATTTCTGGCTCTGCAATCAGGGACCACTACTCAGGGTATTGGGGGAATTCATGGGATGCTGGGGATTGTGCAAGCACCTTACCTATAGTACTATCTCTCTAGAAATTCTATTTCTATTTTCTTTTTACTATGTGTCTAAATTTTGAACAAACATGTTTTTCTATTATAAAATGGAGCTTCCCACATCACTAATCATCAAGGAGATGCAAATCAAAACATCTGAGGTACTATCTCACACCACAGAGACTGGCAAACATCACAAAGAACAAGAATAGTCAATAACAATTATTGAATATAAATAAATAATAAATAAAATATAAATAAATAAATATTGAAAAAATAAGAATAAGTGATGGTGGGGATGTGGGGAGAAAGGAATTCTCATTCACTGCTGGTAGGAATGCCGTCTAGTCCAGCCTTTATGGAAAACAATATGGAGATTCCTCAAAAAATGGAAATTGAGCTCCCATATGATCCAGCTATACCTCTCCTAGGGATATACCCTAGGAAAACCAAAATGGAATACAAATATCCCTTCCTCACACCTATATTCATCACAGCACTGGTTACAGTAGCCAGAATCTGGAAACAACCAAGAATGCCCTTCAACAGATAAATGGCGAAATAAACTGTGGTACATATACACAATGGAATATTATGCAGCCATCTGGAGAGATGAAGTCATGATATTTTCTTATACGTGGATGGACATGGAAACTAGTATGCTGAGTGAAAGAGGGAGAGAGATAGATACAGAATAGTCTCACTCATGTATGGGTTTTAAAAACAAAGACATTATTGGGGCCGGAGCAATAGCACAGCTGTAGGGCGTTTGCCTTGCATGTGGCTGACCCAGGACGGACCCTGGTGTTCCATATAGTCCCCCAATCCAGGAGTGATTTCTGAGTGCATAGCCAGGAGTAACCCCTGAGCATCACCAGGTGTGGCCCCAAAACAAACAAAAAAAAAAAGAAAAAGACATTATAATAATACCCAGAGACAATAGAGATGAGGCCTGTGAGATGATGGCGAGTGCATTTACAGTAATAACTACACTAACAACTGTTGTGACAATAAGTGAGAGAAGTAGAATGCTTGTCTTGAAAACAGGCAGGGGGTGGGGAAGGGAGGCATATGTGGGCCATTGCTGATGGGAATGGTGCACTGGTGAAGGGTGATGTTCTTTTTATGACTGAAACCCAACCACAAACTTGTTTGTAATCATGGTGCTTAAATATATTATTCAAAGAAAAATGAGCCTTCTTTAAAGTTTGGGGGACTTATAAAATAACCCATTTAATAAATACAGCAACATGCCATTTTTGAGTCAGTGGATACATCAACTCATGTTTTTAATAATTATTTAAGCACTATGATCACAAAATGGTTCATGATTGAGTTTCAGTTACAGAATGTATAGCATCCTTCACCAGTTCAAAATTTCCCCCACCAATGACTCCAGTTTCCCTTCCAACCCTTCCTGCTTCTCCTGCCTTCCTCTGGGAAGGCATTCTACTTCTCCCTCTCTCACTCACTCACTCTTCCTTTTAGACACTGTGGTTTGCATTAATGTTAATGAAGGGTACGGGCATGCCACTTTACCCTCTTTCAGCATCCAGTTCTTACCTAGAGTGATCAGTTCCAACCATCACTGTCACCGAGGATCCTTCTATCTTAACTGTACTCCCTACTCTTTGTGGCAAGCTTTCTACCATTGACTGGTTCTCCTGGCCTCATCTCTATTGTCTCTGAAATATTATTACCATACTATTTTTTATTTTTCTTATATTCCACAAATGAGTGAGATGATTCTATGTCTATCCCTGACTCATTTCACTCAGCATAATCATCTACATATCTATCCATATATGCAAATATAATTATTTTTTCCTAATAGCTGAGTAATCCAGATTTACCAGTTTTTTTTAGCCATATGTTCTTGGGAACTTGGATTGTTTCCACATTCTGGCTATTGTAAATAGTGCTGTGGTGAACATAGGAATGCAGAGGGCTTTTCTGCATTATGTTTTGGTTTCTAATCCTAGGGCATATCCCTAGGATTAGTATTGCTGGATCATATGGGAGCTCAATTTCTAGTTTTTTGAGGACTATCCATATTGTTATCCAAAAAGACTGGACCAGTCTACGTACCCACAGCAAATGAGAATCCCTTTCTCCCTGCATCCATACCAGCACTGGTTGTTATTGTTCTTTGTGATGTGTGCCAGTCTCTGTGATGTGAGATAGTACCTCGTTGTTTTGATTTGCATCTCCCTGATAATTAGTGATGTGGAACATTTTTTTTCCACGTGCCTCTTGGCCATCTGTATTTCTTCTTTAAGGAAATATCTGTTCATGGTGTTCTTTTCTTGGATGGTGTTCTTTTTTTCTTTTTTTTTTGGATGGTGTTAGATGTTTTTCTACCAGAGACTTGTTATGTTTACCACTTATCAGATGGATATTGGGTGAATAGTTTTTCATATTTCTGGGTAGTCTTAGTATTCTTAGTCACCATTTCCTTTGAGGTGCAGACACTTCTTAGTTTCACATAGTCCTATTACTGGTTCCACCCTGCTTCCACTTTCTTGGCCAGTGGTATTTCATCCTTGAAAATTCATACTAAGTTGTCTAACCTCAAAGCCTTTCTTTGTTGTCCCAGTGAAAGTTCTCAATCACAGTTGTTGCAGTCAGGTTTCTGTAATTAGAGATCCTGGTTTTTGCACAGATCCTATATTAAGTCAGGGTGTCACAGAGCATCTTCTAGTTTCATCTCACCATTAGGTGGCAATGCAGAGGACCCTGTCCTGCTTAAGTGTCCTGGAGTGTTCTTACAGTTTTCCCTGTATACTTTATGGTTTCAGGTTTGTTATCAAGGTCTTGAACCCATTTTTTAAAAAATTATTTTATTTAAACCATTGTGATCTACAGAGTCCTTCATAGTTGAACTTCATATATACAGTGAATTAGGGCCATTTCCACCACCAGTGTTGACCTCCCTCCACCAGTGAACTCAGAGTGCATCCTATACCACCACCCTTTGCCCCCTGGCCTGCCAGTATAACATTAGCTCTCGTGATTCTATTGTTGTTGACTTTGACTTGGATATTTAGTTCTGTTCTTATTCTTTCTCCACGATGGCATCTGAGACTACTTGGCTCTTGGCCCCCAGACTTTCTTTTTTTCCTTATTAGTTTTATAGAAAAATGCAGAAATATATAGTAAAACAAAGCAATCCATGCCTCAGGTTTCTATTAAAATGGTGGAACCCCCTACTTAAAAGATAAGAACAAAAGAGAAAACTAAAAAAAAGGTGTGTGTGTGTGTGTGTGTGTGTTTTCCATAGGCTCAGCAAAAGTTGGAGAAAATAGAAATGAAAAAACTTTGGCCTAAAAGCAGGGAGACCCTACCCATGAAGCATCCTGTCAGAAGACCAACTACAGGCTCCAGGCATACTAAATTGTTTACCCTCAAAGTCTTTCTTTGTGGTCCCAGGGAAAGTTCTCAATCACAATTGTTGCAGGCAGGTTTCTGTAGTTAGAGATCCTGGGTTTTGCACAGATCCCATGTTAAATCAGGGTGTCATGGAGCATCTTCTAGTTTCGTCTCACTAGTTTGCCTACTGTCTGGATTCCATAATGTGGAGACCTTAGGGTACAGGATTTCTCCCTTTATATATAAATTTTATCTGCCTTTATTTTCAACTATTTTATAAGCATTTGAGAATATTTGAATACTGTCAATTTTATGTTAACATAGTAATAAAATCAATAATTGGCTCAATTTGATAATTCTACTAATTCTACTTCCTGGCCTACTTCCTAACATAAAACTCACCAGTCTAAAGAAAGTCAATGACACAGGCCTCAGAAGAAAGGGCTGTTTCCATTCACCCCTGAACCAGGGAAGCCATCCACAAAACATCCAGGTTTGTCTATAACATCACCTGGAAGCGATCCTCTACCACGGAAGACCCTACCACTGCTCAGACATTGACCTGCTCAAAAGAGACGTCCCTTAACACTGAGAAGACAACAACAACAACTACCTGCTTACAGGGCAGGGCTTCCTGCATTGCCCTTTAATGGTGAGGTGAAACGAGAAGATGCTCCACATCCTGACTTCAATGTAGGATATGCAGATTCCAGGATCTTTAATACAGAAACATGATACCAACAACAGAGACTGTGTGAAAAGTGTGTTGGCACTATGGACAATGTCTTGGATTGGAAGATCTAACTTGCCTGGAGTCTAGAGTTGGTCTTATGCCAGGAAACTTCAGGGGTAGGGTCTCTTTGTATTTAGGCCAAGGTTATTCCTTTCCATGCCTCTCATATTTTGGTGGGCCTATGCAAACAACAATTGCCACTCTAACACCGTTTTTACTGTGCTCCTTTGACTCTAATCCTTAAAAAAAACCCACTTAAAATTTGAGGTTAACTTAAGCTAATATGCATGTACATGGAAATGTAAAAAATACTATGCCTCTAATGTTTAAGGAGTTACATAAGTTTTATGGCTTTAGATTGCCTTGTGTGCTGTTAAGAAATATTATAATGTGTTACAATCTGGGGACTTGAGGGACAAAGTAATTGTACATGGATTCTGTTTTATTTATCTTAATGTTCTTTGGCTTAAAGTTCAAAGTTAAGATATCAGCAAGGGGACTTCTTCTGAGAATTATGTTATGGGTGATTGTCCTTCCACTGTAACTTTACCTTGTCCTCTTTCTTTGCATCTTTGTTCTCATAATTAAAAATTAAACAATTTAAAAAAAGAAAAAAAAAAGAAAGTCAATGTATTTCCATTCTTTTCCTTTGAGTCCCCATGAACTCAGAATATTTTTCCTAGTGTGACACAATAACACTTAGTAGTAAATATTTATTTGGTTTTTATCCATGTTTCATGTACAGAGTTCTTAATATTCCTGGAAAGAATAAAAATGATGAAGGCATCTTTTGTATTAATGAGGTGACTTGGGACTGTACCTAAGGTTGAAACCTAGTTGCTCATGGAACCAATCATGGAATTGAGTTAGAACCTATGGTCTCTCCTCTTACCTCCAGGGAGCAAAGAGAGTTTGGATGCAAAATTAATCACCAGTAGCCAATGAGTTAATTAATCATGTCTACATTGAGTTAATTAACCCTGCCTATGTTATGAAGACTTCATAAAAGCCTCAAAGGAAGAATTTTGGAGAGAATCCAGGTTTGAGAAACATCACTTTCATGTGCCAGAAAACACTTGTGGGTAAAAGCTCATTTATTCAGGCTTCTTTTCTATGCATCTCTTTAATTATTTGTTAATATAATTAAGTTTTTAATTATCTATTTATTGGACTATTGATTGCTTAGTATCATTTGTATAGTAACCAATAGTACCACTCTTTAATACTAGAGTGATTATACTATTGGCTTATTAGTATCATTTTATGATGCTAGAGCTATATAGGATTATCAAAATATTATAGAATGATAATGGCTATTATTATATAATCAATTTGAAATATAGTTACTAAATGGGTTAATTAAAATTTGGGAGATTCCCTAGAAAATTAGCAGAGCCCACAGAGAGTATTTTTTAGAAACCTCTGATTAAGAGAGAAGCACAGTTAACAATCTATGTTTGATACTGGCATCTAATTGAGGGGTGATCTTGTGCTGTATCTCTTCACCCTTGGGATATAATTCTACTTCTAGGTAAATAATCTCATAACTGAATGCACTTGTGAGACACCAACTCATGGTAGAAAATTGTTTAGTAGTGTGGAAAATTCAACTTTTATTCGCAATCATTGGTGGCCAGCATTCTTACTGCACTTAATTTGACTCAAGGTAATTTAATTTGATTGTCAAAATAAGTCAGCTTATTTAGGGGAGAGAAAGGAAATATCAGAGAGCTGAAGATTTAAGAATTTAAAATCAGGAAAAAAGAACAAAATGAATTTTTTTTTTTGATTTTCGGGTTATACCTGGTGGTGCTCAGGAGTTACTCCTGGATCTGCACTCAGAAATCACTCCTGGCAGGCATGAGGGATTATATGGGATGCCGGTAATCAACTGGGGTCCATCCTGGGTTGGCTGTGTGCAAGGCAGATGCCTACCATTGTTCTATAGCTCCAGCCCCCAAAATGAATATTTTCATAATGCTATTGTTAGGAAAGTTAATATTATATAAATAGACCTGGAAGAAATATTTAAGAATATTAAAGGAATCAAATCGATAGAATAAGGAAGAGAGAATGCAGGTTTGGTTTTGGTTAATATCTATGGGGACAGCGAAAATGGAAGAGATATAATACTCTTTTTCAAAAGTTAAGAAAGAAGAAAAAGTAGGTAAAATTCAATTATTGAAAGTTTATATTTGCTTTATTTAAAAAAATTAACAGGAAAATTCATTAGAAAAATTGGAAAAATAACAGAATCCCTCTGATTGCTATGAGAAAAACAGACTATTGGGAAAGAGGTTTAGACACAGGATTCTACTCATCATACAAGAATTAATAATGGCTCAGAGAATGTGGGAATCATAGGTGTGAATAGTGCTCACTGGTAAGGTGTAATATTGAGATTTTGATAGTAAGTTGAATGTGAAACAATACATCATATATTTCATTTTTGCCACATCCAATGGCTATCAGGGGTTACTCATGGCTCTGTACTCAGAAATTACTTCTGGAAGGAGCTGGGGACCGTATAGAATGCCAGAGATCAAACCTGAGTCAGCTGCGTGCAAGGCAAATGCCCTACTCATGCTCTTGCTTAGTCCCACATCTCTATTGTTTTTAGGCCAACTCATTTGTGGCAACTATTTGGTTTTTTTTCCACACCCAGTGGTATTCAGGGGCCTGAACTGAACTCTGCATATTCCTGGCTCTGCAGGTACAAGATAAGTACCCTACCCACTGTACTATGGCTCCAGTCCAGCACCCCTTAAGTTGTTTTTAATATTGTATACTTAGGAACCAACTGAATGTTAAGACCATGACAATGCAAAGTTGATGATGATGTTTTCTCTAGTGTTTAAAATTGCTAGCGATATGGGTGGGGGGTCGGAAATAATAAAAACCTAAGTCCAATCTTAATGCATGTTTTTTGGACAATAGAAAAATGTATTTTGAAATTCATTTGGCATCTCAAAGAACTTCAAATTGTCAAAACAATTACGAGAAAGGTCAAGTTTGGGCAACTTGCCCTTCCACTTTAAAAAATTACTACAAAGCTACTGATTTGATACTGAGTGGTTAAGGAAACTGGCGTGGTACATTATAGTGAAATGCTATGCAGATATTAGGAAAAATGAAGTCATGAAATATGCCTATATATGTATGGACATGGAGACTATCATGTTGAGTGAAAAGAGCCAAAGACATAGTCTCACTCATTTTATATATATGGAATATAAGAAAAATAAAGTATGGTAATAATATGAGGTAAGGAGTAGGAGGACAAGCCAATAATAGGAAGTTTACCACAAAGAGTGGTTGTAGGAATAACCCATTTCCATTCAATTTAGGATAATTCTTTTTGCTGGTGCTTGTCACTCACAGATTAGAAGTATCTCTGGGTTGGTCTGGTCCGTACTTGTTTTCCAACCTCGGGGATCTCAGTGAGAAGATGCTTGCTTGCAGTTTTGCTTTCCAGAGCTAGTCCAACTGTCTACTGGTATATCTTGCAAGTGAACAGAAGGCTTGTGGTAGAATTTTCCTGAACCTGTTTTATTCCCTTTAATATGTGTGGATATTTTCCTGTGTTGGTGTTTGCTTCCAGATCCATGCTCCCCAGTCCCTCAGGACTTCTGCTTCACCTGGTGCCCAAACAAGAACATTGTCTACAACTGGTGATTTTTAACTAGAGTGATTTTGTCATTATTCAAATGGATAATACCACCTTGGATAAAGTATTTAGTTCCTATTTGGTTCAAAATTATGACAATGGCTTGTCTTTGGGTCTAGGAATCCTAGTCTGTCTTCATGTATAACGCTACTTCTTTATTCCCACAATCAATATAAAACTACAGAAGTAGCAATTTACATATTTGTCATTCTGGTATTGATTCAAATTGGTATTATAATTTATATCTATTGTGCAATGCGAAATGCACAAGTCAAGCTTTCTGAAATTGTTTCTCCAACTGTTTCCAAAACACCTCTAACTTTGGAAAATAAAAGCACTTTATTAGTAGTGACACTTGTTCAAGCCAAAAGGCCCAATGCTGGTAACTCGCCACCTTCCCTCCACTGACACACTAGGCCAAAGGTACTGCCAGTCTTTGAGATTAATATACTATTAATTAAAGAAACAAAGGCCAAAAATGAGTTTTCCTCTGTACTGAGTAGGCTGCTACAGCCATCTATCTAGAATGAATAGGGGTCCTGAAACTGAATGATCTGCTATTTCTACAAGCATGTAGAAATCCCATGTCATCTTCTCTCTCTCTCTAATGGGACATAAAAGCCTGACAATTTTCATTGACATTTTCAAAAGCTAACAGTTTTGTCAGGAGCCTTTGTATTTACTTGCTTTTAACCTACCCTGGATAGCATCTGTCAGTTTCCCCAGAAATTTTGTGTATGGCTCAGAAACAGCCTGAAAGATTTTTGTAAAAATGACCTTAAATTCTGCATCTGCATCAACCTTCTCCCAAACACACAATACAATCATTCTGATCAGTTCCAAAACAGTCCAGGGTAAAGTTGCCTGCTTGTGGGATCCAAGAAAGCCCCTTTCCCTCTCATAAGTTCCTAAGACAACTGAACTGCAACTATCCTTCCAGGATGACCTAGATTATTAAACTTTGTTTTAGCTACATCAGAAAACTACACATTCCACTGCATTAAGTTAGAAGAACTCAGTCATATCTTAGCAACAGTATTAAAATCTTGAGAAATACGTCATCTACCTTCACTCCAGGTAGTAAGAAATTCAACACAAAAAAGAAAAAGTGGACCATATATGAGCATGCCTTCTTAAATTGACTGAGATTCTATATTCAAACCCATAAAGGTTTGAGTTTGGTTGTTTCCCTGATGGAAGGGAGCCAGTTCTGGATCTGTACTAGTGCTGCACCCTCAGCGGAGTTGCAGTGGAGGTGAGGTGGGGGTAATATTAAGGACCCATTCTCTCAGTCAGCATCTGATAGAACTGTTTCTAGCTCATTTTTGGCCTTTAATGGAAGTGTCAATGATTTCCTGAAACTGCTTGATTAAGTCACAGGCAGAGCTCAGTCCTTGAGCCAAGACCTATTTGAAATGCTAATTCTGGTCATAAATGCTAATCCATAGTGATGAGAGGCTGAAAGGGTTTGGGTGTGTGGGGGTGGGATGGTATTCCAGACACAGGGGTGTTTAGCTATAGGAGTAAAGGGATTTAGAAGGAAAAGCAACAACTTGAGGATCAGTGAGGATAGGAAAACAATAGGAAATATTTTGCTGAATGGCAGGCAGGAGAGGGGGAATGTAGATAAGCTATGTACAACACAGGTGGACTACCTCACATACATACATATATACATACATAATTTATAGAGAAATATGTTACAGCTGCAAAACTGACCCATCTAGGATGGTAAATTGGTCAAAGAGCTTCATAAATATAAATCCAGAAAGTAAGATGGTGAGGAAATTTTCAACTTGGCTGTAAAAGTGTCAGATTATCTAACTAATAGGTTAGATTATGTATAACTATACATAAAACAATCGACATTTCCATATCTTGTCTTAAGCACATCACAAAAACCTTTCTGAGAAGTTGCTAAGCATACTATAATGACAACTGTAAAAAGAGTTAAGAGCACAGTAGTACGAACTTGGAGTGTCCAACGTCTTTCTCCATAGACTTCTGCCTTAATTTATACAGTCATATCCATTGCTTTAGTACCCATTGGTGTATAAAGGAGGATATAAGATACTGAATATTTCACAGAAGAGGTGGGGATATCCAAAACTTCATGATCATCTAACTTAAAACAGCATTGTCTTGCTGTATTTTTACAGGAGGCCATGTAGTGACATTTTTCTATTTCATCATAATTATTAGAAACAGAAAATAAGTTGTATTTTTTAGTGTTGTTCTTAGAATCAGTAACATATTGTGATAACTCAAGGTTTTCTAAGGGGAAGTCCAGATAGGTCTGTTATTTTTGATTCCTTCTGAACTTGTATGAAAAGTATTTCAGATGTATTAAAACCACAGGTGGTAATTTTCAAATTTCTCTTTTAGAGAATCCCACTGTGCTCTGTAGTGACTGCAATAAGACTTTATTGTCTGTCAAATTTTCTTCTTTGGAAAATAATTTGATGCAATCCTGTAGTGTTCATTCACTTGTGGATGGGATGCTAATGGCATAGACAGGTGCACGAAAGTCTCTAATGTCTGAGACATTTTTGGTGACAGGTGAGACACTTCACTGTGGATTTGAACTGTCCTTGAAAAAGTGTAACAATAATAGACTCATTGAGCTGCTTGTATCTCTGCCAAGCATGTTTTGCAGTATTTAAGTCATGTAGCTGATTATTATTTTCCTCTTTATGTTTTTTCTCCCTATCATTTTTATTCAGGTATTCATGGAGGACATCAGAAATAGAAGTAGTTGATGTGAATCTTCTTTTCTGTGCTCTGGGAATTGGTCATTGATCTTCATAATGGTTATCTTAAAGTCTTTTGGGCTGATATAGCTGTGCTGTCTTACCCACATAACTTTCATAATTTTGCCAAATTCTTCTGCCAATTTTCCTTTATGTACCAACAGATTTGACCTGTTAGGATTAACCTTGTAGACACAGAGTGGCTAAATGGATCAAAAAGCTCAATTCAACCTTCTGCTGCCTACAAGAAACACATCTGAATAGTCAGAACAAACATAGACTCAAAAGAAAAGGCTGGAGGAAAATCATCCAAGCAAACAACACTCATAAAAAAGCTGGAGTGGCCATACTAATATCAGATGATGCAAACTTTATACTCAGAAAAGTTGTAAGGGACAAAGATGGACATTTTGTATTAATCAAGGGATATGTACAGCAGGAAGAAATCACTCTCCTAAACATATATGCACCAAATGAGGGACCAGCAAAATATTTAATACAATTGTTGACAAATCTGAAAAAGGATATCAATAATAACACAATAATTGTGGGAGACCTCAACATGGCTTTGTCAACACTTGATAGGTCAACCAGACTGAAACCTAACAAAAATATACTAGACCTGAAAAGAGAAATGGAAGAAAGAGGCATATATATATATATATATATATATATATATATGAAAGTGACATATATATATATGTCACTCTCCACCCCCAGAAACCTGGATACATATTCTTCTCCAATGCACATGGGTCATTCTTCAGGATAGACTACATGCTGGCATATAAAACATACCTCCATAATATCAAGAGGACAGAAATTTTGCATGCTACCTTCGCTGACCACAAGGCTCTGAAATTATATGTGAACTACAAAGGGACACAGAAGAAAAACTTTAACACCTGGAAATTAAACAGCCTAATACTGAACAAACAGTGGGTCCGAGATGAAATCAAAGAGGAAATCAAAACTTTCCTGGAAACAAATGACAATAAAGACATAAACTATCATAACCCATGGGACACAGTAAATGCAGTACTGAGAAGAAAATTTATAGCTTTGCAAGCACACATCAGGAAGGAAGAAGGGGCCTACTGAACAGCTTAATGACACAGCTCATAGAATTAGAAAGTGCCCAACAAAAGGAACCAAAAATAGGGAGACAGAAGGAAATAACAAAACTGAGAGCAGAAATCAAAGAAGTGGAGATCCCCCCAAAAAAACAATCCGAAAGATAAATGAAAGCAGAAGTTGTTTCTTCAAAAAATAAACAAGATTGATAGACCATTGGCAAAACTAACAAAGAAAGAGAGAGAGAAAAACTTGATAACTCGTATTAGGAATGAAAAAGGGGAGATCACTACTGATATGGCAGAGATTCAAAGGGTAATCAGAAACTACTTAGAGAAACTATATGCCACTAAAAATGAGGACCTGGAAGAAATGGATAAATTCTTGGACTCTTATAACCTTCCATGATTGAATGAAGAGGATGTAGTATATATAAACTCCCTCATTACTGTTGAGGAAATTAAGACAGTAATCAAATGTCTACCCAAAAACAAAAGCCCAGGCCCTGATGGATTCACTAATGAATTCTTTCAAACTTTTCAAGAGGAACTACTACCAATCTTGGCAAGACTCTTTTATGAAATTGAAAAAACAGGAACACGGGGCCGGAGAGATGGCATGGAGGTAAGGCGTTTACCTTTCATGCAGAAGGTCATCGGTTCGAATCCCGGCATCCCATATGGTCCCCCGTGCCTGCCAGGAGCAGTTTCTGAGCACAGAGCCAGGAAAAACCCCTGAGCACTGCCGGGTGTGACCCAAAAAAACCCACAAAACAAACAAACGAACAAAAAAAAAAACAGGAACCCTTCCAAATAGCTTTTATAAAGCCAACATCACCTTGATACCTAAACCAGACAGAGCTGCTACCAAAAAAGAAAATTACAGACCAATATCCCTAAAGAACACAGATGCAAAGATTCTCAACAAAGTCCTGGCAAATAGGATTCAATGCCTCATTAAGAAGATCATCTACTACGACCAAGTAGGTTTCATCCCAGGAATGCAAGGATGGTTTAACATCCATAAATCAAAGGAATCAAATAGGTAAAGAAGTCAAACTATCTCTTTCTGCAGATGATATGATGATATATATAGAAAACCCTAAAGAGTCTACAGTAAACTCCTAGAAACAATAAACCAATAATACAAAGTGGCTGGCTACAAAGTCACTACACAAAAGACAGTAGCATTCCACCATACAAAAAACGAAGCAAAGGAGAAAGACATTAAGGAGTGGAGCCCAATTAAAATAGTGTCTAAAAATATCAAATACCTAATAATCAACCTTAGAAGAGAAGTGAAAGATCTGTTTCATGAAAACTTCAAAACTTGTCAGAAAGAAATTGAAGAGTACTTAATGAAATGGAAGAACATCCCCTGCTCATGGGTAGAAAGAATCAACATCATCAAAATGACTCTTACCTAAATTACTATATAGATTGGATGCCATACCTATCCAAACTCAGACATCACTTTTCAAGGAATTAGAACAATAAATTATAAAGTTCATCTGGAACCAAAAAAGACCTAGGTTAGCCAAATTCATACTAAAAATCAAGAAACTGGGAGGCATTTCTTTACCTAACCTGAAGCTTTACTATAAAGCTTCAAAACAGCATGGTACTGAAATAAAGACAGTCTCAGATCAATGGGTAAGAATAGAATATCTAGTTACATACCCCCAAATATACGGTCAACTAATATTTTACAAAGGGGCCAAGAACTTGAAATGGAACAAAGACAGTTTCTCCAACAAAGGGAGTTGGAACAACTGGATAACCACCTGTAAGAAACTAAAGATTGATTCATACCTCACACCTTACACAAAAATCAACTCAAAATGGATTAAAGACCTTGAAATCAGACCCAAATCTATAAAGTTCATTGAGTAAAATATAGGCAGAACACTTCAAGACTTATACTTCAAAAATGTCTTTGATGATGGAACGCAAATGGCAAGAGTTATAGCATCAAACCTAAGTAAATGGGACTACATCAAATTAAAAAGTTTCTATATGGCAAAAGAAACACTGGTTAAAACTAGAAGACAGCTAATGGAATGGGAAAAAAGTTTTCGCACTCAACAATCAGATAAAGGGATGATATCTAGGATATATAAAGCACTCAGAGGTTAGTTCCAAAAAACCTAATAAAATTATAGACAAATGGGGAGAAGAAATGAATAGACACTTTTCCAAGGAAGACCAACAGATGGCCAATAGACACATAAAAACATGTTCATCATCACTCATCTTTAGGGAAATCCAAATCAAGACAACAATGAGGTACCACCTTATACTAGTGAGAATGGAGTACATCAAAAATAATGGGACCACTCTCTGTTGGTGGGGATGTAGTAAGAAAGGAACGTTCATCCACTGCTGGTGGGAATGCTGCCTTGTCCAGCCCCTATGAAAAACAGTATGGAGGGTGCTCAGTAAATTCAGTTTACTTTTTTTTGAGCTGCCATATGACTTAGCAATCACACTCCTGGGTATCTATCCCCAAGACAGAAGGACATTCATCCCAAAGTATATATGCACTCCACTATTTATCACAGCACTCAGCCCAATAGCCTGGATATGGAATCAACCTCAGTGTCCCAAAAACAGATGGGTGGATCATGATGATGTGGTACTTGTTACACAATGAAATACTACATAGCAATTAGAAATGATACAATCATGTATTTTTCAGCAACATGGATGGAACTAAAAAATATCATGTTAAATGTAGTAAGCCAGAAGAAGGAGGATAAATACAGAATGATAGCACTTATCTGAGGTATTTTACTTCAAACCTCTCATGTGCATAACATTGTTTAGGAATAACAATTCTCCTAACGAGGACCAGTTCCTTTGGGGGGCTGTCTTGATCTTGTGAAAATGTTTTGACAATCTTGTGAAAATGGCTCTCTGAGTCACAAAGAGGACCAATTATACTGCTCTGTCTGCTCAATTTCTTATGACTGTATTGGGGCATAGTCTATACCAGACATTTAACCTATGAATTAAGATATATTCTTCAATTCCAGTTTCTGTAAGTCCTCCTCACTTATTTAAGAAGAATAGAAAGACTAAAAGCACTGTGTTTGGGCTACAAGATCAATAATAATGCTGGTAACTTTATAGTGCCTTCCCTTTCTTTACCAGATCAGTGAGGGCATCACATTCTCTGTAGATCTGGTACTGGTCCTTGTCCTTGAATCAAATGAAAGGTGCTTCCTTTGGGTACCCACCCAGAAACTTACATTTTACCAGTGATGACTGTGAGGTTTTAAATTCAAGCTGATCCAAATTCAATCTCCATATTTTTAACCACAGCCTCTACCAATAGCCACGTTTGAAAACTAGTATTCAGCATCTGGCTCTAGGAACTGCTCCATATCAGACTACATTTGCCTTGATCTAGATTTTTTCATTACGTTAGATAAATGTTGTGCTTGTCAAAAGTCCACAGTTCTCTGAACTTTTAAAGAAAAGTGAATAAATTTTACTTTGGCCACTATTTTCCAACCATTAACCATAGAAATAAATGCTTCCAAGTTTTCCACATGCGAACAGAAAATAGAAGGGACTTTAAATCTTCTTAAGTGGCTTATTTTCTAAACTAGTTACTAATACCACTTTGAAGATTGACATTTGTTCACACTGTTGATGACAGATCACTGTGCATTCCCTATGGTAGCTGGTGTTTGCCCTTGTGAGCTAAGCTGTAGCCATTTCTGAGTCCAGAAAGACAGATAATTGATTCACATTGCCTGGGGAATCTGAGCACTGATTGGAGACAACCTCCCTGAGGATGGAGTGTGGAGAAACAAATTGTCCTTTGACTTTTGAAGCAACATTTCAAAATATTTACTCTTTTAGCCTTTCTGTTTGTAGGGTTCTATTAGTGGAGGAATATGAGCTGTGCCTGCCCCACTTTATAAGCTGCATGGATTTTGTTCACACAAGTAAGTAGAGGTGTTTCCTAGGAGTATATTGGAAAAGTATGTTGGGATGTTTCATGATTGATGCTCCAATCTTGTATGTCTAGTGTAGAACCTGTAAAAACCATCCATAGCTACCCATACATTTATAACATATAACTTATGTTTATGTTATGATATATAGACATTATATCAAGTCTAGTAAATCAGCTCATTAATAGGACTTGGTAGTCACTGCAGATTTTTATTTTTTTGGTTTTTGAGCCACACCTGGTGATGCTCAGTGGTAACTCTTGGCTATGCACTCAGAAATCGCTCCTGGCTTGGGGGACCAGATGGGACACCAGGGGATCAAACTGTGGTCCATCCTAGGCTAGCGCGGGCAAGGCAGATGCCTTATCACTTGCACCACCACTCCGGCTTCAATCACTGCAGATTTTATAAAAGAAGGCAACTAGTTTAATTGCATTTCAGAGAGCTGCATTTTCATAGCAATTTCCAGGGTTTTTCATTAGCTATTAATACATCAGGTGGGTTCATAAATATTTTTATTTTCATATTTTTATTTCTGTAGTAGTTTGTTATACATAGATATATTAAAATTTGTTTAGGTTGTACAAATATAAAACTTCTTTAGATTAAACTGTTTTAAATTGAGAACATTAGTCTTCATTTAATTGATTAGGAAACAAAAAGGAACATGTATACTGGATGATTCTAGAAGTTATTGGAAGTCTTTTAGGGCAAAATGGCAAGAAATTAATCCAAAACGGTGTTTTTGTTTTGTTTTGTTTGGGGGCCACACCCAGTGGTGCTCAGGGGTTACTCCTGGCTTGAAACCCAGGATTTATGCCTGGCAGTGCTGAGGGATACTGGGATTGAACCTAGGTTGGCTTCATGCAAGTCAAGTGCTCTGCTGTACTATTGCTCTGATCTAAAATGTTAGTAAATATAATCAGAATATTTATTAGCTCTGTGGAAGCTAACATATCAGTGATGGATTTCTTCTGTCAGAGTTAGGACACTGATTTAATAGACCTTTTAAGATTTAAATTATTCTGAGATTTACAGCACTACTTTTAGAGCACAATGTTCACCTTGGAATGTAATGAATGAGCAAGCCAGGTGAATATTGAATCAGGTGAGCTAGGGATGTTCCTGGAAAGAACCTCTCATTATATAATATATTTATTATTAAAGATGCTTACATTTCACATATTCAACATGATCTTTGTGTTCTATGATGTTCAACCTACCTTGCTCAGCATGGGGATTTCAAGATGTGTGTATATATACATACACACACACATATATATATATATACATACATATAGATCCCCTCCTATATTACCCTTCATTCAACAGCTGAGTTCCACTTCTTCTCTGAGATAGACTCTGAGGCATGAGGGTAAGTATAGAGCCCCAAATTCAGTCGTAAGTACAGGGTGAGTTGTAAGTACAGCATAAGTAAAGGGTAAGTACAGCGTAGTAAGTCATCAGTACAGAGTAAGTCATGCCCTGTGTCTGAGAATGTTGTGACTTAGTGCACTGATTCAGTTGCAAGCTACTGAACAGACCTGATCAGACCTACTTAGTTGTTTTAACTGCTTGCTTTATTAAATTAGTGGAACCTTGCAATAATAAATTATTTTATAAATTATTCTATTGCAATAATTTTTATGCACTGTTACATAAGAGCAAGGTATCCTGGAGTTAGTATTAAACTCACAGTATTTCATTGTTTGCTGTTGAAAATGGACGCTCCTATCATCCTGAGACAGTGCTATCTATGATCTTGTCATTTAAGAAATGGGTTCAGTTAGGCTGAGACCAGGACAGGGCAGAGGAATTGAGGACACTTGCATCTTTTCTATGATGCTTTTGCTGTGGGACTAACTCTGTAGGACAGGAATTCTGCTTGTTAGGGCTTTGGAGTGATTATTATGAGCACTCTGTGTCCGTCACTTTCCTTTATGCTGGCTGCCATTCTTTGAGACGCTCATGAAATTTGTGGATATCTACAGTCTCTTACATGTAGATTGTTTTCTTGGTTGGTCTATTAAAATACAAAAACCCACTTGAGTTATAAATGTTGGCATTGACTTATTTTTTGGCCACACCAGAATTTCTTAGGGATTATTGCTAGCCCTGTGCTCAGAGATCACTCCTGGGGAGGCATAGGAAATTGTATGGGCTGTTGGGGATTGAACCCAGGTCACCTGTGTGCAAGTCAAATGCCCTACCCACTGTACACCTCCTGGCTCTTGAAATGTATTCTTATAAAATTGCTCCTAAGAGGGACTTTTTTCCAATTTGAGTTATAATAAAAAGCATAAATTATTCTAGATTTATCAGTGTTAGATATCTCTTTTTTGTTTTGTTTTTGTTTTTGTTTTTGGGTCACACCCGGCGGCGCTCAGGGGTTACTCCTGGCTGTCTGCTCAGAAATAGCTCCTGGCAGGCACGGGGGACCATATGGGACACCGGGATTCGAACCAACCATCTTTGGTCCTGGATCGGCTGCTTGCAAGGCAAACACCGCTGTGCTATCTCTCCGGGCCCTAGATATCTCTTTATTCTGATTAAATTTCCACAATTGTTTCATTTATGAAAATATGATGTAATTAAAATTAATGCACTAAGCATTAGTGTACTATGAGCAGTTTAAATTTTTTGTTCCAGTCAGTAATTCTTTCGGAGATGGTGCTCAGTGATCACTCCTGGCTATACTCAGAGAACCTTATACAATGCTGAGGATAGAACTGAGGTCAGGGTATGGAGAGATACTATAGTCAATAAAGCACTAATATAATTTAATTCTTATCAACCATATAGTTTTTGAAAAACCACCAAGAATTCCTGAGTGTAGTGCCAGGAGTAACTGCTGAACATTGCCAGGTGTGGCCCAGACAAAATATCCAAAGGAAAAAAATAAAGGAGCTGGGGCCAGCTATGTGCAAGGCAAGTGCCTTACCCTCTGTACTATTTCCATGGCCTCTAGAGTTAATTTTAAGACATTTTAAATTATTGTAGTTTAGGTTAAACATTGACAATAGTGTGAGTCTTGGCTTGGATCTTATGTATATAAGTATAATTTATTGCAGATCCTAAGAAAAATATTTCTAGAACAATAGGAGTTTAAAAGAATGTGTTAATCAAAGTAATAAAAATAAAATGTTGGTGCCTGGTTTTATCTGGTAAACTTATACATAGATTGTGACCCTGTGCTTTTGCAACTGTCTTCATGTCACAAACAGGGCAAAAAGATGGCATAGCAGAGCAACCAGACTTCAGGAAGTGACTTCATTCTCCTAGATCTGTTTCACAGCACCCCAGTTTCCTGGGCACTCACCATAGTGGACTTTCTGGTTGCCCTGGTTGGCAACTCCACAATCATCCTCCTCATTTGGGCAGACCCTCTTCTCCACAACCCCATGTACTTTCTGCTCAGCCAGCTCTCTCTCATGGATCTCTTGTATATCTGCACATTTGTCCCCAAAATGGTCCTGGTCTTTCTCTCTGGGGACCACCAAATCTCCTTCATTGGGTGTAGCTTTCAGATGTTCCTCTTCACTACTCTTGTTGGGTCAGAATGCCTATTGCTGGCTGTGATGGCATATGATCGGTATGTGGCCATCTGCCATCCACTTCACTACCCCATCCTCATGAGCCCCAAGCTCTGTGTATGGCTGGTACTTGTAACCTGGATGGGGGCACTACTTAATTCCTTGATCCATGTTGTCTACACTCTGACTCTTCCTTTCTGTGAATCCAGGGAGATCCACCATTTCTTTTGTGAGATCCCAGCCCTGCTGAAAGTGGTCTGTGTGGACACCTCTCAATATGAAAATGGTATTTTTGTCAGTGGGGTAATTTTTCTTCTCCCACCCATCTCAGCCATTCTGGGCTCCTACGGCAGCATAGTATCCACCGTACTGGGTATGGGATCAAAGCAGGGACTGAGGAAAGCTTTGACTACTTGCTCTTCTCATATGATTGTTGTTTCCCTGTTCTATGGTGCTGCCATCAGCAAGTACATTGTTCCAAAGTCTTACCACACTCCTGAGCAGGAGGAATTGGTCTCTGTCTTTTACACCATCATAACGCCCATGCTCAACCCTCTCATCTACAGCCTGCGAAACAAGGATGTCACTAGAGCCCTTAAGAAAGTTTTTGGAAAATGATGGCTATGAAAATTTGAATTTCTAATGTTCACCAACAGTGAAACATCTTTGCTTTGAGATGTAATTTAACATGTCTATATAGAGAAATATTCATGTGTTTACTTGAAGATACTAGATATTTTCAGAAACAAACAGAACTAATCTATATTCACAAACCTCAAGATAATAGATGCTTACTTTTTAAACATACATTAGTCCTGTAACCTTTTGTAGGTAAGAGAATATATTATTCATGTAATCTATATGATGAAGTTATCACCTTTGCTTGATTTTTTAAAAAAATATCTATCTTTAAAAAGAAGATCATGATGTTCTAGTATATTGTTGTTCTTTTTGAAATTTAGATGTATTCTGAATGACTCTTGTAAATTAAGTTTAATGAATGTTTTATAGTAATAGTTTCTAAATAAGAAATCTAATATATATTTGTACATTACATTTTTGTTGATCTTGATGAATAATTGACAGCAATCATTTTCTATATTAACAAAAGATTGTATCTCTTTGACCCTCCATTCACCACTATCCAGCTTCGCTCTCTGCTCACAATTTCCTTTTCAGTGTCTATTTTGTTTCCTTTATTGATTTGTTTTATTTTCAATACCTTATACAATCTAAATCTTGGTGTATATTTATGTTTTTTATTTTATTTTATGTTTTTTGTTTTTTGGGGGGCCACACCCATTTGATGCTCAGGGGTTACTCCTGGCTAAACACTCAGAAATTGCCCCTAGCTTGGGGGGACCATATGGAATGACGGGGGATCGAACTGCAGTCCTTCCTTGGCTAGCACTTGCAAGTCAGACACCTACCTCTAGCCCCACCTCACCGGCCCCTGTTTTTTATTTTTAATTTGAATTATACCTATGTATATTTTTGATAGTAGGAATTTAAGACTCATGAAATTATATCATATTAGGTTTTTATTTGACTGTTCTTGATGATTAGAGAAGTAAAATACATGTTTTTTTGTGCCCATAGCAATTTTTGTCTTTGAGAAATTGTCTGTTTAGATTACTTGCCTATTTATGTTTGGATAGCTCATCTTTTACTTTTGAGTCTTGTGAGTTTTTTTTTTAAAAACTTACAAATAACATGAATTTTCAAGATTAATAATTGTTCTCACTTAGTCATCTTTATCCTTTTTTAAACTTCAATTTGAATTAAACTGAAGAAAAACACTAAACTAAAAAAATCATAGTTATTTTTTCTGAAAATCACTTCTTTTTTTTTTAATATAATTTTTATTTTGATCATAGTGTCTTACATATTGTTGACAATAACATTTTAGGTACATATTTACATAAAATCAGGGGGGATTCCCATCCCCAAATTGTCCTCCCTACCCCTCCGTTGTTGTCCTACCTCCCATTTCCTCTTCCCTCACCCCCAGGGCGGCTAGAATATGTGGTCCCCTCTGTATCCAACCCACTACTTAGTAGTCTTGCACCTGTTTGGTCTTGATGCCTCCCTTATCTCCCCCTCTAACTGTAGGCAGGACTAGCTAGTTCAAGTTGCGTGGTTTTGCCTGAGAAGGAGAAGATAAATAAACTGGGGTAAGAGTCTAATACTCCCAAAATGGGTGGAATCCTTCTAGAGGCTCTCATCATCGATTTGGGAGATGAAGGAGAGAAAGAAGGTGAAACACTCCACCAGTACCAAAAAAAGTGTCAATTATCCAGTGAGGACTCCAGCTATATCGATAAGCACCACAAAAAAACAGCCGAAAAACAAAGCAAAACAGACAGACAAACAAACAAACAAAAAGCAGAACAAAAACAAACAAACAAACCAAAAACACGCCATGGTCTTGAAATAAGAAACATGGCATAGCACATAACGAGGGAAAAGAAAAGAATAGAAAAAAATAAGTATAATTGGGGACGACGATTTCAATAATCACACCCAAACAGAGAAATCGACCAAAATAGATAGGTAAATAAAAATAATAATAACAATAATAAATGAAGGTAAAAGATATATATGTATATATATACACACACACACACACACACATATATATACATATATATAAAATACTAAGTTTTTGTGCTTTTTGTATTTTTGTTTTTTCCCCTCCTGCCCTGGCACAGTAAATATTGGGGTCATTCGAAAAGGAATTCACATGGCCTAAGAAATATGGGGTTTCTCCGTCCTTGGAGTATACTGTCATGGGATCAGCTCCAGACTTTGCTCAGGATCATTTATTCTCCTGGTGGTGTTTTTTGGCGTGTGGAAGACTTCTGTTCTGTCCAGGGTGATACACTCAGAGCTCTGTGTTTAGAGGTCTCAGTATCTGCACAGATCCTGAGGTAGGACTTATGGTGAGGTCAGTCTTTGTGGTTCTAGAGGTTCTGTTACCTCAGTGTCGTTTTAGTCCATCTTCTGTGGTTGGTGACCTTGGTCTTTGCACTGAACCTAGGATGGCACCTAGGTTAGCGTCTTTCTTTGTGCTTCCAGAAGGCCCATTCTGTTGCAGTTGTCTCTGTCAGACCTTTGGGACTGGGGGTCATGCTTATTGTGCAAGTCATAGTTCAAACCCTAAACTAGGGCTTTTTTATTGGTCCCAAGATGTATACTGTCTGGTCGTGGTTCTAGTAGCCAGTCATCTGTAAGTCACGATCTTGGCTTTTGGACCTACCAAAGGGTACCGAGTCTTCTGGTTTTGTCTTGTCGTTAGCTGGTAAGGTAGGCTAATCTGCTCTAAGGTCAAGTTGTTCACATTTTCCTCTTTGTCAGGATATCATGTTAGAGCTGGTCCTTGTTGTTGACCCTGCAGTATTAAGGCTGTTCCAGATGGAGTTTGTTTCCTGTAGCTGTTGTGAAGAGCTGTGCCGATTCTATGTCTGGGATCCAGGGTTCAAGGCTGGATGAATGGCATCTAATCATCTGAGGTCTAAGTGATTCCACATGACATATTTTCAAGGTAGGAGATACCCCTGTATTGTAAACAACTATGAGTTCCCATCTCTAGTAGATAAGAGCTCTTTTTTTTTATATGTAAGGTTTCCCCATTATTTAGTGTGTCTTTGCAGGGGGAGGTGGAGCCACATTGTATTGTCGGTATGGTTGGGGGTGGACAGAGGGGATAACAGACACAGGTCACATACCCAAAAATGATAAAAAAATATAATAATAATAATAATAATAATAAAATAAAATAAATAAAAACGTATGTGCTCACAAATGTATATATAGGACCAACATTTAAAAAAATAAATAAATAAATTTAAGAGGAAAAAAAAAAAGAACGAAAATGAGTTAGCGAAGTTTTTAAAGGACCAAAGTGGTGCAAAAGACTACCTTACATTTGGGGGAGAGCAGATAACGAAGTGGTGTATTACAGGTCTTATGCCTATGTTGGAAGTACAGTTTTTCCCATTGTCTTTTGGGTTTTTCTTGTGATGTGTGGGTTCCCAGGCATCTTCCTATCACACCCCCTGACCTTCTTCAGGTTGGTAAAAATTTGCGGCAGGGAGGTTTTGGAAGAGTTCTTGCATTGGGGATACTTTTGGACCTAGGTCCGGTTTCAAGAAACAGTCCATGTTAGGGGGAGTTGGTAGGGAGGGCCTCGCAGCATGAGTCCGCAGGGGAGTTGGCTGTCTTTTCTTGCCCGGGACGAGGTGTGGGTTTGACTGGGTGTCCCTTCTCTTGGGTGCTGGGTACTGGTTCGTTGGGGTAGGAGGTCGATCTTGTTGCCTAATAGATTAAGGACTGAGGGTGAAGTGTTTTAATATAGAGGGAGGTCTGGATGGGATTGAGGGGTGGAGGGATAGTTCCAGAGGGGGGAAAGGGTAAGGTGTATGGAAGGGGTAGGGAGGGAGAAAAGAGAAAAAATATATTAGAAAGAAAGGGAGAAGAGAAAGGATAGAAAGTAAAGAAAAGAATAGAAAAGAAAAAAATAACCAAGAAAGTGGTGAGAAGAGAGGAGAAAATAGCAAGGGAATGCTGGTTTGCTTGAATGTGTTCAGTGAATAGAGCATGTAGTTTGGGTCTGTACGTCGCTGTTACTGCTTCGGTGGTCTGACTGGTCACGTGCTTGAAACCCTAAAAGAAGGTAAACCTAGGGATAAAGTGTATGTTAAAGAGTTTTCTCAGGGCCAACTCATAGTGCAAACTGGGTATGGTATCTCGTGTGGTATCCCGAGTTGCCATCTTAGCTTGTCCGCCCTTTGTATCCAAGAACGCCTGTGGACAGAAAAGCTGAGAGGTTATTTTAAATATAGTAAGATAGAGGCATTAATACGTAGTTTTATGGGATGTTTCCATTGGAGCCAGTGGTTTGCCTTGGTATTCTTTACCTGTGTTCCTGTATACAATCTCTACATGATTATTATGGGCCATTATTGTAGAAGGTTAATTACGTACCTGTTCTCTCTATGCTGCTGTTCTGGTGTTGCTGTTTTCTTTGTGGTATAATGTGTAGTCGTGAGTTTGTGTTGTTCCTTTTTCATGTGTTTTGGGCACTGTTCCGAGGTATATGTTGACTATTACAGTGGTTGGAGTTTCTACCCTGTTAGACCCTGTTATTTGATTGTTAAGTATTAGTTGTGATTGAGATGTATGTTCTATGTGCTTCAGAATAGTGCTACCATTCTGTGTTTATCTTTTGTCTTCTGACTTACTTCGTTTAACATAACATGATCTAAGTCCATCCACGTTGCTGCAAAATCTGTGATTGTATCATTTCTGACTGCCATGTAATATTCCATTGTGTATAGATACCACATCTTAATGATCCATTCATCTGTTGTTGGACATCGCGGTTGGTTCCAAGATTTGGCTATTATACTGAGTGCTGCGATAAATAGTGGGGTGCACACGTATTTTGGAATGAATGTTCTTCCAACTTGCGGGTATATACCTAGGAGTGCAATTGCTGGGTCAAAAGGGAGCTCAATTCTGAGTTCTTTGAGTACTCTCCAGACTGTTCTCCATAGATGTTGGACTAGGGGGCATTCCCACCAGCAGTGGATGAGAGTTCCCTTCATACCGCATCCACACCAACAAAGATTGTTCTCAGTATTTTTGATGTGAGCCATCCTCACTGGTGTAAGGTGGTATCTCATTGTTGTCTTGATTTGGATCTCTCTGATGATGAGTGAAGGTGAGCATGTTTTCATGTGTTTGTTAGCCATCCTTCTGTCATCCTCAGAGAAGTGTCTATTCATTTCTTCTCCCCATTTTTTTATGGCTTTGTTTGGTTTTGAGGGGCTCAGTTTTCTGAGTGCTTTGTAAGTTCTAGATATCAGCCCTTTATCTGATATGTCTAGTGAAAAGACTTTTTCCCATTCTGTTAACTGTCTTCTTGCATTAAGTAAGGTTTCTTTCGCCATGCAGAAGCTTTTTAGTTTGATGTAGTCCCATTTGTTTATGTTTGCTGCTAAGGTTCTTGCCATTGGTGCTCCATTCTCAAAGACCTTTTTGATATATAGGTCTTCGAGTGTTCTCCCTATTTTATTCTCAATAAACTTTATAGATTCGGGTCTGATTTCAAGGTCTTTGATCCATTTTGAGTTGACTTTTGTATAAGGAGTGAGGTATGGGTTGATTTTCACTTTCATACATGTGGTTTTCCAGTTGTGCCAACACCATTTGTTGAATAGGCTTTCTTTGTTCCATTTCAGATTCTTGCCTCTTTTATCAAATATTAGTTGGCTGTATATCTGGGGGTTTATGTCTGGGAATTCTGTCCTGACCCACTGGTCTGAAGTCCTGTCTCTGTTCCAGTACCATGCTGTTTTGATTACTATGGCTTTATAGTATAGTTTCAAGTTAGGTAAGGAGATTCCACCCAGCTTCTTGTTTTTCAGTATGGAAAATCACTTCTTTTTAAATACATTTTATTTTATTTAAATATCTTGATTACATATATGATTGTGTTTGGGTTTCAGTCACGTAAAGAACACCACCCATCACAGTGCAACATTCCCATCACCAATGTCCCAAATCTCCCTCCTCCCCATCCGACCCCCGCCTGTACTCTAGACAGGCTTTCCATTTCCCTCATACATTCTCATTATTAGGACAGTTCAAAATGTAGTTATTTCTCTAACTAAACTCATAACTCTTTGTGGTGAGCTTCCTGAGGTGAGCTGTAACTTCCAGCTCTTTTCTCTTTTGTTTCTGAAAATTATTATTGCAAGAATGTCTTTCATTTTTCTTAAAACCCATAGATGAGTGAGACCATTCTGCGTTTTTCTCTCTCTCTCTCTCTCTGATTTATTTCACTCAGCATAATAGATTCCGTGTACAACCATGTATAGGAAAATTTCATGACTTCATCTCTCCTGACAGCTGCATAATATTCCATTGTGTATATGTACCACATTTTCTTTAGCCATTCGTCTGTTGAAGGACATCTTGGTTGTTACCAGAGTCTTGCTATGGTAAATAGTGCTGCGATGAATATAGGTGTAAGGAAGGGATTTTTGTATTGTATTTTTGTGTTCCTAGGGTATATTCCTAGGAGTGGTATAGCTGGATCATATGGGAACTTGATTTCCAGTTTTTGGAGGAATCTCCATATCGCTTTCCATAAAGGTTGAACTAGGCGGCTGGAGTCTCTTTTCAGCCCACTCTCAAGAGGTTCAGGCGACAGGACAGAAGACATACACACACAGGCAGCACTCACAATTTCTCATGGTCAGGCCCCACTGGGCAGGAGTAGTTTCATAGATTTTCTCAGCCTGACATCACTAACAGGGGACCTAACTTCTGCAAACTACTGCTTATAGCCAGTTTTCACGTTATGAAGCAGTTCCTTGGTGTTCCCGCCCTTGAATGAGCCTCTGGGAAAGCGAGTTTTCTGGAGTCTCTTTTCAGCCCACTCCCAAGAGGTTCAGGCGACAGGACAGGAGACAGACACACATAGGCAGCACTCACAATTTCTCATGGTCAGGTGAAAATCACTTCTATTAATTAAATTTTGAGACCCAGGTCAAGTATCTGATAGCCTATATTTTCTTTTGGGAATCTGTAGTTTTAAATTTTATATTTAAAATTTCCATCTAATTTGAGTATATTTTTGTGTTTGGCTTGTGGCTAAATTTTATTCCTTTTTATGTAGTTGGTATTTACAGGATCATTTATTGATTAAACTATCCTGTCTGTACTGTACATTTTTGCTTCTTTTATTGTACATATTGTCCATATAGCTTGTTTGTGCACTTTTTTTTATTCCTTTGATGATCTGTGTTTCTGCTTTTGTGCCATTATCATACTTATTTTTTATTGATACAGCTTTACTGTATTGTTTGAGTCTAGGAAATGTAACACTTGAGATAAAATTTTTCTTCTCATAATGACTTTAACTATAGTTTTGCTGTTCTATACAAATTTTAGTATTGTTTGCCATATTTCTGTGAATATTTAACTTTTTATAATGACTGCTTGGAATCTATAATTTGTACATTTCACACATTGATACTTTAGTTTATAGAAGTGAATATTTTTGTATGAATTCTCAATTTATTTCGTTAGTGTACTATATGTTTCAGTGATTGCTTATTTAACTATTTAATGTAAACTTATTTAATGTAAACTTATTACTAGCTATTTACTCTTTTGATGCTATTGTAAATGTATTGTTTTTCTAATTTCTCTTTTTAATAGTTCACTATTTGTTGAAATTTTTCTATTTTTATTATTCATTTAATTTTAAAATTTATTTAAAGAAAATGTATTACATAGTTGATCATAATACACTTGTTTCCATATTAATGAGAGAAAATTTATTAAGAAATGTAATGAATGAAAAATAAAAATGAAAAAGAAAGAGAAGTTTTAAAAAAAGAAAAAGAACAGTAGCAAGTATATTTGCAAAAATCATTGTATCTCCGATGAACTCATTAATATAATAGCAGAAGGCTTAGTAAGTTCTTGTTATCAGCTGTCCATTCTGTTTGATTGGTGTGTTCCAATAGGGATAAAAATATCAAACAAATGAAGTTGTCCAGCAATTCAAAGCACTATCACTGATATACTGTGGCTTTTGTAGGGCATGTTCTCAGCTACCAGACTTTCTGGAAAAAAGAGGATGTGGGTGATATCAGTCCAAAAACTGAAGTTCCTGAAATTTGGTCAGATTAGTATCCCTGGAAAATTAGGATTATAGAGACATGGTGGGGTGGGGCCATGGAAAAACTGGTTATTCTGGATGACGGCTATGGCATATCTAGCTACAGCAGGGTGGGGTTGGTATACCCTCTCCTACAGAGATGACCAGGTTTCTGCTGGGTGTATGATGTACCAATGATTTTTATGGCTTGTTTTATATCTCATTGCAGAAAAGAGTGAGTATTTGTTGTTAGCCTGATATAAACATGGTGACTGCCTCCTATTATAGTTTTCCATGAATCTTCATTAAATGTTCTTATTATTTTACAGTTTATGAAGAACTTTTAAAATTAAAATAATTTCCTTTTTTATTTAAAAATTTTTAGGCATTGTGTTTTGTTTTTGTTTTTGAGCCACATCCAGCAGCGATTAGGGATAACTCCTGGCTCTGCACTCAGGCAGAGCCTGAGTTCTGGCAGACTCAGGGGACCATATGGGATTCTGGGTATTGAACCCAAGTCAGTCCCAGGTCATCTACTTGCAAGGCAAATGCCCTACCAGTATACTATCACTCTGGTCCCATAGGCACTATGGTTTGCAGTACCATTAATGGTAGGGATTCATGCATAGAACTACCAATACTATCCTCTCCACTAAAATACCTATTTTCCTCCACTATTCTCTCAGTGTCCCAAGCTGTAACTATCTTCTTCCATAATTTCCAGATCCCTGCCTTTGTAAGCTCAGCTTTGTAGATCAGTTCTAAATGATCAAATAAAAAAACTATGGTATAAATACAGTGGAATATTACATGACTATAAGAAAAGACAAGTAATGCATTTTGCTTTTGTGTGAATGGTGTAGGGTACCTATCTGAGACCCACCCATTTCTGGGAGGGGTCTTGGGAACCGGATAATAGGTGTGACCTTACCTGCAAGACCCGGCCCATTCCTGGGAGGGGTCTTGGAATAGGTAGATAAACCCGGAAGCCAGGGGATTAGGGGCTTTTGCCTTTTGGCCCTGCTGGGCTCTCGGAGGAAGATGGCTGAATTATAAGATGCAGGGCTAAGAATGGCTGAATGCTTAAAAGGTTATGAGATAGGCCACACACATGTGGTGAATAGGGCATGAATAAAGTTAATGCTTCCTGATGCCTGCCTGCTTGTGAGTGATTACGCCAATTGCCTGGGACCCGCCGGCTAGATGGGGTTGCGGAGCCACGTGGCCTGGGATGGCAGAGAGAGAGAAATCCACTTCCATCCACAGCCATCCAGCCCCATCGTTAATTATTTCATGCTACATAATGGCGCTCGAACTTTGACCTGAATCCTGGACCCAAGAAAACAGCGAATATGGTGAGATTTTTGCTCTTCTGTTTCATTTTCGCTCTTTTCAGATGCAGTCAGCCCAAAGTGTTTGGCCACGTGAAGCCATGTTCAAAGATGGCCGTGACCCCTTCTAGGGGCAAGAGGGCAACTAAAAGAAGGGAGGTGGAAGCTTGCATCACCTCCAGCCCAGGCCCAGGCCTAGAACTGAAACTTTGCTACAAGAAACAAAAACCTCGGTCTTCTCATAAACTGATTAAAAGTCTAAATTGGAAACGGAGGAGAAAAAAGACTATTGAAAATGGACTGATTTTCTGAGAATGACCTTTGGCTTGAATTTGGATTTCGACTTTGGAAATCTCGAACTGAACTTTTAGTTTAAATCACTTGGAACTCTGGACATCCAAAAGTGCCCTGTGAAGATGTGGGCCATAAGCTGCTTCCAAAGTGCGCCCGGAGGGAAGAAAAGGCAGAAGTGAAGCCCGTCCAGCATCAAAGAAGCGGCGAAAAGCTCCAAGCAGCGGCTCGGCTCCACCCTCCAAATCACAAAGGTGAAATGGCTCGAGCGAACCGGTGTGCACAAAGTTTACAGAAGCCACGTGGTGAGATCAGTGTGGGACAAATTAATCATCTGCACTTATAATTTTAGGTGTAGGGACTAAGCGGGTAGTCATATATTTCACTCATAGTTGGTAATGGGATAAGTTTTAGTGAGTTAGTGGTTAAAGAAAAATAGGGAGGTAATACAGCTTAGCCCATTTAAACATCTAATTTCTAACCACCTGCATCTTTGTCTTAGTCATTTTCTTTATAATTTAAATGTGTTTTGTTTTCCAGTTTATATTTTCAATTGCAAAATGTTTTACTGTGTATTTTAATGTACTTAGCCTGTTTTTAAATTGTATGTTATGCATATATGCTTTAGTACTTGTGTGTAGGAAAGGTTAATAGAAACAGGAAGTTCCCCCAATATAGTTTAAAAGTATAGGAACATGAAAGTTCCAAAATAGTGCTTGGTAAAAAAGCATTAATAGAATTTTAGGTTACAGGTGTATAGTATATTTTGCAAAAATGTTATGTTTTTGAAAAGGGCTGGTATATTGATTTTCACTTTATTACGTTGCTGCATGAAAATATTAACCCACCTTTGGCTAAAGGTGGAGTCAAAATTACAAAAGGCTCTTTTTATATTTCAAAAAAGGGGGAAATGTAGGGTACCTATCTGAGACCCACCCATTTCTGGGAGGGGTCTTGGGAACCGGATAATAGGTGTGACCTTACCTGCAAGACCCGGCCGGCCCATTCCTGGGAGGGGTCTTGGAATAGGTAGATAAACGCGGAAGCCAGGGGATTAGGGGCTTTGCCTTTTGGCCCTGCTGGGCTCTCGGAGGAAGATGGCTGAATTATAAGATGCAGGGCTAAGAATGGCTGAATGCTTAAAAGGTTATGAGATAGGCCACACACATGTGGTAAATAGGGCATGAATAAAGTTAATGCTTCCTGATGCCTGCCTGCTTGTGAGTGATTACGCCAATTGCCTGGGACCCGCTGGCTAGATGGGGTTGCGGAGCCACGTGGCCTGGGATGGCAGAGAGAGAGAAATCCACCTCCATCCACCGCCATCCAGCCCCATCGTTAATTATTTCATGCTACAAATGGATCTGAAGTGTATTATGCTGAGTGGTTATCCAGGAGAGTGACAGATACAGAATTCTCTCTCTCACATGTGGGATATAAAGAAACATAGTAGGGAAATAATAAATGCCCAAACAAGAAAAGTTGAGAAATTGTCTACAGAACTGAATCATTAGTATTTTTCTATGAAGACTTTATCATATACATATAATGAATTTTCTTTCTTGCTTTCCAAAAGGGATGACTTTATCTCCTTTTGTTGTCTAAAATTTTAATCTACTACTTCATATATTAGGTTGAATTAAAGAACTAGAGTAACACCATTGTCTTATTCCCAGTCTTAGAAGAAAGGCTGTTGCTCTCAACATTGATAATAATGTGATATGTGCCTGCCTTCATTATGTTGATGTAATTTCTTCTACTCACTGTTAGGGTAGGGATTAAATCCCCATCCTTCTAGCATCTGGAGAGTTCCAAGAAGACACAGAAGACCATGCAATTGCAAGAGTGAGAACTTTATCCTGGCGCCAAGGTCAGTGCTCAAGAGACAGGTCTCAAGGCAAAGACCCTGAGCATTATTCAGGCAAGGTTTTTATAGGATTTTTTCAAGGAAACAAGCAACATCATTTCAAACAAGCAACGTCATTTCATCTTATCTAGCAGTTGCGGCTGTGTGTTCAGTAACAGTTTTACAGGGTTTGAGAAACATCATGACCTAGAAAATATTCTGACATCCCCCACAAAGAAAAAAGAAGAATATTAGGAGGATGTGGGTGGTCAGTTACTGGAACTTTTGCAAACAGCAGTATGGGGGAGTAAACCTGGGCTATGTACAAAGCTGGGAGAAGAGCAGAGACTTGCTGAAACCTTATTTTTTCTTTTTCCTCTACACTCACAGTTTGTGATATGTTTTTAATCATAAATTAGGCTTAATGTTTAATTTATTTATTTCCAAATAAATTAACTTTTGATAAAAATTTATTAAATCTTTCACTTTGAATTTTTTTTGGTTTTGGGGCCACACCCATTTGATGCTCAGGGGTTACTCCTGGCTGTGCGCTCAGAAATCGCCCCTGGCCTGGGGGGGGACCATATGGGAAGCCGGGGGATCGAACTGCGGCCCGTCCTACGCTAGCGCTTGCAAGGCAGACACCTTACCTCTAGCACCACCTTCCCGGCCCCTCACTTTGAATTTTTTTTTGTTTTTTTTTTTGTTTTTTTGGGCCACACCCGGAGGTGCTCAGGGGTTACTCCTGGCTGTCTGCTCAGAAATAGCTCCTGGCAGGCACGGGGGTCACTTTGAATTTTTAATGGAATGTTTACATGTAAATTTAGATTTTTTGTAGAAAGTTTTTGTTTCTTGAAGTTTCAAGCCAGGACCAGCGACATAAAATGATTAATACTTAACCTTAGTACTATCTTTGTGGCCTTGTTCTTGTTTCTTGAGAAAAATCTGCATTCTTTTTTTTAATTTCCTCTAGAAACACTTTCACAGCATTCTATTTTGGTATGCTGTATTTCTATTGCTTATATTGAGGCATTTTCTATGTTTCTCTATTGATTTATTTATTCACTTGAGTATTCATAAATGTTCTGTTTAATCTGCACATTTCCCCATTTTTTCTTGTACTTGATTTATACCTCAATATTGTTAAATAAAAAGAGATGCTTCTGAATTTATTTTTTGAGGTGTTATCTCTCTAATTTTGACCACTGTGAGATACATTTACAAAGCTGTTCTCTCACTCTTCCCCTTTTCTCCTTTTGAAAACTGGTTTGTAATATGGTCACTAAAGGGGTATCATGGATATTATTTTATCTCCTTTTAGCACCTAGAATATTCCCAGGAGCATTATTTTTTTTTTTTTTTTTTTTTTGGTTTTTGGGCCACACCCGTTTGACGCTCAGGGGTTACTCCTGGTTATGTGTTCAGAAATCGCCCCTGGCTTGGGGGGACCATATGGGACGCCGGGGGATCGAACCGCGGTCCTTCCTTGGCTAGCGCTTGCAAGGCAGACACCTTACCTCCAGCGCCACCTACCCGGCCCCCCCAGGAGCATTATTACTGGGTCATATGGGAGTTCAATTTCTAGATTTCTTTAAATGTCCATATTGTTTTCCAAAAAAGGCGGGACTAGTCGAAAATCCTACCCTAAGACCAACTACAGGCTCCAGGCACACTAATTTGTCTAACCCCAAAGTCTTTCTTAGCGGTCCCAGGAAAGGTTCTCCTCAATCACCATTAGGGTCTATTTTGTTTGGTACCCATTTTACCTCTTGGATTTGTAAGCAACCTCTTTTTTTTTTTTTCTTCTATTATCGTCCTCACTACTTGTTTTCTTCCTTTCCTTTCCCCTCCCCTATCATATTATATAATTTGGAGGTTATTTCTCTTGTATTTATTTATGTACCTTGCACTTTCATTGTTTTGTCTTTATTTTCTCTTTAAATTCTTTATCCATGCTGGCTTGTAATTTGTCTTCAAATTTGTCTATGCGGTTCTCCACCTGCTACTATGGCTTGTTAACATGTTTTTTAGTTCCTTCAGCTTCATTTGTATAGATTCTTTCATATTCTGAAGGAGTTCTTTGAGTTGGTTGAAATGTTCTTCTATAGATTGTTTAATATTTTTTGCCACACCCATTGACACTTGGGTTACTCCTGGCTATGCTCTCAGAAATTGCCCCTATCTTGGGGGGACCATGAGGGATGTCAGGGGATCAAACCTTGGTCCGTCCTAGGCAAGCACTTGCAAAACAGATGCCTTACCTCTAGTGCCACCTCTCTGGCCCCATATAGCTTGTTTAATTTTGTAGGCTACTGACTCCTTGATTCCTGTTGCTAAAACATTAAGTGTTGATTTTAGGTCCTCATCAACAAGGCTAATGCATTTTGGTAGGCTTGAAATTTATCTGTGTTTCTCTCCATATCCAGAAATGCAGTTTTTTTCATTTGTTTATGTTACCCCTCCACCAACTTCCTGCCTAACTCACCTGGATAGTGAAACTCTCCCACAGCTTGGAGGGGTCTGTGGTTGGTAATTAAGAGTGGCCTGGGGGAGGGGTGAGAGAGATGCAGCAAGGAAGAGCAGAGACAGCATGGACGCAGAGGCAGCAAGATCGATGGAGGGCAGCTGATGGATGCTGCTTAAAAAGTTTAGTTTAGAAGCCATTTGAGATATGCACATGGCGGTCAAAGCCTTGTAATAAAACTGGATTTCTCCTGAAACTTCATATGACTGCCTGTGGATCATTTCCGAGCTGTTGTTCTGAACCCACAGAGCTGCTGAGCCACAGTGCTGTAGGCACCGGGCCAGGCCAAGAAAGGCCTCATCATCCATCCAACACTACTAGGACTTTACAATAAGTAATTAATGCAACAAGTTTATCCATTGTTCTTTGCTTTCAGTAGGTTGAAATGAGTTTCAGATTGTTTAAGGAAGTGATCTATTGAATTGATTGTATAAAAGGTGACTAGAGGTATAATTTTCCCAGACACGTGACATCATCTAAGTGTTTTAAAAAATATTGCCAACTAATTCATTGGTTTATTTGACTAAATTTTGAGATTGTATATATATTTTTATTCTTTTAAAATTTTTTTTATTTTTTAATTATCTGAACAATGATGCAAAGAAAGGGGACAAGGTAAAGTTACAGTGGAAGGACAATCACCCAAAAACAGAGTTCTCAGAAGAAATCCCCCTGCTGACACCTTAATTTTATTTTATTTTATTTTTATTTTTTTATTAGAGGCATTTTTAATTTATTTTTTTCACAAATCTTACACAGTGATATTTAAGGCACACAGTGACAATAAATAAGGGCCTTTCCACCACCAATGTCCTCCCTTCATCCCTGTTCCCAAGCATATATCCCTTATCTCCCTCCTTTATCCCCCAGAATTCTAGTGTAACTAAAAGCATATATGCAGTTCCAGATATTTTTACTAGTGGTTTCTTAAAGGCTTAGAGTCAAAGGAGCCCTATAAAAACAATGTTAGAGTGGCAATCCAGGTCATTGTCTGTAGTGCCAATACAGTTTTATTTTTCACACAGTCTCTGTTGTTGGTATCATGTTTCTGTACTGAAGATCCTGGAATCTGTATATCCTACATTGAAGTCAGGATGGTGCGGAGCATCCTCTAATTTCAACTCACAATTAAAGGGCAATGCAGAAAGCCCTGTCCAGTACACAGGTCTTTGTTGTTGTTTAAGTCTTCTCAGTGTTAAGGGAAGACTCTTCTGAGTAGATCGATGTCAGAGCAGCAGTACGGTCTTCCCTGGTAGAGAATTGCTTCCAGGTGATGTCATAGACAACTTTGGATGTTTCATAGATGGCTTTTCTGGTTCAGGGGTGAATAAAGAATGCCCATACTTCTGAGGCCTGTGCCAGGTCATCATGTCAATGTTCATGGTGTAAGGTCCCATTGCACTACAAGATTTGTGTGTTCCTATCTCTATTAGATAAGAACTTATTTGTATGTATAGTGTTTTTCATTTTAATGTGCCTATGCAAACAAGGAATAATGCCATGTGGCATTATCAGTGCATAAGGGGGCTGCAAGAACAAGTCCAAAATCTCCGTGACTTGGTTCAAACATAAGCATTAAACTGAGGGACACTTTCACCAAAATTCCTTATTGAACAGTTCACAAAGAGAAGAAAAGATAAAAAGTGGGGAAAATAAACAATCTAACTTAAGACAGTGAACACAATTGTCACCGTTTAAGGGGATATTCAATAATAGTTTAGCGGTTGAGGGAATATATCTACAATATTCAAAGGAGATATACATGTCCCTTTTATGTCATTAGAAATATTCGGGAGGAGGGTGCTGAATCCTGGACACCACTTTGGTCTGTGATTTAACCTTCTGGAGTCTGCAAAATAATTCCCCGAAGTTCCATATGGGGAAATGCATTTGAGTGGAAATTAATCAGAAATCTAGTATGGTAGCACCCACAGTTACACAATGAAAGAAGGAAGAGGCCAAGAGGCCGCTGAGAGTAAACAAGTAGGAAAAGAGTACTTACTGGTCTCTTCCCAGCCTGAGAGTCCATCCTCTCATTTTTATTTTGAATGTGCCCCTGCGAGGTTTTTGAAATGGAGACCAATGAGGAAAAAAATTACCAGTGAATGTCTCGACATACACCAGTGCTGCATTGGCCCACCCTCCTCCCCATGTGTCCCTCTCTTAGTGTAGGGAGAGAAAGGGGGAAAGCCTGAGGACCACTATAGAGTCCATCTGAGCTGGCAACCAGGGAAGGCCTGGAGTCCAGGGGAGAAATAGGGTAATGACTGGGGGCCTGCCAAGTCTCCCAGCACCCCCAAGCTAGGGAGTAGGCCTCTGGCATGGGGTGTCCCCTAACCCCATACCTGGAAAGAACTGGCCTCCAGGATCAAGGAACCAGAAGCCACATATCTGCCTGGCCAAGATTGTATATTTTGTAAGAGAAAGAAGTGGTAGGTTTTATCTGCTTGGATATATCTGATTTAACATGTCTGCACAGTTTGGGATTTGGAGGGTTGATATTAGGGACCAGGAGTCTCTCTCTTGGCACATGCACCTGAGATGGGGAAGGCGGTAGAGTGCAGGTCCAGACCAGCAATGGGATGCAAAAGAAGCTTGGAGGAAGACCTTGGAGTTGGCCTTCATGGCTCTTTGTGAAAAACTTTCAACCATGGATTAGTCTTTTTGGTTCTCATCTCTATTGTCTTTGGGTATTATTACCATACTATATCTTTATATATCCCACAAATGAGTGTGATCAGTCTTTTGCTTGTGTGTGTTATCTCATTTTTTTAATTCACAACTACAAAGTTGCTCATGATTGAGTTTCAGTCATATAATGTACAATACTCTTCACCAGTGCAAGTTTCCTATCATCAAAGTCCTCAGTTTCCTTCCTTCCTTTCCCCCTGCCCTCTTGTCTGCCTGCGTCTGTGGCTGACAATTTTTTTCTATTTCATTTTTTCCTTTTAAACATGTGTTTTTTAAATTAATTACCTAAGAGAAAAATTCATATTAATTTATATTTTTCAGCACCCAGTTCTTTTCTAGGTTGATTATTTCCAACTATCATTGTCATAGTGGTTCCTTCTCTGCCCTGCACTCTCCCACTATTTGTGACAAGCTTCTTACTATGGAACAGTCCTGTTGGTCCTTGTCTCTATGATCTCTGGATATTATTACCATACTACTTTTTCAATATCCCACAAATGAGTGCAGTCATTCTATGTATAGCCCTCTACCTCTGATTCATTTTACTCTGTGTAATGCTCTTAATATCCACCCATGTATAAGCAAAATCTATGATTGCATTTTTTCTAACAGCTTTGTAGTATTCCATTGTGTAAAGGTATATGTTTCTTTATTCACTCTGTTTCAGGCTTTTGGGTTGTTTCTAGATTTTGACAATTGTGACTAGTGTTGCAATGAACAGAACAATGCAGAAGGCTCTTCTGTATTGTGTTTCTGGGCTTCTAATATATATTCCCAGGAGTGGTATTGCTGGGGCCAAAGGAAGCTCAATTTGTAGTTTTTTGAGGTAAGTTCACACTGTTTTCCAAAAAGGCCAGTCAACATTCCCACCAGTAGTTTCTCTAAACATCTGTACCAGCACTGATTGTACTTGTTCTTTTTGATGTGTGTCATGAGTAATCACTCTCGATTTTTTAAGCATGTGCTGAAATAAGTGATTTTTAATTTCATTGTTATTCTCAAACAACTAGCTGCTAGTATTTCTTTCTTTTTTTTTTTTTTTTTTTTGGTCTTTGGGCCACACACGGCGATGCTCAGGGGTTATTCCTGGATGTCTGCTCAGAAATAGCTCCTGGCAGGCACGGGGGACCATATGGGATGAACCAACCACCTTTGGTCCAGGATCGGCTGCTTGCAAGGCAAACACCACTATGCTATCTCTCCGGGCCCTAGTATTTCTCTGAAGAGTGACATTTGTCCACAGTAGGTGACAGATCACTGTCTACTACTTACGATAGCTAATGCCTGTCCTCATGAGCTAAGCTTTAGTTATATCTGAGTTTGTTAGGACAACGAGATAATTGCTGCACATTTCCTGGTGGATCTGAGCAATGATTGGGGACAGCCTCCCTGAGGACAGAGTAGAGAGCAGCAAATTGTCCTTCAACTCCTGAGGCAATGATTTCAAAGTATTTAACCTGTGGGGTTCTGTTATTGGAGGAGTATGAACTGCACCTGCCCCACTTCATAAGCTGCATGGATTTTGTTCACATAAGTAAGTAGGAGCAATTTCTCAGGATTATGCTAAAAAGTGTATTAGGATTTTGTAAACTGCCTAGAGATTGATGTAAACACCCATTCCAAATACATTTATTGCCACTTGCACATTTATCACATATAACTGATATTTTATCACATTGAGAATGCTTGTCCATCTAACAGGAGTTGACATTCATTAAAATTTTAGAAAAGAAGGCAGCTTTAATGTTGGATTGATGACTTTATTTTATTTTCTCTCAAAGGGTTACAGCTTCCTAGCTAGCTGTTTTTTGCGTTTTTTATGTTTCTGACATTAGAGATTTTAGATGTAATTGGTGTTATTTTTATCTAAATTAATGTTTTACATTAGATAATGTCTTAAGTGAGTTAATATTTTATAAATTATTGCTCAAAAAGAAATAGAGAAATTTGCCTATTTCAAACTAGTTTGAACTCCTTTGGATTGAGGGCATATGTACATTTAAATGCGTTATGTATAAGAGGTATTTAAAAAATAAATACATAGAATGGAAAAACAATGGTGGTGGGTTTTGGTCACTTTGGTGATGTTGGAAATGTTGGAGCTGAAATATGAACATTATTGCAACCATGTTACCACTAATACCTTTAAATTAAACATGAGTAAAAATTTAGCACATACTGAATAAATCTGAAAATTATTGCTATTTTGGACAAAATGACAATAAGTTATTTCACTTGTTAATGAATGTAATAAAACTATTCTTTATTTCTTTGTGGGAATTGATGTAAAAGTGATTGTTTTTTCCTGTCAGAGTTAGAACTGCTATAAAAGACCTTTCACAAATTTTTATTTGTTTGTTTGTTTGTTTATCTATTTTCCAATCTTTGGTACTCAATACTACTTTTCTTTTCTTTTCTGGTTTTTGAGCCACATCCGGTGATGCTCAAGGGTTACTCCTGGCTATGTGCTCAGAAATGGCTCCTGGCTTGGGGGACCATATGGGGCACTGAGGGATCAAACTGCAGTCCATCCTAGCTTAGCGCATGCAAGGCAAACGCCTTACTGCTTGCGCTGGAGCTCCAGCCTCACTCAATACAACTTTTAGAAACCAATGTTATAATCACTATAGAAGGTAATAAGGATGTATAGTAGGTGAAGTTTGTGGGCCAAAGCGATAGTATAGTAGATAGGGCACTTGCCTTGCATGTGCTGACCTAGGTTCAATCCCCGGCCTCCCATATGTTTCCCTTTTATTGCCAGGAGTGATTCCTGAGTGAAGAGTCAGGAATAATCCTTGAGCACAGCAGGGTGTGGCCCCAAAACAAAACAAAAAAGAGACAAAGAAATTTTTTTCTGGTGGGCTGTAAAACTCCATAGGAGACACATTAATATTCTGTCAAATTAGATATTAAGAGTACATACATGTTATTTATTTATTTATTTATTTATTTATTTATTTTACAAATTCAACATGGCATTTGTGTACCATTTATCCAACCCAACTTGGAATTGTAATATACTTTGCTGGGCATCCCCAATAAATCCACTGGGCTCAATTTCTTCATTTCTTCTGAGGCATGTTTACAGTCAGTGCTTCTCATGTCCAGTGTCTGAGAGTGTTGCGATTTGGTTCAATGATCCAGTTGCAAGTTACTAAACTTAAACCTACCTAGTTGCTTTATCTGTTTGCTTTATTAAATCAGTGACACATTGATTGTGTCACACACACTCTTTTAAATAATAAATTATTTCATAAACTATTCTTTTGCATTTTTTATGAGATTTAATATAAGAAAAAAGGCATTCTAAAAGTAGTATTAACCTAACAGTATTTTACTATTGAAAATTGATGCTCATATAATCCTGAGACAGTACCATCTATGATCTTGTCATTTGAAAAATATTTTCAGTTAAGGCTGATACCCAGGACAGAGCAGAGAAACAAAGATGCATGTGACTTTTCTAGGTGCCTTTGCTGCAGACTAACCCTAGGGACAGGGACTCCTGTTCGGTATAGCATCCTGTGTCTGCACCTCCTCTCATGCCTGATGCACTTACTGAGATCCTCTTCCTCTGAGAATCAGTTTGTAGCCTCATGAAATGAGGTGTGTGTGAAACTGGACAGCCAGAATATCTTCATCAAAGGAGTCTACTTATTTCATTTATTAAGGCCCCCAAACATACATGAAAGTTGAAAGCTTGGCACATACTCAGATGTTTCTACAATTACATAAATGTTTCTACAATTGCTAACAGAATTTTTCCCCATGTGGAATGTATTAAAAGTTTTAGAAGAGGGACCAGAGAGATAGCATGGAGGTAAGGCATTTCCCTTGCATGCAGAAGGACAGTGATTTGAATCCCGGCATCTCATATGGCCTCCTGAGCTTGCCAGGAGCAATTTCTGAGTGTAGAGCCAAGAGTAACTCCCTGAGTGCTGCTGGGTGTGACCAATCCTCCTAAAAAGTTGTACAAGAAATTAAAATGAACAGTAGAGACAATTTTAATTGATGAATGCTTTGTATTTCATCCTATTCAAAAATTTCTTCTCAGGCCTGGAATGATAGTAAAGCAGGCAGGGTGCTTGTCTTGTACATGATCAGACTGAGTTTGACCACATGGTCCCCAGAGCACAGAAGGAGTCATCTCTGACACTGATATTGGAGTTAGTCCAGAGAACAGCTGATTTAGCTCAAAAACCAAGAGACAAATTTCTTCTCATTTCCATACTTGCTCAAGGAATTTATGGGTAAAGGACTTTGATGTAGATATTAGTGCATGAATTCATTTCAGCTTAGAATTTGAAGCCATGAGAATATGTGTAATGTAGGGGCTAAAGTGGTGACACAAGTGGTAGGGCGTTTGCCTAGCACATGCTAACCTAAGAGGGACTGAGGTTTGATCCCCTGGCATCTCATATAGTCCCCCAAGCCAGTAGTGATTTCTGAGTGCACAGCCAGGAGTAACTCCTAAGCATCACCTGGTGTGGCTCCCCCCCCCAAAAAAAAAGGAATACGTGTAATGTACTGTAAGTGCTTGAGAATTTCAATGCATAGACTTTCAATAGAAAAGTTTTCATGGTCTGTATTACTTTCAAATGATAATTATTTCCTTTACCTAATATGTCATGAATATTTAATGGTCTCTTAAAACGCTGAAAAGTCTGGTGCAAGGCAGCATTTATTTACAGCAATTAAAGATGATTGAAATATTAAAAAATGTTGCCTGATCTTATTTGATGAAATAATAAACTGACTATGACCCTGTGCTTTCCCAGCTGTCTCCAAGTCACAAGTGTGGTGAAGAGGATGGCATGGGAGAGCAACCAGACTTCAGGGAGTGACTTCATCCTCCTGGATCTATTTCATGATACCCCAGTTCCCTGGGTTTTCCTGACACTCACTGTTTTAGACTTTCTGGTTGCCCTGCTTGGCAACTCCACAATCCTTCTCCTCATTTGGGTCGACCCTCTTCTTCACAACCCCATGTACTTTCTGCTCAGCCAGCTCTCTCTCATGGATATCTTGTATATCTCCACATCCGTTCCCAAAGTGGTCCTGGTCTTTCTCTCTGGGGACCACCATATCTCCTTCACTGGGTGTAGTTATCAGATGTTACTTTTCACTATCCTGTTTGGTTCCGAACTTCTCTTGTTGCCTGTGATGGCCTATGACCGATATGTGGCCATCTGCCACCCACTGCGCTACCCCATCCTCATGCGCCCTAGAGTTTGTGTATTACTTGTCCTTGTGACCTGGTTAGGGGCACTGTTCAATGCCTTAATCCATGTTGCCTACACCCTGACTCTCCCTTACTGTGGTTCCAGGGAAATCCATCATTTCTTTTGTGAAATCCCAGCTCTCCTGAAAGTGGTCTGTGTGGACACCTCCCAGTATGAGAAGGGCCTTTTTGTCAGTGGGGTGATTTTCCTATTGCTTCCTTTCTCAGCCATTATGGGTTCCTATGGAACTATATTGTCCACTGTACTGGGTATGGGTTCAAAGCAGGGACTGAAGAAAGCCTTGGCTACTTGCTCTTCTCACGTGATTGTTGTGTCCCTGTTCTATGGTCCTGCCATCTTCAAATACATTGTGCCAAAGTCCTACCACACCCCCGAGCAGGAGGAATTGGTCTCTGTCTTTTACAATATTATAACACCCATGCTCAACCCTCTCATCTATAGCCTGAGAAACAAGGATGTCTCTAGAGCCCTTAGGAAACTTCTTGGAAAATGAGGACTATTAAGTGTTTGAGTTTCAAATGTCATTTAGCAATGGAGAAGTTCTTTGCTTTGAAATGTAATTTAACATGTTTATATCTAGATATACTTATGCACACTTAACTATATATATGTACTTTGAGAAATATTGGAAAGAACAAACATATATTTGAAAATTTAATGATAATAAAGAAAAGTCTTTTTATTGCATTTAATCCTATATTTGTTTGTAGTCAATTATTAAAAGTTGAGTTTTTTTTGTTGTTGTTGCAGCGGAAAGCCAGCAATCTTTGGAGGGGAAGGTGGATCAAGTCCCTTCCTTCCAAAGCCATGCCTGCTGCATCTATTCCCCATAGTTGCTGTTTTGCCTATGGCCTTACTTCACCACTCCTCTATAACTCTACAGAGACACCAATCCGACTAAAACTCAGGGTATGCTGGTATTTGGGCTGAGATCACCAGGTCGTTTTTGGCGTGAGTGTGGGCACTTCCCCAACCCCTTCTTGTACAGTCCAAAACACTCCCCACAAATGCTGCAGTATCAGCAATGATTTGAAACAAACATTTTTGTTTGACACTGTCATCCACATAGGAACAGAGTATTTTGGATTCCATATATAGCTGAAGTCACTTACTGTTCAATTTTCACAAATTAGTTTATTGCTGTATTTTTTTCTTTTCTGTTTTTTTATTCTATTTAAAAATAATTATACTCTCACTTATTTGGAAACAAATGTATTATGATCAGCTATGTCTACTCTGTGATATATTCTGTTTAAAGTAAATTAATAAAATATGTATTTTTAATTTATGAAATTGATAAAATTTATTTGAGTATGATAATTCTATTTGCAATAATTTTTACAATTGCATAGATCTTCAACTAAAGGATCATGATTTCTTTAAAAGTTTTTTTGGGGGATACCCACACCCAGGGCTTATTCTGGTATTGACTTATTCTGATATCGGGGGTTATTCTGGTGCTCTGGGATCACTCTGAATGGGCAAAGGGGCCATATAGAGTGCTGGCGGAAGAACCCGGGTTTGCTACTTGCAAGGCTAGTGCCTTATTCTTATAGTATCTCTCCTGACCTGAAGAGGTCTTTATATTAAGGATTTAGATGTACTCATTAATGACTTCTCTAAGTAAAGTTTATTTAAAATTATAATTAAAAATTAAACAATAAAATTATTATTTAAAATTACATAATTTTTCTTTTAAAATATTAACCAAGAAAATTCTTGTTAGGGGCTTGAGTGATAGTATTGCAGGTTGGGTGCTGACTTTGCATTCAGTCAACACACATTCAACCCCTGGCACTCCACATGGTTCCCTGCCACTCAGGAATAACAATCAGTGAAGATCCAGGAGTAATCCCTGAGAATTTTCAGATGTGGCCCCTAAACAGAACAAAACCAAGAAAGTTATTGCTATACAATTAGTCATTGAATTATTTGTCTTTAGCTTATCGATGCAGCATAAGTTTAAAATAAATGCACTCTGAAATTGTTTTCCTACAAGAATACTTTCCACCAACCCTGTCTCTCTGGCCCATGTGCCCTATGGATCATGACATCATTCTTGCATGTGTTGTCATCCTCTTTAGAAAATAACTTAAAAATAAAATAAAAAATTAAATTTAATTGGAATCATTTTGAGATATACAGTTACAAATTTGTTCATGAGTGAGTTGAAGTCATACAATGTTCCAACACAAATAATCCCTTCACCAGAGCACATTTCCTGCCAGCAATGTCCCTAGTTTTCCTCCTCTGCACAACTCATTTTTCTCTATCATAGACTTTCTTTGCTCTCTCTTTCTTTTTCCTTTTTAACTTTTAGTTGATTTGGTTTGCAGTATTGTTATTGAAGGTTAGGGTTAGGGTTCTTGTCCAGAATAATCATTTCCAACTATCCTTGTCATAGTAGTCCTTTCTCTGCTCTAACTGCATTCCCTTGCTCTTTGTGGAAAACTTCCTACCCTCATCTCTACTGTCTTTGGTAGTATTTCCTACTACCTTTTTTTTGTTTTATAACCTACACATGAGTTTTATTATTCTATGTTTATCCCTCTTTCTCTCACTCATTTCACTCAACATAATACTGTTTATGTCTATCCATGTATAAGCAAATTTTATGACTTCTTTTTTTCTGACAGTATTGTTATATTCCATTGTGTATATGTACAATAGTCTATCCATTAATTTTTTTTTCATCAGGTACATGGTAAATTTTGGTTACTGCAAATAGTGCTACAATGAACAGAGTGCAGATCCCTTTTCTGAATTTTGTTGTTGTCTTCTTAGGGTATATTCCTAAGAGCAGCATTGCTGGGTCTAATGCAAGATCAATTTCTAGAATATTTTTTTGTGATGAAAGTCCATAGTGTTTTCCAAATACACTAGATCAGTCAACATTCCTACCTACAGTTACCGAGAGTCCCTTTTTCTCACATCTGTGCCAGCACTGGTTGTTTTTGTTCTTTTTAAATAAAATTACCACGAGATACAGAATAAAGAGTTGTTGATAGTTAAGTTTTGGTCATACAATGTTTCAACATCCATCTTTTCACCAATGTTCATTTTTCACTATTAATTTCCCCAGTTATCCTCCTACCAAATCATCCCTACTCCCATTACCACTCTGACCCTTAGCCTACCTCTATGGCAGACATATTCTCTGTTTCCTTTCTTCCTTTTAGGCATTATGGTTTGCAATACTGTTACTGAAGGGGCATCATGCATAATGTTTTTCTTTCTTTCAATTTCTTTTCCAAAGTGATCATTTCTGGACAAGAAATTTCTTGGATATTTCATTTACAACTATTTTTGTCATTACGGTTCCTTCTCTGTCTTAACTGTACTCCCCATCCATCATTTCTATTGTCTTAGGCATTATTCTCATACTATGGACTTTTTAATACACCATGGATGAGTATGATCATTCTATATCCATCTCTGACTCATTTAACTTAGCAAGATACTTTCTATGTCTATCCATGTATAAGCTGTATAGAATTCCATTGCATAGATGTTCCATGGTCAGGGGTGACATAATTAAGGGTACTAGTGCTAATTAACTCAGGAAAGGTGAAAGGAAAAAGTAAAGTGATTTTATATGCATATTAATAGCACTCATTCACAAGCATGGCAAGGGTTTGTGCTACTTTATCATGGATCCTTTTGTAGTTTCAAGGTTTTTTTTTCATTATATCTGTCAGTATCTCCCTCATCAGTGAGGTCTCTGGGGGGCCTTATGTGGGTGGTGGATTATCATGAGGCCACAGAAGTGGCCATTTGTTCTGGAGGCCATGACCCTGGGTGTGATCTCTGACCTGTAAGGGTAGGCTGCAGACTGCTCATTCAGGCAGGTCAAGTAGCTTTACCGACAGGCTTTGAACTCTTCCTTCTGGCCTCCCACTCTTGTTCACTCACAAGGACTCCCCCATTTACCTGAGTGAAGTGAAGACACTTTGAGTTTTGAGTAATAATACTGCTAACTATTTCTATTTAACCTCCATATCTTTGAACATATCTTAATCTGAAGACCCTTCTTGTTTGCAAGGTTCCTGCTAACAAATATGGGCTTAGAGATAGTACTGAGCAGACACTGTTACTTGTCTTGAATGTAGTCAATGTGGATTCAATCCCTGGCACCTCATATGGTCCACTGAAACCCATTAGGAATGATTTTTGAACAAAGAGCATAGGGTAAGTCCTGAGCACTGCCAGGTTTGCCTCCCTTAAGACTTTCTAGATTTGATTTGGGAAGTAATAATTTATTATTTTTAATATAATTTATATTTAAATCATAGTGGGTTACATATTGTTCACAGTAATATTTTAGGTATATATTAACATTGAATCAGGGGAATTCCCATCACCGAATTGTCCTCCCTCCACCTCCATTCCCATCTTGCCTCCCATATCCTCCACCCTCACCCCTGGGGCTGCTAGAATGAGTGGTCCCCTCTGTGCCTAGCTTACTACTTAGTGATCTTACAACTGTTTGGTCATAGTACCTCTATTATATCCCCCTCTAATTGGGAGGCGGGACTAGATTGTTCAAGTTATGTGGTTTTGTTTGAAGAAGAGAAAAGTAATAAAATGGGGTAAAAATCAAATACACAGAAAATGGGCGAAGTCCTTCTAGAGGCTCTCATCCTCGGTTTGAGAGATGAAGGGGAAAAAGAAGGTGAAACACCACAACAGTATAAAAAGAAGTATCAAATAAAATATCCAGTGAACACTATAGCAATCAAGATAGGCACCACATAATAACCATGTTCTTGAAATAAAAAACATGACAGCACAAAACGGAAGAAAAGAAGAAAGAAAATCAATAAATAAATAAAAATGGGGAAAACAAGTTCAATATCCACAGCAAATCAAAGAAATCTACGAAAACTAGATAAAAAAAAGATTATTTTGTGCTTTTTGTCTTTTTTTCCCCTCCTGCACAGGCACAGTAAGCATTGGGGTCTTTCGAACAGGAATTCCCTTGGCCTAAGAGATACAGGGTTTCTCCACCCTTGAAGTATATTGTCATGGGATTAACTATAGACTTTTTTCAAGTTAACTTACTCTTCCCTTGGTGCTTTTGTGGTGTGTGGAAGACTTCTGCTCCATCCTGGGTGATAAAATCAGACCTCTGTATCTAGAGATCTCGAACTCTGCACAGGTCAAGGAATGGAACTTATGATGAAGTCTTTCTTTGTGATTCTAGAAGTTCTGTTCCCTCAGTGTCATTTTAATCCATCTTATGTGGTTGGTGGTCTTGGTCCTTGCGCTGATCCTATGATGGAACCTGGGATAGCGTCTTTCGTTATGTTTCCAGAAGGCCCATTCAGCTGCAACCATCTCAGTCAGACCTCTGAAATTACAGAGCATAATTGTTGTGCAAATCATAGATCAAAGCCTAGAGTAGGACTTTTTTATTGGTCCCAGGATACATACTGTCCGGTCATGGTTCTATCAGCCAATCATCTGTAGATAGCGATCTTGGCTTTTGCACTGATCAGAGGGTGCCAAGTCTTCTGATTTTGTCTTATCATTAGCTGGTGAGGTAGGATAACCTGCTCTTAGGTCAAGTAGTTCCCAATTTCCTCGTTGTCAGGATATCATATTAGAGCTGGCACATGTTGGTGTCCAAGCAGTATTAAGGATGTCCCGGATGGGGTTTGGCTCCTGTAGCTATTGTGAAGAACTGTGTCATTTCTATATCTTGGATCCAGGGTTCAAAGCTGGATGGTTGATTGTCACATCCCACTCAGGAGAGGCACATACCACAAGGTATATTGCCCTCCTGAAAAGGAATTATTTGCCAAAAAGGCCCACTTAGAGCAGTCAAAATCACTTGACCCTTTGTGTGGATGGTTTGGCCATAATTCTAATATGTGGCTGTAACTATCTCTCTCTTTATTTTTAACCATTATTAGAAATCAGGCCTTAGTAAATTCTTTCTAAGGACAGTACTAATCCCGCCAAAAATCTCCCACTTAACAGCTCCCTGTAATTTTTGCTACCTTGGTGCCTAGATCAGGTTTTTTCCATAACTTAGCTCAAAACAAAGTAATTTTCAGTTTTCCCCCGAAACTCTGAAACATTCCTCACTCTTCCAACTTCCCTGATAATTACCTGGTTTCTTCTGTTTTTACCCAAAACAAGCGAACCCCAAACAAACTGCCTTTTCACCTTCAGTATCAGCTCTTTAATATGCTAATTTAAGCCAGGGTCTTTTCTTTCTTTCCCCAATTTCTTTGATGTCAAGAATTTGCACCTGCCTTTCCTAGCCTCTAACCTTTAAAAGTCAGCCAGCTCAAAAAATAAATTTGTCTCCGTTCTTGTAAACGTGAGTCCCCATACTATCTGTGTGGTTTCATTCATTTCTACAATATATTTCCATCATTCGCCATTCCACGTGCCCACCTTCTCCCTGTGGAATTTTTCCCGAACTCCACGAAGGACCTGTTTGCAGGTGCTGAAGACTGCAAACAAAATTTGGCTCACAGCAGTTGGTGTCTAATCACTTGAGGTCTAAGTTCGGTCCACATGACATATTTTCAAGATGAGAGATGCCCCACGTATTGTAAAAAAGTATGAGTTCTTATCCCTAGTAGATAAGAGCTTGTTTTTATGCATAAGATTTCCCCTTTTTATAGTGTGCCTTTGCAGGAAGAAATGGTGCTACATTATATTGCTGGTGCATTTGGGGGTGGAAAGGGAAGAAAATAGAAACAAGTACACACTCCAAAAAGATAAAAATAGAAACAAGAATATATGTGCTCACATATATATGAAGAAAAATATTTAAAAAAAGAAATAAAAAAGGTAATATTTTTTTAAAATTTTGACTTATTGACACAATTGTGATCTACAGAGTCTTTCATAGTTGAATTTCAGATACATAGCGGGTCAAGGCCATTTCCACTACTAGTGTCAACCTCCCTCCACCAATGTACACAGAGTGAATCTTATACCACCACCTTTTGCCCCCTGGCCTGCCAGTATACCAGGCCCAATTACGTTTAGATTATTAAAATTTAGGTCTCTTAATTCTAGTGTTGTTACTTTGGTATAGATATTTAGTTGTCATTATTTCCCCAAAAATGCATCTGAGACTACTTGGCACCCGGCCCAGAGCCTTTCTTTCTTCCTTTCTTCTTAGTTTTATAGAAAAAGGCAGAAATTTGTGGTTAAAATGTAATCCTATCCCAAGGTTTTATCAAAAAGGTGGGAGCTCCTATTTAAAAGATAAGATATAAAAAAGAAAAGAAAGGTGTGTATGGCAGTTTTTTTCCCATAGGCACAGCAAAAGATGGGGAAAATAGAAATGAATTACCTTTTGCCGAAAAATAAGGAGACCCTATCCTGCCATAAGACTGACTACAGGCTCCAGGCATACTAAGTTTTCTAACCCCAAAATATTTCTTTGTGGTCCCCGTAAAAATTCTTCACAGTATCAGTTGTCACAGTCAGGTTTCTATCGTTAGAGATTCTGGTTTTTGTACAGATCCTATGTGATCATTTAATTCTTTTTAAATCTCTTTTAAAATTTTATTTTATGTATAGTCACCAAGCACCTACAAAGTTATTTGTGACTGTGTTTCAATACCAACGCCTTCAGCAGTGTCCACTTCCCTCTCCCATTGCCCTCTTCCTTCCCAATTTGCCACCTACAGTCAGCTTCTACAAGATGTGCTATATATGTATGTGTGTATATATGCGTATATACTGATACATATGCTTCTTTCATCTCATCCTGTCCTTTTCATGCCCCCCCACACCTGCCATCCTCCCAGCTCTAGCCTAGAATTTTCATTATATTCTGCTCCAAACTCAGCTTCCTGCTTTTCATGTCAGCCTCCTCCATATTTCTAATTAAAAAAATACTTTTTATCATTAGTAAATGATATATCACTCAAATAGCTCCAGTCTAAAAGTAGTCAGAATATTCAGTGTTTCTATGTGGAATGCTTATTTACTTTTACCTAAACAGTTACCCTTATTTGTACATAAAACTTATATCTAAATTCTGTATATTTGTCTTTTTAAAATCCTTGAGTCCTCTTATGTGGAACAGGTTATCAATAGCATGATATAAAAGCATAATTTTCTAAACTACCAACTGTTTTGCTATTTTTAGACCATTATGAGCCAGACTGGAAATAAGTCATTTGAAGTAAGAGCAGATTTTCCTTTCAAGAGAACTTCTAAGTGATTTTCTTGGCATTGTGTATGAATATGTCTACATACAGAGAAAGGGAAAAAGTATCATCCTTGAAATGAAATTTAGTGATTGAGTTTGATTAAAGGCATTTGTATTTTTCCTCTAAGTTGTTTGCAAAGCATTATTACAAAAATTATAAAAAAAATTACCCTGGGAGCTCCAGGGTTCCCCTCCCCATCTCAGCTTTGACAAAGGGTTGTTTCTAAATATCAGTTAAGGTTTCATATTTGTCCTAGCACAGTTCTTTTAATGTTTAAGAAAAAGTGGATGACTTTTACTTAGTCAGAATTGTCCCTTTTCCCCAGAAGCACATGAGCAGCCACTCTCGGTTTTTCATGTGAGTGCTGAAATAAGCGATTTTTAAGTTCAATGTTGTTCTCAAATGGCTTATGCTCCAAACAATGTGCTGTTAGTATCTCCTTGAAGATTGACATTTGCGTACACACATGGTGACAGATCATTTGTGTTTTGTATAGTAGCTATTGCCTGTCCGTGTGAGCTGAGCTGTAGCCATACCTGAGTCTGTTAGGACAGTGAGCTAATTGGTGCACATTACCTGGGGGATCTGAGCTGATTGGGGACAGTGTCCCTGCGGACAGAGTTCAGAGCAGCAAGTTGTCCTTTCACTACTGAAGCAATGATTTCAAAGTATTTAACCTCCCAGCCTTCATGTCTCTGTGTTGTGGCTATTTCTACTATTGGAGGAAATGCACCTGCCCCACTCCAAAAGCATCATTAGTTTTGTTCACATAAGTAAGTAGGAACATTTCCTCTGGACTATGTTGGGAACTTTTGTTAGGATTTCTTAAGATGCTATTGATTTATGCTCTAACCTTGCATGTATAATGGCACTCTCCTCCCCAAAGTTTGTCTATAACCATTTAAAAAATTTCATTGTTATAAAACTCATATGTTTTCTGAGTCTGAATAAGCTAGTCTGACTGATAGCAGTTACAGACATGCTAATTTCATAGAAGAAAGAATTTCTGGTTCCTGGAATGATGACCTGGTTTAATTTACTTTCTTGGAGTTTCAGTTTCCAAGCTAGTTCCAGGTGTCCCTCGCCATCATTCATCTTTATTCATGAAAGGTGTCAAAGGCCCTGTCTATAATGTTCAACATCTTTCCTGAAACATTTTTTGAAACCAAAGTGAGTGTGGAGTGTTGCAAATCTGTAATGACAGCGTCTTAATGATTCTTGAAATCATTAATAGATGATATAAAAGGTTTTACTGGGCATGCAGCAAACATACACTATTAGTTCATTTTAATCCTTATGACCTGTGGTTAATTAGATTTCTTGTAATTGCAAAAATTTGCTACTGGTTAATAGTTTTATATCAGGTATAAATATCTTGAGTAACACAAAATTAAAAATTTTATATTGCTATATTATTTATCACTGAGATTCTATTGTGTGTGTGTGTGTGTGTGTGTGTGTGTGTGTGTGTGGAGGGAACACAAAACACTTGGTGGTGCCCAGGGACTTACTTTTGGCACTGTGATTCTGATGGAGCTCAAGATGGGGTACCAGGAATAGAATCCAATTCAGATGCGTGCAAAAGAAGTGCCGTGCACATTGCTCTGGCTCCCCCTATAATAGGAATTCTTAAACATTTCCTATTTGCATTCCTTTTTTAAATCTTAAAATAGTATTTAATGATATTTTCTGAGTTATTATAGAATATGACTTAAGAGGTGTGTAATGATTTTTAGTTTATAAATGGTTCATCTTATAATGCGTTGCTGGTCTAGTGAAATATGGGCAACATCAGCATAATACACCTACCAACAGAACAGAATAGCCTCACCTCACATTAACATACAGAATAAGTTATTGTCAAAGTTTCTGGAAGAATCCTCCCCATGGTCTTTTTACAGAAATAGGAACTTCTCTAGGGTTTTTATTTTATTATATTTTCTATTTAAACACCATGGTTACAAGGTTGTTCATAATAGAGTGTCCCCCCCCACAGGTTAAGTTGTTCATAATTGAGTTACAGTCATACAATGTATGACCTTCCTCAGTGCACATTTCCCAAACCAAAGTCAACAGTTTTCCTCTCCCCCTAAAGGAAGCTGCCTTCTCTCTCACCCATCCTTTCCCAACTGCCTCTGGGCCAGACATTTTACTTCTCTCTAGTTCTCTTTCCCCCTATCTTTTCTTTGTGACATTGTGGTTTGTACTACTACTTGAACTCTTTTTTCAGAAGGTTCAACAAATTATATATCAAAAGTACTTACAATTTTGAAGACACATCATGCTTTTGTGTTCTAAGACATTTTATCTACACAGGCCAAACTGGGAGTAATAGGGTACAGTTCCATGGATTCCCCTGTAAGTGTGCATTCACTTATCCACTGAGCTCTTTTCTTTCCCGAGGATTGAGATTGAGGAGTGAGGATAAATCCAGCCTAAGCTCTCCTGTTATCTGCTGCTATTCTCTTCACTGATTTATTAGAGAGTTTTTCAGACTTTACTGAGCCTATCTCACCAGACATTACTTTAACTTATTATTATTATTGGTTTTTGGACCACACTCGGTGGTACTCAAGGGTACTCCTGGCTCTGTGCTCAGAAATTGCTCCTGGAAGGCTTGGGGGACCATATGAAACATCAGGGATAGAACCTGGATTCGTCCTGGGTTGACCGCGTGCAAGGTAAATGCCCTACTGCTAGGCAATCACTCAGGCCCCAAACTGTTTATTATTAAGACTGTAGAGCAACATTTACTATTACATATGTTTAAATTTTTAGTAAGTTTTGAATATTATCTGTTCAGTATATGTACAAAAGGAAATGTATTCAAAGTCTATATAAGCAAACAATAGTTTACTGTTTTTTTTAATTTTAAATTTTTCTGTAAATATCCAATAAATAATATTCAGATATTAGGTAAATGTACTTATATATGGAGGAAACATTTCTAGGATAGAGAATCTTAATGTTTTCCTTTAAAACTTTATTGATTGATTGATTGATTAGTTTCTGGGTGACACCCAGCAGTGCTCAGGGATTATTCCTGGCTCTGCACTCAGAAATCACCCCTGGCAGGCTGGGGGACCATATGGGATGCTGGAAATCGAACCGGGTCCCTCCCAGGTCGGTTCCATGCAAGGCAAACACCCTACCTCTGTGCTATCTCTCTGGTCCCTAGTATCTTATTTTTTAATTTATTAAAAATATTTAAAAATTTTATTTTTGTTTTTTCTTTTTTGGTTTTTGGGCCACACCCGGCGGTGCTCAGGGGTTACTCCTGGCTGTCTGCTCAGAAATAGCTCCCGGCAGGCACGGGGGACCATATGGGACACCGGGATTCGAACCAACCACCTTTGGTCCTGGATTGGCTGCTTGCAAGGCAAGCACCGCTGTGCCATCTCTCCAGGAAAATTTTTATTTTTGGTACTGCTGTTTACAATATTGTTAATGATATATTCCATGCATAAGACATCCCCACATCCCTCCACCAGAATGTCAACCGCCCTCCAACACTTCCTAGGGTTCCCTTTCTCACTGTTCCCCAACCCACCCACCCATCCTATTCCCTACACTTTCTTCCCTTGTGGTAAACTTTGTACTAAAAACCAGTTCTCAGTTTCTTTCTTTTCTCTTTTTTTGATATCTTTATTTAAACACCTTGATTACAAATAAGATTACTGTTAAGAATTTAGGTGTACATTATCTTGAGATAGCACTGTCTACAATCCTGTCATTTGAGAAATAGGTTCAGTTAGTCTGAGACATATGACAAGTGAGAGAAACTGAATCACCTGTGAATTTTTTTTCATTTTTTGGTTTTTGGGCCACACCCGGTGACGCTCAGGGGTTACCCCTAGCTATGCGCTCAGAAGTCACTCCTGGCTTGGGGGACCATATGGGACGCCAGGGGATCAAACCGCGGTCCGTCCTAGACTAGTGCTGGCAAGGCAGACACCTTACCTCTAGCGCCACCATGCCGGCCCCACCCGTGAATTTTTTAAAGTAATTTTTATTGTGACCAATGTGAATTACAAGTCATTCACAGTTATATTTAAGGTACATACTGACAGTGAATTAGGGCCATTCCCACCACCAGTGTTAAAAGAAATGAATAGACACTTCTCTGAGGAAGACCAACAGATGACCAATAGACGTGAAAACATGTTCACCATCACTCATCATTAGGAAAATCCAAATCAAAGCAACAATAAGGTACCACCTTACACCACTGAGGATGACACACATCAAAAATAATGTGACCAGTCTCTGTTGGAGGGGATGTGGTAAGAAAGGAACTCTCATCCACTACTGGTGGGAATACTGCCTGCTCCAATTCCTATGGAAAACAGTATGGGCAGTACACAGTAAACTCAGAATTGAGCTGCCATATGACCCAGCAACCACACTCCTGGGTATCTATCCCCAAGAGAGAAAGACATTCATCCAAAAATATGTATGCACACCAATATTTATTGCAGCACTCAGCACAATAGCCAAGATTTGAAATCAACCTAAATGTCCAAGATAAGTGGATCATGAAATTGTGGTACTTATACACAATGGAATACTACATAGCAGTTAGAAATGATACAATTGTGTAATTTTCAGCAGCATGAATGGAACTAGAAACTATTATTTAAAATGAAGCACCTGTGAATTTTTGAGCTAGGAATTCTGTTGGTTAGAGTATCAGGTATCTTTCTCTGTCCCTCTTGCTTACTGCTACTTGCTAAGACCTTCGTTTGATTGTTTTATTATTTAATTGACTAATTTTCTTGATTTTTGGCCATATCCAGAAGTGCCCAGGTACAATTTCTGACTGTTCTCTGGGCCTCTTCAAATCATGCCCAGGGACAAGTACTGCAGCCATTTTTCTCAATTTAAAGCACACACTCAGACCTTGTGGCTCTTTCTAGTCTATATTCCTTTAAAAACCAGTTTGTGTTCTCTTAAAATGAGGGAATATGTGCAGCTAGAAGCCCATCTACTTCCTTGTCTAGAGAGCTTACATATTTGATTGCATCTATTACAGCACTGTTATATACATATAGCTAAAATGAGTAACACCTAATTACATGCTTATAAAATTAGTCCCAATAGGAACATATTTTTTCTTTGTAATGTATAAAAGTTCTGGAGTGAACTTGAATTAATTGTTGAGAATATTTATTGTAGATTGGTATGGCTTTAGTGCTATTTTGAAATTTGCCTATTTTCTTTTCTTTTTTTTTTTTTGGTTTTTGGGCCACACCCGGCGGTGCTCAGGGGTTCCTGGCTGTCTGCTCAGAAATAGCTCCTGGCAGGCACGGGGGACCATATGGGACACCGGAATTCGAACCAACCACCTTTGGTCCTGGATCGGCTGCTTGCAAGGCAAACGCCGCTGTGCTATCTCTCCGGGCCCGAAATTTGCCTAATTTCATATGTGATCATGGAGATTATGAATAAAGAATTACTTTGTAGATATTAATGCATTAAATTAACTTATACATGTTTAGAAAAAATTATACTAACAAATGTAATATGAATTTACTGTAAATGACAAACATGAAATTCAGAGTTCAATAACAGAAGTTTTCTTATTCTTAGTTTTTGGGTGGGCCACACCCCAAAGTGGTCAAAGGTTGGTTACTTCTGGCAGGTTTGGGGGACCATATGAGATGCTAAAGATCGAGTCTGGGTCTGCTGCATCAATGCAAGTGCCCTACCTACTGTGCTATCACTTCAGCCCCAGATAATGAAAGGTTTTGTATTACACAATACGTTTGAAGACTAAATATTTCCCTTTCTAGTGTGTTAAGGATTTTGGTGGTCCCAAGAAGTCTTAGTTAAGTCTGATGAGAAGAAAGTGTATATACTTACTGCAACTGAATCTAAAGGGTGGGAAACTAACGTACTTGAGACATTGGAAAATGATACTTGATCTTATTAAATAAAATTTGATGCAGTCTGTGACTAAATGCTTTTGCAACTGTCTCCAAGTCACAAGTGTGGTGAAGAGGATGGCATGGCAGAGCAACCAGACTTCAGGAAGTGACTTCATCCTCCTAGATCTGTTTCACAGCACCCCAGTTCCTTGGGTCCTCTTGGCGCTCACCATAGTGGACTTTCTGGTCACCGTGCTTGGAAACTCCACAATTATCCTTCTCATTTGGGCCGACCCTCTTCTCCACAACCCCATGTACTTTCTGCTCAGTCAGCTCTCCCTTATGGATCTCTTGTATATCTGCACATTTGTCCCCAAAATGGTCGTGGTTTTTCTCTCTGGAGACCACTGCATCTCCTTCATTGGATGTAGCCTTCAGATGTTCCTTTTTTCCACTCTTGTTGCATCAGAATTCCTGTTGCTGGCTGTGATGGCCTATGATCGGTATGTGGCCATCTGCCACCCACTGCGCTACCCCATCCTCATGCGCCCCAGGGTCTGTGTGTGGCTGGTACTTGTGACCTGGCTGGGAGCACTACTTAATGCCTTAATCCATGTTGTCTACACTCTGACTCTTCCCTACTGTGGCTCCAGGGAAATCCATCATTTCTTTTGTGAGATCCCAGCTCTGCTGAAAGTGGTCTGTATGGACACCTCCCAGTATGAAAATGGTGTTTTTGTTAGTGGGGTGGTTTTTATTCTTCTTCCATTTTCAGCGATTATGGGCTCCTATGGCAGCATACTGTCCACTGTACTGGGCATGGGGTCAAGGCAGGGACTAAGGAAAGCCTTGGCTACTTGCTCATCTCACATGACCGTGGTGTTAGTGTTCTATGGTGCTGCCATCTTCAAGTACATTGTGCCAAAGTCCTACCACACCCCTGAGCAGGAGGAATTGGTCTCCGTTTTTTACACTATTATTACGCCCATGCTCAATCCTCTTATCTACAGCTTGCGAAACAAGGATGTCGCTAGAGCCTTTTGGAAAGTTCTTGGAAAAGGAGGGCCATGAAGTGTTTATGTTTCTAAAGGGATGTTTCAACAGGGATGTCTGCTGCTTTTAGTTGATGTGATATCTAGGTCTGTAGACATAGTCATGTACATTTTTCTATAAACCAGATATTTTGAGAAATAAATAACAAAATAAGTATGTTAGAGAAGTTAATTGATAAAATGTATTCTTTTTACATTAATTCATTAATCTTTTATAGCAATTGTAAGAAATGGAAATGCTGATTTTTCCATACTATTTATAAATTTTAATTGAGTTTATTGTTTTTTCTGACTTTTCATATGTATACGTGTATAGAAATGGCTTTCTAATATCCTTGTACATTTTTTTGTATTAAAAATAACTGCTGGAAAGAAGTAAAAATTAAATATAATGAGTATTTCTTATATGTTTGTAGTTATAAAATATTTCCTAAGATAGTTCTTGTTTTCCACATTTTATTTTGGCACCAGCAAAATAATTTTTGCTGAAAAATAAGATGGACTCAGCACTCAGGAATCATTTCCGATAATGCTTGGGGACCATATGGGGTGCTAGGTATTAAATACAGGTCAATTGCATGTAAGGTAAGTGCCTTACCCACTGTGCAATAACTTTGGCTATAATTACACCAAATTGGGATGGCTTTATCTTCTTTTGTTGTCTAATCTTTTAGTTGACTATTTCAAACACCAGGTTGACTAAAATAAGCAGCTACACCATATCCTCAGACTTAGAGGTAAAGCTTTCTACTCTCAGCTTTGACAAATATGATATTTAATTATGTTGATGCATTTTCTTATTATGTTGATGATGAATTTGTGGAGTGTTTTTATCATACATTATGCTGAATGTTGTCTAATTTTCAACATCTATTGACATGACCATAACCTTTACTTGTTAATATGCTGTTATAATTTGATAGATTAAAGATGTCCTTAACTTGTTAATATGCTGTTATAGTTTGATAGATTAAAGATGTCGAGGCATTGTTGCATCTGTAAACTAACTCCTATATCAATGCATTACTTATTATATGTGATATCCTTAATGTATTAGGAGGTCAGTTTACTTATATTTTTGAGAAATTTGCATCACAGATATTGAACATAATATTATATTGCTATTATAATACTATTGATATTATTATATTAATATTGATATTTTTATGTATTAGATTTTTTGTTTTTGTTTTTGGGTCACACCCGGCAGTGCTCAGGGGTTACTCCTGGCTCTACATTCAGAAACCGCTCCTGGCAGGCTTAGGGGATCATACGGGATGCCGGGATTCGAACCACCATCCTTCTGCATGAAAGCCAAAGGCCTTACCTCCATGCTATCTCTCTGGCCCCTAGTATTAGTTTTTTTTTATTTAAAAACATTGTGATTTACAAAGTTATTTATAGGTGAACTTTAGACATACAATGTTTCAGCACCAATCAGTGTCAACCTCCCTCCACCATTGTTCCCAGAGTACAACCCACCATATATCACCACCACTCCCTCTCCAGCTGCCATCCTAAGAGCCATCTTAATATTTGGTTGTTAAAGTTTGGGTCTCATAATTTTATTGTTGTGACTTCATGGCTTGGATATTTAATTATGTCCTTTTTTTCTAACAATTCCTTTAGTTAAGCACCATGGTTACAAAAATGTTTGTAGTTGAATTTTAGTCATAAAAGGTACAACCCCTGTCACCACAATGAACCAGAATCCCCTTGGCTCCTTTCACCTTTTATTTCCCATTTGTTTTTTTCCTCCTCTACTCAATTTTTTTCATCCTCACCGTAATCTGGGGCCAAGAGTGTTCTTGACAACCCCATTTAAACCACTGCATTTCTTCATGCCATTATTCTTTATTTTAATATAATTTTATTTTGATCGTAGTGGTTTACATATTGTTGACAATAATATTATAGGTACATATTTACATAAAATAAGGGGGGGTTCCCATCACCGATTTGTCCTCCATACACATCCGTGTTCATCCTACCTCCCATATCCTCCTCCCTCACCCCCCGGGGCTGTGAGAATATGTGGTCCCCTCTGTACCTAGCTTACTACTTAGTAGTTTTGGTCTTGGTGCCTCCCTTATTTCCCCCTCTAACTGGAAGGAAGGACTACATTGTTCAAGTTATGTGGTTTTATTTGAAGAAGAGAAAAGTAATAAACTGGGGTAAAAGTCTAATATGCCGAAAATGGGCGGAATCCTCTGAGGCTCTCATTGTCGGTTTGAGAGATGAAGGAGAAAAAGGTGAAACACCCCAACAGTACAAAAAGAAGTGTCAAATATCCAGTGAGCACTCCAGTGATAACGATAGGCACCACAAAAAAAGCCATGGTCTTGAGTTAAAAAACATGGCAGAGCACCTAAAGAAAGAAAAGAAAAGAAGAAAAAAAACAAAGTAAATATAAATGAGGACAACAGCTTCAATATCCACACCAAAACAAAGAAATCGACAAAAAGTAGATAGGTAAATAGTAATAATAATAATAATAATAATAATAATAATAAATGAAGAAAAATAATATATAAAAGATAAAAATGTTTTGTGCTTTTTGCCTTTTTTCTCCTCCTGTACTGGCACAGTAAATATTGGGGTCATTTGAAAAGGAATTCACTTGGCCTAAGTGTTATGGGGTTTCTCCACCCTTGGGGTATATTGTCACGGGATTAACTATAGACTCCGTTCAGGTTCATTTACTCTACTGGTGGTGCTTTCGTGGTGTTTGGAAAACTTCTGCTCCATTCTGGGTGATGAAATAAGACCTCTGTATCTAGAGATCTCAATATCTGCACAGGTCCCAGGAGTGGGACTTATGATGAAGTCTTTCTTTGTGGTTCTAGAAGTTCTGTTCCCTCAGTGTCATTTTAATCCATCTTCTGTGGTTGGTGGTCTTGGTCTTTGCAGTGATCCTAGATGGAACTTAGGATAGCATCTTTCATTGTGTTTCCAGGAGCCCCATTCCATTGCAATTGTCTCTGCCGGATCTATGGAACTGGGGGTCATGGTTGTTGTGTGGGTCGTAGTTTAAACCATAGACTAGGGTTTATTTATTGGTCTCAAGATATATTCAGTCCAGTCATGGTTCTAGCAGCCAGTCATCTGTAAATCGTGATCTTGGCTTTTGGACCGACCAAAGGGTGACAAGTCTTCTGATTTTGTCTTATAGTTAGCTGGTGAGGTAGGATAACCTGTTCTTAGGTCAAGTTGTTCCCATTTTCTTTGTTGTCAGGACATCATATTAGAGCTGGCACTTGTTGGTGGCCCAGCAGTATTAAGGATTCCCGGATGGGATTTGTTTCCTGTAGCTGTTGTGAAGAACTGTGTCAATTCTATGTATGGGATCCAGGGTTCAAAGCTGGTCGGATGGTGTCTAATCACCTGAGGTCTAAGTTGGGTCCGCGTGACATATTTTCAAGGTGGGAGATATCCCTGTATTGTAAACAAATATGAGTTCTCATCTATAGTAGATAAGAGCTCTTTTTTATATGTAAGATTTCCCCTTTTTTTAGTGTGCCTTTGCAGGGAGAAATGGTGCTACTTTATACTGTCAGTGCTTTTGGGGGTGGACAGAGAAGAAAACAGAAACAGGTCACACAACCAAACAAGATAAAAATAGGAATAAAAGTATATGTGCTCACATATGTATATGTAGAACAAACATTTAAAAAATGAATTAACAAAATAATTAAAGAAACCATGTGATGCATGAGACTACCTTACTTTTGGGGAAAAGCAGGTAAAGAGGTGGTGTGTTGCAAGTCAGCCCCTGGAGAGGTTGACTGATGGAGGGATGGAGGATGAGGTCTTTCCCCTCCAGCTCGGAGCACACGTCTGCCACCCTGTCTAGCCAGCGGTTCTGAGGTGAAACGGGGGTAAACAGCTCGCAGACAGTCAGGTTTGTGGAAATATTAGCTTTATTCGGTGGACAAGACTGAAGTCCAAAGACTCAGCATAAATTCCAGCCAAAAAGCCTCTCGCCTTCCACAGACCCTTGTTTTTATCCCCCCAAATCAGGTACCACCCAATGGTGGGATCAGATACCACCCAATGGTGGAAGCAGAATCAGGTACCACCCTAGGGTGGGGGCAGAATGCCAGGTCACACCCTAGGGTAGGGCACAATCACTGGATCAGAGTAGGGTCAGTAACATAATAATCCCCAAAATATTTACATACACAACAATTCCCCCATTTGTTCTTAGTAAACAAACAATATTGTCTACAATTATTAAAGGAAAAACTAGTCAATAATAAAAGAGCGGCTGTTTGCATAAGCGCATCACAGGAAAATGTAAAGAAAAACTTCTAACCTAAACACAGGGTGCCCTTCCCTTAATATAAATGAATGATAATTGTTGTAAATTATCTGTGCTGTTAAATCCTTTGTTGGGTATTTGTGAATCCAAGAACAGTCCCCAGAATGAGAAATTACTTCCCATCCCCTTGTCCCCTTTTGGGGGGAGACCTTGGTGATATTTATCTGCAGCAAATAATAATCCACACAGACAAGAAGGATAGGGTGTAAAAGATTGGGCAAAGAGAGAGAGAGAGAGAGAGAGAGAGAGAGAGAGAGAGAGAGAGAGAGAGAGAGAGAGAGAGAGAGAGAGAGAGAGAATCCTCTTGCAGCTTGCAAACAGCTTTTGCAAAAGGACCCTTGTCCCCTGTCCATCAAGCTATTTATTGCCAACTCCACAGCGCCCCCACCTGGAAGGGCTAGGTGGGGCAATAGTCACAGAACAATCCTAAGGAAATACTTTTATGTACAACAATTCCAAGAATAATCTTATGGAAACTTTTTTATATACTACAGATAATAAGCTTTTGCGATCCTAACTCTGCCTTTAGCCAAAGGCGGGTAACATTTCCATAGCAACAATGTAATAAAGTGAAAATTAACATACTAGCCTTTTTAAAAAATATAATATTTCTGCAAAATATACCATACACCCGTAACTTAAAATATTTTCAATGCTTTCTACCAAGCACTATTCTGAAACTTCTTTTTGTTCCTATACCTTTAAATTATTTTTGGGAATTTTTTGTTCCTATTAACCTTCCCTACACACAAGCACAAAAGTATAAATACAGAACATACATTTTGAAAACAGACTAATACATTAAAATACACAGTGAAACATTTTGCAATGGAAAATATTAACTATGGAAAAACAATAAACACATTTAATTGGCAAGAACCTGACTTAATCAAGAGATACACCTGAATCAAAGTTAAATGCGGTGGTTTTTAAATCAGATTATTCATTTGAGCTTTACTGTTATTTCTCCCCCTTTTTAACTATTTTTTTACACCACTAACTAGAACTTAGCCCATCACCAACTATGTGTAAAATATGTGGCTACCCACTTAATTCCTTCACCTAAAAACCATTAGTCCAGACGCTGGTCTTCTTCCAGGCTGGTGTCTCCACGTAGCTTTCTTCCATGGGGTTTCAACTGGGTTCACTTGAGCCATTTCATTCTCCTGATCTGGAGGGCGGGTACCAGGTTCGCTGCAAAAAGCCGCTTCCACGTCGCTGTTTCCATGTAACTTTACCGGAGCAGAGCTGAGCTGAGCCAAGCCAGGCTGCACATGTTGCCACTTTTGGCCTATCCATAGCTTTTTGCCACTTATCTGCCTCAGGACAGGCGTTCTGTGCTGATAGCAGCTGCCTTTTTCCCAGAAAGCACTTTGGGAGCTGCTGCAATGCAACCTGTCCACAGCTTTTTCTGTAGGGGCGCGTCTGGATGTTAAGAGTTCGAAGTGGTTTAAACTAAAAGTCCAGTCGAAATTTTCAAAGTCGAAATCCAAATTCAAGCTGTAGGTTATATTCAGTAAATCAGTCCATTCTAAATACAGTCTTTTTTCTTGTCCCTTTCCAATCTAGGCTTTCCATCAGTTTCTGAGGAGGCCAAGGTTTTTTGTTTCTTGTAACAAAGTCTCAGTCCTGGGCCAGGGCCTGGGATGGGACTATACAAGCTTCCACCTCCCATGTTCCTGTTGCCCTTCTGCCCCCAGAAGGGGTGTTGGCCATATTTGACAATGGCTTCACGTGGTAGCCCAAGGTTTTGGGCTGACTGCAACTGAAAAAAGCCAAAATCAAACTCACAAGCAGGTATCTCAACATGATTGCTGTTCTCTTGGGTCCAGAGTTCAGATCCATGTTCAGGGCACCATTATGTTGCACGTCAGCCCCTGCAGAGGTTGACTGATGGAGGGATGGAGGATGAGGTCTTTCCCCTCCAGCTCGGAACACGCGTCTGCCACCCTGTCTAGCCGGTGGTTCTGAGGTGAAACGGCAGGTAAACAGCTCGCTGACAGTCAGGTTTGTGGAAATATTAGCTTTATTCGGTGGACAAGACTGAAGTCCAAAGACTCAGCATAAGTTCCAGCCAAAAAGCCTCTCGCCTTCCACAGACCCTTGTTTTTTATCCCCCAGAATCAGGTGCCACCCAATGGTGGGATCAGATACCACTGAATGGTGGAAGCAGAATCAGGCACTACCCTAGGGTGGGGGCAGAATGCCAGGTCACAGCCTAGGGTAGGGCACAATCACTGATCTGGTTAGGGTCAGTAACATAATAATCCCCTAAAATATTTACATACACAACAGTGGTGCAATACTGGTCTTATACTTATGTTGGAAGTATAGGTTTCCCCATTGTCTTTTGGGATTTTCTTGTGGTGTGCTAGTTCCCAGGCACCTTTCCATCACTCCCCCTGACCTTCTTGAGATTGGCAAAGGATTTGTGGCAGGGAAGTCTTTTAAGAGTTCTTGCATTGGGGATACTTTTAGAGCTAAGTCCGGTTTCAAGTAACAGTCCATGGTAGGGGGATTTGGTAGGGAGGGCTGTGCAGCATGAGTCTGCAGGGGAGTTGGTTGCCTTTTCTTGCAGGGGTCGAGGTGTGAGTTTGACTGGGTGTCTCTTTGCTTGGGTGCTGGGTACTGACTCTTTGGGGGTAGGAAGTCAGTCTTGATGCCTAATGGATTAATAACTAAGGTGAAAAGTTTTAATATGGTGGGAGGTCTGGATGGGATTGAGGGGTGAAGGGATAGTTGGATTTCCAAAGGAGGGAAAGGGGAAAGTATATGGACGGGTAGGAAAGAAGAAAAGATAAAATACATTAGAAAGAAAGGGAGACGAGAAAAGAAAAAAAGAAAGGAGAAGCAAAGAAAAGGAAAGAAAAGAAAAAAAAAAGAAAGTAATGAGAAGAGAGGAGAAAATAGCAAGGGAATGCTAGTTTGCTTGAATGTGTTCAATGAGTAGGGCCTGTATTATAAGTCTGTATGTCACAGTTGCTGCTTCGATGGTCTGACTGGTCACATGCTTCAAATCCTAAAAGAAGGTATAACCTAGAGATAAAGTGTATGTTAAAGAGTTTTCTCTGGACATTCTCGTAGTGTAAGCCGGGTATGGTATCTCGTGTGACTGAGCCCCGAGATGCCATCTTAGTTTGTCCACCCTTTGTATCCAGTTCTCTATTATGTGTCTTTTAATGGGAGAGTTTAGTCCATTAACATTTAATGAGATTATTGACAGAGAGGGCTGTTGTGCAGTTGTGTTGTTTAGGGTGGTTGTTACAATCGGGGGTTTGAATTGTATAATTTGTCTCTGAGTAGGTCATTTAGAGTCAGTTTTGTTTGCGCAAATAGTGCAAGTTCATTTTTGTTTGAGAATGATTTTAGTCTTCCCTCCCATGTGAATGAGAGTTTCGCTGGATAGTAGACTCTAGGTTGAAAATTTCTTTCATTCAGTTGTTTAAATATGTCATTCCACTGTCTTCTTGCTTGAAGTATTTCATATGGGAGATCTGGTTTGATTCTAATGTTCCTTCCTTTGTATGTGAGGGTTTTTTTCTCCCTTATTGCTTTAAGTAGGTCACCTTTCTATTTGTTTCTTACCATTTGAATTACTATATGTCTTAGAGTTGGTTTGTTAGGGTCTATTTTGTTGGGGACTTTTTTAACCTCCTGGATTTGCTCAGATGTGTCTTTCCAGAGGGTGGGAAATTTTTCCGCTATTATCTCCCTGACTACTTGTTCTTCCCCTTTCCCTGTTTCCTCCCCTTCTGGTATACCTACAATTCTTAGATTGTTTCTTTTGTCTTTGTTCATTAAATACTGAACTTTTACATCCAGTGCTTTTCCTTCTATTTTTTTGTTGGCTTCTTTGTTGTCTTTTGATTGCAGTTTATCTTTGGTTTTTCTATGTGATTCTCGAGCTGTGTGATTCTGCTCTTCTGGCTTTCTACAGTTTTCCGTATTTCATTTAATTCTGTTTATATGGAGTCTTTCATATTTTGTAGGAGTTCTTGTTTAAATTGGTTCATTTGTTCATCTATTAATTTATTGTAATCTCTGGCCAGTGTGTCTTTCATTTCTTATAGCATGGCTTGAAATTCTATTCTCATGACTACTTTTAGGTCTTCCTCTCTTGGGTCTGTGCATTTTGGTGGACTTGGGAACTTGTTCTGATTTCTCTCCATCTCCCCTGTTGTTAATGTTTTCCTTGGTTTACCCATCTTTCTTTGCATTTATTGGCTTGGCTTGGAGTGCAGTGCCTTCAGGTTTCAGCCTGCTTTTGCCACCTGTGGTGTGGGGCTGGGTCTCTTCTCAGGATGCAGCTCTTTGTGAGTATGTTGGGTGATGTCGCTGAGTTTGGACCTTCCCTCATCCTCAATCCAGCCTGACCAATCACCACTCCCTTCAAGCCAGACAGTGCAGATTCACTCTCTGGCCTGTGTCTGTTCCCTTGAATGGCCGCTTTTCACCCGCCCTAGTCAGCAACCTCCTGAACCCACTCTGGCCTGTTCCAGGAGTTCAAGGTTCCCTAGAATGGCTGCTTTCCACCTGCCCTAGATGGCGACCTCCTGCACTCACTCTGGCCTGTTCCAGGAGCTCAGGGTTCCCTTGAATGGCCACTTTCCAGCTGCCCTAGTCAGCGACCTCCTGCACCCACTCTGGCCTGTTCCAGGAGCTCAAGGTTCCCTAGAATGGCTGCTTTCCACCCATCTTTAAATAATTGACCATATTGGTACATCAATTTCAGACATCATATGGACTTCAGCCTGGATTAAGAACTTGGATTAAGTTCAGATGCCTATTGATCATCATTGCAGTGCCCCCACTGTGCAGGGGGTATATGCTTCTTCCTCCAAAATAAGGGCCTAATTCAATGCCATCAAAGATGGGCTTTCTGGTCTACCTGGACTTGAATGGAAAATGGGTCCGGAGAGATAGCATGGAGATAGGCGTTTGCCTTTCACGCAGAAGGTCATTGGTTCAAATCCCGGTATCTGCCAGGAGCTATTTCTGAGCGTGGAGCCAGGAGTAACTCCTGAGCACTGCCAGGTGTGACCCAAAAACTAAATACCAAAAACCACCACCAACAACAACAAATAAAGAAAAGGTGCTTCTTCTCTCTTCGAAGGATCTATGTACATCATAGATTTATCTTCTTAGGAGCTTGTAGTTAATTCTTTGATACATGTTTCTGGTTTTAGACACCTTGTGTTTAGATTAGAAGTTTTTCTTTACCTTTTTCTTTACCTGTGATGTGCTTATGCAAACAGCCGCTTTTTATTATTGACTAGTTTTTCCTTTAATAATTGTAGACATATTGTTTGTTTACTAAAACAAATGAAGGAATTGTTGTGTATGTAAACATTTTAGTGGGATTATTATGTTACTGACCCTACCCTGATTGGTGATTGTGCCCTACTCTAGGGTGTGACCTGGCATTCTGCTCCCACCCTAGGGTGGTATCTAATTCTGCTCCCACCATTGGGTGGTACCTGATCCCACCATTGGGTGGTACCTGATTCTGGGGCATAAAAACAAGGGTCTATGGAAGGCGAGAGGCTTTTTTCCTGGCCTATTCTTAGGCCTTTTGGCTTTGGCCTCTTCACGGAAGATAGAGCTGTTTTCTTTGGAAGCTTGGCTGCCTGTTAGCTTTCTTTCCGCCACATTCACCTGAGAACCACCAACTGAACAGGGTAAGAGAAGTGTCGTCCGAGCTGGAGGAGAAAGGCCTCATCCTTTATTCCTCCATCAGTCAACCTCTTCAGGGGCTGACTTGCAACAAGTATGCTGAGTAAAATGAGTCAGAGGGAGAGGGCTTGACATAGAATGATAATATTTATTTGTGGACTATAAAAGGTAATATGGTAATACTACCAAAGACAGTAGAGATGGGGGCCAGGAGGACTAGTCCATAGTAGGAAGCTTGCCACAAAGAGTGGTATAGTGTAGTTAGGACAGTGAAGAGACAACAATTACAGTGTTTTTTGGAAATGATCATTCTGGACTGGGTGTTGAAAGGGTGTAAATTGACATACATGATACCCCTTCAGTAGCAATATTGCAAACCACGATGTCTAAAACAGGGGTCCCAAACTCACGGCCCACGGGCCATTTGCGGCCCTCTGTACAACATTTTGTGGCCCTGCCCTAGAGGAATCTTTTTTGTTTTATTTTGTTTTAGTTGTTTGGGTCATACCCCCCAATGTTCAAGGCTTACTACGGACTTTGCACTCAAGGATCACCCCGACTTTGCCTCCTGAGGCCCCCAGGTAAATTGAGTTTGAGATCCCTGGTCTAAAAGAATAAAAGTAAGTACAGAGAAAAAAAGAGAGAGCAATGTATGCCATAGAGGTAGGAAGGACATGTGAGGGAAACTCATGACATTGGTGGTGGGAATGTGCACTGGTGAAAGGATGGGTGTTTGACATCATGACTGAAACTCAATTATGAACAATTTTGTATCTCTATGAATGGATGAATTAAACATTATTTAAAATTTTGTAAAAAATTTTGTATCTCTATGAATGGATGAATTAAACATTATTTAAAAGATTTAGGTTTGAGTCTATAAAGTTTATAATCTTTTGTTTATCTATGAAATATGTCTTGTTCCTTAAAATTTGAATAGGAATTTGGCTATATTATTCTTGGTGAGGCCTTTATTTTATACATTTTTTCATTATATCCCACCACTGCCTTTAGGTCTGCATCATGCTACAAATATCAAGCACACTCCTTTGTATTTTATTTTATTCCTTGATCTTGCTGCTTTCAGTTTTATCTCTATGTTTTTTTTTTTATCATTCTGATTAGGGTGTGTCCTGTTGTATATATACTTGGATCTCTTTCAGTTGGCACTCTTTGAGTGTCCAAGATCTGGTTATATGTACTCTCCAGTTCTGACAGATTCTTAACAATGTTTATCTTTGACTCTGGCTTGTTCGTAGGGCCTTCCTGGACCTCTGGGATTCTGATGTTTATCTTGAATTCATCTCAAAGTACTCTTGTCAGATGTTTATTCATCTTATAACTCTTTTCCATCAACTGCTATTTTTGGATATGTTATGCAGCTCATATTTGAGCTCATGTGGTAGCTTTTACTCTATGAAAAATTCTGATAAATTTTTCATTTCACGTCCCAGGTTTTTTAGTTCTTTTATTTCTATTTGAAGTTTACTCATCAAGGAGTTCATACACCACTACCAAGAAGGTTTTATTCCAGGAATGCAAGAATGGTTTAACAATGCAAGCCAATTAACATAATACACCATATTAACAAAGGAAAAATAAAAATCACATGATCATATCTATAGATGCAGACAAGTATTTGACATGGTCCAACATTTGTTCATGATAAAAAGCCTCAACAAGATGGGAATAGAAGGAACTTTTCTCAATATATTAAAGATTATTTACCACAAGCTAATGGAAAATATTATACTCAATAAGCAATAACTAATAGTTTTTCCTCTAAAATCTGGCATGAGACAAGGTTTTCCCCTCTCTAACTTCTATTTAACATGTATTAGAAGTAATTACCATAGCAATTAGGCAAGAAAAATATTTCAAAGTGTTGTACTAATTATTAATTATAGAGTCCTAAATAGTGCATGGATGAATGGATGGATAGTGAGGCCTGGTGCCTGCAGCTCCTCCATCTTGGCTGCTTTGTAGGTATCATGGTAACAGCGAAGAAATGACCCACAAATGTCATGAAGTTTTAGGAATTATCTAGCTTTATTATAAGGCCCTAACCACCATGTGTGGCTTCTAAGCTAAACAGCCTCTGCATTCATGCTGTCTCTGATCTTTCTGTCTCTTTGCTTCTTCCTGCTGCTTTGGTTACTGAGTCTCTCCTTCACCCTCTCCCAGGCCATTTTACTTACCAACCACTGACCCCTACCAGCAGTGGGAGGGACTCACTATCCAGGTAAGATATACAGGAAGTTGGGTAAAAGGGTTACACAGGGTATCCAGATAGGAAAGTAATAAGTCAAGCTCTCACTTCAGATAACATTATACTATACTTAGAAAATCCTAAAGACTCTACCAAAAAGCATCTAGAAGTTTATATATATATATATATATATATATATATATATACATATATATATACATACCATATATATATATGGTAAGGTGTCAGTATACAACATTAACATGTAAAAATTCATGGAAAATTTATATACAAATAATGATAGAGAAAAATAGAAACAAAAAACCCAGGGCTGGAGAGATAGCACAGCGGTGTTTGCCTTGCAAGCAGCCGATCCAGGTCCTAAGGTGGTTGGTTCAAATCCCGGCATCCCATATGGTCCCCCGTGCCTGCCAGGAGCTATTTCTGAGCAGATAGCCAGGAGTAACCCCTGAGCACCGCTGGGTGTGGCCCAAAAACCAAAAATCAAAAAAAAAAAAAAGAAAAAGAAAAAAAAGAAAAGAAAAAAGAAATGGAAAACCCAGTTAACAATTATTTTACAAGAAATTAAGCACATCAGAGTCAACTAAAGAGATGAAAGACTGGTACAAGAAAACTACAAAACACTGCTTCAAGAAATAAGAGGAAACAAGGAAGTGGAGACATATACCGTGTTTATAGATCTGGAGAACTGACATCATTAAAGGATACCCATTACATATTATAAAAAAAGTGGATCAAATACTCCTAAAATTAATTAGGAACAATAAATGTCCAAGAATAGCTAAAGCAATTCTTGGGGTAAAGAAGAGTGAAGGCATAACCTTTCTCAACTTTAAATTGTACTACAAAGCAATAGTAATTAAAACAGGAAGGTATTGGTGAGTGCAGTTAGGGAAATAACTACACTGACATCTATCGTGGCAATGTCAATGAGTGAGAGAAGTAGAATGTCTATTCCGAATACAGGCAGCAGGGAGGAGAGAGATTGGGGAAAGTGGTGGTGGGAATGTTGCACTAGTGAAGGAGTTTGTTATTTTTATGCCTGAAACCCAACTACAAACATGTTTGTAATCATGGTGCTTAAATAAAGATATTATTTTGAAAAGAATTGTTTTTAAATATCAGTTAAGGCCTTATATTTGTCCTGATACAGTTCTCTGAATGTTTAAGAAAAAGTGGATGCTTTTTACTTAGTCATAATTGTCCTCTTATCCCCATAAGCACATGAGCAGTCACACTTATGTTTTCTCATGTGAGTGCTGAATAAATGATTTTTAATTTCAATGTTGTTCTCAAATGCTTATGCTCTGAACAATGAGCTGTTAATATCTCCTTGAAGATTGACATTTGTGCACACTTGGTGACAGACCATTTGTGTTTTGAATAGTAGCTATTGCCTGTCCTTGTAAGATGAGCTGAGCTGTAGCCATACCTGAGTCTGTTAGGACAGTGAGCTAATTGGTGCACATTACCTGGGGGATCTGAGCTGATTGGGGACAGTGTCCCTGTGGACAGAGTTCAGAGCAGCAAATTGTCCTTTCACTACTGAAGCAATGATTTCAAAGTATTTAACCTCCCAGCCTTCATGTCTGTGTGTTGTGGCTATTTCTACTATTGGAGGAAATGCACCTGCCCCACTCCAAAAGCATCATTAGTTTTGTTCACTTAAGTAAGTAGGAACGTTTCCTTTGGACTATGTTGGGAACTTTTGTTAGGATTTCTTAAGATGCTATTGATTTATGCTCTAACCTTGCATGTATAATGGCACTCTCCTCCCCAAAGTTTGTCTATAACCATTTAAAAAATTTCATTGTTATAAAACTCATATGTTTTCTGAGTCTGAATAAGCTAGTCTGACTGATAGCAGTTACAGACATGCTAATTTCATAGAAGAAAGAATTTCTGGTTCCTGGAATGATGACCTGGTTTAATTTACTTTCTTGGAGTTTCAGTTTCCAAGCTAGTTCCAGGTGTCCCTCGCAATCATTCATCTTTATTCATGAAAGGTGTCAAAGGCTCTGTCTATAATGTTCAACATCTTTCCGGAAACATTTTTTGAAACCAAAGTGAATGTGGAATGTTGCAAATCTGTAATGACAGCATCTGAATGATTCTTTAAATCATTAATAGATATAAAAATTTCTACTGGGCATGCAGCAAACACACACTATTAGTTCATTTTAATCCTCATGACCTTGTGGTAAATTATATTTTTTGTAATTGTTGAAATTTGCTACCGGTTAATAATTTTATATAAAGTATAAATGTCTTGAGTGACTTAAAATTAAACATTTTATATTGCTATACTATTTATCACCAGGATTCTGTTTTTGTTTTTTTTTTCTCTTTTTTGTGTAGAGAGAACATTCGGTGGTGCTCAGGGATTACTTTTGGCACTGCGATTCTGATGGGGCTCAAGATGGGGAGTACCAGGAATATAATCCAGTTCAGTTGCATGCAACAGAAGTGCCATGCCCATTGTACTATTGTCTGGATCCCCGTATAAAATCTATACTTAAACTTTTCCCACTAGTACTCCTCTTTTTAATCTTAAAATAGTTGTTAATGATATTCTCTGAGTTATCATAGAATATGATTTATGAGATATGCAACGAGTTTTAGCTTATAAATGGTTCGCCTTATACTGTGTTACTGTTTTAGTAAAATATGGGCAACATCAGCATAAGACACCTACCAATAGGACAGAAGTGCCTTACCTCATATTAACATACAGAATAAGCTTTTGTCAATGTTTCTGGAAACATCCTTTACATGGCTCTTTATCCAGAAAGAGAACCTTTTCTAGCGTTTTTATTTTAATAAATTTTTATTTAAACACCATGGTTACAAAGTTGTTCATAACACAGTTTATTTCTACAGATAAAGTTGTTTGTGGTTGAGTTATAGTCATGCAACCTTCACCAGTGCATATTTCCCATCACCAATGTCAATAGTTTCCCTCTCACCCTAAATAAAGCCTTCTTCCCTCCCACCTCTCCTCTCCTGCATGCCTCTGGGGCAGGGATTTTACTTTACTCTCTCCCCTCTCTCTTCTTTGTGACATCGTGGTTTGTATTACTATTTGCCCTATTTTTTAGAAGGTTCAACAGTTTTTATATTAAAAGTACTTACAATTTTAAAGACTCAACATGCTATTAAGCATGCTATTAGCATGCACTAAGACATTTCATCTACATAAGCCAGCTGGGAGTTGTAGGGTACTGTTCCATGGATTCCCCCATAATTATGCCAGTCATTTATCCAGTGAGCTCTATTTCTTTCCTGAGATAGATTGAGGAGGGAGAATAAGTCCAGCCCCAGGTTCTCCTGTTTTCTGTCTGAGAATGCTGCTACTCTGTTTAGCGACTTACTAATTTTTATTTATTTATTTATTTATTTATTTATTTATTTATTTATTTATTTATTTATTTATTTATTTATTTATTTTGGGTTTTTGGGCCACACCCAGCGGCACTCAGGGGTTACTCCTGGCTGTCTGCTCAGAAATAGCTCCTGGCAGGCCTGGGGGGACCATATGGGACACCGGGATTCGAACCAACCACCTTTGGTTCTGGATCAGCTGCTTGCAAGGCAAACACCGCTGTGCTATCTCTCCGGGCCCCAACTTACTAGTTTTTAGATCTTACTGAGTCTACCTCACCAGACAGCTGAACTGTTTATTATTATTGTTATTATTATTAATTTTAATTTTGGGTCACACCCAATGGCAATCAGGGTTACTCCTGCCTCTGTGCTCAGAAATCGCCCCTGGCAGGTTTGGGGGACCATATGGGATGCTAGGAATCAAACCCGCATCTGTTCTGAGTCAGCTATTTTTAAGCCAAATGCCCTACTGCTGTGCTATCTCAGCAGCCTCTAACTTTTATTATCAAGTCAATAGAATGATATTTAGCATTATGTTAATTTAAATTTTAGTATATTTTGAAAATTATATTTTCAGCATATTTCCAAGAGGAAATATATACCAAGTCTATAAAAGCATAACAATATTTTGCTTTGAGAATTTATGCACAGAGCATTCTGAGATAGCGCTGTCTACAATCTTGTCATTTGAGAAATAAGTTCAGTTATATTGAGACCCATGACAGGTCAGAGGAAATGAAGCACCTGTGAATTTTTGATGGTGCTCTTGCTGCAGGTCTAACTCTATGAGACAGGAATTCTGTTGCTTAGAGTATCAGGTGTCTTTTCCCCTTCATCTTTTCTACTGCCACTTGCCAAGACCTTTTTAATTTGATTGATTTTTAATTAATTGACTTATTTTCTTGATTTTTGGCCATATCCAAAAGTGCTCAGGTACAATTTTCTGATTGTTCTCTGGGCCACTCTAAATTGTGCACTGGGGACAAATATTGGAGCCATTTTTCTCAATAACAAAGCATACACTCAGACTATTTGGCTCTCTCTAGTCAAAAATTCCTATTAGAACCAGTTTGTATACACATAAAATGAGAATATGTGTGTAGCTAGAAGCCCATCTGCTTTCTTCTCCAGAGAGTTTACTTATTTGATTGTATCTATTAGAGCACTAATATATACATATAGCTAAAATAATAAACACCTAATTCCAAGCTTATAATTTGGTTCCAATTGGGACATATTTTTTTGTAATATAAGAGTTCTGGAGTGAATTTGAATTAATTGTCAAGAATATTTCATTTCAAATTGATATGATTTTAATGTCATTTAAAAATTTTTCCTTATTTCCATATATGTTCATGGAAATTATGAATAAAAATCATATTGTTGATATTAATGCATTACATTAACTTATACATGTTTATGATAAAATTCTACTAACAAATGTAAATTAATTTACTGTAAATGACAAACATGAATTTCAGAGTTTAATAAAAGAAGTTTTCTTATTCTTTTTGTTTGTTTTTGGGCCACACCCAGCAGTGATCAGAGGTTGGCTACTCCTGGCAGGTTTGAGGACTATATGGGATGCTAGAGACCAAACTCATGCCTGCTGCTTGCAGGGCAAGTGCCCTGCTGTTTTATCACTTCAACTCCACATAACGAAAAGTTTTTTATTACATAATAAGTTTGAAAGATAAGTATTCCCCTTTTCTAGTGTGTTAGAGATTTGGTGGTTTCAAGAAGTCTTAGTAAAGTCTGGTGAAAGGCAAGTGTATATACTACTGCAACTGCATCTGAAGGGTGGGAAACTAACGTGCTTGAGATATTGAAAAATGATACTTGATCTTATTAAATAAAATTAGATGCAGTCTGTGACTAAACACTTTTGCAACTGTCTCCAAGTCACAAGTATGGTGAAGATGATGGCATGGCAGAGCAACCAGACTTCAGGAAGTGACTTCATCCTCCTAGATCTGTTTCACAGCACCCCAGTTCCCTGGGTCCTTCTGGTGCTTACTATAATGGACTTTCTGGTCACCGTGCTTGGAAACTCCACAATCATCCTCCTTATTTGGGCCGACCCTCTTCTCCACAACCCAATGTACTTTCTGCTCAGTCAGCTCTCTCTCTTGGATCTCTTGTATATCTGCACATTTGTCCCCAAAATGGTCGTGGTTTTTCTCTCTGGAGACCATTGCATCTCCTTCATTGGGTGTAGTCTTCAGATGTTCCTTTTCACCACTCTGGCTGCGTCAGAATTCTTGTTGCTGGCTGTGATGGCCTATGATCGGTATGTGGCCATCTGCCACCCACTGCGCTACCCCATCCTCATGCGACCCAGGATCTGTGTGTTGCTGGTACTTATGACCTGGCTGGGGCCACTATTTAATGCCTTGATCCATGTTGTCTACACTCTGACTCTTCCCTACTGTGGCTCCAGGGAAATCCATCATTTCTTTTGTGAGATCCCAGCTCTGCTGAAAGTGGTCTGTATGGACACCTCCCAGTATGAAAATGGTGTTTTTGTTAGTGGAGTGGTTTTTATCCTTCTTCCATTTTCAGCGATTCTGGGCTCCTATGGCAGCATACTGTCCACTGTACTGGGTATGGGGTCAAGGCAGGGACTAAGGAAAGCCTTGGCTACCTGTTCATCTCACATGACCGTGGTATTAATGTTCTATGGTGCTGCCATCTTCAAATACATTGTGCCAAAGTCCTACCACACCCCTGAGCAGGAGGAATTGGTCTCCGTTCTTTACACCATTATTACGCCCATGCTCAATCCTCTTATCTACAGCTTGCGAAACAAGGATGTTGCTAGAGCTTTCTGGAAAGTTCTTGGGAAAGGAGGGCTATGAAGTGTTTGCGTTTTTAATGTGTAACAATAGAGATGTCCTTTCCTTTTAGCTGATATCAGGTCTGTAGACACAGTCACGTACATTTTTCTATAAATCAGGTATTTTGAGAAATAAAGGACTGAATAAGCATGTTTGAGAACCTAATTGATAAAATGTGAAGTATTCCTTTTTACAATAATTTATTAATATTTTACAGTCAATTGTAACAAATGGGAATGCTGATTTTTTTATACTATTTATAAATTTTAATTGAGTTGATTGTTTTATGACTTATACATGTATAGTAATGGCTTTCTAATTTCCTAATACAACTTCTTTTGTAGTTGAAAAATATAACAATTCTGGAATGGCATATAGATTAAATTTAATGAGTATTTCATATAGTGTTTTAGTTATAGAATAGTTCCTAAGATAGTTCTTGTTTTTCAGTTTTTATTTTGGCATCAACAGAATAATTCTTGCTGAAATTTAAGATGGACTCAGCTCTCAGGAATCATTTGTGATAGTGCTTGGGGGACTACTATTTGGGGTGCCAGGATTGAATACGGTCAATTGCATGTAAGGTCAGTGTCTTATCCACTGTGCAATAAATTTGGCTATAATACATACATGGAAACAATATTATCTTCTATAATCAGTGTTCTTTCTTGCTTTCAAGTTGGAATGGCTTTATCTCCTTTTGTTGTTTAATCTTTTAGTTGACTACTTCAAACACAAGGTTGAATAAAATAAGTGGAGTCACACCCTGCTCTCAGTTGTGACAAACATATGATATTTTAATTATGTTCATGCATTTTCTATCCAAATGGATTTGTAGAGTGTTTTTATCGTACATTATGTTGAATGTTGTCAAATTCTCAACACCTATTACATGATTGTGGCCTTTAGTTGTTAATGTGGTGTTAAAGTTTTGATAAATTCAAGATATTGAGCCATTGTTGCATCTGTAGACTAAATCCTATATCAATGTATTACTATATGTAATATCTTTAATGTATTGAGTTCACTTTGCTTATGTTTTTTGAGAAAATTGCGTAATATATTGCTACAATGTGATAAAATATCATAATATAATATTGCTATTATTATCATACAATGATATTATTTAGTCTCATTTTTTTTAGTTTAAAAAGCTATGTAATTTACAAAACTATTTATAGTTGAGATTTAGACATACAATGTTTCAGTACCAATCAGTGTCACCTTCCTTCCACCAATGTTCCCAGAGTCCATCTCATAACACCACCATCCCCTCTTTAGCCTGCCATCCCAACAGGCATCTTTTAAATTTTGGTTGTTACAGTTTGGGTCTCATGATTTCATTGTTGTTGACTCCATGGCTTGGATATTTATATTTATATCCTTTCTTTTTTTCTAATAATACCTTTATTTAAGCACACTTATTTAAGGACACTTGGGATATTGGTCATGGGAATGTTGCACTGGTGAAGGATTTTATATATGCATATATATATATTAAAATCAAAAAAAAAAAGAAAAAGAAAAGATAAGACCTCCCAATTCTTACCACAGGCTGTGTTCTTTACACTGACTGTATAGAAAGAGAAGGTACAGTAAATGCATCCCATATACACCTCAACACAGGCCCTTTGCCTGGTCTGTATTGTGAATTGGGGAACAAAAAATAGGCACCTTAGTTACAAACATGTTGTTGGATTCAATCATAAAATGTACAACCCCCTTCACCATCAATGCACCTGAATCCCCTTGGTTCCTTTCTTCTTTTATTTCACATCTGTTTTTCCTTCTCTACTCAATTTATTTCATCCTCATTATACTCTGGGGCCAAGAGTGTTCTTGACAACCTCATTTAAACCTCTGCTTTCCTTCATGCAGTTCTTCTATATACCACATACAAGTGATGTCCTGTACTTCTTCTGGTTTACTTCATTAAACATATCTTCCAGTTCTGTCATATTGCAGAGAATTGTATGATGACACCACTCCTTTCAGTGTTGTAATAATGCATTGTGTATATGCTTGTAGTCTTGTTTTGTACCAAAGGACTATAGATATTTTTAAAAAGTGAGTTTGTTGGACTGGAGAGAAAGTACAGCAGGTAATAATTGTTCCTTGCACTTGGCCAATCGAGTTTGAACACTGGCACCAGATATGGTTCACTGTCAGGAGTGATTCCCGAGTGCAAAGCTAGCAGTAAGTCCAGAGCACTACTGGATGTGACCCAAAATTTAAAAATTGAGTGTATAAGTGCTTCCTTAAACTTTTAGGATAATTTGAAGAAGATAGGCATTAGGGGCCAGGAGGTAGGAGGTTTGCCTTGCATACAGAAGGATGGTGGTTCGAATCTCGGCATCCCGTATGGTCCCCCAAGCCTGCCTGGAGTGATTTCTGAGGGTAGAGCGAGGTGTAAGCCCTGAGCACTGCCGGATGTGACCCCCCCAAAAAAAAACCCCTAAAAAAATAAAACAAAGATAGGCATTAGGTCTTTGAAAAGTTACTACAATTCATCAGTAAAACAGTTTGACTCTGAATTCTTACTTTAATTAGTATTTAATTTTGGGGCCACATCCAGGTGTGTTCTAGGCTTAATTTGGCTCTTCGTTCAGGAATTACTCCTGGTGGTGCTCAGAGGAGCATACATGATGTAAGAGATTGAACCTTGGTCAGCCATGTACAAGTTCCTTATTCACTGTTTTGTAACTCTTGAATTATTATTTTTGAGAGATTTATAGTAATAGTTATCAACATTGTTTTAGTGACTGATCTGTTAAAATTTTGTCTTCTTGGTTCAGTGTTTAAAATTATATGATTTTAATTATGAAGCATCCATTTGTATAGTTTTTCATTTTTTTGGTATATATGTTTATAATATTCTCCTACCCTTTTAGTTTTCTTGACATTTGTTTAAGTTTTTCTTGTTTAATATAGTGATGGTTAGCCATTATTTTTGATTTTTGTTTTTTGGTGATGCTCAGGGTTACTCCCAACTCCGCACTCAGGAATCACTCCTGGCAGAATAAGAACATGAAGGATGGTAGTGGAAAACCTGGATCAACAACATGAAAGGCGGGTATTCTACTTATACTGTGGTAGCTCTTACTCCAGGTTTGCCAATTTTGTTATATTCCCAAGAGCACGGTCTTCATTTATTGATTTAATCTTTAAATATATTTTACTTATTTCTGCTATTTTCTTTATTTCTGTGCTCTTCATCTTAAAGGTATTCTTTTTTCTATTTTTTGGTAAAAACTCAGATTGTTTAAAATTTTCCTTGTTTCTTGAGTTTCCGACATTACACTTTGCTTCCTTCTTGAAATACTTCCTGCTGCATTTCATAAATTTTTGGTATGTTACAATTCTGTTGATTATGTCTTGAGATGCCTTCTTTATTTCTTCTTTAACTGATTGATTTACTCATTTTGTTTAATATGCATATATTTTGTTATTTCCCCCAAGTTTTCTTTCTGTATTTGGTACCATTGAATAAAAAATATTCTTTATATGCTTCAAAGCATATTAAATTTATTGAGACTTATTTTTGGGTCCAGAAATTATTTTTTGTACAATGTTGTGTAATTTTTGGTACAAATGATTTATTGCATTTTGTCTAGTGATATTTTCTTCTTTACTTATTAGTTAAAATTTTTAAACTTAATTTTATTTTATTGAAACCATGGCGATTTACAAAGTCCTTCATAGTTGAATTTTAGACATAAAATAAATCAGGGCCAATCCCACCGCCAGTGTCTACCTCCCTCCACCAAAGTTCCCAGAGAGCATCCTCTACCACCACTCTCTGCCCCTTGACCTGCCAGTATAGCAGGCCCATTTTAAGTTTATATGTTAAAGTTTTGGTCTCTTGATTCCATTGTTGTTGACTTTGGCTTAGATATTTAGTTCTGTCCTTTTACAATTTTTATTTATTTAAAGAAATTGTTCCTTGGCCAGAGAGATAGCACAATGATAGGGCGGCCAACCCAGGACAGATGATGGTTCGAATTCCAGCATCTTATATAGTCCCCTTAGTCTTCAAGGAGCTATTTACGAGCACAGAGCCAGGAGTAACCCCTGAGTGCTACCCGGTGTGACCCCCCTCCAAATAAAACAAAGAAAATGCATCACATAGTTAACATAGTTGATCATAATACATTTGTTTATAGGTAAGTGAAAAGCAAAGTTATTGAAAAAATTAAAAGAAAAAATAAAATGGGTGAGAGAAAGAAAAAAAGAAAGAAGAAAGAATGAAAGAAAGAAAGAAAGAAGAAAGAAAGAAGGAAGAAAGAAGAAAGAAAGAAAAAAGAAAGAAAGAAAGAAAGAAAGAAGAAAGAAAAAGAACAGTAGCAGCTCAGTTGTGAAAATTATTGTAACACCAATGAAGTCATTAATACAATGGCAGAAGGTTTAGTAAACTCTTTTTTCTGTCCAGTTTGTTAAATAAAGATGTTACTTTAGGGATAACAGCACCAAACAAATGAAGTTGTTCAGAAATTCAAAGCTATGACACTACGAATTTTAGGGGCATATACTCTGCTGCAGGATATCTTGGAAGAAAGCCTGATTCGAATAGTTACTGCATTTGTGGGGAGGTGGTTAAAGCTGCCAGGCTTTCCTGGAAGAAGGGAGATATGAGAAAGGGTGCCCACGTTCACTCTAAGAAAATCCCTGGTGATATTAGCCCAACTCTCAGCATCCCTGAAGTGTGGTCAGACAGACAGCTCCACAGGAAATTGTACAGGGTCAGTGATGAGGCAAGCCACTGGGGAGATGGTGGTTTTGGGTGATGGGGGCAGCAGACCTGGCTTCAGCAGGGTGGAGCCTTGGAGCATTCTCTCTTCCTGAGATGACCAGCTTTCTTCTGCATGGGCCAATGAGGCCATGATCTTCCACAGCCTGATTTACATTCTATTTGAGAAATGAGTGAGTCTATGAAGCTGGCCTGGTTTTAACATATCCTTCCTAAATTTTACATCTGTGAGGATAATGTATGAGGGTAATCGAAGTCTTCTGCTTATATAATACTGCTGTTTTTTAGTTTTAAATTTTTTGATTAATTTTTAAAATATTTTAATGAATCACTATGATATACAGTTACAAAGTTAGTCATCATTGAGCTTGTCATATGATGTCCAACACCAATTTCCTTTAGTAGTGCACATTTTCCACCACCTCTGTCCCCAACTTTTCTCTTCCCTCTTTTCTCCCCCATCACCCCTGCCTGCCTCTATAGCAAATGCTTTTCCTCTCTCTTTTCCTTTTAGTCATTGTGCTTTGACATTTTGTTACTGAAGGGGTATTATGCATATCACTTTACCTTCTTTCAGCACCCATTTCTTGTCCAGAATGATTACTTCCAGCTATAATTGTCGCAGTGGCCACTTCTATGTCCTACTTGCATTCACCTACTCTTTGTGACAATTCCCTTTGGGGATACCAATTTGACCACACTTTGGTATGCTGATTTTTGAGCTGATATCACCAGGGTTTACTTGATGTTTTTAGTTCATTGCTGTTGATAGATATTATTATCATGGAATTTTGTGCCATTTTTAAAATAGATTCTTGGTGTGTTTGTGGAGTTTGTTTTGTGTTAAAGTACCCTCATCATGTCTTCTTTTTTATTAATAATTTTTATTTTGACCAAAGTATATTACAAATAATACACAGTAGTATTTTAGGTACATAGTGACATTGAATCAGGGACATTCCCACCACCAATGTTGTCCTCCTTCATCATGTCTTCTTTTTTTTTTAAGTTTTTTTATTTTAATAATATAATTTTTATTTTGATCATAGTGGCTTACATATTCTTGACAATAATATTTTAGGTACATGTTAACTTAATATCAGGGGGATTTTCATCACCGAATTGTTCTCCCTACACTTCCATTCCCATCCTACCTCCCATATCTTCCTCTCTCACCCCTGGGGCTACAAGAATATGTGGTCACCTCTGTGCCTAACTTGCTACTTAGTGGTCTTACACCTGCTTGGTCTTGGTAGCTCCCTTATTTCATCCTGTAACTGGGAGGCGGGACTAGATAGATCAAGTTACTTGGTTTTGTTTGAAGAAGAGAAAAGTAATAAACTGGGGTAAAAATCAAATACGCCAAAAATGGGCAGAGTCCTTCTAGAGGCTCTCATCATGGGTTTGAGAGATGAAGGGGAAAAAGGTGAATCACCCCAACAGTACAAAAACAAGTATGAAATAAAATATCTAGTGAGCACTCCACCAATAAAGGTAAGCACCACATACAAGCCATGATCTTGAGATAAAAACATGGCAGAGCACATAAAGAAAGAAAAGAAAGAAGGAAAATAAATATATAAATATAAATGGAGACAACAACTTCAATAACACCAAAACAAAGAAATCGACAAAAACTAGATAGATAAATTTAAAAAAGGAGAAAAATTGTTTTGTGCTTTTTTCTTTTTCCCTCCTGCACAGGCACAGTAAATATTGGGGCCATTCAAAAAGGAATACCCTTGGCCTAAGAGCTACAGGGTTTCTCCAACCTTGGAGTATATTGTCATGGGATTAACTATAGACTCTGTACAGGTTCATTTACTTTCCCCTTGGTGCTTTTGTGCTGTTTGGAAGACTTCTGCTCCGTCCTGGGTGATAACATCAGACCTCTGTATCTAGAGATCTCAGTATCTGCACAGGTCCAGGAGTGGAACTTATGATGAAGTCTTTCTTTGTGGTTCTAGAAGTTCTGCTCCCTCAGTGTCATTTTAACTCGTCTTCTGTGGTTGGTGGTCTTGGTCTTTGCGTTGATCATAGGTGTTTCCAGAAGACCCATTCAGTTGCAATTGTCTCAGACAGACCTTTGGAATTGAAGAACATGGTTGTTGTGCAGGCCATAACTCAAACTCTATACTAGGGCTTTTTTTTATTGGTCTCAGGATACATACAGTCTGGTCATGGTTCTAGCAGCCAGTCATCTGTAAATCGCAATCTTGGCTTTTGGACAGACCAAAGGGTGACAAGTCTTCTGATTTTGTCTTATTGTTAGCTGGTGGGGTAGGATAAACTGCTCTTAGGTCAAGTTGTTCCCATTTTCCTTGTTGTCAGGATACATATTATAATTGGCACTTGATGGTGTCCCAGCAGTATTAAGGATGTCCCAGATGGGATTTGTTTCCTGTAGCTGTTGTGAAGAACTATGTCCTTTCTATGTCTGAGATCCAGGGCTCAAGGCTGGACGGATGATGTATAATCACCTGGGGTCTAAGTTGGGTCCACGTGACATATTTTCAGGGTGGGAGATGTCCCTGTATCATCATTTCTTCTTTTAAAGTTAGTTTTGGTACATTAATATTCAAAAAAGACCCTAAAAATTGAGCTTCCCATATGACCCAGCATTACAGCTCCAGGGAATATACCCAAAATCACAATGTAGAAAAGGCATCTGCACTCCTATGTTCATTGCAGCATTATTTACAATAGTCAGAATCTGAAAACAACCTAAATAACCAAGAATAGGTGAGTAAATAAAGAAACTTTAGAATAGCACACAATGAAATACTACAAAGCTGTTAGGAAAAATGAAATTCTGAAATGTGAGTATACATGAATGGATATGGAGAGTATTATGCAGAGTAACATGGATCAGAAGGATTACATTCATTTGTAGGCTATAAAAAGATAATATGATAATACTACTAAAGACAGTAGAGATGGGGGCCAGGAGGAATATTCCATAGTAGGAAGCTTGCCACAAAGGGTGATGTAATGTAGTTAAAACAGTGAAGAGACAACAACTATAGTGCTTTTTGGAAATGATCCTTCTGGACTGGATGCTGAAAGGATGTAAATTGATATATGTGATACCCCTTCAGTAGCAATATTGCAAACCACAATGTCTAAAAGAATAAAAGAAAGACAGAAAAAGAGAGAGCAATGTATGCCATAGAGGTAGGCAGGGTATGGGAGGGAAACTCATGACATTGGTGGTGGAAATGTGCACTGGTGAAGGGATGGGTGTCGTAGATCATGACTGAAACTCAATCATGAAAAACTTTGTAACTCTATCTCATGGATGGCTGAATTAAAATTATTTTAAAATGTTAGTTTTCAGTCTATAAAGTTTCTAAACTGTTGTTCATCCATGAAGCATGTCTTGTTTCTTAACATTTGAATGGAAGTTTGATTGGTTATATTATTCTTGGTGAGGTTTTTATTTTGTTGATTGTTTTTCATTATATCCCACCACTGCCTTTGGGCCTGGATAATTTTCTTTGGTAAATCTACTACGAATACCAAGCATACTCCTTTGTATGTTATTTCCTTCTTTTATTTTGCTGCTTTCAGTCTTTTTTTTTTTCTTTCTGTCTGTGATTTTCACCATTTTGATTAGAATGTGCCTTGATGTATTTATACTTGGATCTCTTTCAGCTGGCACTTTTTGAGTGTTCAAGATCTGGTTCTATGTGCTCTCTAGTTCTGACAAATTCTTAACATTGACATCTTCTTTATACGGCCTTCCTGGCCTTCTGGGATGCTGATGTTTATCTTGAATTCCTCCCAAAGTATTCTTGTCAGCTGTTCATTTATTTTAAGAATCTTTTCCATCTTATCTTAATCTTTGGAGGTGTTATGCAGCTCAGCTTTGAGCTCACTCAGTATACTCTATTGGTGAGAACTTCCAGTGAGTTTTTCATTTCACCTATCAGGTTTTTCAGTTATTTAATTTAATTTTAATTTTATTTTTTCTTCTTTTCCTCCCTCTTTTTTATTTTAATATTGAGAACATATTTTATTTTTCAAACACCAATTTGAAGTGCCATAATATACATCTTATTTCAAGACCACTGATACAATAATAATTTTAAGAGCAGCAAGAAGATAAGGATATGAAAGGAGAAGACTAAATACATTGTATGCTTAATTTTATTCACCTATTTTTAAGAATATCTTTATTTAAATACCATAATTAAAAATATGATTGTAGTTGGGTTTCAGTCATAAAAAGAAAACCCTCCTTTCACCAGTACAACATTCCCACCACCAATGTCCCCTATCTCCCTCCTCCCTCATCCCCTGCGTGTATTCAAGACAGACATTTTACTTCTCTCTCACATTAACATTGTCATCGTAGTTGTTAGTGTAGTTATTTCTCTTTTTGGTTTGACCACACCCGGTGATGCTCAGGGGTTACTCCTGGCTATGTGCTCAGAAATTGCTTTTGGCTTGGAGGACCTTATGGGATGATGGGGGATTGAACCATGGTCAGTCCTAGGTCAAGCACATGCAATGCAAATACCCTACTGCTGCGCTACTGCTCCATCCCCATTATTTCTCTAACAGCACTCACCACTCTTTGTGGTGTGCTTCATATCGTGAGCAGGTCCTTACAGCCCTCATCTCTGGGCATTATTACAAAAATGTCATTTATTTTTCTTAAAACCCATACATGAATGAGACTATTCTGTGTCTATCTCTCCCCGTCTGACTTATTTTACGAAGCATAATAGTTTCCATGTCCATCCATGTATAGGAAAATTTTATGACTTCATCTCTCCTGACAGCTGCATAATATTCCATTGTGTATATGTACCACAGTTTCTTTAGTCATTCATCTGTTTTCAAGCATCTGAGTTGTTTCCAGATTCTGGCTATTGTAAATAGGGCTGCAGTGAATATAGGTGTGCAGAAGGTATTTTTTGGTATTGTGTATGTGTCTTCCTAGGAGTGGTATAGCTGGATTATATGGGGCTAAATATCTAGTTTTTGAGGAATCTTCATATTGTTTGCCATAAAAGCTGGACTAGATGGCATTCCCATCTAGTTCTCCACATTCCCTCCAGTACTGTATGTTCTTGTTTGTTATATGTGCCAGTCTCTGTGGAATAAGATGGTACCTCATTGTTGTTTTGGTATGCATCTCCCTGATGATTAGAGATGTGGAGCATTTTTCATGTACCTTTTGGCCATTTGTATTTCTCCTTTGAGAAAATGTCTATTCATTTCTTCTCTTCATTTTTTGATAGGGTTGGATCCTTTTCTTGTTAAGTTCTTTCAGTACCTTCTATATCTTAGATATTATCCCCTTGTCTGAAGAGCATTGGGTGGATAGTTTCTGCCATTATATTGGTGACTTTTTGTATCCTCGTTACTATTTCCTTTGAGGCACAGAAGCTTCTCAGTTTAATATAATCCCAACTGTTTATCTGTGCTTCCACTTGTTTTGAGAGTGCTATTTCCTCATCGAAGATGTCTTTAGTCTTAATGTCATGGAGTGTTTTACCTATGTGTTGTTATAAATATCTTATGGTTTAGGGGTCTGATATCAAGGTCTTTAGTCCATTTGGATTTGACTTTTTTGCATGGTATAGATAAAGCTCTGAGTTCGCTTTTTTGTATGTGGCTGACCAGTTGTCCCAACACCACTTGTTGAAGAGGCTCCCCTTGCTCCCTTTCGCTTTTATTGCCCCTTTATCAAAGATTAATTGATTATATGTCTGGAGAAAATTTTCTGAATCCTCAAGACTTTTCCATTTATCTGAGGGTCTATCTTTATTCCAATACCATGCTGTTTTAATGACTATAGCTTTGTAATACAATTTAAAGTTGCTGGAAGAGATGGATATGTCTTAATAATCAAGGGATATGCACTCCAGGAAGAAATCACACTCCTAGATATATATGCACCCAATTAGGGGCCAGCAAAACATTTAAAACAATTGTTGATAGATCTGAAGAAAGAAATGAATAGCAACACAATAATAGTGGGATATATCAATACCTCTCTCTCACCCCTTGATTGATCCACCAGGCTAAAACCTAACAAGGATATACTGTCTCTGAAGGAATAAAAGGAAGAGAGTGTTCTAGTATATATACATACATATGGTATATATAGTATCATACTATGGAGTATATATAGAGCTCTCTATCCAGATCTGAATAAACACTCTTCTTCAAAGTCCATGGGACATTCTCCAAGAGAGACCACATGCTGAGTATAAAATATACTTCCATAAAATCAAAAGATTAAAAAAACTTGAAGTAATTTCTAAGATAATGATACATTGAAATTGGAGTGAATTACAGACACAGAGAAAAACTTTAACACCTGGAAATTACACAGCTAACTACTGAACAACCATTGTTTCAAAGATGAATTCAAAGAGGAAATCAAAAGATACCTGGAAACAGATGAGAATGAGTACACAATTTAACAGAATTTGTGGGACACAGTAAAAGTACTATCAATGGAATATTATGCAGCTGTCAGGAGAGATAAAGCCATGAAATTTTATTATACATGGATGGACATGAAAACTATTATGCTGAGTAAAATAAGTCTGAGGGAGAGAGATAGACACAGAATAGTCTCACTCATGTATGGGTTTTAAGAAAACTAAGAGACATTATTGTAATAATAGCCAAAGACAATAGAGATGAGAGTAGAACTGGCTCATGATATGAAACTCACCACAAAGAGTGGTGAGTGCAATTAGAGAAATGACTACACTAGCAACTATTATGACAATGGTATTGAGTGAAAGAAGTAGAATGTCTGCCTTTAATACAGGAGGGGGTTGGAGAGGAAGGAGATGGGGGGCTCTAGTGGTGGGAATGTTGCACAGCTGAAGGTGGGTGTACGTTTTATGATGGAAACCCAACTACAAACATGTTTGTAACCATGGTGCTTATATAAAGATATTATTTTAAAAAAAGAGTTGCTTCCATATCAGTTAAGGCCTCATATTTCTTCTGACACAGTTTTATGAGTGTTTAAGAAAAAGTGGATGCCTTTTACTTAATCAAAATTGTCCCCTTTCCTCCATCAGCACATGAGCAGTCACTCTCGGTTTTTCATGTGAGTGCTGAAGTAAGTTATTTTTCGATGTTGTTCTCAACTGGTTTCTGCTGCAAACAGTAAGATGTTAATATCTCCTTGAAGATTGACATTTTTACACACATGATGACAGATCATTTGTGTTTTGTATAGTAGCTATTGCCTGTCCGTGTGAGCTGAGCTGTAGCCATACCTGAGTCTGTTAGGACAGTGAGCTAATTGGTGCACATTACCTGGGGGATCTGAGCTGATTGGGGACAGTGTCCCTGCGGACAGAGTTCAGAGCAGCAAGTTGTCCTTTCACTACTGAAGCAATGATTTCAAAGTATTTAACCTCCCAGCCTTCATGTCTGTGTGTTGTGGCTATTTCTGCAATTGGAGGAAATGCACCTGCCCCACTCCAAAAGCATCATTAGTTTTGTTCACATAAGTAAGTAGGAACATTTCCTCTGGACTATGTTGGGAACTTTTGTTAGGATTTCTTAAGATGCTATTGATTTATGCTCTAACCTTGCATGTATAATGGCACTCCCCTCCCAAAGTTTGTCCATAGCCATTTATAAAATTCATTGATGTTTTCTGAGTCTGAATAAGCCAGTCTGACTGATAGAAGTTACAGACATGCTAATTTCATAGAAGAAAGAATTTCTGGTTTCTGAAATGATGACCTGGTTTAATTTACTATCTTAGAGTTTCAATTTCTAAGCTAGTTCCACGTTTCTCTAGCAATCATTCATCTTTTTTTTTTTTATAAAAGATGTCCAAGAATGTCTATAATGTTCAAAATTTTTCCTGAAACATTTTTTGAAACAAAAGTGAATTGTTGCAAATCTGTAATGACAGCATCTCAATGATTCTTGAAGTCATTAATAGATATACAAGTTTCTACTGGGCATGCAGCAAACATACACTATTAGTTCACTTAAATCCTTATGAACTTGTGGTAAATTAGATTTTTTGTAATTGTAGAAATTTGATACTGGGTAATATTTTTATATCAGGTATAAATTTTTTGAGTGACTTAAAATTAAACATTTTATATTGCTATATTATCTATCACTAGAATTGAATTTTTTCTTTTTTCTTTTACTTTTTTTACATGGTGGGAACATTCAGTGGTTCTTAAGGCTTTCTTTAGGCACTATGACCCTGATGGGACTCCAGATGGGGTATCAGAAATAGAATCCTGTTCAGATGTGTGCATCACATGTGCTATGCCCATTGTATTATTGCTCTGGCTCCCCCTATAATATGAATTTTTAAACTTTCCTACTTGCATTCCTTTTTAAATCTTTAAATATCTTTATTATTTCTCTGAATTATTATAAAATATGATTTATGAGGTATAGAGATTTTTAGTTTATAAATGACTTACCTTATAATGTGTTGCTGGTTTAGCAAAATATGAGCAACATCAGCATAAGACACCTCCCAATAGAACAGAAGAGCATTACTTCACATTATCATACAGAATAGAATAGACTGTTGTCAACATTTCTGGAAGCACCTTTCACATGGTCTTTATCCAGAAATAGGAACTTCTCTAGAGCTTTCATTTTAATATATTTTTATTTAAACATTATGGTTACAAGATTGTTCATAATACAGTTCCCCCCCACCCCCAGATTAAATTTTCATGATTGAATTACAGCCATATAATGTATAACAACCTTCTCAGTGCACATTTCCCACCACCAATGTCAACAGTTTTCTTCTCACCCTAAATAAAGCCTTCTTCCCTCCCACCCATCCTCTCCCAACTGCCTATGGGGCAGGCATTTTACTTCACTCCCTTTTTCCACCCTCTCTTCTCTTTTGTGACATTGTGGTTTGTACTACTACTTGAAATCCTCTTTTTAGAAGGCTCAACAAATTTTATATTAAAGGTACTTACAATTTTAAAGACTCAACATGTTATTTGTGCACTAAGACATTTCATCTACACAAGCCAGTCTGGGAGTCATAGGGTGCGGTTCCATGGATTCCCCCATTAGTATGCCATTTAATTTTCACTGAGCTCTATTTCTTCCCTGAGAATTGAGATTGAGAAGTGAGGATAAATCCAGAGCAAGCCTCTTCTGTTTTCTGTCTGAGAGTGCTGCTACTCTGTTCAATGTTTTATTAGAGAGTTCTTCAGATCTTACTGAGCCTACCTCATCAGACATATTAGATTTACTGCTTATTATTATTTTTATTCATTTTTGGGCCACACCTGGTGGTACTCAAAATTTACTCCTGGCACTGCACTCAAAAAATGGTCCTGGCAGGCTGGAGGACCATATGAAATACCATGGATATAACCCGGGTCTATCCTGGGTCAACTGCATGCAAGGCAAGTGCCCTATTGCTGTGCTATCACTCTGGCCCGAAACTGTTTATTATTAAGTGAATAGAACAACATTTACTCTTGTATTTCTTTAAATTTTTAGTAATTTTTTAATATTATCTATTCAGCATATTTCTAAGAGGAAGTGTATAACCAGTCTATATAAGCATAACAATAGTTTACTGTTGAGAATTTATGCTCACATCATCTTGAGGTAGTGCTATCTACAGTCCTGACATTGAGAAATAGGTTCAGTTAGTCTGAGACACATGGTAAGTCAGAGGCAATGAATCACCCATGCATGTTTTTTTAAAAAATAATTTTTATTGGGACCAATGTGAATTACAAGTCTTTCAAAGTTATATTTAAGGTAAATACTGAGAGTGCATTAGGGCCATTCCCACCACTAGTGTTAAAAGAAATGAATAAGGCTGGAGAGATAGCATGGGGGTAGGGCATTTGCCTTGCATGCTAAAGGATGGTGGTTTGAATCCTGGCCTTCCATATGGTCCCCTGAGCCTGCCAGGAGCAATTTCTGAGCATAGAGCCAGGAGAAACTCCTGAGCACTGCCGGTGTGACCAAAAACCAAAAACCAAAAAGAAAAGAAAAGAAATGAATAGACACTTCACTTCTTTGAGGAAGACCAACAGTAGACACATGAAAACATGTTCACCATCACTCATCATTAGGGAATCCAAATAAATACAACAATGAGGTACCACCTTACACCAGTGAGGATAGCATACATAAAAAATAATGGACCAATCTCTGTTGGTGGGGATGTGGTAAGAAAGGAATTCTCATTCACTGCTGGTGGAAATGCTGCTTGGTCTAACCTCTATGGAAAACAGTATGGAGAGTGCTCAATAAACTAAGAATTGAGCTGCCATATGACTCAGCAATCACACTCCTGGGTATCTATCCCCAAGATAGAAAGACATTCATCCAAATATAAGCATGCACACCAATATTCATTGCCACACAGCACAATAGCCAAGATTTGGAATCAACCTAGATGTCCAACAAGATTAGTGGATCATGAAAATGCGGTTCTTATGCACAATGGAATACTACATAGCAGTAAGAAATGATACAACCATGCAATTTTCAGTAACATGAATGGAACTAGAAAATACTATGTTAAATGTAGCACCTGTGAATTTTTGAGATAGAAATTCTGTTGGTTAGAGTATCAGGTATCTTTCTCTGTTCCTCTTGCCTACAGCTACTTGCCAAGACCTTCTTAATTTGATTGTTCTATTATTTAATTGACTTATTTTCTTGATTTTTGGCCATATCTAGATTGGTCAGGTACATTTTCTGACTATTTTCTGGGCCACTCTAAATTGTGCTCAGTTGACAAGTATAGGAGCCAATCTTCTCAAAAATAAGGCATACACTGAGACTGTTTGGCTCCCTCTATTCATAAATTCCTTTTAGAGCCAGTTTTTATCTACTTAAAATGAAGGGTGTGGGCAGCTAGAAGCCCATTACTTCCTTGTCTAGAGAGTTTACTTATTTAATTGCATCTATAAGAGCTCTAGTAAATACATATAGCTAAAATGATTCACACCTAATTCCATGCCTATAAAATTTGTTCCAATATTTTTTCTTTGTAACATATAGAAGTTCTGAAGTAAAATCGAATTAATTGTAGTGAATTTTTCATTGCAGATTGGTATAAGTTCAGTGACATTTTGAAATTTTTCCTTATTTCCATACATGTTCATGGAGATTATGAATGAAGAATTACTTTGTAGATATTAAAGCATTGGATTAACTTATACATGTTTAGTATAAAATTCTACTAACAAATGTCATTTTAATTTACTGTAAATGACAAATATTATGAATTTCAGAGTTTAATAACAGAAGTTTTCTTATTTTTTTGTTTGTTTTTGGTACACATCCAGAAATGCTCAGAGGTTGATTACTTCTGGCAGGTTTGGGGGGGCCATATGGGATGCTAGAGACCAAAACCGGGCCTGCTGCATGCAAGGCAAGTGCCCTACATGCTGTTCTATAACTTCAGCCTCAGATAACAAAAGTTTTTGTATTACATAATAAGTGTGAAGGATAAGGATTCCCCCTTTCTAGTGTGTTAGGGGATTTGGTGGTCTCAAGAAGTCTTAGTAAAGTCTGGTGAGAGAATAGTGTTTATACTCAGTGCACCTTAATCTAAAGGGTGGAAAACTAAAGTGCTTAAGATATTGAAAAATAATATTTGATCTTATTAAATAAAATTTATGCATTCTGTGACTAAATGTTTTTGCAACTGTCTCCAAGTCGCGAGTATGGTGAAGAGGATGGCATGGCAGAGCAACCAGACTTCAGGAACTGACTTCATCCTTCTAGATCTGTTTCACAGCACCCCAATTCCCAGATTTTTCTTGGCACTCACCATAGTGGACTTTCTGGTTGCCCTGGTTGGCAACTCCATAATCATCCTCCTCATTTGGGCAGACCCTCTTCTCCACAACCCCATGTACTTTCTTCTCAGCCAGCTCTCTCTCATGGATCTCTTGTATATCTGCACATTTGTCCCCAAAATGGTCCTGGTCTTTCTCTCTGGAGACCACTGCATCTCCTTCATCGGATGTAGTCTTCAGATGTTCCTATTCACTGCTCTTGGTGGGTCAGAATTCCTGTTGCTGGCTGTAATGGCATATGATCGGTATGTGGCCATCTGCCACCCACTGCGCTACCCCATCCTCATGCGCCCCAGGGTCTGTGTGTGGCTGGCACTTGTGACCTGGCTGGGGGCACTACTTAATGGCTTAATTCATGTTGTGTACACTCTGACTCTTCCCTACTGTGGCTCCAGGGAAATCCATCATTTCTTTTGTGAGATCCCAGCTCTACTGAAAGTGGTCTGTGTGGACACCTCCCAGTATGAAAATGGTGTTTTTGTTAGTGGGGTGGTTTTTATCCTTCTTCCATTTTCAGCGATTCTGGGCTCCTATGGCAGCATACTGTCCACTGTACTGGGAATGGGGTCAAGGCAGGGACTAAGGAAAGCCTTGGCTACTTGCTCATCTCACATGACCGTGGTGTCTCTCTTCTATGGTGCTGCCATCTTCAAATACATTGTGCCAAAGTCCTACCACACCCCTGAGCAGGAGGAATTGGTCTCCGTTCTTTACACCATTATTACGCCCATGCTCAATCCTCTTATCTACAGCTTGCGAAACAAGGATGTTGCTAGAGCCTTCTGGAAAGTTCTTGGGAAAGGAGGGCTATGACGTGTTTATATTTTTAATGTGCTACAATAAAGATCTCCTTTGCTTTTAGTTGATGAAATATCTAGGAAGACATAGTCATGTATATTTTTCTATAAACTAGGTATTTTCAGAAATAAAGGATAAAATAAGTATGGTTGAGCACGTATTTGATAAAATAGAGTGTTCTTTTTACATTAATTTATTAATATTTTATAGTCAATTGTAACAAATAGGAATGCTTATATTTTTCCACACTATAAATTTTAATTGAGTTTCTTGTGTTTTCTGACTTTTCATATGTGTACGTGTATTGAAATGGCTCCCTAATATTCTAGTACAACATTTGTATTAAAAAATAACTGCTGGAATGAAATATAAATTGAATTTGTTGAGTATTTCATATATGTTTATAGTTATAATGTACTTCCTTAGGTAATTCTTTTTTTTTTTTTTTTTTTGGTTTTTGGGCCACACCCGGCAATGCTCAGGGGTTACTCCTGGCTGTCTGCTCAGAAATAGCTCCTGGCAGGCATGGGGAACCATATGGGACACTGGGATTCGAACCAACCACCTTTGGTCCTGGATCGGCTGCTTGCAAGGCAAAGTAGCTGTGCTATCTCTCTGGGCCCTCCTTAGGTAATTCTTGTGTTCCAAGATTTATTTTGGCATCAACAAAATAATTTTTGCTGAAAAATACTATGGACTCAGCACTCAAGAATCATTTCTGATAATGCTTGGAGACCATATGGGGTGCCAAGGATTGAATACAGATTAATTGCATGTAAGGTCAGTGCCTTACCCAATGTGCAATAAATTTGGCTATAATTACAACAATTGAGATGGCTTTGTCTCCTTTTGTTGTCTAATCTTTTAGTCGACTACTTCAAACACCAGGTTGAATAAAATAAGCGGAGTCACACCCTTTTTCTCAGTCTTAGAGTAAAGCTTTCTGCTCTTAGCTTTGACAAATATATGATTTATAATTATCTTAATGCATTTTCTGTCCACATAAATTTGTGGGGTGTTTTTTTTATCATACATTATGCTGAATTTTGTCTGATTTTCAACATCTATTGACATTATAGTGTGTTTTACTTGTTAATGTGGTGTAAAGTTTTGATAGATAAAAGATGTCGAGGCATTGTTGTATCTGTAGACTAAATTCTATATCAATGCATTACGATATGTTATATCCTTAATGTATTATGAGTTCAATTTACTTATATTTTTTGAGAGATTTGCATCACAAATATTGAACATAAGATAATATGGCTATTAATATTCTATTGATATTATTTAGTCCTAAATATTTTATTTAAAAAGTAGTGTGATTTAAAAAGTTATTTATAATTGAACTTTAGACATACACTGTTTCAGCAGCAATCAGTGTCAACCTCCCTCCACCAATGTTCCTAGAGTTTACCCCATATCACTACTACCCCCTTGCTTTCAGGTTACCATTCTAACAGGCATGTGTAGATGTACCACCATCTGTTCTTGAGCACTTGGGTTGTTTCCAGATTCTGTTGTGAATACAGAGGAGTGCAGATGCCTTTTCTGTGGTTTTCGGTCCTGATGATCCATATATTTTCAGGAGCAATATTGCTGAATAATATAGGATCTCAATTGCTAGTCTTTAGACAACTTTATTCTTGTCTTTTCAGATGAGTGCCAGTCTTTGTGGTGTGAAATGATATTTTGTTATTGTTTTGATTTGCCTCTCCTTGATGATTAAGTGGAACATTTTTCATGTGTCTTTTGACCATTTGTATTTTTTCTTTGACTCCGTTTTTATCTATTTATTTATTTTTATTCAATAAGATAACCATGGTTTACAATGTAATGTTACTAATAGTTGAATTTTAGGCACATAATATTTCTGTTTTTATTTAAACACCTTGATTACATACATGATTGTGTTTGGGTTTCAGTCATGTAAAGAACACCACCCATCACCAGTGCAACATTCCCATCACCAATGTCCCAAGTCTCCCTCCTCCCCACCCGACCCCCACCTGTACTCTAAACAGGCTTTCCATTTCCCTCATACATTCTCATTATTAGGACAGTTCAAAATGTAGTTATTTCTCTAACTAAACTCATCACTCTTTGTGGTGAGCTTCCTGAGGTGAGCTGGAACTTCCAGCTCTTTTCTCTTTTGTGTCTGAAAATTATTATTGCAAGAATGTCTTTCATTTTTCTTAAAACCCATAGATGAGTGAGACCATTCTGCATTTTTCTCTCTCTCTCTCTGACTTATTTCACTCAGCATAATAGATTCCGTGTACATCCATGTATAGGAAAATTTCATGACTTCATCTCTCCTGACAGCTGCATAATATTCCATTGCGTATATGTACCACAGTTTCTTTAGCCATTCGTCTGTTGAAGGGCACCTTGGTTGTTTCCAGAGTCTTGCTATGGTAAATAGTGCTGCAATGAATATAGGTGTAAGGAAGGGGTTTTTGTATTGTATTTTTGTGTTCCTAGGGTATATTCCTAGGAGTGGTATAGCTGGATAGTATGGGAGCTTGATTTCCAGTTTTTCAAGGAATCTCCATATCGCTTTCCATAAAGGTTGAACTAGACGACATTCCCACCAGCAGTGGATGAGTTCCTTTCTCTCCACATCCCCGCCAACACTGTTTATTCTCATTCTTTGTGATGTGTGCCATTCTCTGTGGTGTGAGGTGGTATTTCATCGTTGTTTTGATTTGCAACTCCCTGATGATTAGTGATGTGGAGCATTTTTTCATGTGTCTTTTGGCCATTTATATTTTTTCTTTGTCAAACTGTCTTATCATTTCTTTTCCCCATTTTTTGATGGGATTAGATTTTTTTTCTTGTAAAGTTCTGTCAGTGCCCTGTATATTTTTGAGATTAGCCCCTTATCTGATGGGTATTGGGTGAATAGTTTCTCCCACTCAGTGGGGGGCTCTTGTATCCTGGGCACTATTTCCTTTGAGGTGCAGAAGCTTCTCAGCTTAACATATTCCCATCTGTTAATCTCTGCCTTCAGTTGCTTGGAGAGTGCAGTTTCCTCCTTGAAGATGCCTGTAGTCTCAATGTCCTGGAGTGTTCTGGTCATCAGAATTGTCATCTTCATCCTCTATGTCTGATGCTGGCTTGCGTTGTTTTCCCATTGTCACACTTGTATTGTGGGTTTTTCTACGTGTTGTTGTGATATTCATTGGCTAAATGATATATGTGGACACACTCCTCTGGCTCCGCCCTTTATGGGTGAGTTGACTTGCCTCCAAGGAAGGGGTGTCCTTTTTGGATGAAGCCTCACACAGGATCAAATCTTAGGCCCGAGCATACAGCAGAGAAGACAGTCTGGGGAGAATTGCTGGGCTTCAGTAATCCAGCACAGTTCTCTTTTTTTTATCTGGGATTTTTATTGTGACCAAAGTGCATTACAAATCTTTCACTACATTATTTATGGTACATAGTGACAATGAATGAGGGGCATTCCCCCCACCAGTGCTGTCCTCCCTCTGCCCCTGTTCCCATTATGCATCCCATATCACCCTCTTCTACCCCCCCCCCCCAGTATGTTCGTGCAACTGGTCTCCACTTTACAGCTTGTTGTAGATTGAGCATCTATTCCACTGTCATTGGAGATAAAAAAAGGATAAGAAAAGGGTGAGAAAAAATTTGGTGACAACTACCAAAAAAGAAAGTAGAGAAAGAGAAAAAAAAGAAAAGAAAAATGGAAGAAAAAAGAAAAAATGGACCTGGCAAATAAAAATAAAAATAAATCTCTAAATAATAACCTCAAGAGTGAAAAAGAATGAGAAAAGTGGAAGAAAAAAAGAGAAGGAAAATAAAGTAAAAAACTAACAAATCAAAACAAAACAAGAAAAAGTAGGGGTGCTGGAGTGGTAGGGTTTGGCATTCCCCCACTTTTTTTTTTTGCCTAGGCACAGTAAAAATTGGGGAAGAAAGGGAATTTCTGTGGCCTAAGAGATTCAGGGTTTCTCCATCCTTGAAGCATACTATCATGGGATCAACCTCTGCTACATATATACTCATTACCCCATCCCAAAGGCTTTTTTTGTGATGCCAGGAAAGTTTCCTCTCGGTTGTGTGTGAGAAAATCAAGCCACTGTAGCTGGTAATCTTGGTATTTGCACAGGTTATAGGTCAGGGTCTAGGATAGAGTCTCTAGGTTCTAGAGGTTCCTTCCAGCACAGTTCTTAGTGTGATTTTTTTCTTCTTGTTTCAATGGTGTTCTTTCCTTAGAAAGAGCGCATGACCACACCACTTTGCTACATGGCCGTGCTCTGCTGGAGCCTCTTTTTGGTCCATTCCCAAGAGGTTCAGGCGACAGGACAGGAGACAGACACACACAGGCAGCACTCACAATTTCTCACGGTCGGGTCTCACTGGGCAGGCATAGTTTCGTAGATTTTCCCAGCCTGATGTCACAAACAGGGGACCTGACTTCTGCAAAGTACAACTTATAGCCATTTTTCACGTTGTGAAGCAGTTCCTTGGTGTTCCCGCCCTTGAATGAGCCTCTGGGAAAGCGAGTTTTCTGGAGTCTCTTTTCAGCCCACTCCCAAGAGGTTCAGGTGACAGGACAGAAGACAGACACACACAGGCAGCACTCACAATTTCTCATGGTTGGGCCCCACTGGGCAGGCCTTTTTTTTTTTTTACTTTTTCTTTTGTGTTTGTTTTTTCTTCTTTTTATTTTTCTTTCTTCTTCTGCATTAATATTTATAGTCTCTAGACAGATTCCTCCAGCATTATTTTCTCCTCTTGTTTCTTTTCTGTTTCCAACAGAACCACAGAACTTGAATCATCTTGTTCAGCTTCATAATTTGAGGGGGAAAATGGATGGTACCAGAAATAGCCAGTGATATGAACATTGAGTGGAAATAAAAAATGATCAGATTTAAGCACCAAACCCAAAGTCAACAACACCAGAATTGATACCCAATTTACAACAAGCTATACACAAAGGAGACCTCTTACATAAGCATTTTATAGAGGAAAAGGAGGCGGGAGGTATGTGATGCATGTTGTGAACAAGGGTGGAAGGAGGAAAACACTGGTGATGGGAATGGCCCTAATTCATTGTCACTATGTACCTTAAATGTTACTGTGAAAGACTTGTAATTTACTTTGATCACAATAAAAATTATTAAAAATAACATGAAAAAGAGTATGGTATTGATATAAAGACAGACCCTCAGATCAAAGGAATAGTCTTGATTTTTTGAGACTGCACCCCAAATATACAATTAATCTTTGCTAAAAAGTCAAAAAAACAAACTGGAAAAGGAATGACTGTTCAAGAAGTAGTGTTCTGGAAACTGAAAAAAAGTAAACTCAGACTTCTCTTTAACACCATTCACAAAGGCTAAATAACAGTGGATTAAAAACTTTAATATAACACTTGAAATCATAAAGTACATAAAAGAAAAGTGGTGAAATTTGATCAGTTTGCTGGTTTTCCTGGCACTCACCTGAACCAGCCTTTATTGTGCTGCCCTATGGGCACTCTTCTCAGTGAAGTCAATTTGTTTAAGTCAGGCTAATAATTTTTTATTATAATAACACTGAAATTTACCATGATTTACTTCAGGAATTAAGTGTTCAAACACTAATCCCACACCAAAGTACCTTCCTTCCTCTAGTGTACCCAGTTTCCCATCCACTATTGTAGCCTGCCCACTCACAAACACAAATTTACATCATATTGCTTGCTACAACACAAAGACTAATCAAATTATCAAAACTTATATCACTAAGAATTAATTTGTATTAGTATATCTCTCAATGATGTTAATAAAGTTATTGTCTAAGAATTTACTGGAATGTGGTTGGCTCTAGTTTTCTTCCTATATTACTCCTTGGGCTTAGTGACATTAATGGTATTTCATATACAATTTCATTTAGATTGACTGTGTTTTCAGTGAATTGAAAAAATTGAGTTATGTGCCCACGTAGTCCAGGACCTATAGATCTAGAACAAATTTGATGGCATATTGCGGAACTCAACTCTTTGTATTGGAGGGTGTTGGGCGTGACTAAGGGCTGCTGTGCCTTCAGCAGAGAAGATAGTGGAATCTGCCTATGAGCATTTTGAGAAGGTCCAGAGTTGTCAGTCAGCCTGGAAATATCTACTTGAGAAAATCAGTGGCCATTATTTTCTTTTGGGACTGAATAGTGGAGCTGTGCAACTTTTTTCAGCCTTTGAATTTTTTAATTTTTTAAATTAATATCTTTATTTAAACACCTTGATTACAAATATGATTGTAGTTGGGTTTCAGTCATATAAAGAACATCCCCATTCACCGGTGCAACATTTCTACCATCAATGTCCCAAATCACCCTCCTTCTCACCCCATCCCACCTGTACTCTAGACAGGCTTTTCACTTCCCTCATTCATTCACATTGTTATGATAGTTCTCACTGTAGTTATTTCTCTAACTGCACTCACTACTCTTTGTGGTGAGCTTCATGTCATGAGCTGGAACTTCCAACCCTCCTCTCTTTATCTCTGAAGATTACTGCAAAAATGTCTCTTATTTTTCTTAAAACCAATAGATGAGTGAGACTATTCTGTGTCTATCTCTCTCCCTCTGACATATTTTACTCAGCATGATAGATTCCATGTCCATCCATGTATAGGAAAATTTCATGATTTCATCTCTCCTGGATGGATGGTGTCTAATCACCTGAGGTCTAAGTTGGGTCCGCATGACATATTTTCAAGGTGGGAGATATCCCTGTATTGTAAACAAGTATGAGTTCTTATCTTTAGTAGATAAGAGCTCTTTTTTATGTTTAAGATTTCCCCTTTTTTTAGTGTGCCTTTGTAGGGAGAAATGGTGCTACTTTATATTGTCGGTGCATTTGGGGCTGGACAGAGAAGAAAACAGAGACAGGTCACACATCCAAACAAGATAAAATTAGGAATAAAAGTATATGTGCTCACACATGTATAAATAGAACAAACATTTAAAAAAATGAGTTAACAAAATAATTAAAGAAACCATGTGATGTATGAGACTACCTTACTTTTGGGGAAAAGCAGCTAAAGAAGTGGTGCAATACCGGTCTTTTACTTATGTTGGAAGTATATGTTTCCCCATTGTCTTTTGGGAATTTCTTGTGGTGTGTGAGTTCCCAGGCACCTTTCCATCACTCCCCCTGACCTTCTTGAGATTGGCAAAAGATTTGTGGCAGGGAGGTCTTGTAGGAGTTCTTGCATTAGGAATACTATTAGAGCTAAATCCGGTTTCAAGTAACAGTCCACGGTAGGGGGATTTGGTAGGGAGGGCCGTGCAGCATGAGTCTGCAGGGTTGCCTTTTCTTGTGGGGGCGAGGTGTGAGTTTGACTGGGTGTCCTTTCGCTTGGGTGCTGGTTACTGGTTCGTTGGGGGTAGGAGGTCAGTCTTGATGCCTAATGGATTAAGAACTAAGGGTGAATAGTTTTAATACGGTGGGAGGTCTGGGTGGAATTGAGAGGTGAAGGGATAGTTGGATTTCCAAAGGGGGGAAAGAGGTAAGTATATGGAAGGGGTAGGAAAAAAGAAAAGAGAAAATACATTAGAAAGAAAGGGAGAAGGGAAAAGAAAAAAAGAAAAGAGAAGAAAAGAAAAGAAAAAGAAAAAAAGTAGTGAGAAGAGAGGAGATAATAACAAGGGAATGCTAGTTTGCTTGAATGTGTTCAATGAGTAGGGCCTATAGTATAAGTCTGTATGTCACAGTTGCTGCTTCGGTGGTTTGACTGGTCACATGCTTCAAATCCTAAAAGAAGGTATAACCTAGAGATAAAGTGTATGTTAAAGAGTTTTCCCTGGACATTCTCATAGTGCAAACTGGGTATGGTATCTCGTGTGAGTGAGCGCCGAGATGCCATCTTAATTTGTCCACCCTTTGTATCCAAGAATGCCTGTGGACAGAAAAGCTGAGAGGTTATTTTAAATATAGTAAGAATAAGGCATTAAAACATAGTGTTATGGGATGTTTCCTTTGGAGTCAGTGATTTCCCATGGTATTCTTTACCTGTGATCCTAAACAGTGTATAAGATCCCTAAGGGATTATTATGGGCCTTTGTAGTAGAAGGCTGATTACTTACCTGTTCTCTCTATGCTGCTCTTTCTACTGTTGCTGGTTTCTTTGTGGTATAATGTGTATTCAAGAGTTTGTGTTGTTCCTTTTTCATGTATTTTGGGCATTGATCCGGAGTATATGTTGAGTATTACTGTGTTTGGAGTTTCTATCCTGTTACACCCTGTTATTTGATTGTTGAGTATTAGTTGTATATAAGGTGTATGTTCTAGGTGCTTCAGAATAGCGCTATCATTCTGTGTTTATCTTTTGTCTTCTGGCTTACTTCGTTTAACATAATATGTTCTAGGTCCATCTATGTTTCTGCAAAGTCTGTGATTGTATCATTTCTGACTGCCATGTAGTATTCCATTGTGTATAAATACCACATCTTAATGATCCATTCATCTGTTGTTGGACATCTAGGTTGGTTCCAAGACTTGGCTATTATACTGAGTGCTGTGATAAATAGTGGGGTGCAACCTTCCGTGGGGGACCCCTGACCCGCAGGGGTGTGGAAATGAAGGTCGCTAGTAATTCGTGGGTTTACCCGAGCAGAACCGATCTGTGAAGAAAACTTTGAGAAGTTAGTAAGAAAAGTCCTCAATACAACACATGCTGTTCAAAAGGGGTTTATTGCCCGGGGAGATCAGCTTTTAAAGGCAGAATATGTCATAGAGGTGTTACAGTTTTTCCACCAATTACAATTGCAAGCACTCATTAGTATAAGCTGGGGGCAGGTAATAGGGAGGGGTAAAGATGTAGAGAGCACATGTTTATACTGAAAGCACAAGATTCAAACAGGGTCCTATAAATTTTACTCAGCAAGCATAAATAAAAAACCAGCTGTAAACATATTAATGTTTTGCTAACACAAAGGCAAGTTGCTCTATGATTTTCTTTCTGGCTGGATGTATTGGGCTGCTTTGAATTACTTTAGTATTTGTCTATTTCCTTTGTTCTCAGGGCATGGGTGCCTCTGGTCACGTGGGTGAAAAGGTCAGGGATTTCTGAGGTGTCCTTTGTTCTAGGTTCCAATAGTTCGGCTAGGCTTCCCACAGTGGGGTGCACACGTATTTTGTAATGAATGTACTTCCAACTTGGGGGTATATACCTAGAAGAGCAATTGCTGGGTCAAATGGCAGCTCAATTCTGAGTTCTTTGAGCACCCTCCAGACTGTTCTCCATAGGTTTTGGACTAGGGGGCATTCCCACTAGCAGTGGATGAGTGTGCCTTCATACTGCATCCTTGCTAACAGAGGTTGTTCCCATTATTATTGATGTGAGCCAACATTACTGCTGTAAGGTGGTATCTCATTGTTGTCTTGATTTGAATCTCCCTGATGATGAGTGAAGGTGAGCATGTTTTTATGTGTTTGTTGGCCATCCTTCTGTCTTCCTCAGAGAAGTGTCTATTCATTTCTTCTCCCCATTTTTTTATGACTTTGTTTGGTTTTGGGGGGGTCAGCTTTCTGAGTGCTTTGTATGTTCTAGATATCAGTCCCTTATCTGATATGTCGAGTGAAAAGATTTTTCCATTCTGTTAACTGTCTTCTTGTGTTAAGTAGGGTTTCTTTTGCCATGCAGAAGCTTTTTAGTTTGATGTAATTCAATTTGTTTATGTTTGACGCTAAAACTCTTGCCATTGGTGCTCCATCTTCGAAGACCTTTTTGATATATAGGTCTTTGAGTGTTCTGCCTATTTTATTCTCAATAAACTTTATAGATTCAGGTCTGATTTCGAGGACTTTGATCCATTTTGAGTTGACTTTTGTGTAAGGAGTGAGGTATGGGTCAATTTTCACTTTCGTACATGTGGTTTTCCAGTTGTACCAACACCATTTGTTGAATAGACTTTCTTTGTTCCATTTCAAGTTCTTGCCTCTTTTATCAAATATTAGTTGGCTGTATATCTGGGGGTTTATCTCTGGGAATTCTGTTCTGATCCACTGGTCTGAGGTCCTGTCTCTGTTCCAGTACCATGCTGTTTTGATCACTATGGCTTTACAGTATAGTTTCAAGTTAGGTAAGGAGATGCCACCCAGTTTCTTGTTTTTCAGTATGTGTTTGGCTGTCCTGGGTCTTTTGTGGTTCCAGATGAATTTTGAGATTGATTGTTCTTATTTTTTAAAGAATGATGTCTGGATTTGGATAGGGATTGCATTAAATCTATATAGTAGTTTGGGTAGGATAGTTATTTTGACTATGTTAATTCTACCTATCCATGAGCATGGAATGTTATTCCATTTCTTTAGATCCTCTTCAATTTCTTTCTGAAGTGTTTTGAAGTTTCCGTGGTATAGGTCTTTCACTTCCCTTATAAGGTTGATTCCTAGGTACCTGATATTTTTTGATACTATTTTAAATGGAATTGTATTTTTAATCTCTCTCTCCTTGACTTTGTTGCTTGTGTATAGAAACACTACTGTCTTTTGTGTATTGACTTTGTATCCAGCCACTTTGCTGAATTGGTTAATTGTTTCTAGGAGTTTTACTGTGGACTCTTTAGGGTTATCGATGTATATCATCATATCATCTGCAAATAGAGATAGTTTGATTTCCTCTTTCCCAATTTGGATTCCTTTGATTCCCTTCTCTTGTCGTATTGCTATTGCTAGGACTTCTAAGGTTATATTGAATGAGAGTGGAGAGAGTGGACAGCCTTGCCTAGTTTCTGACCTTAGTGGGAATGCTTCTAGCTTCTCGCCATTAAGTATAATGTTGGCTGTAGGCTTTTCATAGATAGCTGTAACTATCTTGAGGAAGGTTCCTTCTAACCCTATTTTGCTGAGTGTCTTTAACATGAAAGGGTGTTGGATTTTGTCAAACGCTTTCTCTGCATCAATTGATATGATCATGTGGTTTTTGTCTTTCTTGTTGTTGATGTGATGTATGATGTTGATAGATTTGCATATGTTGAACCAACCTTGCATTCCTGGTATAAAACCTACTTGGTCATGATGTATGATCTTTTTGATGAAGTGCTGGATTCGGTTTGCTAAGATTTTGTTGGGTATCTTTGCATCTATGTTCATTAGTGAGATTGGTCTGTAGTTTTCTTTCTTGGTGGTGTCTTTGCCCTCTTTGGGAATGAGTGTGATATTAGCCTCATAAAAGTAATTGGGGAGGATTCCTGTTTTTTCTATGGTTTGGAAGAGCCTATGGAAAAGTGGTAGGTCTTCTCGAAATGTTTGGTAGAATTCACCTGTAAATCCATCTGGGCCTGGACTTTTGTTCTTAGGGAGTTTCTTAATTACATCTTCAATTTTCTCTGAGGTGATTGGTCTGTTTAGGCTTTCTAGTTCTTCCTTTCCCAGTCACGGAAGATGGCATTTTTCCAAGAATCTGTCAATTTCTACTGGGTTCTCTAGCCTAGCTGAGTATAGTTGTTCATAGTATGATCTCATGATATGTCATATTTCTTGGGGTTCTATTGTAATCTCTCCCCTTTCATTTGTGATCCTATTGATTTGGGTGTTTTCCCTCTTTTTTTGGTGAATTTTGCCATTGGTTTGTCTATCTTGTTTATTTTTTCGAAAAACCAACTCCTGGTCTCATTGATTTTTTTGTATTGTTTTCTTAGTTTCTATGTTGTTTATTTCTGCTTTGGTTTATATTATTTCTTGCCTTCTGGTTCTGGTTTGATTTCTCTGCTGCTGTTGTTCCAATTCCTTGAGGTGATCATTTAAACTGTCGATTTTGACATTTTCCTGTTTCTTGACATAGGCCTGTTTTGCTATGAGTTTCCTCCTAATTACTGCTTTTGTTGTATCCCACAAATTTTGACATGTCTCTTCATTATCATTTGTCTCAAGGAATCTTTTTATTTCTTCCTTGAGTTGTTCTTTGATCCAGCTGTTGTTGAGCAGTATGTTGTTTAATCTCCAGGTATTAGTTTTTCTCCATTGCTTTTTCTTGAAGTCAATTTTGACCTCTGTTGCATAGTGATATGATAGGGTACTTGTAATGATCCTTACATTTGTGGTCTTATATAGGTTGGTTTTGTATACGAAGACATGGTCTATTCTGGAGAAGGTTCCATGTGGGCTTGAGAAGAATGTGTATTCTGCTTTCTGGGGATGGAGGGCTCTATATAAGTCTATTAGCCCTAGATCTTCTAATTTTTCATTTAGAGCTTTTATTTCTTTGCTAATTTTCTGTTTGTTGGATCTCTCCAGTGGTGATAGTGGAGTATTGAGGTCCCCTACTATTATCACATTTCCTTTCATGTGTTTCTCCAGGTTTGCGAGCAGTTGTCTCACATATTTTGCTGACTCTATATTAGTTGCATAGATATTGACCAGGGTTAGTATTTTTTGATCTAATGTTCTCCTGATCAGTAAGTAGTGACCCTCTTTGTCTCTGATCACTTTCTTGAGGTTGAGCTCAATTTGGTCTGGTATAAGAATGGCTGTTTCTGCTCTTTTTTGTTTTCCATTGGCCTGAATAATTACTTTTCATCCTTTTATTCTAAGCCTGTGCTTATCCTGTATTTGTAGGTTTGTTTCTTGCAGACTACAGAAGTCCAGTTTATTTTTCCTAATCCAGTTCTCTACTATGTGTCTTTTAATTGGAGAGTTTAGTTCGTTAACATTTAGGGAGATTATTGAGAGAGAGGACTGTTGTGCAGTTGTGTTGTGTGGAGTGGTTGTTGTTACAATTGGGGGTTTGGATTGTGTAATTCTTCTCTGAGTAGGTCGTTTAGTTTGGCTTTGTTTGCACAAATAGTTCAAGTTCGTTCTTGTTTGAGAACATTTTTATTCTGTCCTCCCATATGAATGATAGTTTTGCTGGGTATTGGACTTTATGTTGGAAATTTATTTCATTCAATCGTTTAAATATGTCATTCCACTGTCTTCTTGCTTGAATTATTTCAAATAGGAGATCTGGTTTGATTCTTATGTCACTTCCTTTGTACTTGAGGGTTTTTTCTCCCTTATTGCTTGAAGGAGTTCCTCTTTCTCTTTGTTTTTTTTTTTTGCCATTTGGATTACTATATGTCTTGGTGTTGGTATATTAGGGTCTATTTTATTAGGGACTCTTTTCACTTCCTGGATTTGCACTGAAGTGTCTTTCCAATGGGTGGGAAAGTTCTCTGCTATTATTTCCCTGACTACTTGTTCTTCCCCTTTCCCTATTTCCTCCCCTTCTGGTATACCCACAATTCTTAGATTGTTTTTTTTGTCCTTGTTCATTAGATACTGGACTTTTTCTTCCCGTGCTTTGCCTTTTATTTCTTTGTTGGTTTCTTGGTCATTTTTTGTTTGCAGTTTTGCTTCGAGTTCCTCAATGTGCTTCTCCAACTCTGTGTTTCTGTTCATAAGGCTTGTTACTTTGTCTTTTAATTCCTTCAATTCTTTTTGTATGGAATTTCTTTTTTAATTTGGCTGATTTGTTCATCCATAGATTTCTTATACTCGGTAGCTAGCGTTTCTTTAATTTCTTTTATCAATTCTTGCATTTTCTTCCTTATGGCTGCTTTTAGGTCTCCTTCCCATGGATCTGTGCATTTTGGTGGACTTGGAAACTTGCTAGGGTTTCTCTCCAAATCTCCAGATGTTATGGTTCTCCTTAATTTACCCATATTTCTTTGCATTCATTGGTGTGGCTTGGAGTTCAGTGCCTTCCGAGTTCAGCCTGCTTTTGCCCCCTGTGGCGTGGGGATGGGTCCCCTCCCTGAGCGTGGTTCTAGGGGGGTCTGTTGGGTGGGCTCGCCAAGATTTTGCTCCTCCTATGTTCTCTAGTAGGGTCTGGTCTGGTTTTTCCTTTTGTTGGCAGCAAGTGCAGTTCCACTCCTGGCCACAATGTTGGAGGGCACTGTTGAGCCTAGCTCCCTGTCCTCCCTCCTTTCCCTGGGAGTCAGCGGGGGCCAAGTTTCAGCTGAGGAAATTCCCTCAGCCAAACCCACCTGGCATTCTCTCTTCGCCCCTTGGGGTCCCAGGTCCACTCCGGGGCTCAGGGGGCAGGCTGCTCTAGGATATCCCCAAGGTCCGGGAAGTAAACGGAAGCTCACCTGGTCTATAAGTCTAGCCCTTCCCAGCGGAGCAGAGTGGGTCAGGCGCAGGGTTCTCTGGGTGCCCACGTGGGGAAGAGTGGGTCAGGCGCAGGGTTCTCTGGGTGCCCACGTGGGGAGGTGGCCGGGTGGTGCACTCCTCCTATGTGCAGTTGGGTAGGGAGTCCCTGAATTTAGGCGCGGGGCTGCTGTGGAACAAGGGGTCTGGTGCCCACGTGGGGAGGTGGCCGAGTGGTGGGCATACTCACTCTGTCTGCAGCTGGGTCTGGGGTCCCTAGGTTCAGGCATCAGCCTGATTTACATTGTATTTGAGAAACGAGTGAGTCTATGAAGCTGGCCTGGTTTTAATATATCCTTCCTAAATTTTACATCTGTGAGGATAATGTATGAGGGTAGTTGAAGTCTTCTGCTTATATAATACTGCTGTTTTTTAGTTTTAAAATTTTTAAATTAATTTTTAAAATATTTTAATTGAATCGCTATGATATACAATTACAAAGTTAGTCATGATTGAGCTTGTCATATAATGTCCAACACCAATTTCCTTTAGTAGTGCACATTTTCCACCACCTCTTTCCCCAACTTTTCTCATCCCCTTTTTCTCCCCCATCACCCCTGCCTGCCTCTATAGCAAATGTTTTTCCTCTCTCTTTTCCTTTTAGTCATTGTGCTTTGACATTTTGTTACTGAAGGGGTATTATGCATATTACTTTACCTTCTTTCAGCATCCATTTCTTGTCCAAATGATTACTTCCAGCTATAATTGTCGCAGTGGCCACTTCTATGTCCTACTTGCATTCACCTACTCTTTGTGACAATTCCCTTTGGGGATACCAATTTGACCACACTTTGGTATGCTGATTTTTGAGCTGATATCACCAGGGTTTACTTGATGTTTTTAGTTCATTGCTGTTGATAGATATTATTATCATGAAATTTTGTGCCATTTTTAAAATAGATTATTGGTGTGTTTGTGGAGTTTGTTTTGTGTTAAAGTACCCTCATCATGTCTTCTTTTTTATTAATAATTTTTATTTTGACCAAAGTATATTACAAATAATTCACAGTAGTATTTTAGGTACATAGTGACATTGAATCAGGGACATTCCCACCACCAATGTTGTCCTCCTTCATCATGTCTTCTTTTTTTTGAAGTTTTTTTTATTTTAATAATATAATTTTTGTTTTGATCATAGTGGCTTACATATTTTTGACAATAATATTTTAGGTACATGTTAACTTAATATTAGGGGGATTCCCATCAGGGAATTGTTCTCCGTACACTTCCGTTCCCATCCTACCTCTCACATCTTCCTCTCTTAGCCCCGGGGCTACAAGAATATGTGGTCTTCTCTGCCTAACTTGCTACTTAGTGGTCTTACACCTGTTTGGTCTTGGTAGCTTCCTTATTTTCTCCTGTAACTGGGAGGCGGGACTAGATAGATCAAGTTACATGGTTTTGTTTGAAGAAGAGAAAAGTAATAAACTGGGGTAAAAATCAAGTATGCCAAAAATGGGCGGAGTTCTTCTAGAGGCTCTCATCATCGGTTTGAGAGACGAAGGGGAAAAAGGTGAATCACCCCAACAGTACAAAAAAATTGTCAAATAAAATATCCAGTGAGCACTCCAACAATAAAGGTAAGCACCACATAAAAGCCATGATCTTGAGATAAAAACATGGCAGAACACATAAAGAAAGAAAAGAAAGGAAGAAAATAAATATATAAATATAAATAAAGACAGCAACTTCAATAACCACACCAAAACAAAGAAATCGACAAAAACTAGATAAATTAAAAAAAGGAGAAAAATTGTTTTGTGCTTTTTTTCTTTTTCCCTCCTGCACAGGCACAGTAAATATTGGGGTCATTCAAAAAGGAATACCCTTGGCCTAAGAGCTACAGGGTTTCTCTACCCTTGGAGTATATTGTCATGGGATTAACTATAGACTTTGTACAGGTTCATTTACTCTCCCTTTGCTGTTTTCGTGCTGTTTGGAAGACTTCTTTTCCATCCTGGGTGATAACATCAGACCTCTGTATCTAGAGATCTCAGTATCTGCACAGTTCCAGGAGTGGAACGGATGATGAAGTCTTTCTTTGTGGTTCTAGAAGTTCTGCTCCCTCAGTGTCATTTTAATCTGTCTTCTACGGTTGGTGGTCTTGGTCTTTGCGTTGATCCTAGGTGTTTTCAGAAGACCCATTCAGTTGCAATTGCAGACCTTTGGAACTGGAGATTATGGTTGTTGTGCAGGCCATAGCTCAAACTCTAGACTAGGCTTTTTTTATTGGTCTCAGGATACTTATAGTCTGGTCACGGTTCTAGCAGCCAGTCATCTGTAAATAGCATTCTTGGCTTTTGGACAGACCAACCAAAGGACGACAAGTCTTCTGATTTTGTCTTATTGTTAGCTGGTGGGGTAGGATAACCTGCTCTTAGGTCAAGTTGTTCCCATTTTCCTCGTTGTCAGGATATCATATTAGAGTTGGCACTTGATGGTGTCCCAGCAGTATTAAGGATGTACCAGATGGGATTTGTTTCCTGTCGCTGTTGTGAAGAACTATGTCCTTTCTAAGTCTGGGATCCAGGGTTCAAGGCTGGACGGATGATGTATAATCACCTGGGATCTAAGTTGGGTCCATGTGACATATTTTCAGGGCAGGAGATGTCCCTGTATCATCATGTCTTCTTTTTTTTTTTTTTTTTTTTTTGGTTTTTGGGCCACACCCTGTGACGCTCAGGGGTTTCTCCTGGCTATGCGCTCAGAAGTTGCTCCTGGCATCTTGGGGGACCATATGGGACGCCGGGGGATTGAACCGCGGTCCGTCCTAGGCTAGCGCAGGCAAGGCAGGCACCTTACCTCCAGCGCCACCGCCCGGCCCCCATGTCTTCTTTTAAAGTTAGTTTTGATACATTAATATTCAAAAAAGACCCTAAAAATTGAGCTTCCCATATGACCCAGCATTACTGCTCCTGGGAATATACCCAAAATCACAATGTAGAAAAGGCATCTGCACTCCTATATTCATTGCAGCAGATTTACAATAGTCAGAATCTGAAAACAACCTAAATAACCAAGAATAGGTGAGTAAATAAAGAAACTTTAGAACAGCACACAATGAAATACTACAAAGCTGTTAGGAAAAATGAAATGCTGAAATGTGAGTATACATAGATGGATAATGGAGAGTATTATTCAAAGTAACATAGGTCAGAAGGAGAGGGCTTGACATAGAATGATAACATTTGTTTGTGGGCTATAAAAAGGTAATATGATAATACTACTAAAGACAGTAGAGATGGGGGCCAGGAGGAATATTCCATAGTAGGAAGCTTGCCACAAAGGGTGATATAGTATAGTTAAGATAGTGAAGAGACAACAATTATAGTGCTTTTTGGAAATGATATTTCTGGACTGGATGCTGAAAGGATGTAAATTGATACATGTGATACCCCTTCAGTAGCAATATTGCAAACCACAATGTCTAAAAGAATAAAAGAAAGACAGAAAAAGAGAGAGCAATATATGCCATAGAGGTAGGCAGGGTATGGGAGGGAAACTCATGACATTGGTGGTGGGAATGTGCACTGGTGAAGGGATGGGTGTCGTAGATCATGACTGAAACTCAATCATGAAAAACTGTAACTCTATCTCATGAATGGCTGAATCAAAATTAATTTAAAATGTTAGTTTTCAGTCTATAAAGTTTCTAAACTGTTGTTTATCCATAAAGCATGTCTTCTTTCTTAAAATTTGAATGGAAGTTTGATTGGTTATATTATTCTTGGTGAGGTTTTTATTTTGTTGATTGTTTTTTATTATATCCCACCACTGCCTTTGGGCCTGGATAATTTCCTTTGGTAAATCTACTACAAATACCAAGCATACTCCTTTGTATGTTATTTCCTTCTTTTATCTTGCTGCTTTCAGTCTTTTTTTTCTGTCTGCGATTTTCACCATTTTGATTAGAATGTGCCTTGATGTATTTATACTTGGATCTCTTTCAGCTGGCACTTTTTGAGTGTTCAAGATCTGGTTCTATGCGCTCTCTAGTTCTGACAAATTCTTAACATTGACATCTTCATAGGGCCTTCCTGGCCTTCTGGGATGCTGATGTTTATCTTGAATTCATCCCAAAGTATTCTTGTCAGCTGTTCATTTATTTTAAGACTCTTTTCCATCTTCTCTTAATCTTTGGAGGTGTTATGCAGCTCAGCTTTGAGCTCACTTAGTAGCTTTACTCTATTGGGGAGAACTTCCAGTGAGTTTTTCATTTCACCTATCAGGTTTTTCAGTTATTTAATTTAATTTTTATTTAATTTTTTCTTCTTTCCCTCCCTCTTTTTTATTTTAATATTGAGAACATATTTTATTTTATTTTATTTTATTTTTTTTTTTGGTTTTTCGGGCCACACCCGTTAGATGCTCAGGGGTCACTCCTGGCTATACGCTCAGAAATTGCCCCTGGCTTGGGGGGACCATATGGGACGCCGGGGGATCGAACCGTGGTCCTTTCCTTGGCTAGCGCTTGCAAGGCAGACACCTTACCTCTAGCGCCACCTCGCCGGCCCCACATATTTTATTTTTTAAACACCAATTTGAAATGCCATAATATACATCTTAATTCAAGACCACTGATACAATAATAATTTCAAGAGCAGCAAGAAGGAGATAAGCATATGAAATGAGAAGACTAAACACATTGTATGCTTAATTTTATTCACCTATTTTTAAGAATATCTTTATTTAAATACCATAATAACAAATGTGATTGTAGTTGGGTTTCAGTCATAAAAAGAACACCAAATGAATGAGGAAAGTAGTAAGCCTGTCTAGAGCACAGGTTGGGGTGGGGTGGGGAGGAGGGAGATCTGGGACATTGGTGATGGAAATGTTGCACTGTTGAAGGGGGATGTTCTTTGCATGACTGAAACCCAACTACAATCACACTTGTAATCAAGGTGTTTAAATAAATATTTAAAAAAAACTCAAAAAAAAGAATACCCTTCTTTCACCAGTGTAACATTCCCACCACCTATGTCCCCCATCTCTCTCCTCCCTCATCCCCTGCGTGTATTTAAGACAGGCATTTTACTTCTCTCTTGCATTACATTGTCATCGTAGTTGTTAGTGCAGTTATTTCTCTTTTTGGTTTGGCCACATCCGGTGATGCTCAGGGGTTACTCCTGGCTATGTGCTCAGAAATTGCTTTTGGCTTGGAGGACCATATGGGATGCCGGGGGATTGAACCATAGTCAGTCCTAGGTCAAGCACATGCAATGCAAATACCCTACTGCTGCGCCACTGCTCCAGCCCCATTATTTCTCTAACAACACTCAGCACTCTTTGTGGTGTGCTTCATATCATGAGCAGGTCCTTCCAGCCCTCATCTCTGGGCATTATTAAAAAAATGTCTTTTATTTTATTTTTCTTAAAACTCATACATGAATGAGACTATTCTGTGTCTATCTCTCCCTATCTGACATTTCACTAAGCATAATAGTTTCCATGTCCATCCTTGTATAGGAAAATTTCAAGACTTCATCTCTCCTGACAGCTGCATAATATTCCATTGTGTATATGTACCATAGTTTATTTAGCCATTCATCTGTTTTCAGGCATCTGAGTTGTTTCCAGATTCTGGCTATTGTAAATAGGGCTGCAGTGAATATAGGTGTGCAGAAGGTATTTTTTGGTATTGTGCATGTGCCTTTCTAGGAGTGGTATAGCTGGATTATATGGGGCTAAATATCTAGTTTTTGAGTAATCTTCATATTGTTTGCCATAAAGGCTGGACTAGATGGCATTCCCATCTAGTCCTCCACATTCCCTTCAGTACTGTATGTTCTTGTTTGTGATATGTGCCAGTCTCTGTGGAATGAGATGGTACCTCATTGTTGTTTTGGTATGCATCTCCCTGATGATTAGAGATGTGGAGCATTTTTCATGTACCTTTTGGCCATTTGTATTTCTCCTTTGAGAAAATGTCTGTTCATTTCTTCTCTCCAGTTTTTGATAGGGTTAGATCCTTTTCTTGTTAAGTTCTGTCAGTACCTTGTATATCTTAGATATTAGCCCCTTGTCTGAAGAGCATTGGGTGAATAGTTTCTGCCATTATATTGGTGACTTTTTGTATCCTCGTTACTATTTCCTTTGAGGTGCAGAAGCTTCTCAGTTTAATATAATCCCATCTGTTTTTCTGTGCTTCCACTTGTTCGGAAAGTGCTATTTCCTCATCGAAGATGTCTTTAGTCTTAACGTCATGGAGTGTTTTACCTATGTGTTGTTCTAAATATCTTATGGTTTAGGGGTCTGATATCAAGGTCTTTAATCCATTTGGATTTGACTTTTTTGCATGGTGTAGATGGAGCTCTGAGTTCGCTTTTTTGTATGTGGCTGACCAGTTGTCCCAACACCACTTGTTGAAGAGGCTTCCCTTGCTCCCTTTTGCTTTTATTGCCCGTTTATCAAAGATTAATTGATTATATGTTGGGAGACAATTTTCTGAATACTCAAGACTTTTCCATTGATCTGAGGGTCTATCTTTATTCCAATACCATGCTGTTTTAATGACTATAGCTTTGTAATACAATAAATCTTAATAAACAAGGGATATGCATTTCAGGAAGAAATCACAGTCCTATATATATATATATATATATATATATATACACCCAATTAGGGGCCAGCAAAACATTTCAAACAATTGCTGATAGATCTGAAGAAAGAAATTAATAATAGTGGGATATAGCAATACCTCCCTCTCACCCCTTGATTGATCCACCAGGCTAAAACCTAACAAGGATATACTGTCTCTGAATAAAAGGAAGACAGTGTATTAGTATATATACATACACATGGTATATATAGTATCATACTATGGAGTATATATAGAGCTCTCTATACAGATCTGAATAAACACTCTTCTTCAAAGTCCGTGGGACATTCTCCAAGAGAGACTACATGCTGAGTATAAAATACACTTCCATAAAATCAAAAGATTAAAAAAACTTGAAGTAATTTCTAAGATAATGATACATTGAAATTGGAGTGAATTACAGACACAGAGAAAAACTTTAACACCTGGAAATTACACAGCTCACTACTGAACAACCATTGTTTCAGAGATGAATTCAAAGAGGAAATCAAAAGATACCTGGAAACAGATGAGAATGAGTACACAATTTAACAGAATTTGTGGGACACAGTAAATGTGCTGTCAATGGAATATTAGGCAGCTGTCAGGAGAGATGAAGTCATGAAATTTTATTATACATGGATGGATATGAAAACTATTATGCTGAGTGAAATAAGTCAGAGGGAGAGAGATAGACACAGAATAGTCTCACTCCTGTATGGGTTTTAAGAAAAATAAGAGACATTGTTGTAATAATAGCCAAAGACAATAGAGATGAGAGTAGAACTGGCTTGTGATATGAAACTCACCACAAAGAGTGGTGAGTGCAGTTAGAGAAATGACTACACTAGCAACTATTATGACAATGGTATTGAGTAAAAGAAGTAGAATGTCTGCCTTTAATACAGGAGGGGGTGGGAGAGGAAGAAGATGGGGGGCTCTAGTGGTGGGAATGTTGCACAGGTGAAGGTGGGTGTACGTTTTATGATGGAAACCCAACTACAAACATGTTTGTAACCATGGTGCTTATATAAAGATATTATTTCAAAAAAGAGTTGCTTCTACATATCAGTTAAGGCCTCACATTTGTTCTGACACAGTTTTATGAGTGTTTAAGAAAAAGTGGATGCCTTTTCTTAATCAAAATTGTCCCCTTTCCTCCATAAGCACATGGGCAGTCACTCTCGGTTTTTTATGTGAGTGCTGAAGTAAGTTATTTTTCGATGTTGTTCTCAACTGGTTTCTGCTGCAAACAGTAAGATGTTAATATCTCCTTGAAGATTGACATTTTTACACACATGATGACAGACCATTTGTGTTTTGTATAGTAGCTATTGCCTGTCCTTGTGAGCTGAGCTGTAGCCATATCTGAGTCTGCTAGGACAGTGAGGTAATTGGTGCACATTACCTGGGGGATCTGAGCTGATTGGGGACAGTGTCCCTGCGGACAGAGTTCAGAGCAGCGAATTGTCCTTTCACTACTGAAGCAATGATTTCAAAGTATTTAACCTCCCAGCCTTCATGTCAGTGTGTTTCTGCTATTTCTACTATTGGAGGAAATGCACCTGCCCCACTCCAAAAGCATCATTAGTTTTGTTCACATAAGTAAGTAGGAACGTTTCCTCTGGACTATGTTGGGAACTTTTGTTAGGATTCTGTAAGATGCTAATAATTTATGCTCTAACCATGCATGTATAATGGCACTCCCCTCCCAAAGTTTGTCCATAGCCATTTATAAAATTCATTGATGTTTTCTGAGTCTGAATAAGCCAGTGACTGATAGAAGTTACAGACATGCTAATTTCATAGAAGAAAGAATTTCTGGTTTCTTAAATGATGACCTGGTTTAATTTACTATCTTAGAGTTTCAATTTCTAAGCTAGTTCCACATTTCTCTAGCAATCATTCATCTTTTTTTTAATAAAAGGTATCCAAGAATGTCTATACTGTTCAAAATTTTTCCTGAAACATTTTTTGAAACAAAAGTGGAGTGTTGCAAATCTGTAATGACAGCATCTCAATGATTCTTGAAGTCATTAATAGATATACAAGTTTCTACTGGGCATGCAGCAAACATACACTATTAGTACATTTTAATCCTTATGAACTTGTGGTAAATTAGATTTTTGTAATTGTAGAAATTTGATACAGTTTAATATTTTTATATCAGGTATAAATATTTTGAGTGACTTAAAATTGAACATATTATAATTATATTGCTATATTATTTATCACTAGAATTGCATTTTTTCTTTTTTTGCATGGTGGGAATATTCAGTGGTTCTTAAGGCTTTCTTTTGGCACTATGATCCTGATGGGACTCAAGATGGGGTATCAGAAATAGAATCCAGTTCAGATGTGTGCAACACATGTGCTGTGCCCATTGTATTATTGTTCTGGTTCCCCCTATAATAGGGATTTTTAAACTTTCCTACTTGCATTCCTTTTTAAATCTTAAAATATATTTATTGATATTCTCTGAATTATTATAAAATATGATTTATGAGGTATATAGATTTTTAGTTTATAAATGACTTACCTTATAATGTGTTGCTGGTTTAGTAAAATATGAGCAACATCAGCATAAGACACCTCCCAATAGAACAGAAGAGCATTACCTCACATTATCATACAGAATAGAATAGACTGTTGTCAACATTTCTAGAAGCACCTTTCACATGGTCTCTATCCGGAAATAGGAACTTCTCTAGAGATTTCATTTTAATATATTTTTATTTAAACATTACGGTTACAAGATTGTTCATAATACAGTTTCCCCCCCCCCCACAGATTAAATAGTTCATGATTGAGTTACAGCCATATAATGTATAACAACCTTCTCAGTGCACATTTCCCACCACCAATGTCAACAGTTTTCTTCTCACCCTAAATAAAGCCTTCTTCCCTCCCACCCATCTCTCCCAACTGCCTATGGGGCAGGCATTTTACTTCACTTCCTCTTTCCACCCTCTCTTTTCTTTTGTGACATTGTGGTTTGTACTACTACTTGCACTCCTTTTTTTAGAAGGTTCAACAAATTTTATATTAAAGGTACTTACAATTTTAAAGACTCAACATGTCATTTGTGCACTAAGACATTTCATCTACACAAGTCAGTCTGGGAGCCATAGGGTGCTGTTCCATGAATCCCCCATTAGTATGCCATTTAATTTTCACTGAGCTCTATTTCTTCCCTGAGGATTGCGATTGAGAAGTGAGGATAAATCCAGAGCAAGCCTCTTCTGTTCTCTGTCTGAGAGTGCTGCTACTCTGTTCAATGTTTTATTAGAGAGTTCTTCAGATCTTACTGAGCCTACCTCATTAGACATATTAGATTTACCTCTTATTATTATTTTTTTGGGCCACACCTGGTGGTGCTCAAAAATTACTCCTGGCGCTGCACTCAAAAAATGGTCCTGGCAGGCTGGAGGACCATATGAGATACCATGGATATAACCCGGGTCTATCCTGGGTTAACTGCACGCAAGGCAAATGCCCTATTGCTGTGCTATTACTCTGGCCCCAAACTGTTTATTATTAAGTGAATAGAACAACATTTACTCTTATATTTCTTTAAATTTTTAATAATTTTTAATATGATCTATTCAGCATATTTCTAAGAGGAAATGTATAACCAGTCTATATAAGCATAACAATAGTTTGCTGTTGAGAATTTATGCTCACATCATCTTGGGGTAGTGCTATTTACAGTCATGACATTGAGAAATAGGTTCAGTTAGTCTGAGACACATGATAAGTCAGAGGCAGTGAATCACTTGTGCATGTTTTTTTAAAATAATTTTTATTGGGACCAATGTTAAATACAAGTCTTTCAAAGTTATATTTAAGGTAAATACTGAGAGTGCATTAGGGCCATTCCCACCATTAGTGTTAAAAGAAATGAATAAGGCTGGAGAGATAGCATGGGGATAGGGCATTTGCCTTGCATGCTAAAGGATGGTGATTTGAATCCTGGCCTTTCATGTCGTCCCCTGAGCCTGCCAGGAGTAATTTCTGAGCATAGAGCCAGGAGGAACTCCTGAGCATTGCCGGTGTGACCAAAAACCAACCCCCCCCCCAAAAAAAAAAAAAAGAAAAGAAAGGAATAGACACTTCACTTCTTTGAGGAAGACCAACAGTAGACACATGAAAACATGTTCACCATCACTCAGCATTAGGGAATCCAAATAAATACAACAATGAGGTACCACCTTACACCAGTGAGGATAGCATACATAAAAAATAATGGACCAATCTCTGTTGGTGGGGATGTGGTAAGAAAGGAATTCTCATTCACTGCTGGTGGAAATGCTACTTGGTCTAACCTCTATGGAAAACAGTATGGACAGTGCTCAATAAACTAAGAATTGAGCTGCCATATGACTCAGCAATCACACTCCTGGGTATCTATCCCCAAGATAGAAAGACATTCATCCAAATATAAGCATGCACACCAATATTCATTGCCACACAGCACAATAGCCAAGATTTGGAATCAACCTAGATGTCCAACAAGATTAGTGGATCATGAAAATGCGGTTCTTATGCACAATGGAATACTACATAGCAGTAAGAAATGATACAACCATGCAATTTTCAGTAGCATGAATGGAACTAGAAAATACTATGTTAAATGTAGCACCTGTGAATTTTTGAGATAGAAATTCTGTTGGTTAGAGTATCAGATATCTTTCTCTGTTCCTCTTGCCTACTGCTACTTGCCAAGACCTTCTTAATTTGATTGTTCTATTATTTAATTGACTATTTTCTTAATTTTTGGCCATATCTAGAGTGCTCAGGTACAATTTCTGACTATTTTCTGGGCCACTCTAAATCGTGCTCAGGGGACAAGTATAGGAGCCAATCTTCTCAAAAATAAGGCACACACTCAGACTGTTTGGCTCTCTCTATTCATAAATTCCTTTTAGAACCAGTTTTTATCTACTTAAAATGAGGGTATGTGGGCAGCTAGAAGACCATGTACTTCCTTGTCTAGAGAGTTTACTTATTCAATTGCATCTATAAGATGACTAGTATATACATATAGCTAAAATGATTAACACCTAATTCCATGCCTATAAAATTTGTTCCAATAGGGACATATTTTTTCTTTGTAACATATAGAACTTCTGAAGTAAAAACAAAAATAAAAACAAAAACAAATACAAAAAACAAAAAACAAGGGCCCAGAGAGATAGCACAGTGGTGTTTGCTTTGCAAGCAGCTGATCCAGGACCAAAGGTGGTTGGTTTGAATCCTGGTGTCCCATATGGTCCCCCGTGCCTGCCAGGAGCTATTTCTGAGCAGACAGCCAGGAGGAACCCCTGAGCACCGCCGGGTGTGGCCCAAAAACCAAAACCAAACCAAACCAAAACAAAACAGAAGTTCTGAAGTAAAATCGAATTAATTGTAGTGAATATTTCATTGCAGATTGGTATAATATCAGTGATACCTTAAAATTTTTCCTTATTTCCATACATGTTCATGGAGATTATGAATGAAGAATTACTTTGTAGATATTAAAGCATTGCATTAACTTATGCATGTTTAGTATAAAATTGTACTAACAAATGTCATTTTAATTTACTGTAAATGACAAACATTATGAATTTCAGAGTTTAATAACAGAAGTTTTCTTATTCTTTTTTTGTTTGTATTTGGGCCACTCCCAGAAGTGCTCAGAGGTTGATTACTCATGGCAGGTTTGGGGGTCCATATGGGATGCTAGAGACCAAAACTGGGCCTGCTGCATGCAAAGCAAGTGCCCTACATGCTGTTCTATAACTTCAGTCCCAGATAACAAAAGTTTTTGTATTACATAATAAGTATGAAGGATAAGGATTCCTCCTTTCTAGTGTGTTAGGGGATTTGGTGGTCTCAAGAAGTCTTAGTAAAGTCTGGTGAGAGAATAGTGTTTATACTCAGTGCAACTTAATCTAAAGGGTGGAAAACTAAAGTGCTTAAGATATTGAAAAATGATACTTGATCTTATTAAATAAAATTTATGCATTCGGTGACTAAATGTTTTTGCAACTGTCTCCAAGTCGCGAGTATGGTGAAGAGGATGGCATGGCAGAGCAACCAGACTTCAGGAACTGACTTCATCCTTCTAGATCTGTTTCACAGCACCCCAGTTCCCAGATTTCTCTTGGCACTCACCATAGTGGACTTTCTGGTTGCCCTGGTTGGCAACTCCATAATCATCCTCCTCATTTGGGCAGACCCTCTTCTCCACAACCCCATGTACTTTCTGCTCAGCCAGCTCTCTCTCATGGATCTCTTGTATATCTGCACATTTGTCCCCAAAATGGTCCTGGTCTTTCTCTCTGGGGACCACCAAATCTCCTTCATCGGGTGTAGCTTTCAGATGTTCCTCTTCACTACTCTTGTTGGGTCAGAATTCCTGGTGCTGGCTGTGATGGCATATGATCGGTATGTGGCCATCTGCCACCCACTGCGCTACGCCATCCTCATGCGCCCCAGGGTCTGTGTGTGGCTGGCACTTGTGACCTGGCTGGGGGCACTACTTAATGGCTTAATTCATGTTGTGTACACTCTGACTCTTCCCTACTGTGGCTCCAGGGAAATCCATCATTTCTTTTGTGAGATCCCAGCTCTGCTGAAAGTGGTCTGTATGGACACCTCCCAGTATGAAAATGGTGTTTTTGTTAGTGGGGTGGTTTTTATTCTTCTTCCATTTTCAGCCATTCTGGGCTCCTATGGCAGCATACTGTCCACTGTACTGGGTATGGGATCAAGGCAGGCACTACGGAAAGCCTTGTCTACTTGTTCATCTCACATGACCGTGGTATTAATGTTCTATGGTGCTGCCATCTTCAAATACATTGTGCCAAAGTCCTACCACACCCCTGAGCAGGAGGAATTGGTCTCCGTTCTTTACACTATTATTACGCCCATGCTCAATCCTCTTATCTACAGCTTGCGAAACAAGGATGTCGCTAGAGCTTTCTGGAAAGTTCTTGGAAAAGGAGGTCTATGACGTGTTTACATTTTTAATGTGCTACAATAAAGATCTCCTTTGCTTTTAGTTGATGTAATATCTACGTAGCCATAATCATGTACATTTTTCTATACACCAGGTATTTTGAGAAATAAAGGACAAAATAAGTATGTTTGAGCACGTAGTTGATAAAATGTAGAGTGTTCTTTTTACATTAAGTTATTAATCTTTTATAGTCAATTGTAACAAATGGGAATGCTTATTTTCCACACTATTTATAATTTTCTTTTCACTATTTATAATTTTAATTGAGTTTATTGTATTATCTGACTTTTCATATGTGTACATGTATTGAAATGGCTCCCTAATATTCTAATACAATTTTTGTATTAAAAATAACTGCTGGAATGAAGTATAAATTGAATTTGTTGAGTATTTCATATATGTTTATAGTTATAATGTAGTTCTTTAGGTAGTTCTTGTGTTCCAAGATTTATTTTGGCATCAACAAAATAATTTTTACTGAAAAATACTATGGACTCAGCACTCAAGAATCATTTCTGATAATGCTTGGAGACCATATGGGGTGCCAAGGATTGAATACAGATTAATTGCATGTAAGGTCAGTGCCTTACCCAATGTGCAATAAATTTGGCTATAATTACAACAATTGAGATGGCTTTGTCTCCTTTTGTTGTCTAATCTTTTAGTCGACTACTTCAAACACCAGGTTGAATAAAATAAGCGGAGTCACACCCTTTTTCTCAGTCTTAGAGTAAAGCTTTCTGCTCTTAGCTTTGACAAATATATGATTTCTAATTATGTTAATGCATTTTCTGTCCACATACATTTGTGGGGTGTTTGTTATCATATATTATGCTGAATTTTGTCTAATTTTCAACATCTATTGACATGATAGTGTGTTTTATTTATTAATGTGGTGTAAAGTTTTGATAGATAAAAGATGTTGAGGCATTGTTGCATCTGTAGACTAAATCCTATATCAATGCATTACTATATGTTATATCCTTAATGTATTATGAGTTCAATTTACTTATATTTTTTGAGAGATTTGCATCACAAATATTGAACATAAGATAATATGGCTATTATTCTATTGATATTATTTAGTCCTAAATATTTTTATTTAAAAAGTAGTGTGATTTACAAAGTTATTTATAATTGAACTTTAGACATACAATGTTTCAGCACCAATCAGTGTCAACCTCCTTCCACCAATGTTCCTAGAGTCTACCCCATATCACCACTACCCCCTTGCTTTCAGCCTACCATTCTAACAGGCATATGTAGATGTACCACCATCTGTTCTTGAGCACTTGGGTTGTTTCCAGATTCTGTTGTGAATACAGAGGAGTGCAGATGCCTTTTCTGTGGTTTTCAGTCCTGATGATCGATATATTTTCAGAAGCAATATTGCTGAACAATATAGGATCTTAATTTTTAGTCTTTAGACAAGTTTGTTCTTGTCTTTTCAGTTGAGTGCCAGTCTTTGTGGTGTGAGATGATATTTTGTTATTGTTTTGATTTACCTCTCCTTGATGATTAAGTGGAACATTTTTCATGTGTCTTTTGGCCATTTGTATTTTTTCTTTGACTCCATTTTTATCTATTTATTTATTTTATTCAATAAGATAACCATGTTTACAATGTAATGTTACTAATAGTTGAATTTTAGGCATATAATAGTTCAACACAAATACCTACACTAGTGTCAAATGCTACTTTATTATTCTCACTCCTCCTGCCACGTTGGCAGGATCATTAAAGTTCTATGTTTTCAGCTTACATCTCATGTTTTCAGTGTTTTTCTTTTGATATATAACTCTACCGGTCTCACAGCTCACTAATGTAACAGATGCCTACACCCTGTTCCCCTGTGACTTCCCTTTCTCACCTTCCAATTTTGATTTATTTTCTTTTGTCTTTTTATTACTAGGCTCTGGGGTCAAGGATATTCTAGGCATCCACTTTTTACTACATTACTTTCCCTAATATAACTATTTTTTTTGTTTTTTTTTTTTTTGGGTCACACCCGGCAGTGCTCAGGGGTTACTCCTGGCTCCATGCTCAGAAATTGCTCCTGGCAGGCACGGGGGACCATATGGGATGCCGGGATTTGAACCGATGACCTTCTGCATGAAAGGCAAACGCCTTACCTCCATGCTATCTCTCCGACCCCTAATATAACTATTTTATATGCCACCAATAAGTGATGTCATCCTGTGTTTATCTTCTGGTTTACTTTGCTCAAGAAGTTAGCTTCTAGTTACACCAGGTTGCAAAATATTGCATGATTTCATTGTTCCTTGCAGCTGCATAGCATTCCATTTTGTACCATATCTTCATAATCCATGTCATTGAACACCTAGGTTGATTCCATATTTAGCTATTATATTCATTGCAGCAATGACTAATGGTATGAGTATACCATTAGTATATGCACTTTTGAAGGAATGTTTTAAGTCCTAGTGATAGATACTGAAAGGTGGAATTTCTGGGTCATATCATAAAGCCCATGCTGACAATTTCTTTTTAGGAAAGGAACCTTGATACATAAGACACTCTGGATGATACTACATAGGGAAGACACCTCTTATAGTCCTCACCACCACATTGCGTATTAATACAGATGTGAAAACTATGCTTATCCTAAAATGTTTCTGTCACTATATAACCTTGAAAGCTTCAGTTAGCAAAGTTCACCCCTGTCATTGACATATTGCCTAGAAATGGGCAAACCTCCCAAACCCGAGGTGCCAGCCAAATTATTTCTCTTTTTATTTCACTTACTTTTCTTTATGTTTTCCTCTTATCCTTTTTCTTTTCTTTCTCTACTAATCTATATTTTAGCTATTTATATATACTTCTTAATTCAATTATTTCTTAAGCTCCCAGACCCATCCTATGAGGGTCAGGCCTCCAATAACACTTATGAATAAATTAATGTCTGTCTATATGTGTGCATGAGTTTGTATACAATAAACACCTCTTTGTCAGCCAAACCTATATTGTAAACAATCCATACCTAAAGCGTATATAGTCCCTCTTACATATTATCTCTCCTTCAGAACTCCTTCTATCCTCTCATTCCCCCCATCCTTATTCATTATTTCTTCCTATTCAACCCTACTTACCCTCAGTAGGTACCAAGTCTGATCTCCTGCCCCAATAAACCAACACCCAGTTCCCACAGCAAAAGAATACTGTCTCGGTCTCAAATCTCATGCACTGACAAGAAGCTACAACCACTAATACTGCTGACTCATTTTATGTGTCTCTTCTTGTAGTATATGAAAAATTTTCCATAAGATTATTCTTGGAATTGTTGTATATAAAATATTTCCTTAGGATTGTTCTGTGACTATTGCCACACCTAGACCTTCCAGGTGGGGGCGCTGTGGAGTTGGTAAAAAATAGCTTGATGGACAGGGAATAGGGGGCCTTTTGCGAGAGTTGGTTGCAGGCTGCAAGAGGACTCTTTCTTTGCCCAATCTTTTACACCCTGACCTTCTTGTCTGTGTGGATTATTATTTGCTGGGGATAAATATTACCAAGATCTCCCCCAAAAGGGTACAAGAGGATAGGAAGTAATTTCTCATTCTGGGGATTGTTCGTGGATTCACAAACACCCAACAAAGGATTTAACAGCAGATTCACTACATAAGGCGTCCGGAACAGGTGAACCTGGACTCTCAGTAACTGTAAGTGAAACGCTTTATTGGAAATTGCTTCTGGAGATCCTTGGATGGCTTCTATGGTCAGTCACGTTAATTGTGCCACCTTGCTACAAATTCTTTGGTTCTGCATTTGTCAAGTGGATTATTCCATATTATTTAAAAAAATAGGCTTGATGATAGGAAAATTTATTGCTTTTGGATGATTGTGGTCAACAGTTCAAACAAAAATTTATACTCAAATATTTGCCTCGCCTGTGTTGTCTCCATCTGTCATAGTTTGTGGAATCTCTGTGTTGGCTAATATTGTTATGGTGAGCCTAGGTATTGGCTGGTATTTAGGAAGTAAAACGTATGGAAAAGTGAGGCTAAGACCAGCATGGATAATAAGGAGATATATCCCATGAAAATCCAGGCCAAAGTGCAGGCTGATGAATCTAGTATCACCATCAAAAATATAGGCATTTTTACCAGCAAAAAATTACTCGGAAATGTAATTTAGAAACTCAGGACCCAAATCAAAATATTAACACTGATGACTAACCCCCGGTACTAAGTCCACAAGTGAGTCCTGATTCTGTACACAGAATGGAATCACATAATAGTGCTGACTCAGATGACGAATCACAGGCTAGTGCTCCACATGTCAGGCCTCAGAACCTGGTGCAGAGTACTTCTGCTAATCTCGCCTCAGCCCCATTACAGAGCTCTGTGCAGAGTACTTCTGCTAATCTGGCCTCAGTTCTGTTACAGACAGTATATGTACCAATTTATGAACCTCTTGAAATAGAAGACGTGGAACAGTTTAAGAAAGCATGTAAGGACTTTGGGCCAGTTTCTCCATAATGTCTGGAGATGCTAAGACTTTGGAGTAGAAAATCACTTTGGACCCTGCATGAATTTAAAAAAGTAGCTGAAATATGCCTGCCATCTAAACAGTGAACTGAATGGGAGATGTTATATGCGGAGGGTGTGAAATTCAAATTATATAGTTTGGATGGAACGAAAAAACGAGTGGCAGGGGTCAATCTCTCATATGAATTATTAATGGCAGAAAATCAATATGCAAATATTTAGGCACAAGCTGTTTTACCTAAGGAAATCTTAAACATAATTAAAGATATTGCAATATCTTTATGGGAAAAAATTGATATGGACAGCACTGGTGCAGGTACCTATCTAAGAATTACCCAAGGTCCTCATGAGCCATATGTTGAATTTGTAGCTAAGCTTAAAGATGCTTTGAAAACACAAATCAAAGATAAGCAGGTTAGAAAATTTCTAAAAAGATGTTTGGCTTATCATAATGCAAATTCGGCCTGCAAATTGATATTGGCCCCTTTTCAGGACAAAGCTGACTTAAATGATTTTTTGTATGCCTGCAGAAATGTTTATGATATGCCCCATTCATCAGCAAACCTGGATCTGTACAAACCTTTGTAATTACTAGGGGAACAAAGCCCTTCTACCCCCAGAGACAAAGCGCTGCCCGAAAGCCTGGTCTCTGTCCAAAATGCAAGAGAGGTTGCCACTGGGCAAAAGATTGCAGATCCGGAAATCTCCCTAATAATAACACAGGGACAGGTTTTAACACTACACCCAGGAGACAATTCGTCTGTTACCATTGTGGAAAACAGGGCCATATCAAAAGAAATTGCCTTCTTTTTTAAAATCAAGCTCCTCAGGGACCCACATTTCTGATGCAGGGAAATGCCTACAGGGCCCATTCCAAAGCCTGTGCAAATCAGGGGCAAAATCTTCAAACCATAATTCTTCCCAGCCCAGCCCAAGAAGATTTCTCACAATTAGCGAATTAATTCATGCGATAGCGGAGCGCTGGGCTTGACATAACTTGCCTGAAGGACATTACAATTTACCCAGGAGCGTGCTTTTATATGTTAAAAACTGGCATTGTGGGCCCACCACCCCCATATACAATGGGTTTGTTTCTGGGCAGAAGTTTCCTCAATGTAAAGGGTATATCAGTAACCACAGGTGTCATTGACTCAGATTCAAAGGGAGAAATTATTGTAGTTATTACCGTACTGGCTACTTGGACATTCAAAAAGGGAGAGGCAATTGCCCAAATAGTAATAGTGCCTTATGTCAAATTTGGGACTTCAGATAAGACACGAATTGGAGGTTTCAGAAGCACAGATCCAGGGGCTGCCCACAACCCACTCGTCGCTCTGGTTACTAAATTTAAAGATGAAAACCCAATGATTAAACTTCACTTACAAGGGCAACCCTTTACGGGTATGATAGACACCGGGGCTCAAATTACCATAATTTCTGATAAAGAATGGCCAGAAAATTGGCCTCTACAAGAAATTCCATACTCGCTAGAAGGAGTGGGAGGCTTAAGTTCCTGTCTGTTAGTAAAAAGACTATGGTAGTTCACGGCCCAGAAAATCAAAAGCTATAATTAGACCTCATGTGGGCCCATTTTCACCATCCCTGTGAAGGCGTGACCTACACAAACAGTGGAAAGCAGAATTCCACATCCCATTAGTTCCAGAAGAGTCTGGAACTTCTCCTGAAATAAAAACTCAGAATTTTTGGTAGGGGCCACTGCCAGAAAAAAAACAGCACTGATAAAAATAAAATGGAAATCTGACAAACCAATTTGGATAGGTCAGTGGCTCCTTAAAATGATAGATTAAAGGTGCTAACTGAATTGGTGGAAGAACAGCTAAAATTAGGGCATATTGACCTTTGTTTTCTCAATGGAATTCGCCTATATTTACTATACAAAAGAAGTCTGGTAAATGGAGACTGTTGATGGATCTGAGAGCTGTAAACATATCTATGATACCTATGGGAAAATTACAAACAAGTTTACCATCACCTGTAGTTATCCCAAAGGAATGGCCACTAATTATAATTGATTTGAAAGACTGCTTCTATCATATTTCTATTCACTCAGATGATAAACACCGTTTTGCATTCTCAGTTTCTTCTATCAACAATACCCATCCCTGCTGGCGGTTCCAATGGACTGTCCTCCCCCAGGGCATGCTGAATTTCCCAACAATGTGTCAATTTTTTGTAGATAAGATTTTGAGCCCAGCTCGTGAAAGATTTCCCCAAGCCATGATCTTTCACTATACTGATGATATCCTTATCACGATGAACACTGAAACAGATCTACAGGAAGTATATTCTTATGTTATTGACTATTTGCAAACAGCAGGACTGAAAATAGCTTTAGAAAAGATACAGACTATGCCACCATATCAATACTTGGGTTTTATTTTGGACCAAACGTTGATACGTCCACAAAAAATTTCCATCAAAAAAGAAAAACTCAAAACACTTAATGATTTTCAGAGACTTTTAGCTGACATAAATTGGCTCTGGCCTGCACTAGGAATTCCAAATGCAGAACTGTCTAATCTGTTTAAAACTTTGGAGGGTGATCCTGCCTTAGACAGCCCAAGAAATTTAACTACAGTGGCCAAAAATGAATTGGACATCTTCTTGAACAGGTTGCAAAAATAATTTCTCTCAAGATTCATCCCGGGAGAGGTTTCTTTGTTAATCTTCCTTACAAAAGAAACCCCTACCGTGGCATTGATGCAACAGGCAGGCCCTCTGGAATGGGTGTATTTACATAACAAACAGCCTCGGTCTATGATATCTTATTTGGAATTAATTTCAGAACTCATTATCAAAGCAAGACTCAGATCTATATCTTTATTAGGATTTGACCCTGATATATTAGTATTGCCAATACCAAGAAAGGAAATTGAGTCAATATTGCCTCTTAATGAATCTCTACAAAGGGCCCTTTCAGATTTCACAGGAAAAATTTCCTCTCATCATCCACCAGGAAAGACATGGGACTTTTTGAAAAAGACTCAGTTTGTTATTTCTTCGATCGTTTGGGACTCTCCTATCCTCAATGCAAAGGTTTTTTTACATCGATGGGTCTAGCAGGGGAAGGAGAGGAATAACTGGAGAAAACATGAAAATAACTATAGATACCAAATAATAATCCACACAGACAAGAAGGTTAGGGTGTAAAAGATTGGACAAAGAAAGAGAGAGTTCTCTTGCAGCCTGCAACCAGCTCTCACAAAAGGCCCCCTCTTCCCTGTCCATCAAGCTATTTATTGCCAACTCCACAGCTCCCTCACCTGGAAGGTCTAGGTGAGTCAATAGTCACAGAGCAATCCTGAGGAAATATTTTTATATACAACAATTTCAAGAATAATCTTATGGAAACTTTTTCATGTACTATACCTTCTTTTTATTATCCCCCAAATGTAGACTGTTACATGCTACCAGATTCAGCTCCAGAAGGAACCCCCTACTCCAAGGGCGCTACCTGATCCCTTACTGCTGCTAACCACTTCTCAAACTCAAAAAGACTAGGTTGACTAGTCTGATGAAAATGTGTCCTGGACTTTGCCTCCACAAGAATATATTAAAAGACTTAATGGGGATATCTATATTTTCCTTGTATGTTCAATACCTGAATAGTTATACCTCTTAGTGTGTTTATTTTCAAAGGAATAGGTAGCTCTCTCCATCCTATTTTAATTGTTAATTTTTAAATTATTTTGTCTTTTTAAATTTATATATATATATATATATTTGTTAATTTCAGTTGTTTTAGTTCTGCTTGGTATGGAATTCGAGAAGAAAAATTTCTGCTTGGAATAAAATCCCAGGTCAAAAACAGGGCACAGAGATTGTATAGCCTGTCATTCTTACTCCCAAAGGTACCAACAATAGACTATGGTATCGCTCCCTTTTGCATAGGCATAATAAAAAAAGGGGGAAATTTTATGTATAGAAGCAAACTCTTTTCTGCTAGGTATATGAACCCTTACATTTTATAATGGGTCACCTCCCACCCCGAAAATGTGTCATGAGGACCTGACTCCATATAATTGGACAGTGACCGTCCAATCCAAAACCCCAAATCCCAAAAGAAGATCAGACACAGATCCCTACAACAGCACCAGGAACCAAACTCCAACTGGGAAATCCCTAATACTGCTCTGGCACCAACTTGTGACAGGTTGATACAACAACCTGATAATGAGGAACTTGAATCAAGTTTTTGGTAAGATGAAATCAGAAGACATGCCATCCTTTGTTCTATGCAAACACCAAGATTACTAATTACAGAAGATATGGACCATGACAATTGCAACTGGGCAGAAGGTTTCTTGGGACTAATAAGAAAGATCCCACCCTATGCTTCAACCTAGGATTTTACAAAAATCAAGATCTCCAATCCTAGAGTTCTGACTTTGACAACTCTGACTGAGCAGAACTTCTGGTGCCATAAAGACTCTATCCTAGGCTTAGGAAAGACCCTATCCTAGGCTTCGGCCTAGGATCTGTGCAAAAACCAAGATCAGTAATTATAGAAGACTGACTAGAACCACATCTAGAACCACAACAAAAGACTCTATCCTAGACTTTGTACTATGACCCATTGAAATACCAAGATCTCTAGCTACAGAGAACTGATTTTGTCATCCACACTGAGCAGCAAGTTTCCTAGCACCCTAAAAAGACCTTGGAGTTAGATAATGAGCATGTATAGAGCCTTTAGTTGCTCCCATGACAGTATGCTTCAGGGGTGGAAAAACTCTGTACCTCCTAAGCCAACGGAATTCCTTCTAATTTCCCCAATATTTATTGTACCTATGCAAAAAAACCAAAAACAAACAAACCAGAAATAACAAAAAAATCCACAAAGCCTTGACACACCAGCCCTTTTTTTCCTTTTCTTGTGGTTGTGGTTTTGGTGATGATTTTTTGTTGCTACTATTGTGTTTTTTGTTATTGTTTTTTTTTATGTTCTTTTGTATTTGTTTTTTTTCTTATTTTCTTTCTTCTTCTGCATTAATATTTATAGTCTCTAGACAGATTCCTCCAGCATTTTTTCTCCTCTTGCTTCTTTTCTGTTTCCAACAGAACCATAGAACTTGAATCATCTTGTTCAGCTTCATAACTTGAGGGGAAAAATGGATGGTACCAGAAACAGCCAGTCATATGAACATTGATTGGAAATGAAAAATGATCAGACTTAAGCACCAAACCCAAAGTCAACAAGTCCAGAATTGATACCCAATTTACAACAAGCTATATACAAAGGAGACCTCTTACATAAGCATTTTATAGAGGAAAAGGAGGCGGGAGGTATGTGATGCATGTTGTGGACAGGGGTGGAGGAAGGAAAACACTGGTGATGGGAATGGCCCTAATTCATTGTCACTATGTACCTGAAATGTTACTGTGAAAGACTTGTAATTCACTTTCATCACAATAAAAATTATTAAAAATAACATGAAAAAGAGTATGGTATTGATATAAAGACAGACCCTCAGATCAAAGGAATAGTCTTGATTTTTTTTTTGGTTTTTGGGCCTCAACCGGCGTTGCTCAGGGGTTACTCCTGGCTGTCTGCTCAGAAATAGCTCCTGGCAGGCACGGGGGACCATATGGGACACCGGGTTTCGAACAAACCACCTTTGGTCCTGGATCGGCTGCTTGCAAGGCAAATGCCGCTGTGCTATCTCTCCGGGAGTCTTGATTTTTTGAGACTGCACCCCAAATATACAATTAATCTTTGATAAGAAATAAAAAATACAAAATGGTAATGGAATGCCTGTTCAAGAAGTAGTGTTCAGAAAAGTGGAAAAAAGTAAACTCAGACTTCTCTTTAACACCATTCAAAAAGGTTAAATAACAGTGGATTAAAAACTTTAATATAATACTTGAAACCATAAGGTACATAGAAGAAAAGTGGTGAAATTTGATCAGTTTGATGGTTTTCCTGGCACTCACCTGTACCAGCCTTTATTGTGCTGCCCTATGGGCTCTCTTCTCAGTGCAGTCAATTTGTTTAAGTCAGGCTAATAATTTTTTTATTATAATAACACTGAAATTTACCATGATTTACTTCAGGAATTAAGTGTTCAAACACTAATCCCACACCAAAGTACCTTCCTTCCTCTAGTGTACCCAGTTTCCCACCCACTTTTGTAGCCTGCCCACTCACAAACACAAATTTACATCATATTGCTTGCTACAACACAAAGACTAATCAAATTATTAAAACTTATATCACTAAGAATTAATTTGTATTAGTATATCTCTCAATGATGTTAATAAAGAATTTACTAGAATGAGGTTGGCTCTAGTTTCCCTCCTATATTACTCCTTGGGGTTAGTGACATTAATGGTATTTCATATACAATTTCATTTAGATTGGCTGTGTTCTCAGTGGATTGAAAAATGTATGAAGGTAAAATCCAAATGGATTAAAGACCTCGATATCCGACCCCAAACCATAAGATATATAGAACAGCACATAGGCAAAACTCTCCAGGACATTGAGACTTCAGGCATCTTCAAGGAGGAAACTGCACTCTCCAAGCAAGTGAAAACAGAGATTAACAGATGGGAATATATTAAGTTGAGAAGCTTCTGCACCTCAAAGGAAATAGTGCCCAGGATTCAAGAGCCACCCACTGAGTGGGAGAATCTATTTACCCAATACCCATCAGACAAAGGGCTAATCTCCAAAATATACAAGGCACTGACAGAACTTTACAAGAAAAAAACATCTAATCCCATCAAAAAATGGGGAGAAGAAATGAACAGACACTTTGACAAAGAAGAAATACAAATGGCCAAAAGACACATGAAGAAATGCTCCACATCACTAATCATCAGAGAGATGCAAATCAAAACAACAATGAGATACCACCTCACACCACAGAGAATGGCACACATCACAAAGAATGAGAACAAACAGTGCTGGCGGGGATGTGGAGAGAAAGGAACCCTTATCCACTGCTGGTGGGAATGCCGTCTAGTTCAACCTTTATGGAAAGCAATATGGAGATTCCTCCAAAAACTGGAAATCGAGCTCCCATACGATCCAGCTATACCACTCCTAGGAATATACCCTAAGAACACAAAAATACAATACAAAAATCCCTTCCTTACACCTATATTCATTGCAGCACTATTTACCATAGCAAGACTCTGGGAACAACCAAGATGCCCTTCAACAGACGAATGGCTAAAGAAACTGTGGTACATATACACAATGGAATATTATGCAGCTGTCAGGAGGGATGAAGTCATGAAATTTTCCTATACATGGATGTACACAGAATCTATTATGCTGAGTGAAATAAGTCAGAGAGAGAAAAACGCAGAATGGTCTCACTCATCTATGGGTTTTAAGAAAAATGAAAGACATTCTTGCAATAATAAATTTCAGACACAAAAGAGAAAAGAGCTGGAAGTTCCAGCTCACCTCAGGAAGCTCACCACAAAGAGTGATGAGTTTAGTTAGAGAAATAACTACATTTTGAACTGTCCTGATATTGAGAATGTATGAGGGAAATGTAGAGCCTGTTTAGGGTACAGGCGGGGGTTGGGTGGGGAGGAGGGAGATTTGGGACTTGGGTGATGGGAATGTTGCACTGGTGATGGGTGGTGTTCCTTTTATGACTGAAACCCAAACACAATCGTGTATGTAATCAAGGTGTTTAAAGAAAAAAAAGAATTTCTCAAAGTATTCTCTGAATACCATTTGAATCTCTGCAGTATCTGTAGTGATCTCCCCCTTTTTATTTCTAATACACGTTATCAAGTTTCTCTCTCTTTTGCTTTGTGAGTTTTGCCAATGGTCTATCAGTCTTCTTCTCCACTCATCCTTTGGGAGTGGTTTTGCTGCTATAAACCACCACATGCATCCAACTCAGAGCCAGCCTTTCCTTAAGAACCAGCTTTTCAAATTTACAGCCTAGAACTCAGCATTAGGGCCCTAGGAACAGAGCTTTAAATTGTCTGCTGTCAATTTGGAATTACTTTGCTGAATATTTTGCACCTAGAGGGACCAGATTTTATTTATTTCTTTTTCTTTAGGTATTCACAACCTAGTATCATCAAGATTTTTACATTAAAGCTACCTGAAAACCCACCATTAAGTTTGGTGAGATAAATTTGACATGAAATTGAGATACTGTAACAATAACATGCATTCACAAAATTAACAATATTGTTTAAAAAAGGCCAACCACAATAATTTGCAATATTTTTACCCAATTGTTCATTTTAAGAAACTTCTAAGTCAGAAATTTAAACGCTTAAAAATTTTTTTTTCTGACTTCCAAACCATTAACTAAATTCTTCTTTGATATGTAAAGGACCCACTGGAATTACTTTGTCTACACCCACATTTCCCAGCCAGGTGAGTCTGGGAGGACAATAGCCGTTTCCCTGGGGGCTGGGTGAATTCCTTTTTTCAGATAAATTTCAGGCTGGGGAGTTAAAAAAGCACTTTTTTTTTCTTCCAGCCAAAAAACGGCCAGTTAACTTCATTTCTTTCTGGCCTTAACACATGGTAGGAAAGCTGGGCAATTGCAAAGTCCAGAAATTCTCCAGGGAATATTTATCCTCGATGGCCATTGAGAAATCTGGAGTTTATGACCTCTATCACCCTCTGCCATGTCCCTAGAATAACAAAGCCGATTTAACACACAATTTTTTTTTGGCCTAAGGAGAGGTAGCATTTTTTTCTTTGAGTTTTCCTCCATGTTTAAATTGACAAAGAAAACATGAAACACAGAACCACAGACAACGTGCACGAGTCCTTACTTCTGACCAGTGGTCCAAAGTAAGAGACAAAGGGGTGGTTTGCTGCTGACCCATAATGGGAGAAATAGAAAATTAAAGGAATAGTTGAGGGAAAGACGGGAGGGGACAAAGGAAGTGAAGAAAGAAGAGTTCAAGGAAATAAAGCCAACACACACCTACACACTTACACAAAAGGAAAAACAAAAATCTCAAAACAAAGATCTCTTCCCGCTGCGGCAAAATTGAACTCCTGGGGGGCACCTCCAGGGTTGTGACCTATAGTTTTTGAACCCGTCAGTTCACTACCACCCAGAATCCATGTCGAGTGGGGACTCTCAAGTCCTCAGTCACACTACCACCATTACCCTATTTCTATTTCCAACACACATCAAATAAAAGAAATAGGGTTCACCACGGCAGTTCACTACCACCTGGAATCCACGTCGAGTGGGGACTCTCAAGTCCTCAGTCAAACTACCATTCCCCTATTTCTATTTCCAACACACATCAAATCACAACCAATAACACAAGATATACTGCTATTTCCAACCCACATCAAATCACGACCAACAATATATGACACACTGCTATTTCCAACACACATCAAATCACTACCAACAACACAGACACACTGCTTAGAACCCACCGAGTTGTCGGTTCACCACTTCGCTCCGGACAGATCAAGGACTCCTGGCTGGCTTGCCAAAAATATAAGGCTTGGTAGTCCAGATGCTGCTCTGACGCAGAGAAATGAAGAGACAGTTACTTAGGCAAAAGCTCAAGTGGGTTCTTTATTCTGGCCAGCCAGGGCCCAGTGCCCGTCCAGAACAGAACAGAGGCAAAGGACCACATGGCTTTTTTTGTTCATTCTTATATACCATAAGAAAGGGAGGGGGGAGAGAGAGGGTAGGGATGATTTCCTTATAAGGTTATAACATTTGCTGAGACATACAAGTTCCTTATAAAGGCATGACATGTGCCAAGGTAGTATAAGTCCCTTATAAGGGCAAAAAGGGTTAGATACAACCTGACATTTAATTTTTATGAGCAGCAACAGTGGGGGCTGGTGTAACTAGTTGTTGACTTCCTTTTTCAGTCATTCATCTGTTGAAGGGCATCTTGGTTGTTTTCAGAGTCTGGCTATTGTAACTAGCACGACAATGAATATAGCTGTGAGGAAGGAATTTTTATATTGTATTTTTGAATTCCTAGGGTATATCCCTAGGAGTGGTATAGCTGGATTGTATAGGAGATCAATTTCCAGGTTTTGGAGGAATCTCCATATTGCTTTCCATAAAGGCTGGACTAGAAGGCATTCCCACCAGCAGTGGATAAGAGTTCTTTTCTCTTCACATCCCTGCCAGCTCTCCTTGTTCTCATTCTTTGTGATGTGTGCCAATCTCTGCTTCGTGGCTGCATGCTCTTTCTAACGAATTTTTAACTTTTTGTCTTCAGTTACTACTTCTAGATGTTTCTAAGTAGAATATTACATGTTTAAAACATTTTGAGAGGTAATCCTGCCATAGAAGTAGCATTGCACACAGCTCCTTACTGAGATAAACTGGGCTGTATTCAAGGTACCTGTGAAATACTTAGAACTCTGCTGACATGTAGAATGTTTCCAATTAATCAAGAAGTTAAACATATTCTACAAATACTTGCTAGAAAATTCTCTTGGTCTCACTAAATCAAGTCTACATCAAATCTATTCTATTTTGTCATCCAGTTTCCATTAACTTCACTGTATGCCCTATTATTGCTTCAGTAATGCACATTATTAGGTGTCCAATTACAAAATCAAGCTCAGTTCCTGAAAATTTTCCTATATATGGGGTCAAGGTACTTCTCAGTGGAAGAGTCCATGACTATGTATGTTTGAGGGCCTGGGTTTAACCTCTGGTGCCACATGTTCCACTCATATTACTGAATAACCTGACATAGCTCCTATTTATTGGGTGGACTCTATAAAAATGGCAAAAAAGAATGCTCTCTTTATGCCCTTCCTCCATTAAGAGAAAAGTTAAGAATTTAAGTCTTAGAATACACAAGAAATCAAATGAAATAGGTGCAAGTGCATCATTAGTATGCAGAACATTTGCAATGGTAGATGTGCATTCCTCATTGAAAGAGACTTAGAAATTGTATACATCTCTGAAACTTGATTTTTAGTAAATGAAGTCGGGGATGGAGGGGTAGCATGGAGGTAAGGCATTTGTCTTTCATGCAGAAGGATAGTGGTTTGAATTCCGGCATCCCATATGGTCCCCTGTACCTATCAGGGGCGATTTCTGAGCATAGAGCCAAGAGTAACCCCTGAGTGCTGCCAGGTGTGACTCAAAAACATAACAAAAAACCCCCACAAAGTTAGAAAATGAAGTCACATTTGTAGGTCATTAAAATACGTCAACCATCAAGGTTTTTTTTTTTATCTAAACACCATGGTTGCACTGTTGTTCTTAATACAGTTTTTCACAGATAATGTTGTTAAAGATTGAGTTACACTCATACAGTGTACAACAACCTTCACCAATGCACATTTCCCACTACCAATGTTCCCAGTTTCCCTTTCTGATGCCCTTTCTGATCACCCTTTCTGATGATCTCTTTCCTCTCACTAACCCTTCCCCATCTGCCTCTGGGGCAGGCATTTTACTTCCCACTCTCTCTTTTCTTTTATGGTACTGTAGTTTGCACTACTGTTAATAAAGGGCATCATGCATGTCACTTTATCCCTTTTTAGGATCCAATTCTTGTCCAGAGTGATCAGTTTTATTACTTCTATAGTAGACCCTTATCTACTCTAACTGAACTTTCCACTCTTTGTTGCTAGTTTTTCTTTTTAACCACATCAAGTCATTTTTTGGTTTTTTTTTGTTGTTGTTTTTTTGTTTTTTTGTTTTTTGGGTCACACCCAGTGGCAGCGCTCAGGGGTTACTCCTGGCTCTACTCTCAGAAATAGCTCCTGGCAGGCTCGGGGGACCATATGGGATGCCGTGATTCGAACCACCGTTTTTCTGTATGCAAGGCAAACGCGCCTTACCTCCATGCTATCTCTCCAGCCCCTCATTTTTATGTTTATTGGTATTATCATTAACTGCTGGTGGAAATGTAGACTTGTCCAGCCTTTTTGGAAAACAATCTAGAAATTGAGCTCCCATATGATCCAGCAATACTTCTCCTAGAGATATACTCAAGGAACCACAAATCACCATGCATTCTTATATTTGTCACAGCACTATTTACAATAGACAGAATCTGGAAACAACCCAAGTGTCCTAGAATAGATGAATGACTAAAGAAATTGTGGTAATCTACACAATGGAATACTATGAAACTGTTAGGAAAACTGTAGTCATAAAATTTGCTTATATTGGGTGGGTATGGAGATTATTATACTGAGTAAAATGGCCCAGGCTAAAAAATAGACAAAGAATAATCTCACTTATTTGTGGAATATAAGAAAGGTAAAAGATAGTATGATACTATCCAGAGACAATAAAGATAAGGATCAGGAAGACCTGTCCATGGTAGAAAGCTTGTCACAAATATAGTGAATGCAGTTATAGTAGTGAACAGTCCACTATGACAATGATAGTTGGAACTGATCACTCTGGATAAGAATTGGGCACTAAAAGGGGATTTACTAATAAGCATGGCACCCCTTTATTAGAATTAGAGCAAATGGTAAAAAAGAAGAGATAGAGATAGTGGCAGGGAATGTGTACTGGTGAAGGGTGGTGTACATTCTATGTCTGAAACTGAACCATGAATAATTTTGTAATCACATTGATTAAATAAAGTAATGATGAAAAATAATAAAAATGTCTGTCTTAAGAGGCAGGAAGGAGAGTGTATAGGAGATTTGGCAGGGAGGGAGGGAGGGAGGGCAACTTGGAACATTGGTGGCTGGAAATGTGCACTGGTGAAGAGATGGGTGTTGGACTTTGCATGACTGAAACTCAATCATGAACAACTTTGTAACTGTATATCATGGTAATTCAACTAAATATGAGAACAATTTTAAAATGCTCATTTATTATAATAAATAAACCCTTTTAATTAAAAAATGAAATCTGCATTAATAAAGTTTATTATAAGATAAAACTATGTTCTCCTTTCCATTTTATTATATACATGGAGAACCAAATAAATGAAAAGCTAAGTAACATTTGAAATTACCAAAAATAGTAAATCGAAAAGAAAATAAACCTGCTCTGGGTCTTAAATGACAAGACTTTGTCCAAAACTATTAAATTTTGAGCTCGATTTCACCACAGAAGAATTTGATTTTTTTAAGGTGGGAGATCTGGTGCTTATGTGAATGATTTTTTGGCTGTTGGCTTGTTATTAAGGGAAGAAACTTGTGTAATTGAGGCATTTGATGGACAGTAGAATAATAGTGCTTTTACTTGAGGAACAGAGGGACAAACAAGGGACATTTTCTCTGAGGACACTGCAGATGAGATTGTGATTGGTCCTGGATCCCTGTAGCAAAGAGATTTTCTGCATATTTAACATCCTTACTTCTGGTATCCTGAATCCTTTTCATCAAGGGGAGAGGAACCAGTCTGTCTACTTCTATGTGCAATGCTTCCATTTATAAAGGGATTTCTAATGCTTTCTCAAGGAAATGAATGATAAAAGGTAACAATTTACATCTGGTATTTTGAAAACAGAAAAATAACAAATATCCTGGAATTTTCTTTTTTCTTTTTCTTTTTCTTTTCTTTTCTTTTTTTTTTTTTACCAAAAAATTAAGTGAATGTTAGGCTCAAGGATGCCAATGCATTGTCTTGCTTAGGTGTGTCATTTCCTAATTCAGCAACCCAGCCCAGCTTCTGCAACCTAGCTGAGAGTCAAATTACAAAATAATGAATCTAGTTCTATAATTTAGTATAAATTACAAGCCAAGCTCAGCACTACATTAAATCCCAGGTTGATATATTCACCTCATAAATCTGATGTCTTGCATGCTTCCAAAATTCCTCAGTAACACGAGGATAAACATTATATCAGTTTCAGAGTGAGAAAGAAAACTCAAAGAACATTCAATTATTGAATGCCATTTAACAGACAGTGCAGCTCACCTATTTTATATCATTTCAGGGCTCAATTTAGGAAATGTTTTTTTAAATATAAAAGGGTAAAATTTGATTTCAAACTAATCTCTCTAACAATTCATATATTCATAATAAAAAGTCTGGTAAGAAAAATGGTTGTTTTCTTCCTACTCTGAAGTTTAAATGAATGTATTCTGGCTCTTCATAATATTCATCATAGGTATGTGCACTAACTCTGGATGAACCCTTTAAATTCCCAAGTAATGATAGAAATTTCTATTCAGCTCGTGCTCTTTACAGGTGAGAACACCTTCTATGCAGTGCCTCTAAGGCATGATTCAGCTCCAACCCAGAAGCCTGTTTGACTCTGAACTTATTGTTTCTAGAATGTTTTAGATTTGATCTTTTCAAATTATAAAAAGAACATAAAGTCAGTCTTACACATTTGTAACCTCAGAAAATTTCACTTGAACAAATACCTATTGTGAAGACATTAGGGAGAATTCTGTGACACAGATTGGGGGAATTTGGGTCAGAGAAATAGTACAGAAGGTGATGTACTTGCCTTGCACATACCAGACCTGGCTTTCAGCACCCAATATAATACCCTGAGTACTGCTAGGAGTGATTCCTTAGCCATGTAGTCAGGACTATGATCTGAAAAGCAACAGGTGTGGCCTTAAAACAACAATAAAAGGGGCCGGTGAGGTGGCGCTAGAGGTAAGGTAGACACCTTACCTTGCAAGCGCTAGCCAAGGAAGGACTGCGGTTGCATCATCTGGCATCCCATATGGTCCCCCCAAGCCAGGGGCAATTTCTGAGTGCTTAGCCAGGAGTAACCACTGAGCATCAAGTGGGTGTGGCCCAAAAAACCAAACAACAACAACAACAATAAAAATGGAATTTGGAAATATTTATAGCTAATTATGGTTCTAGTGAGATATAATCTATGGCAGTGGTCCTTCAACTACTGTCATCAAAACATATTGTATTTGGTCCCATCTTGTTTCTTCACTTCAAAATAAAATATATGCAGTGTGCATAGGAATTTGTTCATAGTTTTGTTTTTACTATAGTCTGGCCTTTGAATGAGGGACAGTGAACTGGCTCCCTGTTTTAAAAGTTTGAGGACCACTGACTATGGTTTCTTACTATGTCTCTGCATAAAGTAGTTGATGCAGTTTTTGACAGTAAAACAAGAAAACAAGAAAATGATATTTTGAAGAACACTTATAATCATTAGGTTGCATATAGAATACCAAAGACATTTAATATAGTTATGTAAAAGATCATTTACTGAAGAATGTAGTCTGTAATTTATAACACTTGTGAGTCAGAACAATACAAAACCTGATATTGACTTTTAAGTGTGTGTGTATGTGGTATTATTGTATGGATTTATATACATGTACGGCTTGTACGGCTTGTACATTTAATCAAATTGGACTCAAATATGTAAATATTTAAATATTTTTGTTTTTTAAAATTACTAGAACTGTCCAAACTTAAGATTTGTAAAGCAACCTCAAGAAAGTTTTCAGTGCATTTATGATAGTGATGCCATTATGTAGTAGAATAAAATGCTATTATATCTGACATCAAAACATCTTATAAGCCTACCAGTAGTTAATATTGGTAGGTTGAGGAGAAGATGAAGCAGACAGTAAAATGAGGGTGGTATCAAAATGGTTATAGTAAAGCATGTCCCTCTGCTCTGTCCAGAGTTCTGAACAGGAAGGTGAGAATGGAAAAGCGAAGCAATGGCACCCCTGGATCCGACTTTGTTCTGCTGGGGCTGTTTCACCACATTCAGGCCCCTAGAGTTCTCTTCAGTTTTATCTGCCTGGTATTCCTTGTGACTCTTGTTGGCAATGCAATGATGATGATCCTTATTTGGCTGGACTCTCGCCTCCACACTCCAATGTATTTTCTACTCAGTCAGCTCTCCAGCATGGATCTCTTCTACAGTTCCACCTTTGTCCTCAAGATAGCCCTTGATTTCATGACTGGGAGGAACACCATTTCCTTTCTCGGCTGCGGGATCCAACTCTTCTTGTTTATGACCCTCGTGGGGGCAGAGTGTCTTCTGCTGGCGGTCATGGCTTATGATCGCTATGTGGCCATCTGCCACCCTCTCCATTACTCCGTTCTCATGCGCCCTGCAGTCTGTGCCCTTATGGTGGTGGGGACCTGGCTGGGGGCACTGATAAACGCGCTAATCCATGTGCTCTACGTTTTAAATCTCCCTTACTGTGCCTCCAGGGAAATCCAGCATTTCTTTTGTGAGATCCCAGCTCTCCTGAAACTGGTCTGTGCTGACACCTCCCAGTATGAAAATGGTCTTTATTTCAGTGGGGTTGTCTTTCTCCTTGCACCAATATCTGCCATCATGGCTTCATATGGACAGATCATCTCTACTGTACTGGGGTTAGGATCCAGGTTGGGTATGAGGAAGGCAATGGCAACCTGTTCTTCCCATTTGACTGTGGTGTTACTCTTCTATGGAACAGCTATATTCAAGTACTTTCTCCCCAAAGCCTATCACACTGCTGAGCAGGATAAAGTGGTCTCTGTCTTCTACACCATCATCACACCCATGCTCAACCCTCTCATCTACAGTCTGAGAAACAAAGAGGTAGCTGGGGCCCTTAGGAAGGTTCTGGGAAGATGAGTGACCTGAGTAAAACAATAGTGAGAGGGCAAACAGGAGGAATGTACCTGAGCTGCCTAAGGCAAACGCTGCTTTCTGTATATACTCCATGGCCAGCTGCTCCATTGTTCCTTTGAAGGACAGCTAGTGGGACAGTTCCTGACTTGTTTACCTCTTAGGAGTGTCAGCACCTGCCGCGAATCAGAACCTGTTAGTCAACAATGCAGAGAACAAGATAGCCTCCTCTTTTAGTAAGAGAAAACATGTTGGTGCTAGGTAGTGCTTAATTTATATAAAATTTTACTAATGATTTAGTAATTATTTCTGTCTAGCAGTATTAAACCAACATTTAAAGAATAAAATTTCCCATCATTAAGGTAACAGGATTTTGAATATATTGTACTAGGTTCTCAAACACAAGCATTGTTTTCAGCTTTCATATTAAACTTTTAACTGGTAGAATAAAAATATTTTAGCTTTTGTTATTGCCCAATTATTCACTTATTTATCTAGTCTAGTTATTGGTGCCTACTATATTACCTGTTATTAACTAATCATCTAGTTGTCCACGTATGTATATATTCTTTCATTAATCCACAGCTTCATATATGTAAAGAACAGCATTGTTTTATACAAAAACTTGGTTTTCTTTCTTTCTTTCTTTATTTTTTTTGGTTTTTGGGCCACACCCGGTGACGCTCAGGGGTTACTCCTGGCTATGCACTCAGAAGTCGCTCCTGGCTTGGGGGACCATATGGGACGCCGGGGGAATCGAACCGCGGTCCGTCCTAGGCTAGCGCAGGCAAGGCAGGCACCTTACCTCCAGCACCACCGCCCGGCCCCTTGGTTTTCTTTATATGTATTTTTATTAAATTTATTTTATTTACCTTTGATAAAAGTGATGAATATTTTTCAATAAATACTACTTATTTCATCACAACAGTAAAGCCCTTCGTTAGATCAGAGCTGTTGTTTTTATATTCTTATCTGGGATGTTTTTCCTTCTGATAGACACATACTGGTTTTCATATTTTGTTATGAAGTTGACCAAGATCTTATTTAATAACAAGTGAAAATTTACCAGTCCACTCCTCTAGCTGCCTTACTCTTGTATTACACATGTGAATAGAATGCATGACTTCCTGCAAGATTAGCTCAAAGTAGATGTACTCCTGTTGATCTTGAGCTGGAGAACATTTTCAGAATGAAAGAGTATCCAAGATTCAAGGAAGCCCCTACTCCTTAGGCCTTGGATTCTTGTGCAGTCTGTGCACCTGTACCCCGTCCCTCTACCACTTTGAGGCAAAAACCCTGCATATAACAAGGAGGCAAGTTCATGATGATTTGATCCCTGATATTTTGTTGAAATCCTTTAGTGTTGATTATATTTTTTTCTTAGTAGAAATAAGGTCTCTTGGATATTTGGGGTTATATGATTTAATTTTTAGCTTTTTAATTTTTTCTTCGCTGCCCCATTTTCTAATCTTTTGACATGGTTGATGTAGTCCATGGGTGCACTAATATGTATTGTGCTTATATATCAAATTCTACAGGAAGAAACAGGAAAAAAAGATTGATAGCCTATTACCCAGATTGATACACTATTTATTGGTCACATTTTGTTTTAAATCATCATTTAAAAAATGCTAAGGTTGTTCTTCACCAGTTTTGTGCCTGCATCCCTGAGAACAGTTGAGTTTAGTTGTCTGTATGTACTTAGAAGGTTGGGTCTGACCTTGATGATTTAGAAGGGTGGATTTGATTCTTATGGGTGATGATCAATATTAGGTGAAGTTCAAAAAAAATCATGCCCCAGGTTTATTATCTTTGCCATTAAAATGTCACTTTTTTAGTGCAGTCACTGAAATAATTACACTGAGTACTGTCATTACAAAATGTGACTGAATGAGGGAAGTAGAAAGCCTGTCTAGAGTACAGGCCAGTGAGGGGTGGGGAGGAAGGACACGGGATATTGGTGAATGGAATGTTGCACTGGTGAAGGTTTTTTTACATATATAAAAAAAAAGAAAAAAAAAAGATAAGGCCTCCCAATGCTTAACACAGGCTGTGTTCTTTACACTGACTGTATAGAAAGAGGAGGTATAGTAAATGCTAAAAAAGAAAAAAAAAAGAAAGAAAATGTCACCTTTTTCAGACCAGACATTTACCTAGTGCATATTTTCATTTGGTAGCAGCCCCAAAGGGCACAGTTCTCTCTCAGTGGTGCCACATAACCAGTTATAGTTTAGAAGTACAGTGGAAACTTTGGAGGGTCTTACGGCAATCAAATATGATTCATTAAGGAAAGCCTTTCCACAAAAAGCCAGAAACCTACCGGTATCTATTTTCTCCAATGGCACCTGGGATCTGCTCTCAGGAAATTTTCTTTTATGCACCTGTGTCTGCCTTGCAGATCTCACAAGAATTACAGAGGAACTTTGCTCGCTATGGATATCCAACCTGATCAGGCTGTGGGTATCAGAGTGAAGTGATCTACTATCCTATGGAAGCAAATCAGCCTTGTAATAACTAGTGAGCTGTTTGCCAAGTCTTACCTCCTCTTCCTGCTCCCTCTGATGATTAAATACCTTAACTTGGTGTAGCTCTTTGAGAAATTTTATATTTGCTAAATTGAAGTAGATTGATTCATGAATACTCCTTGAATAAAGTCAATTTGATACTTAAATTTTATCTCTTTGAATTTATTTTTAACAAAGATGGGAACATTAAAAAATGATCATGTTTCTTGGTGGTGATATGCTTTCATTTTTTTTTCTTTCTGGAGTTTGTAGAACTCACCAGTACATTCCCCATATGGGAGAGTAAGATTCTCTGATACCCTCTTAGGATTCTTGCCTAGGTCTAAAAAAAACAGAGACAGGAGAAAAGCAAGTGCTCTTATTTACCATTCATGTTACATGACATTGAGGTCACAGGACAAGAAACCCCCAAGAAATAGTTGGATTTGAATATTTGATTTGGATTTGAGGAGCCTGGACAGCCATGAAGGACTCTAGTGGGATAAATAATATGAAGTCAATGTGGGGAATTGGAGAGCTTTAGTGAGACACTATCTAGTGATGATCACCTAGTTTTTCAGACATGGAACTTCCTTTTCCATGACCACTAGCTCTCCTCTCTCACAGGGTTCTATGACCTGTCTGGACATGTTAATGTTCTTTCTCACTCTTTTAACCCCAAATTTCCAAGAGGGATTGAGGTGATGTGCCCAGAAGCCCACTAGATTTCTTAGAGTTTCATACACATCATGTGGACTATTGTCTATATTCATGCACCCCATTCCCAGAAACTAAAGAAGCATGACTGAAGCCTGATTCTCTCATTACGATTTACCTGCAATGTGGCTAGGTAGGTCCCCAAACTCTTCATGGATAGCAAAAAATTAATATCAGTAGATTTATAGAATCAAAACATCAATTTAGTTGTGTATGAGCCCCAACATTGACATAAAAGTTTCAAAGATTAATGGGAAAAATAGGGTATATAAGCCATTTTGGCTGGAACCTCCAAGTGAAAGCCAGTAGTTTAGTGCAGGAGGAGGTCAAAATATAAGATAACAAATGTATTCTGGTCCTTGCAGAAGAAAATGTAAAGAGGATTCTAGCAAACAGGTTTATCATGAAACTGAAGTTTTATTTTCCTGATTATCTCAGATCCTAGAATAAATTTATCTTATATGTTGGTTCATTTTTATGTTGTATGAGCACTAAATTTCCTGCAAATCAAGTTATATTGAATACATGGTAGAAGTACTCTAAGAAGCAGCTCAGGATGTAGGTGATGGGAAGGGGTTAACAGGAGTTTTAAAGGGGACAATGTAAAATAACAAAAAAACATATATGAGACAAAATTTAAATATTTTGGCTGATAGATGAGAGGATTCTGATGAGACATAAGAGAAAAGAGTCCCCTGGAGAAATAAAATGATCGCCAGACTCATGTTGAGGAAGAAAAGGGACATCAAAATGGAGTGGTCCCCACACTCACCAGGGTGAGGAGAGTAGGGCACTGGAGAATGAGTTTCCCACTTACCTGACTGTGATGGTAACAGGATCCACCCATGACAGAAAGTAATGATAGAAAAAGTGGGTTGGTAGGATTTCTTATTTCAGCTAGTTTTGGGGATCAGCTTTTTTCTTTCTTAGCTCCAGTAACTCGAGTGTCTTAACAAGCCCTAAGCTTGTCCTTGGTGACTTATATTAAACCATATCCTAAGCTCATCAGAGGTGCTAAGAGAGAGCAAACCAAGATGGGGCCCCGTGTAGCCTTAGTACCTTGTTCCCAAATTGAGGTACAGTTTCAGTTGTCCCAGAAATGGAGTTTCTAACTGACCACCAAGACTCTCAGTAGAGGGGCCTGTGGAGGCTACCATACCCAGACAGAATTGAAGGAGTAGGTGGTGCCTTTGTTGTGTGATTTTTTGCATCTCAAATAGGCTCTCATGTGCTGCTGTTAGGACTTCCTCTGTCTGTGAGGTTGGATGCTGACCCAACCAGTGGTCCTGGAATGATGCCAATCAGGTCTTTGAAACCAAGTTGAAATTTATTCCTTGACAGAGAAGATAATATGGTTCATTCATCCCAGTGCACACCCATGATGGTGCTATTAAGAGAGATACAAGCCTTCCCTGTTCTCCTTGACCATCTCCCAAACAGGCCCTATGGCATCCAAGCTTTCCGATTCTCCCAGCAGAATTCCCTCAAATCTGAGTGTGGGAAAAGGTGGCTTGTGGCATTGGCAAGGCCTTGATCAGAATGGACAGGATAGAACAGAGGGACTCAGCCATGGTGGCACTGCCTGCCCATCGGATTTCAGAGGGGATCCTTGAAGGGAAAATTACCCTTTTCAAGCAGATCTTGGTCTATTACACTGATTCAACACTCTATGGTCTTGGTCAGAGATACAATGGGGTGTCAGCCTCATTAAACCTCTCCTCAACCCTTCCCCATGTTATGTGAACCCTTAGTATGTGAACCCAGATTTCACCAGGAGATGTCTGTCCCAGAGTTTTCTATGCTGGGAGTGATTGTTTCCCAAAGTGCAGCTTTGGGCTGGCAGCTGCAGGCCCACAGCAGTATCAACATTAAGGCATGATGTGCAGGCCAAAGCAGTGTCATCATCATGGTACCACCGTAGCATGTTCTGTGCAGGCAGATGGCAATGTCAGGGAGGCTGATTAGAGTTTCAGGCCCATACTTACTTAATCTCTCTGTGCTAGAATGTGCCTTTACCTGTATTTCTGGAGCTTTACTACACAGCAAGTGGGACCAGTCCTGGCCTGATTTCACAACAGCATTCTTGTATGCTGACTGTTTTTAGCTGAAGAATTTGGCCAAGAGACTTTTGTGGGGACCCATCTTTACCTTCTGCTGCAGTGGACATTAGTCCTCATGTGAGAAGTGCCCTTGTTCCTGAAGGGAAGGACCATCTGGTTTTCGGGAGGAATCTCACACAATTTCCATCACAAGCATTGAACAAGGCCATGTTCCACTTTCCCTTCATGCTTTTTTTCACATCTAGACTGAAAATTGTTCCTTTGGTCTAGTCCTACAGTCCGGTACCAGCCAGCCATTATAAGGAGTCCATTACTTTAAATAAGACACTAACTCTTTAAATAAGACCCTAATCATGATTGGCTGCTAAGTCTATAAAACCCTCTCCCATGTTGGCATTTGGGAGAGACAGTTGAGAGAACTGGTTGGCAGTTGATGACAGTTGGAAAAGCAAGAGGAGAATGGTGGGCAGTTGGAAGAAATAAAGGAACAGAAAGAGTTTGTTTGCAGTTGGAAGAGACAGGAGGAGAAAAGTCTTGCCTTCAAGACCCCGTGGATTCCAGCATTGTGGGCCCATCTCTGGCAGTTCAGATCTGATAGGTGGTGCGCAAACAGGAACAAAGAGCATGATCACATGTTTGGTGACATCTTTTAATGTCAGCTCTTTCTCATCACCATATTTTTTTCAATGTCTGTTGTGCACCATCCAGCATTAGCCCAATAGAGACATATTTGGGGTTACTGCATCTCTGCCTTTGATGCTGTCTCTGCTCATGCTGGTCTCTAGTGTCATTATGGCTATGTGAAGTATTGTTTGAGTAATTGTCCTTGGACATCTGTGCACTCTGGTGGATAAATCTGTCATTGGAGAACAATATAGTTATACTTTTTCACAGAACACAAAGCCTTTTGGGATTCTTTTTTATGTATTGTTTTCCTAGTAAAGCTTTCTAAGGGTTCTGAAGGTTTCTGTAACATGCAGGTTTTCATATTAGGTCTACTCTTTCTTAGTCACAGGCCCCTCACCACCAACCCTCCTTCCTGAGAAGTCACTGTTTTGTTTCTGATGTGAAATTATAGCCTTGGGAGCAGCCTGGCATTACAAATGGGAGGGGTAGGAGTTGTGATATCCTCTCACCCTTTTTAAAAGTCCACATTGTAGGCACTGTTATTATGACTATGAGGTCTCCCTCATAGTCTGGATCTATAATCCCTATGTAAATTGTAGTGCCCTTTATTATCAGGCTTCCCTTACCCAACAGCAAACCTATTGTGCCTGGTAGTATTGGCCCCTTTATGCCTAAGTGTAGTTTGTATGGACATTGGGATGGAATTGGGCAAGGAATATCTAGGGCAGCACTTCCAGTGGTGGCAGGATATAGCAAGTTTATGGACAGTTGAATGGCAAAAGGAGAGTTGGTGGGCAATTGGAAGAGAAAGTTGGAGGAGCAAAGTCTTGCCTGCAAGGTCCTGTGGATTCCAGCAGTGTGGACCCATCGAAAGCAGTTTGCATCTGACAGGTGATGCCTGGACAGTTAGGACCATTAATGAACTAATAATTTGACATCTTAGGAGATATGTTTTCTGGTTATATATGATTTTCCAGTGGGTTCAGACATTGTACCCATTTTACATTAAGGACCTGATAGTAATCTGGATCAAACCGTTTTTGGTTTCCTGGATTTTCAATAATATAGATTTGAACGAAATAATGAGTTATTCAATAATAATAGTGATGATAATTTAGAAGATTTATCTCCATTTTATGTTGAATAAATATAACAAAATGAAGCCTGATTCACAGGAAGTAGCACTCCTTCAATCCCTCTCAAGCACAATCCACTGCTTAGCCCAATAGAGACATATTTGGGGTTACTGCACCTCTGCCTCTGATGTTATCTCTGCTCATGCTGGTCTCTAGTGTCTTTCTGGCTATGTGAAGTATTGTTTGAGCAATTGTCCTTGGACATCTGTGCACTCTGGTAGATAACTCTGTCATTGGAGAAACTATATAGTATTATATTACTATAATAAACCACTGTCACTCTTACAAGACCTATTTCAAAACCCAGAAAGGCCTATTATCCAAAAATGCCTACTCCTGTACTCAAAGAATTGAATCAAGTGGAGAATTCTGCTAAACTGGCACCAGAACAAAGGAGAGGAACATTCCCAGTAGAGACTAATGCACAATCTTTGAATAAAGGAAATCCAAACACAATAATTACCATAAATGAAGATATCCAAGACACACCCACATCTCCTAGACATGAGATAATACACAATACCACAGATGATAAGCCTATAAATATCTTGTCAGAGTCAAAATCAGAACTAAATAATCTAGTCCCATTAAGATAAAAATGAGAGGCCTGTGACTGCTTCCTGATTCCCAGTGAGTGACGACCAAAGACCTCAGCAAAAACAGCTCTCAAGTGAATAGCCACAGGTATGCTTGTCTCTGTCCACAAGGATGGGGGTAATTTCTGCCTGTGTTTGGGCTAAATCGGACTCTGTTAAAGTGTCACCTGTAACTGCTTCCTCATTCTTAGTGAACAACAACCAAAGAGACCCCAGCAAAAAAGAGCGTAGCCACAGAGCAAAGCTCCAAGGTTGTGCACTTCTTATAGAACATGAACCTCATTGCAGCACATAGTAAGAATCACACTTCAAACATGGCAACAGGAAAACAGGGCAGGACAACAGCATGCATAGAGAATGAAGATGGCAGCTCTGATAACCCAAAAAATAAGAACCACCTAATTAACCTCTCAGATAAGGAGTTTAGAATAGAAATATGGAGGATGTTCATAGACCTCAAAGAAAGCATATTGATCTGAACAGACCACAAAGATAGAAATCAGAAAACTCCAAACTGAAATAATGGGACTAAAAAACTCAGTAGAAGAAATGAAAAACTCTATGGAATGTCTCTCCAATAGAGTGACAGCACCTGAGGACAGAATTAGTGAGCTGGAAGATGAGATGCATAACAACTCCATACAGAAGAAGAGTTGGAAAATAACCTTAAAGTAAATGATCATACAATGGAAAAAATACTCAAAGATTGTGAACAGATAAAAATAGAAGTGTTCAGTGCCAGAGTGGTGGCAAACTGGTAGGGCATTTGCCTTGCACGCACTGACCTAGGACAGACCGTGGTTCAATCCCCTGGCCTCCCACATGGTCCCCCAAGCCAGGAGCAATTTCTGAGCACATAGCCGGAAGTAACTCCTGAGAGTCACTGGGTGTGCCACAAAACAAAAACAAACAAACAAAAAATAGAAGTATTAGATAAATTCAACAGAAACAAGAAAAGAATCATTGGAGTCCCAGAAATCCAGGAAGAAAATCCCCAGGGAGAACCAACAGTCAAGGAGATTATTACAGAGAAACTCCGAGAGCTAAAGACTACATACAACCACACCTGCATGCCCGAAGGGTACCAGCTAAAAGAGACCCAAAGAAAAGCACTCCTAGACACATCCTAGTCACAATGACAAATCCCACAGATAGGGATACAATACTGAAAGCAGCAATATCAAAAGGGAAATTACATTCAAAGGAGCATCTTTAAGATTTATAGAAGACCTGCTACAAGAAACCCTAAGGCCAGAAGGCACTGGTAGGATATAGTGACAAAAATCAATGAAATGAATGCTTTGCCTAGAATACTGCACCCAACCAGACTTCTTTTCAGGTTTGAAGGAAGTGTACATGGCTTAATGGATAAACAACAGCTCAGAAACTTTACAAACTCAAAACCAGTCCTAATTTCTAAGTCACAGCAAGCTATACAAGTGGAAACCACTTACACAAGTATTCTGGGGGGTAAAGGAGGGAGATATGGTATGCATGCTGGGAACAGGGGTGGAGGGAGGACATCATTGGTGGTGAGAATGCCCCTGATTCATTGTCACTATGTACCTTAAAGATTACTGTGAGGGGCTAATATCCAAAATATACAGGGCACTGACAGGACTTTACAAAAAAAACATCTAGGACTTTGTTTCCTGTGCGGCTTGGGTGAGATTTTGTTTCCTTGAGCGGCCTGGGGGAGATTTTGTTTCCTGTGCGGCTTGGGTGAGATTTTGTTCCCTTGGGCGGCCTGGGGGAGACTTTGTTTCCTGTGTGGCTTGGGTGAGACTTTGTTTCCTTGTCATCAGGACCTGCTCCCCCCCCAGTGAGTCCCCCCCCCTGGAAAGGCAAGTTGGGCAACCCGAATAGTCAGGGGAGATAGGGCCAGCCATCTGGACTCTCAGGTGACCTAGAGCAGTCCAGCCCCTTGGGCCTTGGAGCGGACCAGGGACTCCCCAAGGGCGAGGGCAGAGCCTCAAGGGTTGGACTGAGGGAACTCCTTCAAGGGAGGGTTGGAGGGGGCGGAGCTCCATTGACTCCCAGAGAAAGGAGGGGGGATTGAGAGCTAGGCTCAACAGCGCCAGCAACCATTGTGGCCAGGAGTGGAACTGCACCGCTGACAGAAATATAGAGTAGAAAAGCTATAATACCCACTGCAGGAAGGCTGAACTCTAGGTAGCAAAGGGGAGGAGAAAGAGCTAGGTTCAACAAGCCCACCCAACAGCACCCTCTAGAAACACCTTCAGGAAGGGGACCAAAGCAGGCCGAAATTAGAAACCACAGCACTCCAAAACACACCATTAAATACAAAGAATTATGCGTAAATCAAGGAGATCCCTAATAACTGGAGACACCATGACAAACCCTATCAAGTTTCCAAGTCCACCAAAACGCACAGATCCATGGGAAGAAGACCTAAAAGCGGTCATGAGGAAGGAAATGCAAGAATTACTAAAAAAAATTAAAGAAACCCTAGCAACCGAGTATAAGAAATCCATGGATGAACGAATCAGCCAAATTAAAGAAGAAATGTCAAAGAACATGAGAGATTCCATACAAAAAGAAGTGAAGGACTTAAAAGACAAAGTAACAAGCCTTACGAGCAGAAACACAGAGTTGGAGAAGCACATCGAAGAACTCGAAGAAAAACAATCAAAAAAAGATCAAGAAACCAACAAAGAAATAAAAGGCAAAGCACTGGAAGGAAAAATCCAATATCTAATGAACAAAGACAAAAGAAACAATCTAAGAATTGTGGGTATACCAGAAGGGGAGGAAATAGGGAAGGGGGAAGAACAGGTAGTCAGGGAGATAATAACAGAGAACTTCCCCACACTCTGGAAAGACACTTCAGGACAAATCCAGGAAGTCAAGAGAGTCCCTAATAAAATAGACCCTAATAAACCCACACCAAGACACATAATAATCCAAATGGCAAAAAACAAAGAGAAAGAGGAACTCCTGAAAGCAATAAGGGAGAAAAAAAACCTCAAGTACAAAGGAAAGGACATAAGAATCAAACCGGATCTCCCATTTGAAATAATTCAAGCAAGAAGACAGTGGAATGACATATTTACACGACTGAATGAAAGAAATTTCCAACCCAGGGTCCAATACCCAGCAAAACTATCATTCATATGGGAGGGCAGACTAAAAACATTCTCAAACATGAACGAATTTGAACTATTTGTGCAACCTAAGCCGATCCTAAGCGACTTACTCAGAGATGAATTACACAATCCAAACCCCCAATTGTAACAACAACCACTCCACACAATACAACTGCACAACAGTCCTCTCTATCAATAATTTCCCTAAATGTGAACGGACTAAACTCTCCAATTAAAAGACACATAGTAGAGAACTGGGTTAGGAAAAATAAACCGGACTTCTGCTGTCTGCAAGAAACACACCTACAGTTACAGGATAAGCACAGGCTTAGAATAAAAGGATGGAAAGTAATTATTCAGGCCAATGGAAAACAAAAAAGAGCAGGGACAGCCATTCTTATATCAGACCAAATTGTATTCAACCTCAAGAAAGTAATCAGAGACAAAGAGGGACACTACTTACTGATCAGGGGAACATTAGATCAAGAAACACTAACCCTGGTCAATATCTATGCACCTAATGTAGAGTCAGCAAAATATGTGAGGCAACTACTGGCAAACCTGGAGAAACACATGAAGGGAAATGTGATAATAGTAGGGGACCTCAATACTCCACTATCACCACTGGACAGATCCACCAAACAGAAAAATAGCAAAGAAATAAGAGCTCTAAATGAAAAATTAGAAGATTTAGGGTTAATAGATTTATATAGAGCCCTCCATCCCCAGAAAGCAGAATATACATTCTTCTCAAACCCAAATGGAACCTTCTCCAGAATAGACCATGTATTAGGATACAAAGCCAACCTATATAAGACCACAAAGGTAAGGATCATAAGAAGTACCCTTTCAGATTACTATGCAACAGAGGTTAAAATTGATGTCAAGAAGAAGCAAAGCAGAAAAACTAGTAACTGGATATTAAACAACATGCTGCTCAACAACAGCTGGATCAAAGAACAACTCAAGGAAGAAATAAAAAGATTCCTTGAGACAAATGACAATGAAGAGACAACATGTCAAAATTTATGGGACACAGCAAAAGCAGTAATTAGGGGGAAACTAATAGCAATACAGGCCTATGTCAAGAAACAGGAAAATAACAAAACCAACAGTTTAAAAGATCACCTCAAAGAATTGGAACAGCAGCAACAGAGAAATCCAACCACAACCAGAAGGCAAGAAATAATAAAAACCAGAGCAGAAATAAACAACATCGAAACCAAGAAAACAATACAAAAAATCAATGAGACCAGGAGTTGGTTTTTCGAAAAAATAAACAAGATAGACAAACCATTGGCAAAACTCACCAAAAAAAGAGGGAAAACACCCAAATCAGTAGGATCACAAATGAAAGGGGAGAGATTACAACAGAACCCCAAGAAATACAACATATCATGAGATCATATTATGAACAACTATACTCAACTAGGCTAGATAACCCAGTAGAAATCAACAGATTCTTGGACAAACACCCTCTTCCAAGACTGGAAAAGGAAGATCTAGAAAGCCTAAACAGACCAATCACCTCAGAGGAAATTGAAGATGTAATTAAAAAACTCCCTAAGAACAAAAGCCCAGGCCCAGATGGATTTACAGGTGAATTCTATCAAACATTTCAAGAAGACTTACTACCACTTTTCCATAGGCTTTTCCAAACCATAGAAAAAACAGGAATCCTCCCAAACTCCTTTTATGAGGCTAATATCACACTCATTCCCAAAGAAGGCAAAGACACCACCAAAAAGGAAAACTACAGACCAATCTCACTAATGAACATAGATGCAAAGATACTTAACAAAATCTTAGCAAACCGAATCCAACACTTCATCAAAAAGATCATACATCACGACCAAGTGGGATTCATACCAGGAATGCAAGGTTGGTTCAACATACGCAAATCAATCAATTTGATACATCACATCAACAACATGAAAGACAAAAACCACATGATCATATCAATAGATGCAGAGAAGGCGTTTGACAAAATCCAACATCCTTTCATGTTAAAGACACTCAGCAAAATAGGGTTAGAAGAAACTTTCCTCAAGATAGTTACTGCTATATATGAAAAGCCTACAGCCAACATTATTCTTAATGGCGAGAAACTAGAAGCACTCCCACTAAGGTCAGGAACTAGACAAGGCTGTCCACTCTCTCCACTCTTATTAAATATAATCATAGAAGTTCTAGCAATAGCAATCCGACAGGAGAAGGGAATCAAAGGAATTCAAATAGGGAAAGAGGAACACAAGCTATCTCTATTTGCCGATGATATGATGATGTACATCAAAAACCCTAAAGAGTCCACAGTAAAATTCCTAGAAACAATCAACCAATACAGCAAAGTGGCTGGATACAAAGTCAATACACAAAAGACAGTAGCGTTTCTATATACAAAAAATGAAGTTGAGGAGAGAGAGATTAAAAATACAATTCCATTTAATATAGTATCAAAAAATATCAGGTATCTAGGAATCAACCTTACAAGAGAAGTGAAAGACCTATACCAGGGAAACTTTAAAACACTCCAGAAAGAAATTGAAGACGATCTAAAGAAATGGAAGAACATCCCATGCTCATGGATAGGTAGAATTAACATAATCAAAATGACTATCCTACCCAAACTCCTATATATATTTAATGCAATCCCTATCCAAATCCAGACACAATTTTTTTAAAGAATTAGAACAATCATTCACAAAATTCATCTGGAACCACAAAAGACCCAGGATAGCCAAACACATACTGAAAAACAAGAAGCTGGGTGGAATCTCTTTACCTAACTTGAAACTATACTATAAAGCCATAGTAATCAAAAAAGCATGGTACTGGAACAGAGACAGGACCTCAGACCAGTGGGTCAGGACAGAATTCCCAGACATAAACCCCCTGATATACAGCCAACTAATATTTGATAAAAGAGGCAAGAATCTGAAATGGAACAAAGAAAGCCTATTCAACAAATGGTGTTGGCACAACTGAAAAACCACATGTACGAAAGTGAAAATAAACCCATACCTCACTCCTTATACAAAAATCAACTCAAAATGGACCAAAGACCTTGAAATCCGACCCGAATCTATAAAGTTTATCGAGAATAAAATAGGGAGAACACTCGAAGACCTATATATCAAAAAGGTCCTCGAGAATGGAACACCAATGGCAAGAACCTTAGCAGCAAACATAAACAAATGGGACTACATCAAACTAAAAAGCTTCTGCATGGCGAAAGAAATCTTACTTAATGCAAGAAGACAGTTAACAGAATGGGAAAAAATCTTTTCACTAGACATATCAGATAAAGGGCTGATATCTAGAACTTACAAAGCACTCAGAAAACTGAGCCCCTCAAAACCAAATAAAGCCATAAAAATGGGGAGAAGAAATGAATAGACACTTCTCTGAGGAAGACAGAAGGATGGCTAACAAACACATGAAAACATGCTCACCTTCACTCATCATCAGAGAGATCCAAATCAAGACAACAATGAGATACCACCTTACACCAGTGAGGATGGCTCACATCAAAAATACTGAGAACAATCTTTGTTGGCGTGGATGCGGTATGAAGGGAACTCTCATCCACTGCTTGTGGGAATGCCCCCTAGTCCAACATCTATGGAGAACAGTCTGGAGAGTACTCAAAGAACTCAGAATTGACCTCCCTTTTGACCCAGCAATTGCACTCCTAGGTATATACCCCCAAGTTGGAAGAACATTCATTCCAAAATACGTGTGCACCCCACTATTTATCGCAGCACTCAGTATAATAGCCAAATCTTGGAACCAACCGCGATGTCCAACAACAGATGAATGGATCATTAAGATGTGGTATCTATACACAATGGAATATTACATGGCAGTCAGAAATGATACAATCACAGATTTCACAGCAACGTGGATACACTTAGATCATGTTATGTTAAACGAAGTAAGTCAGAAACAAAAGATAAACACAGAATGGTAGCACTATTCTGAAGCACATAGAACATACATCTCAATCACAACTAATACTTAACAATCAAATAACAGGGTCTAACAGGGTAGAAACTCCAATCACTGTAATAGTCAACATATACCTGGGAACAGTGCCCAAAACACATGAAAAAGGAACAACACAAACTCTCAACTACACATTATACCACAAAGAAACAGCAACACCAGAACAGCAGCATAGAGAGAACAGGTACGTAATTAACCTTCTACAATAATGGCCCATAATAATCCTGTAGAGATCGTATACAGGAACACAGGTAAAGAATACCATGGCAAACCACTGACTCCAATGGAAACATCCCATAAAACTACGTATTAATGCCTCTATCTTACTATATTTAAAATAACCTCTCAGCTTTTCTGTCCACAGGCGTTCTTGGATACAAAGGGCAGACAAGCTAAGATGGCAGCTCGGGATACCACACGAGATACCATACCCAGTTTGCACTACGAGATGGCCCCAAGAAAACTCTTTAACATACACTTTATCTCTAGGTTTACCTTCTTTTAGGGTTTCAAGCACATGACCAGTCAGACCACCGAAGCAGTAACAGCGACGTACAGACCCAAACTACATGCTCTATTCACTGAACACATTCAAGCAAACTAGCATTCCCTTGCTATTCTCTCCTCTCTTCTCACCACTTTCTTGGTTATTTTTTCTTTTCTATTCTTTTCTTCACTTTCTATCCTTTCTCTTCTCCCTTTCTTTCTAATGTATTTTTCTCTTTTCTCCCTCCCTACCCCTTCCATACACCTTACCCTTTCCCCCCTCTGGAAATCCAACTATCCCTCCATCCCTCAATCCCATCCAGACCTCCCTCTATATTAAAACACTTCACCCTCAGTCCTTAATCTATTAGGCAACAAGATCGACCTCCTACCCCAACGAACCAGTACCCAGCACCCAAGAGAAGGGACACCCAGTCAAACCCACACCTCGTCCCGGGCAAGAAAAGACAGCCAACTCCCCTGCGGACTCATGCTGCGAGGCCCTCCCTACCAACTCCCCCTAACGTGGACTGTTTCTTGAAACCGGACCTAGGTCCAAAAGTCTCCCCAATGCAAGAACTCTTCCAAGACCTCCCTGCCGCAAATTTTTACCAACCTGAAGAAGGTCAGGGGGTGTGATAGGAAGATGCCTGGGAACCCACACATCACAAGAAAAACCCAAAAGACAATGGGAAAAACTGTACTTTCAACATAGGCATAAGACCTGTAATACACCACCTCGTTACCTGCTCTCCCCCAAATGCAAAACCACGCAACTTGAACTAGCTAGTCCTGCCTACAGTTAGAGGGGGAGATAAGGGAGGCATCAAGACCAAACAGGTGCAAGACTACTAAGTAGTGGGTTGGATACAGAGGGAACCACATATTCTAGCCGCCCTGGGGGTGAGGGAAGAGGAAATGGGAGGTAGGACAAAAACAAAGGGGTAGGGAGGACAATTTGGTGATGGGAATTCCCCCTGATTTTATGTAAATATGTACCTAAAATGTTGTTGTCAACAATATGTAAGACACTATGATCAAAATAAAAATTATATTAAAAAAAACAAAAAACATCTAATCCCATCAAAAAAATGGGGAGAAGAAATGAACAGACACTTTGATAAAAAAATACTAATGGCCAAAAGGCACATGAAAAAATGCTCCTCATCACTGATCATCAGGGAAATGCAAATCAAAACAACGATGAGATACCATCTCACACCACAGAGATTGGCACACAACACAAAGAATGAGAACAATCAGTGCTGGCAGGGATGTAAAGAGAAGGAACTTTTATTCACTGCTGGTGGGAATGCTGTCTAGTCCAACCTCTATGGAAAGCTATATGGAGATTCCTCCAAAAACTTGAAGTTGAGCTCCCATTCGACCCAGTTATTCTACTCCTAGGGATATACCCTAGGAACACAAAAATACAGTACAAAAACCCCTTCCTCACACCTATATTTATTGCAGCACTATTCACAATAGCCAGGCTCTGGAAACAACCAAGATGCCCTTCAACAGACTATTGGCTAAAGAAACTATGGTACATATACACAATGGAATATTATGCAACCATCAGGAGAGATGAAGTCATGAAATTTTCCTATGCATGGATTTACATGGAGTCTATCATGCTGAGTGAAATAAGTCAGAGGGAGAGAGGTAGACACAGAATAGTCTTGCTCATCTATAGATTTTAAGAAAAATAAAAGTCATTTTTGCAACAATCCTTAGAGACAATAAGAGGAGGGCTGGAACTTTCAGCTCACTTTATGAAGCTCACTACAAAGAGTGGTGAGTACAGTTATAGAAATAACTAACTACATTGAGAACTACCATAATCATGTGAATGAATGAGGGAACTGGAAAGTCTGTCTAGAGTACAGGTGAGGGTGGGGTGGGATGGAGGGAGATTTGGGACATTGGTGGTAGGACTGTTGCACTGGTGAAGGGGGTGTTCTTTATCTAATCACAATCATATTTGTAATCAAGGTGTTTAAATAAAGAAAAAACAAGAAAAAATATTACTGTGAAAGATTTTTAATTCACTTCAGCCATAATAAAAATTAAAAGAAATATTGCTATTTATAACAACTTATATGGTTCTTGGAAAGGGCTCTTCAAGCTATGTGCAGGCCTTCTGGCATTGTGCTCACGGATCATGACATTCCATGGCATTTGGTAGACCATATATGATGCTAAGGACCCAACTTGGCCAGGCAATTGCAAAACAAGTGTTTTATATGAATCTTAAGGGTATTATGTGAAATGAAATTAGTTAGAAAGAAAAAGACAAATACTGAGTGATTTCACTCATATATGGTTCATACATAAGCATTTCAAACAAATGTAAAAAACCAGACTCAGTTACAAAGAACTTATTGGAAATAACCAGAGAGAAGAGAACTTTAGAAGAAGAATGAAAGTTGGTAAAATGTATGGTCATGCTTGAGGACTAGATTTTTAGCAGGGAGCATGATGTCATGTTTACAGATGTAGAATTATTAAGCTCAACACCTGGAACTTATATAATGTATCATTGTTTCCTCAATAAAATGTATTTCAAAAGTCAGTAATGATTACAAAAATAAACAGCCCTAAAAGAAAAGCTGAAAGGTCTACTTTAAAGAAAGAAAGACCAACAGATACACCAAACTTCTACACAAGATGACACTAAATCCCCTGACAATTATCTCTTAACGTCAATGAATTAAATGCACCTGTTGAGACACAGAGTAGCAAAATGGATCAAAAAGCTGAATCCAACGTTTTGCTGCCTACAAGAAACACATTCTGAATAAACAAAACAAGCATAGACTCAAATCAAAGGTTCTAGGGAAATTATTCAAGCAAACAACACCTTTAAAAGAGCTGGAGTGACCATATCAGTATCAGATGAAACAAACTTTAGACTCAGAAAAATTATAAGGGACAAAGATAGTCATTTTGTACTAATTAAAGGATATGTACAACAAGAAGAAATCACACTCCTAAACATATATGCACCCAATAAAGGACCAGTAAAATATTTAATACAACTGTTGACAAACCTGAAAGAAGATATCAACAGCAACAAAATAATAGTGGGAGATCTCAACACTGCCCTGACACCCCTTGATAGGTCAGCCAGGTTGAAACCCAACAAAAATATATTAGCTCTGAAAAGGAAAATGGAAGAAAGTATACAAATATACTAGAATATGTATCCACTTTTCTGGAGAGTACCCTATATATATTATATGTGTGTATACATAGTTCACATCTAGTTTCAGTGCCTTATGGTCAGTGAAGGTAGTTAGTACAACTTCTATCGTCTTGACTTTATAGAGATATGTTTCATGGGCCAGCATGTGGTCTATCCTGGAGAATGACCCATGTGCATTGGAGAAGAATGTCTATACAGTTTTCTGGGGAGTACCCTATATATACACACATATAACATATATATTAGTATATATTATATATAATATATATAGAGTACTGGCCCATAAAACATGCTGGCCCATGAAACATATCTCTATAAAGTCAAGAGGATAGAAGTTGTACAAACTACCTTCACTAATCATAAGGCACTGAAACTAGATGTGAACTACAAAGAAACACAGAAGAAAAACTTTAACAGCTGGAAACTAAACAGTTCACTATTGAACAGCCAGTGGGTCAGAGATGAAATCAAAAAGGAAATCAAAACATTCCTGGAGATGGTACCTGAGGTACCATCTCACATCACAGAGACTGGCACACATCACAAAGAACAAGAACAACCAGTTCTGGGGAGAAAGAAACTCTCATTCACTGCTGGTGGGAATACTGTCTAGTTCAGCCCTTATGGAAAACAATATGGAGATTCCTTAAAAAACTGGAAATTGATCTCCCATTTGATCCAGCTATACCACTCCTAGGGATATACCCTAGAAACTCAAGAACACAATACAAAAATCTCTTCCTCACACCTATATTCATTGCAGCACTATTTACAATAGCCAGACTGGGAACAACCAAGATGCCCTTTAACAGATAAATGTTTAAAGAAACTGTGGTACATATATACAATGGAATATTATGTAGCCGTCAGGAGAGATGAAGTCATGAAATTTTTCTACACATGAATGTACATGTAATCCATTATGCTGAATGAAATAGGTCAGAGGGAGAGAGAGACACAAAATAGTCTCAATCATTTATGGGTTTTAAGAAAAATAAAAGACTTTAAAGTAATTTGCAGAGATTAGGGCTGGAAGGACGGGCTCAAGATATGAAGCTCACCACAAAGAGTGGTGAGTGTAGTTAGAAAAATAACTAAGCTGAGAACTATCATAACAATGTCAGTGAGTGAGGGATGTAGAAAGCCTGTTTTGAATACAGGCGAGGGGGGGGAGATGGGGCATTGGTGATTTGATTGGAAAGTTGTTCTGGTGAAGGGGGGGTGTTCTTTTTTATGACTGAAATTCAACTACAATCATGTTTGTAATCATGATGTTTAAATATAGATATTGTTTTTTTTTTTAAAGAGAGGCCAACATAAATAGACTCCATGAACTACCTACCTACCAAGAAATAAAAATAAATTCCCTCAGTAGATTTTAGAAAGCCTGCATGGCATATGGGGCAAAATTACCATACTGCTCTGATTATCTGTCAGGCTGGAGCAAAAACACAATTAGGACCCCATAGGACTTTCAGACAGTGGCCTGTTTGCCTGAGCCCATCTGAATACCTTCAGTGGCAAATGTGGCTAAGTGATGAGGTGAAAGCTAAATTACTCAACTTGGGAAAATTAGGCAGGAAGTTATCTGGAATCAAAATCACCCTTGATATGTTGTTAGGAGGAGAATATCAAAAATAAAAAATCAAGCCACCATATACCTCATAATCCTAAATTATATTAGGAATATTGTCCTGTCTGAGTGGGGGAAAAGTAGATGCAGACTCTGAGTTTAAAGATAGCTTTACCAACAAGGTCTTCCAGGTTGTATCTGAGCCATTTGCCCAATTCATCAGCAAGCTAAGGCAGTACAGAAACAAGTTAAGAATAAGGAGGTCCAAGATCATTTAATAAACCAACTTACATTTGAAAATGCTAATGAGGAGTGTCAGATAATTTTACGACCAAAAAGGGAGAGAGAAGATGTAATTGGATACCTCAAAGCATGACAGAACATTGGTTCCATTTCCCACCAGGCTCGAGTAAATACCCTGGAGTCTTCTTCAGTGCAAAAACAAACTAGGAAACCATGATAGCAACAAAGAGAATTTAGAGCCCTACCCAACCATGTATTCCTGAGGCCACTACCTGAACCTTGTCCTAAATATGGTAGAGGCAATCATTGGGCAGGAGATTGCCAACCTGCTTATGTAAACATAGGACAGCCCCAGATCTCCCGAATGCTGGGATAGATGTTTTAATTGTGACAAGTTTGATTATTACAAGAGGGAATGCAGGGCCCTCCCTACTCCACCCTCTGGAGATGGCAACCAGATTTTGTGGGACCTGGGGTAGGCCCCTGCCCAGTTTCCTGGCATTTGCTGGAAATTAATAGGGCCATATCTTGTCCAATGTATACCTCAATTGCATCATAGGCAAGGTCTGGTTTGCCATCTTCAGAGGGTGGCAGTTGGAGGAGACAGTTGAAAAAGGAAAAGGTGATAGGCAGTGGAAGAGACAGTTGTAGGATAAAAGTCTTGCTGGCAAGGCTCCGTGAACTCCAGCAGCATAGGCCCATCTCTGGCAGTTCAGATCTGGCACTTTGGGTCTATGTCTCCTAGGAAGCTCTCGAGTCACAGGACACTAGGATGGAAGGCATCACATTCCTTTCCTCTGCTCATCTTACTATATATCAACTCTCAGGCCCCAAATGGGCATTCAAAAGACCCATAATGGTCACTCCATCTTGGGTGTATTTGTAAAGAGCCACATGTTTTAATGGGAGAGTTTTGAGACTAAGGGTGGAGCTGTGCTCTTCTGAAGTTCACATTGCCAAAAAAACAGCAAGAATTGGGAAGCAAGTGTAAACTAGAGTCAGTCAGTACTCCGTAGCCAGTGCCTGGTCCAGTTCCTGGTAGCAGTGCATGGGGAAATAAGATAAAATGGGTGCTAAGGGAGAAGAACTGAAAGTACTTCAACATTTTGTTGGTGATAGTGACATTTGAGAAATAATGACACTTCCAGACCTTAATTCCAAACATCCTTATTGTCATTAACTGATTGCTTTATTTACAGCTGCACAACTTTGTGAAAGGTATTTTCACAAATTTCAGGAGCCAAAATGTGGAGAACAACTTGTTATTGAAAAGCCTGGCTGAGATTTGAGGAAACATTCACCTGCTCTGTATTCCATATTTGCTGATAATGGATAATAAGGATCAGTGCAATCATTTAATACCAGTACCTCAAAAATCTGAAACAAAAGCAGCATCAAAAACAAAAATCAAAAACAAAGCTGAGATTGAGAAGAAAGAATTTCTGCTTGTATGCATTGATTGATTCTAGGCCACTGCTACACAGAAAATGAGAATGGGTACAGGGTGGGTACAGACAAGTGTCTGAGCTTGCATTGTCTATCAAAGTACAGGACAAGGGATAAGAAGCCTTTGGACAAAGCCCAACTCTTTCAGGTGCCTCACAGCCGGCAGAAATCCACCTCGTCATTCACCCTTACCCCTTTCCTGCTGATCTGTCACGCAAGAGAAGTCTCTTCAGAGCCCCCTTTACTTCCTTGTTCCTGAGCGTGTAGATCAGGGGGTTCAGAAGTGGGGTGACTATGTTATAGAAGAGGGTGAGGAACTTGCCCTGGTCCTTGGACGAGCTTTTTCCAGGTTGCATGTACATGTAGATGATGTTTCCATAGAAAAGCGAGACCACTGTGAGGTGGGAGCCACAGGTGTTAAAGACTTTCTTCAAGCCTGATCCTGATCGAATTTGCAACACGGCCCTCAAAATACAGCCATAGGAGATGAGGATGAACATCAGGGGTAACAGCACAATGATCACTGCCAGGACAAAGGCAACACCTTCAACAACTGCTGTGTTGACACATGCTATGCGGATGAGAGCTGGCATCTCGCACAGAAAGTGGTCCACAGTCCAGTGCCCACAGCGGGGAAGGTTCAGGGTAGATGGTGACATGGCCAAGGAGTTGGCCGCCCCTAACCCCCAGGCCACTAACACCAAGCCCAGACAGAGCCGTGGGTTCATGATCACCATGTAGTGCAGGGGCTTGCACACTGCCACAAAGCGGTCATAGGCCATGACTGCCAGCAGCAGGCACTCCACACCACCCAAGCCCAGGAAGAGGAAGAGCTGGATGGCACAGCCTATGTAGCTGATGGTCTTGTCATGTCCGTGGAGATTATAGAGCAGCTGCGGGATGGAGCTGGTGGTGAAGCTGAGATCCAGGAAGGACAGGTGGGTGAGGAAGAAGTACATGGGCGTCTGGAGATGTGGGTCCAGCCTGGACACCAGGATAATGGTGCTATTGCCCATAAGAGTCAGAAGATAAGCAACCAAGATGACCACAAAAAGGATCCTTTCCAGATGAGGACGGCCAGAAAACCCCAAAAGGATAAAACGTTCCTTGGTGCTGTCATTGGTTCCATCCATCCCTGCACCTGATAATGAGTTTTAGCACTGGTCATGTCACAGGTGATATCACTTGCAGTGGACAGGTGGTTATTTGTATCTTTCCTGTTTGTCCTCAATCACTCAGAGAGAGAGGCAAGGATGCTCATTCTCTTATTCTCAATGCAGAAATTACATGTCACAAACAGTGATAATGTATGAACTGGATCAGTCAAATCGGATCAATCAAACCAATTTAAGTATGTATGTACTCACACCTCATTTCCTCCTACATATCATTATATTCAATGAAAATGAAACAAAACATTTTATATTGTGATTCTATGCTTTTTGTTCTCAGAAATAGAATAAGTTTATTCTTTAAAACAGAAAATTTAAGGACCAGAGCAATACAGATTCAATTAGTAGCATCTCACATGGTTCATAAGCATCACCAGGAATAATTCTTGAGTCAGGAGTAACCCCTGTGCACCACTGAGCCACCACTGTGGCTCAACAAAACAAAAGTATCCACAATGCAGTGCAAACTCTTTTAGACTTACCTCTAGAAAATGAGATGCAGTTTATAGGATATTTTCACTTGATTGCTTCAGAATTAAGTAATAATCAATATTCAAGACTTTGCATGTACTAAAATACATATACATTAATGTATGCCATATAAAATATTTATTATATTTCCATAGCAAATTTTCTATTCTGAGACTCTTTGTATATCTTCTTCACCTTATTCCATCTTAAACTTTTGCATAATCATCATGATGAACACTGTAGAAAAAGAAATAAGGTGCTGGGGAGTTAAATGATGACAAATATATAAAGTTAGGAGGGAAAGCATTTTGGTAATTTTGCAATTGCATAGTACCACAGAGATTTACATTGCGTGTTTGTGTGGTTCACATTTGTAAATTCTAGGAAATGAAGAGAAGTGAGAACAAGGAGATGAGTCGAGCAGACTGTGTAAAAGAATATGCATATGCATCAAGCTCAAACTTGAGTTCAGCCTCCTCTTGAAGATGCTTTCAGGCTGGGTTGGAGAAAATGGCTACTTCATGCAGGCTGCTCCAGACTGGTGGGAACAAGGCATATTATTTGTATTCTGGCTCTTGCTGTTTCTGTTTTCCAGAGCTATCTCTTAGGAAACATTTGTGGCTGGCCAGTGTGTCCCTTTACTCTAAGAGTAGCACTGGTCATGATGTTTCTGTGGCTACTGTCCTTGGCATATTCATCCTTCTCCCCTGTCCTTCTCAGAGGGAGAAAAATGTTGTTCATGCTGTTTCTTTGCATCAATCTATGTGCCTTTCTCTCCACCCAAGTCCCTAGATGGTTTATCACTTCAGATCCTAATCCCAGAGAGCAGGCTTAGGACTCATGTTTCCAAACCCACAGTCTACTCACATTGCCACTCTGGAGCTGCTAGGTGTCAGGACAGAGTAGATGCAGTCAGCTAGGGAGTGCAGAGAGCCCAATATGGGACCTGGGCTCACTGTGGTGCTGCAACTGGTGTGGATCACATAGTGGGGTGGCAGAATATGTTGTCTTCTGTGGTCTGTTGTTCTCTGCTAATGTGCCTCTATTTGAGGGGAGGGATTGTGGCAGTGACAGCTTGGAGCAACCTCCAGAGGAGACAGGAAAGGGACTCTGTGGCTGGGTCCATAACTGGCCTAGATATGATGCAATTTCTCACCCACAGGGACCGTTACTTTGCTCTAGGCATGAGTCATGTATGTTCCTTATCTCCCAGAGGTTCCAAACAGAATCCTGAGAATTTGTCCCTTGATATTACATAGATTATCAAAGCATAAACAAAATGGGGACTCATCTGCATTGGGTTTAGTGTGAATTCTAGTGGGTCATCTGCTCCTTACCTTGCCCCTAATAACTAGAGTATGTATAAAAGGCAGCTAAGTCATAATGATCCAATCATGCCTGAAAACTGCTCCATTCATTTCTTTTTTACTTTGACCTACCATAAGTCTAACAAAAATATTTTGACATTTTACCAAGGAATGTATATATTAGTCCCTCACATGGAAAATGCTCTGAATTATTGTTTTAAGAAAAGCTTATTATAAAACCCTTCAAAAAGAGTTTTTAAAAAATTTTAGGAAACTAAATGGGTGAATTTATTTGTATTATCTTTTAAGTTTTGATTTTTAATGCAGTTGCCATCCTATCAGCATTTGTACTTCATGTTTAAAAGCAAAGAGTAGATTTATGAGGAAGTATTTTCCACCTGTGACTTATCAGATTTGCCATAAGACCACATTTCTAAGTGCTTTAAAAGAAATGGGATCTCACAAGGGGGAATCTTTAATAAGTCCTAACAAATACAACATATAACTTGCAACTATGAACCAGTGACATTATTATCAAAGATATTGAATTAAATTGGAGTTCATTTTAATAATTATTATCTAGCCATTCTAAAATGGTCATGCAGTACTGGAGCAAGGGAATGATGAGAGACTTTCATTGACATAACTGCACAGTCCCCCTCAAATATTGAGTAATCTTGCATAGGAATTGTCCTCATGCACCTGTGCAGACATGTCCTTTCCTTCCCTGTTCTGCATGTGAAAGGAGATCCCCAGGGCCCAGAGCATGCAGAAAACTACCTGTAGGGTTGGTGTTTCAAGTGCAGTCAGGTTTAATAAATCTCCAGGCTCCCAATTTTCTTCCCTTTGGGACACTTATATCCAAGCAACAGACAATCAATGGTTCCTTTTATTCATTGGGGAGCTACTCTACTTTCTGTCCTTAAAACTCAGTGGATCATTTTCAGAGCCTTCCTGTAATTGAGGACCAATTGGTATTCAATTAGTTTGCCTCATGTTACTCCTTATGCAGCATAAGGGGTAAAAAAAAATTAAAATTAGTCATTTGAAAGATCATCAAATCTTCAGGTAAAATATACCATATCTTTGAAGAAATGCAGTTTCACAAAAAATAGTCTTTAGTGTTGAATGGGACTTTGCTATCATGTTTCTGATTTTACTCAATCTATTATGATGAGTTGGGAGCTACCTACTGGGTCCAGCTCACAGGCATCATGATTATGAAGTGTTGGTAGACACTGGCCTTTTTGTAGGCAGTAGAGAGCATTTACACTGCAGTTGAAACCTTTAAGAAAAGGATGGTTGGTTTAGTTCAAATTACTTGTTACAAAGTCACCCCCACATTCTAGTGAGTGTGATGTGGCACATGGATTTCCTTGAAGCAAAGCATATTTCAAGGTGTCATTTTGTTGTCATAGAGATTTAAATTGACAAGAGACTCGTAGGACTAGACATAGAGCCTCTGTGATCATTAATTGTTCTGCTAGCTTGACTTCACCTCCCCCATACTGATTATAAAGTGTTAGCAGAGATCCAGGCATGCTTCCCTGCTTCACACACATGGTACACAGCACATCAGATGCCAACAGGAGGGTAATAAGGACATGTTATCTGCATCTTTTATTCAGACATAGAGAGGAGGAATCTTTTATGATACAAAATAAATTTATTAGCCATGAATATACAGATTTTTAAATATAAAGACTCATTAATAAGTACACAGTTCTACCCTGAGGAGGAGTTTGATAAGATAGCTCTTGTGTGTGTGTGTGTGTGTGTGTGTGTGTGTGTGTTTGGGTCACACCCGGTGGTGTTCAGGTATTACTCCTGGCTCTGTGCTCAGAAATTGCTCCTGGCAGGCACAGGGGACCACATGGGATGCCGGGATTTGAACCACCATCCATCCTGGATTGCCTGTGTGCAAGGCAAATGCCCTACTGTTGTGCTATCTCTGTGGCTCAAGATAGCTCTATTTTTATTTTTAATAAAATAAATGTTTTAGTTGAATCACCACTAGGCACACAGTTACAAAGTTGTTATTATTGAATTCCAGTGCACATTTTCTGCAACCAATGTCCCCAGTTTCGTTCCCTCCTTCCCCTTGCCCTCTCCCTTGCCTACCTTTATGGCTGACATTTTTCTTGTCTCTCTCTTATTTCTCTCTTTCTCTTCTTTTTAGACACTGTTGTTTGAAATAGTGTTAGTGAAGGGGTATCATGTACATTCTCTTTTCAGCACCCAGTTCTTGTCAGCTGGTCATAGTAGCCATCTTGTCCACCTTGTCATAGTGATCCCTTCTCTGTCCAAATTACATTCTCCTCCTATTTATGACAAGCTTTCTACCATGGACTGGTCCTCGAGGTTCTAGTGTCTATTCTCTTAGAATTAGTATTGCCATAGCAGATAGCTCTCTAGTTTTCTCTCTCTTTATGGACCTATTTGGTAGTGCCAGTATTCATACCTGGTGGTTTTAGGGGGCCATATGGGATGCCAGGGATTGAACCTAGAATGGCTGCATGCAAGGCAAATGTCCTACCCAGTGTGCTATCGCTCTGTGTTGCAGACTAGCTCTTGGGGTGCAGTTGAGTTAGAGAACTTCTTTGAATTTCCTTCAGGAGAGTGGATGCCCAGGCAGCAACATATGAAGAAAAATGAGAGAAATGTGTGTGGAGAAACAGTTTTCTATGTTTGATGTCTGGGACATAAATTGCTAGTCACACAGAAACATTAATGGTGGCCTTGTTGATATACATAAAAAATCCACCCCTGGCTAGGGGGAAGAAGCACTAAGAGTCCTGAGTTACAAAGAAGAAGGCTAATTTTAACACCTCAAAGCAGTTCCTAGCAGGCCATCCTCAGACGTAAAATAAGGCATTAGTGAGAAGCAGAAATTCTATGTCAAGTTCCTGTTCTAAGGGGATTGTTTAAAGGTCGAAGTGAAGGAGAGAGCTATATCAACAAAGATGCAATTCTAGTTTCTGGGAAAGTTTCAACAGCCCAAATCTACACCCTGGCTAAACCCTTGATTCCCAGAAGCAGAAACTGCAAGGACAATTTGAAGACATAAGGAGAGAGAAAAAAATATTTCTAAATGTCTTTAATTTGGTGCTAAAATTATCCAGGTAAAGGGAATTAAAGCAAGACTATATTTGCTTGTAATATACACAGCTTAAGGGAGAATTAATTATAGGCCAATAGATGTGAAGGAGATATAATGTCACACAGTAACAAGAATTTAAAAAATATTTCCAGTGATCCATGTAGGGGAGAAAACATCCCAGAGGGCCTTCTGGTAAAATATTCCCTGGAAATATTTAAGACAGTGATCCACACTGAGGGGAGACATCCCAGTGGGCTTTCTGGTGAAATATTCCTTGGGAAAAACTAAAATTTCTCTTGTCATATGTGATAGATTTGGCATCAAATTCTTCTTCCTTCCTTCCTTTCTTCCTTCCTTCCTTCCTTTCTTCCTTCCTTCCTTCCTTCCTTCCTCCTTCCTTCCTCCTTTCTTCCTTCCTTCCTTCCTTTTGTTCCTTCCTTCCTTCTTCCTTCCTCCTTTCTTCCTTCCTTCCTTTTGTTCCTTCCTTCCTCCTTTCTTCCTTCCTTCCTTTTGTTCCTTCCTTCCTTCCTCCTTCCTTCCTCCTTTCTTCCTTCCTTCCTTTTGTTCCTTCCTTCCTCCTTCCTTCCTTCCTTCCTTTTGTTCCTTCCTTCCTTCCTTTTCTTTCCTTTTCTTTCTTTCTTTTCTTTCTTTCTTTCTTTCTTTCTTTCTTTTTTCTTTCTTTCTTTCTTTCTTTCTTTCTTTCTTCTTCTCATCTTTTCTTTCTTTCTTTCTTTCTTTCTTCTTTCTTTCTTTCTTCTTTCTTTCCTTTCTTCCTTTCTTTCTTTCCTTCTTCTTTCTTTCTTTCTTTATTCTTTCTTTTCTTTCTTTCTTTCTTTCTTTCTTTCTTCTCTTTTTCCTTTTCTTTCTTTCTTTCTTTCTTTCTTTCTTTCATTCTTTCTTTTCTTTTCTTCCATCCTCCTTCCTTTTCCTTCCTTCCTTTCCTTCCTTCCTTCCTTTCCCCTTCCTTCCTTCCTTTCCCTTCCTTCCTTCCTTCTCCTTCCTTTCCTTCCTCCTTCCTTTCTTCCTTCCTTCCTTTCCCTTCCTTCCTTCCTTCCTTTCTTCCTTCCTTCCTTCCTTCCTTCCTTCCTTCCTTCCTTCCCTTCCTTTCTTTCTTCCTTTCTTTCTTTCTTTCTTTTTCTTTCTTTCTTTCTTTCTTTCTTTCTTTCTTTTCTTTCTTCTTTCTTCTTTCTTTCTTTCTTTCTTTCTTTCTTTCTTTCTTTCTTTCTTCTTTCTTTCTTTCTCTTTCTTTTTTCTTTCTCTTTCTTCTTTCTTTCTTTCTTCTTACTTTATTTGTTTCTTTTTTCTTTCTTTCTTTCTTTCTATCTTTGTTTCTTCTCTTTCTTTCTCTTCTTTCTTCTTTCTTTCTTTATCTTCTTTTCTTCTTTCTCTCTTTAATTTCTTTCTTCTCTTGTGTCTTCCTTTCTGTTTCTATTGAGGGCAATGTGAATTTCAAGTCTTTCACAGTTAAGTTTAAGGTACGTAGTGCCAGTGAATTGGTGCAATTTCCACCACCCATGGTGGCCACCTGCTATTCCTGTTTCTAGCATGCTTCCCATACCCCCATCTTTAGCCCCCTGGACTACTGGTTTAACAAAAAAGGTTCCTTTTGTGTATAACTTGTGGTTTGGGTCTCTTGATTCCATTGTCATTGACTTTTTTTGTTGTGTATTTAGGCCATTTTTTATTTCCACTCAATGTTCATGAGACTGCTTTCTTCCTGTAACATCTACTTTTTTCTCAATTTATGTGGCAGAACAAGATGATTCAAGTTCTATGATTTTGTTGATAAAAAAATAAAAGGAAGTAAAAAATAACACAAAATAAAATAAAAAGTAGAAAAGTAAACTAAAATAAAAAATATTCAGGGAGATTATTTTCTACTTAGAAACTGTGAATATAAATTTAAAAGAGGAAGGACAAAAAGAGAAAAAGGAAATAAACAAAAAGAAAACCAAACAGAGCAGAACAAAACTAAACTAAATTAAGAAGGGGGAATTTGTGTGTTAATTTTTTTCATAGGCCTGGTAAGTATTGAGGAAATTAGAAAAAAAATTTCCTTGACCTAGGATATATAGGATTTCTCCACCCTTGAAGCATACTGTCATGAAATATACAGGCTCCTGCCATATTCATTGTCAAACCCCCAGGTCTTTTCAGGAAATGTTCTGCTCAGTTGTGGTTGTCAAAGTCAGTCCTCTGTATTTGAGATCTTAGTTTTTGTTCAGGTACTAGGACGAAGTCTAGGATAACGTCCTTATGGTTTTAGAAGTTCTGTTCAGTTGTCTGTTCTGTTCAGTTCTGTATTTAGTAATCTTGGTTTATGCACAGATCAAAGGATAAAGTGTCTTCTGATTTCTTTACAGCATTAGATGATGAGGTGAAGCAACGCGCTTTTAGGTCAAGTTGTTGCTGTTCCTCATGGTTAGGATGTTGTATGAGCAGGTCCTGGCAGAAGTTGGTGCCAGAGTTGTATTAGGGACTCCCCAAGTGGAATTTAATTCCTGGTGGTGTTGTGGGGTACTGTGTCAGTTCTAAGGTTGGGATCAGAGGTTTGGGGTTGGACAGTTAATGTCTGATCATGTGAGGTCTAGGTTGAGTTCTCATGAGGGCCCCTGCATTATAAACTTTATGGGTTCTTATCCCTAGTAGATAAAATCTTGTTTCTATACTTAAGATTTCTACATTTTAGTGTGCCTGTGCAAAAAGGAATGATGCCATATTATATTGCCATGGGGATATACCTTTTTTGTTTTTGTTTTAGGGCCACACCCGCTGGTGCACAGGGGTTACTACTGGCTATGTGCTCAAAAATCGCTCCTGGCTTGGAGAAACATATGGGATGCTGGGGATCGAACCATGGTCTGTTTTCAGTCAGCCACGTGCGAGAGAAACACCCTACTGCTTCACCACTGCTCTGGCCCCAGGAGGATATACTTTCTATAACTAAAACTCAAAGACAAACATGTTTGTAACCATGGTGCTTAAATAAAGATATTAAAAAACTTACTTTATTTAAACATTGTGCTATAAGGATGTTAAATATAATTAGTTTTTCACAGTTACATAGTTGTTTATGATTGTTTTCAGTCATATAATTAATTTTTGATAACATCCTCTTTTCAGTGTTTCTGTTACAGCATCTGTAAGAATTTAGAGAGGCATAGATGTGGTGTGAACTCTCATAAAAATAGGTAGATTTTGAACTGAGAAGGAAGCTGCATTTCTGTCTTTGTAGAGTTTATAGTACAAGGCTATTCCCAGAGAACTGAATTGTATCTTAAATTAAACAAGATAGATATACTATGTAATTAGATTATTTTCAATATTTTCTTAACCAGTGAGAAGACTTGTCTTCTGCTTCATTGGCTTACAAAGATTTTAGGTATTTTTCAAATAGTGTTTTGGGCTCTTATTGTTGATGCCAAGAAGTAAAATTGATGAAAGGAATATTTAGGGCATTGGTGGGAGGAAAGGACACTCAGGTAGTGGATGTGCGTGTTGTTGGCATAGTGTGTGCATAAGATAGTATTGTAAACCATGATGCTTCTACAAAGTTTTTCTAGTAATGGTCAATGATATGACTTCTTAGAGTATATTTGCCTCACATATTGAGTTCTATCTCTGGAACCAAAAAAACAAAGATAAAGAAGAAAAAAATAACTGTTTAAGCACTTATAAAACTTCTTAAAACGTCATAGAATAGGTACATTGCTTGCGAGAGGTGACTCTGACCAGTCATTTTAGAGATTTTAGTAGATGGATTAAAATTTTGTTCAGTTTTACTACAATTGTGTGATCCCATTTTTAATATATTTTATTTAAATACCTGATTACATACATTACTGTGTTTGGGTTTCAGTCATGTAAAGAACACGACCCATCACCAGTGCAACATTCCCATCACCAATGTCCCAAATCTCCCTCCTCCCCACCCAACCCCCGCCTGTACTCTAGACAGGCTTTCTATTTCTCTCTTACATTCTCATTGTTAGGATAGTTCACAATGTAGTTATTTCTCTAACTAAACTCATCACTCATTGTGGTGAGCTTCATGAGGTGAACTGTAACTTCCAGCCCTCCTCTTTTTTGTGTCTGAAAATTATTATTGCAAGAATGTCTTTCATTTTTCTTAAAACCCATAGATGAGTGAGACCATTCTGCGTTTCTCTCTCTCTTTCTCTCTCTGACTTATTTTATTCAGCATAATAGATTTCATGTACATCCATGTATAGGAAAATTTCATGACTTCATCTCTCCTGACAGCTGCATAATATTCCATTGTGTATATGTACCACAGTTTCTTTAGCCATTCATCTGTTGAAGGGTATCTTGGTTGTTTCCAGAGTCTTGCTATGGTAAATAGTGCTGCAATAAATATAGGTGTAACGAAGGGATTTTTGTATTGTATTTTTGTGTTCCTAGGGTATTTTCCTAGGAGTGGTATAACTGGATTGTATGGGAACTCGATATTCAGTTTTTGGAGAAATCTCCATATGGCTATCCATGAAGGTTGAACTAGACGGAATTCCCACCAGCAGTGGATAAGAGTTCATTTCTCTCCACATCCCCGCCAACAGTGCTTGTTCTCATTCTTTGTGATGTGTGCCAATCTCTGTGGTATGAGATGGTATCTCATCGTTGTTTTGATTTGCATCTCCCTGATGATTAGTGATGTGGAGCATTTTTTCATGTGTCTTTTGGCCATTTGTATTTCTTCTTTCTCAAAGTGTCTGTCCATTTTTTCCTCACCATTTTTTGATGGGATTAAATGTTTTTTTTTTTTCTTGTAAAGTTTTGTCAGTGCCTTGTATATTTTGGAGATTAGCCACTTATCTGATGGGTATTGAGTAAATAGTTTCTCCCACTCAGTGGGTGGCTCTTGTATCCTGGGCGCTATTTCCTTTGAGGTGCAGAAGCTTCTCAGCTTAATATATTCCCATCTGTTAATCTCTGCTTTCACTTGCTTGGAGAGTGCAGTTTCCTCTTTGAAGATGCCTGTAGACTCAAAGTCCTGGAGTGTTTTGCCTATGTGTTGTTCTATATATCTTATGGTTTCGGTCTGATATCAAAATCTTTAATCCATTTAGATTTTACCTTCCTAATTTGAATTTTTAACTTCGTCTAGGTTCAATTTTTTGCAAGTGGCTAGCCAGTTGTGCCAAAACCAATTGTTGAAGAGGCTTTTTTTGCTTCATTTAGGATTTCTTGCTCCTTTATCAAAAATTAGGTGATTGTGTGTCTGGGGAACATTTTCTGAGTATTCAAGCCTATTCCACTGATCTGAGGTCCTGTCTTTATTCCAATACTATGCTGATTTGATAACTATCGCTTTGTAGTAAATTTTAAAGTTGGGGAAAGTAATTTCTCCCATATTCTTTTCCCCAATGATTGCTTTAGCTATTCTAGGGTGTTTATTGTTCCAAATGAATTTCAAAAATGCCTTATCCACTTGTTTGAAGAATGTCATGGGTATCTTTAGAGGGATCGCATTAAATCTGTACAATGCCTTGGGGAGTATTGCCATTTTAATGATGTTAATCCTGCCAATCCATGAGCAGGGTATGTGCTTCCATTTCTGCGTGTCCTCTCTTATTTCTTGGAGCAGAGTTTTATAGTTTTCTTTGTATAGGTTCTTCACATATTTAGTCAAGTTGATTCCAAGATATTTGAGTTTGTGTGGCACTATTGTGAATAGGGTTGTTTTCTTAATGTCCATTTCTTCCTTATTACTATTGGTGTATAAAAAGGCCATTGATTTTTGTGTGTTAATTTTGTAACCTAACACCTTGCTATATGAGTCTATTGTTTCTAGAAGCTTTTTGGTAGAGTCTTTCTAAGTAGAGTATCATGTCATCGGTAAACAGTGAGAGCTAGACTCCTTCCTTTCCTATCTGGTTTCTCTTGATATATTTTTCTTGGCTAATCTCTATAGCAAGTACTTCCAGTGCATTGTTGAATAGAAGTGGTGAGAGAGGACAGCCTTGTCTTGTGCCAGAATTTAGAGGGAAGGCTTTTAGTTTTTCTCCACTGAGGACAATATTTGCCACTGGCTTGTGGTAGATTGCCTTAACTATATTGAGAAAGGTTTCTTTCATTCCCATCTTGCTGAGAATTTTGATCAAGAATGGGTGTTGGACCTTATCAAATGCTTTCTCTGCATCTATTGATATGATCATGTGATTTTTATTTTTCTTGTTTTTGATGTTGTGCATTATGTTGATAGATTTACAGATGTTAAACCATCCTTACATTCCTGGGATGAAACCTACTTGATCATAGTGGATGATCTTAATGAGGCATTGAATGCTATTTGCCAGGATTTTGTTGAGAATCTTTGCATCTGTGTTTATTAGTTATATTGGTCTGTAATTTACTTTATTAGTAGCATCTCTGTCTGGTTTAGGTATCAAGGTGATGTTGGCTTCATAAAAGCTATTTGGAAGTGTTCCTGTTTTTTCCATTTCAGAAAGAGTCTTGCTAGGATTGGTAGTAATTCCTCTTGAAATGTTTGAAAGAATTCATTAATGAATCCATATGAGCCTGGGCTTTTTTGAGGGGCAGAAATTTGATTACTGTCTTACTTTCCTCAATAGTGATGGGGGTGTTTAGATATGCTACATCCTTTTCATTGAACCATGGAAGATTATAAGAGTTCAAGAATTTATCCATTTCTTCCAGGCCTTCATTTTTAGTGGCATAGAGTTTCTCAAGGTAGTTTCTGATTACCCTTTGAATCTCTGCCATATCAGTAGTGATCTCTCCTTTCTCATTCCTAATACGAGTTATCAAGTTTCTCTCTCTCACTTTCTTTGTTAGTTTAGCCAGTGGTCTATCAATCTTATTTTTTTTTTCAAAGAACCAACTTCTGCTTTCATTGATCTTTCAAATTGTTTTTTGGGTCTCCACTTCTTTGATTTTTGCTCTCAGCTTTGTTATTTCCTTCTGTCTCCGTATTTCTGGATTATTTTGTTTAGCACTTTCTACTTCAATGAGCTGCATCATTAAGCTATTCAAGTATGCCCCTTCTTCTTTTCTGATGTGTGCTTGCAAAGCTATACATTTTCCTCTCATTATGCTTTTGCTGCATCCCATAGTTTCTGATAGCTTGTGTCTCTATTGTCATTTGTTTCCAGGAAGGTTTTGATTTTCCCCTTGATTTCATCTCAGTTTCACTGGTTATTCAGTATTAGGCTGTTTAACTTCCATGTATTAAATTTCTTCTCCTGTGTTTCTTTGTAGTTCACATATAATTTCAGGGCCTTGTGGTCAGCGAAGGTAGTCTGCAAAATTTCTATCCTCTTGATATTATGGAGGTATGTTTTATGTGCTAGCATTTAATCTATCCTGGAGAATGTCCCATGTACATTGGAGAAGAATGTGTGTCCAGGTTTCTGGGGGTGGAGTTTCCTATATATCTACTAGGCCTCTTTCTTCCATTTCTTTTTTCAGATCTTGTATATTCCTGTTGGGTTTCAGTCTGGTTGACCTATCAAGTGTTGACAATGCCTTGTTGAGGTCTCCCACAATTATTGTGTTTTATTGATATTATTTTTCAGATTTGTCAACAATTGTATTAAATATTTTGCTGGCTCCTCAGTCGGTGCATATATCTTTAGGAGAGTGATTTCTTCCTGTGTACATATCCCTTGATTAATACAAAATGTCCATCTTTGTCCCTTACAACTTTTCTGAGTATAAAGTTTGCATCATTTGATATTAGTATGGCCACTCCAGCTTTTTTATAGGTGTTGTTTGCTTGGATGATTTTCTTCCAGCCCATTATTTTGAGTTTATGTTTGTTCTGACTATTCAGGTGCGTTTCTTATAGGCAACAGAAGGTTGGATTGAGTTTTTTGATCCATTTAGCCACTCTGTGTCTCTTAACTGGTGCATTTAGTCCATTGACATTGAGAGAAAGAATTGTCCTGGGAGTTAGTGCCATCTTTATATCAAAATTTGGTGTGTCTGTTGATCAGTCTTGTTTTAAAGTAGGTCTTTCTGTTTTTCTTTTAAGACTGGTTTTGAGTCTGTAAAGTTTCTGAGCTGTTGTTTGTCTATGAAACCATGTAATCTTCCTTCAAACATAAAAGTGAGTTTTTCTGTGTGCAGTATTCTAGGCGAAGTATTTATTTCATTGAGTTTTGTCACTATGTCCCACCAGTGCCTTCTGGCCTTGAGTGTTTTTGGTGACAGGTCTGCAGTAAATCTCAAAGATGGTCCCTTGAATGTAATTTCTCTTTTTGATCTTGCTGCTTTCAGAATTCTATCTCTATCTGTGGTATTTCTCATGGTGACTAGGATGTGTCTTGGGGTGTTTTTTCTGGGGTCTATTTTAGTTGGTACTCTTCGTGCATGCAGGATTTGTTCGCATGTATTCTTTAGCTCTGGTAGTTTATCTTTAATGATGTTCTTGACCGTTGATTCTTCCTGGAAGTTTTCTTCCTGGGTCTCTGGGACTCCAATGATTCTTAAGTTGTTTCTGTTGAGCTTATCATAGACTTCTATTTTCATCTGTTCACATCCTTTGAGTAATTTTTCCATTGTTTGATTATTTGCTTTAAGGCTTTTTTTCCCAATCTCTTCTGCTGTATGGAGTTGTTATTCATCTCATCTTCCAGTGTACTAATTCTATCCTCAGCTGCTGTTACCCTGATGTAGAGGTTATATATTTTGTCCTTCAATTCGTCTACTGAGTTTTTCAGACCTGTTATTTGACCTGAAATTTCAGTTTGGAGTTTTCTGATTTCTATCTTCATATTCTCTTGATTCTTATTAGTGTTCTCTTCTATACTTTCTTTGAGTTCTGTGATTATCTTCCATATTTAGAGTCTAAACTCCTTATCTGAGGGACTGACTAGTTGGTTGGCCATGTTTCGGTCATCAGAGTTGCCATCTTCATTCTCTATGCCTGGTGCTGGCCTGCATTGTTTCCCCCATTGTCACACTTGCTGTAGTTTTTTTTACGTGTTGTGGTTGTATTATTGGCTAAAGATGTGGCCACGCTCCTCTGGCTCCTCCCTTTCTGGGCGTATCAACTCACCTCCAGGGAAGGCTAGCTGTCGGCAGATGAAGCCACACATAGAATTAAATCAGGCCGAGAATGCAGCACAGCACAGGTGACAGTCAGTGAGAGGTGCTGGCATCAGAGTTCCAGCAGAGTTCTGCAGCTCCTCCCTTTCAGGGCATATCAACTCACTTCCAGGGAAGGCTCCAGGGAAGGCTAGCTGTACGCAGATGAAGCCACATACAGTATGAAATCAGGCTGATAATGCAGCACAGCACAGGAGACAGTCAGAAAGAGCATAGTCTCATTTTTTTATTCCAGACCATAACTTTTGGGAGTTTGTCTGGGTTGAATGATGATGACTCAGTTGCCAACAAAGCTGCATAGGTATCATGAACTTACAGTGGATCCTCCTCAAGTAAGTGAAGGTCTAAGGGAACAGAGTTCTGGGGGAGGGAGTAGCAAGGGGGAAAAACTAGGAGAAACTCAGGTCCTCAGGACCTGAGACTGAGGGGATGCCCCAACCTCCCAGGGTCCCCACTGGGGACAACACTGACATGGGTTCAAATCCCACTAAGTGTCTCATGAGTTTGAGTCCCACTTGGGGATGCACTAGCATCACTGCAAGAGGTGATGTGGTTTTGAGTGGGTTTGAGTCCCGTATGGCATCTCATGAGCTCAAATCTCACCAGAAGTTTCAGTGTCTCAATCTTTGTTTCCAGCTCTGAGGGTGATATGTGGGTTTGAGTCTCACATGGGACCTCATGGTTTTAAGTCCCACTGGGGGTGTTAGTCACTCTTTGTCTTTGTGTATTGTTTTCTCTGTCTTGTCCGGTCAGAACATGGAGAAATATTCTAGGTAGAATTTCAGCCACTTAGGGTTGGTGGAATTTGTTTTGAGGTTAGCCAAAAGTGTGTGTTGTAGTAGTCTTTGTGTGTCTTTGCATAACCTTATTTGATGTCTGTTATTTATCTCCTAAAGAATAGCCAGGGAGCAGCAGGGCAGGGTAGTAAACTACAGACAATTGTCTAACAGCTGACAGGACTTAAATTTGTCCTGGAGAAAGTCTGGACTTTCTGATCTATATCAGCTGCTTTTCTGCTATTCTTAGATGATGGGGGGGCAGTGAACAGAGAAAAATTAATTAAGTTTATCTGCATGTGTATATACAGAGGGTAAGAGTAGAATCAAGAAATCATGGAAGGGGGTTGGGGTGGTGGCACAGTGGTAGGGTGTTTGTCTTGCATGCAGCTGACCTAGGACAGACTGCAGTTTAATCTCCTGGCATCCTATATAGTCCCCCAATCCAGGAACGATTTCTGAGTGTATAGTCAGGAGTAACCCCTGAGTGTCACTGGGTGTGTCCCAAACTCCCCAAAAAATCTTGGAAAGAAACTCTGAGAGGCATCTGCCTGGCCACTTCCTAATGCTGAGAATTGGCTGGAGAGAGGGGAAAAGTAGCTGTTTTAAAACTCAAACCAAGAAGGCTATAGTAACTAATCCTATCATTGATAAAAGTTGTTTGCCCTTTTGCCCTTGGCAGTCTAGGAAGTAAAAGGAATTAGGCCATTTTAAAATTCAACTGGAGGAATTTTCTCTAACTTTAGAGGTTTCTTAGGATTAAGAAAAATGTTGCAAATTATTGTGCTTAGCCCTTTTTAGAAAGTATTGTTAATTTTATGAGTGTGATATTGTTAAGGTAACTCAATTCTATGTCGATTTTGTCACATCAAACTTAATGTTGAACTTAAGATAGTTTTATGTGTGAAGATCTCAATGGTACTGGAACCATCAATATTTTTGATGCTTCATGGCATTATGCTGATCTGCATAAAGTTTTCCTCAGGCAAAAAGTTTTCCTCTCTGTAGTGGGGATTATTTCTGATGCAGACAAGAAATCTTAAAAGTCAGCCAGGGGGCCCCAGAACCCCCTTTATGGGAATAAATTTCCCCTGAAATGGGTTGAGGTTAAGTGATAAGCAGGTCCCATACTGGTAAGTACTCTCAGGGATACTATGAAGGTTGATTGGCCTACGGAAACTGAAGATCTTCTAAAAGAGTCTAGATCTGAGCCAGCTGGCCACAGTCTGGGTCCTGCTCTCAAGATTGAGAAAAGTTCTGGAGACCAGAATTTCTCCTGGAGAGTGGTAGGACTTGTTCCCTCCAGAACACCCCTACAGAGGTTAAGACACCAAGGCCATCCTAATGTTGTTCTGATCATCTCATCTGGGGAACCCTGATGTGACAGGCAAATATTAACGCCTTTATTGGTAAATCACCTGCTCTGTTCCTGACCAATCCCCAGAAATTCTCTGTAAATTATGGAGTGCCTCAGATGAAGATTTCTGCAGTCTTACTGGGTTTATGCAAAGAAAAACCAAGTTTATTTAGCCATATGGCAAGTTTCATTGTGAAAGTGGAGAGAAAAATCTATTTTTCTGTAGCTGAATGAATTAAATCCATTTTAGCGGGCTTAAAGCCTATTTCTCTTGGGAAGTACTTACTAGTTGTAATAGATCACTCATAAGGAACTAAAGATTGTGCACGCAATCACTAATTGATATAGAACTTTACCAAATAAAACTTACACTCAGTAGGACAGTAGAAGTTACTTAGAGCTGTGTTTTAATTGCTGTCATAGAATCTAGAAGGAATCCTGAGTCTCCTCTCCAGCAACACCTGTAACACTAAGGAGCATATCCTGAGGAAGAATGCCCTCACACGGATGCCTAAATACTCAGGAAACAGATATAATGCTATGATGCTTTGCTTTCTGTTGTTCAACATATGTGTTATTCCAGAGGGAGCTCTGTCCTACCAAGGATAGAGAGGACCACTTACTACTCCAGGGCCTAATCAGTTTAAGTAGCATTCCCCTGTCTAGTTGATCTGATCTTTTTCAGGTGTTGAAACTGCAGAACTGAATTAGCTAATTGACTTATTAAGAGCTAAGGTAGCGGGGCCTGGAAGGTGGCGCTAGAGGTAAGGTGTCTGCCTTGCAAGCGCTAGCGTAGGATGGACAGCGGTTCGATCCCCCGGTGTCCCATATGGTCCCCCCAAGCCAGGGGCAAATTCTGAGCGCATAGCCAGGAGTAACCCCTGTGCGTCAAAAGGGTGTGGCCCAAAAACCAAAAAAAAAAAAACAAAAAACAAAACAAAACAAAACAAAGAGCTAAGGTAGCATCTGCAGTCTTTTGCCAGTCTGAAGAAGTTACAGACAACGTACCTTCACCCACATTCCCCTTTAATGATTTATAGGTAGTAAAATCTCTAGGGAAAATGTGAAGGTCAGCAGGAAAGCTGCCAGGAAATAAGGGCAAAAAGGACCATGAGAAGCCAACTAGTTAAGTCCATTGACATAAATTGGAAATTACATTGTGTCTATTTACACCAGAGTTTGGGACACGTAGAAAAAATTGGTGATGGGAAGTTTGTATTTGTGAAGGGATGAGTAGAAATAATTAGTACTGGAAAGGTTGCACTGGTGAAGGGGGGTGTTTTTTTTATGACTGAAACCCAACTGCAATCATGTTTGGAATCACAGTGTTTAAATAAAGATTTTTTTTTAAAAAAAGAATTAACTGGACACTAACATTTAAAGAGGATGGGTGGTGTAAGGAAAGAAGGAGCAAAGATTATGGCTTCCCCTGGTAATGTTAGCACTGAGTGTGGGAGGCATTTCTTTATCTCTTTCTGACCCAGTGCAGGAAAGGCAACTGGATTTTGGGACCTATGTTGTTCTCTCCACTTCAACAGCTGCTTAAGTTGCAGGATTGAAGAAACCAGGACTTCCTTTCTCTTTTTGGTGGAAAGTCATGTTTGAATAATGACTCCCTGCAGATCCAGATGACTCGGCTCCCAGGATCCAGGACAGAATGCAGATAGTACTGGTGGTCTGCTTACTGTGCAGTGACTACAAGACTACCAGCAAGAATGAACACTCTATTACCCAGACTGTAGCTAGGGGGTTTGTGAGTCAAACTGTCACCCTGGGAATCTTTCCTCTAAACTTAGACTTATGTGATTTGTTTGGGGTTTCTAGTTATGCTCTACAAGACCTCCTGCTACTGAGGCATAAGTGTTTAAAAAAGTGGGTATCAACTTATGGGTTTAGGTACCAGGACAGGGAAGTTGTCCTGAGAGCATTCTCATTTTGGAATAAAGCCCCTCAAAATGTGGGGGTGAGAGAGACTTTCTCTGCAGAGTGTAGGAATGTATCAGGGAAGTCACCTGGCAGCAGAGAAAGCCAGATCCTGAAGCTAAGACTGGAGGTCTCAGGCAGAGTTTTGGGAGTGCTGTTAACTAGATCTGACTGGCCCAAATATCAGTAGGGCCTTTAAAGATAATGTACCAGAATTTCTAGTAGAGAAGCATCAGTTAAAACTAAGGAGGAAGGAGCCAGCAGCTCAACACTGCCTTAAAGTAACAGTGTAAGACCCACAACCCTTTTTGACTCAATAACTGAAAGGGAAGAGACACTCAGGACCATAGAAGAAACCTGGCCAGGGCTAGTCAAAGACTAGATCATAGACCCCCATATTTTATGGAAGTAGGAGTAATGGAGCCAGAGGTCGAGACAACAGACTCTGGTTGCCCTGCATTGAAGGGAGGACCACCCTGCAGGAAATACAAAGTATGCTCATGTGCCTTCTTACCCTTGGATGGGCCACCAGGTCCCCCTCCCCTTATCTGGACTATTGCAATGAGATGGTAGAGGCCAATATAGCTGCATGGAGAAAGTTATACCCATCAGGGACAGAATGGAACATGACTTGCATATACCAAGGTACTGATCCCCTTTGTGTTTGCCACTGCTTTTGTAAACCCAGATGAATTCTGCATTATGGTCATTCTCCTACTCAAGTTGTTATACCTGATGGGATAAGATGGATGGGAATAAATTGAGCAGAGTTATTATCCCCACCATAATAGGGCTATTACCACTCTTATTTCAGCTTTTGTAGCAGCAGGTATTGTCAGCTCCACTGGAGGGGGACGGGGAGGGAAGTGGCCTCCTTGTCAAGGGAGATCTGCAACTTAAATGACTCTCCTAATTAGTAAACGTTAAATTGATGATGTCATTTTTTTTCCATCAGAATTTTAGAACAAGTTGCTTTCCTAGCTGAAGTTGCTCTCCAGAACAGGCAGGGATTGAATCTTCTCTTCCTGAAGAAAGGAGGGCTGTGCATGGATCTGAGGGGGCAATGTTGTTTCTATACTAATAAGTCAGAGGTCATCCTGACTAGCAGGATGAACGCTAGTTTTCAGGAGTGGGAAAAGGTAGTGGAAAGATTCTGCCTCCTGGTATGAACAGTGGCTCACTCAATCACCCTGGCAAACTTCTCTGATAACCACCCTGGCTGGACCATTGTTCATTTTTTGGTGATGTTCTTAACAGGTCCTTGCATAATTGATTTCTTCATCCACTTTATTTAGGCATGCATATAGGTTAAGATGCTTGTGCTAAGGTCCCAGTATGTGCCCATAAGCAGGGACAGGGGTGAGAAATCACAAGGAGAGCAAATGAATTGACTCAAATCTATAACAAGAGGAAGAAATGGAGGATCTTGGGTTATGAACAAGGTGGGACGCCATTTTGTAAAGGCCTAATGTCAGACTTCTCAGGTTCTGAACAAAGAGGGACACCATTTTGTAAGGACAACCTGTTGTAAACCACATCTTAGGTGTCCTCAAGCCTATTTTCATGAACACTGCCCCAAGATACCTGGCTATACCAGGTTGTTACCCCTCCCCAAAGCTAAATGCTAATTTTACCTGGTAAGACCTGTCCACATCTGGGAGGGGTCTTTGGAAGGTAACAAAGGTATTGCCTCAGGGGTGTAAAGGAGATTGAGAGAGGAAGTGAGAAGCAGGATGGTGGGAGAAGAAACAGGTTGAGATGGCAGGGCAGCTGAAGAAAGCCTGCTTAATGGGTTTAGATTAAAGGCCACACGTAGTGGCTAGGACCTTAATAAAGTTGATGTTTCCTGAAACCTGATTGCCTCTGGATCATTTCCTCACCGCCACCATGAACACGCAGACCCTCCAGCTGGAGGGGGTTGCAGGTGCGTGCCCCAAGCCGGCAGAGAAAGGTCTCCCTCACCATCCATCTCATCATCATCCATTGTTGTCACACCCCCAATCCTTCTGCATAAGCTTACCTACAAGAAAGACCTTCCCATTCTGGGAAGGGTCTTGGGAAGGTTATAAAAGGTTTTGCCTATGGGGCAAAAGGGGATTTGCCTGGATGGAGAAGTAGCAGGAGGAGACATGGCTGAAAGAAGTTAAGACGCAGGGCAAGCTAAGAATGGCATGTGCTTAAATAGGTTTATGATATAGGCCACACACGTTAGCCAGGGCAAATAAAGATATTATCTCTCTGGAACCTGTGTGGATGATTTACTCGCATCTATCTGAACCTGATGACTTGCCGGTTGGAGGGTGATGTAGCCACGTGGCCTGGGATGGCAGAGAAAGGTCCCTCCATCACCATCCACCACCATCCAAGCCCATCCTAAGGGCTCTGATGCGACAATCCATCACCATCTAGGACTCATTAATTAATATGTATTTCAACACCAGGTAACCTATAAGAAAAGGACACAAGAAAGCAATAGGAAGGTACTAGACAACAGCCAAACATTTTAAAGATTATCAAAAATGTTGAGCATCTCTATCCCCTCCCTATATAATCTGATTCCTGACCTTGGGTGGGGTTTATCTCTTGTGAGAGATGACACTGACCAGTCAGTTCAGAACTGTTGGTAGACAGATTAAAGTTTTGTTTGGCTTTAAAATATGTAATATAAACATCATAATTAAATTATGATTAGTTAGCTTAAACTAGTCCTCATTTTAGGCATATTTGAGGTCAAGGAAATTGATCCTCAATAGATCATCTGAACTCAGTACTCAGAAAGTAATTGAATATAAAACAGAAGTAAGAAAAAACTAATAAAGTTTACTATTGTTTGGCACTCTGGTAGGACTGAGGACTCTTCTAGCCTGCATCTGTGTTTATTGTACAGCTTTGTTGAGACCACCTTATGGGAACAAATCTGCTCTTTGTCAATCCATAAACATAGTACTTAGCTGAACCATGGCCTCATCATTTCTTTTCTTTTCTTCTTCTTCTTTTTTTTTTTTTTTTGGTTTTTGGGCCACACCCGGCGGTGCTCAGGGGTTACTCCTGGCTGTCTGCTCAGAAATAGCTCCTGGCAGGCACGGGGGACCATATGGGACACCGGGATTCGAACCAACAACCTTTGGTCCTGGATCGGCTGCTTGCAAGGCAAATGCCGCTGTGCTATCTCTCCAGGCCCCGGCCTCATCATTTCTAGATGAGCCTATAGAAACTTTTGTTCTCTGTGCATGGGTACTCTCTGAGGTGGTCTGGCCAGTCTGATAACCAGAGTACAGTCAGCAGCATGAAGAGCCTGAGTATCCGATCAGGGTTTCTGTGAGAGGATTATAACTCTGCCAGATAGGCTTTCCTGAAGATGGAGGAGAAAATGCTAAGGGAAGTCATCAGATTTCATTTTTCTTTAGTTTTACTTTTTAACAGAGCTTCAGGAATTTGTATAAACATGAGTGCTCTAAAAAGTTTTTCAGTTTAAAAATTTTACTCCATTCAAAAATGCATTGTGGTGGGTGTGATAGCACAACAAGTAGGGCATTGCTTTGCACATTGCCAACCTGGTATCCATCCCTAGCACCCCATAATGTCCCAGGAGTGATTCCTGAGTGTAGATCCAGATGTAAGTCCTGAACGTTGCTGAGTGTTACCTATTTCCAAAATAAAATGTATCATCTTGTCCATAAAGATGAGTAATTTAATTTTGATAGTCACAGCCTCTTAATTATGTAATAATGAAAACAAGAGGCAGACCTAGAGATCACACAATGGCACCCGTCATGTGTTCCAGAAAGTTCAAACCCACAAACATATCAAACACCTAAGGAAATGCCCAGACATTAACTTTTTCTACATAAATATGAGCAACCTTAGTTAAACCCTGTTGTCACTGAATTGGGTTTGTCTGATGTTTTCAGTGTACATTGTTGGGGACTGACTTGTTTGAGGCCATATTGCTGTTCTTTCTGCCATAGCCCAGCTTTTCACCTAAAAGCCATTTTGCAGTCTTGCTGTGAAATTTTTGAGCTAAAGAGAAAGGCATGCAGCTGCAAGATATAATTAACTCTAGCCCGGAGGAGAACAACACTGTCTGGTACCGTTATCAGAAACTAGGCCTCACTCCTTAAGACCACATTCCAGAGTGAACTAGGCTATTATCTATAAGTGTATGCTACATTGTCTGTTCAAGATCACTGAGGCAGGCACATCTCGCACCACCTCCTGATAGTTAAGCAATTAGGAATGCAGCTGGAAGGTCACTAGAAATTTCCATGGAAACAGCACGTTCATCATAACTTGAAGGTCATCCAGCCCCCCTAGACCCACTGCCCACTTCCTTATTTAGAGAATGCCTAAGTTTCTTTGTTCCTTGAAACCTGAAATATATCCTTGCCTTGTATGGGCCTTCGCGCCAAAAGTATGACTGACATCACCTTTGTACTGCCCCCTTCTCCTTCACTATATAAGAAGGAACTGTAGCCAATAAAGGTACCCTTGAACAGTGAGACGCTGCCTTGGGTCTTTATTATTAACCTCTCTCAGATTTCTTACAGGTGTGGTTGTGCCTTCACTCAGCAAAATAGGAGTGCAGTCGTCTGAGAAGCTTCCCCAGCTAATTCCTGCTGGCCGGGCCCCCCTGGGGGGCTTCTGGACCCTGCATTCTGGCGCCCAACGCTGGGCTCGAAGACCACCACCACACCCCGAACGACTACGGGTCGGCGAGTCTAGAGCTATTTCGTAATTCGCAGGAAATACCCCATCCGGGTAAGCGTTGAAACTAGTTAGCCTTAATCAAATATTTAAACTGCAGTTTTTTCAGTCGTTCTGATCACCGCCCCTGATTGGCTCTTGGGGCTTCGCCCGTTGGCTTCACTACCATGGGTGTTTCTTTGAGTACTGAGCTTAAATTCATTATTGATATTCAGTCTGAGTTGAAAGCCAGACATGTAGAGGTTACCAAAAAAGATATTTGTAATTTTCTTATGTTCATTCATAATCTATGTCCTTGGTTCGTTATCACCTGTCCAGAAATTGTTGCGTCCACTTGGGACAAAGTAGGACAAGAAATGAGTGATTACTTTGTAAATCATGATGAACCACAAAAGGAAAAAATTATGTTCCAATACTGGAGCCTGTTAAGAGATATCATTGTAACTAAAGATGCCAAAGCCGCCAAAGACATCATCCATGCCGTTGAATCTCATGTACAACAAGTCTCCCGTGAGTGTTCCAGGACTCCCTCTCGTTCAAATTCTGTCTCTCATCTCCCTTCTCCCTCTGAAAATCCTTCTCCTTGTCCTCCCTCCACCACTGATTCTTCTACCTTTGTCTCCAAAGTAACTAATGCTCTTAAAGATCTCTCTAATGCTTCTCATTTATATCCCTCCCCTACTTCTGTCCATGCTTCTGCTCCACCTCAAGAACTTGATTCTCTATGCACCCAGACCCCTGCAGAGGAAGCCGCTGCCTGTCACGGCTCAGCAGTCACACAAGCCACACAAACTCTTCCTCCTCCTTATGACTGTCCTGCTCCTCCAAAATGTGCCTTTCCCGATCCCCCTAAGCCTACTGCTTTAGAATCTCACATTATTACTCTTACTTCCACAATCTCCCAACTTACTAATGAGCTTCACCAATCTCGTGAACTAAAACCTGCTAAAGCTGCTATTTTTCCTGCTCTCCTTCCTAACGGCGAGAACCTTCCCCCGCCTCCGCCTCAGCAGCCTCTACTTCCTCATTCTAACTTTTCCCTCCCTCCGCCCGCTGATCCCCGCCCCCTTGAGAGGGCGCAGCGTGATCGCGAGGCACAAGCCGCTGTGAACACAGTTTCCATAGCAACCGATTCCAGCCAGCTCTATTCGTATGCGGAAGAAGTAGAAGCCCAGCCTCGCAATGCTAAATCTCCGGAGGGTGAGACCCCTTTACGTTATGTTAATATCAATGAAAAAGACCTTGCTGAGCCGCTTCAAGCAGCAAAACCTCTTGAAACCCTAGCGTGCCCCATGATTTTACATCCTCCCTCGGGCGCCTCTGCCCTGTCAGTCGCTCCGCAACCTCCTCAAGCCTCCCCTGCTTCCTCTTCTGCTTCCTCTCATCCTATGGTCACCCGCTCACAGACTGCAGGGGGCACCCAATCTCTCAGACAGCGTTTCTCTCGCACCATGGATGCTGTTCGAGGCACTCCCCCCCGTCCTTTAGCCCAAGCTTCCTCCGCTAGAGAAGCTGAGGCTGCAGACAACGAAAACATCCCTGCCCTTGAGGCAGCAGATGACGCGCCTTTAGCGCCCCCTACCTCACCTACACCCTCTCACCACCGTGGCCCTGGTTCAATTTTCCGTGAGAATATAGAAATTCGAGATCTCGATCAAACCTCCCTTAAGGAGCTTCGCAAAGCTGTTTTAGATTATGGCATTCAAGCCCCCTATACCCTTTCCTGTTTGGAAAGTCTCTCCTATGGTGGCAATCTTTTTCCCATTGAGTGGCGCATCACTGTTCGCCGTTGCCTTAAACCTGAACATATTGTTCTTTGGGAAGCTGAATTTATTAACAACTGCAGAGAGCTCACTCATGATAACGAGCTTGAGTTCCTTCAAGTTTCTGGCTCTAAGCCTTATGACACCATACAACAACAGCGCCCCCTCTCGTATCAATTGCTTAATCTCACCTCCCAAGCAGGTCTCAAAGCTTGGAAAGCTATTCCCTCTTCCTCTACCCCTGCTCTTCCTCTTGCTAAAATTCAACAAGCTGACAATGAACCCTATCATGCTTTCATTTCTCGCCTTCTTGAAGCTATTGATAGAACCACTGGTATTACAGACACCTCCAATCCTTTTGTTAGACAACTTGCTTTTGAAAATGCCAATCCCGCCTGCCGTCAGATTTTAAAATCCCCTAAGCCGTCTCGATCCCTTGAGGAGATGATCTCTCTTTGCAAAAATGCCCATTCTTTTGCCACCCAAGTAGCTGGTGCCATAGTCGCTTTTCAGGGGCAAAATAAAGGCCGTGTTTGCTTCTCTTGCGGCCAGCCTGGCCATTTTGCCAACAACTGCCCTCAACGCCAAGCCCCTACTATGCAAACAGGCACGACCTCTCCCCGTCCTCCACTTTGCCCGCGCTGTCGTCGCGGCCGCCATTGGCTCTCAGAATGCCATGCCTCAAAAGATGTACATGGCAACACCCTGCCGCCTAACCACCGTTATTCGGCTCAGGGAAACTCCAAACGGGGCCAGCTCCGGGCCCCAAGCCGTCAGTTCCAACGTTTTGTCCCGGCCTCGGAGCCCAGTCAGCCGGCACAGCCCACTCCAGCCCCCCAGGCGTATTACCAGCAGCAACAGCCGCCTTCCCAGCACCAGGCACATTGCCAACAGCAACCTCTGGTGCCCCCCAATATGCTCCCACCCCAGCAACCTCCCTTGTCAGAGCAACCCCAGGGAGCGTCGGACTGGACTTGTGTGCCTCCACCCCCCACTTATTAACTCCTGAGCATGGCGTTTATCAGATCCCCACAGGCGTTTTTGGCCCTCCGCCACCCGGTCACTTCTTTATGATCATTGGGCGTGCTTCAACTATTATTAAAGGCCTCATTATTCAGCCCTCTATTGTGGATAATGACTATACTGGAGAAATTATACTTCTAGCAGTCGCCCCCTATTATCCAGTACAGGTACTACCTGGGCAGCGTATTGCGCAAGCTCTTCCGCTTCCCCTTAATGTTACATTGCCTTCTCTTCCAGAAACCCGTGGCAATTCGGACCCTGGCTCCTCAGACATTTTCTGGGTACGAGCCATGTGTAAAATTAGACCCCCTCTGGTTATCACCATTGAAGGCAAGCCCTTCACGGGACTTCTTGATTCTGGTGCAGACACTACCTGCTTTTCTCCCGCCGACTGGCCTCCAGACTGGCCCACTACAGCCTCTTTTGATTCTGTCTCTGGAATCGCGGGCACAGTCAAGCAAGTCCTCATTAGTGCCAATAAGCTGGTCTGGCAGGACGAGGACGGAGACACTGGGCTTGTCCGTCCGTACATAGTTCCCGACTTGCCCATTAATTTATGGGGCCGTGATATTATGGAACAGATGGGTGTTTATATTGTTAAATGCAAGAACCCTGCTGCTCTCGCTCAAATGATGAAACAGGGATACACTCCCTCTAGAGGCCTCGGAAAGAACTTACAAGGCATATCTAAGCCCATTCAGCCCTCCCCTAATCCTGGCCGTCAAGGCCTTGGTTTCAGCTCTGTTTATACTGTATCAGTCCAAAACGCCCCTATGCCTCCTATAGAAAAAATTACCTGGCGCTCTGACACTCCTGTTTGGATAAACCAGTGGCCCCTCTCCAGTGAAAAACTCCAGGCTGCCTCAGCTCTTGTAAAGGAACAGCTCGAGGCTGGACATATAGAACCTTCCACCTCTCCCTGGAATACACCCATCTTTGTTATTCGCAAAAAATCCGGCAGATGGCGCCTCCTTCATGATCTTAGAGCCATTAATAAAACTATGGTTCCCATGGGAGCAGCCCAGGCCGGCCTGCCCGTGCCGTCTGCCATCCCTTCTAATACTTTCAAGATAATTATTGATCTCAAAGACTGTTTCTTCTCCATTCCCCTTCACCCAGAAGATTGTAAACGTTTTGCATTTTCTCTCCCAGTTCCCAATTGTGCTGGTCCCTGTCCACGATATCACTGGAAAAGCCTACCCCAGGGAATGACGAATAGCCCTACTCTATGCCAGAAATTTGTTGCTTCCTTTATTGATCCCTTCCGTGATTCTTATCCCTCAGTTTATATTCTTCACTACATGGATGATATTCTTCTTGCCTGTCCTGATGAGTCTCTCCTGCACTCAGTCTCTACTAAATTAATTTCTCTTTTATCCTCAAAAGGTTTTAAAATTTCTGATGACAAAATACAAACCTCTCCACCTCACTTATTTCTTGGATTTGAATTATTGCCAGCTCAGGTAAAAACTCAAAAGGTTCAAATTCGCACTCAACACCTTAAAACACTTAATGATTTCCAACGCCTTCTTGGTGACATTAATTGGCTTCGCCCTTACCTTAAACTCACCACAGGCGATTTAAAACCCCTTTTTGATATCCTCCAAGGAGATTCCAACCCCTCCAGCCCACGCTCTCTCACTCCAGAAGCTCGTGCCGCACTTGATTCTGTCAATCACGCCATCCAAAACCAATTCATTACCTACTATAACCCTTCCACTGATCTTCAACTCATTATTTGCTCCACAGCTTTCACACCCACTGCCGTTCTCTGGCAATCCGCCCCTCTCTATTGGATTCACCTTCCCTCCTCACCTTCCAAAGTTCTTTCTACATACACTTCCTCTGTCCTCCAGCTCCTTCATCAAGGCTGTGAAACATCTCTCAAACTCTTCACTAAGCACCCTGACACAATCATCCTCCCATACACACACAATCAATTGGCCTGGTTAGCTAACATGGATCAGGCCTGGCTCCTTTTTCTCACCCATTTTCAGGGAACTCTATCTACACACATGCCAGCTGATAAACTCCTGCACTTCCTGAACAGACATCCTGTAGTTTTCCCCAAGCTCACTAAACTTCAACCCATTCCCTCTGCCTCTCTTGTCTTTACAGACGGCAGCTCTAATGGCACCGCCTCATTTTCAGTTGATGGTACTACCAATACACTCATTACCACACACACTTCTGCTCAGCTTGTGGAATTGGAAGCCGTTCATCAGGTTTTTCTCTCGGTTCCTCAAGCCTTTAATTTATATACTGATAGTCATTACATTGCTTCCTCTTTGCCACTTTTGGAAACAGTACCTTTTATTAAACCCTCTACTCCTGCCTTCACACTCTTCTCCCACATTCAACAACTCATTTTACAACGAACCAATTCCTTTTACGTGTCACATATCCGTGCACACTCGGGTTTGCCTGGCCCCCTTACGCTTGGCAACGCCCTCGCAGACGAAGCCACCCGTGCCTCCTCTTCAAATCTTTGTTTTCTCTCCACCACCCCTCCATCCCCTACTCATGACACTCTACAGCAAGCCACTCTTGCTCATAAACTTCATCATCTCAATGCTCAAACCTTACGTCTTAAATACGCTATCACTCGTGAACAAGCTCGTGAAATTGTTCGCTCTTGTAAATCCTGTCTTTCTCTTCTTCCTGAACCTCACGTTGGAGTCAATCCTCGCGGCCTTGTGCCTGGTGAACTTTGGCAAATGGATGTTACACACTATCCAGCATTTGGTAAACTTAAATTCATTCATGTCACTGTTGACACCTTCAGTGGCTTTATTTGTGCCTCCCTGCATACTGGGGAGTCTTCTACTGATGTTATTGCTCACATGCTGCACTGCTTCTCCACACTCGCAGTGCCTAAAGTTCTTAAAACTGATAATGGCCCTGGATATACTAGCCACAAATTTCGAGACTTTTGTGCTAAGTTTGGCATACAGCACAAAACGGGAATTGCCTATAACCCCCAGGGTCAAGGCATTGTAGAAAGAGCTAATCAAACTTTAAAAAACATGCTCATAAAGCTCTCTGGCGAAAGTGAAACCTTGTATGCTCGCCACGGCAAGCACCGTCTCCTGCTTGCCCATGCACTCTTTGTGCTTAACTTTTTGTCACTCGATCTTCAGAACCGCTCTGCGGCTGATCGCTATTGGCATCCCAACACTGCCTCTGATTTCCAGTCAGTCCTCTGGAAAGATGTTCACACTGGACTCTGGAAAGGGCCACACCCCGTCCTCATCTGGGGCAAAGGCCATGCTTGTGTCCATGACATAGACACAGGCAACACCCGCTGGCTTCCAGACCGGCTGGTCAAACATTATAACGCGCCCAGGGCTCCCAGCCCTGAGAATCCCTTCCCTCCTTCTCTTCCAGAACCTATCGCCGCTAACATCGTTGTTACATCCACCACCGTTCAAAATGCGTGCCCTCCTGCTGCTGTTGCTGTTCCAGCTTCCGCCTGCCTGCCACTCCCAGAACAACAATCGCTACCGAGTCTTCAACTACACCTGGCAGATCATCAATGAGGCTGGCGACGTCGCTAACCAAACTTCCATCCTTTCCACTTCCATTCCTTGGCCTGCTCTGCACGTCGATTTTTGTGCCCTAGCCATGGGTGCCAGCTCTTACTGGGGCACCCCTGATTTTCGTCTGCCTCAACCCCGCGCTATTGACAGCCATAACTACTACGCCCCCCCTACCGCTGGTTGCAATTCTGTTGTTCGTCGTAACTACTTACGATATCACTTCTCCACCTTCTATGTTTGCCCAGGACATCATCGCCCCCGTTCCATCGACTATAAATGTGGCGATCATAACCAGTACTTTTGTGCTTCATGGGGTTGTGAGACCTCTGGAACTACCTATTGGAAACCTTCATCTTCTTGGGACTTCATCACCGTCTCTCGCCCCCCACTTACTCGTCCTCTTACCAGTTGCGATGCATCCTCCTCTACCCGTGGTTGGTGTAACCCCCTCATCATCGAATTTACTGCTGCTGGACGTCAGCATCACTGGACTCAACCCGTACAATGGGGACTCAGACTTTACGTTAGGCGTACCGACCCTGGACTTCTTTTTTCCCTCCGTTTACTTAAACAGTTGCCGAATTCTCACCCCCTCGCCGTTGGTCCTAACACCTTTCTTCATCCTCATTCAGGTCCATCACACATGCCTTCTCCTCCTTATCCTCTTCCATCTGCCTCTCCTTCTCTCAGACAGCTCACTATGCCTTCAGGTCCTTCTCCGTCCTCACAGGTTATTCTCAATCTTATGAATGCTTCTGCTCTTGCACTTACAGATCCTGCCTATGAAAGATGTTGGCTTTGCTTTTCTCCTCAACCTCCTTTCTATGAAGGTGTTGCAGTGTTTGGCAACCTTTCTTCTACCTCCAACCCCTCTGACCTCCGTTGGAACACACAACCTCAACATGGCATTACAGTCGGTCAAGTCGTAGGCTCTGGCCTCTGCATTAAGCCTAACGACTCCCTGCTTCCTAGCCAATTACTTGACGTGTGCAACGAAACTATTGACATCTACAATTCTTCCTCCTCACAACCCTATCTGTTAGCTCCCAATGGTACTTATTTTGCCTGTGCTTCTGGTCTTACTCCTTTTATCATTCGTTCTTCTTTCCTCCTTTCGCATGACTACTGTGTTCTCGTTATTCTCATTCCAAAAATCACCATTCACTCAGAACATATCTTTCCCTCTCCTGTCACCTCACCCTATTCCTATTCTTCTCACTCTCTCTCTCGACGACGCCGTGAGCCCTTCACCTCCGTTACACTTGCAGTGCTCCTTGCTGTTGGCGCTACTGGCGCTGGCACTGGTATCTACTCCCTTGTATCCTCTCAATCCAATTTCCGCACTCTTACTCAAGCAGTGGAACAAGACATTAATGAAATCAAAACTAGTCTGCAATTTCTCACAGATACTATTAGTTCCCTTGCTGATGTTGTTCTCCAAAATCGTCGTGCTTTAGATTTTGCCCTTATGAAAGAGGGGGGAGTCTGTGTAGCCCTTAAGGAACAATGTTGTATTTTTAAAGACAAAACTGGTTTAGTTAGAGATAGCGTTCAACATATTGGCGATGGTATAAAAGATTTTGAAAAACATTTCGATGAAGAACAAGGCTGGTACCAGGATTGGTTTTTCTCTTCTCCTTGGTTCCACACAATCTTGTCCACCGTTGTGGGCCCTCTTATTAGCCTCATGCTGCTCTTTTCTCTTGGCCCATGGATTTTCCGCAAAATTACTGCCTTTATTAAGAACCAGGTAGATGAACAGGCAAAAACCTCTATTCAGGTTAACTACCAGCATCTAACCCCGCGTGGCTCCTGTGAAAACTTGGCTTTAGTCACCAAGCCGCCTTTCCAGCCACTAAGTTTCCAGGAGATAGAGCGCATAGCTAACAAGCGGAGCTCGCTCCGGCACTTGTGCTCTCGGCTGTGGAGACACCTACGACGGGATTAGCAAGGTCCCAGTTAGGGCACGGCCCGAAAAGGCTACAGCGCATAATTCGGATCCCTGTGCACACCCACGGCGTTTGTAGCCACCTTTTAAATGCGGCTTTGGCCGTGTCCGACCTGGTCAAACCTTGTAGCCTAAGACACGGTTCTACCACCCGCTCACGACTTTCCTTCTTTTATTAGAAGAGAAAGGGGGAGATGTTGGGGACTGACTTGTTTGAGGCCATATTGCTGTTCTTTCTGCCATAGCCCAGCTTTTCACCTAAAAGCCATTTTGCAGTCTTGCTGTGAAATTTTTGAGCTAAAGAGAAAGGCATGCAGCTGCAAGATATAATTAACTCTAGCCCGGAGGAGAACAACACTGTCTGGTACCGTTATCAGAAACTAGGCCTCACTCCTTAAGACCACATTCCAGAGTGAACTAGGCTATTATCTATAAGTGTATGCTACATTGTCTGTTCAAGATCACTGAGGCAGGCACATCTCGCACCACCTCCTGATAGTTAAGCAATTAGGAATGCAGCTGGAAGGTCACTAGAAATTTCCATGGAAACAGCACGTTCATCATAACTTGAAGGTCATCCAGCCCCCCTAGACCCACTGCCCACTTCCTTATTTAGAGAATGCCTAAGTTTCTTTGTTCCTTGAAACCTGAAATATATCCTTGCCTTGTATGGGCCTTCGCGCCAAAAGTATGACTGACATCACCTTTGTACTGCCCCCTTCTCCTTCACTATATAAGAAGGAACTGTAGCCAATAAAGGTACCCTTGAACAGTGAGACGCTGCCTTGGGTCTTTATTATTAACCTCTCTCAGATTTCTTACAGGTGTGGTTGTGCCTTCACTCAGCAAAATAGGAGTGCAGTCGTCTGAGAAGCTTCCCCAGCTAATTCCTGCTGGCCGGGCCCCCCTGGGGGGCTTCTGGACCCTGCAGTACATTGCTTCAAAATGTTCTTGAGGTTGGTGAATGATGGGTGTTTATCAAGTTTGTTCCATAAGTGACTTACCTGAAAAGGATTGGATTCTCTTCAGGTGATGAACATCTCAGTAGCTTAAACTTACTGTCCTGAGCACACCAAATTTTGGTGTCTTTTACCCAATGTTTTCTCTAATTAATAGCCTTTGCCTTGCTTGCACATATAAACCTACTGACTTGACTGTTTCTCTTTTTTAAATCAAATGACACCAGAGAAGATAGAAGTGAGGAGTAACTGTCTATAGAAGAAAAGGAGTCAAAAATTTATCAAACATTCACTAGTTATTATACCCAAGAAACTCACTCTACAAACATTTTCTCCTACTAATATAGGTTAGAAAGATATTTATACTTTGTTCTCTCAGCTGAGCATATGTGGGAGTTCAAAGTCTGTAGAAGAAAAATGGATTCTTTTCTTCTTTCTAGATTTTGACTTTGATGACCCTTCTAATAAAATAGGATTCACAGGAAAAACAAACAAAAGTTTACTAATATGTACATATCCATGTATATAGCAGAAACCAGCAAAAACTGAAGACAATTGGGTCAAGCTTCCTCTTTAATTAACAACTTTTTTTCTGATATTCAGAGATACTTGTTATGGGAATGGAAGGAGTTATTGAGGTTTTTCGGAAAGGCACAGAAAATATGAGTTTCTAGAAATTTGGTCATCCCATTCTTCTGTGACAGAATGAAATTACCACACAAATATACATTCTCCTTTCCACCTGGGACTTCTACAGAAGGACATGTATATTGGATTCTTCCATGGTTTTTAGAGTTTCCATGACGCATTATGTGTATTATATATAATGATTATTATTAGTTAGATGAAACTAGTTCTTATTTTAGGCATATTGAGATCAAGGGAATTTGATCCCCAATATATCATCTGCACTCAGTACTCAGAAAGTAATGGAGTAGAAAAATGAGTAAGGAAAAACTAGCGAAGTTAACTATTGCTTGGCACTCTGGTAAGACTGAGGACTTCTCTAGTATGCATGCCTCACCTGGAATGTCTATAACTGCCACCCAGAGATGGAGGAGGATAGGTGTAGTCAAATGACATCATGAAGACAAAATGTTAGATATTACACAGTCTATCAAAGCACAGGGCAAAACCTCAATGCTGGAATAACAAGTCATTGGCAATAATCCAACCTTTCATATACTGTTGCAGCTCAATGGAGATGCACCTCTTCATTCACCTTCATCCCTTTCCTGTCTCTCTGTCACGCAAGAGAAGTCTCCTTAGAGCTCCTTTCACTTCCTTGTTCCTTAGCGTGTAGATCAGGGGGTTCAGGAGTGGAGTGACGATGTTGTAGAAGAGGGTGAGGAACTTGCCCTGGTCCTGGGATGAGGCATTTCCAGGCTGCATGTACATGTAGATGATGTTTCCATAGAAAAGCGAGACCACTGTGAGGTGGGAGCCACAGGTGTTGAAGACTTTCTTCAAGCCTGATCCTGATCGAAGTTGCAACACGGCCCTCACGATGCAGCCATAGGAGATGAGGATAAAAATCAGAGGTGTCAACACGATGATCACTGCCAGGACAAAGACAGTACCTTCAACAGCTGCTGTGTTGACACATGATATGCGAATGAGAGCTGGCATCTCACACAGAAAGTGATCAACAGTCCAGTGCCCACAGCGGGGAAGGTGCAGGGTAACTGGTGACATGGCCAAGGAGTTGGCCGCCCCTAAGCCCCAGGCCACCAACACCAAGCCCAGGCAGAGCCGTGGGTTCATGATCACCATGTAGTGCAGGGGCTTGCACACTGCCACAAAGCGGTCATAGGCCATGACTGCCAGCAGCAGGCACTCCACACCACCCAAGCCCAGGAAGAGGAAGAGCTGGATGGCACAGCCTATGTAGCTGATGGTCTTGTCATTTCCGTGGAGATTATAGAGCAGCTGCGGGATGGAGCTGGTGGTGAAGCAGAGATCCAGGAAGGACAGGTGGGTGAGGAAGAAGTACATGGGTGTCTGGAGATGTGGGTCCAGCCGGGACACCAGGATAATGGTGCTGTTGCCCACAAGGGTCAGAAGATAAGCAACCAAAATGACCACAAAGAGGATCCTTTCCAAATGAGGACGGTCAGAAAACCCCAAAAGGATGAAATGTCCCTGGGTGCTGCCATTGGCTCCATCCATCCCTGCACCTGATGATGAATTTCAACACTAATCATGTCACAGGTGATGTCACCTGCAGTGGACAGGTGGTTATCTGTATCTTTCCTGTTTGTCCTCAATCACCCAGAAAGAGAGACAAGGATGCTCATTCTCTTATTCTCAATGCAGAAATTACATGTCACAAACAGTGACAATGTATGAACTGGATTAGTCCAATATCAAACCAATTTAAGTATGTATGTCTTCACACCTCATATCCTCCTAAATACCATTAAATTTAATAAAGAGGAAACTAAAGCACTTCATATTGTGATTTTATACTATTTTTCTCAGAAATAGAATATGTAAATTATTTAAAATATCAAATTTAGGGACCAAAGCAATAGCACAGCATCCAGGTTCAATCTCTGGCATCATCTCATATGGTGTCCCAAGTGCCACCAGGACTAAGTCCTAATTTCAGGTCAGGAGTTACCCCTGAGCTACACTAGATGTGACAAAAAATGAATTATACACAATGTAGTGTTAACTATTTTAAAGACTTACCTCTAAAAACGAGATAAAATTTATACTCCTATACTTTTATACTTTTGTGTGATTATTTCACAATTAAATAGTAACTGATATGCAAGATTTTTGCATGTACTAAGAATCCATATACATTGATTTATGTCATTTAATAAAATATTTATTATATTTTTGTCCAAATTTTTCTATTCTGAGCCTCTTTGTATATCTTCTTCATTTTGCTCCATCTTAAAAATATTTTGCATCATCATCATCATCATGAACACTTCAGAAAATAACCAAAAAACAAGGGAAATTAAATGAAGATAAAAATATAAAGTTAGGAGGGAAAGCACTGAGTTAATTTTGCAATTGCATAGTACCACAGAGATCTGCACAGCATGCTTTTTGGTTCACATTTGTAAATTCTAGGAAACAGAGAGAAGTGAGAACAAGGAGATGAGTCGAGTGAACTGTGTAAAGGAACATGCATTTGCATCAGGCTCAAACTTGAGTTCAGCCTCCTCTTGAAGATGTTCTCAGGCTGGAGTGAGGAAAATGGTTACTTCATGCAGCTGCTCCAGACTGGTGGGAACAAGACATATTATTTGTATTCTGACTGTTGCTGTTCTGTGTTTTTTTTTTCAGAGCTATCTCTTAGGAACATTTTTTTCTGGCCAGTGTTTCCCTTTGCCCTAAGAGTAGCACTAGTCATAATGTCTGTGGATACTGTATTGGCACGTCCGTCTTTCTCCCTGTCCTTCTCAGGGAGAAAGTGTTGCTCATGCTCAGTTTCTTTGCATCATTCTATGTGTTTTTCTCCCCACCTTAATCCCCTATATGGCTTATCACTTCAGATCCTAACCCCAGAAAGTAGGCATAAGACTCATGTTTCCAAACCCACAGTCTACTCACACTGTCACTCTAGTGCTGCTAGGTGTCACTCCAACCAGGACAGAGCAGATGCAGACAGCTAGGGAGTGACTGGGGCCCAGTATGGGTCCAGGGCTCACTTTGGTGCTGCCCATCAGCATGGATCCCCCAGTGGGGGAGCAGGTGTTGTCTTCTGTTGTTCTTTGCTCATGAGCCCCTATTTGAGGGGAAGAGCTATGGCAATGAGAGCCCAGAGCAGCCTTCAGAGGCGACAGGAAAGGGACTCTGTGGTTGGGTCCATAACTGGCCCAGATCTGATGCAATTTCTCACCCACAGGGGCCATTAGTGTATTCTAGACATGAGTCGTCTATGTCCCTAATCTCCCAGAGGGTCCAGACAGAAAATGAGAATCCTGAGAATTTGTCCCTTGATAGGAAATAGATTATTGAAGGTAAACAAAATGGAGACTTATCTATGTTGCTTTAGTGTCAACTCTAGTGGGCCATCTATGCCTTCCCTTGCCCCTAATAATTATGGTATGTATAAATGAGTCACAATGATCCAATCATGACTGAAACATCTTGTCCATTTCTTTTCTCCTTTGATCTACAATAAGTTTTACAAAAGTATTTTGAAATTTTAACCAAGAAACTTATGTAGTGGAATAGAGAGTTAATTCAGTGGTAGGGCTTTTGCCTTGCACGTAGTCGACCAGGACTGACCCAGGTTTGATTCCCAGCATCCCATTTGGTCCCCAAAGTCTGCCAGGAGTGATTTCTGAGTGCAAAGCGAGGAGTAACCCTTGAGCGCTGCTGGGAGTGGCCCCCAAATTAAAGCAAAACAACAATAAAAACACTTATATAACTTAGTCCTTATGTGGAAAAAATGCTCTGGATTACTGATTTTAAAAAGCTTATTATTATACCCCCCAAATAATAATTTTAAAAATTATTTTAGGAAATAAATAGGTGAATATATATTTTTTTATTTATCTTTAGTTTTGATTTTAAATACAGTCACCATCCTAGTGGCATTTGTACTCCATCTTTAAAAACAAGAGGTAGATAGATGAAGTATTTTCCACCTGTGACTCATCAGAATTGCCATAAGACCACATTTCTCAGGGCCTTAAAAATGTGATCTCTCAAGAAGGAAACTTTAAGAAGTACCAACAAATAGAAAAAAAAAAGAAGTAATAAGTAAAACATTTAACTTGCAACCATGAACCAATGACATATTATCAAAGATATTTGGATTTATTTAAGTTAATTTACTACTTTGAGTTAATTTTAATAATTGGCCACTTTGGAGGTCACGCAGTATTGGAGCAAGGGAGTGGTGAGCACTTTCATTGACATAACTGCACAGTCTTGTGAATTCTTTCATAGAAAATGTACTCCGTGCTTGTGCAGACATGTCCTTCCTTCCCTGAGCCTCAGGGCTCAGAGCCTGCAGAAAACTACCTGTAGGGTTGGTGTTTCAAGTGCAATCAGGTTTAATAAATCTCCAGGCTCCCAATTTTCTTTCCTTTGGGACACTTATATCCAAGCAACAGACAATCAACAGTTCCTTCGGTTCGTCAGGGAGCTACTCTACTTTCTGCCTTTATCAACCCAGTAGAGCATGTGCGGAGTCTCATTGCAGTTGAGGATACTTTGGTATTCAGTTAGTTTGCTTCATGCTACCCCTTATGCTGCACAAGGGATAGAAAAATTAATATTAGTCATTTGAAAGATCATCAAATAAAATGTAACATATTTTTAATATATTTGAAGAAACACCGCATCACAAAAATAGTTTTTAGTGTTGAATGGGACTTAGCTAGCATGTTTGTGGTTTTAATGAATCTATAATGATGAGTTGGGAGCTATCTTTGGGCACAAGCTCACTTTTCAAAGTTGAAAACTTCAAGAAAAGGATGGTTGGCTTATTTCACATTACATCCTACAAAGTCCTCCCTCCCATACACATTCTAGTAAGTGTGACATGGCTCATAGATTCTCTTGAGGCAAAGCATTATTCAAGGTGTCATTATGTTGTCATTGAGCATTAAAGTTTTAGGAAACTTCTAGGACTGGGCGCTAGATTTTACTGCTACCACCCCAATACTGATGATGAATTGTTACTGAGATCCAGGCATTCAACCCTACTCCACACACAAGGTGCATAGCACATCAGATACCAGCAGGAGGAATAATAGGACATGTTATCTGCATCTTTATATCAGACATAAAGAGGAAGAATCTTTTATGATCAAAAATATATTAGCCATGAATATACAGAAATTTTGTTTAATACAAAGACTCATAATAAAGTTCACAGATCCACCTTAAGGAGGAGATTGATAAGATAGCTCTACTTTTAATAAAATAAATTCACTAATTGAATCATCATGAAATACACAGTTACAAAGTTCTTATGATTGAATATCAGTCGTACAATGTACAACACCCTTAGCCAGTGCAAATTTATGCAACCAATATTCCCAGTTTTTCTCTCACCTTCCCCCCTTCCCTGCCTACCTCTATGACAGACATTTTTCTTGTATCTCTTTCCTTTCTCTCTTCTTTATCTTTTAGACACTGGTTTGAAATAGTGTTAGTGAAAGGGTATCGTGTATATCATAATTCAGCACCTAGTTCAAAGGACAAAAACTATCATTGTTTTAGTGGTTTTTTTTTCTGCCAGAACTGCACTGTCCTGCTATTTGTGGCAATCTTCCTACCATGGTCCTGTCCTCCTGGTTCTATTTTCTATTGTGTTGGAATTATTATCACCATACAAGATAGCTTTTTCAATTTCCCTCTTTCTCTAATTTCTCACTTTATGGATCACACTTGGAGGTGTATGTAGTCATGGCTGGCAGTTTTGGGGGATCATATGGGATGCCAGGGATGAAACCCACGTCAGGTGTGTATGCAAGGCAAATGCACACCCATTATGCTCTCACTCTGGCCTCAATTACTTTAGTTTTTTTTTTAAATTAAAGCTCAGGAAGATATCTCTATTTCTGAATTTATTATACTCCACAAAGTTTCTGTAAATGGAGAAAATCTGGAAAGAAAGATGTTGGAATTTATAATCTTAAATTAATGCTATTGGAAAGTAAGTGAAAGGTTTTAGTTATTAATCACTTTGGGGTAAATAACACCTAATATAGAAAGTAGGAAAATATTGGCAGATTATTTTCAGGATGTTACTTAAATTGCCATTGATTAATAGTTGCTTAACCTGCAAGCATTTGTTTAACAATAATTTATTAGATATAAATACCATGAAAGATAGAGTGATGAATCAATGAAAGAAAAGAGAAACCTACTAATAATTCAGCATACCCTGATATGAGTGCAGCCATTCCTCCTTCTGTGTAATGACTTCTTTTTTTATAATATCTTTATTTAAACACCTTGATTAAAACATAATTGTGATTAGGTTTCAGTCATGTAAAGAACACCCCCCTTAACCAGTGGAACATTCCCACCACCAATGTTCCAAGTCTCCCTCAATCCCACCCCACCCCCACCTGTACTCTAGACAGGCTTTCCACTTCCCTCATTCATTCACATGGTTATGATAGTTCTTAGTGTATTTATTTCTCTAACTGCACTCATCACTCTTTGTAGTGAGCTTCATGAAGTGAGCTAGAAGTTCCAGCCCTCCTCTTTTTGCCTCTGAGGATTTTTGTAAAAATGTCTTTCATTTTTCTTAAAACCCATAGATGAGTGAGACTATTCTGCGTCTATCTCTCTCCCTCTGACTTATTTCACTCAGCATGATAGATTCCATGTACATCATGTATAGGAAAATTTCATGACTTTATCTCTCCTGACTGCTGCATAATATTCCATTGTGTATATGTACCACAGTTTCTTTAGCCATTCATCTGTTGAAGGGCATCTTGGTTGTTTCCAGAATCTGGCTATTATGAATAGTGCTGCAGTAAATATAGGTGTGAAGAAGGGATTTTTGTATTGTATTCTTGTGTTCCTAGGGTGTATCCCTAGGAGTGGTATAGCTGGATTGAATGGGAACTCAATTTCCAGTTTTTGGAGGAATCTCATATCGCTTTCCATACAGATTGGACTAGATGGCATTCCCACCAGCAGTGAAAAAGAGTTCCTTTCTCTCCACATCTCCGCCAGCACTGATTGTTCTCATTCTTTATGATGTGTGCTAATCTCTAATCTCTGTGGTGTGAGATAGTATCTCATAGTTGTTTTGATTTGCATCTCCCTGATGATTAGTGATGAGGAGCATATTTTCATGTGCCTTTTGACCATTTGTATTTCTTTTTTTATCAAAGTGTCTGTTCATTTCTTCTCCCCATTTTTTGATGGGATTAGATTTTTTTTCTTGTAAAATTCTGTCAGTGCCCTGTATATTTTAGATATTAGCTCCTTATCTGATGGATATTGGGTGAATAGTTTCTCCCACACGGTGGGTGGCTCTTGTATCCTGGGCACTATTTCCTTTGAGGTGAAGAAGCTACTCATCTTAATGTATTTCCATCTGTTTATTTCTGCTTCCACTTATTTGGAAATTTTCCTTTATGAAGATACCTTTAGTCTCATTTTTGTAAAGTGTTTTAACTACATGTTGTTCTATATACCTTATGGTATCAGGTCTGATATCAAGATCTTTAATTTATTTGGATTTTACCTTCGTGCCTGATGTTAACTGGGAGTCTATGTTCACTTTTTTGCAAGTGACTAACCAGTTCTGCAACACCACCTGTTGAAGAGGCTTTTTCTGCTCCACTTAGGTTTTTTTGCTCCTTTGTCAAAAATTAGGTGATTGTCTGGGGAACATTCTCTGAGTACTGAGCCTATTCCACTTATCTGAGGGTCTGTCTTTAATCCAATACCATGCTGTTTTGATAACTATTGCTTTGTAATATAGTTTAAAGTTAGAAAAGGTAATGCCTCCCATATTTCCTTTTTCTAGTGCTTTAGCTATTCGAGGGTGTTTATTGTACCAAATGAATTTCAAAAGTGTTTGATTCACTTCCTTGAAGAATGTCATGGGTATCTTTAGATGGATCACATTAAATCTGTATAATGCCTTGGGGAGTATTGCCATTTTAATTATGTTAATTCTGCCAATTCATGAGCAGGGTATGTGTTTCCATTTCCGTGTGTCCTCTCTTATTTTTGGAGCAGAGTTTTATAGTTTTCTTTCTATAGGTCCTTCACATCTTTAGTCAAGTTGACTCCAAGATATTTGAGTTTTTTTGTAGCACTATTGTGAATGGGATTGCTTTCTTAATGTCCATTTCTTCCTTATTACTATTGGTGTATAGAAAAGCCATTGATTTTTGTATATTAATTTTGTAGCCTGCCACCTTGCTATATGAGTCTATTGTTTCTGGAAGCTTTTTGGTAGAGTCTTTAGGGTTTTTTATGTAGAGTATTATGTCATCTGCAGTGAGAGCTTGACTTTTTCCTTTCCTATCTGGATTCCCTTGATATCTTTTTTGTGCCTAATCACTATAGCAAAGACTTCCAGTGCTATGTTGAATAGGAGTGGTGAGAGAGGAAGCCTTGCCTTGTACAAGAATTAAAAGGAAAGGCTTTTAGTTTTTCTTCATTGAGGATAATATTTGCCACTGGCTTGTGGTAGATGGCCTTAACTATATTGAGAAAGGTTCCTTTCATTTCCTTCTTGCTGAGAGTTTTTTTTTTTAAATCAAGAATGGGTGTTGGGCCTTATCAAATGCTTTCTCTGCATCTATTGATATGATCATGTGATTTTTACTTTTCTTGTTGTTGATGTTGTGTGTTATGTTGATAGATTTACGGATGTTAAACTATCCTTGCATTCCTTGGATGAAACCTACTTGATTGTAGTGGATGATCTTCTTTTTTTTTTTTTTTTTTTTTTTTTTTTTTGGGCCACACCCGGTAATGCTCAGGGGTTACTCCTGGCTATGCGCTCAGAAGTTGCTCCTGGCTTGGGGGACCATATGGGACACCGGGGGATCGAACCGCGGTCCATCCGAGGCTAGCGCAGGGAAGGCAGGCACCTTACCTTTAGCGCCACCGCCCGGCCCCGTGGATGATCTTCTTAATGAGGCCTTGCATCCTATTTGCCAGGATTTTGTTGAGGATCTTTGCATCTGCATTCATCAGCGATATTGGTCTGTAATTTTCTTTTTTCGTAGCATCTCTGTCTGGTTTAGGTATCAAGGTGATGTCGGCTTCATAAAAGCTATTTGGAAGAGTTCCCATTTTTGAGATTTCATGAAAGAGTCTTGCCAGGATTGGTAGTAATTCCTCTTGAAAGGTTTGAAAGAATTTATTACTGAATCCATCAGGGCCTGGGCTTTTGTTTTTGGGCAGACATTTGATTATCGTTTTAATTTTATCAAATGCTTTCTCTGTGTCTATTGATATGATCATGTGATTTTTATTTTTCTTGTTGTTGATGTGTATTATGTTGATAGATTTATGGGTGTTAAACCATCCTTGCATTCTTGGGATGAAACCTACTTGATTGTAGTGGATGATCTTCTTCAATAGTGATGGGGGTGTTTAGATATGCTACATCTACTTTATTCAAATGTGGAAGGTTATCAGAGTCGAAGAATTTATCCATTTCTTCCAGGTTCTCATTTTTAGTGGCATAAAGTTTCTCAAAGTAATTTCTGATTACCCTTTGAATCTCTGCAATATCGGTAGTGATCTCCTCCTTTTCATTTCTAATATGAGTTATCAAGTTTCTCTTTCTCTCTTTGTTTTTTTACATTATTTTACATTTTTTATTTAAATAACTTTATTATATACATGATTGTGTTTGGGTTTCAGTCATGTAAAGAACACGACCCATCACCAGTGCAACATTCCCATCACCAATGTCCCAAATCTCCTTCCTCCCCACCCAACCCCCGCCTGTACTCTAGACAGGCTTTCTATTTCCTTCGTACATTCTCATCGTTAGAATAGTTCAAAACGTAGTTATTTCTCTAACTAAACTCATCCCTGTTTGTGGTGAGCCTCATGAGGTGAGCTGTAATGATCTATAAATCTTGTTTATTTTTTCAAAGAACCAACTTCTGCTTTCATTGAACTTTCGAATTGTTTTTTTTTTTTTTTTTTGAGTTTTCACTTCATTGATTTCTGCTCTCAGCTTTGTCATTTCCTTCTGTCTCCCTATTTTTGGTTTCTTTTGTTGAGCACTTTCTAATTTTATGAGCTGCGTCATTAAGCTATTCAGGTAAGCCCCTTCTTCCTTCCTGATGTGTGCTAGCAAAGCTATAAATATTTCTCTCAGGACCGCTTTTGCTGTGTCCCATAGGTTCTAATAGTTTGTGTCTTTGTTTCCAGGAAAGTTTCGATTTCTCCTTTGATTTCATCTCGAACCCATTGGTTATTCAGTATGAGGCTGTTTAACTTCCAGGTGTTAAAGTTTTTCTTTTGTGTCCCTTTGTAGTTCACATATAATTTCAGAGCTTTGTGGTCAGCGAAGGTAGCCTGCAAAATTTCTATCCTCTTGATATTATGGAGGTATGTTTTATATGCCAGCATGTAGTCTATCCTGGAGAATGTCCCATGTATATTGGAGAAAAATGTGTATCCAGGTTTATGGTGGTGGAGTGTGCTATTTATATATACTAGGCCTATTTTTTCCATTTCTCCTTTCAGATCTTGTATATTTTTGTTGGGTATTAGTCTGGCTTGCCTATCAAGTGTTGACAAAGCTGTGTTGAGGTCTCCCACAATTATTGTGTTGTTATTGATATTCTGTTTCAGATTTATTAAGAATTACATTAGAGAGCATGAAAACCGGCTAAGCTTTGCAAAAGCCAGCTCCCTGTGTGTGACACCAGGCGGGGAAAATCCGCGAAAGTACACTGGCCCAGTGGGGCCCAACTGTGAAAAACTGTGAGTGTGACCTGTCTATGTCTGTCTACTGTCCTCTTGCGTGAAACTCTTGCGAGTGGGGCAAAAAGAGGCTCCAGAAACCTCGCTCGCAGAGACGCCATTTTCAGGAAGGGACTACAGAGCATGAAAACCGGCAAAGCTTTGCAAAAGCCGGCTCCCTGTGTGTGACACCAGGTGGGGAAAATCCGCGAAAGTACACTGGCCAGTGGGGCCCAACTGTGAAAAACTGTGAGTGTGACCTGTCTATGTCTGTCTACTGTCCTCTTGCGTGAAACTCTTGCGAGTGGGGCAAAAAGAGGCTCCAGAAACCTAGCTCGCCCAGACGCCATTTTCAGGAAGGGACTACAGAGCATGAAAACTGTCAAAGCTTTGCAAAAGCCGGCTCCCTGTGTGTGACACCAGGTGGGGAAAATCCGCGAAAGTACACCGGCCCAGTGACGCCCAACTGTGAAAAACTGTGAGTGTGACCTGTCTATGTCTGTCTACTGTCCTCTTGCGTGAAACTCTTGCGAGTGGGGCAAAAAGAGGCTTCCAGCAGAGCATAGCTGCCTGCATCATATAGACAATGAATACCACCACAACACGTAGGAAAACCCACAATACAAGTGTGACAATGGGGAAACAACGCAGGCCAGCATCAGACATAGAGAATGAAGATGACAATTCTGAGGACCAGATAATGACCAACCAACTAATCAACCTCTCAGATAAGGACTTTAGACTAGCAATATGGAAGATGCTCAACGAACTCCAAGAAACCATGGATCGAGTTGAACAGAACACTAATAAGAACCAAGAAAATATGAAGACAGAAATCACAAAAATCCAAACTGAAATAACATGTCAACTAACAGGCCTGAAAAAGTCAGTAAACGAAGTGAATGACAAAATGGATAAGCTCTGGGACAGGGTATCAGAAGCTGAGAATAGACTTGGTGCTGTGGAAGATGAGATACATAAAAATTCCATACAGCAGGAGAGATTGGACAAAAAACTTAAAGCAAATGAGCAGACAATGGAAAAATTAGTCAAAGAATGGGAACAGATGAAAATAGAAGTCTATGATAAGATCAACAGAAACAACTTAAGAATCATTGGAGTCCCAGAGACCCAGGAAGAAAATTTCCAGGAAGAATCAACGGTCAAGAACATCATTAAAGAGAAACTTCCAGAGCTAAAGAATATATGTGATCAAATCCTGCATGCCCGAAGAGTACCAACCAAAAGAGACCCCAGAAAAACCACCCCAAGACACATCCTAGTCACAATGACAAATCCCACAGATAGAGACAGAATTCTGAAAACAGCAAGATCAAAAGGGGAAATCACGTTCAAGCAAGCTTCCCTGAGATTTACAGCAGACCTGTCACCAGAAACACTCAATGCCAGAAAGCAGTGGTGGGATATTGTGACAAGACTGAATGAAATGAATGCTTCACCCAGAATACTATACCCAGCAAAACTCACTTTCCGGTTTGACAAAAGAATACATGGTTTCACAGACAAAAAACAGCTCAGAAACTTCACAGACACAAAACCAGTCTTAAGAGAAAAACTGAAAGACCTAATCTAAGACAAGACTACCCAAAAGACAAACCAAATTTTGAAATAAAGATGGCGTTAAATCCCAGGACAATTCTTTCTCTCAACGTCAATGGACTAAATGCACCAGTTAAGAGACACAGAGTGGCTAAATGGATCAAAAAACTCAATCCAACCTTCTGCTGCCTACAAGAAACGCACCTGAATAGTCAGAACAAACATAGACTCAAAATAAAAGGCTGGAGAAAAATTATCCAAGCAAACAACACCCATAAAAAAGCTGGAGTGGCCATACTAATATCAGATAATGCAAACTTTATACTCAGGAAGGTAGTAAGGGACAAAGATGGACATTTTATATTAATCAAGGGGTACGTAGAGCAGGAAGAATTCACTCTCCTAAATATATATGCACCGAATGAGGGGCCAGCAAAATATTTAATACAACTGTTGACATCTGAAAAATAATATCAACAACAACACAATAATTGTGGGGGACCTTAACACGGCTTTGTCAACACTGGATAGGTCAACCAGACTGAAACCCAACAAGAATATACTAGACCTGAGGAGAGAAATGGAAGAAAGAGGCCTAGTGGATATATATAGGACACTCCATCCCCAGAAACCTGGATACACATTCTTCTCCAATGTACATGGGACATTCTCCAGGATAGACTACATGCTGGCGCATAAAACATACCTCCATAAGATCAAGAGGATAGAAATTTTGCAGACTACCTTCGCTGACCACAAGGCTCTGAAATTATATGTGAACTCCAAAGGGACTCAGAAGAAATACTTTAACACCTGGAAGTTAAACAGCCTCATGCTCAATAACCAGTGGGTCCGTGATGAAATCAAGGAGAAAATCAAAAGGTTCCTGGAAACAAATGACAATAAAGACACAAACTATCAGAACTTATGGGACACAGCAAAAGCAGTACTGAGAGGAAAATTTATAGCTTTGCAAGCACACATCAGGAAGGAAGAAGGAGCTTACCCGAGTAGCTTAATGACACAGCTAATAGAACTAGAAAATGCTCAACAAAAGGACCCAAGAATAGGAAGACAGAAGGAAATAACAAAGCTGAGAGCAGAAATCAACGAAGTGGAAACTCAAAAAACAATCCGAAAGATCAACGAAAGCAGAAGTTGGTTCTTTGAAAAAATAAACAAGATTGATAGACCACTGGCAAACCTAACAAAGAAAGAGTGAGAGAAACTTGATAACTCGTATCAGGAATGAAAAAGGAGAGATCACTACTGATATGACAGAGATTCAAAGGGTAATCAGAAACTACTTTGAAAAACTCTACGCCACTAAAAATGAGAACCTGGAAGAAATGGATAAATTCTTGGACTCTTATAATCTTCTACGGCTGAAGGAAGAGGATGTAGCATATCTAAACACCCCCATCACCATTGATGAAATTAAAACAGTAATCAAATGTCTGCCGAAAAACAAAAGCCCAGGTCCAGATGGATTCACTAATGAATTCTATCAAACTTTCCAAGAGGAACTACTGCCAATCTTGGCAAGACTCTTTCATGAAATTGAACAAACAGAAACACTTCCAAATAGCTTTTATGAAGCCAACATCACCTTGATACCTAAACCAGACAGAGACGCTACCAAAAAAGAAAATTACAGACCAATATCACTGATGAATGCAGATGCAAAGATCCTCAACAAAATCCTGGCAAATAGGATTCAATGCCTCGTTAAAAAGATCATCCACTACGATCAAGTAGGTTTCATCCCAAGAATGCAAGGCTGGTTTAACATCCGTAAATCTATCAACATAATACACAACATCTATAACAAGAAAAATAAAAACCACATGATCATATCAATAGATGCAGAGAAAGCATTTGATAAGGTCCAACACCCATTCTTGATCAAAACTCTCAGCAAGATGAGAATGGAGGGAACCTTTCTCAATATAGTGAAGGCCATCTACCACAAGCCAGTGGCAAACATTATCCTCAATGGAGAAAAACTAAAAGCCTTCCCTCTAAATTCTGGCACAAGACAAGGCTGTCCTCTCTCACCACTCCTATTCAACATAGCACTGGAAGTACTTGCTATAGCGATTAGGCAAGAAAAGGATATCAAGGGAATCCAGATAGGAAAGGAAGAAGTCAAGCTCTCACTGTTTGCAGATGACATGATACTCTACTTAGAAAACCCTAAAGACTCTATCAAAAAGCTTCTAGAAACAATAGACTCATATAGCAAGGTGGCAGGCTACAAAATTAACACACAAAAATCAATGGCCTTTCTATACACCAATAGTAATAAGGATGAAATGGACATTAAGAAAACAACCCCATTCACAATAGTGCCACACAAACTCAAATATCTTGGAATCAACTTGACTAAATATGTGAAGGACCTATACAAAGAAAACTATAAAACTCTGCTCCAAGAAATAAGAGAGGACACACGGAAATGGAAACGCATACCCTGCTCATGGATTGGCAGGATTAACATCATCAAAACGGCAATACTCCCCAAGGCATTATACAGATTTAATGCCATCCCTCTAAAGATACCCATGACATTCTTCAAAGAAGTGGATCAGACACTTTTGAAATTTATTTGGAACAAAAAACACCCTCGAATAGCTAAAGCAATCATTGGGAAAAAGAATATGGGAAGAATTACTTTCCCCAACTTTAAACTGTACTACAAAGCAACAGTTATCAAAACAGCATGGTATTGGAATAAGGATAGGTCCTCAGATCAGTGGAATAGGCTTGAATACTCAGAAAATGTTCCCCAGACATACAACCACCTAATTTTTGATAAAGGAGCAGGAAATCCTAAATGGAGCAAAGAAAGCCTCTTCAACAAGTGGTGTTGGCACAATTGGATAGCCACTTGCAAAAAATTGAACTTAGACCCCCAGCTAACATCATGTACGAAGGTAAAATCCAAATGGATTAAAGACCTCGATATCAGCCCCAAAACCATAAGATATATAGAACAGCACATAGGCAAAACACTCCAGGACATTACAGGCATCTTCAAGGAGGAAACTGCACTCTCCAAGCAAGTGAAAGCAGAGATTAACAGATGGGAATATATTAAGCTGAGAAGCTTCTGCACCTCAAAGGAAATAGTGCCCAGGATACAAGAGCCCCCCACTGAGTGGGAGAAACTATTCACCCAATACCCATCAGATAAGGGGCTAATCTCCAAAATATACAAGGCACTGACAGAACTTTACAAGAAAAAACATCTAACCCCATCAAAAAATGGGGAGAAGAAATGAACAGACACTTTGACAAAGAAGAAATACACATGGCCAAAAGACACATGAAAAAATGTTCCACATCACTAATCATCAGGGAGATGCAAATCAAAACAACGATGAGATACCACCTCACACCCCAGAGAATGGCACATATCACAAAGAATGAGAATAAACAGTGTTGGCGGGGATGTGGAGAGAAAGGAACTCTTATCCACTGCTGGTGGGAATGCCGTCTAGTTCAACCTTTATGGAAAGCGATATGGAGATTCCTCCAAAAACTGGAAATCGAGCTCCCATACGATCCAGCTATACCACTCCTAGGAATATACCCTAGGAACACAAAAATACAATACAAAAACCCCTTCCTTACACCTATATTCATTGCAGCACTATTTACCATAGCAAGATTCTGGAAACAACCAAGATACCCTTCAACAGATTAATGGCTAAAGAAACTGTGGTACATATACACAATGGAATATTATGCAGCTGTCAGGAGAGATGAAGTCATGACATTTTCCTATACATGGATATACACGGAATCTATTATGCTGAGTGAAATAAGTCAGAGAGAGAGAGAAAAACGAAGAATGGTCTCACTCATCTATGGGTTTTAAGAAAAATGAAAGACACCCTTGTAATAATAATTTTCAGACACAAAAGAAAAAAGAGCTGGAAGTTCCAGCTCACCTCAGGAAGCTCACCACAAAGAGTGATGAGTTTAGTTAGGGAAATAACTACATTTTGAACTGTCCTAATAATGAGAATGTATGAGGAAAATGGAGAGCCTGTCTAGATTACAGGCGGGAGTCGGGTGGGGCGAAGGGAGACTTGGGACATTGGTGATGGGAATGTTGCACTGGTGATGGGTGGTGTTCTTTACATGACTGAAACCCAAACACAATCATGTATGTAATTAAGGTGTTTAAATAAATTAAAAAAAATAAGAAATCCCAAAAAAAAAAAAAAGAATTTCATTAAATATTTTGCTGGCCCCTCAGTCAGTGCATATATGTTTAGGAGAGTGATTTCTTCCTGCTGTACATATCCCTTGATTAGTACAAAGTGTCCATCTTTGTCCCTTACAAGTTTTCATCATCTGATATTAGTATGGCCACTCCAGCTTTTTTATGGGTGTTGTTTACTTGGATGATTTTCCTCCAACCTTTTATTTTGAGTCTATATTTGTTCTGACTATTCAGGTGTGTTTCTTTTAGGCAACAGAAGGTTGGATTGAGTTTTTTGATCCATTTAGCCACTCTGTGTTTCTTAACTGGTGTATTTAGTCCATTGACATTGAGAGAAAGAATTGTCATGGAATTTAGTGCCATCTTTGTGTCAAAATTTGGTATGTTTGTTGATCAGTCTTGTCCTAAACTAGGTATTTCAGTTTTTTTTTCAAGGCTGGTTTTGAGTCTGTAGAGTTTCTGATCTGTTGTTTAATCTGTGAAGCCATGTATTCTTCCTTCAAACCTGAAAGTGAATTTTGCAGTATTCTAGGCGAAGCATTTATTTCATTAAGTTTTGTCATTATGTTCCATCACTACCTTCTGGCCTTGAGTGCTTTTTGTGACAGGTCTGCAGTAAATCTCAAGGATGCTCCCTTGAATGTAATTTCTCTTTTTGATCTTTCTGCTTTCAGAATTCTTTCTCTATCTGTGGGATTCGTCATTGTGACTAGGATGTGTTTTGGGGTGCTTTTTCTGGGGTCTCTTTTAGTTGGTACTCTTGGAGCATGCAGGATTTGATTCTTTAGCTCTGCTAGTTTCTCTTTAATGATATTCTTGACCATTGATTCTTCCTGGTGATTTTCTTCCTGGGTCTCTGGGACTCCAATTATTCTTAAGTTGTTTCTGTTGAACTTGTTATAGACGTCTATTTTCATTTGTTCACATTCTTTGACAATTTTTACATGTTTGATCATTTACTTTAAGGCTTTTTTCCAATCTCTTTTGCTGTACGGAGTTGTTATGTATCTCATTTTTCAGAGCACTAATTCTATTCTCAGCTTCTGCTATCCTGATGGAGAGGTTATCTATTTTGTCATTCAAATTGTCTACTGAATTTTTCAGACCTGTTATTTGACCTGTTATTTCAGTTTGGAGTTTTCTGATTTCTGTCTTTATATTTTCTTTGTTCTTATTAGTGTTCTGCTCAACTCGATCTATGCTTTCTTTGAGTTTTGTGAGCACCTTACATATTTCTTCTTTAAAGTCCATATATCTGAGGGACTGACTAGTAGGTTGGCCTTTTTCTGTTCATTGCCATTTTTATTCTCTATGCCTGGTGCTGGTTTGCATTGTTTCCCCATTGTCACACTTGTATTGTGGGTTTTTCTATGTGTTGTGTTGGTATTCATTGGCAAAATGAATCCACGCTCCTCTGGCTCCACCCTTTCTGGGTAAGTCTACTTGCCTCCAAGGAAGGGGAGCCCTCCATGGATGAAGCCATGCAGAGGATCAAATATTAGGTCCAAACACGCAGCAGAGAAAACAATCCAGAGATATATGCTGGGCTTCCGAGATCCAGCACAGTTTCTAATGTGATTTTTTTCTGCGTGTTGCAGAGGGGTTCATTCATTAGAAAGAGCGCAAGGCTGCAAAGTGAAGCTGGGCTAAGTGCTCTTCTGGAGCCTCTAGGAGAGCGATTTTGCTGCGCCCTTTTCGGCCCACTCCTGAGAGGTTCAGGACATAGGACAGGAGAACAGGCAACACCCACAGTCTCTAACAGTTGGGAACCAGTCGACAGGCGCAGATTTCTACAGCCTGACATCACAGATGGGTGACCTGCCTTTCTGCAATTTACTGTTGATAGCTGGTTTTCATTCAAGCACACGTCCTTTTTGGCTTTCCAGCCCTGTCTGGGTTACTCTAGAAGAGCGATTTTGCTGGCCTTTTTGGCCCACTCCTGAGAGGTTCAGGACACAGGACAGGACAGGAGAAAAACACGCACAGGCAACACTCACAGTGTCTAGCGGTTGGGAACAAGTAGGCAGGCGCCCTGTGTAATTTCTTCTGAGAGAACAAACCAAACATTTTCACCTTGAAAACCACTGAATCTATTTTCTTTTTTTTTTATTTGTAAGTGCATCTCACTGCTACTGCTGCATACCCAGGATTTGTCACTCTACTAAAGCATCAGTCATTCTTGGTGCCATAATAAGTGAACACATAATGATTTAGAATCATCTTAAATATACAAGAATACTTAAATTTACATTTAACATGACATGTGTACCTTCACTGCAATGCATATTTTATCTTCTCACTAACAAGATGAGATATCACTTTTAAAGTTTTGCTATTGTGTATAGTAGGCAAAAATGTAAGAAAGTCTCAAAGAGTTTCTGACCCAGGAATTATGGTCATAATTATGTTGTACTATAAGACATGAGGGACATGATCTTAATGCATGAGTAATTAAAATTACAATATTTTCTTTGGCTAATAAGTGGATAGAAGGAGAGAAATAACAGAGATTTAAACTTGGGTTAGTAACTGACTTTGAGAATGGAGTCAACTATGTGATGAGAAAGGCTAGACATCCTTAATAATAGTTAGAAAGGAAATGTAGATCTCAGTTTTACAGCCGCAAGGATCTGTATTACGTAAACCCCTGAATGAAGGCAGAAGTGAATTCCTCTCCAGGCTCTAAAAGAAACCATCTCAGCAACACCATGGATTTGGCTTAAACTCTAACCACAGAAGCTAGCTTATGGCACCTGGATATCTGATCTGTAGAAGAGTGAGTAACAAATGATGCTGAATGCAGCTAAGTCTGTGTTATGAGCTATTAAACCTAATACTGTGAAGGGAGTAAAATTACTAACACTACGCTGTGCAGTTAGGAGAGAATGATAGAGCTCCACTAGCACATATGATTAATAAGTACATCTACCTATGAGATATCTTTAGGGAAGGAGAAAATTTCAGTGTTCACTTTACAAATATTCAAAATTAATAAATTTCACTAATTTATTTTTACTTAAAGTATCACAGAAACTTATACTATGGATAATATTTCTATTGTTATATGTCTTGATAGTCAATGCTAGAAAAACAAAGCTAGTCTGTCAGCCATCTTAAACCTTATTACCATCCCTTGGGCTATTATCATTTCCAGATTATAAATGAGAAGCTAAGAGTTAAGTTGATATGATTTTCCAAACTCCAAAAATACTCAACACCAGGTATTGAAATGTGTATCTCCCTGGTAATGTTGAATCCATTTACACATTACACCTTCCCACCTCATTCCTTATCAGCATGACTCTTCTTTTCATGTGTGAGGGTGTTGATGTGGAAAATGGTGTTTATGAGAACTCTATGACTCACCATAAAAATATCAGTGTCCTCAGTTTACTGAACCAGCACCAGGAATCAAACTCCCCTAGAAGAGATTTTAATGTCTCCCTGGCACCAACATACTGCATGGTAGTTTAATATGACACCCTGATGACAAGGAAACAACAACAATTTGCTCTAAGGGCAGGTTTCCCTGCCTTTCCATCCAAAGGTGAGATGAAATCAGAAGATGCTTTGTGACACCCTGCTTGACTTAGGATTTGTGTAAAAACCAAAATCTCTATTTACAGAAGACTGACTACAACAACTGCAACTGAGTAGATATTTTCCTGGGACCATAAAGAAGGTCCTTGGAGTTGGACAATTAGCATGCTCAGAGCCTGTAGTCAGTCTTATGACAGTATGCTTCATGGGAAGAGACATCCTGGGTTTTTTTTTTATGCTGTAGGCATTTTTTAAAATTTCCCCAACATAATGCTATGAGCCCAGCTAGCTCAGTCAGTAGAGCATGAGACTCTTACTGCACCTATGAAAAAAATACCAAGAAGGGTGGAGCCTAATTGCAGCTGACCACCTTCCAAACCACTGCCACCTGAACATGCCCAGAAGTGTCTGCAAAAGCCACTATTTCAGAAGTGAGCTGAAACCACCCAGAAGAAGGGAGCCTGATTGTAGCTGACCACCTTCCAAGTCGCTGCCACCTGAACCAGCCCAGAATTGTCTGCAGAAGCCATGTGATCAAAGGTGTGCTGGCACCACACAGAAGGGGGAAGCCAGAAAAGCCTAGCTGCTCAGCTTTGCCCTATAACTGAGTATATCTTCTAGTCAATGAACCCTAGTAAAGCACACAGAAAACATCACACTACATACAAGACAATAGGGAAACAATGCAGGCCAAAATCATGCAGAGATTAAAGATGGCAGCTCTGATGATCTGAAAAGTGCCAACCACGTATTTAGCTTCTCAAACAAGAAATTTAGAGAAGTATGGAGGATGTTCATAGAAATCAAAGAAAGCAGAGATCGAGCTGAATGAGCTACAAATAAAAATCAAGAGGATATAAAAATAGAAATCATAAAACTCCGAACTGAAATAACAGGACTGAAAAACATGGTAGGTTAAATGAAAACTTTACTGGAAAGCCTCTGCAACAGAGTAGCAGCAGCTGAGAACCAAGTCAGTGATCTGGAAGATGAGGTGCATATAACATATAACTCTATATAACAAAAGAATGGAAAAGAGCCTTAAAACAATCATCAGGAAAAAATTCCCAGGAATGTGAACAGATGCAAATAAAAGTCTTTGATAAATTCAATAGAAACAACATAAGAATTATTATGTCTCAGAGACCCAGGAAGAAAATCCTCAGAAAGAATCAACAGACAAGGACATCATTGCAGAGAAACTCCCAGAGCTAAAGACTGCACACAACCAAATCCTGCATGCCAAGTAGTATCAGCTAAAAGAGATCCAAAGAAAGCAACCCAAGACACATCCTAGTCACAATGAATCCCACAGATAGGGAAGAATATTGAAAGAAGCAAGATCAAAAGGGGAAATTACATTCAAAGGAGCATCTTTAAGATTTACAGAAGACATGTTACAAGGAACTCTCAAGGCCAGAAAACTGGATACACATTCTTCTCCAATGCACATGGGTCATTCTCCAAGATAGACCACACGCTAGCCTAAAAAACATACCTCCACAAAATCAAGAGTATAGAAATTGTACAGACTACCTTCTCAGATCACAATGCACTGAAATAAAACATGAACTACAAAGGGACAGAAGAAAAACTTTAACAACTGAAAATTAAACAGCTCATTACTGAAAAGCCAGTGGGTCAGAGAGAAAAATCAAGATTCCTGGAAACAAGTGCAAATAAAGACATAAATTATTAGAATTTGTGGGACAAAGAAAAAGTGGTACTAAGATAAAAATGTATAGCTTTGCAAGCACACAACAGGAGGGAAGAAGGGGACTACTTAAAAAATTGAATGACACAACTTATAAAATTAGAAAATGATCAAAAAATAAACCAAAAATAGGTAGGCAGAAGAAGTAACAAAACTTAGAGCAGAAATCAATGAAGTGGAAATCCAAAAAACAATCTGAAAGATCAACAAAAGCAAAAGTTGGTTCTTTGAAAAAATAAACAATATTGATAAACCACTAGCAAAACTCATGAAGAAAAGGAGAAATTTAATAATCTGAATTAGCAATGAAAAGGAGGAGACACTACAGATAATACAAATATTCAAAGGGTAATCAGAGACTCCTTTAAGAAACTATGCTACAAAACATGAGAACTTGAAATAAATGCATAAATTCTTGGACTCTTATCATCTTCCACAGTTGAATCAGGATGATCTAGCATATCTAAACAGACCCATTGCTATTGAGGAAATTAAAATTGTAATAAAAAATCTTCCCAAAAACAAAAGCACAGGCCCAGTGGATTTACTAACAAATTCTTTCAAACCTTTTAAGAAGAACTACTACCAATCCTTTTCAGGCTCTTTTAGGAAATTGAAGAAACAGAAATACTTCCAAATAGTTTTTATGAAGCAAACATCACCCCAATACCAAAACCAGACAAATATGCTGCAAAAAAGGAAACAGACCAGACCAATGTCCCTGATGAACACAGATGCAAATATTCTCAACAAAAACATGGCAAAAAGGATCCAGTGCCTCAAAAACAAGGTCATACACTATGACCAAGTAGGCTTCATTCCAGGAATGCAAGGATGGTTTAACGTTCATAAATCTATCAACATAATACATCAAATCAACAAATAAAAATAAAAATCATATGATCATATCAATAGATACAGAGAATGCATTCGGTAAGTTCTACCACCCACTCATGATAAAAAAAAAACTCTCAACAGGATGGGAATGGAAGGAACTTTTCTCAATATACTCAAAGCTATCTACCATAAGCCAATTGCAAATATTATTCTCAATGGAGAAAAATTAAAAGCCTTTCCTCTAAAATCTGATACAAGACAAAGTTTTCCCCTCTCACCACTGCTGTTTATCATAGTACTGGAAGTACTTGCCATTGTAAGTAATTAGGCAAAAAAAATATCAAGAGCATTCAGATAGGAAAGGAAAATGTCAAGCTCTCACTGTTTGAAAATGACATGGTACTATATTTAGAAAACCCTAAAGACTCTACGAAAAATCTTTTAGAAATTATAGATTCATATAGCAAAGTGGCAGGCTACAAATTAATACACAAAACCAATGACTTTCATATACACAACTAATAATAGAGAAGAAATGAACATTAAAAACAATCCCATTCCCATTAGTGCCACGGAAACTTAAATACCTTGGAGTCAACTAACTAAAGAGGTGAAGAATGTATACAAAGCAAACTACAAAACACTGCTTCAAGAAATAAAAGAGGACACAAGGAAATGGAGACACATACCCTGTTCATGGATTGGGAGATTAACATTAAAATGACAATACTCCTCAAAGCATTGTACAGATTTAATGCAATTTCTCTAAGGATACCCATGACATTATTCAAAGAAGTAGATCAAACACTCCTGAAATTAATTTGGAACAATAAACGCCCACGAATAGCTTAAGCAACACTAAGGAAAAAGAAGATAGGTGGCATCACTTTCCCAACTTTAAATTGTACTATACATCAATAGTCATTAAAACAGCATGGTATTGGAGTAAAGATAGACCCTCAGATAAGTGGACTAGACTAGAGTATTCAGAGAATGCTCCCCAGAAATACAACCAATTAATCTGTGATAAAGGGCCAAGAAATGCAAAATGGAGCAAGGAAAGCCTCTTCAACAAGTGGTGTTGGGACAACTTGTCAGCCACATGAAAAAAAAGTGAAGTTGTGGGGCTAGAGTGGTGAGACTGCAGTGGAGCATTTGTATTTCACATGGCTGACATAGGACTAACCAGGGTTCAATCCCCCCACTTTTCATATGGTTCCCAAGTCAGAAGTGATTTCTGAGTTCCAAGCTAGGAGTAACTCCTGAGCATCAATAGGTGTGGACCCCAAAGAAACAAACAAAAAGTGAACTCAGACCTCCTTCTAACACTATGTAATATTGTCAAATCCAAATGGATTAAATACCTGATATTAGATCTAGGGCCATAAGGTATATAGATAAAACAAGTAGATAAAACACTCTATGACACTGAGACCAAAGGCATCTTCAAGGAGGAGACAGCACTGTCCAAACAAGTCGAAGCAGAGATAAACATATGGAAATATAGTAAGCTGAAAAGTTTCTGCATATCAAAGAAAATAGTGACTAGGATACAAAGGCCACACACAGAGTAGGAGAAACTATTCACCCAATACCATCAGATAAGGGGCTAATATCTAAGATATACAAGGTACTGACAGAATTTAACAAGAAAAATATCCAACCCCGTCAAAAAAATGGGGAGAAAAAATGAAAAGACAATTCCTCAAAGAAGAACTACAAATGGCCAAAAGACACATACAAAAATGCTTCACATCACTCATCATCAGAGAGATGCAAGTCAAGACAACAATGAAGTACCATCTCATGCCACAGGGACTGGCACACATCACAAAGAACAAGAACAATTAGTGCTGGTGGGAATGTGGGGAGAAAGGAACTCTCATTCACTTCTGGTAGAAATGTCATCTAGTCCAACCTATATGGAAAACAATATAGAGACTTATCAAAATTGAGCTCCCTTATGATCTAGCTATACCAATCTTAGGGATATACCCTTGGAACTCAAAAACACAACACAAAACTGCCTTCTGCACATCTATATTTATTGCAGCACTATTTACAATAGCCAGAATCTGGAAACAACCCAGATGCTTGAAAACAGATGAGTGACTGAAGAAACTGTGGTACAATGGAATGCTATGCAACTGTCAAGATAAATGAAGTCATAAAATTTTCTTATACATGGATGGAAATGAGAACTATTATGCTAAGTGATGTAAGTCAGAGGGAGAGAGATAGACACAGAATAATCTCACTTATCTATGGGATTTAAGAAAAATAAAAGACATTGTAATAATACCTAGAAAAAATAAAGATGAGGACTGGAAGGACCAGACCATGGTATGAAGCTTACTACAAAGAGTGGTGAGTTCAGTTAGAGAAATAACTACACTAACAACTATTATGACAATGGTAATGAGAGAAATAAAATGCCTGTCTGGAATACAGGTAGGGAGTGGGAAAGGAGTGAGATGGGGACATTGGTGGTGGGAAGGTTGCACTGGTGAAGGGGCGTGTTCTTTTTTATAACTGAAAATCAACTACAAGCATGTTTGTAATCATGGTGTTTAAAATATTAATTACAAAAAGAATAAAAACCTTGCCACACCCTCACCCTTTTTTTCTTTTTAATTTTATTTATGTCTTCTAAGTTGGAGCTCCCACCTTTTTCATAGAACCTTGGGACATGAATCACTTTGTTTTACCTCATATTTCTACGTCTTTCTACAAAATGAGAAAAGAAAAAAAGAGGATCGGATCAGGTCCCACGTGGTCTCAGATGCATTGAGTGGGAAAAAATGGTCAGAACTAAATATCCAAGCCAAAGTCAACAACAATAGAGCCAAGAGTCCCAAGCTATAGCCCAAAATGGACCTGTTACACTGGTAGACCTGGGGTCTAAGGTGGAGGTATGGGATGCTTGCTGGGAACTCTGGTGGAGGGAGGTCAACCCTGGTGGTGGGAATGGCCCTAATTCACTATCACTATATGCCTGAACTACAATTATGAAGGACTTGTAATTACAGTAGTCTCAATTAAAAATTTTAAAGAATCCCTAGACATACAAGCACCTAATTTTTTTTAATTTTTATTTTGATCATAACGGCTTACATATATTTCACAGTAATATTTTAGGTACATATCAACATTGAATCAGGGGAATACCCATCACCAAATTTGTCCTCCCCCAATCCCAGTTTCCCTTCTGCAACCCATATACCCCACCATCACCCCCCGGGCTGCTAGAGTAGGTGGTCCCCTCTTGTCCTGCTCACTATTAGTGATCATATATCTGTTTGGTCCTGGTACCCTCCCCTGTCTCCTCTTCTATTTAAGAAGTGGAGCTAGATAAATCGAGTTATGTGGCTTTATTTGAAGGAAAGAAAAGCAATAGATTGGGGCACAAAATAAGAGGAAAAAAAAGAAGTCAAATATGCTGAAAATAGGCGAAGTCCTTCCAGAGGATTTCAACCCCAGTTTGAGAAAGGATGTGAGAAAGGCAATTGAAACACCACCACAATACAGAAAGAAATATCAAATTAAATATCCAGTGAGCACCACAGCAATAAAGACAAGCACCACACATTAGTCTCGGTTCTGAAATCAACTCATGCCAGAGTGCAAAAAGAAAAAGATAAGATAAAATAAAATAAAATAATATAGGAGACATAAACTTCAATCTCTGCACTAATATAAAGACGTAAAAAAAACCCGATAAATCAATAAATAAATATGTAGAAAAATGATTGTTTTGTGCTTTTTTTTCTCTTTTTACCCCTGCATAGGCACAGTAACTATTGGGGATATTATAGAGTGAATTCCCTTGGCCTAAGAGCAAACACCTAATTTTTGACAAAGGAGCAAGAAATTCTAAGTGGAGCAGGGAAAACCTCTTCAACAAGTGGTGCTGGCAGAACTGGTTAGCCACTTGCAAAAAAGCGAACATAGACCCCCAGTTAGCATCATGTATAAAGATAAAATCCAAATGGATTAAAGACTTTGATATCAGACCTGATACTATAAGGTATATAGAACAACACATCGGTAAAACACTCCATAACATTGAGACTAAAGGCATCTTCAGGGAGGAAACTGCACTTTCCAAACAAGTGGAAACAGAGATCAACAGATGGGAATACATTAAGCTGAGAAGCTTCTGCACCTCAAAAGAAATAGTGCCCAGAATACAAGAGCCACCCACTATGTGGGAGAAACTGTTCACCCAATACCCTTCAGATAAGGGACTAATATCCAAAATATACAAGGCACTGACAAAACTTTGCAAGAATCAGTGTCCTCAGTCACTCCCAGTAACTCCACCTTGTACCCGCACAACTCTAGAAATTCATCATGGCTTATTTGTTTAAAGAAAAAAAAGGCCATTTTCAGGGAGGGACTACAGAGCATGAAAACCGGCAAAGCTTTGCAAAAGCCGGCTCCCTGTGTGTGACACCAGGCGGGGAAAATCCGCGAAAGTACACCGGCCCAGTGGGGCCCAACTGTGAAAAACTGTGAGTGTGACCTGTCTATGTCTGTCTACTGTCCTCTTGCGTGAAACTCTTGCGAGTGGGGCAAAAAGAGGCTCCAGAAACCTCGCTCGCCCAGACGCCATTTTCAGGAAGGGACTACAGAGCATGAAAACTGGCAAAGCTTTGCAAAAGCCGGCTCCCTGTGTGTGACACCAGGCGGGGAAAATCCGTGAAAGTACACCGGCCCAGTGGGGCCCAACTGTGAAAAACTGTGAGTGTGACCTGTCTATGTCTGTCTACTGTCCTCTTGCGTGAAACTCTTGCGAGTGGGGCAAAAAGAGGCTCCAGAAACCTCGCTCGCCCAGACACCATTTTCAGGAAGGGACTACAGAGCGTGAAAACTGGCAAAGCTTTGCAAAAGCCGGCTCCCTGTGTGTGACACCAGGCGGGGAAAATCCGCGAAAGTACACCGGCCCAGTGGGGCCCAACTGTGAAAAACTGTGAGTGTGACCTATCTATGTTTGTCTACTGTCCTCTTGCATGAAACTCTTGCGAGTGGGGCAAAAAGAGGCTCCAGAAACCTCGCTCGCCCAGACGCCATTTTCAAGAAGGGACTACAGAGCATGAAAACTGGCAAAGCTTTGCAAAAGCCGGCTCCCTGTGTGTGACACCAGGCGGGGAAAATCCGCGAAAGTACACCGGCCCAGTGGGGCCCAACTGTGAAAAACTGTGAGTGTGACCTGTCTATGTCTGTCTACTGTCCTCTTGCGTGAAACTCTTGCGAGTGGGGCAAAAAGAGGCTCCAGAAACCTCACTCGCCCAGACGCCATTTTCAGGAAGGGACTACAGAGCGTGAAAACTGGCAAAGCTTTGCAAAAGCCGGCTCCCTGTGTGTGACACCAGGCGGGGAAAATCCGCAAAAGTACACCGGCCCAGTGGGGCCCAACTGTGAAAAACTGTGAGTGTGACCTGTCTATGTTTGTCTACTGTCCTCTTGCATGAAACTCTTGCGAGTGGGGCAAAAAGAGGCTCCAGAAACCTCGCTCGCCCAGACGCCATTTTCAGGAAGGGACTACAGAGCATGAAAACTGGCAAAGCTTTGCAAAAGCCGGCTCCCTGTGTGTGACACCAGGCGGGGAAAATCCGCGAAAGTACACCGGCCCAGTGGGGCCCAACTGTGAAAAACTGTGAGTGTGACCTGTCTATGTCTGTCTACTGTCCTCTTGCGTGAAACTCTTGCGAGTGGGGCAAAAAGAGGCTCCAGCGGAGCACGGCCGCTCCGCTTCACTACGAGGCCGTGCACTCTTTCTAAGGAAAGAACTCCATTGCAACAAGAAGGAAAAATCACACTAAGAACGGCGCTATATCACAGAAGCAAACATTTCTCTCCAGACTGTCTTCTCTGTTACATGCTCAGGCCTAAGATTTGACCCAGTGTGAGGCTTCATCCACGGAGGACTCCCCTCCCTTAGAGGCAAGTCAGCCCATCCAGAAAGGGAGGAGCCAGAGGAGTGTGCTGCCTGCATCATATAGACAATGAATATCACCACAACACGTAGAAAAACCCACAATACAAGTGTGACAATGGGGAAACAACGCAGGCCAGCATCAGACATAGAGAATGAAGATGACAATTCTGAGGACCAGATAATGACCAACCAACTAATCAACCTCTCAGATAAGGACTTTAGACTAGCAATATGGAAGATGCTCAACGGACTCCAAGAAACCATGGATCGAGTTGAACAGAACACTAATAAGAACCAAGAAAATATGAAGACAGAAATCACAAAACTCCAAACTGAAATAACATGTCAACTAACAGGACTGAAAAAGTCAGTAAATGAAGTGAATGACAAAATGGATAAACTCTGGGACAGGGTATCAGAAGCTGAGAATAGACTTGGTGCTGTGGAAGATGAGATACATAAAAATTCCATACAGCAGGAGAGATTGGACAAAAAACTTAAAGCAAATGAGCAGACAATGGAAAAATTAGTCAAAGAATGGGAACAGATGAAAAATGAAGTCTATGATAAGATCAACAGAAACAACTTAAGAATCATTGGAGTCCCAGAGACCCAGGAAGAAAATTTCCAGGAAGAATCAACGGTCAAGAACATCATTAAAGAGAAACTTCCAGAGCTAAAGAATATATGTGATCAAATCTGCATGCTTGAAGAGTACCAACCAAAAGAGACCCCAGAAAAACCACCCCAAGACACATCCTAGTCACAATGACAAATCCCACAGATAGAGACAGAATTCTGAAAACAGCAAGATCAAAAGGGGAAATCACATTCAAGCAAGCTTCCCTGAGATTTACAGCAGACCTGTCACCAGAAACACTCAATGCCAGAAAGCAGTGGTGGGATATTGTGACAAGACTGAATGAAATGAATGCTTCACCCAGAATACTATACCCAGCAAAACTCACTTTCCGGTTTGACGGAAGAATACATGGTTTCACAGACAAAAAACAGCTCAGAAACTTCACAGACACAAAACCAGTCTTAAGAGAAAAACTGAAAGACCTAATCTAAGACAAGACTACCCAAAAGACACACCAAATTTTGAAATAAAGATGGCGTTAAATCCCAGGACAATTCTTTCTCTCAACGTCAATGGACTAAATGCACCAGTTAAGAGACACAGAGTGGCTAAATGGATCAAAAAACTCAATCCAACCTTCTGCTGCCTACAAGAAACGCACCTGAATAGTCAGAACAAACATAGACTCAAAATAAAAGGCTGGAGAAAAATTATCCAAGCAAACAACACCCATAAAAAAGCTGGAGTGGCCATACTAATATCAGATAATGCAAACTTTATACTCAGGAAGGTAGTAAGGGACAAAGATGGACATTTTATATTAATCAAGGGTTACGTAGAGCAGGAAGAATTCACTCTCCTAAACATATATGCACCGAATGAGGGGCCAGCAAAATATTTAATACAACTGTTGACAAATCTGAAAAATAATATCAACAACAACACAATAATTATGGGGGACCTTAACACGGCTTAGTCAACACTGGATAGGTCAACCAGACTGAAACCCAACAAGAATATACTAGACCTGAGGAGAGAAATGGAAGAAAGAGGCCTAGTGGATATATATAGGACACTCCATCCCCAGAAACCTGGATACACATTCTTCTCCAATGTACATGGGACATTCTCCAGGATAGACTACATGCTGGCACATAAAACATACCTCCATAAGATCAAGAGGATAGAAATTTTGCAGACTACCTTTGCTGACCACAAGGCTCTGAAATTATTTGTGAACTCCAAAGGGACTCAGAAGAAAAACTTTAACACCTGGAAGTTAAACAGCCTCATGCTCAATAACCAGTGGGTCCGAGATGAAATCAAGGAGGAAATCAAAAGGTTCCTGGAAACAAATGACAATAAAGACACAAACTATCAGAACTTATGGGACACAGCAAAAGCAGTACTGAGAGGAAAATTTATAGCTTTGCAAGCACACATCAGGAAGGAAGAAGGAGCTTACCCGAGTAGCTTAATGACACAGCTAATAGAACTAGAAAATGCTCAACAAAAGGACCCAAGAATAGGAAGACAGAAGGAAATAACAAAGCTGAGAGCAGAAATCAACGAAGTGGAAACTCAAAAAACAATCCGAAAGATCAACGAAAGCAGAAGTTGGTTCTTTGAAAAAATAAACAAGATTGATAGACCACTGGCAAACCTAACAAAGGAAGAGAGAAAGAAAAACTTGATAACTCGTATCAGGAATGAAAAAGGAGAGATCACTACTGATATGACAGAGATTCAAAGGGTAATCAGAAACTACTTTGAAAAACTCTAGCCACTGAAAATGAGAACCTGGAAGAAATCGATAAATTCTTGGACTCTTATAATCTTCCACGGTTGAAGGAAGAGGATGTAGCATATCTAAACACCCCCATCACCATTGATGAAATTAAAACAGTAATCAAATGTCTGCCGAAAAACAAAAGCCCAGGTCCAGATGGATTCACTAATGAATTCTATCAAACTTTCCAAGAGGAACTACTGCCAATCTTGGCAAGACTCTTTCATGAAATTGAACAAACAGAAACACTTCCAAATAGCTTTTATGAAGCCAACATCACCTTGATACCTAAACCAGACAGAGATGCTACCAAAAAAGAAAATTACAGACCAATATCACTGATGAATGCAGATGCAAAGATCCTCAACAAAATCCTGGCAAATAGGATTCAATGCCTCGTTAAAAAGATCATCCACTACGATCAAGTAGGTTTTATCCCAGGAATGCAAGGCTGGTTTAACATCCGTAAATCTATCAACATAATACACAACATCAATAACAAGAAAAATAAAAACCACATGATCATATCAATAGATGCAGAGAAAGCATTTGATAAGGTCCAACACCCATTCTTGATCAAAACTCTCAGCAAGATGGGAATGGAGGGAACCTTTCTCAATATAGTGAAGGCCATCTACCACAAGCCAGTGGCAAATATTATCCTCAATGGAGAAAAACTGAAAGCCTTTCCTCTAAATTCTGGCACAAGACAAGGCTGTCCTCTCTCACCACTCCTATTCAACATAGCACTGGAAGTACTTGCTATAGCGATTAGGCAAGAAAAGGATATCAAGGGAATCCAGATAGGAAAGGAAGAAGTCAAGCTCTCACTGTTTGCAGATGACATGATACTCTACTTAGAAAACCCTAAAGACTATCAAAAAGCTTCTAGAAACAATAGACTCATATGGCAAGGTGGCAGGCTACAAAATTAACACACAAAAATCAATGGCCTTTCTATACACCAATAGTAATAAGGATGAAATGGACATTAAGAAAACAACCCCATTCACAATAGTGCCACACAAACTCAAATATCTTGGAATCAACTTGACTAAATATGTGAAGGACCTATACAAAGAAAACTATAAAACTCTGCTCCAAGAAATAAGAGAGGACACACGGAAATGGAAACGCATACCCTGCTCATGGATTGGCAGGATTAACATCATCAAAATGGCAATACTCCCCAAGGCATTATACAGATTTAATGCCATCCCTCTAAAGATACCCATGACATTCTTCAAAGAAGTGGATCAGACACTTTTGAAATTTATTTGGAACAATAAACACCCTCGAATAGCTAAAGCAATCATTGGGAAAAAGAATATGGGAGAAATTACTTTCCCCAACTTTAAACTGTACTACAAAGCAACAGTTATCAAAACAGCATGGTATTGGAATAAGGACAGGTCCTCAGATCAGTGGAATAGGCTTGAATACTCAGAAAATGTTCCCCAGACATACAATCACCTAATTTTTGATAAAGGAGCAGGAAATCCTAAATGGAGCAGGGAAAGCCTCTTCAACAAGTGGTGTTGGCACAACTGGATAGCCACTTACAAAAAATTGAACTTAGACCCCCAGCTAACATCATGTACGAAGGTAAAATCCAAATAGATTAAAGACCTCGATATCAGCCCCAAAACCATAAGATATATAGAACAGCACATAGGCAAAACACTCCAGGACATTACAGGCATCTTCAAGGAGGAAACTGCACTCTCCAAGCAAGTGAAAGCAGAGATTAATAGATGGGAATATATTAAGCTGAGAAGCTTCTGCACCTCAAAGGAAATAGTGCCCAGGATACAAGAGCCCCCCACTGAGTGGGAGAAACTATTCACCCAATACCCATCAGATAAGGGGCTAATCTCCAAAATATACAAGGCACTGACAGAACTTTACAAGAAAAAACATCTAACCCCATCAAAAAATGGGGAGAAGAAATGAACAGACACTTTGACAAAGAAGAAATACACATGGCCAAAAGACACATGAAAAAATGTTCCACATCACTAATCATCAGGGAGATGCAAATCAAAACAACGATGAGATACCACCTCACACCCCAGAGAATGGCACACATCACAAAGAATGAGAATAAACAGTGTTGGCGGGGATGTGGAGAGAAAGGAACTCTTATCCACTGCTGGTGGGAATGCCGTCTAGTTCAACCTTTATGGAAAGCGATATGGAGATTCCTCCAAAAACTGGAAATAGAACTCCCATACGATCCAGCTATACCACTCCTAGGAATATACCCTAGGAACACAAAAATACAATACAAAAACCCCTTCCTTACACCTATATTCATTGCAGCACTATTTACCATAGCAAGACTCTGGAAACAACCAAGATGCCCTTCAACAGACGAATGGCTAAAGAAACTGTGGTACATATACACAATGGAATATTATGCAGCTGTCAGGAGAGATGAAGTCATGACATTTTCCTATACATGGATGTACACGGAATCTATTATGCTGAGTGAAATAAGTCAGAGAGAGAGAGAAAAACGCAGAATGGTCTCACTCATCTATGGGTTTTAAGAAAAATGAAAGACACCCTTGTAATAATAATTTTCAGACACAAAAGAGAAAAGAGCTGGAAGTTCCAGCTCACCTCAGGAAGCTCACCACAAAGAGTGGTGAGTTTAGTTAGGGAAATAACTACATTTTGAACTGTCCTAATAATGAGAATGTATGAGGAAAATGGAGAGCCTGTCTAGAGTACAGGCGGGGGTCGGGTGGGGCGAAGGGAGACTTGGGACATTGGTGATGGGAATGTTGCACTGGTGATGGGTGGTGTTCTTTACATGACTGAAACCCAAACACAATCATGTATGTAATTAAGGTGTTTAAATAAATTTAAAAAAAAGAATCAGTGTCCTTACATAACCTACGTTTACCTTCCAGGGACCTTTACTGTATAGATAGTCTTTAGGAGTCATCTTCAAAGACTTCTGTAGTACTAAAAATTCCTGAGTTCTGGAATCTCCCTTTTATTGTCAGAGGTTTCTATCAACTTCTTTGGCTCCTTCTTTTAATCCTTTCAGTCTACTTTTCTGCCCTCCCCCACCTCTCACTCATCATTCATGGAGGACTCAACCCTCTACCTTACTCTGCTCACTCACTGTGTGCTGTTGGTATGGCTCAGTGCTTTTATTTCATCATTTTCATAATATTATGATCCAAGTGCACTTCTCCAACCCAGAATTTTCTCATCTTATCTGCTTATTCATTAGCTTATCTGACATTTGCACATTTTGAATTCTTCTTGACATAAACAAATTTGTTGTTTCTAGCCTATTGTCTGCCTCATCTATCGATTTATTTGTCAGACCATTTAGGTGTGTTCAAGCTTGGATCTACTCATGAATTTTCTTTCTCTTTCACATAATAGCTTATTCAACAGAAACTATTACTTTATTTTCCTTCAAACGTAAGAAGGGTCTGTTTCTCAGAACCACTGTCACCTCTGAATTGATCCAAAAGCTCTGACACGCTTTTGCCACTTGATCCTTAGCCATCTCTGAGTTGTTCTCAATGGTCATTAGTTGGATGTCCAGAATCTTTATTGAACTGCACTATTCTTCCATTTCTAGCTTCACATTCACCTTCTTTCACTCAGGTCAGCATCCCACTTACAGTGATCTGCTTGAGGTTCTCTCTAACTTGGTTCCCTGTACTTCACTTTGTACTATCAATGCACAGACAGTCTGAGGGCCTGTTCACACTTTCCACACATCTGTCCTGCTCTGGCACACCCTGACTCTGTTGTGATAAAAAGGAAGGTAGGGCATTTGCCTTGCATGTGACTGACCTGGGTTCAATCACCAGCAATCCATATGACCCCCTGCACCTGCCAGGAATCATTTCTGAGAGCAGAGCAAGTAGTAACCCCTTAGAACCGTCAGGTATAACCCAAAAAACAATACCAAAAATGGACGTCTTCATCCATAACTTCTACTTTGCTCATCTTCCCTTTATGTTTGATGTCCTCTTCTCTCCCATGCACTTTGTATAATGTATGTGTAAGATGAATTATTGGCATGGTATTATTGTTGTTAAATTATATTTTGCAATGCTAGAGAGTAACTGGCATAAAATACACAGGATGTGGATTTTACTGTTCATCTCAGGAAAGGAATTGAGAAAGTGAGGATGATGCTATATGATGGCGAAGACTCAAAACTCCCATGCATTTGGGAGATACTCATCTGCTCATAGAGCTAAGGCTCATTTATGAGCAGGGCTGCCTACATGCTCTTTCTCCTTAGGACAAAGTGGGTCTCTGTGAATGGTGAAATCACTACTTATCGTGAGTGTGTTGTTTCTTTGTACAAATGCCAAAATAAAATCCCTTTCACATTGAATTTAAACTTTTAAATAATGATATAACTTAGATCAAGCTACCAAGTTTCTTTTCTTTTCTTTTCTTTTCTTTTCTTTTCTTTTTCTTCTCTCTCTCTCTCTCTCTCTCTCTCTTGTTTGTTTTTTTTTTTTTTGAGTCACACCCGGCAGTGCTCAGGGGTTACTCCTGGCTCTGCGCTCAGAAATCGCTCCTGGCAGGCTTGGGGGACCATATGGGATGCCGGGATTGGAACCACTGACCTGCATGCGAGGCAAATGCCTTCCCTCCCTGCTATCTCTCCAGCCCCGCTACCGAGTTTCTGACACTGTGCTCCTTTATTGACTCTCATTAAAGAACTTACCAGTTTGACAGATAATAAAATAAAATTCCCTCCTTTACTTTTTTGCTGTAATGCTTTCTTATTGGTGAACTTCTTTTTCAAATAAAATTACTCCTATGCATGTTGTGTGTATGTGCTTGTATGTGAAATTGAACCCAGAAGTTCACATGTGCAAGGCAGGTGAAACATCCTTAGACCCTGAAAAAACATTTAGAAAAGTTTTATGACAGATATAGAATGATTTCTTTCATATATTAGTTATATGAGAACTATCCTAAAGAACTGAGCTGACCATGGTGGAAATGGACAACAGATCAGGGTTTGAAATTTGGGGGTGGCATAGTATTGGAATGTTGTATGAATAAAACTTTATCCTTCATTGTACTAAAATTATGGTGCTTAAGATAATAAAAATTATAAATAAGAAATAGAAATTTATTGAAGAAACTATGTCAGTAAAGTCTGTAGATACATGTAATTCAAATAGTCAGTAGCCCACTATGGCCAACTTACCTGTGCTACAGCTAATCTAAGCCACAGTTTGCTATTGTCAGGCTCACTACTTTCCTAGAATATCTCACTTTTGTCAAGTCTGTATAGAATGTGTTTTCTAGATCAATAAATTAAAATGTATAATTGTGCTGAGTATAAGAAGAGGGTGTACATATATATGAATTTCTCTTCATACACACTTGCCTGACCCTGGGAATATTTCATTTATAATTTGGTTTTAGGTTATTTTGATAGAAAAGTGTTTGAAATAATGAAAGTGAGTTATCAATTACTATGGGAGAGTGCTTAAGCGCCACAGCATGCATAAACTTAGGGGAACTCAGGAGGCACACCATATGCATCCCCTGATTTTTCTGGTTTGGAGAAATGAAATAACCCCCCAGGGTTCCTCAAAAGGCCCACTGTGGACGCTTCTTCCCCTGCGTGGATAGTTGAGGAATTCCTGAAGAGATAAATCTATTCTTGGTATTACATTTTCTGTCATCATTTGTCTATCTCTCCTTTGTAAAATCTCAGGCAAAAATATGGCCTCAATCAAATTCTTTTCAGAAACCCCAGCACCAAAGATTACTAAGAGAAACTCTTTTCTGTATAATATTTAGCACCAAAATCAAAGATAATATTTTTTCTCTTTTTCAAATATGTCCTTGCAACCTCAGTGTCTGGTGGTCAAGGGCATAGCCATAGTACAGATTCTGGGCTGTTGACCCAACTCAGAAAATGGGAACTGCACCTTAGGGGATTTGGCTCCTTCCTTGACCTCTAAAACAATAGAGCTCACCCTGGTGGGGACCACATTCCTAGATTTTTTTCTACTTTTTAATATCCCTTATTTTGCATTTAAAGTTAGTTGTTAAAAGCTGCCCTGGGTTGTGACCTTATCCTTTGCAACTCAAAATTCTTACAGCTCACACCCATAGCTTAAGCATTGTCTACGGTTAAACTTTGCTTTGCTTTGTGATTGTAAGCGTACCTATGACTGGCTTTGACCCTTATAAAGCCCTCTGCTTAAAGACTAAACTTGTCTCACTCCTGCCAGAAGATATGTTGACCCCACATACTTGTGTGTGGTTTCATTATTTCATATTTCATATTTTGCCAACTGTACAACCCAATGTCCCTGAAGTGGATTCATTAAAATCCCACTGACGATGTAGGATGGAAGCTGCCTGCAGCACTTAACTATATCCAAAAGGACAATAAATACTTCACAAACAATAAATGAATGTTCTACAGTTTTTTTTCATAAACTTAACTTTTTAATATTAGAAGAGAAAGTTACTTAAGTAAGTTAAAGTCCTGAAATTATTTTTGTTAAAACAAAAGTTTATATTCTCTATGCAGGTTACCAGAGAAAGTAAAGAGCAACATTTTACTATACCAGATGTGAGCAAACAGTTCACGAAAGCCTTCTCCATTTAGCACAGGAAAGAAAATCATTTTAATATTAGCTAAGTATACTTCTGACATCTCTGTTTAATTTATTCTTTTTTTTTGGAAGTAAAAATATATTTTATTCTGAGGTACTAAGTAAGGAAATAGAGAGGATAAAAAAGACTATCAAGAAACCCCATGAATGCAGTCACTATGTCTGCATTTGGCCAGCTTCATACATTCAATTTACTATAGAAATAAACGTAATCTAAGACATAAAAATTATGGGTACACCAGCTGCACAGCTAAAATCTGAAATCTCAGGAGGAGAGGGTGAGCCAAGCCCCCACCCTGCCAACGCAATGCCAGCTGCACCTATCACACAATTGTTGCTTTGTCAATGATCCTGCTGCACCACTTCTATATTACTTTCTGCAGAGACACCAATCTGATCAAAACTCCAGGTATGCTGTTATTTGGGTCAACTTCTTCAGGACTTTTTAGAGAGTTTAGCATCCTCTCCCACATTCTTATACTTCTGGATAACCTAGCAGCTAAAAACATGCCCCCACAAATGCTGCAGTATCAGCAATAGTGCTTGGAGCTTCTGGACCACATGAGTATATTTGCAACTGAGGAACAACTCCAATGTTTAAAATACTTTCATCCCTGTAGGAACACACCAATATAGACACCAATGTGCATTTGAAGCCATCTAATATTCAGAAACAAAATAAGTAGCAAAATGATCAACTAGCAGAAAGTGCTTAATAAAACTTTTGACAATGGCTTCATGACCTCATTGCAAGATGCAATAATTTCCTTGCTGCATATTAAAAAGCAAGATTAAGTATTGGGATAATTATACATATAAGGATTTATTTGCTTTAATTTCACTAGTATTTGAAAATAATTTGGTATTTTGACTTTCTTTAAAAAAATAAAACAAGATTTCAATACCTGCTATTAATTAATTCTTTCTAGATGTTATTCCATTAAATTTTCAGTTTTTTCACATTAGCTTCAAAATATGAGTTAATTCAAAATCATTTTTGTATTTGGATTTATTTGTATTCACCTGGATTCTCAAAAATTTACTTAAAGCTGAAAAGTAGGAAACCAAATATAGGAGAAAACAAGTAGAATTTCTTTTTATATTTCTAATATTAGACATGACACAATCTATCAAAGTGCAGAACAAGACAGCAATGCTGGAAACACAAGTCATTGGGAATAACCCAACCTTTTCAGAGCTGTTGCAGCCCATGGAAATGCACCTCTCCATTTACACTCATCCTTTTCTTGTCTCTTTGTCATGCAAGAATAGCCTTCTCAGAGCCCCCTTTACTTCCTTGTTCCTGAGAGTATAAATCAGGGGATTCAGAAGAGGCGTGACTATGCTGTAGAAGAGGGTGAGAAACTTGCCCTGCTCCTGAGCCGAGTTGTTTCCAGGCTGCATGTACATGTAGATGATGTTTCCATAGAAAAGAGAGACCACTGTGAGATGGGAGCCACAAGTGTTGAAGACTTTCTTTAAGCCTGATCCTGATCGAATTTGCAATACAGCCCTCACGATACAGCAGTAGGAGATGAGGATGAAAATCAGGGGAGACAACACAATGATCACTGAGAGGACAAAGACAGTATCCTCAACAGCTGCTGTGTTGACACATGCTATGCGGATGAGAGCTGGTAATTCACACAAAAAGTGATTTATTTTGTGGTGTCCGCAGCGGGGAAGGTGCATTGTAATAGAGGGCATGACTAAGGAGTTGGCCACCCCAGAGCCCCAGGCCATCAACACTAAGCCCAGGCAGAGCCGTGGGTTTATGATCACCATGTAGTGCAGGGGCTTGCACACTGCCACAAAGCGGTCATAGGCCATGACTGCCAGCAGCAAGCACTCCACTGTACCCAGGCCTAGGAAGAGGGAAAGCTGGATGGCACAGCCTATGTAGCTGATGGTCTTGTCATGTCCATGGAGATTATAGAGCAGCTGCGGGATGGAGCTGGTGGTGAAGCAGAGATCCAGGAAAGACAGGTGGGTAAGGAAGAAGTACATGGGCGTCTGGAGATGTGGGTCCAGCCGGGACACCAGGATAATGGTGGTGTTGCCCACAAGGGTCAGAAGATAAGCAACCAAGATGACCACAAAGAGGATCCTCTCCAGATGGGGATGGTTAGAAAACCCCAAAAGGATGAAACGTTCCTGGGAGCTGTCATTGGTTCCATCCATCCCTGCACCTGAAGATAAATGTCAGTACTCTGTAAGGGGCATCTGCACTGGGCCCAGATGGTCATCTGTATCTTTCCTATGTCCTCGATCACTCAGAAATAGTGACAAGGAAGATCATTTTCTTGTCCCCAACTCTAGTGATTTTACAAACTCTGACAAGGTATAAACTGTATATTCAAGTGCTAAATAAAGTTACGCATATCTATGTCTCCTTCTCTGTAATTATCTTCCAAATTATATTGATTTTAACAAAGTGGAAGCCAAATTTGAATGTATTGTGATGTGCATTGAGTGCATTTTATTGCCAGAATTTCCAACTATATGCATATTTTTAAAATAGAAAAAATATTTAGGATACTCCAGTTCATAAAACTTACCCGAGAGGATGAGCTGGAGTCATATTGGGCTTTATTTCCCCTTCTTCCTTCATTATTAAGTACTATTCAACAATTATGATTATTTAATATACAATAGGTATACATACGTGTGTATAGTTTAATGAAGCTTTGCATACATTGCCATTATATTATTTTCCTTTTCTGAATCTGTTAATATATCCTTTTTTATTGTTATTCCATTTCATGGAGACTTGTAACATCATCATAATCAATCATCTTTCACAGTGAAGACATGGAAACGTGGAAAAAATTTGAGAAAGGAGGGAAAACAGTGAATTAAAATTTTAGTCACTATAGCACCATCAAGATTTATAACACACTGTTGTACAACTTCGTGGAAGTTTAGGAAATAGAAAGAAGTCAGAATGAGGACATAAATCTAATGGGAATGTGAAATTATGTGAATTTAAATCGGGTTCAAACTTGAATTCAGCCTCCTCTTGAAGATGCTCTCTGGCTGGGAGTGGGGAAAATGGCTACTTCATGCAGGCTGCTCCAGACTGGTGGGAACTAGCAATATTATTTGTATTCTGACTCTTGCTGTTCTGTGCTTTCCAGAGCTAACTCTTAGGAACATTTGTGCTAGCCAGTGTGTCCCTTTGCCCCAAGAGTAGCACTGGTTGTGATGTGTCTGTGGATACTGTATTGGCACATCCATTCTTCTCTCTTTCCTTTTCCAAGGATGTGCCTTTCTTCCCACCCCAAGTCCCTCATATGGCTCATCACTTCTGATCCTAACCCCAGAGAGCAGGCCTAGGACTCATGTTTCCAAACCCACAGTCTACTCACATTGTCACTCTGGTGCTGCTAGGTGTCACTCCAAGCAGGACAAAGAAGATGCAGACAGCTAGGAAGTGCATGGGGGCTGGTATAGTGCCTGGGTTCACAGAAGTGCTGCACACAGGTATGGATGTGGATCCCACAGAAAGGTGAGCAGAAGATGTTATCTTCTGTAGTCTGTTGTTCTCTGCCCATGGCCCCTATTTGAGGGCAGGGACTGTGTCAATGAGCCTGGAGCAGCCTCAGGAGGAGGTTGGGGAGGGACTCTGTGGTTGGGTCCAACACTGGCCCAGACCTGAGTCAATTTCTGACTCCACTGGGCTCATTAGTACATACCATTGTGTGCTCTTGGCATAAGTCCTCTGAATCTCCAATCCCAGAGCGTCCAAACAAAAATTGAGAACCATTATGATATATTGCTTATTATAAGGACTTATTCTTATGAATGAAATGAAGACACCACTTTTGTTCAGTAAACCGAATTTCTACTGGACTGTCCTATGTCCCAAGAAGTTTAAGTAGGATTCTCATGCACTACTAATGGGAAAGTAGACGATCCAGCTTTTTTAAAATAACAATGTGGACATTTCTGAAAAAACTGGAAATTGAGCTTCCATTTGACCTAGCAACACTGACCCTGATAATAAATTTTAGGGGCTCAGAAACACAATGGAAAAATGGCCTCTGCACTCCTATGTTCACTGTAGCACTGTTCATAATAGCCAGTATCTGAAATAATCAAAGTGTTCCAGAATACATAAATGGATAAAGAACCTATGGTGCATCTATAATGAAATACTACACACCCCATAGGGAAAATGAAGCCTTCAAATTTTCTTTTACACAGATATACATGAAAAGTCTAGAGGGACATGGATAAAGAAACTACGGTGCATTTACAATGGAATACTACAAACTATTAGGAAAAATAAAGCCATGAAATTTGCTTTTACATGGATATACATGAAAAGTCAGAGGGGCAGAAACAAAATAATTGCACCATCTGCAGGATATAAAAAAACATAGTATTAGAATAATAACCAAGGACAATACATAGGGTGGCCAGGAGAACTGAGCGTTGGTAAGACTTGCCACGAGGAAGAGGAGGATGCAGTTAAGACAGTGACATTATGACAATTATGACCATTATGGCAATAGTGAGGAACAGATCACTCTGAACAAGAACTGGGTGCTGAAAGTGATATGCATAAATATTATATGCATATATTATATAATATAAAGTGATATACATGGTATCCTTTCAGTAACAGTATTGAAAACCACAATGCCTAACTGAAAAAAGGGAATTAAATAGATGGAGAGGGAAAGAAAGAGAGAGAGAGAAGATAGTGTTTGCCGTAGAGACAGGCTGGAGTCAGTGGGGGAAGAAAACTGGGAACATTACTGATGGGATACACTGGTGAAGAGAATGGGTGTTGGAACACTTTATAACTGAAACTCAACCATCAACAAATTTGTGTATCTCATGATGATTCAGCCTGAAAAAAAACCCACAAAAGTCTAGGAAGCAGGGGCTGAGGGTATAGTTCGAGGAAGAGTATTTGCCTAAAATAAAAGTATAAAGCTTCTAAAACACCACTGAAATTTAATCAAACCTTTCACACTACTGAAGAGTGTGGAAGCATGGAATAAGATTAGGATAGAGAAAGGTTCATTATGACAATGATAGTTGGAACTGGTCATTGGACACGAATTGGGTGCTCAAAGGGGATAAGGTGATATGCATGGTACTCCTTCATTAACAATAGTGCAAACAACAGTGTTAAGGCGGGGGGGGGGGAGAGAAGTAAAATATTTGTCCTAATGGCATGCAAGGAGGGGGCAGGGGGAACTGGGACATCGGTGACCAGAAATGTGCACTGGTGAAAAGTGGTGTACATTGTATGAAACTCAATCATAAGCAATTTTGTGGCCATGGTGCTTAAATAAATATAAAATAAACTTTTTATTATTAAATTTATTTAAAGAAAATGCATCACATAGTTGACATAACTGATCATAATACATTTGTTTCAAGATGACCAAAAGCAAAGTTATTAAAAGATAGAAAATAGAAAGTAAAACTAAAGAGATGGAAGAGAAAGTAAAGAAGAAAAAGGTCAGTAGCATTTATATTTTTGAAAATTATTGAATCATCAATGCACTCATCAAAACACTAGCAGAAGGTTTACTAAGCACTCAGGGGCTACTCCTGGTTCTAAGCTTAGAAATCGCTCCTGGCAGGCTCAGGGACCACATGGGATATCGGGATTTGAATCACTGTCCTTCTGCATGCAAGACAAACGCCTTACCTCCATGCTATCTCTCCGGCCCCTCTTTTTTTTTTTTTGGTTGTTGAAGATAAGATATAAAGAAATACAGTAAAAGGTGTGAGAATGGCAATTGTTGATTGCATAGGCCCAGCAAAATATGGGGAAAATGGAAAGGAACAGCCTTGGCCTAAATACAAGGAGACCTTACCCCTGAAGTTTTCTGGATAAGACCAACTCTGGTCTTCAGGCATACTAAGTTGCCCAACCCCTCAGTCATTCTTTGTGGTCCCACTAAAATTCTTTTGCACAATTGCTGTTGTATACTAACGGGTCATGATTTCTTTCTTTCTTTTTTTAATATCTTTATTTAAACACCGTGATTACAAACATGATTATAGTTGTATGATTACAGTCATGTAAAGAACACCCCCCTTCAATAGTGCAATATTCCCACCACCAATTTCCCAGATCTCCCTCCTCTGATTTTATTTCTTTTTTGAATATACAATAAAATTATATTTTATTTTTAACTGCTTTATTTAAGCACTATGATTACAAAATTGTTTATTGTTGAGTTTCATGCACACCATCCTTCACCAGTGCACCCTTTCTGCTTCCAATATCTCCTGGTTCCCTTCCACCACCCATCCACCTACCCTACCTGTCTCTAGAGCAGGCAATTTGCTTCTCTCTCACTCATTCTCTCTCTCTTTCCTTTTTGGCATTGTGGTTTGCACTATTGTTAATGGAGGGGTGCCTTCCATGTCACTTTCTCCCCCTTCAGCTCTGAATTCTTGTCCAGAAAAATCATTTCCAACTGTCATTGTTCTAGTAGATATGTCTCTACTCTAACTGCACTCACTGCTCTTTGTGGCAGACTTTATACCCTAGCCTGGATTGTTGCTAGATATTATTACCAACAATTTCTCGTTTTCCTTATCTCCTACAAATGAGTGAGATTATTCTATGTCTATCCCTTTCCCTCTGGCTCATTTTATTCAGCATAATAATCTTTATGTCCATACATGTATAAAAATTTTCATGACTTCATTTTTTTCTAACAGCTGCATAGTATTCCATTGTGTAGTTGTATTACAGTTTCTTTAGCCACTCAATTATTTTTCAGACACCAAGGTTGTTTCTATATTTTGGCTATTGTAAATAGTGTAGGGCTGAATATAGGAGTACAGAGGGCATTTTTGTATTGTGTTTTTGTGTTCATACAATATATCTCTATGAGTGGTCTTAATGGAACATATGGAAGCTCAATTTCTAGCGCTTTGAAGAATGTCATTATTATTATCCAGCAGTCGAAGCGGTAGCACAAGCAGTAAGGTGTCTGCCTTGCCCACACTAGCCTAGGTAGACCACGGTTCGATCCCTGACATCCCATGTGGTTCCCCAAGCCAGGAGCAATTTCTGAGCGCATAACCAGGAGTAACTCCTGAGCATCACTGGGTGTGGCCCAACCCCCCCTTCAATTATTTTCCAAAAAGGTTGAACTAGTCTGCACTCCTACCAGCAGTGTATGAGAGTCACTTTCTGCCAGCATTCATGCCAGCACTGGGGTGTGTGTGTGTGTGTGTGTGTGTGTGTGTGTGTGTGTGTGTGTGTGTGTGATATGTGTGGTAGTGTCTGTGGTGTGTGATGTCTCATTGTTATTTTGGTTTGCATCTCCCTGATAATTACTGATGTGGAGCATCTTTTTATGTACCTATTCATCATCTGTATTTTTTCTTTGAGGAAATGTTTGTGCTTTTCTTTTCTCCATTTTTGATGTTTTTTTTTTTTTTTGTAAAGTTAAATCACTGCTTTGTGTGGCTTAGATATGAACTCCTTATGTGATGGGTGAACAGGTTCTCCCAATACATGGGTAGTCATCGTATCCTAGTCACTATTTCCTTTGAAGTTCATAAACTTTTCGGTTTAATGTAGTCCTATTTGTTTATCTTTGCTTCCACTTGGTTGGCCAGTGGTGTTTAATCCTTGAAGATGCTTCAATGTTATGAAGTGCTCTGCCTATGTTTTCCTCTATGTAACTTATGGTTCAGTTCTGCTTTTAAGATTTTTAATCCATTTTGATTTGGTCTTTGTGCAAGGTGTTAAGAAGTCTGAGTTCATTTTTTGCATGTAGTTGACCAGTTTTTTTCAGCACCATTTGTTGAAGAGGCCTTTCTTATTCTAACTTGTATTTCTTGCCTTTTTTTTTATCAAAAAGTAATTGTTTGTAAACCTGTGGACCCATCTCCAGGTATACAAGTCTATTTCATTGATCTGAGAATCTGTCTTTATTCCAATTACATGCTATTTTAATGACTACTGCTTTATAGTAGAATCTTTATAGTAGCATCAGTAGTATCTGATCCATTTCTTTGAAAAATGTCATGGTAATTTTATAGGGATTGCATTAAATATGCTCAATGCTTTGGGAAGTATGATCATTTTAATGATGTTAGTCCTCCTAATCCATCAGCAGGGTTGTATCTCCATGTCCTTTCTCCCTCTTTTATTTCTTGAAGCAGTGCTAGTAGTTTTATTTGTATGTCTTTCACCTTTTTAGAATTTAACTTTGAGGTACTTTATATTCTGAGGCACCATATGAATGGGATTTTTCTTTTCTCTCATTATTTGTATATAGAAAAGTCATGGATTTTTGCATGTTAATTTTATAGCCTGCACACTTTCTATATGAATCTATTGTTTCTAAAAGCATTTTGGTAGAGTCTTTAGGATTTTCTAAATATAGTATCATGTCAACTGCAAACAGTAAGAACTTGACTTCTTCCTTTCCTATCTGAATGTCCTTGATATCTTTTTCTATCCTAATTGCTATGGCAAGTACTTCCAGTACTATATTGCCTAGAAGTGTCAAGAGGGGCAACCATATATCATGCCAGATCTTAAAGAAAAGGCTTTTATTTTTACCCATTGAGTATAATGTTTGTCATAGGCTTGTGGTATATGGCCTTGACTATATAGAGCAGGGTGGCGAACATGTGGCTCTTGAGCCACATGCGGCTCCCGGCCAAAATGAATGTGGCTCTTTGCCTCTTATCATGATTTTGTATGCTGTGGCTCTTTGCCAAGTTTGGATTTTGTTCTGCTGCTTCTGAGGAGGGACTTCTGAGGAGAGATCTCCGAGAGCAGAGTCCCGTCTCCCATCCCTCGGAAACAACTGCACGGGCCAGCGAGTGGGGGGGACCTGTGTGTCACATGTGGTGTCACATCTTGCCGTTAGGTCTTAGTGTGGAGGACGCAACACACACCTCACCCTCATCTCACTGCAGGATTTTTACCCTCACTCAAAATGGCAAAATGCAATATGTGTTTAATAGATTATTGTTAAAATTATATGCTTTTGTGTGAGTGTTTGTTTTGGCAGGTCACTGCGTGGTGTGGCTATCTGACTCTCACAGTTTAAAATTTTGGCTCTTTGTGTCGAACTTGTTCACCACCCCTGATATAGAGAAAAGTTCTTTCTATTACCATCTTATTGAGAGTTTTTATCATGATTAGTATTGGACCTTGCCAAATGCTCTCTTCACATCTATTGATATTATCATATCATTTTTAATTTTTCTTTTATTGATATGTTGTTTTATACCATTTGACTTGCATAGTTAAACCATCCTTGCATCTCTGTAATGGATCTTACCTGGTCATAGTGTATGACTTTCTTTTTATGCTGTTGGATTTGCCTGTATTTTGTTGAGAATCTTTGTATCTGTGTTCATCAGGAATATTGTAGCTCTCTCTTTTTGTGATGTGTTTGCTTTTAATATTAGGGTTACATTAGCTTCATAAAAACTATTTGAGTAGTTTTATTTCTTCAGTTTTTTTTGAAGAGCCTAAGAAGGAATGGCAACAGGTCCTCTTTAAAGGATTGAAAGAAATCATTAGTGAATCTATCTTGGCCTGGGCTTTTGTTTTTGGGTAGTTTTTTAATACCATTTTAATTCCTCATCAGTGATATATTTGTTCAGATATCCTGCTCCAACTGTAAAAGGACTGTCACTCTAAGGTGAGTATACCCCACCCAGGAAGTGATGAAACCAGACCAGTGAAATGAGGCTCTACTTTACCTTCTATAGGATCAGCTCTAGTTAAGCACAGGCCCATCAAGGAAGGAATAAAACCAGACCAATTGCATGAGGGACCACAGCCCCACTCTGTGAGGTGAGTGTGGCCCTACCCAGAAAGGGACAAAACTGGACCAGTGTGGAGAGAACATGGCTGCTCCACTTTGCCCCATTGCCCACATTTCTTCTAATCAACAAGCTCTGGCACAACATATAAATAACACCACACTACAAATGTCACAGTGAGGAAATTATGCAGAACCCCACTAGGCTTAGAGAATTAAGATGGTACCTCTGATGACCCTAAAAATACTGATCATCTATGAAACCTCTCCAATAATGGCTTGAGAGAGAAAATATGGAGGATGTTCAAGGAACTGAAAGAAACCATCGAACAAACCATCGAAACAACAGACCAAACTACAAAAACTACTCAAGAGGATATGAGACTAGAAATGAGAAAACCCCAAAATGAAATAATAGGACTGAAAAACTTGGTAGGGAAAATGAAAAACTCACTGGAAGGTCTCACCAGCAGAGAAAAAGTTGCTGAGTACAGACTCAGTGAGCTGGAAATGAACTGCTTAACATCTCCATAGGACAGAGAGGTTGGAAAAGAACCTTAAAATAAACAAACTAGTGGTGGAAAATATTCTCAGAACAAACAAACAGACAACAATAGAACTTCAGGATAAATTCAATAGAAACACATAAGAAGCATTGGAGTCCCAGGGACCCAGGGAAAAAAAAAAACCCATAAAAAACCAACAAGATAATTTATGAGCTCAGAGCCAGTAGTGATTACTGCCAGTTGTGGCCTCAAAATGAAACAACACAAAAAAACAAAGTATTCAAGACAAAGAATCTTGAAGTAAACTAGGGAGAACACAGTAAGGACATAAGCTTCTCTGCAAAAATCAGACCGAAAGGGGCCAGATTGGTAGCACGGTGGTAGGGCTTTTGCCTTGCACAAGGCTGACCCAGGATGGTGGCAGGTTTGATTCCCGATATCCCATAAGGTCCCCCAAGACAGGAGTAATTTCTAAGTGCAGAGTAACCCCTAAGCACAGTGGGTGTGACCCAGAAAAATAAAACAAAAAAATAGCACAGAAATATTTAAAACAAGGGAAAAACTGCTAGTTAGTAATAGTAATACACTATCCTACAAAAATCCTTTCTGGCAGAATCAACATAATCAAAATGAATACCCTACCTAAGCTACTATATAAATTCAATGCAATCCCTATCCAATTTCAGGCATCATTTTTAAGGATTTAGAAAATCATTTATAAAATTTGTATGGAGCCACAAAAAAAACAAAAGAAAGAAAGAAAGAAAGAAAGAAAGAAAGAAAGAAAGAAAGAAAGAAAGAAAGAAAGAAAGAAAGAAAGAAAGAAAGAAAGAAAGAAAGAAAGAAAGAAAGAAAGAAAGAAAGAAAAAGCAAAACCACATTAGCCAAATCAAATTCTTGTTGAAAAACCTGAAGCTCTAGTATGAAGCCATAGTGATCAAAATGGCATGGTACTGGAATAAAGACAGAATTGCAGACCAATTGGTCAGAATAGAATATCCAGTGACATATCCCCAAGTATATGGCCAACTAATACACAATGGAATACTATGGAGCTGTCAGAAAAATGAAGTCATGAAATTTATCTATACATAAATGGATATGAAAACTATTATGCTGAGTGAAATAAGTCAGAGAGAGATAGACACAGAATAGTCTCACTCATTTATGGGTTTTAAGAAAAATAAAAGACAGTATTTTTACAAATTTTTACAAATACAATAGAGACAGAGATGATAGAGATGAGGGCTGAAAGAACTGGCCCACGATATGAAGCTTACCACAAAGGGTAGTGAGTTCAGTTAGAAAAATAACTACACTGACAACTATCATGACAATGGTAGTGAGTGAGAGAAATAGAATGCCTGTCTCAAATACAGGCAGGGGATGGGGGCATTGGTGGTGGGAATGCTGCACTTGTGAAGGAGGTGTTCTTTTATATAACTGAAACCCAACTACAAACATGTTTGTAATTATGGTGCTTAAATAAATATATTAACTAAAAATTAATATTTGACAAAGGTCCCAAGAAATTGAAATGGAACAAAGACAGTGTCTTCAACAAATGGTGTTGGAACAGCTGTATAACCACCTATAATAAACTAAAGATTGATCCATACCTCACACCTTACACAAAAGTCTAATCAAAATGACTAAAGACCTTGAAACCAGAACCAAATCTATAAAGGTCACTGAGGTAAAAATAGGCAGAACATTTCAAGACTTATACCTCAAAGAAGTATTTGATGATAGAATGCCAATAGCAAGAGCTAAAGCATCAAACTAAGTAAATGGGACTACATCAAACCAAAAAGTTTCTGCATGGCAAAAAAGACACTAGTTAAAACAAGAAGACAGCTAATGTAATGGGAAAAAATTTGCACTCAACACATCAGATAAAGGTTGATATCTAGGATAAACAAAACACTCAGAAAGGTTAGCTCCACAAAACATAATAAATCTGTAGAGAAATGGAGAGAAGAAATAAATAGATACTTCTCTGAGGAAGTCCAACAGATGGTCAATAGGCACATTAAAACATGTTCACCATCACTCATCATTAGGTAAATCCAAATCAAGACAATACTGAGGTACCACCTTACACCAGTGAGGATGGCACACATCAAAAATAATAGGACCAATCTCTGTTGATGGGGATGTGGCAAGAAAGGCACTCTCATTTACTGCTGGTGGGAACACTGCCTAGTCCAATCCCTATGGAAAACAGTATAGAAGGTGCTCAGTAAATTCAGAATTGAGCTTCCATATGGTCCAGCAATTGCACTCTTGGCTATCTATTTCCAAGATAGAAAGTTATTCATCAAAAAACATGTATGCACACTACTATTTATTGCAGTACTCAGCACAATAGCCAAGAGTTGTAATCAACCTAGATGTCCAACAAATGGATCATGAAGATGTGGTACATAAACATAGCAGGAATAGAATAGAATACTACATAGCAATAAAAAATGATACAATCATGAAATTTTCAGCAACATGGATGGAACTAGAAAATATTATGTTAAGTGAAGTAAGCCAGAAAAAGGATAAATACAGAATGATAGCACTTGTTTGAGGTACCTAGAATACATACCATTTATACATACATATACAATACTTCAGGAAGAAACACAACAGTCAAAATGGTAGGAACTCTGAAAACAATAGGTACCAGGGTAAAATGAGGAAAAGCGATCAAACCAAACAGAAGTGGGGAAATACAAAGCCTGGACTATCTATTAAAATGTAAAGAGGGCCCAGAGAGATAGCACAGTGGTGTTTGCCTTGCAAGCAGCTGATTCAGGACCTAAGGTGGTTGGTTCGAATCCCGGTGTCCCACATGGTTCCCCGTGCCTGCCAGGAGCTATTTCTGAGCAGACAGCCAGGAGTAACCCCTGAGCATCGCCGGGTGTGGCCCAAATACCAAACAAAAACAAAAACAAAAAACAAACAAATGTAAAGAAACCAATTGATATTTATAACACCTAGAAGGACCTCTCCTAGTGTTTTTTCTTTCTTCTTTTCCTTTTTCCTATATCTCCAACAGAACCATATTGCTTGAATCATCTTATTCAGCCTCATAAATTGAGGGGAAGTGGAAATGAATGGTACCAGGTCCAGACACTCGCATGAACATTTAGTGGAAATAAAAAGTGATCAGTCCTGAACATCAAACTCAAAGTCAACGACAACAGAATCTATACCTAATCCACTGCAAACTGTACAAGTGGGAAACAGCTACACTAGTATTCTGGAGGAAAAGGAGGGAGATATGGGATGCATGCTGGGAACAGGAGTGGAGGGAGGACATCACTGGTGGTGGGAATGCTCCTGATTCATTGTCACGATGTACCTTAAATATTACTGTGAAAGATTTGTAATTCACTTAGGCCACAATAAAAATAAAAAAAAAACATAAAAAATCATCAACAATGGAAACAGTAGTTCAGAGGCAAAGGTGTCCAATCAACCTCTCACTACAAAGGTCTATAATAATGTTCTAATGTATTTATCAACAGAACCAGGTGCAGAATATGACTGGAAACCAGAGACTCCTGTGACAGTGCTTTCTATTAATATATTATAATGTCTTAATTTTTATTAGGTAAAAGATAACTTCAGTTTCTTTTTCCACAGTGGTTCTTGGAGATATATGGAGGACACTCTTATTCTGCAACCCTGTGCTCAATCATACTATATACCTTATACACTCCTTCCTCATCATAACAATGTCTTGATAAAATACTCCAGTTTACCCATTTCCTTTTGGTTATTTATTCTATTAGGACCTAAAGCATATGACCATTTAGACCACTGGAAAAGACAACTGCACACCACAGACTTATGTTATAGGTCCCACTCATAAAGTACATTTATGCAAATTACTATTATCCCTTTTCCTCTTTTTTCTTTTTTCCTTTTTTTCTTTTTACCTTCTTTTTTCTTTCTCCTTTCCTTCTCTTCTTTCTTTTTCTCCAATTCAACATATGTTACTATTATATCATAAAGCCCATGTTGACCATTTCTTTTTAGGAAAGAAACCTCAAAGCACAAGACATGGCCGATGAGACTTTATTGGGTAGACACCTCTTATAGTGCTCCTATCATATTACTTAGTACTCTATTGTAAAAATTACACTTATCCTCAAATGCTTCAGCCACAATACAACCCTGAAAGCTTCATTTAGCAAAGTTCATCCCTGTGATTGATGAAGCACCTATAAATTGGAAGACCTTCCCATCTCGAGGCACCATCCCAATTTTTTGACTTATTTCTTCTTTATTTTTTCCTCATCTTTTTCTTCTTTTTTTTCTGTCTCTCCAAATCTATACCTTAGCTATTTATTTATCTTCTCTTAATTCAATTGTTTCTTAAGTCCTCAGACCCAATTTGTGAGGGTCAGGCCTCCAACAACTCTAATGTCTGTCTATAAGTGGGCATGAGTTTTTATATAATGGACTCCTGTTTGTCTGCCTAACCTATACTGCAAACAATACATGTCTATATTGTATATAGCCCCTCTTATATTTTATCCCTCTTACCCCTTCATAACTCCTTCTATTCTCTTGCCCCCTCAATTGTGATCTGTTATCCACACTTATTTAACCCTCTTTACCCCAGTTCTCAACTCATTAGGTACTGAGACCGACTTCATGCCCCGATAAACCACCACCAAGCTCCCAAAGCCTAAAGACAACCTCCACATCTGGGGCCCTGACAAGAAACTGCAACCACCATTCCTGATGACTCATTATATGTGATCTTCTCAGTTCCTCCTCCCAAATGTAAACTGTTGCATGCTACCGAATTCAGCTCCAGAAGGACCCTCAGCTCAAAGACATTACCTGATCCCTTACTCTTGCAAACCAATTCTCAAACTCAATAAGACCACAGTGTGGTATGAAAATGTGCCCTGGGTCTCACCCCTCCCCCAGGAATAGCTCAAAAGACTTAATGGAGATATCTATATTTTATTTGTATGTTTAATACCTCAATGTTTATACCTCTTAGTGTGTTTATTTCACAAAGTAAAGGTAGCCTTCGTGATTCTTTTTTTTAAGTTATTATTTCACTTGCTTTGATTCTCCTTGGTATGAAATTCTAAAAGTAAAAGTCTTGCTTGGGATAAAAGCTCAGGTCAAAACCAGGGCACAGAAATTGTATAGCCTGTCATTCTTACCCCCAAAGGCACCAACAATTTAATATGGCATCATTTCCTTTTGCATAGGCATACTAAAAAGAGGGAAATCTTATGTATAGAAACATGCTTTTATCTACTAGGGATAAGAACCCATACATTTTATAATACAGAGGCACCTCTCATCCTGAACATTTGTTATGGGAACTCGACTTAGACTTGCATAATTGAATAGTGACCATCCAACCCCAAACCCCAGAACACAGTTCCCTGCAACAACACCAAGATTCTCCTCCCCAGGAGTTCCTAATATTGCTCTGGCACCAAGTTGCACCAGTGGATATGACATCCTGATGATGAGGAAACAGCAATAAATTGATCTAAGATTAGGTAGCCCTACCTCTTCACCTAATGGTAAGATGAAATCAGAAGACATTCTGTTCTTGGTTATGATTCAAAAACCAAGATCACTAACTAAAGACTGATTTTGACAACTTGACTGAGCATAACTTTTCCTGGGATAAAAAAGAAAGACCCTAGCCTAGGTTTTGGCCTAGGATTTGTGCAAAACCAAGATCTCTAATTCCAGAGGTTTGACTTTGACAACAGCAACCGAGCAGTACTTCTGGTACCATAAGGAAAGACTCTACCCCAGGCTTTATCCTAGCATCTATGCAAAAACCAAGATCACTAATTACAGAAGACCAACTACAACAACCACGATGAAGCAGAACTTCTGAAACCATAAAGAAAGACTCTTTTTGTGGGAAGGTCACACCCAGTGATGCTCAGGGGTTACTCCTGGCTATGCTCTCAGAAATTGCTCCTGGTGAGGGGGACCATACGGAATGCCAGGGATCGAACCAGATCCATCCTGGATCTGCCATGTGTAAGGCAAATGCTCTACCACTGTGCTTTAGCTCCCCTGGACTTTGTCCTAGGATGGGGCAAATACCAAGATCTCTAATTACAGAGGACTGATTTTGTCAAGCACAACTGAGAAGAATGTTTCCGGACACTATAAAAAGACCTTGCGGTTCGACAATGAGCATGCCTGGAGCCTATAATTGTCATCATGACATTATGCTTCAAAGATGGAGAAACCGTGTATCTCTTAGGCCAAGAGAAATCTCCCAATTTTCCAATATTTACTGTGCCTATGCCAAAAAATTGCCACGCCAGCTCCCCTTCTTTTTCCCTTCCTTTTTTTCTTTCTTCTTTCTTGGTGCTGTTGTTTTGTTGTTGTTTATTTAATTGCTGTTCAGGTTTTTTGTCATTGCTTGTTTTGGTTTGGTTTTTTCTTTTCTGTTTTTTTTAATTTATAGTTTACAGTTTATATAACTATATGTTACATAGTATAGACTATATATATATTTATATATATTTATATAAACTATAAACTAGTTTATATATCTATATAAACTATATATAAAAACTATATAATATAAACTATATAGCTTATATAAACTATAGTAGTTTATAGTTAAATTTATAGTTTTCCAGCTGGACTTCTCCCAGCTTTTTTTTTCCCCAACAGAATCACATAACTGCCTCAAAAATTGAGGGGGAAAAACTGGATGGTACCAGGAGCAAAGAGTCACATGAACATTGAGTAGAAATAAAAAATCAGATGAAAACACCAAACCCAAAGTCAACGACAACATAATCAAGATAACCCAATCTACAACAAGCTATAAAGCTACAAAGGGGACCTGTTACACTAACAGTCTGGGGGCATAGGGGGTGGTACGTGATGCATGCTGGAAACAGGGGTGGAGGGAGAACAACACTGGTGGTGGAAATGGCCCTAATTCACTGTCACTATGCACCTTAAAAATAACTGTGAAAGACTTGCAATTCACATTGATCACAATAAAAATTATTTTAAAAATAGATAATAAAAATAAGTTTAAGAACTAGTGGAAAAAATCTTTTCTGGCTATAAGGAGTAAAATATGCTGTTCTTGAACAAGTATAAGCTGAAGAAATTTATCATCATTAGGCCCCTCCTTATTAAGTGTTGAAAAAATCTCTTGTAGTCAGACAAAAACTACTTCACAATAAAACATGAAGAAACACAAGGCCACTTAGTGGTAAGTCTGGGCACTTTTCTGGAGGTGAAAGTGACATAACAATTCATGTATCACAACCAGCATTAGTACTAGAGTAATCATGTGGCCCATACCATAATAATTGGAAATATATTATGAAGTGGATGGATTCTGTGTTGGAAAGATCACAATAAATAGAAAGCACAAAAGTAGGTAGCAAAAAAGAGAAAATAAAAAAGTATAATATAGCAATAATCACCCTAAATCTAAGTGAACCAAACTCACCAATTGATAATCAGTTTGTCTATGTGAAAAACATCAACATCTATGAAGCCCATAAGGGTCTTTGTTAAGCTAGAAATAGAATCATATCTAGAGGAAGGGGTGGAAAGTGGCTTTTTAAATTAATCCAGCATTAGAAAGGACAACATTAAAAAGAACATGAATTCGTTTGTTTGTTTTGTCTGCTCTGTGTGGTGCTTATCGATATAGCTGGAGCCCTCACTGGATATTTGACACTTCTTTTGGTACTAGTGGAGTGTTTCACCTACTTTTTCTCCATCTCCCAGAGTGATGATGAGAGCCTTTAGAAGGACTCCGCCCATTTTCGGGGTATTAGACTCTTACCCCAGTTTATTGCTTTTTTCTCCTTCAAACAAAACCACGCAACTTGAACTAGCTAGTCCTGACTCCAGATAGAGGGGGGAAATAAGGGAGGCATCAGGACCAAACAGGTGCAAGACTACTAAGTAGTGGGTTAGATACAGAGGGGACCACATATTCTAGCCGCCCTGGGGTGAGGGAAAAGGAAAAGGGAGGTAGGATAGAAACGGAGGCGTAGGGATGACAATTTGGCGATGGGAATCCCCCCTGATTTTATGTAAATATGTACCTAAAATATTATTGTCAACAATATGTAAGCCACTATGATCAAAATAAAAATTTATATTAAAAAAAAAAAGAACATGAATTCAAAAAGTTTCAAAAAAGTTTAGTAAGAGGCAAAGATGGGTCTAGCACAGATCAATACAGGAAATGTATAAAACAAACATGAACAGATCTAAAGAAAGAGACTTAGTGAGAGAAGGATAGCAGAATAATCTCACTCATTTGTGGCATGTAAGAAAAATAAAAGAGCATAGCAATAATATCCAGAGGTCATAGGGAGGACCAGTCCATGGTAGAAAGCTTGCCATGGAGACCACTGAATGCAGTTAGAGTAGGTAAGAGTCCACTAGAACAATGATAGTTGGAATTGATTGTTTTGCACAAGAACTGGGTGTTAAAAAGGGAAGAAGTGATATGCATATTTCCCCTTCACTAACAATAATACAAACCACAGTGTCAAAAAGGAAAGAGATCATTAAAATACTTACCCCAAAGGCAGGTGGGAGTATGTGGGTAGGAGGGATACTGGGGATATTGGTGGTGGGGAATATGCACTGGTAAAGGGTGTGTACATTCTATGCCAGATCGTGAACAATTTTGTAAACCATGGTGCCTAAATAAAGTAATTATACAAAATAAAGAGACTGACAGTAACATAACAAGAACTCTTAGGTCTTTCTCATAGTAGTAACAGTTAATCCAGACAGAACTTCAGCAGAAAAACAATTTCCCTAATGGCAACTTTAATGAAATGTGTTTTTTATAAATATTTATAATGCATTCTGTCCTAAAACAAATGAGGACATATTAATCTTAAATGCAGGTGGAATAGTCTTAAGAAATGACCCTATCTTGTGACCTATAACATTTAAATTATTGCTTGATGATTCAAAGTATAATGAGTGGAAGTGGGGTGAGAGAAATTCTGCTGAATGAAGTCACCCAGAAGGAGAGGGACAGAGAGAATCATCTCTCACAAAGAAACAGAGAGTGGAAATAACAGATTGACAAAGACAATAGTACCTGAGAATTGGTTTACAGAACTGGACTTGCCAAGGTAGCAGTGGGAGGTGGTTGTGAGGGGACCCTAGACATGGTAGAGGAAAGCAGACACTTGGGTGGAGGGTGGTGTTTTAGAACATTGGACACAAGAACCCTTCCTTTACCTGTATTTTAAATCATGGAACTTCAAATTAACAAAAGTATACTGAAATTGTTTTTTGGGAGGAGTGATCAATTCCACTAAAAGCTTATAAAATAACAGAAAACAGATCTGGAAAACCATATCTGTATGGACACGAAACAACATTCAATTGAACAAACTCAGAATCAATGAGGAAAAATCAATTTTCCAAAAAGCATATCACTTTCTCACATCAGCAGTGAGAGAGTAGTATGACTATTTAGAGAACAGACTCAACAATACTGAAAGCCTGAGATTGAAGCTGCAACCACTAAACTTTGTAATATTCCTGTCAAGATGGCATGATAGTGGTGGTGACAGAATATGGAAGCACTGGTGGAGAAAATATGAATCTTGTGCTGGAACTGATGTTGAAGAACTATATGCCTAAAACTTAAATATTAATAACTTGTAAATAACAATTATTTTAGTAAAAATTAAAAAAGGTATAGTAGCCTAAAAGCTATCTCAAAGGACTGGATCAACTGGTTGACCTGCAGGAGATGTAGTGTTTACCCTGGTATTGCATGGTGCTATGAGCACTGCTGAGAGAGACAACAAACATCAAATCAGGGTAGTCCCTAAGCACTAACTGTGGCTTCCAAAGATAAGAAATGGAAATAAATTTCAATGAAAGTACACCCTGCCAGAAAATATGGACTAGAGAAAAATGCTTCAGAGTTTATATAAGTTTATATAATCTTATTTCAGGGGAAAAGGAAGAAATCACATTGAAAACATGTCACATATATACCTAAAATAACCTGACATAAGAAAATGAGGCAGGAAATAGTAAATATGAAATAAGAATTAGGAAAGGAAATAAATGCCAACTACATAACATCAAATCAATGAATCCAAGGTTTGTTTTGTTGAAAAATTGAGCATTATAGACTATTTTTCAACTCACAAAGAAGAGAGGTAAATAAATAAACTAAATACAAAGAAGGAATACTACAACAAATACTACAAACCTCTTAGTGAGGTTTAGAGAGGTAAGAGCATATATGTCAAGCAAATGAAAATCCTGAACATGGACAGATCTTATAAAGATTCAAGTTATGAGACTGAGTCAGTAAGAATAAATTCTCCCTTTCCACCTGCTCATTCAACCTTTGCATTTCAGGTCAGGATTGAACTTGGAAAGGCCTGCCTGAGGTCCTCTGCTTGACTGTCCTACTTTTCCTTGCTGTCTTCCACTACACAGAACTCTGATCACGCCTTCCACACATCTGGCCTAGCCTGGTGTGAACTATGCTGTGTGAAGATCTCTCCACCTACACATGCAGTATGTCATCCCTTACTGGGTAGGGGTCACCCTGGGTCAGTGAAAGCAAAACTGGATTTCCTTCAGAAATTCCACATTGCTCCTTTTCCCTTTATATTCCACATCTCTTTCTTGTTTCCTGCCTACTTTGTATAATTTATATTTAAGATTAAATATGAGAGTGCCATTATGTTATCCAGTCTTATTGGCATAGTATAGATAGGATTTGTTGAGATGGGAGAAGTTATAGAGGTTTCTTAGAAAGGCACAATAAACAAGAATGACTGTTATGCATAACATTGCTGCCTTCTCCACTGACTAGTTCCCAGAGTGTTACTCATCCCATTTTTTTTTTCTGGTAATACTTGAAGTCACCTTCACCAATGGACATTCTACTTGAGACTTTTGGGATTTTGGGGGGTCACCCCTGGTAATATTCAGAGATGCTCCTTCAGGGAACCACTTGAGGTGCTACAAATTGAACCTAGGCTGGTTGCTTGCTGTTATATCTCTCTAGCCCCATTCACTTGCGATTTTAAAAATTGAATACTTTCTACTTAGTTTTTCAGAACTTGCTACATTCTTGTTGTTTTTTGATTAATTATATAAAAATATTCCTCATTTCTGATATATTAGGGAAGATGAAGTATGGTGGTCTATAGATCATCTGAGCACATATGCAGAAAATAGTTATTGAACAAGAAACAATAATAAATAAGAAAATACTGATTAAGGGTGCTTCAATTTACACCCAGGTATTTAAGTTATCACATCTATTTTATTGTGATGTGACATAATAACTACAAGTGTTTATATTCAGGTGTGTGGAACTAGTAAGCTTTCCACCACCACCAGAGTGCCCAAGACATTTTTGTTTTGTTTTGTTTTGGGGTCACACCTGGCAGTGCTCAGGGGTTACTCCTGGCTTTATGTTCAGAAATCGCTCCTGGCAGGCTCGGGGGGACCATATGGGATGCTGGGATTCAAACCACCATCCTTCTGCGTCTAAGGCAGATGCCTTACTGCTGTGCTATCTCTACGGCCCCTGCCCAAGACATTTTGGTACTACAATTACTTTTAGTCTCCTTGGTCTCCATTCTGCTCCACTACTTAATCTTACTTTTATATTCAAAGTTCGAGGATTTGTTTTTATGAAAATAAAGATGGTGGGATATATATATGTATATATATGTATATATATATACACACACAAAGAAATACTACTTAGAAATAAGTAAAGGTGATATCCTTCTTTTTTAATACAAGTCAAAGGGAGGCAGGAATCCATATTAAGGAGTTGCATCTCTGTCACACATACCTCACCAGGGTCTCTGCCACTGCCACACAAGTAACAAGAGGGGGTAGAGGGTAGGTACAGTTAGGTGGTATCATGAAGACATATTGTTGGAGCAGGACAAGGTATGAACATAAAGAAGCACAAGACATTGAGCCTGGCCCAGCCTTTCAGGTTCCTTCAGAGCCTAACGGAGATGCTTCTCTCTGCATTCACCCTCACTCCCTTTTTTTCTAAATGAAACTTTTATTAAAAAATCATACATTTTTATTCAATGATACTTTATACAATTATTAGTGACTGTTTAACCTTTAGTTCTACTGTTTTCCAACCAACAGTCTCTGTCAAGAAGTTTTTAATAGAATATGCAGTTGCTCTAGAAATCCTAATATCTATAGAACCTTGTTTTCTCACCCCTTTCTTGCCTCTCTGCCACGTAGCAACTGCCTCTTCAGAGCCCCCTTCACTTCTTTGTTCCTGAGCGTATAGATCAGGGGGTTCAGGAGTGGAGTGACGATGTTGTAGAAGAGGGTGAGGAACTTGCCTTGGTACTGGGATGAGGTGTTTCCAGGCTGCATGTACATGTAGATGATGTTTCCATAGAAAAGAGAGACCACTGTGAGGTGGGAGCCACAGGTGTTGAAGACTTTCTGCAAGCCTGATCCTGATCGAAGTTGCAACACGGCCCTCACGATGTAGCCATAGGAGATGAGGATGAAAATCAGGGGTATCAGCACGATGATCACCGCCATGACAAACTCAGTTCCCTCAACAGCTGCTGTGCTGACACATGCTATGCGGATGAGAGCTGGTAATTCACACAAATAATGATTTATTCTGTAGTGTCCACAGCGGGGTAGGCGAAGGGTCACTGGGGACATGTGCATGGAGTTGGCCACCCCTAGGCCCCAAGCCACGGACACCAAGCCCAGGCAGAGCCGTGGGTTCATGATCACCATGTAGTGCAGGGGTTTGCACACTGCCACAAAGCGGTCATAGGCCATGACTGCCAGCAGTAGGCATTCCACTCCACCCAAGCCCAGGAAGAGGAAGAGCTGGATGGCACAGCCTATGTAGCTGATGGTCTTGTCATGTCCATGGAGATTATAGAGCAGCTGCGGGATGGAGCTGGTGGTGAAACAGAGATCCAGGAAGGACAGGTGGGTGAGGAAGAAGTACATGGGCGTCTGGAGATGTGGGTCCAGCCGGGACACCAGGATAATGGTGGTGTTGCCCACAAGGGTCAGAAGATAAGCAACCAAGATGACCACAAAGAGGATCCTCTCCAGATGGGGGTGATCAGAAAACCCCAACAGGATGAAACGTTCCTGGGTGCTGTCATTGGTTCCATCCATCCCTGCACCTGATGATGAATTTCAACACTGATCATGTCACAGGTGGTGTAAGGAACAGCCGAGTGGGGCAGGTGGTTATCTGTGTCTTTTCAGTGTGTCCTCATTCACCTAGCAATAGTAACAAAGAGCTCATTTTCCTCCCCAATGCAGAAGTGATTTTACAAACAGTGACAGCATATGAATGTGATCAGTCAAATACCAAACCAATTTAAATATCTATTTATCCGCACCTGATTTTCTCCTAAATATCATTAGAGTCAATGAAAGAGGAATCAAATCTGATATTTTGTAATTATGTGCTATTTTGTCAGAGATAGAATATGTATATTCTTTAAAATATAAATTTTATCCACAATGCAGTACAAACTCTTTTTAAGGCTTACCTCTAAAAATGAGATGACGTTTATGGAAGACTTTCATGTGATTTCTTCAGAATTAAATAATAATCAATATTCAAGACTTTGCATGTATTAAGAATTCATATACATTAAAGCATTTATTTTATTTCCATACAAACTTTTCTATTCTGAGCCTCTTTGTATATCTTCACTTTATTTCATCTTAAAAATCTTTTGCATCATCATCATGATGAACACTTTAGAGAGAGAAATGAACAAACTGCAGGGGAATTAAATGAGGGCAAATATATAAAGTTAGGAGGGAAAGCACTTAGGTAATTTTAAAGTTGCATAGTACCACAGAGATTTACATGGCATGTTTTTGTGGTTCACATTTGTAATTTCTAGGAAATGGAGAGAAGTGAGAACAAGATGAATTGAGTGGACAGTGTAAAGGAACAGGCATTTGCATCAGGCTCAATCTTGAATTCAGCCTCCTCTTAAAGATGCTCTCAGGCTGGGAGTGGGGAAAATGGCTACTTCATGCAGCTGCTCCAGACTGTTGGGAACAAGACATATTAGTTGTATTCTGACTCTTGCTGTTCTGTGTTTTCCAGAACTAACTCTTAGGAACATTTGTGCTGGCCAGTGTGTCTCTTTACCCTAAGAGTAGCACTGGTCATGATGTGTCTGTGGATACTGTATTGGCACATCCATCCTTCTCTCTGTCTTGAACCCTGTCCTTCTCAGAGGGAGAAAGTGTGCTCATGCTCAGTTTCTTTGCATCATCCTATGTACCTTTCTCTCCACCCCAAGCCCCCATATGGCTTAGCATTTCAGATCCTAACCTCAGAGAGCAGGCCTAGGACTCATGTTTCCAAACCCACAGTCTACTCACAGTGCCACTCTGGAGCTGCTAGGTGTTGATCCCAGCAGGACAGAGTAGATGCAGACAGCTGGGGAGTGCATGGGACCCTGGATGGGGCCTGGGCTCACTCTGGTGCTGCACACTGGCATGGATCACATAGTAGGGTAGAAGAGTGTGTTGGCTTCTGTGGTCTGTTGTTCTCTGCTCATGGGTCCCTATTTGAAGGGAGGAACCGTGGCAATGACAGCCTGGAGACAGGAAAGGGACTCTGCGGTTGGGTCCATAACTGGCCCAGATCTGATGCAATTTCTGACCCACAGGGACCATTAGTACCCATCAAGGTGCTCTAGGCATGAGTCATCTCAGTCCCCAATTCCAAAGTCCAGGCAGAAAATGAAGACCATTGGAATTTTTCATAAGAGAAAATTTAAATTAGGGTAGATTCATTGTTCAGCAAAAGTAGTTGCTCTGGCTCTTTTCTCTGTCTTGCCTCCAAGATTTATATCCTGATATACGCTGATTTATCATTATCCCTATCCCCATTTTCTTTCTTCTATACTATATACTACTATAAATAGATAAATGTATTTTGAACCACGTTTGGTGCACAAATGAGCCTGTTTTTGAGCAACACCTGGCAGTGCTCAGGATTACTCCTTTCTCTGTGCTCAGAAATTACTCCTCATAGACTTGGGGGACCATATAGGATGCTGAGGATGGAACTTGAGTCAGCCACATTCAAGACAAATACCCTATCTGCTGTGCTATCACTCCAGCCCCACAAATGAGCCTTTTATTATATTACTTTTTAATAGTATAAATACATTTTTAGTATCTAAACAATAATCAAGTTGTTCTTGGAAGTATAAAAGTCATATTCATGCTATTGACTAATGGAAAGTTTAGTACACTTAATAGAGTGATATATTTCTTTTATCACAGTGTTTATTTGAATTTATAGGCATCTATTGATCAGTATTTTAATTTCAAAAATAATAGAAATGAGTGTCATATAGTTTGATTCATTGAATATGTGTAAAACTTAAAAGAATATCTTATAAATATAGTGTCTTCATTTTGGCTTAACTTTTTTAAGAAAATCAAAATTGATCAATGACTGCAGTTTGAATACACACAAAAAAGTAAATTTAGAGAAATTTGGGGGAATGTGAGGTGATTGGTTAAGGAATTTATCAAAATGACTATTTGTCCTTTTGAGTTAATAACAGAATCAGGAATAGTGAATATTTTATAGAAGTGACAGCATAGCTCTTGTGGATTTGTGGAATATATATATGATTATATACATTTAAAGATTTTTTTATCAGCAGACCTTAAGATAGGTCCTCAAGAAGCAATGCAGGTACTTTTTCCCTGAGCTCATTCTATCATTTAGCATCATTTGGATAAATTATTTCTTTTTTAAAAGTTTTAATTTAATTCATTGTGATTTTAATGTCATTTATACTTGAGATTTATATATACAATGTTTTAGGATCAGTTCCACCACCAGTGTCATCAATATTCTGGGAATCCATCCCATTCCATCATCCCCTGCCCCAGCCTGTTCTCATAAAAAAAGGCACTTTTTTAAGTTTGGGTCTCATGATTTCACTGTTTTTGACTCTTTGGCTTGAATATTTAGTTCTGCCCTTTCTTAGCACCACCAATGCACCTGCAACCCCGTAGTCCCTTTCCCCCATCATTTCATTTGAGTATTATTTCTCCTCTTCCACTCAAGACCTCTTCATCTCCTCACTATACTCTGGGATCTAGAGTGGTTTCAGCAACCCCCATTTTAGCCATTGCATTTCTCCTCGAAGTGGTATTCTAAGTACCACTTGTAATCTATAGAATCTCATATTTATTTCTTCTTCTGGTTTACTTGAAAGATACAGTTTTAATCTGCAGACCCTTATCTTTCTTTTACTATTCTGTAGAGTTTTCATGAACTAGAGGAATTCTCCACAGGGCCTAGAACTACACAGACACCTTCATGAAGAGGTCAGTGCTGAAGTGCATATGTGCTTAATAAATATCTCAATTTCTAATTTATTTATTGTTTCTACCCTTGTACTTATACATATCCATACTAACTTGCTATGTCACACAGTCTTTCTGTTTTGTAAGCTATTTCACTTCTTGACTTTGATCTCCAACTTGTGAGACTCAAGGGCTCATGGCTCAGTTCACCTGAAAAAACACTTGAGGTGGGTGGGGAAAATGATCAGATTTTGTATTTGCTGTATCACACAGTTTTTTACTAAACTTTAAACAATTTGGCTACAGAGGCAGGGCTGCACCTGGAAGACTCCATATGCCAGTTCTTCTGTGTCTCTTCAGCTGGTATGTTGGGGGATCTGGGCAGGACAGCTAGCCATAGGCCCCCTTGGCTGACCACTTAGTCCAGGTGACTAAGATCCCCCCACCCCAGACTGGATTCCATTCAATATTTCTCTTCTTACTATTATTCATCTTCAAAAGCGCGCGTGTAGACATATATAATTATTAACAACACCCAAAAAGGATTTCCCTTGATTTTCTGGTTAATATTCAAATAGGTCTCTAAAATCAGTGTATATGTAGACGTGACTTCCTATACAGTGGTCCTCTATGACTGCCAAGCTGACCATAAACAATTCATCTATACAATGTATATAACTCCTCTGATATATTTCCCCTCCTCCACACAGAGCCCCTTCTACTCCCTCATATCCCAATTCGGATTCGTTATCTTCCCCTTAATTAACCCTCTTTACCCTCAGTTCTTTAATTTGTTGGGCACAAGACCTACCTCCTTCTCCAACAGATTCTGCCCTTTGTATTTTCTTTAACAGCTATAACTCTTTCTAAATATTCTTTTACCGTGACGATTCTATCCACTGTTTATCTTGTCTTCTCTTTGTGAGCTGTTCAATAAGGAATTTTGGTGGAAGAGTCCCTCAGTTTAATGCTTATGATTGAACCATGTCATGGGGATTGTTGGACTTGTTCTTATGGCCCCCATATGAGCCGACAACACCACGTGGCATTGTTCCTTGTTTGCATAGGCACATTAAAATGGGAAAATACTATATATGCAAATAAGTTCTTATCTAATAGAGATTGGAACACACAAATCTTGTAGTGCAATGGGACCTTACACCCTGAACATTGATATAATGACCTGGCACAGGCCTCAGAAGAATGGGCATCCTCCATTCACCCCTGAACCAGGGAAGGTATCTACGAAACATCCAAGGTTTTTTTTATAACAACACCTGGAAGCAATCCTCTACCAGGAAGACACTACCACTGCTCTGACATTGATCTGCTCAAAAGAGACTTCCCTTAACACTAAGAAGACTTGACAACAACAACAACCTGCTTACAGGACAGGGATCTCTGCATTGCCCTTTAATTGTGAGGTGAAACAAGAGGACGCTCTGCACCATCCTGACTGCAATATAGGATATGCAAATTCCAGGATCTTTAATACAGAAACATGATACCAACAACAGAGACTGTGTAAAAAATAAAAGTGTATTGGCACTACAGACAATGACCTGGATTGGACAAACTAGTTTGCCTGGAGCCTAGAGTTGGGCTTATGCCAGGAAACTTCAAGGGTAGGGTCTCCTTGTATTTAGGCCAAAGCTTTTCCGTTCCATGTCCCTCATATTTTGGTGGGCGTATGCAAATAATAATTGCCACTCTAACACCGTTTTTACTGTGCTCCTTTGACTCTAATCCTTAAGAGAAACAAACCATTTAAACTTTTGAGGTTAACTTAAACTAATATGCATGTGCATGAAAATGTAAAAAAGACTTTGCCTTCAATGTTTAAGGAGTTACATAAGTGTTATGGCTTTAGATTACTTTGTATGCTACTAAGAAATATTATGTACTACAATCTGAGGACTTGAGGGACAAAGCAACTATACATAGGTTCTGTTTTATTTTTCTTAATGTTCTCTGGCTGAAAGTTCAAAGTTAATATATCAGCAATAGGACTACTGAGAATTCTGTTTATGGGTGATTGTTCTTCCACTGTAACTTTACCTTGTCCTCTTTCTTTGCATCTTTGTTCTCATAATTAAAAAAAAAAAACAGTTTGGGGGCCCAGAGAGATAGCACAGCGGCATTTGCCTTGCAAGCAGCCGATCCAGGACCAAAAGTGGTTGGTTCGAATCCCGGTGTCCCATATGGTTTCCTGTGCCTGCCAGGAGCTATTTCTGAGCAGACAGCCAGGAGGAACCCCTGAGCATCGCCGGGTGTGGCCCAAAAACAAAAAAACAAAACAAAACAAAAACAGTTTGGGAGAATAAATACCTTAGATAATAGAACTCAGTGTAAAGATCTGATATTTTCTTTCTTTTCTTTTCCTTTTTTAATAATAATTCCGCATCAAATTATTAGGAAACTGATGTGTAAGCTGGGACATGTCATAGTAGGGATGTGATAGGCAGCAGTAAACTTAGCCAGACTTCGGGGAGGAGTGTCTGAGTGTGGAGGCTCATAGAGTCTGAGGAGTGGGGAGAGACAGCACCACCATATTGGCAGACTCTTTCTGCTCCCCTGTTCCTCCCTTCTGAGAGTAGCAGGTACACCTGTTAGGATCAGGAGAGGGGCTGCTGTCATAGGGGCTTCTTCAGTATGGGGACAGCTCTGCAGCTTTTCCTACCTCCTCAGACATCAACAGAAGCTGGATGGGTAGGGCCAGCAGAAGTCCAGGCATCTGTGTGGTAGAGCATAGGTTCAAAGGGTCAGAGAGGTAAGAGTCTGGCAGGGGACAGAGGTGACAGAGCTGTCAGCCGGACCAATGGCAAAGCATAAACAGTGAGTGACCCCCATGTTTGGTTCTGGTAAAGCCCAACAGAGAGATGCTGAGTGCACCTCCAAGAATCAAACGTCTCACTCAGGAAAGCCACACAGATGATGCTGTAGATTGTCCTCTTCCTTTCTCCCCTTCAGATGTCTGATAGTTGGAAGTCGTGTGTATTGGGATCTCAGGGAGAGCAAATCACAGTGGGTCCTACTTGCCAACCTGTTCTTCCCAGCATCAGCATCAGTTCCCCTTGAGTTCTTCCTTCTGCCAGTAACACATCCGTGGTTGGCCACTTAGCTCTACTTTCCTGGGGCATCTGAGGCAGCCAGCAGCAACATTAAGAATATTAAAATCATAGGCCACACACCAGAAAATTAAAACTTAGCAACTAAACACAATCAGCTTTTAAATGATAGCAGTAATTTAAAAGTTTACAAAGTAGCCAAATGGACAAGGAAAGATATCTTGCCAGAAACCTGAAATTTCAAGGTAAAGTTGGATCTTTAAATAACAACTTTTCATATCGTAATATTAAATATTTGATGGTATATTACCCAGTAGAGCATTCAAAACTGCCATTATGAAAAAATGTAGATAAAACAAAACCCGGAAAATCAGAAATATAATCAATGATCTGGAGAATGAGATTGAAGATATGAATAGAAAAGAGCAAATACTAGTGCCTGAATAGCTCAGCAAATGACATCTGTTGTAGAAAGTTCTAGGAGTATAATAGATCTAATTGAGGAATAAATCAGTGAACTCAGCAATAGCAAACAAAATGTGACTCAAGTGGATGTAAAACAAAAATGAAATTAAAAATGAAGAAATGCATTACAAACAAAAACCACATAAGAATTGTGGGTAGAGCAGAAGGTGAAGGAAGAATAGAGACTTGTGCTCAATACAGTCATCAAGAATTTCCCTAAATGAGGGTAGTACCCAAATGTCTAAGTCCATAAAGCTAACAAAGGATCTTGTTTTACTCTATGTGTAAAGTGCATTATACTCTAAAATAATTAGACCCATGTTTATAAATTGTTCATTGATACATTTGAAACTGTATATGTATATATACATATGTTGAGACAGCTAACAAGTCTCAGTGAATTATTGATCATTAAAAATATGCACAACCGAACCCAGGCCTGCCATATGCAAGACGTGTGTTATCCATTGTACTATCTCTAAGGCTTTGGAAAAGTATAATTTAACAAAATAGTGGATATAAGCTTAATTATTTCCCAGGCATCTTAAGGTTAATATACAAAGGAAACAGAGTTTGAGAGTTTGAAAAAGTGTGTTTGCGCATATTGTATGTGTGAGTTGTTTGATGTCTTAAAACGAATAAAGGACTGAGTCAAAGGACTAGAGGCCAGGATTCTGAATGATTCGATAGTAAAATATATATCAAAATTGAAAGAAAAAATTGGCATCAACAACAGTTTTCTGTAGAAATCAATAGTATCAGATTCCAATAATTGAATTTTAGACTTCAACTTTCCTTTCCAGAATTAAGAAGATTTGACAAGTGGTTAAATATAGTCATGGGCATCATACATATAAAATGTTCCAGAAGAGACTATAAATCTAAACAAAAGTAATGAACAAGAATGAAAGCAGGAAAAAGTAAATAAAAGCAGAGAGAAGAGGAAATTGAGGCCAGGGGAAAATGGTAGGTAAGAAGAGAGGAGAGAAGAGAGGAGAGGAGAAAAGAAAAGAGAGAAGACAAGAAAAAGGAAAGGAGGGAATAAGAGAGGAGGGGAGGAGAGAAGAAAGGGGAGAAGAGGAAAAAAGGAGGGCAAAAGAGTGGAAGGGAAGAGAGGAGAGGAGGGGAGAAGGGGATAAGAGGAAAGGAGACAACAAAGGAAAGGAGGGGGAGAAGAGAAAAGAAGAGAGATAGGGAGAAGAGAGGAGGAAGAGAAGGAGAGAAGAGGGAGAAAGAAGAGGGAAAAAAGAGAATATAACAGAGGAGGAAAGAAGGGAAGGAAAGGAGAGAGGAGGAGAGGACGCAGAAGGAGATAGATGCATAGATGTGATGCTGTGAAGAATGTGGACTTTTCTGAACCATCTCACATGGCTGACCCAGAGGGAAAGGCCATTGAAAGGGACAGGGAACGGCTGTCAATAAAAGTCACTCTGTTGAGAGGCTCATGGGCAGAGTGTGGAGCTGTGAGCAGAGGCTGTTTCTGAAACACTGTGCGCCTTGTCTCTTACATGCAGATGTCCTCTGGGGGACACTCTGGGCTTGCTTGGCCTGGTGAGGCTCAGCTCCCACTTTCCCTGCCCTTCTGGACCCTCTGCCCAGCCTCTCACCCCAGGGACAGAACTTCAGGGACGTTCTTCCTGCACATGAGCTGAGCCAGCAACAGTCTCTGACACAGGTGTCTTAGCCTGGGCCTCAGCCTCTGCCAGAGGGGGCAGGCTGATGGGACTGCTGTCGCAGATGAAGAAGTAGGGCCGCAGAAGGCCCGAGAAGAGCTGGTTGAACGTGTAGATGTAAGCCCCAGTGGTGACGTTGTAGAAGGAGATTTCGCCTGCTTCATAGTCCAGGAAGATCCCAACACGACGTGGCCGCTCCAGGAGCACCAGGGGCACCGCTGGGGAGGCCAGCACCATGTACTCGTTCCCTTTCAGCAGCCACATGGCCCAGACTCCGTGCTCAGGAGAGGGGGTGGTCTCCCCCTTTCTGGGCACTGAGTCCTGACAGACGCCGAGTCCCCACTCTGCCCGCTCGCCCACCACCACCTCCCAGTAGTGACGCCCTGAAGAGAAGCTCTGCAGGCCCAGCACGCAGGGCCAGGTGTCGAAGCGCTCAGGGTTGGCAGGGACGTCCCTCCAGAGCTCCCCGTCCTGCACACGGCGCAGGTCGGCTGTCAGCAGGAGGCTTGGATGGGCCGTGACGGGGTCCAACTTGACATCAACTGTGGAGAGAAATGGAAGGACAAAGGTGTGAGCATGGAAGACACTGGGAGCTGAGCAGGATTAGAAGTGGGGTTCCTTTGACCCATAGCTCCAGAGAAGGCCAGCCTTGCACTGCTGCTCCTCAGAGCCTTTCTTGCTTTAGCACATCTCTGCTGTCTTACATGGGGTTGGGTGTTATTACTTCACTGATATGTCTTCCTTGGTGCCATAAGACAGGGTGGTCACTCCTTAAGTCCCTCTCTTTCAAAGCTCTTGGGACCATGGGACTGTCTGTAGCTCCCAAGGGAGGGCCAACTGGCATGTTTAAAATAAGTCCCATGGTCCCAATTATTTTAAACATGCCAGTTGGCCCTCCCTTGGGAGCTACACTGTGTCCTGGACAAACTCAGTCATATGGATCCACGACTATGAAGCCTCAGCATGGCCAGACCAGGCCAGGAACTGCAAAGTGGACATGTGGACCTGCCTTCCAGTTCACTCCTGTGGCCAGTGACCAGTGTCATAACCCAACAGAGCTGATCCAGCTTCCTACAGGGACATGAGCACAGGACAGTGATGGCTTTCTCATTTCTCTTTTCCCAAGCCACAAGAAGGGACTGAGGGTACCCATGCCTCCCTGAGAGATGTGGTGGACATGGAAGCTACCACCCCTGGAACAAACCAGCTCCCTATGCTCCACATCAAACTGAACAGGTCTTAACTGTCAGCTCTGGATCCTCCTGTCCTGTACTCGGACGCCAAGCCCAGCCCTGGCCAGGACTTCGTTGAGGCACCACCCACCTTGAAACTTCTTCAGCATTTCCTGCATGCCAGGGATACGACACATGGTCTTCACCTCCATGGCGATGTTCTCCGGCTCTAGTCGGGTAATACTGTGACTTCTGACAACAGAATAGACTGGTCTCATCAGAATGGCAAGTGGAGGTGCAGCGACAACGGGCCACTCTCCCTGCTCCCACACAGATCCACCTACCGGGTCAGGACTCCCTGTGCTCCCTGGAAGGAAGAGAAAGGCTGAGCGGGCCCCATGCACTGCCTCACAGCTGGGCCCCTGTGACTACAGAGCTTGACAGCTAAGGTCAAAGGGGACATGACACTTTCTATTTAGTAAAGGATAGAACCAAGCTGGTTTTACTCAACAGTTTCCAGTGGCAGCATAAGTGGCATCAGGCCACCCTCAGTTTTCCTATAATTCTCCCGAGAGGAATGGCACAAACTCTGCTCTGAACTCTGATTCACCTGGAATCTGGGAAGCACCTCACAGGGGAGATAGAATTAATGTGAGGCTGGGCCTCCCCTTTTTTTTTGGTTTTTGGATCACACCTGGTGGCACTCGGGTTACTCCTGGCTCTGTACTCAGAAATCACTCCTGGCTGGCTCAGGGAAGCATATGGGATGCCAGGAATCAAACCACGGTCCATCCTGGGTCAGCAAGGCAAATGCCCTACTGCTGTGCTATGCAGAGTTCATTTGAAGACTGAAAGGCCACTTGCACTTTGCGTGTAAGAAAGTCCCAAGCTCCAAGAGTATGTGGGTTCCAGAGTGGGTTCATCCCCGGGCAGCTGGCACCCAGCAGTGCTCATTGGCAGAATGCAGGGTGGAACTGTCTCTCCTCCCTTCAGAATCAGTCCCTGTTGGTGCCACTGGGCAGAGCCCTGTGGCAGGAGAGGATTGGTCCTGTTTTACTTCACTGGCAGTCTTGGCTTCACCACAGCTGGTCAGTGGAGGTCGGTAGGTCAGAGCAAGATAAGACCTTTCAGAATCTCTCCACCCATGTGGGGGTCAGAGTGAGTTCAGTTTCTTGGAAATCTCCCCCACTGTGGGCCTGAGTCCAATAGCCTCAGTTTCTCCCAGCACTGATAGTTTCTCAGTGCAATCACTTTTTCCACAAGAAGCAAAGGCCTGAATGAACAACCCTATGCTGTGTGGAATTCAGAAAATAGGTCCTTCCGAACCATCTTCAATTTGCAACAGGAGTCTACCGAGGTCCCAGGGGTCACATCCCCATGACACTGCTCTCCAGACACCCAGGGCCTCACACTTTTCCAAGGAAAGACTAAAAACAAATGTTTCCTGGAACTTGTCTGGCTCCCAAATGAGATGGTGGCAAGGCTGCCTGAGCCCATAATAGGATGAGCATCCCGGCCTCACTGATAGGCAGGTTCCTGGGGACAGGATGAGAGTGACATTGCTGAGACAGGGTTTCGGACCCTTTCTCACTCCCATTCCTTCAGGACAGGGCCTCACCTCCAGCAAGCCCAGGGCAGGGCGCTGGCTCTGCTCCTCCAGCTCCTGGACCAGCTCTCGCAGCGCCCGGCCCCGCTGGCTCAGGTGGCCCTTGCTGTCCCTCAGGCGGCTGAGCGTGGCTCTCTCCTCTTCCTCCAGCCGCCGCAGCTGCAGCTGCTCCTCCTGGGCCAGGAAGCCGCGATACTTCTCAAACTCCAGCCTGAAGCGCTGTCTCTGTGTCTCCACTTTCTCCTAGGGATGGAGATGTCAGCTCTTGGGAGGTGTGCCAGTGTTACCAAGTCCCATGCCCACTGCCAGTGCCAGAGTCATTGCTCCCAGCTGCAGCTGCCCATTGCCTCCTGATGCCCTGCGGTCATGTGCTCACTGACCTTCCAGATGATGATTTTCTTGCCCAGGGTGGTCTCCTGAGCCAAGGTCTCCTGCATATCTTTCTTGACCACTTCCAAGGCCACTTGCAGCTTTGCCTGTTTGGGAGGTTGGGGACACATACCTGATTCAATACCTGTTCTGGACTGGCTGCATCTGAGGGGTTGGTGGTTTGGCAGAACCATCCTAAAAACATCCAGTTTCCTTCTGGATGAAAGGAATGGCCAAGAAAAACATGAAAAAAATGTTCCACATCTTTAAACATAAGGGAGATGCAAAACAAAACAACAATGAGGTACCACCTCATGCTACAGAGACTGGCACACATCACAAAGAACAAGAGCTATCAGTGCTGGCGGGGATGTGGGGAGAAAGGAACTCTTATTCACTGCTGGTGGAATGCCGTCTAGTTCAGCCTTTATGGAAAACAACATGGAGATTCCTCAAAAAAATGGAAATTGAGCTCCCATAGGATCCAGCTATACCACTCCTAGGGATATACCCCCAGGAACACAAAAATAGAATTCAAAAGTCCCTTCCTCACATCTATATTCATTGCAACATTATTTACAATAGCCAGAATCCAGAAACAACCCACATGCCCACCAACATATGAATGGCTAAAGAAACTGTGGTATATACACACAATGGAATACTATGCAGCTGTCAGAAAAAACGAAGTCATGAAATTTTCCTATTATGGATGCATATGGAAACTATTATACTGAGTGAAATAAGTCAGAAAGGGAAAGAAAGACACAAAACAGTCTCACTCATCTATGGGACTTAAGAAAAATAAAAAACATTATTATAATAACACCCAGAGACAATAAAGATGAGGGCTGAAAGGATCAGCCACAATATGAAGCTTACCACAAAGAGTGGTGAGTGCAGTTAGAAAAATAACTACACCAACAACTATCATGGCAATGGTAGTGAGTGAGAGAAGTAGAATGCCTGTCTCAAATATAGGCAAGGGGTGGGGGTGGAGGGAGATGGGGCTATTGGTGATGAGAATATTGCACTGGTGAAGATGGGTATTCTTTTTTATAACTGAAACCCAACTACAAACATGTTTGTAATCAAGGTGCCTAAATAAAGATATCATTAAAATATATATAATAAATATATAATAATATATAATGATAAATCTTATATATAAATATATAAATGTACATATGAATGTATATAATTTATATATAAATGTACATTTATATGTTTTATGTAATAACATATAATATTACATAAAACATATGAGTCATTAGATTCTTTAGACAGCAACAACTATCATGACAATGGTAGTGAGTGAGAGAAATAGAATGCCCATCTCGAATACAGGCAGGGGGTGGGAGAGAAGAGAGAGATGGGGGGCATTGGTGGTGGTGGGGATGTTGACCTGGAGAAGGGGGATGGTTTTTTTTTTTAAATGAATCATTAGATTCTTTAGAAGCAACAACTATCATGACAATGGTAGTGAGAGAAGTAGAACACCTGTGCCAAATACAGGCAGGGGATAGGAGAGGAGGGAGATGGGGGGCATTGGTGGGGGTGGTTGTTGTTTTTTTTTTTAATAACTAAAACTCAACTACAAACATGTTTGTAATCATGGTGCTTCAATAAAGATAATATTTTTTTAAAAAGTAGGGGGTATCGGCGTTTGCCTTGCAAGCAGCCGATCTAGGACCAAAGGTGGTTGGTTCGAATCCCGGTGTCCCATATGGTCCCCTCTGCCTGCCAGGAGCTGTTTCTGAGCAGACAGCCAGGAGTAGCCCCTGAGCACTGCCGGGAGTGACCCAAAAAAACAAAAACAAAAACAAAAAAACAAAAAGTAGGGGGTATCATCCCTATCACATTATCTCCTCCAGCAACCCCCCAAAATATGGATATATGAGTACAATTATTAAAAATGACATTAAATATTATAAAATAGTTTAAAAAGATGTTTACCGTGTGCAAAGTCCCCCCACAGCCCCGAGGAACCGTGCACCCGGTCCCCCAGCACCCCCACTCCTCCCGGCTCCCTGCCCACCTTCCCTCACCTGGTGCCCCCGGGCTGCCTCCTGCAGAGGCGCCGTGCGGTGGTCGCGGTGCTCGGGCTCCGTGTCGCACACCCAGCATAGGGCCGCCTGGTCGTCGTGGCAGAAGCGGCTGAGCTCCTCTCCGTGGCGGCCACAGCGCTGGGCCCCCGGGGACCCCGCACCCAGGGCCAGCTGCTTCACCCTCTCCACCAGCCCTGCCAGCTGCCGGTTGGGCCTGAAGCCAGCCCGCGTGAAGGGTGCCCGGCACTGGGGGCAGGAGAAGCGGCCTCCGGGGGTCCCCTCTGTCCTCTCGCAGAACTCAGAGATGCAGCGCAGGCAGAAGCTGTGGCCACAGTCCACGCTCACCGGCTCCTGCAGGAAATCCAGACACACCGGGCACCTCGCCTCCTCTCGCAGGCGCTCCCCTGGTGCCCACGAGGCCATGGGTGGGAGGCCCCGGGCAGGGCTGGGGTGGATGGACCCCCACTCTGGTCTCCCAGGAGATGCAACTCCTCGGGTCCTGGCTCTGCACCCCTGGAGAGTTAGGGAGCTCCCTCTTTTAGGGAACCCCAGAGGGCCCTTTTAAGTTCTGGCACCCCATTCTAGGCTTTTTGGAGCTGTCTCACATCCTCGCCAGACTTGGCTTTTTCAGCTAGTCCTTGCCACTTTGGCTCCTGATCAAGGATGGGCAGTGCTGGCAGTGTGGCAGGGGAGATAATGAGTGGCAGATAGTGAGGGCTTGGCTAAGGGGAGCAGGGCGGAGTTTGGGGGACACTGTGTGTGACCTGAGGGGCTGTCAGCTTCCAGGAACTGCCTGGGCCAGAGTCACTGGCCTGCAGTGGGCACAGTAGAGGCCCAGGGTGCTGGGTGATTGATGGTGGGGTGTTAGGTCACCAAGAGGACAGTGTCAGCAAGATGGAATGCATCCAGGCCCAGGGTCTTATTGGTGTTGGGTATAGAGTAGTGATGGGCCTGTGACCCATCCCCACCTTTCACCACTCAGTGTCCTTTAACCCCTGGACACTGGGAGGGAAGTGGGCTCCTCCCAGTGTGGCCTGCTGACTGGGGGACCCCAGAATGAGGGTGGGTGTTCACAGGCCTGGTTTCATGTTCCCACATGGGATCCACCTTCATGTGGGGCCTGAGGTGGGCCGGTGGCAGCAGATAAGGACATGATGGCAGTCAGGACAGATGACTCAGGTCCCTCAGCATAGGAAGTGGCAGAATGCAGAACCTGATTTGGAACCTGAGATAGGTGGCCATGTGGGTGCAGGGGTGAGCTGAGGGGCCGAGCAAGTGAGGAAGCTGGATGACGGTGGGATTGGAAGTCACGTGAGAGCAGACAAGTGTTCCTTGACCGGTGATCCCTGTGGTGTTGGGTGTGCGGTGATGACAAGGCAAGGCTGCTAGGCTGGAGTGGCCAGCACCCCTCTCAGGCCATCTACTGGACCATGGAGATGAAAATTAGTGACCTCTGAACTGTATCCGACTGCTGCATTGCTCTGGTCGCAGTTACTGAGGTGCCCTGAACCTGGAGAGACCTCTTGTGGGCAGTGGCTGTGACTGTGGGACCTGGTCTGGTGGTGGCCTGCGGCTGCCCCTTTCAAGCCCAGCTCCAAGGAAGGAGCACTCAGTGCGGTCTCCTCAGGCTCTTCAGCTGAGCCCTGTGCAGGGCTAATTGTTCTGGAACTTTCTCCATTGTGTATCCCACACCGGGGTCTCAGAAGGAAGGCATGTCTCTAATTGTGTGCCAGGAGGCTTGGGAACAAAACAACAAATTATCTGCTAATCTCAAGATGTGACTTTTGAAAATAACAAACACCCATTCCTCGCCAGGTTGTTTGCCTTAGCATGGTCGTGGTGGTGTTTCTCTGGCTTCTGTTGGTGGCGTCTAGAGTGGTTTTAAGTTATGAAACAAAACAAACATCTTGCCCCAGTTTGTGCTTGGGCAGAGAAGATGTCAAGAAGCCCCATGCCATCAGTCTGACCATCACCAAGTCTTGAATATCTTCACACTCAGCACCACCTAGTGTCTGCACCATGGGCGCTCAGTGTGGGCCTCATTCCAGAACCCCAGAGCTGCCTGGGCAGCACTCCACCACACACAAGCCCAGCAGGGAGAGAGCTGGGAGAGGCTCCCAGAGGAATAAAAGAAATAAAGCTTTTGGCTGCCCTCAGCAACTGCCCTGTCCTGTTATGGTAAATTGAGGTAGGGAGGCTGAACAACTGAACTCACTGAGTCTTGTCATTATGTGATGAAATCTGTGAAGACATGCGATGTCTGTCTATCTCCCTAGAGACTTTTCTTTGCAACGTAATTTAGGGGCCGAGGGTGAGGACAAGGCTTAGAAGTTAAGACCCTTGCCTTGTAGGTAGCTGGCCACACTCTGTAGGGAGCGAGAGCACAGAATTTCCCCAATATATTTAATACCTCATCAAGCAATTGTCTTCCCCATGGTGGTCAGTTTAGTTTAGTTAAGTGTTAGTTTCACTGTTTCTCCTTAGATTGAACCAAAGTTTTTCCTAGGAGCTCCATGTCTTTTTCTTCATTCTTGATTTTTGTATTTATGAGTAAGTCAAAAGAAAGACAAATATCTGATAAGCCCACTTCTCTGTGGTATATAAAATAATAGGACACAGGACTCCATTTTTTTTTTTAAAAAGGATTCCTACTATCACAGCGAAGCAGGCCTGTTTTCATTCTTGTCAAGCGTTAACTCCACTAAAGTCACTCAGGCTTCTCTCCTCATTTTCTGTAAATCAGAACCAGACATGCTCTTCTTCCTCACTGCTTTTCCCTGGCTGCCTTTCAGAGTTGATGCCTCACCATAGCAGATCCTGCTATCTTGGAGCTGCCAGCCCTGAGCTGTTGATGCTCTGGCCCCACATCTGTCCCTCCCTTCTTATCTGGTCTCCAAGCATGACAGGGCAGGAGCCAAGGAGCTGGCCTAGGAACACACTTCAAGCTCCCTGTGCTTACTACAGATGAGGCTGTGCCCAGAAAGCTCATTCTTCACAGGGGGTTAGGCTAGGGTCCCTCAAAGGGCTGCTATGAAGAGGAAGGTGTGGGAGCCTGTGGTCTAGCTGAAGCGGTCAGGAGCTCTGTCTGTCACCAATGCTGAGTCACCGTGACAGCTTTTCCCTAGAATGCTTGACAGGACTTTCCTCTGAGGTGCTCCTGACCACTTAGGATTTCCCAGAAACTGAGAGCACTCAGGTAGCAGCAGTGATGGTCAGGCCGTCACTGGGGACTGTGTGCTGGATCTCAGGCCCTCTCAGAAGTTTCTGGGCTCTTCCTGTATCCCACCTGGGACTATGCGGTGAGACCACTTCCTGCTACTTCTTTGTAAACACTGTGCCTGCATTTTTCATGAAGCTGTAGATCGAGTTGCACAACCAAGATGTGCTTCAAATCCAAACAATGTCATTGATAGCTCTTGACTCTTGTTTCTCTCCATCTGGTTTTGTGAAAACCTACACATGACGCTTGTTCAAGCAGGACCTAGCTAAATGACACCAACAGAAAGGCATCTCGATTTAGGGCCTTCATCCAGCCTTGCATCCAGCCCTGGGAGTTTGTTCTAACTCCTGGTCTGTGGTGGAACCTTGTCTTAGCAATGCCTCTGCCACACCTGATGGGTCACTGTATCTCTGTGACAAGTCAGTATGTGTATGGGGGGGGGGGGGGCATAGACTTGGCTACTGGTGAGTGAATCTATAGCCCAAGTTGCATTTTGGTTATGCCAGCCCTGAATGGGCAGAAACCAGTGAGATGCAGGTTATGGGGAGTACAGATATCTTCAGGAAGCTGTCTTTGACCTCTTGCCCCTTCCTTTTGGAGCCTAGGTCTCCAGGGATTCTGACCTCAGTTCAAATCCAAATTAGGAGACACTTGCTTTCAGGAAGAGGTTGGGATCCTATGGTCCCAAGGGTGCCATTATTGCATTGGTACCCCCCAATGGACAAAACATGTTCACAATCTCCTTTCACTATAACCTGTTTGAATGACACATCTCACCACCTGGGAGCAGGATCCTCAGAAGGGCAAGTCCCCAGAAACCCAGAGAGTCCTTTGAAAGCAGAGCCGGCTGCCTTAGATCACAGCCCTGCAGAAGATGGCAAGTTCCCACTGGTATGCACACGGCAGAGCCCTCATCTGGGTCAGAGGTGGGCTAGGAAGGGCCTGCAGCAGGCAAGTACCCTGGGCCCTCGTTCTGGAGATACAAGCAGGTAGGAATAGGCGAGGGACATGCCAGGGTGTGTAGGAAAGCTGCCTGGCTCTGGGTTACTGGGTGTTCATGGACTGAGTGTCAGCAGCCGTGGGTGTTGGGAGTTAAACATCTGAGGCTGTCCCTCCCTCTTCTGCAGGAGTGCTGTGTGGCTGGGCTCACTGACCAATTCCTGGAACTGTGCCTGGGCAATAGGTGACCCTCTATGCCAGGAACATTGCCAGGGACATTGCCTGCACTGAGTCTGGCAGCTTCTCCCTTTAAGTGCAGTGTACAGGGTGCTTGCACGCGGGTGATGTCTGAGTTCTCATTACTGAAGGCACTGTAGCTGGGGTCCTGGATGTGTGGAGGTGGTCTCTGCTGGCCAGGATGTTGGGTGGGACAATTGCAGATTCTTGAAACCATGCATGGTTGACTTGGGGGAAGGCAGGAACAGATGGCAAAGTCCAGAAGGAGGGGTACAGGAGTAAGGGGAGCAGGTATTGCAAGTGAGATTTTGGAAACTTTTTATTTCCCTTTTACTTTCCCAAGAGAGAAAAACAAAGCTGATATGTATAGGCAAAGGAAGTGACCACAAGACCTGGAGACCCCTCAGGGGCCAGGGCATCTGGTAACCCCTGCAGAAAGAAGGTCACATCAGAAACAGGAAGGGGGTCTGATAACTGCTGCGGAGAGCAGATCACACCAGAAATGGAGGTGCCTCTGCGTTCAATACCCGTGTCACAGTAGAGGGCCAGTAGAGGGAGAACAGTTTGGAGCAAAAAGATGAGAAAGGTCCCTGAGGCTAGAGAGGGTGCAGGGCTTCCACCTGCAGGTTCAGATGGGAGGGCAGTTCACCAGACAGCGAAGGTCAGTCCTGCAGGCAGGACCTTTACCAGGCCCAGGCTAGAATAGAGAAGCTAAATGTGTCCTAGGAGGTGAAAGAGAGTGGGAACAGAGGGACTGGGTGTATACAGGAAGGTGAGAGGATCTAGGGCCAGAGAATTAAATACAGGGCGAGAGAGAGAGAGAGAGAGAGAGAGAGAGAGAGAGAGAGAGAGAGAGAGAGAGAGAGAGAGAGAGAGAGAGAGAGAGAGAGAGAGAGAGAAAGCATATGGGAAGGCTCTGGCTTTACACACAGGTAAACTCAATCTTATCCCCAGTCCTCCAGAGTCCTCTGAGAACCCCAGGGCTCCTGGGCTCCTGTGTCCTGTCAGGAACAGCCCCCAAGCACTGCATGAATCTGAGGTGTTCATCTGCAGAAACTTGCCTCTATGTAGACTTTGGGCTTAGAATGACCTTCACTCTACCTTGGTTTCAGGCAATGTTGTACCCCAACCTGTCCACAGTCACTGAGTTTCAGCTCCTGGGCTTCCAGAACCTTTTCGAGTGGCAGCCTCTGCTCTTTGCCATCTTCTTGTTTATCTACTTCCTCACAGTCACTGGGAATGTGCTCATCATTGCTGTGGTGAGCTGGGAGCAGCGGCTGCACTCACCCATGTACACCTTCCTCAAGCACCTGTCCTTCCTGGAGATCTGGTACACCTCCACCATTGTGCCCCTGCTGCTGGCCGTCCTGCTGGCCCGAGGCCAGGCCATCTCCTTCCCAGCCTGCATGACTCAGCTCTACTTCTTTGTCTTCTTTGGGGCCACTGAGTGCTTTCTGCTGGCCATGATGGCCTATGACCGCTACCTGGCCATCTGCAGCCCCTTACACTATGCTTCCCTCATGAGTCCTGAGATGTGTACCATGTTGGTGGCCCTGTCCTGGCTCACTGGAGTGGGTACGGGCTTCCTGCCCTGCCTCATGATTGCCCAGCTGGACTTCTGTGGGCCCAACCGCATCAACCACTTTTTCTGTGACCTCCCACCACTCATCCAGCTCTCCTGCTCCAGTGTGTTCACTACCGAGATGGTCATCTTTGTGCTCTCCATCGCTGTGCTTTGCATTTGCTTCGTGCTCACACTCGTGTCCTACGTCTGCATCGTGTCCTCCATCCTCAAGATTCCTTCTGCCTCGGGCCGTGTCAAAACCTTCTCCACCTGCGGCTCCCATCTGGCCGTGGTCACCATCTACTACGGCACCATGATCTCCATGTATGTGCGCCCCAATGCCCACCTGTCTCCAGAGCTCAACAAGGTCATCTCTGTTTTCTACACTGTGATCACCCCGCTGCTGAACCCTGTCATCTACAGCCTGAGGAACAAGGACTTCAAGGAGGCTCTCAGGAAAATGATGCAGCGGGGCTGTGGCTTGTCTTGGTTGTGAGCGTGAGACAAGGTGAGATGGCAGCCAAGAGAGACGCTCTGCCCTTCCATTGTCTGGAAACCTTACTCCTGACAACTTCCCAAAGCACAGACCTTTTGTGACAGAAACACAGAGCCTACAGCTCTGCTCTGTGCCATTCATCCCTTCTCAGGGACTCTGAGCTGAAAATCACCCCATGAGACTATGGCGGGGAGTTTCAGCTCCAGGCTCTGAATTATCTTTCCTTTAGGAGTTCAGTTGTACAACCATGTGGCAACCACAAGTCAGTAGCCCCTTCCTCCTGCCCTTTGCCTTCCTGATGCCTTCAGTGCTGTGAGGGGAGGCTGTAAGCCACCCCTGTAAGCCACCCTGGCTGGTTCCCCATGAGTCTGTGTGGGGTTTCTGAGGAGCCCAGAGGCCCAACAGCTTCTGAGCTTTCCTCTAATGAGCCAAAGAGCTGAGCTCTTTGGACACATGTGTGCACTTGTCACAATGAGCCACATCCTGGCCCTACAGGGCTCTGAAGTGCCAAAGGTTTCTCTCTAACCTTGTCAATTTTTTATGTTCTTTTATTTAATGAGATTTTAGGAAAGAAAGGAAGAGAAGTGGATAGAGAAAGGGGACAGGGAGGGGAGCCAGTAGGATGGAGAAAGGGGTAGGAGGAAAGAAGCAATTCGAGGTGTCTTACACAACTGTTTACTAGTGTACATTAAAGAGTTAAATCACTATCATGTTTCTGGATTCAAGCAATATTTCAAAGTCCTCGCAACTCCCTTCCTTACAATTCATCATTTCACAGTGTTTTGAAGACCCTCACTCCCTTGGCTTCCCCTGGTTCCTTGGGGGCACATGGAAACAGCTTGGGAGTGGTCAACGAGTGTGACTGTGAGTCTTGGGTCTGGAAGGGGAGATGGGGCTGTTGGTGGGGGTCCAGCCTTAGGCTGCCTGTAAGGTTTCAGGGATGAGACAACAGGAATGAGTGGGGGCATGTCAGTGTCTCAGAGCCTGTCTTCAGATGTGGCATTCAGGAGGAGCAGGGGAGCAGGACAGGAGCTCACTCTGGTCCATGCAAGTGTCAAGTGAGAGAAATGACTGTGGGAAGCAGTAACTTTTGGGTAGGTGCAGGGACCTGCACTGACCCAAGAAGTCTGGGGTGGGGACAGAGACCAGAACCTTGCTCTGTAGTATCCTTACGACTGACACTTGTCTCTGCCCCTCCTGACTATGGTTGGACACTAACTCAGGGCCTATGTCAGCACAGCCCTTGACACCTTCCATCTCCTTTGTTCTTCATTCCCTGCTCTAGGCATCTGCCTGTGATGCTATCATTGGCTCTGAGAAACAAGGTGTGGGCAGTTTTGCAGGCTACACCTGGTCCGACCTCATCAGGGTCAATTAAACTTCTCTCCACCATGTGGATTCACAGGAGATGCAGGGGCTTGATCCATGTGAATTAAAGATAAATGGATGTGGAATAAATGAAATCAGGTCCTGGGAAGAGCTGCTACTTTCCCATGTCCTCCCAAAGTCTGAAAATATGGACATGAATGTGTCTCAGAAAAATAGTAAACCCTGCAGGAGTGAGAACAGCAGAGCACAGGCAGGGGTGTAGAGGGGATAGAATATTCTAGTAGAAGGATCCTGGCAATGTGGAACTCAAGGGTCTTAGGCTTTCTTTCCTCCAACTTCTTGTGAGACTCCTAGTGGCCTTGGAGGGTGACCAAAGGATAGAGACATGGGAGGGAGTGGTTAGGGCGACATGGTACCCTACATGTTTTTTCCCTGAGAAATGGTGAAAGGTAGAACAAGGCACTTCGGTGGGTAACAGGTGTATCTTGGTGACATGCACGGTGGTGGCACATGACTCCATCTGCACCCTTGTGAGCAAAGCTCTGAGGGACAGAAATAGAGAGTCTTGGGATGGGAAGCAGCCCCGGGCACCATGGGAAGGCAATCAGTGGAGGACAATGTGGGGACCCTAGGCTGAAGGCTCAGATTGGGCACAGAACTGGGACCTTGTGTCACCTGACTGCAGAGCAGGTACATGAATAACAAAGGGGGGTGTGTCTCTCTGCACTTTCCTCAGATGGGCCAGGAACTATTCTAAAAGATGTGGATATGAGTATATATATGTGTGTGTATCTGTGTTTATGACTAGATGTATATGTGGGAAAATATCTGTAAATATGTAAGTGCGTGTGTGCGTGCATGTGTGTGTGTGTGTGTGTGTGTGTGTGTGTGTACAGTGATCAAGACAGAGCATTCAAGAGCAGGAATGTTGTTTCCATAAGGTGCCTGTAAACTAAGAGACAGAGAAGGAGAGTTCTGTCCTGGAAAGAGTTGGGGGTCCATTCCCTAATAGGCATGGGGATGAGTTCAGGGAGGGGATCAGGTTCACAAGAGAAGGGCTGGATGGGACATGCGGTGCCCTGGGGGACTTTCTGTCTTGGCTCTGGAAGTCCAGAGCCTCCCCTGACTTACCCTTTCTTGGGGGCTTCTGTCCCCAAAGGCCCCACTGCAGAATGGGTTGGGGGCATGGAGTACACAGAGCTCTGCCTGGGCCTATGGGCACAACATGGCTCCATTAAGAGGGCTCCTGGTTGTGAGTGAACGTTGGTTGTCATTGAAGAACTTGGCATATGACTTTTAAAGGTGAAGGCCAGGGCTGGAACAATAGCAAAGCGGATAGGGCATTTACCTTGTATGTGGCAGACCTGGGACAGACCGGGGTTCAACTACCCAGCATCCCACGTGGTCTCCTGTAGCAGGTCAGCCCCTGAAGAGGTTGACTGATGGAGGGATGGAGAATGAGGCCCTTTTCTTCCAGCTCGGAGCACGCGTCTGCCACCCTGTCTAGCCCACGGTTCTGAGGTGAAACGGCGGGTAAACAGCTCGCAGACAATCAGGCTCGTGGAAATATTTGCTTTATTCGGATGGACAAAACTGAAGTCCAAAGACTCCGATTCAGTTCCAGCCAGCAAAAAGCCCCTCGCCTTCCACAGACCCTTGCTCTTATACTCCAGAGTCAGGTCCCACCCAATGGTGGGATCAGATACCAACCTATGGTGGAAGCAGAATCAGGTCCTACCCTAGGGTGGGGGCATAATGCCAGGTCACACCCTAGGGTAGGGCACAGATTAGGGTGAGCAACATAGTAATCCCCCAAAATATTTACATACACAACAGTCTCCTAGCCTGCCAGGAATGATTCCTGAGAAAAGAGCCAGGAGTAACCCTTGGGTGCCGCCAGATGTGGCCCCAAAACCTAAATAAATAATAGTATTGTTTTTAAAAAGGTGAGGGCCATAAAGGCTTGTGGGGGTGTTGTGGATCTGCCCCAGCTGTGAGTCTTTAGCCCCCCCCCCCTCTTTCACCTGAGGCTGGTTCAGGGAGTACTTGCAGTGTGGCAGCACCAAGGTGCGGGGGCGGGGGGGGGGTGTCCTGCCTTCCAACAAAGAGGAGAAAGGGAACCTGAGCATTCATATTCTTTGCAGAGACTGGAAACAGTTCATTTTCATAACTGGGGTGCATGAGGGAGATGGTCATTTCATCCTCTGCACCATCTCCCCTGCATTAGATTTTTTGATAATATCTTTATTTAAGATATTGAAGCATCATGATTACAAACAGGTTTGTAGCTGGGTTTCAATGATAAAAAGAACATCCCCTTCACCAGTGGAAACCTTTCCACCACCAATGCCCCATCTCCTCCCCCTCTCCTGCCTGTCTTCAAGGCAGGCATTCTACTACTCTCACTCACTACCATTGTCATGACAGTTGTTTTTCTAACTGCATTTATCACTCTTTGTGGTAAGTTTCATACCACGGGCTGGTCCTTCTAGCCCTCATCTCTATTATCTCTGAGCATTATTACAATAATGTATTTTACTTTTCTTAAATTCCACAGATGAGTGAGTCTATTCTTTGTCTATATATCTCACTCTCTGACTTATCTCACTCAGCATAATAGTTTCCATGTCATTCATGTATAGGAAAATTTCATGACTTCATCTCTTCTAATGGCTGCATAATATTCCATTGTGTATATGTACCACAATTTGTTTAGCCACTCATCTGTTGTCAGGCATTGTTTCCAGATTCTAGTTATTGTAAATAGTGCTGCCATGGATAAAATAAAGAATTTTATATTTATTGTTTGCTTTTGGGGTTATGCCTGCAGTGCTAGTGCTTTATTTGAGGTTCTGTGCTCAGAGATTACTCCTGTTAGGGCATGGGTGACCTTAGTTAATGCTGCGGATAGAATTGGGGTCAGCTGCATGTAAGGTAAGCCTTTCCTCTACTATTTCTGGGAGTCAGAAATATGGATTTTTCTACTTAGGGGAGGAAATTAGCATCACCCTAAAGGCATTAGCAGGGAGACAAGCCCTTCACTGTGGATCTCAGTTTGTGCTCAGAAGCTGTTCTTTGTACCTTTCAGATGAGTTTCTCTTTCGTTTCTACATTTTCTCACATTTATGGGTTTATTTTCTGCCTCAAATAATCTGGTCAGAGCCATGCACTAAAACCCCCAGACTCTGGGAAAGACTGCTATGCACAGGGTGGCTGGAGTGCTTTGGTACATGCACTGACACAATTTCTGACACCACCTAGGACTGACTTAGGTCAAGGACAAAGAAGGTCTTCAAGAGGGAGGGGTGCTCTCCCTTTTTACTCAGTCTGAAAACCTCTGCTCCCAACAAACACTTCCTTCCAAAAGTACAGACCTGACAGAAACATGGTGATGGGTTGCGATCCTCTACAAAGGGGGTGCTGTGAGCTGGGACAGGGCTGCCTCTGTCTGTGCAAATGGCAGGCTCAGGAACTGGGAGTTACTGTGGCTGGGGAAAGGCAAGAGAGAACACAGAAACCAGAGTGCAAGCCAGGATGAGAGGAGCCCGCAAGGATCTCAGCATCACTTGTGACAATCACTGTGGGTGATTGTCTGGTGATAACCCGATGGAGTTTGGTAGGAAAGGGCCAGTCCTCTTTGCCATGGGCAGAAACATTTGGAAAAGGTGCTGCCCGCAGTGAGCTCAGTTACATCAAGGATGAAGTACAAACTGTGAAGGAGATTTAACTTGGTCACATCAAACGTGCAGCTGTTCTCACTCAGTCTCCATGCAGGGAGATTTGTGTGGCAGATAGTGCCAAGTTCACATGGCAGGATTCTCCCTTTATCACTGGAAGGGGACAGTGACTTCCTGTGGAGGACATTCCTTGAACTGACAGCAGAAAAAATGCAAGTGATAGAGAAAAATTCTTGGCATTTAACTAAAATGTCGGTGATTATATTATGGTACACACAGTCAGTACTTGAAGTTTAAACACCTCAGAATCCAATCTGGTTGGTTTGTACTTTGGAGCCGGTATACATGCGTGTGTGTTTACATGATTTGACTATGTGTATGAGTGTGTGTGTGAGTGTGAACATATATGTATGGGTGTATGTGTGTTTCCATGCATGAGTCTGCATAAGAACTAGTAGGTGTGTGTGCTTGTGAGTATATGTGTGTATGAGAGAGAGCAAAAGAGGGGGAGGGACGAAGGGAAGGTGGAAGGGAAGGATGGAGAGAGAGAGAAAGAGAGTGTGTGAGTGAATATCACAAAAGGACCAGAGAGCTAAATGGTTTCTTTTCACTGGATTTGGAGCACAGAAGCTCCATTAAGTAAAGCAGAGAGCTGACTCAAAATTTCAAAGAGTGCTATATGTTTGGTAAATAGGCAAATCAGTAAATGCTTAAATGGATTTGTGAAAAAAAAAAAACACCAGAAAAAAAAGATGAGTTTTATTATGGCACTGTGCGGCCCCCCAGGGACCTCGATCCCGACCCGCGGGAGAGGCTGGAGACCACAACAGTTATTCACGAGTCACAAAGAGGATTCCGGCCTGAAAGAAAAGAGGGATTGGGAAGACAAGGAGAGGCAAGGCGAAAAGTTCCGATCAAGAGTCCGTTTATTCTGGGAGGGGGCTAGCCTTTTATAGTCAGTCCAAACAAAGAGAAAGGGGCAAGGCATTCTTGGAATAGCTGTAACTTTCCATAGGCACATCTTGTTTTTTCAAAATTAACAAGGTTGCACATCATGAAGCTGGCATTCATCAATCATGAGGCCCAAGTTGTTAGAGCAACAAAGTATAAGATCTAATCTCTGCCCAGGCCCACCAGCCTCTATCTTTATGGGAACATCTTGGTGCCTGTGGTCGACTCCCTAGCTCTGAGGTATGCAGTGACTCCCCTTTACTTTAGGTCCAAGGGCAAAGGCCACATTTGCTAGCTGCTTAGGCTGGCAGCTCCTGCTAATTGTCACGTAGGCACTTTTGCTCAGACTTTCAGAGACTCCATTTTGATTTTAGTAAAAAGGGCTTTTAGTTATGCCAAACAGTCTCCAACAGCACTGTAACAAATTACCAAAAGGGAGTTAGTTGTTGTCGTTGCTGCTGCTTTTGTTGTTGTTGATGTGGGAGCATGTTCCAGGAGCCTGCTTCATTTCTTAGATTAGAAAGCTGAGTCATGTCTAAAAGAAGAACAATGGGCCAATAATGGTTTCTGCCAGCTAGGGAGCTTCTAGGTAGGCTAAAAATAAGACGTGATGAGACAGAGTCAGAACTAATGTACATGGATGCCAAAACTGAAATGGTAGCCTTTGTATGCAGTCTGGTGCATGCAGCAAAATGTTTGAGTATGTGTGTATTTGTGTGTGTACATCAAGTGATCATAGTGTTTTATTTTACTTGAAAATTCTCATAACATTCAAATAACTTTGAATTGATCAAAACCAAAATTTTATATATGTTTGGGTATAATTTTGGACTTCACTATGTGCTGTAGAGATGATCTGTTTAAATTGAGCCCGAGACAGGGCCAGTGATATAGCACAGCAGTAGAGCGTTTGCCTTGCACTCGGGTGACCCAGGACAGATCTTGGTTCAATTCCTGGCGTCCCATATGGTCCCCCAAGCCAGGAGCGATTTCTGAGTGCATAGTTAGGAGTAACCCTGAGCGTCACTGCTCAGGGTGTGGCCCAAAAACAAACAAACAAATAAAATATAGCCCAAGATCACAGTGTTTTGATTTCTATAATTTTGTAATTATATTAAATTCAGGTAGATTTATTTTTTACCTATTTTCTAAGTTATTTGGAATGTGAATTTCTTAGCACTTACATATAAATTTTTACCTCATATATACTTATATATCAGGTACATTATATATTTAAATATATATTTGTATTATCTTTACAATATCCAGAAAAACATATCCTAGATTTAGTATTCAAGTAATGCTTTTTAGTATTCAATATTTAGTATTCAGTATTTCTTACTTCTTAGGCAAATCTAAGGCCAATGAATCTTTCTATAAAAAATTATAATGGTGAGTCTGAAGCAATACTATTGCAAGTACAGCACTCCTTCACTAGCAGCTGACCCGGGCATCCCAGACCACCAAATGTCCCTGACCAGCACCCAGAGTAATACCTGAGCACAGAACTAAGAGTAACCTCTGAGCATCACTTGATGTGGCCCAAAAAATAAACAAAAATATTAAATACTATGGTGGTGTCAAACAAAAAAGCCTCCTGGAATTTTAATAATGATCATTTGCCCGTGAAAATTAATTTGGGAATGAATTTGGGAAATGAATTTTCTGAATCATAATGTGGAACATTTATTTACATCTTTATTTTTCCCAGCATTTATTTATACAGCATCACCAAACAAATATTGCAGTCTTTGGCCCATCTTTCCCAAGTATTTACAATTTTAATGGAATTGCAAATTTCCAATTTCCTTCTGTATTGAGATGGAGATGCAGTGTATTTTTTTGTCCTGACTTTGGGTTGTGTGGTCATCAGACTAGTTCCTTTTGGAGTCTCACAGGGGTTCATACAGTCATGTCATCTGTGGTCAGACACTCTTGTGAGACAAACTCTGCTTTCCTCACAGTTTGGCTGCCTGGCCTACAAAAAGCTGTGGAGAAAGAAAACACTCTCTGCATTTGGACAGCTAGTGGTTTTATTTTAAAAAACTGGTGGGCTCTTGTAGGAGCTGTGGACAACCAGCAGTGGGCGCATCGTGTCCACAACGGTGCTTCTAAAATTCTGAGACTGAGGCAAGAAAAGAAAGAGAACAGGGTGTGTGTTGGTGGATAGAAAGAAAAGAGATGGAAAAAAAGAAAAAAGAAAAAGGACCAGGTAAGCATTCAGAGAACACAAAAAGGAAGAGGGAGGCAGAGGGAAAAAATGAGTCCATAGGAATTTGAAAGAGGCTAAAGTTAGAAGTCAGCAATGTAAAGAGAGCTTTAAAAGTAAGGAACCTTTGGGCCTCCAGAACTCCCAGCCACCACCACAATAGCCCCAAGCCAGCTCGGAACAGAAAGGATGGTGAGATCAGCCTCAACCCCCCACAAACTCTATCCTTGAGGACCCCACACAGAAGTTATATAGCCCCCAAACCAGAAGAACAACCCATCAAACTAGTGTACAACACTTCTTTTATGCTTGGGCAACCTTGCTTAGCTGGAATAAACCACCAAACAGATACACATCCACCTCTTACACAATTAAACAGACACTTAAAAAAAAAAAAAAAAAACCCTGAAACTCCGGCATTCCAACCCACCCAATGCAAAGAACAATGGGGAAACTAAGGTAGACACCAGCTGCTGGGGATATGGAGAGAAATCTTAACAAATTTCCAAGACCTCCAAAGCACACAAACCCTAAAGATGAGGACCTAAAAGCAGCATTTAATGTCTTAGCAATGGAATTCAAGGAATCACTAACCAAAGAAATTAAGAAATCACTAACCATAGTAGAACAATTCAACCAACTTAAAGGAGAATTCTATCAGAAGATGAAAGAACCCATACAAAAATAATTAACTTTTGTATGAATAAAATTTAATCATCAACAACTTTGTATCTGCATTTTATTGTGGCTTAATTAATAATATTTATTAAAAATTAAAAACAATTAGCAGTAAAACCCCTAACCTCTTGAATGCTACCTCATCTTTTCCCCCTTTTGTGGCTTCCCAGGAAAGGCCCAGGGGTTCCGGTGCCAGCATACTTGGAGGGCTCTTGGATGTACCCCTCAACTCCTGCATTATCTCTCCAGCCCAGACTTCCTCATTTGTGTCCATTTGAGACAGTTCTCTCAAGTGGTGCAAAAGCATTGCAATTTAGTTTTTGCCCAAAGTCCTGTCATTTTTCATGCCTTTTAAAAAATCTTGTGATAAAAATGTATTGTAAGTTCAGATGAAGAAATGTCCTGCTGTTTAGAAAAATAATTATAAGTTTGCTACTAGCCCCCTTTCCCTCCATGAGCAGCTGAGGTGAGTGAGCCTCGTGGAATTCCTGTGGTGCTCACTGAGAGAAGCGCTCCACATTCTGAGGCATAGAAGCAGGAACATCATAGCTAGGCTGACAGGCATGTGACATGAGTATGTCGGTCTATAATTAATTAACAGAGGGGCCAATTTATATACAACATTTTAAACATGGGGTCAGAATGTGTTCATCTTTATAAAGGGATTCCATATGCATCAAATGTCAAAGTTAAGTCCACATTAAAAATTAAATAAATTGGGCCCGGAGAGATAGCACAATGGTGTTTGCCTTGCAAGCAGCCAATCCAGGACCAAAGGTGGTTGGTTCGAATCCCGGTGTCCCATATGGTCCCCCGTGCCTGCCAGGAGCTATTTCTGAGCAGACAGCCAGGAGTCACCCCTGAGCACGCCAGGTGTGGCCCAAAAACCAAAAAAAAAAATTAAATAAATTAAAATTGTAGTTAAGATGGACGGTGCCAACATAGAAAAAAATGCATCCAGAAGTGACATCACATACGTGTTTGTACCGTTGATAGTTTATCTCAGTGGGTTGCAGACGGCAACATTGGTATCAAAGGACATGACAGCCAGGATGAAGAATTCTGTGGATCCCTTAAGGAAGTAGACTGTTAATGTTGTGAAATTTCTAGTGACACATTGAAGCAAACCTCAGAGCTTTTGCACCATTTGTTAAAGTTTCCAAGTATTAATTTCTGTAAAGATCAGGATTTGGATTTGATCCTTGGATTGGATCCATTTCTGTAAAATCTGTCCTTCTGCTGACAGCTTCAGAGTCTCAAGAAACAAAGTGGAGGGGAACCACCATGATTGCAGCAGGGAGTTTAGGAGGGTTCATAGGATGAGTGATCCAGAACAGTTGTAAATTACTAACTTGGACATAGTTTGGGGAACCCAAGATCATTATCCTGTCTCTCTAGGGACAGATGTTCTAGTGGAACTATAGTCTCCAAAGAATAAATTACAAAAACAATTCAATTAAAAGTAAAAAATGTGAGAACTCGTGAGACACATTCCATAAGCCACACATTAAAAACCTAAAGAACACAGCCAATCATTAGCAGTGCTTTGGTTAAGGACCAGGCCAGCTCTTGCAATAAAATGTTATTCTGTGGCCATCAATTTACAAACCTTTTCTGAGCTTATGTGCTCATTGTCATCAGTTTGAGGGACTGCACCCGTAAGTGTCATGGGTTGTCAATTTTCAGTGTTTTCCAACTCCGAAGCTTCAGTGTGCCCAGGAGCACTGACTCTAAACATGGTCAGTTCTTCCCCTCTGTCCAATTCAGGGAGGATCCTGGTACAGGAGACCCTTATCCACAGTGTTCACTGGGTGTGGGGAGTATCCTGGATTATTAAGGCTAGGCTGTGGCTTCTGCCCTCTTCTCGCTGATTGTGGGATTAACGGGATGCCAACCCACTCAGCGTATGCCTTCTTACTCATTGGTTGGAAACGCCTTTGAGTCTAACACCTTGGATTGCTATTTAGACCACTTAATCTCCACCCAGGTTGTGATCTGATTCTTTCTGATAAATATCCCGAGTCTCAGGAAAACTCTCTCTTTCATTTTCGAATTTTCCCACTGAGCTGTCTGCTTCTTAGGAGTGGAAGGCTTCTACGTGTTGGAACTCCTGAACCCATTTCACCCTCTTCAGTGTATGTGGATTATTTCTTGCATTGACGTTTGCTTTCAGATCTGCATCTCTCAAGCTTTGGAGCCAGAGGCTTAATTACAGCCAATGTTACACAAAGTGTCACAAAAGCAAGCAAGCAAGCTGCCTTGCTCCAATGTGTTTCAACACTGCATAATTTCCAATGACTTCTGCTTAGCCAAGGAAAGAAATTCTACATCCCTCCCAGTCTAAATGAAACATATCCAAATCTATTCTATGTTAACGTAACACACTATTGACAGGCAAATTAATATTTTTCTGGCATAAAACTGGACTTTCCCTGCTATAGATCTTTCCATAATGCCTCAACGTAGTCCTATAATTACCATGTGGAAACCATGCAGTGCTCAGTGAAGTCTGAAAAGGAATTTCCCTTTCCCTGGATTATCCTGTCTGTCTGTTGTCACATTCTACTCTTCCAGACTACATTTTTCAAACTGTCTGGTTTCCGAGGGCCATGCTTCTCTTCCTCATTAATTAAATGTTTTACATGACTTAGCATTCACATCTAGTTTTTGTTCTAAAGACAAAAAAATCACCGGATCAATTTATTCTGCTCCATAAGGTTGGAGACTACTTTAAAAAGAGCAAAGTGATATATGTGGTATTTAGAATCATTGCATGAAGAAATGCAGTGGTCTAAATGAGAGTTGCCTCAAATACCCTTGGCCCCAGAGGATAGCGAGGAGAAGGAAAGATACAGAGTAGTGGAAGAGGAGAAACACAAATATGAAAATAAGGGGGTCAGAGGCCAAGCAGTCTCACATGCATTAGTAGTGTTATAAAAGGACAGAACTGGGGCCAGAACAATAGCACAGTAGTAGGGTGTTTGCCTTGCCTCTCCTGACCCAGGACAGACCTTGGTTCAATCCCCAGAGCCCCATAGGGTCCCCCAACCCAGGGGCGATTTCTGAGCGCATAACCAAGAGTAATGCCTGATCATCCATGGGTGTGGCTCAAAAACCACACAAACAAACAAACAAAAAAAACCACACACACATACACAAAGGACAGAACTAAATATCCAAGCCAATGCCAACAATAATGGAATCAAGAGAACCAAATTTTAACAATCTAAACTTAAAATAGGCCTGTTGTACTGGCAGGCTGGGAGGTATGGGGCTGGTATGGGATTCACTTGAGGAACATTGGTGGGAGGTTGTGGACACTGGTGGTGGGATTGGCCCTGATTCATTGAATGACTGAAACCAAACTATGAAGAACTTTGTAAATCACAATGGTTTCAATAATATTAAAATTTTTTAAAAAATAAATAATAGCAAAACAAATCTATAGCTTCTAACTTATTATGAGAAGCAAAATAGACAAGTTATTGAAATCACTTACTGTTTTCTTTTAGGCCTTGGTGGTCAACTTCATTCTTTCGTGCAGCCTGTTTTCTCAGTGTCTTGTTGAAGAGTCTTTCCTTCCCTCATTGGGTACTTTTTCTCCAGGGAGCTGAAGCTTATATTCAATTGCCCCACCTCAATGGCAGCTTTTCCTCTTCTAGCTCTTCTTCCTTTCTCATTACTTTCTCGTCCTTTCCTTTCATGTCACTAACGGATTCAGTCCCTTTCTTCCTTTGTATGAGGACTGCACTTACCTTTCCTGTCTTCTTTTCTAAGGGAAGGGAAAGAAAAGAAGAGGGTGGAGGGGCAGCCTAGGCCACTAAGATGGCTCAGGCTAGAAGAAAAGTGAGGAAGAAGAAGGTCTCTTGTTGGTTCTTAGACACAGGTGAGAGGAAGGAAAGTGCAGATTATGCTGCAGTTGATCTGATGTCCCAGACTATGCAATGTCTCTCAGAGCGTTTGATATGCTGCAGAATGTATGAATTAAAAAAAAAAAAGGCAATCGTATTTCATCGTGAAAATGAAAGTCTTACTTATTCAGCTGAATAGAGGTTCTCTGGGATACTGTGTCTTGATTGTTAGTACACCAGGGACCTGCCACATTTTTAGCAGCATGACGGCCACCACATGGCTCTCCTCCACACTGTGTCCACCTTTTCTGTAGTGGACTACTTTAGAACTTGTTCCACTATCGAGAAGCAAGCACAGCTCTGAAGCTGTGGCTATAACATTTTGCTGGATCATTATTGAAAACATTGGAAAGAGCCAGGATGACAATGAAGAGACCCCTGGGACAAAAAAATGGAAGGACCTTATTTTTAATTTGAGTTTATGTTAGAAAGTGGCTCATTGGGATCCAAGCATAGCAGGAAGAGCATTTGCCTTGAACACTGCTGACCTGGCCTCGATCCCTGGCATCCCATATGGTCCACTGAGTTTGCCAAGAGTGATTTCTGAGTTCAAAGTCAGGAGTAACTCTGAGCACTTCTGGTGTGACAACCCTCCCACCCAAATCTGGTTATCTAACCTCCATTTTCAAAGGTGCACAACCAAGTGCAAACTTGTGATTGAGGCCTGTTTGTCCATTTTAGCCTGCTGTGACCATTTGAGGTCAGATTCTTTCTCTGGGTTGCTGTGTTTCAGCTGATAGGCTTTGGCATGTGTCATGGATGGACTTTTTCCTATCCTCAATCATGTGTAATGCTGCAGTTCAAATTTTGCCTTATGCTAAAGTTTATTATTAAGTTTATTTATTATTAAGGCTAATTAAAATCAATTAAAATTAGCCTTAATTAAAACTTTATTCACTTTCTCTTCCTACAGAGAAGGGTTCCTTAATGACTGATGATGCAGCACTGTGAGGTGAACAGGCATTCGGGTCGGTCACCCCTCTCCTCCACATGCCAAGTAGGTATGTTGCTAGACCCCAGAGAGGGATGCAGAAGTGATAGCAGTCCGGGTGCCCACAACATTCCTGACTCTCCATGACTTGGGGCCTGAGGGTGCATTGTGGTTGTGTTGGCCTTCAGACTTCCAGGTGTCTCCTGGCCACTAAATTGTGGGTTGTAGGGATGTGGGACAGGGGTGCGGAGCTGTGAGACACAGCTGTGAGACACAGGGGCATGGGGACTGTGAGACTGAAGAGTGGGGCTGTGGGACATAGGTGTGAGGCTGTGGGACATGACTGTGGAGTTAGTTATGGGCTGGGAGTGTAGGTCTGCAGGGCACAGGAGTGTACAGGAGTATAGTGTGTGCTATGTAGTGGGACATGGGAGTTATGGGGCTATTGTGCAGGTGAGGGCCTGTGGGACTGTGTGACAGTGTATGCTGTGGTACACGGGTATAATTTGGACATGAGCTGTCTGAGATCCTTCTTGGGAGGGGTATTTTTTCTTTTTTTTTTTAAATTTTTTCTCTTTATTTGAATATCTTGATTACATAAATGATTGTGATAAGGTTTCAGTCATATAAAGAACACCCCTCTTCACCAGTGCAACATTCCCACCACCAATGTCCCAAATCTCCCTCCATCCCACCCCACCCCCACCTGTACTCCAGACAGGCTTTCCAGTTCCCTCATTCATTCACTTGATTATGGTAGTTCTCAGTGTAGTTATTTCTATAACTGTGCTCACCACTCTCTGTGGTGAGCTTCATGGAGTGAGCTGGTGTTCCAGCCCTCCTCTCATTGTCTCTGAGGATTGTTACAAAAATGACTTTTTATTTTTCTTAAAACCCATAGATGAGTGAGACTATTCTGCGTCTCTCTCTCTCTCTCTCCTTCTGACTTATTTCACTGAGCATGATAGATTCCATGTACATCCATGTATAGGAAAATTTCATGACTTCATCTCTCCTGATGGCTGCATAATATTGCATTGTGTATATGTACCACAGTTTCTTTAGCCATTTGTCTGTTGAAGGGCATCTTGGTTGTTTCCAGAGCCTGGCTATTGTGAATAGTGCTGCAATAAATATAGGTGTGAGGAAGGGGTTTTTGTATTGTATTCTTGTATTCCTAGGGTATATCCCTAGGAGTGGAATAGCTGGGTCGAATGGGAGCTCAATTTCCAGATTTTGAAGGAACCTCCATATCGCTTTCCATAGAGGCTGTACTAGACGGCATTCCCACCAGCAGTGGCTAAGAGTTCCTTTCTCTCCACATCCCCGCCAGCACTGATTGTTCTCATTCTTTGTGATGTGCGCCAATCTCTGTGGTGTGAGGTGGTATCTCATCGTTGTTTTGATTTGCATCTCTCTGATGATTAGTGACGAGGAGCATTTTTTCATGTGTCTTTTGGCCATTTGTATTTCTTTTTTTCTTGTGTGCATGGACCCTTCTTCTCTGGAGGCCAGTTACACTCAGCAGAGCCTCACAGGCCTGCCTGGCCCTGCCTTTAGGTGGGTGCTGGAGCAATGTGGTGTGTGAACCGGCCCTGCACAGACCCAGAAAGTTCATTTGGGGCCTGATAGACAGACTAAAGCAAGGCACATGATAACCCTAATAACAGCCCCAGTATGGCACAGCATCTCTGAGACCCACCAAGAGAGCCCCACATATATGAGCAGGAGTCAGCCTGACCCACTCTGGTAGTGTGCCCTGAGCACAGAGCCAGGAGTCAGCCCTGAGCACAGAGCAGGATTTATCCTTGAAACTCAGAGTGTCTTGATTATATATTGTAAGTATTAATATATTTGTACAATTTTATACATATATATATATATATATATGATATATGTGTTTCAGCCCTGACATGTGTATACACCTCTGGTACCAGGGTTCATACTTTAAACCTCAGAAGCTGTATTAAACCTCAAAATATATTCATAATTTTCCTAAATAATGATATATATACTCATGTTTAGTTTTTATATTTTATGTATCATGTTGAACATATTATATTAATATCACTAATACATTACTGTCAGTGTTGTGAGATAAGTATACATGTTCTATCAATAATTAATTAATTTTGCACTAAAACACATCTATAGAAATTGTTTTAATTTTTTCTAAGGTGAGGGTGCATTTTTTTTTTTTTTTTTTGGTTTTTGAGTCACACCCGGCAGCACTCAGGGGTTCTTCCTGGCTCTATGCCCAGAAATTGCTCCTGGCAGGCTCTGGGGACCATATGGGATGACGGGATTCGAATCATCGTCCTTCTGCATGCAAGGCAAATGCTCTACCTCCATGCTATCTCTCCGGCCCCGAGGGTGCATTTTTTTATGAAAGTTTTTCTCTTTACTCCACCAAACTTGGGAAACTTTTACTTCTTGTTTAATTATGGTTTTTATAATTTATTCCCAGAAGACCACTAGAATCCCTACCACCAGGGAAGCAGAGAGGATGAACTAAGATTTAACCTTCTTTCAAGTTGATTTAGAGAAGTGAGCATAGAAACCTTATACTTCTAATGGTCTTTCTTACAAGGCAGCACAAGCAAGATTCACTCTTTCCAGATGAGTCTATTATAGACTATTCTAGAGTCATGATTATATCCTTCACTCCTTTGGTTCCCCAAATTCTGAGACTGTGGAAAAGTGACTCTCATTCTACTTGTCATCTGGACCATGCTGCTATGTTCAAAACAGAATAAAGAAGTGGGAACATCCATGCACATTCAAGCAATTTCCAGAAGGTATGAAGAGATCTTTCAATGCATTTACAACTAATATCATTACCACATTTCTGTTTATCATTCTCCTGATCATGTAACCGACTCTTCTTTCTTCTCATTTCACTTCTAGTCTTACACACAGTTTTATCCTTTTTATTTTGTTTTAGTTTTTGAAGCCACACTCAGTAATGCTCAGAACTTACTCCTAGCTCTGTGCTCAGGGATTAATCCTAGTATAAATTGGGGTACGATAGGCTTGCCAGGGATTGAAATGGGGTCAATCACATACAAGCAAAGTACTATGTATCAAAGGTCCCTTATGCACATTTTTAGATGAACTGTCTGAACCTTTAAATGTCTTTACTTGATGGTTTAGTTTCTTCCATTTCTGCAATTGTCATCCCAAACAAAAATTTTTTCTTTATTATAATAAATGATCTGATTAAAAGCCCTTGACATATTGGCACCAAATTGAATATTTTACAGTCTTGATAAATAAAACTATTTGTATGATATGATTCTAAAAGTAATTTATGAAGAATTAAATAAGACAACGCATCCAAAATGGTTTCATTTTCCTTGTCATATTTAATTGCACGGTTTTTTTTTCTTTTTTTTTTTTTTGGTTTTTTTTTGGTTTTTTTTTTTTTTTTTTTTTTTTTTTGGGGCCACACCCGGCAGTGCTCAGGGGTTACTCCTGGCTGTCTGCTCAGAAATAGCTCCTGGCAGGCATGGGGGACCATATGGGACACCGGGATTCGAACCAACCACCTTTGGTCCTGGATCGGCTGCTTGCAAGGCAAACGCAGCTGTGCTATCTCTTCGGGCCCAAATTGCACGTTTTTATACTTTTATATTCATTTTTCTTTTTTAATAATCTATTTGAGCATTGTGGCTGCAAAAACATTCATAGTTGGATTTAAGTCATAGAATGTACATCACTCTTCCCTGGTATAATTTTCTTGCTGCCAATGTTCTCCATTTCCCTCCCCATCCCTACCCCCTGCTTGTCTCTGGGACAGGTATTCTGCCTCTTTTTATCACTATCATTGTCATGGTGCTTATCAGTGCTCTCACTTCACTGCACTCACTGCTCTTTATGACAAGTTTCATATCATGGGCGGATCCTCCTGGTCTTCATCTCTATAGTCTCTGGATATTATAACCATACTGTCTTTTATGTTTCTTATATCCCACATATGAGGGAGACTATTCTATGTCTCCCTCTGACTCATTTCACTCATCATAGTAGTCTCCATGTCCATCCACGTGTATGCAAATTTTATGACTTAATTTTTTTCTTACAGCTACATAGTATTCAATTGTGCAGGTGTACCACAGTTTCTTTAGCACATTTTAGAAATCCATGTGTGGTTGTGGTCCAGTCTTCACCGAGTAGTAAAGGTATAATAATGAAATTAATGGAAGGTGGAATTTTTTTTTTTTTTGGTTTTTTGGGCCACACCCGGCGGTGCTCAGGGGTTACTCCTGGCTGTCTGCTCAGAAATAGCTCCTGGCAGGCACGGGGGACCATATGGGACACCGGGATTTGAACCAACCACCTTTGGTCCTGGATCGGCTGCTTGCAAGGCAAACGCCACTGTGCTATCTCTCCGAGTCCCGGAAGGTGGAATTTTTATCTAGGGTCTGAAAGAATGGCAAACCTAAGTCAGAAGACAATGGATATTGTCGTATTTTAAACACTGAACATCTCTTTTGGACTAACACGTGGTGAACTCACCTTTTTAAGCTTTGACTACCTGTATATAAATAACATAGCAAAAAAGTAGAAATAAAATTCTACTCATTTAAATTGCCTCTCCAAAGCCTCTTTATACTAATTTCACATCTCTTCTAGTGCATAATGTGAAATGTGTTCTTTTTCATAGGCTTCGGTCTCCTCAACATACATAATATGCTCTCAAATGATGATTCAATAAATTCAAATCTATTTAAAATTCTTAGATTTTTCTATAGGTTTTGCATTCCAATTTCAGCCTTTTGCAATTACAAGTTGCAATGGAATTCATCCTTATGCAAATCAAACTTACCTCATTTTTGCAAACTTAATTCACCTTGGAAGATAGTGTAGTGAAGCATCAAAATAATGTGGCTTTTTATGTGATTTGATTCCTCTGGTCAAATAATCTGAACTAACTAGCCCTTGATAGAGTGTCATTTGGTTTGTATACATACATTAATTTAACTTATACTGTATAGACAGATAAATATGATATAAACTCATTATTTAAATGCATGTTTTATAATATCTCTGAATTCTGATGATCAATAAAGATGCATACCTTAATGTTATCAATAACTGTTTCAATCCATTCCTAATACTCTGTAGATTAACCTTATATATGCACACATGTACAGTATATGTATTAGCATTTAAATGACCTGGCATTTGTAATGTAGATGAAAGAATGTTTTTAGTAAGAACTTCATAGTTTTAAAGTCATGGCAGTCTCCAATTGACAGCAATCTGTTTACATATAATAATGTATATTAATTGATTTAATGTATGCAAAATACTGAACTCGGTCACAAAACTTGTATATTTTGGGCCACAAATTATAGTATAAAGTGGGTGGTATTTTGGTGGTATTATTTCTCTTGGTCTGTCAAAACAAAATCACAAAAGATGCCCCTAAAACCCAATGCTTACTGAACATTTGCTTTCTGACAGAATTCTAATAGAATGATAGCCAGTGGTGACAACTGAAGTCATAATTTCCCCTTCTTTTCATTCATTTCAGACCTTTGATATTCTCATTTAACATGGAGCCCAATTTCTTACAGAGATTATATGAGTCTAATTTTGGAGTCAGTGAGTCAGAATAGCATTTTGAAAAAATACCTGTTACGCAATGATGCTCTTTTTACTAAATAATTATGCTCCATATAAAGATAATGCTTAACTCAGAAGAATATCCCACAGCATAAGTATTAATACAGAATTCAATTGTATTGCAACCCTGTTGACACCTAGAAAGACTAATATCAGATAATGAATGAACTGCTGCATTTTCCAGCATATAAGATGACTGGGCTTGTATAAGACAACCCCCTACTTTTCCTGTTAAAATGTAGGATTTGGGTTTTATTTGTCATATAAGACTGCCTCTCTTTTAACACATACCAAATGGAAATTAAAAACATAAGATAAAAAGATAGAACACTCAAAGGTTTACAGTCTGTGTTTAAGAAAGCTAGATTTTGGAGTGCCAACAAATCGTTTTACATTTGTCTTTGTAGTGAGTGACTGTGATATTTTAATTGTGATCTATCTGAGAGCAGGGAGAGGGGGCTCCTCCAAGAGCAGCTGGCTGGGGTGCAGTGATTAATAGGACAGCTGGAGGGAAATAGAACACCTCCTCTGTGTCCCATTAAAAGTTAAAGAGAGGACTGAGCACCGGAAAGCCACATACCAGCAATGACACCCAGCGGCTGGATGGGATGCAGTACTCAGTAACTCAGCTCTTATGTGTGCCCTGAAAGATGAGTCAGGACAAGCAGAGGACTGAGTGATAACACCTGGCAGCTGGATGGGATGTGGAGGTAAGAGGGGGGTGGATCACTCATCCCTGAAGCTGGACCCCCAACTTTTAAGAAGTTTTTCTTGGGTTAAAAAGTCATCTGATATTCCTTCCACTGTAACTTTACCTTGTCCTCTTTCTTTGCATCTTTTGTTCTCATAATTCAAAATAAAAAAATAATAAAAAAAGTCATCTGATATGCTAGAAAATATGGTAATTTTAATCAGTAATCTATCCAAAGGGTAGCTTCTAAGGGATTTAAATTAGCACTTAGCTTTCTTATTCTAAGAGGAATCTCAAAGATTTTCAAAAGTATAGCTGTCACCGTCTCATTGTGTAACCGATTCTGTGGTACTCATGTTCAGTTCATCTCAGGAGATATTCATTCTCTAAGAATAAAACCATTTTTCTTCACTGATTTCTGTTCTTGAAAATGAAAGTTTATTCATGGACCGGAAGGACATATCCAGGACTAAAATGCAAGAATTAATCACAAGATACTTTTCTATTATTCCAGGTCAATGAGGAAATTAATGGATCAAAGAAATGAAACCAGAGTCACTGAGTTCATTCTCCTAGGATTTCAGAATGAGGAAGGTGTAGAAATCCTCCTTTTCTCTGTATTTCTGCTCATGTACATGACATCTCTGATTGGCAACTCCACTATCATCCTTCTGGTGTGTGTTGATTACCGTCTTCACTCCCCCATGTACTTCTTTGTGGCCAATCTTTCTTTCCTTGAGGTGGCCATCACCTCCACAGTGGTGCCCAAGATGCTAGCCAACATGGTCTCCCTCAACAAAACAATATCTTTCCTGGGATGTCTCACACAGTCTGTCTTCTACTTCCTTCTGGGCTCTACGGAATTCTTCATCCTGGCTGTCATGTCCTTTGATAGATATGTTGCCATCTGCAACCCCCTGAGATATACCATCATCATGAACAAACAGACGTGTGTGATGTTAGTACTGGGCTCTTACGTGGGTGCATTTTTTTCTATGTTGGCACCATCCATCTTAACAGCACCTGTGATATTTTGTGGGCCAAATAGGATCCATCACTTCTTCTGTGACAGAGCCCCTGTCCTCAAATTGGCTTGTTCAGACATCTCATTGGCTGAGCTGGCTGACTTTATTGCCTCAGCTGTGTTGCTCTTGAGCTCCCTGTCCCTGACTGGTGTGTCATACACCCACATTGTCATCACCATTCTGAGAATTCCTTCTGTTCAGGGAAGACAGAAGGCCTTCTCGACGTGTGTTTCACACATCACAGTGGTTTCACTTTACTATGGAAGCTCCATCTTCCTCTATGTTCGTCCAAAAAAAGACAATGAAGTGAACATTAACAAGTTTGCTACAGTATTAAATACCATTGTAACCCCAATGTTGAACCCTTTCATCTACAGCCTTCGAAATGAGAAAGTCAAAGAGTCTCTTAGAGATGGTTTTAGTAGATATATAGGTACTCTAGCAAGTTTAAGGTCTCAGAAATAAATTTATATAGGTAGCAGGGATACCTGCTGTCTTTAACTGACAATAACTCTTTCTTAGAAATGTAGGAAAGGTTCAGCTGCTTCTGAGAAAAATAGTTGGGTATAGAATTATAAATACTTTTCTTTCTTTCTTTCTTTCTTTTTCTTTCTTTCTTTCTTTCTTTCTTTCTTTCTTTCTTTCTTTTTCTTTCTTTCTTTCTCTTTCTTTCTCTCTCTTTCTCTTTCTTTCTTTCTTTCTCTCTTTCTCTTTCTTTCTTTCTTTCTTTCTTTCTCTCTTTCTTTCTTTCTTTCTTTCTTTCTTTCTTTCTTTCTTTCTTTCTTTCTTTCTTTCTTTCTTTCTCTTTCTTTCTTTCTTTCTTTCTTTCTTTCTTTCTTTCTTTCTTTCTTTCTTTCTTTCTTTCTTTCTTTCTTTCTTTCTTTCTTTCTTTCTTTCTTTCTTTCTTTCTTTCTTTCTTTCTTTCTTTCTTTCTTTCTTTCTTTCTTTCTTCCTTCCTCCCTCCCTCCCTCCCTCCCTTTCTTTCTTCTTTTTCATCTTTCATATTTCTTCTTTCTTCCTTCCTTTCATATTTATTTTTTCTTTTTCTTCCTTCTTTCTTTTCTTTTAATATGAATTTGGCTATCCTAGGTTGTTTATGATTCCACACAAATTTTATAATTGACTGTTGTATGTTCTTGAATAATGTGGCCTAAATAGGGGTAGGGGTTGCATTGAATCTATATATTAGTTTAGGTAAGATGGCCATTTTCATAGCATTGATTCTTTCAATCCATGAGCATGAAATGATTTTCCATTTCCTTAATCTTTATTTCTTAAGTGTTTTGACATTTTCATTGTATAGGTCTTCCACCTTTCTTTTTCTTTTCTTTTCTTTTTTTTTTTTTTTTTTTTTTTTTGGTTTTTGGGCCACACCCGGCGGTGCTCAGGGGTTACTCCTGGCTGTCTGCTCAGAAACAGCTCCTGGCAGGCACGGGGGACCATATGGGACACCGGGATTCGAACCAACCACCTTTGGTCCTGGATCGGCTGCTTGCAAGGCAAACGCCGCTGTGCTATCTCTCCGGGCCCCCACCTTTCTTATTAGGTTGAATTCCTAGGTATTTGATAGGTTTGGACACTATTTTAAATAGGACAGACTCTTTGATATCTTTACTCTCTGAGTTGTTATTTGTATAAATGAATGAATGCAACAGTCTTTTTGGGAGGGGAGTGTTTGTTATCTCTCTTTTTAAAATAATATATTTATTTAAGCATCATGATTACAACCATATTTGTAGTTGGGTTTCAGTTATAAAAAAGAACACCCTATACTTTTATTTTCAAAATATATAAAGTTTATTATGAGAACATGGTGCATATGATGTTTAACTCTAAAAATTGATGATCTCAGATATAAAAGATGGTCAAATATTTGTCCAACTGCATAGCTCAAAATAGTAAAAATATCAAGAATATATTTAAAACACTTTATTACATATCTTACCATGATATTTCAAGGATCCTCAAAGAAAAATTAATAAATAGAGCTCATGGCAGCTGTCCCTGTGAGTGGAGATATATACTTTCAAAGAGAAATGTTGTCTCTACTTTGTAGTTTTAAGAATCATGATACTAATCTCTAACAAATTATTATGTTGGACAGTAATACTCTGAGATATTTCTAAAAGACACAACTCAAAGTAGGTATTAACATAACATAATTCAGAATCACTTTATCTTTTAAGTTGTGATAAGAACAAAGTGATTCTGAATTATTCCTTAACCCTAAAACCAGTAGACAAGTGAAATAAAATGCTTTTGTTTTATTTAGGTTCTATGTGAAATTTCAAGATATATCTTTGGCTTCTTCCTTAACCAAAGTATTTTAGTGGACTGAATAAAAAAAAAACCACCACAAATACACAAGAATCCTTAACTTATCTCAGAATAGGGGCCGGCGAGCTGGCGCTAGAGGTAAGGTGTCTGCCTTGCAAGCGCTAGCTAAGGAAGGACCGCAGTTCAATCCCCCGAAGTCTACCCAAGGAAGTACCGCGGTTTGATCCCCCAGAGTCCCATATGGTCCCCCCAAGCCAGGGGCAATTTATTTTTTTGACTGTCCCAATATTACTTTCTTTATATGTATTTTTTTAATTTTTAATTTTTAATTATGAGAAAATGCAAAGAAAGAGAACAAGGTAAAGTTACAGTGGAAAGACAATCACCCATAACAGAATTCTCAGAAATCCCCTTGCTGATATCTGAACTTTGAACTTTCAGCCAAAGAACATTAAGAAAAATAAAACAGAACCTATGTACAATTACTTTGTCCCACAAGTTCCCAGATTGTAATACATAATATTTCTTAGCAGCACACAAAGCAATCTAAAGCCATAAAACTTATGTAACTCCTTAAACATTGAAGGCAAAGTACTTTTTACATTTCCATGCACATGCATATTAGTTTAAGTTAACCTTAAAAGTTTAAGTGGGTTGTTTTTCTTAGGGATTAGAGTCAAAGGAGCACAGTAAAAATGGTGTTAGAGTGGCAATTATTGTTTGCATAGGCCCACCAAAATATGAGGGACATGGAAAGGAAAAGCCTTGACCTAAATACAAGGAGACCCTACCCCTGAAGTTTCCTGGCATAAGACCAACTCTAGGCTCCAGGCAAACTAGTTTGTCCAATCCAAGTCATTGGCTGTAGTGTCATTACACTTTTATTTTTCACACAGTCTCTGTTGTTGGTATCATGTTTCTGTATTAAAGATCCTGGAATCTGCATATCCTACATTGCAGTCAGGATGGTGCGGAGCATCCTCTCATTTCACCTGACAATTAAAGGGCAATGCAGAGAGCCCTGTCCTATAAGCAGGTCGTTGTTGTAAAGTCTTCTTAGTGTTAAGGGAAGTCTCTTTTGAGCAGGTCGATGTCAGAGCAGTGGTAGAGGATCCCTGGTAAAGGATTGCTTCCAGGTGTTGTTATAAAAAAACCTTGGATGTTTCGTAGATAGCTTCCCTGGTTTAGGGGTGAATGGAGGATGCTCATTCTTTTGAGGCCTGTGCCAGGTCATTATATCAATATTCAGGGTGTAAGGTCCCATTGCACTACAAGATTTGTGTATTTCATTCTCTATTAGATAAGAACTTATTTGTATGTATAGTATTTTTTCATTTTAATGTGCCTATGCAAACAAGAAACAATGCCATGTGGCGTTATTGGCACATATAGGGGCCGTAAGAACAAGTCCAACAATCCCCATGACATGGTTCAATCATAAGCATTAAACTGAGGGACTATTTCACCAAAATTCCTTACTGAACAGCTCAAAACTAGAAGAAAAGATAAAAAGTGGGTAGAATTGTCACTGTAAAAGAATACTTAGTAAGAGTTATAGCTGTCAAAGAAAATACACATAAAATATTCAAAAGACATATGTGTCCATTTTATGTCTTTTGAAATAGTTTGGGGTTGTTAAATCCAATTCACAACTTTGGTCTGTGATTAGGACTGTGCAGTACTGAAGTTAAAGAGAGTAAAGGTGGGGTACTGATGGTTGGGGTGAGAGAGTTAAGGAGTAATAATGAGCTTTGTAGGGGTGTGAGAAAGGGCAGAATCTGTTGGGGCAGGAGGTCGGTCTTGGTGCCTAACAAGTTAAGAACTGAGGGTAAAGAGGGTTAATTAAGGGGAAGATAACAAATCCGGATTGGGAGATGAGGGAGTAGAAGCGGCTCTGGTGTGGGGAGAGACAATATATCAGAGGAGTTATATACATTGTATAGATGAATTGTTTATGGATTAGGCTTGGCAGTCAGAGAGGAACACTGTATAGGAGTCACGTCTACATATACACTGATTTTAGAGACCTATTTGAATGTTATCCTCCAAATCTAGGGCATTCCATTTTTTTCCCTAGAAACAATCAAGAATTAAGAACATTTTTGGGTGACGTTAAAAAAGTATATATGTTGCACAGGCGCATTTGAAAATGAATACTACTAAGAAAAGAACCCCTGAATGGGGTCCAGTATGCATACGACAGGAGTTTGTTTCCCCATCCCTCCCTCCAAGGGCCCGATTTACCAGGCCTGGCCCTGAAGACCAATCTGGCATGGGGGGGAATCTCAGTCCCCCGGACTAAGTGGCCAGCCCAGGAGGCCTATGGCTAGCTGTCCTGCCCAGAGCTCCCAACATACCAGTGGAAGACACCCAGAAGTCCTGGCATGTGGAGTCTTCTGAGTGCAGCCCCTGCCTCTGTAGTTTGTGTACGCATAGGGGATGGGTTTCTCTCCACTACCCTCCCCCCAGGGCCCGATTTACCAGGCCTGGTCCTGAAGACCAGTCTGGCATGGGGGGAATCTCAGTCCCCTGGACTAAGTGGTCAGCTTAGGGCGCCTATGGCTAGCTGTCCTGCCCAGAGCCCCCAACATACCAGTGGAAGACACCTAGAAGTCCTGGCATGTGGAGTCTTCCGAGTGCAGCTGCCAGGGGCAATTTCTGAGCACTTAGCCAGGAGTAACCCCTGAGCATCAAACGGGTGTGGCCTGAAAAAAAAAACCTTTCTCAGAATGGGTTCAGTACAGTCCACATAAAATGGAAGATAGTAAAGGAGAAAAAAATTATCTATAAAAAACATAAAGATATAAAGTAATATTTTTTTAAAAAATGCTTAAAATAAGTAACCAATGGAAATTGTAACTTCCTCAAAAGTCATAATATTTTCACAGAGACCTAGACTCCCATTTTCCCCAGATCGCATATTACCAAAAATTTTAGAGCAAAAGTTTTTTTGAAAGGAAAACTTTGTTTTGGTAATATAGATGCTTTATTTTAATTTGGATCTTGATTGTTTATAATAGTGTTAATTATACTTTCCATGTATACATTATCCAGTATCACATCCATCACTAGAGTGCTCACTTCCCTCCACCAATGGCTTAAGTTCTTCTCCCACATAAGCTAAGTTCTATTATAAAAACAAAACAAAACAAAACAAAACACTTCATTTCTGGGGCCAGAGCAGTAGCACAAGCAATAAAGAGTCTGTCTTACCCGTGCTAGCCTAGGACGGACAACGGTTTGACCCCTCCCCCCGGGTGTTCCATATGGTCCCCCCAGCCAGGAACAATTTCTGGGCACATAGCCAGGAGTAACTTCTGCATGTCACCAGTTGTGCCCCCACAAAAAAAATCTTTAGTTTTAATAGAAAAAAGCAAAATTTTGGGGCCGGGTGGTGGCGCTAAAGATAAGGTGCCTGCCTTGCCTGCGCTAGCCTAGGACGGACTGTGGTTCGATCCCCTGGCATTCCATATGGTCCCCCAAGCCAGGAGCGACTTCTGAGCGCATAATCAGGAGTAACCCCTGAGCGTCACTGGGTGTGGCCCAAAAACCAAAAAAAAAAAAAAGAAAAAAGAAAAATTTTATTGAATGTTCTTTGTTTTTTTGTATGAGAATATAATTTCTGTCCATGGAGGCTAAGGTTTTTGTAAGAAATTTTTGAACTTTCATATCTCTAATATGCCTTTTAATCATCTGTGTCAATTTCCCCAAAAAACTTGCATATGGATCCATAGTTTCCTGAAAACTCTTTGTGTAGCTTCTCTTGTACTCGATTTCTAAGTCAATTTTTTCCCAAGTTTTCAAAGAAGGTTGCCTGACAAGTCTCAAAACAGCACGGGATAGTCTTGCCTGCTTATTAACTTCTATGAACTCCCTTCTCTATTATTTTTTTATTTATCAGTATTTTTTAAAGATAATATATTTAAGCAACAGAATTACAAGTATGTTTGTAGTTGGGTTTTAATTATTAAAAAAGAACCACCCTTCACCAGTGCAATCTTACCATCATCAATGGCCCCTATCTCCCTTACCCCCAGCCCTTGCCAGTATTCGAGACAGTAAATCTATCTCTCACTTATCACTCTTATTATGATAGTTCTTAGTGTAGTTATTTCTCTAACTGCACTCACCACTCACTCTTTGTGGTAAGCTTTATATCATGAGCCAGTCCTTCCAGCCTTCATCTCTATTGCCTCTGTGTATTATTACAATAATGTTTTATATTTTACTTAAATCCCACAGATGAGTGAGACTATTCTGTGTCTCTATCTCTCCCTCTGACTTATTTCATAAGCATAATAGTTTCTATGTCTGATATATATATATAGGAAGATTTCATAACTTTATTTTTCCTGATGGTTGCATAGTATTCCATTGTGAATATGTACCACAGTTACTTTAGCCTCTCATCTGTTATCAGGCATCTTGGTTGTTTCCAGATTCTGACTATTGTAAATAATGCTGCAATGAAAATAGGTGTGCAGAAGGCATTATTTTCGGTTTTTTGGGCCACACCCTGTGATGATCAGGAGTTACTCCTATCTATGCACTCAAAAATTATGCCTGGCATGGGGGACCATATGGGACACCAAGGATTGAACCAAGGTCCATCCTGGGCAGCCACGTGCAAGGCAAATGCCTACCACTATGCTATTGCTCCGGCCCTGCAGAAGGCATCTTTGTATTGTGCTTTTGTGTTTCTAGGGTATATGCCTAGGAATGGTATAGCTGGATAAACTGGTAGCTCAATTTCCAGTTTTTTGAAGAATCTCCATATTGTTTTCTATAAAGGCTGAACTAGATAACATTTCCATCAGCAATGAATGAGAGTTTCTCCCCACATCCATGCCAACACTGATCGTTCTTGTTGGTTTTTTCTTAGTGTGAGTGTGTATGTGATGTATGCTAATCTCTGTGGCATGAAATGGTACCCCATTGTTGTTTTGCTTTGCATCTCCCTGATGGTTAGTGTTATGGAGCATTTTTTCATGTGCCTTTTGACCATCTGTATTTTTTCTTTGAGGAAGTGTCTGTTTATTTCTTCTCCCCATTTTTGATGGGTTAGATGTCTTTTCTTGTTAAGTTCTGTCAGTACCTTGTTTATTTTCTATATTAGCCCCTTATCTGATGGTAATTAACTGAATAGTTTCTCTCATTCTGTGGGTTGCCTTTGTATCCTACTCACTATTTCCTTTGAAGTGCAGAAGCTTCTCATCTTAATATTTTCCCATTTGTTTATCTCTGCTTCCACTTGAAGACACCTTTAGTCACAATGTCATGGAATGTTTTACCTATGTGTTTTTCTATATACCTCTGGTTTTGGCTCTGATATACAGGTCTTTAATCCATTTGGATTTGACCTTTGTGTATGATGTTAGATGGAGGTCTGAGTTTCCTTTTTTGCATGTGGCTAACAAGTTGTCACAACACTTGTTGAAGAGACTTTCCTTGCTCCATTTTGCATTTCTTTCCCATTTACCAAAGAGTAATTGATTGTTTTTCTAGGAAACATTCTTTGAATGCTCAAGTCTATTTCATTGATCAGAGGGTCTGTCTTTATTCCAATATCATACTCTTTTTAATGAGTATTGCTTTGTAATACAATTTAAAGTTGGGGAAAGTGCTGCCTTCTTTTTCCTATGGGTTGTTTTAGCTAGCCTTGAGTTTTTATTGTTCCAAATAAATTTCAGTAGTATTTGATCGACTTCTTTGAAGCATGTCATGGGTATCCTTAGAGAAATTGCATTAAATTTATACAATGCTTTGGGGAGTATGCATTTTAATAACGTTAATCATCCCAATCCATGAAGAGAGTGTCTCTATTTTCTTGTGTCTTCTTTTATTTCTTGAAGCAGGGTTTTTTAATTTTTATTATATAGGTCCTTCACCTCTTTAGTTAAGTTGACTCCAAGGTATTTGAGTTCGTGTTGCACTAATGTGAATGGGATTGCTTTTAGAGGCTTTTTAGAAACATTAGAAAGCATATCAGAAATTCTTAGTTTGAGGTTAGAGTGTTCGACCCATGCTTCAGAAACCTTTAGTGCAAACTTATTCAGCCTGCATCTTTTTCATCTCACAGTACATATGAACTGAAATAAACAAACAATAAAAACCACCATCAATGCAATTTTTATGAGAAAAAGCCAGCATCCTTCAACCAAAAACCAAGCCATTGACACCACTTTGACCCAACAGATGCAAGCTTAAAAACCCAGGGTACCAAGACTAAACAGTTGTATGATCACTAAGTAGAAATAAAAATGGTCGGACTAAAACACCAAATCTAAAGCCAATGACAAAAGAATTGATACCCAATCTACAACAAGCTAGACACAGAGGGGACCACTTATACTAGCAGCTCGAGGTGTAAGGGAGGGAAATATGAGAGGCATGCTGGGAATGGAGGTAGAGGGAGGACAACTTTGGTGGTGGGAATTCCCCTGATTCAATGTCAATATGTACCTCAAATACTGCTGTGAAAGATGTAATCCATTTTGGTCGAAATAAAAATTATTATCATATAAAAGTAAAACCAGGCCAGTAAAATCTACTTAAGAAACCATTAAATTGGGGCCGGGCGGTGGCGCTGGAGGTAAGGTGCCTGCCTTGCCTGCGCTAGCCTAGGACGGACCGCGGTTCGATCCCCCGGCGTCCCATATGGTCCCCCAAGAAGCCAGGAGCAACTTCTGAGCGCATAGCCAGGAGTAACCCCTGAGCGTCACAGGGTGTGGCCCAAAAAAAACAAAAACAAAACAACAACAACAAAAAAGAAACCATTAAATTAACATCTCACCAATTATTGGCTGAGTCCTTGTTCTAGGTGTCATTTGTGAATGAAGCCTCAAGCTACAAAATCAGGACCTGGAGAAATGCAAGTCTGGAAGCAAACGCCCATGCATGAATAATACACACAGTTAAAGGGGATAAGAATAGGTTTAGGAATTCCAACACTTATGCCTTCTGCTCCCAAGATGGAAGGCAGCTTAGTGAAGGAAGACCTGAGAATGAATGCAGTACCTTCCTGAGACCCATATGTTTTATTAGCAAGAACCAGACCACACCCTAGGGTGGAGAACAAATACTATGAAGGGAAAAACCCTATAATCCAACTCTAGATCAAATGGAAATTCAATTACTAGTTTTTGTTTTGTTTTGTTCTTTAAGAAAGTCTAGATTGGGGCTGGAGTGATGGCAAGCAGTAAGGCGTTTGCCTTGCATGCAGCTAACCTAGGACAGACTGCGGTTTGATCCTCCAGGTGTCCCATATGGTCCCCCAAGCCAGGAACAATTTCTGAGCTCCTGAAATAACCCCTGAGTGTCACTGGGTGTGGCCCGAAAACCAAAAAACAAAGTCTATATTGTTTTCTTGTGAGAGCAGATGGAAGGGAGGGCATTTGATGGAGGGAGGTGTATACTAGTGAAGGGATTGGTGGTAAAGCATTGGTGGTAAGCATTGGTGCGACCCTAATGAGGGACCCCCGACCCGCGGGGGTGTGGGAATGAGGGTCGCTAGTAATTCATGGGTTTACTCGAGCAGATCTGATCTGTGAAGTAAACTTAAGAGGTTAGTAAAGAGGATGCTTTAGACAACTCTCGCTGTTCAAAAGGATTTATTGCCCGGGGAGACCAGCTTTTAAAGACAAAATACGTCATAGGGGGTGTTACAAGTTTCCACCAATTACAGCTTGCAAGCACTCATTAGCATAAGCTGGGGGCAGGAAATAGGGAGGGGTAAAGAGGTAGACCTGAGCACATGTTATACTGAAAGCACGAGTTTATACTGAAAGCACAAGATCCAAACAGGGTCTTATACATCTTACTCAGCAAGCATAAATAAAACATCAGCTGTAAACACATTAATCTTTTGCTAACACAAAGGCAAGTGGCTCTATATGGGTAACTCTCCTCTGGCTGGGTGTTTTGGGCTGCTTTAAATTTACTTTAGAGTTTATCTATTTCCTTTGTCCTCAGGGCATGGATGCCTCTGGTCACATAGGTTACAAGGTCAGGGATTTCTGAGACACCCTTTTGTTTTAGGTTCTATCAGCTAGGCTCCCCACACATTGGTGTGAAAGTGTTGCTGTATGCATGAAACTCATAATAAATAATTTCATGATGAGTATATAAAATATAAATTGATTTTTAAGTTTTTCTTTTTTTGTGTGTGTGGTTTTTTGGGTCACAGCCAGCAGTGCTCAGGGTTACTCCTGGCTCCATGCTCAGAAATTTCTCCTAGCAGGCATGGGGGATCATATGGGATGCCAGAATTTGAACTGATGACCTTCTGCATGAAAGGCAAATGCCTTACCTTCATGCTATCTCTCCGGCCCCAATTTTTAAGTTTTTCTAACTTATAACTCTAACTCCCAAATACCGAAGCATCAGGAGGTATGCTAAGAGAATCAGTCAGCCCACTTAGCAGATATAACTCTTGAGAATCCCTGAGTTGCTGAGTGTTGCAATTCTATGATGCTGCTCAGCTTTTGCTTTCTACAGCTGTATCTATAAGATGTTTCTTTGCTCTTTGCTGCTGAATGACTTCAAAGATCAGTCCCAACAAACCAAATCAACCAGTTACAAGTTTAAGTGCTGTTTCTCCACTTTATTAAGATATAACTGATGTACAACAAGGGGATCTGTATCATGTAACGATATAATATACGTATATATTGCATTATGATTCCTTTATGGGACTATCTGACATCTTCATTGTACTGTCAGCTTCAGTGTTTTTGGAGGGGTTTGTACCAGAGAACTATACTCAGGAGCCACTACTACATCTGGACTCTGAGTTTTATGGTGGTAGAATGGAGTGCCATATGCATGATAAGGATGAAACTGTGGTTGATCACATGCTAGGCAAGTAAGAATGGGCATATGCAAGGTTATCCTACTATGTATCTTGCACCAGCCATGACTTTTTGTTGTGTTGGTGAAGACACTAAAGATCTTAGTTTCTTTTATATATTTATTTATAGTTATTCTTATTTTTATCTTTACTAACATTATTATTAATTTAGTAATTACAGCCACTATGCTCTGCATTGGACATCTTACCATAAACTACCATTTAGGGGTTCACACCTCATGCTTGGAATCACTAGGCTTCTCTCAAATCACCCTTTTTTGTCTCAGTTATGATGTTTGTTCAAAAGCCACATGCATTGTTTGCATTGTATAATTTACACCTACCAAATTTGGATTCAAAGACATTATATACCCTACATCTCAAGAATCTGAGGTTGTAGGCATTTGCATCCTATATCTTGTATAACTGAGAGTATACTTGGGCTTCTTCAGAGCAACATGCAAAGTTGCAGTTTATCTCTTGAAATGTAACATGTACTTGTTGTTCTAAAGGAAATAACCTCCAGTTTGAAAGCATGTATAAGAAATCATTCTACTCAATAATCAGGAAATATCTTACCTCAGTAGAAAATTAAGAATGCTCTGTTGCATTTCCTTAAAGTAGGACCAGAATCCAGTGTATATATCCTGACCCCTTGGACTGTATCAACATTTGAGCAGGGTGATCCCTTAGCAAATCTGATTCTTCTCCATTTAGGGCGCCTGGTGTGAAATATTAAGAAAATCTAATTAAACTCCCCACATTTTCAGGCAAAATCACCTACCTCTGAGACTACTGGTACTCTTTGACATGTCCTCCTGGGATGCATGATAGTTGGTTCTTGTGGGGCTCTCAGCAGCAGAGTTTGTGATCTCAGGAGAAGCAAAATGAAAGGCATAAATTCTCTATAATGGTGCTGGACTTCTAAGCCAAGAGTGCCAGAGCTTCTTCCTCCTGTGCCCATTGGTTCCAGCAGTTAAATCTGCAGCTGTGGACTTGATTTCCTCATATTTTCAATCTCCTTCCCAACTTCATACCAGCTCATAAAATCCTATGTCTGATGCTTTCTGAAGCTGAGCACAACTCTTTACTTCAGGTGTGCATCTCTAAAGATCTATTAGTCAAGTTAGATTATAGTCATATATACTTTATAGAGTGTCAGGACTTTGTTATATAGCAACCAACTGCAAGTCTCAAATTATATAATGAAAGTAAAATATTGATAGCAAGTTATCAAAAATTCTGTTAATTTAAACTTTATTTTAAAACAACAAATTCTGATACTATTCTCATTAATTGATTGGCTAGGTATATATATTGGGTAAGTATTTGGGGGCATATTTCATAATTGTCAGGTCTTACTTCTGTCTGCATTCAGTGATCCCTCCTGCTGGGGCTCAATGAACCATACATATGTGGTGTTGGGGATCAAACCTTGGTTACCGTATATAGGACGAGAATGCTAACCACTGAATTATCTTTCTTGACCATTCTTTGTTAAATGTTGCACAAGATATCATGAAAAATATACTAAAGTTCATTCATTATAATGATAATATTTGACATTATAAATGTAAGTAGCCTGGTTCAGAGAGATTATTTTCTCCAAGAAACGTCATATTTGGGGAGACATGGTCTATTAAATACTGGAAATCATTATCTTAACCAATGAAAGTCATAGCTTCCTCCTTTTCTTTTCCCCTGCTAGTAGTGCTGACTCCTGGTGCCATACTAAGTTGTGGGGAAACACTTTAGTCTGTCCAGAGGTCACATCAGCTTCAACTTTGAAAGAAGCCTAAGTATCTATAACCAAACTATGGTTATGGAAAGGAGGACTTGGAGTGTTAAGAGGTTTCTTCCTCCTTTCTGCCCCACTTGGTGCCTTGACCTTTTCTCCAAGAAACAACTGCACCATAGACAGGTCCTGCATTGCTATCCCTTCCCAGAAGTGAGTGCTTTAGTCAACTGACAAGACTGCACATCTGCTTGAGATCCCATACCTTTGTTCACATCTATCCAATTTACACATATTTTGTAGTAGGTTAAGCAAGTCTTTTTATCCCATCATCTACTGTCATGAACAGAAGACCGGCAAAAATATTAATTACATTTGAAAAACTGCTATCCTATTCAAGTGGGATGAATTACCTTAAGAAGAACTCTAAGGAATATTAGAATTAGTAGAAGCTAATTTCATGGGATTTGAGACAAGGGAAAAAAGAGAATAACAGATGTCTTCTGGGTCTGAGAGTAGATCATTTTTTACTTAAGCACTGTGGGTACAAAATGGGTCGTTGTTGGCTTTCATTCATAGAATGTACACCACCCTTCACCAGTGCAACCCTCCCACCACCAGTGTTCCCCATTTCCCTCCCACCCTGCCTGTCTCTAAGGTAGGCAATCTGTTTCTCTTTCTTTCTCTCTCTCCTTTTTGAAACTGTGGTCAGCACTATTGTTAATGGAGGGGTGCCTTGCATATCACTTTCTCCCCTTTCAGAACCAAGTTCTTGTATAGATAATCACTTCAAATTATTATTGTCTTAGAAGACCCTTTTCTTTTTTTTTTTTTTTTTTTTTGGTTTTTGGGTCACACCCGGCAGTGCTCAGGGGTTACTCCTGGCTGTCTGCTCAGAAATAGCTCCTGGCAGGCACGGGGGACCATATGGGACACCGGGATTCGAACCAATCACCTTTGGTCCTGGATCGGCTGCTTGCAAGGCAAACGCCGCTGTGCTATCTCTCCGGGCCCAGAAGACCCTTTTCTACTTTACCCACACTCACTGCTCTTTGTGGCAAGCTTCCTATACTGGGAGGGACCTCATGACCCTTATCTCTGTTGACTATGGATGTTATAACATACTATCTCTTGTTTTTCTTATATTACACAAATTAGTGAGATTATTCTATGTCTATCTCTTTCCCTCTGATTCATTTCACTCAGCATAATAATATCTATAATAATATATAATATAATATATATAATATATAAATATAATATAATAATGAGAGAGAAATACAATGCCTGTCTCCAAGACAGGTAGGGAATGGGGAGGAGGGAAATGGGGGACATTAGTGGTGGAAAAGTTGCACTGGTGAGAGTGTGTGTGCATCTTATGGCTGAAACCCAATTATTTTATTTTATTTTAGAAAATTTATAATTTTAACAACATTGCTGTAATATTCTTTTTTTAACTTTTTTCTCTTTATTGAAACATCTTGATTACAAATATATTGTGATTAGGTTTTAGTCATGTAAAGAACACCCCCTTCACCAGTGCAACATTCCCACCACCAATGTCCCAAATCTTCCTCCATCCCACCCACCCCCACCTGTACTCCAGACAGGCTTTCTAGTTCCCTCATTCATTGACATGATTGTGGTAGTTCTCTGTGTAGTTATCTCTATAGCTGCACTCACCACTCTTTGTGGTGAGCTTCATGAAGTGAGCTGGAAGTTCCAGCCCTCCTCTCATTGTCTCTGAGGATTGTTACAAAAATTACTTTTTATTTTTCTTAAAACCCATAGATGAGTGAGACTATTCTGCATCTCTCTCCCTCTGACTTATTTTACTCAGCATGATAGATTCCATGTACATCCATGTATAGAAAAATGTCATGACTTCATCTCTCCTGACGGCTGCATAATATTCCATTGTGTATATGTACCACAGTTTCTTTAGCCATTCGTCTGTTGAAGGGCATCTTGGTTGTTTCCAGAGCCTGGCTATTGTGAATAGTGCTGCAATAAATATAGGTATGAGGAAGGGCTTTTTGTGTTGTATTCTTGTGTTCTTAGTGTATATCCCTAGGAGTGAAATAGCTGGGTCAATGGGAGCTCAATTTCCAGATTTTGGAGGAATCTCCATATTGCTTTCCATAGAGGTTGGACTAGACGGCATTCCCACCAGCAGGGGATAAGAGTTCCTTTCTCTCCACATCCCTGCCAGCACAGATTGTTCTCATTCTTTGTGATGTATGCCAATCTCTGTGGTGTGAGATGGTATCTCATCATTGTTTTGATTTGCATCTCCCTGATGATTAGTGATGAGGAGCATTTTTTCATGTGCCTTTTGGCCATTTGTATTTCTTTTTTATCAAAGTGTCTATTCATTTCTACTCCCCATTTTTTTGATGGGATTAGATTTTTTTTCTCATAAAGTTCTGTCAGTGCTCTGTATATTTTGAATATTAGCCCCTTATCTGATGGGTGTTGGGTGAACAGTTTCTCCCACATGGTGGGTGGCTCTTGTATCCTGGGCACTATTTCTTTTGAGGTGCAGAAGCTTCTCAGCTTAATATATTCCCATCTGTTGATCTCTGCTTCCACTTGTTTGGAAAGTGCAGTTTCCTCCTTGAAGATGCCTTTAGTCTCAATGTCATGGAGTGTTTTACCGACGTGTTGTTCTATAGACCTTATGGTATCAGGTCTGATATCAAGGTCTTTAATCCATTTGGATTTTACCTTCATACATGATGCTAACTGGAGGGTCTATGTTCGCTTTTTTGCAAGTGGCTAACAAGTTCTGCCAGCACCACTTGTTGAAGAGGTTTTCCTTGCTCCACTTAGGATTTCTTGCTCCTTTGTCAAAAATTAGGTGATTGTATGTCTGGGGAACATTGTCTGAGAACTCAAGCCTATTCCACTGATCTGAGGGTCTGTCTTTATTCCAATACCTTGCTGTTTTGATAACTATTGCTTTGTAGTACAGTTTAAAGTTGGGGAAAGTAATGCCTCCCATTTTCCTTTTCCCTAGGAGTGCTTTAGCTATTCGAGGGTGTTTATTGTTCCAGATGAACTTCATAAGTGTTTGATCCACTTCTTTGAAGAATGTCATGGGTATTTCTAAGAGGATTGCATTAAATCTGTATAATGCTTTGGGGGAGTATTGCCATTTTAATTATGTTAATCCTGCCAATCCATTATCAGGGTATGTGTTTCCATTTCTGTGTGTCCTCTCTTATTTATTGGAGCAGGGCTTTATAGTTTTCTTTGTATAGGCCCTTCATGTCTTTGGTCAAGTTGACTCCATGCTTGCAATCATGGTGCTCAAAGAAAAAAAGCATTATTGTTTAAAAAAAGAAGTATCAAAGGAATTAAAACTGTAATATTATTAAGCACATTCACTCTTAAATTTTATTGCATTTGGTGGAAAGGCTGCCTAGAGGTGCAACTTAAAATGTTAGTCTATTGTGTAAATGGAAAGAAAAGGTGACATTTTATACAATTTTTGTTATTTATTGCATTAGTGGAAACTTTAAAATACTTTGAATTTTTCTGGAAAAATAAAGTAAATAATATTTGGCATTCCAAATATTATTACTCCCCCCAAAATAATCTCCATGTCCACCCATGTATAAGCACATTTAGAGAATAGAAACTGTGCTTGCTACTTGAGTGATTTTACATTGAGGCCCTCAGTGATGACAAAATGTTTCCAGGATTATTTCTCTCCTAGGCTGTTCCAAGTAGTGTAGAGAATTGAGTGTGTTGTTTTTGTATCCCAGTCTTGCCACTTGGTACAGCCTAGCATAAATTACTTCTGTTAGATTTCATTTCTTAACCAAAAAATGGTAGAAATTGACATGTTTTGTATTAAATATGTAAAGACACTCTGCATTTGCCATGTATAGCTTTTGTAATGTCACTCCCACCCCCACAAAATAAATATAGTATGCTCAGGGGATGTTAACTGTATATTAATGCTTAGGCAGATGGAGTGAATGACTTCCTTATTCAAAATATTTTTGTGGGCTGTGAACATATGAACAAATTTTTCACCTCTTTATAATTCTCTTTAAATATGTGAATAGAATCTCAAAAAAGGACTGAAATCTAATTCCTTTGATGACAGAGCTACAGTTTGCAAGAGAGTTTGCATCCTGTACTGTGTAAGCTAAAGTGGCTCCATTTTTCTCACCCTACTCATTAGATGACCAATCAGAGCATGGGGACATGCTTTATCCTGAAGGGCTTCTCAAATAGCCCCACTGTGAACACTGTGCATGAGCATTTTTCTGCTCATCTCCAGTTTTGGAATCCTGGGAGATTTCTCAGTCATTACCGTGATTACCAAAGATGCCCACCTGATGCCCACCTGCACGTGCCCATGTACTTCTTCCTGAAGAACCTGTCCTTCCTGGACATGTGCTATACCTCGGTCACCCTCCCCAAGGCTACTGTCAATGTCCTTGTGGGCTCGAAAGAGACTTCCTTCTTGGCATATGTGGCCCAACTCTACCTATTTTTCACCCTTGCAACCACTGAGTGCTTCCTGCTGACTGCCATGGCCTATGATCGCTGTATGGCCATCTACAGGTCCCTGCTGTATGGAACCTTCATGAATAGGAGCCGCTACTGGGAGCTGGTCCTTTCTGCCTGGGCCTGTGGGGCTCTGTATGCCATCTTCCATGCCATCAATACATATATATAACCCCCCAAGCCAGGAGTGATTTATGAGCGCATAGCCAGGTATAACCTTTGAGTGTCAATGGGTGTGGCTCCCCCCCCAAAAAAAAGAAAAAGAAAAGAATAACAGAATAGTTTCTGTTTGTGTATCATATAATCATCTATATAAAGCCAATTACTTCAAAAATCAATTACCACTAATAAATTTGGTAAAGTTGCATGTTGCAAAACAAACATACAGAATAGATAGTTCTACAATGACCTTTATAAAAATAAATAAAAATAACAGTTCCATTTATAATGGCCTCAAGAAAAAGAAAATATTTATAAATGCAATGTTCCATAGGGGCAAAATATTTATATGCCCTAAACTAACACCAATAAAATAAACTGAATAAAACTTAAACAAATGGAAAAATAGTTATGAGGGGCTGGAGCAACCTTACAGTGAGTAGAGCACATGACTTGTAGATGACTGGTCCAGGATTCATCCCTGGTACCTCATATGCTCCCTTAAGCCCCCCTATGAGTGACCTCTGAGTGCAGAGCCAGGAGTAAGCCCTGAGGTCCTGAGCTCTTCTGAATGTGGCCCCCCAAAATACAGAATATTTCTGAAACATTATAAGACCACAACCATCCCTGAAGAGATCACTTTGCTCTGAGAAAGAGAGAAGCTTGAGGAATTACACTCTTAATTTCCAATCATGTTATAAAGCTACAGTCATCAGGAACCCTGGGGTACTCTGAGGCTACTGCCATTTCCTGGGATATTCTCTCCCCTCCACTCATGCAGCTCTGTGTGACTTCTAGGTTTCTTTCTCTGGTGAGAAACCTCTGGACACTAGTTTGAAAACCCTCTTATTCAAGTGATGTCACAGAAGGGATGGCCTGCAGTTGGCATCCAAATGATTGAAGGAAAAAGGACTGAGACCAGGGTAAGGTTTAGGTCTTCCTGAAGATCAAAAGCACCCACAACCTAGAAACATGGTATAACTGTTGGTACTAAGACTTCACTTTGTACAAAGACCTCTTCCCTGATTCCAATAGAGAAGTCTGTGAAGACAAAGGTCTTTTTTCCCACGGAGTACCGTCATTTGATGAACTTGAATTCTTACACAGTTATCTCACAGGAGACTGGAGCAGAGGTAAAACAGTCCTGTTCTACACGTTCCTCTGTCTACATGGAAATCACTGAATCTAGAATCTTAGGAAATCATGAATTTTCATAAAAATGAACACACTAACAGCAAGATTGAAAAATATTTGTATCATATGGGCCGAGCAGTGGCATGGAGCATCACTGGGTGTGACACTCCCCCCCCCAAAAAAACAATAAAAATATTTGTATCATAATCTTCTTGTTTCATCTCATTCTTTTTAAGAATTATCTTTACTTAAGCATCATGATTACAAACATGTTTGTAGTTGGATTTCAGTCATATAAAGAACACCCCCTTCACCAGTGCAACATTCCCACCACCAATGCCCCTACCTCCCTCCTCCCCATCGCTCGCCTGTATTCGAGACAAGCATTCTATTTATCTCACTACCATTATCATGATAGTTGTTACTGTAGTTATTTCTCTAACTCCACTCATCACTCTTGTGGCGAGCTTCATAGTGCGAGCTGGTCCTTCCATCCCTCATCTCTACATTCTCTGGGCATTATTATAATAACATCTGTTATTTTTCTTAAAACCCATAGATGAGTGAATCTATTCTGTGTCTAATTCTCTCCCTCTGACTTATTTCACTCAGCATAAGTATAGAAAATTGTATGACTTCATCTTTCCTGACAGCTGCATAATATTCATTGTGTATATGTATCAGTTTCTTTAGCCATTCATCTGTTGAAGAGCATCTTGGTTGTTCCTGAAGTCTGGCTATTATAAATAATGATGTAATGAATATAGATGTAAGGAAAGCATTTTTGTATTGTGTATGTGTGTGTTCCTAGGGTATATCCCTAGGAGTGGTATAGCTGGATCTATGGGAGTTCAATTTCCAGTTTTTTGAAAAATCTCCACATTATTTTCCATAAAGGCTGGCCTAGATGGCATTCCCATCAGCAGTGAATGAGAGTTCCTTTCTCCCCACATCCCAGCCAGCACTGATTGTTCTTGTTCTTTGTGGTGTGTGCCAGTCTCTGAGGCATGCGATGGTACCTCATAGTTGCTTAGATTTGCATCTCCCTGATGATTAGTGATGTGGAGCATTTTTCCATGTGCCTTTTGGCCATTTGTATTTCCTCTTTGAAAAATTGTCTGTTCATTTCTTCTTCCCATTTTTTGATGGGGTTAGTCATCTAATTCTTGTAATGACCAATACTTTCACCACCAGCAAACCTAAAAATCAGTGGGAATACAATGTCCCAGGAGTGCAGGTACGCTAGAATAAAAATTTATTTCAGATGTAAAAGATTTTAGATTTCTAAATTTATAGTTGTGTGGAAATACAGTACTTAAAATCATTGTGGGAAGGGAAGATGACCGGAGGGGCTAATGCATATGCTTTGCATGTCAGAGACTGAATTCAATTTCTGCACTATATGGTCCGTGAGCATTTCATGAGTGACCCCCAAGAACTAAGAAGGCTTCAGTAATTGACTTCCTGTCCCCCAAGCGCCACCCGGAATATCTGTTCTCCCAATTATGTTGAAAATACTAAAAAACATTCATATTTAAAGGTAAAAAAAAAGATAGCAAAATCTAGTGTGTGAGCCCAGTGGGAGTGACTTGGGCAGAGTTTAGACTAAAAATGCATCATTTTAAATTTAAGTGAGGTGTGTAACCCAGCGAAGAGTGCTGAGATATTTTTAAAATTTCTTCCTTCATAGCAGCATATGCTTGTTAAGCTTCAGCCTGGATATGAAGAGATGACACTACAATATTGAAGTCTACCACTTCTATTGTTTGCTATTTATGTCTTTCTTCAAGCCTGTTAGCAGTTGTTCTCAGTCGTTTCCCTAGCCCCTCATTGGTGCATATGTCTTAGGAGTGCGAATTCTTTCTTTTGTGCATTTCCCTTGGTTATGAAGAAATGGTTGTCCCTGTCTCTCATAACTTCTTTAAGCCTAATGCCTGTAGTGTCTGATATTAGAATATCCACTCCAGCCCTTTTAGGGAGTTGTTTAAAAGATTATCCTCCAACCTTTGACTGAGAGTCTGTGATTGATCTGACTATTCATATATATTTCTTGGAGGCAGCAAAATGTTAGGTTCCATTTTATGATCCACTTTGCCACTGTGTCTCTTAATTGGTGCATTTAGTCCATTGCCATTGAGAGAGATTATTGTCATGAGATTTTGTGTGATAGATACATAATGATTTTATGCATATGTGGGACCTAACATTACTACATCTTTCTTTTTCAACAACAAATTCCAATGAGAATCAGACACATGATTATATTTGATTGGTGATTATGGTCAGCGACTGCAGGAGATCATCATTACCCTGACCTCTTCTCACAGATTACTTCATCATCCTGTCATATCTGATATTTCCCCATCCAAGGGTCATTTTAACAAATAGAAGAGGGGGGAAATGTCATATTAATGTAAAGTCACTTTACTTTTTTATTTCACCTTTTAATCAACCTTTTAATTTAGTTAGCTCAAGTACCTTTAATTAGGTCAATCACCCAATAACCTCAGGTGATTTATGTTAAACTCTGACTTAAAAAAGTGGCAGGGAAAAGCAGCTAAGGAGCTTGGCTATCTCAGTAAGATCCAACATGCTGCTTGACACTCCTGGCTGAAAATGCAATTTTGACTCTGTCTGATTTCTTGTGTAAAACTGCAAGCTTAGATCCTGCAGAATTACACCCACACATATGTTATAAATAATTTATTACAAATAGTTTATTTTATTTCATACTGGTCATTGGTAACTCATATTGTGACCCAGGATAAATGCAACTTTTCCTTTCCATGGGTTAAATTTTTTTTTTTGTGGTTTTTGGGTCACACCCGGCAGTGCTCAGAGGTTATTCCTGGCTCCAGGCTCAGAAATTGCTCCTGGCAGGCACGGGGGACCATATGGGGCGCCGGGATTCAAACCGATGACCTCCTGCATGAAAGGCAAACGCCTTACCTCCATGCTATCTCTCCGGCCCCGGGTTAAATTTTTTTAACTTAAAAAATACAACTTTGAATATATTAAGCTGAGAAGCTTCATCACCTCAAAGAAAATAGTGCCTAGGAACAAGAGCCACCCAATGAATAAGAGAAATTATTCACCCAATACCCATCAGATAAGGGGCTAATATCCCAAATATACAAGGCACTGACAGAACTTTACAAGAAAAAACATCTAACCCCATCAAAAAATGGAGAGAAGAAATGAACAAATGAACACAGTCAAAGAAGAAATACAAATGGTCAAAAGACACATGAAAAAATGCTCCACATCACTAACCATCAGGGAGATGAAAATCAAAATAAGTGTGAGGTATTATCTCACACCACAGAGACTGGCACATATCTCAAAGAACAAGAACAATCAGTTCTGGAGGGGATGTAGAGAAGGGAACTCTCATTCATTGCTGGTGGGAATGCTGTCTAGTCCAGCCTTTATGGAAAACAATATGGAGATTTCTCAAAAAACTATAAATTGACTACTATATAATCCAGCTATACCACTTCAAGGGATATACCCTAGGAACACAAAAATACAATACAAAAATTCCTTCCTCACACCAATATTCGTTACAGCGCTATTTACAATAGCCAGACTCTGGAAACAACCAAGATGCCCTTCAACAGATGAATGGCTAAAGAAACTGTGGTTCATATACACAATGGAATATTATGCAGTCGTCAGGAGAGATGAGGCCATGAAATTTTCCTATACATGGATGTACATGGGATATATTATGCTGAGTGAAATAAGTCAGAGAGAAAGAGATAGACACAAAATAGTCTCAGTCATCTATGGGTTTTAAGAAAAATAAAACACATTTTTGTAATAACCCTCAGAGACAATAGAGTTGAGGGCTGGTAGGTCCAGCTCACGGTATGAAGCTCAACACAAAGAGTGGTGAGTGCAGTTAGAGAAATAACTACACTGACAACTAAAATAACAATGTGAATGAATGAGGTAAGTAGAAAGTCTGGCTCAAATACAGGTGGCGGGGGTGGGTAGGGAAGTGGAAGATTTGGGACATTGGTGATGGGGATGTTGCACTGATAAAGGGGGTGTTCTTTATATGACTGAAACCCAACCACAATCATGTTTTTAATCAAATTGTATAAATAAAGATGTTTTAAAATAAAGAGTGAGAGAAGTAGAATGCCTGTTATGAATACCGGCAGGGGTGGGGGAGGAGAGGGGGCACTGGTGGTGGAAATGTTACACTGGTAAAGGGGTTTATTCTGTTTATGACTGAAACCTAACTACAAACATGCTTGTAATCATGGTGCTTAAATAAAGATTTATTTTAAAAAAACTTTATTGGGGCCAGAGTGATAGTGCAGCAGTAGGGTATTTGTCTTGCATGTGGCTGATCCAGAATGAACCATGGTTTGATACCCTAGAATCCCATATGGTCCCCCAAGCCAGGAGCTATTTGTGAGCACATAGCCAGGAATAACCCCTGAGCTTTACCAGGTGTTCCCCCCCCCCAAAATACAACTTTATTATAACATGTACTCATCTAGTAAATTCAGTTAATACTTTCTAATATTAAATTAGCACGTTGTCATAGCTATATTTTATTGAGTTCATGATAGCTTAATATAAATTGATTATTAGATATATTTTAATAATATCTTTATTTAAGCACCATGATTACAAACTTGGGCTGGAGTGATAGCACAAAGAAGTTTGTCTTACACACAGTCAACCCAGGACCCATAAGAGTTTGATCCCCAGCATCCCATATGTTCCTACAAATCTACCAGGAATAACCCCTGTGCACTTCTGGATCTGTCCCAACCCCCCAAAAAAGATAAAGATATTTCTTGTAAAATAATGCCTTAAGTGTTATACATTTTGGTATATATTCTTATTTTCCTGTGAAAATGATGCACTATTAACCAATTGACTGAAAAATTTTTTTATCTTTTGCCCATTGTGGAGAGTGGACAAGTCGATGTCCTCTCTTGTAGGTGGTATGAACCTACAAAAATATTTTTTACTGTTTGACTTTAACATGTTGGTATAATATACAACAACATTGTTTTTTACTCCTGAAAGTCAATAAAATATTATTTGGCTCTATATATGTGTTTGCCTAATTCTAAAATTTAAAGATATTCCAAGTTCTTGAAATTATTCATAAATAATGAATTTGTTCTGGTTTCATTAGAATTACTTAACACAAAAATGATCATGCCATGTCTCTTGATTAAAAAGTCATTGATTGCTGTGAGGTTTCCTGGGGCAGCACAAGGTAGACAAGCTGGAAGCCCTTCCATTGCCTCTGCCCCTCCCTCGGCCATGTCTGCAAGGTTTCCCAGGACGGCATTCACCAGGGGACTTTCCACTGCCTCTGCCCTGCCCTGTCCCCGACCGTGTCTCCGGTGCCCCCTGCTAGGACGGGCTAGGAACCATAGACAAGAGGATTTTCTGACAGAGGCCTGGAGGAGGCAGAGCTCTGTTGACTTCCAGGTAGGGTGGGATGGGCAAAGGAACCAGGCTCAACAGCACCCCCCACCATTGTGGCAAGGAGCAGTACTGCACTAGCTGGCAGCAAGAGGGGGAACACTTCCCCGGGCTCCCACTAGAGAGCTCGCTAGAGGCCAAACCTCAGCCAGCCCATTCAACAGTCCACCCAGAGCTGCAATCCAGAGAAGGGACCCAGCCCCACACCACAGGAGGCAAAAGCAGGCCGATCGAAAGACACTGCTCTCCAAGCCACACCAATAAATGCATAAAAACATGGGTGAACTGAGGAGAACCCTAACAGCGGGAGACACAGAGAGGACTCCTACTAAGTCCCCAAGTCCATCAAAATGCACAGATCCAAGAGATGAAGATTTAAAAGCAGCCATGAGAAAGGAAATGCAAGCCCTGGTAAAGAAAATGAGAGTATCGCTAGTCACCGAGTACAAGAAATCCATAGAGGAACAAATTAGCCAAATTAAAGAAGATCTGATACAGAATATGAGAGACTCCATACAACAGCTATTAAAGGAATTAACAGACACTATAAAAAGCCAGACGAGCAGAATCACAGAGATGGAGAGGCACATAGTAGTACTTGAAGGAAAACTGCAAACCAAAAATTACCAGGAAACCAACAAAAAATTAAGAGGCAAGGCACTAGAAGGAAAAGTCCAGTACTTGATGAACAAAGACAAAAGAAATAACCTAAGAATTGTAGGTATACCAGAAGGGGAGGAAACAGGGAAAGGGGAAGAACAAGTACTTAGGGAAATAATAGCAGAAAACTTCCCCACCCTTTGGAAAGAGGACCCCATGCAAATCCAGAAAGTGAAAAGAGGCCCTAACAAAATAGACCCTAATAAGTCAACACCAAGACATATAATAATCCAAATGGCAAAAAAGAGAAAGATGAACTCCTTAAAGCAATAAGAGAAAAAAAGAACCTCAAGTACAAAGGAAGGGACATAAGAATCAAACCAGATCTCCCATTTGAAACAATTCAAGCAAGAAGACAGTGGAATGAAATATTTAAATGACTGAATGAAAGAAATTTCCAGCCTAGGGTACAATACCCAACAAAACTGTCGTTCATATGGGATGGTAGCCTGAGAAAATTCTCAAGCAAAAACGAACTTGCAGTATTTGTGCAAACAAAACCAATCCTAAATGACCTACTCAGAGATGAACTACACAATCCAAAACTCTGATTGTAACAACAAGCACCCTACACAACACAACTGCATAACAGCCCTCTCTGTCAATAATCTCCCTAAATGTTAACAGAATAAACTCTCCCATTAAAAGACACATAATAGAGAACTGGATTAGAAAACATAAACCGGACTTCTGCTGCCTGCAAGAAACACATCTACAAGTACAGGACAGGCATAGGCTTAGAATAAAAGGAAGAAAATCAATCTTTCAAGCCAATGGAAAACAAAAAAGAGCAGGGACAGCCATTCTTATATCAGACCAAATTCTATTCAACCTCAAGAAAGTGATCAGAAACAAATATGTGAGGCAGTTGCTCACTAACCTGGGGAAACACATGAAGGGAAAAGTGATAATAGTAGGATATCTCAATACTCCATTATCACCACTGGACAGATCCAGCAGACAGAAAAATAGCAAAGAAATAAGAGCCCTAAATGAAAAATTAGAAGATCTAGGGCTAATAGACTAATACAGGGCCCTCTGCCCCCAGAAAACAGAATACACTTTCTTCTCAAGCTCTCATGGAACCTTCTCCAGAATAGACCATGTCTTTTTTTTTATAATTTTTTATTTTGAATTATGAGAACAAAAGATGCAAAGAAAGAGGATAAGGTAAAGTTACAGTGGAAGGACAATCACCCATAACATAATTATCAGAAGAAGTCCCCTTGCAGATATCTTAACTTTGAACTTTCACCAAAGAAAGTTAAGATAAATAAAACAGAATCCATGTGCAATTACTTTGTCCCTCAAGTCTCCAGATTGTAGCACATTATAATATTTCTTAACAGCACACAAGGCAATCTAAAGCCATCAAACTTACGTAACTCCTTAAACATTAGAGGCATAGTATTTTTTACATTTCCATGTACATGCATATTAGCTTAAGTTAACCTCAAATTTTAAGTGGGTGCGTTTTAAGGATTAGAGTCAAAGGAGCACAGTAAAAACGGTGTTAGAGTGGCAATTGTTGTTTGCATAGGCCCACCAAAATATGAGAGGCATGGAAAGGAATAACCTTGGCCTAAATACAAAGAGATCCTACTCCTGAAGTTTCCTGGCATAAGACCATCTCTAGGCCTCAGGAAAGTTATCGTTCAATCCAAGACTTTGTCTGTAGTGCCAACACACTTTTCACACAGTCTCTGTTGTTGGTCTCATGTTTCTGTATTAAAGATTCTGGAATCTGCATGTCCTACATTGAAGTCATGATGTGGAGTGCCTTCTCGTTTCACCTCACCATGAAAGGGCAATGCAGGAAGCCCTTTCCTGTAAGCAGGTTGTTGTTGTTAAGTCTTCTCAGTGTTAAGGGAAGTCTCTTTTGAGCAGGACGATGTCTGAGCAGTGGTAGGGTCTTCCGTGGTAGAGGATTGCTTCCAGTTATAGACAAACCTCACAATTAAGGGGCAATACAGCAAGCCCTGTCCAGTAAGCAGGTCTTTGTTCTTGTTGTCTTCTCAGTGTTAAGGGGTGTTTCTTTTGAGTAGATGTCAGAGCAGCTGTAGGGTCTTTCCTGGTACAGGAATGCCACCCGGTGATGTTAAATACAACCTTGGATGTTTTGTAAATGTCTTCTGTAGATCAAGGGGTGAATGGAGAATGCCCATTCTTCTGAGGCCTGTGCCAGGTCTTTATGTCAATGTTCAGGGTGTAAGGTCTCATTGCACTACAAGATTTTTATTAGATAAGAACTTATTGGTATGTATAGTATTTTTCCATGTTAGTGTGCCTACGCAAACAAGATATAAAGCCACGTGGTGCTATCAGATATATGGGGGCATTAGAACATTTCCAACAAGACCCATGACTTGGTTCAAACATAAGTATTAAACTGAGGGATTCTTTCACACCAAATTCCATATTGAGCAGTTCACAAAGAGAAGATAAAAAACATGGGGGGGGATCATCACTGTATAAGAAAGTATTTAGCAAAAGTTATAGCCGTCAAAGAAAACACCCATAAAATGTTGAAAAGATATGTGTCCTTTTTATGCCTTTTAAAATAGTTGGGTGGGTGTTAACTCTAGGGCACCACTTTGGTCTGTGACTTAGGACTCAACAATACTTAAGTTAGAAAGGGTATAAAAGGAGTAATGATGATAGGAGTTAAAGAAGTTAAAGAGAAATATGAACTTATGAAGGGGTATGCAAAAGGGCAGAGTAAAAAATAGACATTCTGCATACATAAAAACATAATTCAATGATAGTGAGTACTATTAAAGTTTCTTGTGAGAGTACTATTACAGTTTCTTGTGAGAGTACTATTAATGTTTCTTGTGAGAGTACTATTAATGTTTCTTGTGAGAGTACTATTAATCGCGCCCCCGCGCGATTTTGAAAATGTAGACTGGACAGAGATTACCAGTGCCAGCCAAACCTCCTCCTGCTAGACTCCCGGCTCCCAGGAAGGAGAGATCCTTCAAGAAGCTGGGAGACCAGAAGCTCAGAGCCCCACCCGGACCCTCCCTAAGGAGCCACATAAATGGTGGGGGAAGGCCTAGGGTACCTTCAAGCTCCACCAAGGGACCCAACTCACCGGCTTGCCCAGGCGTGTGGCCCGGGGAAGCCCTGGAGATCTGGAGCAAGGCGGCAGAGGGGTGCTGGGGTTACCCAAGTCCCGCACCCCCCCTAGGCCTGGCCAAGCAGGCCTCCGGCATGGCGGGGGCCAGCCAAACCTCCTCCTGCTAGACTCCCGGCTCCCAGGAAGGAGAGATCCTTCAAGAAGCTGGGAGACCAGAAGCTCAGAGCCCCACCCGGACCCTCCCTAAGGAGCCGCATGGATGGTGGGGGAAGGCCTAGGGTACCTTCAAGCTCCACCAAGGGACCCAACTCACCGGCTTGCCCAGGCGTGTGGCCCGGGGAAGCCCTGGAGATCTGGAGCAAGGCGGCAGAGGGGTGCTAGGGTTACCCAAGTCCCGCACCCCCCCTAGGCCTGGCCAAGCAGACCAATCACTTCAGAGGAAATTGAAGATGTAATCAAGAAACTCCCTAAGAACAAAAGTCCAGGCCCAGATGGATTTACAGGTGAATTCTATCAAACATTTCGAGAAGACTTACTACCATTTTTCCATAGGCTCTTACAAACCATAGAAAAAACAGGAATTCTCCCCAACTCCTTTTATGAGGCTAATATCACACTCATTCCCAAAGATGGCTAAGACACCACCAAGAAAGAAAACTATAGACCAATCTCATTAATGAACATAAATGCAAAGATACTCAACAAAATCTTAGCAAACCGAATCCAGCACTTCATCAAAAAGATCATACACTATGACCAAGTGGGATTTATCCCAGGAATGCAAGGTTGGTTCAACATATGCAAATCAATCAACATCATACATCACATCAACAACAAGAAAGACAAAAACCACATGATCATATCAATCGATGCAGAGAAGGCGTTTGACAAAATCCAACACCCTTTCATGTTGAAGACACTCAGCAAAATAGGGTTAGAAGGAATCTTCCTCAAGAGAGTTACAGCAATCTATGAAAAGCCCACAGCCAACATTATCCTTAATGGAGAAAAACTAGAAGCATTCCAACTAAGGTCGTGAACTAGGCAAGGCTGTCCACTCTCTCCAGTCTTATTCAATATAATCTGAGAAGTCCTTGCAATAGCAATCAGACTAGAGAAGGGAATCAAAGGGATCCAAATTGGTAAAGGGGAACTCAAATGATCACTTTTTGCAGATGATATGATGATATACATCAAAAACCCTAAGGAGTCCACAGTAAAACTCCTAGAAACAATTAACCATTACAGCAAAGTGGCTGGTTACAAAGTCAATACACAAAAGACAGTAGTGTTTCTCTATACAAATAACAAAGCTGAGGAGAGAGATTAAAAATACAATTCCATTTAAAATAGTTTCAAAAAAATATCAAGTACCTAGAAATCAACCTTATAAGAGAAGTGAAGGACCTATTCCAGAAAAATTTCAAAACACTTCAGAAAGAAATTGAAGAGGATCTAAGGAAAAGGAAGAACATCCCATGCTCATGGGTAGGTAGAATCAACATAATCAAAATGACTGTCCTACCCAAACTTCTATATAGATTTAATGCAATCCGCATTCAAATCCAGGCATCATTCTTTCAAGACTTAGAACAATCAGTCATAAAATTTATCTGAAACCACAAAAGACCCAGGATAGCCAAACAGATACTGAAAAACAAGAAGTTGGGTGGCATCTCTTTACCTTACCTGAAGCTATACTATAAAGCCATAGTGATCAAAACAGCATGGTACTGGAACAAAAAAAGAGCCTCGGACCAGTGGGTTAGAACAGAATTTCCAGACATAAATCCCCAGATATACAGTCAACTAATAATTGACAATAGAGCCAAGAACTTGAAATGGAGCAAAGAAAGTTTCTTCTACAAATGGTGTTGGTACAACTGGAAAACCACCTGTAAGAAACTGAAAATTGACCCATACCTAACTCCTTATAAAAAAAAGTCAACTCAAAATAGATTAAAGACCTTGAAATTAGATCAGAATTTATAAAGTTTATTGAGGAAAAATAGGCACAACACTTGAAGACCTATATATTAAAAAAGTCTTCGAGGATGGAACACCAATGGCAAGGATTTTAGCATCAAACATAAACAAATGGGATTACATCAAACTAAGAAGCTTCTGCATGGCGAAGGAAACCCAACTGAAAACAAAAAGACAGCTAACTGAATGGGAAAAAATTTTCGCACTCAATACATCAGATAAAGGGCTGATAACCAGAATATACAAAGCACTCAGAAAGCTGAGTCCCCCAAAACCAAATAAAGCCATAGAAAAATGGGGAGATGAAATGAATAGACACTTCTCCAAGGAAGACTGAAAGATGGCCAACAAACACATGAAAACATGCTTACCTTCACTCATCATTAGGGAAATCCAAGTCAAGACAACAATGAGGTACCACCTTATACCAGTGAGGATGGCTCACATCAAAAATAATGGGAAAAATCTGTGTTGGCGGGGATGAGGTATGAAAGGCACTCTTATCCACTGCTGGTGGGAATGCCCTGTAGTCCAACACCTATGGAGGACAGTCTGGAGAGTGCTCAAGGAACTCAGAATTGAGCTCCCATTTGCCCCAGAAATCGCTCTCCTAGGCATCTACCCCCAAGTAGAAAGGACATTCATCCCAAAGTATGTATGTGCCACTATTTATCGTAGCACTCAGTATAATAGCCAAGTCTTAGAACCAACCTCAAAGTCCAACAACAGTAGAGTTGATCATTAAGATGTGCTATCTATACACAATGAAATACTACATGGCAGTCAGAAATGAGACAATCACAGATTTTGCAGCAATGTGGATGGACCTACAACATATTATTATGTTAAACAAAGCAAGCCAGAAGACAAAAGTTAAACAAAGAATAATAGCACTATTGACCTTGCGCCCCCCCCCCCCCAGAGAGGCTGCAGGGGCCCGGAGCTGCTCCAACTGAGGAGCAGGGACCCCCGCGCTTGTGACTTCCCTGGTGCCCAGGGTGAGTGCGTTCCCCTAGGGCGCTCCCACGTGGGTGACCGAAGACATCCGCGCCCACCACCTTGCGCACTCCCCCAGAGAGGCTGTAGGGGCCCGGAGCTGCTCCAGCTGGGGAGCAGAGACCCCCGCGCTCGTGACCCCGCCAGTGCCCAGGGTGAGTTTGTTCCCCTAAGGCGCTCCGACGTGGGCAACCGAAGACATCCGCGCCCGCCACCTTGCGCGCCCCCCCAGAGAGGCTGCAGGGGCCCGGAGCTGCACCAACTGGGGAGCAGGGACCCCCACGCTCAAGACCCTGCTGGTGTCCAGGGTGAGTGCGTTCCCCTAAGGCGCTCCCACGTGAGCGCCCGAAGACCTCCAAGCCCGCCACCTTGCGCGCCCACCCCAGAGCCACTGCAGGGGCCCAGAGCCGCTCCAACTGGGGCACAGGGACCCCCGCGCCCGTGACCCGCCTGTGCCCAGGGTGAGTGCATTCCACTGGAGCCCTTACACGTGGGCACTCGGAGAATCACACACACGCCAGCTTGTTGGCACAGAGACCACACCACCCATCGCCTCATCTTCCAGGCCCCAGAGTTCACACCGCCCAACCAGAGCTTAGACAGAGGAGGGCATTCCCTAGTTCTTAGTGGGCCAGAGTCACCTGCCCACTGGGACAGGCTGGGACGAATAGACTGAGTGAGCTTGGGCCTGCCCTCTTGACCTTTAGGTAACCTAGAGCAACCTAGCCCCGACCCCCAGAGTGGACCTGAGACCCCCCAAGGGCTGAGAGCAGCTACCGGGAGGGCTTGACTGGGGGAATATTTTCCGCGGAAACTCGGAGGAACAGAGCTTCATTGACTCCCAGATAAGGGAGGGAACAGAGTGTTAGGCTCAACAGCACCCGCAACCAGTGTGGCCAGGAGCGGAACTACACCTGCTCACAGGAATAAAGAGGAAGGCTGACTTCCAGGTAGTAGAGGAGGGGAGAAAGAGCTAGGCTCAACAGTGCCCTTCACCATTGTGGTCAGGAGAGGGCCAGTAGTAGCTGCCAACAAAAGGACAAAACAACTAACCAGGCCACATAAAGAGCACAGGAGGAACCAAACCTCAGCGAGTTCACCCAAAAGTCCCTCTAGAACCACCCTCGGGGAGGAAATCCATTCCCACACCACAGGGGATCAAAACAGGCAGAATTTAGAAGCACAGCACTCTAAAGCACACCATTAAATACAAAGAAATATGCATAAATCAAGGAGAACCCTAATATCTGGAGATATGGTGACAAACCCTAGCAAGTTTCCAAGTCCACCAAAACGCACAGATCCCTGCGAAGAAGACCTAAAAGCAGCCATGAGGAAGGAAATGCAAGAATTAATAAAAAAAAATGAGAGAAACACTAGCTACCGAGTATAAGAAATCTATGGATGAACAAATCAGCCAAATTAAAGAAGAAATGTTAAAGAACATGAGAGAGACCATACAAAAAGAAATGAAAGAATTAAAAGACAAAGTAACAAGCCTTACAAGCAGAAACACAGAGTTGGAGAAACACATTGAAGAACTCGAAGGAAAACTGCAAACAAAAAATGATCAAGAAACCAACAAAGAAATAAAAGGCAAAGCACTGGAAGGAAAAGTCCAGTATCTAATGAACAAGGACAAAAGAAACAATCTAAGAATTGTGAGTATACCAGAAGGAGAGGAAATAGGGAAAGGGGAAGAACAAGTAGTCAGAGAGATAATAGCAGAGAACTTCCCCACCCTCTGGAAAGAAACTTCAATGCCAATACAGGAAGTAAAAAGAGTTCCCAATAAGATAGACCCTAATAAACAAACACCAAGACATATAGTAATCCAATGGGCAAAAAACAAAGAGAAAGAGGAACTCCTTAAAGCAATAAGGAAGAAAAGAAACCTCAAGTACCAAGGTAGGGACATAAGAATTAAACCAGATCTCCCATTCGAAATAATTCAAGAAAGAAGACAGTGGAATGACATATTTAAACGACTGAATGAAAGAAATTTCCAACCTAGGGTCCAATACCCAGCAAAACTTTCATTCATATGGGAGGATAGACTAAAAACATTCTCAAACAAGAGCAAACTTGAACTATTTGTGCAAACAAAACCGATCCTAAACGACTTACTCAGAGACGAATTACAAATCCAAACCCCCGATTGTAACAAAAACCACCCTACACAACACATCTGCACAACAATCCTCTCTCTCAATAATCTCCCTAAATGTTAATGGACTAAACTCTCCAATTAAAAGACACATAGTAGAGAACTGGATTAGGAAAAATAAACCAGACTTCTGCTGTGTGCAAGAAACACACCTACAGATACAGGATAAGCACAGGCTTAGAATAAAAGGATGGAAAGTAATTATTCAGGCCAATGGAAAACAAAAAAGAGCAGGGACAGCCATTCTTATATCAGACCAAATTGCATTCAACATCAAGAAAGTGATCAGAGACAAAGAGGGTCACTACTTACTGATCAGGGGAACATTAGATCAAGAAACCTAACTCTGGTCAATATCTATGCACCTAATGTAGAGTCAGCAACATATGTGAGGCAACTGCTCGTAAACCTGGAGAAACACATGAAGGGAAATGTGATAATAGTAGGGGACCTCAATACTCCACTATCACCACTGGACAGATCCACCAAACAGAAAAATAGCAAAGAAATAAGAGCTCTGAATGAAAAATTAGATTTAGGACTAATAGATTTATATAGAGCCCTCCATTCCCAGAAAGCAGAATACACATTCTTCTCAAGCCCACATGGAACCTTCTCCAGAATAGACCATGTCTTAGGATACAAAGCCTACCTATATAAGACCACAAAGGTAAGGATCATTAGAAGTACACACTCAGATCACTGTGCAACAGAGCTCAAATTGAGGTCAAGAAGAAGCAATGGAGAAAAACTAATACCCCGAGATTAAACAACATGCTGCTCAACAACAGCTGGATCAAAGTACAACTCAAGGAAGAAATAAAAAGATTCCTTGAGACAAATGACAACGAAGAGACAACATGTCAAAATTTATGGGACACAGCAAAAGCAGTAATTAGGGGGAAACTCATAGCAATACAGGCCTATGTCAAGAAACAGGAAAACAACAAATCCAACAGTTTAAAAGATCACCTCAAAGAATTGGAACAACAGCAACAGAGAAATCCAACCACAACCAGAAGGCAAGAAATAATAAAAACCAGAGCAGAAATAAACAACATAGAATCTAAGAAAACAATACAAAAAAATCAATGAGACCAGGAGTTGGTTTTTCGAAAAAATAAACAAGATAGACAAACCACTGGCAAAACTCACCAAAAAAAAGAGGAAAAACACCCAAATCAGTAGGATCACAAATGAAAGGGGAGATATTACAACAGAACCCCAAGAAATACAACATATCATGAGATCATATTATTAACAACTATACTCAACTAGGCTAGAGAACCAAGTAGAAATCGACAGATTCTTGGACAAACACCCTCTTCCAAGACTGGAAAAGGAATATCTAGAAAGCCTAAACAGACCAATCACCTCAGAGGAAATTGAAGATGTAATTAAAAAACTCCCTAAGAACAAAAGCCCAGGCCCAGATAGATTTACAGGTGAATTCTATCAAACATTTCAGAAGAGTTACTACTACTTTTCCATAGGCTCTTCCAAACCATAGAAAAAACAGGAATCCTCCCCAACTCCTTTTATGAGGCTAATATCACACTCATTCCCAAAGAAGGCAAAGACACTACCAAAAAAGAAAACTACAGACCAATCTCACTAATGAACATAGATGCAAAGATACTCAATAAAATCTTAGCAAACCGAATCCAGCACTTCATCAAAAAGATTATACAACACGATCAAGTGGGATTCATACCAGGAATGCAAGGTTGGTTCAACATAAGCATATCAATCAACATTATACATCACATCAACAACATGAAAGAGAAAAACCACATGATCATATCAATCGATGCAGAGAAGGCATTTGACAAAATCCAACATCCTTTCATGTTAAAAACACTCAGCAAAATAGGGTTAGAAGGAATCTTCCTCAAAATAGTTACAGCTATCTATGAAAAGCCTACAGCCAACATTATACTTAATGGCGAGAAACTAGAAGCATTCCCATTAAAGTCAGGAACTAGGCATTGCTGTCCACTCTCTCCACTCTTATTCAATATAACCTTAGAAGTCCTAGCAATAGCAATCCAACAAGAGAAGGGAATCTAAGAAATTCAAATTGGGAAAGAGGAACACAAGCTATCTCTGTTTGCCGACTATATGATGATATACATCGAAAACCCTAAAGAGTCCACAGTAAAACTCCTAGAAACAATTAACCAATACAGCAAAGTGGCTGGATACAAAGTCAATACACAAAAGACAGTAACATTTCTATATACAAACAATGAAGTTGAGGAGAGAGAGATTAAAAATACAACTCCATTTAAGATAGTATCAAAAAATATCAAGTATCTAGGAATCAACCTTACAAGAGAAGTGAAAGACCTATACCAGGGAAACTTCAAAACACTCCAGAAAGAAATTGAAGATGATCTAAAGAAATGGAAGAACATCCCATGCTCATGGATAGGTAGAATTAACAAAGTCAAAATGACTATCCTACCCAAACTCCTATATAGATTTAATGCAATCCCTATCCAAATCCAGACACAATTCTTTAAAGAAATAGAACAATCAATCACAAAATTCATCTGGAACCACAAAAGGGCCAGGATAGCTAAACACATACTGAAAAACAAAAAGCTGGGAGGTCAGCTAGGGAGACCCCGTCCAAACACGCCGCCCGCACGAGCAGTTTGGCTCTGCCCCTGGCAACTTCCTTCAGTATTCTTCAGGTAGGGAGACCCCGCCCAAACACGCTGCCTGCGCGAGTAGCTTGGCTCCGCCCCTGGCGAATTACTGCAGCTCTCCCCAGCTAGGGAGACCCCGTCCAAACAAGCCACCCGCGCGAGCAGTTTGGCTCTGCCCCTGGCGAATTCCTTCAGTAATCTTCAGGTAGGGAGACCCCGCCCAAACACGCTGCCCACGAGAGCAGCTTGGATCCGCCCCCGGCGACTCCCTGCAGCTCTCCCCAGCTAGGGAGACCCCGTCCAAATACGCTGCCCGCGCGAACCGCGTGAATATAGCTTAACACAACTTATAGGTATAGCCAGCTCAGGCCTAACCCCAAAATTTCTTAAATAATCAAGAACCCATAAAATTGGGGGAAAAAAAAGGTGGGCATTCAGAGACCTCTGTGCCCCCCAGTCTGCGTGCTTCTCCCTAAAGTGAGTGCAGCACCCAGAGGCCGCTCCACCTGGGGCATAGGGATCCCCGCATCCATGACCCCCCCCCCCGCACCAGTGCCCAGGAAGAGTGCATTCCCCTGGGACCATTCCACATGGGTGTTCTCCAAAGCATACCAATAAACGCAAAGAAATATTGGTAAATCAAGGAGAACCCTAACATCTGAAAATACAGAGACAGACCCTATCAAGTTTCCAAGTCCGCCAAAATGCACAGATCCATGGCAAGGTGACCTAAAAGCAGCAATGAGGAAGGAAATGCAAGAATTAATTAAAAAAAAATGAGAGAAACACTAGCTACCGAGTATAAGAAATCTATGGATGAACAAATCAGCCAAATTAAAGAAGAAATGTTAAAGAACATGAGAGAGACCATACAAAAAGAAATGAAAGAATTAAAAGACAAAGTAACAAGCCTTACAAGCAGAAACACAGAGTTGGAGAAACACATTGAAGAACTCGAAGGAAAACTGCAAACAAAAAATGATCAAGAAACCAACAAAGAAATAAAAGGCAAAGCACTGGAAGGAAAAGTCCAGTATCTAATGAACAAGGACAAAAGAAACAATCTAAGAATTGTGGGTATACGAGAAGGGGAGGAAATAGGGAAAGGGAAAGAACAAGTAGTCAGAGAGATAATAGCAGAGAACTTCCCCACCCTCTGGAAAGAAACCTCAATGCCAATCCAGGAAGTGAAAAGAGTCCCTAATAAATTAGACCCTAATAAAACAACTCCAAGACATATAGTAATCCAAATGGCAAAAAATAAAGAGAAAGAGGAACTCCTTAAAGCAAAAAGGAAGAAAAGAAACCTCAAGTACCAAGGTAGAGACATAAGAATCAAACCAGATCTCCCATTCGAAATAATTCAAGCAAGACGACAGTGGAATGACATATTTAAATGACTGAATGAAAGAAACTTCCAACCTAGGGTCCAATACCAGCAAAACTATCATTCATATGGGAGGATAGACTAAAAAAAATTCTCAAACAAGAACGAGCTTGAACTATTTGTGCAAACTAAATGACCTGCTCAGAGATGAATTACACAATCCAAACCCCCGATTGTAACAAAAACCACCCTACATAACACAACTGCACAACAGTCATCTCTCTCAATAATCTCCCTAAATGTTAATGGACTAAACTCTCCAATTAAAAGACACATAGTAGAGAACTGGATTAGGAAAAATCAACCAGACTTCTGCTGTGTGCAAGAAACACACCTACAGATACAGGATAAGCACAGGCTTAGAATAAAAGGATGGAAAGTAATTATTCAGGCCAATGGAAAACAAAAAAGAGCAGGGACAGCCATTCTTATATCAGACCAAATTGCATTCAACATCAAGAAAGTGATCAGAGACAAAGAGGGTCACTACTTACTGATCAGGGGAACATTAGATCAAGAAACACTAACTCTGGTCAATATCTATGCACCTAATGTAGAGTCAGCAACATATGTGAGGCAACTGCTCGTAAACCTGGAGAAACACATGAAGGGAAATGTGATAATAGTAGGGGACCTCAATACTCCACTATCACCACTGGACAGATCCACCAAACAGAAAAATAGCAAAGAAATTAGAGCTCTAAATAAAAAAATTGAAGATTTGGGGCTAAAAGACTTATATAGAGCCCTCCATCCCCAGAAAGCAGAATACACATTCTTCTCAAGCCCACATGGAACCTTCTCCAGAATAGACCATGTCTTAGGATACAAAGCCTACCTATATAAGACCACAAAGGTAAGGATCATTAGAAGTACACACTCAGATCACTGTGCAACAGAGCTCAAAATTGAGGTTAAGAAGAAGCAATGAAGAAAAACTAATACCCCGAGATTAAACAACATGCTGCTCAACAACAGCTGGATCAAAGTACAACTCAAGGAAGAAATAAAAAGATTCCTTGAGACAAATGACAACGAAGAGACAACATGTCAAAATTTGTGGGACACAGCAAAAGCAGTAATTAGGGGGAAACTCATAGCAATACAGGCCTATGTCAAGAAACAGGAAAATAACAAAACCAACAGCTTAAAAGATCACCTCAAAGAATTGGAACAACAGCAACAGAGAAATCCAACCACAACCAGAAGGCAAGAAATAATAAAAACCAGAGCAGAAATAAACAACATAGAAACTAATAAATCAATACAAAAAATCAATGAGACCAGAAGTTGGTTTTTTCAAAAAAAAAAACAAGATAGACAAACCGCTGGCAAAACTCACCAAAAAAAAGAGGGAGAACACCCAAATCAGTAGGATCACTAATGAAAGGGGAGAGATTACAACAGAACCCCAAGAAATACAACATATCATGAGATCATATTATGAACAACTATACTCCACTAGGCTAGAGAACCCAGAAGAAATCGAAAGATTCTTGAAAAAAAACCTTCTTCCAAGACTGGAAACGGAAGATCTAGAAAGCCTAAACAGACCAATCACCTCCGAGGAAATTGAAGATGTAATTAAAAAACTCCCTAAGAATAAAAGCCCAGGTCCAGATGGATTTACAGGTGAATTCTATCAAGCTTTCCAAGAAGACTTACTACCACTTTTCCATAGGCTCTTCCAAACCATAGAAAAAACAGGAATCCTCCCTAACTCCTTCTATGAGGCAAATATCACACTCATTCCCAAAGATGGCAAAGACATCACCAAGAAAGAAAACTACAGACCAATCTCACTAATGAACATAGACACAAAGATACTCAACAAAATCTTAGCAAACCGAATCCAGCACTTTATCAAAAAGATGATACATCATGACCAGGTGGGATTTATACCAGGAATGCAAGGTTGGTTCAACATACGCAAATCAATCAACATTATACATCACATCAACAACAAGAAAGATAAAAACCACATGATCGTATCAATCGATGCAGAGAAGGCATTTGACAAAATCCAACACCCTTTCATGTTAAAGACACTCAGTAAAATAGGCTTAGAAGGAACCTTCCTCAAGATAGTTACAGCTATCTATGAAAAGCCAACAGCCAACATTATACTTAATGATGAGAAATTAGAAGCATTCCCACTAAGGTCAGGAACTAGGAAAGGCTGTCCACTCTCTCCACTCTTTTTCAATATAACCTTAGAAGTCCTAGCAATAGCAATCCGACAAGAGAAGGGAATCAAAGGAATCCAAATTGGGAAAGAGGAACACAAACAATCTCTATTTGCAGAGGATATGATGATTTACATTGAAAACCCTAAACAGTCCACAGTAAAACTCCTAGAAACAATTAACCAATACAGCAAAGTGGCTGGATACAAAGTCAACACACAAAAGACAGTAGCGTTTTTATATACAAACCACGAAGTCGAGGAGAGAGAGATTAAAAATACAATTCCATTTAAAATAGTATCAAAAATATCAGGTACCTAGGAATCAACCTTACAAGGGAAGTGAAAGACCTATACCAGGGAAACTTCAAAACACTTCAGAAAGAAATTGAAGATGATCTAAAGAAATGGAAGAACATCCCATGCTCATGGATAGGTAGAATTAACATAGTCAAAATGACTATCCTACACAAACTACTATATAGATTTAATGCAATCCCTATCCAAATCCAGATTACATACTTTAGAGAAATAGAACAATCAATCACAAAATTCATCTGGAACCACAAAAGACCCAGGATAGCCAAACAAATACTGAAAAACAAGAAGCTGGGTGGCATCTCCTTACCTAACTTGAAACTATACTATAAAGCCATAGTAATCAAAACAGCATGGTACTGGAACAGAGACAGGACCTCAGACCAGTGGGTCAGAATAGAATTTCCTGACATAAACCCCCAGATATACAGCCAACTAATATTTGATAAAAGAGGCAAGAACCTGAAATGGAACAAAGAAAGTCTATTCAACAAATGGTTTTGGTACAACTGGAAAACCACATGTACGAAAGTGAAGATCAACCCATACCTCACCCCTTATACAAAAGTCAACTCAAAATGGATCAAAGACCTTGAAATCAGACCCGAATCTATAAAGTTTATTGAGAATAAAATAGGCAGAACACTCGAAGACCTATATATCAAAAAGGTCTTCGAGAATAGAGCACCATTGGCAAGAACTTTAGCAACAAACATAAACAAATGGGACTACATCAAACTAAAAAGCTTCTGCATGGCGAAAGAAATCCTACTTAACGCAAGATGACAGTTAACAGAATGGGAAAAAATCTTTTCACTCGACATATCAGATAAAGGGCTGATATCTATAACATACAAAGCACTCAGAAAGCTGATCCCCCAAAACCAAATAAAGCCATAAAAAAATGGGGAGATGAAATGAATAGACACTTCTCTGAGGAAGACAAAAGGATGGCCAACAAACACATGAAAACATGCTCACCTTCACTCATCATCAGAGAGATCCAAATCAAGACAACAATGAGATACCACCTGACACCAGTGAGGATGGCTCACATTAAAAATAATGGGAACAATCTCTGTTGGCGGGGATGCGGTATGAAAGGAACTCTCATCCACTGCTGGTGGGAATGCCCCCTTGTCCAACACCTATGGAGAACAGTCTGGAGAGTGCTCAAAGAACTCAGAATTGAGCTGCCATTTGACCCAGCAATTGCTCTCCTAGGCATATACCCCCAAGATGGAAGGACATTCATTCCAAAATATATGTGCACCCCACTATTTATCACAGCACTCAGTGTAAAAGCCAAGTCTTGGAACCAACCTCGATGTCCAACAACAGATGAATGGATCATTAAGATGTGGTATATATACACAATGGAATATTACATGGCAGTCAGAAATGATACAATCACAGACTTTGCAGCAACGTGGATGGACCTAGATCATATTATATTAAACAAAGTAAGTCAGAAGACAAAAGAGAAACACAGAATGGTAGCACTATTCTGAAGCACCCAGAACACACATCTTATACACAACTGATACTCAACAATCAAATAACATGGTTTAACAGGGTAGAAACTCCAAACACTGCAATAGTCAACATATACTCAGGAGCAGTGCCCAAAATACTTGAAAAAGGAACAACGCAAACTCTTGACTACACATTATTCCACAAAGAAAACAGCAACACCAAAAACTGCACCGTAGAGAGAACAGGTATGTGCGGGGTCCTGAAGCCCCCCAGGGGGGCCCGGCCAGCAGGAATTAGCTGGGAAGGCTTCTCAGACAACCGCACTCCTATTTTGCTGAGCAGAAGAGCAACCACACCTGTAAAAAATCTGTGAGAGGTTAATAATAAAGACCCAAGGCAGCGTCTCACTGTTCAAGGGTATCTTTATTGGCTACAGTTCCTTCTTATATAGTGAAGGAGAAGGGGGCAGTACAAAGGTGATGTCAGTCATACTTTTGGCGCGAAGGCCCATACAAGGCAAGGATATATTTCAGGTTTCAAGGAACAAAGAAAGTTAGGCATTCTCTAAATAAGGAAGTGGGCAGTGGGCTAGGGGGCTGGATGACCTTCAAGTTATGATGAACATGCTGTTTCCATGGAAATTTCTAGTGACCTTCCAGCTGCATTCCTAATTGCTTAACTATCAGGAGGTGGTGCAAGATGTGCCTGCCTCAGTGATCTTGAACAGACAATGTAGCATACACTTATTGATAACAGCCTAGTTCACTCCGGAATGTGGTCTTAAGGAGTGAGGCCTAGTTTCTGATAAGGTACCAGGCAGCTTTTGCTCTCCTCCGGGCTAGAGCTAATTATATCTACAGCTGCACATTCCTTTCTCTATAGCTCAAAAACTTACAGCAAGACTGCAAAATAGCTTTTAGGTGAAAAGCTGGAATATGGCAGAAAGAACAGCAAAATGGCCTCAAACAAGTCAGTCCCCAACAGGTATGTAATCAACCTTCCACGACAAAGGCCCACAACAATCACTTAGAGATAGTATTCAGGAACACAGGTAAAGAACACCACGGGAAATCACTGTCTCCAATGGAATCATCCCATAACACTACGTTTTAATGCCTTTATCTTATAATATTTAAAATAACCTCTCAGCTTTTCTGTCCACAGGCATCCTTGAATACAAATGGCGGATAAACTAAGATGGCAGCGCGGGATACCACACGAGATACCATACCTAGCTTGCACTATGAGATGGCCCCGAGAAAATTCTTTAACATACACTTTATCTCTAGGTTACACCTTCTTTTAGGAACTGAAGCACGTGACCAGTCAGACCACCGAAGCAGTAACTGAGACGTACAGACTTAAACTACACGCTCTATTCTGTGAACACATTCAAGCAAACTAGCATTCCCCTGCTATTCTCTCCTCTCTTCTCACTACTTTCTTTTTTATTTTTTCTCTTCTTTTTTTCTCTTCTTTTTTTTCTTTTTCTCTCTTTTTTCTACTCTTCTCTTTACTTTTTTCCTTTTCTCTTCTCTTTTTCTTTCTAAAGTATTTTCTCTTTTCTCCCTTCCTACCCCTTCCTTATACCTTCCCCTTTTCCCCCTTTGGAAATCCAACTATCCCTTCACCCCTCAATCCCATACAGACCTCCCGCCATATTAAAACTCTCCACCCTCAGTCCTTAATCTATTAGGCATCAAGATTGACCTCCTACCCCAACGAACCACTACCCAGCACCCAGTCGAGAGGACACCAGTCAAACCCACACCTCGTCTCCTGCAAGAAAAGGCAGCCAACTCCCCTGCGGGTCCATGCTGCGCGGCCCTCCCCACCAACTCCCCCTAACATGGACTGTTACCTGAAACCGGACTTAGGTCTAAAAGTATCCTCAATGCAAGAACCCTTCCAGGACCTCCCTGCTGCAAATCTTTTGCCAATCTGAAAAAGATCTGGGGATGGGAAGGAAAGACGCCTGGGAACCCACACACCACAAGAAAAACCCAAAAGACAATGGGAAAACCTGTATTTCCAACATAAGCATAAGAACTGTATCACACCACCTCTTTACCTGCTTTTCCCCAAATGTAAGATAGTCTTATGCATCACTTTGGTCCTTTAAATACTTTGCTACCTCATTTAAAAAAAAATCTGGCCTACATATACATATGTAAGCACATACATTTTTATTACCTATTTTTTTCTATTTATTATTTTTTCATCTTTTTTTGGGTATGTAACCTGTTTCTGTTTTCCCCTTTTGACCACCCCCAAATGCACCAACAATATAATGTAGCACCATTTCCCCCTGCAAAGGCACACTAAAAAACAGGGGAATATATATAAAGAGAGCTCTTATCTATTAGAGATAGGAACTCATAGTTGTTTACAATAGAGGGATATCTCTATTTCCCCCTGCAAAGGCACACTAAAAAAAGGGGGAATATATATAAAGAGAGCTCTTATCTATTAGAGATAGGAACTCATAGTTGTTTACAATAGAGGGATATCTCCTACCTTGAAAATATGTCATGTGGAATTAACTTAGACCTCAAGTGTTTAGATACCATCCATCCAGCCTTGAACCCAGGATCCCAGACACAGGAACGGCACAGTTCTTCACAACTGCTACAGGAAACAAATCCCATCTGGGACAGCCACAATACTGTGAGGTCACCAACAAGTGCCAGCTCTAATATGACGTCCTGACGAAGAAAATGGGAACAACTTGACCTAAGTGCAGGTTATCCTACCTTTCCAGCTAACGACAAGACAAAATCAGAAGACTTGTCACCCTTTGGTAGGTCCAAAAGCCAAGATTGCGAGTTACAGATGACTGCTGCTAGAACCATGACCAGACTGTATACAGCCTGGGACCAATAAAAAAGCCCTAACCTAGGGTTTGAACTACGATCTGCACAATAAACATGATCCCCAGTTCCAAAGGTCTGGCAGAGACCATTGTAACGGAATGGGGCTTCTGGAAGCACAAAGAAAGACACTGTCCTAGGTGCCATCCTAGGTTCAGTGCAAAGACCAAGATCACCAACCACAGAAGATAAATTAAAATGACACTGATGGAACAGAACTTCTAGAACCACAAAGACTGACTTCATCATAACTCCCACCGCAGGATCTGTGCAGATACTGAGATCCCTAGACACAGAGGCCTGATAGTATCACCCAGGACAGAGCAGAGGTCTTACAAACACCACAAAAGCACCACCGGGAGAGTAAATGATCCTGAACAGAGTCTATAGTTGATCCCATGACAATACACTCCAAGGGCGGAGAAACCCCATATTTCTTAGGCCAAGTGAATTCCTTTTCGAATGACCCCAATATTTACTGTGCCTGGGCAGGAGGGAAAAAAACAAAAAGCACAAAACATTATTTATTTTTTATATATATTATTTTATTTTCATTTATTATTATTTTTTATTTACCTATCTATTTTTGGTCAATTTCTCTGTTTGGGTGTGATAATTGAAGTTGTCCCCAGTTATACTTATTCTTTCTCTTCTTTTCTGTTCTTCCTTTGTATGCTATGCCATTTTTCTTATATCAAGACCATGGCTTTTTTTTTGTTTGTTTGTTTGCTTGTTTTGTTTTGTGTTTGTTTTTGTGGGTTATTTTTGTTTTTTTGTGTTCTTTTTTTTTTTTTTTTTTTTGGTGCTTGTGTTTATTCTTGGAGTCCTCACGGGATATTTGACACTTCTTTTTGTACTGGTGGAATGTTTCACCTTTTTTCCCTCCTTCGTTTCTCAAACTGATGTTGAGAGCCTCTAGAAGAATTCCGCTTATTTTTGGCGTATTAGACTTTTACCCCAGTTTATTACTTTTCTCTCCTTCAAACAAAACCACGTAACTTGAACTAGCTAGTCCTGCCCCCCCAATTAGAGGGGGAAACAAGAGAGACACCAGGACCAAACAGGTGCAAGACTACTATGCAGTAGGCTAGATACAGAGGAGACCACATATTCTAGCTACTCTGGGGGTGAGGGAAGAGGATATGGGTGGTAGGACAAAAATGGAGGTGTAGGGAGGACAATTTGGTGATGGGAATCCCCCCTGATTTTATGTAAATATGTACCTAAAATATTATTGTCAACAATATGTAAGCCACTATGATCAAAATAAAAAAAATTAAAAAAAAAAGCTGGGAGGCATCTCCTTACCTAACTTGAAAATATACTACAAAGCCATAGTAATCAAAACACCATAGTATTGGAACAGAGACAGGACCTCAGACCAGTGGGTCAGAACAGAATTCCCAGACATAAACCCCCAGATATACAGCCAACTAATATTTGATAAAAGAGGCAAGAATCTGAAATGGAACAAAGAAAGCCTATTCAACAAATGGTGTTGGTACAACTGGAAAACCACATGTACGAAAGTGAAAATCGACCCATACCTCACTCCTTATACAAAACTCAACTCAAAATGGATCAAAGACCTTGAAATCAGACCCGAATCTATAAAGTTTATCGAGAATAAAATAGGCAGAACACTCGAAGACCTATATATCAAAAAGGTCTTTGAGAATGGATCACCAATGGCAAGAACGTTAGCATCAAATATAAACAAATGGGACTACATCAAACTAAAAAGTGTCTGTATGGCAAAAGAAACCCGACTTAACGCAAGAAGACAGTTAACAGAATGGGAAAAAATCTTTTCACTCGACATATCAGATAAAGGGCTGATATCTATAACATACAAAGCACTCAGAAAACTGAGCCCCCAAAACCAAATAAAGCCATAAAAGAATGGGGAGATGAAATGAATAGACACTTCTCTGAGGAAAACAGAAGGATGGCCAACAAACATATGAAAACATGCTCACCTTCACTCATCATCATGGAGATCCAAATCAAGACAACAATGAGATACCACTTGACACCAGTGAGGATGGCTCACATCAAAAATAATGGAAACAACCTTCGTTGGCGGGGATGCGGTATGAAAGGAACTCTCATCCACTGCTGGTGGGAATGCCCCCTTGTCCAACACCTATAGAGAAAAGTCTGGATAGTGCTCAAAGAACTCAGAATTGAGCTGCCATTTGACCCAGCAATTGCTCTCCTAGGCATATACCCCCAAGATGGAAGGACATTCATTCCAAAATATATGTGCACCCCACTATTTATTGCAGCACTCAGTATAATAGCCAAATCTTGGAACCAACCTCGAGATCCAACAACAGATGAATGGATCATTAAGATGTGGTACATATACACAATGGAATATTACATGGCAGTCAGAAATGATACAATCACAGACTTTGCAGCAACGTGGATGGACCTAGATCATGTTATGTTAAACGAAGTAAGTCAGAAGACAAAAGATAAACACAGAATGGTAGCACTATTCTGAAACACCTATAACATATATTTTATACACAACTAATACCTAACAATCATATAACAGGATTTAACAGGGTAGAAACTCCGAACACTGTAATAGTCAACATATATGTGGGAGCAGTGTCCAAAATACATGAAAAAGGAACAATGCAAACTCTTGACTACACATTATATCACAAAGAAAACAGCAACAACAGAAACAGCAGCATAGAGAGAACAGGTATGTAATCAGACTTCTACAACAAAGGCCCACAATAATCCCTTAGAGATCGTATACAGGAACACAAGTATAGAACACCACGGGAAATCACTGACTGCAATGGCAACATACCATAACACTAGGTTTTAATGCCTTTATCTTACTATATTTTAAATAACCTCTCAGCTTTTCTGTCCACAGGCACCCTTGGATACAAAGGGCGGACAAACTAAGATGGCAACTCGGGATACCACACGAGATACCATACCTTGCTTGCACTACGAGATGGCCACGAGAAAACTCTTTAACATACACTTTATTTCTAGGTTATACCTTCTTTTAGGAATTGAAGCACGTGGCCAGTCAGACCACCGAAGCAGTACCTGCAACGTACAGACTTAAACTACAGGCTCTATTCATCGAACACATTCAACCAAACCAGCTTTCCCTTGCTATTCTCTCCTCTCTTCTCACTACTTTTTTTTCTTTTCTATTCTTCTCTTTACTTTTTTCCCTTTCTCTTCTCTCTTTCTTTCTAAGGTATTTTCTCTTTTCTCTCCCTTCATACCCCTCCCATATACCTTCCCCTTTCTCCCCTCCGGAAATCCAACTATCCCTTCACCCCTCAATCCCATCCAGATCTCCCACCATATTAAAACTCTTCACCCTCAGTCCTTAATCTATTAGGCATCAAGATCGACCTCCTACCCAACGAACCAGTACCCAACACCCAGGCGAGGGGACACCCAGTCAAACCCACACCTCGTCTCCTGCAAGAAAAGACAGCCAACTCCCCTGCGGACTCATGCTGCGAGGCCCTCCCTACCAACTCCCCCTAACGTGGACTGTTTCTTGAAACCGGACCTAGGTCCAAAAGTATCCCCAATGCAAGAACTCTTCCAAGAGCTCCCTGCCGCAAATTTTTACCAATCTGAAGAAGGTCAGGGGGTGTGATAGGAAGATGCCTGGGAACCCACACACCACAAGAAAAACCCAAAAAACAATGGGAAAAACTGTACTTCCAACATAGGCATAAGACCTGTAATACACCACCTCTTTACCTGCTCTCCCCCAAATGTAAGGTAGTCTTTTGCACCACTTTGGTCCTTTAAAAACTTCGCTAACTCATTTTATTTCTTTTCTTTTAATTAATTAATTAATTTTTTTAAATGTTTGTCCTACATATACATTTGTGAGCACATACATTTTTATTTCCTTTTTTTTATTGTTTTTGGGTATGTGACCTGTTTCTGTTATCCCCTCTGTCCACCCCCAAATACACCGACAATATAATGTAGCACCACTTCCCCCTGCAAAGGCACACTAAATAAAGGGGAAATCTTACATATAAAAAAAAGCTCTTATCTACTAGAGATAGGAACTCATAGTTGTTTACAATACAGGGATATCTCCTACCTTAAAAATATGTCATGTGGGGGGCCGGAGAGATAGCATGGAGGTAAGGCGTTTGCCTTTCATGCAGAAGGTCATCGGTTCGAATCCCGGCATCCCATATGATCCCCCGTGCCTGCCAGGAGCAATTTCTGAGCATGGAGCCAGGAGAAACCCCTGAGCACTGCCGGGTGTGACCCAAAAACCACAAAAAAAAAATATGTCATGTGGAATCAACTTAGACCTCAGGTGATTAGATACCATTCATCCAGCCTTGAACCCTGGATCCCAGACATAGAAACGGCACAGCTCTTCACAACAGCTGCAGGAAACAAATTCCATCCGGGACAGCCTTAATACTGCGGGGTCAACAACAAGGGCCAGCTCTAACATGATATCCTGACAACGAGGAAAATGTGAACAACTTGACCTTAGAGCAGATTAGGCTACCTTACCAGCTAACGACAAGACAAAACCAGAAGACTTGGCACCCTTTGGTAGGTCCAAAAGCCAAGATCGTGATTTACAGATGACTGGCTGCTAGAACCACGACCAGACTGTAATCTTGGGACCAATAAAAAAAGCCCTAGTTTAGGGTTTGAACTATGACCTGCACAATAATCATGACCCCCAGTCCCAAAGGTCCGGCAGAGACAATTGTAATGGAATGGGGCTTCTGGAAGCACAAAGAAAGACGCTATCCTAGGTGCCATCCTAGGTTCAGTGCAAAGACCAAGATCACCAACCACAGAAGATGGATTAAAATGACACTGTGGTAACAGAACCTCTAGAACCACAAAGACTGACTTCATCATAAGTCCCACCTCAGGATCTGTGCAGATACTGAGACCTCTAAACACAGAGCTCTGATTGTATCACCCTGGACAGAGCAGAAGTCTTCCACACACCACAAAAACACCACCGGGAGAGTAAATGATCCTGAGCAAAGTCTAGAGTTGATTCCCATGACAGTATACTCCAAGGACGGAGAAACCCCATATTTCTTAGGCCAAGTGAATTCCTTTTCAAATGACCCCAATATTTATTGTGCCGGGGCAGGAGGGAAAAAACAAAAACACAAAAAGCACAAAATCTTGGTTATTATATATATATTATATATATAATATATTATATATATACATATATATATTACCTTCATTTATTATTGTTATTATTATTTTTATTTACCTATCTATTTTGGTTGATTTCTCTGTTTGGGTGTGATTATTGAAATTGTTGTCCCCAATTATACGTATTTTTTTGTCTTCCTTTCTTTTCTTTCATTATGTGCTATGCCATGTTTCTTATTTCAAGACCATGGCGTGTTTTTTGTTTGTTTGTTTGTTTTTGTTTGTTTTTTGTTTGTTTTGTTTTGTTTTTTGTTTGTTTTTTGTGGTGCTTATCGATATGGCTGGAGTCCTCACTGGATATTTGACACTTCTTTTGGTACTGGTGGAGTGTTTCACCTTCTTTTTCTCCTTCATCTCCCAAATCGATGATGAGAGCCTCTATTCCGCCCATTTTCGGGGTATTAGACTCTTACCCCAGTTTATTTATTTTCTCTTTTTCAGGCAAAACCACGCAACTTAAACTAGCTAGTCCTGCCTCCAGTTAGAGGGGGAAATAAGGGAGGCATAAAGATCAAACAGGTGCAAGACTACTAAGTAGTAGGTTAGATACAGAGGGGACCACATATTCTAGCCGCCCTGGGGGTGAGGGAAGAGGAAATGGGAGGTAAGACAAAAACGGAGGTGTAGGGAGGAATATTTGGTGATGGGAATCCCCCCTGATTTTATGTAAATATGTACCTAAAATATTATTGTCAACAATATGTAAGCCACTATGATCAAAATAAAAATTATATTAAAAAAAAGAATAATAGCACTATTTTGAAGTACCTAGAATATACACCAGCTATACAACCAATACCCCACGATTAAATAACAGGGTGAAACAGGATAGAAACCTCAAACACTGTAATAATCACCATGTACTGGGGAGTAGAGCCCAAAACAAAGGGGAGAGAAATAACACAAAGCCCGACTACACATTATTTCATAAAAAAAAAAAAAAAAAAAACAGCAACAACAGAAACAGCAGCGTAGAGAGAACAGGTATGTAATTATCATTTTACTACAAAGGCCCATAATAATTTACTAGGGATCTTATACAGGATTACAGGTAAAAATTATGAGGAGAAATTACTGAGTCCAATGGAAACACTTCAAAACATTGCACTGCAAGAACTCTACCCAAGACCTTCATGCCTGGACCACATACCTCACAGGAAAACCTCAAAAGACAATGGGGAAGCCAATACTTTCATCATAAGTATAGACCTATATAACACAACCTCTTATCCTGTTTCTCCCCAAATAAAAAGTGATCTCCTGAATCACTTTCTCCCTTTTCTTTGTTTTGTTTTCTTTTTTTTTTTTCATTTTTATTCTTGTTAGTTTCTTTTGTTTGTTTGTTTTAGTTTTAGTTTTTGTTATTTGTTTTGATTTGTTTTTGCTTCTTTTGGGTCACTCCTGATGGCACTCGGAGGGTGCTCCTGGCTCTATGCTTGGAGAACGCCTCGGGTGGGCATGGGGAACCATGGGGGATGCCGGGATCTGAGCCACCGTCCTTCTACAGGAAGGATAGGCGCCTTGTCTCCATGCTATCTCTCCCGGACCCATTTTATTCCTTTAATTACATCTTTTATTTAATTTTTTTTCTTTTTTTATTTTCTTCCCACCCCCTATTTAATCTTTTTTTAAATGAAACTTTTTTCCTTTAGATATGTGTGAGCATATATATTCTTAGTTTTTGTCAGGTGTCTGTTTTCTTTTCTCTCCACCTCCAAATCCACCAGCAATATAATGTAGCACCACTTCCTCCTGCAAAGACATATTAAACAAAGGGGAAATTGTACGTGTAAAAACAAGCTCTTATCTACTAGGGATAAGAACTCATACTTGTTTACAACACAGGGACATCTCCCACCCTGAATGTATGTCATGTGGAAACAACTTAGGCTCCATGGAACTAGACACCAACTGTCCAGCCTTGACTCCTGGATCTCAGACATAGAAATGACAGAGTTCTCCACAACAGCTCCAGGAACCAAATCCCCTCGAGGGCATTCACAATGCTGCTCTGATGCCAACATGCACCAGTTCTAAATTGATAACCTGACAATAGGAAATGGGAACAACTTGATCTAAGAGCAAGTTGTCCTTCCTCATCAGCTAAAGATAAGACAAAATCAGAAAACATGTCACCCTTTCATCTATGCAAAAGCCAAGATTGCTATATACAGATGACTGGTTGTTACAACCAGGACTGGACAGTACTCATCCAGGGACCAACAACAACAACAGCAAAGAAAAGCTCTAGCCTAGCTTTTGGTCTACGATATGTTCAACAAGCAAGATCTCCCATTCCAGAGGTCTGACTGAGACAACCGCAACTGAACGGGTCTTCCGGAAACATAACGAAAGACTCAATCCCAGGCTCCATCCTAGGAGCAACATAATGACCAAGACCACCAACTACAGAAGATGGATTAAAACGACACTGAAGAAGCATAACTGCTAGAACCACAAAGAAAGACTTCATCATAAGCTCCATTCCTTGATCTGCACAGTCACCAAGATCTCTAGATACAGAGGTCTGATTTTACCATCCAAGATGAAGCAGAAGTCTTCCATACACCATGAAAGCACCAAGGGGTGAGTAAATGATCATGCAAGGAGTCTAGAGTTAATCCCATGACAGTATTCTTCAGAGGTGAGAAACCCTGTATCTCCTAGGCCAAGGGAATTCCCTCTACAATATCCCCAATAGTTACTGTGCCTATGCAGGGGGGGAAAGAAAAGAAAAAAAAGCACAAAACAATCATTTTTCCATATATTTATCAATCGATTGATCAATTTTTGACGTCTTTATTTTGGTGTAGAGATTGAAGTTGATATCTCCAATATTATTTTATTTTATCTATCTTTCTCTTTCTTTTTGTACTCCAGCATGATTTGATTTCAGAACGGAGACTATTGAGTGGTGTTAGTCTTTATTGCTGTAGTGCTCAGTGGATATTTAATTTGATATTTCTTTCTGTATTGTTGTGGTGTTTCAATTACCTTTTTAACATCCTATCTCAAACTGAGGTTGAAAGCCTCTAGAAGGATTCCGCCCATTTTCAGCGTATTTGACTTCTTTTTTTTTTCTTATTTTGTACCCCAATCTATTGCTTTTCTTTCCTTCAAACAAAACCACATAACTCGATTTATTTATCTCCACCTCTTAAATAGAGGGGGAAACAAAGGAGGGTACCAGGACCAAACAGATATGTGATCACTAATAGTAAGCTAGACAAAGAGGGGACCACCTACTCTAGCAGCCCGGGGGTGATGGTGGAGTATATGGGTGGCAGAAAGGGAATTGGGATGGGGAGGACATATTTGGCGATGGGTATTCTCCTGATTCAATGTTAATATGTACCTAAAATACTACTGTGAAAGATATGTAAGCCATTATGTTAAAAAAATTGTGTTTAATCAGAAATGTTCTTTGACTTACATATATTATTATATTACATTAATTATATGTTATGTTATGTTACTATATTATGTTATGTTAGTTTACCTCAATATGTTAATCAATTTTGTCTCTTGAATAAATTCTTACAATAAAAATAAAGTAAAAAAGTCATTGATTGACTAATGTAATGGGAGACTTAAGGTGATTTGAAAATACTTCTATGTAGAGACTCAGCCTAGCTCTGTATCTTATTAGTTGGCACTACAGGTATTAGGACTCATCCATGAAAAGAGTCATGTATTATGTGTTCTCATGACACTATCTACTGAGTAACTTTCCATGTACAATTAAATATTAGTTAAAACATAGAATTTATAGTGAAAAATAAATACTAACACATAGAGTTTAAAAGTGTAGTCATCCTTAGAGATAACTTTGAATTTTATACACATAACCTTGAAGAATATTTATTATCCTCACAGATAAATTGCTTTGAGTCTTGATGACCTTGAGCTCGCCAATCCTCGGACACACAGTCTTATTTTGAAGGATATATGAAGTCACAGTTCCTGGCATCAAACCAAACCCCCCAAATTTCAGCAACAGCAGCCTGAATGACTACTGCTAAAAGTAGATTCTAAAAATCTGTTTTCACTTATTATAAAGATACAGGCAAAGTTCTTACAGAAGCAAAAACAGGCAACATAAATTTAATCGCAGATTTAGGTTCAGTTAATGGAACAAATTAAGCTATCAGAATGTTCCCTTTTTCCTGTTCCCCATTTTTCCCATTAATTGTCCTTTCCTCCCCCTCTGTCTCCTTAAGTGGTCATGTCTGCTCCAAGCAGAGTGTCATGAGTAGCATATAGCGCATAAGGAGATGACATCAGTGCCCAACCTGTCCTTTACTCCTTGATTGCTGTATCCTTTGTCATGAGGGTATGGCACTGGGAGACATGGGGTTGGCATTCAGCCATTGATGAATAATATATTTGTCAAATGAATTCTGGTCCCAATCTCAGGTTGTAAATCTCAGGTTGTGTTGGCTACTCAGTGAGATTAATTATAGGATGGTACCACTGAAGCATGACTGGAAAGATAACTTAGACTAGTTTCCCAGTAGAATAAAGAAGCATGATAAATTGCATGTTTTGGATGAGATTCAAGCACTCAGGAGACTAGCAAAAAAGATAAAATATGCAAGCTACCTGCCTAGCTTATACCAAGGTATTCATGTTTTATACCAAGGTATCAAGTTAACCATTGAGAAGCAGTTGAGTTCCAGAGAAAATCATACAGGTAAAATATCTTTACTAAAATGAGTGTCAAAATATCCTTCTACTCATGTAGTGGTGGATTTTCACACGAAACACTACTAGGTGGAAAAGTGGGATTTACATGCTCTCAATTAGAGGTGTTTCGAAGGCCTTAGAAAGATAGTAAATTTACTTTTCATAGAAAATACTTCTAAAATTTATAGTTTATTTTAACTTTTTAAGTAGCAACCAATCTAAAATCCAATTTAAAAAATAATCAAAACTAAAAGAATCTAATTGGTTGATTTTATTCACATGCACAAATATTTCATTTTATAATCCTGACACTCTGGGATAAGTAATGGTGATGGAAATTTTCATTCTTTCTATTGTCTTAATGATTGTAGTATTTAAATATTTCTATTAGCATTTTTAATTTTTTCAGTAGTGTTGCCTCAATATTAAGGTTGTAATTCAGCACAGCTACGTAGCTCAAAGTAGATTCAGTGCAAATGGGGGAAATGAGAAGTGGATAATATGCCAAGAAGAAACTCAAGTAAAATTAAAAAAAATAATGCTGTTTCTAATGAAGGGCAAATAGAATTCTGTGGCCTCCAAAATAAGGATTGGCATATGGATCAGACAGAATCTTCAAGGACCCTTTGAGGTGACTTTTGTGATCACCATATTTGTCTCACACTATAATGGCAAACACATACTTTCTGAATAGCTTTACACCTGTTCTCCTAGGACCCTTGCTTTAGGTAGAACCACCACCAGCTGGGCCTGGATTTTAACAGCGTTACTAAAATATTTTACCCAACTCCCAGGACTTCCTCTGATTGCTCTTTTCATGTCTGGAACCTCCAGTTTCATGACAGAGTTACAGGGAGATGGTTTCGGATGATGGTTATTGTAGAGGACAGTCTGAATAGAATGGAAGTCAAAAGACAAACACAGGATCATTTAAGGGAGTAAAATTCTTAAGAAAACATTGAGGTATTAACTATAAAAATGAAAATAGTTAAGATACAAATGTATAAAATAGTAGTGAAAAGAGAAAAGTTTTCAGTTGCTCAAACTCTCTAAAAGAGATTCGTCAGCCAGATTGCTCCAAGCTTATAAAACTGACAAGTGTGTGCTCTAAATGTTCCCCTTTGACAGTGGGCTCTTGATTGCCTGCCACTGAAGTTGCAGCTACCCATTGATAAGGCAAGTTTAGTTCTGGTTCTTAGTCTCTGGCTATCAGGTTGTGCCCAGATATATCTCGTATTATTGTAAGTGACAGGTAAAGTAAAAATAATTTCAACAGAAGTGGCTGCAATTCCCTGTGGCAAGAATGATCCAAGAATGGTCCTCAGGGAGATGAGCCACATATAGAAATAGTAACCATTATTCATGTATCTTTGCTCAAGTCACAAGAACAAGAAGCAAATCTGAGAAAGTGTTCTTTGATGGTCAGAGCCTCCGTGTTCATCTTGTGAATTTAACAGCACTTCAACCAGAAATGGCATCCCAAGCCTGCCGACTTCATCCACATTCTCCAGCACAGATGCTCAAGTAAGTTTTCTTTTAATCTACTTGGTTATAATTTCCGTTGTGAACTGAATAGGTCTGTTAGAAAATTCTTAAATAATTTCTTTAGTAGATAAGTTTTCTGGAGCCATTAAGTGTTATTTTGAGATACCTACTACTTATGGTTCCCCAGGCCACAGGGAAAACAACCTCTTTCATATGTTCTGCAGCATAAACTTGAAAACCAGGTTCTTTAGACTTTGTAAGTTATTTACAGAGCTTCATTGTGGTGCACAACATGCTCAGTTCACAGTGCTGAGTGACAAAAGTAAGTGGAAATTGTAGGTCAGCTTCTTCATTTGTGAGCAAGAGATGCAAAAGAATGAAACAAAATAATGAGGTGATAGGTCAAAAGGGTATGGTAATTTGTCAAGACAGCTTCACTATACCATGCTGCCTTGCAGTGTCACCAGACAGCACTGGCACATTAGTTCAAGGTAAATGATTGCTGTGTGCCATTCTCATGATTTTTTTTCATGGCTTAGATTGAATCTTCATCTAATATTTAGAAGAGATATTTAAGGGTGTGGCAGATAAGGAAATATTTTCAGAATTTTTAAATATTTACCTGTAAAATGTAAAGGCAACTACAAAACAGTGCTGAATCTCTTTATTCCATTAAATTTGATAAATGTTAAATGGTACAGTTATAATTTTGTAATGGTTGGCTCAATGGTTATAAAAAATAAAAGAGGAAGTAAATTTCTTTCTCATATTATATGTGTGTATGTGTATGTTTGCAATTATTCCAAAGAGAAACACTGCTGCTTGTTGGAATCTATACATCAATTATCACTGTCTTAGTTTTGGCACATTATGATATGTAGAAATAAAGTACCACAGATCAACTTTACTTTTTTTTTTACCAATGAGAAACTTGAAATATTGGCATTCTATCAGAATTCTCAAAATTAGTAAGAAGCATTTTATATGAAGGCTCTGTCTTTATTAATATCAGTCTTAATCTTTTCTTATAAGTGCCTTTTGTCCAAGAAATTTTTACATATATTGTGTATATAGCTGTATAAGATAAGTACACACAGGAACCTGAGCAATAGCACAATGGATAGGACACTTTCCTTGCACACAGCCAACCCGGGTTTGAAAACCAGCACCCCATATGTTTCCCTGAGCTTGCCAAGAGTTATTTCTCAGCACATAGCCAGCTGTAACCCTTGATAGCCATCAGGTGTGGCCCAGAGACCAAAAATAAATAAATAGATAAATACACACATTGAAACAGTTATTGATAATAACCATAAGAGGTTTGTTTTTAAACAAATTTTTAAAAGTTAATGCATTCCCCCAAATTAAGAAGCTTGGATCTCTATACATCAAAATCTATATCTACATCTACACTTACCTCTATAGGGAAGAGAATTAATCATACATAGGAGAAAATTAAGGATATATATATAAGAATATTGACAAGAAAAAACATATTTACACATAAGTGAAAGATTTAAGTGCAAGATTATTTTCTCACAATGTATGCACTAAAGAACCTAACAAGTGCCTCTATCAAATGATGGCTCATCCTTCCTCGTGATCTCAAAGGACAAAATTTGGTTACTGTTAACATTTTATTCTGAATCAGTTCCCATTTATTTGTAAGTTAAAAGGCAACCTGGCTACACTATGGCTGATGTTGATGGTTTTGATATACAAAATCGCGAGGTCTTCACACCACCAAAGTGCCTATGGCCTTCCAGCACTGTGCTATGTCCCTTCTCCCCGTGACTTGGTCCCCTCCACTCTCATACACCATCGGCTACAGTAATCTCAGCTTTTGGAATCAGAAACTAAGGGTTTGCATCATTTGATCTAGTCTGTTTCTTTTCATTTTTTCTCTCTCTACCATAGATGATGCTCCTTTAACTTATTTTTTAGTTTGGGAGTCACAACCTAAGATGGTCAGTGCTTATTCCCGGCTGCTCTGCGCTCAGGGACAACACCTTGTGGAGCTCAGGTGGCCATGTGGGCTTCCAGGTTCCAAGCCAGGTTCAAGGCCTTCCCTGCCATAATAGCTCTCTTGTCCTCATTTTACTTTACTTTTCTTTTTTGCTTAATAAATATTTATTTTAAATATTGTTTTTTAAAAAATGTAAATAGTATCTTTATTTAAGCACCATGATTACAAATATGTTTATAGTTGAATTTCAGTTATAAAAAGGAACACTGATTACACTTTCTCCATCTATTTGCACTCTGGGTAATTAATTTACTTTTAATGGATAGGGAATAATTGTAGATTACTTTTGTACAAAGAAAGAAATAGATTTTCTTATGAAAGGTTTCCACTATTAGAGAGTTGTGGCACTACTAACATGTTGATACTTTCTGAACAGATGCTAGGTAGACAGATGCATAGAAGAACAATTGGTGACTAAATAAATAATGATAGATCAGATGTGTCCATAAGATATAAAAAAGTGTATCCTTGTTACATAAATTCTGTAACTAGATCTATAGCTATGTGTCTTCATGTCTTCCTGCCAAAGGTTAACAGATTAAATCAAATAAAAAATATATGGAATTTGGGGATTCTTTGACTTAGTATTGAATTTAGGCAAAATACTTAGAGAAGTCAATATGGTTGCCTTGCATGCCCACCATGGAGGTGGAATCAGCTGTTTAATTTAAAATGCAGAGATAGGAGATAAAGATTTGAAAGCAGAAATTTTATTTTCTTACAAATTGTGTATGAGCATATTCAAACGAAACCTAGCTACCTCTGAAACCTTCTCTTCTCTCTAGCTCTGAGCACTTCAAAAATATGTGTGTGAAACTGCTCTAAGAAGGTGGAACAGAGGCAATCGAGAGCAAAGAGGGGAGCAATGCATAGGAGACATTGTGTGATGTGACAGTTAACCCATGAGAAACTGATCTGCACTCGAAAGAGAGAAGGCAAGATGGCAGGGGAGTAAGGAGGAAGGGCAAGTAGATTATTGCTGTTTCATGAAGTTTACATTTAAGACAGTAAGCAGGTTTATTCATGACCCAATTGAATGAATCTTAGAGGTGAACTGAAAATATTGGTAACCCCCCATTCTTCCTTTACTGCTTTATGTGAAGGAATAGTCTTGTCTGTTGAGCTGGCAGCTCACATGTTTAATTGTGTTTTCCTCAGCATTTTAGTAGATCTCTGAACACAGAATAAATACTGCCTCAAAGATGACACACATTCAGTCTGATAAATGAAAAACATACCACTGAGCATTTTTTGACTTCATATAGACACTCATTTACTGTGTTCATTTTCTCTCTCTCTTTCTCTCTGTCTCTCTCTGTCTCTCTCTGTCTCTCTGTCTCTCTCTCTGTCTCTCTCTCTGTCTCTCTCTCTGTCTGTCTCTCTCTCTCTGTCTCTTTCTCTCTCTCTCTCTCTCTCTCTCTCTCTCACACACACACACACACACACACACACACACACACACATTTTTTCTGTTTGAACATGCAGTAGGGACTCATAGCCTTTAGTCATTAAGAGTTCTGGAGCCAACGTTTCCTTCTTAAAACAAATGTACCCTCCCGGAATGAACACGAGCTCTGTGGTGACAGAATTCCTCCTGCTGGGTTTCTCTGGCCCCTGGAGGCTCCGTTCTTTCCAGTCTGGGATTTTCATGGCGGTGTACCTGGCCGCCCTGGCAGGCAACGGGCTCATCGTCACTGTCACAGCCCTGGACCCCCACCTGCACACTCCCATGTACTTCTTTGTGCGGAACCTGTCCCTGCTGGACCTGTGCCTCATCTCGGCTGTCGTGCCCAAGGCTGTGGTCAACGCTCTGACCCGCAGGGACTCCATCTCCTTCCTGGGCTGTGCCACCCAGGTCTTCATGGTGCTCTTCTCAGCTGTGGTGGAACTGTTCCTCCTCACAGCCATGTCCCTGGACCGATATGCAGCCGTCTGCCACCCCCTGCACTACGATGGCATCATGACCAGGGCCACCTGTGCACAGCTGGTGGCTTTGTCCTGGCTCAGTGGTGCTTTCATATCCCTCATACACACGGCTGAAGTCTTCTCCTGGTCTTACTGTGACCTCAACGAAATGCACCAGTTCTTCTGTGACATCCCCCAGCTGCTAGCCATCACATGCTCAGAGAACGTGATGACAGAAATGGTGCTCATTTTCACGAATGCTGTCCTGGACTTGAGCTGCTTTATCTGCATCATCGTCTCCTACATCTACATCTTCTCCACAGTCAGGAAGATCTCGTCCAGCGAGGGGCAGTCCCGAGCCTACTCTACCTGCCTCCCACACCTGGCAGTGGTTGTGCTCTTCCTCTCCACGGCCTTCATTGCTTACCTGAAACCTATCTTCGGGGCCCCATCATTTGCTGACCTCGTTTTGTCTTCTTTCTATGTTTTGCTGCCCCCTTCCCTCAACCCCATCATCTACAGCCTAAGAAATAAAGACATGAAGGCAGGTTTGAAGAAGCTGATCACTAGAAAGCTCCTAACGAAAGAGAATCTCCTGGTTTTTCTTCTTTCAGAATAGAAAGAAGCATTTTTTTCTTCTGCTCCTGTCAGTAAAGAGCTCGTTTAGCTGGTCGGTTGGAATCTTGTGCTCTTCTTCAAGGTTCCCTGAGTTTGGGGGTGCCCTTCAGTCATGCATGGAGGGTCTTTTGCTTTGGTGGGGCTTTGTTGAGGCTGTGCTCACAGCTCTGGGGCCTGGTGAGACACAAGCTTTTGCTGGGGTCACCACATCTTTCTGTCTCATGCATCAGTATGCAGGTCCCGGCGGGGCTACCAGAATGAGCCTGGATGTCCTGCTGTGTGCTTAGGAGACAGTGAAGACTATGGGAAGCTGAGCCTCGGCCAGAAATGTGCTTCTCTTTCAGTCTCTCCATCTCCACACTGTAGCCTCTCCCTCAGGAGTCTGCTCACCCATTCCATGGACTCTCTGGATGTTCTTCCTGCATGCTCACCTTTTCCCAAGAGAGGTGACTCTCGAAGTCAATAGAAACTTCCCTGTTGTCTCCTCTCACACCACTTCAGTACTGTGGGGTTGCATAAAAGATGGGAAGCAAAGCTGTGTGTTATTATTTTAAGCTGCAACTCCAGAAACATTTGCTTTGTTTATATCTTAAATTTCACTTTATCTCCTTCCTACCTAACCTTTTAAAATTGCTGCCCATCTCTCCTGATGACCAGGACAGAGAAGGAACTTGGAAAGGCTTCTATGATTTGTGAGTACCCAGTGCTGTCCACTGACCCTTTCAGTCTTTGACCCAAAGAGCTGAAGAAGTGAGCTGGCACAGATTCAGTCTATCTCCTGCTGACTCTGCTGATTGAGGGATTCATTGTTCCCAACCTCCTATTCTTTTCTGCTTTATGAATGGCACCAAGTAACGCTTTTACAGTAAAATGCATAACATATATCAGAATTTCCTGGAGAAAAGGGAGGTTGAAATAAAAAAAAAGGTTTTTTGACTGCTCCTTTGCTATTTCCAGCATTGTATCTTCAAATTGATTGCCATGGTTTTGGGTAATGGCATTATATTTTGCCATTATGTAGGTACAGTTTAAGGTTTAAAATAAACATAAAACTGTATACTGTCAAAACCATAGTAGGGTGAATAAACTTGAGATTTCAGAATCAACTACTACTATTTTTTAATATTTACTCTATGTTAATATACCAGTTTTTGCTTCTTTAGGCCATACCTGCCCTGTGCCTTAACCCCTATTCTCTGTCCCTAGATTTAAAAAAAATACATTAATAAATATAATTATAAAAGAAAAAATGATAGCTAACAACATCATAATATTTATAAAAAACATGTTGGATAATATAAGTCATTATGATACATTATACTTTTAATTTGAATTCATTTCCATTATTTAGTTACCAACAGGCCAAGAGAAGCTATGAAAATTGCCATTGAGAGAAACTTTGTCATGACAAATAGAACCCTTATTTGAATATAGACACAGTATAATAAAAAATAATACTATCATTCTGTATATATTAACAAAAAATTAACAAAAGAAATTTGAAGAATTAAACTCAGAAACCAAATGTTCTCTTTATTTTTTTAGTATAAACTCTTTATTTAAGCAGCATAATTACAAACACGATTGTAGTCGGGTTTTAGTCAATAACAGAGCATCCCCCTTCACCAGTGCAACATTCCCACCATCAATGCCCTCCTCCTTCCTTCCCATCCCCTGCTTATATTTGAAACAGGCATTTTATTACAGTTACTTTTTTAAGTTTAGTAAGCTTTTCTTTTTTTTTTAAGATAAGAATTAAAAAATACAATAATAATGGTATGAGAGTGGCATTTGTTGTTTGCACAGGCCCAGCAAAATATGAGGAAAATGGGAGAAAAAAGCCTTGGCTTAAATACAAGGTCCTGAAGTTTTCTGGCATAAGACCAACTCTGGGCTCCAGGAATACTAGGTTTTCCAACCCCTGAGTCATTCTCTGTGGTCCTGGTGAATTTTTTTTTCACGCATTAGCTGTTATTGGTTTCAGGTTCCTGTATTAAAGATTCTGGTTTCTGTGCATTTCCTTCATTGAAGTCAGGATGATGTGATGCATCCTCTAATTTTACCTCACCATTAGATGAGGAGCATCCTGCCCTGCAAGCAGGTTATTGCTGTTGCAAAGTTGTCTGGGTGTTAAGATAATACTCTTTGGAGAAAGTTAATGCCAGGGCAGTGGTAGGGCCTTCCCTGGAAGAGGTTTGCTTCCTGGTAATGTTACAGACAATCGTAGTTGTTTCTATAGATGGTATTCATGGTTCAGGGGTGTATGAGCAATTCCCATTCTTCTGAGGCCTGAGCCAAGTCATTATGCCAATGTTCTGGATATAAGGCCTAACTGCACTACAAAATTTGTGTTTCCATCACTATTTGATAAGAATTTATTTGCATATGTAATATTTTTTCATCTTAATGTGCCTATGCAAAAGAGGAACAATGCACAAAGACCCCTCCCAGAAATGGGAGTCTTTTTTGTAGGTAAGGTTATACGAAGAATAGGGGTGGGGTAACATCTGCACACCTAATATCATCCAAAAATGAGAAGAAGATATTAAATGACATTTCCTCAAAAAAGAATTACAGATGACCAAAGGGCAAATGAAAAAATGTTCCACATTACTAATCATCAGGAAGATTCAAATCAAAACAACACTGAGATATAATTTCACACCCTAGAAGCAAGTTCTTCTTCTTTGGATATTTCCCCAGAAACTGTACATCCCACATGCTAAGATTTATAAAATACCTGAATTCAGTAACTCTGAAAAATGCAAATCTGTTGTAAAACAAATTGCATATCTGCTAGTGCTATGTAATAAAAGTAAAGTTTGTGAAAGTAAATATTTGCCATGGCATCAAAATTATGAAATATGTATAATTAACTTGTGAACAGTTAAGCATGAAGCAGTTCTGGACTGACAAACACAAAACAATGCTGAATGACATACAGACCTTTGATAACATTGGAGGCACAAATCATGCCATGTGTTAAAAATCTTATTATTGGTCTGGATAGCTAATATAGCAGATAGAGTGCTAGCATTACTTGTCTTCCATACCCAAGTTGGATCATCAGTGCTCCATAAAGTTTTCCAAATCCCCCCACAAATGATCCCTGAATGAAGAGCCAGGATTGAGCCCTGAACACTGACTCCCCCCCCCAAAAAAATTGATTTTTGTTAGGTAACACCTTATTAAACCTAAAACAAAGATTATCTCTGGCTCCCTTGTATGTTTGTTTACAACTTGGATTTACCCCAAAACAGAGATTGCCTTACTTGGAAACCTGGGTGGGACTGGCTCAGGATAGCCTGAGCTCTCTGTCCTTCCTTACTGCCCCACCCAGAGGTAGACTCTGGACTCAATAAAAATGGCAATTCTGGCAGGTAGCTGGCTCTCCATATGAGATAGAAGACTGCCAGACTACACGTGTTTTACTTTCAGCCTGGTTTGGATTATTTCATGTGTGACCCTGATTCAGATTTGATCACCTGGGGTTGGAGATATGGCAAGTGGAGTGATCTTACAGGTTTCAATAGGCTTCTCCAAAGAAATATACATGTGTATATATATGCACACATGTATTTATAACAAACTACAAAACTGGACAAGGTGCTGCTCAAAAGTGGAGCTAAAGTAGGTCTGAGTCTGGAGAACAGGAGGGGAATGGTGGGGTGGACCATGGCCTAAAGAAGATAGATACTTGGGGGTCACCCTTCGTGTTTCCTCAGGTTCATTCCTCTAGGTTCTATTACCTGTAAGATAAAAAAAACCCTCTTTATAAAATAATAATAAATCAATCAATAAAGAGACCCAAGTCATTAAAATTGAGCTCTCAGACATGGGCCAGCCTCAAGGGCACTGGGCTCTGGGGAATGGGACATACAGAAACAAATGGGAGCCAGAAAAGAGTGCCTGCTGCGATGCTAGGTGACTGCTCCCTGCTCAGAGAGGCCCCTTGATTCTCCTGCTTGCATTTGCACACAGACTCTTGCATGCCTTTGGGAAGGAAGGTTCAGGTAGAGGAAGGTCTCAACAACTGGGTATGTACAGAGACTGTCTTCTACTATGGTGAGGACTTCATAGGTTTAATATCTCAAGTTTTAACAAAAACATTTTAATGATGCTGTTAAGTACTATAATTTGCAAATTGAGGGCCAGAGTGATAGCACAGTGGAAAGGACATTTGTATTACACGTGGCCAACCTGGGTTAGATACAGCATCCCATATGGTCCCTTACGAATTGCCAGGAGTAACCCCTGAGCACTCACTGCCAGGTGTGGCCCAAAAATGCAAATTGAGAACAAAAATCTATTTTACGCTACGTGCTCTGAGATGATGGAAAACAAACTGTCTTCCCAAGATACATACATTCTTTACAGAAAGTGAATTTATGCAGAACTATGTGATTTCTCCAAAATGTTACATTTATGCGTTTTTATTTTCAGTTTAAAATCTTTTTTATTTTATTTTATTATTGGGGGGGTCACACCTGGCAGTGCTCAGGGGTTACTCCTGGCTCTACACTCAGAAGTCACCCCTGGCAGGCTCGGGGGATCATATGGGATGCCGAGATTCCAACCACTGTCCTTCTGTCTGCAAGGTAAACGCCTTACCTCCATGCTATCTCTCCGCTCCCTAAAATCTTTTTTATTTAGGTGATAAGTTTATAATAAGTTTCTGGCATTGATGTTCAAAATTACTACCTTCCTGGTGCCCCTCAGAAGTGTCCATGACCCTCTCCCCCATCACTATGTCCATTCAGCTTGAGCAGTCCCTTTTTTTCACCCCCGTCCCAATCTCACTGATATTTATGGTTTTGATGCAGACTATGACCTCTTAGCTCCATCCATGTGCTTGAGACCAGCCACTTATGCTGTCATGTTATTCCAGGCAACCTAATTTCCCCCCACTCCTACCCCACTAATCTGTCACTCTCAGATGAATAGATAAATATGTGTGACTCCTACACACAATAAAAAAACTATGAAGCCACAAGAAAAAAAATAAACTCATGCAGTTCACAGCAACTTAGAATTGGAGGGTGTCACTGCAGTCGGGGTCATTCAGAGACAGGTTGGGACTCCGTTAAGATATCCACTCCAGCAGGGCAGACTCTCACATCTACTGAATGAAGCTCTTGAAAGGAGGCACCCCTGTAGGCCAAGGAAACCCTTCACCCCTAAGTATGGGGAGAGGGAGACGAGCGCCTGTTAGAGCAAACATCTGGTATGTTGCAACTGACTCATATTCTGTGCTTTCCCAGGCACATAGGTCACATTTCCCCCTGGTCACATCCTCAGACATATGTTGCATATACACCTGGTCGGTAAGGGCCTTCATTTCTCTTTTTTCAATCTTCCTGTGTTCAGGTAAATCCTGTTTTCCCTATTGGCTGTCTTGCTGTTTAAATATTCCTTCCCCCTTTTTAATAAAGAATCATCTCTCTAAAATCGCTCTAGGAAGTTCATCCATATGCGCCCATTCTGTCTTTCCACCCTTCCTAAGCTGCTCATCCCAGATTCACCCAAGATCCGACATCATCAGCTTCATCTACATCTCACATTACATTGAGCAAATAATTCTCCAGAGGGAATCCAGTCCTTCAGGACACCCCTATCTGGGACATCCCTCTCAAGAAGAGATTTCTTTATTTTTCATTTTTATTATGACAAATGTGCATTACAAGTCTTTCACAGTTATATTTATGGCACTTAGTGACAGTAAAATAGGGCCATTTCCACCACCAGTGTTGTCCTTCCTCAGACCCTGTTCCCACCATGCATCCCACTTTGCCACCTGGACTGCTAGTGTAACAGGTTCCTTTTGTATATAACTTGTTGTAGATTGGGTATATTGATTCTGTTGTCATTGACTTTGGGTTTGGTATTTAGAGCTGATCATTTTTTATTTTCACTCAATGTTCATGTGACTATTTGCTCCTGGTACAAGCCACTTCCCCCGCTCAATTTATGAGGCAGAACAAGATGATTCAAGTTCTGTGGTTTTGTTGGGAAAAAAAAGAGAGAAAAGAAAAACTAGAAAGAAAGCTGAGAGGAATCCTTCTAGGAACTATCAATATCAATTTAAAAAAAGAAAGGGAAAATAAAAAAATAAAACAAGCAACAACAAAACCCACAACAGCAACAATAAACAACAACTAAACAAAATAACAAGAAAGAAATAAAAGGTAAAAAAGGAAAGAGTGTTGGTGTGGCAAAGTTTTGTGGGGCTTGGGGGGGGCGTTGTTTGTTTTGGTTGGCCGGCTTTCTTTTGTTTTGTTTTTGCATAGGCACAGTAAGCATTGGAAAATTAGAAAAGGAATTCCCTTGGTCTAAGAGGTACAAGGTTTCTCTACCCTTGAAGCATACTGTCATGGGAACTACAGGCTCCAGACATGCTCATTGTCGAACCCCAAGGTCTTTTTGATTTCTTCCTTTTGTGTCCCAGGATGGGAATTTGGGAGCAAAGATGAAAGTAGGTAGGATTGATGGGGGGGGGGGGCTACAGTAGGTAGTAGCTTCAGGCTCTCTCAGTGACGCTAGACACAAAGGTTCTGTACTGGCTCCATAATGGCTCGGTAGCACAAAGACAGAAAATACTCCTTGAGCTCTCACAGAGGTGGAGATTTGAACATTCAGAGAGGTTACAGCAGCAGCTCAGGCCATGGAATAGGCATAGGAGGTAACTCTGTCCTCTAGAAAAAGAAGTCAGGAACTGCTCTGAAAACCCATTCCTGAGTGCCAGCTTCCCTACTATTGTGCTGGACAGGGACAAGAGCACTGGCTTCGGGCAGAGCCCCTCCCTGCAGGACAGTCAGGAGGACAGATTTCAGCAACATTCATGTTCAATAGAGACTGGAGCACCAATATCTGTCTCTAGGGACAGAGACACCCCAGAGGCTGCCCTGGCATCAGGGTCCAAGGACCCAAAGCTGACGCAAGGCAGAGTGTTGGAGTTGTTTGTGACCAGGACTTCCAAAGAGAAAGAAGGTTGCAAGTGAGCTCTGTTGTCCTGGGAAACACTTCAGCTGTGGTCAGGACAGGGATTGCACATTGAAAGCAAACATTCACTTCCTCAGGGACAGAGTAAGTGTCATGGTGGCTAATACAAACACCTAAGTCTGTGCATGTGTAGTCAGATGAACTCTTAGAAGCAGCATAAGTTGCTTACTATTATGGCCTATTGTTTTATATAAAATATAAACTTTAATGTTCACGTGTCTGGGTGAGGCCTTCCTCGGCAAGATGCCTGTAGCCCCTACCATTGGCTGGTCTGGAGATGCAGGATAATGAAGAAATAATTCACAAGCAGTCAAGTAAAGTTTCATTGGAGTCAGCTTGGTTTATTCCAAGATCCTATCTGCCATGTGCATTTTCTTACATGGCTTCTATGCTCAGCATATTCAAGCAGCTTCTCTCTGCTGCTTTTCCTCTGGCTCTCTGCCTTTTATTCTCTCTGCTGCTCCTAAGCCATGTCTTTTTCTCTCATATCTTTTTCTCTGGAGCTCTCTCTGCTTCCTTTTCTGCTGCTCTACATGCTCCCTTGCTCAGTTCCATTCCCCCCCCCCCAGCAGCTCCAGTTTAATAATATTTGAGCCTCTTCCACTCTCTGGCTCTCTCTTATCCTTATCCCCTCTTTCCCTCCAGACAGACTCCTCTACCCGCCCATTCTAGATGTGGGGTGTTCTGATTATTCAGGTGGGATAAACAAGAAGTTGGGAGAGGGGATACCCAAAATGGCCAAAGTGACATTTTTTTAATTTTTAAATATTTTATTTAAACACCTTGATTACAAACATGATTGTGGTTGGGTTTCAGTCATGGAAAGAACATTCCCCCATCACCAGTGCAACATCCCCAACACCAGTGACCCAAATCTCCCTCCTCCCCATCCCAACCCTGCCTGTACTCTACACAGGCTTTCTATTTCCCTCATACATTCTCATTGTTAGGATAGTTCACAATGTAGTTATTTCTCTAACTAAACTCATCCCTGTTTGTGGTGAGCTTCATGAGGTGATCTGTAACTTCCAGCCCTCCTCTCTTTTGTCTCTGAAAATTATTATTGCAAGAATGTCTTTCATTTTTCTTAAAACCCATAGATAAGTGAGACCATTCTGCATCTTTCTCTATCTCTCTGACTTATTTCACTTAGCATAATAGATTCCATGTACATTCATGTATAGGAAAATTTCATGACTTCATCTCTCCTGACGGCTGCATAATATTCCATTGTGTATGTGTACCACAGTTTGTTTAGTCATTCGTCTGTTGAAGGGCATCTTGGTTGTTTCCAGAGTCTTGCTATGGTAAAACGTGACATTTTTATGTGAGAGAGGAAATCTTTCTTCAAAGAAGTTGAAAATCCTAAAACCAGCATGCCTCCGAATATCTGAGCAAAGCATTGTTGAGACAAGGCACCATGGGGCAGCAAGAAGAGTTCTGAGACAGTCACACATGCATCCACGCACACACACACACACACACACACACACACACACACAAGTTCTGACATCACATGCATGCACAATGTCCTTGCGAAGCAAAGCTCATCTTGGTTGATCCCCTCTGCTTACTGTTTTGCTCTTACAGATGGAAACAGTAGAGAAGACCAATCTAACCCTGATGGGGGACTTTATCCTTCTGGGCCTGTCCATCCCGGCTGAGCAGCAGCATGGCCTGTCAGTGCTGTTCCTCTGCATGTACGTGGTCACTGTGCTGGGGAACATACTCATCATTCTGGCCATTGCTTGTGACTCCCACCTGCACACACCCATGTACTTCTTCCTCAGCAACCTGGCCTCTGTGGACGCCTGCTTTTCATCTACCACCATTCCTCAGATGGTGGTACACACCCTGACGGGCTCTCGGACCATCTCCTTTGCCCGCTGCCTCACCCAGCTCTTCTTCTTCATTTCCTTCGTGAACATGGATAGCCTGCTGCTGTGTTTGATGGCCTACGACAGGTATGTGGCCATCTGCCACCCTTTGCATTACAGCAGTATCATGACTCTGCGCCTATGCGTTCAGCTGGTGGTGGGGCTCTGGGTGCTCGCTGGCCTACATGCCCTCCTCCATACGGCCCTCATGGCCCGCTTGTCCTTCTGCGCCTCCAAGGTTATCCACCATTTCTTCTGCGACCTCAACCCTCTGCTGCAGCTCTCCTGCTCTAACATCTCCACCAACGTGCTGGTCATTTTCCTAGTGGGAGGCCTGCTGGCTCTCACGCCATTTGTCTGCATCCTCATCTCTTATGGTTTCATCTCTGCAGCTGTCCTCAGGGTCTCCTCCCGTCAGGGCAAGCAGAAAGCCTTCTCCACCTGTGGCTCCCACCTGGCAGTGGTGGCACTCTTCTATGGCACGGCCATTGCCGTCTACTTCAGCCCGTCATCCTCACACACTCCTGAGAGGGACACCCTGTCAGCCATCATGTACACCATGGTAACACCCCTGCTGAACCCCTTTATCTATAGTCTGAGAAACCGGGACATGCAGCAAGCATTCCGCAGCCTGCTGGGACGAGGCCAGACTCTCGGCAATCAGCAGGAGCCCAGGGAGAGATGAGGTGGCATGTGCCCAGCTTCCTTGGGGTCACGTGGATATGTTGCATCTACATACTCATTTGCATATAAAGGCAGAGACCCTCAAGGCTGGTGCTTCCTGCACTCACAACAGGGAGGCATGCTGGGCTGCAGCATAGATGAATTCTGAGTGTGTGAGCTGTCAGTCTGCCTCTGGGGTCATGGTCGTTCCAGAGTGACTGATTATCATTGTCAGGCTTCGCCTACAGGCACTCCTATGCCACTCCACAGTGAAGGGGCACAGGCCCTGGAGCTCAGACATTCTGTTTCCTGCTGGCAATGAGCTGGACTTAAGAGGGGAAGGTTATGTCTTGGGTCCTGAAGCACTTTGAACAATTGTGGCAGGACAAGATCTGAGATCATAAATTCTGGGGAGATGCATGCTTCTCTCAAAAGTCATGTGAACTAAGCTGTCACCCACACCTTACACATAGGATGCTGTGTCAGGGACATCCTTCACCATAAGCATAACACCTGCCCACCTGAGCACGTGTGATCCTGTACCCACACAGTCCACTCCACCAGAAGCAGAAGCCCTGCAAGCCAGGCTGTGAATAGGCTCTCAGAGTCATCGTCACAGTCATCTTCACAAATCTTAGACCAGTCACAGATGATGACCTCATAGTTCCTCCCGGATAGGGGAGGGTGGCTACAGCAGAACAGGAGTAGGGCACAGAAGGGAATGCATCTGGGTTTAGGAAATTAGGTGCCCCTTATAAGGGATGCTTGAATGATAGAGAATGAGGTGCTACAGGGCATGCTTGTGGATGATCTGGAATGGGGTGCAATAGGGGGTTATTAGCTATGAGGGATGCTTGAGGGAACAGAAAACAAGGTGCTAGAGAGGGTGCTTAAGGGTGACATGGAATGAAGTGCTACATGGGGTCACAGGGAATGGGTACTTTAGGGAGTGCTTAGGGTAACAGGGAATGGTGTGCTATGGGGTCCTCGAGATGAGAATAAGGTTCTGTAGGGCTTCTGAAGGGTTACAGAATAGGATGCTTAGAAGACCCAGGAACTGGGGTGCCATCAGGGTGATTGAGGGTGAAAAGAAGAATGGGGCTCTGGAAGCAGTACTTGGAAGGTGAGTGCTTTAGGGGCTCTTCAGGGGATAACAGAGAAAGTGGAGTGATTGGGGGATGAACTAGAAAATGGGGTGCTTTGATAAATGCTCAGGTGGGACTGGGGTGCTGTATAGAAATGGCCTTCAACTGCCAGTCTGCATGCCAGGCCAGTCATAGGTGCAGGAGGGCAAACCCAGTGCTCAGCTGCCTTGGTTCTAATGGCTGGCTTGTGGGCCAATGTGCAGGACAGGGACTGCACAGAGGTGCTGAGGGTTGGGAACACTGCTGGTAGGGCCTGTAGTTAAGGGTGGGTGACTCTCTAAAGCCCTGGACAACCTTCTTTAGGAATGGTTTCCTTTCCTCTCCCTTTAGCTGTTATTCTGTATTCTGCTAACAGAGTAGTAAATTATCATTTCAGCCCAAACAAAGCTGCACACCATTAAAAACAGAGACACTTCTTGTTGTCTCCTTGTCTTCCAGTCATATTGTGAAGAGTCCCCTATGAGAATGAACATTTTGGGACGTGACTGAAGGAACCCAACTCCCCACCCTGACTGTCTTGGGAATTACTCTCCTTCTCCGGGACCACTAGATGGTCTTATTTGTAGGTATGGGCATGATTCATGGCATGGGCCTTGGAACTATTTTGCCTAGCAGAAAGTATTTCAAGTATGATGCTTAGTACACTTCTTTTGGTTTGAAGGGAAGATCCACCAGCCTAGATGCCATGTATGGGACCAGATATTTGCATTTATGTATGCACAAACAGAGTAGCCTTGATTGAGTGTGTGATGTGAGTGAGCTGACCACATGAGCAAGTTTTCCCAGAGAGCAGGCATCTATCTATATTGCCTAAGTTTCAAAAATTGGTTAGTGCCTCGATTATGTCTGCTGAAACTAGTCACTTGTGATGAAACTATCCGTGTACACAGGGTTGGACCATTACAAAAAGTTTCTCAGTCCATTGCCCTGGAAAAATGCAGAAATATGCTTTGTAGACTCAAATTTGAGCCACCAACTTGCCTTAACTCTTAATGTTAATACTGAGTAGAATATTGTTGATTTTCATTAAGAACTTAATTCTTCTAGACTGACAACTGTGTGTGTGTGTGTGTGTGTGTGTGTGTGTGTGTGTGTGTGTGTGTGTGTGTGTGTACACATCAAAAATGTACCCATAACAAACAGTACAAATGAGATAGTAAGGGCCTGGAGAGATAGCACAGCGGTGTTTGCCTTGCAAGCAGCCAATACAGGACCAAAGGTGGTTGGTTCGAATCCCGGTGTCCCATATGGTCCCCTGTGCCTGCCAGGAGCTATTTCTGAGCAGACAGCCAGGAGTAACTCCTGAACATCGGCCGGGTGTGACCCAAAAACCAAAAAAAAAAAAAATAGAGATAGTAAGTGCTTTAAAGACAAAGACAATAAATTACATGGGAAAAAATAGTTATATTGTGCATTGATGTCTTTATTCTGCCAAGTCTTCTCTGAACCACAGGCTGCACTGAGCCCTAAGAAACAAGTATGGGAGGGACACATTGGGCTGACTCCTGAAACACTCGTAAACGTTAAAGAGGTGATTGGTAAAAGTGACACACATATTTGCATTAATTTAAATTTAATTTTATTTTGGGCCAAATTTATTTTATTCCTTTAGATACCCAGGGTTTACTCCTGGTTTAAAAAAAAAAAGGAAGTGACTTACTTCACTTTCTTTTATTTTTTCTTATTTTCTTCCTCCCTCTGTTCCTCCCTCCCTCCCTTCCCTTCATTCTTTTGCTTTCTTTTTGTCTTTCTGTTTTTTTGTGCCAGTCTGCTGGTGCTTGGGTCTTACTTTGGTCTCTATATTCAGTATTCACTCCTGGCATGGCATATGAGAGATTAGAGGTCAACTGCATGTCAAGCAAGCGTGCTATCTCTATGCCCCCTTCCCCACCACCTAACTTCTTTTTATATGGGGAAACTGCCTCCCAAGCTTCCCCCTCTTCGAGTGTCATGTTCTAAGCCCCTTTGCAATGTGTCAACCCTCTGTTGCCCCAACCTCTCTTCCTCATGACCTCTCAGGACAAAGCTCAGATTGCTAGTGGCAGTTCTAGGCCCAGGCCAGCTGCTTCTACCCTCTTTAAATTTTGTTGCTTAAGGGAAAACTTGCTGTCCCATCACTTGTGATGATATTCCATTTTGGGATTTGCTCTTCATTAGCCTGTGAATGGCAGCTTCATCTGCTCTTTATGGCACCAGAGTTGCTGCTACCACATCATCCTGGTACTGAGCTCTGCCCTCCCATTGTCCTTGCTCTGGGACATTCAGCATTACCCCAGCTTTGGCCCTTATCTATCACTTTAACTGCTTATATTTCAGGATGAAGCATGCAGCCCCCTACTTCCCCATCCCTCATGGCTTTTCAAATGTCAACAGCACCATCAGGCAGGCACTTTTTGTAAATCTCATTTCCATGATGTCCCAGCTTACTGCCACCTTAGCATCTGTCATAGAAAAGGCAGATCCCTACATGCCCGGGGCAAGCCTAACTGCTCCCCTTCATAAAACCACACCTTCACAAACTCAGCACCCCTCTTCTTGATCTCTGCTCCATGAGTCTGTTTTCTCAGACACCAGGTTATTCAGTGATGAGGAAGCACAAGTTAGAATCCCTTCTGCTATGATGTATGGTGCCCAGTCCTTCCTAGCCTCTTCAGTGCTGCCTTCATGTCCTTGTTTCTCATACTGTAGATGAGGGGGTTCATGGTGGGTGGTACCACCGTGTAGAACACGGAGACCAGCAAGTCCAGGAGTGACGGAGACTTGGGCAAAGGGCGCAAATAGGCAAAGAAGCCTGAGGAGAGAAACAGGGTGACCACCAGAAGGTGAGGCAGGCAGGTGGACAGTGCCTTGGACTTGCTTTCACGTGAGCGCATCCTGAGCACTGCCAAACAGATGTGAATATATGAAAAATCAATGCACATGAAACAGCCGAAGTCCAGCAGCAGACTGAGTCCAATGATCACCAGTTCTCCGATGTTGTAGGAGCAGGCCAGGGCGAGCAATTGTGGAACATCACAGAAGAACGTCTGCACTTGGGGAGGCCCACACAGGGGTGCCGAGAAGGTGGCTGTGGTGTGCAGCATGGCATTGACAACCCCGCTGGCCCACGAGGAGGCCGCCATCTGCATGCAGGCCCCAGGGCTCATGATGAGCTCGTAACGGAGAGGATGGCAGATAGCTACATAGCGGTCGTAGGACATAACCGTGAGCAGCGCCACCTCTGTTGTGGCCAGGAGGAAGAAGAAGAAGACCTGAGAGACACATCCGAGGAAGGAGATGGTGTTGTCGTTCATCACAGAGCTGATGATGGACTTGGGCACCGTGACAGAGATGAGGCAGAGGTCCAGCACAGACAGGTTCCCCAGAAAGAAGTACATAGGCGTGTGCAGGTGGTGGTCCTTGGTGGTGAGGGTGATGATGAGCAGATTGCCCAGCAGTGAGGCCAGGTAGAGCAGCAGGAAGAGGGCAGCGTGCAGCACCCGCAGCTCCAACGTGGTGGCAAAGCCCAGCAGGAAGAATGTGCCCCCTGAGGTGAGATTGTCCATTTGCCGGACCGTTGGCTAATTGGCGTTAGAATAAAAATAAAGAAGACATCTAAGATTGTGGCAATAGGATGGATGTCTGTTCTTTTAATCTGCATCCTGCCCCACATGCATGCATTTAGAACACTCCAGAACCATTCAGACACCCAGAAACCTGCAGTGAGTGATGCCTGTCCCCTATCTTGTCTAGGGAAATGCCTGGCTGGCTCACTCAGTGGGACTGCAGCCTGTAGGCTCTAGCATGGAGGGAAAACACAGGGCTCAGTGTAGCCAGCCCCAGTTTGTCGTACTGAACCAGTCATTAGAATCTGCTATATGCATCGGTGACTGAACTTACAAGTGAGCTTTCACATCTACTCATTCCTTTATGGTCCGTGGATCTTCCACCAGCTCAACGTGCAGACAATGCAGCCAGCCCCTCCCCTTCTGCTCACGCACCCAGTTCTTCTTCCTGGAGAAGGAAGGGTATGACACTCAGGAGTGGGGAATCTTGTGAGAGACAGAGAGAGAGAGAGAGACAGAGAGAGAGAGACAGAGAGAGAGAGACAGACAGACAGAGAGAGAGAGAGAGAGAGAGAGAGAGAGAGAGAAGGCTTCATTGCCTTTGGGTTGTTCTCTAATTCTTAAGGTAGTGGGAAATTGTCTGCAACACAATTTTTTCTTGTTAGTGGAAATGCAAATTGGGTGCATTCCTGGGGCTGTGGTTGCTGCAGCTCTGTGGACAGTCCCAGTCTCATCCGTGCTGAAGAGCTGGTATGCTTGGCTTCCTGAAACCATCTCTAAGGTCTTGCTTGCATCCTCTTTAATTAAGACTTAGATAAAACAAACAGCGGGAGAGATGGCATGGAGGTAGGGTGTTTGACTTGCATGCAGAAGGACGATGGTTCGAATCCTGGCATCCCATATGGTCCCCTGAGCCTGCCAGGAGCAATTTCTGAGCAGAAAGCCAGGAGTAACCCCTGAGTGCTGCTGAGTGTGACCCAAAAACCAAAACAACAACAACAAACAAAAACAAAAAACTCTACCCAGGTTTGCCTCCTCTAAACAGGAGTTGTTTGGGTCTGAGCTTCAGCCAGCAGCATGTATGTATGGGTTTGGGAAGGAAGGATCGATGTCCAATGCAACAAGGCTTCCCTGGCTACTAGATCAGCAAAGGTGGATTTTGGGCACTGCCCCCCAGTTGTTTTGGGTCTTTCCTCTCATTACTCTACTGAAGAAGTTTAAACCATTAAAATAAGTTCTCTGAGCAGGACCGTACTTCCTCTGGAGACACTTCCTGGCTTTTCTCAAGCATGCTGTGGCCTGAGATTATGTGATTTGAGAGTACTTAGCTGTCCATGGCAGGAGCCCACATTCCACTTGGAAATGTCAGCTTGGCTCAGATGAGGGAGACTCTGTGGAGCCCAGGGAAGGTGGCTGATGTGGAGCAAAGGAGAAGAGATGGGAAGGGTTGGACATGGGCCTGGGCATTAACAGGGCAGGCAGTGGGCAGAGAGGACAGCTGTGTCTCTCAAGTGTGCCTGCTCCAAGTCTGGGCTTTCAGGAAGTAGGGCTGGTGACCTCACAGAGGTGCTTTCTAAGACCCAGAATGTCTCCATGTTAGGAAGATGTTTTTCCTGAGAAGAGTGTATAAATCTGTTACCATCATCATCTATGAGATGTGGAAGGTCTGGAATAAGCTCCAAGCATGGAAAGTGGACCAGGCAGGCTTAGAATTCTGCACAAGGGAACAGCTGTAAGGCATTTGCCTTGCGCGCAGCTGACCCTAGTTTGATCCCTGGCATCTCATATGGTTCCCTGAGCCTGTCAAGAGTGTTTACTGAGTGAAGAGCCAGGAGTAACCCCTGAGCATCAGCGGGTGTGACCAAACCCCCCTCCAAAGTGAATTGTTCTTAAGAAAAAGATGTGTAGTGGTGCCTCACTACTAAGACACATGGATTTTTTTGCAGAGGTAATAGTGTTCCCCTCTTTCAGTCCTATGTCTGTGTTCAGGAAGACTTTCCCAGAACTCTCCTAGTCTGTCAAGAACAGTGTCATCATCCAGCTGACATATGAGGGGTCACCAATATTCTACCACCTTTGTGGGGCCTAACATAGCTTGTATTCTGCCCACTTCCCTCTTGCTTATTTTCTGAGGCCCTCCCCATGCAAAAGGCAGAGGGAGAATACATACCTGCAGGCTCATAGGCATGGGACTGTGGAGCTGGGACAGATTGCCCAGTCACTGTGCAGCAGGCAGCAGGCTACAGTGCTGCTTTAAGCTCCTGCCTTGGCCATGCAAGGAGACGCCCTGGGAATAATATAACTTAAGAAAGATGCTGTGACCTTGGGTGACAAGGTGGGGGTGTCACATTCACGGCCAGAGCCAGGACCAAATCTCAAGGGACAAAATCTCCTGCTTTTCACCTGGGGCACCACTACAGTGTGTTGGTGAAAGCAAGTTGCTCCCTTCCTCAGCATGCAACAGCTCCATGTGACATTTTCTTATTAGTCACACACAATAGCCATGGGCTCTGAATGAGTACAGCCACTTGTTTCAATCTTATCTTTATCTTACCCCGTGGTGTCTGTACCTTTAAATTCTTCCACATAGAAACAGGGAATACATTTCTCTTTGCCTCCCAGATACTATATTTTCCTCTTTTTGGCAGTTTCTATGATGCCCAGAAGGTCCAATGTAGACAAGTCAAATCCTTTCCATCTATCTTCATGGAGTCTAGCTATGTCTTAGAATTCTCCCCTATCTTCTGTTTTATGGGTCATGAAACAAATAGTACAAAATTAAACAAGTTTCACCTTCCTAGTTTTTCAGCCCCACACCACCAGCAAGCTTATTTCCAAGTATCCCTTTTTTTTTTTTCATAGCACCATTATATAATATTTTTTGTTTTGTTTTATTTTATTTTGGGGTCACACTGATTGACTCGGGGATTATTTCTGGTTCTGCACTCAGAAATTAATTCTAGAAGGCTCCAACCATATGGGATGCTGGAGATCGAACCTGGATTGACCACGTGCAAAGCAAATGTCATATCCACTGTGCTATCACTCCAACACGAACTTTTTTTGTGCTTTGGGGCCACACTCATCTGTTACTCCTGGATCTGGGCTCAGGAATTACTTCTGGTGGTCCCAGGAAACACTTTGGGGTGCCAGGGTCAACTATGTACAAAGCAAGGGCTCTCCCACTGTGCTATCACTCAGTCCTGCACCATTGTAAAATCTTTCTTTCCTCATTTTCCAATATAGAGGGAACTAATAATTTTTAATCTATTTAAATCTGTTCTTCCACCATATTTCATGGGTTTTCAAATAATCAGTTGCTGAATTATTGCTTTGTTATTTGTAGATTCCCAAGTCTGTGGCAATTTTTTTGAGTAGAAATAAGTCTCTCTTCCAGTTTTCATATATCTGCTTATGTTGATAAGCACCAAAGTTATCAAATGGTACATTTCTTTCCATTTTTTAACATAGGTGGAAATTTGTATTTTATGGTTCACATTAGCCCACTTATGAGGATCCATCTGGATTGATTTATATTCCGCATTACTGGAAACCATGACTTGGTAACTCAGCCACTTGCATTTCCAATCACCCAAACTGGTCTGATCCCCTGAAGAAAGTAGTCTTTGTCTGCCCTTATGGAACAGCTGCATTGTTTTAGCTGTGTGTGTCCCCATATATAATTTTTGGAGTGTATATTTTATACATTTTAAAAGTATAGAATAAAAAAGAAATGTATTAGAATAAGCTCCATGCCCACATAAATGTATTGAGAAATTAGGTTATATATTCAAAAATCAAAGCCAGGACTGGGAAATAGTTCAGGTGTGTGACCCCAGAACTCCACAGCTCTGGATCTCCAGGAGAAACCTGTACCCCCACCCCCCATCCAGCACCCCCAACTGCCATTTCAGAAAACCAGGGGGGAAATTTAAAGATACTGGATCCATGACAGTTGTTTAGGTTTAGTTATAGAAGAGGGAAATAACAGACAATAGAGATGAGGGCTAGAAGGACCAGCTCATGACAGGAAGCTCACACAAAGAGCGGTGAGTACAGTTAGAGAAATAATTACACTGACAAGTAGCATAGCAATGTTAATGAATGATAGAATTAGAATGCCTGTCTTGAATACAGGCAGTGGGGGAGGAAGGGAGAGGGGAATGGGGACATTGGGAATGCAACATGGGAATGTTGCATGGGTGAAGTGGGGTGTTCTTTATATGACTGAAACCTAACTAGAATCATGTCTGTAATTAAGGTGCTTAAGTAAAGATTAAAAAAATAAGAAGAGGGGAATAATCACAAGGATCCAAATGTTGGAGGCTACAGAAGCTCAAGAGGCCCAAAGCTGCCAAGGCTGCAGGCTGCGGATCCCCAAGGCTGCCAGGGACTGATGCTGCAAGGTTGCAGAGGTCTGTGAGGCCCCAGCTGCTGGGTGGGGCCCCATGCCCACCCAGGAATGCAAACATGTAATGACTGCCCACCCAGGACAGAGAGCGAGGAGAGAAGAAACTAAGTACACCTTTTATTCCTCCTGGTGTCTGAGGCCTGCCCAGGGGTTCCAGAAAGAAGGAGAGAGAATTAGATGGAAATCCACTGACCAGAAGTGGCCAAGAGAGGCTGGGGAGGCACTGGTTCAAAGAAAAAATAATACAGAGTAGTTGCAAAGCAGGCAGCTTTCCTCCAATGCTTTATGTCTGCCCCCCCCCCCCTTCAAGCCAGCAGGCACTGCTCTGGTCACTATTCTGTGCCCCATCTCAACAGTCCAAGTTTCTCTTTTTATACCGGCATAAAGTATCCAAGGGGAGTGTCCAGACCCAACTGCCTTATTTTTTCCAACAGCCAACCAACTCTCATTGTCTCGTTGTCTCATCCAACTGCCATAGGAGACCATTTGAATTTTAGTGGATCAGCTACTTTTTGGTGTAGCTTTCGACCTCTTTTTGCATTGAAACTTTGGTTTGATCTCTTTATTTCTCTATTCACCAACACCCATAATTTAAGGAGTTAATATCTAAGATATACAAGACACTAATAGAACTTAACAAGAAAAATACACCTAACCTTATCAAAAATGGAAAAAATAAACAGACATTTTCTCAAAGAAGAAATACAGATGGCCAAAAGACACATGAAAAAAATGCTCCACATCACCAATCATCAGGGAGATGAAAATCAAAACATTAATGAGGTATCATCTCACACCACAGAGATTCGCACACATCACAAAGACCAAGAATAACCAGTGCTGGCGTGGATGCTGAAAGAAAACTCTCATTCACTGCTGGTGGGAATGTAAACTGGTCTAGCCTTTTTGGAAAACAATATGGTTATTTCTCATAAAGTTGAGCTCCCATATGATCCAGCAATACCACCTCTAGAAATATACCCTAGGATCCCAAAAAACACCATGCAGAAAAGCCCTCTGCATTTCTATGTTTGTCACAGCATTATTTACAATAGCCAAAATCTGGAAACAACCCAAGTACCCAAGAACAGTTGAGTGGATAAGGAAACTGAGGTACATGTACACAATGGAGTACTCTGAAGCTGTTAGGAAAAACAAAAACATGAAATTTGCTTATATGTGGATGGGTATGGAGATTATTATGCTAAGTGAAATGAGTCAGAGGGAGAGGAATACATATAGAACAATCTCGTTTGTGGACTATAAGAAAAATAAAAGATAGTGTCTAACCCAGAGACAATAGAGATGAGGGTCAGGAGGGCCTGTCCATGTGGGAAGCTTGCCACAATAGTGAATCAGTGCAGTTAGGTCAGAGAAGGGACCACTATAACGATGGAAATTAGAAATGATCACTCTGGACAAAAAATTGGATGCTAAAAGGGAATGAATTGATATTCATGATACATACCTCTTCATTAACAGTAGTGAAAACTACAGTATCTGAAGGGGGGATAAAAGGAAGAGAGAGAGAGAGAAAAAGAAAAGTAAAATGTCTACCAAGACTCGATCAGGGTGGAGGGTGGGAGGGAAACTGGGGTCATTGGTGGTGGGAAACATGTCCTGGTGAAGGATGATGTACATTGTATGCCTGAAACTTAATTATGAACATTTTTGTAACCACAATGCTTTTAAATAAAGTAAATATTTTTAGAAAAAGAGTTTCTACATTTCTACAGAATAGGATTTCTTTTTTTTCCCTTTTTTAAATAATTAATATCTTTAGTTTAAACACCATGTTTACAAACGTGATTGTAGTTGGGGTTCAGTCATAAAAAGAACACCTCCCTTCACCAGTGCAACATTCCCATCACCAATGCCCCTATCTCCTTCCACCTCCTTGCCTGTATTTGAGACAGGTTTTCTATTTCCCTTACACATTGACATTGCTATAATAGTTCTCAGTGCAGTTATTTCTCTAACCGCACACACCACTCTTTGTGGTGAGCTTCATATGGTGAGCCAGTCCTCCTGGCTCTCATCTCTGAGAATTATTTCAATAATGAATTATTTCGCTATTATTTCTGAGAATTATTTCAATAATATTTTTCTAAAACCCCATAGATTCTGTGTCTCTCCTTCTGACTTATTTCACTCAGCATAATAGATTCCATGTACATGCATGTATAGAAAAATTTCATGACTTCATCTCTCCTGAAGGCTGCATAATATTTCATTGTGTATATGTAGCAGTTTCTTTAGCCATTCATCTGTTGAAGGGCATCTTGATTGTTTCCAGAGTCTGGCTATTTACAATAGCCAGAATTTAGGTGAAAGGAAGGGTGAGTTCTCATCCTTAATGGATAAAATAACTGCTCTTAGTAACTAATATTTTTCAATTTCTGATACTTTTTTTTGTCCCCATAGGAGCTCATCAGCCGTGCTCCACTGATCATCCAAGTTATAGACTGTGTGGCCACATAAGTGGTGGTGTGATACTCCCATGGTTTTAATATTGTCTTTCCAGTAAGAATATATTAAATTAGTTGTGAAATTGTCTAAAAGCCTCATAAGCTCAACAAAACCAACAATAAAATGCTCGACTAGCAACATACAGCTTAGAAGATGACATAAGGAAAATTATATTTTTTAAAAAATTTTATATGAGGCCTTGTTATATTGACTCAAACCAAAAATTAATTCAAAGCTAAACTACTAACTATATTCTCATGTCATTTGATTTCTATTTTATATATACATATAAAAAAGACCCTTCACCAGTGCAACATTTCCATCACCAATGTCCCAAGTGTCCCTCCTCCCCACCCCACACCGGCCTGTACTCTAGACAGGCTTTCTACTTCCCACGTTCAGTCACACTTTGTTATGATGGGTCTCAGTGTAATTATTTCTGTGATTGCACCCATCACTCTCTGTGGTGAGCTTCATGTCGTGAGCTGGACCTTCTAGTCCTCCTCTATTTTGTCTCTGAGAATCATTACACAAATGTCTTTTATTTTTCTCAAAACCCATAGATGAGTGAGACCATTCTTTGTTTATCTCTCTCCCTCTGATGTATTTCACTCAGCATAATAGATTCCATACGCATCCATGTATAGGAAAACTTCATAACTTCATCTCTTCTGACGGCTGCATAATATTCCATTGTGTATATGTACCACCGTTTCTTTAGCTATTCATCTGTTGAAGGGCATCTTGATTATTTCCAGAGTCTGGCTATTATAAATAGCGCTACAATGAATTTAGGTGAGAGGAAGGATGAGTTCTCATTCTTTTTTTTTTTTCTTTCTGGTTTTTGGGTCACACCCGGCAGCGCTCAGGGGCTACTCCTGGCTCTATACTCAGAAATCGCCCCCGGCAGGCTCAGGGGACCATATGGATGTCAGAATTTGATCCTTCAGCATGCAAGGCAAATGCCCTGTCACTATGCTATCTCTCCAGCCGAGTTCTCATTCTTAATGGATAAAATAACTATTCTTAGTAGCTAATATTTTTCAATTTCTGATACTTCTTGATCATCAAATTTAAACCAACATTTCCTTGCTGTATTTTTATAATAGACTGTGCGATGACCCTTTTCCATTTCACCATGATGGTTCTAAACAGAGAATAAATTGTATTCATGATTGTTCTTAGAGTCCACAATGTACTACTATAAGTCAAGATTTTTTAAAGGAAAAGTCCACATAGGTCTGTGGTTTTTCATCTAATTGCCATTATAGAAGAGATTCAAATGTATTAAGAACACAGGTGGTAGTTTCCAAATTTCTGTCCTTTTCAAAGAATACTCCTGCATCACAATGGCTGCAATAAATCCTATTATTGTCTCTGAGTTCTTTTTAAAAAATACTTTAAGGCAATCTTGCAACATGCATTTATCGGTAGATGTCAAAGGCAAGGATAAATTAATAAAAATTTCCAATATCTGAGATAAATATTCTCTATGTTCTCTGTCTTTGTTTTCTTCTATATGTGCATTTCCCTGATGATTAGTGATACAGAGCATTTTTTTGGTGTGGTATGTGCAGCTAGAGAAATGGCTACACTAACAGCTACCCTGACAACAACAGAGAAATACAATGCCTCTATTGAAGACAGGCAGGAGGTGAGGGGGAGGTAGGAAATGGAGGAAAATTGTGGCAGAAAAATTGCACTGGTGCAACAAGTTGCACTTTATCTCTTCTTTGAGGAATTTCTCTTTTTTTGATGGAGTCTATTTTTTGTTCTTGTAAAGTCCTATCAGTGCCTTATAGGTTCTCTGATATTAATTACTTATCAGGCGGGCAATGCACTGGTGAAGGGGGGGTGTACTTTTTATGACTGAAACCCAACTACAAACATGTTTGTAATCATAGTGCATTAAGATAGTATTTAAAAAAAAACCAGGGGCCAGAGCAATAGCAAACAGTAAGACATTTGCCTTGCATTCAGCCAACCTGGGAAGACACGAGTTCAATTCCTGGCATCCCATATGGTCCCCCAAGCCTGCCAGAAGCGATTTCTGAAGTGCAGAGCCAAGAGCCCTGAGTGCTACCATGTGTGGCTCAAAAATTTAAAAAAAATTTTTTTTAAAAAGAGAGGGTTTTAAAAATCTGCATCCAAGGTGAAGACATTATCAGTGGTTTGTGTCATAACAGCGAGACGTTGATATTCTGAAACTCGCTTCTCAAAGAAATTTGTTTTTTCTCCCAATGAAATGTTTTCCATAAAGTCAAAGGGGTTTTGGGCCTCAAAGACCTTTGAGAATCCAAGTTCCACAAGTAACCTGTCTGCTACAAACTCAATATACTGTTTCATCAAAAAACAGTTCATTCCAATGAGGTCAACAGATAAAGCTTCTGTTAAAAACTCCTGTTCAATTCTAACAGCGTTAGCAATGATCTCTCTCACCCTTTCTTCTGAAGGTTTGTTTACTAAGTATTGAAATATCAGGCAAGCGAAGTTACAATGAAGCCCTTCATCTCTGCTGATGAGTTCATTGGAAAAAGTCAGTCCAGGCATTAAACCTCTTTTCTTTAGCCAAAATATTGCAGCAAAGGATCCCGAGAAGAAAACTCCTTCTACAGCAGCAAAGGCTACTACCCTTTCCCCGAAAGTAGATTTCCTATCTGCTATCCACTGCAAGGCCCAGTCTGCTTTTTTCTTAACACAAGGCATTGTTTCAATTGCATTAAATAGAAGTTCCCTTTCCTTAGGATCTCTGATGTAAGTGTCTATTAGCAAACTGTACATCTCCGAGTGAACATTCTCGGTAAGAATCTGAAAGCCATAGAAACAGCGAGCTTCTGGAACCTGTACTTCCTGGCTAAAGCGCTCCACCAAGTTTTCATTCACAATTCCATCACTAGCTGCACAAAAGGCTAAGATGTGAGAATAATAATAATAATAATGATAATAATAATAATAATAATAATAATAATAATAATAATAAGCTTCTAATTGAAGCTTATTCCAGTGAGGGAGATCCTTTGATAAGTCGACCTCCGAGAACTCTTACTTAGGAGTGGCTCTGCAATCGCCTTGGCTTCATTTTCATTGGTGTCTGGAGAGAGCCTCTCCGCCTCTCGGGCGGCCACTTCCGGCGCGTCCGGGTCGCCCATGATGCGCGCTCCGCACGCACGCGGGCACCGCGCCTCAGGCCGCCACTCTCGCTCCCGGCCGCGCTGGCCAGAATAGGATTTCTTTTTTCTCCTTTCTTATTACTGCTGCATTCTGTATTGTAGCTTTACCTGTATGTGTTTTTTGGGTATTCAATTATTTAATGTACTGAGTTTATGATTTAGAACAAGCTGGCACAAAATTTTATAGCTGATATTTAGTTTTTCAGAAAAATTCTAGATACTTCAGAAACAAGACATTCTATATTCTAAAATTTCCTTATTTTCAGATTTATAGCTTTAAATAAACCTCTAATGTAATTGTCAAGGTGTAACTCATTGAATAGGGCTATAGTATTATATATTATCATTCATCAAAGGGAGTTATTTTATTTCTTTGATATTATATTTGATATTGTGTTCTAAATTATTCATTTGGACTTACTAATCTAAGTATGTGATTATGTCATTGCAGATAGAAAGAGTAGAGTTGTTTCCAGTTTTCTTTATTCATACTTCGAGTGAAATTACATTATCTATCACTATAGTACATATGGACAACCTGCATTGTTTATATAGAGCAAAAACATATTAAGTGTTACCTGATTTTTCAGGATTCTGGAATGAGTTAATATATTTTTATAAGTGCATAATAAACTCTTACTTTTCACTTCATATATATGTAATGGAGAAATTGAAAACCCTTTCTGGAATATGTAAATCTAAAGATTGAAATAATTCTAAACAATTTGAAAAAGAATACAAAATTGGGGGACTTGTTCTGATTCCTTTTGCATAATAGAAACAATATATTAAATAAATAGCTAATAAGAAACATGCAAATTGATAGTATCTGACTTCTACACGATTGATCATAATGAAAAAGCGATTGTTTATATAAAAACAAAATTAGATACAAAATGTGTGCAAAATAACCAAGAACATCAAATATTTTATGCTGTGTATAAAACACACTAAAATGGATCATTGTAAGAGGTAAGGCTAGGTCTTCTGAGGAAAATGAGGACCTAAAGAGAACCCTTTCCTGTGCTTCTCTGCCTTTCCTGAATCATTCAAGCTCTCCTCAGAGCCCTGGGAAGCGAACCCCCCAAAAACTGCATTCTGAAGCTACCCAACAAGTGAGTGAGTGAGTAAGAAATGGCTGACTGTGGGGACTGCCAGGTGAAGTGCTGATTGCTTCACCTGTAGAGTCTCCGCCCTGCTGTGCTTCTTCTGAGGAAACTGAGGACCTAAAGAGAACCCTGTCCTATGCTTCTCTGTCTTTTCTGAATCCTTGAAGCTCTCCTCAGAGCCCTGGGAGGCAAACCCAAAAAAAACTGCATTCTGGAGCTACACAGCGAGCAAGTGAGTGAATAAGAAATGGCTGACTTTACAAGCCCAGAAAGGGGAAGCCGCTGAATTCTGCTGGAACTCAGATGCCAGCACCCCTATCTGCCTGTCTTCTGTGCTGTGCACCATTTTCGGCCTGATTTTATCCTGTGTGTGGCTCATCTGCAGACAGTTCGCCTTCCCTGGAGCCTTCCCTGGAGGTGAGCTTACATGCCCAGAAAGGGAAAGCCGCTGAACTATGCTGGAACTCAGATGCCAGCACCCCTATCTGCCTGTCTTCTGTGCTGTGCTCATTTTCGGCCTCATTTCATCCTGTGTGTGGCTCATCTGCAGACAGCTCGCCTTCCCTGGAGCCTTTCCTGGAGGTGAGCTTACATGCCCAGAAAGGGAAAGCCACTGAACTATGCTGGAACTCAGATGTCAGCACCCCTATCTGCCTGTCTTCTGTGCTGTGCTCCATCTTCGGCCTGATTTCATCCTGTGTGTGGCTTATCTGTGGATGACTCCCCTTCCCTGGAGCCTTCCCTGGAGGTGAGTTTACAAGCCTAGAAAGGGTGGAGGCAGAGGAGCATGGCTGCTCTGCTTCACTTCCCGGCCATGCACACATTTAGCCAATGAATACAACCACAACATGTAGAAACCCATAACACAAGTGTGACAATGAGGAAACAACGCAGGCCAGTGCCAAACATAGAGAATGACGATGGCAACTCTGATGACTTGAACATGGCCAACCAACTAGTCAGTCTCTCAGATAAGGAGTTTAGAATTGCAATATGGAAGATGTTCAAAAAACTCAAAGAAAGTATAGAAGAGAAAACAAATAAGAATCAAGAGAATATGAAGATAGAAATCAGTAAACTCCAAACTGAAATTTCAGATCAAATATCAGGTCTGAAAAAAATCAGTATATGAATTGAAGAAAAACATGGTTGAGCTTTTCCGTAGGTTAACAGCAGCTGAGAATAGAATTAGTTCACTGGAAGATGAGATGAATAACAATTCCATGCAGCAGAAGAAATTGGAAAAAAATCCTTAAAGCAAACAATAAAACAATGGAAAAATTACTCAAAGAATGGGAACAGATGAAAATAGAAGTATATGATAAGATCAACAGAAACAACTTAAGAATCATTGGAGTCACAGAGACCCAGGATGAAAATCTCCAGGAAGAATCAACTGTCAAGAACATCATTAAAGAGAAACTACCAGAGCTAATGAATACATGCAATCAAATCCTGCATGCCCAAAGAGTACCAACTAAAAGAGACCCCAGAAAAAATACCCCAAGACACATCCTACTCACAATGACGAATCCTAAAGATAGAAACAGAATTCTGAAAGCAGCAAGATTGAAAAGAGAAATTACATTCAAGAAAACATCCTTGAGATTTACTGCAGACCTGTCACCAGAAACACTCAAGGCCAGAAGGCAGTGGTGGGACATAGTGACAAAACTCAATGAAATAAATGCTTCGCCTAGAATACTGCACCCAGCAAAACTCACTTTCAGGTTTGAAGGAACAATACATGATTTCACAGACAAACAACAGCTCAGAAACTTTACAGACTCAAAACCATTCTTAAAAGACAAACTGAACGGCCTACTTTAAGACAAGACTGACCAACAGAAAAAGCAAACTTTGATATAAAGATGGCACTAACTCCCAGGACAATTCTTTCTCATAATGTCAATGGACTAAATGCACCAGTTAAGAGACACAGAGTGGCTATATGGATCAAAAAACTCAATCCAACCTTCTACTGCCTAAAAGAAACACACCTGAATAGTCAGAACAAACATAGACTCAAAATAAAAGGCTGGAGGTAAATCATGCAAGCAAACAACACCTATAAAAAAGATGGAGTAGACATAGTAATATCAGGTGATGCAAACTTTATACTTAGGAAAGTTGTAAGGGACAAAGATGGACATTTTGTATTAATCAAGGGATATGTACAGCAGGAAGAAATCACTCTCCTAAACATATATGCACCTAATGAGGGGCCAGCAAAATATTTAATACAACTGTTGACAAATCTGAAAAATAATATTAATAACAACACAATAATTGTGGGAGACCTCAACACAGCATTGTCAACACTTGACAGGTCAACCAGACTGAAATCCAACAAGAATATACTAGACCTGAAAAGAGAAATGGAAGAAAGAGGCCTAGTAGATATATACAGGACACTCCACCCCCAGAAGTCCAGATACACATTCTTCTCTAATGTACATGGAACATTCTCCAGGATAGACGACATGCTAGCACATAAAACATACCTCCATACTATCAAGAGGATAGAAATTTTGCAGGCTACCTTCGCTGACCACAAGGCCCTGAAATTATATGTGAACCACAAAGGAACACAGAAGAAAAATTTTAATACCTGGAAGTTAAATACCCTGCAACTGAACAACCAGTGGGTCTGAGATAAAATCAAAGAGGAAATCAAAACCTTCCTAGAAACAAATGACAATAGAGACACAAACTATCAGAACCTATAGGACACAGCAAAAGCGGTACTGAGAGGAAAATTTATACAAGCACACATCAGGAAAGAAGGGGCATACCTGAATAGCTTAATGACACAGCTCATAGAATTAGAAAGTACTCAACAAAATGACCCAAAAATAGGGAGACAGAAGGAAATAACAAAGCTGAGAGCAGAAATCAATGAAGTGGAAACCTGAAAAACAATCCAAAAGATCAATGAAAGCAGAAGTTGGTTCTTTGAAAAAATAAACAAGATTGATAGACCACTGGCAAAATTAACAAAGAAAGAGAGAGAGAGAGAGAGAGAGAGAGAAACTTGATAATTCTTATTAGGAATGAAAAATGAGAGATCACTACTGATATGGTAGAGATCCAAAGGATAATCAGAAACTACTTTGAGAAACTCTATGCCACTAAAAACGAAAACCTGGAAGAAATGGATAAATTTTTGGACTCATAATCTTCCATGGTTGAATGAAGAGGATGTATCATATCTAAACACACCCATCACTATTGAGGAAATTAAGACAGTAATCAAATGTCTGCCCAAAAACAAAAGGCCAGGCCTAGATGGATTTACTAATGAATTCTTTCAAACCTTTCAAGAGGAACTTCTACCAATCCTGGCAAGACTCTTTCATGAAATCAAAAAAACAGGAACACTTCCAAATAGCTTTTATGAAGCCAACATCGCCTTGATACCTAAACCAGACAGAGATGCTACCAAAAAAGAAAATTACAGACCAATATCGCTGATGAATACAAATGCAAAGATCCTCAACAAAATCCTGGCAAATAGGATTCAATGGCTCATTAAGAAAATCATCCAGGGGCCGGGCGGTGGCGCTAGAGGTAAGGTGCCTGCCTTACCTGCGCTAGCCTAGGACGGACCTCGGTTCAATCCCCCGGCGTCCCATATGGTCCCCCAAGCCAGGAGCGACTTCTGAGCGCATAGCCAAGAGTAACCCCTGAGCGTCAAATGGGTGTGGCCCAAAAACCAAAAAAAAAAAAAAAAAAAGGGGCCGGGCGGTGGCGCTCGAGGTAAGGTGCCTGCCTTACCTGCGCTAGCCTAGGAGACGGACCGCGGTTCGATCCCCCGGCGTCCCATATGGTCCCCCAAGCCAGGAGCGACTTCTGAGCGCATAGCCAGGAGTAACCCCTGAGCGTCACCGGGTGTGGCCCAAAAACCAAAAAAAAAAAAAAAAAAAAAGAAAATCATCCACTACGATCAAGTAGTTTTCATCCCCAGGAATGCAGGGCTGGTTTAACATCCATAAATCTTTTTTTTTTTTTTGGTTTTTGGGCCACACCCGGCGGTGCTCAGGGGTTACTCCTGGCTGTCTGCTCAGAAATAGCTCCTGGCAGGCACGGAGGACCATATGGGACACCGGGATTCGAACCAACCACCTTTGGTCCTGGATCAGCTCCTTGCAAGGCAAACGCCGCTGTGCTTCTCTCCGAGCCCATAATCCATAAATCTATCAACATAGTACACAACATCAACAACAAGAAAAATAGAAATCCATGATCATATTAATAGACACAGAGAAAGCATTTGATAAGGTCCAACCCTCATTCTTGATCAAAACTCTCAGCAAGATGGGAATGGAAGGAACCTTTCTCCATATAGTTAAGGCCATTTACCACAAGCCAGAGGCAAATATTGTCCTCAATGGAGAAAAACTGAAAGCCTTTCCTCTAAATTCTGCCACAAGACAAGGCTGTCCTCTCTCACCACTTCTATTCAACATAGCACTGGAAGTACTCGCTATAGTGATTAGGCAAAAAAAAAAAAAAAAAAAGATATCAAGGGAATCCAGATAGGAAAGGAAGAAGTCAAGCTCTTGCTGTTTGCAGATGACATGATAATCTACATAGAAAACCCTAAAGTTTCTACCAAAAAGCTTCTAGAAACAATAGACTCATATAGCAAGGTGGCAGGCTACAAAATTAACACACAACAATCAATGGCTTTTCTGTACACCAATAGTAATAAGGAAGAAATGGACATTAAGAAAATAACCCCATTCTGAAGCTACCCAGCGAGCGGGTGAGTAAGAGGTGGCTGACCTTGGGGACTGCCAGGTGAAGTGCTGATTGACTCACTTGCGGAGTCCCCGCCTGGCTGTGCTTCTTCTGAGGAAACTGAGGACCTGAAGGGAGCCCTGCACTTTGCTTCTCTGTCTTTTCTGAATCCTTGGAGCGCCCCTCAGAGCCCTGGGAAGCGAACCCCCAAAAACTGCATTCTGAAGCTACCCAGCGAGCCGGTGAGTGAGTAAAATATGGCTGACTGTGGGGACTGCCAGGTGAAGTGCTGATTGACTCACTTGCGGAGTCCCCGCCTGGCTGTGCTTCTTCTGAGGAAACTGAGAACCTGAAGGGAGCCCTGCCCTGTGCTTCTCTGTCTTTTCTGAATCCTTGGAGCTCTCCTCAGAGCCCTGGGAAGCAAACCCCCCAAAACTGCATTCTGAAGCTACCCAGCGAGCGGGCTGAGGACCTGAAGGGAGCCCTGTCCTGTGCTTCTCTGTCTTTTTTGACTCCTTAGACTCTCCTCAGAGCCCTGGGAAGCGAACCCCCAAAAACTGCATTCTGAAGCTACCCAGTGAGCGGCTCTCCTCAGAGCCCTGGGAAGTGAACCCCCAAAAAACTGCATTCTGAAGCTACCCAGCGAGCAAGCGAAAAAGAACACCATCGCAACAAGAAGAAAAAATCACATTAAGAACCGTGCTGGATCACAGAAGCAAGCATTTCTCACCGGACTGTCTTCTCTGCTGCGTGCTCGGGCCTAAGATTTGATCCTGTGTGAGGCTTCATTCACGGAGGACTCCCCTCCCTTAGAGGCAAGTCAACCCATCCAGAAAGGGAGGAGCCAGAGGAGAGTGGTGTCTGCATCATATAGCCAATGAACTCCACCACAACACGTAGAAAAACCCACAATACAAGTGTGACAATGGGGAAACAATGCAGGCCAGAATCAGACATAGAGAATGAAGATGACAATTCTGAGGACCAGATAATGACCAACCAACTAATCAACCTCTCAGATAAGGACTTTAGACTATCAATATGGAAGATGCTCAAAGATCTCCAAGAAACCATGGATAGAGTTGAACAGAACACTAATAAGAACCAAGAAAATATGAAAACAGAAATCACAAAACTCCAAACTGAAATAACATGTCAACTAACAGGTCTGAAAAAGTCAGTAAACGAAGTGAATGACAAAATGGATAAGCTCTGGGACAGGGTATCAGAAGCTGAGAATAGACTTGGTGCTGTGGAAGATGAGATACATAACAATTCCATACAGCAGGAGAGATTGGAAAAAAACTTAAAGCAAATGAACAGACAATGGAAAAATTAGTCAAAGAATGGGAACAGATGATGATAGAAGTCTATGATAAGATCAACAGAAACAACTTAAGAATCATTAGAGTCCCAGAGACCCAGGAAGAAAATTTCCAGGAAGAATCAACGGTCAAGAACATCATTAAAGAGAAACTTCCAGAGCTAAAGAATATATATGATCAAATCCTGCATGCTCGAAGAGTACCAACCAAAAGAGACCCCAGAAAAATCACCCCAAGACACATCCTAGTCACAATGAAAAATCCCACAGATAGAGACAGAATTCTGAAAACAGCAAGATCAAAAGGGGAAATTACATTCAAGAAAGCATCCTTGAGATTTACAGCAGACCTGTCACCAGAAACACTCAATGCCAGAAAGCAGTGGTGGGACATTGTGAGAAGACTGAATGAAATGAATGCTTCACCTAGAATATTGTACCCAGCAAAACTCACTTTCCGGTTTGACGGAAGAATACATGGTTTCACAGACAAAAACCAACTCAGAAACTTTACAGACTCAAAACCAGTCTTAAGAGAAAAACTGAAAGACCTAATTTAAGACAAGACTAACCAAAAGACACACCAAATTTCGATATAAAGATGGCATTAAATCCCAGGACAATTCTTTCTCTCAACATCAATGGACTAAATGCACCAGTCAAGAGACACAGAGTGGCTAAATGGATAAAAAAAAAACTCAATCCAACCTTCTGCTGCCTACAAGAAACGCACCTGAATAGCCAGAACAAACATAGACTCAAAATAAAAGACTGGAGAAAAATTATCCAAGCAAACAGCACCCATAAAAAAGCTGGAGTGACCATACTAATATCAGATAATGCAAACTTTATACTCAGGAAGGTTGTAAGGGACAAAAATGGACCTTTTATATTAATCAAGGGGTATGTAAAGCAGGAAGAAATCACTCTCCTAAACATATATGCAACGAATGAGGGGCCAGCAAAATATTTAATACAACTGTTGACAAATCTGAAAAATAATATCAATAACAACACAATAATTGTGGGGGACCTCAACACGGCTTTGTCAACACTGGATAGGTCAACCAGACTGAAACCCAACAAGAATATACTAGATCTGAGGAGAGAAATGGAAGAAAGAGGCCTAGTGGATATATATAGGACACTCCATCCCCAGAAACCTGGGTACACATTCTTCTCCAATGTACATGGGACATTCTCCAGGATAGACTACATGCTGGCACATAAAACATACCTCCATAAGATCAAGAGGATAGAAATTTTGCAGACTACCTTCGCTGACCACAAGGCTCTGAAATTATTTGTGAATTCCAAAGGGACTCAGAAGAAAAACTTTATCACCTGGAAGTTAAACAGCCTCATACTCAATAACCAGTGGGTCCGAGATGAAATCAAGGAGGAAATCAAAAGGTTCCTGGAAACAAATGACAATAAAGACACAAAATATCAGAACTTATGGGACACAGCAAAAGCAGTACTGAGAGAAAAATTTATAGCTTTGCAAGCGCACATCAGGAAGGAAGAAGGAGCTTACCTGAGTAGCTTAATGATACAGCTTATAGAACTAGAAAGTGCTCAACAAAAGGACCCAAAAATAGGGAGACAGAAGGAAATAACAAAGCTGAGAGCAAAAATCAACGAAGTGGAAACCCAAAAACAATCCAAAAGATCAATGAAAGCAGAAGTTGGTTCTTTGAAAAAATAAACAAGATTGATAGACCACTGGCAAACCTAACAAAGAAAGAGAGAAACTTGATAACTCGTATTAGGAATGAAAAAGGAGAGATCACTAATAATATGACAGAGATTCAAAGGGTAATCAGAAACTACTTTGAAAAACTCTATGCCACTAAAAATGAGAACCTGGAAGAAATGGATAAATTCTTGGACTCTTATAATCTTCCACGGTTGAAGGAAGAGGATGTAGCATATCTAAACACCCCCATCTCCATCAATGAAATTAAAACGGTAATCAAATGTCTGCCCAAAAACAAAAGCCCAGGCCCAGATGGATTCACTAATGAATTCTTTCAAACTTTCCAAGAGGAACTACTACCAATCCTGGCAAGACTCTTTCATGAAATTGAACAAGTGGAAACACTCCCAAATAGCTTTTATGAAGCCAACATCACCTTGATACCTAAACCAGACAGAGATGCTACGAAAAAAGAAAATTACAGACCAATATCGCTGATGAATGCAGATGCAAAGATCCTCAACAAAATCCTGGCAAATAGGATTCAATGCCTCATTAAGAAGATCATCCACTATGACCAAGTAGGTTTCATCCCAGGAATGCAAGGATGGTTTAACATCTGTAAATCTATCAATGTAATACGCAAAATAAACAACAAGAAAAATAAAAACCATTTCCAGGGCGGGATTCAGAACATAAAAACCGGCCGGCAGACTGCTGCAGAAGCTGGATTCCCTGCTTGGGACATCAGGCGGGGAACAGACACGAATCTAAGCCTGCGCAGAGGGGCCCAACTGTGAGTGTGAACTGTAAATATCTGTCTACTGTCCTCTTGTGTGAAACTCTTGGGAGTGGAGCAAAAGAGGCTCCAGAAATCTGCTCTCCCTATCCCGGAGGCCATTTCCAGGGCGGGATTCAGAACATAAAAACCGGACGGCAGACTGCTGCAGAAGCTGGATTCCCTGCTTGGGACATCAGGCGGGGAAAAGACACGAATCTAAGCCTGCGCAGAGGGGCCCAACTGTGAGTGTGAACTGTAAATATCTGTCTACTGTCCTCTTGTGTGAAACTCTTGGGAGTGGAGCAAAAGAGGCTCCAGAAATCTGCTCTCCCTATCCCGGAGGCCATTTCCTGGGCGGGATTCAGAACATAAAAACCGGCCGGCAGACTGCTGCAGAAGCTGGATTCCCTGCTTGGGACATCAGGCGGGGAAAAGACACGAATCTAAGCCTGCGCAGAGGGGCCCAACTGTGAGTGTGAACTGTAAATATCTGTCTACTGTCCTCTTGTGTGAAACTCTCGGGAGTGGAGCAAAAGAGGCTCCAGAAATCTGCTCTCCCTATCCCGGAGGCCATTTCCAGGGCGGGATTCAGAACATAAAAACCGGCCGGCAGACTGCTGCAGAAGCTGGATTCCCTGCTTGGGACATCAGGCGGGGAACAGACACGAATCTAAGCCTGCGCAGAGGGGCCCAACTGTGAGTGTGAACTGTAAATATCTGTCTACTGTCCTATTGTGTGAAACTCTTGGGAGTGGAGCAAAAGAGGCTCCAGAAATCTGCTCTCCCTATCCTGGAGGCCATTTCCAGGGCGGGATTCAGAACATAAAAACCGGCCGGCAGACTGCTGCAGAAGCTGGATTCCCTGCTTGGGACATCAGGCGGGGAAAAGACACGAATCTAAGCCTGCGCAGAGGGGCCCAACTGTGAGTGTGAACTGTAAATATCTGTCTACTGTCCTCTTGTGTGAAACTCTCGGGAGTGGAGCAAAAGAGGCTCCAGAAATCTGCTCTCCCTATCCCGGAGGCCATTTCCAGGGCGGGATTCAGAACATAAAAACCGGCCGGCAGACTGCTGCAGAAGCTGGATTCCCTGCTTGGGACATCAGGCGGGGAAAAGACACGAATCTAAGCCTGCGCAGAGGGGCCCAACTGTGAGTGTGAACTGTAAATATCTGTCTACTGTCCTCTTGTGTGAAACTCTCGGGAGTGGAGCAAAAGAGGCTCCAGAAATCTGCTCTCCCTATCCCGGAGGCCATTTCCAGGGCGGGATTCAGAACATAAAAACCGGCCGGCAGACTGCTGCAGAAGCTGGATTCCCTGCTTGGGACATCAGGCGGGGAAAAGACACGAATCTAAGCCTGCGCAGAGGGGCCCAACTGTGAGTGTGAACTGTAAATATCTGTCTACTGTCCTCTTGTGTGAAACTCTTGGGAGTGGAGCAAAAGAGGCTCCAGAAATCTGCTCTCCCTATCCCGGAGGCCATTTCCAGGGCGGGATTCAGAACATAAAAACCGGCCGGCAGACTGCTGCAGAAGCTGGATTCCCTGCTTGGGACATCAGGCGGGGAAAAGACACGAATCTAAGCCTGCGCAGAGGGGCCCAACTGTGAGTGTGAACTGTAAATATCTGTCTACTGTCCTCTTGTGTGAAACTCTCGGGAGTGGAGCAAAAGAGGCTCCAGAAATCTGCTCTCCCTATCCCGGAGGCCATTTCCAGGGCGGGATTCAGAACATAAAAAACCGGCCGGCAGACTGCTGCAGAAGCTGGATTCCCTGCTTGGGACATCAGGCGGGGAAAAGACACGAATCTAAGCCTGCGCAGAGGGGCCCAACTGTGAGTGTGAACTGTAAATATCTGTCTACTGTCCTCTTGTGTGAAACTCTTGGGAGTGGAGCAAAAGAGGCTCCAGAAATCTGCTCTCCCTATCCCGGAGGCCATTTCCAGGGCGGGATTCAGAACATAAAAACCGGCCGGCAGACTGCTGCAGAAGCTGGATTCCCTGCTTGGGACATCAGGCGGGGAAAAGACACGAATCTAAGCCTGCGCAGAGGGGCCCAACTGTGAGTGTGAACTGTAAATATCTGTCTACTGTCCTCTTGTGTGAAACTCTCGGGAGTGGAGCAAAAGAGGCTCCAGAAATCTGCTCTCCCTATCCCGGAGGCCATTTCCAGGGCGGGATTCAGAACATAAAAACCGGCCGGCAGACTGCTGCAGAAGCTGGATTCCCTGCTTGGGACATCAGGCGGGGAAAAGACACGAATCTAAGCCTGCGCAGAGGGGCCCAACTGTGAGTGTGAACTGTAAATATCTGTCTACTGTCCTCTTGTGTGAAACTCTCGGGAGTGGAGCAAAAGAGGCTCCAGAAATCTGCTCTCCCTATCCCGGAGGCCATTTCCAGGGCGGGATTCAGAACATAAAAACCGGCCGGCAGACTGCTGCAGAAGCTGGATTCCCTGCTTGGGACATCAGGCGGGGAAAAGACACGAATCTAAGCCTGCGCAGAGGGGCCCAACTGTGAGTGTGAACTGTAAATATCTGTCTACTGTCCTCTTGTGTGAAACTCTCGGGAGTGGAGCAAAAGAGGCTCCAGAAATCTGCTCTCCCTATCCCGGAGGCCATTTCCAGGGCGGGATTCAGAACATAAAAACCGGCCGGCAGACTGCTGCAGAAGCTGGATTCCCTGCTTGGGACATCAGGCGGGGAAAAGACACGAATCTAAGCCTGCGCAGAGGGGCCCAACTGTGAGTGTGAACTGTAAATATCTGTCTACTGTCCTCTTGTGTGAAACTCTTGGGATTGGAGCAAAAGAGGCTCCAGAAATCTGCTCTCCCTATCCCGGAGGCCATTTCCAGGGCGGGATTCAGAACATAAAAACCGGCCGGCAGACTGCTGCAGAAGCTGGATTCCCTGCTTGGGACATCAGGCGGGGAACAGACACGAATCTAAGCCTGCGCAGAGGGGCCCAACTGTGAGTGTGAACTGTAAATATCTGTCTACTGTCCTCTTGTGTGAAACTCTTGGGAGTGGAGCAAAAGAGGCTCCAGAAATCTGCTCTCCCTATCCCGGAGGCCAATTCCAGGGCGGGATTCAGAACATAAAAACCGGCCGGCAGACTGCTGCAGAAGCTGGATTCCCTGCTTGGGACATCAGGCGGGGAAAAGACACGAATCTAAGCCTGCGCAGAGGGGCCCAACTGTGAGTGTGAACTGTAAATATCTGTCTACTGTCCTCTTGTGTGAAACTCTTGGGAGTGGAGCAAAAGAGGCTCCAGAAATCTGCTCTCCCTATCCCGGAGGCCATTTCCAGGGCGGGATTCAGAACATAAAAACCGGCCGGCAGACTGCTGCAGAAGCTGGATTCCCTGCTTGGGACATCAGGCGGGGAAAAGACACGAATCTAAGCCTGCGCAGAGGGGCCCAACTGTGAGTGTGAACTGTAAATATCTGTCTACTGTCCTCTTGTGTGAAACTCTCGGGAGTGGAGCAAAAGAGGCTCCAGAAATCTGCTCTCCCTATCCCGGAGGCCATTTCCAGGGCGGGATTCAGAACATAAAAACCGGCCGGCAGACTGCTGCAGAAGCTGGATTCCCTGCTTGGGACATCAGGCGGGGAAAAGACACGAATCTAAGCCTGCGCAGAGGGGCCCAACTGTGAGTGTGAACTGTAAATATCTGTCTACTGTCCTCTTGTGTGAAACTCTCGGGAGTGGAGCAAAAGAGGCTCCAGAAATCTGCTCTCCCTATCCCGGAGGCCATTTCCAGGGCGGGATTCAGAACATAAAAACCGGCCGGCAGACTGCTGCAGAAGCTGGATTCCCTGCTTGGGACATCAGGCGGGGAAAAGACACGAATCTAAGCCTGCGCAGAGGGGCCCAACTGTGAGTGTGAACTGTAAATATCTGTCTACTGTCCTCTTGTGTGAAACTCTCGGGAGTGGAGCAAAAGAGGCTCTAGAAATCTGCTCTCCCTATCCCGGAGGCCATTTCCAGGGCGGGATTCAGAACATAAAAACCGGCCGGCAGACTGCTGCAGAAGCTGGATTCCCTGCTTGGGACATCAGGCGGGGAAAAGACACGAATCTAAGCCTGCGCAGAGGGGCCCAACTGTGAGTGTGAACTGTAAATATCTGTCTACTGTCCTCTTGTGTGAAACTCTTGGGATTGGAGCAAAAGAGGCTCCAGAAATCTGCTCTCCCTATCCCGGAGGCCATTTCCAGGGCGGGATTCAGAACATAAAAACCGGCCGGCAGACTGCTGCAGAAGCTGGATTCCCTGCTTGGGACATCAGGCGGGGAACAGACACGAATCTAAGCCTGCGCAGAGGGGCCCAACTGTGAGTGTGAACTGTAAATATCTGTCTACTGTCCTATTGTGTGAAACTCTTGGGAGTGGAGCAAAAGAGGCTCCAGAAATCTGCTCTCCCTATCCTGGAGGCCATTTCCAGGGCGGGATTCAGAACATAAAAACCGGCCGGCAGACTGCTGCAGAACCTGGATTCCCTGCTTGGGACATCAGGCGGGGAAAAGACACGAATCTAAGCCTGCGCAGAGGGGCCCAACTGTGAGTGTGAACTGTAAATATCTGTCTACTGTCCTCTTGTGTGAAACTCTCGGGAGTGGAGCAAAAGAGGCTCCAGAAATCTGCTCTCCCTATCCCGGAGGCCATTTCCAGGGCGGGATTCAGAACATAAAAACCGGCCGGCAGACTGCTGCAGAAGCTGGATTCCCTGCTTGGGACATCAGGCGGGGAAAAGACACGAATCTAAGCCTGCGCAGAGGGGCCCAACTGTGAGTGTGAACTGTAAATATCTGTCTACTGTCCTCTTGTGTGAAACTCTCGGGAGTGGAGCAAAAGAGGCTCCAGAAATCTGCTCTCCCTATCCCGGAGGCCATTTCCAGGGCGGGATTCAGAACATAAAAACCGGCCGGCAGACTGCTGCAGAAGCTGGATTCCCTGCTTGGGACATCAGGCGGGGAAAAGACACGAATCTAAGCCTGCGCAGAGGGGCCCAACTGTGAGTGTGAACTGTAAATATCTGTCTACTGTCCTCTTGTGTGAAACTCTCGGGAGTGGAGCAAAAGAGGCTCCAGAAATCTGCTCTCCCTATCCCGGAGGCCATTTCCAGGGCGGGATTCAGAACATAAAAACCGGCCGGCAGACTGCTGCAGAAGCTGGATTCCCTGCTTGGGACATCAGGCGGGGAAAAGACACGAATCTAAGCCTGCGCAGAGGGGCCCAACTGTGAGTGTGAACTGTAAATATCTGTCTACTGTCCTCTTGTGTGAAACTCTTGGGATTGGAGCAAAAGAGGCTCCAGAAATCTGCTCTCCCTATCCCGGAGGCCATTTCCAGGGCGGGATTCAGAACATAAAAACCGGCCGGCAGACTGCTGCAGAAGCTGGATTCCCTGCTTGGGACATCAGGCGGGGAACAGACACGAATCTAAGCCTGCGCAGAGGGGCCCAACTGTGAGTGTGAACTGTAAATATCTGTCTACTGTCCTCTTGTGTGAAACTCTTGGGAGTGGAGCAAAAGAGGCTCCAGAAATCTGCTCTCCCTATCCCGGAGGCCAATTCCAGGGCGGGATTCAGAACATAAAAACCGGCCGGCAGACTGCTGCAGAAGCTGGATTCCCTGCTTGGGACATCAGGCGGGGAAAAGACACGAATCTAAGCCTGCGCAGAGGGGCCCAACTGTGAGTGTGAACTGTAAATATCTGTCTACTGTCCTCTTGTGTGAAACTCTTGGGAGTGGAGCAAAAGAGGCTCCAGAAATCTGCTCTCCCTATCCCGGAGGCCATTTCCAGGGCGGGATTCAGAACATAAAAACCGGCCGGCAGACTGCTGCAGAAGCTGGATTCCCTGCTTGGGACATCAGGCGGGGAAAAGACACGAATCTACGCCTGCGCAGAGGGGCCCAACTGTGAGTGTGAACTGTAAATATCTGTCTACTGTCCTCTTGTGTGAAACTCTCGGGAGTGGAGCAAAAGAGGCTCCAGAAATCTGCTCTCCCTATCCCGGAGGCCATTTCCAGGGCGGGATTCAGAACATAAAAACCGGCCGGCAGACTGCTGCAGAAGCTGGATTCCCTGCTTGGGACATCAGGCGGGGAAAAGACACGAATCTAAGCCTGCGCAGAGGGGCCCAACTGTGAGTGTGAACTGTAAATATCTGTCTACTGTCCTCTTGTGTGAAACTCTCGGGAGTGGAGCAAAAGAGGCTCCAGAAATCTGCTCTCCCTATCCCGGAGGCCATTTCCAGGGCGGGATTCAGAACATAAAAACCGGCCGGCAGACTGCTGCAGAAGCTGGATTCCCTGCTTGGGACATCAGGCGGGGAAAAGACACGAATCTAAGCCTGCGCAGAGGGGCCCAACTGTGAGTGTGAACTGTAAATATCTGTCTACTGTCCTCTTGTGTGAAACTCTCGGGAGTGGAGCAAAAGAGGCTCCAGAAATCTGCTCTCCCTATCCCGGAGGCCATTTCCAGGGCGGGATTCAGAACATAAAAACCGGCCGGCAGACTGCTGCAGAAGCTGGATTCCCTGCTTGGGACATCAGGCGGGGAAAAGACACGAATCTAAGCCTGCGCAGAGGGGCCCAACTGTGAGTGTGAACTGTAAATATCTGTCTACTGTCCTCTTGTGTGAAACTCTCGGGAGTGGAGCAAAAGAGGCTCCAGAAATCTGCTCTCCCTATCCCGGAGGCCATTTCCAGGGCGGGATTCAGAACATAAAAACCGGCCGGCAGACTGCTGCAGAAGCTGGATTCCCTGCTTGGGACATCAGGCGGGGAAAAGACACGAATCTAAGCCTGCGCAGAGGGGCCCAACTGTGAGTGTGAACTGTAAATATCTGTCTACTGTCCTCTTGTGTGAAACTCTCGGGAGTGGAGCAAAAGAGGCTCCAGAAATCTGCTCTCCCTATCCCGGAGGCCATTTCCAGGGCGGGATTCAGAACATAAAAACCGGCCGGCAGACTGCTGCAGAAGCTGGATTCCCTGCTTGGGACATCAGGCGGGGAAAAGACACGAATCTAAGCCTGCGCAGAGGGGCCCAACTGTGAGTGTGAACTGTAAATATCTGTCTACTGTCCTCTTGTGTGAAACTCTCGGGAGTGGAGCAAAAGAGGCTCCAGAAATCTGCTCTCCCTATCCCGGAGGCCATTTCCAGGGCGGGATTCAGAACATAAAAACCGGCCGGCAGACTGCTGCAGAAGCTGGATTCCCTGCTTGGGACATCAGGCGGGGAAAAGACATGAATCTAAGCCTGCGCAGAGGGGCCCAACTGTGAGTGTGAACTGTAAATATCTGTCTACTGTCCTCTTGTGTGAAACTCTCGGGAGTGGAGCAAAAGAGGCTCCAGAAATCTGCTCTCCCTATCCCGGAGGCCATTTCCAGGGCGGGATTCAGAACATAAAAACCGGCCGGCAGACTGCTGCAGAAGCTGGATTCCCTGCTTGGGACATCAGGCGGGGAAAAGACACGAATCTAAGCCTGCGCAGAGGGGCCCAACTGTGAGTGTGAACTGTAAATATCTGTCTACTGTCCTCTTGTGTGAAACTCTCGGGAGTGGAGCAAAAGAGGCTCCAGAAATCTGCTCTCCCTATCACGGAGGCCATTTCCAGGGCGGGATTCAGAACATAAAAACCGGCCGGCAGACTGCTGCAGAAGCTGGATTCCCTGCTTGGGACATCAGGCGGGGAAAAGACACGAATCTAAGCCTGCGCAGAGGGGCCCAACTGTGAGTGTGAACTGTAAATATCTGTCTACTGTCCTCTTGTGTGAAACTCTCGGGAGTGGAGCAATAGAGGCTCCAGAAATCTGCTCTCCCTATCCCGGAGGCCATTTCCAGGGCGGGATTCAGAACATAAAAACCGGCCGGCAGACTGCTGCAGAAGCTGGATTCCCTGCTTGGGACATCAGGCGGGGAAAAGACACGAATCTAAGCCTGCGCAGAGGGGCCCAACTGTGAGTGTGAACTGTAAATATCTGTCTACTGTCCTCTTGTGTGAAACTCTTGGGATTGGAGCAAAAGAGGCTCCAGAAATCTGCTCTCCCTATCCCGGAGGCCATTTCCAGGGCGGGATTCAGAACATAAAAACCGGCCGGCAGACTGCTGCAGAAGCTGGATTCCCTGCTTGGGACATCAGGCGGGGAACAGACACGAATCTAAGCCTGCGCAGAGGGGCCCAACTGTGAGTGTGAACTGTAAATATCTGTCTACTGTCCTCTTGTGTGAAACTCTTGGGAGTGGAGCAAAAGAGGCTCCAGAAATCTGCTCTCCCTATCCCGGAGGCCATTTCCAGGGCGGGATTCAGAACATAAAAACCGGCCGGCAGACTGCTGCAGAAGCTGGATTCCCTGCTTGGGACATCAGGCGGGGAAAAGACACGAATCTAAGCCTGCGCAGAGGGGCCCAACTGTGAGTGTGAACTGTAAATATCTGTCTACTGTCCTCTTGTGTGAAACTCTTGGGAGTGGAGCAAAAGAGGCTCCAGAAATCTGCTCTCCCTATCCCGGAGGCCATTTCCAGGGCGGGATTCAGAACATAAAAACCGGCCGGCAGACTGCTGCAGAAGCTGGATTCCCTGCTTGGGACATCAGGCGGGGAAAAGACACGAATCTAAGCCTGCGCAGAGGGGCCCAACTGTGAGTGTGAACTGTAAATATCTGTCTACTGTCCTCTTGTGTGAAACTCGTGGGAGTGGAGCAAAAGAGGCTCCAGAAATCTGCTCTCCCTATCCCGGAGGCCATTTCCAGGGCGGGATTCAGAACATAAAAACCGGCCGGCAGACTGCTGCAGAAGCTGGATTCCCTGCTTGGGACATCAGGCGGGGAAAAGACACGAATCTAAGCCTGCGCAGAGGGGCCCAACTGTGAGTGTGAACTGTAAATATCTGTCTACTGTCCTCTTGTGTGAAACTCTCGGGAGTGGAGCAAAAGAGGCTCCAGAAATCTGCTCTCCCTATCCCGGAGGCCATTTCCAGGGCGGGATTCAGAACATAAAAACCGGCCGGCAGACTGCTGCAGAAGCTGGATTCCCTGCTTGGGACATCAGGCGGGGAAAAGACACGAATCTAAGCCTGCGCAGAGGGGCCCAACTGTGAGTGTGAACTGTAAATATCTGTCTACTGTCCTCTTGTGTGAAACTCTCGGGAGTGGAGCAAAAGAGGCTCCAGAAATCTGCTCTCCCTATCCCGGAGGCCATTTCCAGGGCGGGATTCAGAACATAAAAACCGGCCGGCAGACTGCTGCAGAAGCTGGATTCCCTGCTTGGGACATCAGGCGGGGAAAAGACACGAATCTAAGCCTGCGCAGAGGGGCCCAACTGTGAGTGTGAACTGTAAATATCTGTCTACTGTCCTCTTGTGTGAAACTCTTGGGATTGGAGCAAAAGAGGCTCCAGAAATCTGCTCTCCCTATCCCGGAGGCCATTTCCAGGGCGGGATTCAGAACATAAAAACCGGCCGGCAGACTGCTGCAGAAGCTGGATTCCCTGCTTGGGACATCAGGCGGGGAACAGACACGAATCTAAGCCTGCGCAGAGGGGCCCAACTGTGAGTGTGAACTGTAAATATCTGTCTACTGTCCTCTTGTGTGAAACTCTCGGGAGTGGAGCAAAAGAGGCTCCAGAAATCTGCTCTCCCTATCCCGGAGGCCATTTCCAGGGCGGGATTCAGAACATAAAAACCGGCCGGCAGACTGCTGCAGAAGCTGGATTCCCTGCTTGGGACATCAGGCGGGGAACAGACACGAATCTAAGCCTGCGCAGAGGGGCCCAACTGTGAGTGTGAACTGTAAATATCTGTCTACTGTCCTATTGTGTGAAACTCTTGGGAGTGGAGCAAAAGAGGCTCCAGAAATCTGCTCTCCCTATCCTGGAGGCCATTTCCAGGGCGGGATTCAGAACATAAAAACCGGCCGGCAGACTGCTGCAGAAGCTGGATTCCCTGCTTGGGACATCAGGCGGGGAAAAGACACGAATCTAAGCCTGCGCAGAGGGGCCCAACTGTGAGTGTGAACTGTAAATATCTGTCTACTGTCCTCTTGTGTGAAACTCTCGGGAGTGGAGCAAAAGAGGCTCCAGAAATCTGCTCTCCCTATCCCGGAGGCCATTTCCAGGGCGGGATTCAGAACATAAAAACCGGCCGGCAGACTGCTGCAGAAGCTGGATTCCCTGCTTGGGACATCAGGCGGGGAAAAGACACGAATCTAAGCCTGCGCAGAGGGGCCCAACTGTGAGTGTGAACTGTAAATATCTGTCTACTGTCCTCTTGTGTGAAACTCTCGGGAGTGGAGCAAAAGAGGCTCCAGAAATCTGCTCTCCCTATCCCGGAGGCCATTTCCAGGGCGGGAGTCAGAACATAAAAACCGGCCGGCAGACTGCTGCAGAAGCTGGATTCCCTGCTTGGGACATCAGGCGGGGAAAAGACACGAATCTAAGCCTGCGCAGAGGGGCCCAACTGTGAGTGTGAACTGTAAATATCTGTCTACTGTCCTCTTGTGTGAAACTCTCGGGAGTGGAGCAAAAGAGGCTCCAGAAATCTGCTCTCCCTAACCCGGAGGCCATTTCCAGGGCGGGATTCAGAACATAAAAACCGGCCGGCAGACTGCTGCAGAAGCTGGATTCCCTGCTTGGGACATCAGGCGGGGAAAAGACACGAATCTAAGCCTGCGCAGAGGGGCCCAACTGTGAGTGTGAACTGTAAATATCTGTCTACTGTCCTCTTGTGTGAAACTCTCGGGAGTGGAGCAAAAGAGGCTCCAGAAATCTGCTCTCCCTATCCCGGAGGCCATTTCCAGGGCGGGATTCAGAACATAAAAACCGGCCGGCAGACTGCTGCAGAAGCTGGATTCCCTGCTTGGGACATCAGGCGGGGAAAAGACACGAATCTAAGCCTGCGCAGAGGGGCCCAACTGTGAGTGTGAACTGTAAATATCTGTCTACTGTCCTCTTGTGTGAAACTCTCGGGAGTGGAGCAAAAGAGGCTCCAGAAATCTGCTCTCCCTATCCCGGAGGCCATTTCCAGGGCGGGATTCAGAACATAAAAACCGGCCGGCAGACTGCTGCAGAAGCTGGATTCCCTGCTTGGGACATCAGGCGGGGAAAAGACACGAATCTAAGCCTGCGCAGAGGGGCCCAACTGTGAGTGTGAACTGTAAATATCTGTCTACTGTCCTCTTGTGTGAAACTCTTGGGAGTGGAGCAAAAGAGGCTCCAGAAATCTGCTCTCCCTATCCCGGAGGCCATTTCCAGGGCGGGATTCAGAACATAAAAACCGGCCGGCAGACTGCTGCAGAAGCTGGATTCCCTGCTTGGGACATCAGGCGGGGAACAGACACGAATCTAAGCCTGCGCAGAGGGGCCCAACTGTGAGTGTGAACTGTAAATATCTGTCTACTGTCCTCTTGTGTGAAACTCTCGGGAGTGGAGCAAAAGAGGCTCCAGAAATCTGCTCTCCCTATCCCGGAGGCCATTTCCAGGGCGGGATTCAGAACATAAAAACCGGCCGGCAGACTGCTGCAGAAGCTGGATTCCCTGCTTGGGACATCAGGCGGGGAAAAGACACGAATCTAAGCCTGCGCAGAGGGGCCCAACTGTGAGTGTGAACTGTAAATATCTGTCTACTGTCCTCTTGTGTGAAACTCTCGGGAGTGGAGCAAAAGAGGCTCCAGAAATCTGCTCTCCCTATCCCGGAGGCCATTTCCAGGGCGGGATTCAGAACATAAAAACCGGCCGGCAGACTGCTGCAGAAGCTGGATTCCCTGCTTGGGACATCAGGCGGGGGAAAGACACGAATCTAAGCCTGCGCAGAGGGGCCCAACTGTGAGTGTGAACTGTAAATATCTGTCTACTGTCCTCTTGTGTGAAACTCTCGGGAGTGGAGCAAAAGAGGCTCCAGAAATCTGCTCTCCCTATCCCGGAGGCCATTTCCAGGGCGGGATTCAGAACATAAAAACCGGCCGGCAGACTGCTGCAGAAGCTGGATTCCCTGCTTGGGACATCAGGCGGGGAAAAGACACGAATCTAAGCCTGCGCAGAGGGGCCCAACTGTGAGTGTGAACTGTAAATATCTGTCTACTGTCCTCTTGTGTGAAACTCTTGGGATTGGAGCAAAAGAGGCTCCATCAGAGCACGGCCGCTCCGCTTCGCTACGTGGCCGTGCGCTCCTTCTAAGAAAAGAACACCATTGCAACATTAAGAAAAAATCACAATAAGAACTGTGCTATATCAGAGAAGCAAGCATTTCTCTCTGGACTGTCTTCTCTGTTGCATGCTCGGGCCTAAGATTTGACCCAGTGTGAGGCTTCATCCACGGAGTACTTCCCTCCCTTAGAGGCAAGCCAGCCCATCCAGAAAGGGAGGAGCCAGAGGAGTGTGCTGCCTACATCATATAGACAATGAATACCACCACAACACGTAGAAAAACACACAATACAAGTGTGACAATGGGGAAACAACGCAGGCCAGAATCAGACATAGAGAATGAAGATGACAATTCTGAGGACCAGATAATGACTGAACAACTAATCAACCTCTCAGATAAGGACTTTAGACTAGCAATATGGAAGGTGCTCAACAGACTCCAAGAAACATGGATCGAGTTGAACAGAACACTAATAAGAACCAAGAAAATATGAAGGCATAAATGACAAAACTCCAAACTGAAATAACATGTCAACTAACAGGACTGAAAAAGTCAGTAAACGAAGTGAATGACAAAATGGATAAGCTCTGGGACAGGGTATCAGAAGCTGAGAATAGACTTGGTGCTGTGGAAGATGACATACATAACAATTCCATACAGCAGGAGAGACTGGACAAAAAACTTAAAGCAAATGAGCAGACAACGGAAAAATTAGTCAAAGAATGGGAACAGATGAAAATAGAAGTCTATGATAAGATCAACAGAAACAACTTAAGAATCATTGGCGTCCCAGAGACCCAGGAAGAAAATTCCCAGGAAGAATCAATGGTCAAGAACATCATTAAAGAGAAACTTCCAGAGCTAAAGAATATAGGTGATCAAATCCTGCATGCTCGAAGAGTACCAACCAAAAGAGACCCCAGAAAAATCACCCCAAGACACATCCTAGTTACAATGAAAAATCCCACAGATAGAGACAGAATTCTGAAAACAGCAAGATCAAAAGGGGAAATTACATTCAAGCAAGCATCCTTGAGATTTACAGCAGACCTGTCACCAGAAACACTCAATGCCAGAAAGCAGTGGTGGGATATTGTGACAAGACTGAATGAAATGAATACTTCACCCAGAATACTATACCCAGCAAAACTCACTTTCCGGTTTGACGGAAGAATACATGGTTTCACTGACAAAAAGCAGCTCAGAAACTTTACAGACACAAAACCAGTCTTAAGAGAAAAACTGAAAGACCTAATTTAAGACAAGACTAACCAAAAGACACCAAATTTCGATATAAAGATGGCATTAAATCCCAGGACAATTCTTTCTCTCAACGTCAATGGTCTAAATGCACCAGTCAAGAGACACAGAGTGGCTAAATGGATCAAAAAACTCAATCCAACCTTCTGCTGCCTACAAGAAACACACCTGAATAGTCAGAACAAACATAGACTCAAAATAAAAGGCTGGAGAAAAATCATCCAAGCAAACAACACCCATAAAAAAGCTGGAGTGGCCATACTAATATCAGATAATGCAAACTTTATACTCAGGAAGGTTGTAAGGGACAAAGATGGACATTTTATATTAATCAAAGGGTATATAGAGCAGGAAGAATTCACTCTCCTAAACATATATGCACCAAATGAGGGGCCAGCAAAATATTTAATACAACTGTTGACAAATCTGAAAAATAATATCAATAACAACACAATAATTGTGGGGGACCTCAACACGGCTTTGTCAACACTGGATAGGTCAACCAGACTGAAACCCAACAAGAATATACTAGATCTGAGGAGAGAAATGGAAGAAAGAGGCCTAGTGGATATATATAGGACACTCCATCCCCAGAAACCTGGGTACACATTCTTCTCCAATGTACATGGGACATTCTCCAGGATAGACTACATGCTGGCACATAAAACATATCTCCATAATATCAAGAGGATAGAAATTTTGCAGACTACCTTTGCTGACCACAAGGCTCTGAAATTATTTGTGAATTCCAAAGGGACTCAGAAGAAAAACATTAATACCTGGAAGTTAAACAGCCTCATACTCAATAACCAGTGGATCCGAGATGAAATCAAGGAGGAAATCAAAAGGTTCCTGGAAACAAATGACAATAAAGACACAAACTATCAGAACTTATGGGACACAGCAAAAGCAGTACTGAGAGGAAAATTTATAGCTTTGCAAGCACACATCAGGAAGGAAGAAGGAGCTTACCTGAGTAGCTTAATGACACAGCTAATAGAACTAGAAAGTGCTCAACAAAAGGACCCAAAAATAGGAAGACAGAAGGAAATAACAAAGCTGAGAGCAGAAATCAATGAAGTGGAAACCCAAAAAACAATCCGAAAGATCAACGAAAGCAGAAGTTGGTTCTTTGAAAAATAAACAAGATTGATAGACCACTGGCAAACCTAACAAAGAAAGAGAGAGAGAGAAACTTGATAACTCGAATTAGGAATGAAAAAGGAGAGATCACTACTTATATGACAGAGATTCAAAGGGTAATCAGAAACTACTTTGAGAAACTCTACGCCACTAAAAATGAGAACCTGGAAGAAATGGATAAATTCTTGGACTCTTATAATCTTCCACGGTTGAAGGAAGAGGATGTAGCATATCTAAACACCCCCATCACCATTGATGAAATCAAAACGGTAATCAAAGGTCTGCCGAAAAACAAAAGCCCAGGCCCAGATGGATTCACTAATAAATTCTTTCAAACTTTCCAAGAGGAACTACTACCAATCCTGGCAAGACTCTTTCATGAAATTGAACAAACGGAAACACTTCCAAATAGCTTTTATGAAGCCAACATCACCTTGATACCTAAACCAGACAGAGATGCTACAAAAAAAGAAAATTACAGACCAATATCGCTGATGAATGCCGATGCAAAGATCTTCAACAAAATCCTGGCAAATAGGATTCAATGCCTCATTAAGAAGATCATCCACTACGATCAAGTAGGTTTCATCCCAGGAATGCAAGGCTGGTTTAACATCCGTAAATCCATCAACATCATACACAACATCAATAACAAGAAAAATAAAAACCACATGATCATATCAATAGATGCAGAGAAAGCATTTGATAAGGTCCAACACCCATTCTTGATCAAAACTCTCAGCAAGATGGGAATGGAAGGAACCTTTCTCAATCTAGTTGAAGCCATCTACCACAAGCCAATGGCAAATATTATCCTCAACGGAGAAAAACTAAAAGCCTTCCCTCTAAATTCTGGTACAAGACAAGGCTGTCCTCTCTCACCACTCCTATTCAACATAGCACTGGAAGTACTTGCTATAGCGATTAGGCAAGAAAAAGATATCAAGGGAATTCAGATAGGAAAGGAAGAAGTCAAGCTCTCACTGTTTGCAGATGACATGATACTCTACTTAGAAAACCCTAAAGACTCCACCAAAAAGCTTCTAGAAACAATAGACTCATATAGCAAGGTGGCAGGCTACAAAATTAACACACAAAAATCAATGGCCTTTCTATACACCAATAGCAATAAGGAAGAAATGGACATTAAGAAAACAATCCCATTCACAATAGTGCCACACAAACTCAAATATCTTGGAATCAACTTGACTAAAAATGTGAAGGACCTATACAAAGAAAACTATAAAACTCTGCTCCAAGAAATAAGAGAGGACACGCGGAAATGGAAACGCATACCCTGCTCGTGGATTGGCAGGATTAACATCATCAAAATGGCAATACTCCCCAAGGCATTATACAGATTTAATGCTATCCCTCTAAAGATACCAATGACATTCTTCAAAGAAGTGGATCAGGCACTTTTGAAATTCATTTGGAACAATAAACACCCTCGAATAGCTAAAGCAATCATTGGGAAAAAGAATATGGGAGGAATTACTTTCCCCAACTTTAAACTGTACTACAAAGCAATAGTTATCAAAACAGCATGGTATTGGAATAAGGACAGGCCCTCAGACCAGTGGAATAGACTTGAATACTCAGAAAATGTTCCCCAGACATACAACCACCTAATTTTCGATAAAGGAGCAGGAAACCCTAAATGGAGCAGGGAAAGCCTCTTCAACAAGTGGTGTTGGCACAATTGGATAGCCACTTGCAAAAAATTGAACGTAGACCCCCAGCTATCATCATGCACGAAGGTAAAATCCAAATGGATTAAAGACCTCGATATCAGCCCCAAAACCATAAGATATATAGAACAGCACATAGGCAAGACACTCCAGGACATTACAGGCATCTTCAAGGAGGAAACTGCACTCTCCAAGCAAGTGAAAGCAGAGATTAACAGATGGGAATATATTAAGCTGAGAAGTTTCTGCACCTCAAAGGAAATAGTGCCCAGGATACAAGAGCCACCCACTGAGTGGGAGAAACTATTCACCCAATACCCATCAGATAAGGGGCTAATCTCCAAAATATACAAGGCACTGACAGAACTTTACAAGAAAAAAACATCTAATCCCATCAAAAAATGGGGAGAAGAAATGAACAGACACTTTGACAAAGAAGAAATACAAATGGCCAAGAGACACATGAAAAAATGCTCCACATCACTAATCATCAGGGAGATGCAAATCAAAACAACGATGAGATACCACCTCACACCACAGAGAATGGCACACATCACAAAGAATGAGAACAAACAGTGTTGGCGGGGATGTGGAGAGAAAGGAACTCTTATCCACTGCTGGTGGGAATGCCGTCTAGTTCAACCTTTATGGAAAGCGATATGGAGATTCCTTCAAAAACTGGAAATCGAGCTCCCATATGATCCAGCTATACCACTCCTAGGAATATACCCTAGGAACACAAAAATACAGTACAAAAACCCCTTCCTTACACCTATATTCATTGCAGCACTATTTACCATAGCAAGACTCTGGAAACAACCAAGATGCCCTTCAACAGATGAATGGCTAAAGAAACTGTGGTACATATACACAATGGAATATTATGCAGCTGTCAGGAGAGATGAAGTCATGAAATTTTCCTATACATGGATGTATACGGAATCTATTATGCTGAGTGAAATAAGTCAGAGAGAGAGAAAAACGCAGAATGGTCTCACTCATCTATGGGTTTTAAGAGAAATGAAAGACATTCTTGCAATAATAATTTCCAGACACAAAAGTGAAAAGAGCTGGATGTTCCAGCTCACCATAGGAAGCTCACCACAAAGAGTGATGAGTTTAGTTAGAGAAATAACTACATTTTGAATTTTCCTTATAATGAGAATGTATGAGGGAAATGGAGAGCCTGTTTAGAGTACAGGCGGGGGTTGGGTGGGTAGGAGGGAGACTTGGACATTGGTGATGGGAATGTTGCACTGGTGATGGGTGGTGTTCTTTACATGACTGAAACCCAAAAACAATCATGTATGTAATCAAGGTGTTTAAATAAAAAAATAAAAATTAAAAAAAAAAGAAAAATAAAAACCACATGATCATATCAATAGATGCAGAGAAAGCATTTGATAAGGTCCAACACCCATTCTTGATCAAAACTCTCAGCAAGATGGGAATAGAAGGAACCTTTCTCAATATAGTTAAGGCCATCTACCACAAGCCAATGGCAAACATTATCCTCAATGGAGAACAACTAAAAGCCTTCCCTCTAAATTCTGGCACAAGACAAGGCTGTCCTCTCTCACCACTCCTATTCAACATAGCACTGGAAGTACTTGCTATAGTGATTAGGCAAGAAAAAGATATCAAGGGAATCCAGATAGGAAAAGAAGAAGTCAAGCTCTCACTGTTTGCAGATGACATGATACTCTACTTAGAAAACCCTAAAGACTCTACCAAAAAGCTTCTAGAAACAATAGACTCATATAGCAAGGTGGCATGCTACAAAATTAACACATAAAAATCAATGGCCTTTCTATACACCAATAGTAATAAGGAAGAAATGGACATTAAGAAAACAACCCCATTCACAATAGTGCCACACAATCTCAAATATCTTGGAATCAACTTGACTAAAAATGTGAAGGACCTATACAAAGAAAACTATAAAACACTTCTCCAAGAATTAAGAGAGGACACGCGGAAATGGAAATGCATACCCTGCTCATGGATTGGCAGGATTAACATCATCAAAATGTCAATACTCCCCAAGGCATTATACAGATTTAATGCTATCCCTCTAAAGATACCCATGACATTCTTCAAAGAAGTGGATCAGGCACTTTTGAAATTCATTTGGAACAATAAACACCCTGGAATAGCTAAAGCAATCATTGGGAAAAAGAATATGGGAGGAATAACTTTCCCCAACTTTAAACTTTACTACAAAGCAATAGTTATCAAAACAGCATGGTATTGGAATAAGGACAGGCCCTCAGATCAGTGGAATAGGCTTGAATATTCAGAAAATGTTCCCCAGACATACAATCACCTAATTTTTGATAAAGGAGCAGGAAATCCTAAATGGAGCAGGGAAAGCCTCTTCAACAAGTGGTGTTGGCACAACTGGATAGCCACTTGCAAAAAATTGAATTTAGACCCCCATCTAACATCATGTACGAAGGTAAAATCCAAATGGATTAAAGACCTCGATATCAGACCCAAAACCATAAGATATATTGAACAACACATAGGCAAAACACTCCAGGACATTGAGACTACAGGCATATTCAAGGAGGAAACTGCACTCTCCAAGCAAGTGAAAGCAGAGATTAACAGATGGGAATATATTAAACTGAGAAGCTTCTGCACCTCAAATGAAATAGTGCCCAGGATACAAGAGCCACCCACTGAGTGGGAGAAACTATTCACCCAATGCCCATCAGATAAGGGGCTAATCTCCAAAATATACAAGGCACTGACAGAACTTTACAAGAAAAAAACATCTAATCCCATCAAAAAATGGGGAGAAGACATGAACAGACACTTTGACAAAGAAGAAATACAAATGGCCAAAAGACACATGAAAAAATGCTCCACATCACTAATCATCAAGGAGATGCAAATCAAAACAACTATGAGATACCACCTCACACCCCAGAGAATGGCACACATCACAAAGAATGAGAATAAACAGTGTTGGCGGGGATGTGGAGAGAAAGGAACTCTTATCCACTGCTGGTGGGAATGCCGTCTAGTTCAACCTTTATGGAAAGCAATATGGAGATTCATCCAAAAACTAAAAATCGAGCTCCCAATCCAATCGAGCTAAAGCAATTATTGGGAAAAAGAATATGGGAGGAATTACATTCCCCAACTTTAAACTGTACTACAAAGCAATAGTTATCAAAACAGCATGGTATTGAAATGAAGACAGGTCCTCAGATCAGTGAAATAGGCTTGAATACTCAGAGAATGTTCCCCAGACATACAGTCACCTAATTTTTGATAAAGGAGCAAGAAATCCTAAATGGGGCAAAGAAAGCCTCTTCAACAAGTGGTGTTGGCGCAACTGACTAGCCACTTGAAAAAAATTGAACTTAGACCCCCAGCTAACATCATCTACAAAGGTTAAATCCTAATCGATGAAAGACCTCGATATAAGACCGGAAACCATAAGATATATAGAACAACATGTAGGTAAATCACTCCAGGATATTGAGACTAAAGTTATCTTCAAAGAGGAAACTGTACTCTCCAAGCAAGCAAAAGCAAAGATTAACAGATGAGAATATATTAAGCTGAGAAGCGTCTGCACCTCAAAGGAAATAGTGCCCAGGATACAAGAACCCCCCACTGAGTGGGAGAAACTATTCACCCAATACCCATCAGACAAGGAGCTAATCTCCAAAATATACAAGGCACTGATAGAAATTTACAAGAAAAAAACATCTAATCCCATCAAAAAATGGGGAGAAGAAATGGACAGACACTTTGACAAAGAAGAAATACAAATGGCCAAAAGATACATAAAAAAATGCTCCACATCACTAATCATCAAGGAGATGCAAATCAAAACAGCTATGAGGTACCACCTCACACCCCAGAGATTGGCACACATCACAAAGAATAAGAACAAGCAGTGTTGGTGGGTATGTGGAGAGAAAGAAACTCTTATCCACTGCTGGTGGGATTGTCATCTAGTTCAACCTTTATGGAAAGCAATATGGAGATTCCTCCAAAAACTGGAAAGCGAGCTTCCATACGATCCAACTATACCACTCCTGGGAATATACCCTAGGAACACAAAAATGCAATACAAAAATCCCTTCCTTACACCTATATTCATTGCAGCACTATTTACCATAGCAAGACTCTGGAAACAGCCAAGATACCCTTCAACAGATGAATGGCTAAAGAAACTGTGGTAAATATACACAATGGAATATTATGCAGCTCCATATGGCTCAGGGATTTGGGCTCAGTTCATACGAAAAGAGCCAAAATTAAACTAAAAAGCAGAAATCTCACCACCATAGCTGTTTTTTGGGTCCAGGATTCAGGTCAGAATTCAGGCGCCAGTATGTTGCATTCAGCCCTTAGGATGGTCTTGGATGGTGGGAATGGAGGCCTTTGTCCTTAGGCCCCGGCCATGTGGCTCCATCCCCCATTAACCAGCGGGTCTGGGTCCAGGAAAGCGACGGGTATTGAATTCATTCACATGCAGGCTTCCAGAGAGATAACATCTTTATTTAGTCCTAGCCTACAAATGTAGCTGCTAACCATTTATGCATGCCATTCTTAGCTAGCCCTGCATCTTACTTCTTTCATCTGTGTCACCTCCAACCTCCATCCTGGCAAAAGCCCAAAAGCTCCTAATCGCCTGGATCAAAGGCCTTATCTCACCTTCCCAAGACCCCTCCCAGGAATGGGCGGGGTTTTGCAGGTAAAGATACAAGTAACATCTGCTTCCCAAGACCCCTCCCAGAAATGGGCGGGTCTCAGGTAGATATACCTAAATCCAGGGTGGAGTCACACAGAAGACTATATGGGATGCTGGGATTCGAACCAATGACCTTCTGCATGAAAGGCAAATGCCTTACCTCTATGCTATCTCTTCGGCCCCTCACTTGATCATTTTCATTGAAAATGAATGAATGTCTAAGAGATTAACTCCTTGTCACAGGTAACTAGTTATGTCATAACTGACATTAAATAAAATTGAAAATTTTCTCCACCTCATTGGCCATGTTTTCACCTGAAGGAAGTACTGGACATATGATGGGGAAATACTTATGTTAGCAGTCTTTTTTTTTAATAATAATAATTTTTATTTTGACCAAAGTGGATTACATATCTTTCACAGTAATATTTTAGGTACATATTAACATTGAATCAGTGGAATTCCCATCACCAAAGTTGTCCTCCCTCCACTCTCATTCCCAGCTTGTAACCCATATCCACCTCCCTTACCCTCAGGCTGCTAGTATAAGTGGTCCCCTCTCTATTTAGCTTGTTGCAGATTGGGTATTGATTCTTTTGTCATTGTCTTTGGATTTGGTGTTTAAGTCCAATCATTTTTATTACTACTTAGTAATCATACAACTGTTTGGTCTTGGTACCCTCCATTATTCCCCCTCAATTTGAGAGGCTGAACAAGATGGTTCAAGTTATGTGGTTCTGTTTGACGAAAAGAAAGAAATAAAAAGGGGTAAAAAAAATCACACAAGCCAAAAATGGGCATAGTCCTTAAAGGTTCTCAACATCAGTTTGAGAGAAGAAAGAAAAAAAGGAAGAGAAACACCACAACAATACAAAAAGAAAAATCAAACAAAAAATCCAGTGAGCACTACAGCAATAAAGACAAGCACCACATAATAACCACAGTCCTGAAATATAAAAAAAAAACAGAGCACAAAAAAATGAAAACAACAACAACGAAACCAAAATAAATAAATATATTTTGTGCTGCTTCTTTTTTTTTCTGCATAGGTACAGTAAATATTGGGGAAATTAGAAAGATGAATGACCAGAAAAGGCTAAGTGGTACAGCCAAGAATAGAGTTAGGCCAGCTGCACATGATAGAGTTAGCAAGAAAGTTGGGCACAGTGACATACAAATCTTCATCTGATAGAGAAAGATGCTTTGAGAAGAAGTATATAAGCATGAACAGACACTGGCTAAGCAATGTGAGCATGATGATGAGAGCATTCCCCAGAGCTGCCACGTAGAAGAAAAGAAATAGTGTGATGGAGGGGCTGGAGCTGAGGAATTTCTAAGAAGCCAGTGAGGGTGAGGCCTTTCCTTCCTGTGAGGTTGGCTATTTCAAGGGAGGAGAGATCTACATAAAGAAGGAGGGTCAACAGCTCACTAAAGTCTTGGAATCTGGCACACATCCCTACCCTGTGCTCAACACTGGCTCTATTTCCCCCACTAGAAGCCTTCTCAAACATTTTTCACTTTCCATACAGAGTTGATTTCTCTGAGGACTGGGAAGTCTGGCTTTTCTCATAACAATGATCTACATGCTCAGCTAAAAAAAATATCTCCCATTATTACCCCTGGTGTGAAAAATCCCCTCTCTCAGAACTTTAAACTGCTCACCCTCAGGTGCTGCAGGTGCCCACTTGGTCCACACCCTCCTTACTCCTTACCATGTGGATGATAGTGCCTGGGTAAGACTGCCACCCTGCTAGTGTATGGTGCAGGGAGCCAGCCCTGCTATCCTGGACCGGGACTGCAAGTCCTAAAATGAATCCTGGGAAGTTCACAAAGCCTACCTTGCACTGTTACTCTTCAGATGCACATGCACGTACAACACACACACACACACACACACACACACACATGCACGCACACACACAGGTCTTGGATGTCCACAAGTCTTCCTGCCTTATGATGTCACTTTTCAGATATTTGTGCACACACAAACACACACACACATGCTGGGATTTCAAGTCCTGAAACAAGTTCTGGAGTCCACAAGTCAGTTGCCTGCTTTGTGCTGTCATGCTTCAAAGGTATACATGTGCACCCAAGTCAGTCTGTCTTCCTTCCACAGACTTTTCCTTTCTATTATCTAGTGTAGGTTGAGCATTTAGTATCTGTGTATCAGAATAAGTATTTTCCACCAGTTGGGTCAGTTTTGTATTTTTTTTCAGCCATGATTTAGATCAGCAGCCAGGATTGCTATAAGTTGTCAAGGAAACAGCAGATCTTAGTGCAGTCTGTCAGTCCATGATTTGCAGCACTTTTTTTTATTAATATTTTTATTTAAACACCTGGGTTACAAATATGATTGTGGTTGGGTTTCAGTCATATCAGATGACACCCCCCAACACCAGTACAACGTTCCCATCACCAATGACCCAAATATCCCTCCTCCCCTCCCTGCCCCTACCTGTACTCTAGACAGGCTTTCCACTTCCCTCATATATTCTCATTGTTAGGATAGTTCACAATGTGGTTATTTCTCTAACTAAACTCATCACTCTTTGTGGTGAGATGCATGAGGTTGGCTGTAACGTCCAGCCCTCCTCTCTTTTGCCTCTGTTGCATCTATATTTATTGCACCACTATTTACCATAGCAAGACTCTGGTTTGCAGCACTTTTAATCCTACAAGATCATAGGAGATTTTTTGGCAAATGGAGGCACTCATCTGACCATTGCATGCTCATTTCCAAGCATCTCCAGTGTGAGAGATTCTCATCAATGCTGGTGGCTGCTGGTTGCAATCTGGAATACAAATCTCACCTCTTCCTCAAAGTGCAAGCAGCTACCACCTCTTCTCAGCCTGTGGCTGTAGAGCTTTGACAGCACCATCTCTTCTGGAAACTATGTCACCTAAAAGCAGTCCTCGGGAGGTGTGCTCCCAAGACATTTAGTGAATCAACAATCCTGAATAATTGTGTGTTGTGAACAACTTAAGGTGGATGATCCCAAAGGATCCCTGTTGTTTCTACAAAGGTCTAGTGTTGTTTTTTCAATTGATTCAAGAAGTTCACTTTCCACAGCAGCTAGGAAGCCTTCCTTGGATAGGGAGGACATTGAAACCTCCATAAGCATGTACTCTCCTTCCTTCTCCCCTACAGTGTCTCCACAGTCATCTATTGGCCTCCTCTGATATTACCTATGCAGAGATTGGAGATGCACAGATCTTTGTTCTCAAACATCTGGAATTTGTAGTTACTTGTTTCTTTCAGCCAGTTATTTGGGACCATGTTTCTTGAAATATGCCTCCTGTTGAAATATGCCTTTCCTCCTCTCACTCTACAGTAGGCAACTGGTTCCCCAAAGGTGCCCCCAGCCTCTTGAGGCCCCTACATTTCTCTATATTTATTTTTTCATTCTTGCCATCAATGTCAGTAATGTCTTGTCTTCAATTTTACTATTTATTTCTCTCTGCTCAAATTGGGCATTATACCTCCCACTGAAATGTTTATATTAATGAACTGCTTTTAAATTATGGAATTGATCTAATTTTCATCATTTAAAATCTTCTTTGATACTTGCATTTTTGTTTAGGCATCATTTTCCTATCTTTCTTTATTTTGGGTCCAAGATTTCTGTCAACAATTTGAACACATTTTTTAGGCAATAGTTCTTTCTAGATCTCTCTCTAGCCATTGGCTTGATCAGGAATGATAGTTGTCATTTAATTTTGTCGCTTTATGACATAAATGTCTTTCCTTTGTGTCTTGTGTGTGTTTGCATGAATGTGTGCAAAATCTGGATGCGCTCTCACTACAGTGTTCTAACTTTGTTCATTGTATTTCTTTTCCTGAGTCCTACTGATTTTCTTTAATGAGGAGGTGCTGGGTGGAACTTGGGGCATCATACATGTGAAGCATGTGCTTCATTGAGTTCTGTCCATGGATTTTTTTAATTGAAGAGCCTAGTATTACACTTACCTAGGTACCAATCCAGTGTCAGAAATAGTTTTTATAAGGGCCAGACCCAACAGAATTTTACTACTGGCAATATTTGGCCCTGAGGTCCAGGCTGGTAAGTTAGTACTTGGGTCTAGTAGGACTTGTAGGTGCACCCAGAGGTTCTTGGGGCTCCTGCAGTGCTGGGTATCAAACTTCCACATGTGGAAGCTAGAGCTATAGTATAGCAGGAAGGGCATTTGCCTTGTATGTGGAAGACCCAGGTTTGATCTCCAACATCATCAGGAGTGATTTCTGAGTGCAGAGCTCAGAGATAACTGGGTATGACCTGGAAAAATAAACAAACAAACATCTTCTACATATGTTCTATCTTCTGCGCCTTCCCCTGACCTCTCAATGTATTTCACAGTTATTTGAATTTAGTAACTTGAACAAGGAGGGAAGGATGGAACGCATACCAACACCCACTGCCATCCTCTGGATCTTGGCTCCATCCTAACAACCCTTCTCTTGAGCCCGTCTCTTCTGCAGCACCAGCCTGCTTGCAGCCTCCACCTTCTTCCCCTCTTAGGCCTTGCCTAAGCAAGCCCCTAACCTCCTGTTGTCCCTGACACTGCTCTTGTGGCATTCCAAGAGAGTATCTCAGCTTTTGCACCTTAGCAGTCAACACTAACTATTCCAGCTGCCATGACTCCTTAATGTCTGTCACGTAATTTCCAAGTACTTCTTAGGGACATCCACAGACCTCCCGAGTGTCCTGCATCTGATTTAAGGGAAACCCCCCTGGACTTCTGGGATTAGAGGTTCAGCTAATGTGGGGGTGAGGGTGGGAGAGGACTGGTGTGCAAGCAGCCTCTGCTGAAGGAGGCCTTTTCTTGGGTACATGAGCATCACAGCGTGTGCCCTTCCCAGAGGTTGTGGCAGCCGATCAGGTGTCCTGACTTCTGGTGACTATGGTCCTGACTTTTCTTTTTTGGTTTGTTTTTTGGGCCACACCCGGTGACACTCAGAGGTTGCTCCTGGCTATGCACTCAGAAATCACTCCTGACTTGGGGGATCGAACCGTGGTTCGTCCTAGGTTAGCATGTGCAGATGCCCTACCACTTGTACAACTGCTCCGGTACCTGGTCCTGACTTTTTGTCTTAGGTTATTAGGTCTTTAAGTAGGAGGCACCTGTTGGGCCAGAGAGATGGCATAGAGGTAGAGCATTTGCCTTGCATGCAGAAAGATGGAAGTTCGAATCCTGGCATCCCATATGGTCCCCCGAGCCTTCCAGAAGCGATTTCTGAGCATAGATCCAGGAGTAACCCCTGAGTGCTGCCGGGTGTGATCCAAAAACAAAAACAAAAAATAAGTAGGCACCTGGACATGCTTCTCTGCCTTCTACTGGTGTCACATTCTAGAAGATGTAATTATAATTTTTATTTTGTTTGGGGTTTTTAACCACAAATTGACTTTTAATGAGCTCTATCTTTCCTAGAAATAAAACTTTAATTAGGTCATCATGAGATGCATAGTTACAAAGTTGTTCATAATTTCATTTCAGTAATACAATGTATTATACATTGTATAATACCCTTCATCAGTGCTCATTCTCTGCCACCAATGTCCCATTTTCTCCCACCCTCCGTCCTGCCCTCTTCCCTGTCTGCCTCTATGACAGACATTTTCTTCTCTCTCATCCAATTTTTTAGCTTTGAGACACTATAGTTTGCAATATTGCTACTGAAGGGGTACCATGCCTATCACTTTATAGCCGCTCAGCACCCAGTTCTTGTCCAGTGATCCTTTCCAACTATCATTGTCACTGTGGTCCTTTCTTTGCCTTAACTGCACTCCCCCCAACACTTAGGTCAAGCTTTCTACTATGGACTGGTTCTCCTGACTCTAGCCTCTTATTTATGAAAGTTATTGTTTTGACTTTATTTTCTTTGTTTATTTTTAATGAGTTACATCTGGCAGTGCTCAGAGATGAGGGAGTCCTGGTAGGGTTCAGCGACCATATGCAGTTCTGGGGATCAAACGCAAGTCAGCTATGTGCAAGGCAAGAGTCCTATCTGCTGTGCTCTCTTTCTGACCCCTGAGTTTTTAACCTTTAATGACTTACTCCCCTAAAATAAATTTTAATGTTAAAAAATATACAGTATTACTTTTTCTTTTCTTTTTTTCCTCTGTTCATGAATCATCAAACTGAATTCATGTTGCATTCCTTGCCTATCGCAATTCTGATGTGCTTTGGGTTTTTGTTCAACTGTGGCTACCCTGGTTCTTGTGCTTGTATCAGTGTGACGACCCAGTATTTGTGGTTGTGATGCTTTCTTATGGCTGCCTGATGTATGAAACCTATAACTGCTTTGAGGAAAAGAGGTGCTGCTGGTTCTCTGAACACGTACAGTGTGCAATGCTTTCTTGAAGTCCTGAGTCAGAAATGCAGAAAACAACTTCTCTCTCAGGAAAGACTATGTTTTAAATAATGGGTCTTGTAAAGTCCAGTTCCTTAAGTGACTGATGAGTTGGTCATGCTACCAAAGAGAAAACCAGCACAATTAAGACTCTAAGAGGTTTCCTTGTGTCCTGGGGGTGCTTCATGGGGCTTAGGGACACCCACTGACCCTCTCCCCTGAGCATTGTAGGAGCCAGGCAGGTCCCAGGGTGAAGGGCATGTTGCCAGGGTCCCAGCTGATGAAACTTAGCTCACAAGAGACTCTCACTACAGATCGCCTGTGCCCTGGCCATCAGGGGAAAGGGAGGAACAGTGCCACAGAGCATCTGAAGTTTGTGGTGCAGGAGAATAGGGAGATTTTGAACAAAGGAATCTGTGCACAGGGCAGAGTCTGTAACAAAGGAGCACCTGAGTGGAGCTTGCTGGAATAACCTGCCTGGAAAGGATATGCACAGAACGAAGGCAGTGAGTGTACGTAGTTGGTTTCAGGGATTTGGGGAGCCTTTCAAATCAGTATTCTCCCTTATCAATCTGTTGTCATTGACTTATGAATTAAAAATGTCCCATATACTTGGAAAATATTACATTCTCTTATTAGTCAAGTATTTTATTTTATGAATGTGATAAGGGATTTAAAATTAACTTTTCCTGTGATTAAATTTCTTCTAAGGTCCCTGAGAGCCTGGGAGTGTTTGGCCTTGATTTTGTGAGAGCAGAATTTGGTAGTGGAGATAAGTGTCTAAGGAGAAGTTTCTTTCTCTCTGGGATAGTACAGACTTTCTGGAGTGGGAGCCCCACTGACAGTCTTCCAGACAGTCCATGATTTTCTTCACAGAGTGGGGAGGAAGTGCTTGTGCAAACCCATTTCATACTCACACCAAGATTTATATGATTTGACTTACATGACCAATGTAAATTTGGTCTTGACTTGAATAACTAATGTAAATTTGACTCTTTTTTCTATGAAACCAGAGAATCAAACCCAGGGAAAAAAAATTTTTAGATTTCACAACTAACCCTAGTTTACCTTTTCCTAAATTCTAAATTTTAGGTTGGGTTAGTCATAATAATTTTCAAAATCTTGTAAAAATCTCCTATCATTTGAAGAAGCACAATATTTTGGATTTTGGGTCACACCCAGCAGCTCTCAGGGGTCACTTCTAGCTCTACACGCAGAAACCGCTCCTGGCAGGCTCAGGGGATGATTTGGGATGCCGGAATTCAAATCACCGTCCTTCTGCATGCAAGGCAAATGCGCCCTACCTCCATGCTATTTCTCCAGCCCACAGAAGCACAATTTTATACTTGTTGGTCACCTAATATGGCAATAGTATTAGGAAATTTTGAAGACTAATAGTTATAGGTTGATTTAGTGGATGGTTCAGACATGCCTTGATCATAGTAACAGTAATTCACTTTTTAACCCAGTCTAATAATATATGTGGCACAAATATATATGTATATTATATATACACATTATTTATGTACTATATATTACATGTGTGTCTGCATGTGTTACACGTGATATATGATCTTGACATTATTTGTTAGATGGTTACTAGCAAGAAAGTGGTAAGTGATTCTGAAAAGAAGCCAGCCATGAATAGGAAAGTCAGACTATCTGAGGAGAAATGTATCTAGGATAAAAGTTGAGTTCTGCCTTTTGATTTCAAAAGGTGGAATTTTGCATAGGCACCAGCTTCCTGCCAGCCCTGAAGGAAGGCCATGACAGAGCACAGGCTTTCATGACTTAGAGCTGGTTCCTTTTGATCAGCTAAATTAATATGGCATCTTCTCACCCATTTCATCTTTTCCCCATGAGGGAAGTGACACCATTTGAGCGTTCCTTGGTATTTATTTTGCCAAATATTTCTTTACAAAGGTGCCATGTGTTTTGCCAGCCATTCTGCACTATCAGGCCATGGTTTCTCTCTCCCCATGAGCAGTGGAGGAACGGGACCCCCTAGGTGCCTGCATCTGTGGGTTTATTCCAGATCAGGGAGGATGAGACATGGACGGGACCAACCAAACAACCGTGGCGGAGTTCATCTTTCTGGGGTTCCCTGGAACTTTCTCTCTGCGGCTCACGCTGTTTGTGATGTTCCTCACTGTCTACTTGCTCTCGTTGGCGGGAAACACCCTCATCATCATCCTGGTTCTCATGGACACCACTCTCCAGACGCCCATGTATGTGTTCCTGGGAAATCTGTCCTTCCTGGAGATCTGGTACACCACAGCCACTGTGCCTAAGCTGCTGACCACCTGTGTCTTGCAGGTGGTCACCATCTCCGTGGCAGGGTGCATAACCCAGTATTACTTCTTCTTCTCCATGGGTGCCACAGAGTGCATCCTGCTGGCGGTGATGGCCTATGACCGGTACCTTGCCATCTGCCGCCCCTTGCACTACCCGATGCTCATGAGCCTGCCTGGGTGCCTGCGCATGGCTGTAGGCTCTTGGCTTGGGGGCTTTATTGCCCCACTTCTACCCACCCTCCTCATCTCTCGGCTGTACTTTTGTGGTCCCCAGAAGATCGACCATTTCTTCTGTGACTCCGATCCTATTTTCAAACTCTCCTGCTCAGACACATTCCTGGTGGAGGCACTTGGCTACACGTGTAGCTCCGTGGTGATCCTGAGCTCCTTCCTTCTCACCATGACATCCTACGGCCACATCGTGCTCACCATCCTCAGGCTGGCCTCCCGGGAGGCTCGCCAGAAGACCTTCTCCACCTGCGGCTCCCACCTCACTGTGGTCACCATATACTATGGCACCATCATCTTTGCCTACGTCCGCCCGCCAGCCAAGTACAACTTCACCATCAGCAAGGTCATATCTGTGTTCTACTGCGTGGTCACACCACTAGTCAACCCGCTTATCTACACCCTCAGGAACAGAGATGTGAAGAAGGCTTTCAGGAAAATGCTAGCACATAAGACACACCTCTCAGCCAGGATCAGATAGGAAGTTTGAGACCCACCAAGAGGGACACTTTGGAAAGAATTCCCCCACTCACTTTTGCCTGAGTGACTATGGGAATGGGTACTGGGAATGCACCGCCCCATAGAGATATCTCTCTGCCCTCCACCTTGGTGTCTTAGCCGGTGAGACTTGGCAGCCTCTCATTCTTGCACTTCAGAAAGTCTGAACAGGGCTGGAGCAATAGCACTGTGATACGGCATTTGCCTTGCATGTGGCTGACCTGGAACGGACCCAGGTTCTATCACTGGCAACTGATATGGTCCCCCTAGCCTTCCAGAAGTGATTTATGAGCAGAGAGCTAGGAGTAATCCCTGAGCACCAGCAGGTGTGACCCAAAAACAAACAAACAAAAAAGAATGTCTGAGTCAGTGCCAAGAGCCAAGGAGAGGGGTAACTGTTCCTTGTATCCACTCCAGGAAAAGATTCCTCTGTTCCCATGTCAAGTCTTGGTTGAAGTTTTCTGTGGACTAAACAAAGTGCCCAGCAAGTGAAGCAATGGTATTCCATCTTTAAGGAGCATTGAAATGTATCATTGTGTACCTCAGCAATGCACCCAATAAACATGTATTCTACATGGATGATGAGTTGTCCTCTGCTGAAGCAAGGCTGGTGATGAGCTTAACTGGTGGCTTCCATCAGGGAAACAGTGGTGTGTGAAAATTTTCAGAATAAGATCTCTGTGTTTCATGATTCACAAGAGGAACAGGCAGAGAGAAGCATGCAGAACTAGTCAAGGAGACATGACAGTGAGTGGGGAGCAGCGTGTACTGGAACTTAAGGACAAGGCAGTAAGTGGGCATACAGGGTGCCAGGACCCTGAGATAAGAGAGTGAGCACGTACAGGGGGCACTAGGACACTGGAACAGGGCAGTGGGTGTGGCAAGAGGGTTCCCACATCCAAGTGGGATGTATGGCCTGTCATCACCCCTTCCCTAGAAGCTGTCTTGACCTTTGATGCTGTCATATGTTGAAGTAGCATATTTGGGGGAGGCAGCTCTCATACCTCAACCTTCTACTCCTTCTACCTTCCTCAACTCCACAGGAAAGGGTGAGTAGAAGAAAAAGAAACGTCAGGAGAGCTTCTGAAAAACTTGTAGGAAACATCCCAAGACAGTTTGTTTTTCAAGACTTTGTATTCATTTCTGGTTGATTCTCAAACTTGGCCAGATGCTTTAGGCACTCTGTCAGGGAGCAAAATAAATTCCCACATAGATAGGCTTTCATGCCATATTCCCTTCCTGGCCTCAATCATTTAACTTCTAAACTTCTAACTTCAGAGGGGCCACTCTAGGTGGTAGTCAAAAGGCCAAGCAGGACCAGAGTTGGTCCCAAAGGCTTTGTCATCCATGGTGTGAGGCCCATGAGCTTCTCCATTTGCACATCCCCAGAGCCAGTATAGACTATTTACTTCCTGGAATAGATTGCCTTCTCTGTTGAGCTTAAAGCAGTGTTTTGATAAACTAAATGTCTTTCATGTTCCAAAACCATCCTCTTCTGATGTCTTTGTACTCACAATAGACAGTTTGCACATGGATTCACTGCCTCACTGTCCCCTTAGGGGACAGTCTTGAATGAATGCATTTCTACCTAGAAAACCTAGCTCATTTTTGTCCTTTCTGGAAAGAAAGTGTTGACTTGTTACTAGCATCTAGTAGCCTGGCTAGAAAGCTATGTGCTCTGTTTCTTGTCATCTCAAAGAATCTTCCCCCCCCCCCGTACTCTGAGTCCTCCCACCCTAATTACTGTACCCCACTTCCTGTGCATTCTACCTTCTCTGTGCCCTGCTTTCTGTCCCCAACTCCATGTACCCCACTCTGTTCTTCATCTCTCTGTACCCTGCTCTATTCACCCATCTTTACTAACCTCATCTCCCCTACTCTCCATTGCATCTCTCCTATACTCCATACAGCTCCCTGCACCCTGCTCTCTGTGCCCCATCTCTCTGCACTCCAACTCCATCACCATTACGCTGATTCGGCATCTAAACAGCACTGAGCTTCAGGCAGTTCTCATGTCTACCTGACATCCCTCAGCCTTGGGTACCTGAGCCCATCCCCTGCAGACCATCTCCTGGGGAAGTTGCTAGTCACACATGTGTCCTTCTCTTGCAACATGTCCTCCTTCCTGCAACATATGCTTCAGATTGCCACCACCAGGACACATCTAGGCTGCCTGAGTACCTCTTGCAGAGAGCTGTCTCTCTAAGCTGGGGCTCTGCTTAGGAACAGTCTTCTACCTTCCAGCACTGGTATCAGGCAATCAGGTCATTCACCCCACTTCTGAGAAGGGTCCTGGGTTTTCAAACTCAAGCACTTTCTGTATAAACCTCAGCACCACTCACACACCTCCCTACTCTGTCAGGGCTCATGATTTGGAGTCTCCCTCTGATCTGATGCAGTGGGCATTGGCTTTATTCTGAAGCTTACAGAGGGCAGTGGAGGGAGCATGTGAAAGGAATACAGACCCTCATACTTTGTGCAGAGAAGCAAGGCAGTGCCTCGTCTAGCCAGTGAGAGAGAGACCGTTTTCGAATAGCCTCCCATCATGCTTGATGGCAGGTGGAGCAGGTCTTATTCTCATTTCTCTTGGTGCCTGCCGAAGAGGTTCTATATTTGAAGTTCCCACTCTCAGAATTCAGCCTCCCATGCTGTAGCCTGTCTCCATGGACTGCACTTGAGGGAGCCCCCTGTAAGTGTGTAGTTATTTGCCTGGGGACCCAGGAACCCACTGTTACTTGTCCCCCCCCCCCAACACTCGTTGACCAGCTCTTGCTGGACTGTGCCCTGGAGAGACTCAGCTTGGGCAAAAGTGACACACACTAGACTAGAAACAAAGTGAATATGCTCTGCTGGGAAATCCCACACTGACAGGAAAGACAGGCAAGAAAGAGGTTGGAGTGTCCAGTACAGCCTAGCAGAGGAGCCTGGTGGTTGAGACAAGAGTGTCAACATCACACAGAGTGACACAGAGTGATATCCACAGACATGTCTCTGCTGGGAAAGCAAAAGGAGAGGAGCCCAGGACATGGGCTCATGGGACATTCTGACCTTCCCTCAGAGGAGCAGTACAGTGCTCACTCAGGGGACACAGCCACCTCTCGGCTTACCCCTGCAAACCACACTGAGTTCCTGAACTTCAGCCACTGCTGAGGCATTGGAGTCACTGCCAAGCCTCCCCAGTGGAAATGTTCACAGCACCCCAAATAGGAAGGGACTGAGAGTAGGGCCTTTCACCAACATTTCCAACCTCCCACATGCTGTAGCTGCTTCCTGCAAGTCTCTAGGGGGGCAAAGCACAACTGCATCTAGGTATGCAGCTTCCCCTGAAGCTCTCTGACCACTACCTGGTGGCAGGCTCAGATACCTTCATGCACAGAGCCCCCATGCTCACAGGTTGACATGTAACCGATGTCCCTCCCAGGTTTTTTCCCAAAAATATTTTGTCATGAGCACTTGCTCTCATAGGTCACTGGGTGCGGTTTATATAGCTCCCTGGCAGGCACATGGGGAGTCCAGTCAGTAGCATCCACCCCCTTAGAACTATTGGCTCAGTGTGAGGATTCACAGCTCCAGTGCACCCAGCAGACCCCAGACACAGCAACATCACACACACCAGCCCCCAGACACAATAACTTTGTCCTCACACAGCAATCTCCACACAGCGACATTGTCTGCACACAGCAGTCAGGTAAGATATGAGTCCTACTGCCGGTGGGTACAGTTGCAGCAGAGCAGGACCCTGTAGTGTCCAGACACCCAGGCAAAGTGAGATGACATGACCAAAAACTCAAGAAAAGGGACATCGAATAGTCAATGGCAGGAAGAAGGGAAAGGGTGAATGGGGACAGGGGTCAGAAAGGATGAGTCTCAGCATCATCTCAGATGGGGGGATTGGACTTTATTCAGAACCAAACCAAGATTCTGCCTGGCAAGACGGGTACATACCCTCACTACCAGTACCCAGGTGCTTCCCAGGGTGGAGTCTGAATTCACCTTAGACTGGATGGTCGAGAAAAGGCTGAATGTCCTACAATGGACCTTGTAGCTGCCCATTCCAGCAGCACTGTTAGACTCCTGCCAAGTACCCACACCACATGACAGGAAGCCAAGAGGGAGTCAGAGGGGCCAGAAAATGTCACTTCCCCCAGAGAATGTGGAAGGGTAAAACCAACCCCTTCCATTGTGTCTCATTTCCCCGCCACATGCAACATGGGCTTAAGAGCATTGCTGGAACAGAGCATCATCTAAGAAATGACAGTCCACAATCACACTGATCTTTTTAGTGACATTTTACATATTCAAATGAAAAATATTCCTGGACCTGGCTAGGATCTTTCCCACAGCCTTTTGCATGTCCCTGTTTCGTAGGCTGTAGATGAGAGGGTTTAGGGTTGGGGGAAGCACAGTATAGAGCACAGATATTATTACCTTCAGAAACAATGAGGATGTTAGATTTTTAGCTAAGTACGTGATAATCCCAGAAAAGAGAAACAGGGTGACCACTGTGAGGTGGGGCAGGCAAGTGGAGAAGGCCTTAAACCTGCCCTGAGCAGAGGGAATCCTCAGGACAGTGGAGAAAATGTGACCATAGGACACGACCATTAAAATGAAACACACAAAACCGAAGCCACAGCTCCCAATGATGATGGCAGATTCCAAGACTTGGTCCCCAGGACAGGCCAGAGCAAGTAGAGAAGGGACATCACAGAAGAACTGGTGCACAACATTGGATCTACAGAAGCGAACAGAGAATGTCCCTGCCACATGGAGGGAGCCATACATGCAGCCACTGAACCACGACGCCATCACCATCTGCACACAGGCGCCTCTGCTCATGATGGCCTCATAGTGCAGGGGGTGGCAGATGGCAGCATAGCGGTCATAGGACATCACAAGCAGGAGGGCAAACTCTGTGCCCGCAAAGACAATCACCAGGAACACCTGGGCAGCACAGCCCACGAAGGAGATGGAGCGGCTGTGGGCCAGAGAGTTCAGGATGGACTTGGGGACGGTGACAGAGATGTAGCAGATGTCAATCAAGGACAAGTTCCTCAGGAAGAAGTACATGGGCGCTTGGAGCCTCTGGTCCATGGTGGTGAGGGTGATGATGAGCAGGTTCCCGGCCAGGGCTGCCAGGTACATGAGGAGGAAGAGGGTGACGCAGAGAGTTTGCAGAGCCTGGTCATCAGGGATTCCCAGCAGCAAGAATTCTGTGATGGTTGTCACGTTGGCTGGTGGCTCAGACATGCTGAGTCTTATCTGTGGGAATGAAGGCAGCACCATGAGAACCTCTTCAGTGATGATCACCTTCATCTTCTCTTTACTCCAACATGGCCCAGTCCTGTTGGGGACATCTACTGCCTTCGAGGGACATTAAGAGGACAAGTGGGGGCTGTCACAAAGCAACACCATAAGTATGTGAGAGGGTAAGCCATTTAATAGGCTATACAACACAACATAACATAACAGAGCTTGGACTGCCTTTGTTCTTGTGACCACTCACAAGATTCATGGACCTAGCCCCTGGAAAGCAGCTGGGTCATGTACCTAAGCTCCTGGGTGCAGCTGGAAAGAAAACAGCATTTCTCCTCCCTATGGCACAAGGCAGGTCAGCCTGTAGCTTTGTGGCAGAGAGGAGAAGTGGCATGGGGAGCATGAACTGTCGTCTTGCCCAGCCAAAAAAGGAACCCGTCCCTTTCTGATTGGAGGAAACAGGGGCTGGATATGCAGAGCCATGTACCAAAGGCACCTACCACTCATCATGGTCCTGGAAGCAATGACCGAGCACTTGTCTCACCGGCAGTGGCAATGTTTTCCATGGGTGGTAAAAGCGGTGGTGTGACAGCTCCTTCCAGAGGTTGCAGGGGACAGCCAGGATGATCTGCCCATCCAAAATGGTAAGGCACACAGTCAGGCTCCCCTCCTTGTCTCAGGCTCCAGCAGCAGTGCTAAAGCTCCTCTCCAGCTGATTAAGTGCCTGCCCGCCACCCTCCCGTGGGAGACCCAGCATTACAGCCTGCCTACAGCCCAGCTCAGAGCTCAGGTGCCAGTTCTCTCCTCCCTGGGCTCGCCACACTCCGGTGGGGCTGGGGCTTCAGGAGGGACACACCAGCCATGTCCCCAAGGACCAAATGGCACACCAGACCATGCCAAATGGCTGCCTTCCTCTGGGGTCCAGCCGGGAAAACCTCACATCTTGGGACACGAGCAGTTCTGCACTGCCCCTCGGTGCCCTGTCACCATGTTTTCTGGGCCTTTTGGGGACAAGACTTGAATCAAGGATAGAGCACATGTGGAGCCTCACAAGCCGCTGTGTTTTCCTGCCTTGCATGTTCTGAACTCTAGAGTCTGTGTTTTTGGATGCAGCACTTCATGCTCTGGGCCGTGCATGATGTTCTGGTTATAAACACCAGTGTGTATCAGAAAAGCAGCCCACGGGCTTGCATGGACTCCTCTGGGCCCAGGAGCTAGCAGACTGCAATGACTGCTGAACCTCCTGGCTAGACCCCCTCATCGACAGTCCAGATGAGGCACATGATAGCGTGGTTGCTCTGTCCTGAAGGCCTGGACACCAGCTCAGTTGCTTTTGCTCTCTGCATCTGCGTTCTTCATCACCACCAGGTCCAACTTTCTAAAATAATATTATACCCGCTGACTCCCTGAAGCACCTCTTATGTATAGGGGTGAGTTCTGAGACCCTAGAATGCCTGCCAGCAGAGACTACCTGTCCCACATGGAAATGATTAGATGTGTCTGTCAGAGTGGCTAAGAAATGAGCAAAGGCACAAGGGGTGACTCAGCACTGTTTAATGGCTCCATTGCCCAAGCAATTTAAAATTCACATTCCTAGGGCTGGAGAGATATCATGAAGGCAGGGCATTTGCCTTGCATGCAGAAGGATGGTGGTTTAAATCCCGGCATCCCATATGATCCCCCAGCCTGCCAGAAGCGATTTCTGAGCATAGAGCCAGGAGTAACCCCTGAGCGCTGCTGGGTGTGACCCAAACCCCCCCAATAAAATAAAATAAAATAACATTTAAAAAAATTCACATTCATATAGGTATGCTTCTTATGCAAATAAGGAATCAGAGGAGAAAGAAATAAAAGACTATCCCACTCAAAAACTAGTGTCCACTACCTATAGAATGAGGAAACTATTCATCCAAAAACCCATCAGCTAAGAGGTTGATATCAAAGATATACAAGAGACTGAATGAACTTTTTGAGAAAAAATCTAATCCCATCAAAATAAAAGGGAAGAAATAATAAACATATATTTCTTCAAAGAAGAAATGCAGATGGATAAAGGCATGTGAAAAATGCTCCACATTACTAATCATCAGGGAGATGCTAATCAAAACAACAGTGAAATATCATCTCACACAACAGAGACTGGAAAACATACAAAGAAAAAAACCAGTGCTGACATGGATACGGGAAAAAAGTGACTCTCATCCATTGTTTGTGGGAATGAAGACTGGTCCTTTTAGAAAACAATATGAACATTTAAATTGAGCTTCCATATGATTCAGCAATACCACTCTCAGGAATATAAAAACAAAAAAAAATGCCCTCTGCGCTCATATGTTCATTGCAGCACTATTTACAATAGACAGAATCTGTAAACAACCCAGGTGCCTGACAACAGGTGAGTGGCTAAAGAAATTGTGATATATCTACACAATAAAATACCATATAGTGGTTAGGAAAAATGAAGTCATGAAATTTGCTTAAACATGGATAGACATGAAGAGTATTATGCTGAGTGAAATGAGTCAGAGGGAAAGAGATAGGCATAGAATAATCTCACTCATGTTGTGGGATATAAGAAAAACAAGAGATAGTATGGTAATAATATCCATAGACCAGGGGTCTCAAACTCGCGGCCCACAGGACGTTTGCGGCCCTCCGTACAACATTTTGCGCCCGCGGCCGGCCTTCAAATATCGCAGTATTCGCGATTATTCGCTTACCGAATAATTGCAATAAAAATCGCATTAGTAGGGAAAAAATCGCATTAAATATTCGCATACCCCGAGCAGTTCCATTTGGGGTATGCAAATGTTTAATGCGATTTTTTGCGATTTTTTTCTTACTAATACGATTTTTTTTATTGCAAATATTCGGTAAGCGAAATCCCTTATGCTGCCTGGTCTCACCTCGACTTTGCTTTCTGTGGCCCCCACGTAAATTGAGTCTGAAACCCCTGCCATAGACAATAGAGAAAAAGGTCAGAAGATCCAGCCCAGGATAAGAAGCTTGACACAAAAAGTGGTGAGTGCAGGTAGAACAAAGAAGGGTTTCCTAGAACATTGATACTTGGAACTGATCACTCTGGACAAGAAGTGGGCACAAAAGGGGAGGAAGTGACATGCAAGCACTTTCCATTAGCAATAGTGCGAACCACAGAGTCAAAATGGAAAGAGAGAGAGAAACAAATTGCCCTAAAGTCGGTGGGGTCTGGGGTGGGAGGATGGGATGAAAATAGGAGACATCAGTGGTGAGAAGTGTGCTCTGGTGAAGTGTGGTATACATTCTATGAGTAACAATTAATAATGAGTAATTTTGTAGCCACAGTGCTTAAATAATAATAAAAAAGAATAAAAACTGCAGGAAAAATAATAAAATAATATCCAAATACATTAAGTATCTAGGAATCAACTTAATAAAAGAGGTAGGGGACCTTTACCATGAAAGCTTCATAAGCATTAATAAAGAAATAAAAGACCTGGCGAGGAGAAGGAAAGAAATTGATTGGAGAAAGAGAAACAAATATGAAAGGATGCGAGCTAGGGGCCAAATGTTCTCACATGCATTTGGTGGTATTAAAAGAAAAAAGTACAGAACTAAATATCCAAGCCAAAATCAACAACAATGGAGTCAAGAGAACCAAACTTTAATAATCTAAACTTAAAATGGACCTGTTATAATGGCAGGCTGGAGGTAGGGGGTGGTGGTAAGGGATGCACTTGGGGAATATTGGTAGAGGGAGATTGACACTGGTGGTGGAAATGACCCTGATTTGTTGTATGTCTAAAACCCAACTTTAAAGGACTCTGTAAATCACAATTGTTTTAAAATTTTAAATTAAATTAAAAAATTTTAATTTAAAATTAAATTAAATGTAAAAAGGGCAAGCAAACAGATGTTTAAATCTGACCAGCTCCATAGACTCACTCTTTAAAAAAAAAAAAGATGTAAACATAACTGTGAAAGATTGTGGCTATATGAGTCCATGCAGCACAAAGCTGACCATCTCATGAAGAGAGGATGTGTTAAGCCCCCACCCTGCCAAAGCCACACTTGTTGCCTCCATCTTCCAGAATTACCATTTGCCCAATGCCTACCTCATCACCCTCTATGATTCCCTGAGGGAACACTGATTTGACCACACTTCAGGTATGCTAAATGTTGGGCTGATATCACCAGATTTTGTGAGGGGTTTTGTTTTTGAGCAAGTTTAGGCACCCTCCCTCTCTCTATCTCCCTTCCTCTGGGAAAGCCTGGCAGCTGTAATTGTGCCCACAAATGCACTTGCCATATTCAAACTGGGTCTTCTTCCAGGAGGTCCTGCAGCAGAGCATATGCCCCTAAAATTTGTAGTATCATCATAGCTTTGAAGTTCTGAACAACTTTTATTTGTTTAATGTGTTCCCTAAAGGAACACACCAATTCAACAGACTAGGCATTACTTTTTCAACTGAGCCAAATCTCGCCAAAACCACGATTGAAATTTCTTTTGAGAGCCACACAGGGTGTGCACTGACAGAGGCTAGGAGCAGAGTCCTGACTCCTGGAGCAGCCACCCGGCACACAGAAGAGCCAGATTAAAAAGTGTAAAGAGCCGCACGTGGCTCACGAGCCACGGCTTGCCGACCACTGCCCTTGGCCCCAGGGTAAAGTGAGAAGAAGAAAGAAAGTAGCATGGCATGAAAAGAAATAAATTAGAAGCAACAGGAGTGGGATTCAGAGAATTCAGGTCCATCAGTAGTATTAATGATAGAGCTAATTTCCAAGCCAGAGTCAACAACACTGAAATTATGAGACCCAAACTTTAACAACCAAACTTCATTAAAAAGAAGATGATGGAAGATGATGATTGGGTATAGGAGAGTAGGAGAGAGGGCCTGGAAACATTGGGATAGGGCGGTGGTCGGCAAGCCATGGCTCTGCTCCTAGCCTCTGTCAGTGCACACCCTGTGTGGCTCTCAAAAGAAATTTCAATCGTGGTTTTGGCGAGATTTGGCTCAGTTGAAAAAGAAAGGTTGGGGCCGGGCGGTGGCGCTAAAGGTAAGGTGCGCCTGCCTTGCTTGCGCTAGCCTTGGACAGACCGCGGTTCGATCCCCCGGTGTCCCATATGATCCCCCAAGCCAGGAGCAACTTCTGAGCACATAGCCAGGAGTAACCCCTGAGCGTTACCGGGTGTGGCCCAAAAACCAAAAAAAAAAAAAAAAAAAGAAAAAGAAAGGTTGCCCACCACTGGGCTAAGGGCTTGATGATGGTGGAGGGATTGGTACTGGAACATCTAAGTCTAAAACCCAGCTATGAATATCCTGGTAAATCATGACGACTTCATGAAATAACATTCTGAAATACTCTCATGCATTAAACATGGCAAAGCGATTCTCTCCATCAGCTGAGAAGTACATGAAGGATAAAACAACGAGGTGGAACAAGCAGTTGGCCCTCGCCTAGGTTTCTCTGCACTGCTCTGCTGTCACACAAGAAAGTCCCCAAGCAAGACTGGAGAAGCATGGTTTCTCCCAGCAGGCCCTAAGAGCAGACAGTCCGTGGAAGGGCACTGCTTGCCCCTAGCAGGATGGAGAGGCAGGGATGTGGCCAGATCTCCCTACAGACAAAGGGGACAGTATATCCATCCACCATGTCTGTTGTGTCCCAGCTGACGGGGCTGATGGAGCCTTAGGGCAGGAGTGCCTACTGGGTGAAGCATCCCTTCACCGCTGTTGCCTCACTGCAGCAGAGCTCCTGGGAACCAGCCGATTAGCTTCCAGTCGGTGCCTTCTGGAATGGTCCAGGGAGGAGTGAGGCCATTTAAGCCTCCTCCCGCCTGTGGCCCTGGAGAGGTAATAACCTGGACAGCATCAAGGTGGGCATGTGCATCCTGCTGAGCCTGCCTTCCCATGCAGGTGCTTTTAGGTGAGTGAGGAACTGAAAATTGCATCAGCAAACCCAGCCAGGGAAAGCGTCTCCCTCACAGGAAAGGGACTCCACAGCCTCTGGAGACACCTTTCAAGGAAGACACAAAGAGTGCATGGGACAATGAAGAGAACCTGAAAAGCCAGAGGTGGTGAAAGGTGGGCACAATGATTAGGAGCCCTTTGCTCACTGAGAATTTCTGAATGGGTGTTCAAGGCAGCTGCCTCTCCACCAGCACTCCAGAAAATCAGCCATTTTTCTCTAAGTACAAAGGCTTCACCCACAACATTGGTCATTGCAATGCATGGACCCGATATCCAAATCAAGGAAGCTGCCTCCAGGAATATCCAAAGTGAGTAGATGTGTGGATCCTTCCAAGATTCCACTGATTTTTATGCAGTAGCTCATCAGGATCAGGCTTTGAGGTCTCCAGATAAAGATGTCTGGTCTGTAGACCGCCCTTGACTGTATGTTAGACAAATATCACTGTCTCAGACAAATCTTCTAAGAGAAACTGGAGGTCTGTCTCATTCCCCCCTTCCTCACTGGGCTTCACTGTAGGGCTTGAAAAGGTTTTTCAGCTATTCATGTATTGAGAAAACAATGTAGTGTACTCCAGCAGATTACTAACATGACTTCAGCTCTAATTACTTTCATTCACATCCCTCTTCCTCTCTTCAGCTAGTACAGAAAAGTCACATATGAGCATAGAAGGTGAGGTTTATCTATTTCCTGCATAAGATCAAGGCTATTATAGAATAACGATTCTAACCTGCTTAGACTTGCATCCTTCGAGAAAATAATTCATCTCATCCTATGAGAAAATAATTCATCATGTCTTATGACATATGAGTAATATGAGCAGCTAGTGAAAATGACTCTTGGTAACCACACCAGTTATCTTCTGTCTGCACAGACAAGACTCAGGATGTTTGAGCCACCAGCCAACATGACAGCTATCGCAGAGTTCTTGCTGCTGGGAATCCCTGACGACCAGGCTCTGCAGACTCTCTGCGTCACCCTCTTCCTCCTCATGTACCTGGCAGCCCTGGCCGGGAACCTGCTCATCATCACCCTCACCACCATGGACCGGAGGCTCCAAGCGCCCATGTACTTCTTCCTGAGGAACTTGTCCTTGATTGACATCTGCTACATCTCTGTCACCGTCCCCAAGTCCATCCTGAACTCTCTGGCCCACAGCCGCTCCATCTCCTTCGTGGGCTGTGCTGCCCAGGTGTTCCTGGTGATTGTCTTTGCGGGCACAGAGTTTGCCCTCCTGCTTGTGATGTCCTATGACCGCTATGCTGCCATCTGCCACCCCCTGCACTATGAGGCCATCATGAGCAGAGGCGCCTGTGTGCAGATGGTGACGGCTTCATGGTTCAGTGGCTGCGTGTATGGCTCCCTCCATGTGGCAGGGACATTCTCTGTTCACTTCTGTAACTCCAACATTGTGCACCAGTTCTTCTGTGACATTCCCTCGCTGCTTGCACTGGCCTGTCCCAGGGACCAGATTCTAGAATATGCCTTCATCATCGGGAGCTGTGGCTTTGCTTTTGTGTGTTTCATTTTAATGGTCGTGTCCTATGGTCACATTTTCTCCACTGTCCTGAAGATTCCCTCTACACAGGGCAGATTTAAGGCCTTCTCCACCTGCCTGCCCCACCTCATGGTGGTCACCCTGTTTCTTTTTTCTGGATTTATTGCCTACTTGGGTTCAGCTTCAGAATCCCCATCAACCCTGAATGTCTTCATGTCTGTGTTATATTCTCTGTTGCCTCCCAGCCTGAACCCTATTATTTACAGCCTAAGAAATGCGGACATTAAGGTGTCAATAAGCAAATTTTTCAGTGGGAAAAACTAAATCTAAAATGGCAGTGAAAGTGATGCATCCAATGAATTGGTTTCAAAAGTTTCACTAGGTCAGAAGAGCCCATTATATCATTGGTGTTGCCCCATGTTGGGCCATGGGTTATGTGATATTCAGTGTCTTGGCAGTTCCTGGGTCAGTAGAAGATCCCACCCCCCAAGGTGATATCCTTGAGTCAAAACAACTATGTAGTCAGGATTTTCAGAAAGTCCAGTCACCTCTTATCAGCATTGATTTCTGTTTTCACTTTGGGCCCATCTCACAATGCTTCCAAACTGTTCAAATTGCTTTTCCTGCTCATGATCACTTCTCATCTTACAGTTTCTGAAAGTGAGTAATTCCACATGTGTGGTTGTTCGTCATTTGTACTGTCAGAGATATTTTTACAAAGTAAGTTTGATAGGTTAATTAAGTCATGAATGTGGCATGCCTTAAGTGATCTTTAAAAACTTTTAACGCAAATGGGACAATTCTCCCCACTCAGTCCCACCGACACCAATGGGGCATTGTTACCCAGAACAGAATTATAAGGACATGCCCACTGAACTTTCTCTGCCATACTTTTGTCCTTCAAACTATTGTTTCCCATAAATACAAAGTCAAATGACACAATACTTAATTGAAACTGAATTTCTTTTTCTCCTCAATGTTGACTTGCTTGTTTTCTTTCACTTTTACATTTATTTTTAATTTTATATTAGTCTGTGAAAGTTAAATTTGCACTTTACTTTGTTTTTGCTTCCAGTTTATTTGTAAATATTATACAGCTATGTGGAAACTGATTTTCTTTTGCTTTTTCTTTACTTGTTTATTCTTCATTCTTCTTTTCTGGATCTCTCATCCTTACACTTTTTCCCCCCCTCTTTTCCCTTGTATTTACTTATCTTTATTTTCCTCTTTAAAATCATTTATCTACTCCACTACAGAGATATCTTTTCTGTAGTAGTCCTCGATTCTTTTTTCTGTCCATATACCACCTTTTTTCTCCTTTCCCTCCTTTTGGTAAAATTTGAAATGGAGAGACAATAATTTGTTCTTTTCTTGGCAAGTTAATGGTGCTGGTAACAGTGGTGATTGGAACAATGGGGGAAAGGATGGCAGTGTACATCTATCTAGTTTGAAGGGTGTTTTCCCTGATTTCTGCACAAAAAATAACCAAAAATAAATTCCCCTCATGCATTTGAAACTCTGACACCACCCAGAGATTAAGGAATGCATCCTTGGCCCTCGCTGGTGTGACACTGTGACACGAGAGCCTGTGAGGGCCTCCCACTCTTTGTGCTCAGAGAGCTATTTCTCTGTCTCTAGATGTGGCCCTGTGGGGAGCTTCTCCTGCCTGTATTGAAGGCTCCTGGTTCCCAAGGTGTCTAGTGATTGTCCTGACTAACCCAGGAACAGCCACCTCCCAGCTCCTTTCCATCAGCCTCTATTTGGGGGTTGGCAGAGGTCCTGTCTTACTCCCTTTTCCTCTTCAGTCATGGGCTTTTGAGTGAGTCATTTATTTGGTCTGTTTATCCTGTTAAGTCTTCTTTAGAACATGACCCCATGCTGAGCCCTCACTTCTTTTGCTTGTATCAATCACAGTGATTGTACTTTAGTCTCTTGTTTGTTGATTAGTTTGGGGTACCAGGAACCTAGCTGTTAGTTTCTTAAGTGATGAGTTATTGTACTTGTCAGGTTTTTAAATTTTGATGTCTTAATCTCTCTACATGTTTCTATATTTTAGTGAAAATGGTTTATTTCTATATGACAAGCATATACCTGATGGGTGGCTGGAAAAGCTTTATGGTGCTGCATTAAAATTCTTGTCACATGGTTCTGACCCTTTCTCTTATTAGTAGTGCTCCTCCTCTCTGCCTCTCTCCCTTTCTCTTCTCTCTCCTTCTCTCTCCATCTTTATCTTACTCCCTCCTTTCTTCCTCTCTCTTGCCCTTTCTCCCCTTTACTCTATCCCTCTCTCTCTCTTCTTTCACATTCTCCTCCTTTTCTCTCCCTTTTTCTCCTCTCCCTCTTTCTCCGCTCTCCTCCCTCTTTCCCCCTCTCTTTCTTCCTCTCTCTCTCCCTCTTTCTTTCCTCTCTTTCTCTTGCCTCAGCTTTCTACTAGGATGATAGGAGTAGGCCTCTGAATTACATGAGTCTGTAGCTCTGTTGTAGCCCTTGTTTTCACACACACCCCAGATATTAGTAAATGGGGTGCCACCCTGTTATTTGTTGATGGGGAAGTGTGGGAGCCTGGTTGTCTAGCTGCTTCCCCTTATCTGGTGAGGATGGGCAGTGATGTTTCTTGTTAATGCAGGAGGTGTTGCAGGGATGTGGATGGAGTGGGGTGAAATAAAGTCCTCATAGCTAGGAGGTCTGCATATGGCACCTAGAGCAACAAACTCAGGTTAGAAACTGTTTCTTGGGATCCAGAAATTACAGTCTCTTTGTTTCCCTCACAGAGTTGACTGATGAGCAGGAAACCTGCCCAGGAAGCTCATGTTTACCCCAAGCCCAGCTTTGTCTCGATGGTGACACACGCTTTGTGCATCAGGCCCTGTCCTTCATCACCTCGGGACATACTTCTGTCCATATTTCAAAAAAATTGATTATTTCCAAACAGAATGCAAACTTTTATGTCCTCAGAGGATAGGTAATAAATCATAACATGGGAAGATGAAAAACAAATATCAGATCCACACATTTGAAGATCTAAAAGAAAATCCCCTCTTCCATTGAGGCTGAAAAGTTCCCCAAGTAGAAAGAGGGGAGCCCTGGAGCTCCATTCTGTCCTACCCTGTCCTGATGGAAGGGCTGAGAGCAACATACAGGGAAACTATAGTCCAAAGCGAGAGTTGGGGGCCTCCAATTAATAAGCTCCACATCCTCTGCTCCCTCCCCTAGGATGGCCTCTCATCTTGCTCTTGTGTCTCAGCCAGGGTAGTGGTGAGAACTGGAAGAACCTTCCTGCCACAAGAGCAATAAGTGAGTGGCCCAGGGCCCTCAGAAATTTGCAGGAGGTTCACAAGCAGAGGCATCTGCAGGGTCCAGGAGTTAGCTGTAGAGAGCTTTAAGCAAGGAGCTCTTCCAGACTTCCTGTGACAGCTTGAGCTGCCCTTAGGAAGGGGCCAGGACAAGTCACAGCATTAACCAGAACATGGGAAGGAGCTTCCAGCCCAATAGATCTAGCACATGGGGAATGGAATCTGGTCCATGAAAGGGCAGACACATCTTGTTGGCTGCCAGTAATGTCTGCTGGGTTGTGGGGCCCTTGAGTGATGTGATAAATAGTGCAATGGCCTGGGCAGGAACATAGTCCCCGCTAACTCTGAGAACTTGTTCTGATCAAGATGACTCCAGAATTGTTAAGACCCTGTCAGGGACAAGTAGCACTTTCACAGGGACACACAGAACAAAGGTGCAGACACTGACTTCCATGGAAGCATGGATTTCAACTGCTCACATACAATGAAGCGCAGTGACAGAACCCCAGGGATCATGCCATTTCATCAACTGCTAACAGTCCTGAGAAAGTGTGTTCTCATGGAGAGGTTCTCTCAGTGGGTGAGGGGCAAGCATTTTGGACAGAAGGATATTTTTTTAATTTAATTTTAGGCACCTTGGTTTAAAATACTGTTCATGGTAGAATTTCTTGCATAAACCATTCCAGCGCAACAAGCTCCACCAGCACAGCTGCTTCCTTGCGTATTTGTAACAACATCCCCTTTCTCTCCCAGCTACAAGAACTGAGTCCTAAGTTTCCTACTGAAAATTGTTCTCAGGTTCTGTTGCCTTTGGGCATTCCCAGACTCTTTTTATTTCCCATATTAGAGAGAACAATCTGTGTCTATCCCTCCCTCTGCTGCAGAAGCAAATTCTTAGTAAAAGGCAATGGAATATGTAAGATGACATCCAACAATTAACCCCCCCCCAAAAAAAGTATTCCCCCAATTTCCTCTTTCCTTTTCATTTAGCCCTTTGATATGTAAAAGTCCACCAAGATCACTTGATCTCTACCCATCCGGTTGAATTCATATTAGTTTAAGAAAGAAAAAGAATAATTTGGTGTGGTGTGCTCAGAAAGATCCCACAAGGTGAGAGAAGCAAACTAACTCCATGATTCTATCCTGACTGGCTTGGTTTATTAATTCTTGTCTGCTGCCCTTCTGCAGACCTGTCCGCCTGGTGGTGAAAGTGCAGCACCTGGGGTGATTTCACAATCTGGGGGTGTATTTTACTGATATTTCAAAAGCTGGACTGTAACAGGTATTTTTTCCCTGTGAATATATTTCAATAGCGTGCATGTGAAGTACTGTATGGTGGCTAAGTTTGGAATTAGTTTTTCACAAGAGGTTCTGACCATTTAGATGCTGCTCTTCAAGGCCAAGCTTGAATGTCACGTTTCCCTGTGATATGGCTATTGGTAAGGAAAGTCTCTCAAGGCACCAGAGTAGCTTGGTAGCTGAGCAAAACTAGCCTAAGTCTCAGACAAAATTATCCCTATGTCTTTGTGTCAATAAAGACCATTTTATATTGACCTTAACATCAAAAAATTGAAATGTGAACAACTGTAATTTATGTAAAAATTATTACTAAAAAGCTGTTTACCTGTTTGGAGGAAGGTTTTTATTTATATCAAGGTGGGGAACAGAAAGTGGGAAAAGATGCAGAATGATTTAAGAGCATGCGTTCCACCATTATTTAGTGACTATTTAGTTCCCTTCACTACCCGGAATTTATAATGTGAATCAGATTTAAAATGTGATTAAAATTTAAATTGTGAATTTAAATCATAGTCACATTGTACATTCCTTATTTTGGTCTTGGTTTTCAATTTGGGGACCAAACCCAATAGTGCTCAGAGTTTATTTCCGACTCTGAGTTCAGTAATTTCTCCTGGAGATGCTCAGGTTACAATACTATGCAGTACTAGGAATCAAGCAAGGGTCAGATCTGTGTAAGCAACTGGTAGCTCTGGTCCCATAATTTGTGATTATAACATATAACAAGTATAATTACATTTAAATTTTTATATAAACCATGTGATTTACAACGTTATTTATAGTTGGGTTTTAGACATACAATGTTTCAGCACCAATCCCACCACCAACGTCAGCCTTTCTTCACCAATGCTCACAAGTCCATCTAATGCCACCACTCTCTGAAACATCTTGCCATCATAACAGGCCCATTTTAAATTTTGGTTGTTAAAGTTTGGGTATCACAATTTTATTGCCATTGACTCCATGACCTGGATATTTATTTCTGTTCTTTCTTAACCCAATAGTGGACATGAGTCCCCATGGCCTCTGTCCACCATTATTTTACATCTATCTTTCTCCTCTTCCACTCAGTTTCATTCCTTCTTCTCACTATACTCTAAGGCCTAGAGTGTTCTTGACATCCCTATTTAACATTGTATTTATTTATCATCTTAAATATCATATATAAGTGAAATCATTCTGTATTTTTTTCTAGCTTACTTCATTTAATATAATATCTTCCACTTACATCCATATTGCAGTGAAGCATAATTGCATTATTCATTACAGCTATGTAGTATTCCATTGCATATATGTACGACATCTTCATGATCAACTCATCTGTTGTTGAGCATTTAGGTTGATTTCAATTCTTAGTTATTGTACAAAGTGCTCTATGTATAGCTGTGTGTACATCTTTCTGAATGAATGTTTTTCTGTCTTTGGGATGTACTTCCCAACAAAGGGATAATTTTGTCTGAGACTTAGGCTAGTTTTACTCAGCTACCAAGCTGGTGTCTATAGAGACTTTCTTTACCAATAGTCATATCATATCAAAGTTGGATTGCTGTGTCATATGGCAGCTCAGTTCTGAGTTTAGTCAGAATTGTTGAAGACTACTTTGAATTCTAGATCTTGAAGTGTTCTGCCTATGTTTCCTTTGATGTATTTATGAATTCTGATATGATCTCAAGATCTTTCAACCACTTTAAATTGACTTTTGTGTATGTCATGAGATATGGATTCAGCTTTAATTTCTTACATGTGGTTGTCCAGTTGTCCCAACACCATTTGCTGAAGAGGCTGTATTTATTCCATTTCATGTTCTTGGCTCCTTTGTCAAAAATTAATTGATCATATACTTGAGGACTTGTCATTGTATATTCTATATGATCCATTGATATGAAAGTCTGTCTTTGTTCCAATCACTACAATCACTATGACTCTGTAGTAAAGCTTCAAGTTAAATAATTAGAAGACTCCCAGTTTCTTTTTTTTCAGTATTGTTTTGGCTATCCTGGCTCCTTTATGGTTCCAAACAAACTTTATAATTGACTGTTCTAAGTCCTAGAAGAATTTTGTCTGTATTTGGATAGGAATTGATGATCAATTGATAACATTGGCTCTTTCCATTCATGAGAATGGGATGTTGCTCCATTTCCATGGTTCTTCTTCAACTTCTTTCTTGAGTGTTTTGACATTTTCCTGAAATGGGTCTCTTAAACATAGATTATATGTTTCCAGTAATCTGTCCAATTCTAGGTTCTCTAGTTTAACAGTATATAGTTGTTCATAATAAGCTCTTATTATGTCTTAGATTTCTGGGGGCTGTTATAACTTCTCCCCTTTGATTTCTAATCTGATTTATTTTAGTACTTTCTCTTTTTCTCTTTGTGAGTCTTGCCAATAATTTGTCTATCTTTTTTATTCTTTCAAAAAACAAACTTCTGGTTTCACTGATTCTTTGTATTGTTTTCTTGGTTCTGTATCATTGATTTTTGCTCTGGTTTTTAGTGTTTCTTTTCTTCTACTTGTGTTTGGGTTCCTTTGTTGTTGTTTTTCCAGATATTTAAGGTGTACCTTTACGTTGTTGATTTTATATTTTTCTTTTTCCTTATGTAGGTCTATATATATAGGCAAAGTTTCCCTCTAACTACTGTTTTGTTGTGTCTCAGAAATTTTGGTAATTCTTTTCTTCATTATCTCAAGGAATTAGTGTCAAGAAATTATTAGTCTCAATTAATCTCTTTATTTCTTCCTTTAATTTCTCTTTGATTCAGCTGTAGTTAAGCAGCATGATGTTCAGTCTCCAGGTGTTAGAATAACTCCATATTTTTTTATAATCAACCTCTATATCCATAACGCTTTGGTCTGATAGGATGCTTGATATGATTCATATGTTTGTGCATTTTTTAAGTAAGAGTTATGTCCTAAAATGTGGCTTAGCCTAGAGAATATTACATGTGCACTAGAGAAGAACATGTACTCAGCTATTTGAAGATGGAAGGCCCTGTATAAATCCATTAGTCTTAGCTTTTCTAGTTTCTCATTTAGGTCTCAAGTATTTGCTGATATTCTGTCTAGTGGATCAATCCAGTGGTGAGTGTGGTATGTTGAAAGCTTCCACTACTATCACATTTCCATCCATGCGTTTCTCTAGGTGTGTGAGCAAAAGCCTTACATACTTTGCTCAACCAACATTTGGTGTATATATATTGATTAGCTTTAGTACTTTTAGCTTATTGTTCCTCTGATCAATAAGTAGTGTCCTTAATTACTTTCTTGAGGTTGAATACAATTTCTTCTGATATAAGTATGGCTGTCTCAGATTGTTTTGTTTTCTAGTGGCTTATATAATTGTTTTCATCCTTTTATTCTGAACCTGTGTCTATACTGTGTCTATAGGAGAGTTTGTTCCATTGTCATTCAAGAAAACTATTGACAGAAAGGACTGTCATGCCATTATATTGTGTGGGGTTGTTACTGCTAGTATTGGTTATTTGTATTATATTGTGACCTTTCAGTAATACATTTAAAATCCATTTGTTGTCGTGAATATTGTGAGTTCTTTTTTATCTGAGAATTTCTTTTTTTTTCCTTTTTGGTTTTTGATTTTTGGGTCACACCTGGCAGCACTCGTTCAGGGACTACTCCTGGCTCTATACTTAGAAATTGCTCCTGGCAGGCTCAGGCGACCAAATGGGATGCTGGTATTTGAACCATTGTCCTTCTGCATGCAAGGCAAATGCCCTACTGCTGTGCTATTTCCCATGCCTCTTGCTAAGAATTTCTTTATCCCTCCCTCCCATATAAATAAAAGTGTTCTGGATAGAAGACTCTAGCTTTAAAATATCTTTTATTCAGTTTTTTAAATATGTTATTCCACTCATTCTTTTCTTGCCTAGAGAGTTTTATACTGAAGATTTGATGTGATTCTTATGTTATTTCATTTATATTTAAGATTTTTCTTATTGCTTTAAGAAGTACATCTCTCTCATTTTTGCCATTTTGATTACTATATGTCTTGGTGTTGTTTGTTTGAAATTTTTTTGTATTCTTTGACTTCTTATATTTGAGTATATGCCTCTTTCCAAAGGGTTGGGAAATTTTTTGCTATTGTCTTTCCCATTACTTATTCCTCCTCTTTCCTTTTTTCCTCCCCTTCCATTATTCCTATAATGCAGACATTATTTATCTTGTCTTTAGGAGTTTTGCTCTCTCTTTTCTTTTTTGACTTCTTTATCAATTCTTTCTTGCAATTTGTCATCAAATTCATCTATACCGTTCTCTACCTGTGTGATTCTGCTACTATGACTTTAGCATCCTTAATTACATTTGTATAGATTTTCTTCTCATCTGAAAAAGTTCTTTGAGTTGGTTGAATTGCTCATCTATTGATTGCTTAATTTCCCTGGCTAGTGCCTTCTTGATTCTATTGCTAAAGCCCTAAGTGTTGATTTTAGCCTCATCATAGGCTCAGGCATTTTGATGGGCTTAAAGATTTATTTAGTTGGGGCCGGAGAGATAGCATGGAGGTAAGGCGTTTGCCTTTCATGCAGGAGGTCATCGGTTCGAATCCCGGCACCCCATATGGTCCCCCGTGCCTGCCAGGAGCAATTTCTGAGCCTAGAGCCAGGAATAACCCCTGAGCACTGCCAGGTGTGACCCAAAAACCACAAAAAAAAAAAAAAGATTTATTTAGTTTTCTCTTTCTGTCTGCAACTGTAGCTGACCTCCATAGTTTCCTCATTGTTTTTTGATCTATTGAATTGTGATCCATTGAATTATGATCTATTTAACTGTGATCTATTGAACTGAATTTATAAAAGGTGGCACTAATACAGTTGCCTTTCAGGTTATTTTTCTTACCATGCAGGGTTATTTGAGTATGCTAAAAAAAAAAAAAAAAAAACCCTGCTGACTAGTTACTCAACTTGATTGACTGAAGTTTGAGGCTGTATACTGTCTGAGAGAATGGAGTTCTATGGCCCACCACCCTCAAAATAGAAGTTATTAATTGGAATCTATTCACATGAATGTGCTAGCATTCAAGCAGTTTTAGGATAAGAGGGCAGATGGACATCAGAACAGGTGACTTTCTGGGTCCTAGGCTGGACAAAGGGTGGTGGCACAGGTCACAATGAGAGGCTGGGGCAGATCTGTTCTTTTTAACTTTGAAATTAATATATAACGGTAATGTACACCAGATCTTGAAAACCAGAAACTGTAGAAACTCAACTTTGAAGAATCTTATAAATCACAATAATTTCAATAAAATAAAATTAAATAAAAGAAGTAAAAAGCAAATGTAGATGCAAATACTCAGATGTGAAAACAATAGCAAAGCACAGAAAACACCCATCCATAGATGTGGGTTGGCTTGGAGTGGGGGGATGAGGGACAGTCTCTGAAAGATAGAACTACAGAGTAAGAGAAATACCTCATTCTCCATTCGCTGAGAGCATAACTTTGACAAAGTCAACTTCAGGAGCCAGGAACCACCAGCCTGGGGTTCTGCCCGCCCCTCAGCCTCTCTCCTTCCTCATGCTCCCTTACAGCTCCCCAAGACACTGCCAAGTGAATGTCCCTATTCCTCAGGCAGTAGATGATGAGGCTCAGAGTAGAGGCATGGCAGGGCAAGCAGAGAGGACTTACAGGATGTGGGTGGGTTTCAGGTAGGCCACCATGACCAGGTCGGGTTGGCAAGTGGAAAAGGACTTGGTGCGCTTCTTGCCTACTTGTGTAGCATAGTACTGGGCACACTTGGAAGATGAAGGCACAGCAGACACCCACAACCACACCTACATCAATGGCCAGGTGCTCCTCAGAACAAGAGTGCTTTGGCAGATGTGCACATCACAGAAGAACTGCTGGAATTGTGGGGCCCACAGAGTTCCAGAGAGAACATACCGGCGGTATATGACCAACAGTTCATGATGACCTCATAGTGCAGTGGGTGGCAGATGGCTACATAGTGCTCATAAGGTAAGGTAGTGAGGATGACCACCTTGGAGCTGTCCATCAGGATGACCAGGAAAAGTTGAGCAGCACATCCCAGGAAGCTGATGGACTTCTAGAGCATGCCAGAATTGGTGGCAAACTGGGGCATGGTGGCCAAGCTGAGACAAAGATTCAGGTGCCTGAGGAAGAGGAACGTGGGTGTGTGCAGGCACTGGTCCAGCAGCATGAGCAGGACCCTGGCCTAGTTCTCAGCACCACCACCATGAAGTGAATGCCAGCCCCAGCAGCAGCTCGAACCCCTGCAGTGTGTGGTTCATTCCACCCAGTGCATCCCACGCCATCAGCTTGGCCCAGACCACAGAGTACTGTCCTCTGGCAGGCGCTGTCACAGCCTGGTGCCTGCTTTCCTGCCATGAGGCAGATCTGAGGTCGGAGTACTCATACAGGGACTGATCAGCAGCTGCCAGTCTGAGATAAGCGGAGGTTACCCTAAGTCACACATACTGTCACCCTCAGGGCAGGATGAAGGAGGGGGTCATGAGAGAAGGAGGGATGGAGAGAGAGGAACAGAGAGGAGGGAGAAAGTAAGAGAGGAAGGAATGAGGAGAGGGTCAGGGAGGGGAGAGATGGAGGATGAGGTACCAAGAGATAAGAGATGAGGCAGTAAGCCCGGTTTCAGAAAGGCATTCTCTGGTCTTCCTTCACTGTTTCTTCCTGTTTTTAGGAGAGGAAGCCATGTGTTGGAATTCCTGAACCTATTCTCACTCCCCCTTCACTGTTAATTATTTCCTGTTCAACACTTGATTTCAGACCTGCTTCTCTCCAGGTTTTGGTTTTGGAGCCTGAGGCTTCATGGTGGGAGGGACCAGAAAGAAGAGAGACAAAGAGAGGAACAGGGAGGGGAGGGGATAAGACTGAAATCCTCCAGCCTTCCTCTGACCCTTGCTTTTATAGACAAGAATCAGGTACCACCCTAGGGTGGGAGCAGAATACCGAGTAAGGAATAATCCAATATACTATCACCGGGTCATACCCTAGGGTGGGTACAATAATTGATTAGGATAAGATCAGTATGATAATAATCTTATGAAAATGTTTTCATATATAACAGTCAAGGGTTATTCTGATTTAAACTTTGGTTGTCAAGGGAGACTTTTCAGATAGAACATTCCTAGCTCACTCAACCCCTGTTCCTTATTCCTGGAGGACAACAATTTTGGTTTTATTTTATTTTATTTTATTTTTGGTTTTATTTCTAAGTTAACTCTCTCGGCCTTCAGCTAGGAATGAAGAAGTATACTTTACTAGGGTTTGGGCTTGTTTTAGTCTAGAGTTCCTTGTCATGGACGTAGGGGAGAATTCTTGGTCCTTACAATGTCAACTTCAAGTGAGCCCCCTGAGGGAGGTCCAGCTGCTCTGCCCTCCACGGCCACCATAAGGAGAGGAACAGAGAGAAATGGAGTCAGAAGGCCACACCTGGCCCCACAAGGCCACCATAATGGTGAGACTATCCCCAGCACCATCTGCAGAACAGTGACTGCTCTTCGTCCTTGCGTGCAGCACCAAACCCGTCCTGGCATGGCAGCTTCCTCAGGCTTTCCCTGAGAATGTCCTGCTCCTGGGCCCAGGGCACCACACCTCCTTGAGAGCCAAGGTTATAGCCAGAGCCTTGGGCCACAGCTCTCCACGAGGTGGCACCCCAGAGCCCTGCCCTTCTCTTAGCTCTGCTCCACTGTCCTTTCCAGAATCCTATTGTCCCCTGGTGCCCCATCGCCTGCCTGGCTCCTTGCCAGGGAGCAGCTAATGAGAGGATTTGCTCCTCTGAACCTGACACTTGTGTCAAGTGTGGGGTCAACACACACCCCAGTTTGAGCTGCTGCCATGGAGCCCCTCCTGATCTCCTGATCTCCTGTGTCCCTCAGAGCAGCGTGTGATGGGGCCAGGCCAGGTGTTTCGGGAGGGACAGCATGAAAACCTGGGGGATTTTGGAGAAGCAGAATCTGAGACCTCTTCTCAGGAGGCAATAGCCTAGGGCTCTCCCGACCCCATTATGAGGGTAACCTCCCCTCGTCTTCTCAGGTTTGCTCAGAGAGCCGAGGGGGAGAACAACCCTGTGTGTAGGATGGTTTCAAGGCACTCTAAATCCAGCATAGAGTTGGGGTGTAGCTCTTCCCCATGCTCTCAGGGCTCCTGGCAGGCACTTGAAAGGTGGATTAAAACTAAAATTATATAGAGACCACGTGTTGGGTGAGCATGGCGCCTCTAGCCCCTTTGGCAGCTGGTCTGAAATTCAGGGTAATGGCGGAGAAATAATTCACAAGCAGTCAGTTAAGATATTTTCACCGCTTTTCGGGCCGGAGAGATAGCAAGGAGGTAAGGCGTTTGCCTTTCATGCAGAAGGTCATCAGTTCGAATCCCGGCGTCCCATATGGTTCCCCATGCCTGCCAGGAGCAATTTCTGAGCATGAAGCCAGGAGTAACCCCTGAGCACTGCCAGGTGTGACCCAAAAACCACAAAAAAAAAAAAAAGATATTTTCACCACTTTTCTCTGCCATGTGCTCATTTTTTGCCGAGCTCTCCCTTTGCTGCCTATCCCATCTCATTTCTCCCACCAGCTCTGTCCCCCTAAAGCCAGAACGTTTTCTTTATTATCCAGAACCCCACCCACCAGGATGGAGAAAGGCCCTGTAATCCAGGTATGGTTTTACATAACAAACGAAGTGTTTAGAGAAATAGGAAGTTGGAGAAAGACTTCACTTTACATACCACCATGTGAAAACATTGTTGAAAAAACATGGTAATTGTAACAAAAAGAGCATCAAGTTCTGCCATTTTAAATCCTTTAACAAAATGGTCTCGATCACTTTGTCATAATAATGGTCGTAACAACAGTCATAACAATGGTCTCAATGTTTCTAGTCATCAGCTGGGGACTCAGGGCAGATGTGTGCTCAGGGTGGCAGGGGTGGACAAGAGACCCCTTCTGCCCCAGTAGCCACCACAGAGGACATGGTTTTAGCCTGCATCTCACCAGCTCCATCTCAGCCTTGGGAGCGCCCTACAGTGTCTGCTCATAACCTCCCCTCTGTAAGAGCTTTATGTTCCTGGTCTCTGCAGAGCCCTAGCCTAGTGCCCAGTTTTCAAAAAGACAAGATATAAGTGCAGCTTTGCCTTGAAAGAAAGCCAGATGAGAAACATTTCTACAAGAAGCAACCAGCTTTGGATCAATTTCAAAAGCCACATCCTGGGGAGTTCTGCCCGCAGGAGCCTGGCACACTGGACACTCACAGAGTCCATGCCAGGAACCTAGGGATCCCTGAGGGAAAAACGCTCCTGAGAAAGCCCAATCAGAGCTGTTTGGAGAAGTGGATGGATGGACGGGGCTGCAGGAAGGCGCAGTTGCCATCTGTGCCAGGGATTGCCAAAGCACTGTTCAGTTTAAAACTGGTTTACATAGAATTTAGCTTCCTATTTGCCCAGGTTACACAACAGACAAGCCAAGAAAAATTACAATAAAAGCTATGAGTCACAGTAGAAAGCCCAATGCAGGGTGCTCAGCTTTGGAAGCATTTGGGACAAGGGTCTCCAGGTCACAGGAGGCACTGAAAGGACTTTTCATAGGTGCAATGGTCCAAGAACTGAACCTGTAAGGACTACAGAAGAGTGGTGAGTCTGTCCAAGTTGTTTCACTGCACCCATAAATGGAGCTGAAACCAGCCTGAGTCTGTCCACGTTGTGGCACTGCACCCAAATTGAAGATCAAACCAGCCCCAAACCTGGATTTGACCAGCACTTTAAAAGACCTCAAACAGAACAGGGGTGCCTCTGACTGGTCAGGAAAAAAATCATCTCAACAAAAGTCAAAGGCAGAGAATGTGCTCGAGAGAATTACTGGTGTTCAGGAGGGCATTGTAGCATGAGAGCCTGTCAGATCCAGAAAGGGCGGTGTGGATAGGGCAGAGCCTGAATTCTGAAATTCAGGCCCTGAGCAGGAATGCTCTTCAGACACAAATTCCTCATTTGAATGCAGATGAGAAGATGCTATGATGTGTCAGGTTTCATTTCCTACACCTTCAAAATAATACAAGCAAGGTGCCTATATGCGAAATATAGTGAAGCCATCTAGAAGACAACTAAAAGACAGTTCATAGGGGCCAGAGCGATAGCACAGTGGTAAAGCATTTGCCTTGCACATTGTTGGTGGAATTTGAACTCCTTATTGTTTCTGAGTCCACAAATAGCTCCCAGAAAGATAAATTAAATCCCATTCTTTCATCCCCCCCTTTTGGGGGAGACCTTGGTAATAATATCCGGAGTAAATAATCAACACAGACAAAAGATTAGGGGACCAAAGGTTCAGCAAAGAGTCTTTTGTCAGTCTGTAGCCAGCTCCGAAAAGCAAACCGAACCAGCCGTCAGCTCTGGCAAAAAAACCCCTTACACCTCTCCCACAAGCTATTTTATTCTATCCTTAATCGCCCCCACCTGGAAGATCCAGGCGGGACGACAGGCAAAAACAATATTACAAAAAATACAATATTATAAAAAATACACAACAGCACATTGCCAACCCAGGATGGACTCTGGTTAGATTCCCGACATCCCATATGGTCCCCCAAGCCTGCCAGGAGTGATTTCTGAGCACAGAGTCAGGAGCAATCCCTGAGCACTGAGTATGACCAATAAATAAATAAATGAATGAATACATTTTATAGGGAGCTAGGAAAAACATTGAGACTTAAATCTGTTTTTTTTTTCCCTCGGTCATCATGAAAACAAATTTCTAATCCCAACAGTGTATGAAGTGCTCGGTGAATGAACTGAGCATTAGAGAGCCAGTCCTGCCCACACACTAGGCCCTTCTCTCGAGGACAGACTGATCATGTGCACACGCGCCATTTTGGGTCTTTGGCTCCAGTCCTGGAAGAGAACCCTCAACCCCCTTGGAGAAAGATCTCCTGAAGGTCCTGACTTCCCCGGAGACCACACCACCAGCTTCCGCCTCCCAGAAGACAGGGCAGGGAATTATTTGTGCCAAATTGTTTCAGCATGGAGCTTATTAGGACCCCAGTGTGGAGACTCTCCTGCCTGCAGCCGTCCGCTGGGATATTGAAAGCTGCTAAGATCTTTAGGACTAAGGGAGTCAGTGAGAGATCAACTGCTGTTAGGAGAGAAGGAAGGCGACAGATCATAGACATCACACTCCTTTCAACTAGCCATGTTGGAAGGTAGTGGGGATGATGTAGCTGAGTAGGACTGAGCTGAGGAGGTGTGTGGCAGTCACTGCCAGCTAAGTGGGTAGGATCTGGCCTGCAGGTCCCAAGCTCCTTGTACGTACAAGTGAATAATTCTCAGAAACCAGAGCTCTGTGGATGCTTGCCAGTGTGCAATTCAGATTCTCAGAAGCAATGCAGGTGGACGAGTTTTTGCTGAAATAGTGCACGCTTGTATGAAAAATCAAACCCTGTGCATTCAAGCTCACTCTCTAAAGGTAAGAAATCAAAATCACTTACTAAATTCCAGAGGTAATTGTTGAATCTCAGATATATAGAAAGCATCTGTTATTTAACTTGAGAGATCTTAAACGTATTTTAAGAGTCAACCCCTCTCTCGCAATTTTGAATTAGTCCTATGCCTAAAGTGCACCTGCAGCTGCCCAAGAACTACTATTGAAATCTCACACAGGGAGACCCCAGAGCGTCAGGTGCAGACTCTCCACCTTGCTCCCCAAGTTTGACCACCAGGGCTGTGCTGATCCAGATCTGTGCTCACAGTTCTCTGTTCTTAACTTCTGTCACCATGGACTGGCTTTCAAATTTTCAGATGAAAAATGATAGGTCAAGCACTTGCTCACTTTACTTTCATGGTTCAGGACAACTGTTTCATGCTAAGGGAATATGGTTAAGTAATGTTTGGGGGTCTTCCCTGTTGTAGCATTCCTGTCCACTCTCGTCTTCTAAGAGATCTCAGCGGTGCCTCAGCCCCAGGAATCTTCTCGATGGGAGTTACACTATCATCTCGGGGATGGGAAAAAGATGACTTCAGAAGTCCAGGTGCCGGTTCTAGAGAGGTCCTGTAGTGCTGGTGACACAGCCCCATGCTGGGGGAGTGGGGAGGCTTGAGTCTGTGCTCTGGTTTGGTCCCTGGCAAACCTAGGATGGTGGTGGTGTGGAACTTGGAGATGGAGTGGGGTCCTTGAGGGTGCAAGTCAGGGCAGCTCCTCTGTGGCACAAACTGTCAGCTCTCTGCACCCCCACCTTGCTTTCTTGGCTCACTAGTGGGCCTGCCAGAGGCTGTGGACTCCTACCCGGCATCACACATGGAAATGGTTTTTATTTTCTAGAATGTGGGCAGGTGATGGAACAGAGAAACCTTCCCAAACCCTGGAGTCCTCTTTGGGCTGGTGTGGTCCCTGGAACTTGGGGTCCCTGCTCTGAGGAGCTGGAGGCCCCTCCTACCATATTGAGGGTACAGGACTGATTGAAGTGTAGGTGGGCTCACTGACTCCGGGTGGAGATCTTTGGGAGGAGATGGGTTACTGAGAGTGACCCCTTATGAACAAGGGTGCCCTCTCATCTACATGGTCCCTGCACATAATGTTCTGATCCCACTGCAGTTTCAGAATCCTGTAGTGGACAGTGTCCCAGCACTCACCTTGGGCAGCTGTTGGAAGGAGCCCTGAACCAAGAGTATTCCCCCAACAAAAGTGACAAGAGTCCTTGTCATTGTCCACAGCTACAGGATCGGCAGAGCCACAGTCAGGACCCTTTTTTATGGCTGAACCCCATGGGCCCTGACAATGAGAGTCTACCTCTGGATTTTCTCCTGCTGGGCTTCTCAGGGCCCCCGGTGCTGCAGATATCGCTTTTCCTACTGTTTCTGGTGATGTACGTTCTCACGGTGGGTGGCAACCTGGCCATCCTGCTGTTGGTGGCCACATCACGCCCTCTGCACACACCCATGTACTTCTTTTTGAGCAACCTGTCCTTCCTGGAGATCTGGTACACCACAGCCGCTGTCCCCAAGGCACTAGCTATCCAGCTGGGCCACAGCCAGACCATCTCATTCATCAGTTGTCTGCTGCAGATGTACCTGGTCTTCTCGCTAGGCTGCACTGAGTACTTTCTCCTGGCAGCCATGGCCTATGATCGCTACCTGGCCATATGCACCCCCCTGCACTACAGTGCCATCATGAGCAGCGTGTTCTCAGTGCAGTTGGCCATGGGTTCCTGGCTCTGTGGCTTTATGGCCATTGCCGTGCCCACCGTCCTCATTAGCGGCCTATCCTTCTGTGGCCCTCACACCATCAACCACTTCTTCTGCGATATTGCACCCTGGATTGCACTGGCCTGTAGCAGCACACAAGCCGTGGAGCTGGTGTCCTTTGTCATCGCCTTCCTGGTTATCCTGAGCTCCTGCCTCATCACACTGGTCTCCTACATCTACATCATCGGCACCATCCTGCGCATCCCCTCGGCCAGTGGCCGCAGCAAGGCTTTCTCCACCTGCTCCTCACACCTGACAGTCGTGCTATTGTGGTACGGCTCCACCATCTTCCTGCACGTGCGCACCTCCATCAAGGAAGGCTTAGACCTGTCCAAGGCCGTGCATGTGCTCAACACCGTGGTCACTCCCGTCCTGAACCCCTTCATCTACACACTTCGCAACCAGGATGTCAGGACCAGTCTGCGGAGGAAGCTGAAGGGCAGGTGACTGGCCTCCTGCCTTCACTCAACTGACCACTGTGACTAGTAAGGGACCCAAGGAGCTGGAGCTGCTCTGAGCCAATCCTCATCTGTGCTCTCCATCCTGGAGATTTGATTTGGGTGTAGGTTGCGATGGGTGTACGCTGCATGCACAGGGTGCCTGTTTGAGAGGGAAGCGCTGCAGTGACGGCTCAGATGTGGCACGTGGGCAGAGGAAACCTGGAGACCTGTGGTTTCAGGCTGCTATGGCTGCATGTGCAGAGCCCCAAGGATCCTATATGGGACTTATGTGGGCATCATGAGACATAGGAAGGGGCATGGCCAATGTTTCCCAAGGTGGGCCATCCCCAGACTCCTGTCAGGGAGGTAGATGTGGCCTTGAGTGTTTGCGGACTTTCTGTTTGCAACGGGAAAATGGATTTCCAGGATCACTGAGCAGGGGGTCGGACATATAAATCAGGGTTCAAAGGATACAATCATTTCCACATTCAGTTCTGGGGTAAGATATGCTGAGATAATTGCCAGTAATTTTTATTGGTTTCAAAACCCATCATCTGACCTGCTGCTTCTGTTCTCTGTTGGACCCCAGGCCTGACCTAGGAGTACCTGAACTTGAAAACCACAGGGTCCCTGACAAGGTTTGGGTTGATATTTAGAGGTACAAGCAAGCCCACACTCTATGTCCTTGGGCTAAATGGAGCTTCTCTCTTTTGCTTCACCCCTAAGGAGTTAAAAACAAAAAGAAAATGCTGGATTATTCTGATGTTTCTAAATCCAGAATTTCTGTGTTCAAATGGCATTATTGCTTCCAGGCACTCCTCAACTCTCAGAGATTCCAGATCCTGAATTCTATCCACATTGGTTGGTGCCCCCATACCACCCATGACTACAACCTGCAAGGAGGCCAAGGGTAGCTAGAGTCTTCAGCGGAGCAGCTATTTTCCATAATCCTTTCCCACTTCATATCCTGTAGCTCCATCACAGAATATGCTCCTTGCTGGACTTGCATCTCATTCTCTTTGTAAAAATAAAATAAATATTCAAAGTTTGTGTTCTGGAGGACTGAGTTCCTGTAATGCCTTCCCTCAGGATGAACCCTAGGTATGGGGCTACTCCATTAACCCCTTCACAGGGGTATTTCTATGGGGGGGTGGAGAATACAGAGTGGGTGACAGGGTAGGAGGAGTTATTAGAGCACAGGGAGTGAGTGACAGGGAAAGAGGGAGAAAGCACCAGAGCCCGGGCTGTGCACACAGGGGTCCTGGATATCATCCTCATAGCCCCATTCTCTCCTATGCATTGCCAGGACTAACCCCCAGGACTGAGGTAGCTGTAGCCCATAGAGATTGATCTCATTTGTGTGAGACTAAGACCCATGATGAGGTAACAATACAGCAGCAGAACTTACCCACTCAGTTGAGTTGGGAGGTGAGGAAAGGGATGGGGCATTGGGGTCCTTAGTTAATGGGAGAGGGGTACACTGATGATGGGTATGGTGTTGGAATCATATGTGTGGAAAGCACCAATGATGGTATAGTAAATTACACAACCTCAGTCAACTAAAAAATTAATAAAAATTAATTTAAAAATATACTAGGACACAACCCTTTTTAAGACATCGCTGATCTGTTTTTATTATTTTTATTTATTTTTTTTTAGTTTTTGTTGTTGCTGTTTTTTGTTTTTGTTTTTGTTTTTTACAGTAGCTGATGGTTTGGGGTTTGGGTGTATTCTTTTTTTAATTCTTTTTGTACTTCTGTTGTTATTTCCTTATTTTTTTTTGTTTTTGTGTTGTTTGTTACCTTTTTCTTCTTTTATCTCGTTCTTCTTCTAAATAGACATTTATAACATCTAGAACGACTCCTCCTAGTTTTTCTCTTTTTTGTTTGCCTCACCCACCATGGTACCAGGACAAGACAGTCATATGTTCATTAGGTGGAAATAAAAAATGATCAGACTTGAATACCAAATCCAAACTCAATGACAACAGAATCGATACCCAATCTACAACAAGCTGTACAAGTGGGAAACAGTTCCTCTAGCATTAAGGTGGATAAAGGAGGGAGATGTGGGATACATGCTGGGAACAGGGACGGAGGGAGGACAAAACTGGTGGTGGGAATGCCCCTCATTCATTGTCACTATTGCCTTAAATATTACTGCAAAATATTTGTAATTCACTTTTACCACAATAAAAATGTAAAAATAAATAAATAAAATAAAAATAAAGGGACAAAAAGAAATACCCTAAAAACAATAAAGCAGAAATATGAGATAATAAAATGAGTTCATGAATAAGAGATTTATCCTACAGCAGCAGCTCCAGTGAAAGAAAGTATGGGTTCCCTTGTCATTTTGGGTGGGGGCTGGTTGGGACCACTTCTGGCCATGATCAAGGGACCCTAAGGTACCAGGAATCAGAACTGGAGCTCCCAGAAAACTACCTTCTTGGTTCCCAGTTTTTACTCTTTGTCCCAATGATCACTAATAGCATTGACTTCTGGATGGCTCTCAGGCTGTACTCAAGATTTTCCTGACCCAGCCAGTGTCTTACTGGTCATACGTGGTATAAAATCACCTCACGAGCCACATCTCCAAGCCCAGGTGAATGTGTCTAAATCAGGCTCAAGTATGAAATAATCTAGACCAGGTTGAGGGTGAAATACATCTAGTCTGGCAATCTTCTACCTCATGTTGATAGCAAGCCTCCCACCAGAACTATGGTTTTTATTGAGTACCACCCCCAAGTGGGGTAGAGTTGTGTATGTAAACATTTTATGGGATTGTTATGTTACTGACCCTACACTGATTGGTAATTGTGTCCTACCCTAGGGTGTGACCTGGCATTCTGCCCCCACCCTAGGGTAGTACCTGATTCTGCTTCCACCATTGGGTGGTATCTGATCCCACCATTGGGTGGTACCTGATTCTGGGGGATAAAAACAAGGGTCTATGGAAAGGCGAGGGGCTTTTTGGCTGGAACTAAGGCTGAGACTTTGGACTTCAGTCTTGTCAACCGAATAAAGCTAATATTTCCACAAGCCTGACTGTCTGCAAGCTGTTTACCCGCCGTTTCACCTCAGAACCATCGGCTGGACAGGGTGGCAGACGCGTGCTCCGAGCTGGAGGGGAAAGACCTCATCCTTCATCCCTCCATCAGTCAACCTTTTCAGGGGCTGACTTGCAACAGGGTAGTAAGAACAGAATAAGGGCAGATATCTCAGGCTGTCCTGAGCCTGTCCTGTTTACATATAAGACAATCTTTGTTTTGAGTGAAACCTAGTTGTAAACAAACTGATACAAAGAAACCAAGAATAATCTTTGTCTGGGGTAAAACAAGGTATCATCTAACAACTTCCCCTTTTTGTTCAAAAAATTGAGAGAGAAACTTAAGTTGTGCTCTACTGTTCTCTGTCAGAGACAAGAACCCCAGATAAGAACTAATAAAAGTGATTGTTATTTTGCACAGGCATAGTAAAAGTTGGCTGGAATAGTATAGAAGTATAAATTGTATACACCATTCTGAAAACAATCAGCCTTTTCCATATATTTCTGTATCTTATACATATCAAAAATTTCTGCGAACTTCTCTGAACATAAACATTAGAACCTTTCAGCAAATACACTTAATTTGAAATTTCTTAAACATTCTTCCACCAAGCATGAGTCTAGAACATTGGAATTCTTTTTCTAAACAAAATCACAAGAACATTTCTTAAAATATATATGTACAGGTTGAATAAATTTGCTAAACATTCTTATAATGAGCACTGTAATAAGAATCTATAGTATCCAACTTCCTTTTACATCTACTTCTGTGGACAAAGACAGAAATTTTTGCAGACATAATTTGAGAATAAGTTGCTCCATAATATACACAATCAACCATCATAGCAATTGGGAAACATTCACTAGGATAACTGATAACTTTTAAAACTCTAACAACATTACGTATTTCCCCGGAATTGTGCAAACTAATATTAAACCATTAAAGTTGGATACAAATTTTTCTGTTTTCAGTGGGGCATAGGAACAAAACAGTAAAAAACAAACAAACAAAAAGAAAATAAAAAGAAAACTAAAAGGAACAAAACAGTAGCTATTAAGATCCATACAGATAAAACACAGTTAACCAACAATATAGTGACCAATGCAAATAAAGTCAAGAGTTTAACCTAAAATGGGAGCCAAAGAGATAGCACAGCGGTAAGGTGTTTTTGCCTTGCACTCAACCAACACTCAACCAACTCAACCAACCTGGTTCAATTCCCGGCATCTCATATGCCTAAAACCCAACTATGAATAACTTTGTAAATCACAATGGTTTAATATAAAATGCTAATTTAAGTATGCTTATCATATGTTATAATCAGAAATTATGTGACCAGAGCTACCAGTTGCTTACACGGAGCTGACCCTTTTTTGATTCCTAGTACTGAATAGTATTGTAACCTGAGTATCTCCAGGAGCCAAGAGTAATCCCTGAGTGCCTCTGGGTGTGACCCAAAAACAAAACAAAACAAACAAACAAACAAACAAAAAAGAGATTGACCTAAAAGAAAGTTAATTTTTTGGCGTTAATCCAGGTGCAGGAGGTTCTGAAAATGGTTCTCCTCAGCTGGTCTTCAGCTGGGTTTGGATCTTCCATCTTTACCTTCTGTTTTAGGCTCTGGAGTTTCCTCAAGAAGCTACTGCAGGTTGGAGGGCCATGATCCTTGCAAAAAACAACTCCAGTAAATGGGAAATGTTAGGCGTCAGCGTCTGGGATGCAGCCTAGAGTCTTCAGTTCTCTCCCCTTCACTTCCTGCTTCTGTCCTGCCTGAGGGATCTCTGCTACCATGGGTAGTGCGGCAGCTGAGTGAGGCTGGAGAACGAATCAGCAGAGCCTATGTCAATTGGGAGCATATCTGCAATCTTTTACTGGCGTTCCACCAGATCCGGATACATTAGCAGCTTTTGGTCCCCTCACTCCTTTCACGACATCAAACTCCACAGTGTCCCCATCTCCAACTCTACACAGAGGCTTCCTGGGATTGTGTCTCTTAATAGCTGTCCAGTGAACAAATACTTCTTTGGTGCTATTTCTGTTGATAAATCATAACCATTCCGGACATTGAACCATTTGACAGTGCCCAGGACTTGGATTGCCAGCACTGGATTGTCTACCTGACTCAGTGTTTGGGGTGTGGGGTTATCTCTGCTTGAGCTGTTTTCAGACTCTGAATCTGCAGAGATGGTAGCTGGCTTATCATTCTTGGGAGATGGGGGTCTCTCTGGTCTATGCCAGTAGTAAAAAATAAATTATCAGCCAGATATAACTATAAATTATCAGGACAGAGGAAGGACAGATATCTCTAGTTATCCTGAGCCTGTCCTACCCAGGTTTACAGATTAGACAATCTTTGTTTTGGGTGAAACCAAGTTGTAAACAAACAGATACAAAGAAACCAAATCAAATGATCTTTGTTTTGGGTAAATTTAACAAAATAAATTTAAATAAAATAAATTTATTTAACAAAATAATTTAACAAAATGGGTAGCCAGGCCACCAGTGAGTGCGGGGGCCTGAAGTCAGTGCTGGAAGGCCACAGTGTCACACCCCGCTGTTGCTTAGGGTCTCTAGGCCTGTGCCTTCACTCTGTCCATCATTCCAGCCCTTTGTTCACTTGCTCTGTTTGGACCACACTTGGCAGTGCTCAGGGGCTTTACCAGCTCTGGGATCCTTCATTCCAGGAGGTACTTTGGGATTGTGTCAGGAAGAGATCCCAGGCCTCCTGCATCTGTCTGTGCAGAGCTTGTTACCTGTCTCAAGAACCAGCGTTAACTTTCTGAAATGTTTTTCTCTCTAGATCTCTCCTGAATATATCACTGGACATGAGAGGTTTTTATGAAGCACTCACAGTTCAGTTGGCTAGTGTTGGGGTCCTGTTGCTCTGAGGCACTGCCAGGCCAAGGTCCAAGGGACAGAGGATCTACCACATCAGTGCTCGGAGCATCTCTTATCAGGAGCAGCACCTGTTAGCTCAGGACTAGGCCCTGCCCAGCTCCCTTCAGTGCTTCCTTCACCAAATTCCCCTACTAACCTGAGTGACACAGGTTACACAGAGTGTTACCCAGAGTGACACAGAACAGTGATTTCTTGGTTGCAGAGTATCTGAAACATCAAGCAGAGCACATAACCAGCCCATTCATGGCATATCTCTGGACAGAGGCTCATACTTGTCCCAGGCCATCTTGCACACTTCCCTGGACATTGAGTTAAATCATGATAGAAGCAGTGAGATAAGGGGGACTCCCAGCCCCAGACGAAGCTAACGAGCAGAGGACATGCACCTGGAGTTGAGTCAGTATGTGTAATCGCCACATTTCAAACAGTGCTGGGAAGGGTAGTGGGCCTCGTCCCTGAGCCCCGTGGGCACGTCACACTTTGCTGCTCTACTCTGAGGCTCTTGGCTCCACCAAGCACAGGAGAAGAGCAGAGCAGACACTCCACAGCCGTTCAGGGAGAGGCATTCCCACCCCGTGGGTCCACATGAACAATTCAGAGTCTCACTGCTCAGCACTGTGCTTTGGCAGGAATGAAGACCTGGGGATCTGTGTCCTGCTCACCCCAATTAGCTCTTAGATGGCTGAATTTAATTGTCCCTCTGAGATCTGAGATCCCTGCTGCTCAACACCCAAAATACAGGAGATGCCAAATCCCGGAGTCCTGCACTGGGGAACCTCCCCCCCCCCAGTCCCTCAGTCTTGAGGGGCTCATGGAGCTGTATAAAAGTCTGCCCTGACAGCCTGTGGCATGTGTACCCTTCTCTTCAGTTCCCCCACATGGAGGCAGGACCCCGGAGCATGGCAATGCCCCACAGAGAACCAGGGTGAGTGTGTGACTCCCCATCTTCAAGGGGATTGATTAGTCAAGGGGGCGCAGGCACTGGGACGGGGCTGTGGGCTGGTGACACGTTTGCGTTTCTGCCTCTGGAGCTCTCGGTAAATGGGCACACAGGAGCGCTGTCCTTCTTGTGTGCGAGCATTTTACACAGGGTGGCAGCTACTCTGCAGCCTCTGCTGGGAATCCACCAGTCCACAGTGATTGTGAATCTGGGGCACCTGACAAGGTCCAACAGGTGGGACTGGGGTCTCCTTAAAAAAATGGGTGTGAGGTACAGAGTTAAGGTGTCATGGAGTTCAAGATGTAGCATGAACCTGCATAACCCCAGGGGCCTATCTGTGGGAAAGCACAGAGAAAAGATTCAAAGTCCTGAATGTATGCCTCAATACAGTCACTTGGTTCAAAAACTCTATGGTTGCGGAAGGAAATGGCCTTAAAATTAGGTAGAGGGTCCATCCCTGTGCTGTAGGACACAGCACACCACCAGGAGCAACTCCACACACACACAAAACTAAGGCCACAGGAATAACACAGAGAGGAAGGCATTTGCTTTGCATGCAGCCATCCTAAATTCAATCCCCAGCATCTCAAGTCCCAAAACTCACCAAGAGTGATTCATGAGCACAGGGCTAGGAGTAATAGCTGCTGGATGTGTCCCCTTAACAAGCCAAAACCAACCAAATAAACAAAAGCTAAGTCATAAATTTCTTATATGTTTATTATATTAATAATTAGTTATATTTTATACAGAGTGAGGGAGAGGGAATCATAGATGGGGAAAGAGGCTGAGCAAAGAGGAATACAGAGCAGAACACACACACACACACACACACACACACACCCTACTTCCTGGCTGGAGAAAAGTCACATAGCTCCCCAAGACCCATGACAGTGAGACAGCTGTCTATCCCACAGTTTCCACACAGAGACTGCAGCAGCAGGTTCAAGGCCCAGCTGGGGTTCTGCAGAAGCCATGGCCAGGCACGCAGGTGACAATCAGTCTTTGAGAGGAGGCCACCAGGTCCTGTGTTGCTAGTGGAACCCAGGGCTCCAAAACAAGGATATGGTGAGATGCAGGTCTGGAAAAAAACTTTTAAGCAGGAAGTAATCCATACAGTAAAAAAGTACAAGAACTGGTTAGGAAATCCAACACTCAAGCCAAAGAATCCCACCACACAAACTTCTGCACCTAAGAAAGAATGCAGCTTAGTGGAAAAAGACCAAAGAATAAAGCTCTACCTTCCTCAGACCCCTGGTTTTATTGACAAGAACTAGGCCCCACCCTAGGGTGGGAGAGGAATACCAAGTAGGAAATAATTCAATATCTAATCACCAGATCATATCCTAGAGTGGAGTGCAAATATTGAGTAGGGTAGGACCAGGAAACCAACATCTTCCCCTAATTGACTTTATAGAAAAACAAAGTAATTCACATCCCATGATTTTAAATTATGGTACATGCCTCTAAAAATAAAGATAAAGGTTGGCAATCTTTTGCATATGTATCTCAACAGCAGACATTTTGCTCCTGGTCTCCCAGAGAATGGGAGGTTCTTGTGCTGTTCCTATGAACTTGTTCTGTATCAAGGACTAATGTTCCCATCTAGGAAACATGATCCAGCCTGTACCTGCATTCTCTAGGTCACTGTTCCCACCTGCCCATTGAGAAGTATCCCAGAGACCATGTTTCCCTGATCTCCAAGACAGGCCCAAAGGGGAGAGGAGTGGCAGGGCATGGCCTGGTAGAGATGTCTCCCCCTCTGGGACATGGCAGCTTCAGGAGACTGTGGCCTGGGTGACTGCCCTCCCAAGTCTACACAATTGGGGTCTCCAAAGATATGAGATTCTCAGCAGCCAAACCCGGATGGACCCACATGTCACACCTTGGACCCCAGCACCTTTCCGTTTTCTCCTGCTTGCTGGCCCCAACCACACTGAGGCAGGCATGCCTACTGGGGAGCAGAGAGCACCCGCACATATGTCTAAGGCTTGATGACAGCTCAGGCTTAATCTCAGCTGCTTCAAACTTGTGACAATCTTGGAGTTGACATCTTGCTTCTTTGGCCCTCCCTGTGCCTTGCACATGCCACTGAAGAAGGTCAAATACAGCTAAGGGAGGAGGGTGTGTGTAAAATCACCCCATGTGCCAAATCTCCAACCCCAGGTGAATGATTATGAATTAGGGTCAGACCATCTTCTATCTCATATCTTCACTCAGCTGCCTGACAGAACTGCCATTTTTACTGAATCCAGAGACCACCCTTGGGCAGGACAGTAAGGACAGAGTAAGGACAGATAGCTCAGGCTATCCTGAGGCAGTCCCACCCAGGTTTGCAAGTAAGACAATCTCTGTTTTGGAGTAAATCTAAGTTGTAAACAAGCATACAAAGGAACCAGGGATGATCTTGGTGTTAGGAAAAATGAGGTATATCCTAACAGATGTGGAGCTGGTCACTATGGAATGTTGAGTGAACTCCAGTTTTCACAGCAGGGTGGAGGTTACCACAGCCATACTTGTCTTTCTAGCCTGGCCAGCAGTTGTCAGCAATCGGAACTGGGCAAGATTTCCATTGATGGGTCGGGGTCACGGGCCAATCAGACCAGATCAGGCCTCCAAAGTGGTTTTTCTGTAGGCTGCATGTAGGCAGCAGAGGCAGCAGAGATCTCTGCAAAGCGAAAAAGAAAAAAGGCAGTGATGCAGTGAGTGGTTCATGAGCACAGCCCTGGCAGGTCAGTTGAGCCAGCTTCTAGCACATGTGATCCTGGAGCCCCTTCACCAGCTGCAGCCCAGGCAAAAGCATTAGACAAGAAAATGGGCCAGACAGCCAGAAGCTGGACAGGGGTCAAGGGCAAAGCTGACTCAGTCTTGAACCTCCCAGACTTCCCAAAACTGCTCCCAGCTGCATCTTTCTTGGAAAACTCTGAGAAGCACCATCTCATGATGCCCCAAGCGACTCACTGTGCAAAGTGACAGAACTGAAGCTTCTAGAGCCTTCCCAGCAGGGAAGCAGCTGTTAGGAATGAGGACATGTCCTCAGGGCACCCACTAGCTATGTCAGGTCACCACTAGACACCAGGAATGAGGCAGCAATGCTCACAGGACCCTCCTCTGCTGAACAGTGGCCCATTCCCCGTCATCAGCCCATAAGGCCCCCTATTTTGGGGGTTCAAACACAGAACTGTAACCCTATTGGGATACTGAGGACACGGAGGGACACAGTGCTAGAGGCTGTGTTTTCCCATAGAGCGGCACTTGTGAATCATGTACTGTTTCCACTCCTCGTTGAATATTGAGATGTTAGAAGGCTTCAACTCTCTCTTTTTCTCCCCCACAGCTCATTGTGCCACCCATGAGAGAACCTGCTGCAGGACCTCTGGGGAGCAGAGAGCTGGGAGAGGGGCCAGCAGGGCTGACCTGGGCTTTGCTCACACCATGCCATCTCCCAGCATTAGGTGTCACAGACTCAGGTGAGAGCTGTCCACACAAAGCTGTGTGTGCACAGACACGCGAGCATATGCACAGATCCGTGTACCTGTATATGCACAGGCACATGGACATACAACAGACACATGACACTCACACCTGTGTATGCACAGACAAGGGGGTGGTTGCAACTCACCATCTCCTGCCAAAGGTCTCCGAACCCCTCTCTCCCTCCGCCACCTCCCCCCACTTGTCCTCTCTCCAGGATGAACGGCAGCACTGTGACCGAGTTCGTAATCCTGGGCCTCACACAGAGGCCCGAGCTGCAGCGCGTCCTCTTCTTGTTCTTCCTCGGCCTCTACCTGGTGGCTTTCCTCGGCAACATACTCATCGTGGTGGCCATCGTGCTCCACAGTCCCCTGCACACGCCCATGTACCTGCTCCTCCTGGCACTGGCCACCGTGGACATCATCTGCACCACCACCATCCTCCCCAAGATGCTGGCGGCCATGCTGCCATCTGGACAGGCCATCTCCTACGGGGGTTGCATGGCCCAGCTCTTCCTCTTCACCTGGTCGCTGGGCGCGGAGATGGTGCTCTTCACCACCATGGCCTATGACCGCTACGTGGCCATCTGCTTCCCCCTGCGCTACCATGCTATCATGAACCGCACCACCTGCGCAGCCTTGTTGGGGCTGGTGGCCACCATTGCCCTCACCAACTCCTGCGTCCACACCGGCCTCATCCTCAGGCTGCACTTTTGTGGGCCCAACGCCGTTGACCACTTCTTCTGCGAGATCCCCCCGCTGTTGGCCTTGTCCTGCAGCCCCGTGAGGGTCAATGAGGTGATGGTGTACGTGGCGGACATCACACTGGCCGTGGGCGACTTCTCGCTCACCTGCCTCTCTTATGGCTTCATCCTGGCTGCCATCCTGCGCATCCGCAGTGCCCAGGGCAAGCGAAAGGCCTTCTCCACCTGCTCGTCGCACCTGTTTGTGGTGATGCTCTACTACACACCCGTCATCTACACCTACATCCGCCCTGCCACTGCCTACTCCTTTTCTCGTGACAAGATCGTGGCGGCGCTCTACACCCTGGTGACTCCCACCCTCAACCCCATCGTGTACAGTTTCCGGAACAAGGAGATGCAGGACGGGATCCGTAAAGTTTTTGCATTTCTGAAGCATTAGCCCCTTCTGCTCCCACTTCCTGAATCACCTCTCATGGCATCTCAGTTTCCCTCTTGATTTTGGGACTCTAGAAATTGCCTCTGAGATGGCCATACCTGACTCAGAGGACCAGCTGGCCTCTTTGTGTCACCTGCTTCTTGTGCCTGTGCTTCCCCCTGCCCTGCTTGTCCTTATCTCCTCAAGCCCATATGCTTAAAGGCACCAGAGACCCAGCACACGGCAACTACCTGTGCACAGAGAAGGGGGTATCCCTCCCACAGGCCAGCACCCATCCTGGCCCCAGGTCCCAGATGACTTTCTGTTCCACATCTTCTCCACCATGACCTCATGGAGGCCAATGAATCTTTTTTCTGGAACCTGCTGTATCACTGGACATCAGGTCCCAAGCACTGAGCACTGAGGACTTGGAGAGTGGTCTGAGACTCTGGAGTGGAGATGGGGAAGAAAGGATGGAGGGAAAGTTGAAAGGAGGGAAGGAAGGAAGGAAGGAAGGAAGGAAGGAAGGAAGGAAGGAAGGAAGGAAGGAAGGAAGGAAGGAAGGAAGGAAGGAAGGAAGGAAGGAAGGAAGGAAGGAAGGAAGGAAGGAAGGAAGGAAGGAAGGAAGGAAGGAAGGAAGGAAGGAAGGAAGGAAGGAAGGAAGGAAGGAAGGAAGGAAGGAAGGAAGGAAGAAGGAGGGAGGCAGAAAAAGGGAGAAGAGTGGGCTGGGTGACCCACTCTGGAAGAAGCAATCAGCAAACGCTTCAAAAATACGGACTCAGGGCTATGTGCCTAGTAGTGGCTTAAAGACTGAGGAGGAAGCCCACGGATCCAGCATCCCATTGGAGGCATCACAGAGCTCCCACCTGCCTCCCTTATCTGTTTCCTGCTTGTACACAATGTAGGTTAACATACTCACAAATCAATAAAAATATTCACATAAGGGTAAAAGAGAGCTGTGTAATGGACTTTGACTGGTTGGCTGTGCCCACCCATGCCCGTAAATAAACAGTGTTTCCATCATACATAGAGTAATGGAATAAGCTCCGGCCTGCACTTGGGGGTCTTAATACTTGAGGTGATGTCAGGGGAGCACTGACCCTGGTGACAATGCCACTGAGGATACCTAGGGCACAACTCATAGGTCCAAGTGTTTCTGTTTCTAGATTCTTCCATGGTGAAGATCCCACTCTCTCATCCAGCAACTAGAGTTGCATTAACAGTAGGGAGTGGATGTGGGGCTCTTGTCTTAATCACTAAGAAAAGGTCAGAGAATACTGTTCCCATTTGTATTAGTGCACGAGACTTCAGAGGCTGTTGGCTTAAAAAAAATCACAGGTCAGTGGTTTTTGTCTTGATGTTCCCCCATATCATATTAGTGTCATTCACAAGGAAGATAATTTTAGAGTTGCCTTAGAAATACAACTTCCAGGGGCCTGAGTGATAGCACAGAGGGGAAGGCATTTACCTTGCATGCGAGCAATCCAGTTTCGATATCTGGCATTCCATATGGTCCTCCAAGCGCACTCAGCAATGATTCCTGAGCACACAGCCAGGTGTAACCCCTGAGAACCATGGGTATGCCCTCCCCCCCCCCCAAAAAAAAGAGATGCAATCTCAAAATTTTATTGAGTTTTGGAAGTTAGTTTCATGCAAGGCCACAGTCAAATCCCTCTGAAAAGGTCATACTTTGGAATATTTATTTATCAAGGACTAAAGCTATTCCAAATGATTTTTGGAGCTCCCTGTGGTACTGATGGATCTGGTATGCACCCTACGTCTCATACTAGATCCTCAACCCTGGCTGCTAATCCTTTTGGGGGCTCCCACACAGTGCTTAGGAGGCCCATGACTCCCACAGTGATTCTCAGATGTCTGGGTGAGTCAGTGGTTCAGTGCCAGGCCAAGGATTTGGTACTGCTCATGTCCTGGGGCACTGAGGATTACCCAGGCTGGTATCACTGGACATCTTCAGGACTACACATGGCAGCGCTTAGGGAACCATGTGGTATCAGGGATAGAGCCCAGAGAGGGCACATGCTAGGCCTGCCCTAACCATTGTACTATGTCCCAGCCACTGATGATTTTTCTTTCATGTGTGACACTCCAAGTTATTCTCAAATGTTTTCATGATAGGCGAGGCAGCAACAGGATCAGAGAATGTGTCTTTAATGTACCAAACCAGCATAATGCCCAACACATGCCCCTCCTCAGCACTGCAGGTGTGATCTTGCTGGTCCAGGTACTACATAGCTTGGACAGCCACACATCCCTAGGACTGACTGGCAGCCTGTTTGACTGAGAATTGCCAGAAGTGGCCCCCAGATCACTTCTGGGGAGTCCCCATGATGAAATAAAATGCTTTCAGGTGCTCAACACAATTTCAAGTAAAATGCATAAAAATCTTCCATGTGTTGTAAACTATTATGCTGAGTTATGAAACTATTAGGCTAACTCATTATGGGATTTAAGAGATATAAAAGACATTATTGTAATAATTCCCAGAAACAATAGAGATGAGGGCTGGAAGGACCGGCCCATGGTCTGAAGCTTACCACAAAGAGTAGTGAGTGCAAGTTGAGAAATAACAACACTGACAACTATCATGACAATGGTAGTGAGTGAGGTAAATAGAATGTCTCAAAGACAGGCAGGGGGTGAGGAAAGAGGGAGATGGGGGCATTGGTGGTGGGAATGTTGCACTGGTGATGGGGGGCGCTGTTCTTTTTTATAACTGAAACTCAACTACAAAAGTTTGTAATCATGGTGCTTAAATAAAGATATTAATTTAAAAAAAGAAATCAGATAGAGGTAATAAGAAAAAATCTTCCATGTGTGCCATTCCCATACCTTATTCCTTCTCTTCAACAATGAGATATCTCTAAGTTTTTTAAAAAAATTTTTAGTTAAAGAGTGTGGTTTACAGGGTTATTCAAAGTTAAGTTTTAGACATGCAATGTTTCAGCACCAGTCCCACCAGCAGTGTCAAGCCTCCCTCCATCAATGTTCCCAGAGTCCATATCATACCATCACCACCCGCTGCATCATAGCAGGCACCTTTTTAAGTTTGGTTGTTAAAGTTAGGGCCTCATGATTTTGAAGATTTTTTTGCAATGAGTAAGGTATCTTTTAACTGTGCTACCACTTGCTCTATGCATGGAGGGTTAGATGAAGCTGTTAGCTCCTCAGCAGGAAATGCTCAACCGATGCCCAAGAAGATGCTGACACAGCACACTTACACCCAGTATTACCTACAGGGATATGAAATAGGGTGGTCACTGTAGGAGACCATATGCAGCCATCTTAGAGAACGTCTCCAAGAACTAGGAGACATTGGCCTGGGGAGTTGAAGCTTGCAACTGCAGCGTTATGTACAGGACTTAGTCCCACGAGGGAGGGAGCATGATGACTATGTGTGAGACTGTGAGTTGCATCCCTGGAACCACATATGGGGCATGGGCCAGACCACTAGCTGTGGTCTCCATCCAAAATTGATAGAAGTCCCTAAAGTACTGGTAGTGGGAGTAGAAAAATAAGGTACCATATTTTTTACTCTATAAGACACACCTGACCATAAGACATACAAAGTTTTTAGATGAGGAAAACAAGAAAAAAATATTCTAAAGCAAATGGTGTGCTTAAACATCTACTAAATGCAATGCAAGACACCATTAGGAGGTAGCAGCTGGGAACAATCAGCCTTCGAGACCAAACTATATATACAATATGCCTGTCCACAGCTGGCTAAACACATTTACCTAACTTTTTTTACATCAGAAAATTAAAAAAAAAATTAAATAGTCTTTGTTAATATAAAAAAATAAGTCACAGCAATGATCAAATAGTCTTAGATGAAAGCTCTGAATGTGATGGTGAAAGTGCATTAACCTGATTGCTCATCCTATGTGCGATGTCTGCACAATAAAGGGGTTTAACACTGCGGACGTCAAGTGGTCAGTAGCTGCTCTCCTCCCCTGCACTCAGGCTTCAGCTCCAGGCAGCATTCGCTCCATAAGACACACAGACATCCCCCCCCCCCATCTTTGGGCAGGGGGGAGTGTGTCTTATGGTACGGAAAAATATGGTATTTGTGAATCTCTATTCAACTTTGAAAAAAAGATGGGATTTGGGAGTGGGAGAGGGGATAGTAGCTAGGACATGTGCCTCGCATGTGCCCTTCCCAGGTTTGATCCCCCAGCAGCAGCAGGTGCAGCCTCAAAATTCCCTTGTATCCTCCTGGAACTGTGGGATACGAGCATCGATAGATACACAAACCTTCCCATGGAGCCACCATCCCAGTTGGAAAACAATCACTAGTGGGAGCTCCCAAAATATGAAATTTTTCATGAACAACAAAATGGAAAAAAATGTCAAGGGGATTGCATGACTAAGTAGGAAGGGGAAAAAAGATCATTTTTTTTTCAGATTTTAAATACAATAGGTGGATAGACAGAAAGAAAAGAAAAATAAACCTGTTAGCATGAGTTGGTGGAAAAGGGTCAGAGCTGAGGGTCTTGAGTTCCAGGAGGCAGGTGAGGCACAAGGGGAGGTGTAAGAAAATGGGTGTTGGTCGAGTGTCCAAAGCAGTAAAATATTCCAAGATATAAAGAGCTACAAAAGGGGCCGGGAAGGTGGCGCTAGAGTTAAGGTGTCTGCCTTGCAAGCGCTAGCGTAGGACGGACCGCGGTTCGATCCCCCGGCGTCCCATATGGTCCCCCAAGCCAGGAGCGATTTCTGAGCGCATAGCCAGGAGTAACCCCTGAGCGTCAAACGGGTGTGGCCCAAAAATCAAAAAAAAAAAAAAAGAAAAGAGCTACAAAACTGGAAACTGGCCAGCAGAGCATGATCTATGGTCTCAACAGAGCAGGAACAGCACCAAGTCAGGTGTTGGCTGTGCCTCTCCCACCTGAGAGTGGACATGGCATGTCCTTGCCATGAACTTTACAGCAAATGGCACCCTCTGGCCAGCCACAAGCCCTGAAACTCCCTCTTCGGCAGTGAGGCTGGAGCTCATTCAAATTGGTAAGGCCCAGGGACACACCACCTTTGTTTCCTATGGGGCCTACACACCCCACAAAAACAATTTGGGAATGAGGTCGTCCCCAAGGAAGGGTTCAACTAAGATGACAGAATTAAATTGAACTTGAGCTAGATTAATGGAGAGAGCTATGAATGTGGCCAGCCCACCTTCCATCCCTGCCACAACACAGGTGGTCTTGGGGGGCCACGGGCATGTCTGGGTGTGGCACTGCCAGCTTCAGTGGCATTTGGGGTGCAGGCAACAGCAGAGACGGCCCTCATGGAGGGTCTTGCCAGGGAGAAAACAATGTTGCCAGCCCTGACCCACACAGTCCAGACTAGTGAAGGGTGGCAGAGCAGCCTCCAGACCAGCCAGGGATGCTGCCCTTTACCACAGGAATGTCTCCATCTTCACAGGAACAGTTTTCTTGGCCTGTGACAAGAGGTCAACAAATACTGGGGGAAAGCACTCAAAGATGGCTCCTGATGAAGCACAGTCCAGGCTGTTGTCATTAGATTTTTGCAGTACTGAAGGGAAGGGAGCACCTGCCATCTTGGGCAGTTCTTTCTGGAAAATGTTCAGCGCTTTCCCAGGAATATCAGAGAAGCCAGCTCTGTGGCAGACACATTTGCAAAGGTTCCATCTTCTCTTGATTCTGTGTAACTTTTTCTTTGTAAGCATTAGGCACTTTGCTAATGAATTTTTGTCTGTAGATACTCAAGTGCCTGCCTCAGGGGCCCTGAAGTATCTCCTATCAGGCGTGATGTCTAATGTTCATCTTTGATTTCTTGCATGTTTCTCTAATACCTTTGCTGACATGGGTTCCAGCTCAGCCTCTTGTCCCTGTTTCCTAACCCTCATTTAGCACCTTAGACAGAGAGCAGTGGAGAAGCCACTGAGGTGCTCTTGGTCATCTCCTCGGGCCTTGTGTGACCTGCTTACATCATTTCTGAGGTTCATCTCTGCACTGGAAGCAACATTTCAATTTTTTCTGAGAGTAGCTTGTGGCTAACTTGAGAGGCACCTGCATTGCCAAGTTAATTGTTACTGTGTAAAATCATTTAAAAATAATCTTTTTCCGTGCCTTTTTATGTCCATGCAATCTTTATTCGTGAATAGGTATTTCCAGTATGAGAGAATGTACAAGAGTAGCTTCAATATCTACAATGCATTAACAGTTAAAAAGAAAAAGTTTAGGGCTTGGAATACAATAAAAGTAAAATTTTAGTATTCTATATATGGTTATCTCTGTAACCAAAAATGTTTAGTAAGCATATGAAAATTAGTTGTTTTGTCCAAAATTGAATCATTTATTTTATGACAAAAGCAAATGGTTTCTTGTTCTTGTTTTCCAAGGACTTAGCGTCCAGCTTATTTATACATGAAACTCACTGGTTCTGATTCTTCTGGCTGTTCCTTCAGGCAGGTGAGCCTAAAATAAACTCAAGGGAACCAAACTTAGTAGAATAACCCAGAATGTGGGAGCTTCAGAGCACAAAAAGGTTTATTTGAATAATCAAAGAAGAAATTGTGATAAAAACCTTAGCAGAAATTGCATGTTCCAGGTTCCATTTCTTGGCATCACTAAGGCAAAAAACAATGGCAGGGAAAGTATTGGGGGAGTGAAGCCAGGGAGGTACAGAGTCTGAGGGCCTGGGGGCTCTGCTTGGTGGTGCAGGCAGTAGGGCATTTGCCTTGCACACACCAACCTAGGACAGACATCGGTTCTATCCCCTGGCGTCCTATATGGTCCCCCAAGCCAGGAGCAATTTCTGAGTGCATAGCCAGGAGTAACCCCTGAGTGTCACCAGGTGGCCAAAAAAAAAAAAAAAAAAAAAGAGAGTCAGACAGTGTGGGAGTGAGGGTGCCGGCAGGAGCCCCCACTTTGCTAATGCTGCTAAGAAATCCACAATGGAATATTATGCAGCAGTCAGGAGAGATAGTCATTTTCCTATACATGGATGTACATGGAATCTATTATGCTGAGTGAAATAAGTCAGAGGGAGAGAGAAGATGCAGAATAGTCTCACTCATCTATGGGTTTTAAGAAAAATAAAACACATTTTTGCAGTAATTCTGAGACAAAAGAGAGGAAGGCTGGAAGGGCCAGCTCACTACAAGAAGCTCACCACAAAGAGTGATGAGTGCAGTTAGAGAAATAACTACATTGAGAATTACCATAACTATGTGAATGAATGAAGGAAGTATAAAGCCTGTCTAGAGTACAGGAGGGGGTGAGATGGGGAGGAGGGAGAATTGGAACATTGGTGATGGAAATGTTGCACTGGTGAAGTGGGGGTGTTCTTTACATGACTGAAACCCAACCACAATCATGTTTGTAATCAAGGTGTTTATCTCACCATGATTGCTGTTCTCTTGGGTCCAGAGTTCAGATCCACGTTCAGGGCACCATTATGTTGCAAGACAGCCCCTGAAGAGGTTGACTGATGGAGGGATGGAGGATGAGGTCTTTCCCCTCCAGCTCAGAGCACGCATCTGCCACCCTGTCCAGCCAACGGTTCTGAGGTGAAACAGCAGGTAAACAGCTCGCAGACAGTCAGGCTTGTGGAAATATTAGCTTTATTCGGTGGACAAGACTGAAGTCCAAAGCCTCAGCATCACTCGCAGCCTAAAAGCCCTTCCCCTTCCACAGACCCTTGTTTTTATGCCCCAGAATTAGGTACCACCCAATGGTGGGATCAGGTACCACCCTAGGGTGGAAGCAGAATCAGGTACTTATCCTAGGGTGGGGGCAGAATGCCAGGTCACACCCTAGGGTAGGGCACAATCACCGATCAGGGTAGGGTTAGTAACATAATAATCCCATAAAATATTTACATACACAACAAGGTGTTTAAATAAAGATGTTAAAAAAAAGAAATCACCACTGAAATATTTGAATGTGAATTTTTGCTAAATAAACCGGGTGATTGTGTAGGCCGCAGTGGTCCTCAAACTATGGCCCCAGGGCCACATATTGTATTTGTATCTGTTTTGTTTCTTCATTGCAAAATAAGATCTATGCAGTGTGCATAAGAATTCGTTCATAAGTTTTGTTTTTACTATAGTCAGACCCTCCAATGGTCTGAGGGACAGTGAACTGGCCCCCTGTTGAAAAAGTTGGAGGACCCCTGGTAGGGGGAGAGAGATAGCAGTAGCTACTTTAAAACCAGACAAACCAGACATAGACACTGAAGTTACATAAGGCACATGTAAGGTGCTCATCCTTCATGACTGGAAACATCCTTGGCCAAAGCCAGAAGCTAACTGTTTCAGGGACTTCCCCTAGTCACAGTGAGACATGCATGATGCCCTGGATACTGACTGGCCCCCTGGAAACAGCTGTCACTGTTGCTGCAAGCATTTGTGAAGTTCAGATGCTGTCTTCACAAGGAGCAGAGTTTGGGTTCAGGGGTGTTGGTAGAGGCCATTGGATTGATCCCCATATTGCCTTCTAGTTAGATGTCTCTCAATTGGTTCCTTTGGTTTTCATGTTAAAAGATGTTTCCCATTGTCTCATCTGGCTATTTCTGCTTTTGGGGGTGGGCTTTGTTTTTTCCAATAAAAGCTACTCAAGAGGCCTGGAGGAGGAACTTCCATCTTAGCTCGTGGTTCCACTTGGTGGAGTGATTGGTTTGTGGATGAAAAACTTGCGGTGTGAGTTTCTGGCCTGCTCTTCCTTCCTGCATCAGAGTTGCTGCCAGGCCTGCATCTCTTATCCTACCCAAACTTGAGGCACAGGGATTCCTCTCCCTCTCTGGGGACTGTGGAACACACAACCTATCATTACACACAGGGGTGTGGACAAGCAGTGGGGGACTTAGAAAGTGATCAACAGATTCTGGAAGGAAAAACTCAGAGTCTGGGTCAGCACCTTCCCAGGCTGTGGGTAGGAGCTGCAGGACTCCGAGTGAAATGAGTGAGTTCAGTGCCCCTCAACTTAACTGAGGTTCCCTCCAGCTCCACCGTGAGAGTGCTATGAATCCAAAAGGCTGTGTGAGTCAGCTCCCACAAGCACAGACAGACTTGAGCCAGTGCTTCAATCTTCAGGGTTCTGAGGCAAGAGCCCCTGGGGATGGCCATGGAGTGCCAGCCTATCCAGAAGCAAGAGCACAGGGCTGTGCCCACGCCACCTAACACAGCCAGCATGCTCTGTCTGCTACTTCTCACTAATGAGAATGCCTGGCACTGTCCCTATGCACTCCTGAGCAGATACTTGGCACCTTAATGAAGAGGCACCCATCGGCTCATCATCCATGGAATTGAGAATTGCACCAGGCCCCAGGAGAAGTCAAAACTTTTCCTCCAACTTTCTCCAGCCCCACTGTGGCTGAGCTCCACTCTGCACGCAGCTCTGTTATGTCCCAAATATTAAGCCTGAGGGATGTTCTAACAAGTGCTTGTCTCCTGAGAACCAAACTCTGGCAGCAGTGCCAGCAACTCCGTGATCCTTTCTAACTTTTTAATTGTCACAGCACAGAGCTAACAAGTCCCCAGGCATTGCGGGCTGGGCCATGCCTTTAGGGCCCCAAGGACAGCGCAGAGGAGAGATCAGAAGTTGCATTCCAGCATTTCCTCCGGTTCTCAGATGCTCCTGGGTTCGCAGTCTCCCAGGGAAGTGCCACACTCAGAGCTCAGGCCCTGGGAATAGGGAAACTCTCTCTGTTCCTAACAATGTGCTTTGTCTTCACAAGTGCCCTGAGTCACTGCTGCAAAAAAACCCAATCCTCCAGTCAGGCCAAGCTCTCTCTCTGCCCAGGAAAGGCTTGGAGTTTAGAATCTGCTCACTACTCCACCTGTTTTCCCTCCCAAAACAAAGCAAGCAGCAGCTTGGAGCACTTGTCCCCTGGTGAGACCCCCCCCCAGAGTTGCTCTCACTCTCCCTTCCAGGCTGAACTGCTGCTTTGAAGTAGCTGCATTTCTAGAGTCTCAACGCCATTTGTCCAGAATATATTAAATACATTTAAAATGTAGTAGCTGATATGAATATTTGCAAATACATGAATATTTGCTCTGGGCATAGAAAGGCAATCTAGCAACTCTCTAACCTCACATGTGCATTGGTGCAGCAGCCCATTAGAGTGCAAGAAATGCCCTTATACACAGCCCAAGCAGATGGGACAGACTCTCACATGGAAGCTGCATAGAGTGGGCAGCATGTTTCTCATCATCGCTCTTGGCAGCTTTTTGCCAAAAATTGGGTCAGAAGCTTCAGCTTGCATGGTGCACTCCTGCACACATCCAACCCTCATCACGCTTGCCTCACCTACTACTCCATGACAGCTACTACACACTATCCCATGACAGTCACCACACAATCCCCCAGGCCCCCCTACCACACACTCCTCTGTGACCACCATATATACCTTCACATCCAGTCCAACGTCCTGCCTGCCACTATTGCTGTGGGGTGGGGGTTCAGTGAAGACTCTGCTTCTGGGAGGCTGGATGTGGCAGAATTACCCTTAGGCTCCCCTGTGAGTGAGGTACTTAGATGATTGATTAGGAGCCCCAGACCATGTGTTGCCCACATCTTGGGAAAAGCACTGTGTGTACTCCCCTGGGAAATGAGTAGTTAACTGAGAGGTAGAATTTAGATGCCATCTCTCCCAAAGCCAGTGGCCCAGCCAAGGGTGCTGCTTGACAGATCTTGTAGGAAGAAAATAATTAGTCCGGTTCCTCTGAGGCTAGTCGACTTCTTCCCATGCTTCTGGTTCACACTTCTCCCCAAAAGCAATCTTCACATGCTTCTCCCCCATGATTCCCTCCAGATGGCTGCAGAGGAATGCTGCTGTGCATGCTACCCAGCCTGCCTCGCTCCACTGGCAGTCAGGGAGAGCAAAATCCCCTTTGTAGGATCAGTCAAAGGCATTCTGAGACAAGAATATCTACCAGGAATATCATTACTTTCTGTGTTTGCCCTTTCATTCCACACATACAGTTGATTATTTTGTGTGGGTACAATCTGATTGGGGAGAAAGTGTGAGGTGCAAATCCTCGTGATGCTATGCTGTTAAGTATTTAGAGGTTTTCGTAGTATTTCGCTTTAGTATATGTTCCCCTGCCTGCTTTCAGGTAGGGGGTGTTGTTTAGATCTGAATAAATAAGAGTTAAGCTGGGGGGACAGGGCTTCTTTTGCAGCCAGCTAGTGAGCTCTAGAGTTTTGGAGCAACTGCAGGCTTGGAAAAGATTTGGTGTCCAACCTTCTTGCCTCTTTTTATCCTCCTGTCTGTGTGGATTATTTACAGAGGATCTATACGCCTGAACAGCTTTCCCTGTCCTGGGTGGACGGGGGAATGGGAAGTGCCTTCCCTACCTGGGATCTCTGTGGGCATCAAACCTCAATCAATCTTCTAGAAAATGTGACTCTACACTTCCCTTATCCCTGCACTCTAACCATCATCACTAAGCGGAGGTTTCCCGAGTCCCCAATGCCGGACATCACCAGGAAAGGACAGAACAGAGAGGCTTTCCAGCAGTCTTTCTCCCTACTGTCCCTCTTTCCTGACATGAATGAATACACCTCTTCACAGCAGACTATGGTACCAGTCTTAGCTGTGAGACTCAGAAGCGGCCCCTGCTGGTTATACCGAGGAGCATGAAGTTGATCTCCATCTTTTCAATTGAAGAAATGATTGCCAGTGGTTTTGTGAATACCCTCCTGTTCTCTCCTTAAAAAGGGAATGAGCCATGTTCAAACCTGGCCAGCTCCCAGACTCTCTTTTCTCAAACTGAGCCATGAAAGACAACGGGTACACAGACAGGCCTTTGCAGCAGAATGCTGGCTGCCTCAGAATAAGAGGGTGGGCCAAGCGCCCATCTTGCCCTAAATTGAATTAATAATAATAATAATAATAATAATAATAATAATACCCCTAAACTGAAAAGATAAAGAAAAAAAGAGTGAATAGATAATAAGGATCTGTAAAGACACTGACAGTCTGGCCAATATCATAGACTCACTTTGTTCTTGAATGAGAGGTAAACAGAGATGTGAAAGATCATGGCTACACTGACTCATGCAGCAGAAAGCTGGCCCCCTCAGGATGAGAGGGTGGGCTAAGCCCCATCCTGCCGAAGCCATGCCCACTGCCTCCATCACCTACAACCCAAAGGCCCTACCTCATCACTGACCCTCTCCGATTCCCTTTGGGAGCACCAATCTGACCACATGTAGGGAGGCCTGTTCTGGGTTTCTTGGAGCAAGTGCAGGCCACCTCCACCCATACCTTCCTGTTTCAGAAAGCCTGGCAGCTGAAACCACACCCACAAACCCAGTTGCCATGTTCAAACCTGGCCCGCTCCATGAACTCACTCTTTTCTGAAACAAGATGGAAACCAAGCTGTGAAAGACCCTGAGCACACTGGCCCATGCAGCAGAAAGCTGGCCATCTCAGAGGAGAGGGTGGGCCAAGCCCTCACCCCGCCAAAGCCACACCCACAATCATCATAGTCCAGATGACGATTTACCTCATCAGTGACCCTCACAATTCCCTTCAGGGGCATCAATCTGACCAAATTTCAGGGACACCGGGTTGGGGCTAATATCACCAGGGCTTCTTGGAGCAAGTGTGAACTCCCTCCCTCCATATCTTCCTTCCTCCAGGAGCCCTGGAAATTGAGTGAGTCTATGCCCTAAAATTTGTAGTGTCAGTATTAGTGTTTTGAATTTCTGGACAACTTCATTTGTTTGATGCTGTCATCAACTATATACCACTGTATGAATTACTCCATTGGCTACAATAATTTCCACAAATGTGCTTGCTATAGCACTTTTTCTCTTTTTATTTTAAATTTTTCTCTCCTTTTATTTCTTCTTTTTTTTCTTTATCTCTTTCTTTTTTCTCTTTCCCTTTCTTTATCTCTCTACCATCTTCCTTTCTTCTTTTTACATTTTTGGTTTTTGGGCCACACCCATGACACTCAGGGGTTACTCCTAGCTACATGCTCAGAAATTGCCTCTGGCTTGGGGGACCATATAGGAAGCCGGGGATTGAACCCAGGTCCATCCTGAGTCGGGTGCGTGCAAGGCAAACACCCTACTGATGCACCATTGCTCAGGACCCTCTCCCTGTGTATCTCTTTCTATCTCTTTTTCTTCCCTTTCTCTTTTCTTTCTTCTTTCTTTCTTCTTTCTTTCTTTCCTTTCTTTCTTTTCTTTCTTTCTCTTTCTTTCTTTTCTTTCTTTTCTTTCTTCTTTCTTCCTTTCTTAACTTTGTTTTCACTTATCTGGAAACAAATGTATTATCATCAACTATGTGATGCATTTTCTTTAAATAAATTGAAAAAAATAAGTTCTGTGCTTGATGTAATGAAACAACTTGAAAATGATTGCACTTGTATGGACTACAAACAGAGCAAATGACCAAACTATGAGAAGGAGAGTGAACTTTCAGATTTCAGCTCCAAGTGGGTAGTTATCACAGCAGTAGATGGAGTTAAGAGTTCTTAAGCCAAAGTCAATGTAGTATATATCTGTGGTGATGCCTCAGGGCACACCTGTCAACCCTTCAATGCATAGACCAATATTACTTGAACAAAAAATGATAAGGCTGGGGCTAAAGTGGTAGCACAACAGGGAGGTTGTTTTCCTTGCACACAGCCAATCTGGCTTTGATTCTGGGCATTCCAAATGGTCCCCCAAGCATGTCAGGAGTAATTTCTGAGTGCAGAGCTAGGAGTAATTTCTGAGGGCCACTGAATGTGGCCCAAAAACCAAAAACAAACAAAAAATGACAAGTCTCTAAAATCAGCATCAAGCAAATCACAAAACTAAATAGGCTCTATATAAAGCATTTTTAAATGAGAAGAAACAAGTAATATTGATTTTTAAAAAAAGAAACAAAGATAGAACAGAAGCAAATAAGAATAGTAGAATTATTTTTTTTATTCATAAGGGCTCATTTTTCTTGGCTCTCTGTAGGAAGAAAGTGACACTCACTGCTGTGAATGAGACTGTGAAAGTAAACTGGTCCAGCCTTTTTGGAAAACAAGATGGATATTTCTCAAAAAAATAAAAAATAAAAGCTAGAAATTGAGTTTCCATATGACCCAACAAGACCATTTCTAAGACTATAACCTAGGAACCCAAAATGCAGACACAATTCAGAAAAGGCATCTGCACTTTTATGGCCCTTGCAGCACTGTTCACAATAGCCAGAATTTTCAAACAACTCGAGTGCCCAAAAATAGATGAAAAAAGAAACTGTGGTACATCTACACAGTGTATTACTATGCAGCTGTTAGGAAAAATGAAGTCATAAAATTTGCTTAGACATGGATGAATATGGACCATATTGTGCTGAGAGAAATGAATAAGAGGGAGAGAAATAAAATGATCCTAATCATTTATGGGACATAATAAAATAGTATGTTATTAATATATAGGTACAATAGAAATAAGGATCAAGAGGGCTAGTCCATGGTAGGAAGCTTTCCTAGAGAGGAGGGGAGTGCAGTTAGGGCAGAGAATGGACCACTCTGACAATGATAGTTGGAAAAGATCACTTTGGACAATTACTGGTTGTTGAAAGGAGATAAAGGGATATGTATGATACCCCATCAGTAATAATATTGCAAACAAGAGTGTCTAAATGAATAAAAGGAAGGAGATAGAGAAGGAGACAGAGAAAGGACACAGAGAGACAGAGACAGAGGGAGAGACAGGCAGAGACAGAGAGGAAAATTATTGCTATAGAGGTAACCTGGGGAGAGGGCAGGGGAAAACTTGGGTGGCAGGAAATGTGGACTAGTAAAAGATGGGTATTGAACATTGTATGACTGAGATTCAATCATGAAAAACTTTGTAGCTGTGTATCTCATGATGATTCAATGAAATAATTTATTTTTAAAAACATTTTTTAAAAAGGAATAGAACAACAACAACCAGAAGCAGTCCTTTTCTTTTATTTTTACTATTTTTTTGTTTTGTTTTTTGGGTTACACCCGGAAGCTTTCAGGGGTTACTCCTAGCTCTACACTCAGAAATCGTTCCTGGCAGGCTCAGGGGACTATATGGGATGTTGGGATTGAACCACTGTCCTTTTGCATGCAAGGCAAACACCTTACCTCCATGCTATCTCTCTGGCATCTTTATTTTTACTATTTTTTTTTTTTTGGTTTTTTTTTTTTGGGTCACACCCGGTGACGCTCAGGGGTTACTCCTGGCTATGCGCTCAGAAGTCGCTCCTGGCTTCTTGGGGGACCATATGGGACGCCGGGGGATCGAACCGCGGTCCGTCCTAGGCTAGCGCAGGCAAGGCAGGCAAGGCAGGCACCTTACCTCCAGCGCCACCGCCCAGCCCCTATTTTTACTATTTTTTTTTTTTTTTTTGGTTTTTGGGCCACACCCGGTAATGCTCAGGGGTTACTCCTGGCTATGCGCTCAGAAGTTGCTCCTGGCTTGGGGGACCATATGGGACACCGGGGAATCGAACTGTGGTCCGTCCAAGGCTAGCGCAGGCAAGGCAGGCACCTTACCTCTTGCGCCACCGCCCGGCCCCTATTTTTACTATTTTTAACATTAAAATTATTTAAAGAAAATGCATCACATAGTTGACATAATTTATCATAATACATTTGTTTCCAGATAAATGAAAGCAAAGTTATTGAAAAAAGAAATTAAGAAAAGAAAGAAGGAAGGAAGGAAGGAAGGAAGGAGGGAAGGAAGGAAGGAAGGAAGGGAGGGAGGGAGGGAGGAAGGAAGGGAGGGAGGGAGGGAGGGAGGGAAGGAGGGAGGAAAGGGAAGGGAGGGAGGGAGGGAAGGAGGGAGGAAAGGGAAGGGAGGAAAGGGAAGGGAGGAAAGGGAAGGGGAGGGAGGGAAGGGAAGGAAAGAAAGAAGGGAAGGAAGAGAGGGAAAGGAAAGGAAGGGAGGGAAAGGAAGGAAGGAAGGGAGGGAGGGAGGGAAGGAAGGAGGGAGGAAAGGGAAGGGAGGAAAGGGAAGGGGAGGGAGGGAAGGGAAGGGAGGGAGGGAAGGGAAGGGAGGGAGGGAAGGGGAGGGAGGGAAGGGAAGGAAAGGAAGAAGGGAAGGAAGAGAGGGAAAGGAAAGGAAGGGAGGGAAAGGAAGGAAGGGAGGGAAAGGAGGGAAAGGAAAGGGAAGGAAAGGAGGAAAAGGAAAGGGAAGGAAAGGGAAGGGAAGGGAAGAAAAGGGAAAGGGAAGGGGAAAGGGGAAGGAAAAAGGGAAGGGGAAAGGGGAAGGGGAAAGGGGGAAAGGGAAAGGGAAAGGGAAGGGGAAAGTGAAGGGGGAAGGGGAAAGGGGAAGGGGAAAGGGAAGGGGAAAGGGGAAGGGGAAAGGGGAAGGGGAAAGGGGAAGGGGAAGGGGAAAAGGGAGGGAAGGGGAAAGGGAAGGGGAAAAACAGGGAAAGGGGAAAGGGAAAGGGGAAAAGGGACAGGGAAGGGGAAAGGAAAGGGAAGGGAAAAGGGAAGGGAAAAGGAAAAGGAAAGGGAAAGGGGAAAGGGGAAGGGGGAAGGGGGCAAGGGGGAAGGTGGAAGAGGGGGAAGGCGGAAGAGAGGGAAGGCAGAAGGGAAGGAAGGGGGAAGGGAAGGAAGGGGGAAGGAAAGGAAAGGGGAAGAAAAGGAAGGTGAAAGGAAAGGAAAGGGGAAGGAAAGGAAGGGGGAAGGAAAGGAAGGGGGAAGGGAAGAAAGAGGGAAGGGGGAAGTAGGAAGGGAAGAAAGAGGGAAGGGGGAAGTAGGAAGGGAAGAAAGAGGGAAGGGGGAAGGAGGAAAGGAACAGAAGGGGGAAGGAGGAAAGGAAAGGAAGGGGGAAGGAGAAAAGGAAAGGAAGGGGGAAGAAGGAAAGGAAAGGAAGGGGGAAAGGAAAGGAAGGGGGAAAGGAAAGGAAGGGGGAAAGGAAAGGAAGGGGAAAGGAAAGGAAAGGAGAAAGGAAAGGAAGGGAGAAGGGAAAGGAAGGGAAGGGAAAAGAAAGGAAAGAAAGGGAAGGGAAGGGAAAGGAAGGGAAAGGAAGGGAGGGAAGGGAAGGAGGGGAAGGAAAAGAAGGGACGGAAAGGGAAGGGAAGGGAAGGGAAGGAAGGGAAGAGAAGGGAAAGGAAGGGAAGGAAAGGGAAAGGAAGTGAAAGGAAGAGAAGGAAAGGGAAAGGAAGGAAGGGGAAGGAAGAGGAAGGAAGGAAAGGAAGGAAGAAAAGGAAGGAAGGAAAAGGAGGGAGAGAGGGGAAAAACATAAAGTGGAAAAGAAGAAAGAAATTTTAAAAATGAAGAAAAAAGAAAAGGCAAGATAGCAAGTACATTTGTGGAAATTATTGTATTTCCAATGAAGTCATTGATACAGAGGCAGAAGGTTTATCAAGCTCTTGCTAGTTGTCCATTCTGTTGAATTCGTGTGTTCTTATAAGGATGACGGCATCAAACAAATGAAGTTTTCCAGAAATTCAAAACCCTAGTACTGACACTACAAATTTTAGGGCATAGACTCACTCAATTTCCAGGGCTCCTGGAGGAAGGAAGATATGGGGGGGGGGCTGTTCACACTTGCTCCACGAAGCCCTGGTGATATCTGCCCCCAAACTGGTGTCCCTGAAGTTTGGTCAGATTGGTGCCCCTGAAGGGAATTGTGAGGGTCACTGATGAGGTAATCGTCATCTGGACTATGATGATTGTGGGTGTGGCTTTGGCGGGGTGAGGGCTTGGCCCACCCTCTCCTCTGAGATGGCCAGCTTTCTGCTGCATGGGTCAGTGTGCCCAGGGTCTTTCACAGCTTGGTTTCCATCTTGTTTCAGAAAGGAGTGAGTTCATGGAGCGGGCCAGGTTTGAACATGGCAACTGGGTTTGTGGGTGTGGTTTCAGCTGCCAGGCTTTCTGAAAGCAGGAAGGTATGGGCGGAGGTGGCCTGCACTCGCTCCAAGAAGCCCAGAACAGGCATCCCTAAGTGTGGTCAGATTGGTGCTCCCAAAGGGAATCGGAGAGGGTCAGTGATGAGGCAGGGCCATTGGGAGAATGGCAATTGTGGGTGAATGGAAGCAGAGGGCTTGGCTTTGGCAGGATGGGGACTTAGCCCACCCTCTCATCCTGAGGGGGCCAGCTTTCTGCTGCATGAGTCAGTGTAGCCATGATCTTTCACATCTCTGTTTACCTCTCAAGAACAAAGTGAGTCCATGAACTTGGACTGACTGTTTGTCAGTGTCTTTACAGATTTTCATTATCTATTCACTCTTCTTTTTCTTTATTTTTTTTTTCAGTTTGGGGGCCATATCTCATGGTGTTTTGGGCTACTCCTAGTTTGTGCCTGGAAAGTGCTCCTAACAATGCTCAGGAGATAAATCAGAAACTCTTACTTACAAAGCAGATGCTCAGCCCTTTGAGCTATCTCTCTGGCCCTCCCATTTCTTTTCAACTCTTCCCTTTTTTTAATTTCCTCCAAGTGTACATTCAAAGAAAGTCACATGGAGTCTGATTGCTGACTGAGTCCTTTAAGCAGTCACTTATCAGAAGCAGAATTGTAGCTTCACCTTCAGTGCAGTTCCACAACAGAGCTCCATGGGCTCCCTCTGTTTCTCCTTCTAGAATTTTCTCTTTACCATTTGCACTTTGGAGTCTGTGTGTGACTTATGTGATCACCACTTGACTCCTTAGGATCCTGTGTCCGAGGTGTCCTAGATCATACCCTGTGTCTTTATATTTGTAGTCTGTGACCAGGTGAGCACATTCTCTGTGGGAGGGTCTCCTCTCACAGTTTACCCCTGCTCATCCAGAACCGGCATAGCTCCTCAATTCTGTGTCTCTTGGTCTGGCATCTTCTAGGGCTTTCCCTCATCTGGATCCCTAGACCCACAGCACACAGCTTGACGACATGCTCTGTATTCCATTCCTTCAGCTCTGTTTCTAGATAAAGCTTCCATTTTGATCTCCATCTCTAGTATTTGTTTTTGGTTTTGGTTTTGAGGCCACACCCGACAGTGCTCAGGAGTTACTCCTGGCTTTGCTCTCAGAAACCCTCCTGGCAGGCTCGGGGGACTATATGGGATGTCAGGGATTGAATGTGAGTCCTCCTCTGGTTGGCGGCATGCAAGGCAAATGCCCTACAGCTGTGCTATTATTCCAGCCCTAACTCTAGCTGGCTTGCACATCTAACGCATGCTCTACTCCTATCTTTTGATTTAAATGTCACTTATCTTCTGAGTCACTTGTTCACTGAGTTCTCCCACTGCAGGATCTTCCCAGGACTCAGCCATGGAAAAGGGACATTCCAGACTGTCCCTTGGTCTCTCTCCCCTCCAAAGACAATCATCCTGGTGCATTGATTCATGGTGCCAAGACCAGACCCTGTCTGTCCTCGGATGCTTTTTTTTGCATGTACAAAGAGATACGTCTCTGGAGAACTCTATGTTCTCCCATAGTCTCTGTAAGGCTATTCCAGAATCATGAACATTAACCTATCCTGCCATCTGGCTCATGACCTGGGCCCAGAGGACCCCCTTCTCAGTGTCAGTAGATCTAACCAGCTCCCACTTGGTGAGGCATGTCCAGCTGCATGCCAGACCCCAGACTTTATAGTTTTTCGATTACAGTTCATGTGGATACATCCTCAGAGACTGGTCTCTGAGTTAAGTCAGAGCTAAATCTTCAGCAGCACGTCCAAGACAGCAACCCCACTGTTGAGCCATTGAACCTCCTTCCTCACCTCCTTCAGCTGTTCTCTCTCCTCTCCTCACTGCCCTTCTGTACAGTGGCTTATGCATATACATATGGCATTTATATCTTACTTCTCAGTTCTCTCTACTTTGATTTGTTATGCTCTATGTAATCATCTGATCAGAAAGACTAATTAGATTGCATATGTAAATTAGGTTAGGGTGATTTCGGGCCAACCTATCAGATAGCTTATGCCCTTCTATGGATTTATAAGATGATCCATCAGTGAGACCATGATTCCTGGCCCCTCCCTCCCACTTCCTCTAACATCTGGCCTAGAGGTTCCCCAGTCTCATTCATGAGGGTGAGGCTCCTATGGGCAGGCTCCCCTCACTCTCTCTGTGTCTCACCAGAATTGATGCTGGGAGGAGACAGGTCTGTATGGGAGTCACTTCCTACTTGACCTGCCCGTGTTGCTTCAATGCTCCTCCCTACTGTGTTCTTTTCATACCTCACATCTGGAGTTCTTTCTCCTATTCCCCCATCTCTCACATATATAATCTTTCCCAGTCGCTGCACACCAGGCAGTGACAGTGCCCATATCAGGCAGACTCTTGTGGGGTGCACTCCTGATCCACTCATGGTGTCTGCCAGGGAACTGTGGCATAGGCATCCTAGGGGACAAGCTCTGAGGAGAAGGGCATGAACCCTCAGTTGGTGCCTGCTTGGCCAAAGGCAATGTCAGGTCCAATCCCTTGCCTCATATTCTATGCTTGAAACTTCTGAAACTTGCCTCATGGACCACAGAAATCAGTTCCCAAATGAGCAGTGTCATGTACCCATTGAGCCCCAGCCCTGAAGTCTTATCTCTACCATGCCCTTCCCTCCACACCTTAGGGCAAAGGCCTTACCTCAAAGAGGCTGAAGCCATCTCCTCCAGTACCCCTCACCCTGGAGGGATTCTCTCTCAAACTAGCAGGTTCAGCATCTGCTGCTCAGCATACAAAATCCTCCCCAAAGATATAGCTTCATACAATGGTGACTTTGATGGAATGAAGTAGCTTTGACATTCCCTGACTTGTCACAGGCAGCCTGCTGAGGGGTCCCATTGAAAAGCATGATGGCAGCCTCTGTCCCCAACTGGGGAGCATCCCCCACAGTGTCCACCCACATAGGGAGGAAACCCGCTGGGCACCCACCCAATTTTTGGTGTCTTCACTGTCGCATCTTCAATTCTGTGTGTTCACCCAGAACTTCATGAGCACACCAGGAACTTGGGTACTTGGACCAACCACACTGGTACACTAAAGAGAAACTAATGGTGCCATAAATTTCAGGAATAGCATAGGCCTAGAAACCACTAGAATTTTTCTTTTATTTCTTTCTTAGTCACTAGTTTTATTCACTGCTCTGTGGAGAACTCTAGGAGACACATTTTCCAGCAGAATTTAGCCATAGTCCACAGCCATGAGATCAGAGTCACAGTGGAGACTGAGGGAACACTAGGTCAATACCAGAGTGAAGGATGCGAGTCCACTCACTTCCACTCCGCATCAGTTAATAAAGCCCAAAATTCTTTCTACAGGTGCAGTGAGAGTGAGACTTAACTCTTACATGACACACACAGTAGTGAAAGAAACAGACCAGGACTAAGATAGCATAGATCTCATATCTGTGATCTTAATAAAATGCTGGAGAGACTGGTTTGTCTAACTGTATGAACCCCTTGGCATGGCAGCCAAGTTATGAGACTCAACCTCCAATGACAGCCTGCAGATTGTGAGAAGATTTGGGAGTCCTGGCCGATTACTGGAACTGATCCCCCAGTCACAGAAGCTGGAAACCTGCCCCATAGAGACAGGGGACAGGGCTAGTGTTTTTCCAGGAAGCTTTGAGTGAAGCTTTGGAAGAGGATGAAGGACAGCATGTACTCAGACTAGAGTACAATTAGAATAAAATTGCCATATCCTGAGCATGTGTAAGGGAAAAAAAGCACTGAGAACAAGTAGGGATACCAAGCAATGTTCAAAAAATGGGGAAGCATGGGCATGTAGGGAGAGAACCAACCCACAAGGTCTACATGGGGATCTGCAGAGAAGAAGGAAGAAAGTTACAGAAGGTTGGAACCCCAACCCCTGACAATCATCAGTACATCTTATACTACTAAACTGACAATCTAGCTAATACCCTGCTCATTACATTAATCTTACATTTCAAAAACTCAAATAGATTAACAGTGAAGTTTTCCAAGAAATCCCACAAGCCAGACTGCTGCCAGATCATATTAACTTGATTCATGATGACTTTCCACATAAAACCTTCCTGAGTGCATTCTTTACCTCCGTGTTCCTCAGGCTGTAGATCATGGGGTTCAACATAGGGGTGATGACACCGTACAGCATGGAGATGAGTCTGTCCCTGGCTGGAGAATTCTGACTGGAGTTGGGACGAATATAAGTAAAGATGGCAGCTCCATAGAAGAGACAGACCACCAGGAGGTGGGAAGCGCAGGTAGAGAAGGCTTTGCGCTTCCCTTCCACTGACTGGATCTTCAAGATGGTGGAGATGATATAGATGTAGGACACAAAGGTGATCAGGTAGGCCCCAATCCCTAAGATACCTCCAACCACCAGAACCAGCATTTCAGCCACATAGGTGGATGAGCATGCCAGGGCCACCACCGGGGGAATGTCACAGTAATACTGGTTGACCTGGGTGGACTTGCAGAAAGACAGGCGGAAGGTAAACACCGTGTGCAAGAGGGAGTTGAGAAACCCTGCTGCCCAAGTGGCAGCTGTCAGCTGCATACAACGAGCCTTAGTCATGATGAGGCTATAGCGAAGGGGGAAGCAGATGGCCACATACCGGTCGTACGCCATGACAGCAAGAAGGAACACTTCTGTCCCTGCCAGAGCCACCAGGAAATAAAGCTGCACAGCACAGCCCAGGAAGGAGATGCTGTGCTGCTCGGTTAGAAGGTTGTCCAGCATCTTAGGGACAGTGGCAGAAGGGCAGGAAATGTCCAAGAGGGACAGATTGGCCAGAAAGAAGTACATGGGTGTGTGCAACTTTCTCTCAGCCCCAATGGCCAAGAGAATGGCTCCGTTGCCCAGCAAAGTGACCTGATAGATAATAGCAAAGATGACAAAGAGAGGGTAGCGGACTCCAGGGAGATCCGAGAGTCCAATCAGGGTAAATTGAGTCACAACGCTGATATTATAGGCCTCCATCGCCTCTCTACACGAGGTTCCTGAGGAAGGGAATGAAATCGGGAGCCACAGGTTAAAGAAAAAATCTTGAGCGTCCTAAGAAGAAGCTTTGGAAATGGGGCAGCTTTTGACTGAATTGTGTCAACCTGATTCTGAGAAGAGATTGTTTTTATTAGAGAATATGGTAAAAATTACTTTATGGCTGGGCTAGTCCTAGAACAGTCATCCTCCCTGTTGTCAATGGCACGTGATGAGGCCAGTATGTCCATCTTCTCGGAGAACCCTGACCCCGAAAACTGTGGAATTTCATCTGCTGCCCAGATGCTGTCTGGAGCTCAGCACACATCAAGGGCAATTCTGTGACCTCGAGGTGGGCGATAGAAGTTTAATACTGTCCATGAGCAGCCATGGAGTGTGAGAGTAATCAACTAAGGTCCACTGTAAGGAGAACTGGGGTCATCTGTGACAAAGGGTTCCTATCTGTCATAGCTACCTCCCAGTCTGGGACAAGACCATTAACAAGCAGGCCACAGGGACTGTTTTGTTGGCTTCAGTACAAATGAATCTGTGTGAAGATACCTAGATTTGGTTGATAGTGTCTGGCCATTGTGGACTATCCAGAGATGATGCATTCACATGCCACTCACTTCCCCTCCATTGAGATTGTACATGGACAGCACCACGCACCTAAGATCCCTTAGAAAAGGGGGCTATTTGGGCATTGCAGGAACTCAGTGACTGAGTAACACAGTGCTGACCCTTCCTCTTGTTTCATGTGCAAATCAGCATCCCTGCAGCCCAGTGAAGAGGCCACACACTTGAGGAGTCAGTGACCATGACAGAGGAAATATCAGACCTAGAGTCCCTGGTGGTGCACTGGTCTGCTGTGAATACACACAGACTGATGGAGCCTGGAGCAACAGCACCATCTGTACCATTGCAGAGCTGGTGATGAGAGGGAAAGAAAGGACCTCTGCCCCTTTATCCCTGTAGTACCATGTCTGATCTACTGCTTGGGACCAGTCAAGCTTGGCCCAGGGCTCCATCGTTAAGTGACTGAGGAGAAAATGACTATCAGTGAGCCAAACAGGGTCACCCTGGGAGTGTCCAAGGACAGAAGCAGACAGTCTGTCTCATCATCTGGGATATAGAGATTTGAAAGGTTCCTAGCCTCCCAGGTAAAGCTAACACCAGGAGAGGAAACCATCCAGAGAAACTCACTGCCCTGGGCCCCACCTGCCAGATAGGGGGCCAGATCAGAACCACTCAGGGAATAGCAACCGCCTCCATGTCAGGCACAGAAACAACTTACACCCTTCAGAGCACCTTAAATTGTCTGTAATGTTCACCATTTTGACTTAAATGTGTTAACTGTCTCCTGGTGGTGACTCCCAGAATATAGAAAGAGTTACTGGGACTTGGAGTGTCATTCATATGGACAGACTCCCTCTGTGACAGCAGCACAGGAAACAGAAGCTGCATGACCCAATCAGGTGGCAAGGGTCACATTGTGATAGCCCCTGGAGCTTAGGAGAGGGTACCCCAATGTGGGTGTTAGCATTGGGGCACTCTGCACAGGTCCTCTTTCCCAGCTTTGAAGGATGACGGGAGCATCCAGCTCAGAGCCTGTGAGCATAATTCTCCCTGGCAGCCCACTGTCCTGTTCTCACTCACCTGCGGGGTGCCGAGGCAGGCAAGCCCCAGCAGCAGCCTCTCCTGTCAGTAGAAAACTAGAGCCTGGTTCACACTGGGAAAAGAAGCAAATGTGTCATTAAGAAGCAATAGTCCTGGGGCCAGGCGGTGGCTCTAGAGGTAAGGTGCCTGTCTTGCCTGCGCTAGCCTAGGACGGACCGCGGTTCGATCTCCCGGTGTCCCATATGGTCCCCCAAGCCAGGAGCGACTTCTGAGCGCATAGCCAGGAGTAACCCCTGAGCGTCACAGGATGTGGCCCAAAAACCAAAAAAAAAAAAAAAAGAAGCAATAGTCCCAGCCCAAACTCAGACCTCAAGACAAACCACTCCACCTAGTGTGTCAGAGATGACAGTCCCATGATTTGAAGTGTTGGTGGCTCTCAGAGCTGTTTGCCAGGAAGATACTCTGAAACTTGCTCTCAGTCGGTGCTCACATGTACTCAGGAGCAGAATGAAGGAGGCTGGGGGCTCCCCCACCCCGTACATTAGCCCTAGGGACTTGGTCTGCTTGGCTGAGCCCAGGTCTGCACACCAGAACATCTCAGACAAGCAGCTTTTGACCCACAGTCTCAGCAGATGCTCATTGCCCTTTGCCAGAGAGGACAGAGACAACAGGAGTCAGCAATGATTTCCGCCCCTGCCCCTGAGCTTAGGCAAGACCCTCATGGTCATCTCATCTCCTTCAGCACAGCCCTGACTACTTTCCAAGTTTGCATTTCATATGCTAGGATCATCTTCCCCAATAGCTAGTTTGACTCTGCCACAAGTCCCAACTAGCACATGACCACCTTGCCTTTCTGGTCTTGGGTTTCCTTGGCCATACAGGGTCAGTAAGAAGAAAGAGCAGGATGGAGACAGGATCCAGGCTCGTAATTGAAGGCACATCCCTCCTGCTTTGCACTGGTTCAGGTTGCTCTTCTCCCACTTATATCATGCCTGTCCTCCTTAGGGGCGAGCACCCAGGGGACGAGAGGCTTCTCCTGCAGTCGGATTAACCCCTGTGGACAGGCCTTGGCAATGACCATGGCTCGTGTTTGTTCCCCACCCTACAATGAGGGAGAGAACACAAGACAATGTGAATCCCACAGAGGACCCTGGTGTCTATCATGAGATGGAGACCAGGTTTGCCAGGATATGGCCCAGAGCTGAACTGAATATCCAGCTATGTGAGTAGATTTCTCTTATGACACTCAGCCCCACAGTCTCAGTGAGAACCCCTGACCTGGCATGTAGAGTGCTTGTGCAGACAGAAACTCATCTTCCACACTTTGTTTCCTAAGCACTCTCCCATTTCCCTCATGAGTGCCACTTGTTTAGAGCTGTCCTTCTGGAAACATGGTGAAAGCCTGCAGTGTCCTCCACAAGAGGTCACAGGTCACCCATATATAGACATTGGTCAATCTCTGCTCCTGTTCCTAGACCCTTCTCTCAGGTCATCCCAGATGTGTGCTACACTGGTAGGGCAACTTGAGGCTGGCATTGCTTTCTGGAGCTTTATCTAAGATGGCAGCTGATGCCCTAGATTTTGTTTCTTTCCCCGCCTCTGCTTCCCCAGGCTGGGCCACATGAGCAATTCTTCCACTGGTTGATTCATAATTCTGTTTTCAAGGGAAAGTTGAATGATCTGAGTGAACCTCAAATCCCAGTGCTTTTTGTGACACTTTCAGTGCCACAATGATGGAGGTAACTTGGAACCAAACAGGTGAAGTACCGCTAATATCTGGGGTCAGGATGCCAGTATGTTCAGAGACCTCAGGAGGCCAGATGAGCTGTGGCTGTGGACGTTGAGTGCAGTGTCCTCTGGAAGCATGGCTGACATTTCACAGCTTGTTTTATATGAAATGCATGGGTAAGTGGTACCTTGGTCAAACTTGGTGTTGTATGCTAAAAACCTACTTAAATTTATTAGGCATCATAAACTTTTATAATATGATGAAAGCCATGCATGTTTGTGAAATACATAAAATACCTATTGTGCCTATGATGGGGACATTTACATTCAGTATATCATTTGTTCCCTTCCTGTCTTATATCATTGCTGAATGCCAGTCCCTGGTCTGATCCCAGGATGTGATGGTCCACAAAACTCCAGCCCAAATTTGAGCTGCTCCTCACCACCCTACTCTGCTTCTGCACAAAATATATATGTCTTAATGAGGGTGTAGGGCACCTAGTCCTTCAGCTGCAAGTCTCAGCCCAGTCCCAGTCAGACCCCCACCTCTGTTCTTCCTGTCAGTAACCCAGCTCTTCTAACTGGTTGCACACTGTGACAGTCCCTAACACCATCATGCCATTGACTTCTCTGGTGGAATCACATAATCTACAATCCCTCTGGCCATGTGGTAGAGGGCTGAAGTCAGGAGTGGAGGTCATCTCCTACTCCTGCCCAACTGGGGGTTACTTCCTGTCTCCTGTGAGACTCCAACCAAGTTACATCCAAACCCCAGCTGTGCCCATCCCAAGGGTCACAGAGAGCACCCAGTGCCCACAGAGACCCAGCAGAGCAGAGAAAGTGCCACAGAAGCCCTTCTGGCTCTGCCCTGGGAGATGTTGCTACAGACACAGAGTAAGAATGCGCTCAGTTGTGTGTCTGCCCCATGCATCTGTTCATTATCTCTCCATCCCCCTGTCACAGTTGTGTGCTTCTTCTCATCTTTAGATGGTCTGATCATTAGAAATGGTCCCCCCAGGACCATTTATCTTTACAGAGGGATCTGGGTTCCCAGTTGGGTGTTTCTGGGAGGAAAAGAACCAGTTCCTCAGACCTGCCATTGTTGCTAGTGAGCCCATCTCTGTGCTAGGCCTGTGCCTTTTGCATTGCCTGGCCCTGTGGCATTGCATCCCTTTGACTTCAACCCTTGTTCCAATGGCCCAGGATTGTTCTGACTCTAATTTTGTATGGTCTTGTGTCCCATATTGTTGTAATCTGCACAAAAATACTGGGCACAAGCTCTCAAGTGTGGTGCCTTTCCTTAAAAACACCATAACTGGGACCAGAGTGATAACACAATGCGTAGGGCTTTTGCCTTGCTCACAGCCAACCCAGGTTTGATCCCAACATCCCATATGGTCCCTGAGCACCACCAGGAATGATCCCTGAGCACAGAGTTAGGAGTATCTTTGAGCACCACTGGGTGTAGCTCAAAAAGCAAAAAATAAAGCATAACAGCTGGTTCTTTTTTTAAAAAAAAATCTTTATTTAAAGAGGAATAAAGAAGTTATATATAAATACTTCTGGAATTCAATGTTTCAACATCATTCCCACTGCCAGTGTAATATTCCCTCCACCATTGTCCCTCAGTTTTCCATCCTCCTCCAAGCTGTCCCTTCACAGGCATGAATACCTTACTTAATATTGCTTGTTACAAGTAAATGGAAATAAAATTATAAAAAAATCTTTACTAGGGGCCGGGTAGGTGGCGCTGGAGGTAAGGTGTCTGCCTTGCAAGCGCTAGCCAAGGAAGGACCGCGGTTCGATCCCCCGGTGTCCCATATGGTCCCCCCAAGCCAGGGGCGATTTCTGAGCACATAGCCAGGAGTAACCCCTGAGCGTCAAACGGGTGTGGCCCAAAAACCAAAAAAAAAAAAATCTTTACTAAAAGAAATTTTGTGAAAATTGTCATATTTCACAATGGGGTCAGTAAGTCAGCCTGAACATTTACAAAGTTGTTTTCTGCTAGTTGATCATTTTGTGATTGATTTTGCTTGTTGATTTTAGGTGGCTTCTATGTTAATTGAACATCTAATTTGGTGCATTCCTATTGGAAAATCAGAATTGAAAAATACGGAGGTAGGGCCGGGCGGTGGCGCAAGAGGTAAGGTGCCTGCCTTGCCTGCACTAGCCTTGGACAGACCACAGTTCGATCCCCCGGCGTCCCATATGGTCCCCCAAGCCAGGAGCAACTTCTGAGCACATAGCCAGGAGTAACCCCTGAGCGTTACCGGGTGTGGCCCAAAAACCAAAAAAAAAAAAAAAAAAAGAAAGAAAGAAAAATATGGAGGTATCATGTATCCACATGTTCACTCCAGGAGTTCTAAGATCCAAGGAGCTGGGCCAGTAAAGTGAAATTGTAGTAGCTGTGGGTTTCGTGTGTGGCTGCCAGGGCTTCCAGAAGTATAGAGGAGCTGGGTGAGTTGCTTTCCGTCACTCAGAGAAGACTCAAGAGTTCTTAGCCCTCAAACCAGCAAATCTGCAAATTTTGACACCTAGATATCTCCAATAAGCAGTGGAAAAGCAGTAAAGCTGGGCCATTGACATGGCAGTGGTTATGGAGTTTGCAACTGCTGAGATTTCAGTGGGGTGGTGACTTGCCTTGCCCCTTTCCCAAGGGCCCTGTAGTTAGTGCTTTTCTTTCCTGTGCTGATGACATTATTGGTTGAGCCCCTGAAGAAGCTGTCCTCAGCAGAGCACCCCTGCTCTTCCTCACATAGAATAGACCCTATTCCTTCCACTGCCAGCATTATAAAGGAATTGAAACCAGGCCTCTCTGGCTGCTTTGGACTTCAGCACTCGTTCACATCGAGTTTATAAAAAAAATTTGGGTTTATCCCTGATCAAGTGATCATGGCTCACAATTCATGCAACAAAAGGTTTTTTTTCAAGGACATCATACATGAGGAATGGTTTGACACCCACAGAGCCAAGTATCCAGTGATATTGAGCCTTCCACCAACAGGGTTGCAGAATATATGGCATGTGGCACCAAGTGATAGACTGGTGCACACATTGGGATCATAGCAGGCCTGCTGGCATCCACTTCTGCCCTTGACTTTCAGTCAACATCCCTTTGGATGTTCAGTTCCTGGTCCTCACTTTCCAGCTTCTATAGTGCTACTAACCATCTTCAGGGGATACCTAAGTCCCTGTGCCCCTTCTTGGCAGCACTCAGCTAGTCATTGGGATATCCCAGACAGTGGAGCTGGGCAACCCTTTTGAGGGCTGCCTGCACATCCCTGTTCCTCAGACTGTAGACCATGGGATTTAGAAGGGGTGTGAGCACCGTATAGAGCAGTGATAAGACCTTGTTGAGGTTGAAGGTGGTCTCCGAGGGTGGCGCCATGTACACCGCTATTAGGGTGCCGTAGAATGCGCACACCACAATCAGGTGGGATGAGCAGGTAGAGAAGGCCCGCTGCCTTCCGGCTGAGGATGAGATCCTGAGGATGGAGGCCAGGATGCAGCTGTAGGACAGCAAGGTCCAGAAGAAGGGGGACAATGAGAGAAAGGAGGAGGCCAGAACCACCTTCTCCATCACCATCGTGTCCGAGCATGAGAGCTTCATTACCGGGAAGTAGTCACAGAAGAAATGGTTGATGATGTGAGGGCCACAGAAGGTGAGGGTGGCCAGAGGTGTCATCATGACCCCTAGGAAAAGGAACCCTCCCACCCAGGACCCCAAGGCCAGCTGGGTACAGGCCCTGCTGTGCATGAGTAGGGGGTACCTGAGTGGCTGGCAGATGGCCAGATAGCGGTCATAGGACATGACAGCCAGCAGGAAGCACTCTGTGGTCAGCAGGGCACCCACCACATACAACTGCGCCATACAGGCGGCCAAGGACATGACCAGCTCCTCAGTCAGCAGCTCCTGCAGCAACAAGGGGACAATGCTACTGGTGTAAGCCATGTCCACGCAGGATAGATGGCACAGGAAGGTGTACATGGGGGTGTGCAGGCGGGGGCTGGCCCACACTGCCAGCATTAGCAGCAGGTTCCCCAATAGTGTGACCATGTATAGGCCAAGGAACAATATGAACAGGCCCACTCCAGCCTCCCTGAGGTCCCCAAAGCCTATCAAGAGGACATAGGCGATGGATGAGGTATTTCTTCTCTGGGTTGCCCTTAGCTGTAAACAACAGAGAAAACAAGTTAAATCAGGACTGTTAGAGCTCCCTGGGCAGGCTGACCTCTGTCTAGAAGGGTGAGGTCTCCCTTCAAGGTGGGGTATCACTGAACTTGGCCCTGTGCTCTGCCATCTACCTCCTGCTGAGCCCCATGGCCTCTCTGGCCTCCATTGGGTCCCAGAGTCTACAAACACACAAGCTTTCTCTCTTCCTCACCCATCCCTACACCCATCCTACATAACCCTGCCCAGGGCTTTCTCGGGTGGAAGGTGCCACGCCAACCTAAAACCTTTTCTGGGAAGACAGTGACACTTCAGTGTCAAAGGCTGCACTTTGAAATCTTGGTAGATGAATCTCTAATCATGTGCCAATATTCTCTAGGAACCTGCTGTGTCCTGTAGCAACCATAAAGCCCTCACCTTCCTCCCATATAGTCTTTCTCTGTCCCCAGCAGCTAGGCCTCCTCACTCAGAATCAGCCCCGTCTGATGGGCTACTCAGTTCTTGATATAGGGAGTGTCCAAAGTCCCATCTACTAATAACGTTATTAAAAATTATTTAAATTGATAGGAATTTACTAGATACTAAACATGTTTTAAATAACAGTGAAGTGATGCTTCAAGCCTACCCCATTTACCAGAAACAAGCATGGCATTGGAAGCTACAAATACATCATGAAATTAGTGCAGAAGGGAAGGAGTTAGGGGAGGAGGATAATCATTGCAGACATCTAGCTGTCAAAATTCTGTTTCTAAACATGCTCAGGTTACCATGGTACAAAGGACTACAGAGTAGCCCAGGAAAGTAAAGATGACCCAAATAGCACATTGTTGAATGAATCAACTATTGAGTTGAGGTAGAACCTGGTGTGTGTGTGTGTGTGTGTGTGTGTGTGTGTGTGTGTGTGTGTGTTCATGTACTCAGTTTGGTAGCCTCGAATATTTCTCAGTAGCCCCAGCTTTAGTAGATGTGAGCTCACCACATCACTGGCACTGCTCCCCTCTCATGAGAAACTCTAGGGTCTATGGAGCCTTCCAAGGGGGTACTCAGGATTGGTAGGTGCAGTTTACATTCCCAGGAAGTTCCCCATGTACCACCTCCACCAGGAACCAGCCCTTCCCACTATTGTTTTACCTTCCAATCCTTGGAATCCCAGAGAAGTGCTGTCTAGAACATCTCTCTTTCTATAGACATTTGCATGGAACAAGTAGCTAAAGAGGTGAGGCAAGATGTATTTCTGATTACCTGTAGATGATTCAGTATTTACCAGCATGTTTCACATAACTGGTAAAGAAGTGTGTCTCAGGCACATACATGACATGTGTTTCTGCCATTCACAATGCTACCACTTTCTTGTCTTGGGACAAATGGAAATTCACACGTCAACTGAGAAATATTCATAGAATAGTGATTTTTGTTCATCATAAAAGTTGGCATAGTCATGTGATTTTTTTTTTTTTTGGTTTTTGGGCCACACCCGGCGATGCTCAGGGGTTATTTCTGCCTTTCTGCTCAGAAATAGCTCCTGGCAGGCACGGAGGACCATATAGGACACCAGGATTTGAACCAACCACCTTTGGTCCTGGATCGGCTGCTTGCAAGGCAAACGCCACTGTGCTATCTCTCCAGGCCCCATAGTCATGTGATTTGCAGAGTGAAGAGTTTTAATCAAAGAATGAACAGACTGATTAAACAAAATAACCTGGGGCTGGCCATGGATGTCCCAGTTCTGTTCTTTGAACCATGCCTTGGCCCCGTGATCCCCAGGCAGTGATTCCTAGGCACAAAGTCAGGAGTAAATCCTGAGCACTGCTAGGCATGGCCCCAAAACAGAATAGCTCACTGATCATGTGCCAAAATTAAAGTCAACTTCAATTGCTTGCTTGGTTGAGTTCTGTGTCATCTGTAGGCTGAAAAGAGTACATAGACTCTCTGACTTTTATTTAAACAAAGCAGAGTGAAGCTCCTTAGTGTAGTCCTTGGGAGCTGGCATGCTATGGAGTAAAGCACTATTTGAAACAGAAAATACACTCTGAAACCTGACTCAAAGTTGAATAGAGGCCGGATTCTGAAGAACAACCAGACCAATAAGTCTGTTCCCCTACCACAACTGTGTCCCTCTACCCCTCGCTGGGCTTCCTGCCTCTTTCCTCCCAGACCATTACCAATCATGTTAAACCACAAGCAAGTACTGCAAGATACTGCTGCTTAGTGCCTAAGTACAGCACCCTGAGACTTTCAAGGGCTCTCTCTGGTACCAGAGTCCCTCTGAAAGCCACTGTGCTTCTCTTCCACAGAGGATCGCAAAGACAGTGAGAAGCTAGAGCTGTCTTAGTCTTTCACAGATTCTCACCAGCCCTTTAAAAGTTACTGTTATATTCACTTTGTTTTTTTCCCCTTTGGGGATGTTTCAGATTATTTGGGGCCTCACCTGGTGGTACTCAGGGCTTACTCCTGACTGTGCTCAGGGACCATTTCTGATGGGCTCAGGGGAACCACATGGGGTGCTGGGGATATAGCTTGGGTAGAATGTGTGCAAGGTAAGCACCTTCCTAACTGTATATCATTCTATCCTTCACTTTGATCAGTATATCTGACTCTGGCCTGTTTTCCAGGCTCAAATCTATGAATCTCAATCCATAAACTCATCTTTCTGGGCTTGAGTTCTTCCGCTACTTTGGAATCAGTATAGACAATGAAGCATTTGCTTGAATGCACCGTGTCTGCTCCTTCTTTGAGCTGTTGGTGGAGCACTCCTCCCCTGCCTCTCCTTTCTCCTGGTGGCACCTGAGAGGCTGCATTCAGCAGGCCTCTCTGTCTAGTCTGTCCTGCATTTTCCACATTAGCAGTCCCAGTCTCAGTTCTCTGACATTTCCCTCTCCTGTCTTCCCACTCATCATTACTCAATATATGTTTAATTCTGCCTCTTAGAAGCTGGTAAAAATTGTCTGAAGATTTCTGTCGTAGTAACAGAATATTAGTTATCATTTTCTGCAGAAATGTTTCAATTCCCTACACATTAGTTCAAATGCCCACTGAAGTAGAATCTGGTAATGAGTGCATTGTACTCTGCAGGTCTTGATTCTTTCTTTTTTCTTTTTGGTTTTTGGGCCACACCTGGCTGTGCTCAGGGGCTACTCCTGGCTATCTGCTCAGAAATTGCTCCCAGCAGGCACGGGGGACCATATGGGATGCCGGGATTCGAACCAACCACCTTAGGTCCTGAATCCGCTGCTTGCTAGGAAAACACTGCTGTGCCATCTCTCCGGCCCCGGGTCTTCATTCTTAACCTTTCCAGTTTACTTTAGAATAACTGCCAGATCTCTTGGAAAGCAGATCAAGAGTATTGTTTTCCAGTTCAGATGAACTTCCATATCCTGTTTCATTCCACATGAGATGAGATAGTTTTAGTATCTCAAACAAAATGTCCATCAGCCATAGCCTGGTGTCTCCACAGCTCCTTCTCTCACAGAATCTCAGTCCTTTCTAGATCTAGATGAAGGTTCATTCCCAGCTGTTCTCCCCATCACATCTCTCCATAATAATTCTCTCAACCCATGAGCTACTCATTTCACATCCTCTTGCTCCCCTTATGCTGACCACCAAAAGGACAGGAAGCCAGTCTCTTCTGAAATAGTTGTCTAAATTCACATCACTGTCACCTCCACACCATCAGAACTTGTTAAATAGGGGATGAATAGTCTTTTGTACGGTAATGGATGAGCTAGTATAAACTACTTAGCCTCATCAAGAACACATCAGAGAAAAGATGGCAGCAGGAGTGAATTATAACATGTCATTCTGATTCGAGACTCATAACTGTATGATAGTTTGCATATGTGTCAAAAATGAGAAGATATGAGAGTTCCTATGGAGGAAAAGTGCCTTAAATGCTAATGTGTTAAGAAATACAGAGTAAAATGTTCATTGGCAAGAGTCCAGAAGAAGCGCCTCTGCTAATGCCCTACGAAAACCATTCATGTGACTCTTAATAGAGTAGAAGCTGAGCTCATCCCTCTTCAGCCTTTCCAGAAGCTCTTAGGTTCATGCATTTCCTTTATAGCTGTGATTGGTAGGTAATTCTATTTGTAAATGATAAACTGTGTGTTACAAATGGTTAACTTGATTTGTCCCATATGTCCTACTTTTGGAAACCTTAAAGTAAGTTGCATGTAGGTAAAGTAAGAAAGCCTTCCATGAGGATGGAAGTGAGAGACCCTGATGTTGGGATTTAGAAAAGGGGATAAAGGGAAGTGAAAGCAGAGGCTGAACCCTAAAATCGAGAGACAGCATTTCATCAGGCATTTCATCTCTTTTCCCTTTCTTGTATGCATGTACCTATGTGTATACATTTGGTGTGTTGTTTGTGGTCTGTACATTGTCTTCAGATCAATTATCAAAAAGTCAAAGAATTGCTCAAGCAGTAAAAAATATCATATGACAAATTCTCCTGGAAAGCCTCAGAGAAAATACTCTCTTATTTTACTCCTCTATGGCCTGACTTGCACTTGGGTTTAGTGTTTGAGGAGAGCTGGTGCTCTTGACTTTTCATGTGCATAACAGAGAGAACATGCCACCTACGTAAGACTCTCCATCCAGAGGTCAGCCCACCCACTTCCGCCTGAGAGCGACCACCTGGAGAGCTTACCTGGAGTCCATCTTGGCCTTTCTGCATTTTGACATTCCTGAGAAAGCACCTACCCGGGCAAGGCTGAGTTTGAAATTCTCTTGCAAATGTCTTACTCAGACGATTCATTCATCATTGTATTGAAGCCAAAATGTACTTCTAATTGTTTACTATCTCTCTTTTGTAGTGGCAAGCGTGGGCTCCATACCTCCCCAGGTGCACAGATGCTGATCAATTCTAGTGGGAGAGTGTCACGTGAAGTTTATTTCCCAAGAGAATTTACATTGAGGACCAGCAACACCATATGTGTGTTTTGAAAGGAAAAGACAGAAGAATCGCCAACAGGATTACAGTTTTGACCAAAATATTTGCTGTTGTTGACTACAAATTCTCCTCTAGATAATCTTTTTCTGTGCTTTGTTTATTCCTTTCTTCCTCAGCTCCAACTCATAATCCATATCCTTTCACTTTTAGTCCTTATTAATTTCTCACCCATCTGATAATATGTAGACTTAAAAGGACCAAAGTGATCAAACGTAGAAATTTTTAACCTTTTTAACTTATTAAATCTTCATGATCTACAAAGTAATTCATAGTTGAATTTTAGGCATACAATGTCTTGCACCAATCCCACCCCCATTGTCAACTTCCCTTCACTTATGTTCCCAGGTTTCATCCCCTAAACACCTCTCTTGACAGGAACCTTTTTAAGTTTGGTTGTTAAAGTTTGGGTTTCATGATTTCAGTGTTGTTGAGTGCATGTCAAAATAGAATCTTCAAAGGAGCATGATATTTGTAATCACTGTGTTTAAACAAAGATAATTTAAAAAAAAAAGAAAAATATTATATTCCACTAGATAAACTCGTCTTAATTGCAACAGACGGGGCAAAAAGTATGACCGGTGTAAGAAATGGATTTGTTGCTATTATGAAAGAAAAAATTAGTCACGGGATACTTACATACCATTGCATATACATCAAGAAGTACTTTGTGTGCAGACATTTCCAGAAGAAATGTGTGAAGTTATGGAATTGGTGATTAAGCTGATCAACTCCATTGTAGCTAAAGCTGTAAAGCTCTTCATCATCGCCAGTTTAAAGAATTTTTAGTTGAAATGGAGAGTGAGTACGCAGATCTTCTGCTGCATAACAAGGTATGTTGGTTATCAAGAGGAAACATTTTGAAACGTTTTGCTTCCTTATCATCAAAAATCAAGGCTCGAGAAGGGCGTTCACAATCCAGAATTAGCAAATGATCAGTGGATTCAAAAACTGTATTTCATGGTAGATGTTACTTCACATCTAAATCAGCTTAATAATAAACTACAGGGGAAAGGAAACACAGTTTTTTCGATGTTAGAAAAAGTTATTTCATTTGAAAACAAATTATCTGTTTTTGCTCAAGATTTTGACAGAGAAACTTTGATCACTTTCCAAGCCTGTTGAAACATCGCCAAGAAATTAATTCTGATATTGTCATTATCTATTTTAAAACAGTACTTTTAAATATGAGGGAAGCTTTTCTCAAGAGATTTCAGGATTTCAGAAACAGAAAAGCAACATTGGCCTTTGTTAAAAAAAAAAAACCTCTGGATGCCACCATAACGGAATTAAATTTTTCTCCCTTTAATATTGACATTGGCAACTTTGAAATGCATTTGCTGGATTTAAAAAACAAAGAACTGTGGAGCTTGAAATTTGAACGCCTTTGTGCTAATTTAGAAAGATTGGAGAAACGCAAATGTGAACTTAGTTCACAGCACAAATGGTCTGCTTTGAAAGACCCTGGAGAAGGAAGATATGTTGATTTCTAACACCTGGAATAGTATTCCTGACTCATATAATCAACTAAAAAAACTAGCGTTTGCTGTTCTTTCTTTGTTCGGGTCTACATATTTATGCGAACAATCATTTTCAAGCATGAATCTTATCAAGAGTAAATTGAGAAATCGTCTCATCGATGAGAACTTGGAATCATGCCTAAAATTAAAAACAACAACATACAAACCTGACTTACTCAAACTATCCAAGGAAATGCAAGGCCAATGTTCATATTAGTGTTTGTGACTTTGTCAGCCATTGTCAGGATGTAATTTTCTCTACATTGTAAGGCAAATTTTATGGAATTTACATTATCGATAAATAATGTCGTTCTAAAGTTTTTGTTTATTAGTTGTGTTATTTGTATCCTCCCGACCTATGTGGATACTTGCATGCAGAATATTCTCAATAAAAACTTATTGAAACTAAAAAAAAAAAAAAAAAAACAAAGGAGCATGATGGCCACCGAATCTTCCCAGGTAAACTGGTCTGGGTTGACAACTCTGGGGTTTTCTTAGAATGGGGTCTCCAAGAAAATTTCCTTTTCTACCTGAAGGCACAGATTCTCAAAGCCATATCCAACACTCCCATAGAAATGGTCCAGCTCCATTGCCCAATATTTCTTGGTGTGTTTGCCTGGTATGTTGGGGGCTCTGGGCAGGACAGCTAGCCATAGGACCCCTGGGCTGACCACTTAGTCCAGGGGAACAAGATTCCCCCCCGCACCAGGCAGGTCTTCAGGGCCACGCCTGGTTAATCGGGCCCTTGGGGGGAGGGGGTGAGAAATTCCTCCCTAGCTCCATTGCCCATACACCCCTGAACCATTGTCTATAACATTACCAGGTAGCAAACCTCTACCAGGGAAGACCCTACCACTGGTCTGGCATTGACTTACTCCAAAGAGTGTTCTCTTAACACCCAGACGACTTAGCAACGGCAATAACCTGCTGGCAGGGCATGTCTCTCAGCATCTACTGGGGAGGTGAAACTAGGGAATACTCCACATCAGCCTGACTTCAGTGAAGGAAAAGCACAGAATCCAGAATCTTTAAATACAGGATCCTGACACAAACAACAGCTAACATGTGAAAAAGTTTCACCGGGACCACAGAGAATGACTCAGGGATTGGGCAGACTGGTATGCCTGGAGGCCAGAGTCAGTCTTGTGCCGATAAACTTCAGAGGTGATGCCTTCTTGTAATCAGGCCAAGGATTTTTTTTCCTTTTTCTCCATATTTTGCTAGGCCTATGCAAACAACGGTGATTGCCACTTTCACACCTTTACTACTGTATTTTTAACACTTGTCCTTTATGAAAAGAAAAAGAAAAAAAACAGCTTACTGAACTTAAAAATATATATATAAAATAACTGTAGTAGAATGCCTGTCTCAAATACAGGCAGGGGATGGAAGGGGGGTAGGAATATTGCACTGGTAAAGAGGGGTGTTCTGTTTATGACTGAAACCCAACTACAGTCATGTTTGTAATAATGGTGCTTAAATAAAGAATTAAAATAAAGAAATGGTTCAGCTCCACAACTGAGCCTTATCAACTTGCCAAGCCACTAAATTGTTCCAGATCTATATAGATCATAGACCACATTGCCATATTTGTGGCCATGTGATACCTAAGATTTTATAGTACTATCGACTCAGTGGGACAACAGCAAATCTGATGGGAAGGGTGCGTAGATGACCACCAAGCTCGGTGAGTATAAACAGTAACAAAGAAGGCTCAACTAACACTAAGACACCCAGTAAGACCTCAGACACTAACTTTAATAGCACCATTTATTGAGAGATATAACAATTATCACAAACTGACTCTTATGATCTAAGTTTTAGATCATTCCTTTTGCCTTTGTGTTGTGCCAAACAATCTGCAGTAAATTTGTTTGTGTCTACAAGAGGCCAGGCTAGGGTGATTGGTGGGAAACTGAGGGCATTGGTGTAGGGAAGGTTACACTGGTGGTGGGATTCGTGTTGCAATATTTAATGACTAAACAACTGTATTATGAATAACTTTTGTAAAACTGCTGTTATAATTTTGTATAAAAATTTAAATAGGTTGCAGCAAGATAGATGAAAAATTAAAATAAGAAGTTATATATTATTTTTATAATATCTTTATTTAAGCACCTTGATTAAAGACATGATTGTAGTTGGGCTTCAGTCATAGTAAGAACACCCCCCTTCACCATTGCAACATTCACATCACCAATGCCCCTCATCTCCTTTCCACCCCCCTGCCTGTATTCAAGACAGGCATTCTAATAAGTCGTATATTCTAAAAGGAAGATATGAACCATGATGTTATATTAAGAGAATATCTGAACACTCGCCATTTTTAATTTTACACAGTATATTTTTCATAAAAAAGCATTCTTCATTTTTAATAAATTAATTTATTTAACCATCATGGTTACAAGGTTGTTAATAATACAGTTGTGGGCTTTTTTATGTTTACAGATACAAAGTTGTTCATGACTGAGTTTTAGTCATATATTATACAACACCCTTCATCAATGCACAGTTCCTGCCACCAATGTCCCCAGTTCCCTCTCCCATCTGCTTCTGGGACAGATATTTTTCTTCTCTCTCTATTTTTCTTTCTCACTCTTCCTCCCCTCACCTTATAGGTTCTGTGGTGTGCAATATTGTTACTGAGGGGTATCATGCCTATACCTTTATGTCCTTTGAGCACCTAAAGTTCCATTTCTGTTTTTATTTATTTTTATGCTAGAAAAAAGTTTATTATTTTTTAATTTAATCATTTTATAACATCTTCATTTAAGCACCACGATTACTAACAAGAGCACCCAATTCTTGTCTAAAGTGATCATTTTCAACTATCATTGTCATAGACCTAACTACACTCCTCCCACTATTTGTAGCAATATCTATTGTCACTGGATATTAATATTCTATCTTTTGTTGTTGTTTTGTTTTGTTTGTTTGTTTTAATTTTGAGCCACACCCAGTGATGCTCAGGGGTTACTCCTGGATGTACCCTCAGAAATTGCTCCTGGCTTGGAGGACCATATGGGACACTGGGGATAGAACCAAGATCCATCTGCGTGCAAGGCAAATGCCACACCACTCCACTATTGCTCTGGTCACTCTATCTTTTTTTAAATCCACAAATGAGTGCTATCATCTATGTCTATCCTTCTCTATCTCTGACTCATTTTTTCTCAGCATAATTCTCTTCATATACAATCATGTATAAGTGAATTTCATGACTTTATTTTTCCTAACAGTTTTGTAATATTCCATTGTGTAGATGTGCCACAGTTTCTCTATCCACCATCCATTCATCTGTTTTCAGGCATTTGGGTTGTTTACAGATTCTGGCTATAGTGAACAGTGTTGTGATGAACAAAGGAAAAATGTCTTCTTAAAGTGATATACATGATATCCCTTCAGTAGCAATATGCTAACCACAGTGTCTAAAAGAAAAAAGGAGACAGACAGAGAGAGAGAGAGAGAGAGAGAGAGAGAGAGAGAGAGAGAAGTGTCTGCCAAACAAGCAGACAGAAGAGAGGTGGAGAGGTAAACTGGTAACATTGGTGGCAGGAAATGTGCCCTGGTAAAGTGCATTATACATCATATGATGAAACTCAATTATGAACTACTTCGTAACTGTGGGGGGGGGGGAACAACTGTATTATAAATAACCTTATAACCACGGAGTTTAAATAATCTTTTTTTTTTTGGTAAGAAAAAAGGCATTTTACATTAGCAGGACTCAAAGCTCTACCAGGGAAGACCCTACCACTGCTCTGGCTTTGACTTACTTTAAAGAGTGCTCTCAACACCCAGACACTTAGCAACAACCTGCTTGCATGGCAGGTGTCTCCGCATCTAATGGTGTTGTGAAACTAGAGGATGCTCCACATCATCCTAATTTCCTTCGATGAAGGAAATGCACAGAATCCAGAATCTTTAAATACAGGAACCTGACACCAACAGCAGCTAAAGTGCAGAAAAAGCTTCACCGGGACCATGGAGAATGACTCAGGAGTTGGAAGACTGGTATACCTGGAGCCCAGACTCGGTCTTATACCAATAAACTTCAAAGATGAGACCTTCTTGTAATCAGGCCAAGGATTTTTTTTCCATTGTCCCCATATTTTGCTGGGTTTATGCAAACAACTGCGATTGCCACTTTCACCTTCCTTTAGTACTGTATTTTTTTAACACTTATCCTTTAAGAAAGAAAGAAAAAAAACACCTTACTGAACTTAAAAAATATATAAAATAACTTTAGTAGAATGGCTGTCTCGAATACAGGCAGGGGATGGAAAGGAGGGGGGCATTGGTGGTGGGAATGTTGCACTGGTGAAGGGGGGTGATCAGTTTATGACTGAAACCCAAATACAATCATGTTTGTGATCATGGTACTTAAATACAGAATTAAAAAAAAGAAGAAAAGCATTTTCCTTTTATAAAAAAATGATTTTTCTTTTTTTCTGATCCACATAGAATATATTTTTTAACATAATTTTTATTTTGATCATAGTGGCTTACATATTGTTGACAATAATATTTTAGGTACATATTTACATGAAATCAGGGGGGATTCCTATCACCAGTTTGTCTTCCCTACTCCTCCGTTTTTGTCCTACCTTCCATATCCTCTTCCCTCACCCCCAGGGCTGCTAGAATATGTGGTCCCCTCTGTACCTATCCTATTACTTCGTAGTCTTACACCTGTTTGGTCCTGATGCCTCCTTTATTTCCCCCTCTAATTGGGGGGGGCAGGACTAGCTAGTTCAAGTTATGTGGTTTTGTTTGAAGAGGAGAAAAATAATAAACTGGGGTAAAAGTCTAATACGCCGGGAATAAGCAGAATTCTTCTAGAGGCTCTCGCCATCGGTTTGAGAGACGAAGGAGAAAAAGAAGGTGAAACAGTCCACCCCTACGAAATGAAGTGTCAAATATCTATTAAGAGTTCCAACAATAATGTTAAGCACCACAAAAAGAGAACAAAACAAACAAACACACAAATAAAAAATGCCGTGGTCTTGAGATAGGCATCATGGCAGAGCCCATGAAGAGGGAAAAGAAGGGGCCAGAGGGATCACATGGAGGCAAGGCGTCTGCCTTTCATGCAGGAGGTCATCGGCTCGAATCTCTGTGCCCCACATGGTCCCTCATGCCCGCCAGGAGCAATCTCTGAGCCCGGAGCCAGGCATAATCCCTGAGCACTGCCGGGTGCCACCCAGAAATCTGAAAAGAAAAAAAAAAAAGAGGAGAAAAAAAGATAAGTGGGGGGCAATAACTTCAATAACCACACTAAAACAAAGAAATCGACCAAAAATAGATAGGTAGATAAAAATAATAATAGTAGTACATGAAGATAAAAAGTAATATATGAAAAATAAACAATGTTTCTTTTTCCCTCCTGCCCAGGCACAGTAAATATTGGGGTCATTCGAAAAGGGATTCACATGGCCTAAGAGAAACTGTTCAGAATTACTCCTAGTTGGGTTGAGGGACCATATGAGGTTCCAGGGATGGAAAACACAGGCCACTGCATGCAAAGCAAGCACTCTACCCACTGTACTATTGCTCCAGTCCCACAGTCTCATTAATTTTAACAAAGTATGAAATGAATCATTAAAAGCAAAATTATATATATTATAGTTATATATCTGTCATGCATAAACATTATAGAATTATATAATAAAATAATATAGAGAAAGTAATACCTTAATTCTTTGGGTATTTCCTATGGAAAAAGGTTCCCAGATCCTAATGTTTCATGTCTAAAAGAATATCCCATGAACTAATCTATTAAAGTTGATTTAATACATTTTAAAAATAATTTAGATATTTTAAATTCTATGTTTTTCTGAAGCTATAAAATACCTGAAATTAGTACAATATAATTACTTTAGGAGGTTCATGATTGAGTGATTCACTATTATATAAGATTTTACTTTAAGGGGCGGAGTAATAGTGCAGCAGGTAGTGTGTTTGCTTGCACATGGTCAACCTGGGTTCTATCCCCGGTATGCCCATATGATATTGGGAACAGCCATGAGTGATTCCTGAGTGTAGAGCCAGGAACAACCCTGAGCCAGTAGGGCATTGCACCAAAAATATAAAATATATATTTTTAATCAAAATTTATTGCAACTGGGACCCAGAGAGATAGCACAGCGACATTTGCCTTGCAAGCAGCCGATTCAGGACCAAAGGTGGTTGGTTCGAGTCCCAGTGTCCCATATGGTCCCCCCTGCCTGCCAGGAGCTATTTCTGAGCAGGCAGCCAGGAGTAATCCCTGAGCACCGCTGGGTGTGGTCCAAAAACCAAAAAAAAAAAAATTTATTGCAACTAATTTGAAGACATATTCCAAAATTTCTAAACAGTAGAGACTGAAAGACTGTTCAACACTTAGAAGGCTTGCCTTGCATGCTACTTATTGACTAGATAATCCTCCAGCACCTCATATGGTCCCACAACTCACTGAGAATATTGAATCTTCAAACACCTACTGTGATGTTTCTAGTGTTGCAGAATATTTTGTTTTTATGTGATAAGACACATTGCAAAACTGCGCAGTGCCCAAATTCCCTAAGCACAGGAGAGCGTCTCTGAGGTGGGTCCCTCCGCCCAAGGGCTGACCCAGCAGTGCCTCCTGAGCTGCCAGGCTGAGAAGAAGGAGGAGCAAAGGTGCCAGCACCAAGACTAAAAGACTCCCTCACACACCATGCAGACAGGACTCAAAGCAGAGACTGCAGCAGTCAGCCTGGGGTGCAATTGTGAGTCTGGAGGAGCCTGGGATCTGGCCCGCTCTTGGCAAGTGTCTCCCTCACCCTGTCAACCCTGACACAGCCCCTGGTGCTGCTGGGAATCCTCTGGGTCACAGACCCTGATCCAGGTGCTAAACGTGCACTCAGAATCCTGTTCCTGACATGGTTATTGCTCTTCTTCCAGCACTCCTTCTCCATGGGATAGTGCTTGGTGATGAGGGGCAGAGACAGCAGCTGCAGTGACAGGAAACTGTTCTTCATGGAGTACTGCTGGACACAGGATACGACCATCTCCTGAGCCGAACCCTGGAGGATATGTTGGGTCTGTGACATCTCAGGTACATGTCACATGGTGAGTGAAACTTTGAACCAGAACTGTGGGAACTGTGGGTCTTGGGGAGCTGCTCCCCCCCCCCAACACACTCACACCAGATCCTGAAACACAGGAGCACTGTGTTCAGTGTCCCTGTCTGTTGAGCACCCTATCTCATGTCCCTAGGAATGAGTATGGCTGCCTCATCTCTGGCCTCATGACAGAGTGAAGGAAATGGTGTGATGAGGGCTCTGCAGGATACTGACCAAAACAAAGACGGCCCACAACTGGCCAAGACCCACCTGCACACTTACCCCTGCAGGTAAGCAAGTCCCAGACAACCACAGGCACCCCAGGGACTGAGCAGGGGAGTGGCTGTCCCGACCAGTGTCTGAAAGGTCCCCAGATTGAGTGCAATAGTGAGGTCTGTGGTTCCCACACCTTGTGTCCTGAACATAACACCCACTCACTGACTTCTGTCACCAACAGCTTCTCAAACACTTGTCAAGACACGAACATAAACTATGATAATGTGACTATTCAGGAATATGATAGAGACCACCACGAGGATTCATATATAACATGCCAGATATGGGAATTAGTATTCTTTTTATTATATTGTGGAACAATACAGTTGTGACAGACTCTAAGCATTGTAGCAACAAAATAATATTAGGTATCAATATTGTGGAAGTCATACTTTTGTGACAGATTCTATTCATTGCAACAACTAATGGATATGAGTTATGAATAATATACAGGTAATAAAATCATCAGACTCTAATTATGAGAATAAATACTGTATTTATGTATCATAAGACACACTTTTCTCCCCAAAAGTGCATCTTATGGAGTGAATGCCGCCTGCAGCTGAAGCCGAGTGCAGGAGTGGAGAGCATCTAAAAAAAGATGAGCATCTTATGGCCAGGTGTGTCTTATAGAGTGAAAATTATGGAAGTTAATAGTCATTAATTATGGACATTGATGAATATGGTTATTCATACTAGTTATGGACTGGATGTAATATGATTATAAAAGATTCTAATGGCTATGAAAAATCAAATTGTGCTGGAATTTGATTTCAAGGACACCCAAGAATTAGGGTGTTGTGACCATTTATGTGGTGGCAGTTGGGCCTAAGACCACTGCTGCTCAAAGTGGAAGGAGCAAGTAGGAGACACAGAGTTACCCTGATGACCACAAATACTTGGGTCACAGGGAGTGAACCTGCTGACCACAGACTCGGGTGTTCAGCCTTCCCATAACTCTCTGCTCCCCAGTTACTAAAAGGAAGTGATAACCCAGAAAGCTAGAGACACCCCTAAAGTTCAGAGGCCCCATTCAACCCATGTATCCACGTGTGCACCCTCAGGTGGAGGCAGCCCCCTTCCTGACTTGCCATCACTCCCACCTCTCCCCAGGTGCCCACAGCCCCACACACACATGGACAACCTCACAGCCTTCACTGAGTTCCTGCTCATGGACATGGCCAGCTCCAGGCAGCTGCAGCTCCTGCAAGGGCTGATGTTCCTGGGGGTCTACCTGGGAGCCCTAGCTGGGAACCTGCTGACCATCAGCGCCATCATCACGGACCCCCGCCTGCATGCCCCCATGTACTTCTTCATCAGCAACCTGTCTCTCATTGACCTCTGCTGCATTTCTGTCACTGTCCCCAAACTTATCTTCAACTCCCTGACTGGCAGTGCAGTCATTTCCCTAGCAGAATGCACTGCGCAGATCTTCTTACAGATCATGTTTGCTTCGACAGAGCTGGCATTCCTGGTGGCGATGTCCTATGACCGCTATGTGGCCATCTGTCACCCACTCCACTATGGGTTGACAGTCACCCCTCGGATGTGCTCACAGGCAGCAGGAGGCTCCTGGGCCACAGGGCTCATCTACTCCAGTGTCCATACAGGGAACATGTTCCGGCTGCCCTTCACGAAAACCAATGTCATCCACCAATATTTCTGTGACGTCCCTCAAGTCATGAGACTATCGTCACCAGAGGTCCAGTTCTGTGAGTTTGTGATCCTTGCTGTCAGTGTTGGCATAGTCCTGGGCTGTTTCACGTCCTTAATCTTGTCCTACGTGAATATATTTTCTGCTATCCTTAAGATGCAGTCAACAGAGGCCCGCAACAAGGCCCTCTCCACCTGTACCCCACAGCTGCTCATTCTTGTCCTGTTTGAAGTTTCTCTAATGGTAGCTGCCTTTGGTCCCACTACAGACAAAGCATCCTTCACAAACCTGCTCACTGCTGTCTTCTACCTTATGGTGCCGCCTTTCCTGAACCCCATCATCTATAGCCTACGGAACCGGGATATTGGCTCTGCTCTGGCCAGAATGTTCCGCAGACACACCCAGATTCCACCCAGGCATTTCCTGGATTAGCATTCTTAGAGTGAAGACCTGGCAGCAGGCATTTACTGCACTTCCATATTTTCATGTCAGATATTGCCCAGTATCCATCTTAGACTCTAACTCTATCCGCCATTCTCCGTGGCATACTGTGTTCCCAAGTTTATAGCCTTTCTGCACTTTCTCAGAACTATTCTGACTCAGTGGTGTGGGATTCTTCCAACTACTCAAGATGTTTTGTGTTGATGGCCCTTTGCATGGGAAAAGGCTGGTGTGCTCTGAGCTGATCCCCTGTGTTTGACTCTGTCCAAAGAATCTGAGTGGGAGACATGAAAGGTTGGCCCTGAAATGCTCAGGATTGAAGGTGCAGAAGAGAGGTATGTCCACCCTCCCAAACCTGGAACAGTATTCTGGTGCTGCTCCCCAAAATGTCTGACCCCAGAAGGTGGGGGTGGCCTCAGAATCATCACTAATGACCCCCATGGATTCAGGTGAAAACTCACTTTTAGCCATGACTCCTCTTTCCCTTCTGCAACCAGCAACCACAAATGATGGCCCCCAAGTTTGAAAATACAAGTGATCATCCTCTAGGGGAGGCTGGCCCTGGGTGGGGCCATGTGCACACTTGTCTTTGCAGGGGGAGTTGTGTGGTGGGTGGGATCCCTGAGCTGGAACCCAGCTCTAAGAAACACATGTTTGACCCTCAGAAACACAGAAAGAGCTGAGATCATTTTCTGCCTCTCTGTGTCTTTGCTGACATCCCTGTGGCCTCAAAGGACGGGCCGTCTTCCACACCACAGGGACATTGTGTGACCATCGTCCACCTGCACTGAAGGTTGGGCTGGCTCCAGGTCACAGTGGAGTGGACAGGGCTCCCCTCTGGGGACTAAAGAACCTCAGGGGCCACACAATTGTCAGCACTTTTTAGTTTGTGATAATGTATTTATATTTCATTTGGAAGCTTTATGTTTTTGTTCCAATTGGCCATCAATTTGATTAAATTACATGTTTCTCTTTCTCTAAAATATTCCCACTTTTAAATAAAATGTTTTAATAAAACAAACCAAAAACATATCTGAAAAGAAATCTTGATTACCCCGTTATCTTGTATACCAAGTTCACCTCTACCTTTTCTATGCTAATATTTCTATATTCGTGGAACACTTTTTGATAGTGGCCATTTTATAGTGAAATTCAACCAAGTTGGCTTGACATGAAGACCCTGATGGTTTTCATCACAACTCAGGATAACCGAGAAATTATAAACTTTGGGTCCTGATGTGAATGAGGCTCATCATTAGCTAGTGGAAGCATCATTCCAGATGGTAGGTAATAATATTGCATTTAAGGAGATGTGCGAATCATGAAAAATGTTTATTTGACTCCTGTATTTTCCAATATTTTCTTTAATCAGAAAAGACTGTTTTGTACTCTGAATTCATACTTAGTTTCAATTATAGGAGCAAGCTGTATAAACAGATACAACATGACATTATTTCCTCTCCTTTTCCTTTGATGTAGCAATGGACTTTGCTTTTTATTATGAGACTCCAAAATTAGAAACTACAAATTATGTAAAATTATATTATACTTTATAATATAAAACATATATAATAAATAATTAAAATGTTATCACTATGCAAGAACATTGGCAACAGTTTTGTGTTACATAAAAGTAACTGTTGTGTTCTATGTTTAAATAACTTTTGTCATTTGTCCTACTCTTTTTTAATTTTGTAATTTTATTTTATTGAAACCATTGTGATCTACAAAGTCCTTCATAGTTGAATATTCAGATATACAGTGAATCAGGGTCATTCCCACCAACAGTGTCGACCTCCCTCCACAATGGTAAGTGTCAGAACTTTTTTGAGGTTTGATCCCCCTGCTACCCTTCTGACCTATTTCACTTCCCCTGTCTTCAGGGCTCCATTTTTATATATAACATATATCAATATTCTATTAAGGATTGTGTTGTACAACACTATGGATAGTTGTACAATATTTTAGCACTGATCCCTCTTCCTTTCACCAAGTACTCCCAGGTACCCTCCCACCCATCCTCGACATCTTCCACTTTTGGATCTTCTGTTAGCACTGTTGTCTCCTCTGGTTTGGATCTGTAGCAACAGCACTCCTCCACACCACAGCAGTACCAGAAGACCTTAGGGCTTCTCTTGCTAAGCCATTGCTGTGAAGCTCTTCCCACTCAAACTGCAAAATACAGCTTCCATGCAGTGAGCATCTTCTGCAGAAGAGTCTCAGCTCAGATAGGATCAATTGTTCTGTTTCACTCTGGTTTGGGCTGATTTATTACATAAGTAATTCATTTTTATAGCAACCAGCGCCTACTATTTTATTGCTTATATTTAGTTATGATTCATTGTATTTTCTCACTTTTTAGACCACAAATTCTGAGGTTGTTGATCCATTATGTATCAAAGTATTTATTAAAGTTGAATGATCATATTTTAAAAAATAAAAAAGATGGAGCAATAGTACAGCAGGTATGGTAGTGATAGAGCCTTCCGTATAACTATTTTCACTCATTGATTGTAGTCATTCTTGCCTGTCTTGATCTAACATAATTTGCTTTGTCTCTGTGAGCTCTCTAACTATACTTTTGACTGTCACACTTTGCTCTTTAATCTGCATTGTTGTGTGGCATGACTTGAGTCGATTTCCTCTTGATTCTGCAGAAAGTTCAAACACCATATGGTGTCTACTCTGTCCCATGGAGAAGGGGGGCGCTTTACCTGAGGCAGAACCATCCCCATGTCCTCTTGTCTCTGTCTATCCTAGCCCAGTATCTTCTGTGTGACTCCCTGTTGCTTATTCAGGGGCAGGGATCTAGTTCTCTGCTCACATCACTGTACATGGAAACCTCTATGTACACAGATGTATTCTACATGTATGTAGGACTTAAACAGATATTGGGGCTTTAGTAGAAGTTCAACATCAGCATTGAAAAAAGCTCCTTCTTGCCCATTCATAAAATGTCTATCTTCTAGGTATCCACAGTCATATCATGAAACATCTTAGTAAACATAGTGTTCACTTAGATTAAAACCCTGAGTTTAGCACATAATTTCCTTGACTTTCAGAGGATTATTTTCACATACAAAGACATAAAAAGAGAGTCAGTGATGGTGCAGACCCCAAGCTGCTGAAAGAAGTACATTCCTCTGTCCCACTGAGAACTTTGAGGTTCTCCTTTCTAGGGCTTGCTCACTCCTGAACATCCCACATGATAGAGGGATGAAACTGCTTTTCTGGTCTTAGGGACCAGACGCTATGCAAAGATCCCAAGTACAAAGATAACATTTCAAGTTGAATCACTGGAGTGTGAAGGGGAGGCAAGTGATAGAAACTATAGACCCCAGAGATGACCTTTTGTTTATTTAAAATATAAAATAAGGGGCCGGAGCGATGGTGCAGCAGTAGGGCATTTGCCTTGCACATGGCTGACCTAGGACAGACTGCAGTTTGATCCCTCAAGCGAGGAGCGATTTCTGAGCGCATAGCCAGGAGTAACCCCTGAGCATCACAGGGTGTGGCTCAAAAAGCTAAATAAATAAACAAATAAATAAAGTATAAAATATATAGCATAAAGTCCACATGTTTGGGTGAGGCTGCTCCATACACCATGTTTCTAACATCTCTGGCCAGTGGGTATGAAGAAGCAGGGTAATAGTGGAGAAATAATTCAGACAGTTAAGGTTTCATCAGAGTCAGCTCGCTTTATACCCTCACAATTTTCTCTGAGCCATGTGTCTCTGAGCCATGAATGCCTAACTCACGTCTTTCAATTCAGTGGTCTATCTGTCTCCTTGCAGCTCCTCCTCACATCCCCCTCCCCCGCCCAGCCACCATCTTTTATTCTTTATTCAAAGCAGTTTGCCCATCTCAGGTGTGGGCAGGTCTGACCATCCAGGTGGGATTAATATCTCAAAAGGGCATTGGGAAAAGTGTTACTTTACAACTTTTTGTCAAGTGGTGGTTCAGGGTGACATCAAGAAATACTTTCCTGGGGCCGGAGAGATAGCATGGAGGTAGGGTGTTTGCCTTGCATTCAGAAGGTCGGTGGTTTGAATCCCGGCATCCCAAATGGTCCCCTGAGTCTGCCAGGAGCGATTTCTGAGCCTAGAGTCAGGAGGAACCCCTGAGCGCTGCCGGGTGTGACTCAAAAACCAAAAAAAAAAAAAAAAAAAAAAAAAACTTTCCTGGGGCTAGATTAAGACACTACCATGGTCAACTTGGGTTCAATCTCCAGCACCACATGGGGTCTCTGAATCTTGCCACGGGAAAAACCTAAGAGCACCACATGTAGCCTGAAAACCAAAAATAAGAAAAAGAATAAATTTCCTATCATTGTATTCCCAGACTTACTGAAGAATTGGTATGAGTAGATCTGAGTAGATACGTAGTAGATGCTCACTCCAACCACTGAGATATCACCCTACCTGGTTATACTGTTTTCTCACGAGATAGGAAGTGCCACAGCTTTCATCTCCTTTCTCAGCTTAGCTCCTTAGGGGTCCACGTCTCTTCTGGGTGCAGAGACCCAGGTGAGCACAGTCTTGGGATACCAGATGCATCTCTGTTCTCTCATCCTTTTCTCAGGAGGACTAGCAATGGCCAGAAGGAGGGCAAGTTTCTGGGGTTTCAGTCCATGCTGGGAGCTGATGATTGTGCATGACCTGGGGCTCCTCTGTTCCTCCTGCAGCTGCCTTAGCCTCACTGGCTGAACACTGACCTGCTCTCCCTTTAGGTGTGTTTAGTTATAGACTGGGGGAACTAAGTTGACTTGAACAGACATAAAATATTATGCTGAGTTTCTCTTGACAGACAAGTAGAAGGAAATGTGCTCAAGAAAAAAAAAACAAACTTCCAGCCTGGACATTGGTTGAAGTGAAAACCTGCTGAGAATATAATTTGATTTCATGGTCCCAGTCTGCATGGGAATTAAGATTTAGGCTACAAACAATCTCATACTTCCCCAGAAAAGGGGAAATCAGGGTTCTGGTTCTATAGGTACAGATGTGTAAACTGCCATCTCGAAAGTGTGAGGGAGGAGAGAGCTGGACCAAAATAAAAGGTTTTGCCTGGAGTGTTCATTGCCAACACTTCTCAGCACTTTCTTTTCCACACCCTGCTCTCCCACTTCTGTACCCAATAACCCGGTCAGGAAAAGAGAACCCTGAGAAATGTCTCAAGGGCACAGAGTGTGGAGGGTCTCCTGCATTAGAACAGAGCCCCATTTCACTGTGACCTCTTGCTGTCCACTCCACATCCCCTTTGTCATGGTATGGACTTAAGAGGGAGCCAGTTCTGGTCTTAAAAAGTAGTAAATTTTACCTTTAAAATCTAATTGCACAATATTTATGACATAAACATTTAATAAACAAATTATTTCAATAAATCACCACCATACAAACAGTTTCAAAGTTGTTTATGATTGAATTTCATTGAGATCATGTGCAGCACCCATCCCTTCACCAGTGCATTTTTCCTGCCACCAGTATCTCCAGTTTCCTTTCTGTCCTCCCCACCTGCCTCTGTTGCAGTCAGTTTTCCTCTTTCTTTCTCTCTGTCTCTTCTTTTGTTTCTTTTAGACATTATCATTTTCAATATTGTGATTAGAAGGGTACCATGCATATCACTTTATCTCCTTTTAGCATGCAGTACTTGTCCATAATTGTCATAATAAACCCTTCTTTGCTCAAACTACACTCCCCACTCTTTGAGAAAAGCTTCCTACTAAAGATCGGTCTTCCGGACCCTCATCTCTATTAATTTTCATATTAAAACCATACGTATTTATATATATATCCCACAAAGTGAGTATAATCATCCAATCCATCTTCTTCTCACTTTTGATAGTGGGCATGGCATTGGGAAATATATGATTTATATAATATTTTTAAAAAGAAAATAATAAATGATAACAAATTAGTAGCAAGTAATAAATCTTCAAAGGTTGTGATGTTTCTTATGTTTCAGAATATTTTGTTCCTATGTTTTAAGACACATGGTAAAACTTTGCAGTGCCCAAATTCCCTAAGCGCAGAAGAGTGTCTCTGAGGTGGGTCCCTCTGCCCAAGGACTGACCCAGCAGTGTCTCCTGAGCTGCCAGGCTGAGAAGAAGGAGGAGCAAAGGCGCCAGCACTGAGATTAAAGGCTTCCTCACACACTATGCAGACAGGACTCACAACAGAGTTTGCAGCAGTCTGGGGTACAATTGGGAGTCTGGGGGAGCCTCGGATGTGGCCTGCTCTCAACAAATGTACCCCACACTCCTGTCAGCCCTGACACAGCCCCTGCTCCTGTGGGGGCACCTCTGGGTCATAGATCCTTGTGCAGGTGCCAAACCTGCACTCAGAATCTTGTGCCTCACATGGCTTCTGCTCTTCTAGCTCTCCTCCATGAGAACAGAGCCTGGTGACTGTGGGGCAGAGACAGCAGCTGCAGTGACAGGAAACTGCCCTCCATGGAGCACTGCCTGGACACAGGACACGACCATCCCCCTAAGCTATGCCATGGAGAACACGCTGAGGTCTGTGACATCTCAGGGACATGCCACATGGTGAGTGAAGCATTGCCCTAACACTGTGGGAGCTGTGGATTCTGGGGAGCTGCTCCTCCAAACACACTCGCATCAGCCCCTGAGACACGGGGTCGCTGTGCTGAGTGTCCCCTCCTGTTTGAGCACCCTTCCTCATGTCCCCAGGAATAGGTGAAGCTGCCTCAGCTCTGGCCTCATGATGGCGTGAAGGGAATGGTGTGATGAGACCTCACTGCTCAAGGAGCTTGAGAGCGTGCAGGGACCTGAGCAACACAAGAACGCACACACCAGCCAGGCTCCACCAGCACAAGGGCCCCTGCAGGTAAGCAAGTCCGAGAGAACTGCAGGCACCCCAGGGACTGAGCAGAGGAGTGGCCGTCCAGATCAATGTCTGTGAGGTTCCCAAAGCGAATGCAGTAGTGGATCGTTTTTACCACACCCTGGTCCTGTACATCACATCCACTCCCTGACTCTTGTCACCAACAGCTTCTCAAAGACTCATTCTATCAGAGCAAGAACACAAACCATAGTAATTTGAGTATTCAAGAATAACATAAAGATCACATTGAAGGTTCCTATGTAATGTGCCAGCGATAGGAATCAGCATTGTTTTCGTTATATTGTGGAATAAAAAAGTTGTGACAGACTCTAAACATGGTAGCAACTAAATAAGATTAGACATCAATATTGTGGAAGTCGCACGATGGTGACAGATTCTGATCATTGCAACAACTAATGGATACTAGTCATGAATATTATGCAAGTAATACAACTATCTGACTATAATCCTTTGAATAGTCAATAAAGTTCATAATTTGGACATTGATTTATATAGTCTTTCATACTAATTATGGACATGATATGATTGACAGAGTCTAATTATGGCTATAAAAAATATAATTGTGCTGGAATTTGATTTCAAGGACACCCAAGAATTAGGGTTTTGTGACCATTTATGTGATGGCAGTTGGGCCTAAGACCACTGCTGCTCAAAGTGGAAGGAGCAGGTAGGAGACACAGAGTTACCCTGCTGAGCACATACTCTTGAGTAACAGGGAGTGGACCTGCTGACCACATGCTCAAATGTTCCAGCCCTCCCAGAACTCTCTGCTCCCCAGTTATGGAAATGAAGTGCTAAACCAGCAAGCTAGAGACACCCCTGAAGTTCAGAGGCCCCGTTCACCCATGTAGCCATGTGTGCACCCTCAGGTGGAGGCAGCCCCCCTCCTGCCCCGCCCTCACTCCCACCTCTCCTCAGGTGCCCGCAGCCCCTCACACACATGGACAACCTCACGGCCTTCACTGAGTTCCTGCTCATGGACATGACCAACTCCAGGCAACTGCAGCTTCTGCAGGGGGCTCTCTTTCTGGGGGTCTACCTGGGAGCCCTGGCCGGGAACCTGCTGACCATCAGCGCCATCATCACGGACCCCCGCCTGCATGCCCCCAGGTACTTCTTCATCAGCAACCTGTCCCTCATTGACCTCGGCTGCATTTCTGTCACTGTCCCCAAACTGATCTTCAACTCCCTGACGGGCAGAGCAGTCATTTCCCTAGCAGAATGTGCTGCCCAGATCTTCCTGCAGATCCTCTTTGCTTCAGCAGAGCTGGCATTCCTGGTGGTGATGTCCTATGACCGCTATGTGGCCATCTGTCACCCATTGCACTATGGACTAAAAGTCACCCCTTGGATGTGCTCACAGGCAGCAGGGGGCTCCTGGACCACAGGGCTCATCTACTCCAGCGTCCATACTGGGAACATGTTCCGGCTGCCCTTCACGAAATCCAACGTCATTCATCAATATTTCTGTGATATACCCCAAGTTATGAGAATATCATCATCAGAGGTCCAGTTCTGTGAGTTTGTGATCCTTGCTGTCAGTTCTGGCATATCAATGGGATGTTTTATGTCCTTAATTTTGTCCTACGTGAATATATTTTCTGCTATCCTTAAGATGCGGTCAGCAGAGGCTCGCAATAAGGCCCTCTCCACTTGTACCCCACAGCTGCTTGTTCTTGCCCTGTTTGTAGTTTCAGGTCTCACTGCAATGTTTAGCTCCACTGCAGACAAAGCATCCCTCACAAACTTGCTCACTGCTGTGTTCTACATCATGGTACCGCCTTTCCTGAACCCCATCCTCTACAGCTTGAGGAACCGAGACATTGTCTCTGCTCTAGCCAGAATGTTCATTAGACAAGCAGGAATCCCACACCGGCATTTTCTAGTCTGAACATCCTGAACACCCAAAAAGAATTTTTCATGTACTTGATTTGTGATTTACATTACCACCCCCTTGTGGAAATCACTTTCATTGTCTTTACCATTTCTATACACCCTCATGATATAGTGAGTTATAGACTTGTCTGTAACTGCTGTTCTTTCAAAATTAGTCTAAGTCAGTCTACACAGATTCCCTAAATCTCTCCAGTCTGAATGTTGTCTTCCTATAAAAAACAACAACAACAACAACAACTTTGAAGTGAATTTAAGTTAAACAAGAGGCGACATGAAGCAGATTGATTTGCGTGCACCGAATGTTTGAAAACTTTGATTGTTGAGTAAATTTGAGCCTTGGGTTGTTGATAGTGTCAGTCAGAAAGATGTTCCTGTGTTGGTGTTTGTTTTTGCTCTGTGCAGAGTCTGGTGAGAGCAGAAAGGCTGGTGCTGAATCGTTCAGGAGAAAAAAATCGGGGAAAATGGCACTGACCCTCCAAGCCCTTAACCCACGTTCCAGCACCTGCCCCTGCACTCACTTTGCCTGAGAAGGGGGGAGTAAGCCCTGGTCTCAGGCTTGAGGGAGACTCATCCTGGTCCCACTTAGCCCTGGAAGGATTTCCCACTGTGAGGACACTCCCTGCCTTCTCCATCAGTTTCCTCAAGGTTCCCAATTCTTGGCAGGAAACATGAGGATGTTTTGTCTCCTGGTATGAGCCGACCCTGTGTGGGAGCTGTGTGGTGGGAAGGACTCCTGACCTCAAAGCCCACTATAAAAAACATCTGTCTAATATGGGCTCCAAGGAAAGAAAAACCCCAGAACCACAATTGTACTTTGTAGCTATCATTTTTCTGTGCTCAGTGTCGAGCTGGCTCCTCATCACAATGGCGAGGATGGGTGTGTCCACTCCCTGGGATGCACCCTGTGACTGGAACTGTGAGTCCAACAGGTCAATTCAGACTCATTGAGAGGATGCTCCACAAACTGGGAATAAAGCTGTGTGGCATTTAGCTTTTCTTCCTGGATATCAACCCCGGAAAACTGACCTATGTCACAGATTCCAGGAACCCTGATCAGGCATATCAACAAAGCTTCACACTAGCCAAGGTCCACCTGCAACTCATAAAGCTGGACAAACAAGAACCCACAAGCTTCCATCACTGTTATTAAGGGAACAAGGCTGGTCCCATTCAAGGCCCCAGAGCACATCAACCAGACAGAAAAAAATCTCTGCACCTGCTTCTGCCCACATTAGAATGCAAAGTGACAGCAAGGCAGCATTCAAAGGCCACAGGAAGTATCTGGCTTTCATTACAAGATGGGTAGAGAGAGTGAGAATCCACGTTCCGGCTCTCAGATGGATATCAAGGAGGTGGTGAATGTTAACCTCTCTGCTCATTATACAAAATGCACAAACTCTCCTCATGGAACCAAAGGAAGGAGATATTAAGCAGGAAAGTGAGGCACTGTCATGAGAAAGCAGCTGTTTGTTCACTCAGCCCTCTTGAATGAACCAAGTCTGCTACATGTAGCAGCAGAGCACGCTGCACGGAGACCACCTGCCCTGGGAAAATGGGTCTACATGCCATGAAAATCAAGACTCAAAAATGTTCCTGTTGCTGAGTCCTGCCACCTGACAGACAGATGGACAGACGAACATGGTCTGCTAATAGAAGCTGACTACAGCCAGATCCATAGCTGGAATGCCACAGACCCTTTCCCATGTATGAGAAGGACATGGTGAGCTTTGGGGCCTTGCAAACTAAGGGCAGCTGTCCCCTTTTGTGTGTGCAGACATGGTGGTGTGGCAAGAAGAAAGGGGGAATTTAGGAGCATTCTAGTTCTGCACAACAGACATGGTGGATGGGGATTTGTAGCCCTAAGCCAAGATAAGACAGGGGTAGAAGACCTGCAACCCTAGGCAGAGACAGGGCATGGGAAGGGGCAATAGTCCCAGGGGCAAGATTGGATGTGGAAGGCTGAGAGGCAGGGGTTTCCTCTCTGGGTGCTCCCAGTCTCCTGGCACTGCTTCTTCAGGCTGCCTCACTCTCCCTAGGCAGCTGCATTTTCCCAGACCCCAACTGTGCTCATTCCCAGCTCTCAGGTTTCCTGATCTTCAGACTGCAACTGTCCTTCTCCCTTGGGTGTTCTTGAACCATGCCCGCTAGCCTTTGTCTCTGAGACTTCAAAAATGCTCCACATCACTAATCATCAGGGAGATGCAAATCAAAACAACTATGAGGTACCACCTCACACCCCAGAGAATGGCACACATCACAAAGAATGAGAATAAACAGTGTTGGCGGGGATGTGGAGAGAAAGGAACTCTTATCCACTGCTGGTGGGAATGCCATCTAGTTCAACCTTTATGGAAAGCAATATGGAGAGTCCTCCAAAAACTGGAAATCAAGCTCCCATACGATCCAGCTATACCACTCCTAGGAATATACCCTAGGAACATAAAAATACAATACAAAAACCCCTTCATTACACCTATATTCATTGCAGCACTATTTACCATAGCAAGACTATGGAAACAACCCAGATGCCCTTCAACAGACGAATGGCTAAAGAAACGGTGGTACATATACACAATGGAATATTATGCAGCTGTCAGGAGAGATGAAGTTATGAAATTTTCCTATACATGGATGTACACGGAATCTATTATGCTGAGTGAAATACGTCAGAGAGAGAGAGAAAAATGCAGAATGGTCTCACTCATCTATGGGTTTTAAGAAAAATGAAAGACATTCTTGCAATAATAATTTTCAGACACAAAAGAGAAAAGAGCTGGAAGTTCCAGCTCACCTCAGGAAGCTCGCCACAAAGAGTGATGAGTTTAGTTAGAGAAATAACTACATTTTGAACTGTCCTAATAATGAGAATGTATGAGGGAAATGGAGAGCCTGTTTAGAGTACAGGCGGGGGTCGGGTGGGGAGGAGGGAGACTTGGGACATTGGTGATGGGAATGTTGCACTGGTGAAGGGTGGTGTTCTTTACATGACTGAAACTCAAACACAATCATGTATGTAACCAAGGTGTTTAAATAAAAAAAAAGAATCCTCTCTCAGGAAGTAGCTGGAAGCTTCTGGTAGACACACTGCAGATTCACACCATGCCACATTCTGGAGGCCCCCACCCCCAGATTCCTGTCAGACCTGTGAGAGTGATGCCTCTGGACCCAGTTTTGTGTCCAAGTGGCCTGGGAGAGTTGGGGTGGTGCAGAAAGGCCTTTCCCAAGCAGAAGCTGGAATTTTATGCCCAGTTTTACTCCAATTGCAATGGCATTTGGTTTTCCAGTGCTCTGTCTCAGACCTAATCACACAGAGAGAACCCAGGAGTTAGAAGACAAAGCCGTGCTTACCCACATACCCTCACGTACATGAACAGACTTGGCAGGAGGAATGTGCTATAAAGTCATTCTCTAACCACCAAGATGACAAATGCTAAAGGACTCCTTGTCTGAAATACAATGTAATATGAAGCAATGTCATCAGAATATTTTCCTATCCCATATTAAAATTTGTAGTTTGGGATCATCCCATTCTGATTTCATTTAAAACCTCCAAGTGAGCTGATAAATTCAGAATGTTTTTGTACTTTTTCCACCATGTTACCTAAAGCTCACATATGGGCCCAGCGCACTTTGAGGACTGAACTTCAAGCCAGGAAGAATTCCTAATCACCGTCAGTACAGCCCTTTCAAAAGAAACACGGTTAAATTGTATTTAATGTGGCAGGAGAAAAAGAACAAGGGTTAAGAATCTACCTTGCATGCAGCAGACCCAGATTGGGACCCAGCACCCCACATGAACGTGACCCTTACCAGCAGTTATCCCCGAGTACCTCCAGGTGTGGCTCAGAAGCAAAAGAAATCCTCTATTTTGGCCACTCCAGTGTCCCTTGCCCACTTGCCAAGCCTTCGTGAACCCAGTGAGAAGCTGTGTAAACACCCCCAGCCATCAGGGGTGTCCTGGGGAACGTCTGATGGATGCACAGTCTACTTCCTCACTGACACATTCTGGTGTCACCCCAATCCATTTCAGGGACCCCCTTTCTTTTTTCCTATTTTAAGAAAAGTATTGATAAGTAATACACATATAGTACATTGAATTTTTTTCAACGTTTTTATTTAAACACCATGATTAGAAGGTGTCTCATAATACATAATATATAGTAAGCATAATAATACTGTTATTATAGTACAGAGGTGGTGAACAAGTTTTACACAAAGAGCCAAACTTTTAAACTGTGAGAGTCAGAGAGCCACACCACGCAGTGACCTGCCAAAACACAAACACTCACACAAAAGCATCTAATTTTAACAATAATATATTAAACACACATTGCATTTTGCCATTTTGAGGGAGGGCAAAAATCCTGCAGTGAGGTGAGGGTGAGGTATGTGCTGCGTCCTCCACACTAAGACCTAACAGCAAGAGGTGACACCACATGTGACACACAGGTCCCCCCCGCTTGCTGGCCCGTGCAGTTGTTTCCGAGGGATGGGGACGGGATGACGCACTCGGAGATCTCTCCTCAGAGGTCCCTCCTCAGAAGCATCGAACAAAATCCAAACTTGGCAAAGAGCCACAGCATACAAAATCATGGTAAGAGGCAAAGAGCCGCATTCATTTTGGCCGGGAGTCACATGTTCGCCACCCCTGTTATAGTGTATACATAGTTCCAGATGTAAACTGGGGGCATTGATGCAGAAAATATGCCCTGGTGACGTGCATTATACATCATATGATGAAACTCAATCATGAACAACATTTTAACTGTGGATAACAAAAACAACTGTATATGAATTGTTGTTTTAATATAAAATATAAAGTCTAACGTCCACATGTCTGGTGAGCCTCCCTCAGCATAGCACAGTCCAGCACCTCTCGTCCCTTCAGCGGACGGGTCTGAAGATTGCAGGTTAATGGCGAGAAATAATTTCACAATCTGTCGGTTATAGTTTCATAGGAGTCAGCCATCTTTATTTCACAGCCCTATCTGCCATGTGCATTTTCTCATGTGGCTTCTATGCTCAATTTTTCAAGCAACTTCTCTCTGCTGCTTCTCCTTTGGCTCTCTGCCTCTTTCTCCCTGGAGCTTTCTGTCTCCCTTTTTGATCCCCTCTTACCCCCCAGGCAGACTCCTCTATCCTCCCATTCCATGATTGGGCAGTTCTGATGATGCAGGTGGGATACACAAGAAGTTGGGGGAGGGGAAACCCACATTCTGCACCTTTTTTGTATTAAAAAAAATGCGAAGTGACAAATTTCTGCTCAAGGCAGGAACTTCATATCAGAACTTAAAAGTCTCAAAGTTTAAATCGTACACATCTCCTCCTAAAACAAGAAGCCTCTCCCGTATCTTATATAGATCGCAAAATTTTTTCCTAGACTTCTCTGAGCATAAACATGAGCACTTTGCTGCAGATACACTTATAGTTTGAAATTCTTAGCACTATTACACCAAGCCCTGTTAATAAGTATAGAGCATCCAAGTTGTAGAAATACATACTAATACATATTATTTGTGTATTAACTATGTATTAACATATGTGTTAATACATAGCAATTATGCATTTAATATGGTAGTAGATGATGGTGAGATGGAGACTGAGGCCTTTCTCTGCCGGCCCGGGCCACGCACCTGCAACCCCCTCAGCTGGCAGGTCTGCGTATTCAGGGTGGCAGCGAGGAAATGATCCACAGCAGTCAGGTTTCAGGAGACATCAACATCTTTAAGGCCCTAGCCACCTTTCATCTAGCCTTTTAAGCAAGCTCTCTTCAGCTACCCTGCCAAGTCAACTTGTTTCTTCTTCCTCCATCCTGCCAACCTCTCCGGCTTCTTCTCCCTGAATCTCTCCTCAACCTCCTTTACACCCCCTCAAGCAATCCTTTTGTTACCTTCCAAAGACCCCTCCCAGAAATGGGCTGGTCTTATCATCAGGTAAGATTACCCAGGAAGATGGGGTTAGGGTGAACAGGCACTGTTTATAAGTTTAGAACATCCAAGTTTCTTTTCATAAACTTCTCTAACCAAAATCACAAGAACATTTCTGCAGATAATACAGTTTGAAAATAAGCTGCAACGTAAGATACACAATAAAACATTATAGCAATTGGGAAGCATTCACTAGGATACTGAGAACTTTGAAAACTCTAACATGTATTTCTCCCAGAATTGTGCAAATTAATATATTAAACCACTAAAAATCGATACAAAATTTTCTGTTTGCAGTGGGGCTTAGAACAAAACAGTAAGATCCATACAGATAAAATACAATTTAACCAGCAAGACAATGACCGATGCAAATAGGGTCAAGAAAATAGGGATATACTCTAGGAACACAAAAATGCAATACAAAAATCCCTTCCTCAGAACTATATTCATCGCAGCACTATTTACAATAGCCAGACTCTGGGAACAACCAAGACGCCCTTCAACAGTTAAATGGCTAAAGAAACTGTGGTACATATACGCAATGGAATATTATGCAGCTGTCAGGAGAGATGAAGTCATGAAATTTTCCTATACGTGGATGTACATGGAATCTATTATGTTGAGAGAAATAAATCAAAGGGAGAGAGAGAGAAACAGAATAGTCTCACTTATCCATGGGTTTTAAGAAAAATAAAACACATTATTGTAATAATGCCCAGAGATGAGGGCCAGAGGATTGGCTCACGATATGAAGTTCACCTCAAAGAGGGGTGAGTGCAGTTAGAACACTAAAAACTACCATGACAGTGTAAATAAGTAAGAGAAGTAGAATGCCTGTGTCGAATACAGGCAGGGGGAGGGACATGGAGTGAATTGGTGGTGGGAATGTTGCACTGGTGAAGGGAGCTGTTTTTGTGTGTGTATGTGTGTGTGTGTGTGTGTGCATGTGTGTGTGTGACTAAAACCCAACTACAGTCATGTTTGTAATCACAGTGTTTAAATAAAGATTTAAAAAAGAAGAAATTAACCTGAAACACAGTTAAGATGCAGGAGATTTTGAAAAAAGTTTCTCCTTTGTTGGTCTTCAGCTGGTCTTGTGTTCTCAATTTCCACCTTCTTTTTCTTCATCAAGTTCAGTTGCCAGCGAGCTGAGGGTGACTCCCCAGGGTGAATGGGCTGGCACCACGGCTTTAGCTCCAAGGAACCTCGAGACCCACGGGCTATCCCAGGCTGGGGATGCCACATCGACCCTACCTGTCTGCCTGCAGGGAGCGCTTCAGCTGCAGCTTGCCAAGGAAGTGTGCATTTTTGGGTGCACAGTTCTCTGCCTCCACTACCTTACCTCTGGGAGCTTAGAGCAGCTGAGGTCTTCTGGGCCTAAATCTGGGTTGGAGGCTAAAATTCCCCTTCCAATAGAGCTTTCTCATTGTTTTTTTTTTTTGTAGTGACCTCTACAAGATTAGGGGGCCGAGGTCCTTGGTAAAGGTACCTGTGGTAGGAGAAAGGTTGGGGTCTAGGCCTTTGGGGGGGGTGCTTCAAATTTTCAGTTCTCCCCCATTCACTGCCCACTCTCCCGGCTGAAGGGGTTTCTGCTATGTTCAGAACAGACGCCATGTGTGTTCAGGGATCTCCTTTCTCAGTCCAGTTTAAAAAAGCTATAACAAGACACCATAAGTTCAAAAGCACCATCGTCGAGACCTTCCCAAGTTCTGAGGTCCTGTGTCTGTGTTTAAGTACCAATTGTTGTTTTAAATTATTACATAAAGTCTAAAGTCCTAGTGTTGAGTGAGGTGTTCCTCTGCAAGGTACCAGCGGGTCTAGAAAAGGCTGATTGTGAAAGAAATTGTGTACAATTTAAACTTTGATGCTTTGGGTTATATCAGAGTTCCCACCTCTGGCAGAGAACAGGGAAACAAAAGCTTTGTAACTTTTCTCAATTTTTTTGTTGTTTAATATAAAGATGGTAGAAAATGTGAGGTACTCCTTTTCTCAATGCCATATACTTTCTATTAAAATGTTAATATTACCTGGATGGTCAGACTCACCCACACCTGGGAGAGGTATGTGGTTTGGAATAAAAAATATTAAGGTGTTGCCTGGGGGGAAGGAAGCAGGTAGAAAGTGTGGAAAGTTGCTGAAAGGGAGACAGAGGCATAGAGCCAGAGAAGAAGCAGCTTAGAAGAAACAGCTTACAATAAACTGAGCATCGAAGCCTTGTGAAGAAATGCACATGGCGGATAGGGCCTTGGAATAAAGCTGGCTGACTCCAATGAAGCTTTAACTGACTGCTTGTGAATTAATTTCTCCACCATTATCCTACAATTTTCAGACCTGCTGGCCAACGAGCTACAGGAGGCGTGCTAAGAACGGCTTCACCCCAACGCTAGACATTTTTACATTAATTTAAAACAACAATGAATAACCTTGTAACCACGGTGTTTAAATAATTATTTTTAAAAAAGAGCATTTTTCTCTTAAAAGAAAAATTATTTGTTAATTTAGTGAACTGCTGTTTCCTTTTTTTGTTTGTTTCACACCTTGTAATGTCAGCATATATTTTCAAAATGTGTTCAGAATGACTCCTACTGGGGTTTCAGGATCATATCAAGCTCTAGGGATGAAAATAAATGGGCCACAGTATGCAAAGCAAGCAGCCTACCCACTGTACTATTGCTCCAGTCCCATGGTCTCATTAATTTTAACAAATTAGGAGGTGAAACATTATAGAGAGAATTCTATAAATGCTATAGCTATGTCCATATTAAACATTATAGTTATATATAATAATAGAGAGATTTATATCATAAATAGCTGGGCATGTCCTATGTAGAAAGATTCCCAGGCCATAATGTTCATGTCCACAATCAGATCCCATGCGCTAATCTATTGAAGTTGGTTTAATACATTAAAAAATAATTTCGATACAATGACTTTATGTCTTTTCTGAAGCTGGAATGGACCTCAAATTAGTACAATACAATTGCTTAAGGAGTACGACGATTGAGTGATTCACTATTATACAATCTCATTTTTTAGGAGCCAGAGTACTAATGCAGCAGGTAGGGCGTTTGCTTTGCACACGGTCAACCCAGCGCTCCATATGATACTGGGAGTCAGTCATGCGTTATTCCTGAGTGGAGAGTTAGGAATAAATCCCTGAGTAAGGAGGGTTTGACACCAAAAAATAAAAAACGTTTTTATCAAAATTTATTATGACTTTTAAAATTGCAACCACTGTGGAGGCATAATTCAAAATTTCTAAACAATAAGGGCCGAAAGAGAGTACAACACTCAGGAGGCATATCAGGAGGCTTGCCTTGCATGCCACTTACTGACTTGGGATCAATCCTATAGCCCCTCATGTGGTCCCACAATTTACTGAGAATTTTGAACATTCAATCACCTACTGTGAGGTATATAACATTGCAGAATATTTTGTTCCTTTGTGATAAGACACATTGCAAAACTGCGCAGTGCCCAAATTCCCTAAGCACAGGAGAGCGTCTCTGAGGAGGGTACCTCCACCCAAGGGCTGACCCAGCAGTGCCTCCTGAGCTGCCAGGCTGAGAAGAAGGAGGAGCAAAGTCACTAGCACTAAGACTAAAAGACTCCCTCACAAACCATGCAGACAGGACTCACAGCAAAGACTGCAGCAGTCAGCCTGGGGTACACTTGGGAACCGGGGAGAGCCTGTGGCATGGTTGGCTATTGGCAAGTGTTTCCCCCACCGTGTCAGCCCTGATACAACCCCTGCCTCTGCTGGGCTCCTCTGGGTCACAGACCCTGGTCCAGGTGCCATCCCTGCACTCAGAATCCTGTTCCTGACATGGCTTCTGCTCTTCTTCCAGCGCTCCTTCTCCATGGGGATAGTGCCCAGTGATGGGGGCTCAGAGACAGCACCTGCAGTGCCAGGAAACTGCCCTCCATGGAGCACTGCCTGGACACAGGACATGACCATCCCCTGAGTTGAGCCATGAAGGACATGCTGGGGTCTGTGACGTCTCAGGGACAAGCCACATGGTGAGTGAAGCTTTGCCCCAGCAAAGTTGGAGTTGTGGATCTGGGTGGGCCGCTCCCCCTGACATGCTTTCACCAGTCCCTGGGAAATAGGGACACTGTGCTGAGTGTCCCTGCCTTGTGACCATCCAATTTCATGTCACCAGGAATAGGTGGGTTGCCTCAGCTCTGGCCTCATGATGGTGTGAAAGAAATGGTGTGACAAGGCCTCTCTGCTCAAATTGCTTAAGAGCATGCAGGGTCCTGAGCAACACGAAGATGGTCTACACTGACAAGGACCCACCTGAACAAGGGTGAGCAAGTCAAGAAAACCACAAGCACCCCAGGGACTGAGCAGGAAAGCCGCTGTTCAGAACAATGTCTGAGGTGTCCTCAGAGCAAGTGCAGTAGAGGGGTCTGTGATTCCACACCCTGTGTCCTGGACATCACATCCCTGACTCTTGTCACCAACAGCTTCTCAAATACGTGTACAATCAGAACAGGAACACACACTATAGTAATTTGACTATTCAAGATCACGATAAAGACCAGCAGGAAGGCTCATGTCTAACATGCCAGAGATAGGAATCAGCATAGTTTCATTATATTATGGAATAAAACAGTTCTGATAGAACTGCAACAATTACGTATAATTAGGGATTAATATTGTGGAACTCATACAATTGTAACTGAGAGTAATCATTAAACAACTAGTATATACTAGTCATGAATATTATGCAAGTCGTGTGATTGTCAGACTGCCATCATGGGAATTCATGTAATAAATAGTCATTAATTATGGACATTGATGAATATTATCATTCATATTATGGATGTAAAATGGCTGTGACAAACACTAATCATGGCTATGAAAAATCTAATTGTGCTGGAATTTCATTTTAAGAACACCCAAGAATTGAGGTATTCTGACTATTTCTATGGTGGCGATTGGAAGTTATAGGCCACTGCTGCCCAAAATGGAAGGAGCAGCCAGGAGACACAGCGTTACCCCACTGACCACACTCTCTTGGGCCACAGGGAGTGGACTTGCTGATCACAGACTCTTGGGTGTCCCAACCCACCCATAATTCTTTGCTCCCCAGTTACGGAAATGAAGTGCTAACCAGCAAGCTAGAGACACCCCTAAAATTCAGAGGCCTAGTTCACCCATTTAGCCATGTGTGCACACTCTGGGTGCAGGGAGCAGCATACCCTCAGGTGGAGGCAGCCCCCCTCCTGCCCCGCCCTCACACCCACCTCTCCTCAGGTGCCCGCAGCCCCTCACACACATGGACAACCTCACGGCCTTCACCGAGTTCCTGCTCATGGACATGGCCAGCTCCAGGCAGCTGCAGCTTCTTCAGGGGTTGATGTTCCTGGGGGTCTACCTGGGAGCACTGGCCGGGAACCTGCTGACCATCAGCGCCATCATCACGGACCCCCGCCTGCATGCCCCCATGTACTTCTTCATCAGCAACCTGTCCCTCATTGACCTCTGCTGCATTTCTGTCACCGTCCCCAAACTGATCTTCAACTCCCTGATGGCCAGAGCAGTCATTTCCCTCACAGAATGTGCTGCCCAGATCTTCCTGCAGATCCTGTTTGCTTCAGCAGAGCTGGCATTCCTGGTGGCGATGTCCTATGACCGCTATGTGGCCATCTGTCACCCGCTCCACTATGGATTGACAGTCACCCCTCGGATGTGCTCACAGGCAGCAGGAGGCTCCTGGGCCACAGGGCTCATCTACTCCAGCGTCCATACAGGGAACATGTTCCGGCTGCCCTTCACGAAATCCAACGTCATCCACCAATATTTCTGTGATGTCCCTCAAGTCATGAGACTATCGTCATCAGAGGTCCAGTTCTGTGAGTTTGTGATCCTTGCTGTCAGTGTTGGCATAGTCCTGGGCTGTTTCACGTCCTTAATCTTGTCTTACGTGAACATATTCTCTGCTATCCTTAAGATACGGTCAGCAGAGGCCCGCAACAAGACACTCTCCACCTGTACCCCACAGCTGCTCATCCTTATTCTTTTTGTAGTTTCGGGTCTCATTGCAATCTTTAGCCCCACTGCAGACAAAGCATCCCTCACAAACCTGCTCACTGCTATGTTCTACATCATGGCACCGCCTTTCCTGAACCCCATCCTCTATAGTTTGAGGAACCGAGACATTGTCTCTGCTCTTGCCAGAATGTTCATTAGACAAGCAGGAATCCCACACAGGCATTTTCCAGTCTGAACATAATCTTGTACAACCCAAAAGATTTTTTCATGTACTTAATTTATAATTCATATTCCCCCTAGAATTAATCCCTTTCATTGTCTTTTCAATTACTATACATCTTTGTGATATAGTGAGTTGTGCACTTATCTGCAAATGCTGTTCTCTCAAAAACTCATCTAAGTTAGTCTGCAAAGGCTCCCTAAAGCTCTCAAGCCTGGAGAATGTTGTCTTCCTATAAAAACTCTGAAGTCAATTTAAGCTAAATATAAAGAGACATGAAGCAGATTGATTCGTATATGCCAGAGTGTTAGGAAACCTTTGGAGGGTGTTGAGTAAATTCAAACTTTGGGTTGCGGATACTGTCGGTCAGGAAGATGCTCCTGGGTTGGTGTTTGTGTTGGCTCTTGTGCAGAGTCTGGAGGGAGCAGAAAAGCTGGTGCTGAGTCACTCAGGAGAAGAAAACTGGTTGAAGTGGCACTGAGCCTCCAATCCCTGAAAACACTTCCCTTCAGTTATCTGCCCCCTGCAGACTCTCTTTACCTGAGAAGGTGGGTGGAAGCCCTGGTATCAGCCATGAGGAAGGCACATCCTGGCCCTACCTGGTCCTGGGAGGAGTTTCCGCTGTGAGGACCCTCCCTGCCTTCTCCATCAGCTTCCTCAGAGTCCCGGAGTCTTGGAGGGAAGCATGAGGATGTTTTGTCTCCTGGCATGAGCCTGACCCTGTTCGGGAGCTATGTGTACCCCTCTGTCTACATAGGGAGCTATATGTGGTGGCTAGGACCCCTGAGCTTAAAGCCCCTATAAGAAACACCTGTCTGCTGAGGGCTCAAGGAAAGAAAGACACCATAATGGCAATGGCCCCAAGTAGCTATCATTTTTTTGTACTCAGGGTCGAGCTGGCTACTTGACACAGTGGAGAGGAAGGGTTTGTTCATTCTTAGGATGCAACCTGTGACTGAAAATCCAGGCACACTGAGAAGATGCTCCACATATGTAATAAAGCTGTGTCGCATCCAGCCTTTTCTCCTGGAAGTCAGCCCCTGCAACACTGACCCATGTCACAGATCCTGGCAACCCTGTTCAGGCACACCCACAGGGCTCCACACTGGCCAGGGTCCAGCTTTAACCCATAAAGCTGGACAAATAAGACCCTCCAGCATCCATCACTGTTACTAAGGGAACGTGGATGGTCCCATTCAAGACCCCGAGCACATCAACCAGATGGAGAAAAACTCTGCATCTGCTGCTGTCCACATTAAGTGGAAAGTGATAGCAAGGCAGAGTCAAGGGCCACAGGAAGTATCTGGCTTTCATTACAAGATGGGTGGTGTGCGTCAGAGTTTAGGTTCCAGCTCTCATATGGATATCCAGGAGGTGGTGAATGTGAGCCCCTCTGGTCTTTATACAAAGTGCACAAGCTCTCCTGGTGGTACCAAAGGAAGCAGTGATTAAGCAGAAAGTGGGCAGAGCCATGAAAAAGCAGCTGTTTGTCCTCTCGACCCTCTTGAATGGCCCTGGTCTGCTACCCATAGCACTGGAGCACATCGCACACAGAGACCACCTGCCCTGGGAAAATGGGTCTATGTGCCTTGAAAACCAAGACACAAAAATGTGCCTGCTGCCAAGTCCTGACAGACAGATGGACAGATGGACATGTGTAAAATCACCTCACGCAACGTATCTGCAGCCCCAGGTGAAGGAGTCTGAATCAGGGTTGCACAACAAACAATCCAGACCAGACTGAGGGTGAAAAGTGTAGTCTGGCAGACTTCTACCTAGTATGGAGCTCGCTGCCTGCCAGAACTACCGTTTTTATTGAGTACAGAGATCATCCCTGGGTGGAGCAGTAAACCCACCCAGGTTTACAAGTAGGACAATCTTTGTTTTGTTGTAAACAAACAGATACAAAGAAACCAGGGATAAATTTCGTTTTAGGTAAAATAAGGTGTAACCCAACAGACATGGTCTGCTGATAGAAGCTGACTACAGCCAGATCCACAGCAGAAATATCACAGACCCTCTAGCATGTGTGGGAAGGACATGGTCCAGCTCTGGGGCCTTGCAAACTGAGGGTACCTGGCCCCTTTTATTCCATGTATTTGCAGACATGGTGGTGTGACAAGAAGAAAGGGATAATTCAAAACCATTCTAGTTCTGCACAACAGACATGATGGATGGGGGTCTACAGCCCTGGGCCAAGACGAAGCATGGGTGGAAGATCTACAACCCTAAGCCGAGATGGGACATGAGAGGGTCCTGTGGCTCCAGGGCCAAGATGAAACATGGGAGGCTTAGAGACAGGGGTTTCCTCTCTGGATGCTCCCAACCTTCTGCACTGCCTCCTCAGGCTGCTTTTCTCTCCCCAGCAGCTGTGCTCTCCCGGGCCCCACTCTGGGCTTTTTCCCAGCTCTGAGCTTTCCAGGTCTTCTGACGCAGCTGCCCTTCTCCCCTGAGTGTTCTTGGGAACCAAGCCCTCTGGCCTTTGTTTCTGAGACTTCAGGGCTCCCCCCTTGGAGAGTAGCTGGGAGCTTCTGGTGGACGCTCTACAACCTCACATTTAGCACATTCTGGAGACCCCTCAAATGCCTGTCAGACCTGTCAGAGTGATGTCTCTGGACCCAGCTTTGTGTCCCAGTGATCTGGGAGGGTTGGGGCAGTGCAGAAAGGCCTTTCCCAGGCAGGGGCTCTTCGGCACATCTGTAGATTGGAATTTCATGCCCAATTTTATTCCAAATGCAATGGCGTTTGGTTTTCCAGTGTCCTGTCTCAGACCTAATTACACAGACAACCCTTTTGTTAGGAGACAAAGCCTTTCATGGCTATACATGCTCACATACATGAAGAGACTGGGCAGAAGGAATGTGGTATAGATACAGTCACTTCTAATCCCCAAGATGAAAAACACTAAAGGAACCCTTGTCTAAAATACAATGTAATATGCAGCCATGTCATTAGAATGTTTTTCTGTCTCCTAGTCCAAGTTAAAGTTTGGGATAATTGCCTGATAATTTCATTTAAAACCTCCAAGTGAGCTGATAAATGCAGAATGTTTTTGTACTTTTTCCACCATGTTACCTAAATCTTACATATGTGTTGCAAGTCAGCCCCTGAAGAGGTTAACTGATGGAGGGATGGAGGATGAGGTCTTTCTCCTCCAGCTCGAAGCATGCGTCTGCCACCCTGTCCAGCCTACGGTTCTGAGGTGAAATGGTGGGTAAATAGCTCGCAGACAGTCAGGCTTGTGGAAATATTAGCTTTATTCGGTGGACTAGACTGAAGTCCAAAGACTCAGCATAAGTTCCAGCCAAAAGCCTCTCGCCTTCCACAGACCCTTGTTTTTATCCCCCAGAATCAGGTACCACCCAATGGTGGGATCAGATACCAACCATTGGTGGAAGCAGAATCAGGTACCACCCTAGGGTGGGGGCAGAATGCCAGGTCACACCCTAGGGTAGGGCACAATCACCGATCAGGGTAGGGTCAGTAACATAATAATCCCATGAAATATTTACATACACAACACATATGGGCCCTGAGCACTTTGAGGACTGAACTCCAAGCCAGAGAGAATCCCTAAGCACTGCCAGGATGGCCCTTCCTAAACAAACACTATGTTAAACTGCATTTAATGTGGCAGGACAAATAGAACAAGGATTAAGATGCTACCTGGCATGCAATAGACCCCGATTGGTTCCCCAGCACCCCACATGAACGAGATCCCCACCAGGAGTAATCCCTGAGTACCTCTAGGCAAGGCCCAAAGCAAAAGGAAATCCTAGTATTGGCCACTCCAGATCTCCTTCCCACCTGGAAAGCCCCCCTGGACCCCAGTGAGCAACTGTGTCACCTTACCCCTGCCATCAGGGGTGTGCTGGAGAATGTCTGATGGACCCACAGTCTTTCTTCCCCACAAACACATCCTGGTGTCACCCCAATCCATTTCAGGGACACACTTTCTTTTTTCTATTTTAAGAAATTGGGCTTGAGAGAGAGAGCACAGTAGTAGGGCTTTTGCCTTGCATGCAGCCAACTCGAGAAGAACCTGGTTCGAATCCCGGCATCCCATATGGTCCTCCAGCCTGCCAGGGGCAATATCTGAATGTAGAGCCAGGAGTCACCCCTGAGCGATGCTGGTTGTGGCCCAAAGCCTAAACAATAAATCAATAGAGTTTAAAAAAAAGAAATGTGTTGATATGCAAATAGTATATTAAATTTTTTCAACTTTTTATTTAAACACTGTGGTTACAAAGTATTTAAGAATACATAATATATTTAACTGTGGGAGAAAAAACACAACTGTATTATGATTGTTGTTTTAATATAAAATACAAAGTCTAATGTCCACTTGTCTGGTGAGGCCTCCCTTGGCACAGCACAGCCCGGCACCTCTCGTCCCTTTAGCGGACTGATCTGAAGATTGCAGGGTAATGGGGAGAAATAATTTCACAATTTGTCAGTTATAGTTTCATAGGAGTCAGCCAGCTTTATTTCACAGCCCTATCTACCAGGTGCATTTCCTCACAGGGCTTCTATGCTAAACTTTTCAAGCAACTTCTCTCTGCTGCTTCTCCTATGGCTATCTGCCTCTCTCTCCCTTTCCCCCTAGGCAGACCCTTCTAGCTTCCTATTCCAGGTGTGGGTGGTTCTGATCATTCAAGTAGGATACACAAGAAGTTGGGGGAGGGAAACCCACATTTTCCACCATTTTTGTATTAAAAAAATGAGAAGTTACAGAACTAAAGTCCCAGAGTTTAAATTGTACACATTTCCTTTTTAAACAACCAGCCGTTTCCATATCTTATACATATCACAAATTTTTTTCCTAGACTGTTCTGAGTATAAACATTAGAACTTTTCTGTAGATACACTTATAGTTTGAAATTCTTATCAGAGAACAGGAAAACAAAAGCTTTGTAACTTTTCTCCTTTTTTTAATACAAATAAGATGGAAGATGTGAAGTACCCCTTCCCCCAATGCCCTAAACTTTCTACTGAAACGTTAATATCACGAGAATGGTCAGGCCCACCCAAACCTGGGAGGGGCCTACGGTTTGGTATAAAATTTATAAAAGGTGTTTCCTCGGGGGGAAGGAGGCAGCAAAGAGGCAAGAAGAGCAGCTGAAAGGTAGACAGAGGAGAAGCATCTTAGAAGAAGCTGCTTGGAATAAGCTGAGCATAGAAGCCATGCAAGGAAATGCACATGGCGGATAGGGCCTTGGCATAAAATTGGCTGATTCCGATGAAACTTTGACTGACTGCTTGTGAATTAATCTCTTAGTAGTAGTCCTACAACGTTCAGACCTGAAGTCCAAGGGGCTACAGGCACTGTGCTGAGAAAGACCTCACCCCAACATTAGACTTTTTAATTAATTTAAAACAACAATGAATAACCTTTTAACCATGGTGCTTAAATAATTTTTTAAAAAAGTATCTTCCGAGAGACCCCTGCGGGCCGGCTGGGGAGGCCTGAGTGAGTTTCTGTCCTGTTGCTCGGCGTTTGGGCCGGCCCCTCCCCCCAGGGTGGCGCCTAGAAAGGCAAGTTGAGCGACCCGAATAGACGGGGGAGATAGGGAGATAGGGAGATAGGGCCAGCCATCTGGACTTGCAGGTGACCTAGAGCAGTCCACCCCCCTGGACCCTGGAGTGGACCAGGGACTCCCCAAGGGCGTGGACAGAGCCTGCAGGGTCGAACTGAGGAAACTCATACAAGGGAGGCTTGGAGGGGGCGGAGCTCCATTGAATCCCAGAGAAAGGAGGGTGGATGGAGAACTAGGCTCAATAGCGCCAGTAAACATTGTGGCCAGGGGTGGAACTGTACCGCTGACAGAACTAAGGAGCAGAAAAGGGACAAGACCCACTGTAGGAAGGCTGAACTCTAGGTAGCAAAGGGGAGGAGAAAGGGCTAGGTTCAACAAACTCACCCAACAGCCCCTCTAGAAACACCTTCAGGAAGGAGACCAAAGCAGGTCGAAATTAGAAGCCACAGCACTCCAAAACATACCATTAAATACAAAGAATTATGCATAAATCAAGGAGATCTCATAACTGGAGACACCATGACAAGCCCTATCAAGTTTCCAAGTCCACCAAAACGCACAGGTCCAGGGGAAGAAGACCTAAAAGCGGTCATGAGGAAGGAAATGCAAGAATTACTAAAACAAATGAAAGAAACCCTAGCAACCGAGTATAAGAAATCCATGGACGAACGAATCAGCCAAATTAAAGAAGAAATGTCAAAGAACATGAGAGATTCCATACAAAAAGAAGTGAAGGCTATAAAAGACAAAGTAGCAAGCCTTACGAGTAGAAACACAGAGTTGGAGAAGCACATCGAAGAACTCGAAGGAAAACTGCAATCAAAAAATGATAAAGAAACCAACAAAGAAATAAAAGCAAAGCACTGGAAGGAAAAATCCAATATCTAATGAACAAGGACAAAAGAAACAATCTAAGAATTGTGGGTATAACAGAAGGGGAGGAAATAGGGAAGGGGGAAGAACAGGTGGTCAGGGAGATAATAACAGAGAACTTTCCCACCCTCTGGAAAGACAATTCAGGACAAATCCAATAAGTCAAGAGAGTCCCTAATAAAATAGACCCTAATAAACCCACACCAAGACATATAATAATCCAAATGGCAAAAAACAAAGAGAAAGAGGAACTCCTGAAAGCAATAAGGGAGAAAAAAACCTCAAGTACAAAGGAAAGGACATAAGAATCAAACCAGATCTCCCATTTGAAATAATTCAAGGAAGAAGATAGTGGAATGACATATTTAAACGACGGAATGAAAGAAATTTCCAACCCAGGGTCCAATACCCAGCAAAACTATCATTCATATGGGAGGGCAGACTAAAAACATTCTCAAACATGAACGAACTTGAACTATTTGTGCAAACTAAGCCGATCCTAAGCAACTTACTCAGAGACGAATTACACAATCCAAACCCCTGATTGTAACAACAACCACTCCACACAATACAATTGCACAACAGTCCTCTCTATCAATAATTTCCCTAAACGTTAACGGACTAAACTCTCCAATTAAAAGACACATAGTAGAGAACTGGGTTAGGAAAAATAAACCGGACTTCTGGTGTCTGCAAGAAACACACCTACAGTTACAGGATAAGCACAAGCTTAGAATAAAAGGATGGAAAGTAATTATTCAGGCCAATGGAAAACAAAAAAGAGCAGGGACAGCCATTCTTATATCAGACCAAATTGTATTCAACCTCAAGAAAGTGATCAGAGACAAAGAGGGTCACTACTTACTGATCAGGGGAACATTAGATCAAGATACACTAACCCTGGTCAATATCTATGCACCTAATGTAGAGTCACCAAAATATGTGAGGCAACTACTGGCAAACCTGGAGAAACACATGAAGGGAATTGTGATAATAGTAGGGGACCTCAATACTCCACTATCACCACTGGACAGATCCTCCAAACAGAAAAATAGCAAAGAAATAAGAGCTCTAAATGAAAAATTAGAAGATTTAGGGTTAATAGACTTATATAGAGCACTCCATCCCCAGAAAGTAGAATATACATTTTTCTCAAACCCACATGGAACCTTCTCCAGAATAGACCATGTCTTAGGATACAAAGCCAACTTATATAAGACCACAAAGGTAAGGATCATTAGAAGTACCCTTTCAGATCACTATGCAACAGAGCTTATAATTGATGTTAAGAAGAAGCAATGAAGGAAAACTAATACCTGGAGATTAAACAACATGCTGCTTAACAACAGCTGGATCAAAGAACAACTCAAGGAAGAATAAAAAGATTCCTTGAGACGAATGACAATGAAGAGACAACATGTCAAAATTTATGGGACACAGCAAAAGCAGTAATTAGGGGGAAACTCATAGCAATACAGGCCTATGTCAAGAAACAGGAAAATAACAAAACCAACAGTTTAAAAGATCACCTCAAAGAATTGGAACAACAGCAACAGAGAAATCCAACCACAACCAGAAGGCAAGAAATAATAAAAACCAGAGCAGAAATAAACAACATAGAAACTAAGAAAACAATACGAAAAATCAATGAGACCAGGAGTTGGTTTTTCGAAAAAATAAACAAGATAGATAAACCATTGGCAAAACTCACCCAAAAAAAGAGGGAAAACACCCAAATCACTAGGATCACGAATGAAAGGGGAGAGATTACAACAGAACCCCAAGAAATACAACATATCATGAGATCATATTATGAACAACTTTATTCAACTAGGCTAGAGAACCCACTAGAAATCGACAGATTCTTGGACAAACACCCTCTTCCAAGACTGGAAAAAGAAGATCTAGAAAGTTTAAACAGTCCAATCACTTCAGAGGAAATTGAAGATGTAATTAAAAAACTTCCTAAGAACAAATGCCCAGGTCCAGATGGATTTACAGGTGAATTCTATCAAACATTTCAAGAAGACTTATTACCACTGTTCCATAGGCTTTTCCAAACCATAGAAAAAACAGGAATCCTACCCAACTCCTTTTATGAGGCTAATATCACACTCATTCCCAAAGAAGGCAAAGACACCACCAAAAAAGAAAACTACAGACCAATTTCACTAATGAACATAGATGCAAAGATACTCAACAAAATCTTAGCAAACCGAATCCAACACTTCATCAAAAAGATCATACATCACGATCAAGTGGGATTCATACCAGGAATGCAAGGTTGGTTCAACATACGCAAATCAATAAACATGATACATCACATCAACAACATGAAAGACAAAAACCACATGATCATATCAATCGATGCCGAGAAGGCGTTTGACAAAATCCAACATCCTTTCATGTTAAAGACACTCAGCAAAATAGGGTTAGAAGGCACCTTCCTTAAGATAGTTACAGCTATTTATGAAAAGCCTACAGCCAACATTATACTTAATGGCAAGAAACTAGAAGCATTCCCCTAAGGTCAGGAACTAGACAAGGCTGTCCACTCTCTCCACTCTTATTCAATATAACCTTAGAAGTCCTAGCAATAGCAATCCGACAAGAGTAGGGAATCAAAGGAATTCAAGTAGGGAAAGAGGAACACAAGCTAGCTCTATTTGCTGACGATATGATGATATACATCAAAAACCCTAAAGAGTCCACAGAAAAACTTCTAGAAACAATCAACCAATACAGCAAAGTGGCTGGATACAAAGTCAATACACAAAAGACAGTAGCGTTTTTATATACAAACAATGAAGTTGAGGAGAGAGAGATTAAAAATACAATCTCATTTAAGATAGTATCAAAAAATATCAAATATCTAGGAATCAACCTTACAAGAGAAGTGAAAGACCTATACCAGGGAAACTTCAAAACACTTCAGAAAGAAATTGAAGACGATCTAAAGAAATGGAAGAACATCCCATCCTCATGGATAGGTAGAATTAACATAGTCAAAATGACTATCTTACCCAAACTGCTATATAGATTTAATGCAATCCCTATCCAAATCCAGGCACAATTCTTTAAAGAAATAGAACAATCAATTACAAAATTCACCTGGAACCACAAAAGACCCAGGATAGCCAAACACATACTGAAAAATGAGAAGTTGGGAGGCATCTCCTTACCTAACTTGAAACTATACTATAATGCCATAGTAATTAAAACAGCATGGTACTGGAACAGAGACAGGACCTCAGACCAGTGGATCAGAACAGAATTCCCAGACATAAACCCTCAGATATACAGCCAACTAATGTTTGATAAAAGAGGCAAGAATATGAAATGGAACAAAGAAATCCTATTCAACAAATGGTGTTGGTACAACTGGAAAGTCACATGTACGAAAGTGAAAATCGACCCATATCTCACTCCTTATACAAAAGTCAACTCAAAATGGATCAAAGACCTGGAAATTAGACCTGAATCTATAAAGTTTATCGAGAATAAAATAGGCAGAACACTCGAAGACCTTTATATCAAAAGGGTCTTTGAGAATGGAGCACCAATGGCAAGAACGTTAGCATCAAATATAAACAAATGGGACTACATCAAACTAAAAAGCTTCTGCATGGCAAAAGAAACCCTACTTAACGCAAGAAAACAGCTAACAGAATGGGAAAAAATCTTTTCACTTGATATATCAGATAAAGGGCTGATATCTAGAACATACAAAGCGCTCAGAAAGCTGAGCCCCTCAAAACCAAATAAAGCCATAAAAAAATGGGGAGATGAAATGAATAGACACTTCTCTGAGGAAGACAGAAGGATGGCCAACAAACACATGAAAACATGCTCACCTTCACTCATCATCAGGGAGATCCAAATCAAGACAACAATGAGATACCACCTCACACCAGTGAGGTTGGCTCACATCAAAAATAATGGAAACAACTTTTGTTGGCGAGGATGCGGTATGAAAGGAACTCTCATCCACTGCTGGTGGGAATGCCCCCTAGTCCAACATCTATGGAGAAAAGTCTGGAGAGTGCTCAAAGAACTCAGAATTGAGCTGCCATTTGACCCAGCAATTGCTCTCCTAGGCATATACCCCCAAGATGTAAGGACATTCATTCCAAAATACGTATGCACCCCACTATTTATTGCAGCAATCAGTATAATAGCCAAATCTTGGAACCAACCTCGATGTCCAACAACAGATGAATGGATCATTAAGATGTGGTATATATATACAATGGAATATTACATGGCAGTTAGAAATTATACAATCACAGACTTTGCAGCAACGTGGATGGACCTAGATCATGTTATGTTAAATGAAGTAAGTCAGAAGACAAAAGAAAAATACAGAATGGTAGCACTATTCTGAAACACCTAGAACACATATTTTATACACAACTAATACTTAACAATCAAATAACAGGGTTTAACATGGTAGAAACTCCGAACACTGTAATAGTCAACATATACGTGGGAGCAGTGTCCAAAATACATGAAAAAGGAATAATGCAAAATTTTGATTACACAATATACCATAAAGAAAACAATAACAACAGAAACAGCAGCATAGAGAGAACAGGTAGGTAATCAGACTTTTACAACAAAGGCCCACAATAATGCCTTGGAGTTCGTATACAGGAACACAAGTATAGAACACCAAGGGAAATTACGGACTGCAATGGCAACATACCATAACACTACCTTTTAATGCCTTTATCTTACTATATTTTAAATAACCTCTCAGCTTTTCTGTCCACAGGCGCCCTTGGATACAAAGGGCGGACAAACTAAGGTGGCAATTCGGGATACCACACGGGATACCATACCTTGCAGGCACTACGAGATGGCCACGAGAAAACTCTTTAACATACACTTTATCTCTAGGTAATACCTCCATTTAGGAATTGAAGCACGTGATCATTCAGATCATCAAAGCAGTACCTGAGACGTACAGACTTAAACCACAGGCTCGATTCTTCGGACACTTTTAATTAAACCAGCATTCCCTTGCTATTCTCACCTCTCTTCTTACTACTTTTCTTTTCTTTTTTTTTCTCTCTATTCTGCTTATTACTTTTTCCTCTTTCTCTTCCCCTTTTCTCTCTAAGGTATTTTCTCTTTTCTCTTCTTTCATACCCTTCCCATATACCTTCCCCTTTCTCCCCTCCGGAAATCCAACTATCCCTTTACCCCTCAATCCCATCCAGATCTTCCACCATATTAAAATTTTTCACCCTCAGTCCTTATTCTATTAGACATCAAGATCGACCTCCTACTCAACGAACCAGTACCCTGCACCCAGGCGAGGGGACACCCAGATAAACCCACACCTCGTCTCCTGAAAGAAAAGACAGCCAACTCCCCTGTGGACTCATGCTGCGAGGCCCTCCCTACTAACTCTCCCTAACGCGGACTGTTCCTTGAAACTGGGCCTAGCTCCAAAAGTATCCCCAATGCAAGAACTCTTCCAAGACCTCCCTGCCACAAATTTTAATAATCTGAAGAAGGTCAGGGGATGTGTTAGGAAGATGCCTGGGAACCCACACACCACAAGAAAAACCCAAAAGACAATGGGAAAAACTGTACTTCCAACATAGGCATAAAACCTGTAATACACCACCTCTTACCTGCTCTCCCCCAAATGTGAGATAGTCCTCTGCACCACTTTGGTTCCTTAAAAACTTCACTAACTTATTTTATTTTTATTTATTCTTTTTTGTTTTGTTTTGTTTTTTGTTTTTGTTATGTTTTGTTTTGTTTTTAATTTATTTCTTTATCTTTTTTAAATGATTGTCCTACATATATATTGGTGAGCACATACTTTTTTAATTCCTTTTTTTTTCCCCCCCCCCCCTCGTTTTTGGGTATGTGACCTGTTTCGGTTATCCCATCAATCCACCCACAAATATACAGACATTATAATGTAGCACCACTTCCCCCGGCAAAGGCACACTAAGTAAAGGGGAAATCTTACAAAAAAAAATAAATAAATAATAACTAACAAGTTTAAGAAAAATCATTTAAGTTCAGTTTAAAAGTTTTTAAACAATTGGCGATTGTTAATTATAAAATTTTTTTTTTGAATGCTGAAGTCTTACAGAAGTCAGGAGGCATTCCCGTGGCATTCAAAAATAACCATTTTACCTCCTGCCAAGCTGTTTTCTTACAGACTTCCTGCAGCTTCCCGCAGTCCTGTCCTCATTCACTTCAAAACAGCCTGTCACCCCTCCTGCTAGCCCACCATTCCTGCCGGACCTGTTTCTGACTGACTCTGCCTAAGGGGAATGCGGGATGATACTCTGCCTGGCAGCCCTTCTATAAACCTTCAGCATGCCCACTGCTACCAACAACCCTGCTGACCTCCACTGGGGAGCTGAGACTCATCAAGGCATACTTTTGACACAGGTCATGGGCGTGGGACCTTGCTTACTCGGACCATATATGCGCCCCCCCTGTCCAACTATCAAACATTTGCAATCAAACCATTGTGGTTAATAACACTTTCATCTTCATTGAAGCCCCCAGCTCCACTGGACATTCTCCCCATATTGTTACTAAAATGTTTCTTGCTTATCATGACTATTAGCTTTGTTAATGCCTAGATTAATCATCAAACCTGTTGGTCCAGTTTCCACCTCGAACCTCATCCTGCAGATGGTCAACGCCTCCACCATCACTGACCCTGCCTATCTGCTATTCATCTCAACCGCCCTTCTGCTTTGGCGACCCCCTGCCTGTCTCTGACCCCTTCGCTCTGTAATCCAGCCCCAAGCCTTACTTCGGCATCACCTTGGAACAGGTGGTGGAACTTGAACTTTGCCTTTTGGTACCCAATATGATTCCCCCTAAAATTGTAATCAAATTCTTGTCGTTGATTTCTCCTTTCAGTTCATGATTGCCCCCAATTTAACGTTTTATGCCTGTTTCACTAGTTTATCTCCCCCATTGTTTTACATTTGTTTCTTTAGTCCTAGTACCACTGTGTTTTGGTTGTTTTAATGCCTAAATTGACTGTTAGATCAAAAATTGCCTTATTACCTCTTAAATATAATCTTGTGTCTCTCCCCCGCTGCAGTACAAAAATCAAACACTGCCATCACCCTAGCCTTATTAAAAGGCCTAGGTGTTATTGGTGTAAGCACAAATATTTATTCATTGGTTCATACTTTAGAATCTGCTAATGCCTTATAACTGTTGCTAAAAATGTTTACAAACTTAAAGAAGTTTACACTACTGTTGATTTCCTAGCAAAGAGTGCAGAATAACCGCCGTGGTTCAAAATTAACATTTTTTTGAGGGAGGGGGGAATTTGTGTCATCCTTAGAGTAAAATGTTGCTTTTTAAAATAAATTCGGCTTAGCTAGAGATAGCATTCAACACACAGAGGATAATTTAGTAAATAGACAAAAAGATATAGAGCAGAGTGAGAGCTGGTACAAAAATTGGTTTTCTACCACTCCATGGATAACAACAGTGCTCCCAGCCTTTTTGGGGCCCTTCATTGGCTTTATGTTGCTAGTTTCCTTTGGTCCTTGGGCTTTTTGCAAACTCACCACCTTCGTAAAGAGTCAAGTGGATGAAGCAACCAGAAAGGACTCAAAGGTTCTGTACCAACAACTATGCACCTCAGAAGACCAGCTGACACCTGACATCTCCCCTCCTGCCAACTCTCCGCCACTTAAGTTTGAAATTATTGAGGAGCTGGCGCATAGACCTCAATCTGTGCACTCGCGCCTTGCCAAGCTTTGGAAACGACTGAATCAAGGGTAGCAGATGCGGTGACTGGAAGCCCCACACCTCTTCACCCAGTGTGGCCAGTCCACCGAGGCACGTCTGTCCCTTCCATATTGTATACTAAACAGGGGGAGATGTGGGAGATCGAGCACCCCACATATCAAAGGAACTCTGAATGAATTTTCCACCGCCTGCCTGATTCAAGCCACAAAAGTTTGCATAGCCCCGAACCAACAGAAAACTGCAAATAAATTTAGCTCAGCACAAAGAATCTGGCTTAACCAGATGCCTTAACCTTTCCATGGAACCTGTTTTTGTAACTGCTCTCAAACACGTAATTATAGATAGGTTTTTGTAAAGTTTAAATTATGATCCTTATTGCTTGCACAAAAGAAAGATTTAAATGGAAAATAGGCTAAACAAAAAATTGTATTTGCGTAAATATCAATTAACTATTTGTTTAAGGATTTGCTTCCCCTCCCCCCATCCTGCCAGGTTCCTCTTTATCCTTCCCGCCATCAAAATGTGTTTATGCTCCCATTGGTTATAATTGTTGTACTTGTACAAAAAAAAAAAGAAAAGCTCTATATAAAAAAAATAATAATAATAATGACTAAATGTTTATAATCAACAAATCTTGTATATCCACAGCTAATTCCAAACCATTATGGATCCCCTGATTAGAAGACAAATTCTTTAAGATTGGTAGTTATTCTAAGGAGATGAATATTTGCAACCTGTGTCACTAAAGAATAGATCCACAGGAAAAAACTGGCATTTTATTGCTTGAAGGAGATGGATAGACAAATTGCTGCCCACAGCAACATCCTTGATACACAACTTATACAGACTTGAATTATGAGTTATGAGTGTCAAGAGCACTTTGAAAATTTTTATGTATGAATAGAAGATTCTAGAGAGTATAGCTCTAGCTTTGTTCATATGTACCTGTGTTATATGTAAAAAAAATTAAGTGTGTGATATGCAAAACACCTTAAGCTTTTTTCATATGTTAAAAGGGGAATTCAAAAATCAAATTCAAAAAGAACCTGGAGTCATACATGTGTGATATATAATAAATACTAAGTTTGAATGATTGCAGTTAATTTACAAAAGAGAAAAGAGTAGAATGATTACTTTCCTGGAAAATGCAGCCTTTAAATGTAGAATATGTGTGACATTAATGCTATATTTTTGTTAATTCAAACCATATTATTACATGTGACAAACAGTGACCATGTGTAGATAGACATACATAAATGAGAAATATAGTTTTATGAAGATGTTCATAATGCATATAATTGTAGGTAATAAGTATCGATACATTGAAGCCAGAATTATTTTGATTTGCATCTGATTGTAAAATCAGGTGCAATATTTTGATGAAAGGGTTTATGTTACCCAGAAGATAATGCTATCCACCAATATACCACACACTATAGAATTTGTTTTATTCCTTTCTAAATGTTACCAATGAATTTGACTATTTCTGAGTTCTGTTTATTTCTAGAAGAAAACAAAATAATTAATTTCCTGGTATCTTTAAATCTTATCAATGTCACATGATAAAGCTAATACCTCTCTGCCTTTTTTGTATTATGTTACTTTCCTTGACTATTGGAAGTTAATTGTTACTCTATTGATTAAAATGAGCTGATGAGTTTACCCAGAACCACTAAAAAAAAAAAAAGTATCTTCCTCTTTATATAAAAATTGTTACTTTAGTGAACTGTGGGTTCCTTTTTTCCCTGTTCACACCTTGTAATGCTCAGGACTGTATTCAGAATTACTCCTACTGGGTTGAAATCCATATAATGGGCCAGGGAAGAAAAACACAGGTCACTGCATGCAAAGCAAGCACCTTACCCACTATACTATTGCTTCAGTCTCATAGCCTCGTTAATTTGAACAAAATATGAAGTGAAACATTATAGAGACAAGTATATATATATATATATATCTTATAGTTTTATATCTAGGGATATTAAACATTATAAAGAAAGTTATATAGTGAAACTATAGAGATTTATATCTTAAATCTCAGGACATTTCCTATGTAGAAAGGTTCCAGACCCTGGTGTTTATGTCTGTAAACATATACTATGCAATAATCTATTTAAGTTGGTTTGGTACATTTTAAAAATAATTTAGATATTTTAATTTTTACGTTTTTCCTGAAGCTCTAGTATACCTCAAATTAGTACAATATAATTGATTTAGGAGTTCCATGATTGAGTGATTCACTGTTATATACAATCTTATGTTTTAGGGGCCAAAGTAATCATGCAGCAGATAGGGTGTTTTCTTTGATCACAGTCAACCCGGGTTCCAATCCTGGCATCCCATATGATACAGGCGCCAGCCATGAGTTATTCCTGAGTATAGAACCAATAATAATCACTAATCAAGGGGAGTATAAAACAAAAAGTAAAATAATTATCAAAATTTATTGTAACTACTAAAATTGCAACCACTTTTAAGATGTATTCCAGAATTTCTAAACAATAGGAGCTGAGAGAGAGCTCAACACTTAGGAGGCTTGCCTTCCATGCTCCTTACTGACTAGGGATCAATCCTCCAGCACCTCATATAGTCCCACAACTTGCTGAGAATACTAAATCTTCAAACACCTATTGTGATATTTCTTATGTTGCAGAATATTTTGTTCCTATGTTTTAAGACACATTGTAAAACTTCGCAGTGCCCAAATTCCCTAAGCACAGGAAAGTGTCTCTGAGGTGGGTCCCTCCGCTCAGGGGCTGACCCAGCAGTGCCTCTGAGCTGCAGGCTAAGAAGAAGGAGGAGCAAAGGTGCCAGCACTGAGATTAAAGGCTTTCTCACACACCAAACAGACAGAACTCGCAGCAGAGACTACAACAGTCTTTGGGGGAGCCTGGGACATGGCCTGCTCTCAGCAAGCATATCCCCCACCTTGATCAGCCCTGACACAGCCCCTGCTGCTGCTGCTGGGAATCCTCTGGGTCACATAACCTGGTCAAGGTGCCAAACCTGCATTCAGAATTCTGTACCTAAGTGGCGTCTGCTCTTCCTCCAGAGTTCCCTCTCTATGGGAATAGTGCCTGGTGATGGTGGGCAGAGATGCCAGCTGCAGTGACAGGAAGCTGCCCTCCATGGAGCACTGCCCGGACACAGGACGAAACCATTCCCTGAGTCAGACCGTGGAGGACACTTTGGGGTCTGTGACATCTCAGAGGCATGCCACATGGTGAGTGAAGCTTTGTCCCAGAACTGTGGGAGATGTGGACCTGGGGAAGCTGTTCTGGCCAACACAGTGGCACCAGCTCCCCAGACACAAGGTCATTGTGCTGAGTGTCCCTGCATGTTAAGCACTCTACCCCATGTCTCTAGGAATAAGCGGAGCTGCCTCAGCTATGGCCTCATGATGGCTTGAAGGAAATGGTGTGACAAGCACTCTCAGCTCCAGAAGCTCAAGAGTGTGGGGTCCTGAGCAAAGGAAGGACGATACACACCAGCCAGGACCCACCTGCACAAGGGCCCCTTCAGGTAAGCAAGTCCTAGACAACCACAGGCATTCCAGGGACTGGCCAGGGGAGCAACTATCTGAACCAGTGACTGTGGAGTCTCCAGAGCGAGTGCAGTGGTGGGGTCTATGGTTCTAGATATCACACCCACTCACTGACTGTTGTCACCAACAGCTTCTCAAACACTTGTACAATCAAGACACGAACACAAACTATCGTAATGTGACTATTCAGAAATATGATAGAGAACACCCTGAGGATTCATATATAACATGCCAGATGTGGGGATCAGCATTATTTTCATTATATCGTGGGATAATACAGTTGTGATAGACTATAAGCATCGTAACTACTAAATACAATTAGACAGCAGTATAGTGGAAATCATATGATAGTGACAGATTCTAATCATTGCAACAACTAATGGATTAACTAATCATGAACACTATGTAAGGAATACAATTCTCAGATCCTAATTGTGGGAATAGTTAATAGAGTAATTAATTATGGACATTGATGGATGTGGTCATTCATTCTAATGATGGACATGATATGATTGTGACACCTCTAATCACAACTATGAAAAATCTAATTGTGGGGCCGAATTGATAGTGCAACAGTAGGATATTTCCCTTGCACACAGCTGACCCAAGATGGACCTGTATCAATTCCTGGTGTTCCATATGGTCCCTCAAGCCAGGAGGGATTTCTAAGTGCATAGTCAGGAGTAACCCATGAGTATCACTCAATGTGGCCCTAAAACCAAAAAAAAAAATAATAATAAATAAATAAATCTAATTGTGCTGGACTGTGATTTCAAGAACACCTGAGATTGGGGTGGTCTGACCATTTTTGTGGTGGCATTTGGGCCTAAGGCCACTAGTGCCCAAAGTGGAAGGAGCAGGTAGAAGACACAGAGTTACCCACCCCCCATGACCAGACAGACACACAGGGTCACAGGGAGTGGGCCTGCTGACCACAGACTCTCGATTTTCCAGTCCACTGATAACTCTCTGCTTCCTAGTTATTGAAACCAAGCAAGCCAGAGACACCCCTAAAATTCAGAGGCCCTCTTCACCCACGTAGCCATGTGTGCACAGTCTAGGGAAAGGAGGCAGCATCTCCTCAGGAGCATGTTTTCCCCTCCTCCTGCTACTGCCCCGCCTCACTCCGTCCTCTCCCCAGGTGCCTGCAGCCACTCACACACATGGACAACCTCACAGCCTTCACTGAGTTCCTGCTCATGGACATGGCCAGCTCCAGGCAGCTGCAGCTCCTGCAGGGAACGCTTTTCCTGGGGATCTACCTGGGAGCCCTGGCCGGGAACCTGCTGACCATCAGCGCCATCGTGACGGACCCCCGCCTGCATGCTCCCATGTACTTCTTTATCAGCAACCTGTCCCTCATTGACCTCGGCTCCATTTCTGTCACTGCCCCCAGACTGATCTTCAACTCCCTGAAAGGCAACACAGTCATTTCTCTAGCAGAATGCACTGCCCAGATCTTCATGGAGATCCTGTTTGTTGCTGCAGAGCTGGCAGTCCTGATGGTGATATCCTACGATCGCTATGTGGCCATCTGTCACCCCCTCCACTATGGGCTGACAGTCACCCCTCGGATGTGCTCCCAGGCAGCAGGGGGCTCCTGGGCTACAGGGCTCATCTATTCCAGCATCCATACAGGGAACATGTTCCGGCTGCCCTTCACAAAATCCAACATCATCCACCAATATTTCTGTGACGTCCCTCAAATCATGAGACTATCATCACCAAAGGTCCAGTTCTGTGAGTTTGTAATCCTTATTGTCAGTGTAGGCATAGTCCTGGGCTGTTTCATGTTCTTAATTCTGTCCTACGTGAATATATTCTCTGCTATCCTTAAGATGCGGTCAGCAGAGGCCCGCAACAAGACACTCTCCACCTGTACCCCACAGCTGCTTGTTCTTGCCCTATTTATAGTTTCGGGTGTCACTGCAATGTTTAGCCCCACTGCAGACAAAGCCTCCCTCACGAACCTGCTCACTGCTGTGTTCTATAACATGGCACCTTCTTTCCTGAACCCCATCTTCTACAGCTTAAGGAACTGAGACATTGGCTCTGCTGTGGCCAGAATGTTTATTAGGCACTCAGGAATCCCACACAGGCATTTTCTAGTCTGAACATCCTCTTGAACACCCCAAAAGAATTTTTCATGTACTTGATTTCTAATTCCCCTTGAATTAGTCCCTTTCGTTGTCTTTGCCATTACTATACAACCTAGTGATATAGGGAGTTATTCACTTGTCTGCAAGTGCTGTTCTTTCAAAAACTAGTCCAAGTCAGGCTACACAGACTCCCTAAAGCTCTCAAGCCTGGAGAATGTTGTCTTCCTATAAAAACTCTGAAGTGAATTTAAGCTAAATACAAGGAGACATGAAGCAGTCTGATTTCCGTGACCAGAGTATTAGGAAATCTTTGGAGGATGTTGAATAAATTCAAGCTTTGGGGGGTGGGAGCAGTGGTGCAAATGGTAAGGCATCTGCCTTGCCCACACTAGCCTAGGACGGACTGTGGTGCAATCCCCTGGCGTCCCATATGGTCCCCCAAGCCAGGAGTGATTTCTGAGGGAATAGCGAAGAGTAAACCCTGATCATCACCGAGTGTGGCCCAAAAAAAACAAAAACAAAATAAAATATCGAGGTTTGGAATGCTGATAGTGTCTGTCAGGAAGATGCCCCTACGTTGGTGCTTGTGTTTGCTTCTGTGCAGAGTCTGGAGGGAGTAGAAAGGCCGGTGATGAGTCACTCAGGAGAAGAAAATTGGGAGAAGTGGCTGACTCTCCAAACTCTGAACCAGCTTTCCAAAACCTACCCCCTGCAGACTCACTTCTCCTAGATGGTGGGTGTAAGCCCTGGTCTCAGCCGTGAGGGAAACTCATCCTGCTCCCACCTGGCCCTGGAAAGAGTTCACACTGTCAGGGACCTCCCTACCTTCTGCATCAGCATACTCAGGGTCCTGCAGTCTTGGCTGGAAACATGAGAATGTTTTGTCTCCTGGTATGAACCTGACCCTGTGTGGGAGCTGTATGTATGCCTGTCTCTGCCAGGGGAGCTATATGTGGTGGGTAGAACCCCCTAGCTTAAAGCCCCCTAGAAGAAACATCTGTCTGCTGAGGGCTCAAGGAAAGGAAGACCCCAGAACCACAATGGCACCATGTAGCTATCATCTTCCTGCACTCAGGAACTAGCTGGTTCCTTGTTACAGTGGAAAGGATGGTTGTGTCCCCTCCCTGAGATGCACCCTGTGCTGGAAATCCAGACGCAGTTAGATGATGCTCCACAGATTGGGAATAAAGCTGTGGTGCATCCAGCCTTTTTTCCTGGAAGTCAGCCCCGGAGAGGCTGACACTGTGCGAAGATACTGGCAACACTGTTCAGGCACACCCACAGGGCTCCACACTGCCCAGGGTCCACCTTCACCTCAGAAAGCTGGACAAACAAGACCCTCAAGCATCCATCACTGTTACTAAGGGAACAGGACTGGTCCCATTCAAGGCCCCAGAGCACATCAACCAGATAGACAAAAAACTCTGACCTGCTCCTGCCCACATTAGAATGCAAAGTAACAGCAAGCCAGCAGTCAAGGCCACAGGAAGTATCTGGCTTTCATTACAAGATGGGTGGAGGGAGCCAGAGTCCAGGTTCCAGATCTCTTATGGCTATCGAGGAGGTAATGAATGTTAAACCCTCTGCTCATTATACAAAGCACACAAACTCACCTCATGGAACCAAAGGAAGGAGCTATTAAGCAAGCAAGTGGGTAGGGTCATTAGAAAGCGGCTGTTTGTTCTTTCTGCCCTCTTGAATAGCCCAGATCTGTTACAAGTAGCAGCAGGGCACACTGCACACAGAGACCTGCCCTGAGAAAATGGGTCTGCACGCCATGAAAATCAAGACGCAAAAATGTACCTGCTGCCTAGTCCTGTCCCCTGACAGACAAATGGACAGATAGACATGGTCTGCTGATAGAAGCTGACTACAGCCAGCTTGATAGCAGGGATGCCACAGACCCTCTAGCATGTATGGAAAGGACACAGTCCAGCTCTGGGGCCTTGCAAGCCGAGGCATCTGGCCTCTTTTTTTTTTTTTTTTTTTTGCATGTGTTGGCAGACATGGTGGTGTGGCAAGAAGAAGTGGAATTCAGGAACATTCCACTGCTGCACAACAGACATGATGGATGGGGGTCTGCAGCCCTGGGCAAAGATGAGGGATGGATGGGAGATCTGCAACCGTAGGCAGAGATGGGGCATGGGAGGGGTCTGTGGCCCCATAGCCAAGATGGAACATGGGAGGCTGAGAGGCAGGGGTTTCCTCTCTTGGTGGTCCCAGCCAACTGCACTGCCTCCTCAGGCTGCTTTTCTCTCCCCAGGCAGCTTTGCTCTCCCAGGCCTCACTCTGGGTTCCTTCCCAGCTCTGAGCTTCCCAGGTCTTCTGATGCATCTGTCCTTCTCCCCTGAGTGTTCTTGGGAAACAAGCCCTCTGGCCTTTGTCTCTTAGACTTCAGGGCTCCTCCCTTAAGGAGTAGCTGGGAGCTTCTGGAGTGTCTGGTGGACACTCTGCAGACTCACACAAATGCACATTCTAGAGACTCTCAGATGCCTGTTAGACCTGTCAGTGTGTTGCCTCTGGATCCAGCATGTGTCCTAGTGGCCTGGGAGGGTTGGGGCAGTGCAGAAAGGCCTTTCCCAAGCAGGAGCCGTTCTGCACATCTGTAGTTTGGGATTTCATGCCCAGTTTTATCCCAGAGCTCCCTTCCCACCTAGAGAGCCTCCCTGAACCCCAGTGAGCAACTGGGTCATCTTACTGCCATCAGCCCTGGAGAACATCTGATGAACCCACAGTCATTCTTCCCCACAGACACATCCTATTGTCACCCCAATCCATTTAAGGGACACACTTTATTTTTTTTTCTATTTTAAGGAATTTATTAATAAGTAAAATACATATAGTATATTAAAATTTTTCAACTTTGTATTTAAGCACCATGGTTACAAGGTGTTTAATAATATGTAATATATTGTATGAGGTGAACTGGGAACCTTGATGGCAGGAAATATGCCCTGATAAAGTACATTATACATCATGTGATGAAACTCAATCAGAACAATTTGTAACTGAGGGGGATAAAACAAATGTATATGAATTGTTGTTTTAATATAAAATATAAAGTCTAATGTCCACTTGTCTGGTGAGGCCTCCCTTGGCACAGCACAGCCCGGCACCTCTCGTCCCTTCAGCGGACGGGTCTGAAGATTGCAGGATAATGGGGAGAAATAATTTCACAATCTGTCAGTTATAGTTTCATAGGAGTCAGCCAGCTTTATTTCACAGCTGTATCTGCCATGTGCATTTCCTCATATGGCTTCTATGCTGAACTTTTCAAGCAGCCTCTCTCTGCTGCTTCTTCTTAGGCTCTCTGCCTCTTGCTCCCTGGAGCTCTCTGTCTCCCTTTTTTATCCCCTCTCTTTCCCGAAACATACTCCTCTATCTTCACATTCCAGTTTTAGGTGGTTCTGATTATTCAGGTGGAATAAACAAGAAGTTGAGAGAGGGGAACCCACATTTCCACCTTTTTGTATTAAAAAAATTAGAAGTTACAACTTTCTGCCAAAGAGGGAAATTCATATCAGAACTTAAAGTCTCAAAGTTTAAATTGTACACATTTCCTCTTAAAAACAACCAGCCTTTTCTATATCTTATACATATCACAAAATTTTTCCTAGACTTTTAAGAGCATAAAAATTAGAACTTTTCTGCAGATAGACTTATAGTTTTAAATTCTTAGCACTATTATACGAAGCACTGTTAATATTCTAGAACATCCAAGTTTCTTTTCATAAATTTCTCTAAACAGAATCACAAGAACATTTCTGCAGATAATACAGTTTAAAAATAAGCTGCAACATAAGATACACAATAAAATATCATAGCAATTGGAAAACATTCACTAGGATAGCTGAGAACTTTGAAAACTCTAACATGCATTTCCCCCAGAATTGTGCAAATTAATATATTAAACCACTAAAGTTAGTTACAAAATTTTCTGTTTGTGGGGGGTAGAACAAAACAGTAAGATCCATTAAGATCCGTAAGATCCATAAAATACAATTTATCCAGCAAGACAGTGACCGATGCAAATAGGGTTAAGAAATTAACCTGAGGGGCCAGCAAGGTGGTGCTGAGGTAAGGTGTCTGCCTTGCAAGCGCTAGCCAAGGAAGGACCACAGTTCGATTCCCCCGACATCCCATATGGTCCCCCCAAGCCAGGGGCAATTTCTGAGTGCTTAGCCAGGAGTAACCCCTGAGCATCAAACAGGTGTGGTCCCAAAAACAAAACAAAAAAAAAAAACAAACAAAAAAAATGAAATTAACCTGAAAAAAATTTTTAATAATAAAAAGAAAGAAAAATTAACCTGAAACAGTTAAGATGCAGGAGATTTTGAAAAACAGCTTCTCCTTTGGTGGTCTTCAGCTAATCTTGTGTTCTCAATTTCCACCATCTTTTCCTTCAGCAAGTTCAGATGCCGGGGAGCTGGGGTTACTTCCCAGGGTGCATGGACTGGCACCAGGGCTTTAGCTCCATGGAACCCTGGGCCCCACAGCCCTCTAGGGCTGGAACTACCTCACTGACCCTACCTGCCTGCCACAGAGAGTACTCCTGCTGCAGCTTGCTGAGGAAGTGGGCATCTCTGGGTGTACAGCTCTCTGCCACCACTACTGTACCTCTGGGAAGTTAGAGCAGCTGAGGTCTTCTGGGCCTAAATCCGGGTTGGAGCCTGAAATTTCCCTTCAATAAAGCTTTCTCTTTGGCTTTTTTCCAATCAGTGATGTCTACAAGGTTAGGGGGCCGAGGTCCTAGGAAAAGGCACCTTTGGTAGGAGAAAGGTTGGGGGCCTAGGCCTTTGGGGGGGGTGTTCCAAATTTTCACCTCTCCCCTGTTCGTTGCCCACTCTCCCACCTGAAGGAGCCTCTGCCATGTTCAGATCAGATGCCCTGGGCTCTCCATTCTCAGTCCAGCTTAAGAAAGCCGTGACAAGACTCACAGGGTCAAAGCATTCACCATTATTGAGATCTTCTCAGGTTCTCAGTTCCTGTGTCAGTGTTAAGTGACAATTATTGCTTTAAATTATTATATAAAGTCTAAAGTCCTAGTGTTGGGGTGAGGCCTTCCCCTGCAAGGTGTCTGTAGCCCCCTTCGGCCAGTGGGTCTGGAAAAGGCTGATAGTTTTGAGAGAAATTGTGTACAATTTAAACTTCAATGCTTTGGGTTATGTTAGAGTTCCTGCCTTTGGCAGAGAACAGAAAAACAAAAGCATTGTAACTTTACTCATTTTTTATACAAATAAGATGGAAAATGGGAGGTACCCCTCCCTGAAATGCCCTAAACTTTCTATTGAAATGTAAATATCACCTAGATAGTCAGACCCACCCACACCTGGGAGGGGTCTTCGTTTGGAATAAAAAAATATAAAAGGTGAGCCGGGAGAGATAGCATGCCTTTCATGCAGTAGGTCATCGGTTCGAATCCCAGCGCCCCATATGGTCCCCTGTGCCTGCCAGGAGCAATTCTGAGCTTGGAGTCAGGAATAACCCCTGAGCACTGCCGGGTGTGACCCAAAACACACACACACACACAAAAATAAATAAATATAAAAGGTGGATTTTTTGCACAAGACAGCCAAGAAGATGCCTTTGAACACAATCCCCAGGGGCCCGGTAAGGGCCCCACCCAAAAAGGTGGGGCCAGAGGAGGGCGACTGTTCTACTTCGCTCCATAGCCACACACATCTTCTAACCCATGAACCCCAGCATGTCACATAGTAAAAACCACTATACAAGTGTTGCAATGGGTAAACAATGCAGGACAACATCACACATAGAGAATGAAGATGACTGAAAAGCCTCTCAGATAAGGTGTTTAGAGTATCAATATGGAGAATGCTCAAAGAACTCAAAGCAAGCATAGATCAAGCTGAACAGAATATATTAATAGATCTGAAAACTGAGATAAGAGGTCTGAAAAACTCGGTAGGTAAAATGAAAACCTCAATGAAAAGCCTCTCCAATTGATTAATAGCAGCTTAGGACAGGGTCAGTGAGCCAGAGGATGAGATACAGAACAACTCCATACAGCAGAAGAGATTGGAAAAGAACCTTAAAGCAAATGATCAGACAATGAGTAAACTACTCAATAAATGTAAACAGATGAAAATAGAAGTCTTCAATAAACTCAACAAAAAGAACACAGGAATCATTGGAGCCCCAGAGAATCAGGAAGAGAATATTAAGAAGAGTTGGAGGAAGTGTGAGAAGAGGAAGAATAGTAAGAAGAGGAAGAAGAATAAAAAATATAAAAGAAAGAAGAGGAAGAAAAAAGAGGAGGAGGAAGAGGAAGAGGAAGAAGAAAAAGAAGACAAGAAAAAGGAAGGAAAATGAAAAAAGAGGATGAAGAAAATGAAGAGGAGAAAGAAAAAGAAGAGGAAAAAGTAGAAGAGGAGGAGAAAGAAGAAGAGGAAGAGGAGAAGAAAGAAAAATAAGCGAAAGAAGAAATAGAAAAGAAGAAAAAAGGAAAATGGACTGAAGATTTATTTTTAATTTCTTTTCTTATAATAGTGTCTTTGTTTAAGCACCATGATTATAAACATGTCTGTAGTTGGGTTACAGTTAAATAAATAAATAAATAAATAAAATATACAACATTCACAAATTTATATATGGTGTTGCCTGGGGGAAAGGAGGCACCAAGGAAGCATGAAGAGCAGCTGAAAGGGAGACAGAGGCAGAGAGCCAGAGGAGAAGCAGCTTAGAAGAAGCTGCTTGGAATAATCTGAGCATAGAAGCCATGTGGGAAAATGCACGTGGCGGATAGGGCCTTGGAATAAAACTGGCTGACTCCAATGACACTTTGACTGCATTTGGATCAAAGTCTCTGCCATTAGCCTACAATCTTCAGTCCTGCCGGCCAAGGGGTACAGGTGCCTTGCCAAGGAAGGCCTCAACCCAACACTAAACTTTTTATATTAATTTAAAACAAAAATGAATACTCTTTTGAAATAATATTTTTAAAAAGCATTTTCCTCTTAATACAAAAAAAAAAAAACAACAACAACAACACTTGTTACTTTAGTGAACTGTGATTTTCTTTTTATTTTCCGGTTCACACCTTGTAATGCTCAGGACGTAGTCTCAAACTCTGTTCAGAATTACTCCTATTGGGTTGAGAGACCATATGAGGTGCCAGGGATGGAAAAACAGGTCATTGCATGCAAAGCAAGCACTCTATCCACTGGACTATTGCTCCAGTTCCATGAACTCATTAATTTGAACAAAGAATGAAATGAAACATTATAGAGAGAATTATACATATCTTATAGTGATATATCTAGGGATATTAAACATTATAAAGTGTTATATAATGAAACAATATAGAGATTTATTTCTTAAATCTCTGGACATTTTTCTATGTAGGAAGATTCCAGGCCCTGGTGTTTATGTCTACAAGCATATTCTATGCAATAATCTATTAAAGTTGGATTAATACATGTTTTTGATATAATTTTTATTTTGACCAAAGTGGCTTACATATCTTTCACAGTAATATTTTAGGTACATATTAACAATGTGTCAGGGGCAGCGGGCCACAGATCTCCTGGGCTGAACACTTGGTCCAGGAGACTGGGACCCCCCCACGCCAGGCGGGTCTTCATGGCTGGCCCTGGCAACTCGGGCCCTGGGGGGGTGGGTGGAGGAGGGAAACTCCTCCTTTTCAATTTTCAAACTGGAGAGGGAGCTCGCAATTGGACCCAGCAGAGCGCACATGCCAGGAAAGCCGTCCCTCTGTTTTTCTGGTATGTTAGGGTCGCTGGTCGGACAGCGGGCCACAGATCTCCTGGGCTGAACACTTGGTCCAGGAGACTGGGACCCCCCACGCCAGTGGGGTCTTCATGGCAGGCCCTGGCAACTCGGGCCCTAGGGGGTGGGTGGAGGAGGGAAACTCCTCCCCTATGTATATTTGACCCCCTGTTTTGCTTGCTAGTAATATTATTTTTCAAAGTCGCACGTGCGCATTTTCGCCTGCGCCACAAATATACTTTTTAATCATTATCCAAAAACGTTCCTGATCCTAGATTGCTCCTAGGAATAGAATCAGGATGCTCAAGATTCTGACAAAACACTCAAATTGACCTTTATTGTTTAGTCTTTTATATATTGCCTCTTCCCTCACCCCTTTGTCTCTCCTACTTCCTCATATCCAAACCCTGCACCATTATCTTCCCCTTATTCAACCCTCCTTATCCTCAGTTCCTAATTTGGTAGACACCAAGACTGACCTTCTGCCCCAATACTACCATCCAGCTCCTCATTGAATGACACCCTCTCGGTCCCCAGCTCATGCCTACGCAAACAACTACGATCAACACGCCTGTTGACCCATGCTTGGTGGCCCCTTATGTCACCATCAAACTATGGACTGTTGTATGATACCGGAATCAGCTTCAGCATAACCCCTAGTTCAAGGACAATATAGGGTTCCATAATGCCGCAAAACATGTCGCAAACTCAACTATCACCTGTTGTCTTCAAATACACTTGTTTTCTTTTTTTTTTTTCTTTTTAAAACATAAAAGGGTCACATGTATCTCTTTTGTATATCTCGGATGTATTCCCTTAACATCTATAACTCTTTTAAAATATCCTCATTTGTGACAATTTTGCCCACTAGATTAGTTATTTGATTGCTTGATTTTCCCCCTATGAGATCTGTTTTATAAGCAATACTGGTAGAAGAGTAACTCTGTATAGATTTCACGTTTATACCAAGTTACGGGAAATGTTGGAATTTATTCGTTGGCCCCCAGATGCACCAACAATATCTTGTGGCATTGCTTCTCCTTTGCATAGGCACATTAAAATGGGAAAATAATACATATACAAACAAGTTCTTATCTAATAGAGATGGGAACACAAATTTGGTAATGTAATTAGGCCTTTTACCCTGAACATTGGCATAATGATTTGGCTCAGGCCTCAGAAGAATGGGCATCGCCCACACACACCTGAACTATGGAAACAACCACAATTGTCTTTAACATTCCCAGGATCCAAGCCTCTACCAGAGAAGACCTACCACTGCTTTGGCATTGACTGACTCCAAAGAGTACTCCCAACACCCAGGTGACTCTGCAACAGTCTGCATGTAGAGCAGATCTCTCTGCATTTAATGATATGCTGAAACTAGAGGATGCTCCACATCAGCCTGACATCAACGAAAGAAATGCACAGAATCCAGAGTCTTTAAATATAAAAGTCTGATACCAACTATAGCTAAAGTGTGCAAAAGTTTCACCGGGACCTTGAGAATGACTGGAGTTGGATAGACTGGTATGCCTGGAACCCAGAGTATGTCTTATGCCAATAAACTTCTGGGGTGAGGCCTTTTTGTAATCAGATCAAGGACTTTTTCTCCCATTTTCTCCATTTTTCTGGACCTATGCAAACATTGGCGATTGCCACTATCACACCTTTACTATACTTTTTTACTCTTATCCTTTAAGGAAAAAAATACAACTTACTGAACTTAAAAACAAACTACTGTAGTAGAATGCCTGTCTCAAAAACAGGCAGGGGATGGGAAGGGGGGAGGGGTAATGTTGCACTGGTGAAGGGAGGTGTTCTGGTTATGACTGTAACCCAAATATGATCATGTTACTTAAATAAAAAATATATTTAATAAAAATAAAATAAAAAATAATAAAAAAATTAAACATAAAAAAATGTGTCAGGGAATTCCCATCACCAAAGTTGTCTTCCGTCAACCCCCGTTCCCATCTTGCATCCCATATCCCTCACCCTCAACCCCCGGGCTGCTAGTATAGGTGTGTCTAGCTTACTACTTAATGATCATACAACTGTTTGGCTTGATACCCTCCACTCTTTCCCCTTCTATTTGAGAGGCAGTACTAAATAGTTTGCAACCCTCGGTGGGGGACCCCCAACCCTCGGGGGTGTGGGAATGAGGGTCGCTAGTAATTTATGGGTTTACTCGAGCAGGTCCAATCTGTGAAGAAAACTTAAGAAGTTAGTAAGAAAGACCCTCAAGACAACTCACGCTGTTCAAAAGGGGTTTATTGCCCGGGGAGATCAGCTATTAAAGGCGAAATACGTCATAGAGGTGTTACAGTTTTTCCACCAATTACAATTGCAAGCACTCATTAGCATAAGCTGGGGGCAGGTAATAGGGAGGGGTAAAGAGGTAGACCTGAGCACATGTTTATACTGAAAGCACAAGATCCAAACAGGGTCTTATAAATTTTACTCAGCAAGCATAAATAAAACAGCAGCTGTAAACATATTAATCTTTTGCTAACACAAAGGCAAGTTGCTCTATAATTTTTCTCTGTGGCTGGGTGTATTGGGCTGCTTTGAATTTACTTTAGTGTTTGTCTATTTCCTTTGTCCTCAGGGCATGGGTGCCTCTGGTCACGTGGGTAACAAGGTCAGGGATTTCTGAGGCACCTTTGTTCTAGGTTCCATCAGCTCGGCTCCCCACAATAGTTCAAGTTATGTGGTTTTGTTTGAAGAAAAGAAGAGCAATAAAATGGGGTAAAAATCAAATAAGCTGAAAATGGGAGGAGTGCTTTTAGAGACTCTCAACATCAGTTTGAGAGAGAAAAGGGAAAAAGGAAGTGAAACACCACAACCATACAAAAAGAGATCTCAAATAAAAAAAAAATCCAGGGGCCGGTGAGGTGGCGCTAGAGGTAAGGTGTCTGCCTTGCAAGCGCTAGCGTAGGACGGACCCAACCGCGGTTCGATCCCCCGGCATCCCATATGGTCCCCCCAAGCCAGGGGCGATTTCTGAGCTCATAGCCAGGAGTAACCCCTGAGCATCAAACGGGTGAAGGCCCAAAAACCAAAAAAAAAAAAAAAAAAAAAAAAATTTTTAAAAATCCAGTGAGCACTACAGCAATAAAGACAAGCACCACATAATAACCACGGTCCTGCTTAATACATTTTAAAAATAATTCAGATATTTTAATGTTCATGTTTTTTCTGAAGCTTAATGTACCTCAAATTAGTACAATGTAATTGATTTAGGAGTTCGTGCTTGCATGATTCACTATTATATACAGTCTTACGTTTTAGGGGCCAAAGTAATAATGCAGCAGGTAGGGTGTTTGCCTTGCACACAGTCAACCTGGGTTCCATCCCCGGCATCCCATATGACACCGGAGCCAGCCAGGAGTTATTCCTGAGTGAAGAACTAGTAATAATCCCTGAGCAATGATGGTATGGAACAAAAAATTAAAAATTTTAATCAAAATTTATTGTAACCCATAAAATTGCAACCCCTTTTAAGATATATTCCAAAATTTCTAAACAGTAGGGGCTGAGAAAAAGTACAACACTTAGGAGGCTTGCCTTCCATGCTCCTTACTGACTAGGGATCAATCCTCCAGCACCTCATATAGTCCCACAACTTGCTGAGAATACTAAATCTCCAAACATCTATTGTGATATTTCTTATGTTGCAGAATATTTTATTCCTATGTGATAAGACACATTGCAAAATTGTGCAGTGCCCGAATTCCCTAAGCACAGGAAAGTGTCTCTGAGGTGTGTCCCTCTGCTCAGGGGCTGACCCAGCAGTGCCTCCTGAGCTGCCAGGCTGAGAAGGAGGAGCAAAGGCACCAGCAGTGAGATTAAAGACTCCCTCACACACCATGCAGACAGGACTCAAAGCAGAGACTGCAGCAGTCATTCTGGGGTACAATTGGGAACCTGGGGGAGCCTGGGATGAAGCCTGCTTTCAGCAAACGTATCCCCCACTTTGGTCAGCCCTGACACAGCCCCTGCTGCTGCTGAGGATCCTCTGGGTCACAAAGGCTGGTCGAGGCGCCAAACCTGCACTCAGAATCCTGTACCTACGTGGCGTCTGCTCTTCCTCCAGAGCTCCCTCTCTATGGGAACAGTGCCTGGTGATGGGCAGAGATGCCAGCTGCAGTGACAGGAAGCTGCCCTCCATGGAGCACTGCCCAGACACAGGACGAAATCATTCCCTGAGTCAGACAGTGGAGGACACTTTGGGGTCTGTGACATCTCAGGGGCATGCCACATGGTGAGTGAAGCTTTGCCCCAGAACTGTGGGAGATGTGGGCCTGGGGGAGCCATTATCCCAACACACTCGAACCAGCACCCGGACACAAGGTCACTGTGCTGAGTGTCCCTGCCCGTTGAGCACTATACCCCATGTCTCTAGGAATAAGCGGAGCTGCCTCAGCTATGACCTCATAATGGCTTGAAGGAAATGGTGTGACAAGTACTCTCGGCTCAAGGAGGTCAAGAGTGTGGGGTCCTGAGCAAAGGAAGGACGATACACACCAGCCAGGACCCACCTGCACAAGGGCCCCTTCAGGTAAGCAAGTCCTAGACAACCACAGGCACCCCAGGGACTGGCCAGGGGAGCAACTATCTGAACCAGTGACTGTGGAGTCTCCAGAGCGAGTGCAGTGGTGGGGTCTATGGTTCCCATAACCTGGTCCTAGATATCACACCCACTCACTGACTCTTGTCACCAACAGCTTCTCAAACACTTGTACAATCAAGACACGAACACAAACTATTGTAATGTGACTATTCAGAAATATGATAGAGAACACCCTGAGGATTCATATGTAACATGCCAGATGTGGGGATCAGCATTATTTTCATTATATCGTGGAATAATACAGTTGTGATAGACTATAAGCATACTAACTACTAAATAAAATTAGATAGCAGTATAGTAGAAATCATACTATAGTGACAGATTCTAATCATTGCAACAACTAATGGATTAACTAATCATGAACATTATGTAAGGAATACAATTCTCAGATTCTAATTGTTGGAATAGTTAATAGAGTAATTAATTATGGACATTGATGAATGTGGTCATTCATTCTAATGATGGACATAATGTGATTGTGACACCTCTAATCACAGCTATAAAAAATCTAATTGTGGAGCCGAAGCAATAGGGCAACGGTAGGGCATTTCCATTGCACACAGCTGACTTAAGATGGACCAGTGTCCCATATGGTCACCTAAGCCAGAAGGTATTTCTAAGCACATAGTCAGGAGTAACCCATGAGAGTCACCGGTGTGGCCCAAAAAACAAAAAAAAAAAAAATCTAATTGTGCTGGAATGTGATTTCAAGAACACCCGAGATTGGGGTAGTCTGACCATTTTTGTGGTGGCAGGTAGACCTAAGGCCACTGGTGCCCAAAGTGGAAGGAGCAGGTAGAAGACACAGAGTAGTTACCCCCCAATGACCAGATACACATGGTCACAAGGAGCAGACCTGCTGACCACAGACTCTCGATTTTCCAGTTCATCGATAACTCTCTGCTCCCCAGTTATTGAAATCAAGTGCTAACCCAGCAAGCCAGAGACATCCCTAAAGTTCAGAGGCCACATTCACCTAAGTAGCCAAGTGTGCACACTATAGGGGAAGGAAGCAACATCACCTCAGGGGCATGTTGACCCCCCCTCCTGCTACTTCCCCACCTCAATCCCATCTCTCCCCAGGTACCGGCACCCCCTCACACACATGGACAACCTCACAGCCTTTACTGAGTTCCTGCTCATGGACATGGCCAGCTCCAGGCAGCTGCAGCTTCTTCAGGGGTTGATGTTCCTGGGAGTCTACCTGGGAGCCCTGGCTGGGAACCTGCTGACCATCAGCGCCATCATCACGGACCCCCGGCTACATGCCCCCATGTACTTCTTCATTAGCAACCTGTCCCTCATTGACCTCTGCTGCATTTCTGTCACTGTCCCCAAACTGATCTTCAACTCTCTGACGGGCAGAGCAGTCATCTCCCTCGCAGAATGCGCTACCCAGATATTCCTGTACATCTTTTTTGCATCGATTGAGCTGGCATTCCTAGTAGTAATGTCCTATGACCGCTATGTGGCCATCTGTCATCCACTCCATTATGGGCTGACAGTCACCCCTCGGATGTGCTCACAGGCAGCAGGGGGCTCCTGGGCCACAGGGCTCATCTATTCTAGCATCCATACAGGAAACATGTTCCGGCTGCCCTTCACAAAATCCAACGTCATCCATCAATACTTTTGTGACGTCCCCCAAGTCATGAGACTATCATCACCAGAGGTCCAGTTCTGTGAGTTTGTGATCCTTGCTGTCAGTTCTGGCATAGTCATGGGCTGTTTCACGTCCTTAATTTTGTCCTATGTGAATATATTTTCTGCTATCCTTAAGATGCAGTCAACAGAAGCCCGCAACAAGGCCCTCTCCACCTGTACCCCACAGCTCCTCATTCTTATCCTGTTTGTAGTTTCAGGTGTCACTGCAATGTTCAGCCCCACTGCAGAGAAAGCCTCCCTCACAAACCTCCTCACTGCTGTGTTCTACATCATGGCACCTCCTTTCCTGAACCCCATTCTCTACAGCTTGAGGAACCGAGATATTGGCTCTGCTCTGGCCAGAATGTTCATTAGACACTCAGGAATCCCCCACAGGCATTTTTTAGTCTGAACATACTCTTGAACAACCCAAAACGATTTTAATATACTTCATTTTTGTTTCACATTTCTCACCCCTTCAACCAATCCCTTTCATTGTCTTTGCTATTACTATACAACCTCATGGTAGAGTGAGTTATTCACTTGTCTACAAGTGCTGTCCTTTCAAAAATTAGTCTATTTCAGGCTACACAGACTCCCTAAAGCTCTCAAGCCTGGAGAATGTTGTCTTCCTATAAAAACTTTGAAGTGAATTATAGCTAAACACATGGAGACATGAAGCAGATTAATTTGCATGTGCCACAGTGTTAGGAAACCTTTGGAGGATGTTGAGTAAATTCAAGTTTTGGGTTGCTGATATTGTCATTCAGGAAGATGCCCCTGTGTTGGTGTTTGTGTTTGCTTCTGTGCAGAGTCTGGAGGGAGCAGAAAGGCTGGTGCTGAGTCACTCAGGAGAAGAAAATTGGGGTAAATGGCACTGACCCTCCAAACCCTGAACCCACTTTTCAGCGCCTGCCCTCCTGCAGACTCCCTTCTCAACCTGAGAAAGTGGGTGTAAGCCCTGGCCTCAGCCCTGATAGAGACTCATCCTGGTAGAGACCCACCTTGCCACACCAGAACATAAGAGATTATGTTCTAGAGGAGTCTCATCAGAAGACCCACTGAGATGTCCTTCCCTTAGTGTCGATGGTTTATTAGAAATATGAGAAAATATGAAAAATATATCATCAGCAGGCCCACTGAGATGTTTCCCCCTAGTGTGGATGGCTAATCAGAAGTTCTGAGAAAGCTCACTGGTAATTTTTTTCCTCAGTGTGGATGGCTGAAGAGATTCATGGTATGGTACTGACATTCTGCTTCCTTTACAACAAACATTAAATTTGCCTATAAATCATTCTCCATTCTGCTGTATTTTATGTGTATATAGTAAAACCTTTTACTTTCTAACATAAGGACTTTACAGGCAAATATACCTTGTTTTAATTTCTCTTTACCTGGAAAAATTCAGCACCAAAAACAGCTATTTTCCTCTCTGTCTTTGATATGCCATAGCAGTTTGTAACAGAAAGGATTGCTTTGCTTTAGAGACAAACCCTAGACACTTTTAATTCTTGATAACTAATTTACACACCAAAAAGGTCTGTCCAGGGTTAGCATTGAGCTATTGAACTTTACCAGGTAGAGATTTAACATTACTTTCATATCAATTTGTCTCTTTTATTGCCCCTTTCAAAAACCAGACCTTAGGAAGTTAGTTATTTGTAATAAGTCCATAGATCTAAAAACCTGATCCCTCAGCAAAAGGGAAACTTGGTTTCTTGCTAATTTCTTGATTCACATACTATGACAGCTAGGGCCTATCCAGAGAGGAACTAATTTGAGATGTTAAAACTTACATTCTTTTTATCCTCTGGGCTCTTCATTGAAATTCTCTATTCAAAGATCTGTAAACAATCAAGTGCCATGTGAATGATTTTGAAGATCAAATGTGTACACGGATGAGTTTTTAACAAAAGATAACTTTGCAAAGAAACAAAATGTGAGCATTCTTTTCATACCTGTGACTGGCACTATAACCCACAATCCCCTAGTTTGGACATTAAAGATCAGAACATACTGTTTTCCCACATACATTGTGTGTCTCTCATTTCTTTATATTTCACTGTTTGTGTCACCCACTCTCCTTGATGAAGAGAACTCAAAGAAGTTCTCTAACACAACCAAATCCCAAAGCTAGCCTCGGCACCACCTGGCCCTGGAAGGAGTTCACACTGTTAAGACACTCCGTGCTTTCTGCATCAGCATCCTCAGGGTCCCGGAGTCTTGGCTGGAAACATGAGAATGTTCTGTCCCCTGGTATGATCCTGACCCTGTGTGTGAGCTGTGTGTTGCCTCTCTCTCTCTGCGGGGGGGGGGCAGTATTTTGTGTGCAGGACCCTGAGCTCAAAGCCTCCTGTAAGAAAGATCTGTCTGATGAGGGCTCCAAGGAAAGGAAAACCTCTGAAACACAATGGTACTGTGTAGCTATCATCCTCCTGCACTCACAGTCGGGTTGGCTCCTTGACATAGAGGAAAGGATGGGTGTGTCCCCTTCTTGGAATGAGCCTTGTGACTAAAACTGTGAGTCTACCTGGCCAATTCAGATTTAGTAAGAGGATGCTCCACAGATTGGGAATAAAACAGTGTTGCATCCAGCCTTTCTTCTCGGAAGTCAGCTCCAGAGAAGCAAAGCCATTTCACAGATCCTGGCAACCCTGTTCAGGCACATCCACAGGGATCCACACTGGCCAGGGTCCACCTTCAACTCAGAAAGCTGGACAAACAAGACCCCAAGAGCATCCATTACTGTTACTAAGGTAACAGGGATGGTCCCATTCAAGGCCCCACAGTACATCAACCAGAAGGAGAAAAAACTCTGCAGCTGGTCCTGTCCACATTAAATGCAAAGTGACAGCAAGGCAGCTGTCAAGAGCCACAGGAAGTATCTTGCTTTCATTACAGGATGGGTGGAGGGAGTCAGAGTCCAAGTTCCAGCTCTTAAACAAATACCAAGTTCGTAGTGAATGTTAGCCCCTCTGCTCATTATTCAAAGTGTGCAAGTTCTCCTGGTAGAACCAAAAGAAGCAGCAATTAAGCAGGAAAGTGGTCATGGTCATGATAAAGTGATTGTTTGTTCTCTCCACCCTCTTGAATGGCCCAGCAGCAGGGCACACTGCACACAGAGACCACCTGTCCTGGGAAAAATGGGTGTGCATGCCATGAAAATCAAAACACTAAACTGTGCCTGCTGCCTAGTCCTGCCACTTCGCAGGCAGATGGACATGTGGACATGGTCTGCTGATAGAAGCTGAATACAACCATGTCCACAGCATGGATGACTTTTGTTCTAGTGGTGGTTCAGAGTGACGTGAAGATATACTTTTCTTGGGCTAGAAAAATAATAAGGTGGTTAAGACACTATCATGGCCATCTTGGGTTCAATTTCCACATGGAGTCTCTAAGCCTTTTCGTGATAAAGTCCTGAGAGCGCCAGATGTAGCCTGAAAACCAAAAATAAGAAAAAGAAATACTCTATAGGACCTAGCTGACTTCTGCTGGGAGGCAGCAGCCCAGCAGACATCTCGGGCCTTTCTTTCTTTCCCAAACATGAGAATTTGATCTCTTCAGCATTCTTCTCTGAGGGCCTGCCTTCTCCAGAGGTGAATCACCCAGCCCAAAGACTTTGGACCTAGCTGACTTCTGCTGGGTGGCAGAAGCCTGGCAGACATCTAGGGCCTATCTTGCTTTCCCATGCTCCTCTTCACTTTGTGGCCTCGCATCTTCTAGCTGATTAATACCACCATAACATGTAGAAAACCCATAATAAAAGCTTGACAATGGGGAAATCTTGTAGGCAAAAACCATACACAGAGAATGAATATGATAGCTCTGATGACCAAAAAAATACCAACCATCTGATTAATCTCTCAGATAAGGAGTTTAGAATAGAAATATGGAGGATCCTCATGGAAATCTAAGAAAACATATTTCCAGCTGAACAGAACACAAAGATAGAAATCAGAAAACTCCAAACTAAAATAACAAATCTGAAAAACATGATAGATGAACTGAAAAATTCAATCGTAAGCCTCTCCAACAGGATAACAGCAGCCGAGGACAGAATCAGTGAACTGGAAGATCAAATGCAAAACAACTCCATACAGCAGAAGAGACTGGAAGAAAAAAAAAACCTTAAGGCAAATGATCATACAATGGAAAAAGAACTCAAAGAATGTGAACAGATGAAAATAGAAGTCTTTGATAAACTCAACAGAAACAACATAAGAATCATTGGAGTCTCAGAGGCCCAGGAAGGAGACCCCCAGGAAGTATCAACAGTCAAAGACATCATCACAGAGAAACTCCCAGAACTAAAGACTGCATGCAATCAAATTCTGCATTCCCGAAGAGTACTAGCTAAAAGAGACCCGAAGAAGAACACCCCAAGACACATCCTAGTCACAATAATAAATTCTACAGCTACAGATAGAATACTAAAAGCAGCAAGATCAAAAAAGGGAAGGTACATTCAAAAGAGCATCCTTAAGATTTACAGCAAATATATCACAAGAACTCTCAAGGCCAGAGACAGTGGTGGGATATTGTGACAAGACTGAATAAAATGGATGCTTCACCTAGAATACTACACCCAGCCTAACTCATGTTCAGGTTTGAAGGAAGGATACATAGCTTCATGGATAAGCAATAGCTCAGAAACTTTACAGATGCAAAACAGCATTATAGAAAAACTGAAAAGTCTACTTTAGGACAAGACAGACCAACAGACACACCAAACTTATACACAAAGATGACATTAAATCCCATGACAATTATCTTCCTCAATGTCAATGGACTAAATTCACCAATTAAGAGACACAGAGTGGCTAAATGGATTTAAAAGATGAATCCAACCTTCTGCTGCCTACAAGAAACACACCTGAATAGTCAGAATAAATATAGACTCAAAATCAAAGGCTAGAGAAAAATTATCCAAGCAAACAACTCCCTTAAAAAGCTGGTATGGCCATATTAATACCAGATGACACACACTTTAAACTCATAAAAGTTGTAAGGGACAAAGATGGACACTTCATACTAATAAAGGGATATGTGCAACAGAAAGAAATCTCTAAACATAAATACACCCAGGGAGAGGCCAGCAAAATATATAATACAATTATTGACAAATTTGAAAGAGGATATCAATAATAACACAATAATTGTAGGAGACCTCAACACAGTCCTGTCAACAATAGGTCAACCAGACTGAAACCCAATAAAAAATATACTAGCCATGAAAAGAGAAATGGAAGAAAGAGGACTAGTAGATATATATAGAACACTATATCCCCAGAAACCAGGATACACACTCTTCTCCAATATACATGGGTCATTCTCCAGGATAGACCACATGCTGGCACATAAAACATAACTTCATAAAATCAAGAGGATAGAAATTTTGCAGGCTACCTTTGCTGCCCACAAGGCTCTAAAATTAGACGTGAGCTAAAAAAAAAAAAAAAAAAAAAAAAGAATGTTAACAACTGGACATTAAACAGCCTGCTACTAAACAACCAGTGGGTCCGAGATAAAATAAAAAAAAATCATCAATTTCCTGAAAATAACAATGAAGACACAAACTATCAGAACCTCTGAGACACATCAAAATAAGTCCTGAGAGGAAAATTTATAGCTTTGCAAGAACACATCAGGAAGGAAGACAGGGCATACTTCAATAGCCTAATGAGCAGTTATAAAATTAAAAAATGATCAACAAAAGGAACCAAAAATAGGGAGACAGAAGGAAATAACAAAGTTTAGATCAGAAATCAATAAAGTGGAAACCCAAAAAACAATCCAAAAGATCAACGAAAGCAGAAGTTGGTTGTTTGAAAAATTAAACAAGATTGATAGACCACTGGCAAAATTAACAAAGAAAGAGAGAGAGAGAAACTTGATAACTTGTATTAAGAATGAAAAAGGAGAGATCACTACTGATATGGCAGAGATTCAAAGGGTAATCAGAAACTACTTTGAGAAACTCTACGCCACTAAAAATGAGAACCTGGAAGAAATGGATAAATTCTTGGACTCTTATAATCTTCCACGGTTGAAGGAAGAGGATGTAGCATATCTAAACACCCCCATCACTATTGATGAAATTAAAATGGTAATCAAATGTCTGCCCAAAAACAAAAGCCCAGGCCCAGATGGATTCACTAATGAATTCTTTCAAACTTTCAAAGAGGAACTACTACCAATCCTGGCAAGACTCTTTCATGAAATTGAACAAACGGAAACACTTCCAAATAGCTTTTATGAAGCCAACATCACCTTGATACCAAAACCAGAAAGAGATGCTACGAAAAAAGAAAATTACAGACCAATATCGCTGATGAGTGCAGATGCAAAGATACACAACAAAATCCTGGCAAATAGGATTCAATGCCTCATTAAGATCATCCACTACGATCAAGTAGGTTTCATCCCAGGAATGCAAGGCTGGTTTAACATCCATAAATCTATCAACATAATTCACAACATCAACTACAAGAAAAATAAAAATCACATGATCATATAATTGATGCAGAGAAAGCATTTGATAATGTCCAACACCCATTCTTGATCAAAACTCTCAGCAAGATGGGAATTTAAGGAACATTTCTCAATATAGTTAAGGCCATCTACCACAAGCCAGTGGCAAATATTATCCTCAATGGAGAAAAACTAAAAGCCTTCCCTCTAAATTCTGGCACAAGACAAGACTGTCCTCTCTCACCACTCTTATTCAACATAGCACTGGAAGTACTCGCTATAGCGATTAGGCAAGAAAAAGATATCAAGGGAATCCAGATAGGAAAGGAAGAAGTCAAGCTCTCGCTGTTTGCAGATGACATGATACTCTACTTAGAAAACCCTAAAGACTCTACCAAAAAGCTTCTAAAAACAATAGACTCATATAGCAAGGTGGCAGGCTACAAACTTAACACATAAAAACCAATGGCCTTTCTATACACCAATAGTAATAAGGAAGAAATGGACATTAAGGAAACAACCCCATTCACAATAGTGCCACACAAACTCAAATATCTTGGAATCAACTTGACTAAAAATGTGAAGGACCTATACAAAGAAAACTATAAAACTCAGCTCCAAGAAATAAGAGAGGACATGCGGAAATGGAAGCACATACCCTGCTCATGGATTGGCAGGATTAACATCATCAAAATGGCAATACTCCCCAAGGCATTATACACATTTAATGTGATCCCTCTAAAGATACCCATAATATTCTTCAAAGAAGTGGATCAGGCTCTTTTGAAATTCGTTTGGAACAATAAACACCCGAGAATAGCTAAAGCAATCATTGGGAAAAAGAATATGGGAGGAATTACCTTCCCCAACTTTAAACTTTACTACAAAGCAATAGTTATCAAAACAGCATGGTATTGGAATAAGGACAGGCCCTCAGATCAGTGGAATAGGCTTGAATACTCAGAAAATGTTCTCCAGACATACAATCACCTAATTTTTTATAAAGGAGCAAGAAATCCTAAATGGAGCAAAGAAAGCTTCTTCAACAAGTGGTGTTGGCACAACTGGCTATCCACTTGCAAAATATTGAACTTAGACCCCCAGATAACATCATAGATTAAAGACCTCGATATCAGACCCAAAACCATAAGATATTTAGAACAATACATAGGCAAAACACTCCAGGACATTGAGACTACAGGCATATTCAAGGAGGAAACTGCACTCTCCAAACAAGTGAAAGCAGAGATTAACAGATGGGAATATATTAAGCTGAGAAGCTTCTGCACCTCAAAGAAAATAGTGCCCAGGATACAAGAGCCACCCAATGAGTGGGAGAAACTATTCACTCAATACCCATCAGATAAGGGGCGAATTTCCAAAATATACAAGGCACTGACAGAAATTTACAAGAAAAAACATCTAATCCCATCAAAAAATGGGGAGAAAAAATGGACAGACACTTTGACAAAGAAGAAATACAAATGGCCAAAAGACACATAAGAAAATACTCCACATCACTAATCATCAGGGAGATGCAAATCAAAACAACTATGAGGTACCACCTCACACCACAGAGAATGGCACACATCACAAAGAATGAGAGTAAACAGTGTTGGCAGGGATGTGAAGAGAAAGGAACTCTTATCCACTGCTGGTGGGAATGCCGTCTAATTCAACCTTTATGGAAAGCGATATGGAGATTCCTCCAAAAACTGGAAATCAAGCTCCCATACAATCCAGCTATACCACTCCTAGGAATATACCCTAGGAACACAAAAATACAATACAAAAACCCCTTCCTTACACCTATATTCATTGCAGCACTGTTTACCATAGCAAGACTCTGGAAACAACCCAGATGCCCTTCAACAGATGAATGGCTAAAGACATTGTGGTACATATACACAATGGAATATTATGCAGCTGTCAGGAGAGATGAAGTCATGAAATTTTCCTATACATGGATGCACACGGAATCTATTATGCTGAGTGAAATAAGTCAGAGAGAGAGAGAGAGAGAGAGAGAGAGAGAGAGAGAGAAATGCAGAATGGTCTCACTCATCTATGGGTTTTAAGAAAAATGAAAGACATTTTTGCAATAATAATTTTCAGACACAAAAGAGAAAAGAGCTGGAAGTTACAGCTCACCTCAGGAAGCTCACCACAAAGAGTGATGAGTTTAGTTAGAGAAATAACTACATTTTGAACTGTCCTAATAATGAGAATGTATGAGGGAAATGGAAAGCCTGTCTAGAGTACAGACGGAGGTCGGGTGGGGAGAAGGGAGATTTGGGACATTGGTGATGGGAATGTTGCACTGGTGATGGGGGTTGTTCTTTACATGACTGAAACCCAAACACAATCATGTATGTAATCAAGGTGTTTAAACAAAATATAAAAAAATACTAAATGTATCACTTGTGAGGGAAATGAGCCTAAAAAAAAAAAAAGAAAACAACCCTGGGGCTGACGAAGTGGCGCTAGAGGTAAGGTGTCTGCCTTGCAAGTGCTAGCCAAGGAAGGACCACGTTTCAATCCCCCAGTGTCCCATATGGTCCCCCTAAGCCAGGGGCAATTTCTGAGTGCTTAGCCAAGAGTAACTCCTGAGCATCAAACGGGTGTGGCCCGAAAAACAAAAAAAAAAAGAAAGAAAGAAAGAAAACAACCCCATTCACATTAGTGTCACACAAACTCAAATATCTTGGTGTCAACCTGACTAATGACATGAAGGACCTACACAAAGAAAACTATAAAAACCCTGCTCCAAGAAATAAGAGAGGACACACAGAAATAAAACACATACCCTGCTCATGGATTGGCAGGATTAACATAATTAAAATGGCAATACTCCCCAAAGCATTGTACAGATTTAATGCAATCCCTCTAAAGATACCCATGACATTCTTCAAACTGGATTAAACACTTCTGAAATTCATTTGAAACAATAAACACCCTCGAGTAGCTAAAGCAATTCTTGAGGAAAGAAATATGGGAGGCATTACTCTCCCCAATTTTAAACTGTATTTCAAACTATAGTTATCAAAACAGCATGGTATTGGAATAAAGAAGACCCTCAGATCAGTAGAATGAGTATCAAGAAAATGTTTACCAGACTTACAATCACCTAATTTTTGATAAAGGAGCAAGAAATCTTAAATGGAGCAAGGAAAGCCTCCTTAACAAGTGGTGTTGGCACAACTGGTTAGCCACTTGCAAAAAGTGAACTCAGACCCCCAGCTAACACCATGTATGAAGGTCAAATCTAAATGGATTAAAGACCTTTATATCAGACCTAAAACTATAGCTATATAGAACAACACATAGGTAAAACACTCCATAACATTGAAACTAAAGGCATCTTCAAGGAATAAACAGCACTCTCCAAACAAGTGAAAGCAGAGATAAACATATGGGAATATATTAAGCTGAGAGGCTTCTGCACCTCGAAGGAGGATACAAGAGCCACCCAATGAATGGGAGAAACTATTCACCCAATAGCCATCAGATAAGGGGCTAATCTCAAACTATACAAGGCACTGACAGAAATTTACAAGAAAAAAAATCTAATCCCATCAAAAAATGGGGAGAGGAAATGGACAGACACATTGAGAAAGAAGAAATATAAATGGCCAAAAGGCACATGAAAAAATGTTCCACATCACTAATCATCAGGGAGATGCAAATCAAAACAACTATGAGGTACCATCTCACACCACAGAGAATGGCACACATCACAAAGAATGAGAACAAGCAGTGTTGGCAGGGATGTGGAAAGTAACTCTTATTCACTGCTGGTGGAAATGCCTTATAGTCCAACCTTTATAAAAAGTGATATGGAGATTTCACCAAAAACTAAAATTGAGCTCCCATACAATACAGCTATACCACTTCTAGGGATATACCCTAGTGTGTTGGCCTGCAGCTTCAGTTTATTCGTAGTCATAGAAAGGGTCTGCACCTATAAAAGAAATGGGTGGAATAAAGGGGACCACCAAGGATTCTGATTATGGCGTCAATTTATTTTTGAAATGCCATGACTTATATAGTTTTTACACAAAGGGAGGAGGGGACAATGCAAACATTTGTCAAGCATGCATTTGTCACACATGCAGTTCAAAAGGTTTGGCATGTGCCTGTTAATTTGATACAAGTTTCCTGAGGAACATCCTATTAACACACCAAATGCTCTATCTGTAGATCTGAGTTTCCTGAGCCAGAAGAGTGTGACCTTATGGTTCTTTTGATCTGCGTCAACTCATGGCCAGTTGAAACGTACACAATTCAACCAAAGGACAGGCCTGCTAGAAAATGGCAGTTTGCTACAAGGTGGCCGTACTTATGCTAAGACTGTGAGGGAGAATCTGGCTCCCTACATCAAGGAGATGGTGAATGTTAGCTCCACTGCTCATCATACAAAGTGCACAGATGTCCTGGTGAAAACAAAGGAAGCAGCAATTAAGCAAGAAAATGGGCACATTCATGAGAAAGTGACTGTTTGTTCTCTCTGCCCTCTTGAAATGCCCAGGTTTGCTACACATAGCAGCAGGGTACACTGCACACTAGAGACTACTAGCCCTGGGAAAATGAGCCTGCATGCCGTGAAAATCTAGGCACAAAAATGTGCCTGCTGCCATGTCCTGCCACCTGACAGAGAGATGGACAGATGGACATGGTCTGCTGATAGAAGCTAACTACAGCCAGATCCACAGCAGGGATGCCACAGAACCTCTAGCCTGTGTGGAAAGGACACAGTCCAACTCTGGGGCCTTGCAAACAGAGGGCACCTGGCCCATTTTTTTGCATGTGTTTGTAGACATGGTGGTGTGGCAAGAAGAAATGGAAGTCGGGAACATTCTAGTTCTGCACAACAGACATGATGGATAGAGGTTTGCAGCCATGAGCTAAGATGAGGCATGGGTAGGAGATCTGCAACCCTAGGCAGAGATGGGACAGGGGAGACTGAGAGGCAGGGACTTCCTCTCTGAATGCTCCCAGCCTCTGGCACTGCCTCCTCAGACTGCTTTTCTCTCCCCAAGCACCTTTGCTCTCCAAGGCCCCTCTCTGGGCTCCTTCCCAGATCTGAGGTTCCAAGGTCCTCAACTGCATCTGCCCTTCTCCCCTGAGTGTTCTAGGGAACCAAGCCCTCTGGCCTTTGTCTCTAAGACTTAAGGGCTCCTCCCTCAAGAAGTAGCTGAGAGCTTCTGGTGGACACACTGCAGACTCACACATGGGACATTCTGGGGACCCCTCAGGTGCCTGTCAGACCTGTCAGAGTGATGCCTGTGGATACAGTTTGCAGGTGTCCCAGTAGCCTGGGAGGGTTGGAGTGGTGCAGAAAGGCCTTTCCCATGCAGGGGCCCTCTGCACATCTGCAGGGTGAAATTTCATGCCCCTTTTTATTCCAAATGCAATAGCATTTGGTTTTCCAGTGTCCTGTCTCAGACCTAACCACATACAGACAACCCTGGAGTTAGGAGACAAAGCCTTCCATGACCCCACATGCTCACATACATGAATAAACAGGGCAGGAGGAATGAGGTATAGATAGTCACTTCTAACTCCCAAGACAAACACTAAAGGAATCCTTGTCTGAAATACAATGTAATATGGAGTCATGTCACCAGAATGTTTTCCTACCTCCTAGTTAAAGTTGTAGTTTGCTTATTTTCTTTAAAGCCTCCAAGTGAGCTGGCAAAAGCAGAAAGTTTCTGTACTTTTTCCACTACATTACCTAACTCTCACATATGAGTCCTGAGCACTTTAATGACTGAACTTCAAGCCAGGAAGAATGCCAAAGCATCGCCAGTATGGCCCTTCCAAAAATAAACACTAAGTTAAACTACATTTAATGTGGCAGGAGAAATAGAACGAGTGTTGAGATACTACCTTAAATGCAACAGGCCCAGATTGGGTCTCCAACAGCCCACATGGATGTGACCCCCCGCCCCACAAGGAGTGATTCCTGAGTACCACCATGTGTGGCCCAAAAGCAAAAGATAATCCTCTATATCGGCCACTCTAGAGTCTCCTTCCCACCTAGAAAGCCTCCCTGAACATCAGTGAGCAGCTGTGTCATCTTACCCACTGCCAGCAGGGGTGTCCTAGAAAATGTCTGATGGACCCACAGTCTTTCTTCCCCACAGACACATTCTGTTGTCACCCCAATCCATTTCATGGGCAACTTTAATTTTTCAATTTTAAGACATTTTTTCAATTTTTTTGTTTTGTTTTGTTTTTTTTGGGCCACACCCGGCAGTGCTCAGGGGTTACTCCTAGCTGTCTGCTCAGAAATAGCTCCTGGAGCCGGAGAGATAGCACAGTGCAATTTGCCTTGTAAGCAGCCAAATCAGGGCCTAAGGTGGTTGGTTCAAATCTGGCGTCCCATATGGTCCCTTGTGCCTGCCAGGAGCTATTTCTGAGCACAAGGTGTTTAATAATACATGATATGTATAGTGTATATACATATTGTGTATACATATAAAGTACGTATACACAATGATAATAAATATAGTTGTATAGTTGTGTTTTTTCACAGGTAAAGTTATTCATGATTGAGTTACAGTAATATAATATACAACAACCTTCATCAATGCATATTTCCTGCCACCAATGTCGCCAGTTTCCCTTTCATACTCCCTGATATCCTTTCCTCTTCCTGTCTCTGGGGCATACATTTTTATTCTATCTATCTATTTCTCTCTCTATCTCTTTCTTTTTTCTACACTTTGATTTGTAGTACAGTGCACATTTCCCATCACCAAAGTCCCCAGTTTTTCTCCTATCAATGCTACCCCACCTGCCTCTGAGGCAGGCATTGTTTTGACTTCTCTCTCTCTCTCTCTCTCTCTCTCTCTCTCTCTCTCTCTCTCTCTCTCTCTCTCTCTCTCTCTCTCTCTCTCTCTCTCTCTCTCTCTCTCTCTCTCTCTCTCTCTCCCTCTCCCTCTCCCTCTCCCTCACCCTCACCCTCTCCCTCTCCCTCACCCTCTCCCTCTCCCTCTCCCTCTTCCTCACCCTCTCCCTCTCCCTCTCCCTCTCTGGGTGGGACCCTGAAAAGTGTGATTGCCCTCTATGCACTTCAAGGAACAGGATTCAGAGCTCTTGAGCTTGTCTGTTTGCAAAGGTCTCCCAGCTCAGTTCCAGCTTGTGAATTGCCTGGGCCTCACAATTTTCTGGGACACAGTAGCAGAGGATCTGGACTGAGGCTGGCACCTCTCTTCCTTCTGCCCTGGAGGAGGTCCCAGCCTGCACCCTCCCTGATGGCCCTGGCCCTGGACCACGGGGATGCATCTCCCCTGTGTGGATTATTGGCCAATTCTTTTAGAAATATTTTTGAGATTCGTGTTATGGTACTGACATTATGCTTCCTTCACATCTAATTGGCCTATAATTGATTCTCCCTTCTGCTGTGTGTGTTGCAGGCAAATATAGCCTTGATAGAATTCTCTTTACCTGGAAAATTCCAGCACCAAATTAAAGACATTTAGAAACAATTTATTTCTGTCTTTATAAATATAAAAATTCCTGAAGCTGGAGAGATAGCATGGAGGTAAGGCATTTGCCTTTCATGCAGAAGGTCATTGGTTCAAATCCCAGTGTCCCATATGGTCCCTTGAGCCTGCCAGGAGCGAATTCTGAGCGTGGATCCAGGAGTAACCCCTGAGCACTGCTGAGTGTGACCCAAAAAACAAAAACAAAAAGAGAAATATATAAATTCCTATTAGGGAATTTCCCCTATCAAGGAAGCCACACTGTCCTGCCCAAGGCATGACTTTAAAGGTCCTATATACATTATTTTAAAGGTTTCTGATGCAGCCATGCTTACAATTAAATCCTACAACCATTACATGGCCATTTTTCCTTCCACTATGAAGCTGTCATGAATCCTGGGGCCTGAAGCCACATGGCAACAGCCTACTACCTCAGGGGCAGACTCTCTGGGGCCATGCACATCATGGCTTTTGTTCCAATGAGATCCACCACTTCTGCAACATCCAACAAGCCATCCTGCTGGCAGATACAGCTGTTCTCTTGGGGCAGGCGGCCATCAAAGTACTCATAGCTGGAGCCTCTCTTGACTGCTTTTCCTATATTGCCTCCTCCTACATGTGCATCTTCTGGCACTGCACAACCTGACCTCTGCCCTGTCCATCTGCTTCCCACACCCACTCATGGTAACAATGTCCATGGGCACTGGGGCATGGCATTCCTGAAGCCTACTTCTCACGTTGAACCTTGCTTTGTCTGTCTTCCCACAGACATGCCCCCCTTCCTGAACTCTGTCATTTATACATCCTGAAGAACAAGGACCTGAGCATTGCTCTGGATTAGGTACTTCACACCAGAGCTCATGCAGGGACCAGGGTATATCAGAAATGTCACACCATTGATAAGAATTTCTGTATTTCTAAAAGGAGGACAGACAGAAGGCCTGCTGGGATGTCATATTCTTAGAGTTAATTAATGGCTGTTTCAAACACTCCCAAAGAATTTTCACCAGAAGGCCTGCTGGGATGCTTCTCCCCTGCGTGAATTATTGGCCAATTCCTTTAGAAATATTTTTGAGATTCGTGTTATGATACTGACATTATACTTCCTTCACTTCTAATTGGCCTATAATTGATTCTCCCTTCTGCTGCGTATATTACAGGCAAATATAGCCTTGATTGAATTCTCTTTACCTGGAAAATTCCAGCACCAAATTAAAGACACATAGAAACAAGTTTTTGCTCTCTGTCTTTAAAATGCTTCTGGAGACATCCTAAACTTGTTAACTCTTACCTCAGAATCTACATTGAAAAAGGTTTGGCCAGGATGTAGAATTGGGCTGTCGAAACTTTTACCAGGTATAAAATCTGCATTTCTCTTTTTTGTTTTGCTTTGTTTTGTTTGGGAGCCACACCCTGTGACACTCAAGGATTGCTCCTGGATATGTGCTCAGAAATCACTCCTGGCTTGGAAGACCATATGGGATGTCAGGGATTGAACCCAGGTTCATCCTGGGCCAGCCGCATGCAAGCCAAATGCCCTACCACTGTGCCATAGCTCTGGCCCCAAAATCTTTATGTCTTTAGAAATAACTCGCCTCAGGCTCAGAGAGATAGCACAATGGTGTTTGCCTTGCAAGCAGTCGATCCAGAACCAAAGGTGGTTGGTGTGATCCACCAGGGACCCCGACCAGCGGGTAAAGCTGGGGACCACGTCAGTAATTCGCAGTTCTCGAAGAGGAATCCAGCCTGAAATAGAGGAGGGACTGGGAAAAAAGAGACTCGAGACGAAGGGTTCCGATCAGGAGTCCATTTAATAAAGGGAGAAATAGACCTTTTATAGACAATGCAAAACAGAGTAGGGGCGAGGCACAGTAGGAATTGCTGTAACTTTCCACGGGAACACCTTGATTTTCCAAGGTTAATAAGATTATCATCAGTCAAGAGATTCACATTATCTTTGAGCAACAAAATACAAAATCTAATCTCAGCTTGGGCCTTTTGACCCCTGTCTTTACAAGGACATCTTGGAGCCTAGTGACTCCCTAGCTCTAGGCTATTTCTATTTCTTTGGATCCAAGGGCAAAAAGGCCACATGCAGCTTGTAAGAACTTTGGCTAAGACTTTCAGAGACTCCATTTTGATTAGTGAGAGGGCTTTTTAATTATTCCAAACAGTCCCCAACAGGTTGGTTCAAATCCCGGTGTCCCATATGGTCCCCTGTGCCTTCCAGGAGCTATTTCTGAGCAGACAGCCAGGAGTAACCCCTGAGCCCCACCGGGTGTGGCCCAAAAACAAAACAAAACAAAACAAAAAAAAGAAATAACTCGCCTCCTTCATTTTGACCTTTAAACAATGAAACCTCTCCCCTTAGAAACAGGAATTTGATAGAGAAATCCTGCTTCTCTTATTTTTACATCTAAGGCTGGCCTGTCAGGAACTGCTTTGAGGTGTTAAAATTAACCCTCTCCTTTGTAACTCAAGACTCTTACTGGATATAGACCTTATCATCAGGTCTGCGTATCCTCCTAGCCAGGTGAATTGTTTTACTGTTAATCTGTGCTTTGTTTGTGAACATTATTCTCATACCTGTGACTGCAAATTTACCTCGTATATACTTGTCCCACACATTATAGAACGCTGTTCCTCCACATACATTGTGTGGCCTCTCATTTTCTTGATATTTCACCGCCCACGCATCCACTCTCCTCAAGAGAATTCACGTTTGGAGAATAAACACCAAATCTTCCCAGCATCCTCTGGTCATATGACTCTTTCTATTCCAGAGCAGACCCTTGCCATCACACAACCCTGAGGTATACTGTTGGAAATGACCATCTTTGTCCAAAGAAACATCACAAAGAAACCTGAAGAAAATGGTTGCTGCTTTGCATTATGGTAGGGTTTTACATGATAAATTAAAGAACTATTCACTATTAGGACTGAGTATTTCGGGGCCGGAGAGATAGCATGGAGGTAGAGCATTTGCCTTACATGCAGAGGATGGTGGTTCAAATACCAGCATCCCATATGGTTCCCCGAGCCTGTCAGGAGTGATTTCTGAGCATAGAGTCAGGAATAACCTCTGAGCGCTGCCGGGTGTGACCCAAAAATTAAAAAAAAAAAACTGCGTATTTTGGGTCTGAAAAATAGGACATAGGTTAAGACTCTTTCCTTGGACCCAGCTGGCCTTGTTTTGATCCTCGCCATTTTCTACTTCAAACCCTGCCAGGTTTGAACTCGGAGCACAGAGCCAGGAGCACAGCAGGCTATAAACCAACAACAGATGACAGTATTTCTTCTCTCACTTGACTCTTTTATTTTGCAAGTTCCTTCTTCAATAGAGTTTAAATTAGGATGAACTTTTCATTCACGGTAGACTTACCTGACCCATTGAGCAGAAGCTAAGATTCATTTGAAGATCAAGCTTACTCTTGGGGCCAGAGTGATAGCACAGCGGGTAGGGGACTTGCCTCGCATGCTACCAACCCAGATTCAATCCCTGGCATCCCATATGGTCCCCCTAGCCTGCAAGGACTGATTTATGAGTTTAGAGCCAGGAGTAATCCCTGAGCACTGCCGGTGTGGCCAAAAAGAAAGTTTACTCCAACATTATTGCCACCCCATGATGGGCCCCCACTTTTCCTGTACAAAATGTTGTTGTGATAAATACATAAACCCAGAGTGTATTTCTCATTCCTTGGTGACTCTATTAGGGACCTTCCTGAGTTCAATAGAGACTCTGAGAACAACTGATCTTAGTGAAGTTTCCTGATACTCATCTTTGAGTGAGGTCAGCTGTAGGTATGGACCACTCAGCTTCATACGCAATACATACTCTAAGCATGAGCTCAGCTCTTATCAACAAAGGATGTTAGGTCATGTCCAATAATTTTCCCCTGCGTCAAATGAAATGGTCAAATGACCAGTACTATTTTTCTGTTCATGTGATGTGATAAATTTGCTGATCCACATAGATTAAGCCAGCCTGGGCTTCCTCAAGTAAACCCCTTGTGATCCCTTTAGGATTCTATCGGGGGCCACTGCAAAAGATTCTGAGTTGAGATCTCTACGCTGGTGATCAGATGGGATGTGAGCCTGTACGAACCTTGAAGAAGATTGGCTCTTATCTCTGGGAGACTCTGGTTTCCACTTTTGCACCTGACCTTAGTCTCAGGGTTCTGGCTCCACTTTTCCTTTTCTAGAATGGGTGTGTTGCATCTGAGTCATGTTCAAGCCCCGGGTTCCCTAAACACAACTTACTCATCCAGAGTCTACTTTGAAGAGCCAAAGAGCTTCTTCAGAGCAGCCTGCATGTCCTTGTTCCTCAGACAGTAGACCACAGGGTTCATGCTGGGCGTGAGGACAGAGTAGAACACGGCCACCAGCCGTCCCTGGGTGGGGGAATAATGAGAGGTGGGGCTGAGATAGGCCAAACTCCCAGTGATGTAGAAGAGAAAGACAGTGGCCAGGTGGGAGGAGCAGGTGGAGAAGGCCTTCTGGCGGCCACCTGCAGAGGGCATCTGGGCGATGGTGTTGATTATGAGTGCGTAGGAGAAGGCCGTGAGGGCGAAGGCGCTTAGGATGATGCAGCCCCCCACCACAAAGCCCATCTCCTCGTGGATGTGAGGGTCAGTGCAGGACAGTCTCATGAGAGGGGAGCTGTCACAGAAGAAGTGCTCAATGACATTGGGCCCACAGAAGGGCAGGGAGAAGGTGTTGTTGGTGTGGAAGATGGCGTAGAGCGCACCAGCCAGCCAGGCCACAAGGACCAACAGCAGACATCGCTGTCTGCCCATCAGGACCCCATAGTGCAGTGGCCTCTGGATGGCCACGCAGCGGTCATAGGCCATGGCTGTCAGCAGGAAGCACTCCGATGCACAGAGCGTGACAAACAGGTAGAGCTGAGCAACACACTCGGCGAAGGAAATGTGCTCAGAGCCAGTGAAGCCATTGGCGATGGCCTTGGGGAGGGTGACCGAGGTGTAGCACATGTCCAGCAAAGACAGGTTCTTCAGGAAGAAGTACATGGGCGTGTGCAGGCGGCCATCCTGGCTCACAGCCGCAACGATCGAGGCGTTGCCCAGCAGGGCAAACAGGTAGATAGGCAGGAAGCAGGCAGCGCTGACCAACCGCAAGGTCGGGTCATTCGAAAAGCCCCTGAGCAGGAACTCGGTCACCATACTACCATTCCCCGTGGCCATCAGGGAGAGGCCAGCAGGGTCAAGAACACACCAGACAGTGAACACCGTGCCCATGGGACCTGCATCAAGTGGGCCTTGAGCTCACGGGTTTCCCTCGTTCATCTGTGCTTTCTTGCCTGCCTCTTCTCTCCTTCTCTGGCTCACACCAGAGACAGTCTAAGAGATGAAGAGAGTCAATAAGTCTTGTTTAGAGGTAACTCCCACAGCCTAGGAAAGAGTGAGCTCCACCCATGTTCTTCCCTGGTCCCCGAAGGGGGCAGCACTGACCCCCTCAAAGGCACCATGAGGAGCATCTATCTGTGGGTCTGGGGCAGGACCTACCAGCAGTACCAACCCCGTCTCTGGCTCTGGAGCTCCTGCTGCTTCAGGGGTCCGATGCCACCTTGCACCTGTCATCCGGCCAATCACCATCAGTACCCAAGTAGGAAGGGCGTGTGGGCAGGAGTGAGGGAGGCAAGGACACGAGCTGCATGGTGGGACAGAGAGGAGAGTGCCTTCGTTTTGTTCCTGGGCCAGAACTGTCCAGAAAAGCTCAGCAGGGCTCCTCTGAAGCTGCTGATCATGGTCTGCCCAGGCCTCTCAGGTCAAGGGTTTACGGTTTAATCTCATTGTGTGACATGCTGTGTTTAGTCCTAAGTGGACAATAAATTTTCCATGAAAAATGAATGCGTGTCCACGTGCAGTAAAGCTCTTACTTTTGGTTACAGGGTCAAACCTGAAGTCCCTGGATTCTGGTTTTGGGAATCAGCAGGGCCCCCACATGGAATGATGATATCCTGAAAACACCAACTCGCAATGCTCACTACAGGCCTTGGGATCATGAAGAGATGAATGCAGTGCACAGGGCTCAGACCTCAGCTGCAGAAATAAAGTTTCAGAGCTGGGGGGTCACACACACCCCTGTCTCTGTGAGAAGGTACTCCCTCCCCTGGAAGGACCCTGATCCCCAGGACCTGCTTCTAATCATATTTCTTCTCTAGCACCCTCTTGTAAAAGAGGGACATGTGGAGCTCCTGGCTGGCACCTAAACATACAGATTTGGGGTACCAATGCACCTGTAATGGGCCGCCAGAAGGGCACCTCTCAGCATTACGTTGGGGTTGAATATAGGGGCTGTCCAAGGACTGTGCCTTAGATGGGAGTTGTGTGCTGGGCAGTGGAGATGACTGTAGCCTATGGAGACAGACTTCTGTACAGGACAGAGCAGGCTCCTTCTGAGGGCTACTGGATGCTCAGGAAATCGAACACAAGCAGTCTGGTGAGTTCACGTTTCCTTCAGCTCGAAGCCCTCAGTTTGAAGATCCAAGGGCAGACAAGTTGCCTGGATTCAGCTCTGGGTAGTGTGAGTGTCTGAAGAGACATCTGTGAGGGTGAAAGAGCCAGAGCACCCCAAACCATGCAGGACAGTAGCATCCTCCTTCCTTCCATACTAAAGAAGGCTGTGGTTGCTGTCCTGGGCCTGTAAACTGGTCCATTCAGTGTACCCCAAGAGGAGAAAATGGATGCAGAGATGGGACCCTGTGCACAAAAGCCTCAGTCACCCACCTGACTTCAGTGGGTGAGCCCAGGGCAGCTTATCACAGGAAGAGCCTCAGCAGTGGGCTCGGTTCCAACATGACAGCAGCTAGAGACACCAGGTCACCCACCCTGCACCCTCTGACCCACCAGATCCCCACTGTACCTTCACCTGCCTCCCCTGACCCACCTGACATCAGCAGCTCCCCACCCAGCAGACACCTTCTGGAGACATTAAGGCAGTGTCCACTCTAAAACACTGCCCAGCCAGCATTTACTTACGATTTACTTAAGAAGTGGAAAATTAAATACTCGCTGCTCATCAAATGGGGGACCATCAGTGAACATTTCCTAGACAGATTTCAGATTCTTCTGGTCCTGATATATGTAAAGGTGTCTGAGCTATTATTTGAAATGTCCTTGTTATCTGCAGACAGCACCACCTCTGTGGACAGTAGATCCAGGACTACAAAATACACAGCTCAAGGGGGTATCCTTGCAAAAAGCGGTGGAAGGCATAAGCCTAAGTCTTTCCTGTCCCCTCTACAGTACAGGTCAAGTGACATGGACCCCTTAAACCTTCACACCAGAACACAATACAGGCTGAGGCTAGAGAGAGGACTCGGGGCTGCCACATGACTGAGTGGGCTTTGCTGAATAAAGGTGACACTTTCCTTTAGGGGGAAGCAAGGAAAAGTGGAGAGTACAGACCAAAGCTGTGTGTGGGGTTGAGGAGAAGGGACATTCAGAGAAAAAACTGTACAAACAAAATCTGTGTGAGAGTATGAGCTGTGGGGACAGGGGAGCAAGGGGTCTATCATTGACCATGGTTCATTAAAATGTTGTCTTTACCTAGAGACAGTGCCAAGTTTCCACCCCTCTAAAGCTCCTTAGGACAATAGTGGTATTTGAACTTAGTGCTCCCTGGCCAGGACCCACATCCTCACTCCTATCCACACCTCCTCCATGGAACCCCCAGCCATGGTACCCACTCACGCAGCCTCCTCCACGTGGATCCCACAGGTCTCTGAGTGCTCCTTCTTACTGGCCAAAGGCACTTCCAAGGGTCGGTACAGTCTCAGCCGCTGCATATCCCTGGCCCCGATTTTCCACTGAATGCTGTTCCTGGTCTCAGTTGAGGACCTATGTCTGCAGTCCCAGAGAGGGACTGGGATTAATCCCTAGGCTTGGCCCAGCCAGCCTGCAGGGGACCTTCCCCAGGGCCAACTTGACACCCTGCCAGCTCTCGCCAAAGAAGGCAGCCCAGATGCTAGTAATTGCTCATCTGCTGGTCTCAGGGGAGACCAGCTAGTTCAGGGTATCTGGGCTCAGGCTTTGCCCCCCTTGACCCACCCACCTGCCCTCAGTCCAGTGGGTAACAGAGGGCACTGCCCCCATGGCAGTGCTTGGCTCTGTGCTCTGCAAGGAGGACCCAGTCACCCGCAGGCCTGCACTCAGTGAGCGACTCAGCCTCTGACTGTCCATGAGGGAGGCTCCTTCATGCTGAGTCCAGTGCTGGAGCCAGCTATGGCTCCTTCAGCTCCATCGGGGGACATTGGGAGTGAGTGTGGACTTTGCCCTAAGGTGGAAGTGAAGATATCAGGCATTGCTTTAGGTTCACACCCACACCAGCTGAATATTCTTTTATTTCTGTGCCACAAAAGCATTCAGGATGACAGATGAGGGACGAGTGACCAGCCTCACTCCTGTTTGCCTTCTTGGTGAGGCATCCTCCATCAGTATGGCAGCACTGTGGGCACAGACGTGTTTTTTCCAGAGTGTTCCCCCATCAGCATCATGGACAGATCAGGGCTGTTGGCCCAGCTCACTGCAGTACATAGTAGGGCAGGCAGCCAGAGCAGTTCCCTGGTCTCCATACAGGAGCTCTGTTCACTGTGCTCCTGAAGAACAGTCTCTCCTCTCCATTTTTAAAACTATTTATTATAACACTATGACTTACCAAGTTGTTCATAATACAGTTCTCTCAGGTATCAAATGTTCCAACACTAATTCCACAACCAGTGTGACCTTCCCTCCACCAGAGTCCCAGTTTCCCACTCAACACCCCAACCAGCCCCCTTGCACGCACAAAAATAATTTACTTCATATTGTTTTTTATAACACAAAGGCAAATGGAATTATCGAAGCTTAGATCAGGGGCAGGAAAGATAGTACAGAGGATTGCACGCAGCCATATCAGGTTCAATTCCATATGGTCCCCAGAGACTACCAGAAGTAATTCCTGAATGCAGAGCCAGGCTAACCTCTGAACATCACTAGATCTGCCTTTATACACAAAAAAAATCCTTAGATCTTAAAGTATCAGTTTGAAATAATCACCATATTTCTCAACAGTGTTACTAAAATCAGTGTCTGAAGGTTTCTGGGGTGTAGTTGGTACCAGTTAAGCCTTTTGTGTCACTGCTTATACTCCTGGAGCTTGGTGGTCATCTATGAATTTTTACTGTGATCCTACTGGGCAGACACTATTATAAAATTTTGGGTTATTACATGACCATATGAAGCTGTGCTATCCATGATATATCGATCAAAAACAAATTTGGTGGCTTGGCATTTTGAAGTTATGGAACTGGCATAACTTGGCATTTTTAGTTATGGAACTGGCTGCTTCTATTGGTGAGCATAGGGTATGCCCCTGGGCTGTTACGGTTCATGCAGAAAGGGGACTCTGCCCCAACCCATGCTGAGAAGGCTATTGATGGATCAACCCTGTTTGGACTATCAAGGAAGAGTCAGCAGCCATCATTTTCTTTTGGAGCTTAGTGGAGAAGCTGGGACATTTTTCTGCCAGGAAGATGGCTGGTGTTGGTAAAGGTTGCTGGGTTTTCCAGTAATGGAGGTGGGGGTGGGTCTTTGGCCACCCCCATTCTGAGAATACCCCAGTTTTTAGTCGGTAGTGTGTCCCACCCGATCCAGTTCAGCTGCTCATATTATTTGAGCTTATTTCTGGAGCTAAGTCATTTCTGTGGGAAGGTGATATGTGTGGCGCTGGGCTACTATGGTTTCTCCCTCCCTCCTACACATGCACTTCCCCAGCTAACTCTGTAATTCACAGGCCTATGGACCAGGTAAGACTTGGCAGTTTGAGTGAAAGTCATAAGGTTAACCTATGATTTTTGTCTGGCAGATTTCCATGCCAGCCCTAGAGGCTCAGACTTCTGCTCTGAGGGCCTAGCAGGATGAGGCACGTCCTCTCTCTTCCTTCCCCACCCTAGTTCCTGATACACATCGCGGGTCTGTGTCTCCGGTTTGTCAATAATTCCACCCATGGAAGATAACTATCAATCTTGCCACTGCAGACAGACCAGCCCCCATCACCAACATCATTGTTAGATAAATGATTCAGGCAGACATGAATCTGTCGAAGTTTCCTTGATTCACCCTACAGAAAATCATGTGGATATTACTCAGATGTCAGCGTCACTATAGGTTGCAAAAGCTGAAGCAGTCATAGTAGCCTCTGTCAACGAAACCAGAAAGAATCCCATAAATGGCTTTCTGATGTTCTTGGTTAAGAGAGTCTCCTTTCTTCTGTTTTATTTCATCAAGTGAGATACACAGTGCTGTTTCCAGGCCTTCCTTGCAATTCAGAAGGAAAAATGAAATGAAACGCTATGTATGAGAATTAGTCATTCTGATAAGTGCACTAGAATTGCCTCCTAGAATTGCATGGCTGCCCAGACACTGTTCTAGCTAGACATATGAGCTCCATGGTTCCCTAAGTGCCCACAAGCACACATGGGCTCACACTCTGACACTTTTGTATACCCATTCAGCTGCCGATGGGCACTAGGCTGTGGTAAACTTTGAGATGCTAACCCAGAAGTGGGAGTTCCAAGTATGTGTCATTTATCTGTTTAGTATCTGCAGAACCACTATATAGTTTTCCATAGTGAACAGACTGTGAAACTGTGGGACGTACATTCCACAATCCCCAGACTGGAGCTTGAATACAGACACAGGACCCAAGAACCCGAGAAGACCTCAGAGATGGTGGGTGCCTTGAGCCTCTAGTGGTTAGTCACTGCCTTCTTGAGCCAGGTTGTGAGCTTGGAACCCAGACGTTGACCCACCTGGCACCTGTTCTGAGCATGAGAAACAAATAGTAAGTGGTCAGAGCTGAAAACTTTGAGCTGACTCCCAGAAGCCAAGGCCCAGACCTTTCTTCTACCAAAGGTGCTTTGTGAGAGGACCTCAGCCCCCTAACCTATAGAAATTACTTATTGGAAAAAAGCTAGAAGGAAGGCTTAGCAGAAAAGCACGTGTGAGTAGATGCACATGGCAGAGAAAAGCCAGGAAATAAAGCAAGCTGACTCTGATAAAACTCTGACTGTTTGTGAATTATTTCTCCATTACTAACCTTTTTCATCAGACCTGTCCACCTAAGGGGTTAGAAGCACGGTGCCTGGTGTGGCCTCACCCAACAAGTGAACTTTATATTTATTTTATATTATTTTAAATCAACAACAGATTGTTTCACATCCCCCCAGAAGAGGCAAGATTCCCTCCTCCCTCCAAAGTTTCAATTGAGGAGCAACCAAATTGATGTAGGTATCTTGGCAGAACACTGAGCTTCTGAACTGACAGGTTCTCTGCAGTCCATGAACCCTCTCACCTACTTCCTTGATCTGCCATTTGTCCTCTGAGAATATTTTACCTTACAGACTCTTCTGTTAAAGGAATTGTCATATTTGTAGATAGTCTTTTTTATTGAAACCAATGTGAATTTCAAGTCTTTTACAGTTGTATTTTAGGTACATTTTAGGAACTCAAGGAAGACTTTTTGGAGTGAGTCGGGCACCTCCCCCATCACTTCCTTCTTCCAGGAGGCCTGCCAGCTGAATATATGCCCCTAAAAGTCATTTTATAATAATGCTTTGAATTTCTGAACAACTTAATGCTGTCATACCTAAAGAAGCACCCCAATTTTTAAAGAATGGACAGCTAACAACAGGAGCTTCCTAAACCTTACCTTCTGAGATTATATTAATGACTTCATTGGAGATGCAATAAATTTCACAATTGAGCTTATTACTCTGCCTTTTCTTTTATCTTGTGTGTGTGTGTGTGTGTGTGTGTGTGTGTGTGTGTGTGTGTGTGTGTATGTGTTTGGGTCACACCCGGCAGCTCTCAGGGGTCACTCCTGGCTCTACACTCAGAAATCGCTACTGGCAGGCTCAGGGGACCATATGGGATGCCAGAATTCAAACCACCATCATTCTGCATGCAAGGCAAAAGCTGTACCTTCATGTTATCTCTCTGGCCCCCTCTCTTTCTTTCTTTCTTTTTTTTCTTTTCTTCCATCTTTGGTTTCCTTTTCATTTTTTTTCAATAATGGTGCTTTCACTTATCTGGAAACAAATGTATTGCGATCAACTATGTCAACTATGTGGTGCATTTTCTTTAAATGAACTATTTCGCCATACAGGATAGTTCTCATTACTGTTGTTTGGGAGTCACAACTGACAGTACTCAAGATTTATTCCTTACTCTGTGCTCAGGGATCACTTCTGGCAGGCTCAAGGGACCATATGGGATGCCAGAAATCGAACCTGATCGAACCTGATCAAACCCTATCTTTAATTTTTTTTTTTTAGTGAATCCAACTAGCAGAATGGTAAAGGAGAGAGCAGTTGAAGTGAGGCTTGTAATAAAGAGCCTCACTGGAGCTCAGTGTTGCCTCTAACACCATTTGGATATAAAGAGTGAGTTGCTCAGAGCCTAACAGAAATAGCTGGTGGGCTGGCATTGCTTATCTTAGAGAGTTAAAGACACTTGCATTCCTGACTGCAAGGCCACTCATCATGAGGGGACACAATCTTTTCATTCCACCTGGAGCCATGACAAGAAAACTCGGTCTCCTGCTCAGTAAGATATTGAAAGTAAGAACAGCCACAAGTCCAGTGACCTATTTCAGCTAAGGTCAGTCCACCCTGCCCACACAGTGAGTTCCGCCTCACAAATCTTGGAAACAAGATTGAACAAAAGGCATTTATATTTTCAGTACAGAGATTTCCAAACCTGACCTGAGCTGGGTATAGAAAAGGACGTTTGAATTCATTTTTTATTGCTATTGTTAAATCCCTGTGAGATAGAGTTAAAAATTGCTTAGAATTGAGTTTTAGTAATGCAATGTTCCAACACCCATATTTCCCTCCACCAATTTCCCCAATTATCCTCCCACTCCCCCACACCCAGTCTGCCTCTATAGCGGATATTTCTCTCCCTTTCTCTCTCTCTCTTTCTCTCTCTTTCTCTGTGTGTGTCTCTCTCTCCTCTTCCTTTTCCCCTTTTAGGCACCATGGTCTGCAACCTACAGCAAGCTATACACAAGGAGACCTCTCACACTAGCAGTGCAAGGGGCAAACGGGAGGTATAGGATGCATGCTGGGAACAGGGGTGGAGGGAGGACAACACTGGTGGTGGCAATGGCCCTAATTCTTTATCACTATGTACCTTAAATATTACTGCGAAAGACTTGTAATTCACTTTGACCACAATAAAAAGTATTAAAATAAGCAATACTGTTACTGAAGGGGGTATCATGCATATCACTTTACTTCCTTTCAATTTCCAGTTCTTGTCCAGAATGATCATTTCCAACTATTGTCATAGTGAGGACTCTGAATTCTAAGATTTCTGCCAGCTAGGTGAGATGGGGCTGGAGAAGTTTGTAAAGGTGTGAAAATGGCAGGTGTAGAGCACGAGTCTCCAGGCACCTCTGGAATGATGCTTCTCTGCATTCCAGGCTGGTGGTACAGGTTAGATGCACGGAGAGGGCTGGGTGCTGGCTAAAAGTGTTGTTATGTGCACATTTCCCTTGTACCAGCAAGCCAGGGGCAATGACTATGGAATAAGCAGACTGAGCCATACCTATAGGGCCCTGGAATCAGCTGAGCTTTATGGGACTGGGCAGAATCAAATTATTCAATTTGATATCAAATTATCCAGTCATTATTGGTGAGGAGGGGGGTGGAAGGACTGCCATGTTAGATGGCTGGAAGGCAGATGGAACGTGGTCACAGGTGTGCAGTGAAGTCTTTAGCACTTCCAGAAACACTGTAGATTGTCTAGGCTATGCTTGCTTCTAATGATTGAAAGAAAACTGTTTCAGATGCTAGTACATTGCTTTCCTGGGCCATTTTAACAAGCACTCCCAGGTGGGGGACTGCTGTCCCCGAGGACCAGCAAGGCCCACACTCTCCTGGCTCATCACACCCCAGAGAAACTGCTAAGACCTGATAAATGGTCTCTATGCCCTGGACATGAAGGAAACAAGAGCGATTTCTTCCTGCTCAGATGACACGGCTGCTCCGAAGACAAGGATTCTTTGCCATCTTTTCCCCCATCATGTAGAGACTTCTGGGAAAGAAGGTTCCAGACTTATGAGACTGGCTGTCTGTGTATGTGCAGGTTGGTGGGAGGTGACACATTGTGTGGTTCTGGACGCACTGACCCTCTCTCTGTCATTGCAATTCATGGTGCTGACTGTGAGCCCAAGTGAGCTTGTAACCTAAGAATCGTGCTCATGTGAATATGCTGTCCTGGTTTCAGCTGTCCCGGACAGGAAGGGGGCTTGACACTCCTTCCTTCATTCCTTCCTATTTTCCAGTGGTGGAAGCAGAGTGCATACAAGTCTGGGCTCTCCTCTGAGATCTGGCACCACTTGGGGATCTACGTGTGGGGGAGTTGGCAGGGGTCATAGGAGTGGGCAACCTTGCAGCCGAGGGTATTCCTCCATTGGTGGCTAGCGTGAGACCCTCACCCCATCGAGGTGTGCATATCCCTGTCTGCTCTGTTTCATCAGGTACATCAGTAAATTGACCTAAAGACAGTTTCACTGACTTATCTGCTGTTCTGGTTTTGCTTTCTGATTCTGTCTTTAAATTTCCTATTTCACTTCATTTTTCTGCTTAAGTAAAGCTTGCTGTGCTTTTCCTTCTCTAGGTGGAAAGTTAGATTATTGATTCGAGAATGTTTCTTTTAAGTATATATCTATATATGTTGACTCTTTCCAAAAACAAGTATCCAGATGCTTTCTAAATATTTTCTAATTTTTCTTGAGTAACTTTTTTCTTAGTTTACTCCTGAGAGGTATATTGACTACTTCTAAGAATTCAGAAAATGTGGATGTATTTTTTATTATTGTAACCAAAGAATGTACTTTTAAGAGCTTATGCCAAAATGTAATAATAACTTGTTATCGTAACATTTATTAATATAACATGGTGCATTAATCTCAACTAACATACTGAGTAACCCTAGAGATGTCAGAATTTGCATTCCACCATAATGCCAGGGGAAAAATGACATTGTCCTCTGAGTGGTTTTCTTCACTCCAATAATTGTAAGACTCTAAGGGTTCGGTTTGATTGGTGGGTCCAAAGCACCATATTTTGAGTTCGTTCCTCAGCAAGTGTGCAATGGTTGGTCAGTTTAAGAGAAACCCTAAATTAGGTGTTCAGAGTCTCAAGGAGACAAGACGCACTCTGCCTGTGCCAGCACAGGTAGTAGAGAAAACAGTAGAATGTGTATGGCCAGGCCCTCTCCTGTCTGTCGTTCCTGTCTGTCTCCGATCTGTCTTTCCACTTGAAAAAGAGCAGCAGTAGCTGGAGAGAAGCCATGAATGCTGAAAAACACCCAGACATTTGCTACAGGAAGAGGAGAGCCCAGAGCAGAACCTCACAGCACAGATGCATGTGACTCCAGCCTTTTCCCAGACCTCATTGTCTTCTCTGGAGTAAATAAGCACGCTCAAATGTTCCTCCAGGGGCTGGAGAGATAGCATGGAGGTAAGGCGTTTGCCTTTCATGCAGGAGGTCATCGGTTCGAATCCCAGCGTCCCATATGGTCCCCCGTGCCTGCCAGGAGCAATTTCTGAGCATGAAGCCAGGAGTAACCCCTGAGCACTGCCGGGTGTGACCCAAAAACTACCAAAAAAAAAAAATGTTCCTCCAGACAGCCACATTGCTTGGGGCACAGAGACTCAACTAGGTTTGTGGAGCACCTTGTGTAGTTGGACGATCCCCTTGCTGGCACCCGAACTTTGGGGTCCAGCTCCCTGGGCTGTGCTGAGGCACACACTGTGTGTCTGGCCTACTCACCCCTTTCCCAGAGCCGCCTTCTGCCCCTGACCTGGTCAGGAGCCTTACAGAGAGCCAGACTGAGGTGGTGACTCAAGTAGATCACAGTGCACCAGGAAAACTGGGACAGGATGCATCATACTGATTTCCTCCTTGGTTCCTGACAGCAGGCACTGAGGCAAATCCCTGTGATACCCTGGAGAGTTCTCGAAAGCCCAGCCATGCCAGGCACCAATGCCAGTGGGCCACTGGGCTTCATCTTGGTGGGGTTTTCTGACTGGCCCCAGTTAGAGCTTGTCCTCTTCGGGCTCATCTTCTTCTTGTACCTCACAACGCTACTAGGCAATGCTACCATTATCCTGGTGTCACAGCTGGACCCCCGGCTCCGCACCCCCATGTACTTCTTCCTCTCCCACCTCTCGCTCCTGGACATCTGCTTCTCCAGCAGCATTGTTCCCCAGCTGCTGGTCAACCTGGGTGGCCTAAATAAATCCATCTCCTACTGGGGCTGCGTGGTGCAGCTCTATGTCGCTATGGCCCTGGGCTCCACCGAGTGCGTCCTCTTGGCTGTCATGTCCTACGACCGCTATGTCGCCGTGTGCCGGCCCCTGCACTACGCCCTGGTCATGCACCCCCGGCTCTGCCGCATTCTGGCTTCCATAGCATGGCTCAGCGGTGTGGCCACCACCCTCGTGCAGTCCACGCTCACCCTCCAGCTGCCCTTCTGCGGCCACCGCCGTGTGGACCACATCTTCTGCGAGGTGCCTGTGCTTATCAAGCTGGCATGCGTGGACACCACCTTCAACCAGGCTGAGCTCTTTGTGGCCAGCGTCCTGTTCCTGGTGGTGCCTGTGTCTTTTATCCTGACGTCCTATATCTGCATCGCCCGAGCAGTGTTGAAGATCAAGTCAGCTGCAGGAAGGAAGAAGGCATTTGGGACTTGCTCCTCACACCTGGTAGTGGTCGTCATCTTCTATGGGACCATCATCTTCATGTACCTGCAGCCAGCCCAGAGCAAGTCCAAGGATCAGGGCAAATTTGTCTCCCTGTTCTACACCGTGGTCACCCCTGTGCTCAACCCCTTCATCTACACCCTGAGGAACAAGGAGGTGAAGGCGGGGTTCAGGAAGGTGCTGGGGAGAATTGCCTGATAGTGGGTTGGGTTTGGGGAAACCCTCAAGGTAACTGTGAGCCCCGACTCAGGAAACGAATGTTGAGGCGGCCGAGGGGATCTTCTGTGAAGGAACCTCCATAAAGGCAACCACCTTGATGTCATAGCGATCTCAGAAGAGACCCTGAGGCCCTCCTCCCCCAAGCTTCTTGAACTGCCTGTGACATTAATTCACAGCATGTTTGAGTCAAGCATGATCATGTCTGCTGTGTGGGTCCAGGCCATACACATGAGAGCCTCTTGCTGTCATTGAAAGGTCTCCTTCACATCCACTGATTCCATTAATCACAGGCCAGTCTTGAACCATGTTCCTATGTCTGGATCTTCTTGCTGCCCTTGATATCTGTCACACTCTGCCTGCCCTGCCCTGCCCCTGCATGTATCCACACTCAGACTCTGAACCCCTCATCGGTGGTCTCTGTGAACAGCCCTCTTAGTGCTTCAATGTGCTGCAGCTAGCTTGGTCCTGTTGCGTTAGAGAACTTCTTTGAATCCCTCTAGGAGAGGGAGAGTGGGTGCCCGGACAGTGAATTTTGAAGAAATGGGAGACCACAAAAGGTTCTATGGGAGAGCAAGGTGTTCTAATTTTAATTTTAATGTGAAGAATCAAAGATATATATGGGGGTTTTGCCAGTCACAGGTATGAAAAAATGCTCATCTTCGTTTCTTTGCAAAGTACAGCATATCTCTCTTGGTTTTGTGTGTGTTCGTGGTTTGTTTTTTTGTTTGTTTTTATTTGTTTGGCTGGTTTTTGTTTGTTGAGGGTGGTTGGGTCACACCTATCTCTTCTCAAGGGTTACTCCTGGCTTTGCACTCAGAAGTCATTTCTGGCAGGTTCAGGGGACCATATGGGATGCCAGGATTCAAATCGAAATCTGTCCTATGTTGGCTACTTGCAAGGCAAACGCGTTACCACTGTGCTATTGCTCTGGCCCCATATATCTCTTGTTAACTAAAGCTTTATCAGTATACATGGTTGATCTTCAAAACAATTTACATAGCTCTAGGTGGTTTTCAGACCTTATAAATAGATACAATTCAATTAAGAGCCCAGAGGACAAAAAGAAAGTAAATTTTAACGTCTCAAAGCAGCTCCTCTCTGGCCAGGCCCTACGTGTATTTACTGATGTAGATTAAGGGTTTTAGCAAAAAGCCCAGTTTTCCTATCCAATTTCCTTTTCCTGAGGGAATAGGTTTTTTGATCTAAGGGGCTTATTACAAATAACTAACTTCCTAAGGTCTGGTTTTTGGAAGGGGCAATAAAAGAGACAAACTTATATAAAAGAGGTGCAAATCTATACCTGGTAAAAGTTTTCTCAACAACCCAATGTTATATTCTGGCCAAACATTTTGGATGTTAATTCTGAAGTGAAAATTAGTTATCAAGTACTCAAAGTCCTTTAGAAATGTCCCAAAAGCAGAACATTCCTTTCTGCTTTAAGCTGCAAGGGCAGTTAGAAAACAAAGAGGAATAGAAGGGTTTTGTTTGTTTGTTTTGTTTTGTTGGGTTTGGGGGCACATCCGGTGACATTCAGGGTGTGATACTCCTGGCTTTGTGCTCAGAAATTGTTCCTGGCTTGGGGGACCATATGGGAAGTCGGGGGATCAAACCATGGTTCATCCTAAGTTAGCGCATACCACTTGTGCCAATGCTCCGGCCCTTATAGAAGTTGTTAAGTGTTTTTTGGTACTGAGTTTTCCAGGTAAAGAATAATTTGTTTTGGGGGTTTTTTGTTTGTTTGTTTGTTTTGGGGCCACACCTGGCAGTACTCAGGGGTTACTCCTGGCTCTATGCTCAGAAATTGCTTCCAGCAAGCTCGGAGGACCATATGGAATGCTGGGATTCAAACCACCATTCTTCTGCATGCAAGGCAAATGCCCTACCTCCATGCTAATGCTCCAGCCCCATAGGTAAAGAATAATTTGATCAAGGCTATATTTGCCTGTAAAAATTCTTATGTTTGGGGCCCGGAGAGATAGCACAGCGGGGTTTGCCTTGCAAGCAGCCGATCCAGGAATAAAGGTGGTTGGTTCAAATCCCGGTGTCCCATATGGTCCCCCGTGCCTGCCAGGAGCTATTTCTGAGCAGACAGCCAGGAGTAACCCCTGACCAACGCCAGGGTAGCCCAAAAACCAAAAAACAAAAAAAATTCTTATGTTTGGAAGTAAAAAGTTCAATATATACACACTTAATATAGCAGAAGGGAGACTCATAGGTCAAATAAACGTTTGTTATTAAGCATGAGAAATATCACCTTTGCTATCAAAAATCTTGGTCAGCCATCTGCTCTGAGGGAAGACTTCCCAGTAGGCCTTCTGACGAGATTCTCATTAGAGAGTGGGAGGTGGTACCATGGGACACCACCAAGGTGCCTGTGGTGATGCAATCTCCCCACCTCAGACCCACTGCTCAGATGTGTGCATGGGTGCTGGCCCCATTTATGGCTAGCCACTGTCCACACACACAGCTGGGCACTGCTCTTCATGCATGACTGAGTGCTACCATCCTGGGCACTTGCTTGTCTTCTATCCATTCAGAGAAGCACCTGTCAGGGCTGGGAGCCAGCACAATGACTGCGACACATGCCTAGCAGGTGCGACCTGGATTTGGTGCCCAGCACCATCAGCTTCAGTCTTGGAGCCCTCACATGCCTTGTGACCTGACCAGTGCACATCTTCAGGCCTTTATTGGACAAAAATCACTAGTGGAGCTCCTGAGCACAGCTTGGGAAGCCCCTAAAGAGAAGGGATGCATTTCTCTATCCAATAGGTGCTGAGGCATTGAGCAAATATGAGCAAATCATGCTATGTCTTTCTCAGTACCCAACTCAGCTCTCCAGGTCCTTCACTTAAGGGTAGCATCTTCTTGCTTCCTTCAAGTAGAAGTCGTGTTAGTGGGAAAATTCCCTTTTAAAATTGATTTTTTTGGTTTGTTTGAGGGCCACACTTGACACTGCTCAGGCCTTACTTCTGGCCCTGTGCTGAGGAATCACTCCTGGTAGTGCTTAGGGAACCATAGGAGATGCTGGCATGATCACACGCTGCCGTGTTATTCTAATTAGATTCAGGTGTTGAGCTTATGAAGGTGCAAGAGAGGTAGTAAAGCAAGGGCTCTGCTACGTCCTGAATATGCTCTTGTATAGAGAGAAAGTGTCCACCAGCAGGTGTGAGAGCAGTGGTAGCTAAAGCAGAATTATCTAAAGCAGATGTCTTGTGTTTCAGTCATGAGCCTTCATTAGGTTTCTGGAGGCTAACCCAATAGCTGGCTTGAAATGGAACTTTTGAAGTCTCTGAGTTGCATGTACACCAACTAGTTTAAGAGACTGGGACAGAAAAGAGACTTAATAGACCATCAAGGAAGAGGGAAATATTTTTTGAGTAACAGGGAACATTTACTTCTAAAGACAAATGAAAGCATTAGAACAGTAGGAAAAAGACAGAACAAAGTCCATTGCACAACACTACTTTGGCCATTTTAGTAATATGTCTGTACAGGCTGTTTGCTGTCAGGCATTTGCTGTCCAATTGGAGCTGGGTCCAGAGCCCTGGGACTCAAGGGACCATTGCCCATAGGGCATCCTCCTGGGGGGCACCTCTGAGACTCTGGAGCCATGAGTGAGTATGATCTCCAACAGCTCTGGGCCAGGGTCCAGTGGGTAATGGGAAGGTTTAATTGGCCAGTTTGGGCTGTGCCAACGAGAGCACTCACTGTGGGCTCAGCTGCCCCTGATGCATCCAGGGGCCCATCTTCAGCATCTTAATGAGCTACACAAGTCCCACAAAGCAAAGGGGGATTTCTCCCTTCTGGGGACATAGCATCAAAGCTTTCTCTTCCCTTCTTTCCTGAAGAAACTTACCTAGAAGACAGACTGAGCTTATTTCCTGGACTTCAGGGGCAGAAGGTTGACCAGATTTTGGACAAAATTCTGCCCTGCCTCAGGAATTGGGAGGGTCTCTGTGGCCATCCCAGAGCCTGTCTCAGTCCTACTCCCACTCTCACAGACCACTACACAGCGCGCGCGCACACACACACCACACACACACACACACAACACAACACACACACACACACACAACTCTTCCTTCAGGAATCCCCAGCATCCTTTCTTCACCACAGAGGACCTTCTCCAGCTCTCCAGGTGGGTGTGTGGCAGATGGAGGGAGGTGGCACCAGTGAGAGGGGACAAACTGGAACCATAGCATAGCACTGTACTCACTTCAGAAACTTCCTTCTCATGTAAGGGCCTCTCAGACTTTTTCCAATTTGCAACGGTAGATTATGGACCACTCATTTTGCATTGAGATTGGTTTCTCTTTCTATTTGGGGTCAGCTTATGTCTCAGCTTATGATACTCTAGGGCAACAGCAAGAGCATCTTACCTCAGCTATATTCTGGAATTAGTTCTGTATTGCTCAGGGGACTAAATGGGATGTCAGGGATTGAATGCAGGTCAACCATATGCAGGCAACCACCCTATCTGATGTACTCTCCCAACAGATTTTTTAATTAAATGACCATAAGATACAGAGTTAAAACATTATTGATGGTTGAGTTTCATACTCATTTTCCAACACTCATTGTTCACCTGAATTTATTTTTCACCACCGATGTTCCCAATTTCTCTCCCACCACCACCCCGTTCCCAACCTGCCTCTATGGCAGATACTTTTCTTTTCTCTTTTGCCCCCTTTTCCTTTACTAAAAGGATATCATACATAGCACTTTATCTTTTTTCAGCACCCAGTGCAGAGTGATCATTCCCAAATATCATTGTCAGAATGGACCCTTCTCTGCCCTGACTGCACTCCCCCAACTTTTTCTGACAAGCGTGGACCAGTCCTTTTGGCCCTGGATCAAATGGAGAATTTCATGCTGAGTGAAATGAGTTAGAAAAAGAGGGACAGATAAGGAATGATTGCATTTATTTGTAGATATTAAAAAAATAAAAACACAGGGGCTGGGCGGTGGCGCTAAAGGTAAGGTGCCTGCCTTACCTGCGCTAGCCTAGGACAGACCGAGGTTCGATCCCCCCGGCGTCCCATATGGTCCCCCAAGCCAGGAGCGACTTCTGAGCGCATAGCCAGGAGTAACCCCTGAGCGTCACCGGGTGTGGCCCAAAAACCAAAAAAAAAATAAAAAAATAAAAACACATCATAGGAGGATAAATTCAATGGATTTTTGAAGATAGCACAACTATTTTCTAAGGGCTAAGACTTACACACTCCAAGTTATTTTGGGTGCTAGGCTTTTTTCAAGTGTATAACTGAGTTTAAAAGTCTCCAAAATTGAGGCCAGAGAGATAGCATGGAGGTAGGGAGTTTGCCTTTCATGCAAAAGGATGGTGGTTCAAATTCTGGCATTCCATATGGTCCCTGAGTCTTCCAGGAGCAAATTCTGAGTATAGAGCCAAGAGTAACCCCTGTGTGCTTCCAGGTGTGACCCAAAAGCCACAAATAAAAAAAAAATCCCAAAATCACAGGAGTGCTCGAAATGCTGTGAGTGTGTGCCAGAGTTGGGATGTGAAATGTTGAGTGTGTTTGAGGAGTTTGAAATGTTATGAATGTGTCCCAGAGTGCTGTGCATGGGGCCTCAGTGGAACTAGAATCCAACTTTGTTCAAGGGCAAATGAAGGCCAGGGAAGGAACGCCCCCCATTCAGTATCTAATTCTTATCCCTCTATCCCACTGACCGAAGCCTTCACACTTAACCCACAGCAGGCAAGCATGGCAGGAACAGACCCACTGGCAGGATGAGGCTGAAATTGCTCAAAAGTAGCCTGTGGAAAACTTCTCTTGGGAAGTCATACAGCTCCCCAACCCACCCACACCACAACCCCAAGAGTATCTCCTTTGGGTGGGGGGGGGTCTTCCTAGCAAGAAGGAGGTGCTGGAGTCACTCAGATGATGATTCTTGGGCTCTGTGCTCTGGCAGGTGATGCTCGGAGCCTGTGTGATTGGCCATGGAACCATTGGTACAGGCTGTCCCCACCTCTCCCCAGTGGCCTGCTGCCTCCTCGTTCCTGCTTGTCATCTCAGGCTTAACATCAGCCCTGTGATAGAGTGCATACAACACGGCCTGGCCCTTCCTTTCCCGATGTGGGTTTATGGGAGTTGTCTGTTTCCCATTGGATGAAATTATCTTTGAATGTAGCATCTTGGATTGGTATTGAGACCTATGGTCCCTTCTTCTAGGTGGGATTAAATTGCTTGGACAGAGAGAAAGTGGCCCTTACATTTTCCAGATCTCCTGGGAGCAGCTTGGAGCCATGACCTGCTAGTAGGAGTGAAGGGTAATGTGGGGAACTCTTCCAAAGCCTTTTCTCTCTACGTGTGTGTGTAAATTATTTTCCAGACTGCCACCTGATTCCAGACCCGTGTCTTGCCAGATGTTGGAACCTGAGGACTTAATTCAATACCCATGATCCCTGCCATGGAACAGAACTCTCGCCCCTGAAATATTGTGTATCTTTTTTAAAGAGTTGCCCACCAGATTTTCTGCCTGCTCTAAGCCAGATTATTCCTGGGCACTGTCCATCCAGGGCCAGGAATCACTCCTTCCCAAGATAGGCAGGTCTAAGGCTGCTGCAGTCCTGGCTCAAGTCTGTAACAGTGCCGCCAAGAACCAAGTCCTGAGATTTTCTGTGAGCCGCGTCTGACTGTCATCTCCACTCAGATGAGGTGTGTGGTCTTGGGTATGAACTGGGGGTTTCTGCTGCTGTGTACTGATTCTGGGGTATAAACTGGGGGCTCAAACTGTTGGTTGTGAGTCGGGGTATGAAATGGGAACTCACACTGTGGGTTTATGAGTCTAGGTTTGGACTGGGGGCTCAAACTATGAGTCTATAAGTCTGGGGTATCAACTGGGTCTCACACTATGGGTTCATAAGTCTAGAGTATAGACTAGATATTCACATTTTGAGTCTGTGCTTCTTGGTATGAACTGGGCTCATGCTCTGGGTTCATAATTCTGGGGTATTTGGGGCTGTGTCCATGATTTGGAGTATGAACTGGGAGCTCACGCTGAGTTCGTGAGTCTTGGGTGGGAACTGGATTCACACTGGGTTTTCACAGTATGTTTTTTCCCACACTTCTGGAATATGAAACTGACCCCCAACCCCGACTGGCCTGCTGTCTGCATTCAGATCTCTCACAGGAAGCTGAAGGAGCATTTCCTGACTTCCTGCCCTGATCCCCGTCCCTAGGTTCTGGAGCCCAGTGTCTCCTCTCTCCTCCATTAGGTCCCTGGTCTCCTGGCAGGTGAGAGGCCCACACTGACCAGAGTGCACCCACACGGGCCACATCTCTTCTCAACGTGGAACACAGATTACTGGAGGGAACGTGTCATTCGCTTCCACTTGAGCTGAGGGACAATGTCAGCGCTCACAGCTCTGGCACAATCTCGAGGAGCAGAGAGTTGAAATGGGTGCAGGGAGGAGGGCCAATGAGACCTACCTCCCTGGGTTCATCCTGCTGGGCTTCTCTGAGTACCCTCAGCTGCAGAAGGTCCTGTTCGTGCTTGTCCTCACTTTGTACTTCCTCACCATCCTGGGAAACACCATCATCATCCTGGTGTCACAGCTGGAACCCCGGCTCCGCACCCCCATGTACTTCTTCCTCTCCCACCTCTCTCTCCTGGACCTCTGCTTCACCAGCAGCATTGTTCCCCAGCTGCTGGTCAACCTGGGTGGCCCCGACAAATCCATCTCCTACGGGGGCTGCGTGGTGCAGCTCTACGTCTCCCTGGCCCTGGGCTCCACCGAGTGTGTCCTCTTGGCTGTCATGTCCTATGACCGCTATGTCGCCGTGTGCCGGCCACTGCACTACGCCCTGGTCATGCACCCCCGGCTCTGCCGCATCCTGGCTTCCACAGCATGGCTCAGCGGTGTGGCCACCACCCTCGTGCAGTCCACGCTCACCCTCCAGCTGCCCTTCTGCGGCCACCGCCGTGTCGACCACTTCTTCTGTGAGGTGCCTGTGCTTATCAAGCTGGCATGCGTGGACACCACCTTCAACCAGGCTGAGCTCTTTGTGGCCAGCGTCCTGTTTCTGGTGGTGCCTGTGTCTTTTATCCTGACGTCCTATATCTGCATCGCCAGAGCAGTGCTGAAGATCAAGTCAGCTGCAGGAAGGAAGAAGGCATTTGGGACTTGCTCCTCACACCTGGTAGTGGTCGTCATCTTCTATGGGACCATCATCTTCATGTACCTGCAGCCAGCCCAGAGCAGGTCCAAGGATCAGGGCAAATTTGTCTCCCTGTTCTACACCGTGGTCACCCCTGTGCTCAACCCCCTCATCTACACCCTGAGAAACAAGGAGGTGAAGGCGGCGCTCAGGAAGGTGCTGGGGAGAATTGCCTGATGGTAGGTGTGGTTTGGGGAAACCCTCAAGGTAGTTGTACCCAAACTCAGGGAATGAATGCTGAGGCAGCAGAGAGGACCTTCCGTCAAGGGATCACCATAAAGACAACCACCTTGATGCCATAGCGATCTCAGCAGAGACCCTGAGGCCCCCTCCCCCAAGCTTCTTGAACTGCCTGTGACATTAATTCACAGCATGTTTGAGTCAAGCATGATCATGTCTGCTGTGTGGGTCCAGGCCATACACATGAGAGCCTCTTGCTGTCATTGAAAGGTCTCCTTCACCCCCCTGACTCTATTAACCACCAGGCCAGTCTTGAACCATGCTCCTATCTGGGTCTTCTTGATGCCCTTGGTATCTGTCATGCTCTGCCTGCCCTTCCCTGCCCCTGCATGTATCCACACTCAGACTCTGAACCCCTCATCGGTGGTCTCTGTGAACAGCCCTCTTAGTGCTTCAATGTGCTGCAGCTAGCTTGGTCCTGTTGCGTTAGAGAACTTCTTTGAATCCCTCTAGGAGAGGGAGAGTGGGTGCCCGGACAGTGAATTTTGAAGAAATGGGAGACCACAAAAGGTTCTGTGGGAGAGCAAGGTGTTCTAATTTTAATTTTAATGTGAAGAATCAAAGATATATATGGGGGTTTTGCCAGTCACAGGTATGAAAAAATGCTCATCTTCGTTTCTTTGCAAAGTTCAACATATCTCTGGGTTATGTGTGTGTGCGTGGTTTGTTTGGTTTTTTTTCTATTTGTTTGGCTGGTTTATGTTTTTTGGGGGTGGTTGGGTCACACCTATCTCTTCTCAGGGGTTACTTCTGGCTCTTCACTCAGTCATTCCTGGCAGGCTCAGGGGACCATATAGGATGCCAAGATTCAAAACAGGGTCTATCCTGTGTCGGCCACTTGCAAGGCAAAGGCCTTACCACTGAGCTACTGCTTCGGCCCCATATCTCTCTTGTTAACTGAAGCTTTATCAGTATACATGGTTGATCTTCAAAACAATTGACATGGCTCTAGGTGGTTTTCAGACCTTATAAATAGATACAATTCAATGAAGAGCCCAGAGGATAAAAAGAAAGTAAATTTTATATCTTAATTAAACACCATGATTACAAATATGATTATAGTTGTATGATTTCAGTCATGTAAAGAATATCCCCCTTCACCAGTCCAATATTCCCACCACCAATGTCCCAAAATCCCTCCTCTCTAAACAGGCTTTCCACTTCCCTCATTCATTCACATTGTTATGATATTTCTCAGTGTAGTTATTTTTCTGACTGCACTCACCACTCTTTGTGGTGAGCTTCATGTTGTGAGCTGGACCTTTCAGCCCTCCTCTCTTTGTCTCTGAGAATTATTGCAAAAATGTCTTTTATTTTTCTTAAAACCCACAGATGAGGGAGACTATTCTGCATCTATCTCTCTCCCTCTGATTTATTTTCACTCAGCATAATAGATTCCATGTACATCCATGTATAGAAAAAAATTCATGACTTCGTCTCTCCTGATGGCTACATAATATTCCATTGTGTATATGTACCACAGTTTCCTTAGCCATTCATCTGTTGTAGGGCATCTTGGTTGTTTCCAGAGTCTGGCTATTGTAAATAGTGCTGCAATGAATATTGGTGTGAGGAAGAGATTTTTGTATTGTATTTTTGTGTTCCTAAGGTATATCCCTAGGAGTGGTAAAGCTGGATCATATGGGCACTCAATTTCCAGTTTTTTGGAGGGATCTCCATATTGCTTTCCATAAAGGTTGGACTAGACAGCATTCCCACCAGCAGTGAAGGAGAGTTCCTTTCTCCCCACATCCCTGCCAGCACTGCTTGTTTTCCTTCTTTGTGATGTGCACCAATCTCAGTGGCATGAGATGGTACTTCATAGTTGTTTTGATTTGCATCTCCTGATGATTTGTGATGTGGAGCATCTTTTCATGTGCCTTTTGGCCATTTGTATTTCTTCTTTTACAATGTGATTGTTCATTTCTTCTCTCCATTTTTTGATGGGATTAGATTTTTTTCTTGTAAAGTTCTGTCTTGCCCTGTATATTTTGGATAGTAGTCCCTTATCTGATGGGTATTGGGTGAATAGTTTCTCTCACTCAGTGGAGTGGCTCTTGTATTCTGGGCACTGTCTCCTTTGAGGTGCAGAAGCTTCTCAGCTTAATAGAGTCCCATCTGTTTATCTCTATTTCCACTTATTTGGAGAGTGCAGTTTCCTCCTTAAAGATGCCTTTAGTCTCAATGTCATGAAGTGTTTTACATGTGTTGTTCTTTTTTTTCTGATAAAGGTGTCAATTTTATTTCAAACAATCAAGACTTTTATAGGGAGTGAACAATAGTGTGATATTTCATAACGAGTGGTTACATGAACAACGCAATCTCTAGGTGTATTCATAAAAATCACAATGCTCTGCCAGCATACCTCCTGCAAGTACATACATGTTAATTATATAACAAGCCTTCCCATGTGGTCAAATTCTTGCAGGGAAGCCTTCGTCAACTCCTGCCCATTTGGCAGGTACACATCTTAAGTTCAGATTAAGGGCAATGCTGAGACAAAAATGTCTGTCCAAGGCAAAATGGCTGTACTTATGCTAAGCTATATTTCAAAGGATCTGGCTCCCAACAATTCCTCCTTTCTTATATAAGTAAAAGGCGCACAATATCAAGTGACAGAAATTCTGGCGATGCGCCTGTCTTAGGCTATCAGGGGAGCTACCCTAAGTGGCACCTGAAAGGGGAAGGTGGGCTTCCACTGTTAGGGACCCAGACTAATCCTGTCTTTGGCAACACCGCAGCCTAATCCACCACCATTTCAGAGTGGCAGCCATGCGCTCCAGTTCCTCAAAATTCAATTGTACCTGAGGATGGGTAGCCAGTTGTTACGTTGTTCTATATACCTTATGGTTTCAGATCTGATATCAAGTTCTTTAATCCATTTGGATTTTACCTTTGTACATGATGTTAGTTGAGGGTCTGAGTTCACTTTTTGCAAGTGGCTAACCAGTTGTGCCAGCACCACTTGTTGAAGAGGCTTTCCCTGCTCCATTTAAGATTTCTTGCTCCTTTATCAAAACTATGTGATTGTATGTCTGGGAACATCTGAGTACTCAAGCCTATTCCACTGATCTGAGGGTCTGTCTTTATTCCAATATCATGTTGTTTTGATAACTATTGCTTTGTAATACAGCTTAAAATTGGGGAAAGTAATGCCTCCTATATTTCTTTTCCCAAGGATTGCTTCAGCTATTCAAGGATGTTTATTGTTCCAAATGAATTTCAGGAGTGTTTGAACCACTTCTTTGAAGAATGTCATGGCTATGTTTGGAGGAATAGCATTAAATTGCGTTAAATGGAATGTTTTGGGGAGTATTGCCATTTTTTTTTTGGTTTTTTGGGCCACACCCGGTAATGCTCAGGGGTTACTCCTGGCTATGTGCTCAGAAGTTGCTCCTGGCTTGGGGGACCATATGGGACACCGGGGGATCGAACCGCGGTCAGTCCAAGGCTAGCCCAGGCAAGGCAGGCACCTTACCTTTAGTGCCACCGCCCGGCCCCGAGTATTGCCATTTTAATGATGTTGATTTTGCCAATCCATGAGCAAGGTATGTGTTTTGATTTCCACGTGTCCTCTTTTATTTCTTGGAGCAGGGTTTTATAGTTTTCTTTGTATAGGTCCTTCACATCTTTAGTCAGGTTGACTCCAAGATATTTGAGTTTGTGGGACACTAATGTGAATGGGGTTGTTTTCTTAATGTCCATTTCTTCCCTATCATTATTGGTATATAAAAAGGCCATTGATTTCTGTGTGTTAATTTTGTAGCCTGCCCATTGCTATATGAATTTATTATTTCTAGAAGCTTTTTGGTAGAGTCTTTAGGGTTTTCTGAGTATCATGTCATCTGCAAACAGTTAGAGCTTGACTTCTTCCTTTCCTATCTGGATTCCCTGGATATCTTTTTCTTGCCTAATCACTATAGCATGTACTTCCAGTACTATGTTGAATAGGAGTGGTGAGAGAGGACAGCCTTGTCTTGTACCAGAATTTAGAGGAAAGGCTTTTAGTTTTCTCCATTGAGGATATTTGCCATTGGCTTGTGGTAGATGTCATTAACTATATTGAGAAAGATTCCTTTCTTTCCCATCTTGCTGAGTGTTTTTATCAAGAATGGGTGTTGAACCTTATCAAAAACTTTCTCGGCATCTATTGATATGATCATGTGATTTTTATTTTTCTTGTTGTTGATGTTTATATTATGTTGATAGATTTATGAGTGTTAAACCATCCTTGCATTCTTGGGATAAAACCTACTTGATCATAGTGAATGATCTTGATGATGCATTAGATCCTGTTTGCCAGGATTTTGTTGAGGATCTTTGCATCTGTGTTCATTAGGGAAATTGGTCTGTAAATTTCTTTGGCAGTATCTCTATCTGGTTTTGGTATTAAGGTATGTTGGCTTCATAAAAGCTATTTGGAAGTGTTCCAATTTTTTTCAATTTCATGAAAGAGTCTGGCTAGGATTGGTAGTAGTTCCTCTTAAAAGATTTGAAAGAATTCATTTGTGAATCCATCCAGGACTGGGCTTTTGTTTTAGGACAAACTTTTGATTACAGTTTTAATTTCCTCAATAGTGATATTATGCTATATCCTCTTTATTCAACCATGGAAGGTTATAAGAGTTCAATAATGTATCCATTTCTTCCAGGTTCTCATATTTAGTGGCATAGAGTTTCTCAATGTAGTCTCTGAATACCCTTTGATTCTCTGCAGTATCTGTAGTGATCTCCCCCTTTTCATTTCTGATATAGGTTATCAAGTTTCTCTCCCTCTCTTTCTTTGTGAGTTTCATTTATTTTTTGAAAGAACCAACTTCTGCTTTCATTAATCTTTCGGATTGTTTTTTGGGTTTCAACTTCATTGATTTCTGTTCTCAGCTTTGTTATTTCCTTCTGTCTCCCTATTTTTGGTTTCTTTTGTTGATCATTTTCTAATTCTATAAACTGTATCATTAAGCTATTCAGGTATGCTCCTTCTTCCTTCCTGATGTGTGCTTGCAAAGCTATTAATTTTTCTCTCAGTACTGCTTATGCTGTGTTCCATAGGTCTGATAGTTTGTGTTTTCATTGTCATTTGTTTCTAGGAAAGTTTTAATTTCCTCTTTGATTTCACCTCGGACCCACTTATTGTTCAGTAGTAGGTTGTATAATTTCATCTTCTGTTTTTCTTCTGTATCCTTTTGTAGTTCACATCTAATTTTAGAGCCTTGTGGTCAGCAAAGTTAGCCTGAAAAATTTCTATCCTCTTGATTTTATGGAGGTATGTTTTATGTGCCATTATGTGGTCTATCCTAGAAAATGACCCATGTACATTGGAAAAGAATGTGTATCCAGGTTTCTGGATGGAGTGTATAAACACTAGGCCTCTTTCTTCCAGTTCTCTTTTCAAGGCTAGTATCTTTTTTGGGGTTTCAATCTGGTTGACCTATCAAGTGTTGACAGGGCAGTGTTGAGGTCTCCCACAATTATTGTGTTATTAATGATAACCTATTTCAGATTTGTCAACAATTGTATTAAATACTTTGCTGGTCCCTCATTGGGTGCATATATGTTTAGGAGAGTGATTTCTTCCTGCTGTATATATCCCTTGATTTGTACAAAATGTCTATCTTTGTCCCTTACAACTTTTCTGAGTATAAAGTTTGTGTCATCTGATATTAGTATGACCACTCCAGATTTTTTAAGAGTGTTGTTTGCTTAAATAATTTTCCTCCAGCCTTTGATTTTTGAGTCTATGTTCTGACTATCTAGGTGTGTTTCTTGTAGGCAGCAGGAGGTTGGATTCAGTTTTTTTTTATCCATTTCACCACTCTGTGTCTTTTAATGGGTGCATTTAGTCCATTGACATTGAGAGAGATAATTGTCGTGGAATTTAGTGCCATCTTTGTGTAGAAGTTTGGTGTGTCTGTTGGTCTGTGTTGTCTTAAATTAGACCTTTCAGTTTTTCTATTAAGACTCGTTTTGGGCCCAGAGAGATAGCACAGTGGCGTTTGCCTTGCAAGCAGCCGACCCAGGACCAAAGGTGGTTGGTTTGAATCTCGGAGTCCCATATGGTCCCCCGTGCCTGCCAGGAGCTATTTCTGAGCAGACAGCCAGGAGTAACCCCTGAGCAACGCCGGGTGTGTCCCAAAAACCAAAAAAAAAAAAAAAAAAAGACTCGTTTTGAGTCTGTAAAGTTTCTGAGCTGTTGTTTATCTGTGAAGCTATGTATTCTTCCTTCAAACCTAAAAGTGAGTTTTTCTGGGTGCAGTATTCTAGGTGAAGCATTTATTTTATTGAGTTTTGTCACTATGTCCCACCACTGCCTTCTGGCCTTATGTGTTTCTTGTGACAAGTCTGCTGTAAATTTCAAGGATGCTCCTTGAATGTAATTTTCTTTTTTGATTTTGTTGTTTTCACTATTCTGTCTTTATCTGTGGGATTCATCAGTGTGACTAGGATGTGTCTTGGGATGTTTTCCCAGGGGTCTCTTTTAGCTGGTACCCTTCAGGCACTCAAGATTTGGGCACATGGATTCTTTAGCTCTGGTAGTTTCTCTGTGATGATGTTCTTTACTGTTGATACTTCCTGAAGATTTTCTTCCTGTGTCTCTGGAACTTCAATGATTTTTTTTGTTTTGGTTTTGGTTTTTGGGTCACACCCGGCAGCACTCAGGGGTTACTCCTAGTTCTACATTCAGAAATCGCTCCTGGCAGACTCGGGGGACCATATGGGATGCTAGGATTCGAGCCATTGTCCTTCTGCATGCAAGGCAAATGCCTTACATCCATGCTATCTCTCCAGCCCAACTCCAATAATTTTTAAGTTGTTTTTGTTGAGCTTATCAAAGACTTCTCTTTTCTTTTTTTTTTTTTTTTTTTTTTTTTTTTTTGTGGTTTTTGGGTCACACCCGGCAGTGCTCAGGGGTTATTCCTGGCTCCACGCTCAGAAATTGCTTCTGGCTGGCACGGGGGACCATATGGGACGCTGGGATTCGAACCGATGACCTCCTGCATGAAAGGCAAATGCCTTACCTCCATGCTATCTCTCCAGCCCCAGACTTCTCTTTTCATCTGTTTACATTCTTTGAGTAATTTTTCCATTGTTTGATCATTTGCTTTAAGGTTTTTTCCAATCTCTTCTGCTATATGGAGTTGTTATGCATCTCATCTTCCAGCTCACTAATTCCATCCTCAGCTGCTGTTACCCTGTTGGAGAGCTTTTCCACTGAGTTTTTTCATTCGTCTACTGAGTTTTTTCATACCTGTTTCTTGACCTGATATTTCAATTTGGAGTTTTCTGGTTTCTATCTTCATATTCTCTTGATTCTTATTAGTGTTGTGTTCAACTCGATCTAAGCTTTCTTTGAGTTCTGTGAACATCCTCCATATTTCTTCTCTAAACTCCATATCTGAAAGACTAACTAGGTGGTTGGCCATTGTTGGGTCATCAGAGTTGCAATCTTCATTCTCTATGCCTCATGTTGGTCTGCATAGTTTCCCCCATTGCCACGCTTGTAGTGTGGGTTTTTTCTACGTGTTGTGGTAGTATTCATTGGCTAGGTGGAGTGTGTGGCCTCTTTGTGACTGCACTCTTCTGACTCCACCCCTTGTGGCAGGACGACTCACCTCAGGAAAAGCGAGCCCTTAGGGGATGGATGCCAGAGAGGATCAAAATTTCCAGGTTGAAGTAAGCAAAGTGAAGCCTCAAGATGATGCCGTGTTTAAGAGGCCCAGCAGAGTCATCTGTATCCACAGTCTTCTGGCAAGAAAGACTCACCTCAGGAGAAGCAAGCCCTCAGGCGAAAGATGCCAGAGAGAATCAAAGTTCCCAGTCTGAAGCAAGCAGAGGAAAGCCTCAAAATGTCTGCCATGCTTACGAGGCCCAACAGAGTCAGCTGTATCAGTCTCCGGGCAGGGAAGACTAAGCTCCTAAATGTAAATTTTAACATCTCAAAGCAGTTCCTCTCTGGCCAGGCCCTACGTGTATTTACTGATGTAGATTAAGGCTTCTTGCTAAAACCCTTAATCTACATCAGTAATTTCTTATGAAATTTCCTGTTCCTGAGGGAATGGGTTTTTTGATCTAGGAGCTTATTACAAATAACTAACTTCCTAAGGTCTGGTTTTTGGAAGGGGCAATAAAAGAGACAAACTTATATAAGACAGGTGCAAATCTATACCTGGTAAAAGTTTTCTCAACAGCCCAATGCTATATCCTGGCCAAACATTTTGGATGTTAATTCTGAAGTGAAAATTAGTTAGCAAGTACTCAAAGTCCTTTAGAAATGTCCCAAAAGCAGAACATTCCTTTCTGCTTTAAGCTGCAAGGGCAGTTAGAAAACAAAGAAGAATAGAAGAGGTTCTTTTGTTTGTTTGTTTGTTTTGTTTTGTTGGTTTTTGGGCCACACCCGGTGGCACTCAGGGTGTGATACTCCTGGCTATTTGCTCAGAAATTGTTCCTGGCTTGGGGGACCATAAGGGACGCCGGGGGATCAAACCATGGTCTGTCCTAGGTTAGCACATCAAGGCAAATGCTCTACCACCTCTCCGACCCCTATAGAAGTTGTTAAGTGTTTTTGGTACTGAGTTTTCCAGGTAAAGAATAATTTGTTTTGGGGGGGGCTATTTGTTTGTTTTGGGGCCACATGGCAGCGCTCAGGGGTTACTCCTGGCTCTGTGCTCAGAAATCACTCCTGGCAGGCACAGGGGACCATATGGACAGCCGGGGTTCAAACCACTGTCCTTCTGCACGCAAGGCAAACACCCTACCTCCATGCTATCTCTCCAGTCCCATAGGTAAAGAATAATTTGATCAAGGCTATATATATTTGCCTGTAAAAATCTTTATGTTTGAAAGTAAAAAGTTCAAATATATACACACTTAAATACAGAAGAAGGAAGACTCATATTTAGGTCAAATAAATGTTACTAAGCATAAGAAATATCACCTTCACTATTAAAAATCTTGGCCAGCCATCTGCTCTGAAGGAAGACTTCCCGTAGGTCTTCTGACTTGATTCTCATTAGATAGTGGGAGGTGATACCATAGGACACCACCAAGATGCCTGTAATGATGCAATCTCCCCACCTCAGACCCACTGCCCAGATGTGTGCCTGGGTGCTGCCCACCATGCATGACTAGCCACTGTCCCACACATACAGTTGGGCACTGCTCTTCATGCTTGGCTGGGGCACTTGCTTGTCTTCTATCCATTCAGAGAAGCCTTTTCAGGGCTGGGAGTCAGCACAATGACTGTGACCTAGATTTGGGGCTCAGCACCAACAGCTGCAGCCCTGGAGTCCCCACATGCCTGGTGACCTGACCAGTGCACATCTTCAGGCCTTTATTGGACAAAAATCACTAGTGGAGCTCCTGAGCATAGCTTGGGAAGTCCCTTAAAAGAAGGGATGCATTTATCTATCCAATAGGTGCTGAGGCATTGAGCAAATATGAGCAAATCATGCTATGTCTTTCTCAGTACCCAATTCAGCTCTCCAGAGTCCTTCACTAAGGGGTAGCATCTTCTTGCTTCCTTCAAGTAGAAGTCATATTAGTGGGGGAATCCCCTTCTACAATTGATTTTTTTTGAAGTTTGTTTTAGGGCCACACCTAACACTGCTCAGGCCTTACTTCTGGCCTTGTGCTCAGAAATCACTCCTAGAAGTGCTTAGGGAATCATAAGAGATGTTGGCATGATCACACGGTGCCATGTTATTCTAAATAGATTTGGGCGTTGGGCTTATGTAGGTGCCAAGAGAGGTGGTGAAGTGACGTCTCTGCTAAATCCTGAATATGATGTGTGTGTAGAGGGAAAGTGTCCATGGGCAGATGTAAGAGCAGTGGTAGCTGAAGCAGAATTATCTAAAGCAGATGTCTTGTGTTTCAGTCATGAGCCTTCTTCAGGTTTCTGGAGGCTAACCCAGGAGCTGGCCTGAAATGGGACTTTTGAAGTCTCTGAGCTGCATGTATATCAACTAGTTTAAGAGACTGGGACAGAAAAGGGATTAATAGGTGTGTGATTACCTCAGACCAGACATTCAATCAAGGAAGAGGGAAATATTTTTTGAGTAACAGGGAACATTTACTTCTAAAGACAAATGAAAGCATTAGAACAGTAGGAAAAAGACAGAACAAAGTCCATTGCACAACACTACTTTGGCCATTTTAGTAGTATGTCTGTACAGGGTGTTTGCTGTCAGGCATTTGCTGTCCAAATGGAGTTGGGTCCAGAGCCCTGGGACTCAAGGGACCATTGCCCATAGGGCATCCTCCTGGGGGGCACCTCTGAGACTCTGGAGCCATGAGTGAGTATGATCTTCAACAGCTCTGGGCCAGGGTCCAGTGGGTAATGGGAAGGTTTAATTGGCCAGTTTGGGCTGTGCCAAGGAGAGCACTCATTGCGGGCTCAGCTGCCCCTGATGCATCCAGGGGCCCATCTTCAGCATCTTAATGAGCTACACAAGTCCCACAAAGCAAAGGGGGATTTCTCCCTTCTGGGGACATAGCATCAAAGCTTTCTCTTCCCTTCTTTCCTGAAGAAACTTACCTAGAAGACAGACTGAGCTTATTTCCTGGACTTCAAGGGCAGAAGGTTGACCAGATTTTGGACAAAATTCTGCCCTGCCTCAGGAATTGGGAGGGTCTCTGTGGCCATCCCAGAGCCTGTCTCAGTCCTACTCCCACTCTCACAGACCACTACACAGCGCGCGCGCACACACACACCACACACACACACACACACACACACACACACAACACAACACAACACACACACACACACACACAACTCTTCCTTCAGGAATCCCCAGCATCCTTTCTTCACCACAGAGGACCTTCTCCAGCTCTCCAGGTGGGTGTGTGGCAGATGGAGGGAGGTGGCACCAGTGTGAGGGGACAAACTGGAACCATAGCATAGCACTGTAATCACTTCAGAAACTTCCTTCTCAGGTAAGGGCCTCTCAGACTTTTTCCAATTTGCAACGGTAGATTATGGACCACTCATTTTGCATTGAGATTGGTTTCTCTTTCTATTTGGGGTCAACTCATGTCTCTGGTACTCTAGGACAACAGCAAAAACATCTTACCTCAGCTATATTCAGGAATTAGTTCTGCTGTTGCTCTGGGGACTAAATGGAATGCCATGGATTGAATCCAGGTCAGCCATATGCAAGGCAAGCACCTTATCTGATGTACTCTCCCAACAGATATTTTTCGATTGAATGACCATGAGATATGGAGTTAAAGCATTGTTGATGGTTGAGTTTCATATAATGTTCTAACTCTCATCCCTTCACCTGCATTTATTTCTTACCACCAATGTCCCCAATTTCTCTCCCACCAACACCTCGTACCCAACCTGCCTCTATGGCAGATATGTTTCATTTCCCCTTTGTCCCCCTTTTTCCTTTTAGGCACTGTGCTTTGAAATATTGTTACTGAAGGGATATCATACATATCACTTTATCTTTTTCAGCACCTAGTTCAGAGTGAAAATTTCCAACTCGCATTGTCAGAGTAAACCCTTCTCTGCCCTGACTGCACTCCCCTAACTTTTTCCGACAAGCATGGATCAGTCCATTTGGCCCTGGATCAACATTGAGAATTTCATGTTGAGTGAAATGAGTTAGAGAAAGAGGGACAGATAAGGAATGATTGCATTTATTTGTAGATATTAAAAATAAAAACCCATGATATGAGGATATATTCAATAGATTTTTTTTTTTTTTTTTGGTTTTTGGGCCACACCCGGCGGTGCTCAGGGGTTACTCCTGGCTGTCTGCTCAGAAATAGCTCCTGGCAGGCACGGGGGACCATATGGGACACCGGGATTCGAACCAACCACCTTTGGTCCTGGATCGGCTGCTTGCAAGGCAAACGCCGCATCTTGCCGCTGTGCTATCTCTCCGGGCCCTATTCAATAGATTTTTGAAAGATCACACAACTATTTTCTTAGGGACGAGACTTACACACACCCCAAGTTATTTTGGGTACTAGGCTTTTTTATATATAATTTATATCACTGAGTTTAAAAGACCCCAATATCACAGAGATGGTAGAAATGCTGTAAGTATGTGTAAGTATGTGCAGAGTTGGAAGTGTGAAATGTTGATTGTTTGGAAGGTGTGAAATGCTATGAATGTGTCCCAGAGTGCTGTGCATGGGGCCTCAGTGAAACTAGAATCCACTTTTGTTTAAGAGCAAATTAAAGCCGGGGCAGGACCCGTCCCAGTGTCTAATTTCTGTCCCTCTGTCCTACTGACCGCCACCTTTACACTTAACTCACAGCAGGCAAGCATGGCAAGAACAGACCCACTGGCAGGATGAAGCTGAAATTGCTCAAAAGTAGCCTGTGGAAAACTTCTCTTGGGAAGACATACAGCTCCCCAACCCACCCACACCACAACCCCAAGAGTATCTCCTTTGGGGGGCGGGGTCTTCCTAGCAAGAAGGAGGTGCTGGAGTCACTCAGATGATGATTCTTGGGCTCTGTTCTCTGGGAGTTGATGCTCGGAGCCTGTGTGATTGTCCAGGGAACCATTGGCCTGCTGCCTCCTCGTTCCTGCTTGTCATCTCAGGTTTAACATCAGCCCTATGGTAAAGTGTGTATGACATGGCTTGGCCCTTCCTGCCCCGATGTGGGATTATGGAATTAGTCTGTTTCTACCTTAATCTAAATATGCACTGTTACTCATTGGATGGAATTATCATTGAATGTAGCACCTTGGATTGGTATTGAGACCGATGATCCCACCTTCTAGCTGGGACCTTTTCTGTCAGATTAAATTTCTCAGACTGAAAGAAAGTGGCCCTTATTTTTTCCAGATCTCCTGGGAGTGGTGGCGTGCTAGTAGTGAAGGGTAATGTATCTCCAAAGCCTTTTCTCTCTATGTGTGTGTATGAATATTTTCCATAATGCCATCTGATTCCAGACCCATATCTCTCCAGTGTTCTGATGTTGAAACCGGATGACTTAATTCAATACACATCATCCCTGCCATGGAGCAGAGCTCTCACTCCTGGAATATTATGTGTCTTGTTTAGAGAGTTGCCCACCAGGTTTTCTGCCTGCTCCAAGCCAGACTATTCTTGGGCACTGTCCATCCAGTGCCGGGGATCACTTGTTCCCAAGACAGGCAGGTCTAAGGCTGCTGCAGTCCTGGCAGTCCGAAACAGTGCCTCCAAGACCCAGGTCCTAAGATTTCCTGTGAGCCGCATTTGACTATCATCTCCACTCAGATGGGGTGTGTGGTATAGGGTATGAACTGGGGATTTCTGCTACTGTGTGTGAGTCTGGAGTATGAACTGGAAGCTCACACTGTGGATCTGAGTCTGGGGTATAAACTGGGGGCTCAAACTGTTGGTTGTGAGTCTGGGGTATGAAATGGGGACTACACACAGTGGGTTTGTGAGTCTAGGTTTGAACTAGGGGTTCAAAATGTGAGCCTATGAGTCTGGGCTATGAACTGGGTCTCACACTGTGTGTTCATAAGTCTAGGGTATAGACTAGGTGCTCACATTTTGAGTCTGAGATTCTTACTATGAACTGGGCTCATGCTCTGGGTTCATAATTCTGGGATATTTGGAGTATGAACTGGGAGCTCATGCTGATTTCGTGAGTCTTGGGTGGGAACTGGGTTCACACTGGGTTTGCACAGTATGTTTTTTCCCACACTTCTGGAATATGAAACTGACCCCCAACCCCCACTGGCCTGCTCTCTGCATTCAGCTCTCCCACAGGAAGCTGAAGGAGCATTTCCTGACTTCCTGCCCTGATCCCCGTCCCTAGGTTCTGGAGCCCAGTGTCTCCTCTCTCCTCCATTAGGTCCCTGGTCTCCTGGCAGGTGAGAGGCCCACACTGACCAGAGTGCACCCACACGGGCCACATCTCTTCTCAACGTGGAACACAGATTACTGGAGGGAACGTGTCATTCTCTTCCACTTGAGCTGAGGGACAATGTCAGCGCTCGCAGCTCTGGCACAGTCTCGAGGAGCAGAGAGTTGAAATGGGTGCAGGGAGGAGGGCCAATGAGACCTACCTCCCTGGGTTCATCCTGCTGGGCTTCTCTGAGTACCCTCAGCTGCAGAAGGTCCTGTTCGTGCTTGTCCTCACTTTGTACTTCCTCACCATCCTGGGAAACACCATCATCATCCTGGTGTCACAGCTGGACCCCCGGCTCCGCACCCCCATGTACTTCTTCCTCTCCCACCTCTCTCTCCTGGACCTCTGCTTCACCAGCAGCGTTGTTCCCCAGCTGCTGGTCAACCTGGGTGGCCCCGACAAATCCATCTCCTACGGGGGCTGCGTGGTGCAGCTCTACGTCTCCCTGGCCCTGGGCTCCACCGAGTGCGTCCTCTTGGCTGTCATGTCCTACGACCGCTATGTCGCCGTGTGCCGGCCCCTGCACTACGCCCTGGTCATGCACCCCCGGCTCTGCCGCATCCTGGCTTCCACAGCGTGGCTCAGCGGTGTGGCCACCACCCTCGTGCAGTCCACGCTCACCCTCCAGCTGCCCTTCTGCGGCCACCGCCGTGTGGACCACTTCATCTGTGAGGTGCCTGTGCTTATCAAACTGGCATGCGTGGACACCACCTTCAACCAGGCTGAGCTCTTTGTAGCCAGCGTCCTGTTCCTGGTGGTGCCCGTGTCCTTCATCCTGGCATCTTATGGCTTCATCGCCCGTGCGGTGCTGAGGATCAAGTCAGCTTCAGGGAGGAAGAAGGCGTTTGGGACATGCTCCTCGCACCTGGCGGTGGTCATCATCTTCTATGGGACCATCATCTTCATGTACCTGCAGCCAGCCCAGAGCAGGTCCAAGGATCAGGGCAAATTTGTCTCCCTGTTCTATACTGTTGTCACCCCTGTGCTCAACCCCCTTATCTACACTTTGAGGAACAAGGAGGTGAAGGCAGGGCTCAGGAAGGTGTTGGGGAGGATTCTGAGGTTAAATCTTATGCAATAATCAAGCAAATTATAGAGCAGTGCTGTTCAGAAGTCTGATGTCATGTGGTTTTTTTTTAATGCAGGCTGGGATGGCCAAGTGATAGCACAGTTGTAGGGCATTTGCCTTGCTTGCGGCTGATCCAGGATGGACCTCGGTTCAACCCCCCATATCCCATATGTTCCTCCAAGTCAGGAGTGATTTCTGAGAACATAGCCAGGAGTAACCCCTGAGCATCACTGGATGTGGCCAAAAAAAATTTAAATTAAATTAAATTTAAAAAATGCAGGCTGGAGGAATAGGACAACAGGGAAGGTACTTGCTTGCATACAACCCAGTTGGATCCTCAGCATGACATATGGTCCCCCTAACCCAGCCAGGAGCATGTTCTGAGCACTGCCAGCAGTGGCTTAACCTCTTTCCCTAAACTAATAAGCTCAAAAACACAACTTTAATAGAAGGTGATTTCTCCCTGTTAGGGTTAGTTTCTCACAGAACGCTGGTGGCTGGATGTGGCACCAACCACTCATCCCCCAAGTCCTCTAGCCAGTATTTCTCAGCCTGTTTCTGGCCATGTGCCTGCCAAACTGGCTCCTTCATAAGAGCCCTGCCTTCCTTCATTCTGGCTCCTCATCTCATGCCCTGATCCCCACCAATGTGATTTTCACCCTTGGAAAATAGTGGGGGCCTGCAGGGCCAGATGGCTCCGGCTGAGATATCCTGCTTCCCCCTCTCAGTGTCTTTTCTCCCAAACACAGTATAGATGCAGACTGCTTAAGGCCTGTTTCCATGGACTCTGGAGCAGGTCTGAGCATCAGGAGAGGTTTGCTGTGATCTTCTTTGGCTGTCCTCAGACAGAGGACAGAGGTTGGACTTTGTGTTCAGTCTCCTTCCAATTCCACCCCAACCCACTGGACATGGAACTGAAACTGAACTGCAACGTTGACAGCTGGACAAAAACTACAGGGCTGACTGGGACCTAGTGTGCCTAGACACGGGCTACTTGCTGGCATCAGCTGGACAGGACAGCTGGTAGTGCCTGTCTCACTCTAGCTCTCAGCTCCCCACAGCCTACCTCCCCAGACAGTGCTGGGTCAGGCTCCCACCCTCCAGGATGCAGGACCTGGTGAAATAGCAGAAATACCCAGTGCTGAGCTAAAGAACTCTCTGTACCACCATGGAGTGAAGAGCAGGAGGGCACAATCAGAGGAGGCTTAAGAGGACATAGATGATAGCTTATGGGGCATTCATGGTCTTGAAACAACATGGAGGGCCAACCTACTGAATCTAGATATTCCAGTTCTGAGTCATTATGAAGGTGCTGCAGTGCAGCGGGAACAGTAGGACAGTGGCATGTGGCTATTTGAGGGAGCCTAGAGACCCCACAGAGCTTGTGCATTTCTGTGGACAGTAGAAGTGTCTTTTTCCTACTCCTGCACCTGAGGTCTCAGACACAGGAGATGCGTCTCTTCCCACAGGGACAGTGCTTCCATCTCACTCTGATCCCCAAAGGGGGACCTGGCCTGCTGGGGACATGGAGAAGAAAACACAAGGGCTGATGACATCCAGGCCCCTCTGCCAACCTGGGGAGCAACCTAGTTCATCAGCTGTAGCAGGGGTAGAACGGGGACACCACAGAACATGCTGCTCAGTTGGCCAGCTGCAGGGCAAACAGATTGGGGTGTAGGCACAGAGCCCCCCCAACCCTGCACAGCTGCAGGGAAGCACAGGCAAGATGGCAGATCATGGAGGTAAGACAGATGCAAGTGTGAGTAGGTGAGAGGGGGATACGGAGCCAGCGCAGGTGACTGAGGGGAACATGAGGACAGGAAGCTGCAGGGCGTCCTCATCATGAGACTTTGGGACACAGGCCCTGATCCCTCCTTGGAGAGTTGCTTTCAGATTCTCGTTTCCCTGTGCTCAATCCATACACTCCCTGGTCAGGACAACTCAGCCACAGGCCAGATAGTCCTAGTCTGGGATCTTTCAAGTTCTCCTTGACCATCTAAGGAGGATCTTCCCTCTACACAGTTACATGCCATTTGGGAAGTATGGGAGGGATTCCCAGAGTCAGGACTTGTCACAAAATCAGCCTGGTTCAAACCTCTTCCTCTTTCTCTATTGGTGTGTTTTCTCTCAACTGGATCTAGATTTCTACTGAAGGCTTGAGCTAAGGGCAGTTGGGGGGTACAGCAAGGCTGGGGGAACCAGGCTGGATCTCCAGCAATGCAGCTGTCATTTGAAGGACCAGAAAACCTGATTCAAACATAAATACATGCAGAGTCCTCTGTCCCCGCCTTCGTTCACCATACACCAACTGTTGCCTGAACGTGCCTATTCCCTTCGTCCTTATTCTCTACTCCCTCTCCCTCCTATTTCCTTCTCACTCCCTCTTCCTCTCTTTCCTCCCTGTTTCTCTCTTGCACTCTCCTTCCCTCCCACCCTCCTGCACTCTGTCTCTCTCTCCCTCTCCCACTCCCTTCTAGCATCTCTTTCCCTCTCCGTCCCTCTCTCCCATCTACCCCACAACTCTCTCCCTGTCCTGGATCACCAAAGACAAAGGTAGAAATAAACAGAGTGGAGCTCAGTTCAGCTTCTGGGAGTTTCTAGGACCCCCCCCCCCGCATCCTCCTGATGATGGAGGGGACCAACGTGAGCTCCCAAACATGGGGCTTCATCCTCCTGGGCTTCTCAGACCGCCCCCACCTAGAGCCTCTGCTCTTCGCTCTGGTGCTTGTCTTCTACATGCTGACTCTGGTGGGGAACCTGGCCATCGTACTGGTGTCACGGCTGGATGCCGCCCTGCACACGCCCATGTACTTCTTCCTCGGCCACCTGTCCGTGCTGGACCTGTGCTTCACCACCAGCCTAGCGCCGCAGACGCTGGCACACCTGCACAGCGCCGACAAGACCATCACCTTTGGGGGCTGTGTGGTGCAGCTGTATACATCTCTGGCGCTAGGCTCCACCGAGTGCCTGCTGCTGGCCGTCATGGCGCTGGACCGCTTCGTGGCTGTATGCCAGCCACTGCACTATGTACTGGTCATGAACCCACGCCTGTGCCGCCGGCTGGCCTCGGCATCATGGCTGGGTGGACTGGCCAACTCTCTCGTGCATGCCACCTTCACCCTGCAGCTGCCCTTCTGTGGCCGCCGGCTGGACCACTTCATCTGCGAGGTGCCCGCGTTGCTCAAGCTAGCCTGCGCTGATACCAGCACCAATGAACTGGTGCTCTTCACCATCAGCATCCTGTTCGTGCTGCTGCCACCCGTCCTCATCCTCGTGTCCTACGGCTTCATCGGACGTGCCGTGCTCAGGACCAAGTCGGTGGAGGCCCGGCGCAAGGCCTTCAGCACCTGCTCCTCCCACCTGACTGTGGTTGTCATCTTCTATGGCACCATCATCTACATGTACCTGCAGCCACGCGACAACTACTCCCAGGACCGCGGCAAATTCATCTCTCTCTTCTACACCAATGTCACGCCTGCCCTCAACCCCCTCATCTACACACTGAGGAACAAGGATGTGAAGGGGGCTCTCCGAAAGCTCTTTGCTGGGAGGCTGTGCTCCCCACGAAGTTGAGGGACACAACAGAAAACCTAGTCAGGTCAGCATCAGAGATGTGGGCACTGCAGGACCACTGGGCTCTGACTCAGACAAAGCCTTAGTCTTGGTCAGTGTTGCCTAGGCTGCAAGCCCTGAGCTTCCCACTTGCACAGCCTATCCTGGTTCCCAACTCACTCCTCGCACAACCCCATGGAAATGCTACTCAGAGCTCTGTGGGTAGAGCAATGGAGCTACAGAACAGAAGTTGGTACAATGGCTTCCCCACCTCTCTCCGGAAGGGCATGCTGAGTGCTTTGTGATGTGAATCCTGCCCAACTCACTGCCTCTGCTGAGCAGGAAGGCTGGTGCCCTTCCAAAGACACTGCTACTTACCTGGGTTGTTTTTACTCCAAGGTAATGAAAACTCTGGCTAAAACAAACATGGTCAAACTCTTCTTGATTGGTCAAGAAAATGTTAAGAGCCAGGAAGAGGCGGGTCATGGCTGTGGGATTCTCCTATGGTGAACCAGTCCTCAGTCTAGAAGATGTGCATTGGAGCAAGTGGCAGTTCTGTGAATGCCGGTGCATGCAAGTATTGTATTCACAAGTGCATATGTGTGTTTACATGTGTGCTCCTGTGTGTTGTGAGTGTAGGTGTGTGCATGAGTTTTGTTTGTGTGAACATGTCTGTGAGTTCACTTGTGTGCATACATGCCTGTTTGTGTGGTCACTGCCACATGTACATGTGTGTGCACCGTGGAAAGAACAGAGTGGACGTGAATGCCCTGGATAGAAAACAGGGAACAGTCTGCACCCAACTGTCCATTCAGCAGTTTCCTCAGAAACTCTGCGGTTACCGCTGTTTTGCTGTGCTAATCCTCCTATAAATTAATGATTGTAATTCAAATAGGCATAAAATACTGTTCCTAAGTTGCTCTGAGTTAAAATGTATTCATCTACATTTATTATCATTTTTATTTCTTCTTTATTAGTTGGGATATAATCATCTTCACCTTGTGCCTTTCTGCGTTTACCTTTCTTTAATTTAAGCAGAGTGGTTTACAAAGTTGTTTATCAAACAGTTGTTTCAGGCATTTAATGTTCCAACACCAATCCCATCATCAGTGTACCTTCCCTCCACCTATGTTCCCAGTTTCCCAACCACCTCTCAGGCCTGCCCTCTTAGCAGGCTCAAACAAATGTACTTCATATTGCTTCTTACAACAAAATGGCAAACAAAAACTATAAGAAAATAGATCAATAAAAGTCTATTCGTGGCATTGTTGCATCTTATAATGAATGGGATTTGACTGAGTTGTTTGGTGCTATTTGAGCTTCTGTATTATTGTTTTCTCTCATAGATCTTAGCGGTCTTCTATGCCACTTTCCCATCAGATTTTCTGTGCTTACAATTGGTCTGTAGAATTTGGAGGTGTTGGCCTGCACCAGAAACTGTAAAACTGAGACAATTTGGTGGTTTGGCTTCTCGAGGAGACCAGTTGTGCAGCTGGGCCATCTGTATGCCAGAGGATGTTGAATATGGATGGGTGCTGCTTGGCCTTCTGATAGGCAGAAATTCAGCCTGCCTCCACTTTGAAAGAACCCCAGAATTCTCAGTCCACAAATCCATCAACTCGAACAATTCAGAGCTTGATTCCTCTTTGAGTGTGGAATGTACATTTATCATGTGAGGAAAAATTTTCCTTTGTTAAGCAGATATGATGTGGCATTAATACAAACTTTACCAAAATCCATATGTTGGAAATATAAGTCTCAGAAACCACCAATCCCACATGAATCAGAGTTGAGCGTGCCTGATTTTTACTAGACCCAGAGGAGCAGGCACTGTTTGTGTGTGTCAGAGGGACAGACACTGTGTGTGCATGTCAGAGAGGAGAGCACTATGCTGCCCCGTGCGTGTCAGCCTCAGGCTTATGCAGGCAGTGACAGTCCTTTCTTACTAAAATCCCTGATCCTTCCTTACTAAAATCTATGGAACATGTCAGGAAGTGAGGGAGGGAGCCCAGCACTACTGGCCCCCAGTGAGCTGGCCCACAGCAGCACTGCCTGGGAGACCCCAAAAAGACCACCACAGAAAGTCTCCATGTCATCAGGCCATTTGTGTAACTCCGCCCAAGTCCAGAGATTCCCTGCAGTTGGAAGAATTTGGTCATCTGCTCCTGACCCACCTAGCACCCTCTGGAGGCACCTACTGTGGTAGCACCATCTCATAGTCATGCTCTGGGGTGCAGGAAAGAGGCCTGGGCAGGCTGGTAGTACGGAGTAGGGCATATTCAGTCTCAGGGCTGCCCCTGGTCAGGCCCCCCCTATCCATAGCCAGCAGAATGTTCTCATAGCTGTGGTCATAACTCTGGGACAGCCGTTGACCAAAGCCATGGTCAATGACTGTGTAGCATACTTCTTCGGAACCACGGGCACCTGCATTCTCCTATTAGGAACAAAGAGAAGGAGCATGTCACTGTGCCCACTGCCACTCCAACAAGAGCATCTCTAAGGGAGCCAGCACAAAGGTTAACACTCATTCAAGGTTAGTACATGTAACCTCAGTCTCAGCCAGCATAAGCAGCAGGGCCCACCCAGCCATCAGTCAGCTATCGCTCTGGCCCAGAGCAGATCATCACAAGCTCCTCTGACTCACAGGATGCGGTGTTCAAGCACATTTTCCATTGCAAAGGGGAAATTCCAACATTAAGATACCTTACACTGATTAACTCAATGCTTGCAGAACACTAGCACTGCAGTGTTCAAAGAAGGAAATCGTATGTGGCCATTGGTTTCTACTATGCTCACAAATATTCATGATAACTCCTAGACTTTAAGATTAGAAAGTCATGCGGAAAGCTAAAAATAATTTATGCTTGTGGCAGAATAATTTGACTTATTTTCATTATAATAGTTCTGAAAGCTAAAATAATGGACTCTGGCAGGATTAGATTGATTCGAAGCTACCCTATGATCTAAATGAATGAGATACATTTAGTCCATGATTTCTTTTTGTATGCATTAAACTAAGCAGAAATATTATTGGGTTGTTAGAAACTTAGGTAGATCCTTGCAGAATCTTTGTAAAAGAACTATGGCATGGTCCTGAGTAGATATCAGAGCTAACATTCACCAAACAAGTGTGACAAGTTTCAGTTACCTGCCTAGAAGCGGGCGGGAGGCCTTTACCTGGAGGGTTAAAGGAAAAGAAAACAAGCTGAGGTGGAGTGCTGCTGGGGAGAGGCTAATATGGCAGAAATGGAGAGACTCCCCCACCCCTGAGACTCCAGACAGGAGAGGCACAAGAAGCACCAAGTTAAAAAAAAAAAAAAAAAAAGAAGCACCAAGTGCTAGCACCAAGTGTAATCCACATTCAAAAACTGCACCAACCTGAGAATGCACCAAGTGTAGAGGGCCATAAAAGGGAAGGTCACTACCTTGACCCAGAAAAATCACATCACTCTTGAATGATTTATTGAGATTAGGAGTAGTAACCCTTGGGGCCAGAGTGGTGTTTGCCTTGCAAACAGCAGATCCAGGACCTAAGGTGATTGATTCGAATCCCGGCATCCCATATGGTCCCCTGTACCTGCCAGGAGCTATTTCTGAGCAGATAGCCAGGAGTAACCCCTGAGCACCACCATGTGTGACCAAAAAAACAAAAACAAAAAAAAGAGTAGTAACCCATGTCAGTGAACACGGAGGCTGTCCCTAGCCCATGTCCAATAAAGTAGGACCCGATACTAAAGAGGACAAAAGCTGCCATTTCCAAGAGAAGGTCTGACTGGTTGTGAAGCTGGCACTCAGCAAAACCCACTCAACCATCAGGTGCTGACCCCTCCCGACTCATCCCAAAGTTGGTCCTGTCCTGGATCTCAAATCTGAAACACTGCTTTGACTCACTGCAGTGAAAAGAGTTCAGTAAAGCAGCATTTTTCATGCTGCTCTATAATGTTTTCCAAGCCCCAGCATGTGAACATGGATCCAGGCACATCTTCTGTGTACCTTTGGGGGCACCCTAACCTGTGAGAGACTTGGTATCAGAGGTACCCCCAAACAGCCTGTCATACCATCGCCCTACTGAAAGTGGGCATCTGTCTAATTATTGGAGATATGGGGGCGCAACTATTAGCACTCCCTTCCCCCTTTTACTTCCCTTTTTAATGGCCTGCTACAGGGGAGGGGGGCTGAACCATGGGGGCCCAAAGGGATGTTTGGATCAGAATCTGAAGGACAGGGTCCCCAATTAGTTCAGAGAAGCTCAGGAGCTAATATGGGCCAGTCATTCTGAGACACAGACCTCCTATAAAGAATGTGGAAGCTAGTCCCAGAAACAGTGTTCTTCAAAAGAAGACCCTGCACCTCACACATGATTCCTCAGAATTTGGAGCCTGAACTGTTTCATTATAAAGCACCCAAATGGGGGCCAGAATGATAGCACAGCGGTAGGACATTTGCCTTGCATATGGCTGCCCAGGACGGAGCTGGGTTCAATCCCTGGCATTCCATATGGCCCCCTGAGTCTGGAGTAATTTCTGAGTACATAACCAGGAGTAACCCCTGAGTACCACCAGGTGTGACTCCCCCCAAAAAAGACACAAAAACAAAAGCACCCAAGTCAGGTACACCTTCCCTCACCATGAATGTGCCACCTGCCTTGTGGAGCTCAGGACTGGAAGTTGATGTGGCTGCGAATGACTCTCACAGGGTGTGACTCAATCTGATAGAAACAAAGTGAGCTTGCACAGGCTGCTGAGGGGAGACAGCACCGTTCAAGGAGAGTCGGCATGGACTCTCATGCATGAGACCTCAGGGGCACATCGCTGTAGAGCCTGCCCTGGCAAACTAACTGCCTCTAAGCATGGGAGGGGCCTTCTGTGCCAGAGAATCTGAGGGACACATCAAATGAGACACATAACTTGCAGGAGAATAAGGCAAGGGGGAATATGCAGCAGAATACAAATGCGTGAGCAACCGCAGTGGAACAGCCTTAGGCACTCAGCGCCTCACCCAAGATGAAGAAAACCAGGCCTGGGCATGAGCAGAAATGTCAGGGCTCCCCAGGACTGCTTAGGTGAGGGTGCCTTGAGAGGCCCCCGTACTCTGGGGAAAACACAGTGTCCGTACAAGGCCCGGCTCTGTCTGAGGAAGTGAGTGAAAGGAGTGAGTGCAGGAGCTTGCAGTAGTGCCTCCAACAGCAGGGTGCTCAGGGCAGCTCTAGCCTGTAGAAGGCGAGGTTTGAGGGTGGTACCTGCGTACCAGGCAAACACGAGGCCAAAAGGTCACAGGGTGGTAGGCAACCTCGGCACCGAGCAGAGAGAGACAGGGTCTTGGTCCCCCCACACCCCGCATCTAAATGCCAATCCCTCTGGGCATCTTTTGAACCCAATAACTCACTGCTTGTGACTGAGCCTTGGCCTGAGTTCTCCCTCTCAAGAGTGGCTGCATGCTGCCTGTGGAGAGAGCACAGACAGGGAGACACTTGGAGCCTTGACCTCAGAAGAGCCATGAGTTTGGGAGAAAACCAAACGAGACAGTTGGGCATGGAGGGGCCGGCAAGTCATGTGTGTGGAGACCATAGGTGCAGTCTTATCGCATGGGAGGGACTCCTGTGAGGGAACACATGTACTGCCTCATGGTGTGGAGAAACTCTTCCATGTGTGGAAAGAACATGGCAATCTCATGATATGGAGGAACTCTCCAATGTACAGATAGAACACATGAGCAGTCTAATGATGTGGAAGGGGACTCTCCTATGAGTGAGCACGTTTTCATAGTGTGGAGAAACTCTCCTGGGTATGAAGAGAACATGTGTGCAGTTCTGTGATATGAGAGGGACTCTCCCATGTGAGACAAACACATGTGCAATCTTTTGGTGTCAGCAAGATTCTCCTATGTGTTGAAAAAAAAACCATGGGCAGTCTCATGACATGGAAGGAACTCAAATGTGTGTGGAGAGCACGTTGCAGTCTCATGGGATGGGAGGGACACTTCCATGTGTGGAAAACACATGCAGTTTCAATATGGATGGACTCTACCCCATATGTAAAGAATAGATGTGCAGTCTCATGTGTGAGGTACTATGCTGTGTATAGACAACATATATGCTCTCTCATGCGTGGTATAGAAGAAACTCTTACATACAGAGAACAAATGTGCAATCTCATTATAAGAGAAAGGCTTGCTTGTGTGTGGAGAACACACATGCAGTCTCATTGTGACATGTGTGGTCTCATGGATTTGGAGGGATTCTCCCATGAGTGGAGAATATGGATGCAGTCTTGTGACATGGGAGAGACTCTTCTGTGTGTGAAAAGGACTCTCCTGTGTGCAGGGAACACTCATGTGCAGTCTCATGAGACTGGAAGGAGTAGGAGGTGCTCAGTGAAAGTTTATTTTCTGGATGCTCTCAGTGGGGGAGAGCCTGGCCTAGAGGCCACCAGGGAAGTCTCAGAAACTCTCAGCTGGCCCTAGAGGAAGAGCCAGCAAGGACTGTGGGTGGTGGTGCAGATGCAGAGCTGCCTTCAGGGAAGGGAGCCAGCAGGAGAGACAGGAAGAGGGCAGAGAGGAATGAGATTGTTCTGGGCTGCAAACCTTATCTCAACGAGTTGTTTCCCCTGGAAAGAGCCAGACACCCCTTACCGTTTCCTCCACTCGGCTCTCTTCCTGCATGGCTCCTCACGACCCCGCAGGCAGCAGCTGAGTGAAGCAGAGAAGAGGGAGGTCACCCTGACCCCTTCAGCCTCTGCTCTGTGCCTGTCCCCAGTCCAGGGGGACAGATGGCAGCAGGTGGGGGCAGGAGGTGGAGATTCTGGAAAAGCAGAGACCAAGCCTCCACTCCCTACACGGGCAAAGTTCAAACAAGTTCCACATTGTGGGAAGCCCGTGAGCATTTTCCTACAGGGAAACAGTGGGTGTACTTCCAGCCCTCCTAAACTGGACTGGACTAGAAATTGTGGGTGTCTTTCCCAAACTCTCTGAGATCCTTATTCTTTTTTTTTTTTTTTTTTTTGGTTCTTGGGCCACACCCGGCTGTGCTCAGGGGTCACTCCTGGCTGGCTGCTCAGAAATAGCTCGTGGCAGGCACGGGGGACCATATGGGACACCGGGATTGGAACCAACCACCTTTGGTCCTGGATCAGCTGCTTGCAAGGCAAACGCCGCTGTGCTATCTCTCCGGGCCCGAGATCCTTATTCTTTGCATTTGCAAGCACTGTGACACCTCACAAGTGCTCATGATTTTCTGAAAGTTCCTAAATTTGACTCCCTAAAATATATTTCAACTGACCCAACTTCCAGGAGCTGCCATGATGTCCTGGAACATCACTCACAGACGTCCTACCCCACCCCACTCCAGCTCTGGCTTCTGCCCGCTTGGCCTGCCTCCCACTGCTGCCACACTTGGGAGGAGCCCATCAATGCCATGCTGGGAGAGAGGGGGGTTTCCTCTCGACCAGACATGGGAAAGGGGCTGTGGGCTGCCTGCACCCTTAGGAACCAAGCCCTCAGCAGAGTTCGCAATCGCAAGACCTTTCCCTGCAGACTCCTGAGGCCTGAAACCGCTCCAGGAGAAATTTCCACAGCCACATGGACAGGCAACGACCTGGCTTGGAGCCTGTTCCATGAGCTCAGACCCCACCACACCCTGTCTGTCCCTATGATATCTTCTCCCTTCCTGTCCCCACATCTCAAACACATCTTCTCTCTGTCCCCAGATCCCAGGTATGTCTTTCCCCTCTCTGTCTCCTGATCCCAGGGAGTCTCCCAGTCTCTATCCCCTGATTCCAGGGACATCTCCCCCTCTCTGTCCTTTGATCCCAGGGACATCCCCACACCCTGTACCCAGATCCCAGAGCCATTTTTCCCCTCCGTCCCCTGATCCCAGGAACATCTCCCCCTCTCTGTCCCCTGACCTCAGGGATGTCTCCTCTCTGTCCCCAGGAGGTCTCCCTCCTCCCATTCTGTCCCTAGACCCCAGCTCGCCTCCCTTCTCTTTCTCAGTCCCTGTCAAAGACCAGATAAAGTAGCTGCCCCACTCCAGAGGATCATTGGGAGTCCAGGTCAGTGACAGCAGTGCACCGTCAGCAAGATCTGGGGACAAGCACTCAGTGACATGAGGTTACAGAATGTGTCCGAGGACTCTTGTACAGAGGGATTTTCAGTGTTCCTGGCTGCATCTCTGAAGAGGCAGCTGGTGGTCCTGCAGACAGACAACTGCCCCCAGCCCACTCTAGTTCTAGGAGGGACCCAACACTGCCTGCATCTAGCTCCTGGGAGTCAACGAAGGATACCAAATGCAGTTGACTCAGGGAGACCTGGTGACAGCATGTCAGATGCTGCTGGCCCCAAAAGAGTCCCAAGTGGTCACAGGAGATGTCCTGAGAGCAAAATCAGCCTCAGTCTCAGCCCCGTCCATTCCTCTGTCCCCATGAACATACCTGAGCTCAGGGAGAAGACAATTCCCCATTCTCCCTCTGTGTCGTCTCAGCACAGCCAGCAGCTCCTGCCCACAGCCCAGGCGTTGAGGCAGAGGTAGAGGCCAGGGGAGGGGCATGTGACCACGTGCACATGTGTGTTTCCATGTCTGTTGTGTGTGCACATCTCTCTGCATATACACATGTGTTTTCATGTATATTATGTGTGAACACATGTGTATAAGATGCCATCTCTACACCCCCAAGAATCTGGAATCTCAAGATGCCAATTTTTCAGGTACTCCAAGAGCATCCCCAGAGGAGATGTTGGCAAGGTCAGCATTTGTCTCCTGCTTCTGTGGTGAATGGATCACAGCTTTTCCTTCCCAAACAGGCCTTGGGGAGCAGTCGGAAAGGGGGTGGGAAGCCTGGCTTGCCCTTCTCACTATCGACCCCATCCCTGTACTCTCACCCAAAGTCCTGAGGACTATCTATAGTGACAGGCAAAGGGGAAAGGACCATGCCTGCTGGTGGCAGCATCTCTTCACTGCACCAGGGGCCAGCCCCTCATACCTTACCTGGGACCTGTGGGTAAAGAATACAGGAGCTGAAGAGAAAGTTCTCCAAGGCTGTGCACACAGTATACAGTCACATGAAGACCTGCTCAACATTGCTGGCCATCAGGGCACCTCAAATCAGGATGAGCCACACACACACACACACACACACACACACACACACACACACACACACACACACACCCCTGGCCTAGTGTTTGAGGGCCGCACCTGAGGTGGTCTGAGGCTTCAGGATGCCAGGATCATCCCAGAACCCACATCCTGGGCCTTGTAACATTTCCTTCATGTTAGGCAAATAGGCACCAAGTTCTGTCAGCTCTGTGGGCCCCTTTCTCATCACTCTCCTGTCTTTCCTGTAGCACTTGCTGCATTGAACATTCTCGTGGCAGAGCTCATGTGTGGGCTCCTCCCTGCAGTGCCGAGATAGTCAGTGAGGCCGCCCACAGGACAAGATCCCATCACTGCCAGTTCTGCAGACCAGTTGCGGGAGGCCGGTTTCTGTCTGTTAGCAGCCAGTTCCTGTCCTGGGGCAGATGCTTCGGGATAAGACCAGCCACTTACCCCAGCCTGGTTGATGGCTAGATGTTGAGACTAGTCACAAGGAAGGAAGAGCCAGGCGGAGGAAAGCTGACTAGAGGTGCCCTCTGCTCTTCCCCATGTTCTGCTGCCCTGTGAACTTGCTCACTGTATGGGATGGGACCAAGTCACCTCAGATGGAGGAGAAGGTGAAGGAAGGATGTGTTAAGGATGCTGGGTTAGTCAAAGCGAACAACAGTACATGGAGAGCCCATGTTTCTGGACCAGACCATGATCGCAGTGCCTGTGTGGAGCACAGGCATCTGTAGGGTCGGTGCCAACCCTGTCAGATGACTCAGTGCTTTAGGTATTGTTTTCTATCTGGAAGATTAGAAATCAAGCCTAAAAGATCCAGAGTAGCCAGAGCAATGTTTATTTAAAGAAAGAGGAAGTCTGAAGGCATCTCTGGTCTGGAGCTCCGCCTATGTCTTACAGAGCTGCAGTCCACAGAATGATGTGGCCCCTGGACGACAGGACAGAACACAGCCCAGAGCAAACCCAGGCAGAGGGAGAATTTATGAGGCTCAGCCTGTGAGCATAGAGGTGCAGAGAGCAGCCATCGAGGCCCTAAGCTGCTGCTTCAGTTGTCGCCAGGAGTGTAGTCTGTTTCAGAGCTTAGCACACACATTAACACTCAAACTCATACATACACACAATTGTGTATTCCCATGCATCAGCACCCCTACACACACCACCTTCTCTGCTGTATACAACCACTCATATACACTCGCAAACTCATACACACTTACCTTCACAAACACATTTACCAATACTCAGATACACTCACCTGCACGCAGGGATGCTCAGAGGGCCTCGTCCCTGGAGCGGAGATGATGCGATACTCTAAACCCCTGGGAATGTGCCTCCTCCCCTTCCCCAAGGAGCTGAACTGTTTACATGTGGGAACACCTCAGAGAATCAACCCCAAGAGGCGTCCACGCAAGCTCTGTGGGCTTCACCAGCCCCTGAAAAGGATCCAGATCTCTGCCTGCATCTCAGCCCCAGGCATCTCCCTCTCCTCCAGCTGAGGAAGAGGCAGCAAGAGGGCTGCTGAGGAGGAGACTCGCCTGACCCTGACCAGACCCTTCAGAGCATCTCCCACTCCTCCAGGTGAAGGAGAGGCAGCAGGAGAGTTATTGAGAGAAGCCTCAGCCTGACCAGACAGGTCTTAAAGTAGGTGCGGAGGGTGTGCTGCCATGGGTGGGGGACATGCAGAAGTGGGGGTCTCAAGCAGAGCCAGCACTGGCCTTAGTGTCTTGCAGTTTAAGCTTTGGAGAGAAAGAACAAGCAACTGTTTCTGCAGGCTGGTCCCTTTTATGGGAAGCCCATGGGACAACCCCCCCCCCCCACACACCTGTTGTCCATCCACCCAGCTCTTTGCTGCTGTGTCCTCTCCTGAGGAACTTCTGAAGCCTTTGCCCTGAATGCTTTGTTCAGGGAAGGACAATTGATATTGCAAATGACAGAAATGACCATTCCCAGCATCCGAGACAGCTAGACGGGTGGGCAGGAGGTGGCTGATTACCCAGAGAGATTCAAAAAGCAACTGACTCTGGTGAGCCAAAGCTAGACTAGGACTGAAGAACATGGATTAATGGTCATACGTAAGTTATACAAATTGGGGATTGAAGTAATCTATCTAGTATTCTAATAACAGGAGGGGCCAGGAGTCAACCATAATTGTATATGATTCATTTGGAAGGCAGAGAAATTTCTTTACCTTGCATTATAATAAAACAATGAAGTGATGATCTAAGAGATTTAACAATAACAAAAAAGCAGCTGTTTAAGGCTGGGGCACCGGTAGGCCCAGGATGGGCAGGACAAACTTCTTGCCTGTCCTAACTGCTCTCAGAACCCCCCAACAGAAGCAGATGACTGGAGCCTGTGGACACAGTAAGGCCCTGCTCCAACCCTCTTTCTGTGGCACAGAAAGGCAGTGTCAGTCTGCATATTGAAAGATTTCAGGGGGGTGGGGCCAGAGAGATAGCATGGAAGTAGGGAGTTTGCCTTGCATGCAGAAGGACAGTGGTTCAAATCCTGGCATCCCAAATGGTCCCTGAGCCAGCCAGGAGCAATTTCTGAGCATAGAGTCAGGAGGAACCCCTGAGCGCTGCCGGGTCTGACCCAAAAACAAACAAAAAAAATTTAGGGGGTTGCGAAGACTATGAACAAAGTCTTGCTCACACTCACCCTCTCTCTCCTCAGAGCAGTCGGTGAGACAGATAGCCACCATGGGCCAGGGGAATGACAGCTTCCCTGGCACCTTTGTCTTGTTGGGCTTCTCGGAGTGGCCCTGGCTGGAGATGCCCCTCTTTGGCTTGGTCCTAGTCTCCTACATTCTCACCCTGATGGGTAACGGCTCCATTATCCTCCTGTCCCTGGTAGAACCCAGACTCCAAACCCCCATGTACTTCTTCCTGGACAATCTCTCGATGCTGGACATCTGTGTCACCTGTACCATCGTGCCCCAGCTCCTAGCCAACCTCTGGGGCCCAGAGAAGACCATCACGTCCTGGGGCTGCATCACTCAGGCCTACCTCTTCCACTGGACAGGCTGCACCGAGTGCGCCCTGCTGGCTGTGATGGCCTTTGACCGGTACGTGGCTGTGTGCCGACCTCTCCACTACAGCCTCATCATGCAGCCCAGGCTATGTGCACAGCTGGCAGCTACAGCCTGGTGCAGTGGCCTGGCCAACTCGGTGCTGCAGGCCACACTCACGCTGCAGCTGCCCCGCTGTGGCCACCGCATGCTGGACCACTTCTTCTGTGAAGTGCCAGTCCTCATCAAACTGGCCTGTGGCGACACCACTGCCAATGACTTGTCCCTCGCTGTGGGGGCCATCCCCTTCGCCCTGCTAGCCCCACTGCTGGTACTCGTGTCCTACACGCTCATCACCAAGGCCGTGCTGTGTCTGCCCTCAGCCAAGGGGCGCCTCAAGGCTCTTAGCACCTGCAGCTCACACCTAGCAGTTGTGGTCCTGTACTTCGGGCCAGCCATCTACATGTACCTGCAACCCCCTGCCAACAGCACACAGGCCAAGTTCATGTCTTTCTTCTACTGCCTCATCACCCCACTGCTTAATCCTCTCATCTACACACTGCGCAACAAAGATGTGAAGGCTGCCTGGAAGAGGGTCCTACAGCCCCTGAGCAGGTGATGGCAGCCTGGTTCCGACAGTCTCAGCCTCGCTGTCCTGAGGTCTGTAGTCTGCGTTTTGAGCGTCCCCTCCTCTCTATGTCAGATGCCTGCTCCCTAGCTATAGTGCCCTTCCTGCCTCTTAGACGGATGCTTCCCGCTCCCCCAAATGCTTTCTCTGTGTACTGAGGTTGCAGTGATGCTGATGCCTGTCAGGGTGAGACTCGCCCTCTTGCTACTTCCTTAACCCTCCAGGGGCAGGTTCCAGCCAGACAGGCTGTTTAGTAGGATTTCTTTCTCCCTATACTTGGAATAGACTGAGGTCCTGGACGCACAATTCTGCAGCAGTAGTGTTGAGGGCATGCCATGATCCTCCCACTCCCAATTGTCCCCAGTTCCTCTCCCAGCTGCTCCCTTGAAACTCTCAATTCTGCAGGCTAGCTCTTGGAAGCATGATGAGAGAATGACCTTGGCCATGTTTAATTTTCCACACTATACAAAATAGGCATTCCACTGGTTCCACAAACCTACTTCCCAAGAAACCCAACCTCTCCTCAGATACCCTCACACCCTGCCACCCCTATTTTTGATCTTTCCTTTCGGGTGACAATTGCAGTCTCTCTGAAACCGAGCTCCTTCCCATCTCTAAAGTAGTGAATGAAATCCTGGTTTGCTCATTCCTGTGCTGAGTCTCCTCTCAGTATGCTTTGTAAACCCAGTGTAGCTTGGACCTGATTGGACAGGGTTCAAACCCAGGTTGAGGGAGACACTTCACAGGTCTGAGATTGCTTGTGACACCTGCCAGAGCAAGGAGCAAGTTCCTGTGCCATGTGTTATATCACACATCCTGCAGCTCTGATGCCACCTTGTCTTCTGCATCTGGATACCACTAGGTCTCCATGAGGAGAAAGATGAGTCCTTGTGCCAGGTAGCAGTCAGACCTTCAGAGAGATGCCTGGACTCTCTAGATTCCAAGTAGATATCTTCATGCTGCTTTCGCTCCCCTCCTTCCTGAAAGGCCTTCACCACCCATGTCACAAAGCAGGAATTGACTCTCCAGTCAACATTCTGGGGGGTTCTGGGCAACTTGCATCCAAGTGCCCATGGCCCTGTGCTCTAAACCCTCTCCACCTATTCCCAGACATCATCTGATGACAGTTTCTAACTGCTCAACCTCTTGACTTAGTTTCAAGGACATGTTCATCTTCTATTCTCATGACATCAAAGAAGAAAAAGCACATTTATTCCCCCTAAAGTCTGAAAACTTCATGTTCCATTGGAGATCATTTTTGTGTTGATTGGGTTTTTGTTGTTGTTATTGCTGTTGTTTGGGGGTCACACCCAGCAGTGCTCAGGGGTTACTCCTGGCAGGCTTGGGGGACCATGTAGGATGCTGGGTATCTAACTCCAGTCAACCATGTGCAAGACAAATGCCCTATCCTCTGTGCTATCACTTGGGCCCCAGGAGGTCACTTTTTTTGGTTTGATTTTGGGTCACACCCGGCGGCTCTCAGAGGTTACTCCTAGCTCTGCACTCAGGAATTGCTCCTGGTAGGCACAGCGGACCACGTGGGATGCTGGGATCTGAACTACCATCTGTCTTGGATCAGCTGCACGCAAGGCAAATGCCCTACCGCTGTGCTATGTCTCGGGCCCCCAGGAGATCACTTTTGAAGAGTAAGTTGGAGGGGTAAGACTTCTCAAATATATAGTTATTTTCCCCCAACTTGCTTTTCCATGAAAGGAGATATTTTTTCCTAAATCAAGAATATAGAGAGCATTGTCTCATTGCAAGATATGTTTGACAGAGGTGCTGTGAGTCTTATGAACATGGAGGTGAGGTCAATATAAGTGTGGTCTTTTGGCCTGGCCCCTATGTGATTGGCTTTGGCATGTACTTATGGGAGTGGTCACTTGTGTTGTAGTCTGTGAGAGTGTGGCTTTAGAGGCATTGTCACTGGGTGTTTGCTGGGGGTGTGGTTTCCAAGGCACTACCTCTGATCTACACAGGCTTCCCTTTATGTCCACACCTGGACTTCTCAGCCACAGCCAGCCCTAGCTTTCTGCTATAAGACTAGCTTTTGATCTCAGTTCTCTATCCTCATTCTCTCTGTGGTACGTGGCACCTTTTGCAGAAATCTGTTTCTAGAGCAGGATTGAAGTAAATTCTTTCTTAGAGGGTAGGGTGGTTGACTTGCATGTCACCATCCTGTGTTTGGTCCTCACCATCCCATATGCCCCTCCAAGCCCTTCCAGGAATGATCCCTGAGCACAGAGCCAGGAATAAGTTGTGAGCAGCATTGGATGTGATCAATAAAATATTCCCAGAGGATGAGTTGTATTTTCATGTATTGGCAAATGAGGTGACCTACATCTGTCCTGCTGTGACTGAAGTGACCCTCCTCAAAATGCATGTGTGAGCCAGATCCTCAGAGTTTTGTGCACTTATAACAACAGACTGAGCAATTTTGGAGTTGATTTTTTCAGTTGAAAATTTCTCACTCCAGGAGCCATGAGGCTAATGAAACTTTTCCCTCATCTGAGAAATCTGTTTTATATAGTTTGTGAAATGCTGCGCTGAACTAACCTCATGATGCAATTTTATTCTAAACTGGGTGTTGTCTGAGAAGAGAGGTGATCACCACCTCTAACAGGCCACATTGAAAGGTAGGGTTTGGGGGAAGACAGTGTCACTCAAACTAGGGCTGCCTCTGTTCAAGACTCTGTCCTGAAAAGCACCCCTTATTTGGGGGCCTTTCAATAAAACTGAGGGTAGGTAGCAGGAGTGGAAGGAGGTGGAGGGTGGAAGGTGGGGTGGCCATTGGGAAGCAGATATTTGGGGGAATGAGAGGGTGAGTCTTGCAACCTGTTTCGAGTCAGGTCTCTAAAAAATATCCCTTCCGTCTGTTTACATGCAGGTATAGCAGAAAAGACCAGAGTTTGTTGTTGTTTGTTGCTCTTGTTGTTGTAACTGAGATTCTGCATTTGCAATATTGTTTCCCAAAGTTTCCTATGCATATAATTCCCAATTCCACATCCTTCCCCAGTATTACCTTCTCTTCTACCAAGGATCCCTGTCCCCCCACCAAACTTAGTTTTGTGGACCAGTTCTCCATTGTGTTGTCTTTAGTTCTGTGTCACTACTTTGTTATGTACCTCAAGTCCCACATATGTTATTCTGTACCTATCCCTTTCCTTCAGACTAATTTCACTCAGCATGATATCCTCAATACAGATATTCATGGTCATAGTAAATTAAATAATTTATTCTTTCTTAGAGCCGTATATATTCCACAACTCTTTTATCCATAGCTAGGCATTTGGGTGTTTTGCACATCTTGGCTATTATACTAAGTGCTACAGTGAATACAGGCATTCATAGATCCCTTTGAATCTATGTATTTGTGTTTGCTGAGCAGATGCCAACATGTGACATTGCTGGGTCATGTGGGAGTATTATTCCAATTTTTTGGAAGGAACTCCATATTACTTTCCCTAGAGGCTGAAGCTGACAACATTCCACCAACAGTGGAGGAGCGCCCTTTCTCACCACAACATTGGCTGTTTCCAGACTTTTGATGTGTGTCATTCTCACTTGTGTGAGATGAGATTTCAGTGTAGTTTTGTATTTTGTAGTTTGTATTTTCCTAATCAGAAGTGATGATGAACACTTTTTCATGTGCCTACTGACCATCCTTATGTCTTCTTTGAGAAATTATCTATCTACTCATCCCATTTGATGGGATTATTGAATTTTTGACATTGAGTTATGTGAGTGCTTTATAGATCTTGAATCTATAAAAAATATAAAATCCTAGCACATTTTATCTGATGTATCATGTGTGACTACTTCTCCTGTTTAGGAGGGTATCTTTTTATTAAAGCTTGAGTTCCTTTTTGCTTTCTTAATTTGATGTAGTTTACTTGTTTGCTCTTGTTTTCTTTGTCACTGTGATCATTATCATTGAAGACTCCTCTGTAAAGAAATGAACAAACTTTAGTATGAAGAATGAGATAAGATGGAGGTATGATCTCAGTATATTATTTCTCTCATTGAATCTGGAACTGAGTCGAATGATTCTTTCTCCAAGGGAGCATTTGGGGCTGAAACAATACAGATAGTCCTCGCTTAATGACCTACCTGTTTAGCAACCGCTCACACTTACGACCATCTCACCGACACATTTAAAGCATATTATTTATGCACAACTTTTTCCAAAGCTGTAGCAGCACAGAAAATGATGAAGGAACTCTCCATGATTTCTGGAGATCTTACAACATTTTAGACTGCATAAACAACATTGAATCCGCTTGGAATGGAGTGACAGAAAGTGTTTGCAAGGCATATGGAAAAAACACCTAAAATGTTTTGTGAACAATGTTGCAGTTTTTGAGAAAGATTAACATGTTGATGCCATAAATAAAACATCTTGTACACGCTACGGTACAGTACTGTGGTTTTTGGTGCTTTAATGGACCTACTTTACTAACTTATGTTCTGTAATCCATTGCAGTACTGTGTGTAAATTACACAATCTATGCAAATTAAAGAAGTGGAAGTTTTCAGTTTGATCTTTCTCATTATTTTACGTATTCAGAATACTGTATTGTCAAGTACTATGCATATACTGTACTACTGTATACAGTACATGTAGTTCCTCACAATTCGCTTAACGACCAAGTCGTTGAAAAGGAACTTGGTCGTTAAGCCAGGAATATCTGCAGTTCAGCAGTATTTGTCATGCATGCAGTCAAACTGGGTTTGATCCCAGTGCCTCATCTAGAACCCTGAACACTGATAGGAGTGATCCCTGAACACAGAGCCAGGAATAAGCCCTGAACAAGAGGCGTTCATGTTTCAGTCTTTCAAGGGGCCTCTTGGGCTGTGTTCAGAGGACTAGAGCCCTTCCCATTGATTCTCAGCCAGTTGGGCTAGTGAGGGCCTGAGGCTGGGAGCTGCTCAGGACCCTGAAGTGCCAAAGGTTACCCCAGGCCACAATTGATGCTCAGGGGACTGTGTCATGCTGGGAATTGAAGCAGGGTTTAGCTTCATTCGAGATCAGCACCATAACTCTGTGTTCTCTCTCTCTCTCTCTCTCTCTCTCTCTCTCTCTCTCTCTCTCTCTCTCTCTCTCTCTCTCTCTCTCTTCATCTTGTTCTTTTTTTTCATTCTTTTTTAATTGCTTAATTTAAACACCGTGGTTTACAAGGCTGATCATAATACAGTTTTTCCCCACAGTTATTAAATTATTCATGATTGTATTTCAGTTATACAATGTACAATATACTCTTTGCCAGTGCACATTTCCTGCCATCAGTGTCCCCAGTTTTTCATCCACCCTATGCCTACCCACTCCCTTGCCTGCCTCCATGGCAAATATTTTTCTTTGCTCTCTTTCTCTCTTCCTTGCAAAACAGTTTTAAATTTTAAATTACTTTATTTAAACACCATGGTTACAAGGTTGTTCATAATACCGTTGGGTTTTTTTTGTTTGTTTTTTTTGTTTTGTTTTGTTTTGGTTTGGTTTTTGGGCCACTCCCGGCATTGCTCAGGGGTTACTCCTGGCTGTCTGCTCAGAAATATCTCCTGGCAGGCACAGGGGACCATATGGGACACCGGGATTCGAACCAATCACCTTAGGTCCTAGATCGGCTGCTTGCAAGACAAACACTGCTGTGCTATCTCTCCGGGCCCTACCGTTGGGTTTTTATCATAGATACAAAATTGTTCATGATTGAGTTTCAATCATACAATGTATAACACCCTTCACCAGTGCACATTTCCCCACCACCAATGTCCCTTCTGCCCTCCCCCCCCCCATTTCTGCCTCTGGTCAGACATTTTTCTTCTCTCTTTCTCTTTCCTTTTAATCTCTGGAGTTTGCCAAGATCTCTAATTCCAGAGATCTGACTTAGACAACTGCAACAGAGCAGATCGTATGGAAAAATAATGGAAGACTATCCTAGGCTTCATCCTAGGATCAATGCAAAAATCAAGACCACCAATTACAGAAGACTGATTACAACAACAGTGATGAAACAGAACTGCTAGAATCATAAAGAAAGACACTATCCTAGGCTTCATCCTATAACTTGTGCAAATACCAAGATCTCTAGTTAGAGGCCTGATCTTATCATCCACAACTGAGCGGAAAGTTTCCTGGCACCATAAAAAGTCCTTGGGTATGAAAAGTAGCATGTATGGAGCCTGTAGTTATTCCTATGAAAGTATGTTTCAAGGGTGGAGAAACCCTGTATCTTTTAGGCCAAGGAACTTCCCTTTCTAATTTCCCCAATATTTACTGTGCCTATGCAAAAACAAAAGCAAAAAAACCTTGCCACACCAGCCCTCCTTCCTTTGTTCTTTTCTTTTGTTTATTTTTTCTTTCATTTTCGTGGTTATTGTTTGGTTATTGCATTTGTTGCTGTGGTGCTTTTTTGTAGTTGCTGGTTTTGGTCCTTAGTTTGATTTTTTTTTTCTTTTGTAGGGTTTTTTCTGTATTTGGGGGGATTTGTTATGTTTTTCTTCTTCTTTTTTTGGGGGGGGATCACACCCAGCAGCGCTCAGGGGTTACTCCTGGCTCTGTGCTCAGAAATCGCTCCTGGCAGGCTCAGGGGACCATATGGGATACCGGAATTTGAACCACCTACCTTCTACATGAAAGGCAAATGCCTTACCTCCATGCTATCTCTCCGCCCCCATCTTTCTTCTTTTTAACTTGATATTTATAACCTCTAGATGGACTCCGGGGTTTTGTTTGTTGTTTTTTTTTTCTTTTTTTCTCAAACAGAACCACATAACTTGAATCATCTTGTTTTGCCTCATAAATTGAGGAAGGAAATGGATGGTACCAGAACCAAACAGTTGTATGAACACTGAGTAAAATTTAAAAAAAAAAAAAGGATCAGACTTAAACATCAAACCTAAAGTCAACGACAACAGAATCAATATCCAATCTTCAACAAGCTATGCACAGAGGAGACCAGTTATCCTAGCAGTCCAGGGGGCAAAGGAGGGGAATGTTGGGAACTGGGGTTGACGGAGGACAACAGTGGTGTGGGAATACCCCTGATTCAATGCCACTATGTACCTCAAATATTACTGTGAAAGATTTGCAATTCATGATGGTCACAATAAAAATTATTTTTAAAAAACTCTGTGATTTGCAATATTGTTACTGAAGAGGGTATCATACCTATCACTTTACCTCCTTTCAGTATCAAGTTCTTGTCCAGAGGGATCATTTCCAACTATCATTGGCATAGTGGTCCCTTCTCTAACCTAACTACACTCGCCTGATTTTTATGTCACGTTTCCTACCATGAACTGGTACCACAAGTGGGTGTGAGTATTCTATGTCTATTCCTCTCCCTCTGACTCATTTTGCTCAGCATGCTACTCTCCATATACATCCATATATAAGCAAATTACATGACTTCATTCTTCCTAACAGCTGTGTAATTTTCATGTTGTAGAGCTATATCTCATTCTTATCTAGCAGAGTACTTGCTCCCTGTGTTCAGGCAGTGAGTTCCCAGGGAAACCAGCCCTGTGTGTGTTCACTGAGACACTTCACACTTGCAGGTAGCATGCCTCCCTGCACAGTAATTGAGCTTGTAGGACTCATCTTTAATTTGAAAACGCTGTTCATTCACTTGATAACTACCTAGAAAATACATTCCTGTGCAATATTGCATCCTTCTCAGGACGCTACAGAGACCTGCAGCAAAGAAGTTACCCTTGCAGTTTCTACTGCAAGCATGAATGTGTGCTCTTCTTCAGGCTGTGGGTGTGTGTCCAGATGGGTGAGTTTAGTAGGTCTTACTTGTGCACATGCAGAGCTCCTGGTCAGAGAGAAGCATGTTCAAGAGCTCATGCCTGCAAGAGCAAGAGGGGCAAGTGTGGGCAGGCAGGGGAAGAAATGTGAAGAGCTTGGTTGTGCCCAAAGACTGTGTGTGTGTGTGTGTGTGTGTGTGTGTGTGTGTGTGTGTGTGTGTGTGTGTGTGTGATCTTTCAGCACCTTGGACAGTGTCCCCTGGGCTTCCTGTTCAGGCTTCTTGAAATAGCAAAGCCTCGGAAACCTCCCAACCAGCTGCGGGGCTCTCTACCTTTATTCTAATTTAACATCTCATTGGATTCTTCTCTAAGCAGGAAAAGTGACGGGTGGTCCAGGGTCAACCCCCTAAGGTGTTGCCTTGCTATTTTGTGTATTTTTCCTCTCCTGAGTCACAAAGCCTTTGAGTTTCTCTTCAAAGTCTTCTAACTCTGGTTCTGTGAGATTTATTGCATAAATTACAGAGGAAGCAATTTGTAACTTAATTACCTCTAAAATCCCCTGGCACTTGTAAACATCAGCAACATAAAGACTTATGAATACAGGCCAGTGAAAAGGCTCAAAAAAGTGGCTCAAAAGATTAGCACATGCTTTGCCTTTGGTTCAATTTCCTGAGACCTCATGGTCCACTGACAACCACCAAGTCTGAACTAAAAAATAAAAAAAGAGTTCTGATTCAGTGACAGAACCATCTCTTAGATTATCTAAATTTTTATTTTTTATTATAATTCATAATTTGCCAAGTTGTTCATGACAGTTATTTCAGGCATGAAATGTTCAAACACCAATTCCACCAGAAGTGTGACCTTCTCTTCACCGGTGTCCACACTTTCCCACCTACCATTGTAGCCTACACCCAATGCAGGCACAAGTTTACTTCATATTGCTTGTTACAAGACAAAGGCAAATAGAATTATCAAAACTTGAGTCTCCAAGGTCAGCAACCTCTCAATGGTGTTAATAAAGTCATTGTCTAGGGATTTAGTGGGTATGGGAGCTAGTTGAGCCTTTTGTGTTGCTGTTCAGGCTCACTGAGTTGGGTGGTCTTCTTTGTGATGCTCCTATAAGATTCGCTGTGACCCTACTGAGCTGACTCTATGGTGAGATTTTTTGTTTGTTTGGTTTTGGGGCCACACCCGGGGTGCTCAGGGGTTCCTCCTGGCTGTCTGCTCAGAAATAGCTCCTGGCAGGCACGGGGACCCTAGGGGACACTGGGATTCGAACCAACCACCTTTGGTCCTGGATCAGCTGCTATCTCTCCGGGCCCTATGGTGAGATTTTTGAGGTGCCACACAGCTGCTTACAGCTGTGCAGTCTAGGACCAATATATCTGGAAAAAAATTGGTGTCAAGTGTGAACCTTCTGGCAGAAATGAGAATCTGCCTGTCCTCATTCCAAGAAGAGCCCAGAGTTTTCAGCTGGATCAAACTACCTGGGAAGACTTGATAGCATCATTTTCTTTTTTTTTTTTTTCTTAAAAAAAATGGTTGTATTTCTTATTTTTTGCATAGCACGGTAAATATAGTGAAAATTACAGTGGAAATTACCTTGGCCTAAGAGATACAGAGTTTTTCTCTTTTTTTTTCCATTTTATTTATTTATTTATTTATTTATTATGAGAACAAGGGTGCAAAGAAAGAGGACAAGGTAAAGTTACAGTGGAAGGACAATCACCCATAACATAATTCTCAGAAGTCCCCTTGCTGATATCTTAACTTTGAAATTTCAGCCAAAGAACATTAAGATAAATAAGACAGAATCCATGTACAATTACTTTGTCCCTCAAGTACCCAGATTGTAACACATTATAATATTTCTTAACAGTACACAAGGCAATCTAAAGCCGTAAAACTTACATAACTCCTTAAACATTACAGGCATAGTATTTTCTTACATTTCCATATACATGCATATTAGCTTAAGTTAACCTCAAATTTTAAGTGAGTTCTTTTTAAGGATTAGAGTCAAAGGAGCACAGTAAAAGTGGTGTTAGAGTGGCAATTGTTGTTTGCATAGGCCCACCAAAATATGAGGGACATGAAAAGAAATAACCTTGGCCTAAGTACAAAGAGACCAGACCCCTGAAGTTTCCTGGCACAAGACCAAGTCTAGGCTCCAGGCAAGTTAGATCGTCCAATCCAATACATTGTCTGTAGGGCCAACACACTTTTATTTTTCACACAGTCTCTGTTGTTCTAGCATCATTTTCTTTAGGAGCTTAGTATAGGAGGAGCTGGGCCTTTTTTTCTGCTGGAAGATAGTGGGTGTGAGCATAGACTTTGACAGCTCTTACAGGTTCTGGCTAGCACAGAGTATGCCACTGAGGTGCAGAGTTCCACCAAAGGCCTTAAGGGGATAAATACTATTATGAGATCCACTCGGACAGCTTCAAGATTCCAGGCAAAACAGAGGTGAGACGAGAAAGTTCACTGTATTTGCTCTTGGAAACACAGAGAACTCTGGAAATAGAGCTGGAAAAGATGAAGGGAGGCATCAGAAAGGCCTGTGATGGCCTACTCCTAGGCCTTAGTGTCTCATGACCAGGGTTCTCTATTACCTTCCTGCTTCCTATAATCCTGTGCCCAGTACACAGGCACCTCCTTCAGTGAATAGTCTATTGAGGACTTAAGAGCAACAGGCAGAAACCAGTGTGAATATTTTATGTGCAGGTTTCTAACTGGGAAGACAACTCAAGTGATGTTTGTAAGGGCTCAGTTTTGATCCCCAGCATAGCCACTAGGTGTGGCCCTGAAGGTTCAGCACTACCAAGTCAGAGCACTGACCAGCCAGGCCTTCCTGTCAGACCAAACATTCACCTGGACTGTCCCTATAAAAATTTTTAAAAATCATTTGAGAGATAAAACAGAGGAAAGATAGACAGAGATAATACATAGGGAAAGCACTTGTGCTGCAAGTGGCCAACCGTATTTGATCCCTGGCAGTACATATGGTTTCTGGACCCAAACCAGAAGTGATCCCTGAGCCCAGACCCAGAAGTAAACCCTGAATACATCTGGGTATGGCTCAGAGCCCCCATAATAAAATAATAAAATTTATTATGATATTGTAGCTCAGAAGCAGACCATTTGTTTCTTTTTGTTTGTTTGTTTCATTTTTTGTTTTGTTTTGTTTTTTAGTTTTTCGGCCACACCCATTTGATGCTCAGGGGTTACTCCTGGCTAAGTGCTCAGAAATTGCCCCTGGCTTGGGGGGACCATTTGGGATGCCGGGGGATCGAACCGCGGTCCTTCCTTGGCTAGCGCTTGCAAGGCAGGCACCTTACCTCTCGCGCCACCTCACTGGCCCCAGACCATTTGTTTCTATGTGTGAGACCCTGAGTTTTACATCAACAGCAAAGATAATAAAGAAATAAGTGTTGGGAATGGGCTGGTATGGGATGCCCTTGGGTAATATTGGTAGAGGGAGAACAACACTGGTAATGGGATTGGCCCTGATTCATTTTATATTTCTGAAACCCAACTATGAAGAACGTTGTAAATCACAATGGTTACAATAAAGTAGAATTTGAAATAAAAAATAAATAAAAGGTAATATTTCTACAATGTGTAAATATCAATGACACCTCGGTACATTAACAATAATGTTTCACAAATTCAAATCTGTTTAATAAGTAATTTAGGCTCTGTTTCTCATAAAGAAGCTATTTAGAAGCCAAAGGAACTGGTGAGTGCAGTTAGAGAAATAATTACATTATAATAACAAAGTGAATGAATGAGGAAAGAAAGCCTGTCTAGAGCACAGGTGGGAGTAGGGTTGGGAGGGGGGAGATTTGGATTGGTGGTGGTGGGGATGTTGCACTGGTGAGGGGGGTATTCTTTACATGACTGAAACCCAACCACAATCATGTTTGTAATCAAGGTGTTTAAAGATATTAAAGAAGAAAGAAGAAAGAAGAAGAAGAAGAAGAAGAAGAAGAAGAAGAAGAAGAAGAAGAAGAAGAAGAAGAAGAAGAAGAAGAAGAAGAAGAAGAAGAAGAAGAAGAAGAAGTCGCCAAAGGGACAATGTGACTAGTTAAGGCACGTCCTTTGCATGTAGCCAACCCAGATTCAGTTCCCATATGGACCCTTCAAACTCTGCTCAGGAATGATCCCTGAGCACAGAACTAGGACTAACTCCTGAATACCTCCAGAAAAAAAATAATATTAAATTAATCCTAGGGGAAGAAACTCTAGGACTAGCACTAGCCCTGGTATAGGGGGTAGGGTACTTGTCTTGCACACATATCTCCAGTACCCCTTATGGTCCTCTGAACCCATCAGGAATAATCCCTGAGTGCAAAGCCTGGAGTAAGCCCTGAGTACAGAACCAGGAATAAGTCCTAAGCATCACTGGATGTGGCCAAACACACCCCTACAAAAGAAAGAGTGTTGTTTAATTATTCTAGTTCCTTTACATATTTGTCTGTTATCATTTTTAACACTTAAGTGTTGGGGTGCATTGCTGGTTAAGCAAAGAGGCCAAACGCTTGTAGTGGGTCATGGTGCTATGTTAGGCTTGACCACAGGGCTCCTATATGCAAGATCTTGCTCTACCATGCCCTGGTCTCCTTTTATTGTCTTTATGATTAACACATTATATTTTTATTTTGTTTTATTGTATTATATTTATTTCTAATTATATTAGTATATTATTACTAATATATTTATTTACTTTATTTTAGCTCACACCCATTAATGCTCAGGAGACCATTTGGTGTCAGGGGCGATCTTCAGACATTTTGAACCATCTCCCTGGTCCAAAATGTTATAAATTTTCTTAAGTTCCAAATCCTGCATGAGGAGGCTTTGCTTTTCTTCCGTTTCCCTTTGTGACTGATGTAAAAACAACAGTTTAGTTCTAAACCATTTTCCCCAGTGAGGCGACCCCTGCGTTTCAGCTGCCAGTGGCAGCCCTTCAATGTGCCACCATGTTATGGAGCAGCGACAGTCTCATCACCAGCTCTGTCCCCATGAGTGGCTGTAAAGGGCTGGAGACAGACCCCTTACTTGCATCCATACCTGAGGACCCACACCTGTGTGCTTTATGTTTGGACAGCTTCCAACTGGCAGGTCTAAAATAGAAACTGTTTGCTTCTCATGGTCCTTGAATAGAATGGTCACCTGGAGCCAGATCCTGGGGTCCTTGATGGTCCCTGCACTATGGAAAGCTCTCCAGAGCTGGACCTACACAATCCCAGTGTTCCCTGGGACATCTCCTCTCATCCTGAGTCCCCTCCTGAAGTAAAAATCATGATGTCACACTGTAATCACCCAAATCTGAAGCTGAGGCCTCCCTGTAAATGTAGCCCTCATGGATGGGAGCCCAGGCCATTGTCCACCCCTATATACTTTCCCTGACAAAGGCCTCTTGTGAGACTGGGCAGAGGTGGAATCCACAGTAGGGTTCCCATCACATTCTCACAGCCTTGGCCCCATGCAGGAGGCCTGACTGATGAGAAAATATGTAGACAATATCGCTGATCTTGGTGTCATTGAGTGTATGGATACCAGCTGCTCTTCTGGAAGCCCAGAGCCCTAGGAGCTGAAACCCCACTGCTGGTCCTGGCCCTTGGTCTTCAGGGCTGATCCCCTAATTGCACCTCAAGGCCCCCACTGTGCCAATTACCAGAGAACCCCTCAGACATTAATTAGCCAGACGTCAGGGATCGCTCCCAGCCAGAGCAGAGCCAGGTTTGAGCATGCATCTGGGGAGACGAAGCAGAGCCTTATAGATCCGTGCAGAGTGGGACAAAAATGCTAGAGGCTTTGAGAGGACACAGAGCATGACACACGATGGCTGGCCATCTACCACCTGAGCCTCAGAACCTCACCAGCCACACACCCCAGCTCCACAGAGGCAGACTGCAGGGCCAGCCTGCATCCGGGCTGCATCCGAAAAGGCAAGAGTGGTCCAGGCAGACTCCTTGACTGACCATGATTCTTCTGCTCAACACCTGCTCAGGGGCACCCAGGTTAGAGCCCTATCTAGGGGAATACTCGGGTTCAGCCTAGCTAGAGCCTGGGACACAGAAGGCAAAGGGAGAGCAGTGTTGCCCTCAGCCCTCAGTGCGCCAGAGCCTCCCCCTGTTCAGACATACCCCCCACAGGAGAAACAGCTCCCTGCTGTGAAGACTAAGGCCCCTCATGAAGCTCAAAATTTCTCCGTGTCCCCCAGACTTCCCAGAAACAGCTACATTCTCCCTGTGGCTGAGGCAGAGCCAGAGTCTAGCAGTTTTAGATTCAGAGCATTTGGGAAAACCCCACACCCCATGACAGACTAAGTTCTGGGGTGCTCCAGCTGACTAGCAGCAGCAGCAGCAGCACCCACCCTGTCTTCTCTTCCTGTCCCTCAGTTCACCCAGGTGCCCAAAGATGCTCCAGCATGAGAAATGACAACCTGAGCTGGGCAGGTCCCCCCCAGGACTTTGTCCTGCTGGGCGTGTCTGACAGGCCATGGCTGGAGCTCCCGCTCTTTGTGGTCCTGCTGGTGTCCTATGTGCTGGCCATGCTGGGCAATGTCGCCATCATCCTCGTGTCGCGGCTGGACCCACAGCTGCAGAGCCCCATGTACGTCTTCCTGGGCCACCTGTCCTTCCTGGACCTGTGCTACACCACCACCACGGTGCCCCAGATGCTGGTGAACATGGGCAGCACCAGGAAGACCATCAGCTACGGCGGCTGCACTGTGCAATATGCCATATTCCACTGGCTGGGCTGCACCGAATGCGTGGTGCTGGCCGCCATGGCCCTGGACCGCTACGTGGCCATCTGCGAGCCCCTGCGCTACGCTCTCATCATGCACCGGGCCCTGTGCCAGCAGCTGGTGGCCGTGGCCTGGCTCAGCGGCTTTGGCAACTCGCTGGTGCAGGTGGTGCTGACCGTGCAGCTGCCCTTCTGTGGGCGAAGGGTGCTCAACAACTTCTTCTGTGAGGTGCCGGCCATGATCAAGCTGTCGTGCGCGGACACGGCCGTGAACGACGCCACACTGGCCGTGCTGGTGGCCTTCTTCGTGCTGTTGCCCTTGGCCTTCATCCTCCTCTCCTACGGCTTTATCGCCCGGGCTGTGCTGAGGATCCGCTCCTCCACCGGGCGCCGCAAGGCCTTCGGCACCTGCACGTCCCACCTGGTGGTGGTGTCCCTCTTCTACCTGCCCGCCATCTACATGTACCTGCAGCCTCCCTCCAGTTACTCACAGGAGCAAGGCAAGTTCATCTCTCTCTTCTACTCCATCATCACCCCCACACTCAACCCCTTTATCTACACGCTGAGGAACAAGGACGTGAAGGGGGCGCTGGCACGGCTCCTGGACAGGATCTTGAGGCTCTGCCAGAGGTGATCCCCTCTGCGTGCTGGAGAAACTGTGGTATATCCCCCTCACCCACACCTTCTCTGCTGCAAGGACCAGGACATGAAATTCCTCTTCTTGGTATTTTCTTCGAAGAGACAGTAGGTTTCTAGGGATTGTTGAACTAGCATTGTGTTCCCTGGGGATTTTTCAAATGTCTTCATTTCCTTCTCCCTTTCTTTTTTCTTTTTTCACTTATGTTGAAATACTGTGGTTTACAAAGTTGCTCAAAATGCAGTTGCTTCTGGTATCCCATAGTCCAAACCAATCCCACCACCAGTGTAATATTCCCTCTACCATTGCACCCTCTTTCCCACCATCCCCTAAGCCTACCCCCCTTGGCAGGTGTGAATAATTTACTTAATATCGCTTTTACAACTAAATTGCAATTGAACTATTAAAAAAAAAACTTCACTAAAAGAAAATTTGAGAAAATTGTCCTATCTCACGATGGGGTCATTGTCATTTTCTGAAGGTTTACCAAACTGTTTATTGCTAGCTGTTTATTGTGTGAGTGGTTTTGTTTGTTGAGCTTAGGCAACTTCTGTGGTGATTTCACATCTAACGTGGGGTGATCCTACTGAGTTGTCAGTATTGGAAATGTGGCTGCGTGCTCCAGGAACTCCAGGATCTGTGGAACTGGGACAATGAGCTACATGGCAGCAGCTGTGGGATGTGTCTGTGTGTCTGTGGCTGCCAGGGCTTCTGGAATTACAGAGGTGTGGGGCAAAGCTGCCCACCCTGACTCCAAAAAGATCCCAGAGTTCTCAACCCAAACAATGGCATATTTAAAGATTTGGGTAGTTAGTGCCTCTGCAGGATAAGCTGAAAGTGGTGAAGTTGGGCCATTGGCATGGTGGCAGTTGTGGAGTGTATGTGTCTGCCAAGGCTTCAGTGGTGTGAGGGACTTGCCCAACCCCCAGACTCCCCCATCATTCACTCCCCTTCTATATGAATGACTGGAAAATTATATCCAGCCTCCTCACTTAGAATAAAGCATGCCCTTTTCCTCCTTTCCCATAGACCACTGTGGTTTTTATGTAACTTTGGAGGCAGGAGGTGGTGACAGTTTTCTGCCTGGAATTCCAGTTTTCTTTCTAGAAAGTTCCTCTGCTTCCCACTGAGCTGGAGGCTACTTGACCTCGTGAAATGTCTAGTTTCAGGAGCAGAATAACCATTGCAGAAAAGCTTGTGTTCCAGAGGAGAGTACATGGTGCCAGTACAGCCAGAATGGAGACAATGGGAATTAAGGTACAGTGGCCCAGCTGCTGAAAACAATTTCACTGTGCAGGTACATGATCCCAGAGCCACCTGAGACAATGGAGCTTGGGTATCCAGCTGCAGGCAGGGAGATAGTCCCTGGGAGAGGGAGCATCAAGTATGTAGAATATCTACATTCTAGATATTCCATATTCTTTGGGGGGGCATACCCAGTGGTGCTCAGGGGTTATTTCTGCTCTGTGATCAGAAATCACTCCTGGCAGGCACAGGGACCATGTAGGATGCCAGGATTCAAACCACCGTCGGTCCTGGGTTGGTCGCTTGCGAGGCAAATGCCCTACAGGTGTGCTATCTCTCCAGCCCGATATTCCATATTCTTGTAGGTTAAAAGTCTCCTGCAGGGCCAGAGTGGTAGCAAGCAGTAGGGCATTTGCCTTGCATGCAGCCAACCCCAAGCAGATGTGGGTTCGATGTGGGTTCGCTAGCCAGAGTGATTTCTGAGCGCAGAGCCAGAACTAATCCCTGAGTGCCACTGAATGTGGCCCCAAAAACAAACAAACAAACAAACAAACAAATAAAATGACTTGCAGTAAAGGATTCACAGTAGTCCCAGAGAGCCCACGGCCCTTCCACCCGACCACAGTCCAAGCAGAGGCAAAAGGAGGAGCCAGGCAAGGAACTGCCTGACATGGGCACCCGAGAGCCAGCGGGTGTCATGGTTCTTCCAGCCAGAACTTCTCCCACCCCTTCCCTCCATGCTGGCTTCCCTGGGTTCCTGGCTGTGCCACCCCTGCAGTCAGAAGAGGGTGAGGTAGGGACCAGGGAACAGCCTGAGGAGTCCAGATTCCACAAGTGCAGCCTGGGGCCAGTCACAGCCCTCTCCCCTCCCACTGGTTTCCTACATGAGAGGTCCGAAATGATAGGAAAGGAAACGTGGTCCGACACCCATACTTAGCACCATTGTGCTTATCTGAGCACTGCAGGTAGGGCCGCAGCCCCAAACCCAAACAAGGAAAGTTGGTCCCCACCTTGAAGTGGAGGCCCGCGGTGGGGCAGTCCAGACTGGAACCACAACCCTAGTAGTAGACAGCTCAAGAGACCCCCTCCCAAACTCCTGCACCCTGCCCTACATTTGCATATATAAACAGATTGATTGTTACTAACAGATGACCTCTCAGGTATGACCTAATAGATAGAAGAAACCACTAAGGCAAGGGGACTCATAAAATATGTATATAAACCCAAGACTCTGGACAGGAAAGCCCCTCTGCTGCCTCCATCAGGATCCTGAACTGTCCCTTTTTCTTTTTTGCCATTGTGTTTTTTGGTTTTGGTTTTTTGTTTTGGGGCCACACCCGGTGACGCTCAGGGGTTCCTCCTGGCTATGCGCTCAGAAGTCGCTCCTGGCTTGGGGGACCCTATGGGACGCCGGGGGATCGAACCGCGGTCCGTCCTAGGCTAGCACTGGCAAGGCAGGCACCTTACCCTAGCGCCACCGCCCGGCCCCTTTTTTGCCATTGTCGAGGGAGAAAGAAGACAGAAAACTGAAGTATTGTTGTCCAGTACTTGACTTTGAGTATTCTGATTCTGTGGCTGCTGAAGCCTGTTCAGAAATATAAATTCTTGTGGGCATCCCCTGCCCCCAACTGATTGTTCCACCACCTGAATGATCAGAACCATCACCGACACCTGGAATGGGCATGGGGGGAGTGAGGAATGAGGAAGGAGAGTTAGAGAAGGGAGACAGAAGCGAGAATCAACAGCGAGATTCAGCAGAGAGATTCAGCATCAAAGTCAGCATCAGCAAAGAAGCAGTAGCAGGAGAAGCAGCAAAGGGAGTCAGTCAGCAAGAAAGCAAGAAAAGGCAGCTGAAAGGAAGACAGAGGCCGAGAGAGCCAGAAGGAGTAGAGCAGTAGCTGCTAGGAAAAGGCTTAGCATAGAAACCATGTAGAAATGTAGATGTTAGGTTAAGACCGTGAAATCAAGCTGGCTGACTCCTGAAGCTTCATATGACTGCTTTGAGAATCTCTCCACCCTCACCCTGCAACCTTCAGACCTGCCAGACCGTAGGGGCTGCAGGAGCCATGTCAAGCCCAGAAAGGCCTCACCATCCCCACACCAACACTAGGATTCATTAATTTATATTAAAACAACAAATACTTGCACTATTAAATAAAAGAGCCATAACAGAGTAACCTGTGGTTGTTGGAGGTGGTCTTCTATGCACAGACCAAAAGAATTTGGAGAATGCTCCCTGTTATAATAGCAATGGCTTTGGTAGCTGAGAGCTATTAAGTCCACTTACCACATCTTTATTTATTTATTTATTTATTTATTTATTTATTTATTTATTTTGTCTTTCCATTGTCTTGAATCATTTTCTCTTTGTCAGGATGTCTTATCAAAACTGGCACAAGTTCACATCACAAAGAACAAGAACAATAAGTGCTGGTGGGGATGTGGAGAGAAAGAAACTCTTATTCACTGCTGGTGGGAATGCCATCTAGTTCAGCCCTTATGGAAAACAATATGGAGATCCCTCAAAAAACTGGAAATTGGGGGCTGGAGAGATAGCATGGAGGTAAGGCGTTTGCCTTGCTTACAGAAGGACAGTGGTTTGAATCCCAGCATTTCATATTGTCCCCCGAGCCTGCCAAGAGCGATTTCTGAGGGTAGAGCCATGAGTAACCCCTGAGCACTGCTGTGTGACCCAAAAACAAAACAAAAGAAAAAACTGGAAATTGAGCTCCCATTTGATCCCATATGATCCAGCTCCCATTTGTTCACTCCTAGAGATATACCCTAGGAACACAAAAATCCCTTCCTCACACCTATAACATTGCAGTGTTATTTACAATAGCCAGACTCTGGAAACAACCAAGATGCCCTTCAACAGATGAATGGCTAAAGAAACTGTGGTACATATACACAATGGAATATTATGCAGCTGTCAGGAGAGATGAAGTCATGAAATTTTCCTATACATGGATGTACATGAAATCTATTATGCTGAGTGAAATAAGTCAGAGGGAGAGAAATAGACACAGAATAGTTTCACTCATCTATGGGTTTTAAGAAAAATTAAAGACATTATTGTAATAAGGCCCAGAGACAATAGAGTTAAGGGCTGAAAGGACCGGAAGGACTGGCTCACAATTTGAAGCTTACAACAGTGGTGAACACTATTAGGAAATAACTACACTAACAACTAGCATGACACTGTTAAAGATTGAGAGAAGTAGAATGCCTGTCGTGAATACAGGCAGGGGTGGGGAAGGAGAGGGACATTGGTGGTGGGAAAGTTGCACTGGTGAAAGGGGGGTATTCTACTTATGACTGAAACCCAACTACAAACATGCTTGTAATCATGGTGCTTAAATAAAGACTTATATATATATAAAAAAAAAAGAATAAAATCACCACCACATACATCTAAAAGAAAAAAAAAAAACTGGTGCAATTTGGTGCCAGAGTGATATTAGGAATTTTCCAAGGGGAAGTTTGGTTCCTGGTGCTGTTGCAGGGAGCTGTGTCGGTTCTACATCTTGGATCTAGGGTTTGGAGTTGGACGTTTGCTGTTCAATTACATGAAGTCTTGAATCATTTATTTATTTATTTATTTATTTATTTATTTATTTATTTTGGTTTTGGGGCCATGCCCGGCTGTGCTCAGGGGTCACTCCTGGCTGTCTGCTCAGAAATAGCTCCCGGCAGGCACAGGGGATCATATGGGATGCCGGGATTCGAACCAACCACCTTTGGTCCTGGATCGGCTGCTTGCAAGGCAAACGCCGCTGTCCTATCTCTCCGGGCTCAAATCATTTATTTTTTTAATAATATATTTATTTAAGCACCATGATTTGCCACATTTTTTATCTGTTCATCAGTCATGACAACTACATTGATGACAAACATTGGCTATGTAAGGAAGGACTCATGCAAGAAACAGGACCTTCGAATTCTGCCTTTCCTTGCAGCTTTTGATTTTAGGGGTCACACCAAGTGGAGACCAATGTCACTGATAACTCAGTGTTCAGAAGAACCTGAAGTATGAGAATGAGACCAGGGGCTCCTGAATTAAAAGACTGTAATGCAATCCTTTGAGCTAACTCTTTACCTCATTGATTTAGTGCACTGTATTCCATTCATAAAGCCAGAAGTGAAATAACTGGCATGGAATTTTTATATTAGATTGCTATGAAAACTTGTTAGCCAGAGCGGCTGCACCAAATCTCTCTCTCTCTTTCTCTCTCTCTCTCTCCTCTCTCTCTCTCTCTCTCTCTCTCTCTCTCTCTCTCTCTCTCTCTCTCTCTCTCTCTCTCTCTCTCTCTCTCTCTCTCTCACACACACACACACACACACACTCCTTAGTATTTTTAGTGATTTGGTTTATGGATACCTTGAAAGCTGGAGATATGAACCCCTTATCAGATCTGTGATAAACATGTCTCTTGTGACATACATAGGACATCTGTCTGAGAAATGTTCCAAATTTAGCCAATTACCAAGTAGGCAGAAGATGGGAACCTGAGGAGACAGCTACAAAAAAATTGAAGAGCATTCTTTGAATTTCCACTGCTGAGAGAATTCACAACCAGAATCCCAGGAAAGCAGGTGAGTGGGGAGTCCTGCATGGGGGGGCCCTTGAGTCCCCCACCCCACCACACACACACACACACACACACACACACACACACACACCTTCAGTAATTGGACCAGTCACAGATCCCAAGATGTCTGAGATGCCACACACATGCACAGACCAAAGCTCTTGTGCCTCCAGGGGAGGTCCCAGGAGCCTCATTGTCTCCAAAACCTCAGCCTTTATGGAATAAGAGGAAATTTACAGGCGCTCACTGTTGCCAAGTCCGTCTCTGCACCAAACACCCATAAAAGCAGTCAGAACCCCCACAGCCTCCTTTGTGACCATGCCCTGGAGGTAAGCTTCTGTGTTCAGGGCCAGACCTGGCTGATTATCAAGCATGTCTTAGGATCAAGAGCTGCTAAGGCCACTGGGGAGCAGCAGGATTGGGGGCTGTGGGAAGGACAGGGAAGACACAAGCAGAGTGTAGGCAACAGTCCCAGAAGTCTGATAAGCTGGAAGATGGGAGGCTCTGACTTGACAGAGTCTAGAAGCGAGGCTAGTCTGCCAGGAGGGAGATGGGGAGGGTCAAAGCACATGCCTCCAGCATTGAATGTCCCACAGGGAAGACGACCACTTACCTGTGCTTTGATCTCTTTGGCTGTATGGAGGGGAAGCTGGAGGCAAAGAGGGTCAGGAAGGAACTCAGAGGGTCTCAGGACCTGGAGTCCACTGTGTGTGGTTCACTCTGTGTCGTTGGATGGGATATGGTCCGCAGTGGTCCTCAAACTATGGCCCACAGGCCACATATTGTATTTGTATCTGTTTTGTTTCTTCATTGCAAAATAAGATCTATGCAGTATGCATAAGAATTCGTTCTTAAGTTTTGTTTTTACTAGAGTCAGACCCTCCAATGGTCTGAGGGACAGTGAACTGGCCCCTGTTGAAAAAGTTTGAGGACCCCTGGTCCAGAGAGAAATGGTGTATGGAATATGAGAGAGACCCAACTAGTACTGGAATGGGTGGCGGCCGCTGTGCATGTGTGGGAACAAGTCAACTATATGTATTTGACACACAATCATGATCCTTGATAAACCGAGAGAAGGAGCAAATAACATCATGCCTAAAACCCTCTCTGTTAAGAGGGGAAAAGGTGGGGCCAGAGAGGTGGCGCTAGAGGTAAGGTGTCTGCCTCGCAAGCGCTAGCCAAGGAAGGACCACGGTTCAATCCCCCGGCACCCCATAGGGTCCCCCCAAGCCAGGGGCGATTTCTGAGCGCTTAGCCAGGAGTAACCCCTGAGCATCAAACGGGTGTGGCTCGAAAAACCAAAAAAAAAAAAAAATAAAATAAAAAACAAGAGGGGAGAAGGTGTGGAATAGACTGAGAAAGCATGAGTGCTGGGAATCAACCCTGGGCTTCCTCATGCAAAGTGTGTACTAGACCTCTGAGGTATGTTCCCAGCCCAGATCCCTTCTGAAGTTCCTTCTGAAGATGAGTGGGTGCGAGTTATTGGCTGCACAGAGCTCAAAGAGACTATGATCCTGTGGACAGTGCAATCAGGGGTTACTCCCTTTGCCTGGTTTGCCAAGGAGAGGGCAAATGTCTCTACAAGCAGTCGCCTCTTCTGTGTCACTTGCACTCTTGTCTGACCCACTCTGATCCCTGAACCGGAAGCCCCTCAGAGGAAACAGCATGTCTAAAATCTGCAGCATTAATTCCTGATGCTGTACACCTGACCAACGTTATGTGGGCTTTAGAAACAGAGTTGGAAACAAATTGACATCTGAGATGCCTGGCTCACACAATGATGGGATTTCAGATCAGCTGGTGCTAAGGAATATGCTGGTCTGCCCCAGTGTCAAGACTTAGTTCTTTTTTTTTTTTTTTTTTTTTTGGTTTTTGGGTCACACCCGGCATTGCTCAGGGGTTACTCCTGGCTGTCTGCTCAGAAACAGCTCCTGGCAGGCACGGGGGACCATATGGGACACCGGGATTCGAACCAACCACCTTTGGTCCTGGATCGGCCGCTTGCAAGGCAAACGCCGCTGTGCTATCTCTCCGGGCCCAAGACCTAGTTCTTAACAGCTCTGAATGGCATGATACTCATGTGGTAGCCAGTAACTCAGCAAGTATTTGGTACTCAGGGCTACAGAACAAATATGCAGTAACTGCACAGGCTCTCAAGGCATGTGCGGGATCAGGATCCCTGGATGTGGGGAAGAGCAGTGGAAGGTGAGCTGGGAACACTTCAGTCTATTATAGTGCAATATTCATGTTCTTGTCCTCAGCCCAAGATTGGAGCAAGAGCCTCACACTCGGGGCCCCATCTTGCACAGAGTGTCAATGGAGGTTGAATGTAACAGCCCCATTCTACTCTGAGGAAGGAGCTGCTGAGGCTTGGAGGTGGGCAGAGGGTTGGTCGATGCTGGGTGGAGCACAGCAATGCACATGTTCCAGGAGTCATTTAATTCAGCCACAGCATGGTCAGAAATACCTCACCGTGTTGAACAATCATAGCTTTGTCGAACAAGGCTTGACTGTGACCTCTAGCACTGCGTGGTCCTCAGAGCACCAGCAGGAACATTCCCCAGTTAGAATCGGGAATAACTACTGATCAGCAATGGGTTGGGTTCAAACCAAATTAAACACCTGAACAGATCGTTCTACAGATAAGTCACTTGCCTTCTGGGGAAACAAACTGGTTTTTATGCCACATATGGCCCCAAGAGCAAAAACAAAGAGTAAATCTTGAACACAGCCTGTGTAACCCAAAAAAAAAAAAAAAAAAAAAAACATTACACCAGAAAGAGGACAGAAGCAGTTCAGTTGCAGGAGATACAGGGACTGTGACATCCAAAATATTCCAGGGTAGGACTGTGGCAGAAACGACAAATCAGAAAAATCAGTGACTGGGCAGAAAACCAAGGAACTTTAGGCAGGAAGAGTAGCGCTCCCATTTTTCTGTCCAAAGTAGAGGACCTTGGGCGGGAGCAATAGCACAGCAGTAGGGCATTTGCCTTGCAAGCAGTTCACCTGGGATGAACCCGGATTTGATCCCCGGCATCTATATGGTCCCCCGAGCCTGCCAGGGACCATTTCTGAGCACAGAGTCAGAAGTAACCTCTGTGTGCAGCTAGGTATAGCCAAAAAAAAAGGGAACCATCTTCCCCACAACCAACCCCCTTTGTTCTCAGACAGCTGCTCAACAGGCCTGCCAACGACTCTACCCCAGATGGCTTCATCCTGTTGGGCTTCTCTGACAAACCCAGACTGGAAATGACCCTCTTCGTGGTGGTGTCAGTCTTTTACCTGGTCACCTTGCTGGGAAACCTCACCATCATCCTGCTGGCCCGCCTGGACCCCCACCTGCACACGCCCATGTACTTCTTCCTCACACAGCTGTCCCTGCTGGACCTGTGCTTCACCACCAGCTGCATCCCACAGATGCTGTTCAACCTGTGGGGCCCAGACAAGACCATCAGCTACCTGGGCTGTGCCGTCCAGCTCTACATCTTTCTGGGCCTGGGCGCCGCGGAGTGCGTGCTGCTGCTGATCATGGCCTATGACCGCTACATGGCTGTGTGCCGCCCACTGCATTACGCACTCGTCATGCACCCCAAACTGTGTCACCGGCTGGCTCTCCTGGTGTGGGTGAGTGGAGTCTTTGGCACCTTGGTGCAGTCTCCCACCACCATGAAGCTGCCTTTCTGCCACCACCACCAGGTCGACGACTTTGTCTGCGAAGTCCCAGCCCTGATCCGCTTGGCTTGTGGGGACACTCGTGTCAATGAGCTCCAGATCTCTGTCATCGGTGCCGTATTCCTTCTGGGTCCCCTGATTCTCATTCTCGTGTCCTACGGACACATTGCCCGCGCCGTGCTGGCCATCCAGTCCCGGGAGGGGAGGAGCAAGGCCATGCGCACCTGCTCGTCCCACCTCATCGTGGTCCTGCTCTTCTACGGCAGTGTCACTGCTGTCTACATCAGGCCCCGGAGCCGCTTCTCTCAGAAGGGAGGGAAGTTTCTGACACTGTTTTACACTGTGATCACCCCCACGCTCAACCCTCTCATCTACACTTTGAGGAATAAGGATGTGAAGGGGGCTCTCAGGAGGCAATTTGGAAAAGACAGAAAGGCCAGAGACGCATGAGACCTGACGCTCAGCCACTGTCTCCCTGGTCCAGATCTTGCTCTTGGTATTAAATAGGGGTCATTTCAGGACAGTGATTTCCAGCCATCACCATGATGTCCGCAGTCATGGTATGTCCACACAAGGGACTCATGTAGGCAAAGTGACAGATGTGGTAATGTTTGTCTTCAATGTCCTGATACTCTCGGTGTTCAGCGAGATGGCCAAGAGACAGACAAGAGGCCAGTCACAAGGATGGCAAAGTTGACTGCAAGGAATCAATCACTGTGCCAGGGAGAGACAAGGAAAGGCTGAAGTGGACTCAGGAAGGAACAGAATGGTCCAGGGGGAAGTGGACAGAGCAGCTCCTTCTCCATTCCCTTCTCCTTTTCCATCCTCATGTGGGCCAGCCTTGCTGCCTCAGGAGACTTGCCTGGGTCTGTCAGCATCCTGGATAGTCTGGACATGCCTCTGTTCCCTCGCTTCTGGGCCCACAGGTCAGTGATGGATCTGACTGGTGGGGAGCAGCCTGTCCATCTGGTACCCCAGGAAGTCCATCACCAAGACCACTCGACCCACTTCTACCCATGTGGCACCTCCCAGCTAATATGCCCAACCCACACACAACACAGGGCACTGACATGAGGTAGTCTGCAAGGAGTTCCATGAGCACATCTGTTAAGGAGCACATCTGTTAAGGAGCACTTCAGGAGGACTAGGATAGAAGTCCTCCAAAACCTGCCCAAAAGTCCCCTCAGACACCTTCATGGTTCCTTATGGGTCTGGGTGGGCCTGCCACCCTGGATTCACTGGGGATCAGATGCTGTCTGACCCTCACATTCACATGCATATAGAATTATAAAATTCCGGAGGGGCCGGAGAGATAGCAAATCAGTAGGGAGTTTGCCTTGCATGCAGCCGATTCAGGAAGGATGGTGGTTCGAATCCCAGCATCCCATATGGTCCCGCATGCCTGCCAGGAGCAACTTCTGAGCACAGAGCCAGGAGAAACCCCTGAGCACCGCCGGTGTGACTCCCCCACAAAACAAAGAATTCCAGAGACACTTTACTCCTGACCCCAACAATAACCGTGAGGAGTTGGAGTGATCACACAGCAGGTAGGACATTTGCCTTGCACACAGCCAACCCAGCTTCAATCTCCAGCATCCCATATGGTCCCTGAGCCTGCCAAGATGGTTCCTGAGCTCAGAGCCAGGAGTAACCCTGAGTGCTGCATATATGGCCCAAAAACAAACAAACAAACAAACAAACAAACAAAAAAACAATAACCTTGAAAATGGATTCAGGTGGTAGAGCATTTACTTGCCCTGTTAGCAGACTATCTCAAGTCCAGATTCAATGTGTCCCACATGTTCCCACAGCAACACAGGCTAATCCCCCAGCAACACTGTATATGGCACACACATGAAATTTTATATTAGTTTATCACATATCATGTAAGTTTTATTAGTTTATTAGAAATTAAAATTAAAATAAAAAGCAATGAGAGATATATCACAATGTGTAGGACCAGGTGTGATTTCCCCGCCAGCATACTATATGGTCCCTGAAGATACCAGGAGTAATTCCTGAGTGCAGAGCCAAGAGGAAGCTCTGAGCACCAAACCCACCTGCCTGAAATGTATATAATATATATATATATATATATTAGTGGTTCCACATCAGGCAGATAGCTGAAAGGACTGAGTGCTCAGTATAGGGCACTAACTGCCCCTCAACATGCTGGGTGTAGTGAGGGGACCCCAGCAGCCCCCAACATTGTTGAGTGTAACCTTCTGTGGGGGACCCCCGACCCTCGGGGGTGTGGGAATGAAGGTCGCTAGTAATTCGTGGGTTTACTCGAGTAGTACCGATCTGTGAAGAAAACTTGAGAAGTTAGTAAGAAAAGTCCTCAAGACAACACATGCTGTTCAAAAAGGGGTTTATTGCCCGGGGAGATCAGCTTTTAAGGGCAGAATATGTCATAGAGGTGTTACAGTTTTTCCACCAATTACAACTGCAAGCACTCATTAGCATAAGCTGGGGGCAGGTAATAGGGAGGGGTAAAGAGGTAGAGAGCACATGTTTATACTGAAAGCACAAGATTCAAACAGGGTCCTATAAATTTTACTCAGCAAGCATAAATAAAAAACCGGTTGTAAACATATTAATCTTTTGCTAACGCAAAGGCAAGTTGCTCTATGATTTTCTTTCTGGCTGGATGTATTGAGCTGCTTTGAATTACTTTAGTATTTGTCTATTTCCTTTGTTCTCAGGGCATAGGTGCCTCTGGTCACGTGGGTGACAAGGTCAGGAATTTCTGAGGTGTCCTTTGTTCTAGGTTCCATCAGCTAGGCTCCCCACAGTTGAGTATAGCGATGAGAACTCAGTTGCCCCCAAAAGCTGGGTGTAGTGATGAGAACCCAGGTGTCCCTAATACCACTGGATGTTGTAATGTTTCACCTACCATAACCCAAGACCACTGGGTGTGATGTGGCCCTGTTGATCCCTAACAATGCTGAGTATTAATATAGCCCTGGTGACCCCCAGTACCACGGGATATAGTGATGTGGCCCCACGGCCCATGGCAACTGAGCCCTCAATGCTGTCTGAGCCCGGCTTGGACTCATCCCCTGAAATGAAGTATCTCAAGTAGTGCAGATATGTTTTGATATGATGTGAGAACAGAAATCCTATTTCAAATCCCATCCTAATCCAGGCAAAACCCTGTTCCTTTGGCCAGTTCCTGTGTTGCTAAGTCAGCAGCACCTAAGATAAAGGAGCTCATGCTGGCCACAGGAGAGCTTCGTGGGCATACTACAGTTTTCCCTTTTCTTTTTTTTTTTTTTTTTTTTTTTTGGTTTTTTGGGCCACACCCTGTGATGCTCAGGGGTTACTCCTGGCTATGCGCTCAGAAGTTGCTCCTGGCTTCTTGGGGGACCATATGGGACTCCGGGGGATCGAACCGCGGTCCGTCCTTGGCTAGCGCAGGCAAGGCAGGCACCTTACCTCCAGCGCCACCGCCCGGCCCCAGTTTTCCCTTTTCAACCACACTTCAAATATGGGAGTCCCTAGATAGCATGGAGGTAGGGCGTTTGCCTTGCATGCAGAAGGACAGTAGTTCAAATCTCATATCCCGTATGGTTTCCCCCACCCCCACCCCCACCCCCGAGCCTGCCAGGAGCGATTTCTGAGTGTAAGCCAGGAGGAACCCCTGAGCGCTGCTGGGTGTGACCTAAAATATATATATATATATATATATATATATATATATAGGAGTCCCTGATTGCCTTTGATGTGCGACCAGATTCACTTGGTGTAGCAAAATGAACAGAGCACACACCCTGCTTTCCCCAAAACAGACTTTGCCTAGCTTCCTCTTCCCTTCACCCACTCCTTTGGAGATGCAAAGATCTGACTAAGCTTGATTAGCATTAGAGAGGTACTGTTGACTCTGTTGCCCCCCTCCCACTTTGTGGATTGAGTCTGGTCAATAAAGATAGCATGAGGAGAGGGGTCGGAGCAATAGCACAACAGTAAGGCATTTGCCTTGCACTCAGCTGACTTGGGACAGGCCAGGTTCCATTACCGGCATCTCATATGGTCCCCTGAGCCTGCAAGGAGCAACTTCTGAGCAAAGAGCCAGGAGTAAAGAGCGCAATAGTGTGATCCAAAAAAAACAAAAAAAGAAAAAAAAAAAAGAAAAAACCTAAGATAGTATGAGGAGGACAGCCTTCAGTACATAAGGCAAGAAGCTCCCTGACCTCACGCTTTTTTCCCTTATGTCTGTCTTGTTTTCTTTATCTTTTGGTTTTGGGGTCACACTGGGCCGCATTCAGGAGTTACTCCTGACTCTGTGCTCAGAAATCGCTCCTGGCTGGCTCAGGGACCACATGGGATGCTGGAATTCGAACCACTGTCTGTCCTGGGTCAGCCATGTGCAAGGCAAATGCCCTACCGCTGTGCCCCTTCAGCCCCTGTCTTGTTTTCTATTTTCTTTTTCTAAAAAAAAACTTGATTGAGGTCCAGAGTGATAGCATGGAGGTAGGGCATTTGCCTTGCATGCAGAAGGACTGTGGTCCCCCGAGCCTGCCAGGAGCAATTTCTGAGCATAGAGCCAGGAGTAACCCCTGAGCACTGCTGGGTGTGACCCAAAAGCCAAAAATCAAAAAAAAAAAAAAAAAAACCTTGATTGATTGATTGATTTGGGGGCCACACCCAGCATCAATCAGTGGTCATTCCTGGCTCTGCACTCAGAAATTGCCCTGGCAGGCTAAGGGATCATTTGTGGTGCCGGAAATTGACCCAAGTCCCTCCCAGGTCAACAGCATGCCAGGCAAATGCCCTACAGCTCTACTATCTCTCACCCGGTAATGCTCAGGGGTTACTCCAGGCTATCCCCTCAAAAGTCACTCCTGGCTTGGGGGACCATATGGGACACCTGAGGATCCAATGGTCCGTCCTAGGCTAGCGCTGGCAAAGCAGACGCCTTACCTCTAGCGCCACCACGCCGGCCCCCTGTCTTGTTTTCTTAATCCTTGTGGCAACCCTGCTTCAGACCTGCTCACCTGGGATTGAATTACGGCAAGTGTCTCTATACTTGGTGTCCAAACAGGAGACTGTAAACTGGATCTGTTCTCCCTCTGGGATTCTTTTCCAAAACAAGTGCTGATCTCTAGGAAGGCAGGGGTAGTCTCAGCCTCCTCCTGGACTCCGCCTCCTCTCCAGCCCTCATGGGCCTTGTAGAAAGGACAGCAGAGCCTTGGACAACATTTTGTTTCTTTGTCATCATGATGCCAGTGGAGGGTCTCTGGACAGCTGTTGAGAAGTGAGGGGCACCCCCTTAAAGGCATCACCTTTAAAAAAAGGAAATGGGGGCCCGAGTGGTAGTACAGTGGTAGGGCATTTACTTTGCACGTGGCTGACCCAGGATGGTGGTTCAATTCTCAGCATCCCAAGCCTGCCAGGAGTGATTTCTGAGTGCAGATCCAGGAGTAACCCCTGAGTACCGTTGGGTGTGACCCAAAAAAAAAAAAAAAAGAAATGGAACTACATTAAACTAAGAAGCTTTTGCTTCTCAAAGAAAATGATGAACAAAATAGAAAGACAGCCGACAGTCTAGGAAAAATTATTTGCCCATCGCTCATTAGGCAAAGGTTTAATATCCAAGATATCCAAGCACTGTGGAATTCTACTAGAAATAAACATCCAATCCTATCAACAACTAGGGAGAAGAGATGAATAGGAACTTCCTCAATAAATACAGGAGACGGGCCCGGAGAGATAGCACAGCGGCGTTTGCCTTGCAAGCAGCCGATCCAGGACCTAAGGTGGTTGGTTCGAATCCCGGTGTCCCATATGGTCCCCCGTGCCTGCCAGGAGCTATTTCTGAGCAGACAGCCAGGAGTAACCCCTGAGCACCGCCGAGTGTGACCCAAAAACCAAAAAAATAAAAATAAATAGGGGCCGGAGAGATAGCATGGAGGTAAGGCATTTGCCTTTCATGCAGAAGGTCATCAGTTCGAATCCCGGTGTCCCATATGGTCCCCCGTGCCTGCCAGGAGCAATTTCTGAGCATGGAGCCAGGAATAACCCCTGAGCACTGCCGGGTGTGACCCAAAAAAAAAAAAAAAGAAGAAAAATAAATAAATAAATAAATACAGGAGACAAAACAAAAACGAATAAAAAGAAGTTGTATATCACTAATCATTAGGGAACTGCAAATAAAAATAACAATGAAATAATACCTCACACCAAAGAGACACATCAAAAAGAATAATGACAGCCAGTATTGGTGAGGATGTGGTGGAGAGAAGATCTTTATTTACTTCTAGTGGGAATGTTCACTGGTATCCAGACCTTTTGGAAGACAATATGAACATTCTTCAAAAAACTAGGGGTCAGGGATAGAGCAATGGCGCAATGGTAGGGCGTTTGCCTTGCACGCGGCTGACCCATGACAGACCACGTTTGATTCCCCCAGCGTCTCATATGGTCCTCCAAGCCAGGAGCGATCTCTGAGCACATAGCCAGGAGTAACCACTGAGCGTCACCAGGTGTGGCCCAAAAAAATTAAAACAAAAACAAAAAACAACCTAGGGGTTGATTTTCCAAATGACCCAGCAATTCCACTCCTGGGAATATACTCCAAGGGCCTAAAGCACAATGCAGAAAAGACATCTGCATTCCTAATTTCATTGCAGAGTCCAGTGATAGGAGTAATAACACAGCAGTAGGGTGTTTGCCTTGCACACAGCCAACTCAGGTCGGACCCGGGTTCGATCCTCAGCATTCTATATGGTCCCACGAGCCTGCCGGAGGGATTTCTGAGTGCAGAGCTAGCAGTAACCCCTAAATGACACCAAGTGTGGCCCCAAAATAAGAAACTTAATTTCATTTCAGCTTTATATTCAATAGTCAAAATACATTTAAAAAGATAATAAAACAGCCCAAATGCCTGCCCATGAACAAATGACTGGATAAAGAAACTATGGTACAAATACCCAATGAAATACTACTCTGTCATGAGAAAATAATGAATCTATGGTGTTAGCTGCAACATGGATGGAGCTGGAGAGTATTGTTGGCACCTGAATTCTGAATAAGGAGGGTCACCATTTTGTAAAAGCCACATGGCAGGCTTCTTGGGTTATGAGCAGGGAGAAACCCCATTTTGTAAGGACCACATGTTGTGAGCCTATTTTCATAGACCGTGCCTCAGTCTACCTGGCTATACCAGGTAGCCTATCAGCAAAGGACAAGGAGGTAGTAGGAAGATACCCCTAGACAAGAGCCAATCATTTTAAGGATCATCAGAAAATTGGAGTGACCCTATATCCCTTCCCTATATAATCCTCATCATGACCTTGGGAGGGGTTCATCTCCTTCAGGGGATGGCACCTGGCTGGCCAGGCTGGGGAGTCTTGTTGGCAGATGGATTAAAGTGTTAAAAACCTTATTCCAGTTGTGTGGTCTCATCCTTCTACTCTGGAACCCTACCGTATCATATTGAGTGAAATCAAAGGAAGAAAAAGAGACTCAGAATGATCTGTTTCATGAATATGGAATATAAAAAAACTTCAAATATCAAATGCCCAATGGCAATAGAAGCAAAGAGGAGAACATGTTTTCAGTAGGAAGCTTTCCACTGGGGAAGGGAGTGGGTGAATAAGTTAAGGAAAGCAATGCTAAATGTGGGAGGGAACAAATGCCTGCCACAAAGGCAGACTGAGGGAAGTGGGGGAAACTGGCAAAGGATAATACAAACAGGTGAAGGGATGGGATTAGAACCATGTATGCCTAAGACTCAATCATAAATATCTTTGTAGCTTTGTAATTCATGGTAATTCAATGAGAGAGAAGGTGAGGGGAAGAGGAGAGGGGAGGGAAGGAGAGGGGAGACAGGGGAGGGGAGGCTCAAAGCAAAGAGGAAAGGGAGGCAAAGAGAGAAAAGGGAGTCCCAGAGTGGAGCAAGCATCTTCAGTCTTCCATAGGTCCCAGGGCCACCCCCTGGAACTGAGCCTGGAGTGACAATCCAGTCACACACATGCCTGCTGTCTTACACTCAGGAGCCAGGAGACTCTGGTCCCAGCTCCCTCTTCAGCAGGCTGCAGGAGCGCTCACCCACGTCCACCTCCAGAGGGCGTCAGATGTCCATGTCTCTTGCTACAGACAAAGCTCAACTACATTGGTCAGCTCAGTTTCTCTTCCTGAAGGATCTAGAGACCCTTTGTGTCGTGAGTGAAACAGGTGTCGGCGACCTGCAAATGCACCAGAAGAGCCTTGGATTTCCCTGGGTGAGCTCCGAGTTTGAGGCATCAACCTCTCATCAGCACCCCTTACACCCACCCTGCTCCACAGGGGAGCGCTCCAGGGCTGGTCCTCTGGCTCTGTGCTATCTCTACTGTCTCTTCACCACCACTTCCAGCTGGAAGAGAGTGTCAAACTCCTGAAAAAAAAAAAAAAAAACAGAATTTTGAGCCCAACCTTGGACATCGTTCCAGATGGGGCCCCTCTTTCTAGCAGCCCCATTTGCTGCATCGACAGATGCTTTACCATATGAACTAACTACACACAGGGTCACCCCAGGCTCACAGCCTCACAGCACTGGCCATCTGGCCTCGTTTCTGGGTGCAGTTGGCACCTTCCCTTCTCACAGAAAGTCCCTCCCCTGGGAGTCGCAGCCGCCCCAGCCGAAAAGTACAGGCGCTGCCTTCGCCTCAAACATGGCTTTGGTGTCCGTCGCCCTCTGCTGTCTGTCACTGTCCCTAGCAGCCGAAGAAGCCACATCGTCGGCCTAGAACTGCACTCACAAGGAACACACAGTCCTTGGCTGTTCTCAGCCAAAACACAGAACCCAGCACTTCTGCACACACCCCACACCCACAGTCCAGGCTCTGCAAGAGGAAGAACTCCGCAACATCTGTACTGCAATGCCCAACAGCCCCACGCTCCAAGCTCCACAGGAAACAGCATCCCACACCCCAAACTCACTCCAGTCTCCACAGGTAGCAGCTGGGCCGGAGCAGCACCTCACACAGGTGTGACTCACACATCACCCAGGTTTTTGGGGTTTGGGTTTGGGGGATCGCATCACATCCGGCGATGCTCAAGCGTTACTCCTGGCTCTGCACTCAGAAATTGTTCCTGGTAGGCTTGGGGGAACCCTATGGGATGCCCAGGATCGAACCAGGTCCATCCTGGGTTGGTCATATGCAAAGTAAAGGCCCTACCACTGTGCTATTGCTCCCATCACCCAAGTTTTTGGCACCTGAGCTGAATGTGAACAAGCTGCAGTGCCTGGTCAGCAGTGTAGACAGATCCCAACAGCAGTATGCTGTTAGGTCATAGAAGCCCAGCCTACGGGAGCCAGGCTGTGAGTGCAGAGAGCCTCACAATGCAAGATGAAGCTGCCTCTTTGCCCACATGCCTTTTCCCCCTCAATCTCCTTTTCAGTTGTGTGAGCAGTCTCCTCCCACATTCTCTGTCCACCCAATTCTCTAAAAGAACCTGCATTTGCTGCCCATCCAGCGTGGGCAGGGACACCAGAGTCTGCCTCCCACTCTCTGGAAGCACAGCTCCAAGACCCTCTGATGTGTCAACTGCAGGACCCTGGCACCCCCACTCCAGCCACACAATCCCCATGACTGGCACCTGCCCAGGGACTCACTCCAGCAGCTAGAGCTGGCAGCTTGGGTTCAAGAGACCCTCGCAGAGCACTTTGACCTCTAGGTCTCCAAGAGCATCGCCACACAGGTGCGGGTGCGTGAGGTTCTCTGGTTAGCGCTGACCATCACAGACAGAGCCAGACAACAGGCAGACATGAGGCCTGAATTCACCAGTCTGCAGAGGGGACAGAGAGGATCCCTCACAGCTGCCTTCACCAGGCATAGGCCACCCCACTGTCCCACCACAGAAACACTCCTGAAAGTCCCATCCTGCACTGCCTCAGTCGGAGCTCAACGCCAGGGCTGTAATGTGAGCAGAGCAAGAAACAAATGCTGGGCCCGGAGAGATAGCACAGTGGTGTTTGCCTTGCAAGCAGCCGATCCAGGACCAAAGGTGGTTGGTTCAAATCCCGGTGTCCCATATGGTCCCCCGTGCCTGCCAGGAGCTATTTCTGAGCAGACAGCCAGGAGTAACCCCTGAGCACTGCTGGGTGTGGCCCAAAAACCAAAAAAAGAAAAAAAAAAAAAAAGAAAAGAAACAAATGCTGGCAGCCTGGAAACCCCCAGACCACAGGAAGACTCTAAGAGCAAGCTGTGTACCCAGCAGGCACCCTCACGAAAGGAGGTTTGCAGCAAAACAGAGTGAAGGATGACTGGTATTAGGTAAGAAAGAGCTAGGAGTGCTGGAGGCATGACTTGTTGAATAAAAATATAAAAGTCAGGGGCCAGAGAGATAGCCTGGAGGTAAGGCATTCACCTTCCATGCAGAAGGTCGGTGGTTCAAATCCCGGCATCCCATATGGCCCCTGAGCCTGCCAGAAATGATTTCTGAGCATAGAGCCAGGAGTAACCCCTAAGCACTGCCGGGTGTGACCAAAATATATATATAAATTAATTTTAAAAAATCAGGTCCACGTGTTGCCCCAGGCACCGTGTTTCTAACCCCTCAGGCAGACATACTGATAATGCAGGGTGAAACAATTCACAAGCAGTCGGAAAAGATATTCAATGGAGTCAGCTCACTTTATTCCTCACAGCTTTTTCTCTGCCCTGAGTCTTTCTGCCATCAGCTTTCTTCGCTGCGTTCTCCCTGTGAACCTAAGTCATGTCTTTCTCTGCTGTAGGCGGCTTCTGTTCTACAACCATCAGTGAGATTTCGGTGAATCCACTTTAGGGAGAATGGGTTGCACGGACGGCGAAATATGAAATATAAAATAATGAAACCACACACGTTTTTCTGGCAGGAGTGCGACAAGTTTAATTTTTTAAGCAGGGGAATTTATAGGGGCAAAGTTAGCCAGAGGTGAAGAATAATTATAATCACAAAGCAGAGTACAACAGTAACAATACCTAAACTATGGGTGTGACTGTAAAAATTCTAGGTTACAAAAGAGAAGGTCACAACTCAAGGTAACTCAAGGTAACTCTTTGCAAGCTTACTTTGAATGCAAAATTAGGATTAGGAGGGAGTAGAAAGTATCTAGGAACTTGATCTTTACCGGACTGGACTTAGAGGTTAAGTAAAGGGAGAAGCCAAATCCCCAAAAATGAGTTTCCCTATTTCTAAAGGAGGGTCAATAGCCTAGCCAGGATCTGCATTCTGGTTATGCCCTTGATTACAAAAAAAATGCAGCTGCAAGGACATATTTGAAAAAGAGAGAAAAAGTATTGTCTTTGCTTTTAGGGCTGGCTATTATCCAGAAAAGGGGTTCTCAAATAGTCTTTGTGCTGGAATTTCTGAGCCAAATTATTTGATAAAGTCCATAATTTTGCCTGATATTTACAAAGGAGAGATAGTCAAATACTGACTGAAAATGAAATGCCATCATCTCTTTGGAAATTCCTCAACCATCCACACAGGGGAAAAAGGCGTCCACAGCGGGCCATTTGAGGAACCCCATGGGGGTTAATTTAGTTCTTGCCACCAGGAAAATCTGAGGATACATCTGGTGGGCTGAGCCCCCCTAAAATTTTAGGTATGCCCTGGCATTTCTCTCCTGAGATCTGTCTTTCCCGTGTCTCTTCTCTCCTGCCAAAGCCAGTACTTTTTTTTATTATCCAGAACCCCACCCACCAGGGTGATAGAAGAGCTTGTAATCCAGATGTGATTTTTACATACCAAAAGAAGAGTTTAGCATGGAGAGATAACAAGGAGATAGGGTGTCTGCCTTGCATGCAGAAGGACAGGGGTTTGAGTCCCGGCATCCCATATGGTCCCCTGAGCCTGCCAGGGTCGATTTCTGAGTGTAGAGCCAGGAGAAACCCCCGAGCACTGCTGGGTGTGACCCAAAAATAAAAAAAAAAGTTTATGAAAACAGGAAGTTGGGGGAAGTCTTCACCTTACAATAGCTCAGCTATGGAGCATGCACCTTGCGTGTAGAAGGCCCTGGAGACCAAAAAAAAAAAAAAAAAAAATCACAATGTGGGCCAGAGAGATAGCTTGGTAGGGCATTTGCCTTGCAAGTAGCTGACCCAGGACCAATGGTGGTTCTAAACCCGGCATCCCATATGATACCCCGTGCCTGCCAGGAGCAATTTCTGAGCAGAGAGCCAGGAGTAACCCCTGAGTGCCCCTGGGTATGGCCCAAAAATCAAAACAAAAAACATCCCAATGTATTTGGCTAGTAATGTGACTCAGAGCTAGTGCATGCCTGGTACTGTTCCAAACGCTCAGTACTCCAAGTGGCTCTATACTCTGAATCACTTGGGGGGGGAGGGGGTGTCCTGGGTCCTGGTTGAACCCCTGCTGGTATTAGCCAGTTTTCATTTGTTGGTACCAGATGTTTCACTTGGCTTAGTCCCTGCTCTTGCTCTTGGGGGTGAGCTTTGTTTTCCCAATAAAGAAGGCCTGGAAAGCCTGGAGGGGAGCTGCCATCTTAGTTCACCATTCCACGTGGTGGAACAACACCACCTGTTATTCTTTCCCAATCGTGTGTGGATTCTTTCCTGCGTCAGAAGAGCTACCAGATTCGCCTCTCTTGTCATATCCAGATTGGGGATATGAGTACCTCTTTCCCTCACTGGGGACTCTTGAACACTCAACCTAGGGTAGGGCACAATCACTCAATCAGGGTAGGATCAGTAACATAATAATCCCATGGAAATGTTTACATACACAACATCCTTCATGCCCAGACAGTTCACTGCAGGCTGAGCACCCCCTAGTTCCCACTCTACTCATCTCCAGGGTGACCTTCCACCTTTCCCAAATACACTGTGAAGGGAGAATTATGCCAGCTTCTTCGGCCTGCACTCTGGCTGCTCTGCTCCCTCACACAGAACTCCAAGCCCTGCGTCTTCCAGGATGTACTCCCCCAGGTAAAGCCTGTTGAGGGGCTGGCTGGTACATAGCACAGAGCAGGCTGAAGTGAGACCACAACTGACCAGCCTTCATTGAGAAGAAAGTCACACTCAGCAAGGCAAATCCCCTACTGCTGTGCGATCACTCCAGCCCTATACTTACTATTTTAGATTTGCTCTGGTTTCAGCACACACAAAAAAAGCAAACAAACAAACAAACAAACAAAATAATTGGCTAGGACTTTGGGACTGGAGAGATAGTACAACAGCTAGGGCACTTTCCTTGTACAATGCAGGTTTGATCCCTAGTCCCAAGCACTGTCAGGAGTGATTCCTAAGTGTAGAGCCAGAGAAGCCCTGAACACAGCCATGACACAGAACAAACCAGAGGGCAGGAGTGATAGCACTGTGGCAGGGCGTTCGTTTGCCTTGCATACAACCAATCCAGGACAGATGGTGGTTAAAATCCCGGCATCCCATATGGTCCCCTGAGCCTCCCAGGAGTGATTTCTAGGCACAGAGCCAGGAGTAACCCCTGAGCACCGCAGGGTATGACCCCCAAAAAAAATAATCGGCAGAAAAAAAGAAGAGAAAAAGTCACATGCAGCTGCTTTCCTGCCCACACCCCTGACCCAAATGGATGCACATCTCCCAGCTCCACTAGAACTGCATCCAGTGTGTTCCACCTACCATAATGCCCCCCACGAGTCTTGTGACAAACTGAGTTCCTCTTAAGGCCTTATGGGGCAGAAAACACTTTTGTCATGGCGGCCTCACCTGGCATTGCTCAGTAGGATCAATGGTGCTCTGGGCCTTGCATCATGAGGCCTGACCCTACATCACCTGAACCACCACCTAAGCCCTAAACACACTTTGGAACTTGCTTTGATCAATGTACATGTGGTGGTTTCCACCTTTTGGCTGCTGAGAGTGGAGCTGTCACTGATGTGTTTGCACATGTCAAATCCTTCATTCCAACTCTTTGCCAAGTGACTTGAGAGATAATACAGCAGCCAGAGTGTCAACATATGGTCCCCTGAGCCTACCAGAAAATACCACCTGAGTGCAGAAGTAGGTATGACCCCTGAGTGCCACTGAGTATGGCCCAAAATTAAAAACAAACAAACAAACAAACAAAACCCTCGGGGCTGGAGCAGTGGCGAAAGCAGTAGGGCATTTCCCTTGTATGCGCTGACCTAGGACGGACTGCGGTTTGATCCGCCGGCATCCCAAATGGTGACCCAAGCCAGGAGCGATTTCTGAGCATATAGCTAGGAGTAACCCCTGAGCGTCACCAGGTGTGGCCCAAAAAAACAAATAAAACAATGAAACAATTGTCAAGTTCATGATTTTAGAGCTATTGTGCCCATTCTGTGTAAAAACTACGGGTCTTCCAGGATGCCCCAAATTCTGAGGCTGCATGTGCCATTGGTTGTTTTCCTGCACTTTGCCCACAGCCACCACTGACAGACCCCAAGAGGAACTGAGCATCCTCCCTTTGCTTGACCATTCCATGTGGAATCCTGCTGGCCCTCAATGACAGACTCATACCAGGACGAGCAAGGGCGACTCACCAGAGACTCTGGAGGCTCCAGCGGAGGTGCTGCAACCCCACACACAACAACAGACTCACTCCTGTGTCGGCCAGGGCCTTGTGGCTCAGGCCCAGCTCTACCAGCTTCCTGTGGCCACTCAGGACTGAGGCGATGCAAAGGTAGCAAAGGTTTGAGAGGCCACAGTGGCCCAGCCTGCGGAGGACAGAGCAGAGGTCAGAGGTGACTGGGTTATCTGTGGACAGAGGTTCTGTGCTCTCTTGGGGCGAGGTCCCATGACGGTCAGTGCTGAACGCAGATTCACGAGAACACGTCTAAGACCAGCCACATCTTGCCTGGTGAGAAACAAGCTGCTCAGATAGCTCATCTGCTTCCCAGACACACACACACACACACACACACACACACACACACACCCCTGCATATGCCACACACCATACATAACATGTGGCATGCATGCATGTGGTGTGTATACATGCATGTGTGGGCAGCGCACACAATACACACATTCACACGCAATGTGCATGATCATTATGTGTACAATGTACATACAGACAAGTACGCACAAGCACACACAGGCAGACCCAGGCACAGGCTGACAGACATACGTAAGCACAGGTCAACATAGACCAACAACACTCAAACACTTACCACAGTTCCTGAATGCTGCATTTAGGGTGCTGTAGCATTTCGCACAGCATCTGCATCCGGGGCCCCCAGGGGATTGTCACTAAGGTCCAGTTCTGTGAAGCTCTGGCTAGCGCTCAGGACGGAGAAGAGCCCCTGGGACACAGCAGTCATGAGCCGGCAGTTCCCCAGTCTAGGAAGTAGAGCCAGGATGGGGGACAGAACTGGAAGCTCACCGGGGCTCAGACAGAGAGCCCCCGGGTCCACAGCCTCCACTCCACCTCACTCCTCAGGCCCCTCCAGCGACCCTGTTCCCAGGACAGCTGCAGGCTGGCTTCGCCTTGGGAACAGGGGGTTAGAGGCAAGAGGTGGCCAACTCTCTTCTCAGTCCTCTGCCTCCTGCTGGCAACATGGCTTGACGGCCTGTGTCACTTGCCCTCCCTGAAGCATCCACTCTGAGTGGAGGGTCTGTTGGCACAGGGTGGCACATGGTCACATGACAGAGCTCATGTGGAAATAAAGGGAGGGGAGGCTACCCCTGCCACCACCCCTACAGTCCAGCTTCTTACCCATTTAAGAGGTCATTGGCAGCTCAGAGAGGACCAGAAGACTCTCCTACTCTTCCTCCTCTGTGGGCGAGCCATGCAGCAGTCTCAGGGACAGCAAGGAAGCACTGTGACAGTTATGGATGCAGAAGGAGGAGACGCATGGTCCATCCTGGTAGCGAGATGGGCTTCGATGCTGGGGAAGTGGCTCAGAGCTGCCCACACAAAGCCCTCATCCTGTATCTCATAGAGGCAATAAACAGCTCCAGCCCTGGCCTGCCTGAGACCCTGAAGCTCAGCTTTCTCTCCAGGTATGACACTTGGTCCCAGTTCAAGAGGCCAAAGAGGAAGCAGACAACAAAGATGAGGTAGCCCTTCTCAAATTTTCCATAGTTCTCCTCCGGGCTGGGGGACTTGGGGTGGCTCAGGGCTGCAACTCCAGCACAGCCCTCTGCCTCCCCCAGCAGGCAGGACATGGTGGCAAAGAACTCTTTGAACATCACATGGACGAAAACGTAGAGCCATTCACAGTCCACCTCCTTCTGGAATAGGTTCAGGCACAGGAACGTGGACACATCGGCCCTCTGCAGCCCATGGTTGCAGAGGTCTTCCTCATCAACAGGATCTTCTGTTCCAGATGCCATCAGTGGCCAGCAAACAGAGCCCCCAGCAAGCTGGAGAGGAAGATGTATGTGACCGTGGTAGTCTTGAACGTGTGTGCCAGGCTCTTGCTGCTGTCCCTCTGCTGCTTCAGCCCAGTGTACATGATCCAGCACACCAGGGGGATGAAATACCTAGTGAACAAGAGCTCAGAAGGCCACCCAGGCCTGCTGCTTCATCCTGAAAGTACTTAAAGAAAAACTCCTTCCTCCTGGTCTCTGAGAAGCCCAGGGTTTCCACATGCTGAGGTCGCTCCAGCATGTGCTACAGCTTCTCCAGGGCCACCGAGTAGGTGGTAATGAGCAGTGAGGCCTCGGGAGCAGCCTCTTGCAGAAGAGGCTACTCAAGAGAAGGTCCTCCCACTCCGCACTCTGCCAGTCTGTGCACATGTCTATGCACACGTCAAAGGTGCCCTGCATCTTGTCAAGCCCGAGAGAAGGGATCCAGGTAGGCTTGCTCAAAATCTTACCCACGGATAGTTTGGGGTCTGGGAAGCAGCTGTCAGTATTGTGGGCAAGGATCCACCGTGCCCCAGGTTCATCCCCCGGCAGTGGATGTAGAACAGGGAGTCAACCCTGCCCTGATACAGCTTCCCCGACGCCAGGTCCAGAATGAACTTGCAGGCCAACATGGTCTTGCTGATGCCTCCATACCTTGGAACACCATCATGCTCACAGGCCGTGGGTGCTGCTCATCAGGCTCGAACGAAGATACGTTCAGGAGTTCCAGGGTTCATTGGGTGTCTGAACTCAGCCCTGCCCATGGAGAGCAACTTGTGCTGCCACTGCCGCTGGCTCGGGTGCTCTTGGACCAGGCATGGCCTAGTGGAGCGCTGGTTGAGGCTGACACTCTCACCCAGGTGAGCATTCTGGTCCTGGACACACTGAAAGTGTCTGCACCTATCGCCAATTCTCCCTGAGGTGGCCTCGGCACAGACAGAGCTACCAGTGCCATATGAATATCTGTGACGTTCCCTTCTCTGCCAGGGGGCGAGACACACACCCCAAAATCAAGAATGTCCAGACATGGGACCGGAGAGATAGCACAGCGGTAGGGCATTTGCCTTGCATGCAGAAGGACGGTGGTTCCAGCACCAGCATCCCATAGGGTCCCCTCTTGAGCCTTCCAGGAGCAATTTCTGAGCGTAGAGCCAGGAGGAACCCGAGCGCTGCCAGGTGTGACCCAAAAACCAAAAAAAAAAAAAAAGAATGTCCAGACATAGCTGGCAAGAACTGTAGCCTCATGCCCACATTGACCCAGCTCAAAAGCCCACCCTCATGTCTGAACCAGTCTCCAGCCAAGCTATTAAGCCCAAAACTCAACTCAAGGAACTGCTCCTCTGGTTAATGTGAGTCCGCTGAACCAGAGAAAACAGCCGAGCTGCCCATTATGCAGCCCTTCAAGCACCCCCAAGCTCTAGTGAGGTGCCACACACACACACACACACACACACACACACACACATACACACAATTTTTTTTTTACACAAAGAGAATCCAACAGGTAGCCCAGGATACCCATCCACCCCTCTCCCTGGCTTTCTTCCCAGTGTAGCACCAGTGCCCCCCAAACGTGCATCACCCACAGATAAGAAATGTGGGATACCCCTTAAAAGTAACAATATTGCAAACCAGAGTATATAAAAGGGGAAAAAAAAGAGGACTGAGTGAGAGAGAGTAGAAAAATATCTGCCACAAAGGACAGAGGAGAGAGCAGGAGAGAAACTGGTGACATTGGTGGCAAGAAATGTGCACTGATAAAGAGATGAGTGTTGGACACTGTATGACTGAAACTCAATCATGAATAACTTTGTGATTCTGTATTTCATGGTGATGCAATTAAATAATGTATTTATTAAAAAATAAACATAAGGGCCCGGAGAGATAGCACAGCGGCATTTGCCTTGCAAGCAGCCGATCCAGGACCAAAGGTGGTTGGTTCGAATCCCGGCGTCCCATATGGTCCCCCGTGCCTGCCAGGAGCTATTTCTGAGCAGACAGCCAGGAGTAACCCCTGAGCACCGCCGGGTGTGGCCCAAAAACCAAAAACCAAAAAAAAGAAAAAAAAAAGAAAGAAAAGAAATCCAGACACAAGAGGCAAACAGACGAGTGGCCAGCTGAGGGCGCTCTTGCACCTTAAATGGCTCCTGTATGTGTCATATGCTCGCTCTTGTCTGTCTTTCTGAGTCTGTCTGTGTCTCTCTCTGTTTCTGTCTGTCTCTCTCCTCCATGTCACTTGACCTGTCCACACAGTGGAGTCTATCTGAGTCCCTCTGACAACAAACATGACATCATTGCCCCAGAATAGACAGCAGTCAGGATCACACAGCCAATGACCACCGTGCAGCCTTGAAAAGGCAGAAGCGCCTGTCATCAGTGGCCTGTGAGAGTGAAGAGACTCAGCTGACAGCCGGGAGCGGGCAGAACCATCAGAAGTGATTGAGGCAAACAAGCGGCAGCCAGGGGATGGGGGGAAAGGAACCATGTTTCCACTGTGTAAGATGCTATGGCGGAGGTAGCGGGCACCCACAAGCTCCACGCTGGCTGTTAGGGGACACTCCTGGCATCGCTGCCAGCTGAGAATCCCTCCTGCTTACCCCCCTTGGGCTCCTCCTTCTGGGCCTATGGATAGCAAAAACCCTCACAGCCTCAGCCCAGGCCTTCGACTTCCCATGGACGGCCATCATCGGGGTGACTATGTCCATGCGTTCACCTTCTCCGCCTGGCTTCGACAGAGCGGGCAGCACAATCTTGTAAACGCATCTGGAGTTTCTTGAAGTCTGAGAGTCCTCCAAATCCTTGAGGTAGTGGGCCAGCTTGCAGCAGACACTGGCCATGTTGACCTGCCCTGCCGGATGCCGTGGTGCCCCTTTAAAAACAGTTTCAGGGTCCCGGAGAGATAGCACAGCGGTGTTTGCCTTGCAAGCAGCCAATCCAGGATCTAAGGTGGCTGGTTCGAATCCCAGCGTCCCATATGGTCCCCCGTGCCTGCCAGGAGCTATTTCTGAGCAGACAGCCAGGAGTAACCCCTGAGCACCGCCGGGTGTGGCCCAAAAACCAAAAAAAAAAAAAAAAAAAAAAAAGTTTTAGGTGTCCAGAGTGATAGCACAGTGGCAGGGTGTTTGCCTTGCATGCAGCCGAAGTGGGATGGACCCAGGTTCGAAGCCCAGCTTCCCATATGGTCGCCCAACTCTGCCAGAAGCGATTTCTGAGGTAAGAGCCAGGAGTAACTTCTGAGCGCTCCTGGGTGTGGCCCAAAAACAAAATACAACAACAACCCCCCCCCCAAAAAAATAACACCCAGTTACTTTCTCCTCAAAATCTTTTCTGGTAAAGCTCGAGGTTTTGTTGTTTGGGGGATTTGGGGTATTTTTTGTTTACGAGGCCATACCCAGTGACTTACTCCTAGCTCTTCGCAGAGGGATAACTCATCGAAGGTTCGGGGAACCATGTGGGGTGCTTGAGATTGAACCTGGATTCACCACACGCAAGATAAATGCCCTACCCACTGTACTATCTCTCCAGCCCCAAAGCTAGAGATTTTGGAAAGTACTGATTTTTTTTTTTTCAGGACTTTACCTTTGAGTAAAACTCAAAACGGCAATAAGTCAAGGGGCCCCTCTGAGGCCTAGGAGCAAATTCAAAGGGCTGAAAGCAGCTGCAGGCAAAAGCCATGCTTCCAGCCCCAGTACCACGTTTCCTTCGGTATATTCAGGAATAATTCCCGAATGCAGCACCACTTGATCGGGGCCCTGAAACAAGAAAAAAAATCATGAACTAAATAGTTGACCCATCAAATTAACTAATCATGTTTTTTGTTTGTTTTTGTTTTTTTGGTGGGGCACACCTGGTGACACTCAGGGGTTACTCCTGGCTATGCACTCAGAAATCACTCCTGGCTTGGGGGACCACATGGAATGCAGGGGATCCAACTGCGGTCCGTCCTAGGCTAGTACCGGCAAGGCAGACGCCTTACCGCTTTGCGACACCGCTCCAGCCCCAACTAATCACGAATTTAACTTGTTAGAAAATGCTTTTGATGTGTGTGGCTTCAACGCTGTGGGGGAGACCTGCTTGTCTAGTCTACAGACCAAATACTCCGAACCCCTTAAAACAGAGAGCAACAGTGCCAGCCCCAATGGCCTTAGAGAACTCAGATCAGCTCCCACGTGGCCCGGCCCTGCTGGGGCATCCGGAGTCATGCAGGGAAGGTCCAAAGGTCCAACAGCCTGCACATGGTACCCAAAGAAAGTGTTTTCATTTCAGTTCCCCGCTGCTTCCTGCTTTTGGCTTTGCCCAAGACAAAGGAACAGAGGGAGGGGACAGGAAAAGTAGCTGGAGGGGGGCGGTGTGGGAACAGGAGGTGGAACCTGAAACAGGAGCCTCCCTACCCCTCAGCGTGGTTCCTGCTGGTACCTCAGCAGTGGAGTCTGTGTCCAGGTGATGAACTCCTGGGCTCTGGAAGGGATGGAGGTCTGCTCCCTCCCAGCCCCCTCCTTCTCAGCAGCACTAGGAAAACTGCACCAGGCTTCAGCCTGAGAAGAGGGCGAGGGGCCCACTTTTTTGTTTGTTTGTTTTTGGGTCACACCCGGCTTTTGCTCAGGAGTAACTCCTGGTTCTGAGCTCAGAAATCACCCCTGGCAGGCACGGGAGACCATATGGAATGCTGGGGTTTGAACCACCGTCCTTCTGCATGCAAGGCAAATAAATGCCTTACCTCTGTGCTATCTCTCCGCCACTTTGATGTTCAACATGAGCTTCCTCTGCTGGCCTCATATGCCCCATAAATCTACCCATTCTGTGAAAGCCTCCAAACACGGCCTCTTTCCCACCCCAAGGCCCCTCTCTGTTAGCCAACTGCCTCTTCAGGACCCTTCTTGGTGGGTGTCCCTAAGCTTTGCCCTCATCTCTCTCCCCACTTGTACCTCCTACACACCCACCCCTCCACACTCTGAGGTGCTCAGGACACCTGGTGATCAGCACCCCCAAATATTCCAGATCTGGGAGCACAGCAGAGGCCACTGAAGGAGCAAATCCACGAATTCAGGGCCCACAACGCTCCCCAATCCCTGCTGGGCCCAGAGGACTCACCCAGGCGTGGTCTCAGAACTGCTGAGAGGAAACACAGTGCAGGCCAGCAGGCAGGACAAGGCGTGGGGGTGGAGACGGACAAGGGGCCATGAGACATTTCAAGAATGAAGAGTGGGGCCGGAGCAATAGCACTGCAGGTAGGGTGGTTGCCTTGTACGTGGTCAACTCTGGTTGGATCCCTGGCATCCATTAAGGTCCCCCGAGTCTGCTAGGAGTAATTTCTGAGCACAGAGCCAGGAGAAACCCGAGAGCAACCGGATGTGGCTCCCCCCCCAAAAAAAAAAAGAAGGGGTATTCCACTTTCTAGGAGAGACTGTGGAGCTCACCTCCTCCCTCAAGGTGCTACCCTCCTCCCACAGATTGGGGAGCTTGCCTCCTCCCAGACTAAAGTGGTTAACCCCCTGCACATATTAGGGTCCCTCAACTTTTCCTATGGGCCAAGATGCTTCACCTCCCCCCACACGTCAGGCAGAGCCCCTGCTCTAGAAGCCTGGCATCCCCCCAGCTGAGTGCTTCTCTGAGTGAGCAAGCAGAGTAAGGATTCCTGTCCCCAGGACCCAGCCCACCTCATCTTCTGGGCAGTCTGTGGCACAGAGGCCCCATGGAAAGAACTCTCTGGGGCTTGATTCTGTGAGAGTTGAGGTTTAACCGCAGTTGCACACCCCCTGTCTTGTTTTTTCTTTTTTTTTTTTTTCCTTTTTGGTTTTGGGGCCACACCCAGTGAAACTCGGGTTATGTGCTCAGAAATCGCTCCTGGCTCGGGGGAACATATGGGACATTGGAGATGGAACCCAGGTCCGTCCTGGGTCAGCCGCATGCAAGGCAAATCCCCTACTGCTGTGCTATCACTTATTTTTTTAAGCAGGATGGTCCTCAAACCAGCTAATCAGAGGAAAATTTAGCCTTTGCTAAGCTTCACTGCCATCCTCTGCACTTCCCTTTCTGGAACCTTCTCTGCTTCTTGAGTCAACCGCTCCCCAACTCCATTCAGGTGCAGCAAGCCTGCCTGGCTGGCCTACAGCCCTCAGCAGAGCAGGGCTCAGCACCTTGCCTTGCTCAGTTAGGGTGGACTTAGCCGCACCCCAGGAAATAAAGAAGGTAAACTGAGGACAGGGGACAGTGTAGGGACAGACCCAGAGCTCCAGAAAAAGGCTGGAAGCAGGTGAAAAGCAGGAATTTGGGTAACTCTGGACTCTCAGTCAGAGTACCCGGAGTTTCAAAGTGGGGACCTGCATCGCACGAAGAAGGGAAGGGACGCCGAGGAGTCAGCCCTGCAGGAGGTGGATTCGCAGAAGGCTGGTGGGTGCAGCAGGTTGGGGCAGGGGATCACCACGATGCTCCAGCTAGTGTCTCTTGGGTGCTCTGGAAATGTAGAGTGCCATCGTGATTCCCCGGCTTAAGTTTATTGGGTACTTGGGTGCTTGCTTCTGTGCTACTTGTGAGCATGTTTGTTTGTGTGTTTACTTGTCTGTTTTGAGGTCATACCTGGTGGCAGCTCTCAGGGGTTACTCCTGGTTCTGCGCTCAGAAATCACTCCTGGTGGGGCCGGGCGGTGGCGCTAAAGGTAAGGTGCCTGCCTTGCCTGTGCTAGCCTTGGACAGACCGCAGTTCGATCCCCCGGTGTCCCATATGGTCCCCCAAGCTAGGAGCAACTTCTGAGCACATAGCCAGGAGTAACCCCTGAGCGTTACCGGGTGTGGCCCAAAAACCAAAAAAAAAAAAAAAAAAAAAAAAAAGAAATCACTCCTGGCAGGCTCAGAATAAGATGCCAGGAATCGAACCAGGGTCTATCCTGTGTTGGCCACATGCAAGGCAAACGCCCTACCCACTGTGCCATCGCTCCGGCCCCATTGTGAGCGCATATTTTGAGCTACCTGAAGATCCAGTCGTTCCTCCAGAGATCAGTGGGTCTAGCGGGTTCCCAGTGCTTGAAGGTGGTGATGGGAACCCTGCATGCCAGGCACAGGCTCTGTCGGCCACTCGATTGTTTCCTGTCCAATGCCAGTTGTGTAAGAATCATTTCCACTTGCCGAAACGTTGATAAGTATTCATTTAAAATGACAATTACGAGCACTGGGGTTAATTTATGGGTGTCCTGGGGCTTCAGCTTTGAGCTGATCCCCACCAGCTCAACTGCCCTTATGTCAGAAAGCAATACTCGTTCCACCCATCAAGGCCTGGCAGCCCCCGTGTAAGTGCTGGGGTCCCACTAAGGGGAGTGCCTTGACCGCACGCTCCCCGCCCCACCAACCAATCTAACTACTGCCTCTCTCACCACTCCCAGATACTGTCACTCCTCAGGTATCTGTCTCTCAACCCAAGTTCCTATGATTGCTTCATATTCTGGAGAAGAATTGAGGGGGGGGGTGTCAGGATAAGAAGTTGTATGAGTCCCTGTCAATTCTTTTCTGCAGGAGTGAAAAGAAATGCTGCCGTGACTTCCAGCACCCTCGCCCCTAACACTCAGGAGACCAGTTCCAGGTGCCAATATGGCCTTCAAGGGAGCTTTGAAAGTGCAGCCTTCACGTCCCCCTTACCCCACGGTCAGCCCTGCCTTGGTCTTGCAGTTTAGGTGGCAGGAAAGACACAAGCATTGTCTTCAGCAGGAAGCCACAGAACTCTCTGCAGGGATCTGGGACCCCTGAATGTTGATCACTGGAGCCCAGGTTGCACAACTCCTGGCTTCTCCCCCTCAGTCAGTTCACATCCTCCTCTTCGGTTCACCTCCCGGAGGAAGCAGGGGTGATGGACACAGGGAGGAGAGCGCCCTGAAGAGACAGGAAGATAAGAGCTCCAGTTAGAGGCCCGGCAGGTTGTCCGGCTGGTCGGAACAGATGCTTTGCATGTCAGAGGCCCTGGTTCACCTCTCGCTCGGCCAGGCATGGCCCCTAGACCAATCACAGGAACGCAGCTAGAGGCCAGGGAGGACATGGCTCAGGGAACAAGCCTTGGTTCAGGAGACCACAGCTTCATCCCCGTAGGCCCCCCAAGGCTTCCAGGTGCAGTTCCAGCCCCACCCCCCATGCTGCAGGACTGGACAGCTGGCCCAACTGGACAGGATGTCTCAGGAGGCTCCGAAAGAAAGAAACCACAGCGAGCGATGTGTGACTCGCACACAGGTAGGCATGTCCGTGCAGCCACTGTGGGGATTCAGGACAGGGACGGGACGAGTGGGGAGTAGGATTCAGGCCCCCCACCAGGCTGGATGCCTGACTCAGTGGGCACCCAGTGCCATGCTGGCTTGAGTCATGGTCCACATCCAATGCGACGAGTGTTGAGCATATTCTGTACAGCTCAGACACACACACACATACATGAGTGCACATGTCCACCTGCATATGCCCCATATACATATGCACACACACACACACACACACACACACACACACACACACCATGTCACAGCTCAGCCAGGACTGAGCAACTGCCTAGTTGGATTTAGGCCTAGTGTTTACACTAGGGAGGGATCTGTCCACCCTGGATATGGGAGTTATGTGATACTGCAGGAATCAGAACTGGGGCACACCTGATTCCAGGATACGCTCAGAACCACTCATTTGGGGAGGCCAGGACCCAGAGAAGGAAGGAAAGACTGAGGCTGGAGTGGAGTGCAGGGATGAGGGAGTTGGAGGAAACCCCTTGCCCCGGGGCAGAGCCCTAGCTTCCTGTCCCTGGATCCACCCATTTCTGTGCAGACCAGGGACACCCCCAGCAGAGTTCATGAAGCAGGGACTCGGGGATTTGGGTGAGGTATGTTCCTACAATTCCGTCCCTGCAGTCTTGGGCAAGACCAGGCATGCCCTCCCCGTGCTGCATGGCTGGTGGATAGGAAAGAGATAAACTCCCGGGCCCTGACAACCCCAGAGTGTCTGCCTGTGTCCCAACTGCAGCTCCTGGCCCCTGGGCATGCAGGGTCACGGGGTGGGGGGTGGGGACAGGACCTGGTGTTTAGTGGCAGCAGTGAGTGGGACCAGAGGACATACTCAGGGACACCGCTGCTGCCTGTGCCCGATGACCCGAAGAAGCTGAGTGTGAGCCAGCTGCCCACAGCTCCTGGGCACTGCAGGTTCCACCCCCAGAACAGCGGATGCCACTCCTAGCATTGCTCCGTGCTTACCACCCTCGGTAGTGCCCGGCGGTGCCCTCAGTACTGTGGATACTGAAAGGTAGCTATGAGGTGGCAGAATAAAAGATGCAAAGGCAGAAATGGATTTGAGCAACGGGGGTCTTTGTTGAGGGGTGAGCTCCTGGGGGCGTTCTCACAGTCTGCACAGAGGCAGCACTGTCCGGTTCCATCCCCTGTATTCTGGTGACCATCCCCAGCATGGCACTGCTAGGCTGTGGCGGCATCTGGACCTTTCCCTGGACCAGGGCTGGCCAAGAAACAGCACTGCTGTGGGAAACTCTTTTCCCCAAGCTGCAGTTTTTTGCATGGAGCTGCAGGACCTTCAGGAGCCTTTAGCCCGTCCGTCCTTTTCATATCCATGCAGAGCACTAAAGCAGGGCCCTGCAGGTGAATCTAGGTAAAAGCCTAAACAAAAGTGTTTCGCCCAACTTCCTTCTTCCCTAACCTTCCTTTGAGATGTAAAAACCCACCTGGGATTGGGAGTTGATTTGAATAGAGAAAGGAGGTTGGCTTTGGGCTCTGCACAAAGAGCCCAAGGCAGGGAGACTTAAGGCAGAGAAACGCCTCTAGGAAAAAGTAGACTAACTCCATTGAATCTCTTTCCTGACCGCTGTGTAGTATTTCTCCTCCACTACCCTGCTTCATCAGACCTGTCCACCTAAAGGGGTTGGAAGCACAGTGCCTGGGAGTCTCACCCAACTCATGGATATTATTTTGGAGTATTTTGGGGGTCACATCCAGCAGCACTCAGGAGTTACTCCTGGCTCTACACTCAAAAATCACTCCTGACTTGCTCGGGGGACCATATGGGATGCCGGGATTCAAACCACCGTTGGTCCCGGATCGGCTGCATGCAAGGCAAATGTGCTATCTCTCCTGCCCTTGTGGATATATTTTCATTACACAGGCCTGACGAGGCCAAGATTTGCCTTACCAGTCAGATTCCAAACTTGACTCATGAGGCCAGTTGAACACACCTGCCTGCCCCAGAGTTGCTCAAGATAAACTTCATTTTTTTTTTGAGTTTTTATTGTATTTAAAAAATGCTCATTGATGGGGCCGGAGCAATAGCACAGCAGTAGGGCATTTGGCCTGCACGTGGCTGATCCAGGATAAACCTTGGTTCAATCCCCACACTCCCATTATGGTCCCAAAGCCAGAAGCAATTTCTGAGCACATAGCCAGGAGTAACGCCTGATCTTCACCGGGTGTGGCCCAAAAAGCAAAAAAAAAAAAGTCCATTGAAGGGCTGGAGCAATAACACAGCAGGTAGGGCATTTGTCTTGCACACCACCGCTGACCCAGGCTTAATTCCCTTAAGGTCAACATCCCTTAAGGTCCCCCGAGCCTGCCAGAAGTGACTTCTTTTTTTTTTTTTTTTAGTTTTTGGGCCACACCCGGCAGTGCTCAGGGTTACTCCTGGCTGTCTGCTCAGAAATAGCTCCTGGCAGGCACGGGGGACCATATGGGACACCGGGATTCGGGATTCGAACCAACCACCTTTGGTCCTGGATCGGCTGCTTGCAAGGCAAACACCGCTGTGCTATCTCTCCGGGCCCCAGGAGTGACTTCTGAGGCAGAGCCAGAAGTAACCCAGACTGTCACCGGGTGTGGCCCAAAAAACAAAACAAACAAAAAAGTCAAAACTGAATCATCATGAGTTACATGACTCAGTTCCAAGCTTACAAAATTCCAACACCTACCTACCCCTTCACCAGTGTCTACTTCCCTCCACCAATTGTCCCCAGTTTCCTCCTGCCCTTTCGATCTTATTTGTGGCTCTTTGGACACCTCACCCAGTGGTGTTCAAGGGCTACTCACGTTGTAGTGCTCGAGGATTGTCCCTGGCTATACTCCAGAGACCCTGTGGTGTGCAGAAGGGACCCAGGCCTCCAGTATGCAGAGTGGTTAGGGATTCTTTCCCCAACTTTGAAGCCAGAGGTGAACCCAGGAAGTTGATGGAGGCCCTGAGGCTTTGTTCTAGGGAAAGCAGATTCAGAGCCTGAAGGCTGAGGGCTTTCAATCCTGAGGGAACACTCAGGTATCTGTGAACCTTGCCTAGAAGGCCATTAGAGGTGCCGGAGAGATAGCACAGCAGAGTTTGCCTTGCAAGCAACCGATCCAGGACCAAAGGTGGTTGGTTCAAATACCAGCATCCCATATGGTCCCCCGTGCCTGCCAGGAGCTATTTCTGAGCAGACAGCCAGGAGTAACCCCTGAGCACTGCCCGGTGTGGCCCAAAATCCAAAAAAAAAAAAAAAAAAAAGGAAGGCCAGCCATTAGAACAATTAGCACTGTTCAGTAACAAAGATGTGTTAATTAAATCTTAGAAAGGGGTGCTTCTGGGCCTAGAGGCCTACATTCCACCTGAATGTGAAGTTCAAGCCCAATCCACTTGCCCCAACTGCTTTCTCTTCCAATTTTTTGTTTGTTTTGGGCCCACACCCAGTGGCGCTTAGGGGTTACTCCTGGCTCTGCTCTCAGAAATCCCTCCTGGCAGGCTCCGGGGATGCCAGAATCTTAGTCGGCTGCATGCAGGCAAACGCCCTACTCACTGTGCTATCGCTCTGGCCCCCAACACCAGTTTAACCCCCAGCACCACGTTTGGTCCCTGAGCATCTCCCTAGGGTCCAGAGCACAGAGCCAAGGCTAAGCCCTGAGCTCTACCAGGTGTGGCTCTTCAAATATTTAGAAATCGAGTTGACTTTAGGAGATGAGGTAAATTTTTGGCAGCCACCCCTAAAGTAAGTGGCAGACTTGCAAAGGCTTATCCAGAAGGTTCCACCAGAAACGGGTGGATATGCCATCAGAAGGTGCTGACAGGACCTGGGGCCTTGCTGTAACTGTGGAAATGAAGGGGAGGCTTTGGCTGGCGCAGACCTACATCTCTTACAGGACCAGTGACCCTCTCCCTCGGGACTTGAGGGAAGCAATGAACAGCAGCCGGACCTGGGGGCATCTCTCAGGGGGGAAGCACCCAGTCTCTGCTATTGGCCCGAAGAGACAGAGCTTGCTCCAGTGCAAAGGTTGTCCCTGAACAGGCCCCTCTGTCCTGGGAATTTTCCTGCTTCTAGGCCCCGAAAGTTTAGGGGAGCTGGGCGAGGGCCCAATTTCAGCTCAGTGCCTCACATGTTGGAGCTTACACAAATGCCATTTCTCTTTCCTAATTTATGGGAAAGTAAAGCCTTTGACTCCTTTCGCATGCCACCAAATAGCCACAGTCTGACCGAAGAAGGCCTGAAAGCAGAGGGCTGGCTCACTTCTAGATAGAAAAGAAGAGGAGGCCGGAGCGATAGCACAGCAGTAGGGTGTTTGCCTTGCATGCGGCTGACCCAGGATGAACCTATGTTCGATCCCCGGAATTCCATATGGTCCCTCGAGCCTGCTAGGAGTGATTTCTGAGTGCATAGCCAAGAGTAAGGCCTGAGTGCCACTGAGTGAGCCCCCCCCCAAAAAAAAACAAATAACAACAACAACAACAAAAAAAAAAACAGGAAAAAAATTAAAAGAAATTTTCTTCTGTCCCTACAAAACATCAAACATACTCACTCCCATATGGACACATACACACATAGAGACACCCTGTTTTGTGTTTAGTACATTTCATGGGGGCTGGACTGCCTACACCCCTGAGCAGCACAATACCTAGAAGTGAATCAACTTTCAACTTTGGGCACCTTGAAGAGTTCCCCCAGAAATGTAAGAGCTGGGGAGAGTCTAGGGTGTGGTGGGTACCCCCTGATACAGTACTCAGACTCACAGCAGCCTGCCTCTGCCTGGGGGTACAGTGAGTTTCCAGAATCAGCATCCCTTCCACTTGCAGATGGCCGTCAGGAAGTAAAGCAGGTGGAAGGTCCACAGACAGAGAGATCAGGCCTAAGGGCAATATAGTCTTTCAGGCTTTTTAGAATTCAAGCCCTAAAATAATGCAGCAGAATGCAAGTGGTTGCCCTGAGGCCTGATAGCACAGCAGGTGGGGCCTTCCACGAGCAGACCTTGGTTCAGTCCTCAGCATCCCAAAAGGTCCCCAAAGCCTGCTGGGAATAAGTTCTGTTTTTTAAAAAAACTTTATTTATTGATGGATTGGTTTTTGAGCCACACCTAGCGGCACTCAAGAGTCATTCCTGGCCTTGCACTCAGAAATCGCCCCTGGCAGGCTAGGGGACCATATGGGATGCCAGGAATCAAACAGGGTCCCTCCCGGGTCTGCCACATGCAAGGCAAATGCCCTACCGCTTGGCCCCAGGAATAATTTCTGAGCACAGAGCCAAGAGGAACACAGCCAGGTGTGGTCCCAAAAACAAACAAACAAAAAAGTGGCTTCCATTCATTCCTTCATCCTTGGCACCCCGTTTGGTTCCACAGCCCCAAGCATGCCAGGAGTGATCCCAGAGCACCCCTGGGTGTGTCCCGAACACAAACAACAAACCCCCGCCCCAGCAGTAGCACACCTGGGACTGCTGTTTCCTGTCTAGCATGACCATGGGTGAAACCAGCTGCTCTCAGGGTAGGCCTGGGTCCTAGCCCTAGGGTGCTGCCTCAAACCCTGCCTCCCTCCCATGCCATGCCCTGTGGGCACAGCCCTGGTGTTGTTGGCCCGACTGCTGGAGAACAGTGGCCATGTGGCTTGGAACAGCTTCTTCGGCAAAGCTGTCTGTTGCAGCACTCCGACCACACCAATGCAGGCCCACGCCCAAACTGCTCCTGGCTTCTTTTGCTTCAGGTTTGGGGCTCAGGGGTGACTCTTTTTGTTGCTTAGTGGACCAGGTGAAGCCAGGAATTGAACCTGAGTCTCCTGTGTGCAAAATATTTGCTCAGCCCTCTGAACTCTCTCTCAAGAGGCTTCTCCTTGTCTCCTCATAGCACCTCTCAAAGACAGGGACCCACGTTGCATACAGGGTTTGGCTGGGCAGACTGACTTCACTCTTCTCGAAGGTTCAGAAATCTCCAGACCTGGGGCCCGGAGAGATAGCACAGCGGCGTTTGCCTTGCAAGCAGCCGATCCAGGACCAAAGGTGGTTGGTTCGAATCCCGGTGTCCCATATGGTCCCCCGTGCCTGCCAGGAGCTGTTTCTGAGCAGACAGCCAGGAGTAACCCCTGAGCACCACCGGGTGTGACCCCAAAAAAAAAAGAAAAGAAAAGAAATCTCCAGACCTGTGGCCCCAGTCAAGAGGCTTTATGTGGCCACAGGTTGTCATGGGCCTGTGCTCATGACACAGTGCTGGATCCACCCAGGCTGCAGTGCTTGGAAGGCCTTTCTTGCAGGTTCTGTACCTTTGCACCCCCCACAACCCCTGCACCCCGGAGCTAGTCCGGCAATCAGCCTGGCTCAGATCTTTCCAAAGTCCCCTCGTAACAAAGGGCAGCAGAGTGCGCTAGGCTTGCAGGTATCTCTGGAGGAAGAAAGGCATCCCAATGCAGGAAAGCTAGTCTCAAGCTCCTGCTGGCACAGTGGGGTTCTGGGGAACTCCGAGGGGCCAGCCTAGCACTAGGAAGGCTCTGGAATTCTAGAGACGGGTAGTCCCTGGCAAGGAGAGAAGCAGAGTCAACAGAGCATGCCACAGCCTTGGCAGATCCTTCTGTGCTCGTGGTCTCAATTCAGAATCCCCAAAATTCCCATATTAACTTCAAAAACGAAACAAACTGAAAAAGAGTAACTTGGTAATTCAAGGTGGTTTCCATTTTGAAACACAGTAGGGTCAGAGCTGGAACCCAGCTTAAGTGCTTGCCTTGCCCAAAGCCAGAACAGCCGAGGAAGCCTGTGTGTGTCCCAGCATGATGGCCCTACAAACAGGGCTCCAGGACGACAGACTCCTGAAGTGAAGTGCGGGAAAGACCCTTATTTACCAAGCAAGCCCACATGCAGGTCTAGATGAGGCTCTGAAAACTGCCAGGCCAGAATCTGTGGGGTAATTTTGGCAAGGGGTACATCACACCCGGTGATATTTAGGGGGTCACTCTTGCTCTAGTCTTTGGGATCACTCCTGGTGGTGCTCCAGGGACCGGAGGGTCTCCTGGGATGGAACCCAAGTCGGCTGTGTAAAATATAAGAGCCTTCCCCACTGTTCTCTCTCCAGCCCCAGGGCATGGTCTTTGCGTCTAGACTCAGCACTCAACGGCATACCTACAGACAGCGCACCCCAGCCAGGGGGGGTGGTCTTCACCCCTTCCCCATTCTAGTATGTGCACCTTCCCCCTAAGGCTGGACCCCCACAAACCTGGCCAAGGGCTAGTTTCCAAAACAGTTGCCTACCAGGTGAGGAGGGGTGGCACGAAAAACCTGACACATGGGCCCAAGGGGCGTTCAGTGGGGACTAGAGTCATTCCCGAGAGGGGCTCTGGTGTCTTGGCCAGCAGTTCAGTCCCCTCACTCAGGGCACCTCAGGAGGAGGGAACCTCAATCTCTGCTGGATGTGGAGGTGCCAGATCGGGGCCTCTTAACTCCCTCTGTGCATGTCCAAAACCACCAAGCACAGCTGCCCTCTGGGCTTTCTTCTTTCCTTTTGTGGCCCAGACGCCCCAACCCCACAGGCTCTGGGGAGCTGGAAGTGATCCTGGGAACTCACTCCACAGTGTCAGTGGCCTGGTCTGTCCCTCCACATTCCTCCTGCTCCGTGCCACCAGCTTCTTGGGGAGTAAGGCAACCAGAGCCTGAACAGGGGAGGGTCCTCCCATTCATTTGACCTGTTTGCACCCCGTTGCGCTACTCAGCCAGCCTGAAAAGGGGGGAGGGTCCTCAAAGCCCTTGACCTGCTGTTGTATGAGACCCCGTTGTATGAGAGTCAGCCAGCTTGAAAGGGGGAGTCCTCAAACCCACCTGACCTGTTGTACCCCGTTGCCAGCCTGAAGGGGGGGGTCCTCAAACCCTCCTGACCTGCTTGCACCCCGTTGCGCGAGAGAGCCAGCCAGCATGAAAAGGGGGTGCTCCTCAAAACAACCTGACCCGCTTGCGCCCCGTTGCACGAGTCACCTCCCTACCTTCCTTCCCCAAGAAGGGACACTCAGTCCCTCGCAGCCGTCGCAGCGCGCTCCGTCCCGCCGCCTCTGCGGAGGGGCCCGGGGGTGACGGGGACGCAGAAGACGGGGCTCGGGGCCGGGGTTCGGGTATGCGGACTTCCTGGAGGAGACCCCGGGGAGCCGCTGCGCCCGGCCCGGCCCGGCCCGGCCCGGCCCGCCCCGTCGGCGCGCGCCCCGAGCCTAGCCTAGGCGAGCCGAGCCGGCCGAGCCGTGCGCCCGGGGCGCGCGCGCGGGGGGCGGTCCGGGGGTGTCGGGTGTCACCCCCGCGCACACCTCGCCTGGTCCGGGGGCGGGGAGGGAACCACTGAGATGCCGAGCGCGGCCTCCGCGGGCCTAGAGCGGAGCAGGAAGTGTCCCGGGGGAGCGCGGGGCGCGCGGGGCTCCGGCCTGGCCTGGCCCGGCCTTGCCTTTCCTTTCCTGCGCGTCCGGCGCGCTCCGGCGGCGGCGGCCAGGCCTGCGGGCCCGAAGGGGACGCGCCCGGCGGTGAGTGGGGGCTCGGGGTCCGCACCCCCGCCTGCGCTCCCGGGGACCCCGAACTCCCCGAGGACCCCCGGGCCGCGGCTGGGGCGAGCCGGTGCGCTGTGTCTTGCAGGCGCCTTCCTTCCCGCCCAGTTGCAGCCGGACGAGCCTTGCGGACGAGCTGGAGGGCGCCGCCTCCTGGGCCCGGGCGCGCCGGACGATGCTGCTGCGGGGCCGGGGCTGGAGCCCGAGCCCGAGCCCGAGCCCGAGCCCGAGCCCGAGCCCGAGCCGGGGAGGTTCGGTGAGGACCCGGGCGCGCCAAGGAGCCAGGAGCGCACGGGCGCTGGGGCGCGGGCAGCCCTTCCCTCCCCTCCTCTCTGCGACCCAGGGCTAGGGTCCCCTCCGAAGGCCCCGCGAGAGCCCCCGGGTGCCCCCCGATGGGCCCAGAGCTTGGGGAAAGCCCAGCCGTGCGCCCCAGCGGAGCCCCAAGCCGGGCAGGTGGTCCAGATCGTGCAGGGCGCGCCGAATCCTGCAAATCCCCTTGCCCATGTGCCGTCGGAGCTGCTCCTCTCCCCAGGGCAGGAAAACTCGGAAGGGGTGGCTTGATTCCTACCTACCTGCTTGCGCCTTCCCGCCCACTCCAGCGTGGATGGGGTCACCCGCCCCCCCCCCCGGTGCTCTCCAGAGGCGCTGGGTGGGACTTGCACCCCGGCCCCAGTGTGGTCCTGCGTGCTGGGTGCTGTCCGTCCAGCCCCCCGCCCGTCCCTCCTTCCCTCTCTTCCCCACCGAGCTGTGCTCCCGACCTTGTCTTTCAGCTCACTCTGCCGAAGGCCCGGACAGCAAGGACTGGACGTGGGCACTAAAGTCTCGACCGTGTGGCCTGCCTGCGGGCTGCTGGTGCGCGCTTAGGCCTTGCGGGAGGGCTCAGCGCCCAGGGACAGCCTTCCTTCTCCCAGATCTCGGGGGGCCGGCTGCAAAGTGCAGCCCCCCAACCCCGGCACCACCACCACCACCACCACCACTACCAGGCCGCCCCAGCAGCAGAGCTTCTGTTTGGAACTAGGCTTTGACAGCACACACCCACCCAGAGCGACATGCCCACGGCCCTGTGTCCCCGGGTCTTGGCTCCGAAGGAGAGCGAGGAGCCCCAGAAGATGAGGGGCCCACCGGGAGAGAGCCCCAGCCCGGTGGAGGGGCTGCCGAGCCCCGAGTGCTCCCGCCGCCTCTTCCGACGCTTTCGCTACCAGGAGGCCGCCGGCCCCCGAGAGGCGCTGCAGCGGCTTTGGGAGCTGTGCCGGGGCTGGCTGCGGCCGGACCGGCTGTCCAAGGAGCAGATCCTGGAGTGCCTGGTGCTCGAGCAGTTCCTGGGCGTGCTGCCGCGGGAGGTCCAGGGGTGGGTGCGTGCGCAGGAGCCCGATAGCGGTGACCAGGCGGTGGCGGCCGTGGAGGCGCTGGAGCGAGAGCCGGGCAGGCCCTGGCAGTGGGTGAGCAGGCGGTGGGCAGTCCTGGCCTCCTACTTGGGGCACTTACGGTGGCAAGAGGGGGCATCCCCAGTCCCCACACAGCTGCCACCCTCCCGACGCTCTCTCTGGGTTGCAGCTCAAACACTGTGAGGACCCTGTGGTGATTGACGACGGGGACGGTCCCCCAGACCAGGAGCAGGAGCAGCTGCTGGCCGAGCCCCAGGGCCCCCCATCAAAGGGCCAGGAAGGCACAGCCACGGCCTCAACACAGGGCTTGGGGCTCCCTAGCAGGCCGCCCAGCCAGCCCAGCGGGGACCCAGGTATGGGGCTCGGTTGGGGTGCACAGACTCCTGGCAGGTCCCCTTCACTCCTTCCTTTCCTTTCTTATGTCAGACCCCGTCCCCGGCTACACCTCTCATCTTTCTGTGCTGAATTTCGGGGCTTAGGTTTGGGTGTCCTGGAGGGCTCGTGAGTGTTGCTCAGCCCTCATCGTCCCGCAGGGTTTCGGGACAGGGTGGTGTCTTGGGGTTGAGCCACGATGTGGCTCAAAGGGCCAAGTAGAGCTTTGCGCGCCAGGGCCCAGAGTTCCCCACAGAGGAAATCTTGGTGCCTTGAGTGAGCCCTGGAGCTGGCCCACGGGACACCCCTAGACAAATGAGATGTGAATGTCCTGGTGGCATATCCCAGAGCCCATCCCTGGGGTGCAGTGAGGGGAGGGACACTTTGTACTGGGGTTCAGACTCGGGTCCCAGCACACAGAGCACATATTCCAGCCCTTTATGGGGTTCTTGGGCAAAGGGGGAAAGCCAGCTCCCACCCCGACTCGGCTGGAGTCCCCACAGAGCATATATCTTCCCAGACAAGAGTTGACACTCACTGCACCTGCTCAGAAGGAAGCCAGGCAGCCAGCCCCTGACCCAGGAGTCATCTCCCACCCTCACCCACATACACCTCACATCTGCATATGTCACACCAGCTCACGCACACACCTATACATGCATTTCGCACCTCACCTCTGCACACATTAATACTTTATCCACAACTGCACAGATCACACCTATATCCCATACCCCTCACCTGTGCAAGCCTCACACATGTGACCTGGGTGTCATTTTCATTCTCTCTGTCCTGGAGCTCCAGTCCTAGGGGCAGGGCTGCCCACTTCTGTCTGCTCCTGCTTAGAGGAACAGTCCTATGGGATTAGGCCCCACTGTGACTGCACATTACCTGTGTGCCCCCTTCAAATGCAGCCCTACTCCCCATTTGCCTTAGGCGAGTCCTGTGGCCCTGGTGATGGGGCTCCCGATGAACCCCACAGTGGTTGGCAGGTCCCAGGTCTTTCACATTGCCCTGAGCATCCACCAACCTCACCACCTACTTCTCTCAAGGAACTTCGAGGTGGTTGCACAGTGTGTCCCCCCGCCCCAGAGCTATATACCATGTCAGTAGTTCAAGGAGTTTGTCTGTCCCACAGCAGGATCCAACCCCCTCCCCAATCCCAGGAGGGTCCCCTGGACCCTGAGGATCACCATGCTATGGCTCTTCCCTGCAGAGGTGGCCAAGAGTAGCCATCTGTGGCCACCGTTGTGGTCTGTGCTGCCACCCCGGCCCGCCAGGCATACAGGACTCTGCCTGTGTTTCAGCTCCACAGACCAGTCTGGCCCTTCCTGAACCTGCCAGCCCGAGGAACACACCTCAGGAGGCCACACTGCAGTTGCCCTCGGTGAGTGGCTCCCAGCCCTGGAAGGGACCTTGGGCCCACTGACCCTCTGCCCACCTGAGACCTGAATTTCCATGGGTGGGGCCCAGTGGTATTCTAGGCATTCTTGACTCTGCTCCAGCAATGTAACTCAAGGCGAGTGCTGGACACAGGATGGGAAATAGCTGGCCAGAAAGTAATAACCCTGAAAACCATGGGCCCATGCTCCAGCTTAACCGTAACCCCTCCATGGCCTCTGGCCACTCCTGTGCTTCGTCCCTCACTCATGCATGGACAGACGAGCTCTGGACTGGCCATGGGCACAGCTTCCTTGGCCTCTGCAGCCCGCCAGGAAACTCCTTCCTTACTGGAATCCCAGAGTGTCTGCTCCTTGTCTGGGCAGGGTGAACCCCAATCTTGTGCATGAACTTTGGTGTGTGGCCCTTTTGGTTCTCTGGGACCAGCAACCACCTGCCCCTTCCTTCCTTCGTCACCAGTGGTTTTCGCTTGAATTGGTTTAATGAACCATGTTTAACGAACATGTTTAAGCAGTGCCGGTTTCAGCACATTACCCAGGTACCTCACTCACAGGGATCGGAGGCACCATTCCCTGAGGTGTACTGCCCCCCCTCCACCTTTCTAAAATTGCCCTTTGAGCTTGCGGGCTGTTTTGTCTTGGCATAATTTGGTTTGGGGGCCACATCAGTGCTCAGGGCTCAGGGCTGAGTTGCGCCCTCCCCACTGTGCTTTGGCCCCAAGTCTTTGGACCATTTTCTTGTTTTGTTTGGCTTCTTTCCTGTCGGATTCTGAAAGCCCTTTGGCATTGTGACCCATTTTACAAACATTTCCTTTTTCCTGGGGTGCTCAGCGTGGGGCCGCACAAAATCTACTACGGGGCTTTCAGCAGACTAGGTCCTTTTCAAGGATTCTGCTCAACTCTGTTCAGCCGTAAATCCCAAATATCAAAAATAAATAAAGCCCAAATGTTTTCTCTCTCCTGTTTCTTTTTAGTTTTGTTTTGTTTGTTTTGGATTTGGGTCGCACCCCAGGTGCTCAGGAATTACTCCTGGCTTTGCACTAAGGAATCACTCGAGTACTTGGAGGACCATAAGGGATGTCAGGGATCAAACCCATGTTTGTGTACAAGGCAAGCACCCTACCCACTGTACCCTCTCTCCAGCCCAAAAGGAAGTTGGTTTTGGTTTTGGTTTTGATTTTAGGCCCATACCTGCCTATGCTCAGGGCTACTCCTGGCTCTAGAGTCAGGAATCATTTCTGGCGGTTCTTGGAGGACCATATGGGGTGCTGTGATTAAACTCTGGTTGGCCACGTACAAAGCAAGCACTCACCCTGTGTACTAAGGCTTCAGCTCCCGCAAGTTAAGGCAGTCACTTGTCGGTCACACTCTTTGGCCCCTTGAAGCAACTGTCTGATCCCCAGGAAGTTTCCTCAGAGGCTCTTGTTTTGTTTTGTTATGTTTTGGGTCACACCCGGAGATGCTCAGAGGTTACTCCTGGCTCTGCACTTTGGAATCGTTCCTGGAGTGCTTGGGATCATGTAGGATGTTGGGGATTGCATGTGAGTTGGCCTCATGCAAGACAAGCGCCCTCCCTCCATCTTCCGCAGATGCCATGTGGAAGATCTTTGCGGTTGATCATACAAAGAATTTTTTCACCTTCACCTTGGGGCATGGGGGCCCCTGCAGGTCTCCCAAGCACTGTGTGGAGTACCTCCAGAGATGATTAAAGCACTGTTCACTTTTCAGCCCCTGCAGCCTCAGGCTCCAGGTCTGAGAAGCATCTCTAATGTACTGGCTCTGAGGCCTGGCGTGGGTGCTCTCACCGTTCTGGAGGCCGAGTCCCTGGGCTCACCCCCATCGCCTCCCTGCTGCTCCCCAGCCTGGATGCTGCTCACTGCTGCTGGTCATCGGGTCTGGGCAGTCCTGGCCTGTGGTCTCAGAACTGGGTCTCTCCCTTTAAGGACATGATTCTCTGCTTCTCGCAAGAGGACTGGTCCCTGCTGGACCCGGCGCAGACTGGCTTCTACGGAGAGTTCATCATAGGGGAAGACTGTGGCATGACCCTGCCGCCGAGTAAGACCCCAGCCCCCCACCCCCGGAGTTCTCACTCTGCCTGCCTGGGTCAGCCCTAACACGCCGTGTCCTCCCCTCTCTGAGCAGGTGGCCCCATGGGCCTCCCGCTCCCCTCCCAGGGTGAGGAGAACGAGCCCCGGGTTCCGGAGTGGCCAGAGGTGCAGGAGAAGGATGTGCCCCAGATCTCCTATGCGGGTGAGAGCCCCGGGTGGAGCCAGTTAAGGGGCCCTCCACCCCCTTGGGCGGCGGCTGCTTCGCCAATGGGGGTTTCTGTTTGCTTCCCAAAGACCTGCCTATGGAGGAGAGCGCGCGCGATGACCAACTACCTGTGCCTGAAGTCCAGAGCGACCCCCAGATGGCCCTCGAGCATGGCACCTGCCAAGGTATGGGTAGGGGGGAGGCAGGGGGAGTATATCAGTGGGAGTGCCTGTCTGTGAAATGTGCCTATGTGGTGTGAGTGTGTGCTCGCTACGTGTATATCTAGGCGTACATGGCTGTGTGTACAGCGAGAGGTGCTCTCGTTCTGGCCCTGTGGCCTTCCTGTGCTGTTGGCTTCTCCCCCATTTCATCTGTTCCGCGAAGCTGGGTGCCTTTGTAGGGTGTCTGTGCCATCAGTCATGGAGCAGGTGTCTTTTTCCCCGTGTTCCCCACAATGTCCGGATGCTCTGGGAGATGTTAACAGGGGCTGAGCTGGAAGGGCCCTGCAAAAAGGGCCATGGGAATGAAAGACTTGTCCTCTGCCGCACTGTCCCGGGAAGGCCAAGGGGTCCCCTCAGGGCCCTGTGTGTTTGCAACTGACCACACAAGGATGTGCCCCCCCCCCCCCACTTCCCGGGCGTTGCCCGCCCACACAGGAGCTGCTGGGAACAAATGTGCGCTTCAGAGAGCATGTCGGTGAGTGTGTGTGAGCCCCTGGGGGCTTATATGTGAGCATGTAAGAACTCTAAGAGCACGTATGTCAGCTTGCATGAGCCTGGGAGCCAATGTGAGCATGCACGAGTCCGGAGGTGTGTACGTGAGCGCAATCATGAGAAGCATGTATGGATGTGAGCATGCGTGACCTTAGGAGCATGTGTCCGTACTGGGAGCATGTGTGTGAGCTGCTAGCCCCCCTCCTCACCGTGTCGAGGAGCTGAGAGAGGGGACGAATGTTATGGGGTCCAGTGATCGCCTTCCTACCGTGGACCTAGAGCCGCCCCTCACTGCCCGTGCTCCCTCAGCCCTTGCCCGCGAAAGTCGGTGCTCTCAGAGGGAAAATTCCAGCGTTAGGCAAGGACTTGAAGCCAGGGGAACTGGGTGGGGGAACAGAGAGTGTCAGGCCCCCACCCCGATTTCCGGACTCCCTCTGCCCGCTCTCTTGCAGCTACGACCAACTCACCGTGCCCCCAGAACGACCCCGACGACGAGGTGAGCATCGAGATCGTGCTGTCCAGCTCCGGGGACGAGGACTCACAGCTGGACCCTTACTGCGCCTCGGGGACGCGGGGCAACAAGGCAGGCGCAGAGGCGCAGCCGTCCCGCAAGTCCTACGTGTGCCCCAACTGCGGCAAAGTCTTCCGATGGCGAGTGAACTTCATCCGACACCTGCGCAGCCGGAGGGAGCAGGAGGCACCCCACGAGTGCGCGGTGTGCGGGGAACTGTTTGGGGACAGCGAGGGCCTGGACGACCACCTGGAGACCCACGAGGCCCGCAAGCCCTTCGAGTGCGGCGTCTGCGGCCGGAGCTTCAGGCTCAGCGCGCACCTCAACGCGCACCGGTGCGTGCCCCCCACGCAGGCCGGGGAGGACCCAGTGCAGCTCTCGTGCTGCCAGTGTGGAAAGGGCTTCCAGCGGCCCGAGCACCTGGAGCGCCACCGCCAGATCCACACCAAGGACCCGAGCCGGCCCCTGAAGTGTCGCTACTGCGTCAAGCGCTTCCTGCACAACCACAACCTGCTCCGCCACGAGCGGCTGCACATGAAGCGCCGCTCCAAGCAGGCGCTCAACTCTTACTGAGTGTCCGCTGGGGGTGGGTGGTGGCAGGGTGACCGCTGGGGGCGAGCACAGCCATGTGCCGGGTGTGACCCCACCCACGGGGGACGGTGCCTCCCAACAGGTGCAGCCCGGGAAACCCAGGCCAGTCCCCCCTCAGGTAGAATCCACAGAGTGGGCCCTCTAGGAGCACAGTCTGGTCTGCTGGCCGTGTGTGTCCCGGAGAGAAGTAGCCATGTTTCTGGGTGTCGGGACTGTCATCCTCATCTGGGTCTCATCTGTCCATGAGGTGCAGCCACGGGGCTGTGGTGGGCAGGAGGACAGAGGGAGCAGTGTCAAACTTGCCCACCCTTGTCCTGGGGTCTAAGTCACGGTCGCAGGTGACCTTCAGGCCACGGGGCATTTATCCAGCCCTTTCAGAGGGGGTCTTTTTTTCCCCTTCATTCCTGTGCAGAGGTGTGGTGCTGAAGAAATGCCCTGCACACCAACAGCCTGCGAGTGGCTCTGTTCTGCCACAAGCCAAGGGTCTGCCTCATGGCCACCATGGAGAGTGATCTGTACCCCACTACCTGGCGACCCCTGAGGATCTGTCTCCTCACACCCCTTCATATGTCCCCTGTCAAGTCTGCCCAAGCAAGGAACCTGGCCCAACAACTGAAACCTAGTTTGGCCTTCACAAGTTGGCTGACACCTGGGAAGGCAGATTTACGCCCTGTCTGCCATCAACTGGCACCTTGGCGTTGGGACCGGGCCCGCAAATTTGTCCCAAGATGTCCTGTTTGTTGTGCCTCACGCCTGCCAAGCTCTAGCTTCCCAAACGCTGCCCAGAGTAGCCCCTGCCCTGAGCAGCTGATGAAATAAAACTGCCTGGTGAATCTCCACCGGAGCTTCCTGAGTTCCCATCCTTCCTCGGTGGATCCCCCATCCCTGGCTCAGATTTCATTCTTGGTCTGTGTGAGTTGGCACTGATGCCTCTGAGGGCAGAGAAGAGGGACTCCTCACTGTAAGGCAGTGATTGACCAGGGGTGTGGAGACCTAGCGGGTCATGGGCTTCATGTCAGAACAGACTGACATGCACGTCACACACAGAGACACAGACTACCTCTGGGGATCCTGAGAGACGATGAGCCACGTCTGAAGCTTTCCTGAGCTTCAGAGCTACCGCAGGGGAGGGCCTTCCTCTCGCAGACCAGCTACTCCCTGACAACATGGTCCCTGACCCTCCACTGCTGACAGCAAGTGGGGAGATGGCCTTTGGGGCTCATCCTTCACCTTTGGGCACATTTCCCTGACCCCTCCCTAAGCGTGAGCAGCACATGCCCAGTCCCACGTGCCTACAGGTTTCCTGTATGTGGGACTGGGAGGGTGATGGTGACGGTGTGGACAGACCTCAGGCACCTGTTGCCACAAGAGCTTTATGAGGAGATGGAACACTGGGCTGGTGGGTAGGGGTACAGCAAGGAGGGGCTTCGTGCCTCTGGACATGGAGGAACTGGTGACAACCAGACAGGGGCCCCCGGACGGGGTGAAGCAGGGTGGAAGATCTGCTGCTGCTTCTGCAGGAGTCGTGGCGCCTCACCTCCGCTTTGCGCTGGCGTGTGGAGACCTCACTGTGGAGAGAAGGGGGCTGGAAGATGGCCTGTGCTTGCACCCTAATCTCCGTCTCCATTTCATAGCGGGAGAACGGTACAGTGAAGGAAGGGTTGCCAGAGTTGGGAGGAGGTGAAGGCAGGACAGTGGGGAAAGAATGAAGCTGCCTCCTCCCTGGGACACATACGTTCCCCCTCTCCACGCAGCAGGCACTCAGCACGCTGCAGTACACACCCACCAATGCATGCTCAGACACACTGGAACAGACGCCCCACCTGCAGCAGCACGCCGAGGCCCAAGCTGCGGAGCCTCATCTCCAGCTCCAAGACAGCCTGCAGCAGGGAGCCGAAGCGCTGGGTGGGCTCGGCAGGCTCCGGAGCCCCCTCACCCTGCTCTGCCTCCTGCAGGAAGCGCTGCTCCTCCTCGGTGAAGAAGGCCCGCAGCCTCCGGTATTCGGTCAGTGTCTTCTTCCTCCGGTCCATCACGTGGCTCTGCAGGAAGGGACACCTGTGTCCCCGGCGCACACCCTCCTGGCTGGCCAGCTCGCAGCAGGGAGGGGTGGGAGGATAAGGACCTCCAGATTTGGGGGGGGGGAACCCAGAAACTGCCCTTGGGCCACTTGCCTTCCACACGGCGGCGGCAGACTCAGCTTGGCCGTGGAGATCCCGGGCATCCTTCAGGTCCTTGCGCATGGTCTCCACGGACTCCCTGCTCTCCTGGGGGAAGCGAGGGTCAAGAGGCGCCCCCAGAGGGCCTCAGAGGCCGGACCCAACGCAGTGCAGGTAAGCAGGGGAGTAAGGCAAGGCACGTCCCGCCCACCCAGCCCGCGCGCAGCCCCAAAACGCATCAGCCTCGGGGACCCCTCTCCATCGCCCTCTCGGGATGGAGCAGAAGCAGACCCCGCTGCGCCAGAAACGTGTGCCCTGGCTGTGAGCAGACGACCCTCGCGGGCGGCCCAGGCACGGGAGGGACGGTCCGAGCATCCCCGCACGCACGCGGAGGCCTGGGCCACGCTGCAAGAGCGCGCGGGGCGCACCGTGCGCCCAGGGCGCACGCACGCACCTTGCCGCGCAGCGCCTTCCTCCAGCGCGGCTCGAACCCGGGGGGCTCGGGGTCGTTGGCCCGGCGGCAGGAGGTGCACAGGGGGCCGGTGTCCGAGAGGCAGAGCAGCTGCAGCGCCGCCTCGCTGGCCCGGCCATCGCGCGCGGGCCCCGCGGCCGCCTCCTCGAGCGCCAGCAGGCGGCGGCTGAGCGGGGCCCGGCCGGGCTCCAGGGCGAGCTGCCAGTCATCGTGGGCGCACTCGGGGCACGGGAAGGCCGCGTCGTCCTCGTCCCAGAAGCGCAGCACGCACGCCCGGCAGAAGCGGTGGCCGCAGTGGGCGCGCACCGGCGCCCGGGGCTGGCGCTGGCACAGGACGCAGGCGGCCTCGGCGGGGCCGGCGGCGACAGCCAGGGCGGCGAGGTGGCAGGGCCCTGGGCGAGGCCGGACGTGCTAGCAAGGCCGAGGGCCGCGGAGAGCTCGGGCCGACGGGCCTAAGCGCTCCAGTCCCGGTCCTGGGGGGGACGCGCTCCGCAGGCTCCAGGCAGGTCCTGGCAGGGATGCTCGCCCCTCGGCCTGACGCCTGCAGCCCGGCGCTTCGCCCTGGGGCCACGGCTCGGACCCTCGAGGCCTGGATCTCCGCCAGGGACCCTCGCTCCAAACACAGCCGATTCTATTCGTGCGTGGAAGCGACGCTGCGTTGGGCGGCGGTGCCTTACAGGGCTTTGGTAAGCTGCTAGGACCTGACAGCTCCAGGCCCGCGCGGGCTCGGGGCGGGGCCGGGAGCGGCCTGCGTGGTCCTCCCCGCGTGCAGACGCCCACGCGCACCGCCCTGCACCGCACCGCCGGGGGGCCTAGTCCCCCGGGCTCGTGCAGCGTCCCCAGGCCCACTTGCGGCGATGCCTTTGGGCCGCCCGGCCCCCTCTCCTGGGATGAAGAGGAGATTCAATCACTTGTCACCCAAAAGAGGGGTCCTCTGGCTCTCCTCCACCGTGCTCCCGCTCTGGCTGTCCAGGGCAAAGGCCTCCCCTTTGGGCTTCTTCAAATCTGTGCTTTTTGGCTGGCACCTGTGACGACAGTGAGTGAGCGGTTGAGGGAGCAGAACCAGGCTAAAAGTGGGACATTGAGTTTCTTGCTGGCACTCGGAGATAATGCTACATCTAGAGCTCAAATCAGAAGGTAAATGGCCTCGGGACCACACAGAGCTCTGTGCATGGTGACGACCTTTTTCTTTTCTTTTTTTTGGGGGGGAGGGGTCACACCCGGCTTTGCTCAGGGTTACTCCTGGCTCTACGCTCAGAAATCGCCCCCAGCAGGCTCAGAGGACCCTATGGGATGCCGGGATTCAAACCACCGTCCTTCTGCATGCAAGGCAAACGCTCTACCTCCATGCTATCTCTCCGGCCCAGTGACGATCTTTTCAAGATGCAGGGTCTGATGCAGAACCTCTGGATAAAGCCAAGGATTCTGTACTTCTATGGAGCTTCCGAGGGGACGCTGGAAAAAATGTGAATTTCTAACGTTTCTATCTGAAAAGTTAATGGGGCAGGGCCAGAGAGAAAGAGTAAGGCTCTTGCCTTGCACGTGGCCAACTGAGCCTCTGATCCCCACAGGGTCCCCTGGGCATTGCCAGTGTAGAGGCTGGAAAGAGGGGCTGCTGGCCCAAGCCAGCAGGGTGTGTGTGGTCAAAAAATAAAAAAGAATTGGGCCCGGAGAGATAGCACAGCGGCGTTTGCCTTGCAAGCAGCCGATCCAGGACCAAAGGTGGATGGTTCGAATCCCGATGTCTCATATGGTCCCCCGTGCCTGCCAGGAGCTATTTCTGAGCAGACAGCCAGGAGTAACCCCTGAGCACCACCGGGTGTGGCCCAAAAACCAAAAATAAAATAAAATAAAAAAGAATTAAGGAAGCAAATTAGCCCGGCTTATTAGGAATTAATTTAATAGGGGGCAATTCAGGGACGAGTGATTTCCACAACCCTGGGTTCTGATGGATAATTAGGGAGTAATAGCAGTACTTAATTAGAAGATATTAGGAGACTGATGAGAACACTGTAACAATCTGCTAGGATTAGTATTTGCTTTCTCACCAATTTATTCCCTCCTTGCATTTGTCTGCCTTTTGGCTTTAAGGAGCCACTGCATTTCCTGCTGCCTTCTAGAAAGAATCCATCTTTCTTTTTCTTTTTCTTTCTTTGTTGTTGTTTCTTTGTTTGTTTTTTTGGGTCACACCCGGCAGCGCTCAGGGGTTCCTCCTGGCTCTATGCTTAGAAATCGCTCCTAGCAGGCTCGGGGGACCCTACGGGATGCCTGGATTCGAACCACCGTCCTTCTGCATGCAAGGCAAACGCCTTCCCTCCATGCTATCTCTCCGGCCCCAAGAATCGCTCTTCCTTTGGCTTTGTTGGAGATGGGAGGAGAGACCGTTGAAACCTGCCATTCCCATTTCCCTTTGGCTTCAGAACCCACTGTCCCTCGTGATGGGGGCGGGGGGCTCGAACAGGTATAACCCCATAATGCTCTTTGCCTTGTCTTCAGAGAAGATCGTGCCAAGGGATTAAAACGTGGCTGTGCTCGTTTTGGAGAAAGTGGTCCAGACTCCGGGACCAAACCGAGCCCCTTCCTTTGGGATGCAGCAAGGGGCCTGGAGGAAGATGCAAAGCAGACCCCCCTCAGACAAGCCTTCGGATTGGTTGGACTATCCTCCAATAGGCTCGACGAACTGGCATCCTCTATTTACATAAGTTCTGCGAGCGAGGCTCCTGTCCAATGGAGCTTGAGGAATTTGGAGCCTTCATTTAAATATAGAAATGATATAATAGCGCCCAGGGTGTCCCCAGCTCAGCATCTGTCCGGTGCTGCTTCGCCTTGCAGGGCCTCCCGAGTCTAGAAGGCGGCGACTAAGGCATCTAAGGTATAGAAAGACAGCCAGAAGCCTACGGCCGGCCGGAGTAAGAGCACAGAGGGTCGGGCGCTAGTCTTTCAGGTGGCTGACCGGGATTCAACGCCCAGCATCCCAGATGGTCCCCTGAGCCAGCCAGGAGTTAACTGGAACCTGGAATGACCTTTGAGCGCTGCTGGGTGTGGCCCAAAAAACAAATAAAAAATAAGGTGCAGATGGCCGCGCATCTGCTGCTGCCCGGCAAGCTGGCCTGGCATGCCACGTACGAGGGCGCCAAGGTTGTGCACCAAACACACCAGCTCCAAGGAAGTGCAGTGCAGCCATCGGAGTCTTTCAGAGCCACTTCTGGGTTCAAAAAGGGGCTTTCAGCCTGGCCTACAGTGCGACAGGCAACTCAGGCAACTCAGCTGGGGTGATGAGCTTAGGTGTGGGCAGGGTCAGAGAGAAAGCTAAGCCCTAAACTCAGAGAAAGTCAGAGATTTTCGTGGTCTTCACCCTCCTTTACTGTGGGAGGGTGAGGGCTAAGATCACATCCAAGGCCCCCTCCGACCTCGCTTTCCAGAAAATAGGCCTCCTGCCTTTTTTTCCACTCTGCTCCACTGTTGAATTTCCTTCTGATTTCAGCCCAGTTGCCCCTGGGAATAATCAAACATCAATCATCTGTCCCTGCATCACTTAACGAAAGTGTCTGAAATTAGATGGTGTTCCTCTGACCGAAGAGGAATACACAATAGTGTGTTTTGAAGTAATGTAATAGGTGCAAGCCTAATAGGAGTGCCTTTGTCAGAAGTAGGGTGCAGGGGACCAGACAACATGGAGGTAAGCCATTTGCCTTGTATGCAGAAGGATGGTGGTTCAAATCTCGGCATCCCATTGGGTCCCCCGAGCCTGCCGGGAGAAACCCCTGAATGCTGCTGGGTGAGACCCCAACACAGAACAAAAACAAGTGGGGCACAGGTGAGAAGCTACCCTGCATGGTATGATTAATCACACAGGCAGGCAAGCAGACCCACCTTGTGTGTGGACTCTATGTACTAAAAACACTTCACAACTGGTCATGCCTGGTCACAAAGGACGCCACACAGCAGCTGGAGCAATCACACGTATGTTGTCCATTTTAACCTCTTTTCTCACGCAGGGTTGGTGTCTCCCTCCCTTTTTTTTCTTTTGGTTTGTACCCATTGGGGCTTGGGAGCTATTCTGATGGACCCTATTAGGGTCTCTTCCCCCTAACTCCCCCAAATGGCTCATACCACACACACTTCCCGTTGCCTGTCTGTGGACCTTGGAGGGGAGGAGTAGAGGCATTGCTAGGGAGTCAGTCAGTCAAGTTGTTTCAGGGTTCCAAGAATCTTGGGGTCTGCCACATGCAAGGCCGCACCTTAACCCCTTCTGTCTCTCTGGCTCTATTAGGTTTCTTTTTGTTTGGGGGTCACATCCAGCTGTGTGCTCAGGAATTACTCCTGGACAGGCTGGGGATCGAACCTGGGTCATCAAGTACAACTCGAGTTCTGCTTCCCAGAGTCTACCAGGAGTGATCCTTGAATGCAGAGCCAGGAGTAAGCCCTGACCACTGCTGGATGTGGCCCCCAAATCATCTGAATTGTCTCATCACTGATGGTAGTGAAATGGCTTACCAGGCTGGAGCCCAGGCTTTGACTGGGGGAGGCCCAATTTCAGTCCTGGCACTGAATATGGCTCCCTGAGCACTGAAGTAGGAGTAGCCCTTGAGCTTAAAGTGTGTTGGGGGTATGTGCCAAGGACTGAACCATAGTCAGCAAAAGGTCATAGTCAGTAAAAGGTCAGCACTTACAGTATCTTACCCCTTTATATGGCCCACATATAAGTCTTGTTTTTTCTTCACCCCTTTTTTAAACACCATGGTACAATGTTACTCGTGATTGAGTTTCAATCTTACAGTGTACAAATTTCACCCGTGCACATTTCCTGCCAGCAGTGTCCCAGTTTCCCTTCCACCCTCCCTCCCCCTTTTCCTTTAGACACTGAATTGGACTATTAATGAAAGGATACCATACCTTTATCACTATTTCTCTTTATTACTTTATCTCTGCTCAGCAGCCAATTCTTATCCAGCGTGGTCCACAAATCTTTATTTTGGTTTTGGGGGCCACACCTGGCAGTACTCAGAACTGACTCCTGGGTCAGCTGCATGCAAGGCAAGCACCCTACCCACAGCACTTGCCTGGAGAGGGAATCCCTCCTCAAAAACGGAGGGGGTAAAAAAAAACACAAACGTGGGGCCACTAAAAGGGCAAATATGCCTTCTGGAGCAAATTCTTCGCACCACTGTGCTTTTTCCCACAGCCAAGATGTCCCCCAAAAAATATAAAGTTCCGAGTTTCGCATTATTCTAGTATCAAAGAACTTAGGATGTGGTTGGAGGAGGAACTGCTTAAGTAAAAATAAAAGAAAAAAGTAAACGATTTCCATCTTCAATTGGCTTCCCCTTCCCCTTCTGCAGCAGGGGTGGGCTCACAGGTCCTGCTAACCCCCTTTCTGAAAGCTTTCTTTCTAGGCTTCAGAGCCAGGTAAAAATCTGCTCTGCTTGTCCGGATCAAACAGTCTGGTCCAGGCAGGGTGCGCGCAGTGTCGCTGCGTCCGTGGCCAGTGTGCTCGGCGGGTGACATCACTGGGGCGTCACCCTCGAGGAACACAAGCGCCACGATGCCGGAGACCAGCCCCCCAGAGATGGGGCGGAGCGGGAGGGCAAGGGGAAGAGCTCCCTTTGTCCTCTCGGCGCCCACCGCCCCCGTCCACCACCAGCAGCAGCTCCCACACTCTGCACCAACAGACACACGCAGTCCTCAACCAGGTCCGAGCCCTACACGCAGGGCCCAACCCTGGGGAGTGGGGGGACTCACTCTCGCCGCGCACCGTGTTCGAAACCCTTTCTGGACCGAGATGGGTGGCTCTGAAAAGAGCCTTTGGGTGCCGCCCCGGGGCTGGGGTGGGGTGGCAGGCCTGCGGCGGGCTCACTTGGAGCTGGTGTACTTGGTGACGGCCTTGGTGCCCTCGGACACGGCGTGCTTGGCCAGCTCGCCGGGCAGCAGCAGGCGCACGGCCGTCTGCACCTCGCGGGACGTGATGGTGGAGCGCTTGTTGTAGTGCGCCAGGCGCGACGCCTCGCTGGCGATGCGCTCGAAGATGTCGTTGACGAACGAGTTCATGATGCCCATGGCCTTGGACGAGATGCCCGTGTCGGGGTGCACCTGCTTCAGCACCTTGTACACGTAGATGGAGTAGCTCTCCTTGCGGCTGCGCTTGCGCTTCTTGCCGTCCTTCTTCTGCGCCTTGGTCACCGCCTTCTTGGAGCCCTTCTTGGGCGCCGGGGCCGACTTGGACGGATCAGGCATGATGAGATGGCGAGGGTCGCTCGGGAAGAACGGGAGCGGCCGCCGAGGCGCACCGTTATTTATACTCCCCGTATGCAAATGAAGGCTCGGGCATCCGCGGCTCCGGATTGGGCGAGCTGGCGGGGATACGTCAGCTTCATGCAGATGAGGGCCGCAGCGGCCTCTCCTGATTGGCTCGCTCGCCGCCCAATCGGAGCGCGCCGCCTGGATGCCCTCCCGGCCGTATATAAGCGCTCGCGCCGGGACCGTTATCTCGGCGCTGGTCCAGCCTCTGCGCATCCTTCTGCATCCTCTGCATCCTTTGGTACCCGGAGGGATGTCGGGCCGCGGCAAGCAGGGCGGCAAGGCGCGCGCCAAGGCCAAGTCGCGCTCGTCCCGCGCCGGGCTGCAGTTCCCCGTGGGCCGCGTGCACCGGCTGCTCCGCAAGGGCAACTACTCGGAGCGCGTCGGCGCCGGCGCCCCGGTCTACCTGGCGGCCGTGCTCGAGTACCTGACGGCCGAGATCCTGGAGCTGGCGGGCAACGCGGCGCGCGACAACAAGAAGACGCGCATCATCCCGCGCCACCTGCAGCTGGCCATCCGCAACGACGAGGAGCTCAACAAGCTGCTGGGCCGCGTCACCATCGCGCAGGGCGGCGTGCTGCCCAACATCCAGGCCGTGCTGCTGCCCAAGAAGACCGAGAGCCACCACAAGGCCAAGGGCAAGTGAGGCCGCGGGTCCAGGCGAGCCCCGTCCAGCCCCGGACACACACACACACCCCAAAGGCTCTTTTCAGAGCCACCCAGCGCTTCGGGAAAAGAGCCACACTGCTGAGCGAGCACCGGGCCGAGCTCCCGGGTGGACTCGGTTCTGTCGCCGTGGTTCCGGAAGGCCCACCCAGATGGGGTCCAGGTTTGAATCTCTTCCACCCTGAAGGTGTCAAGCCCCCCCCTTCACCCCATCCCACCCCACCCCGGCCTGCAAGCTCAGAGCAGAATGCTGCTGGCTCCTCTTGGGCCCCCACCGGCATGAGAATGATTAAATATTGAAACCGTTTGCGACTGACCAGCCAGAGAATCTTATGATTTTCCTTTTCAATGTCTCGAGTATTGATTTGAAATTGCCAAGATTTTTTTTTTCCTTTAAAGATCTCTTGCTTTAGTCTGGGAGGGTGGGGTTGTTGCTGAGAGAAATAATCTTTCTATTAGGTTCTGGATTGTTTTTTGTTTTTTTTTTGTATTGTTTTGTTATCTGGTTTTTTTTTTGGGGGGGGGGTGTCGTGCTGGGAATCAAGTCCCTGACATTTTTGAGGCATTTTTTGCTTCACTACTGAGCCACATCCCTGACAGACTGATTTCACTTCAGGTATAAGCTTTCAAAGAAAATGTCATTGTGTAGATTGCATAGTCATAGCAATTCTAATAGACTGATTAGGATTGGTCGAACGTTCCAAGATTCCCTTAATTGATCGCTAAACTCAGAATAAAATAATCTGTAACTTGATAAGGAGACTAGATTTTCTGAATTTGGTAAGCGTACTGTGGATGTGGTAGGAGCTGGGTTATGTAATGTACAGATTTTTCAGAAAGCAATAGTGAACTCTATGCAATACTAGGTTGGCTGGAGAATCCCAGAAACCTCCCTCTTGGTAAGACACGCTGAGAATGGGGGTGTTAATAGCACCCCCTCCCGGTCATCCAGGGTCATAGTGTTTTTCAAAAAACACATTCAGACCTCTGCAATCCTTAGGCCTCGCTTTTGGTTTCTATTGTGACGGTGAGTACAAGTCAGCATCCCCGGGCATTCAGTGATATTCTGGGCTGTAGATCTAGCCTACACAGGAAAGGTACACTGAAAGAATGGCAGCATCTTTCAGCCTGTTGTCTGTCCCAGCACTGGAAATCAAGTTCCAAGAGGCATTTTGCTTTCATACTATCATCCACACACTTAACTGGAGCATAATCAGATGAAAGGAATTAGAGGACCCACTAAGGAAGCCAGCAGGGGCACCCCAATCTGGCCCTTTCCACAAAAGGCAGAGCTGCCTGGGGTTAAGGGAACATAATAGGTACCCCCTTCCCGCCACTTGCATCCAAACCTGGAGAGAGCAAATCCCTATTTTGTCCCCTCAGGAGCTAGCTCAGGGACCCAGATGGGCTGACGGCTCAGGGGTGAAGAAGACTGCTCTGAGAGCACGGTGAGCTAGAGGAAGCCGAAGGGAAGTACTGAGGGTCTCATCGATGCCTGTCTCTTGAGAGATACCCAAGTCTCATCTTGAGTCAAACAGTTCATTTCTGGGCCCGGAGAGATAGCACAGCAGTGTTTGCCTTGCAAGCAGCCGATCCAGGACCCAAGGTGGTTGGTTCGAATCCCGGTGTCCCATAGGGTCCCCCGTGCCTGCCAGGGGCTATTTCTGAGCAGACAGCCAGGAGTAACCCCTGAGCACCGCCGGATGTGGCCCAAAAACCAAAAAAACAAAAACAAAAACAAAAAAACCAGTTCATTTCTAGCACTATCAAAGTTGAAGGGGTTGGGGAGGGGTCCTTTAGCTAGGATGGCCTTTATCCCACCACCATCATCATATAAAAAGCCAACTGCAAACTTATAGATGCTTCCTCCCATTCCTATCCTTGGGTGAAAGGAAAGGAACACCTTGGGGACAAGTAACACCCACACGATGAACCCAACTGGACCCCCAATCAACCCTCTAAGGTTTTGAGGTGGGAACTGGGAGACAGGGAATCCCTTCCCCCGTTGGAAAGCCTGGACCACACACATGAGAGGAGCTGACAGGTGCCCCAATGCCCTTGAGCCGATCAGAGCACTGCCTCATTTCATCATGCAGAACAGCCAATGAGAAGGCAGCTGCCTCTGTAAAATCAGGTTCAGGCACTTACTTTGGGGACAAGTTGTCAGGGCAGAGTCAAACCTATGTTGTCAGCAGCCAGTCCTGCTGTATGAAGACTCCAACCTGTGCATCATCCACACAAAGTGTGTGTGTCATGCCCAGGGCGATCCCACTGGCACACTGCATTCATGGGTATGCACCTAGGCCGGTGTCGTCGGGGCTGGATCCATCTCACAAACATGTGCAAACCTGTCTGCTTTTGGAGAAGTGAGACCTGCCTGGAAACCTTCCTGCTGTCCAGCTTGTTGCTCACCTGCTTCTCCCGCAGGGCTCAGCCTGGAAGCGGTGGTGAAATGCCCTCCCTCATCAGGGGCTAGGTGCCTGGGAAGTGATTCCACTGAGCCCACTGCCCACACTCCTCCTGTATCAACCTCATGCCCAAAGAAACGGATCCATCATTCTGCATTGGCCACAGAATCCAATGAAGGCCTGGGAAGAAGGTCAGGATGTGAGGCTTTTCCTTCCCTGGCAGCTTTATAGGCTCAATCGCAGAGGCTCACACTGACAAGGCCATTCATTCCTAAGGGATTTATAACATTTATTAGGTTTATTTAGTCATTCATTCATTCATTCATTTATTTTGGTTTTTGGGTCACACTCGGCAGAGCTCAGGGGTTACTCCTAGCTCTACGCTCAGAAATCGCTCCTGGCAAGCTCGGCAAATGCATTACCTCCAGGCTATCTCTCCTGCCTCCAAGTTTATTAGGTTTAAGCAAATTCTGGGTCTGGCTTTTTAGGACTGGTAGCTGGCAGGGTCAGGCAAGCGTGTTGGTGAGAAGCTGCTTGGACAACTTGTCACAGCTGAGGGTCTGTGCAGAGCCCAGATAGCTTTCCTGTATATCAGGGGTCTCAAACTCAATTTACCTGGGGGCTGCAGGAAGCAAAGTCGGGGTGATCCTTGAGTGCAAAGTTAGTAGTAAGCCTTGAATATTGGGGGGGTGTAACCAAAACAACTAAAACAAAACAACAAAAAAAGATTCCTCTAGGGCCCGGAGAGATAGCACAGCGGTGTTTGCCTTGCAAGCAGCCGATCCAGGACCAAAGGTGGTTGGTTCGAATCCCAGTGTCCCATATGGTCCCCCGTGCTTGCCAGGAGCTATTTCTGAGCAGACAGCCAGGAGTAGCCCCTGAGCACCGCCGGGTGTGGCCCAAAAACCAAAAGAAGAAAAAAAAAAAGATTCCTCTAGGGCCACAAAATATTGTATGGAGGGCCGCAAATGGCCCATGTCTGCGAGTTTGAGACCCCTGGCACAGATGCTTTACCGGTTGGTACAAGCAGAGTTGGTGAGGGCTGAGAAGATCCCTCAGCTTTTAGAAGGCTCCTAAATGAGTGGGTAAAAACCACAAAGCCTGGAATATTCATAGCAGTAGCTGTGAAGTGGCCTTCAAGACCCTCTGAAAGGAGGTCTATGCCTGCTGTTTTTCTCTACCCCCAAAGACCTTCTCTTGCCAATTTGTGCCCAGTGTTCAGCCCATGGTTTTTGCTGTATGGTCTTGAAAAACGAGGGATTTGTGTACTTTGGGGGAACTGATTGGAGAGCTGGAAGTGGAACAGTGAGGTTGTCCTGGCCCGAAGGGAGGCAGGGCAGAGAGATCTCGGGTCTGAGCCCAGCAGTCCCGAGGCCTGATGAGAATTAAGACACCTGATCTCCCTGCTGGGCTTCGTTGGAATCCTGAAAGGAGCCATCTTTGCCGGTACCAATTTCTTGTCCCAATGGAGACAGAATGGTCTACAAAATCAGCAACTTGAGGGAGGCCCCCAGGTCCCACTTTTCTCGCAGCCCTACAGACCCTGATTTCTGCAAAGGGCGGGTTGAAGCTTTGCAGGAGGTGTACGGGAGAGCGGGAGAGCAGGTGACCCCCGAACTCTCCCGTCGAACCACAGTCCTGCACTGATTGGACCTGGAGAACCTGCGGTGATGGGGTCCAGGTTGAATAGACTGAGTTACCTTGAGCCCCACCTTGGCCCGCCCCTATACGGCCTGCTGTGCTGCAGGTCGGGTCTCCGCGTTCTACTCTTTCCCCGCCTGGGCCCACAACCGAAGCGCCCCGCATCTCCTGCCTGGCGGGGTGCCCGGCTCTGGTCACCGCTGACCTACGGCTCCCCCTCCCCACCACTGACGCCACAAAGGCTCCGCCCGGCTCGGCTCCGCCCCGCTCAGCTCCAGCTCTTGTGGGGCCTCCTTGCTCCCTTCAGGTTTGTGGCCTGAAGTTCCCCCAGGAAACGCACCGCTGAGCGCAGCCCTGGAGGGGAGTGGGGGGTCGTCCCCGCCCACGCCCCGTCCAGCCTCGAATCCGGTGAGCAGAGACCCCACCCTGCAGTCTGGCAGCCCCTTGGGTCTGCAGTGCGCCCCTGGGCACTCAGCTTCCCCACGAGCTGCAGCTGACCCCCAAGGCCCTGCACAGATGTGACCCAAATCCAAGTAGGCCAAGACCCTCGAATGGGTCTTGGGGAGATGCAGGAGGCAGGTGGGGGTGGGCTCGGCTCTGGCGCCCGCCCAGAGAACTCAAGACTATGCAGAGGGGGGCCGGAGAGATAGCATGGAGGTAAGGCTTTTGCCTTTCATGCAGGAGGTCATCGGTTCGAATCCCGGCGCCCCATATGGTCCCCTGTGCCTGCCAGGAGCAATTTCTGAGCCTGGAGCCAGGAATAACCCCTGAGCACTGCCAGGTGTGACCCAAAAACCAAAAAAAAAAAAAAAAAAAAAAAGACTATGCAGAGGGCTTGGCACTGGTGATGGGTTCAGTAGGGAAAATCAGAAACCAAGACCAAAGGCCAGGCCTGCCTGCAGAATAAGGGGAGCATCCGGGCAGAAACTCTTTTCCCACCGAGCCCCTTTACTTACTAAAACTGGATCCTACTACCACTCTTTACTCCAGGTGACCACAGAGCAAAAGGGTCAAGACAGCTTGGGCTGAAAGACGGGCAGTCTTCTTGCCCAACACTGGGGCTCGATTTGATGTCACTGGGGGGACCCTAGAGTCAGGCGACTGGACTCTTGACTAAGCAGGGGCTGTGGGGCTGCTACGGCCTTCGTAAAAGGGAGCTTAAGTAAAGAAAGACCCAGTGGAAATGAGGGCTGGAAGGACCGGCCCATGATATGAAGCTCACCGCAAAGAGTGGCGAGTGCAGTGGTAGTGAGAGAGAGAAGTAGAATGCCTGTCTCCAAGACATGCAGGGGGTGAGGGAGGGTGAAGATGGGGGGGGGCATTGGTGGTGGGAAGGTAGCACTGGTGAACAGGGGTTTTCTTTTCTATAACTGAAACCCAACTACAATCATGCTTGTAATCATGGTGCTTAAATAAAGATAATTTTTTAAATACCTAAAAAAAAATACAAGACCCAGCAGACAGACGCTGTATTGGTGCCCAGGAGCCATGGACGCCGTGGAGCTGGCCAGAAAGCTGCAGGAAGAGGCCACCTGCTCCATCTGCCTGGACTACTTCACGGACCCGGTGATGACCTCCTGTGGACACAACTTCTGCCGCAAGTGCATCCAGATGACCTGGGAGAAAGGCAGAGGCAAGAAAGGAAGGAGAAGGCAGAGGGGCTCCTTCCCCTGTCCTGAGTGCCGAGAGCTGTCCCCCCAGAGGAACCTGCGGCCCAACCGCCTGCTGACCAAGATGGCCGAGATAGCCCGGAAGCAGCCAGGGTACCAGAGCAGTGACCTGTGCCCGGTGCACCGGGAGCTGCTGAAGCTCTTCTGCCAGGATGACCAGGCCCCCATCTGCGTGGTCTGCAGGGAGTCCCGGGAGCATCGGGCCCACAGGGTGCTGCCCATTGAGGAAATTGTGCAGGAGTACAAGGTGGGCTCTTGACACCTGGGCCAGGCTGAGGGCCAGCAAGGGAGCCCCAGGCTGAGAGGAGGCTCCTGGGAGCCGAGACAGGACAAGAGAAAAACCTATGTTGGGGCAGTGGCCAGGCCCTGGGCATCTCCACCATCATGGGGAGACAAGCAGGCAGGGCAGGCTCGGCAGTGTGGGTCGTGGGACTATTCCTGTAGGGTCCCTCCCTCCCCCACTCCCAAAGCTGTGCTGTGGCTGGGGTCAGGGTGAGCATGAACTCTTGGGGAGGCTGCTGGAACCATGGCTGGCTTGCCAGCTCCCTCAGCCCATCAACCTTACTGGCACACAGGGACCCCCCCCCCAGTTTCTCAGAGGCTGTCGAGAAGTCAATGTAAGTGCTGCTTCTCAACTCCACAGGACCCTCATGCTTCAGGGGCCTGTTTGCAGGTGGCACGTCCCAGTCCCTGCTAGTGGGCATTGCCCTGGCATGCTCTCATACTAGTGGTCTTATCCTGCAGTTGAAGCTGAAGGGAGACATGGAGTACATGCAGAAGGAGATGGCGAAAACCAGGAGGTTTCAGGCGGAGGAAGAGCAGCGTTTGGCTGCATGGCAGGCAGGTGCCAGAATGCCCTGAGGTGGGACCCTCTGTGTGTGAGGTGATGGTTGCCCCTGCTGGTCTTGCCAGTGTGGGGCCAGTCCCCTGCACCCTTCATCGGGGCTACCTGCCCACAGGAGAAGGTGGAAGCGAGACGGCAGCGCATCACAGCCGAGTTCCAGAAGGTGAACCTGCTGCTAGCAGAGCAGCAGCAGCAGCTCCTGCAGGTGTTGCAGCAGGAAGAGGAGGAGACGATGGCCAGGCTTCAGGGCTCCAAGGAGGCACTGGAGCAGCAGGGCGAGGCCCTGGAGATGCTGCTGCTGCAGCTGGAAGAGCAGGAGGGCCAGGCACCCCTGCAAATGCTCCAGGTGGGTGAACAGCTGCTCCAGTTCAACTGAGGGGGCGGCCTCGGTCTTCAGTTATGTGACTTTCGTTCACCCTATCCTGGAGGGAGGGCCCGAGACGCAGGGGCTGCTCTGTGTTTGACTGCTCTCCTGCTTAAAAAGACACAGTCCTATGAGTTCGGGGGCCCACTGCAACCCCTCCTGTCACCACTGTGGAGGCTTCACCAAACGTAGCCCTGTCCTGGTTGTCTGTGGGGTGCCTGGGCCCCCAGTGGGGCCTGGCAGGCTGCAGTGCTGGACTCTGGTGCTCTCTGCTCCCCTCCTTGCCCAGGAGGTGGTTCACAGGGCAGGTGGTTGGGACACACAGGAGAGAGATGGAAGCTGGGGGCAGATTCAGTGGCCTTAGGTCAGTCAACAGTGTTGTATTACATAATTAACGATGGGGCTGGATGGCGATGGATGGAGGCCTTTGTGCTTAGGCCCCAGCCACATGGCTTCATCCCCATCCAGCTGGCGGATTCCAGGCCCAGGTAATCGGCGTAATCAAGACTCACTCACATGCAGGCATTAGGAAGCATCATCTTTATTCAAGCCCTAGCCACCACGTGTGTGTGGCCTATTCATAACCTTTCAAGCACAGCAATATTTTGCTAGCCCTGCATCTTATTTCCTGTTAGCCATCTTCCCTTTGGGCTCCATGCTGGTCAAAGACCAGAACACAGAAACCCAGAAGCCAGAGCGCACAGCAGCGCAGAAAGGGCAAAGAGCCAAAAGCGCAAAAAGCCAAAAGCCCGAATTCCCTTGGTTCAAGCCTTATCTAACATTTCCAAGACCCCTCCCAGGAATGGGAGGGTCTCGCAGGTAAGGTTACACCTACTATCCGGTTCCCAAGACCCCTCCCAGAAATGGGTGGGTCTCAGATAAGTACCCTACAAACAGCAAAGTGTGTGGAAGACCAAACACCTAGCAGCACCTATATTCTGCTTTACGACCCTCTCTAGGGTTTGTTTTTGTTTTGTTTTGCCACAGATGATAATGCTTAGGGGTTACTCGTAGCTCTGCACTCAGAAATTACTCCTGGAAAGCTAGGGGGACCCTATAGGATGCCAGGGATAGAAACGGGCTGGTCATGTGCAAGGCAAATGCCCTACCTGCTATGATATTCCTCCAGCCCCACAGGTTCTTAATTTGGGGGAGGGGTGTGTGTTAAACAACATTTAATGGTGCTCAGGGGTTACTCCTGGCTTTGTGTTCAGGTGTCACTCCTGGCAGGCTCATGGGGCTTGAACCTGGGTCAGCTGCATGCAAAGCAAATAATATCTTCCCCTCTGTACTATTGCTCTAACCCCTCCACTCCACAAGTCTCACATATGTGCTCCTGTCTGTGCATGTTCATATGGTGCCTCTGGCTATCAAACACCTGCTGGTCTAACTCTGGGACTAAGCCCACGTGATCTGCAGGATGGGACACAGCCATCACCACAGGGACAGTTTCTCCTTTATCAAAAGCCACTTCAGGCCAGAGATAGCACAGCAGTAGGGCGTTTGCCTTGCATACAGAAGCAGAAGGATGGTGGTTTGAATCCAGGCAACCCACCTGAGCCTTCCGGGGGTGATTTCTGATCATAGAGCCAGGAGTAGCCCCTGAGCACTGCTGGGTGTAACTCCCCCCACCCCCGCCAAAAAAAAAAGCCACCTAGGCCAGGGACCCAGGCAGGACCCAGGCAGAAGCACCCCCAGCACCACCTATTGGCCCCACAGTGACCCCCTCCTCTGAAAACAAAGCCAGCTGGTTGCTGGGAGATAAATCTGAGGTGACTGTCTGGCAAGCACTAAGCTCCATCTCTCATCCCCCACTACATCCCCACCTCTGGGCCTGAACAAGGGCCAAGAGTGGCTCCCAGAGCATCTGGGAGGCTCCTTCAGGCCATGTCCTCAAATCCAAAGTAACCTAGGAGCACTAAAGAAAAGCACCTTGGGCCCGGAGAGATAGCATAGCGGTGTTTGCCTTGCAAGAAGCCAATCCAGGACCAAAGGTGGTTGGTTCGAATCCTGGTGCCCATATGGTCCCCTGTGCCTGCCAGGAGCTATTTCTGAGCAGACAGCCAGGATTAACTCCTGAGCATTGGCCGGGTGTGACCCAAAAAAAAAAAAAAAGAAAAGAAAAGCACCATCTGGTACTCTGTGCCTTCACTGTCAAGTATTTCCAGGTGTTGTGTGGGAAGAGTTGTGCCCCCCCCACACACACACACACTGTTCCTAGGCATAGCCCAAAGAGGAATCTCCCACAGATTCTTCTCACACTGTTGACTGGAGAGGCACAAGGGTCCTGGGAAACCCCCAGCCCTCCAGGAAGGACTCATTACTCTCCTCATTGTCCCTCTCCATGCTCTCTTGATGGACAGAACCCAACAGTGCCCACTCTGGCATGTGTCCAGGCCCACTTGTGATGGGGACTCCTTTATGTGTCCAGCAGGGGCTGGGACACAGAAATGGGCTGGCAGTGGTAGCAGGCTTAAGCTCAGTGCCAGCCCAGGAGTCAGGAACAGGGCCCACCCAAGGGGCATTCCGGGCTACTCGAAAGTGGGCAGAATGAGATGCAGGGATCACACAGAGGGTCAGGGTCTGCAGCTTCACTCTGTCCCTCCTGTTTGGCTTTCCAGGATATGAAGGACAAGGACCCCTTAAATAGGTATGTGGCTGCCCACAGTGGAGGGGTTGATGGGCACAGGAGGGCTTGGTGAGCCTGGAGTGGACAGTGAGACTCCTGTGCCCTGGAGGAAGAAAAGTGTGAACGTGCAGTACCCAGAGACCACGGCCATTGAACTGAGGACCATCTGCAGTATCCCTGGGCAGATAGAAGTCTTTAGGAGTTTCCAAGGTAAGCAGGGCCCAGCATTTCCAGCAGCTGGCTACAGTCTCCAGGGAGGAACTGGCATCCACTCAGTCTGGGCTCTGGGCAGCTTTGGCAGCACAATCACTGAGGCCCTGGGCCTGAGAGCTGCACTGGGCAGTGGGAGAAGCAGGGACTTGCTCCACTCTAGACCCTGAAGATCCCTTTCCCGCTGCTGGTAGAAGAGGTGCTGCCGGACCCCGCCACAGCCTACCCCTACCTCCTGCTGTACGAGAGCCGCCAGAGGCGCTACCTGAGCATGGCGACCGACGGCTCAGCCTGCAGCCAGGACAGGTTCTTGGCATACCCCTGCGCTGTGGGCCGGGAAGCATACTCCTCGGGGCGCCACTACTGGGAGGTGGGCATGAACCTTGCTGGCGAGGCGCTCTGGGCTCTTGGCGTGTGTCGGGATGATGTGAGCCGGAAGGACCGGGTCCCCAAGTCCCCGGAGAACGGGTTCTGGGTAGTGCAGCTGTACAAAGGGCAGAAGTACCAGCCTGTGGTGCCAGCTTTGGCCCCCATCACGCTAACTGAGCCCCCCAGCCAGATGGGCATCTTCCTGGACTTCGAAGCTGGCGAGGTGTCCTTCTACAGACTGAGTGACGGTTCACACCTGCACACCTACACCCAGGCGGTCTTCCCCGGCCCTCTGCGCCCTTTCTTCTGTCTCGGGGCCCCTAAATCGGGCCAGATGATCATCTCGACTGTGACACTGTGGGTAAAGGGTTAGGATAGGGTTCTGGCCAAGTCCACTGCCCTGGTCCTGGGGCGGGCAAGGCTATCCTGGGATCTGAGCACAGCTGGTACAGAAATCACGAATAAACAGAACAGGTTGAACCTGTGTTTGTGTTGCCTGCCAGTCCGTCACCATGCGAGAGCACCCTCACATGTCGAAAGATGGGCCCCTACAGACGCCCACCGCAGTCACCGCCCTCTCCCGTTCCTGTCAGTTCACTCAGGAAATCCACCGTCCTTTGCAGAGAAAAGTCTTGGGTTTCCAGTGAAACTCCTTTCTAGGGTCCACCTCAGGGTAGAATAGTGAGTGCTTTTAATTTTGGGGCCACACTCAGTAGTGCCCAGGGTTAATTTCTGGCTCTGTGTTCAGGGATTACTCCAGGCGGGTTCATACAAGGTAAGTACCCTGCCCAATGTGTTATTGCTTCAGCCCCACTACTGAAAAAATCAAAGAAAAAAAAAATCTGAGTCATGATTCTAGGAGAACAGACACTTTTCCTCTGGCTTTTCGCCCAGCCCTGCACCCAGAAATGCAGGTGGTCATTCATGTCCTGCAAGAGCAGCGCTCTAGGGAAAAAAATACAATGGAGGAGCCAGTAAACAAACAAACAAACAAAAGAAGATAAGTTTTGACGCTATAGTTCTATGATGCAACTACTGTGTTCTTGAACTGTTTGGGAAATAAAGTCTATTAGAAGTTCAAAATGGGGTTAGAGGGGCTGGGGAGTGGTAGCATGTGGCTGAACCAGAATGGACCCGGGTTCAATGCCTGGCATCCCATATGAGCCTGCCAGGAGTAGTTTCTGAACGCAGAGCTAGAAGTAACCCCTGAGTACTGCCAGTGTGGCCCAAAACCAAAAAATAAAGAAAAACAAAAAGGGGGGGTGGGCAGAAAAATAGTACAGGATTGTACCAGGATTGCACTTGCTTTGCACAAGGCCAGGCTGCTGATTGGGTCCATATGGTGCCCTTTGTGCCTCCAGGAGGGACTTTTGAAATGTTTTTTATTTATTCTTTTCTTTCTTTTTCTTTTGGACTTTTGAAATGTAAGGTCAAGAGTAAATCGTGAGCACCGCTGGGAGTGGCCCCAAGAAAAACAAAATAGTGTTTCTTTTTGTTTGTTTTTGTGTCACTCCCAGCAGCGCTCAGAGTTTACTCCTGGGCTCCACACTCAGAAATCGTTCCTAGCATGCTTGAGGGACCATATGGGATGCCAGGATTCAAACCACCGTCCTTCTGCGTGTAAGGTAAACATCCCACCCCCCATGCTATCTCTCAGGCCCCAGTGTTTCTGTTTTTTCTTTTCTTTTTTTTTTTTTTTTCATAAAAAAAAGAGTGCCTAGGGCCCGGAGAGATAGCACAGCGTGTTTGCCTTGCAAGCAGCCGGTCCAGGACCAAAGGTGGTTGGTTCGAATCCCGGTGTCCCATATGGTCCCCCGTGCCTGCCAGGAGCTATTTCTGAGCAGACAGCCAGGAGTAACCCCTGAGCACTGCCGGGTGTGGCCCAAAAACAAACAAACAAACAAAAAAAGAGTGCCTAGGGGCTGGAGAAATAGCATGGAGATAAAGCATTTGCCTTGCATGCAAAAGGTCGGTGCTTGAAATCCCGGCATTCCATCTGGTCCCCGAGCCTGCCAGGAGCAATTTCTTTTTTTTTTTTTTTTTTTTTTTTTTGGTTTTTGGGCCACACCCGTTTGACGCTCAGGGGTTACTCCTGGCAATGTGCTCAGAAATCGTCCCTGGCTTGGGGGGGACCATATGGGACGCCGGGGGATCGAACCGCGGTCCGTTCCTTGGCTAGCGCTTGTAAGGCAGACACCTTACCTCTAGCGCCACCTTCCCGGCCCCAGGAGCAATTTCTGAGCATAGAGCCAGGAGGAACCCCTGAGCACTGCTGGGTGTGGCCCAAAAATCAAAATAAACAAAATAAAGTGCCTATAAGCGTACACTGACACATAAACACACACACACACACACCCCTTTTGACACAGACTTTTTTTAAACTTAATTTTATTTTATTTATTTATTTGGGTTATTGTGGGGGGTTCCTCCTGGCTCTATGCTCTGAAATCGCTCCTGGCAGACTCGGGGAACCCTATGGGACGCCGGGATTCGAACCAATAACCTTCTGCATGGAAGGCAAACGCCTTCCCCCCATGCTATCTCTCCGGCCCCATTTTTAGAGTGCCCGTGAGCCTGCACACACGCTCCTTACACACACTCTTTACACGCCCCTTTCGCCCCACGGTCTCTGCTCCGGGCGGGTGGCAGCCCCAGGGGGACGGACGGACAGACGCACGCCGATATCCCTCCCGGGAGCGCCAGCGCCCTAGCTGGAGCGGAACCAGATACTCGCGCGCCGGGAAGCGCAACCCGAACCCGGAAGAAAGGGACACCGTCCGGGACCACGTGACGCGGCGCGGCCAATCCGGAGCCCCGGGGGCGGTCCGCCGCGCAGTCGGGCCCCCCGTCGGCTTCCGCCTTCCGGTTCCGCCTTCCGGTTCCGCCTTCCGCCGCCGCGGCCCGCGCGACCATGGCGGCGCCCGACCTGTCGACCAACCTGCAGGAGGAGGCGACGTGCGCCATCTGCCTGGACTACTTCACCGACCCGGTGATGACGGACTGCGGCCACAACTTCTGCCGCGACTGCATCCGGCGCTGCTGGGGCCAGCCCGACGGCCCGTACGCCTGCCCCGAGTGCCGCGAGCCGTCGGCGCAGCGCAACCTGCGGCCCAACCGGCCGCTCGCCAAGATGGCCGAGATGGCGCGCCGCCTGCGCCCGCCGTCGCCCGTGCCGCAGGGCGTGTGCGCCGCGCACCGCGAGCCCCTGGCCGCCTTCTGCGCCGACCACCTCAGCCTGCTCTGCGCCGCCTGCGAGCGCGCCGGCGGCCACTGGGGGCACCGCGTCCGGCCGCTGCAGGAGGCGGCCGACGAGCTGCAGGTGAGGCCGGCCGCTCGGACCCGCGCCCCGCGAGGGGCTGACCCACCCTGGGCCACCGCGCGGGCCGGCGCGGACGGCTGGCCCCCTGTGAGGACAAGGTGCCCCCGCCCCACCGCGGTCCCCTGGGGGGTCCCAGGGACTGGGCTCACTCGCGCGCCCTGACTCCAGGGAGCAAGAGAATGGATGCCACGGGTGTCCAGGCATCACGACCCGCGGCCAGAATCGTGCTCTGCATGCACCTTGCACCCGGCACCTTGCTGGGTGGCTGGCTGGCTGGCGTGACAGACGGCTCCCTGTGAGGACAAGGTGCTCCCCATCCCCACCGCGGTCCCCTTGGGGGTCCCAGGACCTCCTTCCTTGGGCGCTGGGCCACCACGAGGGACTGGGCTCACTCACGCGCCCTGACTCCAGAGAGCAAGAGAATGAATGCCATGGGTGTCCAGGCATCACGACCCGCGGCCAGAATCGTGCTCTGCATGCACCTTGCACCCCGAACCTCGCTGGGTGGCTGGCCGGCCGGCACAGACCGCTCCCTGTGAGAACAAGGTGCCCCAATCCCCACCATAGTACCTCTTCTCCCCTTGGGGGTCCCAGGGCCTCCTTCCTTGGGCGCTGGGCCACCAGGAGGGACTGGGCTCACTCACGAGTCCTGACTTCAGGGAGCAAGAGAATGAATGCCATGGGTGTCCAGGCATCCTGACCCTAGAAGAAGGACAATAAAGGGGTCCTCAAACTTTTTAAACAGGGGGCCAGTTCACTGTCCCTCAGGCCATTGGAGGGTCTGACTCTAGAAAAAAACAAAACTTAGGAACGAATTCTTATGCACATTGCATAGATCTTATTTTGCAATGAAGAGACAAAACAGATACAAATACAGTATGTGGCCCGCGGGCCATAGTTTGAGGACCGCTGGCCCAGAGTCGCACTCCGAGTGCACCTCGCACCTCAAAGGGTGGCTGGCATGAGGGTGCCAGCTTCCTGTGTGCAGAAGGTGCTCCCCACTCCACCGTGATTCCTCTTCCCTGCATGAGGGATCCCAGCACCTCCTTCCTTGGCTGCTGTCCCAGACTCCAGGTCCCCCAGGACGGAACAGGCTCACTCGCTCACTCAAGCACCCTGACCTTGGGAAGGAAGCAAGAGAATGCCGTGGGGTATCCCGACCCTAGAAGAAGGTGCAGCGAGCGGGTGCTCAAACTGCACAAAGGCAAAGAAAGTAAAGGGAGTGAGGATTCTCTCTCAACCTTTCAAAGTGGTTCCCCAGCACGTTCCCTCCCTGTTGGCAGCTGTTGTGTGAGTGGATCTCGCTGCTTGTTCAGGGGGGTCTGCTGCACACTTTGAGGGCTGTGTCCTTTTTCCTGTTGGCTGAGGTATCAATGTCAAGAGGCATTAGCGCCGCTCCCCAAAGCTCCTTGTGCGTCGCCCTGTCGCCTGGCACTGCCACTCTGATACTTTTTTTTTTTTTTTGTCATAGTCTTGGTTAGTAACTAAAAGGTTAGGGCCAGGAATATGGTGATAGGTTGCATACGTGTTAGGGGCACTCTTTCTTCGCATGAGGCAGATCTCATATGGGGTTCTGGTTTGGGTCCTCAGCACTGGGCCCCATAGGGGCCACATGCAGGGAAACTATAAGTACACCAGATCGTTTCTTTTCAAGAACTTCACTTTATGGTTTTGATACAAGCACCTTCCAGCCTTTGATTCAAGACATTGCTGACCTACTCACAGCACCACCAAGGTCTCCCTCAGTGTGACTTTTCTTTGGTGGCCTTAGTGCTAAGCATGCCTTCAGGCCTCCCAGTAGAAACAGGTTGGAGGGCTTTAGAACTGAAAGCTACAGGTTGTCTCTTTGCACTTGTCTCCGAGCTACAGTTTCTTTTCCTACCTGGGGTGCAAGTGTCTGAAAGGATTTCGTAAGAAGGGCATAACAAACCCTGGAGCGAACATCAGCACTTGTTTTCTTTCTTTTTTTCTTTTTTTCTTTTTGATTTTTGGGCCACATCTGGCAGCGCTCAGGGGTTACTCCTGGCTATCTCCTCAGAAATAGCTCCTGGCAGGCACCGGGGACCATATGGGACTCCGGGACTTGAACCAACCACCTTAGGTCCTGGATCGGCTGCTTGCAAGGCAAACCCCGCTGTGCTATCTCTCCGGCCCCAGCACTTGTTTTCTATTTAGGTTTGGGACCACTCCCAGGGGTGCTCCAGGACCCTGCAGAGTGACCAGGATTGGACCCGAGTTGGCGTGCAAATGCCTGCCCACCCATTCTGTAGCTCCTGCCCTTAGCTCTTGTTTGAAGTCCTTCTTGAGGGTGGAGCCAATGGAATTCTTCATCTATACCTCTAGGTATGGTCCTTGCCATGTGGACATTTGATTCCAGTCCAATATCTACTATAACCAGTTCGTTCGTCCTCTGTTTTTGGCAAAGGTAAATTAATTATGTCTGCTGTTCTTCCAGGACTGATTTTTCTCTTTCCCTCACTAATTAGATCTTCATGACACTTGACCCTCTCTCTGCAAAGTGTGGTTGAGTCTAGAAACCAGAGCCCTTTTCCCCTCAAGCTGAGGAATGAATGTGCCTTTTGAAACCAGAAGCTCTTCCTCCTTTAACCTTCTTTTTTTTTTTTTAACTTGAGACACTTTGACTTACAGTACACTTGACTAGAGTTTTCATGCCTTTGTACTACTCCACTGTTTCAACATCTCGACTCCAACCATCAATACCTCTGGGGAAGCTCACTTTTCTTGATCAATTCTAAGATCTGTTGCCATTGGCCATTTGTTTTTCTACTTCTGTGTTTTATTGTATTGATTTTTTTTGATTGACTTATCATAGTTTATAATACTACCAAGGCTGTTGTTTTTTTTATAGTTGCAGAACTACGGCACCAATTCCCCCACCAATGTTTCTTTTTTTTTTTTCGGGCCACACCCGTTAGATGCTCAGGGGTTACTCCTGGCTACGCGCTCAGAAATTGCCCCTGGCTTGGGGGGACCATATGGGACGCCGGGGGATCGAACCGTGGTCCTTTCCTTGGCTAGCGCTTGCAAGGCAGACACCTTACCTCTAGCGCCACCTCGCCGGCCCCTGTATTGATTTTTTTTAAGGGGGAGGGCCACACCCAACAGGTCTCAGGCTTCCTCTTTTCTTTGTTTTTGTCTTTCTGGGATACACCTGGCAGTGCCCAGGGCTGACTCTGGCTCTGCACTTGGGCATCACTCCTGGAGAGCTTAGGAATCTTGCAGAGTGCTGGGGAATGAATCCAAGTGGCATCTGTGAGGCAGCACCCTCCCCACAGAACTATCTGAGATAGGACACTTTCTTCTTATCTCTCATAAAGTCGGTTGTCTTCTCCCTCCAGAGTGTCCAGGATAAGATAGTGTCCCCTCAGCACTGAGAATGTGTGTGGCATTCTCCCACAGGTGTCTGTCCAGGCTAGGACATTGTCCCTTGAGCTCTCACAGTGTGGGCTGTGTTCTTTTCCCCTGTGACTCTAAATATGACAGTATTCCCTCAGTTCTTGGTGTGGGTTGTATTCTCCACCCTGTGCACGTCCAATGGGAGCTGTATTGTTTCCCCTCTAATTGTCCCTCAGGTCTGACATGTGTGCTCTATTCTCTTCTGGGGTACCTTTGTCTTGGAATGTGTTCAGACCTTTGTAGAGTTAAAAAAAAAAGACTCAATGGGGTCAGAGGGATAGCACAGCGGTGTTTGCCTTGCAAGCAGCCGATCTAGGGCCTAAGGTGGTTGGTTTGAATCCTGGCATCACATATGGTCCCCTGTGCCTGCCAGGAGCTATTTCTGAGCAGATAGCCAGGAGTAACCCCTGAGCACCGCCGTGTGGCCCAAAACCCAAAAAAAATAAAAGACTCAGCACCTGAGCATTGTCCTGGGGCACCCCATTATGGCTCTCTCCACCCAGTAGAAGAAAAGTCATTTTCTGCACCTAAAGCCCATTCTGGGCCCACTAGGGCACTCAGGGCATCCCTAGGGTGCTGCCATGCTCCAGGAAGCACTGAGGCCACTGAGCGCTAGGGCACTAGCAACTTACAAATGACCTTCCCTCTCTGCTCAGTGCAAATGTTTTTGGGGAGATGGAATGGGAGAGAGCCAGTCACAGGTGTTGAGGGTGGGTATATGTGCTCCTTGTCTTTTCCTTTTTCTAGTTTTTGGCAGTGCTCAAGAATCAGTCCGGGCAATGCTCGGGGTACTACTTGGAGACTGGGATGGAACCCAGCTCAGCTAATCGCAAGGCCTACCTGCTATATTGTCACTCTGATTTACCTCCATGCTATCTCTCCAGCCCCTCCACTGTGTGCTCTTTGAAGCACTGTTGTGGGACAGACGTTGCCTGTCTCATGGCTATGTGGACAGTGCTTGAATGGCCCTACATGGGAATGAGGATTTATAGCCTGTCCGAGCACCATGGTTTTGTTGTTGGCCACCAAGGTGGATTTTAGGGTGAAAGGTAGTCATTAATGTCTTGTTTTATCGAGTGTTCCCCTAGGCCTAGGATAACTAGGGGAAGTTTTGGTTCCTGATGTTCACGAGTAGTGGATGGTTGCAAAAGTGCACAAAACATTTTATTTATTTTATTTTTTATTTTTATTTATTTTTGTGGGGGTTTGGGTCATACCGGGCAGTACTCGGGTTATTCCTGGCTCCAGGCTCAGAAATCGCTCCTGGCAGGCACAGGGGACCATATGGGACTCTGGGATTCTAACCGATGACCTCCTGCATGTAAGGCAAATGCCCTACCTCCATGCTATCTCTCCGGCCCCTTACTTTATTTTTTAAACTTTATTGATTAATTGGTTGTTGGGCCACACACAGTGGTGCTGAGCGATTACTCCTGGCTCTGCACTCAGAAATCGCCCCTGGCAGGCTGGGAGACCATTGGGTGCTGGGAATCATCCCTCCCAATTTGGCCGCATGCAAGGCAAATGCCCTACCGCTGTGCTCTCTCTCCGGCCCAAAACATTTGCTTTATTGCAAAATGTTTATCTTAAGGGCCAGCAAGAGGGGACAGGAGTTAAGGGGTTTCCCTTGCACACACTTGACCTGGCTTCCATCCCCAGCACTCCACATGGTCCCCTGAGCCTCTCCAGAGTAAGCGCTAAGCACTCAGTGTGGCCTCCAGACAGTTTTCTTTTACTGTTTTCATTTTAGGAACCACACCCAGTGGTGCTCAGGGCTTATATCAGGTTCTGGACCAGGGATCATGCCTGTTAGGGAACCAGGGATCAAATGCCAGTCATCTGTGGTTAAGGCAAGGGCCTTCCCTGCAGTACGGTACAGTACAGTATAGTATAGCCGGTTCGTTTTGGGTTTTGTTGTTTTGTTTGTTTACCACATCCGATCATGTTCAGTACTTATTCCGTTTGTGATGCTGAGAATCGAAACCAAGTTGTCTGCATGCAAGGCAGAGGCCTACCTGCTGTCCCCTCCATGTCCACTCATGGAGGGTTTCATGCAAAGGTCATCACTCCGCCACCCTCTCCAACAGTGTCCATCCCATCCCTCTGCTTAAACTTCCTACTGAAGCCCCAGGTCCCAAGTTGATGTTGTCTATGGACATTACTTTCCCCCACCACTGTTTTTTGGGGGTTTTGTTTGTTGTTGTTGTTTTGTTTTGTTTTTTTGGGCCACACCCGGCCGTGCTCAGGGATTACTCCTGGCTGTCTGCTCAGAAATAGCTCCTGGCAGGCACGGGGGACCATATGGGACACCAGGATGCGAACAAACCACCTTAGGTCCTGGATAGGCTGCAAGGCAAATACCGCTGTGCTAGCTCTCCGGGCCCTTTTGTTTTGGTGGGTTTTTTTTTGTTTTTGTTTTGTTTTGTTTTGGTTTGGTTTTTGGGCCACACCCGGCGGTGCCCAGGGGTTCCTCCTGGCTGTGTGCTCAGAAACAGCTCCTGGCAGGCACGGGGGACCATATGGGACACCGGGATTCGAACCAACCACCTTTGGTCCTGGATCGGCTGCTTGCAAGGCAAACGCCCGCTGTGCTATCTCTCAGGGCCCCTTGTTTTGGTTTTTATTTGTTTGGACCATATCTGGCAATGCTCAGGGTTTACTCCTCTTTGTGCTCAGGATGTCAAAGATCAAATCCTGGTCAGCCACATGCAAGGCATGCCCCTACCTATTGTACTATTGTTATTCCAGCCCTCTCCCATTCTTTTTTTTTTTTTTTTTTTTACACTCTTTAAATTTTTTTTATTAGAACCCTGGTTTACCAAGTTGTTCATATACAGACGATTCAGGCATTCATTATTCAAATCAGTCCCACAACCAGTGTGACCTTCCCTTCACCAGTGTCCCAAATTTCCCACTCATTACCCTAGCCTGCCGCCTTGCAGGCACAAACAAATTTGTCATAGTGTTCCTTACAACACAAAGGCCTATGGGATTATCAAAAGTTAGATCACAGAGGGTTGATTTGAAATAGTTGTTTGATCTCTCAGTAATGTTATTAAAGCCATTGTCTAAGGATCTAGTGGGCTGTGATTTGCGTTAGTTGACCCTTTTGTGTTACTGTTCAGGTGCACTGAGCTTAATGGTCTTGTGAAATTTTGAGACGTTGTGAGGGTACCTACAGCTAGACTGTCCAGAGTCTTTAGATGGCAGTTGGATACGTTTAAGTTGTGCAGCTGGGCCATTTCTGCCGAGGATATAGGGGTGGCTGTCCCCCACACTCCTCTCCTTCTGGCTGACTTCTTCACTCAGTTTGGTACTTTCCAACTTGCATGATCCACATGGCATAACTTCATCTTTTCCGATAGCTGAGTGAGTAATACTCCATTGTATGTATGGAATGTACCAGTTTCTTTATCCACTCATCTGTTCTAGGGTTGCTGGAGTTTCCAGATTTGGGCAACTGTGACTAGTGCTGCAAAGAACAGAATAGTTTTTGAACCTTTGGGGTAGATACCTGCTATAGTCTCTTCTCCCCCCCACCCACCCCCACTTTTCCTTGGTTTTGGTTTTGGGGATACACCCTGCAACGGTCAGGGCAATCTCAGGCATTTTCCTTCTGTGCAAAATAGCCACGCTAAGCTTTGACCTGTCAACAGGAGGTGCTTGACTGAGGGGACAAAGTCTCCGAAGGGGCTTTATCTCAAGGGAATTGTCCCTGGGAAAAGTAGCACAGAGAGGCCAGACAGTGACCTCACATGGTCCTTGAGCCTTCTAGGAGTAATTTCTTCATGCAGGACCAGGAGTCAGTCCTGAGCACAAAACCCAGCTCTAAGTTTGGTTGATCTTTTGCATTTTTTTAAATAAACATTTTATTGATTTCTACTTTTGAGATTTTTGTTTTTTTGAGAGACACAGCCTTGCTGCCGCCTTACTCCCAGCGCTGGCCAGGGGGTCCACTCCTGGTGGGGCTCAGGCAATTATGTGGATGCTGAGGGTTGGTCACCTAAAGCCTGTGCTTCTGTGCCACGTTGCTCTAGGTTTTACGTCCTCTCCCTTCCTGAACTCTTTTTTTTTTTTTTTTGGACCACATCAGGCTGTAGTCAGGGCTTACTCCTGGCTGCCTGAGTATCACTCCCGGTGTACTCGGGAACCCTGTGGGGCCCACCGTTCCACTTTTGCCAATACCCAGCACCCTGTTGAGGTCCCTGGTGACACTGGCCACCCACGGGAGGGGAGAAAATCCCTTTCCTGGGCCTGCCGGGTGTGAGGTCAGTTAGCCCTGAGGACAGGCATCCTTGCCCCTTGTTCCTGTCAGTTCTGGGGACAGACCCCAAGGGCAGATACTCTCACCCTTGCTTCCCTCTGGCACAGGGAGGGCGCCTGTTGCCTTTAGCTAAAGGGATCCTGTCACTGGCGTGTTGGGGTGGCACAGCCCCTCTTGATACCCAGGCTGTGCCAACTGCTTTCCCTGAGGTCTGGCTGGTCCCAGGCAGCCTCTGGGCCTCTGTGGTCCAACTGGGACATGGACTTGGACATGGCACAACCAGTGCAGGTCTGGCTCTTTACAGTTACTCTGTTTTTTGGGGGTTTGGAGGTTTTGTTGTTTTTAGGCCACACCTGGCTGCGCTTAGGGGTTACTCCTACCTCAGAAATCAATCCTGGCAGTCTTGGGGGACCATATGAAATGCCAGGATCAAACCTGGGTCTGTGCCAGCTTGTCTGTGTGCAAGGCAAATGCCCAGAGTATTATCACTCCGGCTCCTCTACGGTTACTCTGGTGCCTGCCCTCAGCCCCTCCTATTTTGGTTCCAAGCCTCAGCCTGATTTAGAGCCAAGGCACAGGTGAGCCTGCTTGTGGGAGTTCCAGAGGACACTGCATACAGCAGGGGTCTCTGGGGCAAAGAGGACTGGGTCGGGGGTGGTGGGTAAGCTGGTAGGCAGGGGACTCGGGCTGTCCCATTTCGACCAGACCCATTGTATCCATCTGTCGCTCCCAGAGGGTCCCCGTCTGCATTATGTCTGTGCACAGTGGAGTGGCTCTGGCCCGACTCCCTCATCCATGGGTCACCCCACCCTCTTCCACACAGGGGACGCTGCAGAAATCCCTGGAGCACCTGCGGAAGCAAATGGAAGATGCCCTTGTCTTCCAGGCCCAGGCCGAGGAGACACTGACCTTGTGGCAGGCAAGTGGGGGCCACTGCCTTGGGCTGCTTGGGCCCTGTGGGGCTCAGGAGGGACAGGCCACACGGGGGCGTCCCAGGTGACTGCTCGCCTGCTCCCACAGAAGATGATCGAGAGCCAGCGGCAGAATGTGGCCGGCGAGTTCGAGCGTCTGCGCCGCCTGCTGGAAGAGGACGAGCGACGGCTGCTGCAGGCGCTGGAAGCTGAGGAGCTGGAGGCGCTGCCCCCGCTGCGGGAGAGTGTGGCCCGCCTGGGCCAGCAGAGCACACAGCTGGCTCAGCTCATCGGGGAGCTGGAGGGGCGCTGCCAGCTGCCAGCCCTGGGCCTGCTGCAGGTGAGCTGAGTGGGAGGACACGGTGTGGGGGAGGGGTGTCGTGTGCAGGGAGGGTGGGTGGCCCTGAGGGCTGCCTTCGCTGCCCAGCTCCCAGCGCCTGGAAGGGAATCCTGGGGCTTTGGGGGTGACCGTGGCTCTGAGGTATTGGCCGAGCCTGCCTATAGTTTTACATTCTATAGTTTGAACTTGGGCAAGGCAGTCTGCAGATGGGAGGAATGGGGCTGGAGGGAAAGTAAGGCACCTCCCATAATTCAGGACCTGAGGTAAAAACCACCCCTCCTGGTCTGGGGCTGGTCTGACTTTTGTTCATCCCCCTACTTCCCCTACCTCCATGCACAGTTGCTATTCGGAGCGGGACTGACATATTTTGGGAAACCCAGGTCAGCTCTAAAGAAATCCCAAGTGAAATGCTCTAGCCTGGCCTTAAGGATCCTCAGATCCTCACGGGGCCTGGTGGACCTGGTCGGGTCCAAGGCAGGCAGTGGCCCCAGACAGGGGCAGAGTGAGTAACTGGGCCCTGGAAGCAGGCCCTGGCGGGGCCACTCCCACCCTGCATGACTGGGCTACGCAGTATATGGGGACTCGGGTCAGGGCCTGGCTGGGCCCTATTAGACATCCCACAGGCCACTTGATCCTGCACTGCTCCTTTGTGTGTCCTCGTATGCTGGCGGCACTGGGCAGGACCGCAGGCCTGCATGTGCTGTCCAGAGGAGAGCAGGGTGCAACTGGGACCTGGGTGCGGGGAGACCCATGGCTGACACACGTGTCTCTCCCACAGGACGTGAGGGACACGCTGTGCAGGTAGGATCCCAGGCCTCTCCCGGGGAGGTGGGCAGGCTGCATGGCCTGGTGGCATGACCGTGGCCTGCTCTTCCAGGGTCCAAGATCTTAAGCTGCAGCCGCCGGAGGTGGTGCCCATGGAGATGCGAACGGTGTGCCGAGTCCCAGGACTGCTCGAGGCCCTGCGCAGGTTCCGAGGTGGGTAGCAGATGACCCGTCCGGGCTGGCGATGGGGAAGCACTGGGCCTCGTGTAAGGCCTGTGGGGACGAGCCAGAAAGTCGGCTGCTGTGTAGGGGAAAGCAGCTATGAGTGTTCCAGCCGGCACTGGTCAGATATCTTCCGAGTTCGTTTGTCATGCAAAGATCATGTGATGAAACTGTGCTGTCCATCCACTTTGCTCTTTGATGAGTAGAATGTAGACCCTCCCACATGGGCCACTTTCTAGAACATTCCGAGTTACTGTTTCCACAGGTCGGGTCTTTTTAGAAAGAGGAGGCGGGGTGGTTGGTTGTGGCCGCCTAGGGGCTGGGCTGGCTAATCCTGGGCTCTGTCTGCAGGAGACGTGACCCTGGACGCAGACACCGCCAACCCTGAGCTGGTCCTCTCGGAGGACGGAAGGAGTGTGCGGCGGGGGACCCTGCGGCAGGCGCTGCCCGACAGCCCGGAGCGCTTCGACCCTGGGCCCTGCGTGCTGGGCCGCGAGCCCCTGAGCTCAGGCCGGCACTACTGGGAAGTGGAGGTGGGCGAGCGCGCCAGCTGGGCCCTGGGCGTGTGCAGGGAGAATGTCAATCGCAAGGAGAAAGGCGAGCTGTTCGCGGGCAACGGCTTCTGGGTGCTGGCCTTCCTGGGCAGCCACTACGACTCCTCAGAGCCGGCCTTCACTCCGCTCAGAGACCCACCGCGGCGCGTGGGCGTCTTTCTGGACTACGAGGCGGGACACTTGTCCTTCTACAGCGTGACTGACGGTTCCCTGCTCTACGCCTTCCCCGAGACGCCCTTCTCAGGGACACTTCGGCCTCTCTTCTCCCCTCTGTCCAGCAGCCCCACCCCCATGACCATCTGCACACCCAAGGGCGGGCCTGCGGACAGCCTGGTCGCTCCGTGAGGCCTGGGCCGGGCGAGTGGGCTTCTCGCTCATCTGCGTCGTGGTTCTGGTCAGTTGCCTGGGGGCCCCAACCCAGGGCCCAGTGACAACCTGGCTCCCCGGAGGCTGCGTGCATGGCTGCGTCTGAATGCAGGGCTGCGAAGACTCAGTTCCCGGGGCACAGTCCACACCTGAGGCCTCGGCTGCTTTGCTCCTAGAGCCTTACCAGCCTGTTTCCGGTCTGGTGGCTTGAGGCGGCTCCTGAGGTGGTCTTGGAAAGGCCAGAGGCAGTCCAGGGGCTGTGGAAAAACTTGTGGAATGAAGGAGACGATGACCAGGACCCAGCACAGGGTGGGGGTGAATGCCAACATGCCAGGCTCCAGTCGGGTGGGTCGAGAGGTGTTTGTTCCCTTGGAGCTTGGATACATCCTTTCTTTACACGTCCCCGCCCTGTCCCTGTCCTCCCCACCCCACCTCCGGTTTCCTGAGCACAGCTCTCCCAGTGAATAAACGTCTATGACCACCGGTGCAGCAGAGGCCTGGCTGTGCTGTCCTGAGTTATGGGAGGCTTCTCTGCGGGCCTTCTACCGCCACAGCAGACAGGCAGGCCTCAGGCAGCTGGGCCTCAGCCCTGAAGGTTCTTGCCATGCCAGTGAGATTGAATCCCAACAGTCAGATGTGGTGTGTCAGCTCCTGAGGGTGCCGCCCAGCAAGTGCCACGTAGTCAGGGTCCCGCTCACCATGCTAGATAAGCACACCAGCTCTAGCTGCTGAAGCGGGGAACAGAAGAGAGGGAAGAGGAGCAGGCAGACAGAAGACAGAAGGTGGCCTGCAAATTTGTCAGCTGAGGATTCACAGCCGTATGGTTCACGGTGAGTGCTTGCTTGGATGCTCCCACCTCAGGGCCACCTCCCAGGTCTCAGCTGTTGAACAGCATAAGAATGGCACCTTGGGGCCCGGAGAGATAGCACAGCGGCGTTTGCCTTGCAAGCAGTCGATCCAGGACCAAAGGTGGCTGGTTCAAATCCCGGTGTCCCATATGGTCCCCCGCACCTGCCAGGAGCTATTTCTGAGCAGCCAGGAGTAACCCCTGAGCACCACCGGGTGTGGCCCAAAAACCGGGGGAAAAAAAAAAAAAGAATGGCACCTTGTTACTTCTGTGAACACAAACTCTCCACTGCAGACTTCAAGAGACTGGATAGAGTTTACCTTGTACACAGCCAGCCCCGGATCAGTCCTTATCGAGCCTACTAGGAGTGATTACTGAGTGTAAATGTAGGGCCAGAGCCATAGCACAGTGGTAGGGCGTTTGCCTTGCATCTGGCCATCCTGGGACAGACCCAGGTTCAATCCCTGACATCCTGTATGGTCCCCCAAGCCTGCCAGGCACAGTTTCTGAGCACAGAGCCAGGAGTAACCTGGGAGCACCCCAAAAAGATAGAGGTTCACTGGGAGGAAGAACGGGGAAAGACAGGCCTAATGGGGGATTTCTGCTAAGGAGCACTCCAGAACTCGGAGCTCAGAGCTCAGCACCTGGTCACAGCCAGGGCTGGCCGCAGCCTCCAGCAGCCCCTCCTGCCCCAAGTGGAGTGAGACAAGACTGTCACATCTGAAAATAAACAGCCAACGCCTTGCGTCCGGTTCTGTGTGGACATGCCCTCCCTTTCCTGGACCCTCCCGAAGCGTCTTGGTTTCTTGGTCCATCCTTCAAGCTGCAGGAAGCCACTTCCAGCCCCAAGACCACCCAGCTCACTGGGGCCACTGGGCACTGGGAGCGAGGGTAACCTCAGTGGGTCCTTTGGCCCCGTCCCCACATGTTGCTGGGATCAGAATGTTGTATCCTGGACACTTGTGTCTCCCTGTGTGTGGAGGTGAAGCACTGAGGGGGTTTCTTCCAGGCGGGGACTTGTTAGGTGTCGGGGTCAGTTGGCTCTTGGTCTATGCCTTCACAGCTATTACCGCATTCCAGCTCAAGCAGCGCTCTAATGAGGGGCCCATTAGGGGTTCATCAGGTGAGTCAAACTTTAATTCTTTTCAGGTAATCGAGACTTTGGGTCCACCACAGCTTTTAGCGTTCATTCCACCACCACCATCCCCATCAACCCTAAGCAGTTTGGGGCAACCACAGTCCCAGCAGCTCCCAGCCTCCCCCAGCGGGCCTGCAGCTAGGCCCATCCCAGTCTGCGCTGCTACTCGAGCTTGCTCATAAACACCCACTCTGGGCCTCCAAAGGTGCCTCTACCTCTCCCTCTCCTCTAGGGCACCAGGAACATAGGTTGCAGCTTTCCTGCCTCACTTTACCCTGTGAAGGGTCAGGTGGGGGGGCACTTCTCACATGTTCTGCTCTCTCTGCTCCAGCCCGGCCCCACCCCTACTCGGCCTTCCCGAAGATGGGGAGACACCCTCCAAGCATGACCACAATGACAATGACACCAGCCAGACCACACCTCAGCTCCGCGTTTAATAAACAGCCTGGGGGGCCTGGGCAAGGGTGGGCAAAGGGCCAGGATGGCTTCACCTTTGCCTCGCTTGTGTGCTCTCTGATTCCTCTGATTCCAGCGCCAGGCAGTCTAGCCAGCTGAGCCGCCTACCTCCCCATCCCTTTCTGCAAGGACGTGCCCTCCTGGGGACCTGCTGAGGGGCAGGAAGTGGCCTGGGTCTTCCTAGCTGGGACCCTCCTGAAGCCTCGGTCTCCTCTCCGCCGACCTTGGGGCAGGATCAGGCAGGACTCTGGACACAGTGTATTTGCCTTTCCCTGGGTGAGTCCTAGGAAAGGAGCCAAGAAAGGCGCAACGCACACAGCACACCTAGCCGAGTGACCCTGACGTCCGCTCAAAAGTGGCAGAGGTGATGCGCAGGGCAGGGAGGATCAGGACTCAGACCGAGTGCTGGGGACGCACATGACAGTTGTGACTTGACCACCTTCCAGGCCCACAGTGAGTCCCTTGCGCCCACAGAGCGGCCATGTGGAAAGGAAGGGAGCAGACCAGCTGCTGTCAAGCAGAAGTCATGAAAGGTGGTTACCCTGTCCCCGTAGACAGCCCCATGATAGCCCTCCCTGGAACTCAACCCCTCACCAGTACCCAGTGGCAGGTCCTGGAATCCTGACCTTGGTAGGAGGGGTTCTCATGACATTGGGGGGGGGGGTGTTGCTGAAAAAGACTAACTCAGCACCCCCCCCTTGGGCATGTTGGGAAGGATTCCTGGAACTTGATGCCCTTTGCGGGACCTCTTGGTCAGGTTGCCCTATCTCGAGTGGGCAGCGACTGGCTGTAGAAAAGGTTCAGGGAAGAGAAAGGCAAGGGAGGGGGTCAGAGAAACGTAATGAGGGCTTTGGGGTTCGCCCAAACGTAAGAGATGAGAAACTGCTTGCTGCGCAGAACCCAGTGCAGGTCATAGCTCAGAGCTCAAGTCTTGTGGGAGTGTGGAGGGAGCCGAGCTCGCAGTGACCTGAAGGGAGTTCTGGCCCCTCGCTGGGCCTAGATCACCTTGCCCAGATTGGACTAGACCAATGCCAACCTGAGGAGCCTGTTCACACGTCCCAACTCTGGGGGTCTGTCAGGGTCTGAGCGGCCCCAGCCCCTGGAGCAGCAGGGACTGCGTCATTTCCGAGGGTCTCTCCCAGGGCCAGCACACAGCTCACGGGTTCTGCCGCTAGTTGAGGCCTGCTTGTTCCTGAACCGAAGGCAAAGGAAGTAATGTCCAGAGCTGGTCAGCTCAAGACCCACCAGCCCAACTCCCACCCTCATGGTGCAGCAGAGGAGACTGGACATCTCCAAGGAGACAGGGCCAGCGTGCCCTTTCTCTTCCGGTCACTCTCACTTAGGCCTGCTTCACTTGCCACTGACCTCTGCCGGCGCTCGTCAAGGGCTTACAAGAAATGGCGAAAATATTTGCTCAAACCTTGCGTCCTGTCCATTCTGTTTGGGAGGGGTTGGGAGGGCCAGAGAGTTGGAAAGAAGCAGGCGAGTGGATCGATTGATATAAAAAGCAAGGGCAGAGTTGGGAGAGAGACTTGGGCCATCTGCTGTTGGTAAAGGACAAGGTCACCCTGATCACCGCCCACCCCAACCCCATGCCCCACGGCTTACCTCTGCAGCTTATCTGTGGTGCCTTTCCCCTGACCTCTGCTCCCACACAGGCCTAGTGGAGCTGGGAGGCAGAGCAGTGGGAGTCCACCGAGCCTGTGCCACTCAGGAACCACCTTCCTCCAGCAGGAACCACTGTGCCCGTGCTTACAGCCTTTCTCTTTGGGTGCTGTGACTCCAGGATTGTTCTCAGCGGGCACCGTACACTGTGGGTGCTGGTACAGCTAAACCAGTGCGGCCGCACACATCTTCCGTGCTCAGATTTAAAGCAACAAAACAGGAAACGAGCAGTTCATCTCCAGATAACATTTCTTTGACCCAGCATGTTAAAGTATTAACATTTCAACTAGAACGACGTTTAGATGAATTGAGCGACCCGAGCGAGTTTGTTTTTGTTTGAGGGCCACATCCAGCTATGTTCAGAAGTTACTCAGGAATCCTCCTGGCAGCGCTCAGGGGACCCTATGGGATGCCATATGCATGCAAGCCAAGTGCCCTACCCACCTTACTATCTCTTCAACCCCACAAATGACTAAGTTTGTTGTTGGGGGACACTCAGCAGTGCTCAGGGGTTACTCCTGACTCTGCTCTCTGGAATCACTCCTGGCAGTCCTCAGTGGGGCATATAAAATGCTGGGGATTGACCCCAGGTCGCCACGCGCAAGCACCTCCCGACAGTACTATCGCCTCAGTCCCTCCCACAAACGAGTAAACTTTAAGAGATGTTTACTGTGTGTATAAGTCTATATCACTCTATATTTTTATATACTAGAAAGATAAATTGGGGGTGTTGGGCCACACCTGGTGATGTTCAAGGGTTACTGCTGCCTCTTGACTCAGGAATCACTCCTGGCAGTGCTTAGGGGACCAAATGGGTGTGCTGGAGATCAGAGCAGAGTCAGCCATGTGCAAGGCAAATGCCCTCCTGCTGTCCTATTGCTCCAGCCCCCCAGTTTTACATGTTTTAAACATGTCTTCAATGACCAGTGTATGAGTCACACTCACTGTGCCTCCCAGTGTGGGTTCCAGACATGCCCGAATCACCTCCTGGCCGCCCTACCAGGCTCAGTCTTGGGAACGTCCCAGGACCCATGGGGCCACCACTCACCAACCGTATGGACTGTGGCTAGTTGACTTAGCCAGTTCATGCATTAGAGTATTCATCTATAAAATGAGGAGAATGCAGCTGGCTCTGAAGGCCTGTTGTTAGATCGGGGGGCAGGACAGCTTAAAGAAACTGGGGCCCAGTGTTTTGGTCACCCTGGATCAGAAGTCCGGTCTCCTGCAGCAGTCCCTCTCGAGGGACCCCATCTCCTGGCCATCCCTACCGCCTCACCTGCCCGTTATTTGCGGGAGTAATGCCCTGTGTTCTGCAATCCCTTCTTGATTGCAAAACAGTTGCTGTTTGGGGTTCGTGAGGGTTGCTTGTGGGGGCGGGGCCTCCCTTCCACTGCCCCCAGCTGGACCCTGGCGACCTTATCCGCACGTCCGGTGCTTACTCAACCAGAGTTGCAGTGGTCCGCAGCCTTGGTTTGGTGTTTACCACCTGTCCTGTTGATTGTCCCCTGTTCCGTCTTCCTCACACAGACCTTCGGCGCTTTGGCTCAACTCCCAGCCAGCTGCCTCCAGGCCTCACTTGGGTTCAGGAGGGCCTGAGCTGACATTGGCTGGGCTATGGCGGCACCTACCTACACACAGCCTTCGCCATCAGGGGAATGGTGGTCATCTGGGTTTCCAAAACGGGGGTCAGGGAGGAGGTATGGGTGTACCACCACCTTTCACCGTCCCAAAGCCTGGCACCAACCTTGGCTGGTGCCTCTGCTCTTGGTCAGCAGGTGCAGGGATGGCACCCCACTCTGTGCTGGGGGGGGGGTGCCCAGACAGGGCTGAGCTTGTGCAGAGGCGGGAGGAAGCTTGTGGGCAGATCAAGGAGAACAGAGAAAGACCGGGAGCTACAGCGAGAAAGAGAACCTGAGAAAACAGTCTGGTGGAGGAAGGTGGGAGATTGAGTACTTGGAGAGCTTGGGGGGACTCCAGCAGGAGAACAGTGGGGAGGGAGGAATGAGTACTGAGTCTCTGTGCAGAGGAGAGGACTGTCTCTGAGCTCCCCTGTGCTTGGAGACCGGAGCCTGAGGCATGTAGACTTGCTTGGACCAGAGGACAACACCTGGACCTAGAGGAAGACAATCTTTCCAAAGGCAGATGGGGGGTGCTGCCTCCACCTCTGCCTTTTCACCCCTTTCCTGACTCCCCACATTTCCCTCCTGGGGGACCTCCCCTGCTCCCCAAGACCCTCCTGAGGACAGGGAGATCCAGGAACTTAGTGGCTCTCAGGGTGACCGGCTAAGGCCCTGACGGCCGACAGGCGGGTGTGCAGATGTTTGTCACTGGGACTGTGACCACAGGTGGGAGGGAAGGGCCGAGCTTCAAAAGGGTTGGGGGTGGCGTTTGCATCCCCTCTCTGCTGCCCTTGGCTAGGCCCATCTCAGGGCCTCAGGAATCCGTGGTTGAGCAGTCTTCAGGGCACATTGGGGGCTCTTACATGGTTTTGACTCCCACAGTTCCCTGTCCCAAATTTCCCTCCAGTAGCCATGTCAGCTTCTCTCAAACACACGCTGGACACAGACCTGCTGTGGCTGAGATCCCTCCTCCTGCGGAGATTCCCAAGGGCCCACCATGTCCACTCCCACCCCACCTCTGTGTTGACTTGGCTGATTCCCAGACGCCTTGGAACCAGCTTGGAGGCAGATGTTCAGCCTCTTCCCAGGACTTTGCACAAGAAGCTTCGCAGATGACTTTTGGGAGCTCAATCCCAGCTCATTCCACAGCCTGTGGACAGGATCTCGGCTGAACAGGCCCTGAGCCGATAAAAGCATCAAGTATGAAACATCTGCTATGTGCCAGGCCCTGGGCCCCCTCTGCCCTGACATCAACACTCAGGGACACAGGTCCAGAGAGGGGAAGTAACTCAGAGGGGAGGCCCCCCACTCACCCAGGGTGAAAGTTCTGGAAAGAGGCTTTGGTGCGTACTTAAATCCTAGATTCTATCCTCTCACCCCAAGGCCAGAGGGCAGAGGGTATCTGTGAAGATCTGTGCAGGAAGGAGCAGGCCCCTGGGCTCCACCCGCGCTAGCTAGCTCTCCGTGGGGAGTTGGGGGGAGCAGGGGGGACCAGGCGGGGCCTGGACGGGGCAGGGAGGGAGTGGATGGGAGCCGCACCCCAGACAGTCCAGCTGCCTGCCATTGGCAGCAGGAAACCAGCACGGCCACTGATTGGTCACCATAGGAGCCTGAAAAGGACCAGAACCCAGGGCCACCTCACTCAGGCTGCAGAGGTCTCAGAGTCACACGCCCCAGCCATGGCCCGGCTGTTTGGTGCAGCCTGTCTTCTCCCCCTGCTCCTCGCTGGCTTCTGCCGGGGACAGGACTCTAAGGTGAGTGTCCCCCAGGGTCCTGCTTCCTTCTCTGTGCCCCCTCCCTGTGCTCCAGCAGCCCTTCTACTTGCCAGGACCTGAGTACCCAGATGCAGGGAGCTGGTCTGTGCATCCCCTGGGGCCATGTAGCAATGGGGATCCCGGGACACACACACACACACACACACACACACACACACACACACACACCCTGGCTCTCGGGGGCTACACACACACACACACACACACACACACACACACACACACACACACCCTGGCTCTCGGGGGCTACAGGTCCCATTCCCAGAGGACAGCAGCCTCCTCCACTGCCAGAGAATGTTCTGGGTCCCGGGTACAGTGGTGGTGGTGGGAAGGTAGGTTCAGGCAGAGCGCAGCTTCCTGGGCGCTCTGGGAGAAGCTCAGAGTCTATTCGCAAGTGTCTGCTGCAAGGGGCAGAGCAAGCTACTGCCCGGACCAGCTCCTGCGGGGTGGGGCACAGGGCCACCCAAGGCTTCTCCTTAGAGGGCCTGGGAATCTCTTTCCTAGGATGAAGGCCCTGCATATCCACACCCCACACAAGCACACAAGTACATCACACACCACTCAAGCATATGCACACACACGACCACACAGCACACCCATAAGCATTTCCATGTACCACACACACACACACACACACACACACACACACACACACACACACACATAGGCTCTGTAAGTTCAGGCTCTGCACCTCTTCCTCGATTTCCTAGCTTTTGTTGTTGTTGTTGTTGTTGTTGTTGTTTTTGGTTTTTGGGCCACACCCGGCGGTGCTCAGGGGTTACTCCTGGCTGTTTGCTCAGAAATAGCCCCTGGCAGGCACGGAGGACCATATGGGACACCAGGATTTGAACCAACCACCTTGGGTCCTGGATCGGCTGCTTGCAAGGCAAACGCCGCTGTGCTATCTTTCTGGGCCCGATTTCCTAGCTTTTGATTGTGGGGTTCTGTAGAAGGTGATTGTGTCCATGATTCTGCCACAGCTTAGGGCATCTGGACCTTCAGCCCACTTTGGGAAGTCAGCCTGAGCGTGGCTGAGCAGCTGTCTTTGCCCTGGACCAGATCCCTCGTGGAGTGGACAGAGCACAGGCAAAATGACCCCTGAATGGATGGTCACTTTAAAGGCTCCTTTGAGGGGGCTGGAGAGATAGCACAGCGGTAGGGCGTTTGCCTTGCATGCAGCCAATTCTGGATGGACCTGGGTTCAATTCAATGCATCCCATATGGTCCCAGAAGTGATTTCTGAGTGCAGAGCTAGGAGTAACCCCTGAGCACCACCAGGTATGGCCCCAAAACCAAACCAAACCAAACCAAAGCAAAAGCCCCTTTAAAGAAGGGCCTCACTGTCCAAGTCCACCCTAGGTTAGGGGATAAGCTGTGCCAGGTGCCCTGTAAGCAGGGAATGCAGCTATAAGGGACGGAGGGACAGGTGGGTCTCAGAGCGGGGTGACTGGTCTTTTCCAATGTATCCAGCTAAGATTTGCTGGGAGGCAAGGCCAGCCAGCACGCCCTTACTCCCGGGCACCTGAGGGATATCTGAGCTGTCCACGCTGAGGGAGGGACAGTAAGCATAGAAGCTGCCTGTCCTGCCCATGTCCTCTTGCCTGTCCCACCCAGGGATCCTGAAGGCCGCTGGTTTCTAGGTGAAGCAGTTCAGGAGCACAGTCTGGCTGGACCCTGCCCTGGTCCTTGTCTCTGGGTGCTGCCAGGAGAGAGAGAGAGAGAGAGAGAGAGAGAGAGAGAGAGAGAGAGAGAGAGAGAGAGAGAGAGAGAGAGAGAGTGTGTGTGTGTGTGTGTGTGTGTGTGTGTGTGTGTGTGCGCGCGCATGCGCGCGCGCCAGGGGTGGCAGGCAGGAATGCCTTGATAGGAAAGGGACTGGCCCATCCACAGATGTGAAATGGGAGATCCCCCTCCTTGCCCAAAGGGACACTGGTGGTGCCAGAACAATAGCACAGTGGCAGAGCATTTGCCATGCATGCAGCCAACCTGGGACGAACCCAGGTTCCATCCCAGGCAACCCATATGGTTCCCCAAGCCTTCCAGGAGCGATTTCTAAGCACAGAGCCAGGAGTAACCCTTAAGCACTGCCGGGTGTAGCCCCCAAACCCCAAAACAACAACAAAGGGACACTGGCAGCTCAGGTCAAGGGTCTCCTCGAGGCCATATTCTGAGAAGGACCATCAGTGACAACCACGAGTGTTCTAGGCACTTCCTTCTGCTGAGGGCTCCCCCTGCTCTGGATGGGCAGTAGCTGCCACAGCACTGATAGATGGGACACAGGGACCCCTCCTCTCCCACACCCTCACCCCTGCACTCGCTCACTGAGATCCGGAGCCCCGACTCCATTCTCCAAGGTGGCTGAGTGCACCGTGACACTTGCCCCCTCCCCACCAGCACCAGGAACAGCTCTTCAGGGCCTTAGAATGCCTGGACGCAGCTCGCCTGCATCCACGGCCCACCAACCCAGGCTTCGGCAGTCTGGGGTCGCCCTGGGTATGGCAGTGATGCCACTCGGCTGCTCTTGTGCCACAGGTGGACTGCCAGGATGGCGTAACTGGCACCATCTACGACTATGGAGCCCTGGCCATCGACGGTGAGGAATACATCCCCTTCAAGAACTACGAGGGCAAGTACGTCCTCTTTGTCAACGTGGCCAGCTTTTGAGGCTTGACGGGCCAGTACGTTGGTAAGAGCCCTGGGTTTGGGTTACTCTGCCCTCTGGCATGTGTCAGAACCCTTCTGGAATGTGTGGGGGCGGGCTGGGTGCTGTGACCCCGAGGCTCTTGGCCCTGCTCAGCCCCACTGCAATTCCCTCTGGCCATGGTGAAGAAGATTGCGTAAGATCTGATGTAAGGTCCTACGCTCCCTCACTGGGGCCTGGGTACAGCTTGCCTCAGCAGAAGATGGAAAGGGACTTTGTGGGGTTCCTTGGGCCATTGAGTTGGGCAGTTTGAGCTGAAGGACATTTGGAAGGCCCTGAGCAAAAGCAGCGGTGGCTGAGGCCCACGGTGTGTGATACTGAAGGGGCTCACCCCACTTCTATGATCTCTGGGCAGGGGGTGTGAGCAGGCCCAGGAGGGGCCAGGCCATGGAACAGGTAGGAGCAGGCAGGGTGCTTGGACTATGTGTCCAGCCCATTCCTAGAGGGAGACGTCAGCGGTTCACTGGCGCCAGTCAGCAGCACTGCCCAGAGGCGCCTGCCTCACCTGGGACAGAACTGGACCCCTTCCGAAGGCCCCAACCGGAGGATGGGGAACCCCAGGATTCCCCAGAGGCCCACTGGAGGGAGGGTCGCTCTGCTCGGCCTGCAGGGCTGAAGGGGGCAGAGCTCCAGTGGGCCCAATCTCCTGCCCTGTCCTCTCCTCTCCCTCCAGAACTGAATGCACTGCAGGAGGAGCTGGAGCCCCACGGGCTGGTCATCCTGGGCTTCCCCTCCAACCAATTCGGAAAGCAGGAGCCAGGAGAGAACGCGGAGATCCTGGCCATCCTCAAGTGAGTGCCTGCCTGAGACGGTGGGTGGGTGGGGGGCACCAGGCAGAACGGAGAAGCCCCCAGACCATCCCTGTGATGCACACGGAAACCTCATTGCAGGCACGTCCGGCCTGGTGGCGGCTTTATCCCCAAGTTCCAGCTCTTTGAAAAAGGGGACGTGAATGGGGACAAGGAGCAGAAGGTGTTCACGTTCCTGAAGGTGAGAGGAAGTTGGGTGGGCAGGGCAGGGCGGGGTAGGACAGGCCTCGGGCTAACTGCCTTCTGTCCATCCCTCTGTCCCTTCCAGAATGCCTGCCCGCCCACCACAGAGTTGGTGGGCCAGCCCGCGCGCCTCTTCTGGGAGCCCATGAAGGTGCGTGACATCCGCTGGAACTTCGAGAAGTTCCTGGTGGGGCCCAATGGTGTCCCCATCATGCGCTGGCACCACCGCACCCAGATCAGCACCATCAAGGCAGACATCCTGGCCTACATAAAGCAGGCAGCGCCAGAAGCCGGGAAGTAACTGAACTCCTCCCGACAGAGGGACCCACTCAGGAAGAAGCACCTCTCCAGACACCCAACATCTGCCCCTTTCCTTCCTCTCCTGACTTCATGGACTCACTGCCATCCAGCCCAGGACAGAAGCAGCTCTTGGACCAACTGTTCAGCCTGGCCCTCCCCGAACCCTGTACCCCACCAGCCTGCCCCCTTCCTGTCCTCCTGCCCCACGGTGACCCCAAGAGCAGCCAGGGTGACAGTTCCCTGTGGGGGCGTCTCCATGACGGCGGGGCCCGAAGCCCATGGGCGGGCCTCCCCCGAACCGTATGCAGCCGGGCCTTTGTGCATTCAGGCCGAGCCACAGACGGTGATGCCACCCAGGCAGCTGCCCCTGGCCAGACTCTCCCATGCCCAGTAAAGTCCTCCGCAGCAGCTTGGCCTCCATGTCTTCTGTCCTGCCCGGAACGGCCACTCCTAGGCACTTCCTGGCTGATCCCCCAGGGGGCTGAAAGGGAGGAGTCTGGGACCCAAGTGGGGCAGGCGGGAGCTGGCCAGGGCTCTGGGCCCTGAGTTCAGAGTCCCAAAGACAGACTTGGCTCCCAGTCTCAGAGACTAATGAGCGAGGGGGCATTAGCTGGAACAGAGTCCTGTCACAGGGCTTACACATGGGGTAGGTCCCCCTGCCCTCAGCGGAGCTAAGTGCCCCTCCCGGTGTCCAGGAGCACTACCCTGGCAGCACTCAGGCCCAACCCGATCCCTGGCCCAAAAGCAAACACCAGAGGCAGTCACTGCTGTCCTTCATGGTAGGTTTATGGTAGGGATTTGTGCAAACAGCTGTCTGGGGCAGAGCCAGCCAGCTGCATGGCCTCTGCCCAGGCTGCAATGGGCATGGCTGTGACCTCATGCCCGTGAGACCCCCCGAAAGCTGGGCTGAAGTGCCCATGCTTGAAGCAAAAGAGCGGCGTGGACAGCAGGAACACAGACTTCCTGCTGGCCTGCAAAGGGCAGCACTGGGCAGCCCGAGGCCATCCCCTCGGTGGTGGTGGTGGTGGTGGCGGTGGCAGCAACAGGCCTGTCCCAGCAGGGGCAGCTCGGCTCAGCCCGTGGCTTGTCATCTGGCGGGTTCTGGCCACTAAAGCGCAAGGCCATGGCGCTGCTTCCGTGTCAGGCGGTCAGGGGCTCTGGAGCCGGAGCAGAGCCCCAGGGGAGCAGCTCACTACGGATCCTCCAGTTCATTCTGTGTGGGCGCTAAATGGACACAAACTGTGAGGGCCTCACAGTGGCCCCGGGCATGGGCACAGGTAGCCCTGGCCAGTGGCCCGGTCTTTGCCAGGGTGACAAGAGGAAAGGGGCAGTCTAAAGACGCAAGTTCCTGTGCCCATGGCTACCTCCCCCCAGAATGGCTGTGCCCAGAGCCCACGGCCAGCCTTGCTCCACTCGGGGTCAGGAGTCCTAGACCCCACACATGTATCGGGGTTGCAGCAACTGGCCCTCCCCTGTGTCCTCCTGTCATTTCTCTGCACTAACATCCCATCCTGCTCTGTGCACCTCATCCCTGCCCTCAACGCTGATCTGGAAAATTGGGACTGTGCCGCTGTCAGGGCGGGCACAAGGTACCTCACCTGGGTCTGCTGGCCTGGCAGTGGGCGAGCCTGGCACCTGTGGACTCTGGTGGTGCAGCCTGGTGCATGGCGGTCTCCAGGGGTACTCGGGCTGCATACAAAGTGACATGTGTCTCCCACGAGCAGCCCCACCGACGGCAGAGCAGGGAATACATCCCCCAGGACAGAGGGGGAGCAGAAGACAAGTAAGGGATGAGGGCCATCAGTTGGAATGGCAGCCTCCCCTCTACCCCATGCCCCCCATTTCTGTGCCCTGGGAGCAAGAAAATGGGAGGGGAACAGCAGGCAAGAGGGACACCGCCGGAGGGTTCTAGAAGAAGCAGGAAGGGGCCAGGCCTCACCAGGCGGAAGACGCAGCTACTAGGCAGTGGGGGCGAATGCTCCACCGGCGGGGCAGGCGGGTAGTGAATCTGCGCCCAGTCCTCATAGCCATGGGCTGGCAGCATAGCGGGCAGGACAGGGTGAGCGCAGGGGCAAGCCCCGCAGAGGTGCTCAGAGACCCGCTCAGTGGGCGCCTGCGAGGACAAGAACAAGGCAGGGCCGGGTCATGCCCCTTCATGGGACCACCCGCCCTCTCCCGGGAGGCCCTGTCCCTTGTCCCTCGTCCCCCATCCCTCACCTTCGCTTTCAGCCTTGGCCGCCTACGGGGCTCTCGTTCCTCCCCATCCTGCAGCACCTGCAGCCCAGGAGGGAGGCTATTGGTAGCAGCCTGGGCACCCGGGGCGGGGGTGGCGGCAGGAGAGCGGGTCACGGGCTGGGGCGTGGGGACAGCACCCTTCAAGGGCTCAACCCCAGGTGGCGTCCCCCAGATGTTGGCACGCACCTGCGAGGCCACTTGGGCCTGGAGCTGCTCCAGCTGCCTTCGGAGCTCCTCCTTCTCCTCGTTCATGCGCTCCCGGTCACTGCGCTCCTTCCGGAAGTCCTCCTCGAAGATCTTCACCTGGGGTGGGCAGGCGGGAGGGCCTCAGCAGGGCCTTGGGGCCAGTCACCCCACAAGAGGCTTGTTTCTGGGCTTCAGGGAGGCTTTGGGGAGTGGGGGGTTCACCGGGTGCCAGGGCTCGGAAGCAGCCTCTCAACTGCCTTCCCTGGCCCCAGGCAGGGAAAGGGACAACTCGGCTGTCCCCTGCAGCAAGTGCAGGGCACTGGCAGTGCGGAAAAGGGACCACCAAGATTCTGGGTTGTCCAGCCCTGCACCCCGGCGGGGGTACCCGAGCGTAGCACCAAGTATAGAACAAAGAGGGAGCTAGTCCCCTCCCTTTGGCGGGAGTGTGTCCCCCTTCCTGAGTCCAGATGGGGAGGGCAGGAGCGGCGACGGCCTCAGCTACCCCTGCCCTGCACTGTCCCAATTGCATATAGCTGCCCGGAAGGAAGCTGAGGGGGAGAGAGGGACTAGGCTGGCACATGGGCAGAGGGGACCAGGACTTCCCTGGAAGGAGGAACCACCTGGATGGACTCGATGGACCCCGGCACTGCAGACACTGCAGACACCCCAGCCACCCACCTGCTGCTTCAGCAACTCGTTCTGTGTCACCAGCTCCTGCTTCCGAAGGCGGCCACCCCCTGCCTCTGAACCCCCGAAAGCTGCTGTAGGGGTCGGCGGGGATGCCTGGATGCTGAGTGCTTCCTCCAGGGCCTGTGAGGAGGAAGAGCCTGAGCCCGAATTCAGGACCCTTCCCCGATACCCACCAAAGGCCGCCTCCACCCCTCCACCCAGTGCTGCTGCCAGATTCAAATGGCCACTTGTTGGCCATTCAACTTTCCGGTCATGCACGTGGGCTCCCAACATTGAGCCACCGGGGCCCATGTCCAGGGTGGAGGGAACTCTGAAGGCAAGTGATTCTGAATGTGTGCAGGTCTGAACACACATGCAGTGACTGGATACATGTGTGACTGAGCAGGCATGAGAGCATGGCTGAACACATGTGTAAGGGCGCCCACCTTGTTGAGCCTCTGGATCTCCCGCTCCTGGTAGTCCCTCTGCCTGGCGAGCGGTCCCAGCTGGTCCTGCAGAGCCTGGATCTCCTGCCGCAGCTCCTGAGCCTCAGCCGCCCGATGCTCCTTGTCCGTCTGTGGGGCGCAGATGACTCAGCTTGGTGTGGGCAGGGGCGGGGTCTGTGCCAGCCTCCCCACCATGGCTCAACACAGGGTCTTGGGGACCCTCAGAGGGTCAGGCGGCATTCTGGGGCACACTCAGCGGAGGGGACAGGCTACAGAACTCCAGCCGGGGCCCAGCTCCACAGGGAGGATGGAGGAACAGAAGCTTCGTGGGGACCCAGTGCTGCCCCCCAACAGCCAGGCCTGCTCACTTGCTCTTCACGAGGATACGAGCCAGGAAAGGGGCCAGAAAGGAAACTGAAGCAAGAGACACTCAAGTCTGGGGGAACACGGCCCACAGTCCTGGGGACATCAGGGGAAACATGGCCCATAGCCCTGGGGGTGTTGGAGGACAGGCAGCCCTGCCCAGAGCCCATGCCCAGGCAAGAGGCACCATGGCATCACTCGCCTCCTCCATCTCGATCTTGGACTTGGCCAGGAGGAGTTTGCGGTCGAAGTCCCGCTGCTTCTGCTCCCGCTCGGCCTCCAGCTCTGTCACCTGCTTCTGCACAGCAGCCAGCTTCTGGCGCAGCTCGGTGATCTGGGCAGGGCAGGCAGGGGGCAGGGTGTGGGCGGCTGGGCCAGTGGGCACCATCGGGCCCTGGACAAGTGAACCGGTCAGGACGTGGCCGGGCACAGGAGCCACTGGCTGGCACGTGGTCGGGGATGTGCGTGGGCGTTGGGCCTACCTTCTGCTCGTACTGCTGCTTCATAGAGCGGAAGTGCTGGTCCCACTGCTTGTTGACCTCCAGCAGCTGTGAGAACAGGGTGGCTCAACTTTGCTCCCCAAACCACAGGCATGTGGGGTACCCTGGACCCAACCTCCCACCAGGGAGAAAGCAGCCAGGCCCACAGAGGTCCCTGGTACCCCCGTCTGGTCCTGCCCACCCACCTCCAGGCGCTGCTGCTCCAGCATCTTCACCTTCTTCTCAGCTGTGCCCACCTCAGGGGACTTGGCCGCAGTCCCTACAGCCTGCGGGGACAGATGCAAGGTCTCTCGGTGGCCCTTGCACCCCAGGATGCAACTCGGAAGGGTTTCAGGGTTCAGGGGAACCTGACAACTACTGGTAGTGGTATTGGAGGACAGGGCTGGGGGTGACCCGGGCCAGGCCACTATCCACACGCCTACTCAGGGACATCCCTGAGTAGGGACAGTGCCCATTGGATGTGCCCCAAGAGGCAGCCCTTGTGTGCACTCACTGCCATCCTCCTGCACCCCATCCTCAGGCACCCAAGCCCCCGAGTGTGGGACCAGAGCTCTCCCCACACCCTGTGCTGTTCGTTTGGGGAGCCCCTGGGACCCCATGCTGTGGGGAAGGACATCCGCCCCGCACCAGCCCACCTGCCCCTGCGAACCTGCTGCTGCTCGCCTGCTGACTTCTTGCCCAGCAGTAGCCTCAGCTCCTCGTTTTCCTCCCTGTGGGGATTCCAGGTCAGACCCAGTCCTGGACTGCTCCCCGCTTGTACCCCAGCTGAACCCAGCTCTCGGGAGGGGGCGCCCGGTCTGACCGGCATGAGAGCTTGTTTCCACTCAGCCGTTTGCAAGTCTCGCTCACAGTCAGTCCAGGCCATGGAACTGCCAGGGAAGGGTTCGAGAGCACCCCAAAGGGCAGGAGAGGAGCAAAGATTTGTCCCAGTGTAGCCCTTTCCCCAACACGCCTTTTACCTAAACTTTCTTTGGAGATGTTAATCCCACCTGGCTGATCAGACCCTCACCCACACCTGGGATGGGGTGGGCTGTTTTAAATAAGGAATAAAAGTCTGGCTGGGGGGAGGTGAGAGAGAAACAGAAAAAGGCAGAAAGGAGAGGCAGAAAAAGCATGGCAGAGAGAGAGACAGACAGACAGAAGACAGACAGAGACAGATGGAGACAAAGACTCATGGCAGGCAGGGCATGGAACTAAAGTGAGCTGATCCAATGGAACTTTAACTGACTGCTTGCGAATTATTTCTCCGCCGTTACCCTGCATCTTTAGACCCTTCAGCCATAGGGGCTAGAGGCACCTTGCCTGGGGAGGACTCGCTCAACTTTATATTTTATATGAACTTTATAGTTTATATTTTTAATCAACACCCCAGCAAGAAAATGCCCCTGTGACTCAGCCAGTAATTGTCTACCGATGTCCTCCCCCAACTTGGCCTCCCCCCCCCCCCCGCAAATTCCTTGGCCCATCCCTCACCCCAGCCTGTCTCTGCACCCTGCCCGCCCAGTCCCTCACCGCAGCCGCTCAGTCGCCTGGCTCCGCTGCTCCAGGCCTTTGTCCAGCTTGGCCTTCAGCACCTCATTCTCCTGCCGAAGCTGCTCACACAGGGTCTGTGGGAGGCCCCGGGCAGATCAGGGGTGACAGGAGGGGTCCCAGCGCCTCCCCCTTGATCTGTGCTCCTCCAAGCACAGCTCCACAAGATTTAGAGTTGCTGAAGGTCTGTAAGCGACCCAGAAGCCTTGGCAGGTGACAGGTTGGCCAACAGACTGTAATCGAAGACTTGGGACCATCAGTGGTCATCATGGGGGACCCTCTTTCGGTCTCCTGAAGGGGCCAGTCTCCCTGCATCGGACAGGCTGTCCTGTGCAGCGGACAGCCACCTTCACGACCAGGCAGAAGATTGTGGGCGGAAGCCAAGGGAAGGGGGCCGGGCTGGGCATGAGGCAGCTGCAGCCACCTCAGGCTGAGGTGTCACCTGTCCTGAAGGGGTGCCGGCCTGCCCCACCCCTGTACTTCCCGATCTCTCTCCCCACCCTCTGTCTGACCAGCAAGCAACCACCACCCGGGGAGCTCTGGCACCCCAACAGGACTGATCCCAGCCAGAGTCCCTCTGGTCTCCTCATGTCCCTGATGTCGGTGCTTCCCTCACCCAATGCCTCCTCACCTAAATGTTCCCCTCCTCACCCCGACATCCCACTCACCCGGATCCCCCCTCACCTGCAGCACAGCTGTGCGCCGCTCGTTGCTGTGCACCTTGGCCGCCAGCCGGTTGAACTCGAGTGCCATGCGGCTCAGGTGCGTGAAGAGCTGGCTGTGGTCGGGCTCCTGGGCGCACACGCTCAGGGTGCTTTCCAGTCGCTGCAGGTGCACCTGGAGATCCTCAGAGGCTGGGGCACGCGCCTCTGGGGGGGCTACGGCTGCTCTCCCCGGGGGCTTCTGCTCCTCAGTGAAGACCAGTTCAAACTCGGAGGAGGAGCCCTGGAGTGAGGGGCCAGGGGTTAGGGGCTAGGCATGCCTCCTCTAGTCGAGACTGGGAGTGGGGAGTGGGATGGTGATCCCCCCACCTATCCTCAAAGGAACCCGCACCTCCACCTGTCCCCAGGCTCAGCTCAGGGTGAGCCCCAGAAGCACATGCAGGGGCAACGAGATGGCCTCAGATAGTTTCAGTCTGGGGGTCCAGTCAGTCAACAGCTGGCCCCCACCCCACAGCCCAGGGATTGTCCTGGTTCCTGGTGCCAGTGTGGGCGACCACTAGGGCGCTCAAAACCCCTCCCTTCACTCTGTGCCAGCCACAGCTGCAACTTACGCTAGATGGGGGCTTGGGGGCCAGCTCTGGTGTGTCTCTGAGCAGCACAGGGGCAGGACTACTGGGGACACTCGTGTCCTTCCCTGCAGAGAGAAGAGGCGGTGGGGGGGGGGGGCACAGGGCTTAAGAGTCCATCGAGTAACTGTTACCACACCAGATTTACACTTCCAGGGATCAGAGGCAGTGCTCTCCCTGAGTGCTGCAGGAACCCAAGAGGGGCCGGTTTAATTCCAGGGACAGGACACACTCCCAGGCCACACCCAGGCTCAGGCACTGTGACCCTGCACGGCCAGGAGATGGGGCCCATGTGTGGGGCTGGGCCCTTGTACCTGCCAGCGGAGCCGGCTCAGAGGGGGCAGAGGATGGTGAAGGCGGTGAAAGCGGTGGACTGTTGTTCCCCACCAGGGCCTCCGCCTTCTGTCGCAGCCGTGAAGCCTCCATCTGGGACTCGCCCAGCAGCTGCCCTGGGGGGCATGGAGAGTGTGAGGGCACTGGGGAGCCCAGGTCCCCCAAACCCAGCCTCCAACGGTCCTTCCCTTCAGCACAGGCACCACAGTCTGAGCCCGTTTCTCCTCCACCTGCACTGGGAGGAGGGGGCAGCAGGGTGCAGGCTGGGGACTGTGGAGGAGGCAATAGGGTCTGTACCCCAAGGAGGACAGGCGCACAGCGGACAGGGCCCTTACCGAGTGTCTTCATCCCCTGCATCTTCTCCTTCAGGCGCGAGTTCTCCTCCACCAGGCGCTCGTAGGCGGCTGAAGCCTCCGCGCCGCCCCCGGGGTCATAAATGCGGTAGGGCCCGCTGCCCTCCATGAACTCAGCTCAGGGTGCCCGCCCCGCCTGCAGGGACACAGCCCCAAGTTCATCAGGGGATGGACCCTGAGCGAAGAGGCCACCCCAGTGCAGGGTTTTTGTTAAATTTTGGGGGGTTTTGGGTCACACCCGGCGGCACTCCATGCTCAGAAATTGCTCCTGGCAGGCACGAGGGACCATGTGGATGCCGGGATTCGAACCACCATCCGTCCTGAATCGGGGGTCGGGGCCGGAGAAATAGCCCTACTGCTGTGCTATCTCTCCGGCCCCGGCCCAGGGCAGGGTTTTGAGGACTCAGTGCTCCTGAAGGACAGTCCCCAGAAAACCCCCAAGGGTTCTTATCATGGCCCCTGTTCCTCCAGATCTGGGCCATGTGACCACAGAAAAGAGACAGCCGGAGAGGTCACCTGCAAGCTCCCAGGGCCAGTGGGACGCAGGTGGTGGCTGGAACTGAGGGGCCCCAAAGGAGAGGCAACTCAGTGGGTACCTTCTAGGCAGTAGGCCTCCTCTGAGGGTCAGCAGCAGGTCCCACCCATGTCATGTCCTCACCCACCAAGCCCCTGCCTGCACACTCTCCTGGAAGGAGAAGTTTCTAAAGAACCCTGACACCAGGTGGGGTGTGTGATGTGGGGGTTACAGGGGTGAGCCCCATCCTACTCAGCCAGATCATGCTCCCCACTCTCCCCCAGGGACCCCAACTGCACCAACCATTCCCCTAGGATCCCCAAGAATTCCCCCTGGGACCCTCATCACTCCCTGGAGAGCCCATATCTCTCTGTCTGGACCCCCTTACTTCCCGCATTCCCCCCAGAAACCCCCACCATCCTCCCAGACCCTCATCACAACAGGGGGACCCTAAGAACTCCCCTCAAGCCCCCCATCATTCTGAGACCCTCACCATTCCCTAGGGACCCCAGACCACTCTGTCTGGACCCCATTACTTGCCACATTCCCCCCAAAACCCCATCATCCTCCCAGACCCTCATCCCACCGGGGGGGGGGACCCATAATAACTCCCCGCACTCCTCCCCAGGACCCCGATCACTCCCTGGGATCCCTTGACGCTCCCTCCCATCCCGTCCCCGACCCCCTGACGGTCGCCCGGGACCCCCACCACGCCCCCAGGCCCCTTCCCTGCCCCCAGGCCCCCACATTCCGGGCCCCCCTGACCCCTGGGTCCCCGATCACGGCCCCGCCCTCCCTCGATCACGTCCCCGGGACCTCGATCGCTCCTGGGGGGGCCCCAAAACACCCAGGACCCCCCACAATCTCCCAGTCCCCGGAGGCGCCGCCCCACGAGGCTCGAGGGCTCCGGGGTCCCCTCACCTCCGCGTCTGGGCTCCGCGCTCCGAAGGCCCCACTGGATCCCGGGGGCGCCCGACCCGAACGACCCGACCGACCCGACCGACCCGACCCGCCCGGCCGAGAAGCGACCAGGAAGTGGCGGGACTGCCCCGCGGGAAAGTCCCCGCGAGTGACGGGCCGCTCGGCCAATGGCGTAACGGCGGAGGCGGGACTAACGTGGCAGCCCTCTCTGATTGACGGGCTTCTCGACCAATGGAGTCGCGGCGAAGGCGGGACGAGTGCCGGCGAGTGACGGGCTGTTCCGCCAATGGCGTCACGGTGAAGGCGGGACTAGAGCTGGCCCTCTCCGCGAGTGACGGGTAGATAGGCCAATGGTGTCGCAAGGGGGGGGGTCGAGACTAGCGAGGCAGCCCTTGCTGTGAGTGACGGGTCGCTCGACCAATAGGGTCGTGGAGAGGGCGGGACTAGTAGAAGCTTTTGCTGTGAGTGACAGGCTTATCTGCCAATGACGTTCCAGAGAGGGCGGGACTAGCGAGGGCAGTTCTCTCTGAGTGACGGGCTGTTTGGCCAATGGCGTGGTGGCGGGGGCGGGACTAGCAGTTGACTCATGGGGTCTCCCCCAGAACACCCCCAACCCTGGGACTGCCAGGCTGACACAGGCCATCATGCACACCCAGCTTCCATCTCTCTACTCTGTCTCTCTCTGTGTCTCTGTCTCTCACCATCTCCTGGGTTCCTGTTATTAAAATTGGGAGTCTCATGAATTTTGTTTTGTTGTTTTGTTTTGTTTTGTTTTTTGGGCCACTCCCAGTGACACTCAGGGGTTACTCTTGGCTATACACTCAAGAAGTCGCTCCTGGTTTGGGGGGACCATATGGGACCCCAGGGATCAAACCGCGGTCCAGTCTGCCCTAGGTTACCGAGTGCAAGGCAAGTGCCCTACCACTGTGCCACCACCCCGGCCCCCAATTTTGTTATATTATTAAAATTACATGACTGCTAATGATCTGGGTGACTTTGGACTATTTGGGTTTTGAATTCTGCCTTTCTCTATTATACGCCACACACACACAGACACAGTCAGACACACACACACACAGTCTCCAGCTCCCAGGTCACCACAGGCACACATACACACACATACCCCTAGTCATCAGTCACAAATACACCCAGCTCCCAACACACTCTGACTCTCACCATCTCCTAAGTTCATGTTGGAGTCTCATGAATTTTGTTACATTGTTATTAAAATTACATGATTGCTAATGATATAGATAGATCTATATAGATCTATAATCTATATAATGATATAGACTTTGGACTATTTGGGTTTTGAATTCTGCCTCTCTGTCTCTGTCTCTGTCTCTGTCTCTGTCTCTGTCTCTCTCTCATACACACTCACTATCCCCAGGGGAGCCCCAGAACCTACAGGCAAAACCACCTAGGAGCCCTCCTCCCCAGCAATAGAGAACACTGCCCTCAGTTGCTGGTAGTGCCAAGGTTCTGGCCTGAGAGACTTCACAGTGACAAGAACCTGACAGGGCCCCCCAGGAGCCTGCTCCACCCACCTGCTGCTCAACCTTGCCCTACACACCCCCTCCTCTGACCACCTGCCTCCTCATCCACACCTCACCCCGACCTGCCCCTCACCAACTCATGCCAATCACAGCACCTTCCAGCACCTGGGCCACACCACAATGTCCCTCACCCGACAGTATCCCAGGCCCCATCTTCCCCAGTGCCTCAGTCCTCTCCCACCTCAGACCCTGGCTCCGATCCAAAGAGACAGAGTGACCTGTCCCCCTCTGTCAACCTGCTTCCTGCTCTGGGCCATGGTATAGGCAATCCCCGGAGGATGCTGTCCACACCCTAAGGAAGTAGGTTTCCTAATCCTGGGAAACCCAGCTGCCACACAGCCTTTCCCCATCCTGCGCCAGGGACTTCCCAGTGCTGCCTTCTGGGAATGTGGACCTGGCCAGGGCCCCTCCAGGGCCAGTGGTCAACCCGGTGTCCCACTCTATTTGGAAGAGGCCACTCAGATGCCATCAGGACCTGCGTCTCATTGGAGTTAAGAAATACCCACCACACCCACAGACACACAGACTTGGACACAAACACATGGAGACACTCAAGCTCTCCAAAGCCTACACGTCACAGACGCTGCCCTGCTCACGTGCGGTCATATTCATTCACACAAGTGTGCTCTGGGCGGCCTACGCACAGGTGCTGCAGGAAGGGACATGCCGAGGCGGGCGGAGGCCATGCGGTGCCCCTGCTCTGTCCAGCAGGAAGGACCGGAGGTTTCCACGGAGGGGAATTCCCAAGCCCCGCCCCCAGGACTGTCCCTGTCCCTGCTCTCACCCCTACACATCCTCTGCACAAGTCCGGCCTGGCCCAACACCCCACCACCCTGGACACATACACTGGGGGTCCTGCAGAGGTCCCCACTTGGCGCTCTGGCTCCTTTTAAGCCCAGTTGGCCTATGTCCCGGAAGAGCAGGCTCGGGAGGGGAGTGGGCCTCTCACTGGCACCACTGCCCTTCAGCACAGGGCCCATCTGTCCAGGGGAGCCTGGAAATGTGGGGTGAATCTGGAAGGAGTGAATTCTCAGCTAAGACCAGTTCCAGCTCCAGCAGTGTTTCTAGCAGAGGGACAAGAGCGCTAAACCCGCACTGGGTCCTGGGGAGGGGAGCTGGGATGTGCTTGAGCCTCCCTCATTGTGGGAGCTTCCCTGGTCTCGCCATCCATCATCTGCTCCTGCTCACTGGGGCCTCCAGATAAGGGACAGGGCAGATGGGACAGGCCAGACCCCTCCCAGGGTCTCCCGCCGTCCTTGCTCTGCCGGGTGGTCCTGGGCCCATCCCAATCCTCTTGGCCCTCAAATGACATCCTGGATGGCCCCCAGGGCCAGTACAAGGGACTCTGCAGTGGATGTTGGAGGGTTGTGTGGAGGGGCGGGGACAGAAGTGGCCATGGGGCTGGGTGCTGCCCTACTTCTACTGGGGAAACTGAGGCTCGGAAGCCCAGTGTCAAAGACTACAGCTCTCATTCAGATAGATACAGACTCAACCCAGCACCCCAGGGAAGCAACCCATCCATCCAGAAGTCCAGGAAGGGCCAGAGAGAGCACAGTGGTAGGGCATTTGCCTTGCACGCAGCCAACCCTGGATGGACTCAGGTTCGATTCCCTGCATCTCATATGGTCCCCTGAGCCTGCCAGGAGCAATTTCTGAGCACAAGAGCCAGGAGTAACCCCTGAACATCACTGGGTGTGACCACCCCAAAAAAGTAAGATTTCCAGAAAGTGGGGCCAGAGAAATAGCACAGCAGTAGGGCATTTGCCTTGCAGGCTGCTGGCCCGGGGCAAACCCAGGTTCAATTCTCAGCATCTCATATGGTTCCCCAAACCTGCCAGAATTTCTTAGTTCAAGAGCTAGGAGTAACTAACCCTGAGTATAGTGGTATGCCCCCCCCCAAAAAAAAACAAAACACGGAAGTCCAAGAAAATAGATCCAGGCGGTGCTTTGCATACTCTGCTTTCTCGAGGACACAGTTATGTGAGAGTCATGGCAAGGTAACTGCTGCACTGAGACTGAAGTGGGGAGTGGAGAGTCTGTCCCTCCACCCCATCCCTGATAATGCCAGACCCAGAGGGGGGCCCAGATGAAGGGAGAGGCACGAAGGAGAGAGAAGAAATGGATGGGCACTCCCTGGGAACCCACCATGTAATGTACCCATGCCTGCTCACCCAACAGAGTATGGCTTCGTTTATGCTGGACAGGCCGAGGCCAGCAGTTAGCACCTTTTCCAGGGTGTCCTCGTCTCACTCGCTTGGCCACTGAGCCCGGTTTCCCAGGCTTGAGGCCCCACCACTTCCAAAACATTCTGGGGGAAACTGCCCTCTCCCTTCTTGCCCATCCTTCTATCCCTGTTCAGCCCCCACTGTCCTTGTCCCACTGTTCCATCCTCTACTAGACCCTGAGAGCTGGCTGCAGTGTCCCATGTCCTGATGTGGACACACAAGGACATGATGGGTCCTCACATCTTGGAATCTGGCTGTGCCCGTGTGGCCTCCGTGTCACCAGGTCAGACCTCACCATGGAGGAAAGTGGGAGAGGAATGGAATGGGGTCTGGACCATCCACCTTTGAATCCAGCTCCTTCCATGCTATAAGGGACCCCAGGCCACAGGCGAAGAGTTACGGCCTGCAGGAAAAGTGTCCAAGGGGATAGGATCCCAACAAAACTGAGAATGCTGCAGAGATGCAGGCGTAGGCAGGGACACCCACATGGTACCACAGCCCTGCTGTGATCCCCTCTTCCACCGAAACACAGACACTTGTCCCAAAGGTCAGAAGCTTCTGAATTTGATAAGGTCCTGGGCAGGCAGAAGGGGACACGGGTGTGGCTGGGATGGGTGAGGGATCAGGGTCGTGGCAGGTTCTGTGTATCAACGGGAAGAATAGGGCTGAGGCCAAGAACTAGGGAGCACCACGGAGACCAGGGTGGACGTGGGCTCTGGGAACAGCTGTATGGCAGCCCAGGCGTGAGCAGAAGTGGTGGGGGTAGGGGGCTGTCCTGAACCCCATGGAGATGCCTCCTCCCTGGTCTCAGATGGGGATGGGGCCACCATGACCCCTTCTTGGCAGAGGCACTGCCAAAGCCAGGCCAGAGGCTAGTCGTCACCTCCACAGATGGCCAGCAAGGCCTTGCAGAAGTCCCCAGAGGTGTCACCCTGTGGGCAGAGGAGATGGTCAGAGGCACTGGCTCAGCCTGACACAGAAGCTCTTTCTGCAGCTGTGCCTCTTCACCCAAACCCATCCATCTGTCCAGGGGACCCAGAGGGGTTATGGCTGGATCTGCTGCTTGTAGAGGACCCCAGAATGGAGGGGGTCAGGTCATGTGGAAACAGTCAAGTCCCTCCAAAGGCCACAATGCCTGATTCGCTCTGGGACCCCCAGCTCCCCACCAACACATGGGCTCTATCATGGGTGACCCAGGGGGCCAGACACGCAGCAGAGACCCCACCATGTCTCCAGATTCCTGGACAATACCTAGCTACAATGCTGAAAGAAGTGGCCACAAATCTGCTGGTCCCTGCAATGACTCAATTGGTCCCTGCAATGACTCCAATATGGCGCCCGGGATTCTCCCAGGGTGACTGGTCAGTCACTCCTGCATGGGGCCCTGGACCCTCCCCCATGACTTGATCGGTCACACCACAGGACCCGGTTGTCACTCCTATGTGGGAATGGGCACAGGAGGGCCTCTTTCTGGCCTCACCTCAATGGTCTGGTGCAAGGACTTGTCGTACTTGTCTAGGAACTCTCGACGAATATTCAAAAGGTCAATCTCGCTGCGGGACACCATGATGCGGGTCAGCGTCTTCTCATCGGTGCCCGCTCCCTGGACACGGTGGGAGGAACAGCGGCTCAGACCAGGGCACAAAGCGAAACCATCAGCCATTGTCCTAGGCCCCGAATCTCCTGCTCACCCCTACCAGGGACACCACAGAGGCCATGCACTTGGGTCTCAGGTCCTGCTTCGGAGGTGAGCCATCTCGGACACACACTGGTGTGGCCATGCACACAGGCACTGCATCCCTGGAGTGCAAGGACACGGCCAACTGTCCCCGAGTGGCATGCTCACACGGCAGGCACACCTGTGCAGTGGTCATCTATGACCCCAGGCTTGGGCAGCTCGATAACCTAGAGGGAAGGACAGGGCCACCCACCTTCATGGACTTGTAGAGCTTGTCCGCGAAGAAGAGAGGCTTGTTCCGGACACTCCGCACTGTGGGGCGGGCAAAGCTCAGGACCCACGCTCGGCCATGGCCGCTGGGTCCTACACCAGACCTTGTGCTGCCTTGAGTACCATCACCTTGCTATGTCTCCCATGTATGGCCCCTCCAATACTGACTCCCAGGTACTGATCCAAGTACTGTCTCAAGTACCATTTCTCTCGCTACTGCCACCCGAGGCTACTGTGCCCTGAGGTCATATTGGTCCTGGCCACGTCTTCCCTGATAGTGTCAACCCCTTCCTTTCCCAGATGGTATGAGGTATGTGACATGTCCATGTCCCTGTGCTGTGAGACATGTGACATGTTTTGTCTCTATGCTATGGGTGTACAACATGTCCATGTCTGTACGCTATGGGGATGTGATATGTCCATACCCCTGTGCTGTGAGATATGTGACATGCATGTCCGTGCTCTGAACCATGTGTCATGCGTGATCAGCTATGCATGTCTCAAGATTGGCTCACCGATGGCCACAAAGGCATCTCTGACATCCCCCGACATCTCCTTCTTGATGACATGTTCTACGTCGTAGTTGGTTTTCTTGACAAATTCCTGAAAGACTGCCCAAGAGGAGGTGTCAGTGCAGGGACCCTTGCGCCTGCCCATAGGCTGTGCAGGGGACTCCAATTCTGCCCAGCTGCTGTGCCCTCCCAGCTGCTTGGGGGTCTCTTCTGTCCCTGCTGGTGCCCACTAGCTCCACCCCACTGCCGGGCTGCCAACCTCGCCGGAGGTGCTGGTGACTCTTCGTGCACAGGATGGTCATGAAGCGTGTCTCTAGGGACTCCTTGTCCCCGCTGGTGGTGTCGGCGATTTCCTGTAGAGACAGCGAGGACGCAGCTGGTCACCCAGAGGAGTCGGGCCACAGCAGTGCCCACCCCTCCTCGCCTTCTCCTCTGGTGTCCCCACTGACTGCAGGACAGTCAGTGGATGGCAGGGGCAGGGCATGCACTGCTAGGGGCTCCACAAGAGGCCCCAAAGGAAAGAGAGAAGCTGTGGGGAGCCCCCAGCCCCCCTGGTCCTGCCCTGGGTTGGTGGGGTCACTCACCAGGATCTCGGCAGCCACCTGGCAGTGGGAGGGGAGAGAGCAGGATGCAGGAGTCAGAGATGGAGTTCCAGGAGCCCCTTGAGGCTGGGGGCCCCAGCAAGCCCGGACCCTAAGATGGTCCCCTAGCCCCCACCCACAGATAGAGACCAGGAGAGAGATGAAGGGGGAGAGAGAGGAGGAGAGAGATGAAGTGAGAGGAGAGAGGGGGAGAGGGAGGACCTGTGTTCACGAGGGGAGGGATTGGGCACCCACAAGTGGGCTGGCCTGGGTTGGGGTCCTGCTGCTCCCCTCAGATTCTCTCTTGCCCCTCTGGCCTGTCCAGCCCCTGCCAGCAAGGCCTGACCAGCAGTCATATAGTGCATGCAGTCCTGGACCCATGTGGGACACCCGCCCCACCCCTAGCCCTGGGCCCTGCAGTCCTGTGGCACGTAGAGCAGCTTTGGGCCTGATGGGTGGCTCTGCCCCTCCCTTGAGGACTCTCACCCCATTTCAGACAGTGTTCAGATCCCTTCCCATAAGATGTTCCACCTGCTGCCAAGCCTATGAGTTCCCTATAACCACCCCCCGAACCCCCTTCTTTGCTTGTCCTGCTCGTTGGGGCTCACTGAACAGCCCAGACTCGGCAGCTCACCTGGGCATCCTCTCGGGCCTGGTCCCGATCTTCTCCTCCTTCTTCACGGTTGCCCTGAAGAGGAGAGACAATGGGACTGGTCAGCACCCCAGGCAACCCTTCTCTCAGCACAGCACGACCCGGGTCAGAGGGCTTTGGGACGTTTTGACCTACTAGCAAGCCTGTGGCCTGTGGCCACTGGGGGAAGGGAAGGAAGAAACAGAACCACGCTACGGCCTGTTTCTGTGAACAGGGTCAAAGGAGGAGGCCAAAAAGGGGGACCCATGATGCACTTCCTCATTAGTATAGTGGTGAGTATCCCCGCCTGTCACTCGGGAGACAGGGGTTGAATTCCCTGACAGGGAGACACGAGAAATTCTTGGGACTGGAGCATTTGCCTTGCACAGATGACCCAGGATGGACCTGGGTTCGATCCCCGGCATCCCATATCTCCTGAGCCATATTTCCTGAGCCTGCCAGGAGCGATTTCGAGTGCAGAACTGGAAGTAATCCCTGAGCACCATCAGGTGTGACCCAACCCGCCCCCCCCCAAAAAAAAACAGGCACCTACAAAGGCTGCCGGAAGGAGATAGCAGCATGGTATCTCTGAAAAGTGAGGCTAGAAAAGGTTTGTTCTACACAACGAGTCCCTCCTGAAGAGGCAGAGCATCCCCGCATCCCCTGCTCCCCTGGTCCCTCGCCCCTCAACTGTTCCATACGGTCCCTGTCCCTGCGTCCCTCACCGTCGCCAAAGAGATGAGAATCCTCCTGAAGTGGCCGGAGGTGTCCGAGCTCAGGGCGTCCTCCAGGGACTTGTGATAGTCTGGGACAGAGAGAGGTTCAGGATGTGAACTCTGAGGGGCAGGACAAGGTGTATGTGGGATCTTGGGGCTCTCAGCCTCCAGCTGGCCAGCGACAAATGCCACTCTCCTGAGTCTGGACGTGTGACCCACTCACCACTCGGGTTCCTTACACAGCGACTGTGGCCGAGCCCCGTGGCCACAAGCAGGCATGGGGGCCGTGGGGAAGCGCCCTCCCTGCACCACCCCTCACTCACCCTCCTTGTATGCCTCGTTGATGGCCCGGATCTCCTCGTTGTTGCGAGTAGTCAGAATCTCGATGAGGGTCTTCTCATCCGTGCCGGCACCCTGAGATGAGGGAGCAGGCGGGTTGAGGCCTGGGCACGCACCGTCCCCCCTCTTCTTCGCAGCATCTTGAGGGGCACTGTGCTATGAACTTCCAGACCAGAAACCCAGAGCCCAGCAGGGACCTCCCTGCTAGCTGCTAGGGTTTGCAGACCCTCTCCGAAGAAACGCCCTCAACCAGATAAAAGCAATATATAGGAAGGGCTTGGGGGGGGGGGCAGGGGCCTGACTGTGGGGGACAAACGTGTATGCAAGACAGAGACAGACACGTGTGCAGAACAGGGCATACTATATTTTTCATACCATAGACACACTTCCCTCCCCACAAAAGATGGGGCAAATGTCTGTGCGTCTTGGAGTGAATGCCTCCTGGAGCCAAAGCCTGAGTGCAGGGGAGGAGAGCATGTACTTGACATCCACAGTGTTATGCCCCTTTCTTGCAGACATGCCACATAGTACTACGAGCTGTCAGATTAACACACTTTCACTGCCACAGCTAGAGCTCTCATTTTTTTGTTTTTTGTTTTTTTTTGTTTTGTTTTGTTTTTGTTTTTGGGCCACACCCAGCAGTGCTCAGGGTTTACTCCTGGCTATCTGCTCAGAAATAACTCCTGGCAGGCACGGGGGACCATATGGGACACCGGGATTCGAACCAACCACCTTTGGTCCTGGATCGGCTGCTTGCAAGGCAAACGCCGCTGTGCTATCTCTCCGGACCTGTAGAGCTCTCATTTATGACTAGTTGATCGCTGCTGTGACTTTGATTTTTTTTTTTTGGGGTCACACCCGCCAGTGCTCAGGGGTTACTTCTGGCTCTATGCTCAGAAATCGCTCCTGACTGGCTCAGGGGACCATATGGGATGCCAGGATTCGAACAACCGACCTTCTGCATGCAAGGCAAATGCCTTACCTCTATGCTATCTCTCTCGCCCCCAACTTTGGTATTTTTTATATTAACAAAAATGTATTTAAAAAAATTTTTTTTCTCTTTTTGGTTTTTGGGCCACACCTGGTGGCGCTCAGGGGTTACTCCTGGCTCTGAGTTCAGAAATCGCTCCTGGCTAGCTTGGGGGACCATATGTGATGCTGGGAATCGAGTCAGGTCTATCCCAGGCCAGCAGCGTACAAGGCAAACACCCTACTGCTGTGCTATTGCTTCGGCCCCTTTATTTTTTGATATAAAAAAAAGAGGTAAATGTGTTTAACCAGCTGTGGACTGGCGTATTGTCAATATACTTCGGCCTCGCAGGCCGGTTGTTCCCAGCTACGCTATGGTCTCTGGATGGCGTCTCACATTGCACTATTTGCTTTAGAATATTTTTGTTTTGTTTTCCTCGTCTAAAAGCTATGTGCATCTTATGGTCAGGTGTGTCTTATAGAGCCAAAAATACGGTACCTACAGGGAAGGACAGACACGTGCGTGCGGAGGACAGGGTCATACACACCTCCATGGCCTTTTTCAGCTGTTTGGCGTCGTAGTGGGCTGGGGTCATCATGAGCCCCAGAATCAGCCGGGCCAGGTCCCCGGAAATCTCAGACTTCAGGTCGGCCATCAGGTCCTGGCCAGCAAAAGGCCCTGCTCAGCTCAGTGCTGCCCCAAGTGGAAGCCTCGCCTCAACACACAGTTCTGTCGGGCCCTCAACACCCGCCCATCCAGACTGGCATGGCGTCCATCCTACAGCCATGCCCACCGAGGCCTGCCCGTCCTCCAGCCCCACCCACTGCAGATCTAGAGCCACCCAGCCCCAGTTTGTCCCTAGTGCTCGGCCCACCCAACGAACCCAGGTGTGTCCACCTCGAGGGGATCTCCCACCCTAGTGCTGCGGGGGTGGGCAGCCAAGTGGGCAGTGTTGGGGACACGGTGGGGGGGGCTCACCCTGCCAAAGTGGGACTTGAATGTCTGGCGTAGCTGTTGCCTCTGGGCGTTGCTGCGGCGTGTGATAATGTTGATGATGGTTTCCTCATCAGTCCCTGCAGAGACAAACTTCAAAGGGGGCCCTCAACAGGGACAAGGGTGATGCCATGTCCAGAGGGAGATGCTATGTCGCTTATACCCAGGACCTGATTGGGATCGTTTCGGGCTGACTCTCAGCCCCACCAGCCCTGCCCCTGGTTCCACCGCAAAGGCCTAGGAGGGGGAGGCCCTGGGGTAGGGGGTGAACATTGCCATCATGCATGGCATGGGCCTGAGCCACAGAGCCAGCTGGGAACCCTAATGTCCCACATCCCCTGCCCTCACCGAGCCCCTTCATAGCCTTGCGAAGAGCCTTGGCGTCCGCATCCGGGTCAAAGTCTCCTGCAGGCCTGACGGTCCCTTTTAGCTGCAAGAAGGGGGAGACACTGAAGGCCTGCAGCCCAGTGGAGTGGCCTGCTAGGGAGGAGCTGGCCTGGGGTGCGGATAGGGATGCGCCACCCAGAGCTGTTGTGGGGTGCACGGACCCATCACCGCCTCCCCAGGGCTTCCTGAAGAGGTAAGCGCGTGGCGGCATTAGCACAGGGCACCCCAGTTCCCAAGCACCCGGAGACCCCAAGGTGCCTGCAGTTCCTGCTTTCACAACACCCTGCAAGGCCCATCTCTGCCTGCAGCTGGGATGCGGGCGCCCTTGCCCACCCAGCCTTCTCGGGATGCCGAAGCCCAAGCAGAGACCCTGGGAAACAAGGTGAAAATAGGGTGTTGGTGGGGTGCATGCCTCAGCATCCTAGAATCCATCTCCCGTGCCAACTCTACACCTCGACCGGCACCCCTTTCTACCTAAGCTGAAGGGGTCTTGCTGTGAAGTCTGGGCACTCTTGGCCAAGGTCTTCAACTCGTGAAGTTTGAGTCACACCCCGTGATGCTCAGGGGATCACAAGGGATGCTGGGGATCCAACCCAGGTCAACCCCATGCAAGAAGAGTGTCCTCCTCTGCCCCACTGCTCACTCTGGCCCCTGCTTTGAGCACTCTAGCCTGGCTCCTCACCTGCCTCATGCAAGGGCAGGTCCGGGATCAGGGGGCTGCCCAGAGTGCAGCTGGGAGCCAGGGAGCCAGAGGGACACGGGACACTTTGAGAGTGGAGGGGTCATGGAGTCCCCAAGAGCAAAGCAGCAGTGGGATAGCTCGAGTAAAGGAACAACAGGTACTGGAGAGTGGAGCGGTCACAGCACACCTCAAGAGTTAGAAAGGGTTGAGCAATCCCAGGGCACCCCGAGAAGAGGGTCTGCAGGAACCCTAAGAGCAGAGGTTCTTCCTGTGGGCCCTATCTTTGGGGCTCGGGCCCTCAGGAAATCTTTATTTTGGTTTTCTGGTTTTAGGGCCACATACAGCTGTGCTCAGGGGACCATGCACGATACCAGGGATTTGAACCCGAGTCATGGTCGCAAGCAGGTTACCTCCTGCACTGTCTCACCAGCCCTGTTTTTACAGTTGAGTGGAGGCCCCCCTCAAACACGAGACACAAAGTACTTCCTGGATCACTGCTAGTAGTGTGGCCAGGAGGCCTCATGCATGCTAGGGCGTGCTGCGGCCCCCGTCCTTTGCCTACTCCTCCAAAACTTTCTCTCCCAGCCCCGGGCACCTACAGGCCTTGGGAGCCTCTGCTCTCGGGGTCTCGCAGGATGGACAGACCCCCGTGGACCACCCATGCCTGCTCACAGGCTGAGTCCTCAGGGGCCAGCCCAGTCCCGTGTCAGAGCGTGTCAGGGTGTGTTAAGAGTATATCAGGCATGTGAGAGAGAAAAAGCAGGCAGCAGGCTGGTTAGCCTTGGAGTAAAGATAGAATTCCCATTCTGGGCTGGACAAAGGGCAGCAGAGGAAGCGAAGTCAGAGGTCGAGCAGGGCAGGGATGTCTGACCTCGACTCTGGACACTGCGCTAAGTTCCCACATCTGGTAGGCCACCTGAGCAGCCTCTGGGAAGAACTGGCCGGCAGCACTGGAATGGGGCGGAGAGGAGGGAGGTCATTGGGAGCACACACACACACACACACACACACACACACACACACACACACACACACGAACACTAACACAGTGCGCATACATAAACAGACGCATCCCTATATGTTGGGTTACACCTTATTTTACCTAAAACCAAGATCATCCCTGGTTTCTATGTGTTTGTTTACAACTTGGATTTACCCCCAAATCAGAGATTGTCTTACTTGGAAACCTGAGTGGGACTGGCCCAGGATAGCCTGAGCCATCTGTCCTTACTGCCCCACCCTGGGGTAAGCTCTAGACTCAATAAAAAAGGCGGTTCTGGCAGGCAGCTGGCTCTTCGTACAAAGTAGAAGACAGCCAGAGGACACGTGTTTCACCCTCAGCCTGGTTTGGATTATTTCATGCGCTACCCTGATTCAGACTCCCTCATCTGGGGTTGGAGATAAGGTGCATGAGGTGATTTTACACACATATACACATGTGTACATATCCACACATGAGACAGGCAAGCAACTCAGATACACAAATGCACACTCACAAGTGCATACATGCTACTCCTCCCCCCAACTTCCTGGCTCTCTTACCTGATGGTCAGACCTCCCACATCTGGGAGGGGTCTATGGAAGGCAACAAAAGGGTTGCCTGAGGGGTGTAAGGGAGTTAGTGAGAGAGATTCAGGGAGAGATTCGGCAGGAGAAGACTCAGGAGAAAGTGGCAAGATGGAGAGATCAGAGACGGCCGGGTGCAGAGAGCTGTTTCACTTAGAGTGGCACATGGTGGCTAGGACTTTATAATAAAGTTCATGTCTCCTGAAATCTGACTGCTGTGGATCATTTCCTTTCCGCTACCCTGGTCCCTGTTCAGGCGCCAATTGCAGTAATAATTAAATGAATAGATTTTAAATATTATTATTTAATAACTATTTAATAATAATGGAGAGGCCTTTCTCAGCCAGGCCAGGTACCTGCACCCCCTTCCAGCCAGAGGGTCTGAGAGTTCAGGGTAGCAGCGAGAAAATGATCCACAAGCAGTCAGTAGAAGTCAGGAGACATGCAGCTTTACTAGAGGCCCTAGCCACCATGTCTGGCTTCTAAGCGAAACAACCTCTCTGCACCCAGCCATCTCTGATCTCTCCATCCTGCCTCTTTCTCCTGAGGCTTCTCCTGCCGAATCTTGATTCTCTCCCTGAATCTCTCACTCTATCTCCCTTACACCCCTCAGGCAACCCCTTTGTTACCTTCCATAGACCCCTCCCAGATGTGGGAGGTCTGACCATCAGGTAAGATAGCCAGGAAAGGGGCCAGAGCAGTGGCGCAAGAGGTAAGGCATCTGCCTTGCATGCGTTAGCCTAGGATGGACTGCAGTTCAAGCCCACAGCATCCCATAGGGTCCCCCAAGCCAGGGGCGACCTCTGAGCTCATAGCCAGGAGTAACCCCTGAGCATCCCCAGTTGTGGCCCCAAAACAAACAAACAAACAAAAAAGATAGCCAGGAAGTTGGGAGAGGGGTAACACCTATACACTCACAGACACACAGTGTCCCTCCCTACATACACACGCATACTGACACAACACAGCTACATGCATGCCAGGTGAACACTGGCCTGGATACACATGCCTAGGACAGACCGCAGTTCTATCCCCGGCATCCCACATGGTCCCCCAAGCCAGAAGCGACTTCTGAGCGCATAGCTAGGAGTAACTCCTGAGCGGGTGTGGCCCAAAAAAAAAAAAACAAAACACACCTACGCTCAAAGTGCCCATGGACACATGCAGTCACAAGCACACACTTGCCCATCTCACATATCACACAGGCACCCTTGACACACTCACACGTACAAACACGCGCACACATTAAGCACTCCGGTCCTCCTGGGCAGTGCTCCCGGCTCCAAGGGCACCAGCGTCCCCTGAAACTTACTCGTCATCACCCCCGCACAGCTTCAGCAGAGCCCGCTTGTAGTCACCGGAAGTGTCGTTCTGGGGGGAGAGGGACAGTTAATTAATTAATTAATTAGAATTAATTATCTTAATTGGCTGACACTCCTTCTTGCTTACGTGGTTCCTCCCTAATGCTCCCAATCACCATCCAGGTCTGCTAGACTGTCCTTCAGACAGGCTGGACATAGTTATCAAAGGTTGATATAAACCTAGAACAGGGGCCGGAGAGATAGCACAGCAGTAGGGCGCTTGCCTTGCAAGCAGCTGATCCAGGATTGATAGTGGTTCGAATCCTGGCATCCCATATGGTCCCCCAAGCCTGCCGGGAGCGTTTGCTGAGCACAGAACCCCGGGAGGTAACCCTTGATCGCTTCTGGGTGTGGCCCAAAAAAAACAAAGGAAAAAAAAAAAAGCTGGAACAAAGAGTGCCTGCAATCAACTGTAAACATTTTTTTTAATTAATCAATTGGTTTTTTTCTGTCACACACAGTGGTACTCAGGGCTCTGTGCTCTGAAATCACTCCTGGGGCTGGAGTGGCACTCGAGGTAAGGCATCTCTGCCTTGCAAGCACTAGCCTAGGACAGACCAAGGTTCGATCCCCCGGCATCCCATATGGTCCCCCCACGCCAGGAGTGATTTCTGTGCACATAGCCAGGAGTAATCCCTTAGCATCAACGGCTGTGGCCCGAAAAAAAAAATCACTCCTGGCTCCTGGCAGGCTCAGGGATATAGGATGCCAAGAACTGACCCCGGTTCCATCCTGGGTAGGCCGCACGCAAGGCAAATGCCCTACTGCTGTGCTATGGCTCCAACCCCAACATTAAACATTATATATCTCGCATAGAGTCTGGGTCACAGGGATGGCGGGAATGCACTCATGTATATCCTTTTATTTATTTGTTTGTTTGTTTGTTTATCCTTGGGTCAGACGCAGCGGCACTCAGGTGTTACTCATGGCTCTACTCTCAGAAATTGCTCCTGACAGGCTCGGGGGACCATGGGGGAGGTGGCGGGGATCAAATCCAGGCCACATGAAAAGCAAATGCCCACCACAAAGAGTGGTGAGTGCAGTGAGAGAAATAACTGCACTGAGAACTATCATAACCATGTGAATGAATGAGGGAACTGGAAAGCCTGTCTAGAGTACAGGCAGAGATGGGGTGGGGAGGAGGGAGATTTGGGACATTGGTGGTGGGAATGTTACACTGGTGAAGGGGGTGTTCTTTACATGACTGAAACCTAATCACAATCATATTTGTAATCAAGGTGTTTAAATAAATATATAATACAAAAAAAAGAAGAGGAAAAAAAAGGCAAATGCCCTACCGCTGTGCTATCTTTCGGGCCCCCAACTGCTAACCATTCTCTATCTGGCATAGCGTCTGGGTCACTGGGATGGCTGGAATTCACTCATGAATGTCCTTAATCGATCAACCCCGAGGTGCTTCCTCCCCTTCTGTCTAGAACCCCATGCTCGGCTTCAGTGAAACGGACTCTTCTATGACAGATTCCCTCTGTGCGACTGTGTGTTCCTTCCAGCGGCGCTGCTCTTTCCTAACCTGTACCCTTTAGGAAGAAGTTTGGCCAAGGGAGATGCTTGCCTGTTAGGGGCCCCGGATTTGCCAACCACCACCCCCTGGTGCCTCCCAACAATTGCCCGTTTATGCTCAGGGGGAACCCCAGCTGACCAGCTCTCACCTTGATCATGCTGTAGAGGGACTTCTCGTACTTGGTCCGGAAGATCTCGCGGATATCCATCATGTCCAGCTCGCTGCGTGTCACCATGATGCGGATCAGGGTGTTGTCCCGAGTGCCCAAGCCCTGGGGAGGTGCACAGTGGGGGTCAGGGGGTTGGGATTATGGTATCCATGAGGGGGATTGGGCGGACGGTGTCTGTGCTTCCTCCCACATCACTTCCAGCCATGTTCCTGCTCCACCACCCCGGTGTGCACTATGGTTTGGGTGAAAGGCCAGTACACTGCATGTCTCTCTCCCTGGTACATGCCACATGTGTGTGTCTGGGTGTTACGCATGTGCATATGCACATACACACACGTGCATGATACATGTATGCACATTACTCCTGAGTTTGTACCCTCAGCATTTGGGGTACGGTTTCAGAGCCCCCCTTTAGCCCCAGTGCAGTGTGGAGGTATGATCAGTGTGATGGCTTTCCCAGGAGAAAGCACCCTCATTCTGCTCTGTGTTTCAGGACATGGGGCACGGCCTGAGTCCCCAGTCAGGGCAGACAGAGACCCTGTCACTGGTCCTTCTCCCCCACCCCCACCTACCTTCATAGCCTTGAAGAGCCGCTCAGCAAAATACTCAGGGGTGCTGCGAACACATTTCACTGCAAAGAGGAGAGCAGTCAGGGGGCCACATAGGGGCACTCGGGATCAGTCAGGGTAAGTTGGGTTCATTGGGAGTCATTTAGAGAGTTATTTGGGGTCACTCAGAACCTACGCCTGTCCCCAAGGGTCTGTGGCCAGGCCCCTGCAGGAAGGGGAAGCAGCAGAGATGGAGTTGGGGATGGACTGTGACACCCCACTTCGTCCTTACAGTCCTGAGGATCAGGATGGGGTGCAGTGCAGAAAGTGCTGCCAGGGTTCACACTGTTGGGTCTGGAGGAGAGGAAGCAGGGAACTTGGGGGGATTCGGACCAGCAGGAAGAGCTGGAAGACCAGGATTTACAGGGTAGCCTTGGCAATCTCTGCACACCTGCCCTAACAAAAGGGCAGTCAGGGCCCCCCACTTTCAGGAGGGAGCTGTGGCCAGAGGGGGTGACCTGTCCAAGTCAGCTCCAGGCTGACTTGAATCTGACCCCTGGATAGTCCACTCCTGGTGACCCTCCGCTGTAGCCCCTGTCTAGGTGGTACTTCACCCTGCCAGAGCCCACAACCTCCCAATCACAGGGGCTGCTCAGTTCTACCACCTTTCCCGTCCCCAGCTACGGGCCTGACTGGAACCTGGGTCCCGGGGCCAGTGCTGAAGCATCCAACTTACCCACAGCCAGCATCAGCTTCTCAAAGTCCCCGGACAGCTCTCCACGGATGCTGGCCTCGATGGGCTTCCCGGTGGTCTTCAGGTATTCATCGAACACTGGGGGCGACACGGGGAGCAACAGTCCTGATGAGGCTCAGCTCACTTCCACTCATGGGAGGCCACGAAGAGAGGGGAAAGTGTCAATACTGAGCACGTGTGGGCTGCATTCATGCAGTAACACGAGCCATGCCACATATAGGCAGGCCCTGCCTCCCTCGGTCCAGAGCAGCCAGCAGCATGGGAGGAAGGGAAGTGGGGTCCCCCACCCTGTGCTCCTCACCTAGTCTCAGGTGCTGTTTGCTTCGGTTCCCCAGGATGTAGATGAACTGGGCCTCATCTGTCCCCCACTTGAGCTCTCCTGCCTCATACAGGTCCTACAAGACAGACCCTCAGCCCCAAGCAGGGTGGGCGGCACCTGCCCAGAGGCCCCCACAGCAAGGAGCTGGAAGGAAGGAGGGGGTAGGGTGAGTTCAGGGACGCAGCTCCCAGCCCCACCTGCACATCCTGCTGAACCAGCTCCTCGATGACCACGTCGTCCTCCTCCCGGGTACCCTGCAGACAACATGGCGGTCAGGCTTCGAGACCCCAGGAGCTGCCTACGGTGCCCCTGGGCTGCCTCGGGTTCCTGCAAGGCCCAACCCAGAGACAGGTACCAGGTGGTGAGGATTGCTGCTCTTCGTTTCGTTTGGGGTCCCACAGCGAACCCCAAAGAATTAAGCAGCCAGACGGAAGATGGGGTTCATTGCTAAAAGGTCTGAAGCTTCAGACAATTCAAAGAAGGACCCAAAAGCCCCATATAGGACCCCAAAACCCCATAATAGAACCTGAAAACACTTAACAGAACCCTGGGACCTCATGTAGGACCCTCAAAACCCTTAACAGGACCCTGGGACTTATACAGGACTCCAAAACCCCATAACAGGACCCCAGGACCCCATACAGGACCCCAAAAACAGGACCCAGGACCCCATGCACACCCCTGAAAACCCTTAATAGGACCCAAACACCCCATAACAGGACCCTGGGACTCCATAACAGGACCCTGGAACTCATACAGAACCCCAAAAACCCTTAGCAGGACCCTCCCAGGATCTCCCCACCACTCACCTGAAGTAGCACCACCAGCATCTTCTGAAAGTGCCCCGATGTGTCCCCCGTGATGTCAGCTTCCAGGTCCCTTTCGTAGGCTGTGGGAAAGGGCTGGGCTCAGGCTGGGAAAATAGTCCCTGGGGCTCCGGTCACAAGCCCTGATCCACCCGTCACCCTATTCCTGAGGGGACCCTGGCCCTGTCACCCCTATGACTGACCCTATGCTGGCCCAGCTGGCCTCCACCTGGCCCTCGGGCATCCCTCCCCTCCCCTTCCTGTGAGCTTATCATCAGCTTGTCTGTTTGACCTGAACCCATGTCCCCAACACACAAGGATACAAGTGTCCATCCACTCTGTCCCTCTGAGGGAGAGACCGATAGGACAAGGGGTCAAGGGAGGGACAGAAAGATGACAGAGAAACATAGAGATGGACAGATGAACGGATTCATGGAGAGAGGGATAGATGGAGGGATAAATGGATGGGCACAGTAACGAATGGAAGGAGGGAGGGAAAGGCTGGTGAACAGAGGAACAGAGGGTAGGAGAGAGAAGGGCAGAAGGATGGACAGACAGAGGGACAGAGGGCTGGACAGAGGAGGGGCAGACAGAGAGACAGAGGAACCGCTGCCGGCCCTCTCTGCACACCCCACACTCACCGTCCTTGTAGGCTGCCACCAGCTCGTGGATCTGCTGGTTGGTGCGTGAGGCCAGGATTTCAATGAGACACTTCTCATCAGTGCCAGCACCCTGAGGAACACGGGGGGGCTCAGTACATAGTGGCCCTGCCCCTCGGCTGCCCCCAGGACGGCCGAGTCCCCCAGCCTCACCGACACGGCGTCCTTGATCTCCTTGGCGTCGCAGTAGGCAAGGGGCCGCATGAGCCCCACAATCAGCCGCTCGAACTTGCCCGTCAGCTCGTACTTGAGGTCAGCAATGAGGTCCTGGGGCAAGGGTCAGGGTCAGTGCAGAGTCCCCCAAGAGGGTCCCCCACCCACCCAGGCTCCCTGCTGTGGCCCCTGCAGTCACCTTGCCATAGAGGGACTTGTAGCTCTGACAGATCTCCTGCCTCTGCCTGTTGCTGCGGGAGGTGATGAGCTCCAGGATGGCCTCCTTGTCGCTACCTGGAAGGGACAGAGATCAGGCACCTCACCAGTCTCTCCCCCACATCCAGGAAGACCTCCAAGGCTGTCCCAGCATGCTGGGCACTGGGGGAGGGCTCAGAGTGCACCGGGGGCCCAGTGCTCCATCTCACAAGCCGGGAAACTAGACCCACCCTTCTCACCCACCCCTGGCACCCACCGAAACCCTTCATGGCTGTGTAGAGAGCCTCAGCGTCTTGGCCCGCATCGAAGTCAGGGAAATCATGGACAGAGCCGCGGTACCGAGCACCCTGCAGGGAAGGGAGGTTGAATGGTCAGTGCCCACCCTGATACCCACAGTCACTGCCCTGTCTGGTGTGTATGTGTGTGTGTGTGTGTGTGTGTGTGTGTGTGTGGGTGGGTGTGTGTGGGTGTGGGTGTGGGTGGGTGGGGTGGGGGTGACCATCATCCCCAGGTGAGCACTCAGCCCTGTCATGCATGGGTCCCCTGAGCTCTGCTCCTTGGAATGTATCGACCATGCTGGCCTAGGGCAAGTTGGGGTCCCCAGAGCACAGAGCTTCCTGTGACCTGGCCCTGTAGTGACGGACATCAGGACTTAGCCAAGCAGACACAATAATATCACAGGGAGGCCTGAGTCAGGCCAGACCTGAAGTTCACATTGTCCATCCTCTGCTGAGATAGATACAGGAGAGGAAGCGGAGTGAGCTCCACCTTTCCCCTGGACTCCCACCTGCCATTTATATGTCCATCTGTCTGTCTACCCATCCATTTGTTGTACCTAGGCCCAGACCCAGAAGGGGCGTGCTTTGGTTCTTTATGTTTGTTTGTTTGTTTTTGGGCCACACCCGGCAGTGCTCAGGGGTCACTCCTGGCTATCTGCTCAGAAATAGCTCCTGGCAGGCACGGGGGACCATATGGGACACCAGGATTCGAACCAACCACATTTCGTCCTGGATCGGCTGCTTGCAGGCAAACGCCGCTGTGCTATCTCTCTGGCCCCACTCTTTGGTTCCTACCTGCACGGTCTTAGCCATGGTGTCCGGTTCTGTGGCACAAGAATCTGGAGAAGAGAAAGGTGATGAGCCCCTCTCCACTCTCTGCCCATCCGTCCATCCTTCTCAAAGTGACCCTTACTCTGCTCGTCCCTCCGCCCATCTGTTCAGTGTTACAAGCACTCTGCTAGCCACCAGATAGTCATATCCAACCCTATCCATTCATATCCATCATATTCATATCCTATTCGTATCCAACACCTCCTAGGGAAGCGCCCCATGTCTCTGTGGTCAGGGAAAAAAAACACCTGTGGACCCAGGCCAGCCAGTCTGGTCCTCTCAGAGCAGCACACAGACCTCTGGTGTACAGGACAATAAGGACTGTCCAAGGAGAGAGGACCAAGCCACAGAGATCTCCCAGGGCTGAGGAGGGCCTCGGACTGGCCATGTCTGAGAGCCCACGGTCCCCAGTCCCTTCAGAGTCAGGCCCACAGGTGCAGGAAGCAGGGGAGGCTATGCAGGTACACTGAGCTGAGGGGGCAGTGGTGTGGGTGGGGGCACAGACTCAATACTTGACCCCAAAACCTGACAACAGGAGGCTGCAGTGTACAGTGGGGGCTGAGTCCTGCAGAGAGAAACTTCAGGGAGCTGGGTAGCCTTCTTCTCTGAGCCTATAGTCACTGAGTACAAGAGTAGCAGCACACTGTCCACCAGCAGTGGCCGACACAGTGACCAAGATTCAGGGACAGGAGCAGGGCCCAGTGACCAGAGGGGGGCCAAGGTCCCAGCCATCCTGGGCCCCAGGCCGCTGTGTCACCCAGAGCAAAGTGACCTGGGCAGGGGGAAGGGGAGGACAGCTGCGCAGGAAGCCCTGCAGTTCCCTTGGCAACAGAGGACACAAACAGGTTGTGTGAAAATGGGGTTCCCTTCCGCCCAAATCTGCCACTTCAGGGCCTGTGGAAGGGAAGGGGGCAGAGGGCCCCAAATGCGGCTGCTGGGCCGGCCTTAGCTAGCAGAAGGAGGCGGGGCGGGGAGAGCGCCTGCAAGGCTTGGCCTGTCTGCCGGAAACTTCCACCGCTGGACGAAGCCCAGCTGGACGGATGCCCCTTTCTATGGGGCACTCAGAATGAGTGTGGGGACACTCGAGAGGGATAGGGGCCTGCAGCGGTCCGGGCTCCGAGCACCTCTGGAGCTGTCCATGTGGGTGCAGGACCCCCCCAGAAACCGCCCCTCCGTGCCCCTCACTGAATCAGATGGCAGCCAAGTCCCTAGAATCTCTCCCAGCCTGGATGCCAGGGGTTGTGCTGGGTGGGGATCCCCAACCAGCCACTCACACACCTGCCCGGACACACCTGCCCCCTCACACCTGCTAGTCACAACTGCCCCTTCACACCGGCCACACCTTCCCTGTCACACCCGCCCCTACACACCTGTCCATTCCTGACCCATCACCGTGCCCTGTCACATCTGTGCCATATCACATCTGCCCCTATGACATCTGTCCCAACTCACTGCTTATACCCTACCCAGTCACACCTGCCTCTGACTTTCCATGGGTACAGCAAAACCCTCAAATCACCCCAGGCCTGCAACAAGCTGTGAGTTCCCTCTGACCCTCAAACACTCTCCTACTGTACCCCAAGGAGTGATAGCACAGTGGTAGGGCATTTGCCTTGCACGTGGCTGACCCAGGACAGACCTGGGTTCGATTCCTGGCATCCCATATGGTCCCCCAACCCAGGAGCTATTTTTGAGTGCAGAGCCAGGAGTAACCCCTGGGCCTCTCTGGATATGGCCCAAAAACAAAAACAAAACAAAACAAAAAGAAGGCTAGTAGCTGTGAAATAATTCAGTCACTGGAGTCAGCTCGCTTTATTCCCTCATAGCTTTATCTCTGCCATGTGCAGACTCTGCACCATGTCTGCTTAACTCATCTCTTTCTCTCTGTCTCCCTTTCTGCTGCTCCCATGCTTCCTTATTGCTCTCTCCTCCCCCCCACCCGCCAGACTATTTTAATTAATTTGGGGGGAGGGGTTTGGGTCACACCCAACAGCGCTCAGGGGTTCCTCCTGGCTCTATGCTTAGAAATCGCCCCAGGCAGGCACAGGGGACCATATGAGATGCTGGAATTCGAACCATCGTCCTTCTGCATGAAAGGCAGACGCCTTACCTCCATGCTATCTCTCTGGCCCCAGACTATTTATTTATCTATTTATTTATTTATTTATTTTGGCTTTTTGCTTCTGGGTCACACTCGATTGTGCTGTCCTGGGTCGGTTGCGACAGTGTGCAAGGCAAACACCCTACCTATCTCTCCTATGCTATCTCTCTGGCCCCAGACTCTTTTCTTTACTCTCCAGACCCCCACCCACCAGGGTGGGGGTCGGCCCTGTAATCCAGGTGTGATTAACATCTCAAAGAATGAATTGGGCTTAGGGGAAGTTGGGGGAACGGATGCCTTACACCCCAGTACCTCCCACCACACCCACTCTCCCATTGCATCTCAGTGCTTTCATTTGTACCCAAATATTTCACCACTGCACCCAGAACTCTCCATGTACCCAGCACTGCACCCTGACATTTTCTGCACCCCAACAGAAGTGACATGGTGCCTCCAGCCACCTTGAGCACAGACTCACTCGCCTAAGCATCTGCCACAGAGCCAGAGGCACCTCGTTCTGGGGTCCTGAGACCCCCGCCCCAGCAGTCTCTCAGTAGCTGGAGGAAAGTGTGTGAGAGAACTTGGCACAGCCATCTGCATGGGGAACCACTCGAGGGCAGTGAGGGGTTGGCACCAGTGCACCCTAACCCTGCACCCCCAGGTACGGGACCCAGTCTGCTGCCCATCCTTGCGGGGACTCGCCACACCGGGGCACCCAGACACCTCACACCAACCTGGGCTTCACACAAAGCACCAGGCGTGCTCTGCAGTGGGGTCCCATACCCCACCCTAGGCCTCCTCAGTGGTCAGGTAAGTGCCCCTCTATGCGTGTTGGGGCTCGGAAGTGAGGGTGGAGGCCACACCCAAATGGGGACCACAGGAGCAGGAAGGGGGTAACGGTCCCCAAGAGGAAGGAGCCCCATGTGGAGAGCTGGGTGTGGCCCGTGCTGGCTCCCATCCCCGGCCTGGGGCTCAGCCCTCTGCCCAGCAGTGCGGTGGGGGGTGAGGGCTGCAGACAGCTGGTGAGTGAGCGACGGCACAGCTGTCAGGCCCCGCCTCGCCCAGCCCAGGACCTGCGGGAACAAAGGCAGCTGCAGAAGGATGGACAGCAGGACGGGGCTGGCCAGCATGGGGGGCGCTGACATCCAGGCCGGTGGCTGCAGGGGTGCGGGCAGGGGAGGGTGTCTCTCCTCTACTCCACTCCGGCAAACCCCAGATGAAAAAAAGAAAAGCAAGTAGGGTGGTCCCCAGGTCCTGGGCCACTCTCTAGCTTCCCAGAGCCCAGCAGAGCGAGAGGAGAGGGGAGGGAACTGATGGCTCTGCTCACTGCAGCTGGGGTGGGTACCGCAGGGAAGTGGGCGCTGATTTCAGGGGGGCATAAGGCCCCAAGGGCTGGGGAAGCAGCAGAGAAAGGGCCCTTGGAGCCCACTTTCTGCTTTACAGACAGACAGAGCCTAAAGGGTGCAGGGTGTGGCCAGGGGGTGTGATCTTGGGGTCCCCCAGCAGTACAGAAGGTCATTTCAGCCACACCCTGCCCTGCAGAGACCCAGCTCCTCAGCAAAGCCAGAGAGATCTCCCAGGACCCCCTCTTGCATCTTGCAAAGGAACCCCCATTCCGGATCCCCCAATTCCTGGCACCGCCCCTAGGGTCCTTCTCCAGCACCCAGGCCTTCCCTTCCCCGGGCAGGCCCCGCACCCCAGGCCTGGGACACAGCCTGCAGCCCCCCGCTTCGTGTCCCGCACCCCAAACCCCGCTGTCCACCTTGCACCCTGCTGGACCCGCACCCCGAGCCCCTGTCCCGCGCCCCAAGCCCTGCGCCCGGCCTGGCTCACCCCTCACCGGCGGCTGGAGCTGCTGAACCCGTTAGCCAGGCTGCGGAGGCGGCGGCAGGTCGGGGCGCCTTGGGGTACACGTGTCCTGCTGGGGCCAATGGACAGCAGCCCCGCCCCACTTTCTCCTGGAATCTGAGAATGTCACTGCCCGGGGCCGCCACGACACCCAGGAGGAGCTGCGGGACACAGGCCCGGCCCTGCTCAGCCCCCAGGGCCCGGGGACGCCCCATCTCCAGGGACCCAGGGGCCTGCCTGAAGGTCACGGCGCAGGTGACCTCAGGGACTTCTCTGGTGTCCCCCAAATCCGCCTAGGAGGTCAGGTGGAGGCCTGCAGCCTGGGGGCAAGGGTCCAGGAGAGGCTCAGAGACCCTGGACTGCTTTCAGGTCCTCCTCCGCCTCCTCCACCCTGGGTCCTGTGGGCAGGCCACTAACACCCAAAAGTCTCTTGAGACTGTCCCCCCCAGCCGGCCAGAGTCAGCTTTCGGAAAGGCTGGCTCCCTTGCAGGGCCTACCTGCAGCCTCTCTCCAGCCTTCCTTCCCCTCCAGCCTTCTGCCCTTTTCTCCTTCTCCTCCTTCCTCCCTCCCTTTTTTTCTCCCTATCCTCCTTTCCTTCCTTCCTTCCTTCATTCCTTCCTTCCTTCCTCCCTTCCTTCCTTCCTTCCTTCCTTCCTTCCTTCCTTCCTTCCTTCCTTCCTTCCTTCCTTCCTTCCTTCCTTCCTTCCCTCCTTCCCTCCCTCCCTCCCTCCCTCCCTCCCTCCCTCCCTCCCTCCTTCTTTCCCTCCCTCTCTTTTTGGTTTTTGGATCACACCCGTCAGCACTGAGCACTGACTCTGCGCTCAGAAATCACCCCTGGCAGGCTTGGGGAACCATATGGGATGCCAGGAATTGAACCCAGGTCTGTCCCGGGCCGATCATGTGCAAGGCAAAAGCCCTACTGCTGAGCTATCTTTCCTACCCTTTCTTCCTCCTGTTTTTTTGTCTTGTTTTGTTTGTTTTTGGGCCACACCAGGAGGCACTCAGGGTTACTCCTGGCTCTGTGCTCAGAAATCACTCCCAGCAGGCACGGGGAACCATTTAGGATGCCGGGATTCAAACTAATTTGGCTGCTTGCAAGGCAAATACCCTACCACTGTGTTATCTCTCCAGCCCCATTTTTCTGGGGTTTTGGTTGTTTGTTTGTTTGTTTGTCTGTCACACCTGGTAGTGCTCAGGGATCACTCTTGGCAGGGCTCAGAGGGGCCATACGTGAAGCCAGGGATGGAACTGAGCAGGCACCCTCTCCTCAGCCTCAACATACACTTGGTGGGTTGACTTGGTTTGACCTGTGTTGCTCAGGTCTTACTCCTGGCTCTGTGCTCGGGACACATTAGTTGGTTGGTTTCTGTTTCCGGATCACACCCAGTGATGCTCAGGACCTATACCAGGCTCTACGCTCAGAGAATAGTTCTAGCAGTGCTCCGGGGACCGCATGGGAAGCCGGGGATGGAATCTGGGTAGGCAGGTGCCTCCCTGTGTGCGAATCTCTCATTATTCCAAGGAGCTACCAGGCGCCTTGCAGCTGGGTCTCAGGAAGACCCCTCCCTTCTGAATCCCAGTGACCTTTTCAGAGGGGACATCTGGCCTTCCCTGACCAGCCCCAGGTAGGGACCACAGACAGGCATGACGGGAGGAGCTAGGATCCCTGGCCATGCCATGCCCAGATCTGTGTGCTCAGGGCAATGTCCTACCCAGCCCAGCCCTGAGTAGGCAGAGGTGAGAATATCTGGGAAGGGGATATGTGGGTATCATCACCTGCTTGCAGGTTTTCAATACTGCAGACCTCCCAGCAGTGCCAGGCCAGCCCTCCAGAGCCTCCTGCAACCAACCTCTCCCCCTAAAAACACATCATTTGGGGGGGGGGGGTACCATACCCAGGCAGTCAGGAGTTACTCCTGGCTCTGTGCTAGGAAATCACTCCAGGCAGGCTCAGGAGACCATATGGGATGCCGGGATTCAAAACACCGTCCTGCATGCAAGGCAAATGCCCTACCGCTGTGCTATTACTTCAGCCCTCATATACATCATTCTAATCTTCCAGGGTCAGTCTTGTGCCCTGCACTCTCTGCTCTGAGCTCTCAGCTGTGGGGACCAAGGATGTGCCCAGGACTGGAGAGAGAAGCCATGTTGGGTGGGGGGGCAATGCCAGAACCCCCTTTTCCAAAGTGAGTGGGTCCTTCTGCACGGCAGGGCAGTGATATGTGGAGAGATGCAGATATGCTGGGTGGGTGGACAGACACTCCTTAGGGAGAGGCAGACCCATGGAAGTACTTACCACCAAGGCGGCTTTATCTCTCAGAAACAGATTTATTGTGGCTCCATCTGCTGTGAGCCAGGCTTCTTGAAAATCACCGCACCAGAGCTCAGGGATGTGTGAGCGTTGATGTGTAATTGTGTGTGGGAACGAATGTGTGTAAGTGAGCGTGTGTGAGAGCGCATGTGTGTTGGCACACACAACACCCCAAGTTTCCCAGCACCTCGTCCCCCTGCATCCAAGCTACTCCAGACCAGATCAAACATTGAACAGCTATCAGGTCACTGTCAGCAGGAGGATCCCTCAAGTGAGAGCAGCGCCCACTTCTGTTTGTCTGGGGGTGACATTGGGAATCCAGGTGACTGGCCAAACTATAAGGCTGCTGTGACTCAGGGTCCAAGCTGGGGGCTGCGACTCGGTCCCGTGCAGTCTGAGAAACAGCTTCCACAGCAACCCTGCAGTTCTGGGCGCCCCAGAACTGCTCCCGGAAGGCACCATTGGCAGACATTTCCAGGGCATCTCTCCTGTCAGCCCATGCCCAGGGGCCTGTCTTGCCCGACCTCCCACCAGAAGAGGTCGGAAAGCCACCTGGCATGGCAGGGGCCTGTAACTCCACCCTGGATTTAGGTGTAGTTCTGTCCTTCGCCCAAGTGTGGCTCCTCTGGGGCCCCCACTGCTGCCAGAGACAGGAAGTGGCTGGGCCTCCGTGCAGAACTGGGGGAGGCCCACCGCAGGACTTCCTGGGAAGAACTTGCACCTCAACCAAGGGGTGGGTGGGTGATAAGGGGGAAGCCCAAGACACGGAAAGGCCGAGATAGCACGTGGCGATGATAGGAAGAGGTAGGGGAATAAGGAGGAGATCTGGCACCCACTTTCCAGATCCCCAGTAAAGGAGCTGCTGGCTCCTTCTCTATGAGGTGTTGGTTGGCCAGATCACCGGAATCCCGAAGACTCTGTCCTGCCCCCCCTGGGGCTGCCTGACCTCCACCCCTTGACCTCTCACTCTGATCCTGCCTGTAGAAGGTGACTGTCTATGCCCAAGGTCCTCATCTGGTAGGAAGAGGGTGCAGATATCCCCTGAGAGACCCCCCTCCTCTGCTCCTCCGTCTGCATCTGGAGCAGGGCAGCCCTCTCGCTCCCTGAGTCAGCCCCAGGGTGCATTTGGGGCTCATTGTCCTGCAGCCCCCTCTGGAGATGGGAGCGCCTGCTGGTCCCTGAGTCCCACCAGCCGAGCTTAGGTGGCTAGGAAAGGGACCTGCGTGGGCGTGGGCGTGGTGCGAGCCAGGGGGAAGGACGGGTTGGCCTGTGCGCCCAGCACTCGGAAGACCAGCTCCTCCTTCTCCTGCTGCAGCTCCTGCCGCAGCCGCGTCTCCTTCTCTAGGGCCTGGCGGGTGGCCAGCAGGTCCTCGCTCAGCTGCCTGCAAGGGGGTGGGGGCCTTACTGCCCTGAAGTCAGCCCGGCTCCCCATTGATTGGGCTCCAGAGTTCAGCTCCTGGGGCTGTGACAGGGCAGGACTCAGCCATGCTCTGAGCCTAGAGTGACAGCGGTAGAAAATAGGACTCCAGGGCCCAGGAGTTACTCAGGCTCATTCTCTCCTCTCCACTCATCTCCTGTTCATCTTCATTCATTACATTCTCTCGTTGCCATTCACTCATTTCTTTCGTTTCATTCATTCACTCATTCTTTATACTTTCATTTCCATTCATTCATTCATCAGTTTTTGTCCATCCTTCAATTAATTTTTCTTTCTTTATTTCTTTTTTTGGTTTTTGGTTTTTGGGCCACACCCAGCTGCGCTCAGGGGTTAGTCCTGGCTCTCTGCTCAGAAATAGCTCCTGGCAGGCACGGGGGACCCTATGGGACCCCGGGATTCGAACCAACCAGGTTAGGTCCTGGATTGGTTGCTTGCAAGGCAAACGCCGCTGTGCTATTTCTCTGACCCCCAATTCATTTTTCTTTACTTCATTCTCATCTCCATTCATCTCATTCATTCATTGATCATTCATCTGTTTTCATTCTTCTATTCATCTTTCTTCCTTTCATTCAATTGTTCGGCTTCAGTCATTTACTCATCCCTTGCATTTATTTCTCTTTTCATTCATCATTTCCATCCACCCAGTCACTCATTTTTTCACTCATCCACCCAATGTCACTCTTCCAGACGTCCATGTTTGTTCCTGTGCAGTAGTTCATTCTAGGCTGGTATCTGCTTCCTCAACCCTCTTCCTTTATCCCCTGCTCCACTAGGGGGAGTACAGACCCCTCCAAGGGACAGTGATCCCAGACCTCCTCTGACACTGGGCCCAGGGCGGGGACTCACCTGGAAATGGCCACTTGCTTGCGGAAGCGGGCACACAGGTCCTCGTTCTCCTGCTGCAGGGCGCAGACCTTCTCTTCCAGTGCCAGGTTCTGCTCTCTCTGTCATCAGGGGCACGGATTCAGACCAGTAGGCTCGTTCATGGGGGCCCACCCTCATGGGGTTCAGACACAACGTCCCCCCACAAGAGACGTGACTGAAAAGGCATCTGAGCCTGTAGAGTGCCAGTGAGGCCACTGCCCGTCACTGTCCTGGCTACTTTGAAAGGGCCCTGTGGAATCCCCATTGGGTGTCTGAAACTGTCCTGCTTGTCTAGGGGTGCGGGTCTGGGGAGGGAAGTGGGGTGATGGCCAGCCAGTGGCACCTGCAAGGCATTTGGCTTTGGCTCACTCTGTCCTCGTGTGCCTGAGACTTACTTAGCCCCGGGATCATCATCACACCTTGCACCCCCACTCAGTCCCTCTGTCCAGAGCAGGACACAAGTCCCCTCCTGTGTGGCCAGGACACCTGCCCTGGTGTCCCAAGGGCACCAAAGACCCTGCCACTAAAAGACAGAATGGGGTGAATCGAGGCTGTGTAAGATCTGACCTGCCTCAGCCCCTCAAAGACCTACGTGACCCCTGAGAGCTCCTTCCCAGTGGGGTCCCTCCTCCTCCCCCTCCTGCCCACGGAGAAGCCCACGCACCATTGCCTCTGCGAGGGCCAGCCTCTTGTCCAGCTCGCGGACACGGATGTTCCTCATCTCGATGACGAAATGCAAACTCTCCAGCTCCCGTTCCCAGAACTCGCTGAGGCCACCATGCTCCTGGGGGCCAAGGCCCAGGGGGTGGGGAGTCAGGCGAAGGCCAGGTGCCCTATTGCCCATCCTCCTGCATCACCCATCCTGGCAGTGCTCCCAGGCCCTGCCCTGTCCCCCTGGGGGGGTCTCAGGCACCTGCAAATGCTGCTTATAGTTACGACTTGAGACGGACTCCTCTGCCCGCCTCATCTGTGCTTGGAAGGCCTCGAGCTGTTTGGTGAGAGAGTCCACGGTCTCCTGTGCCAGAGGGAGGACAAGGGGGTGAGAGGCAGTGTCTCTGCCTCTCAAAACACAGCCACTCAGGGCACAGGCCACCAGCCTCCTGTTGGGGTTCCCAGGGCCCCCTTGCTGTGGAGACAGTGTCGAAATCAGGTCCTGTTGTCCACATATCACAAACCCTCTGTGCTGCAGCCACAGAGATGCCTCTCCGTGGACTCCATCCACCCTTCCCTCCCACACCACCCTTCCTCCTCCAGGAAGTCTTCCTGGCCCTTCTCCATTCCATACAACTTCACAGCCCAAGTAAGCACCCTTCTCCAAAGCAGTAAAACCTGAATACATGGAGATGGGGACACTCCCACTGTCACTTGGAGCACAACTTCTTTCAGACCCCTTTCACAAGGACACCGCCTCCGGCAGATCCCGCCCCCCAGAGCCCCCCTTCACACATACCCCACCCCATAAAACTGTCTGTTGCAGGCCAGGCCCATATAGAGTCCCCTCCCTCACAGGCCCCACCCACCATCTCACCTGCAGGGCTGCGATGGCCTCCTGGTGGGACTCTTCCTTCTCTTCTTGGGGCGCCTGCAGAGCTGCAGAAGGGACTTCTGGGCTGGTGGCGCTGGACAGAGAGCCCAGGAGTACCAAGGAACAGGGACTCTGCTTCTCTCTGGGCGAGCTTGAGCTATTGACCCTGCCACCTCCTTATGGCTCCTGGAACTGGTAGAGGCCCACTAGCTGGTGGGAGTTACCCCTTCCCAGGGGATGAGGACCCCACAGGGAACACAGGGCATGTCTGGGAACACACAGGGTTCTGGAGCACCTGGTTCCCTCCGAGCTGGGCTAACCTGACTGTCAGGCCTGATGGTGGTGGAACCTCAGCCCAGAACTGTGGGGTCAGGGACCCACTCGGTCCTACTTCTGCTGCTCCTAGATGAAGATCCTGGGGTAGGGAGATGGCTGGGGTGGGTGCTGCATGATCCCTAAGTGGAATTCCCAGGCTCTCAGCGCCGGTGAGTAGGACTTGTGGGGTCCTGTGCCTTGGGATGTCTGTGGCGACCTCATCAGCCTGATGGCTGCTTTCCCAGCTGTCACCCACCAGAACGTGCTTCCCCGAGGGCCCAGGCAGGGAAGTTCCCTGCTGCACTTGTTTCAAGATCCTGAACACAGCAGGGCCTCAGCCTGCGCCTCCCATTGAGGGCTGTCTCCATGCACAAGACAATTGGGGTTTTAGACAGCTTAGCACGCTCCTGCAGGTTCTGGGCCACAGGCACCCCCTCTCTGCACACAGGCACTTCTTTCTCCCTGCATGTGGGGCTACCTTGTTGCTCCTCCTGTCCCTGCTCTTCCGCTTCCAAGACACTTCTCTGCAGCTCCATCCTCTTCTGTAGCTCCTTTTCCTGCTCCACCTGAAGGGGAGAGGGGCAGTGATGGGAGGCCAGGACTCAGGGGATCAGTGATGGGTGACTGGGAGCTGGATGTCAGTAGTGGGGTAAAGAGGATCTCAGCCAGACTGCTCATACGTTTATACTAGCATGATGCTGAAGGGGATCTTGGAATCCTGGGACCCCATCTTTCCAAGGCTCTTGGGCAAACCCCACTTCCAAGCATCCACGAACCAGGAGTAGATTGCCTCTGTCCCTCAGATCATCACAGGGGACGCCATTCTTGGCCCCGCAGGGTGAGCTGAGGGCCTCCCTTGTTACACACCTGCTGTGCCCAATTTTTCTCCTCCTTCTCGTGCTGCTGGGGAACCCAAGACAGGTCTGTGCTGGGTTCCTGTTTGGGGGCACATGATGGCTGAACAGCAACTGTAGGGGAGAGAGGAAGGAAGCTCAGGGATCCTCCTCACTTCCTCTCCCCCTATAACGCCTGCTTTATGCCTCCTCCCAGAATCACCCCCTCCCCATCCCCTGCAGTCCAGTTCTAGAAGTGGGAGCTCAGCTGGGGAGCACCCCCTCTCTGCCCCAGGACACCGTGTTCCTCCATCGCCCTCTGCTGACCATTCAGGGAATTGCTCACCTGTGTTCTGGCCCAAAGGCCTCTGTTCCTGATGATGGACTCCTGGGGGCTCAGGGGCTTCGTGACGCCGCTGGGAGAAGAAGCGGGATGCCACCATGAAGTCAACAGAGGATGAACACTGCGAAGGGTGGCCAGGGACACCGACCTCGGCAGAACCCGACTCTTGGCAGCCTGTCCTCAGGCTGGGGACCCCAAAGTGACGGATTCCTCATACCCACCTGACTCCCCCACCTGCTCTGTCACCTCTATGCCCACCTTTCATCTTATTTTGGCCCAGCTCAGAGCCCACCCCCTTTCCTCTGCTACATGGCTGCCACCTCCAGCCAAGGAACCCCAAGGAAGGGTTCTCGGTGGGCAGGGCTGTGACTGCTCTGTTGGGGGAGGGCGGAGTGGAGACTGCTCTACTGGGGGGCTGCTTCCCAGACTGGAGAACAGTCCAGTGTGTCACTGGCTCCACAGATGCCCAGTAAAGTCAGGCAGGAGTCGCACAGTCCTGGGTCCCCACTTGGGTTCTAAGAGGGAACATGAAGTACTAGACAAGTCCAAGTCCCAGAAGTGTGTTGGACCCCAGAGCCTGTGGCAGTTTGAAAACTTACTCAAGGGGCCAGGAAGGTGGCACTAGAGGTAAGGTGTCTGCCTTGCAAGCGCTAGCATAGGACAGATCCCCCGGTGTCCCATATGGTCCCCTCAAGCCAGGGGCGATTTCTGAGCTCATAGCCAGGAGTAACCCCTGAGCGTCAAATGGGTGTGGCCCAAAAACCAAAAAAAAAAAAAAAAACTTACTCAAACAAAAAAAAAAAAGGGGGGGGGGACAGAGAGACAGCATGGAGGTAAAGCGTTTGCCTTGCATACAGAAGGATGGTGGTTCGAATTCCGGCATACCATATGGTCCCCCGAGCCTGCCAGGGGCAATTTCTGAGCGTAGAGCCAGGAGGAACCCCTGAGCGCTACCGGGAGTGACCCCCCCCCAAAAAAATTTACTCATCCCTTCCCCCTCCCTTCTCAGAGGCTGCCCTCCCCCTCGCATTCCCAGGCCAAATTCCCAGAAAACGAGATGTGAGTTTGTATCACAGAAGTAGTCAAGGCCTTCTTGTCATAAATGCTGTCCATGGGCCGGAGGGATAGGACAGTTGTAGGGCATTTGCCTTGCACGTGGCCAACCTGGGACAGACCAGGGTTTGATTCTGGGTGTCCCTTATGGTGCCCCGAGCCTGCCAGGAGCGATTTCTGAGTGCAGAGCCGAGAGTAACTCCTGAGTGCTGCCGGGTGCTGGGTGTGGCCCAAAAACCAAACAAACAAAATAAAGGCCATTCTGTTCTTCAGCCCGAATGCTATCAGACCAGATAAGGAATTTGGACTGTGAGAAAGTTAAACTGTTTATATTAACCAATGAAATGCTTAGCCTGGGGCCAGAGCAATAGCACAGTGGTTGAGTGTTTGCCTTGCACACACTGATTCAGGACAGACCTTGCCTTGGTGTGATCCCCGGCATCCCATATGGTCCCCCGAGCCAGGACCAATTTCTGAGCTCATAGCCAGGAGTAACCCCTTAGCATCCAGGGTGTGGCTCAAAAAGCAAAAAAAGCAAAAAAGGGCCCGGAGAGATAGCACAGCGGTGTTTGCCTTGCAAGCAGCCGATCCAGGACCAAAGGTGGTTGGTTCAAATCCCGGTGTCCCATATGGTTCCCCGTGCCTGCCAGGAGCTATTTCTGAGCACCGCCGGGTGTGACCCAAAAAACCAAAAAAAAAAAAAAAAAAAAGTGCTTAGCCTGCTAAACATAAGCAGCCTGCTAGTTTCATGTGGGGCCTTTCTCTTTCATGAGCCTGGCCCCTTTTGCACTTTACGTTTTCAGAGGTGGTCTGTTGACGTCATGTGCTCGGACCCTAACAGGCGAGTGTGATGGAAGGAGGCCACTAGCATTTCGGAACTTCTTGTGTGTGAGGGGGAGGGGTTTGGCCCACATCCGGTGGCACTCAGGGGTCACTCCTGGCTCTTGGCCCAGAAGTGACAAATTCCTGGCGGGCTCAAGGACCATATGGGATGCCCAGGATCAAACCTGGGTTGGTCACAGGCAAGGCAAATGCCCTCCCCTCTGTGCGGTTGCTAAGGCCCCTCGTTGAGCCTCTTTCTGTTCTCACACTGGTGGCTGGGCAGTGTCTCAGCAGAGATGCTCAAGGCTAGGGCCGCGCTGCACAAACAGAGGCCGCCTCCCTGGCTTCTGTCCTGAGTGGCCTCATGTGCCATTCTGAGCCTCCTGGGCAGACCTGGGACAGCCACTGCTGACACAGGGGTGGCCCTTTTACTCAAGCTTATGGAACCTTCAGCAGCTTCCACCCCCTGGATGACTGCTAAGCACAGAGTGTCTGGCATCCCTTACAGTTCCAGTTCCTGTTCCCCAGAGGGGAAACTGAGGCTGTGGGAAGGAGGGGCTGAGCGCAGGTGGCTGAAGCCCAGCTCTTTCCCTTCCTTCCTGTAGCTGCAGGTGGGTGGGGGCTGATTTGTGCTCCCCCAGGGACCTCAGGCGGCCCCCACCCTATGGTTTCCGCTGTGTCTGGGTTTCGTTCCTGTGGGAGGGCCATAGGAGGGGCAGGAAGGAGGTGGGTGGGTGGAGGCCCTGCCCGGAGGAAAGGCTGACCTGCCCTGGGAGCACAGAAGCAATGACAGGGACCCTGAATGACTCCCAGCTGCACTTCTCTTCTGAGCATTCGCACCCCAGCACCCCAGACAGATGGTGGATGTGGTTACACAGTTCCCCCACCACCACCACCAGGAGGGGCCCTCCTGCCCCTCTCCAGACACCTGCTTCTAGCCTTGGGCAGGTCTTAGACCAGAGAATGGAGAGTCTAAGAGACATGGGCCCCAACCCTGGAGCACCCCAAACCCAGGCCTGATGTGAATTCCTGATCCTCCATTCCTACTTCTTTTTATTTATTTATTTATTTATTTGGTTTTTGGGCCACACCCAGCAGCGCTCAGGGTTTACTCCTGGCTCTGCACTCAGAAATCACTCCTGGCAGGTTCGGGAGACCATATAAAATGCCAGGGATTGAACCCAGATTCGTCCCAGGTTGTTTGCATGCAAGGTCTTGGATGCAAGGCAAACGTGCTATCGCTGTGCTATCACTGTGGCCCCCAGACTCCTACTTCTCCTGAAGCCACCCTGGACCCAGCCCTGCTTGTGGTCTCCAGCAAGTGGAACCTCATGACCATCACCTCCCTGCACACAGGACTGTGGGATCTGGTGCCCAGTACCAAGAAGCACCCACGGGCCAGAGGGGCCAGGGTGGCACTGTTTGCAGGGGCTCTGAGAGACAACACGGGAGCAGGCCATGTCCCTGAGATCTGCTCGCCCAAGAGTACGGGGTGGTCAAAGTAGCCACATGTCAGCACAGAACAAAGCAGCTTCTTCACAGGCCGGCCTGCCCCCTCCCTCCCGTGACCTCGGCCTGAACTCCATGTCCAGTGGGGAACTGGGCCCCTGGTTCTGCTTCTTCATCTGGGGAAGCAGCCTGCCCCTCCCCACTGCTCACCTCTCCTCGGCCTTCCACCCTTCACCCAGGCCTCTCACAGAGAAGTATCTGGGCCATAGTATGATATCAAGTTTGTTTTCTGTTTTCTGTTTTCTTTTTTTTTGTTTGTTTGTTTTTTGGGGTCACACCTGGTGGCGTTCAGGAGTTACTCCTGGCTCTGAGCTCAGAAATCATTCCTGGCAGGCTCAAGGGACCATATGGGATGCTGGGATTCTAACCGGAATCTGTCCTGTGTTGGCCACGTGCAAGGCAAATGCCCTACCGCTGTGCTATCGCTCTAGCTCCTGATATCAAGTTTTCTTTTTGATTGTTTGTTTGTTTGGTTTTTGGTTTTTGGGTCATACCCGGCAGTGCTCAGGGGTCACTCCACTCAGAAATTGCTCCTGGCAGGCTCAGGGGATCATATGGGATGCCGGGATTCGAACCACTGTCCTTACAAATGTGATAGCAAGTGCCTTACCTCCATGCTATCTCTCCGGCCCCTCCTGATATTAAGTTTTATAGGGGGCACGTCCCTGAACTCAGTCATTGATGTACCCCAGCTCTGTACTGGAGCTTCAAGCCTCCCATTCTGCTCTGGACCATACAGTGCTGGACCAGAACACCTTGCCTTGAGCCCAAGAGACACTTGGGCTCAGGGAACTGGCTTTGTGTAGGAGGGTACCCCAAATCCCACCCTCACCCCCTAAAGGGCTCAGTCCTTCAGCCCCCACTCTGGGTACCAGGACCCCCTGCCTGCACCCTGGATCTACAGGGCCTCACCCACTGAGCCCTGCCTTAGTAGAGTCAGAGTCGCCTAGGCCAGCCTTGTCCCATGCGCCCTCCTACACCCCACTTTTCCTGGGAGCAGGGAGAAAGACCATGGGTGGAATCCTGCGAGACGGGAGGTCTCAGTTCTGGCTCTGCACCTCATGGTCTAGCTCCGGAGGCCCCCCAAGTCCCTCTATGCAAAGGAGAGGGGAATCCAGCTGGACCCCTGAAGTCTGGCTCCTCCCCCAAGTTGGCTCCATCGCTCAGTCTCTTTCTGGCCCACTCACGCTCTGCCTCACACTTGGGCTCTCCTCCAATTGTCCGACCCCGCCCCCAAGTTTGGTTCTGCCTGAGTCCCAGCTCCTCCCCCACAGAGAAGGTCCCACAGCTCAGCCCCACTGGGTGTCCCTCAGTCACGGGCTGTGGCATGATGCACGGAGCCCAGCCCAGTAACCCCAACAGCTGGGGTTACTCAGATGCTCAGGACATTCGAGTGAGCACCTGCTTGACTAAGAGTGGGGACAGGAATGTGGGGCAGGCATGAAAGATGGTCCAGAGCTGCAAGGTAGTGAGGTCCCACTGCCTACTCTGCTTGCCTTTCCCATGCCCACCCTGCACCCACTCACCGCCGGCAGAGATAGTCGGGACACTACTCAGAGGGGGCCAGGAGGCAGAGCCGAGTATCGGGACCCCCAAGAGACTGGCAAAGGCGCTTCCAAAAACTCAGACCTTGCATGAACCAGGAAGGGAAACTGAGGCCCAGGGAAAGAACAAGAACGGGACCCTCAGAGCCAGGATACGCCCTCCAAGACAGCCACTACTCTGGCCTTGTAGTGGGAGAGGGCCAGGCCTGCCTCAACTTGCCCACTGCAGTTTCAAGTCTGAGCTTGGTGACCTTGGGGAGGGGGCACGTCTGGTTGTTCTCAGGGGTCACTCCTGGCAGGAGCCCCATGAGGTGTCACGACTCATGGCACCCGGGTTAACGGCATCAAGGCCAGCACCCTGTCCACGTCTCTGCACTTCGGTGGATGCAAGCACAGCTGGGAGCAGGACCCCTCGAGGGCAGTTGGGACCAGAGAGCCTCAGGAGGGTGATGCCAACTCCCTGGCAAGAGGCTGCAGCAGCAGCAGAAGCAGCAGGACAGGAGGGTTCCCAGAGGGTGGCAGGAGAGGACCCTGGCTCCCACAGCCCCAGCTGGGTCACAGGAAACTCAAGTCGTCTCCAGGGCCCTGACCCAGTGAGTCTTGGAGGGGGTGGGCTGGGGATCATGCTTCGCCCCTGCGCCCTCCATGCCAGGCTGGGCCTCTGCGGTGTAGACTCAGGGGTTCAGATGTGGGCACCGGGCATGGTCCTGCGCCTGCAGTTCCCGGGGACCCCTGTGCCCTCCGTGGGGGCGCTGAGTGGCCCTAGAAGTCTTGTCAGTGAGGGTCTTTCACCCAGCCCGGGCAGGGAAGGGCTGCAGGGGGGCTCTGGGGGTACCTTAGAGGGTGGCAAGCCTGGCAGGGAGGGTGAGGAGACCTCCCAGCAGCGCAAACTTCTGTGGGTGCCCCTACCTTTCGGGGGGGTCTGCAGCAGCTTGGCCGACTGCGTGCACAGCCCATCCTTCTCCGCTGGGACCCCGGGTCCGAGAGTGTCTGTGCCGGCCGGCTAGGGCGCTGGGGGACCCCGAAACTGAAGCTCCCGGAGCCGGCTGACTTGAGAGGAGCCGGCGGGGGGGCGCCGTAAATATCCGAAGAGCAGAGCCTGGGCAGGCTGTCAGGGGCACAGGTGACAGAGCCTGGTGGTGGCCGGGTCGGGAGGGTGTGGGAGGAGGGCGGGGAGGACACCCAGGCCGCAGGGACTTGGGCAGGGCCTGGAGGGCCCCCGGGGCCAAGAACTGGGCAGGGAAATGAGGCCCGAGGGCAGGTGCCAGTGCCTCAGGGAGGAGCCCTTCTGCAGTGGCAGTCTCCCCATTTCTGCCCACAGGGTGTCTGTGTGATTGACTGGGGGTCTCCCAAGTTTTCCCCAAGAGAAGCAGACGACCCTCCTGCTGCACTCGCCCCAGTGGCTCCCAGAAAGGGGATGGAGCTGTAGCTAAGGAGATTTGCCCCTCAGACGAACAAATAATGACGCTTCCTGAGCCTCAGCCCACCTGCCCTTCACACCCTGCGTTGGGCTCCCTACACAGTGCTCAGGCTCAAAACAAGGACTTGGGGCTCAGCCCACAGTGCTTAGGAGCACCACTGTGATTGGACTCAGCACACAGTGCTCGTGATGGACACAAACCGGCAGGCTGAGAGCTCAGTACAGGTTGTGCATCAGGGGGCCTGGGGTTTGATCCCTTTGGTCCTCACATATTCTACCTTCCCTCCCTATGTTCTGAACCCAGGGGAAGCAGCCCCTGGGCACTGCCATGTGTGGCCCCCCAAAACAAACAAGATAAAATCAAACAGGCCCAACTGGCTTAGTATCAAAGGGGAACAGCTGGGGGCTGGAGAGATAGCACAGCGGCTTTTGCCTTGCAAGCAACCCACCCAGGACCTAAGGTGGTTGGTTCGTGGAGTCCCAGGATCTATTTCTGAGCAGATAGCCAGGAATAACCCCTGAGCACTGCGGGTGTGGCCCAAAAACCAAAACAAACAAACAAAAGGGAACAGCTAGCTGAGGCCAGTTGGTCTGTATCTAGCACAGTGGAACATCCAGAAATGGGCAGACCAGGACAAATGTAACAAATCCCTTGGTTCTTTTCTATTTTTCAAAGCCAGTAGTGGGGGCTGCAGGGATAGCACAGCACTAGGGCACTGACCTTGCAGCAGCCAACCTGGGTTCGATTCTCAGTCTAGTTGTGGCCCAAAACAACAACAACCACAAAGTTTCCCCCCCCCCAAAAAAAAAAAACAACCCAACAATCAAAGTGTGTAGTGGTCACAGAGGAATGGACAAGAAGCTAAACTTCATTTTTGTGTTTAACCTTCGTCTTCATTACTCCTGTCTTAAGAAAAATTTGTGTTTGTGTGTGTATGTGGGGGGGGGGATTCGGCCCACACTCAGCCGTGCTGCTGGGACCTGAGGGACCCCGTGTAGTTTGGGTTGGCTGCATGCAGACAAGTTCAACTCTGAACGTTCTCTCTGGCCCAGATTTGCATTTTTGAGAAGAAATTTCTCAAGGCAGGCTTTGTATTGGGGTGTTCATGGAGACACCCCTTGAGAGAAAAATGAGCTTGTACCAGGCCAATCTGTGGGTGCACTGGCCAGTCCTACACTCCACCTCAGTGCTGGGCCAGTTGAGACAGGCTGACCACAGTGTTTATGGGATTAGCAAGGAGCCTTTCTTTTCTTTTCCTTTTTGATTTGTTTTTGCTTGCTTGTTTGTTTGTTTGTTTGTTTGTTTGGGGACCACACCCAGCAGAGCTCAAGGGTTACTCCTGGCTCGCACTCAGAAATCGCTCCTGGCAGGCACTGGAGACCATTCGGGATGCAGGAAATCGAACCATCATCCGCCCTGGATTAGCTGCTTGCAAGGCAAATGCCCGACTGCAGTATTATCACTCCTGCCACTGATTTGGATTTTTGTTTGCTTGTTTGCTTGTTTTTTTGTTTTGTTTTGTTTTGTTTTGGGTTTTGAGCTACACCCGGCGGTGCTCAGAAGTTACTCCTGGCTATCTGCTCAGAAATAGCTCCTGGCAGGCAGGGGGGACCATATGGGACGTTGGGATTCGAACCAAGCACCTTAGGTCCTGGGTGGGCTGCTTGCAAGGCAAACGCCGCTGTGCTATCTCTCTGGCCCCTTGTTTGCTTGTTTTGGGGCCACACCCAGCAGAGCTCAGGGGTTCCTCCTGACTCTGAGCTCAGCAATCGCTCCTGGCAGGCTTGGGTGACCCTATGGGATGCCAGGATTCGAACTACCATTGTCCTGGGTTGGCTGCGTGCAAGGCAAACACCCTACTGCAGTGTTATCACTCCGGCCACTGATTTGGATTTTTTATTTTTTTATTATTTTATTTAAGATGCGGGTTTACAAAGTTGCTTATAATACAGTTGTTTCTGGCTTTCCATGTTCCAACACCCATTCTACCACGGGTGTAACTTTCCTTCCACCATTATCCTCAGTTTCCCACTAAACCCCAGCTTGCATGAAATTATTTACTATTGCTTGTTACAACTAACTGGTAGTGGATTATTATTTTTTCTAATAATATCTTTACGTAAGCACCATGGTCACAAACATGGTTGTAACCATGTTGGTATTGGATTATTAAAAAAAATACTTCAGCGGGTCAGGGCGGTGGCACTAGAGTAAGGTGCCTGCCTTGCCTGCGCTAGCCTTGGATGGAAAGCGGTTCGATCCCCCAGTTTCCCATATGGCCCCCCAAGCCAGGAGCGACTTCTGAGCGCACAGCCAGGAGTAACCCCTGTCACCGGGTGTGGCCCAAAAACCCAAAAAAAAACAAAAAACAAAAAAAAAACAAAAAAAAAAAACTTCAGCAAAAGAAAATCTGTAGATGGGCTGGGGAGATAGCACAGAGGTAGGGCGTTTGCCTTGCACGCAGCTGATTCGAACAGATGGTGGTTCAAATCCTGGTGTCCCGTGTGATCCCCCAAGCCTGCCAGGAGCGACTCCTTTTTTTTTGTTGTTGTTGTGGTTTTTGGGCCACACCCGGCGGTGCTCAGGGGTCATTCCTGGCTTCATGCTCAGAAATTGCTCCTGGCAGGCATGGGGGACCGTATGGGACGACGGGATTCGAACCGATGACCTTCTGCATGAAAGGCAAACGCCTTACCTCCATGCTATCTCTCCGGCTCCAGGAGGGACTTCTGAGCGCAGAGCCAGAAGTAACCCCTGAGCACTGCCTGTGACCCAAAAAACAAACAAACAAAAAGTTTATATCTCACTATGAAGTCACTGCCTGAAGGTTTGCTAAGTTGTTGCTATCTGAGTATTCTCTGTTAATGGCTTGGTGGCTTCTCTGCTACTTTGACATCAATGTGGTGACTTCCTATAGAACAGTTTGAAAGTGGCAGCATGGAGACTTAGAGTGTGTTGTTTTGCTCTGGGGCCACTCCCCCCCCCCCCACTACTCAGGGATCACTTGTGCTGGTGCCAGCAAATGAACCAGTGTTGGATGCACGCAAGGCAAATGTCCTACCTGTATCACTCAAGCGCCTATTCTTTTTTTGGGGGGGGGGGGGAGTCACACCTGGCAGCACTCAAGGGTTACTCCTGGCTCTACGCTCAGAAATCACTCCTGACAGGCTCGGGGAACCATATGGGATGCCGAGATTCGAACCATCGTCTTTCTGCATGTAAGACAAACACCCTACCTCCATTCTATCTCTCAGGCCTCTCAAGCCCCTATTCTGTCAGCCTTTTTGGAGGAGCTCACTCAGTGGCACTCAGGGGTTAGTTCCTCTTGGTTCATGTGCTCAGAGATCTCTCCTGGCAGGCTCGGGGGACCATATGGATGCCAGGGATTGAATGCCCTACCCACTGTGCTATCTTTCTGGCCCTACTCTGCCAGTTTTGATGGAAATGTATGTTTCATCAGTTTCCCCTTGGAAGCATCTGGGGGGGGGGGAGAGCTACAGTCTTGGGGGTCTCTGATACATCCTGTAGATTCTATCCAGAATTACCCACACCCCTTTCCTCCCAGCAGTTGGGTCAGGAAGTGTGTGTGAATTCGTGTGTGAGTGTGAGTTTTGAGTTGTGTAAGTAGGAAGGTGTGAGTGTATGTGTGAGAGTGATGGTGTGTGGCATGAGCATGTGTGATTGTGTGTGTGTGATTGTGTGTGTGTGTGTGATTGATTGTGTGTGTGTGTGTGTGTGTAAGGCCTGCTGGCTGTGGATATAGGTCAGCTGCATCCTGCTGTGCACTGGGCTGGGAGTCAGAACTGTGTTGTGGAGAAGCCTCTGGGCATAACACGCCTCCAAACCCTAGTCTGGTGATTTGGGGTGCGTTCAGCTGCTCCTGACTCCTACAAGCACTGTGATTCCAAGTGATTCTGCACACAGAGGCCCCCAGAAGCCCCAGCTGAGCCTAAGGACTTGCCTGAGCTCAGTTCCCCCAACTGCGCTGAGCTCCCCCCACTGCACCCGCACTGTTGTGACAGAGATGCAACTGGTCCAGCCTGCCCTGGGGAAAACCCAGTGAGGGCCAGCAGGGAAGCCCAGGACTCAGCAAAGGGCTATGTGACAGGATAGTCCCTGCACTTCCTCTCGGAGGTGACAACATTCAGGAAGAGGCTCTGCACCCCAGTGAGGAAAACGGGGTGTCTGCGTGCACGTGTGAGTACGGGAAGAGAGGGTGGGGCGCTGTGTCCACTAGAGGGGGGCTGGGGCCATTCAGGGACACCCTGCAGTTCGGCAGCGCGCCTCCCGAAAGCAGCGCTGAGCTACTCGGGGAACTACGGCCGCGCGGGGCTCCGCTGAGCCGGTGCAGCTTCCTCCAGGCAGGGCAGCGCTGTGGTTACCAGGCCTTGGGTTACAACACATGTTTGTTCTTAAGGACCTTGTGATACCTTTTTAAATCAGGGTGCTGGCTCCGCTCCAAGGACAGGAGCCTGGATGGGGTGATGCTTCTCAAAGCAGCAGCTGCTAGGAGGGCCTAGGAAAGCACAGATGCAGAGGGGGTCCCTCAGGGCAATGGAGTCCAAGCACATTTGCCCCTTGCCCACTCCCCCACATTGTGGGGGAAGACTGAGAGGGTCTCTGAAGACCCTTTGGGAGTCAGTACTTGCCGTGCATGCTGCTGACAGGAGTTTGATCCTTGGTTCCCCCACAGCCCAGCCTACCAGGGTAAGCCCCGAGCACTGCTGTGTTTTGGCCAACAACTACCCCAAATAAATCCAATCAAATGGTGAGGTAGGAGGTAGGGGCCAAGCCTTGTATGCAGCCAACCCAGGATGGACCCGGGTTCAGTTCCGGACATCCCGTATGGTCCCCTTAGTCTGCCAAGGGAGATTTCTGAGCACCGAGCCAGGAGGAACCTCTGTGCACTGCCGGGTGTGGCCCAAAACAAAACAAAACAAAACAAAACAAAACATCAAATGGTGGGGGAGGGTGTCATTGGGCCTTCAGGAGACAGTCAAGGAAGGAGCCAGTGTCCCGCAAATGGGATGGGGCTGAGGGCAGGCCTGTGTTTCTGGTGGAGCAGAAACTCCCTCTAGAGAGCCAAGGCAGAATTTGGGGGCTGCTCCGGGGGAAAATACCCCAACACTGTGGGCTCCATCACCCCCACACACAGACAGGCAGCATGAGTCAGCCGCTGAATCACCCTCCTTGCGAGCAGCCAGCGGCCAAGTTGGAGATAGGGAGGTGAGAGGGACAAGAGGGAGGAAGGCCCGCCAGAAGCCAGAACAGTGACTGTGCCCAGGAGGTGGGGGCTGGGCTGAACCGAGGGACAGAAACAGGGGACCAGTGCTGGGAAGGACCTGGGAAGGACTGGGGTAAGAGGGAGGAGCCCTCTGGGGGCCTTCCCACCCAGGCTGAACCGGAAGAATGACTCGGGGCCTATGGGGCCTGTGGGCACGACTTCCCCCGGGGCAGTTGTTCTTCGAGATGGAGCATCCGGGTTTGCACTCTGATTTGAGCTCTAACACTGGCCAGCCCCTGATGGGCTCCATCCCTGCCTCATGTCTGATGGGGCATGTGTGGGGCAGCAGATGCAAGGGTCATAGCAGGCCCGTGGATGACAGGAAACTGCGGTGAGGTGACAAAAACTTGTGACTTCCATTTAGATAGACTATTTGTGTCCACCTTTTGGGTCCTTATTTTTTGGGGGGACACCTGTGATGCTCAGGGTACCCTCTGTGCTACTTGGATCAAACGGGCCGACCACAGCAAGCAAGGCCTTACCCACTGCTCAGTCTGTAGCCTTCACTGTGGAGCTAAGTCTCTGGTCCCACGGTGTGAGCCCGGCTAAATGTCCCTCATTTCATCACCCAGGTCCATGGCCTGGAGAGACTGGCTGGGCACCTGGGCCCACAAAGACCAGCCACTCAGGATTAGCCTGGGTCATGACCCCCACTGAGGGCCAGGCTCCACGGTGGGAGAGGCGCAGGGTCTGTCCCTCCATAGGACTAGGACTGCTCAGAGGCTATTTTGGGACTCAGGGCCCCAGAAGCGTGACAGGGAGGTGAGGGGGGCAAGCTGTGGTGAGAGGAGCCAGGAGGGGGCAGCGCATCGTCCTGCTGCAGTTTTTGCCCCGTGTCTAAATAAGGCTCTAGCACGTTCTAAAGCTAAAAATACCCTCGCTCCCCCGCCATTCCAGGGCCCGGCTGCGGCCACTCCCTCCCTCAGACGACCAGTCCATGGCACCAGGGGTCCAGGGTGCCAACAAGTCCTGTACCACACAGAACAGGCCGTCTGTCCCTCTGTGGCTGCCTGACGGAAGACTTCACTGGCTCCCAGACCCAGAGCTGCCTGCTAAACTCCCTCTGCAGGCCCAGTTTAGGGCTGACCTGCAGGCATGAGGATTCGGGAGCCCGGCTCTCTAGGACCGAGTACAGATGCCTTGGGTGTGTCTGTGTGTGCATCTATGTGTGTCTCTGTGTCTGTGTCTTTGTATATCTCTGTATGTCTTGTCTTCGTGTGAACCTGTGTGTTTGAATGATTGTGTGTCTGTCTCTGTGTGCATCTGTGTCTCTGTATGCCTGTGTGTGTGTCTCTGTGTGTCTGTGTCTCTGTGTCTGTGTCTTTGTATATCTCTGTATGTCTGTGTCTTCGTATGAACCTGTGTGTTTGAATGATTGTGTGTCTGTCTCTGTGTGCATCTGTGTCTGTATGCCTCTGTGTGTGTGTGTGTGTGTTTGTACACGCATCTGTCAGTCTGTAAAGTAGGCCGGCCGGGTGGCTCCACCTGCTGGCCATGGGCATTGTTGCTGTGACCCCTCTCTTCGTGGACCAGCCTGGAAGAAGTGGCCTTTGTACCCCTGCCCAAGCTCGTCCCAGCTCTGAAGTGGCTCCAGGGCTGCTTTGCCAAGGGCAGAGGGGTCCTACGAGGGGTTGCAAGCATGATATCCCAGTCGGGCTCCCCGAGGACAAACCCTCTTAGCTTCCCTGCTCGGCTCCCCGAAACATTGCTCTAGGCATTGTCAGGTTTCTGGAAGTCAGAGATGCTCTTGACCAAAGAGCCCTAGTCCCCGAGCGATGAGCCTGGAGGTTCAGAGGGCAGAGAGCGTCGGGAGAAGGCGGGAGGCTCAGCTCCTCCAAGTAGCCCCTGCGTGGACCTATGGACAAACAGAAGGGCAAGCAGGCCCTGCACCCCTCTGTCCTCAGCTGTGCTACCCCCGCTCGAACAGGAGAGCAAGAGTGTCTGTCTACCTGTGTCTGTGTGTAGCTGAGTGTGAGCGTGTCTGTGGGAGAGTGTATTGTCTGTGTGTGTGTGTCTGTGTCCATGTGAGTGTCTGTGGGAGGATGTCTGTGTGTCTATGTATCTTTGTGTGTATCTGTGTCGATGTGTATCCATGCGAGTGTATGTATGTGTAAGTCTGTGTCTATATCAGTGGTTCTCAAATAGTGGGGCGCACCCCCCCCCGGGGGGCGCGAGGCTCCGTAAAGGGGGGCGCATTTGACCTCGGCAAACACTGTCCTAACAAGCTAAGCCCCGTGTTTATGTCTCAGCATGTCTCTGGAGCTGAGAGTTGCTGTGTCCTGTCTCAAACCCCGCCTGGAAAAGCTAGGCATTGCAAAACATGCTCATTGTAGCCATTCATCCAGACATCACCTCTGTTTAAAAAATCAGCTCAGGGCCCGGAGAGATAGCACAGCAGCGTTTGCCTTGCAAGCAGCTGATCCAGGACCAAAGGTGGTTGGTTCGAATCCCGGTGTCCTATAGGGTCTCCCGTGCCTGCCAGGAGCTATTTCTGAGCAGACAGCCAGGAGTAACCCGTAAGCACCACTGGGCGTGGCCCAAAAAAAAAATCAGCTCAAATGGTTTGATATATTTTTGTTTTGCAGGTTAAAGTTTTTTGTTTGTTTGTTTGTTTGGTTTTTGGGCCAAACCAGGCAGCGCTCAGGGGTTTCTCCTGGCTATCTGCTCAGAAATAGCTCCTGGCAGGCACAGGGGACCATATGGGACACAGGGATTCGAACCAACCACCTTTGGTCCTGGATCGGCTGCTTGCAAGGCAAACACCACTGTGCTATCTCTCCAGGCCCTTGTTTTTTTTTTTTTTTTTTTTTTGAGCCACACCCAGCTGCACTCAGGGGTTACTCCTGGCTCTATGCTCAGAAATCGCTCCGGGCAGGCTCAGGGGACCATATGGGATGCCGGGATTCGAACCACCGACCTTCTGTACACAGGCAAATGCCTTACCTCCATGCTATCTCCCCGGCCCCAAAGTTTTTTTTTTTTTTTAATAATATACTATTTACAGGGGCCAGAGAGATAGCATGGATAAAGGTGTTTGCCTTTCATGCAGAAGGTCATCGGTTCAAATCCCAGCATCCCAAATGGTCCCCTGAGCCTGCCAGGAGCGATTTCTGAGTGTGTAGCCAGGATTAACCCCTGAGTGCTGTCGGGTGTGACCCCCCTCAAAAAAAAGATACTATTTACAGTCGCGTGGGGGGGCACGAAAAATGTTTTCTTCTTCCTATGGGGCATGACAGAAAATAATTGAGAAGCACTGGTTTATGTGAATGTGCATCTCTGTGAGAAAGTATGTCTGCTGATTCTGTGTGTGTCTATGAATGTGTCTGTGTGAGAGTGTCCTTCCAAGTGTGTGTATCTGTTTTATGTGTGAGTGTATTTATGTAAGTGTGTGGGTCTGAGAGTGTGTGACGACATCCCCCAGCCCTCTAACAGGAGCCAGGGGCACCCAGCCAGGTCACAGCCTGGCTTGGAGTGTGGGTGAGTTGCTGGGGTCTGGGCTGTGTGCCCTTGCAGAAACGGGAGTGCATTGGGGACCCAGTGACTGGGGAAGTGGGTGTCAAAGTCCGGCTGTGGAGGCGTTTTCCACCTGTGCTTGGCCTGGAGAGGGTTTTCCCCATCATCACCCTCTTCCTCTCAGAAAAACCCCAGCCTCAAGCCCTATACCAGGCCCACAGCACCTTCATTTCTGAACAGTCATTTGCTGCATGATCAGAAAACAAAGTTGCTCCATTTAGCAGGACCCCCACCCTCTGATGAGGACATCAGGCTTCGCTGTGTAGGTCCCACCTGCCTGCATCGACTTTCCTGGAATCACTGCCCATCCATTTCAGGGGGAAGCCCTTTGGGTAACAAGGCCCGCCTGCCTGCCCGCAGGGCTCCACAGCTCCAACCTGGCCTGCCTGGCCTGCGCAACTGGTCTCAGCCAGCCCAGTTCCCTAGGGCTTCATCAGACAAGGTACTCCTGTTTGCTCCCTACCCAGCCCACGCTCAGGGCCAAAGGAAAGTCACACCCCCGCCTTGGCTTTCTGCCTTCTAAAACTGCAGATGGGGTATCAAAACAACTTCTGATGCAACTTCATTCTTTCTTTTCTTTTTTCTTTTTTTTGGTTTTTGGGCCACACCCGACGATGCTCAGGGGTTACTCCTGGCTGTCTGCTCAGAAATAGCTCCTGGCAGGCACAGGGGACCCTATGGGACACCAGGATTCGAACCAACCACCTTTGGTCCTGGATCGGCTGCTTGCAAGGCAAACGCCGCTGTGCTATCTCTCTGGGCCCAGCAACTTCCTTCTTTCATATACTTTCCAGCACTTTCTTTTATGAAGAAAAAATATGGAAGACTGGCCAAAAGGATGCAGAGAGAGGGGCGTGTTCCCTCACTGGCCAGAGCTGGAGTCACTGTGCGGATCTGAGCAGGGCTGCCATTATTGTCCCATGGAAGGGGTAGATGGATACCCCACAGCAAGGCCAGGGTGTGGACACCCCATGGGAGAGTCAAGGTAGATAGACTCCCCACAGGAAAGGTAGGTGGGTTGACATCACATGGGCAGGGCAGGTGGTTGTCCCGTGGGAGGGCCAGGCTGGTGTGTCCTGAGATGTGAGGTCCCTTCACTCAAGGACGGACCATCCACACATTTTGCCTGCTTAGAGACACGTGGGCTACTGGCCGTGTGGGGAGTTAGTGCTGGTTTGTGAGTGCTCAGAGACCAGTGTGGGCCAGGAGCCCAGTTGCTGGGCCTCTGGCTACAGAAGTCTCTGAAGTTTTCTGCAAAAGCCCTGGCACAGGCTTTGCCCTGAACTCTGCACTCCAACCTGGTACTTGGGAGCAAACTGAGAACTGATTTGGTCAAATCCTGCCTGGCGCAGGGAATCCCACAGCCTGTTCTGAGTGAGTGCCTTGTCCAGTGCAGTTATAGAATGGTTTGGAGGCAGTGATTCCTCCTGCCTATCAACCAACTGAGGAGGTGGGGGGCACAGCAGGAAAGGAGGTACGAAAGTCCTGTTTTTTTCCCAGGGGCTCCAATGCACCCATTGTGACAGCCAGTCCCTTTCTACCCACCAGGTTCTGCCGGGAGCCCCTCTCAAACCATTGAAGCCGAAAGGGTACTCTGGTCCTTTTTTCTGAACAGGTCAGCTTACTAGTGGGTCCCCAAATTACAGTTGTGAGGATGTAGCCTTTGTGCTACATAAGAGGTCGTGCAGGAAGGGTAATAAGGTTGTGCTAGGTAAGAAGTTATACAGATGAGGTCATCAGGATGAAGATGAAATTGTGCTGAATGAGGAGGTTCTGCAAGATGAAGATGTGCAGGGAGAGGGTGGGAAGGACTGCCAGGACAGGGAGGTGGGTGAGTCCATCAGGGGACTGTGGGGCTTAGCACTTCTGTAGAAAACACCAATTCCATAAAGTTCCCTGATAAGCATTAATTTTGCATATGGCAGACCACAGTTCTTCCCTCGACATCCCAAATTGTCCCCATAGCACTACTAGAAGTAACCTCTGAACACTGCCATAAGTGGGCCTTCCCATTAAAAAAAAAAGTCCCTTGGGGCCGGAGTGGTGGCGTGGAGTTGTAAGGCATCTGCCTTGCCAGCGCTAGCCTAGGATGACTGAGATTTGATCCCCCAGTGTCCCATATGGTCCCTCAAGCCAGGAGCGATTTCTGAGCAGATAGCTAGGAATAACCCCCGAGTGTCACCGGGTGTGGCCCAAAACACCAACACACACACACACACACACACACACACACACACACACACACACACACACACAAAACCAAGCCCCCCTGATATCAACGTTAACAGTGGGAAAATGGTGAGAATTCCATACTGTTGTTGCAACTTTTCTGTAAATCTGAAATTCCTAAACCCAAAATAAATTAAAAGCATTAAGGCCAGCCTTTTTCATTTTTTTCTGGACCAGAGACCAAACTCAGGGCCTCACTCATGCAGTGCTCAATCTCAGAGCTGTATCCCCAGGGCCTAGGAACAGCAATCTCATCAAAGACTGTTAGGGTTTCACAGTGGTGACTGAACTCGTGTGTAAATATTCCCCTGACAGGGCTGGAGTGCTAGCACAGCGACTAGGGTCTTTGCCTTGCATGTAGACCCGGGTTCGACCCCTGGCATTTCATATGGACTCCTAAGCCCACCAGGAGCCATCCAGGAGCAATTTCTGAGCACAGAGCCAGGAGTAATGCCTGAGCACCGCCACTGTTGCCCCCGAGAAAAGCAAATCAAATGCTAAGTGAAACTCTCTTGTCTACAACCAAGACTTTCATTACACCTGTCAGAATCCTCCCAAACACCATCAGGAGGGACTCTGAGCCCTGCCAGGTGTGGTCTTGGTGGTTTTGGGGGGCGACAGAAGACCCCTGTTTATGCAGTTGCCTCGGCAGGAGAAGCTGGGCCTTTTCTCTAGAGCTAATGGCTGCATCCAGGACTGCAGAGGACTAGACAGCCAATGACAGCAGAGCCACTTCCGCCCTCAGTCTCCTGCGGCGCTTTCCCCGCCGCTTCCGGCAGTTAACCCCGCCCCTTCCGCTCCCCAGACCCGCCCTTCCTACGCCTTCCTCGCCCTGTGCCTTAAGACGGAGCGAAGTCGAGCCCGCCCGCTGCCGCGTGGCCACGCCCCCGCACGAGTTAGACCCGCCCCGCGCTGTGCGTGCCCCGCCCGCTGACGTACTTCCGTCGTTTCTCCAGCGCCCCGCCCACACGCCGCGGCCCCCGCCTCCTGGAGAAGCCACGCCCCTGCGCAGCAGCCACGCCCTCTCGCGTAACCACGCCCTCTTGCGCAGTCACGCCTATCACAAAGGCCTGCCCTGGCCCCGCCCCGCTGGGCGGAGCCATGGCCGGGGCGGGCCGAGGCTGGGATCTGAGACCCGAGCGCGTGCTCCGCAGACCCGCCAGCTGCGAGTTCGAGCCCCGGCCCCCCTCGAACCCGGAGCCCGGAGCCCAGCCGCTTCTCCAGCGCCTCCGCCATGCACTTCCCGCCGCGGGCCTCGCTCCTGCTGCTGCTCGGCCTGCTGGTCCACCACGCTGATGCTCGATCGCCTCGGCGGCCGGTGCGTTTCGGGGGCCCCTCGAGTTTCGGGGGCTGCGTCGCGGGAGGACGGGGCGCGGGGTGAGGGACGGACTCGGGGGGATCCGGAGTCGCCACCCTCAGCTCTGCTTTCTCCTGCGAGGCGGGTCCCAGCTTGGGGGGGTCTGGTGAAGTCTTGGGGTGCAGGTCTAGATGGGGGTCCCCGGGGTGCACATCCCCCTGGGATCCGGGCTGTGGGGCGTCCTGGGGTGGCCTGGCTGGTGGGGCTTGGGGGGCAGCAGACACGGGGCTCCCCCTGATGAATGCCCAGGGTGGTCCTCCCCCAGGGCATGGCTGGAGCCTTGTTTTGGTTTTGGGTTTTGGGTTTGTTTTGGGGTCCCACCCTGCAGCGCTCAGGGGTTCCTCTTGGCTCGACGCTCAGAAACAGCTCCTGGCAGGCTCGGGGGACCCTATGGGATGCCGGGATTCGAACCACCGACCTTCCGCATGCTCCACATGCAAGGCAAACGCCCTACCTCCAGGCTCTCTCTTGGCCCTGGATCCAGCCCCTTGCTTTGACTCTGCTCTGGGGCCTGTTGGCTGTGGGGCGGAAAGAAGCCTTCCTGCCTCTCTGCCCAGAGAGTCAGCAGCTAGTGGGCCTGCCTCCATCTGCCCCCCCAAACCCTGCTGCTCACGGTGTCCAGCTCACCATGTGGGGGGCCAGGCTCCAAGGCCCACCCAGCCTGACTTGTCCCCCTGGAGCTGGAGATGACCCCGAGGAGTCGGCACAGGCTCCCACGGCACGGGCTGTGGAGAACAGAAGCGTCTGAGCACCCAGAAACCGGAGTTCCTGTTCCTCTTTCGTTTCCTCTGAGCTCTCTCACAGGTTGCCACGGGTGTCGTTGGCAGGAGAGGAAACTGGAGAGGATTGGGGAGACACCCACATCTCCAGACTCACCCTAAACTGTGGGGAGTCACTTTGGAGTCATGAGCTCATTAGGTCACAAGGCCACTGGGCCTGGAAGGAGACACAGTCCGGGGTGTCCCCCTCGGTCCTCTCTCTCTGCCCTCCCTACCTGTGCCTGTCTCCTGCGCAGGGGCTCAGCTGTCCTGGCGGCTTGTGGCTCCTTGCTGGCCAGGCCGGGCTGTTCCCAGAGCTGTGTCCCCTCTCCGCTGTTTTTTGTGGCCCTGAAAACACACACCACTGGCTGACCAGCGTTTAGTGGCCTGTACCCTCTCTCTGATACTCCTGGTAGGGGGCCAGAACAATACCACAGCAGTAGGACTTTTGTCTTGCACACGGCCAAGCCGGGACCGACCAGGGTTTGATTCCCAGTTTCCCATCTGTCCCCCCCAAGAGGAGTGATTTCTTTTTCTTTTTTTTCTTTTTGGTTTTTGGGCCACACCCGGCAGTGCTCAGGGGTTCCTCCTGCCTCCACGCTCAGAAATAGCTCCTGGCAGGCACGGGGGACCCTATGGGACGCCGGGATTCGAACCAACCACCTTAGGTCCTGGATCAGCTGCTTGCAAGGCAAACACCACTGTGCCATCTCTCTGGGCCCAGGAGTGATTTCTGAGCACAGAGCCAGGAATAAACCCTGAGCGCTGCCAGGTGTGGCCCAAAATCCAAAAAATCTGATACTCCCGGTGGGAGTCCCTGTTCTGCCCGCCTTCGCCAGTGGCCCTGCCTGGAGCCTGCAGGACAGGTGCTGTGGGTCTAGGTGCCTCCCCTCCAGGCACAAGTCTCCATGGCCTCCCTGGCCTGGGATCATTGTCCATCCCTTTCCCTGCCTGCCAGCTAGCACAGACCCGTCATGCTTCCCGGCCTTCTGGCCTTGCTCATCTCCGGGACATTTTTCCTGGTTGCTGGTCTGCAGGCATTTTTCTAGCCACTGCAGGAAGTTCTTGCTTCCTCATCAGCCAATTCGCTTCGGGCTCTTTGGGGCTTTACCCACATTGTGAGCTCGGAGTCAACGCCGCACACAGGGCAGTGCCCAAGCAGATTGCTCCATAAATACCAGTGGAGCGAGTGTGGAAGAACCCACCTGAGTGAGGGGCCGGGGAATGTGGGTGCAACCACACCCTATCCCGCCTGTTCCTGGCACAGCCGCCTTCCCAGGGCAGTTGCCCTTCCCAGTAAGCTCGGGTTCAAGAGGAGCCTAGGGTGTGAGGACCAGGGTGCAGGGAGGAGCCCAGATGTTTGAGGATGTTGGTGCAAGGAGGACCCCAGATGTGTGAGTCTGAGAGTCCAAGGGAGAGCCCGTATGTGCGAGGATGCGGGTACCAGGAGGAGCCCAGATGGGTGACACAGACATGGGTGCGGGTGCTGGGGGCTGGCCTGTGGGGTTGTGCAGACAGTGAGACTCCCTAGAGCTGACACGGAAGGAATTCGAGGACTCTGGGACGGTGTGGACTTGGGGCTGTGGACTGAGCCTGCGCTGCCCCACTGCTCTGTCCTGTTATGCAAACAAGATGACACGGATCCGTATCTACCCCTTTCCTCTCCCTTGTCTCTCCTGGACCTTGAGCTGTCCTGAGGCCACGGAGCCAGCCCTACGAGCGCACCTGTGCTCCAGACCCAAGGCCAAGGCTAGGGCTCTGGCCTGCAGCGTTAAGGGCTGATGGGTGGCCTGCTGGTAAGAGTCACTCCAGAGTGAACCCTGGCAGGGCCTGATGCTGTGGAAATGATCACCTCTGCCCGCAATCCCTGTTTGCAGACGAGATTTGCAGGGAATCCCACCGCACACAGCTTCCGTTTTGAAAGCAGCTTCTCTGCATGCCCCAAGCCAGGCCCCGCCACGAGGCAGCACCAGAGCCCTTCACAGGGCAGGAGTGTGTCAGCCAACACCCACGAGGTCTCCCTCCCCAACCCTGGTCCACAACGAGACCATACAGGAGCAGCCTGGCCCTCACTCAAATCTTTTTTGGTTTTTGATTGTTTTCGGGTCACCCCAGTGGTGCTCAGGGGTCACTCCTGGGAGTTCCGGGGGGCTGGGATCTAAGGCAGGCACCCTCCCTGCTGTTCTAATGCTCCGGCCCACTCTTGATGCAGACAAGACTCATCCAAGTGTAACTCGGGAGGCCCCCAGCCCAAGCTCTTCTTCTTCTGGCACGGGGAGGTGGTTGGAAGAGTGGGCAGAACCTTTGCGTACAGTGGGACCCCAGCCCACACCCGGTACCGCTGGGGTGCGGCCCTGTCCTTGTAAATCAATAAATCAGGACAGTAAACAAGGCAGCAGGGACAGGTGGTCTGAAGAGCTCAAACATCTCCAAGAATGAGGGTGCGGGCTCTGAGATCACCCAAGCTCCTTTCAGTCTCAGTTCGCAGCGGGGAAGGGATAGGGTGCCTGTCATTGAGGCCGTGGACTGTGAGACTGAGAGTCAGTGTCTTGTGGTGTTGGGTGTTCAGGAGACTTTGAAGTTGTGGGAAGGAAGGACCAAGTATAGGGGGTGATGTTCGTTGGAGACGGAAAGGCATTTGCTTATGGGGTGAACTCAGCAGTACCTGGGAGCCTGGGCGCTGCCTGTCTGCACCCCTTGGGTCAGAGTTCAGTTGTGGTCTTCTCAGCCTCTGGGTCACCTGTTTATTCTGGGCCGTCCAGCAGCTTCTCGAAAGGCCAGAGCCAGTAGGAAGGTCGTGGCCCCTGGGAGAATGCGGATCTGAGCTTCCCGCGGTGCTGTTGTGGAATGGTTAGAACAGGTGTGACCCTGCAGTCATGAGCCTGGGGTAGAGGTGTCTCACTGAGGTGGGGTTACAGGTGTAGGGTTACAGATATATTGCAGGTTATTATAGGCATGTTTCAGGTATGGACTTATAAGTGCATCATTACGGTGTGTTCAGGGGTGGGATTGGAGGTCTGTTCCAGGTGTTGGGTTACAGGTGTGGGTATTAGAGGTGTAGGGTACAGGTGTGGGGTTGGAGGATTAGGGTCCAGCTGTGTCACGCACCTGTCTAGGGTTACAGATGTGTCCCAGATGTGGGGCACTAGGCTCAGAATGGGTAGTACCTGTCCAGGTAATATCTTGGCCCGTTCTCTGGCAAGTGTGGCTCACCGCTGTGTCCTGTCCTGCTGTCTGCCCTCAGCTCAGTGGCTTTTCCTGGGATAACTGTGACGAGGGGAAAGACCCTGCTGTGGTCAAGAGCCTCAAAGTGGAACCCGACCCCATCCCCGTGCCCGGGAACATAAACGTCAGTATAGAGACCATGACCAAAGTGAGCCTCTCCGGCCCCATAAAGGTGAGCTTGGGCAATCGGGGGTGACAGGATGCAGGGACACTTTATACTGGAATAGACTCCCCTGCATGTCGCCAAGGTCTTGACATACGAGCTTCTGTCTCCACAGCCCGGTGCCCTCTGTGCATCCCTGTAACTTCCCTGTGCACATGTTTGCACGTGTTCGCATGTCTGTGGTTGAATATCTGTGTGAGTGTGCACCTGTGGGCGTTGTACATGTATGTGTGTGGGTGCCAACATGCCTCGTGCATTTGTGTCTATCCGGGTTCCTCCGCGACTTGCTCCTGGAGCAGCGTCCTGGGCGCTGCACCCTAGCCTGCATCTACCTGCTCACCCACCTGCTCATCCACCTCGCCCACTCCACCCGTCACGCCCGCCTCATCCGCCTGCTCACCCGCGTGCTCATCCGCCTCACCCGTCTCACCCGCCTCACCTGCTCGCTCACCTGCCTCAGCCCCCTGCTCACTAACCTCACCTGCCTCAGCCGCACACTGGCCTCTGGTCTTGCCGACAGACCCTGAACTCACCTCCTGCATTCTGTGGGTGGCTGCAGTTGGAGTCTGGGGCTCCAGGAGGCGCCCTTGCAGAGGCGGCCTTCCCTGCATCTTGCATCTTGGGGTCTTCTGGTGGGCAGGACACCATCAGTGGGAGGAAGGAGTCCCTCCTCTCTCCTGTGTGCGGGAGTCTCTGAGCTGTGGTGAGCTACTGACCCTTTCTGCCCGCTGCCGTCTATGTGCCGCCTCTGCCTTTTCTGCTCCGTTCCAGGGCCAGCTGCTCTCCCTCTGGCTTTGCTGCCGGCTTCATGTCTACGCGCTCTCCCAGGCCCACCTGTGGGCAGGGCTCACAGGCTTGTGTGGATGCAGCTTGTCTACCTGTGTCTCCCCTGTCCTGCTTCCCAGGGCCCTGGACTCCGCACTCAGCACTTCATCTGGGCAGAATGAGGCTCAGGGGTTAGAGTTAGGTCGATAGGGTAAGGCCCTGGAGACACATGCAGACACACAGAGAGACACAGACGACTCCTGGACACATGGACTCATTGGCCAACTCAGGCACGGAGACACACACATTGAGATACACAGACGACACACATAGAAACACACAGACACACATGTAGAAATACACAGACACACACGCCCCAGACTCACACCAGCCAACTGAGACACAGAGATACACACAGATACGTATAGACACGGACACACAGGCAAAGTTAGACACGCACAGACACACTCGGAGACACGCTCGGATACATGTGTAGAAATACACCAAGACACACGGATTCACGGACAAACACACACGCACACGCACATTCCCTGTGAGTGCCTCTGGTCCCTGCCTGGTTCCTGCTTCCCAGCTCCCTCCAGCTTCCCGTGCCTTGCTGGGCCCACGGCTGCCTGTGGGACAGGATATAAATGGGGCATCTCAGCTGAGGTGGGCGTGTGGCTCATCCCTGGCCATGCCCCTTTGTTTACTCTGGCACATGGGGGACAGGAAGGGCCCATTCATGGGGAGGTGGGGCATCACTGCCAGGGGCCCTGACGCCATCCCTGCTGTTCCCCCAGCTGGATCTGATTCTGGAGAAGGAGGTTGCTGGTTTGTTCGTGAAGATCCCCTGCATAGAGCAGCTAGGCAGTTGCACCTACGCCGACATCTGCAACGTGCTGAGCATTCTTATCCCACCCGGGCAGCCGTGCCCAGAGCCGCTGCATACCTACGGGCTCCCTTGCCACTGTCCCGTGAAAGCGGTGAGATGCGCAGGGCTGGGCTGTGGGTGCCGGGCGGGGCAGCACCCCTCTGGCGTCCACTGACCTGAGTCCCACTTCTCCACAGGGCACCTACGTGCTGCCCAGCAGCAGCATTTCGCTCCCCAGCCTGGAGCTGCCCACCTGGCTCAGTACTGGCCATTACCGCCTGCAGGGCACGTTGAGCAGTGGCAGTCAGCGGCTTGGCTGCCTGAAGGTGACCGCCGCCATCAAGGGCCAGTGAGCGGCCGGCTGGGCGTAGGAGCAGCACCTCGTCCCCAGATCCTCTGTCGTCACCCCAGCCTGCGGTGCTGCTGTCCCCTCAGCCCCCGCTTCCTCCCACAGCTGGGGAAGGCCCGGGCTCCTGCTCCTGATGAACCCAGCACCCTCTCCCAGTCCCTTTGACACCTTCTCTCTGCCCTGCAGTAGGGGGTGACAGTGTATTGTGTCCTAGGAAAGGACCTGTGACCCTGTATGCCTGCGTCCCCATGCCTAGGATCCCCAAGTCCTCACTTTGCCTAGATCTCTGCTGGGACCCCAGAGAGTCTCTCACTCCTCCCCCCAGACTTCCTTTCCTGTCCCCAGTTTGGGGTTTTTGTGCCCCACATCTTCATTGCCCCAGGTACCCATTTAAGGGTGACTGGTGCCCCTGGGGCGCTGTGAGCTGTCCCCCGACTCCCACATGCTCTCATGCTGCATGCTCTCCTCCCACATTGTCCGATGATCCCCAAATCGTCCTCCGTGGAGTCGAACACCCCGCAATACTGACCCAGCTTTGCTGGCCGTGGTGAAGATGCAGAAACTGTCAGCACCACCGTGGACAGAGCCATGAACCCAGTCCCTGTGGTCTGTCCTCCATGGAAACGGCCAGCCCCAAGAGCATAGCCATGCCTTTTGCACTTGTGACTATGCAGAGCAAAATAAATGGAAGGAGAAAGTCAATACCACTTGAGACCAGCTCTATGTCCCCACATCCCTGTGCCCATGTCCCCAAGCCCTCACCTTGCTTCTCTGCTGGATCTCTGCGGGGTCCCCACAGGGTCTCTCACTCCTCCCCCCGGACTTCCTAGCCCCATTTTGGAAAGCAAAGTGGACAGAAGCCAGAGGCACCTGTGACTTTTGTCTGATACCTCTGGGGAGCATGCTCGGGGAGGTGTGGGCGAAGGGGAAAGGGCATGGCATGGAGTGGGAATGGAGTTGAGGAAAACAAAAGGATAGAGGGAGGTGGTGGCCGCGTGTAGGGCGGGGTGAGCATTTCTGGTGGACACAAAGCTGGGCGCGGAGCCATCAGCAGCCTCGGGCAGCGTCTCATCAGCTCTGGTTTCGTGGCCATGATTACCGACCACAGACGCGCCCGTCCGTCATCTGCTGCTTAGCCGGCACCTCCCTTCCGAGACGGATTGAGGGATTGAGTCTTGCCGGTCAGTGTCTCTGGATGCTGCCCTCCTGCTCTCCTCATGTTTCTCCCACCACGCCTGGCAGCTGGGATTTGGGGCCACACCTGGCCATGCTCAGAGGCTCCTCCCAGCTTGGGGAGTCCCTCTTGTGGTTCTTGAGGAACAAACCCAGGTCTCCTGCACACAAAACAGGTGTCCAACTCACTGGGCCTCCCTGGCCCCTGCCACTGACTATCTTTTTGTTTGTTTTCTTTGGGGGGCCATACCGGCAGCATGCAGGAGTTACTCCTGGCTCTGTGCTCAGAAATCGCTCCTGGCTGGGCCGGAGAGATAGCATGGAGGTAAGACATTTGCCTTGCACGCAGGACTGTGGTTCGATTCCTGGCATCCCATATGGTCCCCCGAGCCTGCCAAGAGCGATTTCTGAGTGCAGGGCCAGGAATAACTCCTGAGCGCTGCCGCCGGGTGTGACCTCCCCCCCCAAAATAAGAAATTGCTCCTGGCTCGGGGGACCATATGATATGCTGGGGTTTGAACTGAGGTCCGTCGTGGATCAGCTGTGTGAAAAGCAAACGTCCTATTGATGTGCTATCACTCGGGCCTCAACCACTGACTATCTTAATGGGGACACACGTGCTGTGCTCAGGATTCCCTCCTGGTGGGGCTTAGGAGACCATCTGGGGGATGCTGAGGCCTGAACCTGGGTCAGGCATGAGCAAGGCAAAATTATTTCCATCCTATTTGTATTCTTTTGTGGGGTGGAAAGGGGCCCATACCTGATGGCCCTCGGGTTACTCCTGGCTCTGTACTCAGAAATCGCTCCTGGCAGGCTCCAGGGACCATGTGGGATGCTGGGGATTGACCCCAACTTTGTCCCAGATTAGCAGCATGCAAGGCAAATGCCCTACTGCTGTGTTATCTCTCTGGCTCCTGTGTTCTATTTTTTTAATATAAATTCTTTTTTTGTTGTTGTTGTTTTTTGGGCCACACCCGGCGGTGCTCAGGGGCTACTCCTGGCTGTCTGCTCAGAAATAGCTCCTGGCAAGCACGGGGGACCATATGGGACACCGGGATTCGAACCAACCACCTTAGGTTCTGGATCAGCTGCTTGCAAGGCAAACACCGCTGTCCTATCTTTCTGGGCCCATAATATAAATTCTTTAAGTACCATGATCACAAACATGATTGTAGTTGGGTTTCAGTCATAAACTGAACACCCCCCCTTCACCAGTGCAACATTCCCACCACCAATGGCCCCCTCCCTCCTTCTCACCCCCTTTCTGAATTTGAGGCAGGCATTTTTTGTTGTTGTTTTTTATTTTTTATTTCTTGTTTTGGGTCACACTCGGCATCGCTCAAGGGTTACTTTTGACTCTATGGTCAGAAATTGCTCCTGGCAGGCTCGGGGGACAATATGGAATTCGAACCACCGACCTTCTACATGCAAGGCATGCCTCCATGCTATCTCTCTGGCCCTATATATTTTTTTTAAGTTTAGTAAGCTGTTTTTGTTTCTTAAAGGACAAGTGTTAAAAAAATACAGTAGTAATGGTGTGAGAGTGGCAATCGCCATTGTTTGGATAGGCCCAGCAAAATATGGGGAAAATGGAAAAAAAAGCTGTGGCCTAATTACAAGGAGGCCTCACCCCTGAAGTTTTCTGGCATAAGACCAATTCTGGGCTCCAGGCAAACCAGGCTGCCTAACCCGAGTCATTCTCCATGGTCTTGGTGAAACTTTTCGCATATTAGCTGTTGCTGGTGCCAGGTTCCTGTAGTTAAAGATTCTGGGTTCTGTGCATTTCCTTCATCCAGTCAGGTTGATGTGGAGCGTCTTCTAGTTTCACTTCACCATTAGATGAGGAGACACCTGCCCTGAAAGCAGGTTGTTGCTGTTGCTAAGTCGTCTGGGTGTTAGGAGAGCAGCATTCTTTGGAGTAAGTCAGTGCCAGAGCAGTGGTAGGGTCTTCCCTGGTAGAGGTTTGCTTCCTGGTAATGTTATAGACAGTTGTGGTTGTTGCCATAGAAGGTATCCATGGTTCAGGCGTGTATGGGCAATGCTCATTCTTCTGAGGCCTGAGCCAAGTTATTATGCCAATATTCAAAATATAAGGCCTAACTGCATTACAAAATTTGTGTTCCCATCTCTATTAGATAAGAACTTGTTTGCACAATGTAATATTTTTCCATTTTAATGTGCCTGTGCAAAAGAGGAACAATGCCACAAGGAATTATTGGTACATCTGGGGGTCGATGAAACAAGTCCAATATTCCTTGTAACTTGGTTCTAACATGAATTCTATACAGAGAGACTCTTCTACCGAATTCCTGATTGAACAGATACCAACGGGGAGAAAATACGGACAAAAAGAAAAAACCAGTGGGCAAAATTGTCACTATATAAGAGGATATTCGGAAAGAGTGATAGATGTTAAGAGAATACATCTAAGATATACAAAGGAGATACACATGTCCCTTTTATGTCTTTAGAAATAGTCGGGGTGGGGGGGTGTTGAGTTCGGATTTGGCCACCTGGAGGCTGCAGAAAACTCCCAGCAGTCCCATATCAGGAAATGTCTTTGAGTGGGGCCTTCTCAGAAACCGAGTGTGGTAGCAAGCACAGGTACACAGTGAAGAAAGGTGGAGGACAGGAGGCTGCTGGGAGTAGATTAATAGGAACAGAGTATTCGTTTCTGTGTTCTATTTATTTTTGTTTGTTTTTTTTGTTTTTGTTTTTGTTTTTTTGGGCCACACCCGGCAGTGCTCAGGGGTTACTCCTGGCTGTCTGCTCAGAAATAGCTCCTGGCAGGCACAGGGGAACCATATGGGACACCGGGATTCGAACCAACCACCTTTGGTCCTGGATCGGCTGCTTGCAAGGCAAACACTGCTGTGCTATCTCTCCGGGCCCTTGTTTTTTATTTTTATTAGTTTTTATTTATTTATTTATTTTTTGGTTTTTGGGTCACACCCAGCAGTGCTCAGGGGTTACTCCTGGCTCCATGCTCAGAAATTGCTCCTGGCAGGCACAGGGGACCATATGGGACGCCGGGATTCGAACCAATGACCTTCTGCATGAAAGGCAAATGCCTTACCTCCATGCTATCTCTCCGCGCCCCCCCCCCCCCCCGTGTTCTATTTTGATTGTGCTTTTGCTGTGGTTGAGTTATTTGCTGGGGCTCTAGAGATAGCACAAAGCTCAGTGCTCGACTTGCTATGGCTGAGCCCCTGAGCACCTCCAGGGGTCATTCCTGAGCACAGAGCCAGGAATAGACCTTGAGCACCGCCAGGTATGGCCCAAACCCACCTCTCATTCCCCATAGAAAAAAAATTTTGTAGGAGCCAGAGTCTTTGTAGGGGCTGGAGCAGTGGCACAGCAGTAGGGTGTTTGCCTTGCGTGCGGCTGACCTAGGATGGACCGCGGTTCAATCCCCCGACGTCCCATATGGTCCTCCGAGCCAGCCAGGAGTGATTTCTGGGCTCATAGCCAGGAGCTACACGTTATCATCACCACTCTGGCCCAAAAACACACAAAAAAAGTCTTTGCGTATCTGTGGCCCCAAACCTTTGCTTGTGGAACTTGATGTCTATGGATGTGGGACTCGTTCTGAGGGGCTTTTGGGGGACTAATCAAGCATGTGGACCATGTTCTTGTCATCCCTTCTACATGTGTCTGTGCAGGACTCGTGCCTGGCCCCAGAGCTTCTGCCTCCATAGTGATGCTCACCAGGGCTGCCCAGAGCCATTTGCAATTTTCTTTACCACGTTTTTGGGAAGCCTGGGGTCACTCCTGGCTCTGTTCTGTACACAGGGATCATCCCTGGTGATGTTCGGGGGACTGTATGGGATGCTGGGGATTGAACTCGAATCCACTGCATGCAGGGCAAATGCCCTACCCCTGTGCTATTCCTCAGGCCTTGCGATTTGCAGTTTTCAAGGTGCTTCCCGGAGAGAGCCTGCTGTGCAGTGGGGACCCCATTTCCTGGCTCTGCCTGACCTTTCTGTGATGGAGAGTAGGGCCTCAATCTCCCCCAAACCAAGGTCCCTTGCTGTCCTGGAATCTGCTCTGCCCAGTCTTACAGGAGGGAGCTGGGTCCATCTCGTGACTGGCCACCTGCCCCAGGCCCCTTGGGTGATGGTTGGTGAGAGCTGGGCAGTGCCCAGAGCATCTAGCCAGAGTGTGTGTGTTAAGGGGCAATGCTTCTCCCTCATGGCCCTACCCAGATGTCCCTGGGGCAGGGGCTGTGCATCCTCTCTGGACACTGCTGCGGATGTTCCGGGACAGCTGAAACCCAGGCTAGTTGGGGTGCTAGCCCAATGCCATTGTCACAGGAGGGCAGAGCCCCGTGTGGGTGTGTCATGGGGCTTGGGTTATGGGCTGGGCAAAGCTTAGCCAAGGGCCAGTACTCTGGGAGGACTCGAAGGTGAAGGTGCCCATAGAACAGAGCAGCTCTGACTGATACTTCCTGTGGGACAGGATATGGGAGGCTCTGAGACTTCGGGGGCCCCCTCAGCACCAGCCCCAATTCCCACAGCCCCTGGCAGCAGTCCTCACAGGCCAAACAATTCCGACCTGGCTCAGGCATGGCGTTGGCTGTGGAGTGTAAGAAGTGCTGAGCCCTTGGACAGGTGGGAATTTAAGCCTTTTCCTCCTTAAGAATTTTGTGATAAAACCCAACTACAATCATATTTGTAATCAAGGAGTTTAAATAAAGATATTAATTAAAAAAAGAACTTTTGTGGTCTGAATGATGAGTCACAGCTGTGCTTGTCTGCAGAGTAGGCGACTCTGGGAAGTGGATTCCCTTGCAAGGCCCCTCCTCCCAGATGCTCAGGCAGCCCCTCTTTCCACACATAACCTCAGAATATCCTGCTGCTACTTCCAGAAAAGTCCTATAGACCCCACACGCAGAGAATGTGCAGGTATACAGTCATGACCGTGTGTACATACCTGTACATATGGTGAAGCCTTTGGGCCCACATCCATTTCCTAGAAGTGGCTCCTGTCACATCTATGGACCAGAGTGGACGATGGTTGGCTGTGAGTAGTGTGGCCCATCCAGCTGCCTCTGAACAGGACAGACAGTGCAGCTGGCAGGAGGGTGGTGTGTCCCCAGGGGGTGAGGTAGTATGTCCATGGTGGGAGGACAGTGGGTCCATGAGTGGGAGGATGGTGGGCCTGTGTGGGAGGACAGTGTGTCCGGTGGTGACGTTAGGGTTTGAGTTAACCACCCAGAGTCAGCGCTGAATCAAAGTCAAAGACCACCTCCGATATTGCAAGGTGCAAGTCGAGGCCCAAGTCACATTAACCAAGGGCCTCTTTTTTTTTTTTTTTTTTTTTTTTTTGGTTTTTGGTTTTTGGGCCACACCCGGCATTGCTCAGGGGTTACTCCTGGCTGTCTACTCAGAAATAGCTCCTGGCAGGCACAGGGGACCATATGGGACACCGGGATTCGAACCAACCACCTTTGGTCCTGGATCGGCTGCTTGCAAGGCAAACGCCGCTGTGCTATCTCTCCGATCAAGGGCCTCTTAACAAGGACCCCGAGTTAAAGCTTCAAGCAGTCTGTATAGTGCTTTACAGGCTTCAATGACTCAAGCATTTCATTGGTTGATACAATAATGCAAGCATTTCATCCACTTGAACAGAAATCACATCAGAAATCGCATCACTTAGGGTGGATGTCCCAACTTATTGCTGACTCAACTTGTGTCAGGGGGACCTTATCTGGTGAAACATTTGGACCCACCTACTTCCTCTTTTTCAGCTGGTCAGGGAGGGTCCTGCCCTTTACAGGGTATATTTTGCAGTTTTATCTTTGGTCTATCACCCTCTGCCTATGGGGGAAGCTATAGAGTGGAAAATATTTCACAGTGATTTTACTGGGGGCTTGGAACCACCTTGGTCCTAGGCCCATGGGGCATTTGGTTCTCACTATGGGAGGAAGACTGTGGGTCCATGGGTAGGAGAACCTGTCTCCTGGCAAAGGGAGGATGGGGTTCCATGAGTGGGAGGACAGTGTCCCATGGCAGGGGAGGACTTGCACTCTCGCAGCTGCTCCAGCAGAGATCCAGTGAAGGCCAATGCCTGCCTGTTTTCTGTGCATGGCCTCGCTGCTGGGAACTGACAGGCCTCTGAGATACACAAAGAGCCTTTTGATGGGCGCAGCACAGTTGCTTCTGCCAGGAAGTGGCACTCAGCCTGGGAAGCAGGGCTCCAGTCAGAAGGAATCCCGTCTGGCTATGGGGGCGCTGGCCAGGGCAGCCCCACAGCTGCTGTGGGGGGGACATTTTTGTCTGTCAGTGAATTGGGGGTGGGTGTGTGGGGAAAGTTTCCTGGACACCCAGGGGAGATTCGATGCATGTCAAGGCCCACTGATGCCCCAGCTGTGGGAACCTGTGGGCGGTTGCCATACCTGGCCCTGGAGTGCCTCTCTGCCCCTGTGTCTGTAGGGAGGGGGAGGGGTGTTTATGTGGGGCCCTGTCCGTGTCTTTGGGACTCCTCTTCCTCAGCCGTGCTCACCTGCCCTCTCTCTACTCATAGTGGGTCCCCTCTGCCTTACAGGCACTGAGGTCATGTGGTGCCTTTTTTTTTTTTTTTTGGTTTTTGGTTTTTGGGTCATACCCGGCAGCACTCAGGGGTTCCTCCTGGCTCTACACTCAGAAATCGCTCCTGGCAGGCTCGGGCACCATATGGGATGCTGGGATTCGAACCACCGTCCTGCATGCAAAGCAAAGGCCCTACCTCCATGCTATCTCAGGCCCTCATGTGGTACTTTGTGGTAGCAGGACAGGACCCCAGTCTGAGCAGCAGGTGGCCAGCCTGCCCCTGCCTTAATAGTGGGAGGTTCCTCCCTTGTCGGCACTCGAACCACTCTAGCTCCAATTTGCCCGTCCCCGAGAACTGTGCACCAGGCTGCAGGCCCGATGCTTGGTCTCCCAGGCAAACTCCTGCACGCCAGGTACATGAAGGCTAGTCCAGGCAGCTGGGAAAGACGCTCAGTGGATCCCACGCCAGCACTAGGGTTGGGCCTACAGTCCAGCCTTGAGACTACGTCAACCACTCCTGCACACACTCATTCATTCACTCTCAGTCACACATACTCCTTCCTTCACTGATTCCCAGTCACACTCCTTCATTCACTCACATATTCATTTACTTGCCCTGTTTACTCACGTACTCATTCATTCCTAATTCGTTTACTCCCCCACTTAGTCACTCCTTCATTCATTTACTTACCCTCATTAACTCACCAGGCCACTCCTCTGCTCACTTGTTCATGAGCCCATTTCACACATTCGTCCACTCATTCATTGTTCATTTGCTCATTCCTCCTTCAGTCATTATTCACTGACCACTCCTCTCATTCATCCACTCATTTCTTCCTCACTCACTGGTCATTACTTCCACTCATTTGCTCACCAATTCGTTCAATCACTCACTGGTTCATTCACTCATTCTCTTATCGACTAGTTCAAACATTAGTTTACTCGTTCATGCATTCATTCATTCATTGATTTTCCACTCAGCCACTCAGATCTTTTTTTTTTCAATTAGCTTATTGTGGGTCGGCTGGTTGACCTGATAGTTGGGTGGTCAGTGCTGGCCCTGGGGATTTCACGCTCCACCCACCCAACTTTACTGTCAGGTGGAGCATGGTTCTGAAGGGAAGGTGGACGGGGATGGATTCTGCATGTCTCAGTGCTGTCAGGGTCTTGTGAGCAGTGGAAGTACTGCAGACCACCCCTCTGCTTTCTGACTTCCTCCCAAGCTCCAGCACTGGAACCAAGAGGTCAGTTCCTGGACTCCCACTGCCACCTTCCTGAGAGCCCCTACCCAGTGCTGGTATCCTGGTGACTGTAGGGACAAAACCCAGAATCCCTCTACTTCTTCCGGAAAGGTCTTTCCCCAAACTGCTCTATATCAAGAGCTTGGGGTTGCCCCCCCACTCCTGCCAGACCACGAGGTGGGGGATTATCTCAGCCCTGAAACCTCGATACACACCCTTAATCATCCCTGCACACGTCGAGTCTCCATGTTTCTCGGTGCTAGAGTTCAGTTCTGACCTGTGTCTGGGGGTGAGAAATCTTATGTGGCTGCAATGAAAAGGTTTGAAGACACGACTAAAACCTAGTTCAGAACCAAGTGGAATTCCTGCAGCTAGCTCAGAAGTGGCGCTTCTGGGATGATCGGTGTCTAGGGGTGGGCGAGAAGCCATCACTGTATGGAGACCACTCACTCTTCACCGAGGCTTTATTTTCCCAGTGTCCAGCCTCCTGGGCAGTTTGGCCACTGTCCGGAAGGAAGGCCGGGCCAGCGTCCCTCCTCCAGACACTACTGCTTCTGAGGAGAAGCTGAAGGAACAGTCTCCCGCCATGCCCCCGGATACCCGGGATCCGGGACTGTTCCTGAGTCCTGCCATCAAGCACATGACACAGAGCAGGTGAGGTGAGGGTGTCCAGGCATGCCAAGAGGCCAGTGTGGCTTTGAGCCCATCTCTGAGTCTGGGGGCTCAGAACTGCCCGCAGAGCCCTGTGGCCTGGCTGCCCTGGCCATTAGCTGCTGCCCCTCCTGTTCTTCACCCTTGGCCTGTGGTGGGGGAGACTGTGTTCTCCCCACCACTGCTGCCTTGTGCCCCGTTGCTGGTGAGGCAGACCCGCAGGCTTGTTCCAAAGAGGCACAGAAAGTGGCTGTGGGTGGGCCCCAGGAGGAAAAAGCACCAGCCGCCATTTCTGACCCCCTTTGCTGGCCAGTCCCAGCACAGGAGGCTGATCCGAGGGGTCCCGCCACAACGGGCCTGGGCGTCTCAGTACATCAAGGCAGTGGAGTTGGAGGCCGGGAAGGGGCCATGGCTCGGCCGCAGGAGCTCTTCCAGTGCCTGATAGGTGCCCACCACGAAGCCCAGGAAGCCCAGGAGGCTGATGAGGGCGTCCTTGGCAATGGTGAGGGGGCTCAGACCCTCCGAGGAGAAGGTGGCAATCTCCAGCAGCGGCGGGATGATGAGCGCCAGCGCGCTGCTGCTCACGGAGCCCACCAGAGCCAACACTAGGTCCAGGCGGGGGATGAGGATGGCCAGGATGCCTGCGGGAAACATGGCTCAGGCCCTGCTCTGCCACTGGGCTGTGCGCAGCCCTCAGCACCGAACCCCAAACATGAGTTGCTTCAGGAATCCGGCACATGCCAGGTCCTCCGAGCTCTGGGGTAGACGGGAGCCTGAGGATCCTCCGTGGGGCCTGCACAGCCCTTCCTCAGCCTCAAAGGGTGTCATGGGCCTTACAATAGGTTATGCTTCCTCAGGGGCCGGAGAGATAGCATGGAGATAAGGCATTCGCCTTGTGTGCAGAAGGACGGTGGTTGGAATTCCGGCATCCCATATGGTTGCCCAAGATTTCTGAGTGTAGAGCCAGGAGTAGCCCCTGAGCGCTGTGGGTCTCAGCTGACTGAAGCGCTCATCCTGGCAGCTCCCTACTGAGAAAGTTGCACAGAGGGAAGGGCACAGGATGGCAGCAGGCCTGATGTTGGTGCATGCATGCATGTGCGGGGGGGCAGGGGCTGAGAAGCAGCTGGAGGCAGGTTTTTGCGTGGGGAAGTACAGGAACTGGAATTTCCTTTCTTTTGGTTTGTTTTTGGGCCACCCCAAAACAGGTGCACTCAGGGTTACTCCTGGCTCTGTGCTCAGAAATCGCTCCTGGCAGACTTGGAGAACCATATGGGATGCCCTGGGCCTGTCCTGAGTCAGCCACATGTAAGGCAAATATCCTACCTCCGTGCTATCGCCTTACAGCTGTGTTATCGCTCCAGCCCAAGGGCTGGAATTTCTACCCCCGCAGGTCAACCCAGGAGGAAGGGAGACAGGTGTTCGGAGGGTGCCTGGGTGGTCTGCAGAAGGGGACACTGTTGTGGGTCAAAGCAAGAGGCAAGGGGCTGGAGAGATAGCACAGTGGTAGGGCATTTGCCTTGCATGAAGCCAACCCAGGAGGGACCCGGTTCGATTCTTGGCATCCCATATGGTTCCCCAGCCTACCAGGGGCGATTTCCGAGTGCAGAGCCAGGAGTGACCCCTGAGCGTTGCTGGGTGTGGCCCCAAAACCAACCAATCAATCAATAAATAAAGTTAAAGGTAGGGCATTTGCCTTGCATACAGAAGGACAGTGGTTCGAATCCCAGCATCCCATATGGTCCCCCGAGCCTGCCAGGAGAGATTTCTGAGCATAGAGCCAGGAGGAACCCCTAAGCACTGTCGGGTGTGACCCAAAAACCAAAATAAATAAATAAATAAATAAATAATAATAATAAAGCATGAAGCAAGTGCCTCCCTGTGATTGCAGCTTTGCTCCAGTTTGGGAGTTTTGTCTCTAAAAGAGTTGGCACAATCGTGGCGTGAAGCATCCAGCAACGTGGCCCGTTGATGCAAAGTGGGGTGTGAAGCTGGGCAGACAAGGGCAGCTCTTGCCCACCTCTGCCCCAACCACGCTCTGGGGTTTATTTTGGCCCAGCTCTCAGGTCCCCTTTGTTTCCCCCTCTGAGGCCAGAGCAGAAGGGAACAGGCCACAGGGAGGGGCCAGCCTTGGAGACTCTGCTGGCAAAGGCATCTTAGGTGCTGTGCAGGGGGCCGGAAGGCACCTGGGGTGGGAGGTTGCGGATCACATTGCGGGTGCTATCGTGGGCGAGTCCCAGGGGCTTCCCTGTCTGTCTCCACATCACTGGGACTCTCCTAGGAGAGTGGGGGACTGAGTGGGGCATGCATATGGCCAGCCCCATGTTCCCCCCTGGTGACCCTCCTGAGCCCTGATCCCAGCCTCACCCTTCCCCTTGGCACTCACATGTAAGGCCCACCAAAGCAAGGCGGATGGCCAAGTCCAGCGGCAGGGCCCAGCGTGCGGCCACCCGGGCCAGCGCCCAGGGGATGATGATCTCGGCCGGCACGTAGAGCTGCAGCGTGTAGGAGCAGAGGATGCCCAGGATGAAGAGGCCCCGCACTGACTGGTACAGCCTGCGGGCAGAACAGGGAGTGTGAGGGCTGAGCCCAAGGGAGGTGCCTCAAGTCGGGATCAGCGGGGCCTAGTGGAACAGGAGGAATTCCAGAGCCCCTGGGCTGGAGCAATCGCACAGAGATAAGGCGTTTGCCTTGCACGTGGCCAACATAGGATGGACCCCGGTTTGAATCCCAGCATCTTATATGGTCCCCTGAGCCTGCCAGCAGCGATTTCTGAGTGCAGAGCCAGGAGTAACCCCTAAAGGCTGTCAGGTGTGACAAAAAAAAACAACCAAACAAACAAAAAACACAAATAAATAAATTCCAAAGCACCTTCTCTTTCTGGGTTGAACATGGCAGGAGGGATGGGTCCCTCCATGAAGATACCACCCTCATACTCAGGAGGGATGGAGACCCTGGGTGTGATAGAAACTGGAGATGATGGAATGGGGGGTGATGGGTAACCTGGAGGATAATGGGGACGGAGGTAATGGGGTACCTAGGTCCCACCCCCTGGTGCTGCTCTGCCTCAGTCCTCCCCTGGGCTCCTGTGGGCCGGGGCCTGGTAGCTGTCCCATCCTCCTGGCACCACACACTGGCTAGAGGCCCTGCTTGCTTCTTCCTGGGACCAACCACCCCCACTCCCCACTCGCACTCACCAGCAGTTGGGCAGGTTCAGGGTGATGCTAGGCTGCACCTTGTCCCCAAAACGGATGTAGCCCAGCACAGCCACCATCGTGTAGAGCGCGGTGACCAGAGTCATGCCCAGGGACAGGATGGTCGGGAATCGGTGGGCATTCTTCATCTTGTTCTCTAGAGGCAGCACCTGTGCGAGCAAGGGGCAGTGGGGGCTGAGCGACCTAGCCAGTGGGACTCCCCCATTTCCCATTGGAGGGCCGAGCCATGCGCTCCCAGTCTGGGTGCCGCCCCTCAACACTCACCATGCCTATACTCTCGAAGGAGAAAACGGCCGTGCCGAAGAAGAGGGGGTATGTCTTCCAGCTGGACCCCAGGGGCAGCTGACCCGGGTCTGGGATGTCCTATGGAGAAGGATAGGGGACCCCGCCTCTGAGAGGGGTCAGAGCACCCCACAGATATCTTTGTTTTGGGGGGCTCACACCTGGCTGTCTCAGGGGTCCAGCCCTGGTGAGCTTTGTGCCAGGCAAGTGCCCTTCCAGCACTGTCTCTCCAGTATTGTCTTCTCCAGCTTACTACCAGAATTTTATTTATTCTGGGGGGGGGGACACACCTGGTGGTACTCATGGTTTTACTGCCAGGGATCACTCCTGGTTGTCTTAGGGGACTCGATGGGATGCCAAGGATCAAACTGGGTCTGTGGCATGCAAGGCAAGTATCCTTCCCACTGTTCTATCACTCCTGCCTGTTACCAGAATTTTATAGGCGAGTGCCAAGACTAGTGAGTGGATGCATGAGTGTGCCCGAACCCCAAGAGGGAGGACTGGGATTTCGAGGGTCTGCCTTGTTGGATCATGGAGGCACCAGCTGCAGCCCCTGCCCACATACACCGACCATCACTGTTATGGACAGGAAGCCTGATCTGCAGTGAGCCCATTCCTCCACCCCTTGTAAGTGGAGACTGAAAGGAGCGTGGGGTGATCTCAGGGCCCCCAACCAGCCCCATTCGTGGAGGAGTCTGAGCTCCTCAGACCACCTGTCCCTGCAGCCTGATTTACTTCCCTCTCCAGGGACAGGGCCGCAGGGCTCCAGGGCTCACTCCGTGACCAAGTACTGCTCAGGTGATCACTGTAGAACTTGAGGGTCGCACCCCAAAGGTACTGGGTGTGGGCTGGGGTCCCACTGTATGCAAAGGCTCTGCCCACTCTTCCAACCACCTCCCCGTGCCAGAAGAAGAGCTTGGGCTGGGGGCCTCCCGTGTTACACTTGGATGAGTCTTGTCTGCATCAAGAGTGGGCCGGAGCATTAGGACAGCAGGGAGGGTGCCTGCCTTTGATCCCACCCCCAGAGATGATCCCTGAGGACATAGCCAGGAGTGATCCCTGAGCACCACAGGGGTGGCCCGAAAACAAACAATCAAAAACCAACAGAGATTTGAATGGAGGGCCAGCCTGCTCCTATATGGTATTGTTGTGGGGCAGGGCTTGGGGAGGGAGCCCTCCTGGGTGCTGGCCTACATTCTCCTGCCCTGTGAAGGGCTCTGGCGCTATCACCTGGCAGGGCCTGGCTTGAGGCATGCAGAGAAGCTGCTTTCGAAACAGGCTGTTTATGGTGGGATTCCCTGCAAATCTTATCTAGAAACAGAGGAATTTTGGGCAGGGGTGATTGTTTCCACACACCAGATCCTGGATACAACCCCCAGCACCACTCAGGGATGCCCCCCCTCCACAGAGAAACAGAAACCAGGTGGACCGTGAGCGCAGGTGAGAGGAGGTTCTAAGCAGATGCCAGGAGACGGGATGTGTGCAGGCCTGGATGCAGGTGTTCAGGGTACGTGCACGGGCCTTGGGGCGCTGGAACAGGACCCACCTGTACGATGTAATACGTCAAGATAGCCAGGCTGACGAACATGCTCACGTTGGCCAGCAGCGAGAGCACGGTGAGCACACGGAGGTTCCGGAAGAAGGCCAGCAGACAAAGGACGGGCAGCAGGCCCAGCATATAGAGGCGCGAGTCGACGCTGGGCACCAGCTCCGTTATGAGCCCGGCCTGGCAGTCAGTGGTCGTGCTGTTCACCTCCTCCACAACCTGTTTAGAGAACAAGACCCTCGTGGGCACACGTGGGGGGCTGCTGCGCCCTAGGACCCTGCACATGGGGGGGCTGGGTACACTCGAGTACCAAGTGCATGGGGGGCTCATTGCACCCCAAGTACCAGTTGCAGGTGGGCTTTGGGGGAGTGTGACTGAACTCTGAGTGTAAAATGACTTAGGTACAAGCTGAACTGATAGAGGTCACAGGGCTGGTGAGGGGCCAACATGGTCCCAGTACCAAGCCAGGGGTCAGGGCCCATGGGGAATTTGAATTTTGTGTGTGTGTGTGGGGGGAATTTGAGTGACACCCAGAGATACTCAAGGCTTACTCCTGGCTCAGCACTCACTCAGAAATTACTCCTGGCAGGCTCAGGGGACCATATGGGATGCGGAGGATTGAGGGTTGGCCACATGCAACCCTAGAGCACTTTTGTGTAGGGCCCCAAACCCATACAGACCAGCCAGGGAAACAGGAAAACCGGCTGAACCCTCTGGATCAGCAGCAAGTGAAGGAGGGCGGGCCAAGGGTCTAGAACCTTCCATTCCCCTGGCTTGTGGTTCTGGGGGGGGCACAAAGACCCCCAGAGCTGTGTGGGGACCTGTGCGTCCCCTTCCTGCACCCTGACCCTCTTCCCCTGCCCAGCCACTATCTACCCCATACATGGCAGAACCTGAGGTAGCTAGAGGCCTGTAGGGGAGGCTTGAGGCCTGTTGGCACCTTGGTCTGTGTGACAGCTGACTCTGTCCCTTCTTGGGATCCACATCCTAGAGAACTCAGGGCTTACTCCTGGCTCTGTGCTCAGGAATCACTTCCTGGGAGGGCTTGGAGGACCATCTGTGACTCCAGCAACTCTGTGCGAGGCAAGAACTCTCCCAGGTGTCTTCTCTCCCTTTGTCTCTCTGAGTCTTTGCATCTGGGGTCCAGGCAGGGGCACCAGCCCAGCCCAGCCCTGCCAGCCCTGCCTTGCTCTGCCTTCCAGGAGCCTCTTTCCTATTATTGTGCTGATGAAATCTGAGCTTCAAAAACAGCAGCTTTGTTCCCATTGGCCGTAGGGGCTTGGGAGCAGATCCAAGACCCCCAGGCGGAACAGATGGAAGCCCAAGGTCAGGCTTCTGAGCATGGTGTGCGGGAGCACATGCCAGGAATGTCCCTTTCCCTCCTCACTGGCCCCTCCGCATCCCTCCCCCTCGACGAGAGCGCTGGTGTTACCTGCTTCAGGTTGTCTGCCAGAAACACGATGTACACGCAGCAGAAGCCCAGCTGGGTGACCACCAGGAAGAAGATGACCGTGCGCCTGGTGGGGAGCAACAGGGGCTGCTCGGTTCTTGTGACCTCCCCTCCCATGGTTCACGCAGGCCCCCACCCCGCCCTGTCACCCCAGACACAAAACCACCTCTTTCACCAAATGGGTCCCCGTGGGCCAGGGGCTCAAAGGGTGGACAAGGGCTGGTCACAAACCAGGTTGAGTAGGGGTGGGCGTAGAGGCAGGGGAGAGGGGCTGGTCTGGGAGGATGGTGACCCCTGAGCAAGGGCCCCTCATCTGGAGCCTGAACCAGAGCTCACTGTCCCGGGAGCAGTCCCTTTAGCACACGCCTGCTTCCCTGTGTGTGCCCATTTGCTCTTGTGTGTGTCCACCTACTTCTCATGTACCTGCCCCCATGTGCCCACCTGCCCCGCACATACATACCTGCCCAAGTATGAGTGTCGGCGCAGCCAGTCGCTGGGACAGGCCTCCAGGCTATATTTCACGGTCTCTCCATAGTCCAGGAAGGGCTTGTTGAGTCTGCGGGAGAGTCACAACTGGGACTGAGAGCGTGTCTGACCTCGTATTTGCAATGGTGGAGCAAGTCCTGAGCAGAGCTTGGTGCAAGTAGGATGTGTGTGCGCATTTATATGTGTTTGCATGTGCGCATTCACATATGTGTGCAGCCCTGACTGCTCACCTCCTCGGAATCTTTGCTCAAACACAAGGTGGTGAGAAGCCCCAAGGCCCTGGCATTAGGGCCCATGACCCTGCGGTGAACAGGGCGCATTCAACCCACTCGGGCCAACCAGGAAGATGGCAGGCCAAGCTCCAGTCCCCTACCCTCATGCAGCCGAACCACCGAGGACCCTTCCAGTGACCTGCCACTCCTCTGGGCTGTGTGAGAGGCTGCAAGGCACTCTTGAGAGCCAGGGGAAGGTCCTTACCTGCGGCACAGGTGTTGGGCGCACCTGACCAGAATGTGCATGCAGTAGGTGGCCACAAAGCCCATCGCCATCAGGCTGAGAGATCCCACCTGCAGAGGAGAGATGGGGATGGTAGGTCACCAGGGATCCAGTCTGTGTCAAGTTGCCCCATAGTCTGTGCCTCCCCCTCACACCTTATGCGTGCCCACCCCTGCCCTTCCTACCAGGAGGCCCGAGTTCTTCATGGCCAGGGGCAGGCCCAGGATCCCCGTGCCCACATTGCCTTTCACCAGATGAACCAAGGCCTGGAACGCTCTGTGGGACAGAGGGTCTGAAGTGAGGGGACAGGCGTGTGGGGGCCGGGACAGGCCACTCACAGGACAGCTGGACAATGCCCTCGGGTCCTCCTCCTCTGTGCTTCCCTCAGGGACAGTTTCTAGTGGAGATTTGGTTCGGGGTTCTGACACATTCCCCTGATGTGCCTGGGTCTCTGAAACCACAACTGCACCCCACTTCTGAGCCTCCCCGGAAACAGCTTCAGCAGGTGCTTACCTCCTGAGGGGCTGCCTTGTTTCTCAGGAGATCTGCAGCTCACAAATAATGTGCCATGGGTGGGTGGTTATAGAATGGGGGGGGATCTCAGGTGGGGTGAATGGGGTATCATGACTCCCATAGGACGCAGAGGTATGAGACACTGTGGGAGGTCAGCCCCACACGGTGGGGAAGATGTGGTGTGAGATGCAGCCCTCACTAAGAGCGGCCCAGCCCCCAGCGCCACTTTATGGCTCGTCTCCCAGCACGGGGTGACCCTGGGGTGCCCTAGGGTACAGAGAACCCCCTTCTATGCCTTTTGCAGAACTAACCCAGGCCTCCTGGGAGGCTGTTTTGCAACCAGGCAGGGTCAGGTGAAGTTGGAAAGTGTTCGGGGTCTTAGGAAATCAGCCCAGATGGAGTCCGCCAAGTGGAGATAGGCCCTGCGGGGCAGCCAGAAGCAGGGGGCCTCTGTCCTGGATGTCCCTGTGACCTCTCCCCGCACCGGAACTCGGGAATGGGCGCCCTGAGTAGCAGCCAGCGCCCACCCTCGCACAGCACAGGGCCTGGGGCTATAGATAAAGACCTCGCCCAGGACCCTGGGGGCAGCCCCGGGGGCTTTGCCATTTCTCTCCATCCCCTCCCCAGCCTTCACCAGGGGAAACTGAGGCGGAGCTCAGCATCACACTCATGAGGGGCCCTTCCCTCTGCCCTCTGCTCTGGGGGCTGCTAGCCACCTCCTCCTCAGCACGGTAGGGCCTGAACCCCAGTCCTCCCACTTCGAACCCTATCTCTGCCCATGCCACAGAGCCCCTTGGCTTGACATCAGCAGGCAAGACGGACACTCACGTGATTCCATGGCTCTTCTCCGTACCCCCAGGGACACCGGCCCCACGGTCCCCGCTCCCCGAGTCCTCCTCCTGCTTCTGGCCGCTGGCCTTTGAGCCCACGAGGTCCAGCTTGAGGGTGTCGGCTCCCTGGGTCCCGCTGCTCACGGACATGGTGGGCCACACGTTAGGCTCTGCTGCAGATGACCCTGTGAGCTGCAGGTGACTGTGGTCTGTGACCCTCTGCCTAGGCCACGCCTCGCACCCCGGGACTCCGCCTGCAGCCGGGCCCTGGGCCACTGGGACTCTCCGGAGACCCACTGGGCAGTCACACAGACAGACCCACGCCCAGCCTGGCCGACAAACGTGCCAGCTCCGGGCCCAGAGGCTGACGAAGGACACAACTCCTGGGGAAGCAGAAGGGGAGCGGGTTGGGGGGGGGGGGCTCCACAGTCTCAGGGCAGGACAGAGCAGTTGCCATAGTCCTCCCACTCACTCCTCCAGCACCTCCTTTTCCTCCTCCCGTACCTCCCTCTCCTCCTGCTCCTCCTCCTGCTCCTCCCCCTCCCCTCCCCTTCTCCTCCCTTCAGCTGCTCCTCCCCCTGTGTCTCTACCCCCCAACACCCCTTCTCTATCTCCTGGCTCCTCAGATGCTCATTTTCTGTGTTTGTTTTTGTTTTGGGGCCACGCCTGGCAACACTCAGGGATTACTCCCGGCACAGTGCTCAGGGGACCATATGGGAGGCCGAGGATCGAACCTGGCTTCTAGAGCAAGGCAGACGCCCTCCCTTCTGTACTATTGCTCCAATCTTCCTATTTTCTTGTCGGGAAAAAGGGCCGTTCACTCACTCTGAGAGGGTTCAGCCATGTGCTGAGGGGAAAGGTGGTGTGTGTGTGTGTGTGTGTGTGTGTGTGTGTGTGTGTGTGTGTGTGTGTGTGTGTATGAGCACAGATCACAGCTCAGCTTGGGGGATGTCCACTGGAGCCCTAAAAGGGTGGAGCCCCCTAGGATTTCACCCACAGCTGTCCTGAGCTGTCATTATCTCTGCTCAGGGTGGGCAGACTGGCTGGCGCCCCATTCTGCCCTATGCCAGCATCCCAGTGCCCGTGCCAACCCCCACCTCCCAGGCATCTCTGCCCCCCACTATAAGGCAAGAACAAAATGACCACAGGGCCACATCCAACAGCCACAGTCCCCTGTGCTTTCCCTGACAGCAAGAAAGGACCCCTGAGTGGCCAGGGTCACTGCAGGTCCAGCACTGAGCCCGGGCCTGGTGTCCAGCATCTATGGCTTCTCTGTCTTGGAGCAAGAGGCCTGAGAGCTGTCATTTATGGAATCGTCACCCCAGACCAGTGACAGCAAGAGACCCACAATTTCTTGAGGCAAAAATTTCTCCAGGCACAGTCCTCGCCAAGTTTTGTTTGCCCCATGACTGACCAGTGGGAGCCAGGAACAGCCTGGGGCCTGTGAGCTGAGGGTCTGCGCTGGCCGGCCCCTTCGTCAGCAGCATTGATAGGGTGCCCTCCACACTGCGTCCTTCCCCCCAGCTGGTAGACTCAGGTCCATGTTGCTAGCAAGAGTCGCCATGGAGCAGCACTGGGGAAGGAGCAGAGAGGGGTCAGTTTCACGAGGTTCCCCTGCAGAACAGCCCAGACAAAAGGCATCACTTCCAAGCACTTACCAGCTCCTGCCGGATTTCCTGTCCACGAGACCCTGGAGTTCTTCCGCCCAAGTTCCCAGCCTCCTGCCACGGCTGTCCCTGCTTTCCTCTAGCTCAGTCTCCACTTGTGGTCCCAGCACAGTGGCAGTCTGTGTGCTGGCTCACAGCATCATCATGGAGCAGGTCTCCCACTGGCATGCCAGTCGCTGCTTCCACCCATCTAGTAACTGATGCCTTCATGTGGGAAATGCCTGATTTCGGGGGGTGGGGTGGGGTGCGTTTGGGGTCACCTGGTGGCTCTCAGGGATTACTTCTGGTTCTGTGTTCAGAAATTGCTCCTGGCAAGCCCAGGTCAGTCTTGGGTTGGCCACGTGCAAAGCAAACACCCTACTGCTGTGCTATCGTTCCATTCCCCCAGGAATGCCTGATTATTATAATTTTTAGTTTTGGGGTCACATTGGGCAATGCTCACACTGGCTCTGTGCTCAGAAATCACTCCTGGCAGGTTCAAGGGACCATCTGTGTTGTCGGGAGTCCGAACCACCTGAATTGGCTGAGTACAAGGCAAATGCCCTATGGCTGCGCTATCTCTCTGGCCCCAGGAATGCCTGATTTTTAATCCCTGCAAGCCTTACAGGCATAAGCCTTGTGTGAGCTCAGATAAGGTATGAACCACATGTAGGCCACCTGAGAGTCTGGGTATGAACTCCGTGTGGACCATGTGCGGGTCACATGTGGACCACTATGGGACATGTGTGAAGTTGTATGCACTTTACATGGCTGTGGTTCTTTTTGTTTTGTTTTGTCTTGGGGCCACACCCTGCAATGCACAGGGGTTACTTCTGGCTCTGTCCTCAGAAATTTCTTTTTTTTTTTTTTTTTGGTTTTTGGGCCACACCCGTTTGACGCTCAGGGGTTACTCCTGGCTATGTGCTCAGAAATCGCCCCTGGCTTGGGGGGACCATATGGGACGCCGGGGGATCGAACCGCGGTCCGTTCCTTGGCTAGCGCTTGTAAGGCAGACACCTTACCTCTAGCGCCACCTTCCCGGCCCCTGTCCTCAGAAATTTCTGACAGGGTCAGGGGACTATATGGGATGCCAGAGAGTTAACCTGAGTTGACTGCATGCATGTAAGGCGAATGTCCTACCCGTCTGGCCTCTGTGCTTTTTTTTTTCTTTAAAGTCTTGTTTATTGGATCAGACACTGCTTTGTTCATACTCTGCAGGACTTACTCCTGGGTCTGCACACAGGGATCACTTCTGGCGAACTTGGGGTTGCTCTTTGGGGTGTTTGAGATCAAACCTAGGTTGGCTGCGTGCAAGGCAAATGCTCTCCCTCCCATAGCCATGGTTCTGTGACTGGGTATATGCAAGTTGGGACAGGATATTGGCACCCACAGCTAGCTAGGTCAGTTTATCACATTCTTTTTTTTTTTTTTTTTTTTTTTTGGGCCACACCTGGCGGTGCTCAGGAGTTACTCCTGGCTGTCTGCTCAGAAATAGCTCCTGGCAGGCACGGGGGACCCTGTGGGACACCGGGATTCGAACCAACCACCTTGGGTCCTGGATCGACTGCTTGCAAGGCAAACGCCGCTGTGCTATCTCTCCGTCACATTCTTTTTTTATTGTTTTGTTTTTGGGTCACACCTGGCAGCGCTCAGGGGTCACTCCTAGCTCTAAGCTCAGAAATCACTCCTGGCAGGCTCGGGGGACCATAATGAATGCCAGGATTTGAACCACCGTCCTTCTGCATGCAAGGCAAACACCCATGCTATCTCTCCAGCCCCAACCACATTCATTCCTCTCTGTAGAGGCACTATCACTTACATCACTTACATCACTTACATCACTTACATCAGCAGAGCTATAGCCCAGCATTCTGCTCAGGTCTGCCCCACTCCAGTCCTAGCCCATGTGGAAGAGCCCGAGGCTCGGGCTTGTTGGGTCACGCAGGGAGCTTGTGTGTGGCTCTGCGGTGTTCCATGGCAGCGGTTCTGTGCCCCAGCCAGCGCTCCTCCCCGACCAGCCTCTTCTTGCTTCAGCTGCCTGCCTGCTGCCAGCGTGGCATCGACTCCACTCCCTGTCTCCACCATCCTTTCCCCCCAATCCAAGTCTGACGAAGAAAGCTTGGCTGTGTGTTAGCCTGGGGCACTCCTGCCATCCTAAACTGGGAGTGACCCAGCAGAATGGAACCTTTCCAAGTTTTGGAGCATTTTTCTTCTTGGACTCTATGTGACTGTTATTTTGAAACAAGCCCATCTGTAATTATTTCAAGTTATGCCTTCAGTGTCCTCAGGCAAAGCAGTTAGCTAGGGGAAATGTTGTTTTAGGGAAAATGTTTTAGAGATGGGCTGCACTTGGTAGTGCTCAGAGTTTCCCCCTGGCTCTGCACTTAGGAATTACTCCTATCGGTGCTCAGGAAACCCAGTGGAATGCAGAGAATTGAATCTGGGCTGGCTGCGTGCAAGGAAGTGCTGTGCCTGTTGTACTATCACTCCAGGGGATTTTTCAAAATTAACTAAGTTCTTCTTCTTCTTCTTCTTCTTCTTCTTCTTCTTCTTCTTCTTCTTCTTCTTCTTCTTCTTCTTCTTCTTTTTTTTTTGTGGTTTTTGGGTCACACCCGGCAGTGCCCAGGAGTTATTCCTGGCTCCAGGCTCAAATCGCTCCTGGCAGGCATCGGGGACCATATGGGATGCCGGGATTCGAACCGATGACCTCCTGCATGAAAGGCAAATGCCTTACCTCCATGCTATCTCTCCGGCCCCTTAACTAAGTTCTTTAATTGAATCATCATGAAAAGTATAGTGACAAAGTTGCTCATGATTGAGTTTCAGTCATGCTCAACACTCTTCACCAGTGCACTTTTCCCTCCACCAAAATCCCTAGCTTTTCTCCCCTCCGCTGTCCCTCCTGCCTGCCTCCATGGCAGACTATTTTGGGAGCAGGGGGTTTGGGACCACATCTGGTGGGCTTAGGGGTTACTCCTGGCTCTGCATTCAGAAATAGCTCCTGGAAGGCTTGGGGGACCATATGGGATGCCAGAGATCAAACCCGGGTCCAGTTCTGGGCTGTCCTGTGTCAGCTGCAAGCAAGGCAAACGCCCTAACCACTGTATTATCGCTCTGGCCCAGGCAGATGTGTTTCTCTTTATCCTTCTTCTATTCCCTCTCCCTCCCTCTCTCCATTCCTCTTCTCTCTTCCCTGCCCCTCTCTTCCCTTTCTCTTCCCTTCTCTCCTTTCTCTTTGTCTCCTCTCTCTCCCCCTTCTCTCTCCTTTTTCTCACCACTCTCTCCCCTACTCTCTCCTTTCTCCCTCTTCTCTCTCCTCTTTCTCTCTCTCTTCTCTCCTCTCTTCTCTCCTCTCTCCCCTCATATCTCTCCCCCTTCTTTCTCCTTTCTTTCTCTCTCCTCCTCTCCTTTCTCTCTCACCTCTCTCCCCTTTTCTCTCTTCTCTCCCTCTTCTCTCCTTCCTCTCTTCCTCTCACCTCTCTCCCCATTTCTCTCTTCCTTTTCTCTGTCTCCTTTCTCCTCCTTCTCTCTCTTTTTTTCTCTCCTCTCTCTCCATCCCTCCTTTGCAACCAGTTAGGGGATTTTTGTTTGTTTGTTTGTTCGGTCACACTAGTCAGCGCTCAGGTGTTCCTCCTGACTCTACGCTCAGAAATCACTCATGGCAGGCTTGGGGGACCATATGGGATGCCAGGATTTGAATCACCATTTGTCCTGGATTGGCTGCTTGCAAAGCAAACACCCTACTACTGTGCTATCTTTCTGGCCCTTTCCCTCTTATTCTTTCCTTTTCTTTTTTCTTTATTTTATTTTTATTTTATTTCTTTATTTTATTGTATGTCTGGTTTCTTTCTTTCTTTTTTTGTTTTTTGGGTCACACCTGGCAGCGCTCAGGGGTTACTCCTGGCTTTTCACTCAGAAATCGCACCTGGCAGGCTCAGGGGACCATATGGAATACTGGGATTCGAACCACCATCCTTCTGCATGCAAGGCAAACACCCTACCTCCATGCCATCTCTCTGGCCCTTATTTATTTATTTATTTATTTATTTATTTATTTATTTATTTATTTATTTATTTTTTTGGTTTTTGGGTCACACCCTGAAGCGCTCAGGGGTTATTCCTGGATCTACACTCAGAAATCGCCTCTGGCAAGCTTGGGGGACCATATGGGATATCGGAGTTCGAACCACTGTCCTGCATGCAAGGCAAATGCCCTTCTTTCATGCTATCTCTCTGGCCCTTATTTATTTATTTATTTTGGTTTTTGGGTCCCACCCGCCAGCGCTCAGAGGTTGCTCCTTGCTCTGTGCTCAGAAATCGCCCCTGGCAGGCACGGGGGACCATATGGGATGCCAGGATTCAAACCATCGTCCTTCTGGATGTAAGGTCCTTATTTTTAAAATCAATTTATTGTACCAGTAGGGCTTTCATTTATTCTGTTTAATTAATCAATATTCATACCCTTAGGGGATTTTTATTCATTTCATTCATTTTTTTTAAATCCATTTAATTTCTTTTTTTTTTTTATGGTTTTTGGGTCACACCCGGCAGTGCTCAGGGGTTATTCCTGGCTCCAGGCTCAGAAATTGCTCCTGGCAGGCACGGGGGACCATATGGGATACTGGGATTCGAACCGATGACCTCCTGCATGAAAGGCAAACGCCTTACCTCCATGCTATCTCTCCAGTCCCCATTTAATTTCTTTCTTTTTTTTTTTTTGGGTCACACCTGGCAGTGCTCAGGGATTACTCCTGGCTGTTTGCTCAGAAATAGCTCCTGGCAGGCACGGGGGACCCTATGGGACACCGGGATTCGAACCACCGACCTTAGGTCCTGGATCGGCTGCTTGCGAGGCAAATGCCGCTGTGCTATCTCTCCGGGCCCCCCATTTAATTTCTTAATACCAGGTAGAGAATGTTACAAAGAAACTCTGGGTGCAGAGCAGCCTTTCCCGCTTGCACCCATCCCTTCCAACACAGCCTTGCTCCCATCCTACAGTGAGTCAGGGCGCTGCCTCCTGGACCCCCAAAAAAGGCCCGACCGGAGAGATAGCACAGCGGCGTTTGCCTTGCAAGCAGCCGATCCAGGACCTAAGGTGGTTGGTTCGAATCCCGGCGTCCCACATGGTCCCCCGTGCCTGCCACGAGCTATTTCTGAGCAGACAGCCAGGAGTAACCCCTGAGCACCGCCGGGTGTGGCCCCAAAACAAACTAACAACAACAACAACAAAAAAGAAAAGGCCCGGGACGGAGGCGCACTACCGCCACCCGCCACCAGAGGCCGCCGCAGACCCGGGAACGGGATCACGTGACTGCGTCCTGGTGCGCGTCACGTGACGGGCAGGCCGGAAGCGCCTTGGTCGTGGTCCCGGAGCCCCGGCGGGTGAGTGCGCGCGCGGGGGCCGCAGCCCAGGACCCCGGGGAGACTCGGGGAGCTCCCGTCCTTAGTTCCCCCGAGGCCTGGCAGGGCGTGGGTTCCGATCGTGGCTCTTTCCTTTGCAAAGTGCTCCTGGCAGGGCCTGGGTGCTGGGTCGGGCCTTGCATCAAGTGGGCTGCAGCCCCCTGCAGGCGTGCTGCACCCCGGGTTTTGGAGGTGCAGGCCTGGGACCCTTGACCTCGTGCCCAGCGGCCTCAGGGGCCCTCCAGACCCTTCAGAGCCACCCTGGACAGCGACCCCATCTTCCCCCAAGTTGGTCCCCAACCCCTGCCGGCCTCCAGGGAGCTGACCATTGGGAGGTTGGCCATTTGGGGGGCTTGGAAATACCTTAGAGCGTTTCTTCTCAGCTCTGGCCCTCTTTAGGAATAGGGGATCCCCTGCCCAGAACATGTCGATGCTCGTCTGGGGTTGCCCCAGAGCCAGTGGGACCCACTGGAAGGGCCACAAGAAGGGTTTTGGGGACACCCGGATCAGTGAACATAGAGCAGTGGACCTAGATTTTCTCAGCCTGGGGTCTGGGCGTGCAGTCATGGGACTCTGCCAGGCTCCACAGGACCCTTGACCCCATGCCCAGTGGCCTCAGGGGCCCTGCAGACCTTCAGAGCCGCCTTGGACATCGACCCCATCTTCCCCCAAGTTGGTCCCCCAACCCCTGCTGGCCTCCAGGGAGCTGACCATTGGGAGGTTGGCCATTTGGGGGGCTTGGAAAAGCCTTAGAGCTTTTCTTCCCAGCTCTGACTCTACGAATAGGGGCTCCCCTGACCAGGCCATGTTGATGCTCGCCTGGGGTTACCACAGGGCCAGTGGGGCCCACTGGAAGGGCCACAAGAAGGGGTTTGGGGACACCCAGAGCACTGAGCATAGAGTAGTGGACATAGATTTTTCTCATCCTGGAAATGATGGCCCCAGTTGGCTTCTCTGCATGGGCCCAGGGTTGGGAGTGATGGCCAGGCCTGGTTGCTGAGTGCCCCGCTTCTCTGTCAGTTGATGCCTGGCCTGGCCTGGCTGCCCACATACTGGGATGTTGGTGCCTGTGGGAACCTTCCATGTCTATCTCTGCCTGGGAGTTAGTTGTCCCTCTCACTGTCCCTGCCCCGGAGTGTCTGTCCCCCTGTCCTTGCCAGGAAGTGTCATCCCTCCCTCGTGGACTCTGGCAGAGTGGCAGGGCTTGTTTTTTCCTCTTCTAGCTCTTCCATTTCTTTTTCCATTCTTTAAATTTTTGCTCAGGGGTTGCTCCTGGCTCTGTGCTCAGAAGTCACTCATTACTCTGTCCTTTCCTGTTTTCTTTTTAGGAAGAAAGGGGGATGTGGGGGCTGGAAGGGCTAGAGGTTTGTGGGGTGCTGGGGGTTTGTGGGGCACTGGGGACTTGTGAGGTTCTAGGGGCACCCTCTGCAGCACCCTCAGGCTTAGTTCCGCTCCCCTCCTATAAGTGGGGAACCCCAATTTCTGGCCAGATCAGGCCTGATGTGTGAGTTCAGCTTGGGTTCCTAGTGTGGATCTCAGGACTGTCCTCCAAACCTGGGGAGGCTGCAATTCTTACTGTCCCTTCGCACTCCAAACCCTAGGTAGAGGCCACTCCAAATCCCAGGCTCTGTTCAGCTGCTGGTGGAGGCTGCTATCCTTCGTTGCCATGGCAGGGTTTGTGATGTGAGGTTTCTGAGCTCCCCCTACCCCTGTACCCATGAAGACCCTACATCTGCCCTTCAGGTTTCTGGTATGGGTCCCACTGACTTTTCACCATCTTTTATTTTGGAGCTGTGGGTATAGAGGGACATTGTAGTGGGCAGTAGACCCAAGAGGGCTGACTCTGGGGTGTGTGTGCTGGAATCTGATCCATCATGCCTGAGCCTGCTGCACCCACATCTGATTCGACTATTGGATTGTGGTGGTCTGTGGTGCCAGCTCTGGGGTGCTGTGGGCTTGGTAGATGGCTCTTGGGCTCCACAGGTACAAGGTGCTGAGTCTTAGACCATCTCACCGCGGGGTCAGTACAGGGGACCTGTCAGTGGGGACAGTGCCATCGTGGGCATCAGCAAATAACGGGGTGCAGTGGCCACCTGTCAGTGTGGGTCTGCAGTGGATGGATGTTGGTCAGCAGAGGTCGTAGTGCAGTGTCTGTCAGTGGTTCTCTGATGGTGTGGTGTGTGTATCCTGTGACTGCATCAGCCTCAGGGCTGTCCCTGCCAGGCTCTAGGCTCTTGGGACCCTCCCTCCCAAGGACACTCGTCCATTTGGTCCCCTGCTGGCTGCAGCCACAAGGCCCACCTCTCTGAAGCTTCTCACTCTTAAGATGTTTCTGCTGGCTGCTCCCAACCTGCTGTCCCCTGCCCCTCTGTCTCCCTCCCACTCCCACCCACCTCCTCCTCCTCCTCCTCCTCCTGTCTTCCCTCCCCCTGACCTTTAGCCTATCTCTCTCTCCCTTCTCTCCTTTTTCCCTCTCTCCCCCTCCCTCTCCTTCCTCTTCTAGCTCCCTTCCTCTTCCCTTTCCTCTCTTACTTTCTCACCGTCCTCCCTCTTCCCTCTTTCCCTTCCTCTGTTTTCCTCCCCCCCATATATGTGCTGAACCCCCCACCGTGATGTCAGGACAGGGTCTGCTTCTTCCCCAGTGTGAATGTGGCTCCTCCAGCAGTTTCTCACCAGCATGGTGACTTGGGGTCTCCTGACTTAGGAACCCCCATGCTGTTCTTCCCATCCAAAGCAACCCCAGTGAGAGGAGCCAGGGAGCCCCCGTGTACCCCTGTCTCCACCTAGTGACAAGTGAGAACCCGTAATGGGGGCAGATCTTAATGTCCTATCAGCCTGACCTGGGCAGTCATACCATGTCAGCGAGGGCTGTGGGGATGGGGGCGGGTCTATGGCTGGGGGTTGGGATATCTGATTGGGGAGCGGGTCTGTGGGGGACAGGCATGGTGGCGGCTGATGTTGTTGTTGGTGATTGGGTTCTAGGACAGTAGTGGTGTTTTGCCCTGGGGCCGAAGCAATAGTACAGCCGGGAGGAGGCTTGCCTTGCGCATAGCTGGCCCTGGTTCGATCTCTGGCATCCCATATGGTCCTCCAAGCCCCCACAGGAGTGATTCTAAGAGCAGAGCTAGGAGTAAGCCCTGAGCACAGCCTGGTGTGGCCCCAAAGCAAACTACAAAAGGGTGAATTGGACCAGAATGATAGTGTAATGGGAAGGGTGCTTAGTGCGCATATGGCCGACCTGGTTTCGATCTTCAGCATCCCTTATGGTCTCCTGAGCCCTCCAGGAGTGATTCCTGTGTGCAGAGCCAGAAATAACTCCCGAGCACTGCCAGATGTGAACCCTCCAAAAAAGGTGATTAGGGCTGGAGAGAGAGCACAACCGTAGGGCATTTGCCTTGCATGCAGCCGACCCAGGATGGACCCAGGTCCGATTCTTGGCATTTCGTATGGTCCCCCGAGCCTGCTAGGAGCGATTTCTGAGTGCAGAGCCAGACTACTGGTCAGGTGTGCCCGAAGCCTGAGCGCTACCCTCCAAAAATACTGACTGCCTCTAAGCTGTGCTAGGAGCAGTGGCCCCTGGGAACATCAAGGTCACCGCCTGCCTGCCTGCACCCCCTACCCCCTAAGTTCCTGGGTGGGGCTGGGCAACCAGGGGCTCTTCCGCTCCTGTGCCAGATGCCTGCATAGGGGCCCTCTCGACTCCAGCCCCTCTGTGCTCTGCGGTTGACCCAGCAGTTCCCCCGAACCCTGTCCCCGCAGCCACCATGTCCCATCAGCGCCTTCGCCGGGATGACTACCAAGACTACAGCTCGACAGATGCCAGCCCCATGGAGACCCCGTCGGAAGAGCTGCATGGCGCCGCCTCGCTCGGCTCCTACCAGCGCCTCGGAGAGAGCCAGGGCACTACGTGAGTGACCTGGCCTGTGCTCTCTCCCGGGGCACCTGGGGTTCCCACCAGAGCCTTGGATCACTCTCGCAGTGGCGTAGAATTGCGTCTCGCTTCTGCCGACAGTGCAGCCCCTCTGGGCCATGTCTCTGCCTGGCCCCAACTCATCCTGCCTCCCTCCCGCTGCTTACCCTGTGAGTGCCAGCGCCCCGATGCAGGACCTCCTGGCAGCACGGGGAGCAGGCAGCCTGCACAGGCCACGCAGAGGGGCCCTGGGGGAGAGCCAGCCTGCACTGGACATCGGGGAGAAGTCTGGTTCTGCTAGAGCCTGGGACCGAGGCTGGTGCTGTCCTCGCCAAAACCTCTGCCCTTCCTCCGTCTCCCTTTGTCTCTGCAGATGGTTCCAGACGCTGGTCCACCTGCTGAAGGGGAACATCGGTACGGGCCTCCTGGGGCTGCCATTGGCCGTGAAGAACGCCGGCCTGCTGGTGAGCTGGTGCCAGCACTGTGCTGCGCCAGTGCAAGCCTGCACGTGTGTGCCTGTGGGCCTGTACGTGTGTTTTGCTTGTATATGTGCTTGTCTGTATGTATGACTGTCTATACACACATGTGTGTGCCTATCTGCCTCTATGTGTGCATCTGCCTGGTTGTGTGTGTGTGTTTGTGCATGTAAACCCGTGTGTGTGTGCATCAGCATGTGCCTGTTTGTACATGCCTGTCCTGTATATGTGCACCTGCGAGCCCTTACACAGAGCATCCTGGCTCTGAGAAGAAACCTCCCCTGCCTACTCCTTGTTTGTCCACAAGCTGGGCAGCAGATAGCCCTTAACCCTGGTGTCCTCTGCACCCCCAGATGGGCCCCCTCAGCCTGCTGGTGATGGGCATGGTGGCCGTGCACTGCATGGGGCTCCTGGTCAAGTGTGCCCACCACTTATGTGGCAGGTGAGTCCCGTCCCGTCCCGTCCTGCCTTTCCCAGCGCCCTCCCAGCCCTGACAGAGCACAGCGCTGCCCGGCTCATGGCCCCCTCTTTCCTCGCAGGCTTAACAAGCCCTTCGTGGACTATGGAGATGCGGTCATGTATGGCTTGGAATCCTGCTCCAGCCCCTGGCTTCAGAACTACGCCCGCTGGGGCAGGTGAGGGTACCGGGTGAGGCCTGTGATGGGGAACCCCGGGGTGGGCCAGGCCTGAAGTGGAAGGGACTGGGATGGGCCCAAAGTGTGAATGGGACTCAGGGGTGACTTGGGTGGCAGATCTGCCCTGCCTCTTGCTGTCCGGGTTCTATGCAGACCTGTAGGGCACCCCAGCTTGTCTCGGACTCCCCATCTTCATGGTGTTCTGTCCTTGCCTGTCCTGCAGGTACATGGTGGATTTCTTCCTCATTGTCACCCAGCTCGGCTTCTGCTCTGCCTACTTTGTCTTCTTGGCTGACAATGTTAGGCAGGTGGGTCTTGTGAGCCGGCACTGGTAGTCTGAGCCATGCTGGGCTGGGCCTGGTGGGCTGGGCTGGGCTGCGACACGCTGGGTCTCCTGACGGGGTGGCCTGTGGGAAGGATAGGAAAGGGCCGGTGCTGGACGCTGGTCTGGCTCTGACCCACCTGAAGACTTGGTGTGAACGGTTTGGAGGGTCCTGCTGCCTGCCCGGCCGCAGGGGAGGGTCCCCAAAGCCCACTTCTTCCTCCCCGATCTCACAGGTGGTAGGGGTGGCCAACGCCACCAGCAGCGACTGCCATACCAATGCCACACTAGTGCTGCCCCAGTCCACCATGGACGTGCGTCTCTACATGCTGCTCCTGCTGCCCTTCCTGGTGCTGCTGGTCTTCGTGCGGAGCCTGCACGTGCTGGCCGTGCTGTCCACGGTGGCCAACGTCAGCATGCTCGTCAGCCTGGTGCTCATCTTCCAGCTGCTGGTACAGGTGCGCTCAGCCCCACCCGCCCCCTGCCCAGGTCCCTGCCACGCCACCCCCTTGCCCTAATCATGCCCCTGGTGTCCTGGTTTCTGCCTCGTCTCTGGCTGCCCTAAGTCACTGGCACGTCACACCTGCTGCTGATGGAGCCTCAAGAGCTGGTCCCTGAAGGACCATGACCCCCCTCTTCAGCCCCCAGCCCCTGGCTCTGACCCTCCTGTCCCCTGACCATCTCACCCTCCAGACCCTGCCACATACACCCCCTCCTGTCCCCTCCTGCCCTTCTGGCAGCCCCCAGGCTCTGCTCTCTGTCCTGTCCCACCCTCCTCTAAGGGCCCTGTACTGAGGATGGACATTGGGGCTGACCTCTCTCCTAGGATGGCTGTAGACAGTTGGGTTTGAACAAGCTTCAGAGACATGTAGTGGCAGGTTGTCAGGGCTCCAGCCCAACCTTGCTCTGTGCCAGGCCAGTGTGCCAGCTCATCTGTTCTCTCCCCACAGAGGATCCCGGACCCCCACGCCCTGCCCCTCATGGCCTCGTGGCGGACATATCCCCTCTTCTTTGGCCAAGCCATCTTCGCCTTCGAAGGCATCGGGGTGGTGAGCAAACCTTGGGGTGCTGAGGAGGCTGTGGAGACATCTAGTGGGAGATCGTGAGGGGGTCGTGGGGTTCCCTGGACTGAAGGGTCTCTAGGGAGTGTTGTGCCTAGGGAGTGGGTGGCACAGTTGCCACATTTGGGGCTTCTTCGATTGCTGGGCTATGTCTCCTGGGCATGAGGATTCAGCTGCCTCAGAGTCCATTCTCCACTCCCCACGGCCTATGTTGGACACCAGGTGGGGCTGGGCACAGGATGTTGAGCTCTGGTTACCTGGTGCTGGGTGCAAAGTGTTGAGTTCAGGGTGCTTGGCACTGCAGTGATAGCACAGCAAGTAGGGCTTTTGCTTTGCACGGCAGCAGACCCAGGTTCAATCCCCGGCATCCTATATGGTTCCATATGTTCACTGCTAGGAGTGAATATCTGAGCACAGAACCAGGAGGAACCCCTGAGCAGCACAGGATGTGATAAAAAAAATCGGTGCTGGATCCAGGATGCTTGGTGCCGAATGCTGGGTGCCCTCTGCCCACAGGTGCTGCCCCTGGAGAACAAGATGAAGGAGCCGTGGCGGTTCCCGCTGCTGCTGTACGTGGGCATGAGCCTCGTCACCGCTCTCTACATCAGCCTCGGCTGCCTGGGCTACCTGCAGTTCGGGCCAGATGTGGGGACCAGCATCACACTCAACCTGCCCACCTGTTGGTGCGTGAACTGGCGCCCACTCTGTGTCCTCCTGCCCTGTCCCTGTCCCCGTCCCGCTGACCTTCCTTAGCCCTGTTGAGCAGGTGTCTTTGGCGCGTCCATTCGAAGTGCCTGACACTCTGGGCAGAAGCTATGCTCCCTGTTCCTATGGCTTCCTGGGACCAAGAGGGCTCAGACCCCCGAACTGTCCCTGTAGAGTGCCATTGGTCTTTGGTGCCTCTGATGCTTATGGAGCCAGGGTGGGGGTGTTCCTGGTTCCTTTGGTCCCCGTGCGGGCTCCACCTCCATGCTAGTGCTCCCTCTCCGCTGGTACTCCCCTTCCATGCCAGTTCTCCTCCCCATGCTCGTGCTCCTCAGGTCAAGCACGTGAGGCCAGGCAGAGTGTGAGGCCTCATGAGACTGGTCATGTGAACTGGCAGAAGATAGCACAGAAGGGAGGGCACTGGCCTGGTGCACCATAGACCCAGGTTCGCTCCTCGCACCCCAGAGGGTCCCCTGAACCCTGCTGGGAATCAGCCCTGCACCCCTAAAGCTTGAAAAGACCACGTGGGCAGACAGGCCACTTGCAAAGACAGGAGACCCACGTCTCGTACGCACGGGCTCTGCGTGGGAGGCAAGTCAGGCCGTGTGCATCGGGGGTGAGCTCACGTCCCGGCCGTGCCCATGCAGGCTCTACCAGGCAGTCAAGCTGCTCTACTGCCTGGGCATCTTCTTCACCTTCGCGCTGCAGTTCTACGTCCCGGCCCAGATCATCATCCCCTTCTTCGTGGCCCGCGTGCCCGAGGGCTGTGAGCTGACCGTGGACCTGCTGGTGCGCTCGGCGCTCGTGTGCCTCACCTGTGAGTAGCCGTGGCCGCGTCCCAGGGAGGGTCTGCTCAGCAGGGTCCCCCGGCACTGCCGGCAGCACTGGGCCCAGCAGCGTGGGCACGGGGCTGAGCGCCGCACTATTGGAAAGAAGCCGCCTGGTGCTGTTTCCTTGTACCCAGATGGCAGGCGCATGGGGGAGCCGCGGCTCCTTCCCTCCGGTACTTCTTTCTGGCAGGGCCTTCAGCTGTGTCGACTTCCATCCTTGGTGCTCCCCTGAGCCCTGCTTGCTCGCCTCCCGGATGGGGGTGGGCTCCTCCCAGCCCAGGCTTGGCAGACGTGGTTTGCTTTCAGGGACTGTGCTGAGTGGGCATGAGTCGCGGCAGTGCCTGCCCTTCGGTTCTGCGTTCAGATGGCCGGTTGTGCTCTCTGAGGGAAACCTGGTCCAAGACCTCCTCAGGGCTGCATGGTTTTGGGGTGGAAGGCTACACCTGGAGCTGCTCAGGGGTCACTCCTGGCTCTGTGCTGAGAAATCATTCCTTGCAGGCTTGGGGGACCCTATGGGATGCCGGAGATCGACCCTGGGTAGGCCCCGTGTAAGGCAAATGCCCTCTGTGTTGTGCTATTGCTCAGGGCCCTCGGGGCTGCTTTTTAAGTAGCTGCTCAGGACGAGGAATAAGGCGTCGAGTGCCCTGAAGCTCTTGGGAAACCTCAGTGCTGTGGCAGCTGTGGAAAAGATGAGGCCATTATGAATGTTCTCGGTCAGAGTACCGCAGGCAGGACAGAGGACAGAGTGCGATGAAGGAGCTAGAGGGGATGATGAGGGCACGTTCTGAGCAAGACACGTGCCAACAGAGGAAGCTCAGAGCATTCTTGAATTCAGAGGAGCCTCCCAAGAACAGCCTTGGACCTCCCCAGAGACCAGAGGATAGTCAAGAACCCCAGAGAGATTTCTCAGGAACAGTCTAGACTCTAGAACAACCCCCAGGGTTGTTCTAGGGTAAAGCAATCTACAGCCTGCCCAGAGGGGCCTTCCAGGGGATATAGTCTAGAATCTACCAGAGAGGCATTGGAACAGTCTAGAACTGTGCCAGCCAAGTTCATGCTTCAGCTCTTTCTCATCAACTTGGGTATGAAGAAAGTTCAGTGGTTGGTGCCCCTGGGATCTCTTGTGGAGCCTGGAGGGCAAATCGGTGTGTCCGCTGTGACCTCCATCTGGGTGACCTTAGGGGTCAGGCCTGTTCCTTCCGCCCAAGGCTCCCCACCCCAGGCAAACCCCAAGGGGCAGAATGTGACCTTTGCTGCTTGCCCTACCGCTCTGCCTCTGTGCCTTTGACCTCTTGTGTGGGTGACCTCTGACCTGGCTCTGGGGTTCAGAGTTGGGGACCCATCATGAGCTCTGCTGCTGAGCAGGTCAGCTGTGCTCCTGCTTCTGCCCCTGCCGCAGCCTCTCCCCCGCCCCCACCTCCCATCTCTTCCCCACATTCCCTCCTCCCAGCCTCTCCCATCCTGAGCTGTGACTTTGGGCAACGCTCTCCTCCCCTGGAAGCCGGGCTTGTGGGTCTGCGTCTGTCACTGTCACTCCTTAGTGCCGCTGCCTGCTCAGTGACGTTCCCCTTTTTCTCCTCTTTTCCCCCGCTTTCTCTCTTCCCTCCCGTCCTGATAGTGGACTTCCAGCAGGGCTCGTTTGTTGCCACAGGCATGCCCTGCAGCCATCCCCACCCCACCCCCTTGCTGTGACACTGCCAGGCATCACATCACTGTGGTGCTGGGGATGGCAGACATTGCTGTAAGGCTGTGCACAGCACACACCAACGAGACCCTGAGCACTTCCAAGCTCTGGTGGGCTCCGGGTCCATCCTGTGTGTAGTTAGGGGAGAGGTGTTCTCAGTGAAACTCAGGGGCCATCCAGCCCCAGGGGACATATGTCCTGGTCACGTCCACTTCCTGCCACATGCTTCCCCCGGTTGGTCCTCGAGCCTCAGGGGTGGATGGCTGGACACAGCCGTGAAGTGTCCGAGCATGAGGCATCCACACCAGCACTGGCTGCTCTGCCCCGAGGCCTGACGTCTAGCCACACTCTGGGTCCTCTGGGCAAGCCCTGACCTGTTTGGGCACATTCTGACACCACCCAAGACCCCCAGTGCTCAGCCAGTACCCGGCACTTCCCGGAACTGGCATTTCCTCCCGACACTCTGCACTTCCTCCCCTGACACTGGGCACTTTCCTGACACTTGGTCCTTCCCCTTGCAACTCTGCTTCAGTTCCTTGTTGCTGGAAGCTGGAAGCAGGCAGCTGGAGCAGGTCTGCATGTGTGTGCAGCATCCATGCATTTGTGTTTTGTGTTTCTGTGTGTGCAGCATCCATGCATTTGTGTTTCAGTGTGTGCAGCATTCACATATTTGTTGTGTGTAGCATTCATGCATTTTGTATTCATTGTGTGCAGCATTTGTGCACATGTGTTTTTGTGTGTCTGTGTGTGCGCACACAGGATTCATGTATTCGTGTGTGTGCGCAGCCTTTTAGTGTGTGGCCACAGGGCAGTCTTGCTGCGGGCTGGCTCCTGCTTTGGTGGGGGAGGATTGCAGCCCCACTGGCGTGTCCTCTCTCCTGCAGGCGTCCTGGCCATCCTCATCCCCCGCCTGGACCTGGTGTTGGCCCTGGTGGGCTCCGTGAGCAGCAGCGCCCTGGCGCTCATCATCCCGCCGCTGCTGGAGATTGCCACCTTCTCCTCGGAGGGTCTGAGCCCCCTCACCATTGCCAAGGACGCCCTCATCAGCCTCCTGGGCTTCCTGGGCTTCGTGGCGGGCACCTACCAGGCACTGAACGAGCTCTTGTTCCCTGGTCATGACTCCCTCCTTGCGCACCCCCTCCGTGCCTCTGCATAGCTGGGAGCGGAAGGCAGAGGCCATGATGGGCTATTCGTAGCGGCTCCATCGTGCTCTCACTTCCCGGGGCCTTTCCTGCCAGCCCTCGTGCTGGGGTGCTGAGGGGGGGCCCACTCTTGGACTTCCGAGGCCAGGCTGGTGGGGGGGGGGCATGGCGCCGGCCGCCAACCCTTCCGGGCTCAAGACTGTGCTGCTGGCAGCCCATCGCATTCCTGAAGAATGGGACTTGGCTTTCAGAGCGTCTCTGGTCATGTCTTGTCAGCCTGGGCCCCAGAGGGCTGCTCATTGGTGAGGTGTTGGGTGCCTGGCTACTGTGGGGAGCGGACACGAGGCCCTCTGTGAGTGGGGACCATAGCAGGACAGTGCCACCAGGCCCTTCCTCACTTGTGTCGGGATAGTGGGAGTGCTGGGGATGGCTTCAGATCCTGGGCAGTCCCCAGGAGGCTGCAGGTCCCTGGGTGCCACCATTACCCTCCGCTGAGCACACACGTTTTTGTTTCCCAGCATAGGTATGGGAGAGTGCTGTGGCATGCCTGTTCCTTCCTGCAGAACCCACTCTCCCAGGCATCCCCTACCCACCCTTTCTTCTTCCCCTCCCCCATGTGTCCAGGGGCCCTTCAAGGTGTACATGGCCCCACACCATGTACATGTACGGGACCATGTACTCACACTGGTTCCATCCTTCGCCATATTTCATGGGGCACCCTTGGACCCCATACGTGACCTTGGAGCTGGGGGCCGGATGGTGACAAGCAGCCACCTGTGCTGAGCAGGCCCTGCATGTCCAGTCTATGGCGGGGTAGGGTCCTTCAGGGCATTGCCCATGGTGCTGTATGATGGGTTTGCATCCCCTCTTCGCTTTGGTGGGGGCGCGAAGCCCATGTCTGCCTCCCTTTTAATAAAGGCCGTTGGTGGATTGAGGCCGCCTGGCCTGAGGTCAAGTGGATGCTTCTGACGGAGCACTGAGAGGGACCGGGTTGCTGTAGGCTGACCTGGCGTGGAGGACCTGCTGAGGAGGTCCTGGCCACAACCCCATAGGCTGCCGGAGAGGCTGTGGAGGGCAGGAGTGGGCCAGGGAGGGGCCATGGAGCAGCCATGCCCGCTGCTGTGCCCGCTGTCTGCTGCTCGCTGTCCCCACTGTCCCTGCTGACCCAAGCACTGTGCACCTGAAACCCCTCTGGGCAGCAGCACAGCAGGCCTGGGTCGGGGCTTTCTTTCACCTACCTGGTGGCCCTGTGAGGAGAGATGTCGAGGGCATACACGTGAGGGATCAGCCAGGGCAGCTCAAGGTTGGCTCTCTGTCTCTCTCTCTCTAGTGACTGCCATCTCTGTACCCTTGTCCTGTCACTGGGGAGCCCTGGGATTCAGGACTCAGAGTACCAGATCAGATCTGCAGCTAGACGTGTGGGCCCTGGCCTGGGGGATCCCCACAACCTCACAGAGCCAGCAGCCTCTGGGTTGGGAAATAACAGGGTTCCCAATCCCTCATGGGCCCTAGCCCAGCTTTCTGCCCGTCAAGCTCCCACACAGGCCACATGTGCGGGAAGTCACTGGGGAGTCACGCACAGCATCCAGAACCCCAAACGCATGGTATTCGAAGACAGCCCTTCGCGGAGCCCAAGAGGCAGCAGTAGTGCGAGAGGCCCCTAGCAGCTCCTCCCTGGGAAACACAGACACAGACAGACATGGACACAAAAACAGACACAAAGATACAGACAGATTCACCCGAATCCGGCTGATGCTGCACACTGCGGCATGCAGGCTGTGTATGTGTCTGCCCTTGTGGCTACACACATGGCACAGCATATGTGTGTATATGCAAGTAAATACACACACAGTCGCTATGTGTGCACACACACATGACAGGAACATGCATGGCATTGTGTGATCATGCAACATCACTGTGTTCTTGCTGCATGCGTGTGATACAGGTGTTTTCACACATGCATGCCAAGACACGCCAGCAATCTTGTGACATAGGACATGGTATCACATGCATGTACACACAAGATGCATGTACACAATATGGCCTATGTCTGTATGTGTTCAGGGGACACACCTGGCAGGTAAGCATATGTGTTTGGGTGACATATGCTCTGCTGTCTATGTCTACATGCATATGTATGTATGCCATGTGCAGGACACATGTATAGTATGGAACTGCAAAAGTGCTGACATGCAAGCGTGTCTACATTAGGGCTGACATGCAAAGGTGTCCACATTAGGGCTGACAGGTGCACACTTGTGTGCAGAGTACTGCACAGATGAGCCAGGTCTCCGGGAGTCCTGTGGGCAGTTGGCCGCTGCTGTACCCAGCAGCCCCGAGAGCTGCCAGTCACTCACACAGGCTCCTGCCATCCTGCAGGGTCCTGGCATTCCTGGTGATTCACAGCAAGGCGGGTGAGGCTCGGAGAGCCAGGGCCCACCCGCATCCCCAAGGAGGGAACACGGATAGGCCTGGCTGCACTCCAGAACCCTCTTGAGTTCCCACGTGAGGGAAGGCAGACCAACCGTGCAGACGGAGCCCAGGGGTCGGCTCCCAGGGGACAGGCTGCTCCTCTGAGTTGATGGAGGACATCATCGGCCCATGTTGCGGAGACCTGAGCACTCGCGGCTCACTCCCCTACCACTGCCAGCTCTCACCCGCAGCCCCCCATGGACAGTGGTCCTCCAAAGCCACCTGTCTACTTGTTTTTCCAAAGGGGGCGGGTGGAGAGACAGGTCAGTGAGGTTTGGAAGCAGCGGGTCTGGGGTTGCACTGGATGCCCCATCGCAGGGAAGCGCCAGGAACTTGTGGATTCTGCCTCCCTGTCGGGTCAGGCTGGGCTGTGGGTAGATCTGGAACCTTGTAGGCTGGTCCCTGTAGACAGGCTGCGGGGGGGGGGGGTGGGGGGGGGGTGGGGGGGGGGAGTGGCGGACACGACACATGGCAGTGCTGGGGTGACGTGCTGCCCTCTAGAGGTTCACGGCAGGAGTTGCCATCCCCAAACCTCAAGCCCCTAAACACCAGGATTGGGCTGGATGAGCACAAATCCTGCGGCCCACCTGTCCTCCAAGCCAGGGTCCTTGTCCCATGGTGTAGAGGGGCTGGGGAAGCTAGGTCTGTTCCCAGCAGGCACAGGCAGGGTATCTGCTCAGACATGTGGGCCCGGATGTTCCAACCTCCACAGACAGGGACACCCCTATTGGGCAGCTTGGGGTGACCTGGAAACTACTGTGGGATCATACAGTGAAGGGGAAGATACAACAATGTAGGTTATACAGTAACTGAGACACATACAGTGATAGGCGTCCCACGGTGACGGGTCATTCGTGACGCCGACCATGGCTGCCTCCCTCCCCGTCGCCCCCTGCCCACCGCTGTCCAAGCAGGTCCTCCTAGACTGGCTTTCGTGGTTTCCCGATCTGCTCCCGGGCTGCTGGGCTGGGCTGGCCCCGGCTTGCCCTGTTCCGTTTGCCTCAGGCATTACCCACTCTGGAGCCGCCACCTCCAGGTAGCCCTTGGGTGACGCCCGGAAGTGTGCACAGAGCCTGCAGCGCAGCCCGTAGGGGCACCTGTGCTGTCACCGCTCGTCTGCAGGCTGGGGGAGATGATGAGAAGGGTGTGGGCAGGGAAGTCTTGGGCACAGGGCAGGAGACTGGGATCCCCTCACCAGGCTGCAGCCCTGGCTGCGAACAGACCCCATCTGTGCCTCTGTCTGCAGAACAGACGGCATTCCTCACAGCTCCAGGGAGGACCCATAGCTGGGGAGCTCCTCCGAGAGCCGGTGGCCCATGGGTGCCCGTATGGGAGCTTTGCGTGTCCATGGGGTGCGTGTCCCTTTGTGCTAGGGTGTGTGCCTGCGTGTGCCTTGTGTCCTAACGTGTGCAAATGTGACTTGTGCGCATTTGTGGAGCATGTGTCTGTGGGTGACCAAGCACCCACCATGTATATTTGCCTGTGAGCTGAATTTCTCTAAACCCTTCTCTGCAACACTGTCAGCCAAGATCTGCTGGCCTCAAAGTTTGCATTAGCCTGAGCCGACAGGAAACGCTGCAGCAAAAATAACCTTTGAAACAGGATCTTGCTAAACCGCGGGTCCTGCCTGTTTTTCACCCTGGGACCCTCTTTTGGTGCATCTCTCACTCATATGACCTTTAAAGTTAGCTTGAGGATTTATGTAAACATGTGTTTCTTCCTTTTAAATAGCTCTGCTTAAAAGTTAATTCTCCTTTCTTGCTGACTGACGCAAATATAAATGCCTGGCATTTTTAGTTGTTTGCCTTTTCCCATCCCCCGTCCCCCAACTTCCTCCTTATCGTTCGGCCATCACCCCTGGTTGCCCATAGGATATCTGTAACCCTTATTTGGATAAGTTCTTACCATTGGTGCTTTGAATGTATGTGTATGCCTTTGATTGGTTAAAGTTTCAATCCTGCTCTGTAGCCCGTCCCCTAATTGCTAGGGAGAAAAACCCTTTGGCCCCCGGATAAAGTGGCATTTGAATGGCTCTCAAAGACAGACTTGCCGCACGAAGTGACAAGTACAATGGAGAACAAAATCAAAGTGGAAACCAAGGATGAACTGGAGATGTACCTCAAAGAGTTTGGAAAGCTCATCCCAGTTAACAGTGAGTATACGAACTCTTGCTCCCTCACCCATGTTATACCCAGGCTGGACGACTACCTTAGGAGGATGGCAGATGCTGGTACCGAAGGAGAGAAAGATGCCATCTATAGTGAAGCATTGATTGCTGGGACACGTTATGCAGCACCACTGCCAGAATGTATCTGGAACTGTTCTACTGGTATGGTAAAGAGGGGACTTGATTGGTTCATGCTTAACAAGAACAGTTCTATTGTTAGATCCTGGGATGAAGATTACTCAACTTTAATGAAACAGATGCCTAAGCCTGAACAGCTTGTGGATTATCAGAAGGCAGCAATTCAGTGGAGAATTGACACAGGCTATAGCATCTCTCCCTCCACTGCAACCCTCAATGAGCCTATAGCTGCAGAGTACAAAGTCCCAGCCATCTGTATCAGGAGTATTAAAGAGATGCTATCAGACATGATTCGGAGGAGAAACAAAGTCTTAAGCAATGGAGATGAAAATCACATCAAGTCTCGTGTCAGTGAACAGCATGTAAGGTGGTGTATGGATTTTATGAAAGGAAACTTTTCATGTGCCTTCTTTCCACCATGGGGTGACATTGAGAAAGCAGGAAAGTCTGGCTTTCCTTTGTTTGCCACAGGAGTAGCCAAAGTTTGTGAACTAGAAGGGATTGCAGCTTTGTCTGGCTTTCGTGGTTCACTAGCTAGAATGAAAGTATGGGGTGATGAACACCCTGATTTGATTGACACAGAGAAATTCAATAAGATGTATAATAGCATAAATAAGATGATAGACCAGGGAGCAGAGTTGGCTAAGCAAGCTAATGCTTATAGAGCCCAGGGTGCACAGATTGACACTATCTTTAGTAGCTATTATTGGCTTTGGAAAGCAGGTGTAACTCCAGAGACATTCCCAAGCATTTCAAGATTCTTATTTGAGCTTGGGCAGCAGGCAAAAAGAACAAAGAAAGTCTGTAGGGCGTTAACTCGCACATCTTTGGAATGGGGAAAGCCTCTGGTAGACATGTTTGCTGATTCTTACTATAAAGACAATAGAATCTATATGCATCCTGCAGTTCTTACCATAGGTCGTCTTTCAGAGATGGGCATCAGCTTTGGTGTTGTGCCTGCAGGGGATCCTGAATCATGCACACTGGGATCTGGCCATGCCAAAGCCATACTAAACTACAAAACAAGCACTAATGATAAAAATCCTTCTGCTCAGGTTATTACATCCTTATTTGAGATTCAAAAAGAGGCACACAACCTTCGGTCTTTGGATGTTGTATCTTCGGAACACCTTCTGCATCTGTCTTTGTTTGGTAAAAGATCACCTTTTCAGAATGCTTACAATGTCAGAGGCAACGCCACAAACATCAAAATTATTTAATCCAACTTCTAACCACTAGCTTAGCTTCTACTAACTCGGCATAATGCTTTCACTTCTGTGCGGCAATGATATCTTTTTGTCATCTTGTGTCCTTACTACTAACCTCTTTGAATTCTGATTCCTAGGTGCTGGGCTGAAGTCTAGATCTCGTAAATAATTTGTGGGTTTTACCCTACTGGCTCCCTGGTGGCGAGAGAACACTGCTGGCCGGGGCTCTCCCCTGGGTAGAGCCGGTAGAAAAACCCACCTATGTCTCTGTGTACAACTGTACGCCATGCGCATGCATGTGCCTTGGGAATAGGCCTGAACTGTGTGTCCACAGGAGTATGCTTCGTGTTTGTGTGTGGCGTGTGGGGTTTGCGTCTACAATGTGATGCGTGTTCCATGTTTCCTGTGCGTGTACGCACGGGTTGGGCATTTGGATGTCACCTGTTTGCTGAAGTTGGGGTCCCCTGGAGGGCGGTCACAGTCTAGGGGTCAGAGCTCAGCCCTAAGGTTGCCTCCACAGGCCAGTGGGGCATAGGGGTGTCTATGATGCTGGCAGCATCGTACATGCTGCGTCTTTGTCAGACATCTGTGTGAGAGGAACTTGGGGCACTGGACAGGGACCCTCGCGTGGACAAGGAAGGTCCTGAACCGAGTCAGAGTGGGTCACTACCGGCGCCATCTGCCACCCTCTCCTCTTCCTCCCTGCCTGCCCGTGAACTCATCCGCCCGCTGCTGCCACAGCCCAAGTTCCTGCCTCAGTGTGTCCACCTAGAGAGGTCTGTGGGGGCTGGGGAGACCCCAGGTCTCTCCGGCAACTCTGACCCTGCCCATGGACCTGGCCCCTGCTCAGAGCTCAGGACCCTCCTCCACATAACCACTCCCTGTGCAGGACCCCTGAACCCTAGAAGGCCTCTGCCCTCCCACCAACCTGCCCCTTGCAAGGGACCTGCTCCCGCCCCCAAACACGCCCCCGCTCAGGGCCACGCCTCTGTCCTCCTCCCTACCTAACCTCCTGCCTCTTCTCCCTGAACCCCACAGCAGACCCCAACATATTTTAGCAATTTATTGATTAATTGATTGATTGATTGATTTAGGTTTTGGGGCCACACCCGGCGGTGCTTAGGGTTTACTCCTGGCTCTATGCTCAGAAGTCACTCCTGGTAGGCTCGGGGGACCGTATGGGATGCTAGGGATCGAACCCGGGTTCATCTTGGGTTGTCCGCCTGCAAGGCAAATGCTCTACCGCTGTGGGGAGCCTAGCTGATGAAACCTAGAACATAGGACACCTCAGTAATTCCTAATCTTGTCACGCACGTGACCAAAGGCTCCCATGCCTTGAGAACAAAGGAAATAGACAAATACTAAAGTAATTCAAAGCAGCCCAATATATCCAGCCAGAAAGAAAAATATAGAGCAACTTGCCTTTGTGTTAGCAAAAGATTATCATTGATTACAGCTGATGTTTTGTTTTATTCATGCTTGCTAAGTAAAATTTATAGAACTCTGTTTGAATCTTATGCTCTCTATCTCTTTGCCCCTCCCTATTACCTGCCCCAGCTTATGCTAATGAATGCTGGTAATTGTAATTGGTGGAAAAACCTGTAACACCCTCTTGACGTATTTCAGCCCTTAAAAGCTGATTCCCCCGGCAATAAATCCCCTTTTGAACAGCATGCGTTGTCTTGAGGGCCCTTTCTTACTAATTTCTCAAGTTCTTCTTTACAGGTCAGTTCTGCTCGGGTGAACCCACTAATAACTAGCAACCTTCATTTCCACACCCCCTTGGGTCGGGGGTCCCCCAGGGAGGTTGCAGAGTGGCGCCCAACCGTGGAAGCTCAAGTTACAGAAAGCCGACCGGGTGGCAAAGCGCAACGAGTCCCGGAGCTAAATTACGTCAGGTAAAGTACATCAAAGCGACGTCATTTAGTGAGTCTAAGGCCTAGGTGAAAACCGCCATCCCATTTCAGTCCCAGAGTAAAAATGGGAACCAGCCCGAGCAGAGGGGCGAAAATTATTATATACAAGAGGAACTAAGAAGTAGAAAAAGATGAAAAGTTAAAGACACTTGTTGAAATGTTTGGATCTGCTCAAAAGCATGACTGTTAACTCAAATCTTAACCCTAAGAGCTTGCAGATTGTGAAAAACGCACAGGAGAACTTAAAAACGGCCTCCCGTGCCGGCTCCCAATCTCTCCAAAGGACTCAAAGAAATGTGCTCTCTCTCTACCAGCGTTTACCCCTCCCTTCGAGCTGTCGCCTCAGCTCCCCGGGACATGGACGCAGCAACACACTTGCTGCTCCCCCCCCTTCTGGCCAGCTGCCACTTTAACAACCAGTGATCAGGGCGGACACCCCTCCCCCGCTAGCGCCAGCCCCTCCGACAGGCTGAGGGTGTCGCGGCAGCAGCCCCAGATCCAAAGCTCCCCAGAGCGCCCCATTCATAAACAGCTCTCCTTTCTAAATGCCAGTGATACCTGCAAAAATATTTTAAGAGGCAACCTCCAAAGGAAAACCTTTTGGTGTTTTAAAATTTTAAATGGACACACAGGTATTAAAATCTGAGTCTTTTATATTTCTACTAGAAAATTTATTTTGATTCTTAAGGTATTTAAAAAATAATGTGAAAATGATGTGTTTAACCTTTTTAATTTGGTATATAATCTTTACAAATTATTCACTTAAAGTCTTCAAAGTAGAAACAGTTATTTGTTAAAAATTTTAACACTTTATTGCAGCTGCCTTACTGTTTTCCTGTTAAACTAATTTAAAGAAAACCTCTTCATTTACAGCAAATGATATACTTCAGAGTGAAGACTCCTTCTACAGTGCTCATTAACCATTTCATTTAACAAAAAAAATTTTTTAACCGCTTACATTTTACTTCATGTTTTAAACTTCAAAGTAGAATTGTTTTAAAAATGTTTTGTGTTAAAGCTAAACCTTAAAATTTATTTTCAGCAAAGTTCCACTCCAGCTGCACTAAGTACTTCAAAAAACTACAAGTTTTTCTACAAAAAAAATTTTTTTACAAACATGCCGGCTAAATATTTAAAAGCGCTTGTCAATTTTTCTAATGCAAGTTTGTTTTAATCCTTTCGTCTGTTCATGTGTGTGTTGTGATGAATGAAAGTGGCCACAATGTTGTGTTTTAGTGTTGTTTTGTTTTGTTTATTTGTTATTTCTACATTTCATGATAAATACAATTTTTTTTTTTTTTGGTTTTTGGGCCACACCCGGCATTGCTCAGGGGTTCCTCCTGGCTGTCTGCTCAGAAATAGCTCCTGGTAGGCACGGGGGACCATATGGGACACCGGGATTCGAACCAACCACCTTGGGTCCTGGATCGGCTGCTTGCAAGGCAAACACCGCTGTGCTATCTCTCCGGGCCCGATAAATACAATTTTTAAAGCCTGATCCATTTTTGATTTGTGTAAATTCCTAATTTTTATATGAAAAATTAAATTAAAAAAAGCCCCCAAGTAACCATTTTACCTCCTGCCAAGCTGTTTTCTTATAGACCTCTTGCAGCCTTCCGCAGTCCTGTCTCCATCCACTTCAAAAGAGCCTGTCACCCCTCCTGCTAGCCTGCCATTTCTGCGGACCTGTTTCTGACTGACTCCACCTTTGACAATGCTGAATTTGGTACTCTGCCTGGCTGTCCTTGAGGCCCACCACTGCCACCAACCACCCCCTTCGCACCAAGGCTTCATTAATTTGTTTGCTCCACTTGACTCTCCCTTGCAAGACGATGACAACACCTCTGGTTCCTTCCCTTCCCCTTTTAACTTTTAGTTCTACAATGGTGCCGGAGACATAGCCAATTCCCCTGGCAATGTCAGCTCAACCTCTCCCATGCCCCAAGCTCTTCAGAACTCTGCCTGCTTCCCCACCCTTCCAGCATAAATAAATTGCCGCCTTCGAACTGCCTCATTTCACCAACGATACCAACCTTCTGCGATGCGGTATGAAGCCCCAACAACATGGCATAACTTTTTTTTTTTTTTTTTGGTTTTTGGGCCACACCCTGTGACGCTCAGGGGTTACTCCTGGCTATGCGCTCAGAAGTTGCTCCTGGCTTCTTGGGGGACCATATGGGACGCCGGGGGATCGAACCGCGGCATAACTTTAAAACTAGTGGTGGGACTTGAACTTTGCCTTTTGGTACCCAATATGATTCCCCTTATAGAAAATTGTAATCAAATTCTTGTCGTTGATTTCTCCTTTCAGTTCATGATTGCCCCCAATTTAACGTTTCTTGCCTGTTTTCACTGGTTTATCTCCCCCATTGTTTTACATTTGTTTCTTTAGTCCTAGGACTACTGTGTTTTGGTTGTTTTAATGCCTAAATTAACTGTTAGACAAAAAATTGCCTTATTACCTCTTAAAAATAACCTTGTGTCTCTCTCCTGCTGCAGTAGAAAATCAAACACTGCCTTCACCCTAGCCTTATTGGAAGGCCTGGGTGTTATTGGTGTGAGCACGGAAATTTATTCATTGGTTCATACTCTAGAATCTGTTAATGCCTTATAACTGTTGTTAAAAAATGTATACAAACTTAAAGAAGTTTACACTACTGTTGATTTCCTAGCAGAGATAGAGCAGAATAACCGCCGTGGTTTAAATTTGATATTTTTTTGAGGGAGGGGGAAATTTGTGTCATCTTTACAGTAGAATGTTACTTTTAAAAATAAATAAATAAACTTGGCTTAGTTAAGAAATAGACAGAGGGATTAAGATGAGTCCTGATATAAAAATTGGTCCTCTACCTTATCCTGGCTGTCTAAGCTGCTGCCTAATTTGGTCCTTTCATTGGCTTTTTGCTACCTTTTCCTTTGGTCCCTAGGCATTCCGTTGCCTCACAAGTTTTGTTAAGAATCCGGTTACTGGGGCCGGGCGGTGGCGCTAAAGGTAAGGTGCCTGCCTTGCCTGCGCTAGCCTTGGACAGACCGAGGTTCGATCCCCCGGTGTCCCATATGGTCCCCCAAGCCAGGAGCAACTTCTGAGCGCATAGCCAGGAGTAACCCCTGAGCGTTACAGGGTGTGGCCCAAAAACAAAACAAAAAAAAATCCGGTTACTGAGATTGCCCTAATGTTCAGTATAGGTCCAACATCAGTGGCTCTCTTAAATGCACCCCGAAGGACTTGAAGCCATGGATAAAAACCTCTGAGCTTTAAGGAGTTTTGAGTATCTGGCTAAACGCCCCTGCTTGCTCTGCTCCTGGCTGTGGAGATGCTCATGACGGGGATAGCTTGGTGCCAGTGTCTGGGTGCAAACATGGCATTCCTAATATTTTGCGCGCAAAAACTTTTAATTTGGTCTCTTGTTGCCATGTCCAGAACTGGAAGCCCACCAAGTAACCTAAGACAGGCAACTCCACCCATTTTGCTCTTCTTTTATTATTACAGTAAAGGGGGAACTGTGGGGAGCCTAGCTGATGAAACCTAGAGCACAGGACACCTCAGTAATTCCTAATCTGGTCACCCACGTGACCAAAGGCGCCCATGCCTTGAGAACAAAGGAAATAGACAAATACTAAAGTAATTCAAAGCAGCCCAGTACTTCCAGCCAGAAAGAAATATATAGAGCAACTTGCCTTTGTGTTAGCAATAGGTTATTAGGATTACAGCTGATGTTTTATTTGTGCTTGCTGAGTGGAATTTGTGGGACTCTGTTTGGATCTTGTGTTTTCTATATAAACTCTCTTAGTATAAACATGTGCTCAGGTCTACCTCTTTGCCCCTCCCTATTACCTGCCCCCAGCTTATGCTAATGAGTGCTCACAGTTGTAATTGGTGGAAAACTTGTAACACCCTCTGACGTATTTCAGCCCTTAAAAGCTGATCCCCCGACAATAAACTTCCCTTTTGAACAGCATGCGTTGTCTTGAGGGTCCTTCTTACTAATTTCTCAAGTTCTTCTTTACAGGTCAGTTCTGCTCGGGTGAACCCACTAATAACTAGCAACCTTCATTTCCACACCCCCGCGGGTCGGGGTCCCCCACGGGAGGTTGCAGGGGTCCTTCAGGGCGTCGCCCGTGGTGCTGTACGATGGGTTTGCATCCCCTCTTCCCTTTGGTGGGGGCGCGAGGCCCGTGTCTGCCTCCCTTTCAATAAAGGCCGTTGGTGGGTTGAGGCTGCCTAGCCTGAGGTCAAGTGGATGCTTCTGTGGGGAGCCACGCTATCCCCTGGAGGGGGGGGGCTTCGGGACTGATACCAGGTTCTGTCCAGTGGAGCCTCGGTTTGACCCCTAGATCAGGGGTCTCAAGCTCAATTTACCTGGGGGCCGCAGGAGGCAAAGTCGGGGTAAGGGATTTCGCTTACCGAATATTCGCAATACAAAATTGCATTAGTAAGAAAAAAAACCACATTAAACATTTGCATACACTGGAACTTCTCGGGGTATGCGAATGTTTAATGCGATTTTTTTTCTTACTAATGCGATTTTTACTGCGATTATTCAAATACTGCGATATTTGAAGGCCGGCCACAGGCCACAAAATGTTGTATGGAGGGCCGCAAGTTTGAGACCCCTGCCCTAGAGGAAGCGCACATTTCCCTAAAGGGTTGAGATCATACTTTGACAGTGGGGTCCTGAGCTCCATCTGTCTGTCTGTCTAGTTGTACCCTTTCCTGACTTCATGTATCAGGATCTGGAGGTGATGCCTGGAGCTTATCAGCTTTTCTGGGGTCCCAGGGCTCCGAATCCCTTCACCTCTCTGACCTGATGAGGCGCACGTCCCTATCTCCGCACCCATCTGCCTCACGTGCTCAGCAGCGCTGGTACGGGAGTCTCCATGCTGCAACCCCCATGGCCACGAACCCTGTTGCAAGGGGCCCTTGGAGTCGCAGGCCCTCCCCCTGAGCTGACCCCAACCAGGCGGAGACGCCATCACAGTAGAACCCTTTATTGGAGACAGTCCAGGGCACCAGGCACCGGGATCCGTCTTGCAGTTCTGGGCCTGACTCTTCATATGTTTCAGGCAGGCGGCTGCTTGGTCTCTGCTGCCCCCCACCTGCTGCACAGTGCTCATGCATGCTCACATTGGCACACAGATGCACATTTCACGGTGCCTGAACACACGTGCATTGATTTCTTGGCACGTGTATGCACATTTCACATGTCAGCACATGCATGAAGTCCTCATGGCACATCTCCATGCATGTGCACACCGACAGTGCCTTAACAGGGCTGCCACGTGCACAATGCCCCATGGATCACATGACCTCCGTGTCCATGCCCCACATGTACACACGTGTTCTGTGCATGCTTGTGTGCAATGATCCACGTATTTAGCTATGCATGCATTGCATAGCACCCATTCCACATGTACACACATGCTGTACATTTTTGGCATCCTGTTCCTCTGTGGTAGGGTGGTCTGGCATGCCTGAAAGTGGCCCGGAGCCCAACTCCCGGTCCTGCCCTGAGCGGGACTGTGTCCTTGTCCTCTTGGGGCTTCTCCAGACACCCCCTGACACATGCCTCCTGCCTTAGATTCTTGGAGTGCAGAGTCCAGAGTCGTAGAAGATCCGAACCATGACGTGGGTCCAGAGTGCCGGTGACTGTATATCTAAGGGGGTGACTCAGGTCTGAGTGAGGGGTACAGCCCCCCATGACCTGTCCTCAGCCTGGCACAAGGCCTCCTTGAGGGGCCCATTGTCACCAAACCCAGTTCAGGGGGAAACCTTGCTGCCAAGGCCGTCCCCATCCCTGCAGCCTGCTCCCTTTTACTTCCACTGCAGACTCTCTCTCTCTCTCTGGGTCTCCTGGGCGCCCCCTCTCCTCTTCCTGGACATGCGCGTGACCGTGTGCCATGGGGCTGCCTGTCCTCGCCGTCTCCCCGCCCGTTTGCTGCCTCCCAACTCGCTAGAACATCACTTCCTCACAGCTGCCATAGTCGCTTTCCACCTGGTCAGAGCTGGCATAGTGTGGGGGTGCGGGGGCCAGCCCACCCGCCCTATGGTCTGTGCGACTGAGGTGTAGGCTCAGGGGCCGGGCACTGCCCCTTGGGATGCGTGAGTGGTAGTAGCTGATGGCCATGTACTCGCCATGGCTTGGGGCCGGTGGGGGCTCCTGGGTGCTGGATCGCAACAGGTCCTCCAGGTCCTGGTGGCTGTAGCGGGGTGGGAGGGGGGCCCGCTTGTTCCCCAGCTCCAGGGAGAAAGGGAAGCCCCCATAGTGGGCGGGGGGCTGGGGAGGGTGCGGCGTGACCAGGGCAGCCTCCGTGCGGGGGTACTGCCAGCCGTCCTTCCTGTAGTAGGTGGGGGGCCAAGCCACGGAGCCTCCTGGCATGTCTGAAAGGCAAGGGGAGGAACAGCTGAGTGCTGACTGCTGGGACCCCTGGGCATGTGGGTGTATTCATTGTCTTGGGCTAGCTGCTTTAAGTCCCAACCCAGCACCCCTGGAAAGGCACCTGCACCCTCGTGCTGGAGAGGCTGTGCTGCTTTCAAGAACAGAGGGTGGCAGAGCACAGCCTGGCAGGCGACACCCTGGTCCCAGCAGGCTCCCGGCCACTTTGAAGCTGACAAGTCACTGGGCCTGCAGGGCCATCAGTGTCACCAGTGGAAAAAAACACTAGCTATACCTAAGGCAGAGGAGCCTGCAGGTGCCCCCCCCAGAGGGTGTCTGTCTGTCTGTCCCTCCCTGCCTGCCTCCCTTTGCCCAAGGCCAGCGCACCTCCAGATGGAGCAGGGCGTGGCATCTCCCCTCCCAGGCTAGGCCCAGTGCAGGTGTCTCCTGTCCTACGGGCACTGTTCAGTGGGCGAGGTTTGAGGGCAGTAGGCCAGGGTGGGGGAGCCCAGAGTGTCCACTGACACTTATTCATGCTCACACTGTGACCTTGGGCCAACCCCTCATGTGACCTTCACTGTCTACACTGCTCTTGAACTACTGCACCAAGCTCAAATCCCTTCCTGTGACCTTGAGCCCTTTATGATCACCTTTTCTCCCTGTCCTTTTTATTTTCCTGGTTTTTGATTTTGTGGTCACACCTGGCGGCGGTGCTCAGGGGTTTCTCCTGGCTCTGCTCAGAAATTGCTCCTGGCAGGTTCAGGGGACCATATTGGATGCCAGGAATCAAACTGAGGTTTGTCCTGGGTTGGCTGTGTGCAAGGCAAATGCCCTACCACTGTGCTATTTCTCTGGACCCTCACTGTTCTTTTGTTGGTTTCTTTTTGTTTTTTGGACCACACCTGGTGATGCGCAGGGATTACTCCTGGCTCTGCACTCAGAAATCCCTCCTGGCAGGCTCGGGGGACCATATGGGGTGCCAGGGATTGAACCCAGGTCCATCCTGGGTCGGCCGCATGCAAGGCAAAATGCCTTAGCACTGCACCATCGCTCCGGCCTCTCTACCTGTCCTTTTGCATTGTGATCCTAAGCACAGACCTTCATGTCCCCTTGTGTGGGCCCTAGCCTGGCTGCCTCCCTGTGACGTCCCCGCCCCAGCACACTGACCCAGCTCCTCGCCTGACCAGGTCCTCTTCATGGCAGCCTCCGAGCAGGAAGGGGGCACGGCAGGCGGGAACCGAGGAGGCACACTGCACACCACTGGCCGCTGCTTGGAGCTGGGGCCGAAGGTGACGAACTCGGAGGCCTTGCTGGGCTCTGCGTGGATGTGGGGGTCTTCGGCGCCCGTGCCCAGGGCACTGAGCTGGATGGGCGGCACCTGAGTACCCACACCCACGCTCCTGGCCAGCAGGTCCGGGTCCTCCCTGGCCACAGGCTTGTGGGCACGGCGGTGGCGGTGATAGAGCAGCAGCCCGGCAGCCACAGCCCCCACGAGCAGGAGGGCAGACCCCACCAGCAGCAGCTCCTGCTGACCCCAGTCTCCGCCCTGCACAGCCGGTGTGACCAGGCAGTGGCCAGCGGGGCAGCCCCCAGTGTCAGCCTCGCACCTGCCAGGCAACGGGGGACAGTGTCACAGTCGTACTAGACTCCGACACACCCACCTCGGTACATGACCCCCTGGACTCCACCAAAACTGCTCCCCCACACCACATGCAAGTGGGGTGGTCTTTTCGGGGTTCCCCTCGCAGCACCCCTCTCCCAGATATGTGCACCCCGAAATTCCTGGGAGTGGGGATGTCCCTCTGGTGCTCCTGGAGCACTCCCCTCCCTCCTGCCCTTCCCTTTCCCTCCTACCTCTCCCCCTGCTGGGGGTGTGGGCAGCTGCACGGAGTACCCTCTGGAGATGTGCAGGCTCCTGGGTCTGGGCAGTTGGGGACAGAGCAGTTCTGTCCTTGCTGGCATTGCTGCCCCCAGAATCCAGGGGGACACTGGCACACATAGCCTGGGGGCACAGGGGTAAGATCGGGGGGTGCTATGGGAGGGACCTACACCTACCCTCCTGTGACTCAGCCAACGGACACTCGGAGCCCCCTAAAGATCCCCTGGGGTAGCACCATTTGGGGGACCAGTGCAGGCACAGGCAGAAGGCAGCGGTGCAGGTCTAGCTGGACCAGGGGGAGAAGGGACACCATGCCAGGGCGCTAGGCATCCTGCACAGCTGCCCCACTGTGTGTCTGTGCGGGCCTTCGATGCTGGGTGGGAGGCGCAACCTGTGTGTGGATGGCCTGTGCTAATCTATGTGTGAATGCCATGTATAAACACATACACCGATGTCACATGCATATGTCATGTGCACACCGCATACGCACACGTATACACATTTTGTGTGCATGCTTGAGCATCATGTCTATGCACATGCACATGAGAAGACGCTCTCGGGGCATTCCTGGGCCCACACGTGAGTGAGTCTGCACTGGAAGGAGGAAGCCTGGGCTGCAGCAGGAAGCAGAGAAGGCTCCCCTGTGTGTGGGGGGGGGGAATGCTAGCCCCAGTGAAGCGTGGGTGTGCAGGGACTTTGGGGATCCACCCCTGAACGTATCTCCTGGGAGCCACGTCAGGATCTAGGACCTAGGCCCATGGTCAGGAGCCGGGAGCCACGTCAGGATCTAGGACCTAGGCCCATGGTCAGGAGCCGGGAGCCACGTCAGGATCTAGGACCTAGGCCCATGGTCAGGAGCCGGGAGCCACGTCAGGATCTAGGACCTAGGCCCATGGTCAGGAGCCGGGAGCCACGTCAGGATCTAGGACCTAGGCCCATGGTCAGGAGCCGGGAGCCACGTCAGGATCTAGGACCTAGGCCCATGGTCAGGAGCCGGGAGCCACGTCAGGATCTAGGACCTAGGCCCATGGTCAGGAGCCGGGAGCCACGTCAGGATCTAGGACCTAGGCCCATGGTCAGGAGCCGGGAGCCACGTCAGGATCTAGGACCTAGGCCCATGGTCAGGAGCCGGGAGCCACGTCAGGATCTAGGACCTAGGCCCATGGTCAGGAGCCGGGAGCCACGTCAGGATCTAGGACCTAGGCCCATGGTCAGGAGCCGGGAGCCACGTCAGGATCTAGGACCTAGGCCCATGGTCAGGAGCCGGGAGCCACGTCAGGATCTAGGACCTAGGCCCATGGTCAGGAGCCGGGAGCCACGTCAGGATCTAGGACCTAGGCCCATGGTCAGGAGCCGGGAGCCACGTCAGGATCTAGGACCTAGGCCCATGGTCAGGAGCCGGGAGCCACGTCAGGATCTAGGACCTAGGCCCATGGTCAGGAGCCGGGAGCCACGTCAGGATCTAGGACCTAGGCCCATGGTCAGGAGCCGGGAGCCACGTCAGGATCTAGGACCTAGGCCCATGGTCAGGAGCCGGGAGCCACGTCAGGATCTAGGACCTAGGCCCATGGTCAGGAGCCGGGAGCCACGTCAGGATCTAGGACCTAGGCCCATGGTCAGGAGCCGGGAGCCACGTCAGGATCTAGGACCTAGGCCCATGGTCAGGAGCCGGGAGCCACGTCAGGATCTAGGACCTAGGCCCATGGTCAGGAGCCGGGAGCCACGTCAGGATCTAGGACCTAGGCCCATGGTCAGGAGCCGGGAGCCACGTCAGGATCTAGGACCTAGGCCCATGGTCAGGAGCCGGGAGCCACGTCAGGATCTAGGACCTAGGCCCATGGTCAGGAGCCGGGAGCCACGTCAGGATCTAGGACCTAGGCCCATGGTCAGGAGCCGGGAGCCACGTCAGGATCTAGGACCTAGGCCCATGGTCAGGAGCCGGGAGCCACGTCAGGATCTAGGACCTAGGCCCATGGTCAGGAGCCGGGAGCCACGTCAGGATCTAGGACCTAGGCCCATGGTCAGGAGCCGGGAGCCACGTCAGGATCTAGGACCTAGGCCCATGGTCAGGAGCCGGGAGCCACGTCAGGATCTAGGACCTAGGCCCATGGTCAGGAGCCGGGAGCCACGTCAGGATCTAGGACCTAGGCCCATGGTCAGGAGCCGGGAGCCACGTCAGGATCTAGGACCTAGGCCCATGGTCAGGAGCCGGGAGCCACGTCAGGATCTAGGACCTAGGCCCATGGTCAGGAGCCGGGAGCCACGTCAGGATCTAGGACCTAGGCCCATGGTCAGGAGCCGGGAGCCACGTCAGGATCTAGGACCTAGGCCCATGGTCAGGAGCCGGGAGCCACGTCAGGATCTAGGACCTAGGCCCATGGTCAGGAGCCGGGAGCCACGTCAGGATCTAGGACCTAGGCCCATGGTCAGGAGCCGGGAGCCACGTCAGGATCTAGGACCTAGGCCCATGGTCAGGAGCCGGGAGCCACGTCAGGATCTAGGACCTAGGCCCATGGTCAGGAGCCGGGAGCCACGTCAGGATCTAGGACCTAGGCCCATGGTCAGGAGCCGGGAGCCACGTCAGGATCTAGGACCTAGGCCCATGGTCAGGAGCCGGGAGCCACGTCAGGATCTAGGACCTAGGCCCATGGTCAGGAGCCGGGAGCCACGTCAGGATCTAGGACCTAGGCCCATGGTCAGGAGCCGGGAGCCACGTCAGGATCTAGGACCTAGGCCCATGGTCAGGAGCCGGGAGCCACGTCAGGATCTAGGACCTAGGCCCATGGTCAGGAGCCGGGAGCCACGTCAGGATCTAGGACCTAGGCCCATGGTCAGGAGCCGGGAGCCACGTCAGGATCTAGGACCTAGGCCCATGGTCAGGAGCCGGGAGCCACGTCAGGATCTAGGACCTAGGCCCATGGTCAGGAGCCGGGAGCCACGTCAGGATCTAGGACCTAGGCCCATGGTCAGGAGCCGGGAGCCACGTCAGGATCTAGGACCTAGGCCCATGGTCAGGAGCCGGGAGCCACGTCAGGATCTAGGACCTAGGCCCATGGTCAGGAGCCGGGAGCCACGTCAGGATCTAGGACCTAGGCCCATGGTCAGGAGCCGGGAGCCACGTCAGGATCTAGGACCTAGGCCCATGGTCAGGAGCCGGGAGCCACGTCAGGATCTAGGACCTAGGCCCATGGTCAGGAGCCGGGAGCCACGTCAGGATCTAGGACCTAGGCCCATGGTCAGGAGCCGGGAGCCACGTCAGGATCTAGGACCTAGGCCGACTCATGATCAGGAGCCGGAGCCTTTTCTCCGCGGGTTTCCTCCCACTGCCCATTTTCCAGAGCCGGGCCGGTGTGCTGCGTGCAGGGTGGCTGGGCCACCTTACCTGCTCCAGGCTCCGGGGCACACTGCCCTCCGTTGACACAGGGGTTCGAACTGCAGGCTGCGTTTTGGGGGGCCCAGGAGCAACAGGGGTCAAGTGCCCGCCGCTCCAGCCAGCCGGCCTCCGTCGTGCCCAGCAGCTCCAGCGCTGCTCCGTTGATGGCCACGGCGTCCAGGCAGCCCTGGAAGCCGTGGGACACCTGGGCGGCCGCCTGCGGGGCTTCCGTGGCCAGGAGCCGGCCACCCAGCAGCAACTCTCTTTCCAGCGCAGGGCCCTTGCAGCTCCCCGGGAGCTCCAGGTCCGCTCCGGTGCCGTCCACCTGTAGTCTGGCGGTCACATCCTTCACCTCCAGCCACACCGAGTGCCACTGGCCGTCACTCAGGCGCTGCCCCGAGGAGAGGTTTCTGAGGAAGCCCCCTGGGCAGTTGAGTTCCAGAATCAGTGCTCCATCCGCCAGCTGCAAAGGATTGTGGTCAGTGGTGCTTGCTGGGGTGAGGACGGGGCTGCAGTGTTGGGGATGTGCTTTCTGTAGTGCCCAGAGGCCACAGCCTGCCCAGGCCCTGCCGCATGCACTGCAGGGACATCAGGACTTGGAGACAGGCACTCTGCTTGTTTGTGGCCCCATGTTCCTGCCCATGAAATCATGATCTGCCCATGGCCTTGTGGTGCCCTCAGGGGTGCCCCCCCTGCAGGACACCATGCCCAGCACACTACACCTGGCTCTGCATTCAAATGTCACTGGTGGTGCTCAGGAGTCTATGAGATGCGAGGGATCGAACAAGCTTCGAATGCACACAATCAAATGCCCTCACCGCTGTATTGTCACACTGGCCCACGCTCTGCGTGGCTTCGTCCCCGAGTGTCAGAACCTGCTGGCTCCACCCCCTCGCCTAGAGCAGCTGGCCTAGAGGTCCTTGGGCAAGGACTTCAGGGGTACTGGGTTTCCCAGCAGCCCTGGGCAGGGCAGGGCAGGGCAGGGCATGGCATGGCAGAACTTACCTGCAAGGACACGCCCACTGGCTCCCGCTTCTGCAGCAGAATGGTGGCGTCTGACTGCTGGGTCCTCAGGCGGAAGCGGGCACTCCAGGCTTGCGTCCTGGGGAGGCGGTACCGCCCGATGCTCTGGCCATTGAATATGGCAGCCGTCCCTGGGGAGGGGCCGGTGGTCACCCGCAGGTACAGCCCAAGGCCCAGCATCATTTCAGAGCTACAAGTGGCTTCCCCCATCCCACGTACACTCACCCACACTCACCGTTACAGCTGCAGCTGCTCTTCCGCCGGTGCCGGGGGGTGAGGACACTGAGCCGAGCGGTGCTGTATGGGGGCCCCACTGTGGGCTCCAGCTGTGCCGTCTCCTGGCAGGGCAGTGCCTGGCAAGCACTGCCCTCGCAGGGCGCCATGGGCACAGCCGCCCACATCTGCACGCCCAGCGCACGCTCCATCTCCGGGGCCAAGTGCGTGATGGTGGCTGCCAGCTCCTGCAACTGCTGGAAGGATCTGGAATGGCTCTCAAAGACCAGGAGCACGTCCACACCAGGGGCGGTCTCAGTGGGCTGCAAGCTGGCCAGGCGGATGCTGGCGCGTCGCACGTCCAGCTGCTGGCTCAGGAAGCGCTGGAGGTTGCGCCAGTGGTCGCTAACCAGCTCCTCGGGGCGGAGGTGCCGGAAGCCCAGCCACATGGCGCCCTGAAGGGCACCATGCCCAGCACACCACACGTGCACATGGACACCTGCTGTGGCCACGAAAGTGCCATCACTGACGGTGACATTGAAGGTGTGGCGGCCACATGGCAGGCCCTGGGCAGCCAGTACCGTGCCATCTGATGGGCCCACCAAGAAGAGTGGGCCCGGGACATGGGACCCCAGGCTGAAGGTCAATGTGTCCTGGGGGTCGGGGTCTGTGGCATGGATCTTGCCCACGAGGCCACCTGGGAACTCGGCTGCGCTAAGCGTGATGAAGATGTCCAGAGGCAGGGCAGATGGCGGGTAGAGGCTCCGTGCGGTGACCAGGACACTGACTGAGGTGGAGGACGTGAGTGTTGGCGAGCCACTGTCAGATGCCTGCGGGCAGTAGGGCAGCACCATCACCCTAGGGGCCCAGCATTGACCAGAATTTCCCGGGCTGCTTTGTATCTTTCTGTCATCTTTTTTTTTTGTTTTTGTTTTTTTTTTGGTTTTTGGGCCACACCCTGTGACGCTCAGGGGTTACTCCTGGCTATGCGCTCAGAAGTTGCTCCTGGCTTCTTAGGGGACCGTATGGGACGCCGGGGGATCGAACCGCGGTCCGTCCTAGGCTAGCGCAGGCAAGGCAGGCACCTTACTTCCAGCGCCACCGCCCGGCCCCTCTTTCTGTCATCTTGCTTGTTGCTTCTCACTTCTGGGTCAAATGGCCCCCACCATTAGGGTAGCTGCCTTGCACCCCATACCTCCACCTCCTGGTGACCCACAATTGGGATGGATGAAGCCTCTTCCTATGGCATCCCTGGCACTCACCTGTACCCAGATAACCCCAAGTGCATAGTTACTTTTTGCCAGAAACTCTGGGTAGCTGGGTGATGCGTGTCTTGAGCTCAGGGAAGCACCCAAAGCGGGGGCCCCAGAACAAGGGTCAGGATGAGCCTGAGCACGAGGCATTGGAGAAGGGTTTGCCCACATCCAGGCATGCCCTTGGCTTCCCTCAACCTTCACCAGAAGCAGTGGACGTGGATGTGTATGAGGCCCGTCCAGCACATCCAGGGGTTCCCGTGGCTTCTCCCTGAGATGCCCATGGTACTGGGACATATTCTGTGGGATCTGTATCCCCCATGGTCCTATGCTGCCCTCACCTCGATTTCGAGCTGGTACTGGTCCTGAACACTCCTGCTCAGACTCGCAGCGGTCACCAGCCAGCCATCGGGAGTCACCCGGAAAACAGAGGCGTTGTCCCCTTTGGTGATTCGGAACGAGTAGGGAGGGCCATTCTCAGGAGAGTCGGGGTCACTCAGAATCAGCTGCAGGACTTTGCTGCCGATGGAGGAGTTCTCCTGAGACCCAGGGGGCAGGGCAGCAAAGAACTGGTGAGTCCTGAACCGCCTCTGTGGTGAATACCCACTGGATGCTCCTAAGAACTCTAACATTCACCATCAACTCACTCATTGATGGATTCATCCATACACCCACCCAACTCACCCATCATTATTTTCATCTGCCTGAAAATCCATTCATCTATTCATTTACCCATCCACTCATCCAAACATCATCGACCTACCATCTCAACCATTTGTTCACCAATTCATTCTTCCATTCTTTCATCAGCTCATCCACTTGCCCATCATCCATTGCATCCACTGACTCATCATCCTTCCATCAGTTTGTCCATTGGCCTATCCATCCTTCTGTCCACTCATCCTTTCACCCATCCATCCGTCTCTCCATCCACTCACCATCCATCCTTCATTCCACTCACCATCCACTCACCCCTCCATCCTTTCATCTACTTTCTTTCTCTCAGCTCATGTCTCCCTTGCGGCTGCACGGCGACGTGGGGCCTCTTACCTGTATGGTGGTGCTGTAGTTGAGCTGGAAGAATCTTGGTGGGTTATCATTGACATCCACCACCTGGATGGTGACACTGGTGTCCTCATGCAAAGGAGGCTGACCGCTGTCTGTGGCTCGGAGCCGCAGGAAATAGCTCGAGGTCTGTGGCAAGAGCACGGGGGGGGGTGGGGGGGGAGAGTCAGCTTGGACAATCCTGTCTGCACAAGTCTCACTAGTGCACTGAGAGGTGGGAAGGAGGCATCTTGCCCCCCATGATCTGTGAGGTAGGCCGAATTCTGACTTCCCTTGGCAAGCAGGACAAGCCTTCCTGGAACTTCTGGAAGGCCCAGGGCTTGAATGTTCCAGAATGTTGGCAAGAGTGCCCACCCAGGGACCCACTCAGTGTGAGGGTTCTCTGTAGCCTGTCAGCCAGTGGGAGTACTGGCACAGATCTGAGGAACTCAGGCAACCCTGTCTCACCTGCTCCCAGTCCAGCGTCCTGGCCACCTTCAGCTGCCCCTTCTCAGGGTGGACAGCAAAGTGCCCCTGCTGGTTGCCCTCCACCAGACTGTAAATAATGGCGCTGCCTATTGGTCCATCTCGGTCAGTCGCAGACACCTGCAAGGAGAGGGGTGAGTGGCTGAGGGAACATGCTTAGCCATGGTCCCCAGCGAGGAGAGGCTGACTCGGGGCACTGTCCAGCCCAGAAAGGCCATACAGGCATGCTCCTGTACTGGGTCTTCTGCCCTCTCACTTGCTCAACCAGGGGGTTGCTCTTGGGCCAAGGAATTCCACGACTGTGCTAACTGCCCAAGATTGTGGGGGTCCCCTGAAGAGCTCAGCTTGCTCTGTGGTCTAGGTGGACAAGCCTTGGAGAGAAGGGTTTGAAGGGAGACGGGGTGGATGGAGAAGGGCTGGTATTGCGGGGGTCCTTGGGAGGGTATGAGGCTAAAGCACAATGAAGAAGAGCCAGGGGTGCCCACCCAGGCCTGGGGCATGAGTGGAGAGGCAGGGGTCACACTGCAGCTCTGAATCCCACCCAGGCCCCATCTGCCTGTCTACACGTGGTCTTGTCTCATGGTCTAGGCGTACCGTGAGCACGGGCTCTCCCACATTGGCATCTTCTGGCACGCGGGCATGGTACCCATCCTGCAGGAAGTGGGGCCGGTGCTCGTTGACGTCCGTGATGTTGACCACAAGCGTGGTCACATCGCTGAGGGAGGAAATGCCCATCTTGCTGCACTCAATCGACAGGAAGTATTTGGGGGCTGTCTCATAGTCCAAGCTCCCGTTGACGTAAAGGATTCCTGGGAACAAGAGGCAACAGAAGCCCGATGGGGGAGCAGGAAGCGTCTCTGCCAAACCCCAGGGCGGACAGCTCAGAGCGTTGGGAGACGCATATCTCTTTGGTCTTATCCTTCATCTCTCTCTCCTCCACTGTCTCATCTGCCTCCTCCAACATCTCCCCCTTACTCATGTTTTCACCTTTATTGACTTTCCCATTTTCTTTTTTTTTTTTTTTTTTTTTTTGGTTTTTGGGCCACACCCGTTTGACTCTCAGGGGTTACTCCTGGCTATGTGCTCAGAAATCGCCCCTGGCTTGGGGGGACCATATGGGATGCCGGGGGATCCAACCGAGGTCCGTTCCTTGGCTAGCGCTTGTAAGGCAGACACCTTACCTCTAGCGCCACCTTCCCGGCCCCGACTCTCCCATTTTCACCATCATCTCTACTTTCGCCATCATCCTCTTTGCTTCTGTTTTCTTCATGATCACCTCCATCCCCATTTCCTCCCCCTTCCCCATCACTTCATCACTTTCCATCATCTCCATCTTTGTACGTGTATGTGAAGGCGGGTAAAGGTGCGTGCATACATGTGCCTGGGTCCTGCCTCACCTGAGCGGGTGTCCAGGTAGAAGTGGCCCTGCTCGTTGCCGCTCACCATGCGATAGCGAGCCTTCTGGGTGCTGGGGCGGGTGAGGGTGTCCAGCCGCAGGATCTCGATGCCCAGCGGGGTGTTCTCGGGCACGTGGATGGTGTGCTCGGTGCTCAGGAACGTGGGCAGATAGCCATTCAGGCCGACGACAGAGACGGTGACGGTGCCCAGCGTGGACAGCGGGATGGGCGTGCCCAGGTCTGAGGCGCGCACGGTGAGTTCCAGGACAGCCCGTGGCTCGGCTCCCAGCGGCTTCTCCAGCCGGATCATGCCCGTGTTGGGCTCGATGGAGAAGCGGCCGTCGGCTGAGTCGCTCAAGGAGTAGACCACTTGTGCATTGGTGCCTGTGGGGCGAGGGTACCACCTGTGCCCAGGCCCTCTCAGACCATGAACCGGACACTCACGCCCACTCTTCGTTTCTGGGCCACACCCAGTGACACTCAGGGGTTACTCTGAGCTATGCACTCAGAAATCGCTCCTGGCTTGGGGGACCATACGGGACTCTGGGGGATCTAACTGCGGTCTGTCCTAGGCTAGGGCGAGCAAGGCAGACGCCTTATCGTTAGCGCCACCGCTCCTGCCCCCAAGTAATTCTTTTTTATTTTCCTTTGGATTTTGGGTCTCACCCGGCAGCACTCAAGGATTCCTTCAGGCTCTACGCTCATAATTTGCTCCTGCCAGGCTTGGGGGACCATATGGATGCCGGGATTCAAATCACTGTCCTTCTGCATGCAAGGCAAACGCCCTACCTCCATGCTATCTTTCCGGCCCCTCAAGCCCACTCTTATCTGTGGGCTCCAGGCCTCAGGGAAGTTGTGAGAGGGAGGAGTGGGCCAGAACGGTGCTGGAAGCTGATGTTGGCCCAGGCAGGGGATGATGCAGCTGTAACTACCTCTGCTCACTCTCAGGCACTTGGCCAGGCGTGTCAGCCATGGTATGCCTGTACCAAGACCCTGTTACCCCTGACTGCCAAACTTCCTATAAGTATGATCAAGACATGAGGAAAGCACAGATCCTAAAGAGGCCTCAAACCACACCACAGGGCCTCAGACGGACACTCCCAGGAGGCCCAGAACTACACCCTCTGGTCCTCAGACCACACCCAAGGGCCTTAAACCACACTCCCTCCCCGAACCTTGGTCAGCGTCTCGGGCCAGCACCACGGCCACTGGGGCATGGAGGGTGGTGTTGTCGGAGATGACCACTGCACAGTGCGGCGGGAAGAAGCGGGGGGCGTTGTCGTTCACGTCATCCACACGCACAACCACATTCACCTCACACCAGCGGCCGCCCCCATCGGTCGCTTTGGCCACGAGGTTGTACTCTTCCTTCCTCTCCCGGTCCAGGGCCGTGTGCGTGCTCAGCTCCCCTGCAGAGGCCAGCGTGAGTGGTATCCAGCTTCCGGGGCCCACAGACCCACACACCGGCCACTGCCCTGTCCTTAGGGTGTTTCCTCCCCCTGAGTCTCCTACAGGCCTCTCCTATCTGGGCAACCCCCCAATGCTCCAACTCACAGTACCCCACACTCACACTCCATCCCTTCCCCTGGCACCTCCCTCTGGGCGGGGCTGCAGAATCCACCACCCTTGTCAGGGCTTGTACTGGTCTGTGAGTTTGGAGGGTCTGCCTGCCCCCTGCCCAGCAGTGCATGATTCTGGAGGCCATGAGGCACACCTGTGTGTGGGTTCAGCCGGAAATCCTGGGCTCCCTGGCCATGCAGAGAAAAGGACACCTGTGCGTTGGCGTCCATGTCCGCATCACTGGCCGAGACCTTCAGGATGGAATGGCCCGGGGATATGTCTTCCCGGACGTGACCACTGTAGAGAAGCTGGGGGCAGAGGGACACACTGAGGTCAAAAAGGGGCCAGGGCAGAGGGGCCTGGTGTGACCACCCCCATCACAGCTGCCGCTGGGCCAGCATCTGGGTCTCTGGAGTCTGTAATGTCCTCCAGACCCTCTTCAAGAGGGCTGTGTGCACAAGGGTGGGAGGGAACCATGTTTGGGCGCTGGATCCACAGATGTGGACATAGGGGAATGCGCCTCAAAGCCACTCACAGGTGTACACACATTCACTTATGCATACAAGCTTGCACACAATGCAGGTCCCGAGGGTTGCAGGAGAGTCCTTGGAAAGATGGTGGCACCCAGACATGATGCCTGTCCCCAGGAGCAGGGACGAGGGTGGCGGCCATGCTAAGAGCGGGTACAGAAGGGCAGCGGTGCCCAGGGCCACGCAGGGTGGGACTGCCGTACCTGGGCGCAGACGGGGCTGTTGTCATTCACATCCAGGACCAGCACCTCCACCGGCACTGACACCTGGAACATGCCATCCGAGGCCGTGACCCGCAGCAGGTACTTGGCCGTGTGCTCGCGGTCCAGGCTTTGCCTCGAGAAGACTGTCCACGCGTCCCCTTCTTGGCGGATGCTGAAGTGGCCCAGGGGGTCTCCCTCTAAAGAGGAGGGACCAACAGCACAAGGATCGGGCTCATGTACCCAGGCTCTATGCTTCGGGGGAAGGAGCTGTATCTCCTCGGGAACCCAAGACCCCCTCTGCTCCTGACCCGGCACTTTTCAGGTTGGGCACACCCCCAGTCTGGCTTCCTGCTGCAGGAGATTTGGGGTTTGTGAAAGAAAGCTCACAAGCTCCATCATTGGGGCCCAGCCTGCCTGACTGGCATCCTTGACCATGCGGGATTCTGCTCCCCTGTCCCTGCTCTTTTGGCGTTCAAGGGTCACTCCTGGCTCTGTGCTCAGAAATCGCTCCTGGCAGTCTCGAGGGACCATATGGGATGCTGGGATCGAACCCGGATCTGTCCTGGATCAGCAGCGTGCAAGACAAACACCCTACCACTGTACTATCTCTCTGGAAGAGATTATTCCCGGATGTGGCACTTGACTCAGCCTACTGGACTTTTCTTCTTGGATCCTCACAGTTCCGCCTCTGGCGTTTGTGGTCCCTGAGATGCTGCTGCTCGGGGCCACCAGGTCAAGTGTGATTGTGGGGACCAGCAGCACAATAATCCTTCGTGATGCTTTCCTCCGGCCTGGGCAAGCCCCAGCTACTCCAGACATCTCTGCCTATAGGCCTGAGCTCCCCTGGATGTGAGCAGAGCCATCTCACTATTTTAGTGTCCTCATTCTGCCCACACCCACTCCCCTTGCCCTGAAGCTGGGGCCATCGTTGCCATGCTCTTCCTCAAAAGTAGGCTGGAGGGGGTTTCCCTGTTGATGTGACTTTGGAGGATGGAATCAGGGAGGGAGGCCAGCAGCTGTTCCCAGCTTCCTCAGAGGCTGAATGTGTCCCCAAGGCACCTCTGACCCCCACCTGTCGCCTCCCTCCAAAGATAGGGAATAATAGATTGGGAAGGGCGTTTGCCCTGCGCGCAGCTAACCTGGTGTTAAATCCCCAGTATCCCATACGCACCACCAGGAGTGATTCATGAGTGCAGAGCCAGGAGTAAGCCCTGAGCACTTCCCACTTCCGATGCAGCTCCAAAACCAAACCAAATCAAAACCAGAAATGCATCTGAGTGACAGGTCCAATCCCTGACACCGCACAGCTTCCCCAACCCCCCCCCCCCGTGTGGCCTGGTGGCCCCAACACCACCAGAAGAGCAGAGAGGAAGGGCCAGTACGGCCATGCTCACCAGTGATGTAGCAGGTGACCTGACTGTTACGCGCAGACACGTCAGCATCCGAGATCCGCAGGGCCACCACTGGTTCCCCGGGAGCCCCGTTCTCCACCACGGCCCCTCGGTAGCTGTCAGCCTCAAAATGGGGTGCGTGGTCATTCTCATCGGTCACTGTGACCTCCACCAGCACTTGCGAGGTCAACTGAACCCTGCCATGGTCATGGGCCTCCACGTGGAAACGGTGACTTTGTGCCGACTCACAATCCAGTGGCTGCAGTGCACGGACCCAGCCTGTGTCACTGTCCACGGTGAAGAGCTGGTGCAGACGGCCAGCAGGCTCTGCGCGCAGTCGGTAGCTCACCTGGCCACTGCGCCCGCTGTCCCGGTCGCCGGCGGTCACCTGGATGACGGCTGTGCCAGCAGGCATGTTCTCAGCCAGCACGGCCCGGTAAGGGTCAGCCTCGAACAGGGGGTGGTTGTCATTAACATCCAGCACCTGGACGTGGACGGAGGCCAGGGCCAGCAGGCGCGTGTCTCCATGTGTGCAGTGCGCCAGCAGGTCCAGTTGGTACCACTTGGTGGCCTCGTAGTCCAGTGGCCGGCCCACCTTGAGCAGCCCGGTGTGGGGGTCCAGAGTGAAAGCACCTTCTTGGTTGCTCTCTGGCGTGGCACCCTGCACCAGGCTGTAGATGATGGGCTCATGGCCCACCTCGGCCCGGACAGAGCCCACGGCCGCACCCTCGGCGAGGTCCTCGGCAGCCGAGAACGTATACAGGGGCTCGGAGAACCTGGGCAGGGCTGCCTGACTGGGCACCACCTGAAGGTGTAAGGGGACCAGGGAGTCCCAGTGTGGAGGGCCCCCATCCTGGGCCCGCAGCGTCAGGTCTACGGTGTGGTTCTCCAGGCCCACCAGGCTCTCCTTCACGCGCACCAGGCCGCTGATGGGATCCACGTCCACCAAGGCGTCTTCCCCACCCTCTGTTGCAGCCACCGAGTAGGTGACATCCGCGTGGTGGCCTTCATCGGCGTCATAGGCTAGGACACGGAGGAGCGGGGCGTGCCTGCTGGCATTGGCAGGGACGGACACGGTGTACTCGGGGGCTGAGAAACAGGGCATGTTGTCGTTCTCATCCGTCAGGATGACCCTCAAGGTGCAGAAGCCGGCTCGGCCCCCTCCGTCCCTCGCCATCACCCGCACAGCCACCACGCGCTCCGTTGCATTCTCCCGGTCCAGCTTCTGCAGCGTGTGGACCCGGCCGTCCGGTCCAATGGCGAACTTCTCTCCGGCCAACTGGTTGATGATGGTGTACTCCACTGCCCCGTAGGGACCGCTGTCGGCGTCCAGCGCCCGCAGCACGGCCACCTCGGTGCCCACCGCAGCGTTCTCGGCCAGTTCTGCCTCGTACAGGGGCTGCAAGAAGGTGGGACTGTGCGCGTTGGCAGCCGTGGTGTTAATGTAGACGGGCACGGTGGCACGGAAGACGCCGTCGGAGGCGCCCACTCGCAGGTTGTACGATGCATTCAGCTGCTTCTTGCACAGGTTCAGCAGGGAGATGATCCCCGAAGAGCGGTTGATGGAGAAGTGCCGGTCCTGATTGCCTGACAGGATCAGGTAGTGCAGGTGGGGGGCATCGGCGTGGTCGGCATCCAGGGCCTGCACGCGCAGCACCAGGTGGCCGCAGGTGGCCTGAGCACTCACGTTGGCCTCGTACTGTGACTGCCTGAAGGCGGGAGGGTTGTCGTTGACGTCGGACACGTGCACGTTGACCAAGGTCTCCCCGCTGAGTGGGGGGTCGCCCCCGTCCGTTGCCTGGACCCGCACCTGGAACTGCTGGCGGCTCTCATAGTCCAGTTCCTGCGTGGTGGACAGCTGCCCAGTGGCCGCGTCCACATGGAAGAAGCTGGATGCGTCCGAGTCGGAATCCACGATGCGATAGGAAACGTCGCGGTTCTGGCCGGAGTCCCGGTCGGAGGCCAGCAGTCGGATCACCGGGGTGTGTGCAGGCAAGCCCTCAGGCACAGCCGCCGAGTAGACCTGGTTGGGGAAGGCGGGCGCGTTGTCGTTGACATCGTCCACCAGGAGCTCCACGGTGGCCTCGGAGAACGAGCCCAGCGCTGTGTCCGTGGCCCTGACTGTGAACACGTGGCTGGTCTCAGCTTCGTGGTCCAGGGGACCCGTGATGCTCACCATGCCTGTCCTGAAGTTGACGGCCACCTGGGACAGCGCCTCCGTCTCGGGGATGTGGTAGACGAGCTGGTGGCCCTCAGGGCTGCGGGCCTGCGTGTGGAGGACGGGGGTGTCGGGAGGGATGTTCTCGGGTACCCGGATAGTGTAGCGGGGGCTCTGGAACAGCGGATTGGTCTTGTTCCTCACCACCAGCAGGACCTCGGCCTCCGCCCGCAGCGGGGGGCTCCCGCCATCGCTCGCGATCACCCCCAGGCGGTAGGTGTTGAGGGCCTGGTAGTCCAGAGGCCTCCTGAGCGAGATGTCCCCCTGGAAGGGGTCGATGCGGAAGTAGGCGTAGTTCTCAGCCAGGGAGTAGGTGACCTTGGCGTAGGCACCCCAGTCCTGGTCGGTGGCCAAGACCTGGAAGACAACGTCACCGGGCTCCGTGCCGTCGGGGACCACGGCTGTGTAGGGCAGGTGCTGGAACTCGGGGCGGTGGTCGTTGACATCCTCCACCGAGATGTGGACCAGCGCCTGGGCCACACGCGGGGGGACACGATTGTCACGCACCTCCACGGCCAACACATGGACATCCTGCTGCTCGCGATCTAAGGGCTGGTCACATGTCTGCAGCACACCGGCCGAGCGTGCCACGCAAAAGTGGTCGGTCGCGTTGAGGAGTGCGAAGGCCAGGCTGTCATTGGGGCACGCGCCTGTTACTCCCAGCAGCACCAGTGTCTGCACGCCAGGCTCGTTTTCCTTCACGGACGCCCTGAACGTGTCCTGATCAAACCGCAAGTCTGTGAGTTCTGCGGGGGCCACCCTCACCCGCACCAGGGCTGTGTCCTCATGGAGGCCATCGGAGGCCCCGACTGTCAGCTCCCGGCCAACCCCCAACAGAGTGGGGTTCGCCACCCAGAGGTGCCCGTTGTCAGGGTGCAGGGTCACTGCCCTGTCGGCGTTGCCGGCCACCACGCTGTAGGTCACAGTGGAGTCGGGGTCATTGGCACTCACGGTCAGGAGCTCCATGCCTGGGTGGACGGGCCCTGTGGCCACGACCTCATAGATACGCTGTGAGAACTTGGGGGGCGTGTCGTTGACATCCGTGACCATCACCGTGACCCAGGAGGGCCGGGGTGCGTACAGGACAGGTGCGGTTTGATCACGGACGTACACCCGGAACCGGAAGGAGGCCACACGCTCATAGTCCAGCTCCGCGGCGGTGGTCAGGGTGCCCATGCTGCTGTCCAGCCGGAAGAAGCGCAGCACCTCGGGCTCAAGGACCTCGTAGGTGAGCAGCGCGTCCCCGTCCCCATCCCCGTCAGCTGCACGCAGTACCAGTGGGTTGTGGCTGCCATCTGTGACCAGGCTGCCCGGTGGGGCTGCCTCACTGATGTGCCCCAGGAACGTGGGCTGCGAGAAGGCAGGCGCGTGGTCGTTGATGTCGATGACAGACACGAGCACCGACACGTCGGTGAAGGTGCCGGCCATGCTGTGCCCGCGGACCCGCAGCTGGTGGGATGCCAACCTCTCATGGTCCAGGCGTTTCTGGGTGTAGAGGAGGCCAGAATAGGGGTTCAGGGAGAAGGCGGCATCCTTGCCCCGATCCGTCAGCTCGTAGGAGACCTCCGAGGGGCTGGTGGCTGCCACACGCAGGACTGGGGAGCCCACAGGCACCGACTCCGGGACTTCCACGAAGTACTCAGCCTGGGAGAAGCGGGGTGCGCTACTGTGCGCGGGGTACACGTGGACGAGCACTGTGGCCAGAGCGTGCTGCGGGGGCGAGCCTTGGTCCTCCGCCCTGATGGTCAGCCTATGCTGGGCCGGTCCAGTCAGGGGCAACCGCTGGGCAAGGGTGAGTGTTCCAAGGAGGCCATCCAGGGCAAAGAGCCCCGTGCTGTGCCCTGCAGAGACATGGCAAGGTCACGGCCAGCATAGTTCAGAGCAGACCTGCTGGGTGGCACCCCCACCTGCCCTGGGCATGGAAGGACAGTGACTCCCACAAACCGACTCCCCATAGACAGTGATGTCCCATGGACAGTGACACTCGGTGACACTCCCTGATTAGCCACGGCTCCTGGACAGTGATATCATGGGCAGTGATGTCCCACAGACAGTGACACCGCAAGGACAGCCATGGTCCGTGAACAGTGATACCCTACAGTGACACCCTAGATAGCCACACTCCACGGAAAGCATGCACCCAATGCAGCGGGTTGCAGTGGTCCTGAGTGTCTGAGTATGGTGTGAGGAGACCTCACTAGTGGAGTCAGAGGGGAGACCCCAAGTGTGGTATGGGGGAGAAACTGACACTGAAGCATGTTAGCCCAGGCAGATAGGGGCAGCTGTGAGGCGGCACCTGGGATCGCATCTTCCATCCCGCACAGATGACAGTGGCAGAGCTGGCACCATTAAGGTTTCGCCCCCCTGGACACTGAGGCCTGAGGGTCACGGGGTTGGGGATGTTGAAAGGCCTTGATACCTCTCCTGTGTGTTGATCACCAGGTGTCCATTTTCTATCAGCTGTGACAACTCAGTGTCAACCCCATTAGCAGCCTAAGGAAGGTTAACATGTTTATATCTGTCCTTTGCTGTATGTGGGACCCTCAGTGGTTCATGGGATCAAGTAAGTGTTACCCGAACTCACCTGTACAAGACACCTGTGCTAACTCCTGAGCCCAACCCTTTCTTTCTTTCTTTCTTTTTTTTTTTTGATTTTGACCTGGCAGCACTCAGGGCTACTTCTGGAGTTACATTAGAAATCACTCCTGGCATAAGGTGGGTGTCGGGTGGTCCCTCTGGATGGGGTCCCAAGCTTTCCCCACCCTTCCCCCAGCACTAGGTGGGAAGGGCACAGGGAGGAGGGCGGGAAGATCCTGGCTTCCAGCTCTCTACCAAATCCTTTCTTGATCTGGAGACTAGCTCTAGCCGACATGGGGTTTGGGGAGACCCTATGTCGAAGACCTTCTCCCTAACTTGGGTTGCTGAGGGCCTTAATAGGCCCCCAGCCATCCCCTCCTCTGCCCCCGGCCTCCAGGCCTTCCTTGGGTGCCAGTCCAGGTGGCCAGACAAGGTGGGTCCTAACTTGAGGTGTGCTGAGATTTGCTCGGTTGCACTAAGGTTGTCACTGGCAATTTCTTATCAGTCTACATGTTCAAAACCACGCAGGGGCACTATATATATTAAGAGTATTCCCTATCCTTAAGTTATGTTTTGCGTATGCAGAATGTTCATTTTGTATTCTGCCCTTTTGCACTCCCCTACAAAGCTCATTTTCACTCCTTAACTCTCTCACGCCCCCAACCATCAGTAACCAACATTATTCTTTTTAACTTCAGTACCGCAAAATCCTAATCACAGACCAAAGCCGCGCATTGGAACTAACAACTCCCAACTATATCAAGAGACATAAAATGGACATGTATGTCTTTTGAATATTTTTGTGTGTGTTTTTTTTTTTGGTTTTTGGGTTTTTTGTTTTTTTTTTTTTTTTTGGTTTTTGGGCCACACCCGCTGACGCTCAGGGGTTACTCCAGGCTATGCGCTCAGAAGTCGCTCCTGACTTGGGGGACCATATGGGAAACCGGGGGATCAAACCACGGTCCGTCCAAGGCTAGCGCAGACAAGGCAGGCACCTTACCTCTAGCTCCACCGCCCGGCCCCTATTTTTGTGTTTTTTCTCTGAAAGCTGTAAGTCTTACTAAATATTTTCTTATACAGTGACTATTCTAACAAATTATTATCTTTTCTTCTCTTTGTGAGCTGTTCAATGAGGAATTTTGGTGAAAGAGTCCCCCAGTTTAATGCTTATGATTGAACCATGTCATGGGGATTGTTGGACTTTTTCTTATGGCCCCCATATACGCCGATAATGTCACTTAGCATTGCTCCTTGTTTGCATAGGCACATTAAAATGAGAAAATACTATACATACAAATAAGATCTTATCTAATAGAGATTGGTACACACAAATCTTGTAGTGCAACGGGACCTTACACCCTGAACATTGACATAATGACCTGGCACATGCCTCAGAAGAATGTGCATTCTCCATTCACCCCTGAACCAGGGAAGCCATCCACGAAACATCCAAGTTTGTCTATAACATCACCTGGAAGCAATCCTCTACCAGGGAAGACCCTACCGCTGCTCTGATTTAGACCCGCTCAAAAGAGACTTCTCTTAACACTGAGAAGACTTAGCAACAACAACGACCTGCTTAAATGACAGTGCTCTCTGCATTGCCCTTTTATTGTGAAGTGAAACTAGAGGATGCTCCACATCCTGACTTCAATGTAAGATATGCAAATTTCAGGATTTTTAATTCAGTAACATGATACCAACAATAGAGACTGTGTGAAAAATAAAAGTGTGTTGGGGCCGGAGAGATAGCACAGCGGTGTTTGCCTTGCAAGCAGCCGATCCAGGACCAAAGGTGGTTGTCCCATATGGTCCCCCATGCCTGTTAGGAGCTATTTCTGAGCAACCCCTGAGCAACGCCGGGTGTGGCCCAAAACCCAAAAATAAATAAAAGTGTGTTGGCATTACAGACAATGTCTTGGATTGGACAAACTAGCTTGCCTGGAGCCTAGAGTTAGTCTTATGCCAGGAAACTTCAGGGGTAGGGTCTCCTTGTATATAGGCCAAGGTTCTTCCTTTCCATGTCCCTCATATTTTGGTGGGCCTATGCAAACAATAATTGCCACTCTAATACCGTTTTTACTGTGCTCCTTTGACTCTAATCCTTACAAAAAATCCACTTAAACTTTTTAGGTTAACTTAAACTAATATGTATGTGCATGGAAATGTAAAAAAATACTATGCCTTTAATGTTTAAGGAGTTACATAAGTTTTATGGCTTTTTTTTTGTTTTTGTTTTTCGGGCCACACCCGTTAGATGCTCAGGGGTTACTCCTGGCTACGTGCTCAGAAATTGCCCCTGGCTTGGGGGGACCATATGGGACACCGGGGGATTGAACCGTGGTCCTTTCCTTGGCGAGCGCTTGCAAGGCAGACACCTTACCTCTAGCGCCACCTCGCCGGCCCCGTTTTATGGCTTTAAATTGCTTTGTGTGCTGCTAAGAAATATTATAATGTATTACAATCTGGGGACTTGAGGGACAAAGTAATTGTACATGGGTTCTGTTTTATTTTTCTTAATGTTCTTAAAGTCCAAAGTTAAGATCTCAGCAAGGGGACTTCTGAGAATTCTGGGTATGGGTGATTATCCTTCCACTGTAACTTTACCTTGTTCTCTTTCTTTGCATCTTTGGTCTCATAATTAAAAATAAAAAATTAAAAAAAATCACTCCTGGCAGTCTCAGAGGACCATCGGGGATGCCTGGATTCGAACCACAGTCCTTCAGCATGCAAGGCAAATAAATGCCTTACCTCAATGCTCTCTCTGGTCCCCCACCTTCCATTTTACTGATAGTTTCTGCAAAGCCTTTCTGACACTGTTTATTTTATTTCTTGCTTCTTTTTCTTTTCTTACTTGGTTTTTGGCCACGCCCAGTTGTGCTCAGAACTTACTCTTGCTCTGCACTCAGGGATCACTCCTGGTTGGGCTTGGGGGACCCTATAAGGATGGAATCCAGGTGTACCACACACCACACACTGGAAGCACCTTCCTTTGTGCCTGCTCTGGCCCTGGTTTCACTTCTTTTTTGTTTGTTTGTTTGCTTGTTTGTTTGCTTTTTGGTTTTTGGGTCACACCTGGCAGTGCTCAGGGGTTACTTCTGGCTCTATGCTCAGAAATCGCTCCTGGTGGGGCCCGGAGAGATAGCACAGCGGCGTTTGCCTTGCAAGCAGCTGATCCAGGACCAAAGGTGGTTGGTTCGAATCCCGGTGTCCCATATGGTCCTCCGTGCCTGCCAGGAGCTATTTCTGAGCAGACAGCCAGGAGTAACCCCTGAGCACCGCTGGATGTGACCAAAAATAACCAAAAAAAAAAAAAAAAAAAGAAAAGAAATTGCTCCTGGGGGGCCGGTGAAGTGGCGTTAGAGGTAAGGTGTTTGCCTTGCAAGCGCTAACCAAGGAAGGACTGCGGTTTGATCCCCCGGCATCCCATATGGTCCCCCAAACCAGGGGCAATTTCTGAGCACTTAGCCAGGGGTAACCCCTGAGCATCAAACGGATGTGGCCCAAGAAACCAAAAGAAAAAAAGAAGAGAAAAAGAAAAGAAAAGAAAGAAATCGCGGGCCCGGAGAGATAGCACAGTGGCATTTGCCTTGCAAGCAGCTGATCCAGGACCAAAGGTGGTTGGTTCGAATCCCGGTGTCCCATATGGTCCCCCGTGCCTGCCAGGAGCTATTTCCGAGCAGACAGCCAGGAGAAAGCCCTGAGCACCGCCGGGTGTGGCCCAAAAACAAAAAAACAAACAAACAAACAAAAAAAAAAAAGAAAGAAAGAAAAAGAAAGAAATCACTCTGGCAGGCTTGAGGGACCATATGAGATGCCGGAATTCGAACCACTGTCCTCCTGCATCTAAGGCAAATGCCTTACCACTGTGCTATCTCTCTGGCCCTGGTTTCACTTCTGAGATAGGATAAACCATTTTACATATAGGAGGCTTCAGTGACCTCAGCAGAGTTCGGCATTCAGGGTTGTACCGGTGTGTAGTCACACCAGCCTGTGCCCAGCAGTGGTGTTTGCACGTGGCCCATGGCCACATCCCCACAGATCCCTCTGTCATGCCCACGGCCTCATGTGCCTGCCTAGCTCTGGGGTCCCATGTTGTTTTCACTTGGCCCAGTTTTTACTTGGCCTAGTCCCCGCTCTTGGGGTGGGCTTTGTTCCCAATAAAGAAGGCCTGGGAAGCCTGGAGGGGGAGCTGCCATCTTGGTTCGCAAGATGTGTGGGTTGCTAGCCTGTTATTCTTTCCCAGTTGTGTGTGGATTATTTCCTGTGTCGAAAGAGCTACCAGACTCGCCTCTCTTGTCCTACCCGGATCGGGGGCATGGGGATCTCTCTCCCTTGCTGGGGTTTGTGGAACATGCATCAAACAATTTCACAGTCCCGCAGGCCTCACCTTTGAGAAGCGAGTAGTGGACATCGGCATGGGGGCCCAGGTCCCCATCTAGGGCGCGCACCTGCAGCAGCTCCGTGCCGGGGGCCGCTGTATAGGGCACCTGGGCCTCGTAGTGGTGTTGGGTGAAGTGCGGCCGGTGGAGGTTCCCAGCCTCCACAAACACCTGAACCCACATGAAGTTCCTCTTGATGGGCACCTCCTGGTCTCGAACCTGGGCAGTGGGAGACAGCGGGAGGGAAGCTCAAACTAGAGAGCCAAGGCGGAAGAGGGCTGGGGTTGCTGACCACTCTGCCCCCAGAGTGGGCTTCAGAAGTGCTCAATGAGTCCCAGATATGGGGGGGGAGGTCTGGTGGTCCATGATAAACCCAGGGTGAACCTGGTGTCACCAGCGTGGCCATCTCCTCGCACCCTCACATGGAGCTGACCAGCCTTGTAGCCAGAGCATTGCATGGAGAGTCCAGACCCCTGGACATGACTTGGGAAGCTTGTGTGCCTCACCCCAGCCTGGTCTCAGTGCCAAAACATCTGCCAAGGGCACAGTGCCACAGACAGCACGGGTTCAGACCAAGCACAGCGGGAGCGGCCATCACGGTAAACAGCGGTCAGCACACAGCCAACACTCACCATGACAGTAAGTGTGTACTGGACGGGCCCCGGGCCCAGGTCGGCCACGGTGATTAGAGTCCCGCTGTTGGGCTCCAGCTGGAAGAGGTTGCTGCCGCCGTGGATGGTATAGACGAGGCCTTTGCCATGGTCGAGGTCCGTGGCCTGCACGCGGAGCAGCTGCACGCCTGGCGGTGTACCCGCGGGCACTCGCACCTCATACTGAGCCTGCGTGAACTGTGGCCGGTGGCGGTTCATGTTGGCAAAGACCTCGATGTGGACCTGGAAGTGGGTGGGGGCAATGACGGGCCAGGCACTCGGCCGGTGCCAGTATCACCCTGCTGATCTATTTATTTATATTCCATTGGAGTCAGCTTGCCTTATTCCCTCACGGCCTTTTCTCTGCCATGTGCAGACTGCGCCAGGTCTGCCTAGCTCATCTTTCTCCCAGGAGCTCTCTCTGTCTCCCTTTTGGCTGCTCTCCATGCTTCCTTGCTGCTTCTCTTCCTCCCTCTAGCCAACCTCTCTTAATCTTTATTTAAAGTCACCCGCCCATTTCAGGTGGGGGTGTCTGGCCATTAGGAGGGATGAACATAACAGAAAGCTTAGGACCAAAAAAAAAAAAAGGAGGGAGTAGCACAGCACAGTGACAGGTGTTTGCCTTGCATGCAGGCAACCTGGGACAGACTCAGGTTCAAATCCCAGCATCCCATATGGTCCCCCAAGCTGCCAGGAGCGATTTCTGAGCACAGAGCCAGGAATAACCCCTGAGCACAGCCGGGTGTGACCCAAAACGAAAAAATTAATAAGTAAAAAAAAGCTTAGGGCTTTGGGGGAAGGGATACCTTACATCACCCCCTGTGGAGGCAGTACCGGAATTTTCCTCATGACATTTTGCCCAAAAACTCACGTGGTGGGAGAACCAGCCCCCGTATGGCTCAGTCCACGCCCCACCTCCACCTTCTGCTGCCCCTTGTGGCTGCCCATTCTGGGGTGTCAGACCTGTGTGGCAATGCTGTGGACGCCGTTGGTCACCTCCACAGTCAGGTTGTAGCTTTGTCGCCTCCTGACATCCAGGTGGCTGGCAATGAGCAAACTGCCAGTGACCTTGTCCACATCAAAGTCCATGTCCTCGCCCCCACCTTGGGGAACAGAGAACCTGGTGACTGGCAGCAGATGTCCCCCCAAAGGGCCCACCGACCGAGGGGGGAGCTGGTCAGAGATGGGAGGGTGGGGGAGACCCTATGGAGTGGCCCAACGTGGCCGCCATCTGAGCAGTAGCACAGAGTGAAGCTGTCGTGATAGTGCAGAACCAGGGACACAAGTGGGGACCTTGCATATGGCAGGGCTGGAATTGTGGGTGGAGCTGGATGCTCAAGTGGGTGCTCCGTGCTTGAAGAGCTGTGCCTGTGGGGGTGCAGAGCATGATGGGCAGCAGTTGGGAAATCCCTGATCCCCAAAATCATGACTGTGGGGGGGTAGCGCCGGGCCCTCCTCTCATCAGGGAAGTGCTTTCCGAACTTCCTGCAGGGGAGGCCATGTGTTCTTGAGGACTTACAGCCCACAGGCTCTGCAACACTCCAGGACCAGGTCTCCAGGGATGGGCCCCCAGGACGGGTTCTTACCAGAGTCCTCAGAGTCCCTGTGCCAGTTGCCAGTATGCATGCTTGCACACACCCGCACATTTGGAGGAGCAGAACTCAGCATCTATCTGACCCCTCAAGGTCTGCACTTTTCCCAGGAATGGCAACAAAGCTTGGTTTAGGGATCCATAGGAACAGCCACAACACCTGACCATGTTCTCCCTGAGAAGCTCTTCTCCGGATCTGTAAGTCACTGGGGCGGGGCTGCATTTGGGGAGCCAGCCCCAGAAGATCCCTGCCTCCACTCGGCTGCTGTGGCCATGGGCTACCCTCAGGTATGTTTGGAGGCCCCCACCCCCGGCTCCTAGGCCCTCACCTGAGATGCTGAACCACAAGAGTCCAGGGTGGCCCTGGACACTGACCATTCCCACCATGTGGTTCACAGGGTCCGTCTCCATGACCGAGAAATGGTAGTGGAGCTCCTCGAAGGCCAGCGGGGTGCTGAGAGACAGTGGCTGCGGGATCCACTCTACGTGTAACCGGACACTGGCCGAGAGCGCCGGCTGGCCACCGTCTGTGGCCTTGACCTGGAAAGAGGCGCTGAGATGGGGTCCTGGGCCAGGCTGGGGCAGTTCTGTCTCTTGTGTTATGTGCAGCCACTCAAAGCAGGCCCCATGTGTATGGGCCACAGGGCAGCCAGCTCCAGAACCTTAGTAATGGGTCACTACCAGGATGGTCTGCCGTGTGCTGGACCCACTCATCTCTGCCCTCCCCATTGCCATAGCAGGAAGGGGATCCCTCTGGACAGCCCAGAAGGGGGCACGAGCATCTCCCGTGTGCCCGCAGGGGCTGCCCAGTCACACGTGGTCTCTTGCCCATGTCATGGCGACATGGGAGAGGCTGTGCTCCATGCCCCGATGCCTCTCCATCTGAGTCTTTAATCGGAAGGACCCCCGCTGGTCAGAAGCTCTGGCCTGATGACCCCTGCCAGTATTTGGAAAAGCCCATGAGGACCCCACTCACCGTCAGGATGTTGTACTCTCCAGCCCGGAAGGTGCGGTTGGCCCGCACCACGCCTGTGGCGGGCTCCACTGTGAAGCCATCAGTGTCGCTGTCTTCGATGCTGTAGGTGACTTGGCCGTTGGGCCCCAGGTCCGGATCCGCCGCCACTAGCCGGTACAGGAGCCCGGGCGCCCCCATGCTCTCTGGGAGACGCACGGTGAAGAGTTTGTGGGGAAAGCTGGGGGCGTTGTCATTGACGTCCTCCACAAGCACCACCACCCTGCAGGTACTCCTCTGTGGGGGCTCCCCGAGGTCCTGCACGGCCACCTGCACGTGGGGACAGAGTCAGACATGGCCCTACCCCCTGCCTGGCATCCCAGCACACACCTGGACCCAGCTCAGGGATGCTGCGTGTCTGATTGTGGCCTGATTCCTGCAGCTTCTAGGGCTGCGCAGACTTCCCCCTTGGACCGACTCCCACTGCCTGGGTTGGGGGTGGCGATAGCTTGTGTTCCTGGGTGAGAGCCAGCACACGGAATATGAGCAGGTATGCAGGTTCCATGCATATGCAAGTCTCTGCATGTGTCCCAGCGGTGCAGCCACACATACATGGCTGTGACATCACACCCAGATGGCAGCACTCGTGGGGAGACCAGACCTGGCTCTTAGGTATCAGCAGGAGGTTTCTTTGCCGGAAGCAGTGACGTAGGGGATCTGTTTTCTGTGCCCGAGGTGACCTCATGTGTCCTGGAGTGACCCAAGTCCTATGCTGACCTGTGTCCTGAGATGACTTGCATGTCCTGAGATGACCCTATGTGTCCCAAGGTGAACCATGTCCTAAGCTGACCCATATCATGATCTGACCCATGTCCTGAGATGACCCCATGTGTCATGAGGTGACCCCATGTGTCCTGAAGTGACCCATGTGTCCTGAGATGACACCCATATGTCCTGAGGTGACTCATATCCTAAGCTGACCGATGTCCTGAGGTGAACCCATGTGTCCCGAGCTGACCTGTGTCCTGAGGTAACCCCATGTGTCATGAGCTGACCCATGTCACTGCAGAATCGAACCCCCTCCTGAAGGCTGGCCCTTACCTCTAAGATATGCTCGTCCTTCGCTTCCCGGTCCAGCTGCTGCGCCGTGGACAGAAGCCCTGTATAGAGACCAGGTCTGAGGGCTCCCTGGGCCTGTGGCAGGCTCTGTGCCCCAGCAGCCAGACTCCCCAGATAGGAGCCTTGGCTTCCGCTCTCGGGCACCCCTGTGTCACCACTCTCCTCCCCCAGCCAGCCCTTCCTACCCGTGTCAGGGTCCAGAGCGAAGAGGCCCAGCGCGTTCCCGCCCGTGAGGTTGAAGCGCAGCCTCCCTGCCCGGCCAGCGTCAGCGTCCTGGGCCTCCAGCTGCAGCACGGGGCTGTGTGGGGGCACGTCCTCTCGCACTGACGGGTAGAACACGGGGCTGGACACGCGGGGCGGGTTGTCGTTGACGTCTGCCACCTCGATGTAGACCTCGCTCACCGCGGACAGCGGCCGCAAGCCCCTGTCCTCTGCCTGCACCGTCAGCCAGTGGTGAGCCACCTGTTCGCGGTCCAGGGGTGCCCGGGTGCGAATCACACCTACGGATGGGTCAGTGTCAGATGTACGCACACATAGACACAGATGCATAGACGTGGTGTGCACCTATACAACATGACAGCTTTACATAAACAGCATACATCCGAACATGGCACACATACAACATGCAACCAAACATGTATGACACAGTTGCAATGTGCAGGACATTCACCTGCACATGTGGGGGCACTTACCTGTACCTGCATGATACATATGGACATGTATGACACAACTGCACATTCATAACATACACCTGCTTTGCATGATACTCATGTATGACATACCTAGAATGCCTGTCCCAGTCACCTGAGCGCCCCTCAACGCCCCATACCTGTGTCTGGGTCGATGCTGAAGGCTGCGAGGCTGGTGCCCGCGCGCAGGGAGTACCGCACCTCTCCATCCAGGCCGGCGTCCTCATCGAGGGCCACGACAGTCAGCACGTGGGTCCCCGAGGGGCTGTTCTCCTGCACCCGGCCCTGGTGCACAAAGGAGGTGAAGCGGGGCGGGTGCAGGTTCTCGTCCACGTCCAGCACGATCACCTCCACGCGGCACAGGGAGCGCTGGGCCCGGGGCCGGCCACGGTCTCTGGCCCACAGGCTCAAGTTGTAGCCGGCTCGCTGCTCGAAGTCCAGCTCTGCCTCCAGGCTGAGCGCCCCGGTGTCGGGGTGCACCAGGAAGGTGCCGTGGGCATCATCCAGGAGGGCAAAGCTCACCTCCCCTGCCGGGCCCAGGTCAGCGTCGGGGGCATCGAGCAGTGCCAGCACCGTGCCCAGAGGCAGGTCCTCGGGGACCTTCAGGCTGAGCAGCTCCGGCACGCACTGGGGCGCGTGGTCATTGACGTCCCCCAACGTGACCAGCACATCCGCAGTGGAGAACAGCGAGGGGCCTTGGCGGGGCTGGTCACGGGCCTCCACCTTGAGGGCAAAGCGCGGCTGGGATTCCCGGTCCAGGGGGGCAGTGACCACCAGCTCCCCCGTGAGTGGGTGCACAGAGAAGTGCTCCGTGGGGGTGAGCAGCGTGTAGCGGACCCTTCCGTTGTCATCCGTGTCCGCGTCCTCTGCTCTCAGCTCAGCCACCGTGGTCCCCACCGCCGTGTCCTCGGCAATGTTCAGCTGGTACCCGCCAGGCGGGAACTGGGGCACTCGGTCGTTGCAATCCCTCACCGCCACATCCAGCAGTTTCCAGGCGGACCTCGGGGGGGTGCCCAGGTCATGCACAGTCACGTTCAGGCTGTAGCCCCGCTCGACCTCGTAGTCCAAGGAGGCGGCCACGGTGAGCTGCCCGGTCTCCAGTTCCACATCAAAGTGGCCGCCCTCGTCGCCACCGGTGATCACGTAGACCAGCTTGCCACCGAAGCCGTCATCGGGGTCCAGTGCTGCCAGGCGGGTCAGCAGGGTTCCTGGGGGAGCCTGCTCCAGCACCTCGATGCTCTGAGGGAAGGGCTCCTCGAAGCGGGGGGCGTAGTGGTTGAGCTGAGCGGTGCCGAAGGAACCAAAGTCACCGTCATCCTCATCACCCAGTGGGGGAGGCCCTTGCTCCGCTGCGGCGTGCAGAACGGCCTTGGTGAACTGGGCCAGCACCCCGGTAGACACGCATGCCACCGGCACTTCCAGGCGGGCGTCGGGCACCACGGTGATGTTCAGTGACATGGGCACGGCATAGTTCTTCCCGTCGAAGGCGGTGATCTCCAGCGAGAAGCGGGTGGGCCCGGGATCCGCCGAGCTCTGTGGAAATGGACGGCGAAGGGAGACCAGGCCCGAGTGTGGGTGGAGGTCGAAAAAATGCTGCTCGTTGCCCGACACGAATTCATAGCGCAGGCTCTGCAGTTCGTCCACGTCGATGGCCGACACGGTGGCCACGGCCCCACCCACGGGCCAGTCATGGCGCAGAGACCCCACGCAGCCCACAGCCTCAAACGCCGGCCGGTTGTCATTGGCGTTCCGCAGCCGGAGGGACACGGGCACGTCGGTCTCCCGGCGGAACGGGGCCCCCCAGTCGGAGGCGCGGATGCGGAGGTGGTAGACCCTCTGCATGAGCTCGTAATCCATGGGCTTGGAGGTGGTGATGGTGCCCAGGTAGGGGTCGATCGCGAAGGGCACGGCCCGGGGGCCCACGATGGAGTAGGACACGCGGCCATTGTCACCCTGGTCCCTGTCGGTGGCCGTCACGGTCAGCACGCGCATGCCCGCGGGGAGGTTCTCATCGAAAACAGCCTCGTAGGAGGAGCTGTTGAAGGTGGGTGCGTGGTTGTTGGCGTCCTGGATGTCCACGAGCACCGTGGCAGAGGCCAGCAGCGGGACCGTCTGGACCTGCAGCCGAACGTGGGGGTGCTCCTGCCACTCCAGGGCCGCCACCGTGCTGAGCAGGCCTGTGTGTGGGTGCAGTCGGAAGCACGCGCTCCCCGGGGATGGCTGCAGGATGTAGTGCAGACTGGGGGGCGCTCCGGGCACCCTCAGCACCAGCACTCGGCGGCCAGGGGGCGAGAGCTCGCTCAGCTGCACCCGGTACACCTCCTGCTCAAACCGCAGGGCCGCCAGCCTGGCTGGCGACAGGTGGAAGGTCAGTGTCGGGGAGGAGGCAGGTGGCGGGCCCTGCGCCTGTGCCCGGAGGCTGAGGTTGAAGCCCTGGGGGTGCTGCAGCCAGTCCACTTCTTTGACGGGCACCAGACGGAACTCGGAGCTATTGCTGTAGGCTGGAACGACCTTGAAGTAACCCTCAGGGTCGCCGTCCACCACGTCCACGGTGTCGGCACCCGGGCCGGTCGTGTCCAGCAGAACGACAGCGAGGGCCCCGTCTTCCACGCCATCCTCAGGGTCCACGAGCACCGAGGCTATCTTGGGACCTCTCCTACGTGCAGGCTCCACGTGCACCGTCAGCCGGGCTAGGGTGCCCGAGCCTGGCCCCTCTGACAGCCGACGCATGCGGTCCACGGCCAGCACCCGGAACTCGAGGTCGCCGTGCGCCAGGGGGCTGAGCCTCGCCATCAGAGTGACCACGCCGGTGGTGGGGTGCACGGCCAGCTCCTTGGGCCTCCCAGGCAGGGCGTAGTAGAACTCAGCATTGGGCCCCAGGTCGGCGTCAGTGGCCGTCACCTTGCAGATGGGGCTGCGGAGGGGCGTGTCTTCGGAGATGGTGACATGGTAGGACGGCGGCGAGAACAGGGGCTTGAGATCGTTCCGGTCCAGCACGCGCACTGCCACACGGGCCAGCTCGCCCCGGCCCCCGGCCGCCTCGGCCGCCTGCACCAGCAGCGTGAACCTATCCTGCACCTCCCGGTTGAGCACGGGGGCCCCGCTGCCACTCCTGGTGCGCAGCCTCAGGAAGCAGAAGTCGCCCACCACATGCTCCTCAGCCCTGAACATGCCTCCGGAGTCCCCGGCCACGATGCGGTACCTCACGGCCACGCCGGGCCGGGCCAGTTGCACTCCCATCCTCACAGGGCTGTCCACGTAGGTCCTGGGTGCTGCGTTCTCGTAGATGCTGGCATTGTACAGGGAGTGAGTGAAGCGCCAGGCTGGGCCGGAGGGCTCCATGCAGGCCAAGGGAGGCAAGCAGAGCAGGACAGCGGTCCACAGGGCACCCAGCATGGCTGCGAGCTCTGTGACATCAGAGGCTGGCGTGCAGCTCCGAGGGTCCTGGTCTGAGGAGGCTGTCCGTGGTCGGGAGGCTGAGGCCGGGTGCTGCTGAGTCTCCTGCGAAGCACAGGGCACCCCCTTTTAGAATCTCCTGCCACGATACCACACCAAATGGCAGAGGAACAAATTCCTCCAACACTGTCAGGGGGCAGGAGGAAACCCCCTGTGATTCCTGGCACCTTTAACGGTGGCAGCTCTGAGCTCATTCCCAAGCCACCTGCCTCCGGCCTAGCTGTGTCCGGGGTCTCTTTAAACCCCAAGGCCCCTCTGTGCCCCATCTCAGAGGGCAGGAAATGTTGGGAAACGGCCTCGTTTAGGAGCGGGCAGAGAGTGGCCTGCTGGCCAGCGGCCCTCCAAGGTGGAGCAGGGACGCTCGGACCCGGGAATAACCCGCCCCACCCACTCGCCTCGGGGCCTGAACACGGAAAGCTCTGGAATGTGGAGACAAGTCCTGTGCCTGCATTGCCTGTCCAGGCAGGATAGACCCCTTCTCCCCACTCAAGCTCCAGAGAGCAGAGAGGGCAGAAAAGGTGGGAACAGCAAGGGGGTCTCTCCCTGGGTCCTCTCCCATGACCCTGCGTTGGCCAGGTCAGAACCAAACTTTTGGGGGCTGTGGAGGGTGGAGGAGGCAGCCCTGCCCCAACCACTTGCCGCTGGGGTGCAGCATTCCCAGGGAAGCAAGGCTGGCAGACCGGTTCCTCCAGCCCCTTCTCTTCAAAGGCAGCACTGGCGCTCCCTGGGGAGGAACATGCAGGAAACTTGGGGTTCTTCAGGAGGTCTGTGTCTCCCATTAGGGTGCTCGGACCACAGACTGGACCACCTACCATGGACCAGACCAGAGACCTTACCAAGGACCACGGACTAGACCACAGACCAGAACGGAACACACTTCATGGACCGCAGAGATTCTAACTGGGGTTGGAGAGGGTGGGAGAAAGATGGGCCTGGGGCAGGAGAGATAGCACAGCAGTAGGGCATTTGCCTTGCATGCTGTGACCCAGGACAGACCCGGGTTTGATCCTAGGCATCCCATATGGTCTCCCGAACCTGCCAGGAGCAATTTCTGAGTGCAGAATCAGGGTAACCCCTGAGCACTGCAGTTGTGGCCCAAGAACAAAAGACAAAGCAAAACAAAACAAAAACAACAACAAAAGAAACAACAACCTGTCTCTTTCACCTCCCCATTGCCCAATTGCCTTGAAGGGGTCCCCTGTCAGCCTGAGAAGCAGTGAGGGCTGAATGAAGTCCTGAACTGCGTGTGGGTCCTGCCTGTTCCCGAACCTTGCACGCAGCTCTCAGCCCAGACCCAGTATCAATCCCCCCACCCATGCCACCAGCACAGCCCCCACCCCTCACCACCTGCCACCCTTGTCTGCAGTGCTCAGATAGGATCCAGGAGGAGCGTGGCCTGGGCAGTCTGTACACAGCCCTGAACAGCAGGGCAGTGGGGCCTTCAGATCTGGTCAGCTCAAATAGGTCCCAGCAGGAGCTGGGGTGGGGGTGGGGAGACAGGGGCCCCTCAGCAGCACCAGGTGGAAGGTCTGAGTTGGTCAAGTTGACTCATTTTCGAGGCTTTGGGGCTGGAGAGGTAGCATGAAGGTAGAGCATTTGCCTTGCATGCAGAAGGACGGTGGTTGGAATCCCCACATCCCATATGGTCCCCCGGAGCCTGCCAGGGGTGATTTCTGATTGCATAGCCAGGAGTAATCCCTGAGTGCTGCCGGGTGTGATCCAAAAACCAAAAACCAAAAATAAAAAACCTCAAGACTTTAAGTTCTGAGGTCACCAGAGAGTCAGCATAGCCCCAAAGCTGTCCCCAACACCCCAGACACCACTGTGGAGATGCCTGGAGCCCCAGAACAGGGCCTTGTCTGCGCCCAGGGTGGGGCTCGTGACCCCACGTTCAAGTGGTCTGACCCCTCCCTGGCCCACTCCTGCCCTCCACAGCCTCTCCGGCAGCCTATGGGGTTGTGGCCAGGACCTCCTCAGCAGGTCCTCCACGCCAGGTCAGGCTACAGCAACCCGGTCCCTCTCACAGCTCCGTCAGGGCGCTCCCATCCCACACAGCTAGTGGGAGGCAGAATCCACAAGTTCCTGGCGCTTCCCTGCGATGGGGCATCCAGTGCGACCCCAGACCCGGTGCTTCCAAACCTCACTGACCTGTCTCTCCACCCGCCCCCTTTGGAAAAACAAGTAGACAGGTGGCTTTGGAGGACCACTGTCCATGGGGGGCTGCGGGTGAGAGCTGGCAGTGGTAGGGGAGTGAGCCGCGAGTGCTCAGGTCTCCGCAACATGGGCCGATGATGTCCTCCGTCAACTCAGAGGAGCAGCCTGTCCCCTGGGAGCTGACCCCTGGGCTCCGTCTGCACGGTTGGTCTGCCTTCCCTCACGTGGGAACTCAAGTGCGTTCTGGAGTGCAGCCAGGCCTATCCGTGTTCCCTCTTTGGGGATGCGGGTGGGACCTGGCTCTCTGTGAATCGCCAGGAATGCTAGGACCCTGCAGGGTGGCATGAGCCTGTGTGGGCGACTGGCAGCTCTCGGGGCTGCTGGGCACAGCAGCGGCCAACTGCCCACAGGACTCCCGGAGACCTGGCTCATCTGTACAGGACTCGTCACACAAGTGTGCACCTATCAGCCCTAATGTGGACACCTTTACATGTCAGCCCTAATGTAGACACGCTTGCATGTCAACACTTGTGCAGTTCCATACCATACATGTGTCCTGCACGTGGCATACATAGCATATGCATGTAGACATGTACAGCAGAGCATATGTCACCCAAACACATATGCTTACCTGCCAGGTGTGTCCCCTGAACATATACACATAGGCCATATCGTGTACATGCAATCCCATGAGGGATTGGGAACCCTGTTATTTCCCAACCCAGAGGCTGCTGGCTCTGTGAGGTTGTGGGGATCCCCCAGACCAGGGCCCACACGTATAGCTGCGGATCTGAACTGGTACTCTGAGTCCTGAATCCCAGGGCTCCCCAGTGACAGGACGAGGGTACAGAGATGGCAGTCACTAGAGAGAGAGAGAGACAGGGAGCGAACCTTGAGCTGCCCTGGCTGATCCCTCACGTGTATGCCCTCGACACCTCTCCTCACAGGGCCACCAGGTGGGTGAAAGAAAGCCCCGACCCAGCCCTGCTGTGCTGCTGCCCAGAGGGGTTTCAGGTGCACAGTGCTTGGGTCAGCAGGGACAGCGGGGACAGCGAGCAGCAGACAGCGGGCAATGCAACGGGCACAGCAGCGGGCATGGCAGCCTTACAGCCTTGCAACGTGCAGGGTCCCGGTGGTGGCAGCTTCCTAGGCCAGGTCGCACAAGTTTTGGGTCGGGGACTTCCTGCAGGGTCTGGGACCTGACTGACTGTCGGGTCAGGCTGGGCTGTGGGTAGATCTGGAACCCTGTAGGCTGGTCCCTGTAGACAGGCTGCCGGGGGTGGGGGGGGTGGGGGGGTGGGGTGGGGGGTGGGGGGGTGGTGTACGGGACATGGACACGGACACATGGCAGTGCTGGGGTGACGTGCTGCCCTCTAGAGGTTACGGCAGGAGTTGCCATCCCCAAACCCCAAGCCCCTAAACACCAGGATTGGGCTGGGATGAGCACAAATCCTGCGGCCCACCTGTCCTCCAAGCCAGGGTCCTTGTCCCATGGTGTAGAGGGACTGGGGAAGCTAGGTCTGTTCCCAGCAGGCACAGGCAGGGTATCTGCTCAGACATGTGGGCCCGGATGTTCCAACCTCCACAGACAGGGACACCCCTATTGGGTAGCTTGGGGTGACCTGGAAACTAGTGTGGGATCATACAGTGAAGGGGAAGATACAACAATGTAGGTCATACAGTAACTGAGACACATACAGTGATGGGTGTCACACAGTGACAGGTCATTTGTGACGCCGACCATGGCTGCCTCCCTCCCCGTCGCCCCCTGCCCACCGCTGTCCAAGCAGGTCCTCCTAGAGTGGCTTTCGTGGTTTCCCGATCTCCTCCCAGGCTGCTAGGCTGGGCTGGCCCCGGCTTGCCCTGTTCCATTTGCCCCAGGCATTACCCACTCGGGAGCCGCCACCTCCAGGCAGCCCTTGGGTGACGGCCCGGAAGTGTGCACAGAGCCTGCAGTGCACCCCGTAGGGGCACCTGTGCTGTCACCGCTCGTCTGCAGGCTGGGGGAGATGATGAGAAGGGTGTGGGCAGGGAAGTCTTGGGCACAGGGCAGGAGGAGACTGGGTTCCCCTCACCAGGCTGCAGCCCTGGCTGCGAACAGACCCCATCTGTGGCTCTGTCTGCAGAACAGACGGCATTCCTCGCAGCTCCAGGGAGGACCCATAGCCTGGGGAGCTCCTCCTAGAGCCGGTGGCCCATGGGTGCCTGTATGGGAGCTTTGCGTGTACATGTGCTGCATGTCCCTTTGTGCTAGGGTGTGTGCCTGCCTGTGCCTTGTGTTCTAACGTGTGCAAATGTGAGTTGTGTGCATTTGTGGAGCACATGTCTCTGTGTACAACTGTACGCCATGCGCATGTATGTACCTTGGGAATAGGCCTGAACTGTGTGTCCACAGGAGTATGCTTCGTGTTTGTGTGTGGTGTGTGGGGTTTGTGTCTACAACGTGATGCGTGTCCCATGTTTCCTGTGCGTGTACGCACGGGTTGGGCACTCGGGTGTCACCTGTTTGCTGAAGTTCGGGTCCCTTGGAGGGCGGTCACAGTCTAGGGGTCAGAGTTCAGCCCTAAGGTTGCCTCCACAGGCCAGTGGGGCGTAGGGGTGTCTATGATGCTGGCAGCATCGTACATGCTGCGTCTTTGTCAGACACCTGCGTGAGAGGAACTTGGGGCACTGGACAGGGACCCTCGCATGGACAAGGAAGGTCCTGAACCTGCCCACACCTCACAGCTGCCCAGGACATGCGCGATGGTACCCGTTAAGATTAGTCATGCATGGGATTACAGCCATTTGTGGGAATCCTTCCCATGCATGTTGATAGTCGTTAGCCAAGCATAGAATGCTTGTCACACGTGGGATTACTAGTCATGGATGGGGTTGCATGTGCTTACTAGTCCGAAGAGGAGAATTATTGGGGCCCGAGTGATAGCGCAGCGGTAGGGTGTTTGCCTTGCACGCTGTTGCCCAGGACGAACCTGGGTTCGATCCGTGGCATCCCATATGGTCCCCCAAAGCCAGGGGTGATTTCTGAGTGCATAGCCAGGAGTAACCCCCTGAGCATCATCGGGTTGTGGCCCCAAAGCCAAAATAAACAAACAAAAAAGCCCAAAAGCAGTAGAATTGCTATTCCTGCATGAGATTACTAGTCCCACCGGGGATCACCAGTCATGCACAAAACCGCCTGCCACACATGGGATCTCTAATCACACATGGGATCACAAATTGAACAGGATTAATAATCGTGCAGGGACCACTAGTCACACACAGATCACGAACCGCACACAGGAACACGAATCCTCCCTAGGAGCACTGGTCAAGACTAAAACCCTCATCCTCGAACTCCTGGTATCACAGTGGGGCTTGGCACACGGGCATGGCGAGGGCCTGTGCCGGGAGATGCCCAAGACCCAGGCTGTGCTGGCTGTGCCCTGGGCTTCGGGAGGAGCTGGGCGGGAGCGGGGGCCGGTGCCCGCTGCCGCTTCCTTCTGTTCCCGTCGAGCCTTGGCACGCCCGCGGCTCCTGCCTGACACTGCCTGGCTGAGCAGGCCCTGCCATGGCCTTTCCCCATCCGGGGGCAGCGGGGAGGGCCCGAGGGGCCCCTAACCTGTTCCTGGTTTTATCCTGGGTGTGTGGGGGGGGGTGGAGCCTGCAGCGCCTGCAAGGCTAGGGGCCTCCTGTAGGAGTTGGGGGACCCCAGGATATTCCCTTCTAGCACCCACCTCTGCACCAGCCCCACTGGGTGGAGTGAGCCCAAGTCTCAGTTCTTCCCAAACAGCCGCTCTCCACACCCTGGCCTGGCCCAGCTCCCGGCAGCGGGTACAGTGCACCCAGCCCTGCGCTGACCTCTGACCTGGCAACCTCCAGAACCTTCTTGTGTCTGAGATGCTCCAAAGGCACAAACGTGGAATGAGGCAGCTACCTCTGTGGCAAGCTCCTGGCCTGGGATACCGTGCAGGAGAGTGCACCCCAATTCCCACCCCCCCCCAATCAGGGACCCCTGAGAAGTCTGGGTACCGGCGGCCTCCCTTCCCCCTAGACCTTGAACGGGTGGACCGCCACTGCCCTCTCAACCCCTGTGCAGAGCCCAGTCCCCACTTTGCTGCCCCAGCCCCCACCCCTGGGCTTTCCACCGCTCCCAGGTGTCCCTGCCCACTGCCTGACAAGTCCGCAAGGACCCCCTGCGCCTCCTCCTGCCCGGTGCTTACCTGAGGGGCTTGGGAGGGGAGCTGCAGGGAGCTGCCAGCCTGAGTCCAGGCCACCGGGCTGAGCGGCAGTGCTGAGGCGGAGAGGAAGCTTCGGTGCAGCTTTGAGGGAGGGAAGGTGCGTTCTGCCCCGGTGGGGCGGGCAGAAGGCGGGGCAGCGTGCAGAAGGGGCTGAGCCAGCTGGTGCCGGGCCAGAAGCTCAGGACAGCCCAGCACGGCCTCAAATCCCGCCAGTGGGCTTGGCGGAGGGTAAACTGAGGCCTGGCTGGAGGGGGCGGGCCAGGTCCCCTCTCCCTGTCACCTGTCCAGTCGTCTGGGCCCCAGGACCCCGGTAAGGAACCTGGCTGCCCCAGTTCCCTCGTCTGAGCCTCTGGGCTAGACAGGAGAGGAGCGTGAGGGGCTCTTGGGAGCCTGCAAGGCCCCTCTCAGCCTCTCTGCGGTCCAGGCCAGCCCTCAGCTTCCAGAAGTGGGCATGGGTGCCTTTTGTCTTGCGTGCCCACAGCGATGCCCACTTCTGTGTCCCGCCCTGCAGCCTCTGCCCTGCGGCCATGTGGGACGGTCCCCAGAGCTGTGCCAGGCCACTGCTTGTCCCCACCCATCCCCAGCTGGTTCTGGCCCCGTGCCCTGCTCAGATCCAGCAGAATGGCCTTTCCACACCGGGACCTGCCAGCCCTGCCCCACCACGGCCCCCCAGTCTCTCAACTCGTCCTTCTCTCTCCGTTTCTTGCCTCGATGGCTGCACTACCGAGTTTCCAAGGAGGGTCCTCTGGGACCAGAGGGCGTGGGGGGGGGCAGCAGGAGCCCACAGTCTTTTGTTCTCATTTAACGAAGCCCTGACCCCTCCTGGGCACCCCTGGGCTGTCCCGCGAGTGGGTGAGTGGAACCACATCCCCAGGCCTGTGCCCAGGGATGGCCTCCGAGGTTGGTCGGTCCACAGAGCAGTCTGGAGACCCCGGCACCGGTGGAAACTTGGAGAGGGGCAGCCCTTGGCCTGCTCTGAACCACACATGGGTTGGGGCAGGGAGCAAGGCCCAGGCCGGCATCCAGCGGGCACTGTGGACAGATGGGCACAGCCTGCCCAGTTCCGGGGACTGGAACCGTGTCAGACTCCCTCCCGGGGATGGGAACCGAGTCAGAGTGGGTCACTACCGGCGCCATCTGCCACCCTCTCATCTTCCTCCCCGCCTGCCCGTGAACTCATCCGCCCGCTGCTGCCACAGCCCAAGTTCCTGCCTCAGTGTGTCCACCTAGAGAGGTCAGTAGGGGCTGGGGAGACCCCGGGTCTCTCCGGCAACTCTGACCCTGCCCATGGACCTGGCCCCTGCTCAGAGCTCAGGACCCTCCTCCACATAACCACCCCCTGTGCAGGACCCCTGAACCCTAGAAGGCCTCTGCCCCTTGCAAGGGACCTGCTCCCGCCCCCAAACACGCCCCCGCTCAGGGCCATGCCTCTGTCCTCCTCCCTACCTCCCTCCTGCCTCTTTTTCCCGAACCCCACAGCAGCCCCCAACATATTTTAGCAATTTATTGATTGATTGATTGATTGATTTTGGTTTTGGGGCCACACCCGGGAGTGCTTAGGGTTTACTCCTGGCTCTATGCTCAGAAGTCACTCCTGGTAGGCTCAGGGGACCGTATGGGATGCTGGGGGTCGAACTCGGGTTCATCCTGGGTTGTCCGCCTGCAAGGCAAATGCTCTACCGCCATGCTATTGCTCCGTCCCCAGCCCCCAACTCTTGTGCTCTAATGAGATCGTCATCTGCCATCTTGGTTTCCCCTCATGGCCCCGCTCAGGAGATGAGAATGTGTCTCTTCTCAGGAGTGGGAGGGTCCAGCAGGGTGTGTCCCCCTCCCTACCCATGGCTCCTAGCATCTGATGCTGGCTTTGGGGGTCTACACATACCCCTCTCAGGCCTCCGCTCTAAGCTCTGTTGAGTCGGACAGAAGATGAAATCAGGGCCAAGTGTCAGCGCATGAGTTTGGCACACACAGGCCTGGTTCCAACCCCAGGACATGGCCCTGTTGGTGTATGCCTCTGGGGCAGGAAACGAGATTTCTGCTGGGCCCGTCCCTCATTCCCGGGGTCCTGAGCTTGGGCCCCAGGCTCAGCCATTACAATCTGGACACCCCTAGGCCTGCCCAGGTCCCTTTTGCTCAACTGCTGATGAGACCCAACACTCTTTCTGTCTGTCCCCAGGAGAGCAGACCAAAGCTCAGAGCTGCCACCGCTGGGGTGGGGGAGCCTGGTGCACATGAATCAGTGGGCACAGGGACATCTGGCGGTGCCTGGAACCTCACGCAGATGGGCCCTGTCCCCATGTGCCTCCCTCTGGGCTGCATGTACCACAGGGAGCCTGAGCAGAGGCCACGCTGACCTCGTTCACGCACCCCTCGGGATCCTGGCTCCCCGGGCAGTGAGGGTTTCGTGTCTGTCTGAGAAGGCCCTGATAGGGGCCAGAGTGATAGCACAGCAGTAGGGTGGTTGCCTTGCAGGACAAACCTGGGTTCGATCCCTGGCATCCTAGATGGTCCCCTGAGCCTGCCAGGAGCAATTTCTGAGTGCAGAGGCAGGAGGAACCTCTGACTGCCTCCAGATATGGCCCAGAAACCAAAAAGAAAAAAAAAGAGAAGGCCCTGATGGAATGAGGCCGTTGCCAATCACTTCCCCAAAGGAACAGACCTCTCCCGCACCCACTGATTGTTCTACTTTATTCAAGGATTTTCCCAAAGTGGTGTCAGGCAGGAGCCCAGCTGGGGGCCCTGGCAGCCTCACAACCTCCTTAGGGACCTCAAAGCCAGCTAGTGAGAGCCAGGGTGTGCCTCTGTCCTGCTTGCCCACATCTGTGTCCTGAACCCGTGTCCTGGCCTCTCTGGGCCTCAGTGGGTCACATGCCATCTGTCCCACATGTTGCCTGTCCCCGGGACACATCTGCATGTCACTAGTAGTCCTGGGAACAGAAACACGCCTGCTGCCCCTAGGGTCCCTGAACGCAAGTGGCTCTCGTGTTTCGCCTGGTGGGGCTGCTCTGTGTCACCTTCACTCCTCCATTTGTGTCGCCCCCTCATCACAGCGCCCAGGTGGTGTGGTGTCTCTCCCCAAGGTCTCACTGTGGCTCTGCTCAGGAAGCATGTGTTTGGACAAGTCCTGGAGGCGATGCCACCGCAGGGCCTGCACTGGTCTTCCCTTCTGAGGGGTGCCTGGGCAGAGGACAGGGGAGGGTGTGAGGGTCAACTGCCCTGTGCCTGGCTTCGGGTCCCTGCAGTGAGGCTGGCAGGGGTGTGAGTGCCCAGCCTGCGTCTTCTCAGTGCAGCTCTGGGGTGGGCCCGGCTTGTCCAGAGTCGCCTGAGACCCGGGTCCAGCTGAAAATGTCCCTCTGGAGTCAAGTGATGTTTGTGCTTACTGTGACCTTATTGGTCAGGAAAAGGCCTTCTGGGCACCTCCCAGAGTGTGAGCTGACTTGGTCTTATGAGCCAAGAGTCCTGGAGCATCCCGTCCGGGTGTCATGGGGCTGTGACACACTGAGGACAGCGAGTGGCTGCTCTGCTGAGCACAGTGGCTGTGTGGGGCGCCTGAGTGGTGCTCGAGGCCTGGGACGGGTGTGGGGCTGGCCGAGCGTTCTTGTGGGCACAGATGGTCGAGTGTGGACTGAGCTACTGCTGAGGATCACCAAACCTGCCAGCTCGTGAGCTCATTGGGCCCAGAGCCCACGCTGCAGGCCACGGGGACATATGCAGATCCTGGCAGGAGGCGCCGGCCACTGAGTAGAGTCCCACAGACTAACACCTGCCTGCCAACTGCTTACCTGTATTTGCAGGGCCAGAAGGTCTCCAGGGACAATCAGAGCACAGGGGACAGAGACTGGGAGGGGGGGCAGAGATGGGGGACCGAGCCTGGAAGACAGAGAGACTGGAAGCAGAGACTGGGGAGGAGAGAGACTGGGGGACAGAGGCATGACCAAGTGCTGCATTGTGGACTAAGCATTGTTGTTTTATTCCTGTAGAATCCTTTTTTCCTTTTTAATTTCACCTTTTTTTTGGGAGGGGGTGACACACCCAGCAGCGCTCAGGGATTCCTCCTGGCTCTACACTCAGAAATCGCTCCTGGCAGGCTCAGGGGACCCTATGGGACGCTGGGATTCGAACCATCGTCCTGCATGCAAGGCAAACCCCTTGCCTCCGTGCTATCTCTCCAGCCCCTATTTCACCTTTTCTGAGATAATTCGCACTAGTACCCTTAATTAGTCAACCCTGACCCTTGGGTGCTTTATGTTAAACTCTGGCTAATAAAAGTCACAAGGGGGGCCGGGCGGTGGCGCTCGAGGTAAGGTGCCTGCCTTACCTGCGCTAGCCTAGGAGACGGACCGCGGTTCGATCCCCCGGCGTCCCCCAAGCCAGGAGCGACTTCTGAACGCATAGCCAGGAGTAACCCCTGAGCGTCACCGGGTGTGGCCCAAAAACCAAAAAAAAAAATAAATAAATAAAAGTCACAAGGGAAGCAGTGGAGGAGAAGCTGGGCTGGTGCAGTAAGACCCAAGAGGCTGCTCAACTGCCCTGGCCTGGGGCCGGTGACGTGGCACTAGAGGTAAGGTGTCTGCCTTGCAATCGCTAGCCAAGGACCGAGGTTCGAGGTTCGATCCCCTGGCGTCCCACATGGTCTCCCCAAGCCAGGGGCAATTTCTGAGTGTTTAGCCAGGAGTAACGCCTGAGCATCAAATGGGTGTGGCCCAAAAAACCAAAAAAAAAAAACTGCCCTGGCCAAAATGCATTTTCTCCTGGGACTCCATCTGGTTTCTGCTGCCTACCCGTTCATTCCAGGGTTGGCCAGAGAAAGGCAAAACCTGTGAACTGCAGGCCGCTGAAAGCAAGCTGCAGGCAGCAGGCAGCAATCCCCAAGAAACCAGTTAACTGGTGAGCCCCAGAATTTTCTTTTCCTTTGGTTTTTTTGGGGGATGTTATTTAATTTTTTTGTTTTGTTTTATTTTTGGGTCATACCTGGCTGTGCTCAAGGGTTACTCCTGGCTTTGCTCAGCAGTCGCTCCTGGCAGGCTTGGGGGACCATATTAGATGTCAGGGATCGAACCCAGGATGGCTGTGTGCAAGGCAAATGCCCTACCCGCTGTGCCATTGTTCTGACCCTGAGCCCCAGAATTTTACCCACAGAGCAGCACAGGGCAAGGGGTCAGAAGGAACGTTGCAGACACCTAGCTAGATGCCCATCGTGGGACAGCCTGAGGAGCCGGCAGCTCTGTCCCAGCTCAGCGTCCTCAACACCAAGGGGGACCCTGGTCTCAGGCCCAGCCTCAGGTGGAAAAGTGGGGAGTGGAAACAGGACGTGCTCTTGTACCAGGGCTAAGACCCCAGGCTAAATCCCACTCTCTCTTGGGGAGCCAGATCACCTTCAGGGATAGGATGGTTCCTATCCTATGTGGGCAAAAGATGATCCCGACTCTCTCTGTCTCTGTCTTTCTCTGTCTGTCTCTATCTCTCTGTCTCTGTCTGTCTCTCTCTCTCAGCATGGCCACGAGCACTGAGGGGAGTGGCCCAGACTAGCTGGGAATGCCCCCCCCACCCCGCCAAAAAGGGCTATTTTCAGGAAGTGATAGAAACATGGGTGGGATAAGGCTTGGCCAGAGCCTTCCCATAGCTCCTCTTCCTCCCTCCTCCTCCTTCAATCTCCTTCCTCCTCTCACTCCATTCTTTTCCTCCCTCTTCTCCCTTTCCTTCTTCTTCCTCCTCTGTCCCTGTCCTCTCACTTCCTTTCCTCCTCCGTCACCCCCTCTATCTCCTCCTTCTTCCACCTCTCTCATTCCCCATCTCTCCTTTGCTCTCCCTCTCCCTTCCTGAGAGCGTCACCTGTGCGAGATACAGTCACAGGTCCTGGATGTCAAAGCATACGTCACCTGAGAAGATGTGTGAGTGGAGGGGGGGTGGCTGGGGTGTGCATGTACAAGTGCGTATTCTGTGTGCATGTGGGATTGGGGTGTTGTGTGTGTGCCGACAGTGTGTCCAAAGAGGGGCCTCACATGGCGGACACACCCGCAGTTGACTCTGCTGATCCTGGCCTCCAGCCTGCAGAGAAGGGAGTACAGAGAGCACTTCTGGTCCCCAGGACAGCCTCCCAAAAGCCGAAGCGAGTGCCTCTGCCATCCAGCCCAGCCCCAGCCCAGCTGCCCTGGCGTGCAGGATGAACTGGCCCTGGCAGCACTTACTACCTTGCATACCCTTGTGGCCAGAAGGCAGGCTCTTGGTGGGGTGGCCTGTGATCAGAAGTGGGGTGCAGACTCCAGGCCAACTGTTCCCTACCCTGGGAAGCTGAGCTGGGGGCTGGCAAGGAAGGCCGCTGCTGCCCCTCCCCACTTGCCTCTTCCCGGCCCAGCGGGCTCACCTCATGGTGACCCCACCCCTACCCTTCCCCCACCCCTGCCAGGTCAAGCCCCAACTTGTGCCAACCGCAGCCTGTGCTGTGGCCTTGGGTGAGTCAGGGCACGGGGCGCCGGCAGGAAGGAGGCTGTGAGTTAGTGGGAGAGGAGGGGAGGGGAGGGCGGCAGGGATGAGCTTGTTCTACAACAGTCCTGCGGATGACCACCACCTTCGTCGGCTCCTCTCAGTGTGAGGGGCGCATGGATGTATGGCGTACACATGTCTGTGTGTGCTGAACACACATATATGAGTGCATATTGGTGCCTTGTGCGCATGTGTGTCTGTGTGGACACATGTGTGGACTGTGGCCACATGTTCTTTCCGTGTATAGTGTGCATAAGCTGTGTCTCTGTTTTTCGTTTTGTTGTTGTTTTGGGGCCACACCCAGCAGCACTCAGGGGTGACTCCTGCCTCTGTGCTCAGAGATCCCTCCTGGCAGGCTCAGGGAACCCTATGGGACGCTGGGGATCAAACCCGAGTCCGTCCCAGGCCAGTAGCGTGCAAGGCAAGTGCCCTAGCGTGTGCTGTCACTCCAGCCTCTAAGCTGTGTCTCTGTGCTTACATGTATGTTGTGTGACATATGCACTGTGTATGTGTCTGTGTCTGTGTGTCTTGCCGATACTTGCACATGCATGGCTGTACAGGAGGGCATTTATTTGCACTCGTCTGTGTGTGGTGTCGCTTGTGTGCGCATGTCTGCACTTTTCTGGGATCTTAGAGAAGCTTCTTCCTCTCTCTGGGCCTCAGTCCTGTGTTCAGAGCCAGGGCGAGTCAGTCCCCATCCCTAGCTGTGTCCTTTGGTGAACACAACACGCTCAGGGCCTTTAGCGGCTTGCACCCTGCCCCAGGTAGGCCCACCCTAAACTCTCAGACACCCGAGGGGCCGCCCTCCAACTCTGAGAGGAGCCTCCATGAGATATGAGGATGGACAGGGAGGTGTGCTTGCAGTCAAATTCTCTGCTGCCACCCTAACACTGGGGACCCCCCCCCACCAGCAGTGGTTGCCAGGGGCTAGGGTGGGAGCAGGGGAGCACAGCTTCTTTCCTGATCTGCTGAAGGACTTACTGGGGGGGGGGGGGGGCATTAGTTTGTGCCCCTGGGGACCTGCTGGGGTTCTGAGGACAATACAGGTGTAACATTGGGGGGTACCTTCTGCTCCCTCATGGAAAGTGATTTTTTTTTTTTTTTTTGGTTTTTGGGTCACACCTGCTAGGGCTCAGGATTACTCCTGGCTGTGTGCTCAGAAATTCTCAGAAATTGCCCCTGGCAGGCTTGGGGGACCATATGGGATGTTGGGGATCGAACCACTGTCTGTCCTGGGTTGGCCGCGTGCAAGGCAAATGCCCTGCCGCTGTGCTAACCCTCCAGCCCAGAAGATGAATACTGCTGCTTCTGTAAAGGGGGCAGCCAACAGTAAGTCTGGCCTGCTGTGGCTGCAGGCTTATGCCCCCATGGCCCACTGCCCCTCTCCCTCCCTCAAACCCTCAGGTCCCTGACTGAGGGCAGCTTCTGCTCCCTGGCTTGTCTGCCTCAGGGCCCATTCATGCTTCCTGCACCTGGTCAGGCACCTCCATCTGCAGGCCAGGCTGTCTGTCCCCCATAGCCAGCGCTGTGAGCTCTCAGGCCCTACCAGGGTTGGAAGGGAGAACACAGTCATTCCTGTATCTCACTTGTCACCTTGCAGGGGCACCTTCCTCCTAGCCTTCTCCAACAAATAAGCAGCCATCAGAGCTGCCTCCGAAGGGCTCAGGATCCTGGGCCAGCTGCTGAGGGCTAAGCTGGGCTAGCATGCACATGCAAAGGGCATCACTTGCCTCAGACTCTCCTCACAGTCCACACGCACTGGGTCCCTCCTGGCCACATGGCCTCAGTAGGTGGCTGTCCACTGAGTGTCTCCTGCCTGGGCCCCGAAGAGCTGCAGAGCTCAGAGCTGCTACCCCTGAGAGGGTCAGTGGCCCTGCCTGCCAGCTCCTGGCTCAGGGTTCCTAAGTCGCCACCGTACCAGTCTGCCACCCCAGAGCGCGGCCCTGCCTGCTGCTGCAGCTTCTCCGAGGATGCTATTTCTTCTTTCCTTAAGGCTTATCTCATCTGAGTGTCAGGACTGTGGATCCAGCTGCAGATAACATTAAACTTTTATTTTGTTTTTGTGTTTGTGCCGCACCTGGAGGCATTCAGGAGTTACTTCTGGCTCTGTGCTCAGAAATCACTCCTGGCAGGCTCGAGGGACCATATAGGATGCTCAGGATTGGAACCACCATTCGTCCTGGATTGGCTACTTGCAAGGCAAACACCTACTGCTGCCGGCCCCGGGCCACTTGGTTTTTGTTTGTTTGTTTTTGGGTCACACCTGGTGAAGCTCAGGGACGCTCAGGGGCTACTCTGGCTATGCACTCAGAAATCACATATGGGAGGCTGGGGGATTGAACCTCGGTTCATCCTAGGCTAGCGTGGGCAAGGCAGACACCTTACACCCTGCACCACCGCTCCAGCCCCTGGCCACTTGGTTTTAAAGATAACTTTTGCATCAAAACAAAACTCAATTTAGGCATGCAGTAAACAGTCACACAAAAGACACCCCCCCCCCCTCAAAAAAAAAGAGCATTCAAGCCATAAAGCTGACTTAGGAAACTTTGGGAAACTAGGGTATTGTTAAATCCTAGGCCATAAATCAATGGTTTCTCTGATAAAGATCAAAAAGGATTGTAGGGGCTGGAGAGATAGCATAGTGGTAGGGCAGAGTGTTTGCCTTGCAGGCGGCTGACCCAGGACAGACCCAGGTTCGGCATCCCATATGGTCCCGAAGCCTGCCAGGAGTAATTTTTTTTTTTTTTTGTGGTTTTTGGGTCACACCCGGCAGTGCTCAGGGGTTACTCCTGGCTCCAGGCTCAGAAATTGCTCCTGGCAGGCACGGGGGACCATATGGGACGCTGGGATTCGAACCGATGACCTCTTGCATGAAAGGCAAACGCCTTACCTCCATGCTATCTCTCCAGCCCAGGAGTAATTTCTGAGCGAAGAGCCAGGAGTAACCCCTGAGCACCTCCAGGTGTGTCCCCCAAACCAAAAACATGTACTGTGATCATTGCATTAAAGAGAATAGTAACTAATTCTATAGAATGTTTTGATGACGATCTATTCCTCACAGAAGCCACATGTTTTCCTGCCATGTAAACTATTGATCACCCCCGTTCTTCCTCGCCAACTCAGAATGACTGGATAAAGTAAAATGTATAAAAATCCTGCTCTTTGAGTGAATAGCGGGCTAGATCCAAACTCCTCTCCTGGTGTGTGAGCTAGTCACAATTCGCCGATTCCAGTGCCCACTCTCCTAGAGGACTCCACTGCTGTTCCTGTGTCCAGTGGCTCCTGCCCAGCCCCAAGTGGTGCTTGACACTGGGCCTCGGGTCTGGGCTGGGTCGTAGATCCTTGCTGGGCCTTCCCAGGAGGATGAAGGGCCAGAGGGTGGAGCGGAGCTGAGAGCAGGGCATGAGCAGAGCTTGGGATGGTGGAGGGAGGTCCTATGCTTGGTCTGCAGCTGGGAGAGCACCCAGGGTCCCTGGTGGGGGTGGGGTGTGGGGGCTTCTCAGTACACGTCCTACTTCCTACTTAGAGGGCTAGCGGTTCGACCTCAAAAGAGCTAGGGGCAGGCGCTGTGTGGGGACCCCCTTGCCAGTCCCCTGCTTCTGACATTTGCACAAAGCCTCTTCCCCCACACCCCCACATGATCCCTTGGAGAAAGTGCTGGCTAGGAATTGGGTTCTGCTGGGCTCCCCCTTCAGCCTGCAGCTTCCAAACCCTCCCACCCCTCACCCCCTGGGCTGGCTCAGGTTTCTGCCCAGGAACGGGCTGGCATCTGAGCTTACCCCTCTGTGAGCTCCTGGGAAGTAAAGGGCTCCTGGAACCCGTAACCACACCCAAAATCGATTCTGTTCATGTGGGCCCGGAAACGACTGCCTGCAAAGCCAAGTTTCCAAAAGGAACCACCGCAGAACTTTCCAGAAGAGAGCCCGTCCAGGGAGCTGCTGGGTGTGCGGGAAGGACCCGGCAGGGCAGGGCAGGGCCGGGCAGGGTAGGGCAGGGGTGTGGGCAGGAGCCTGGGAGCCTGGCTGCCTACTCTGCACAAGCCCGAGAGGACCAGGGTCACGAGTGGGGGCATGCGGAGGAAGGTCCCCAGGCTGCCTCGAGGCCAGGCGCTTCAAGTTTCCCTCCCCAAATGAGAAGCAGAATGTTGAGGCCTGTCCCCGAATTCCTTCAGGAACCTGCAGTGACGAATTCCCCCAGGGCCTGTGGATCAAACCCACCACAGCAGCGATTACTCAGAGACAGTGAGGGGCCCCGGTACCCAGAGGCAGGGGGCAGGAGCTGCCTCAGTTTTCCAGAGACCGGGGTGGGGGTGGGGTTTCAGGGACCTGCCTCAGTTTCCCAGAGAGTCTGCCAGGGGCTGCCCAGGAAGCTGCAGGGTGCAGGCTGGCATCTGCCCAGCCCTGGTTCCTCCTATAGGAGCCTTTCTTTCTCAGGAGCACCCCCGCTGGCCAAGTCCAACTCCCACAGAACCCCACCCCTCCACCCCATACCCAGCCCAGAGAAGTCCCTTGAATGAGCCTGGACCGAGGGAGGGGAGGGGGAGACCCCGCCTGCCACTGCCGTGGTGTCCTCCGGGAGGTGCCGCCTGCACGGTTAACCGGTTAACAGGCAGAGCCTGCGGGAGTTGAGGAGTGTGGCACCATCACCCCCTCACCTTAGATCTCAGCCCCAAGTCTGGGCATCCCGCTGAGCTCTTGGCCCTGTGTCTGGAGGGTGCAGACCTCTGGCTCCCCCACATTGCCCATGGAGCCACATCAGAGGGCACCCAGCCTCCCCCGCAGCCCTCGGCACCCCGTTCCCCAGGGCTCCTCATCTGGCTCACGAACCACTTTGTTTTGAGGCCCATGCAGGCTCACCCCAGGGCACAGGCTTGGCCCCGCACCAGAAGAGCCTGGAAGAGCTTCGTCCTCCACTTCCCCGCTTGCACCCAGCCCAGGGCTGGGGTCCTGTGCCCACCTGCTCTCCCCTACCCCCAGAGACACACAGGTGAGGGGTGAGCACCCAGTTCCCTCATGTCATTGCTCCTTTACCTGCCCATTGGGCCATGCAACCCTCTCTCCCAGAGAGGCAGCAGTGGGACAGAGCTGGGGGGGGGAAACGGGCACCATGCCCCACCTTGTGCCCCCCAGCTAGCCCCCCAGAGTGGAGCTTGGGTATAATTAGGGCACTTGGGGTGTAGGCTCCTCTAATCTCCTTTGCTCACTTAATTGGTGAGTGAATGGCTGGGCGGGGCCAGGAGAGCCGTGTCCAGCCTCCTCATAGGGCCCTTCCAGCTCTGCCCCCCACTCGCAGCTCTGAGCAGAGGAACCTTGTGGGGGTTCACAGCTAGCTCCAGGGTGAGCTCCAGGCTATCCCCCTGCCTCCCCTCAGTTCTGGGGACCTCCTGTCTCCTTCCATTGCAGTGCCCCCAGGTGTGTGGGAAAGGCAGCTGTGGGCCTCCAGGGCCAAGGGCTGATTAACGCAGCTCCTGGAAGACTCTCTGGGAAACTGAGGCAGGTGGACTTGGAAGCTGGAAGTAACTTGAAGAAGTAGGGTTGTCCCTGGACTGGAGGACAACTAACAGCCACAGGAGGGCTGTCAGCTGCAAAGGGGAGCACAACCCTCAGTGTAAAGTGGGACCAGGCGGTCTGGAGAGAGAGCATGGAGGGAAGGCGTGCCTTTCATGCAGAAGGAAGAAGGTTCGAATCTCGGCATCCCATGTGGTCTCCCAAGCCTGCCAGGAGCGATTTCTGAGCATAGAGCCAGGAGGAACCCCTGAGCGCTGCCGGGTGTGACCCCAAAACCAAAATAAATAAATAAATAAATAAATAAATAAATAAATAAAAGTAAAGTGGCTTTTCACCCATGTGAATACCTGTATTGTTACAGGTAAGCACGCGTGTGATGCCTTTACCTGCATGTGCATATCCACATGTTCATACCCACATACACACATCGTATCCACTCATGCACACGCACACCGTCACCCATGCTCACGTACATGCTCATGTGTATGCTCTCTCCCACGTACACACATGTTCCTCTGAGAGAAGAGGTTCTTGGCCAGAGATGCCAGGAGTGGGTTTGGGGGTGCTGGGGTGCCTGTGAGTGAGCAGAACGCAGAGACACGTTCAAGCACGCACGGTGCCTGCCTTACTCCTGCATGTGCCCGGCCTGTGCTCCTCAGGGTCCCCTCTCGTTGCTGTGGAGACCAGCATGGCCACGAAGCGCATATCAAAGACACAGCCAGGGTAACCTGGGGAAGAAGCCTGCAGGAAACAGTGGGCGGACGTGATGTGAGTCTACTGTCCGGGGAAACGGATGCTGTGGCCGTGGGGGGTCATTCCTGCTTCCCGAGTCTGCTGGTCTGGAGGAAGGAAGGCCCAGGAGAAGGATCCCAACTGGTCTGAGGCTCCCCAGGGAGGAAGCCCAGCATGCTTTCCTGTGTTTCTAAACCTTTCCTTGCCTAATTCTCAGAAATAACAACCTGGATTTTCCACAGTCCCGGGCTGGTAGAAAAATCCCATCTCTGCCTGATCTATTGTCCATGGGGCGCCTGTGGGTGTGGCTCATGTCCCTCCCACCGCCACTGTTTTGTGACTTCCATTTAGGACCCACTCTCACAGAAGAAGCTCAACAGTAGGGGATGGGGCCGGAGATATAGCACAGCAGTGCGGTATTTGGCTTGCATGTGGCTGACCCTGGAGGGACCCAGTTCGATTCTTGGCATCCCATAGCGTCCCCCCAGCCTATCAGGGGTGATTTCTGACTGCAGATCCAGGAGTAACTCCTGAGCTCTGCTAGGTGTGGCCCAAAAACCAATCAATCAATCAATCAATCAATAAAGTTAAAAAAAAAACAGCAGGGCCTGGAGAGATAGCACAGCGGTGTTTGCCTTGCAAGCAGCCGATCCAGAACCTAAGGTGGTTGGTTCAAATCCCGGTGTCCCATATGGTCCCCCGTGCCTGCAAGGAGCTCTTTCTGAGCAAACAGCCCAGAGTAACCCCTGAGCACCGCCAGGTGTGGCCCAAAAACCAAAACAAACAAACAAACAAAAACAACAGCAGTAAGAGAGGTAGAGAGCATGCCTTGATCCAGCCACACCTGAAGGCTTCGCTTGCAAATGCATGAGACCTTTTGGCTTTGGCTCTTTTGGCTGTTTCTGTCACTGCAGCTTTGTCAGCTTCTACTGTGGCACAAGTTGCCTGTGTGTGGTTTCATGTGGTCCAGGACTCGCGTACATTGCACTAGAGCATGAGGGTTGGGGGAGACACGGGGAGCGTGTAGCCCTGTGTGACCAGATGGTTCCAGGCTAGATCCTGGCAGCTCTGGTCACCCCTGCTGGAAGCAGGCAAAAGGCGCCCATGGGGTTTCCTCCTTCATGTGCCAGCATCTTGCTTATAGGCTGTGATGTGCTCCCCACGACTGCCCTGCTCTCAAAGCACAGGGGTGCAGGACAGGAGGGACAACTGGGCTGGATGGACACAGCAGCTGCCCTGGAGCTCCTTGGGGACAGCGCGGCCCTTTAAATCTACATGGCCTGGTCACCACGGTGCGGCTGCACCACGGCCTTGGTGCCACTCTCACTCTCACAGCCTGGCTCTGCTCCCGCTGTCCCCTTCCTGGAGCTGCAGAGCTGGTCACAGCGACAGCCTGAGCCTCTGTCCTGTCACGAAACCTCCAATCCTGTCCCTGAGCTTCCACCCCCATTCCAAACCTCCCTCTCTGTCCCTGTTCTAGGCAGTGGAGGTTACAGGCAGGATCAGGTTGTTGGCTCTGCTGGGGGCCATCCTGCCAGAAGGAGCAAGATATGAAAATGTGTGTGTGGACAGGTGGGCCTAGACAAGCAGAAAGGCAATGAGGCATGGGCAGTGGAGGTGGACTGGCGGCATTAACAGATGGTCTAAAAAGACTGCGATGGCATGAGGCATAGACAGGTAACATGGACAAGCAGTATAGACAGGTGTTTTGGAAGACTGCTGTGGACAGGCAGTGTGGACAGGCAGGGTGTGGTAGCCAGACATCAGCATTTATTTACTGGCCTTTCCTATGCCCACCCAGCCAGCTGTCCAGCATCACGAATGCCACCCTGTCCGCACCCACCACAAGAAGGCACAGGGGTGCATTGTGCTACCCAGCTGGGGGCCGGGGACAGTTCTTCCAGTGCCATCTGTGCCAGAGCCACCTTCCTTCTGGGTCCAGAGCTCCTGAGACAGTCAGTCCTGTGTTTGCCGCTGGCACTAGTGGCAGCTCAGCGTGTGGGAGTGAGAGGGTGGCTGTGGCCAGTCCTGGGCAGGGGCCGCACCTCACCTCCCAGGCCCCTCTGCAGGGAGAAGCCACTAGTCCACACCCCTTAGATTTCTTCCTTGCACCCGAGAGTGAGGGTCCCTTGAAATACTTTTGCTTTCCAAAAACCTTCTGGAATTTTTTTTTATTGGTTTTTGGGTCACACCCGGTGGCATTCAGGGTTTACTTGTGGCTCTGCACTCAGAAATCACTCCTGGCAGGCTTGGGGGACCATATGGGATGCTGGGAATTGAACCCCGGTCTGTCCGGGCTGCCCGCACACAAGGCAAATTCCCTATCGCTGTGCTCTTTCCAGTCCCACCTTCTGGAGGGTTATCTGGCTAAGGAGAGGAGGAGCAGAGGGGAGGCTGGGCGTGGGTCTCCCAGTCCCTCAGCACCTCCAGGTAGTAGAGTGCACAGAGGCCCAGTTGGAGTGAGCCTCATTCTCGGGCTTCACCCTGCCAGCTTCTTACTAGGGCCTGTACGAAGCACTCGGCACTGGCTGGGGCGGCAGCGGGTTGGCAGCAAAGGTGGAGTTGGAGCAAAATCCCTTGGGGGAGGTTACTGCTGTGCAAAGGCCTGGGGACAGGAGGCTGTGCTGCCTCTGCTCATCCTCCCCTCCCTTGGGGCCCTGTCATCCAGGAGGGGCGCCCCAGCCTCAGGGGCTCCCGGGGTGGAGGGACGGGAGGTGGAGGGCTCCGAGTCTTCCCTGCAAACACTTGTTCCTCCTGACTGGCAGAACCCCTTGCAGCCCATCTGAGGCCAGGACTGGAATTTGGGCCTCTCGGGTTTCTTGGCAGCGTCTTCCAGGGCAAGCAGAGACTCCTCCGGGCAGGAGAAAACAGCCCCTTCCAGGGCCAGAGATTGCTTGCCCCCCGGCCAAGCGTCAGATGCTATCTCAGACCTGCCCTGCTACCTTGCTGGGAGCTGAGGGCGGGAGGAGAGGCAGCCAGATCAGGTGGGGGTGCTCAGAAAGGGGCCCCCAGCATTGGAGCTGATTCCCCAGACTCTTGGCAGGACTGAAGGTGACAGGGAGGAGAACCTACCTTCTGGGATAATCTGGGAGAACCCAGATTCAGGCCCCTTCCTATCCTGTGTGCCTGTCGAGAGCCCAGCTGTCACCTACCTTGGTCTGGTTTCATGAGTGCGGGGCAGGCCAGGGAGGTGAAAGACCCCAGGGATGAAGTCGCAATCCCTGGTAGTTTGTGGGGGACCCTCCACCCCATCATCTGAGAACCCTTTAGGGTTGCATATTGAGAAATTCTCACATATATACGTGCCAGGCGCTGTCTCCTGCAGTCTGCAGGGAACCCAGTGCTACAGCTGGCATTCTGTGTGAGGGCGGGTGGCTGGCTCAAGGGCCCAGGACACAGAGCCCACTGGCATGAGCTGAGCATAAGAGCACATCGTGGACACAATGCAACATGTCTGCACGTATACAAATAAGTGCACGTGTGTATAGGTGATAAGTACAGACCCGTGAGCAGACAGGCATGGGCACAGACACACACATGTGTAGACGCGTACACTCATGTACATAACAGATTTTGCATATGCAGACACACACCACTGGCACATAGATAGGATGGCTCTGGCTTTCTCGACCTCTGTGTGTATGTTCTCCTCCAGAGAGGTAGAGGTAGTGAGGGAGGGTCCAGCCCGCTGTCCCCCTGCACTGTCTGTCTATCTGTCTGTCTGTCCTATTCCAGAGAGGTGTGGTGGGGACCTAGGGGGATGCTGCCCACTGAATGGTCTGAATCCCTCACTGGGGCAACCATGCTGCTGCCCCTGTTGCCACAGGCAGGCTCCCGGTCTCCAGGGCCAGTGTCAGGATGTGTGAGTCTGTCTGCTGCCCTCTGCTGGCCTCCAGAGACAGTGACACCCCCAGTGTCCCCAGGGTTGCCCTCGCCCCCACTGAAAGGGCATCATCCGTCCATCGTCCACACTGCTTCCCTCCCAGTTCTGTCTCTCAAATCCCTCATAGGGTCCCCTTTCATTAGGGCCGAGGCGCCCCAGCCACTGCAGGCCTGGTCAGCAGTGAGGGCAGCCACTGGCGAAAGGACGGTGCTGCTGGCTCCTGGCCTTGGTCCATGGCACCACTGGTTCTGGACTTCCAGGAGCCATGGTTGGGGCTGTTTCCTGTGAATTTCCTCCCTGCAGACAGATACATACATGTGCCTGGAACATGCTGGCCCATGTTTACTGGCATTGACAACATGCGAACAGGAGTGCACGTGCCTCGTTCTCTGGCAAAGTGCAAACATATTCATGTCCCCTGTTTGACGTGCCAGGACATGTGTGTATTCACTGGTATCTGACAACACACTGACATCATGTGTTCTTGCTCCCTGTATCTAACATTAACATGCTAACATGTGTATGGTCACTTGCCATCAACATGCTGGCACACATATGTAGTCAATCTCATAGCAACACACTAACACGCATATTATCACAGTGCCATCAATATACTGGCTGGCACGTATGTGCATGCTCACTGTGTCCGACATTTGTGCTCACCTGGGGCCCTACACCTCACCTGGTGACCCTCCTGTGCCCTCGGAGTCCCCACATGCCTCAGATGCCCCACACAGAGAGCAAGGCTCTTCAGGTGCCCCATCCTCCTTTTCCAGCAGGACCTGGTAGCAGTAAGTGTCCCTCTGTGGACACTGTCACACTGTGGCAGGACACAGGACCCCAGAAGGGAAGGAGTGTGGGTTCTCACCCCGTCCTTCACTGGCTGCTCTTTGCTCCCTGCTGGGATGTTTTATCTAAGTTTTGTTTGGGGGCCACAACTGGCAGCGCTCAGTGCTAACTTCTGATTCTGCTCAGGGATCACTCCTGGTGGGGTTCAGAGGACCCTCTGGAGGATGGAAGTTGGCTTGGCTACACACTAGGTGAATAATCTCCCTGCTGTCCTCCCTATCCTCAAGCCAATTTTGCCCTCACCTGTCCCACAGCCAAAGCACCAGATGCCAGGAGCCCTGAAGTGTGGATGAGCCCAAATAGTGAGGCTGCCCTCTGAGGGGCCATGCCTTCATGGTCACCACTAACGTGGTTTTCCTTTCAGACAGAAAGTCTAGAGCCCTACTCCCCTACCCTCCTGAGCAGCAGAGGCACTGGATTGCCCTGCCACCAGGATGGGGAGCTTCTGTGCCAGCGATCCAGTGGAGTTACCCGGCTTGGGGACAGCTGGCAGGTATGTGCAAGAGTTGGTTTCAGGGCTTCTGAGTAGATGTTGATTTGTCATTCGCTTTGCCTTGGACCGTCCAGTCTTTGGATTTGCTGCTTGTCTTCCAGCATGGGGTCAAGTGGGGTAGAGACATCCCCAAGATGGCTGAACAAATGGATGTACACACATGAGTGGATATGTGGCTAGAGGAAAGGTGGATGGACAGGTCGGTGGACAGATAGAAGGTGGGTTGGATAATGGGTGGTCAGATGGGGTAGATGAATGTATGGATAAATGAATAGATGGGTGGATGGATGAATGGTGTGGATGAATCAATGAATGATGGATGGATGAATAGATGAGTTGATGGATGGGTGATGAGTGGATAAATGGATGGATGAATGGATGGATGAATGAGTGGGTGAATAAATGGATGGATCAATGGATGGGTAAATGGATTGATGATCAATGGATGATGGGTAGATGGGTAGGTAGATTGATGATGGATGGATAGATGGGTGGGTGGATGGATGAATGGATAAATGGATGGATGGGTGAATAAATGGATGGATGGATGGATTAATGGATGATGGATGATAGGTAGATGGACAGATGATTGGATGGATGAACAAGCATGCACACACTAATTGAAAGTGAATGGAATTATCAGATGAATGAGCAGATGTTCAGTTGAATAAATGTGAAGATGGATACAGAAGAATGAAGATTAATACTGGATGGTCAGAGGCACACAGAAGACAGTGGGAAGACAGATAGATGTGTACATGGACAGATGGACAGACAGATGGATGATGGATGTGTGGTTGGGTGGGTGGGTAAAAGGTGGAAGGATGAAAAAACAGACAGGTGGATGGAGGAATAGGCAGAAGGATGAACAGATGGTCAATAAAATGAGTTGCATGTGGCAGGTATCCCCATCGTGTCAGGCTGAGTGGGAAGGGGGAGCAGGACTGAGGCCATTTCTTTTTTTGTTTGTTAGCTTTTGTTTTGGGGTCACACCTCGAGGTGCTCAGGAGTTACTCCTGGCTCTGTGCTGAAAAGTCGCTTCTGGCAGACTGAAGCCATTTCTAAGTCATGACTTTATTGTGAAGGTACGATCGGGCAAACTCCAGTCTCCGGGAGTTCACATGGTTAATCAGAAGCAGCTTTTTCATGAAATGCTTGGAGGTACACGAATTCTCAGCCTGCGAGATCCGACCATCCGCTAACTTTGGAGATTTTCTCGATTAATGGGAGGAAAGTTGGGCGGGAGGGAGGGAGGTTAAGCAAGAAACAGAGGGAGGGAGAGACCCCTCGCAACAAAGCGTGAAAGGAACACGGCCTCTCGTCCATCTACGACTTCCTCTGCCTGCAGACTTTGAACGCCAGCCAGGAATCCTTCTAGTGCCCAATCATCTGGCCAGCCTCTCTCGTCTCTCACTTCCCTGAACCCATCTCTTGCCAAGCAATTCCAGCTTCCTGGGCAGCAGCAGGAGGAGGGCCTGTGCGCATTAATTGGTGGTAGGCTCCGTGTCCCCGAGGCCATGGTGCGGGGTGGGGCTGAGCGTGAGCAAAGAGGGGGCGTGGGGTGAGCAACCCAGGTGGGGAGCGTTTGGGATCCAGGGTTAGCACCAAGGATGGTCTTGTGAGATCGACCTAGATTAGCACCTTCTCAGGCAGCTGGACGCCATCCAAGCATCTGTTGGGCACGGGGCGAGGGGGTCCGGGCGGCACCGCCTCAGATCACCAGGTCCTTGTTGATGTCCTCTGCAAGGGACGGGGTGTCAGCATCCGGCAGTACCTGCATCCTGCCAGGAATCCTTCCTGTCTCCCCCCCACCCCCCCAGGGCCACCCAAGTCCCAGAATAGCTCTGAGAGCGGATGTGAGAGCAGGAAGGGGGGACGGGTCACTCACCCGCCCGGATGCCGAAGCAGCTGGCCCACTCGTCCAGGGCGATGTATTTATCACCATCCAGGTCGCATGTCTCAAAGAAGCGCGTGGTGCAGTGCTCCATGGGGATGAGGGGGGCACGCAGGGGTGCCAGCTCGGTGTGGGACAGGTACCTGCGGGGCATGCCGTTGAACTGGGCCTGCTCAGCCCCACAGCCTCCAGGGCCGTTTCCCCCCATCCCAAGTTTGGGAGTTAGCCTGGGGGAGGAGCCCCTGAGGGCCATGAGCATATGGGGAGCACCACAGCGTTCAGCCCCTCACGGAAACAGCGGCAAACAGGGAGGAGCAAGAGTCCAGGGCCAGAATGCAGGCAGCTGGGGACTGACCTCCTCCCACCATGGCCCTGACCAACCGCCCACAGGCTGCAGCTTCCAGAACAGGGTCCGATTCAGGCCCAGCACCGCCCCTTCACAGGGACCCCTGGGGACTCCTTCCCACAGCTGTGGCCACCGAGGGAGGGCGAGGACAGCCTGGGAGGCCAGCTGAAGGAACGTTCTCACGGGGTTCAGGGAACACGGCCAAACGAGCCACAGGCTCTGAGCCCCTCACAGCCCATCTGGGCTTTGCTGGGGAGATCCTGTCCTGTGTGGGGGACTGACGACAGAGCACGAGCGCGCACACACACACACACACACACACACACACACACACACACACAATGTGTAGACACACAGTATATACTGAAGTCACAATACATCGGGGAGGGTGTTTGCCTTGCATGCTGGGTTTGATCCCCAGCACTGGTCCCCCAAACGGAACATTGCCAGGCATAAGCCTTAAACACTGCTGGGTTCACTGTTGGGTGAATTCCCAACAAACAAAACATACAAACACCATAGACACCACATGCGCACTCACACGTGTGTCTGACATACGCATGTAACATTCACCCACGTACTTGCACGTACACACACTGGCCTCTGTGAGGTCCAAGCAAGCCCCCTAAAAACTGAGCCCGGCTCTGGCCGCCCACTCACCCGTCCACGGGCTGCTGGTCCAGCTGTCCGAACTGCCAGTGCACGGGGAAGACGTACATGTTGTAATTCTTCTCGAAGTCCCGCAGCAACAGCTCCACGGGGTGCTCTCCGGCCCCCAGGCGCTTCTCGTCCTCATGGATCTTCTTCACCTGCACACAGGTAGCCGGGGTTCAAGGTCGGGGCTGATGGGGGCCGGTGGCCTGCTCAGGGTATCGTTGGGGGAAGGCATCCCCGACCCTGCGGGGGGCCGTGCTCACCCGCAGCTTCTGCTTCTCCGTCAGGAGGTTGTTGCCCTCGTCGCGCTCGTACAGGGTCACTAGAACGTTCTTCAGCCAGTCTCGCATGCGCAGGGGGAACTCGCCCAGCTCCGAGTCCAGGCATGGAGGGATATCTGAGGCCAGAGGTGAGGTCAGCACCTCCAGCCCCGGTCGGGGGCAGTGTTCTGGGTGTCACCGCATGTGGGGCACGAAGGGCCCTCTTGGACCCGTAGGGTGAGTGGGACCCAGCCTCCCTCCCCTGGGGGAGCTCCCACCTTCCCTGGCAGCGCCCCAGATCCCGTCATAGGTGAGAGTTCAGCCCGGAAAGCCTCCTCGGGCTCTGCCCAGCTGAGAATCCACGCCACCCCCCAGCTCAGAGCTCACATTTACATGACCAGATGAAGTCCCTGCCCCAGACGTACCCCTGCCCCGTGTGGTCCCGCTTCTCCCCCCAGTCCGTGCTCACATTTGCAGGGCCCAATGTAGTCCAGGTGCAGCTTGTGGCCCTTCTTGGTGCCCTCCAGTGTGCACTTGGTGGCGAAGAAGTGGCAAGAGGAGTCGAAGGTCTTGTTGTCATTGCTGCAGACCTATGGGGACGTCCTGGGGCTCAGCGCAGGCCCACACCTGCCGCACACACCTGATCACCCACAGCTGCGTGCCCACGCCTGCTCCCCCCCACAGAGCCATGCCCAGGATAGGCAGGAAGGGGCAGAGTTCCACACCCACCCGTGCAGACAGTTTTAAGGGCCCCACACACAGGCCGAGGGCAGGGTCAGAGCAGCTGTGTGTGACTCAGGAAGGCCAACGGCAGAGACCGAATACGGAGAAGCCAGCTCCGGGGTTATGGGGCAACTCTGGCACCAGGCTTGCCACCCAGAGTTTGGCCTTCACTGCACAGTGGAAGATGAGATGAGTGATACATAAGTGAATAGATGAGAGTGGAAGGTGGGTGGATGGGTGGGTGGATGGATGGGTGGGTGGATGGATGGGTGGCTGGATAGGTAGGTGGCTGGGTGAGTGGATGTGTGGGTGGATGAGTAGATGGATGGGTGAATGGATAAGTAGATAGATGTGTAGGTGGATAGATGGACAGTTGGTTGGATGGGTAGATAGATGAAGAATGAGTGGATAAACCAATGGTAGATGGATCAATGAATGTGGAAGTGGGTGGTACACAGATTGGTAGGCTGATGGGTCCTACTGAAGTCCACAGCCCCTGGAAGAGCTGTCTTGAGAGAGAGAAGCTTATCAGGGCACATCAGCACCTGGCATTCACTAATGGATCCCCAAGAAAAGCCTGGAGACAGAGGCTGACTCTCCTTCCAGAGTGCCCTGGGTTTGCGCTGGGCATGCGGAGTCAGGGTTTGACTTTCAGTCCCATCCCAGAACTCATAGTAGGACCCCAGTGTCACCCCAACAGTGGGGCCGCTGCAGAGGCCCCTGCCCACCACACCCTGCACCCACCAGCCCTCACCTTCTCAAACTCGCCGACGGGCGCAGGGCAGCTGGTGGGGTCCTGGCACACGCACATGGGGGTGTTGCTCTCATCCAGCTCACACACCTTGCCGTGCTTGCAGTGGTGGTTCTGGCAGGGGTCTGGGGGAGACAGAGGAGTGAGGAGGCTCAGAGTGGCTGTAGGGATCTCAGCAGAGGCACGCCCAGGTAGGGGATCCTCCCACATGCCTTGTCACCTACTCTCGGTCACCAGCTCCTCTGGGGCCTCGTCTGCGCCGTCCTCTTCAAACTCGCCCACCTCCACCTGCACGGGGTTGGCTCCCACGGGCATCTGAGGAGGGGACAATGAATCTTCAGCGGCCCCCCCAGAGGCAGAGGGGGGAGGGGAGTGTTCTCTAGGAAGGCTCAGAGGGCCCTGTTACGTCTGACTGATGGAAGATGGAAGCAACCCTACGTGCGGAGTCCCTCAGAGCACTGCACCCCATGCAGAAACCCCTAAATCCTATTTCCCCCATAAAGGACCCCCCAGAGCCCCATTCCCTCACAAAGGGTCCCCTACCTCAGCCACCTCAGCAGGTCCTGTATCTTCCAACACCACTTCTGTCTCATCAGGCAGCGCCTCTTGCTGTGAGGGGATGGGAGAATGGGGTCAGAAGGAGCCGGGGAGAGGGGACATGGGAGGGCCACAGAGAAGGGGCTCAGGGGACCCTATGTGGTATGGGAGTGGGACCAACTCAGCCACCTGCAAGGCAAGTTCCTCCCCCCCATGCTGGCTCTGCTGCCCTAGGCTCCCTACAGCCTAAGTGTGATGGGCTGTCTTTGAGCTGTGTGCCCAAATCCTTGAGTAGTGCCCATCTGGGTGGGCACACACTTACCGGGGCAGCCAGGGCCCTTCCAGCCAGGCAGACAATGAGCAAGATCCAGGCCCTCATGGTGCTGGGACCTGGGGAAAGAGAGGAAGGCAACGTTGGGATAGTGCCTGGGCCTGAGAACCTTCTAGAAGCCGGTGCTCGGTGGAGGATTCTGGCTTGGAGACTCAGGCAGGTATGGAATCACTCTCCCTCCCCCCAGATCACCCCCTCAGAAACTTGGCCTCAGAAACTTCCAGAAATGGATCTGACTGGGCGGCTCTCAGGTGCCTCTAGCATTGAGTTTGGGGACATCACTCCGGCTTCTGGTCTGGGGGGTGGGCATGAACCAAGGCCTCTGCTTGTCAAATGCTGCCCATGGCCTTATGGGGCTGGTCCTTTCCACATCCTAAACTAACCTGTGTCCCCCACAAATCAGTCAGGCTATAGAGAGTTAGGGGTCCCCAGTCAGCCCCTGTGCTACCCATGCCTGAGATTGCGGGAGGGGGGGTTTGTCCTTATGGCTGACCCCACCTAGCCCCTCCCAGTGACTTGTGGCCACCATGTCCTTCCAGTGTTTGTACACCCCTCCCAGTAGGTGCTTCCAGTGTAGGGGTCACGGCCTGTCCCCTGGGAGGGGCTGCCCCTGCCCTGTACTTGCCTCTGCCCCCCAAAATGGCAGGGGGAGCAGGAGAATGATGATGAGCTAGCAAACCTGACTCCCCCAAGCACCTCCCACCAAGACCTGGGAGATAGACATCGGGCAGTGTCCTGGGGGTCCAGGGCTGGAGACCTGCTTCCAGCTCAGCCAAAACAACCCAAACCCAGGCTGGAGAGGACAGTGGGGAAAGCTCTTGGCTTCAAGTGACCAACCCTGGTTCAATCCCTGGTACCCCATATGGCTTCCCAAACCCATCAGGAGTGGTCCCTGAACACATAATCAAGATTAAATCCTAAAAATAAAATAAAAAATAAAATAAAAAGATTAAATCCTGTGTGCCACCAGGTAGGGCACAAAAACCAAGCCCTCAAGAAAAAAGGCAAAAACAAAACAAACAATGGAGGGATGCCCTTTCCTTGCAGTGTCTGTCCCCCATAGACCTGCGGGACACCCCTGTGCACTGCAGACTCTCAAGGACTCGCTGTCTCTCTCATGGGCCCCTGCGCTGGGAACAGAAGGGAAGGTCAAGGTGGAGCTGATTTCTAGACTGATAGATCGTGGGTGGAGGAGGCACTTCCCTTGTACATGCCCAATTGGGTTCAATCCCCAGCATTCCTATGGGTCCCCAGGGATCACCAGGAGTGATCCCTGAATGCAGAGTCAAGAGTAAGCTTTGAGCATTACATTAATAAAAAAAAAAAAGGGGGGGGGGGCCGGGCGGTGGCGCTAGAGGTAAGGTGCCTGCCTTACCTGCGCTAGCCTTGGACAGACCGCGGTTCTATCCCCCGGCATCCCATATGGTCCCCCAAGCCAGGAGCGACTTTTGAGCACATAGCCAGGAGTAACCCCTGAGCGTCACCGGGTGTGGCCCAAAAACCAAAACAAAAACAAAAAAAAAAAGGAAGCAAGAAAAGACACGTCCCTTAGCTCAAATGCCAAAAACAGAGGGGCCGGTGAGGCTGCCCTTGGCTTGTTGGGGCTCTGAAAGGTCCTCAGAGGCCGTGACGCTTCTACTTCAAGCCACGTTCAAAGGCCACAGGTCATGGCCACGTTTGCAGGGCCACGCGTCAGATAGCCAGGTCCCAGGGCCATGGGTCTTGGCGAAGCGTCAAGCCACACATCTTGGGGAACACAGAGGAGTGGTGGGAAGCACACGGATGGGCAGACCCCATGCCGACCCCCGTCCCTTGTCCATGCTGCTACTCGTGTGTGTGCCCGTGGGTATGTGAATGCCCCTGACCTGCCACGTTGCAGCTGACGTGTGAGCACGTGTGGGTCTCGGTGGTACGAGGATGGCAGAAAGCCAAGCAAGTGTGTCCGTGTGTGTGTCATGTGCCCATGTGTGTGTGCTCTGAGTAAATGTGCATGCGTGACCTCGTGTGTATTCATGTGAATGCCCGTGTGTCTGTCTCAGTGTGCAGATGGCAGGCAGGTGTCTCTCCTCTGCCTCGATCCGGGGTCAGCAGTGCTGCAGGGAGCCTAGAGGCTCCGGTGGAGTGGGGGTGCTCCTTTGGGGAGATCTAGATCTTCCTCCGGGTGGCTGTGACCCCTTTTCAGCACAATAGCTGAGGCCGAGAGGGACACCAGATGCTTCTGTCCTCCCTTCTCAGCCTCTGGGCGAAAGGGGTCTGGGGAGCACCCTGGGGAGTCTGCGGCTACAGAGGGCAGGATCTCGGCCCTGGAGGACACAAGGCTCACTGGCACCCCGAGAACGGTGTCTGGAGACTCGGGTTCTGGCCCGAAGACTTTCCGTGGACTCCCACGGACCCACACGTGGCAGACATGGCCGACGTGGCCGACGTGGCTCCGGCTTTTGGTCTCAAGTCGTTGACTGCCAAGGCCCAGCTCAGAGGGAGAAGGGGGTGCTCGGGCCAAGTTGGTGCTGTGGGGGCTTCCCTCTTTAACCTACCCCCTGGAAGCCCCCCACCCTGCCACCCCCATTCGCATCCCCACCCTGGCTGCAGGGAGCGAAGCAGAGGCCAGGTCAGCAGTGGTCCTGCTATTTGTGGAGATGGGGCTCCAGGTCCCTCCCACCGCAGGCAGAGTCCCTGGAGAGAGAGAGAGAGGTTGTCCCAGCAACAAGCCTCTTCCCCCTGAGTCACCATCGCTGGTGGGCGGGAACCCGCCCCTGGGCCCCCCTCCCGCCCTCACCCTCTTTGTCGATGTGGCAGCTCAGCTGGACCGGCTCCAAGCTCCCCTCAACCCAGCCAGCTCCGCCCTCAGGCCAAGGCTGTGGAGGCTCGGACCCCTCCACGTCCAGCCTGTCCCACACACACACACACACACACACACACACACACACACACACACACACACGCACGCACACACACACACACACACACGCACACACACCACAGAACACCACACACATCTCCTTCCACATGCCATCACACACAGACCTGCAAACACTCCACAGCACATACATGCACACAGGACACAACATACGGGCGAGCACACGCATCACCAGCCTGAGGGGCCCCCTCTGCGTGTGCCTGGGTGGCCTCAGAGGTTGTCGGCGTGACAGACGGGGACACTAAGTCTGAGACAGGCCCTTCCGAGTGTCTTTGGCAGCCCTCGGGGCCTCCCGAGAGCTGCGAGGACCTTTTCCCTGGTCCCTCCCGTCCACTCCTGCAGGCATTCTGGAAGCAATCAGGGCGCACTGGGGGTGGCCCCCGGAGGAGGGATGCTGACTGCAGAGATGTCGGGACCCTGAGCCCAGGCACTCCCATCCCACCCCACTGCTTATCGGCCTGGCCAGTCGGGTGAACAATGCACAGGCCGCATTCCAGAGGGTTCCAGCCCTCTCCCACCTCCCTCGCTGCTGAGTGAAGTGCTGCCAGAATTGGGGAGCCAAGGGCGCAGGACAAAACCCACAGCCCGGAGGGTGGGCAGGACAGTCCTAACCTGCCGCAGGGAGCTCACGAGCCTGGGGTGGGGAGAAGCGAGTGCACCCCGCTCCGGAGTACCCCAGGACTTCAGTTTCTCACCTCAGGGCAGCGCTGGGTGGTGCGGTGCGTGGCTGGGCAGGCAGCTAGGCGGGCGTGGGGCTGGGAATCTGGAGCTGGGCTGGAATGCGAGCCCTTTAGAGCTGGTGGCGCCGGAAACCGGGGGGCGGGCAGGCCCCCGACGCCCCTCCCTGTCTCCGTCTCCTCCCCACCACCCCGTGGCTCCTTTTCCTTCCTCCCCTCCAGGCGGGCCCCCCTCCTGCAGCCCGGCCAGAGTCTGGGCTGGAAGGACCCCAGGGAGCCCTGAACAGCCGCCTCCTTGTTCAGGGGGACAAGGCGGTGCCAGGGCAGTGCTGTCCCCGACTCACCGCTTGCCCGACCTGGGGAAGGTGGCTGGGCAGGACTTGGTGCAGACTGGGGATGCTTCTGGTGGGCTTCTTGCAAAAAGAGATGCGGACAGAGCTCGGGGACCCTCCCCACACACACACTGGTACTGGCCATTGATGCAGGACCACAGGAGGCCCTGAGCTGTCCCGACCCTCCGCCCCAGGTCTGGGTTTGCCACAGGCTGAAACGACTTCCTGAAGGAAGAGGCTCTTGACACCAAGGGACAGTGAAGGGAGTGAGAAGACCTTCTCAGGGATGTGGCCACATAGCCTGGTGACTGTCCACCCTCTCTTCTCGAACGGTGACCCCAGGGCCTTCGCATGACTCTTGTCCTTGCAACAGGCTTCCCTCTCCTGTCTTCCACTGGTTTCAGACTCAGTACCCTGGTCACCACAACTGTGTCTGGAGTGGACAGGATCCTGGCATCAGGGTAAAACCCTGGGACCCATAGACTAGCAGCAACAGGAGAGCAGGGGCCTCTCCCTGCAGGCTCCCTGGTCTCAGCTGAGTGGCCAGCACACACGCATATCCTGGCTGCCTGGTGTCCACTCGTGGGCCCTGCACCGCCAAGCTGTGGTGCTCCTGAGCATGGTGCTCCTCCTCCTTAGCAAGGGTGAGGCCTGCCAGGCTGGCAGTGGGTGGGGCCATCCACTCCATCCCGGAGCCCACCCACTGCCCCCCTGCCCACCCCCACTGCAGCTTCTGTCTCAGGACTATGTGGCTGGGGGTGGGGTGGGGGACTTTGGCCTGGAGGAAAGACCACAATGGAAGGGCCCCACCCACTCTGAGCCTTCCCTGCCCCCTCCCCTGCATCTGACCCCCCTCTCAGCTCATCTTCACTGGGCTGTTCTTTAGAGATCCCCCAAAGCAGCGACTCCTAATCCCAGAGACCCCTGAGCTGCAGACCATGCTCCAGTTGAGCACAGGCTCCAGAAAGCGTCCTGCAGGGACCCGCTGAGCTGGGGATCGGATGTCAGCCCCGAGCAGCCTTTGGGCCCTGCACCGGCAGAGGCAAGGGGTGTGAGATACAGAGAAGCCATTGTCCACCGTGGTGTGGGGGCCCACAGACCACGCCCCTGCTCAGAGGACAAAACATGTCCCCTGAGATGTGTCCAGCTCACCCACACCCAGGCAGGGTGGACCCAAGGCAGCCCCAAACCCCTCTCAGAGCCCCTCAGAGCTTCCTGCAAAACCGTGGCCCCAGGCCACGCCCCACTCTGTCCATCTGTGTCCATCTGCGTGTCTCTGATCCAGGTCACCAACCCCCTGCAGTCTGCGAGGTGATCCAACTTCTCAGCAGTTCCAAAATGCGTTCCACAGACTGGTCATCAGCATCCTCAGAAGGGGGACCACTGTCTGGAGAGTACCTGAGGGGTGAGCACCAACTTTCTGGCAGAATCCAGCTAAGCACAGAGCTGGGAGTGCCAGCTGAGCACTGCCAGGTGTGGCCCCAAAACCAAAAAAAAATCAAACTAGGGACCAGAGCACATTGAGGGCACTTGCCTTTCTCGAGGCCAAACAGGGTTTAATCTCTGGCATTCAGTATGCCCCCCACCCCAAGCATTGCCAGGAGTAATCCCTGAGCACAGAGACAGGAGGAAGCACTGCCAGGTATGGCTCAACAGCAAACAAATAATAAAGGGGCCGGGAAGGTGGCGCTAGAGGTAAGGTGTCTGCCTTACAAGCGCTAGCGTAGGATGGACCTCGGTTCGATCCCCCGGCGTCCCATATGGTCTCCCCAAGCCAGGGGCGATTTCTGAGCTCATAGCCAGGAGTAACCCCTGAGCGTCAAACGGGTGTGGCCCAAAAACCAAAAAAAAAAAAAAAACAAAAAAAAACACAAAACAAATAATAAAAAGCCAAACACGGACTGGAGCGATAGCACAGAAGTAGGGTGCTTGCATTGCAAGTGGCCAACCTGGGACAGACCTGGGTTTGATTCCCAGCATTCCATATGGTCCCCTGAGCCTGCCAGGGGTGATTTCTGAGCACAGAGACAGGAGTAACCCCTGAATGCTACTGGTGTGGCAAAAAAAAAAAAAAGAACAAAATGAAAAAAGGGGTCTAGTTCACAGTGGTGGTGGCAATATCTGGTGACCATCCAGGTACACAGAGAGCTAGAGAGCTAGTTCAGTGAGTACGGCAGTTCCCTTGCATATGGCCCATCTAGGTTTGGTTCCTGGCACCCCAAAGGGTCCCCTGAGCCCACCAGTACTGATCCCAAGGCACCTCGGGGAGAAGCCCCCAGACAGACAAACCAAACTCAAACCCAGATGCCTCGAGAACAGAAAGGTTCTGAGATGCCCCCAGGAAGCCCCTCCCATACTCTAGGCTCTGCCCATAGACCAGATGGAAGGCGCTGATGGCCCCACCCCAGAAAATTAGGAAAGGGATGTCTTTTGGGTAAGGTCTGACCTGAGGAAGTCTCTGGGGCTAGGCTCAGGTGTGAGGCTGTGGGGTTTCCTAGGTGAGGGGAGGCAAATGGCACGCTGCCCTGCAGAATATTATGGGGAGGGGTGGGCCTGCCTGGGGCAGGGCCCAGTTTTTCTCTGCCAGGCCCTGCCAAGGTCTATACGGCGGGGCGTCACACATAGCCTCAGATGGCTCCCCTCCCCCAAATCTGAGATTGGCACGGGGCCTCAGGGGCTTGGGAGCCAGAGGGATGAGGGACTGGGGGACTTGGGGCTTGTGTCTCAGGGGCTGGGGGTTATGGCGGATGGGTTCTTGGGGGGCATCTTGAGGGCTGGGGGTCTCAGGGACTGAGGGTCTTGGGGCTGGGTGTCTTGGGTGTCTCAGGGGCTTGTGACTCAGGGGCTGATGTCTTGGGGTCTTGTGTCTCGGGGTGGGGGTCTAGAGGGCTGGGTTTTTGTGGGGGCTTGTGTCTCAGAGGCTGGGGATATTGGGGGCTGGGTGTCTCAGGGGCTGGGAGGGTCATGTGGGCTGGGTGTCCTGGGGTCTTGCGTCTTGGGGCTGGGTGTCTCAGGGGATGGGGGAATCTCGTGGGCTGGAGCCTTGTCTTAGGCACAGGGGGCTTGTCCTGAGGTTCCTTTGCTGTTGCTTCCGATGATGGAGTAAGGCAGTGATGAGGGAGCCCCTCCAACTTAAGCCACACAGGGGACCCCCAGGGCTGAGCTCCATGGAGGGAGACCAGGGCAGGCACTCAGCAGAAGGGGAAGAAGGACAGGCCAAGGCCCTACTTTTCTGAATGTTTCTCCTCAGACAGACCCAACCGGAGGGACCCCCTCCCCTTTCTGGAATCTTCCATGTCTACCCTGCCTCCTCTCTGGCTGTTTGGTGTACCTCTCAGCCTTCTGGAACGAACAGTGTGCAGACCAGACCCGCCCCATGCACAGGGACTGGGAACATCCCCTGGCTCTATTTGCTGCTCTACAAATAGATACGGGGGGGGGGCGCTGAGGACAGAGCAGGACACAGCACCCCTCCTGTGCCCGACGGTGGCACAACCCCCAGTGTAGCCCGCAGGCTGGTGCGGGGCTGGGTACAGTTCAGAAGGTTCTAAGTCTTAGAATCTAAGAGATGCTCCAGTGGTGGGGGATGTTAGTAGACCTCTTAGGCCCCCCAGATCCTTTCAGCTCCGTAGGGCCCCTCAGATGCCTGCTGTTCTCTGCAGTTGGCCCGTGGGCTCCTCCTCCCTCTTCTTACAGCCCGGCTCAAGTGTGTGTGTGGGGAGGGCTGTTTCCTGCCCCAAATCGGCAGAGGCAGCGGCACCCACCTGGCCTGGCCCCCCATCTCCCCTCCCTCCTCCTTCCAGCGCAGCCCAGGCCTGTTGCTGCAGCCGACATTCCTGCGGGCTGAGGTCAGCTCCCCGCCCAGTCCCTCTGCCTGCCACGCTGCAGGTCCTCCCCACCAGCCGGCCCAGCCACGTCCCCACTCGCCACCTCCCTTCCCAATTCTGGAAGAAACCAGGAGGAAGGCTGAGAGATAGGAGAGAGTGGGAAAGCCACTGCCCAGGGCTCCCCAGGCCCCCCCCAAGCAGAGCCAGGAATGAGCCCTGAGCACAAAGCCAGGACTCAACCCTGTGGAGCCCCAAGCAGAGCCCTGAGTGATGCCTGAGCGCAGAGCCAGGGGTGATCCCTGAGCACGCTGGGCCTTCTCTGGAGTGGGGCAAAGGCCTGTGCAGGCAGATGGGTTGGGGTTAGGGCCCAGGAGGATATGGAGAAGCTCTAGACGAGGATGTAGCCGCAGATGGGAGCCCTGGCCTGTCCCAGGCAGCTGTCCCTCCTAGGGGGGGCTTCTCCCTCATCTGGGCGCAGAGTTCACAGAGGCCCCAACACAGGAAAGTCCTTGCACCCCCCAGCTCTCCTCCCCCAGGCCTGCTTGGAACGTTCTAGAAACCGGGTTCAGGAGGAACAGCGAGGGTGCTGGGGCCCGTCCCAGATTCCTTCACACCACACCCAACCCTTTTGCCAGGGCCCTCCACGCGTTGAGCGGCGTGTCTGGTCTAGCTCTTCCACACAGTGGACACGCAGCTCAGCCCCAACACAGGGTCCTGCCTCCCCCGGCCCCACGGACCAGGTCGGTCTGCTGTGTAGATGCCACAGGGAAGCGACCTGGCACTGGGGTGGGTGGGCAGGGGGTGGCTTGCAACTCCAGTGGGGTTGAGGGGAGCCTGGACCTTCGCCGACCTCTGCTCCCAGGCCAGGGAGACGGTTCAGCAGGGAGCCCCAGTTTGGCCTGCAGCAGGCCTGGGTCCTGCCATCATCACAGGGTCCCCTGAGGACTGAGCCAGAAGTGGTCCTCAGAACCTTGAGTGTGACTCCCAAAACATCCCCACAATGAAAAGAAACCACTGTCATTCAGCTGTGAGATGATAAATCCTACTTCTCAATTTCAGCCCTAATGCACCCAGGGTCCCAACCAAATAATATGCCCTCAGGCCCCAACTCCACATTCGTAGCCCCAACTCGAAACTCCTCCATTCAGGGCCGGAGCGATAGCACAGTGGTAGGGCGTTTGCCTTGCATGCCACTGACCCAGGATGGACCCAGGTTCAATCTCCGGCATCCCATATAGGTCCCCAAACCTGCCGGGTGATTTCTGAGTGAAGAGCCAGGAGTAACCCCCGAATGCAGTCAGGTGTGGCCCAAGAACTAAAAAACAAGAAAAACCCTCCTCCATCCATTCCCGGGTGATTTTGACACAGGTGAGCACGGATTTCCTCTCTGTGACTAACTGTTAAGACCGGCCAATGAGGGGCTGGAGCAATAGCACAGCGGGTAGGGCGTTTGCCTTGCATGCTGCCGACCCAGGGCAGACCCAGGTTCGATCCCCAGCATCCCGTAGGGTCCCTGAGCCTGCCAGGAGCAATTTCTGAGTGCAGAGCCAGGAGTAACCCCTGAGCACCGCTGAGTGTGATGCCAAAACACACAAAAAGGAGCAGCACACTTGGGGACCCCCACGTGGACTTGGGTGGTCAAATCACGTTGGCCGATCTGGTCACTGCAGCATCGTATAGAAAAACACCAGTTTCTGTTCTCAGTTACAGGCTGACACGTCCGTCTGCACACAGCCTGTCTGCACATCATAAGTCACATCGTAAATCACACACAGTCGGTTCTCACACACAAGCCCGCCTGTTCCCGTCGCCTGTGTGAGCCTGTGTGTGTGTGGACCGGCAGTATGTGGGCTGACTGTGTATAGACAGGTTATGCGTGTGGACTGTGGGGGGGGCTACGTATGTGGACCCACCACGTGTGGGTCAGCCGTGTGTGTGGACTGTGTGCACTGGCTGTGTGTGTGTACTGCTAGACACCGACCTTCCCCATGACTCTCCCTGGCCTCAGATCCAGAGCCTTGAACTGGTCACCAGAAGCTTCAGAGGACACCGAGGGCCTTAAAAGCCCACAAGAAGGAAAGAAAAGGAAGTCTGTCTTCACACTCGGCACCCAAACAGGACCAAGCTCTGAAGGGACCGATCCCAACGGCATCAGGGCTACCAGGACAGCACCCAGCAGTTTTCGGGCGGCAAGGGAGGGGGACATGGGCTTCCAGGGAAGGACTCAGCTTCCCACACAGCAGAAAGAGCTTTTCCAGTGTGACACACGGGATTCGCTGGACTTTTTTGGCTTGTTTTTTTTTTTTTTTTTTTTTTTTTTGGGGGGGGGGAGCCACACCCAGCGGTGCTCAGGGGCTACTCCTGGCTCTGAGCTCAGAAATCACTCCTGGCAGGCTCTGGGATCATATGATTTTCTGGGTATTGAATCCGGGTCGGCTGCATGCAAGGCAAATGATCCACCTCTGTGCTATTGCTCTGGCCCCAACTTATTTTATTCTTAAGAGTTTTGGGCCGGGCCCGGAGAGATAGCACAGCCGCGTTTGCCTTGCAAGCAGCCAATCCAGGACCAAAAGTGGTTGGTTTGAATCCCGGTGTCCCATAGGGTCCCTGTGCCTGCCAGGAGCTATTTCTGAGCAGACAGCCAGGAGTAACCCCTGGGTGTGGCCAAAAAAAAAAGAGTTTTGGGCCCTGGGCCAGAGAGATAGCATGGAGGTAGAGCATTTGCCTTGCATGCAGAAGGTTGGTGGTTCGAATCCCGGCATCCCTTAGGGTCCCCCGAGCCTGCCGGGGGCAATTTCTGAGGGTAGAGCCAGGAAGAACCCGAGTGCTGTCGGGTGGGATCCCCCCCACCAAAAAAAGAGTTTTGGCCACACCTGGAGGTACTTGGGGGGACCTGTTCAGCGTCAGGGATCAGACTGAGGTGATCTCGTGCAGAGACTATGGTTTTCCCTGTGCTGTTGCTCAGCCCCCACCCCCATGGTCCCATCCTCTTCGGGCAAGGGGACCCATGACAGATGCTCCAGGACAGAGGCAGAGAAGGGCTGAAGGTAAGGCTGACGGTCCCATGTTGGGGAGATCATGCATCCAAGCCCAAGATGAACTTCGTTTGGGCTCCCTAGTTCCCCCAACATCTACTGGCCAAGCGTTGCCCATGGGTCCGGGCTTCAGGGCTGGAAAAGTACTGAAGGGCTGAACCCTGCGGCCAAGGGGCGCCAGGAAGCAGCTGCGCCTGTGACCTCACCTGGCGTTTGCGGTGGGGGTCGGGGGCTGCTACTGCTTGGCCTTGGCTCCATCCCTGACCCCCCCCCTCACTCCCGTCTCCGGTCACTGATCTCAGCCAGCCAGGTCTCTCCCTCTAGGAAAACACCCCCGCTGGGGACCACAGTGCTGGCTTTTGTGTGCCCCTCCCCAGTGCCCCCTGGCCTGGGCGACCTTCCTAGCCTTGGCCGACACCCCGACTGGACTCAGCCCTGCGGGCACCTGAATAAAGAAGCCCCGGAGCGCCCGCCTGGCGTGGAAGGCTGCTGGCAGGCGGGCACCTTCAGGAGTTTGTTTTGAGCAGGAAAACCGTATTTTCAAAACAGCTCATTATGTGGAGTTTCCAGCTGGGGGGATGTGGCCAGACCTTGAGGTAGGGTGGGGCCCAGAGCAGAGCATGGCTGAGTGGGGGAAGTGTGAGGGTGCAGCTGGCCCCCCCACCATCTCTCATGCCAGGACACTGGACTTGATGTCTGTTGAGGGAGAGGAGAGGGACCCCAAAAGCAAGTCTCATGTGGTGGTGATGAGGTACAGATGGCACCTAAACCCTAAGCAGCAGGGCCAGGCAGCAGTGGGCAGCAGAGATGGAGGGAGACGGAGGATCCTGCTGCCCAGTTTCTTGGGGACTGTCTGAGAGGTGAGCGGACTGGGTTGGCCTGGTCCCTGCCGGTCACACCATCACCATGCTGCCACCCGTGGGCTGGGGCCTCTGCAGCTTTGTCAGGGCCAGGTACATGCCAGTGGCACATTGGGCTGGTCAGGAGACTGCGGGGACCAGTCAGAGCGATGCTGACCCTCAGATGCTTCCCTGGGGTCAAGTGGGAGTCAGTGCTTCCCTGAGCGTCTGGGGGTCCTGCTCAGCCTCTGAAGTCTGGTTCACTGGCTTTTGAAGAGAAGTGGGTGTGCCAGGCTGTGTGCTCAGGAAGGGGGTGTGGCCATTGTTTCTTCCCTCTTCAAGGAACTAGTCAGTTTTGCTGAAAAGTTGGCCCAGCAATGACACCCTGAGGATGCCTCATAATCTGATACTGGGGCACCCCAACATGCCATGTGCAGCTGGGGTGCGGGTGGCAAAAGTCTGAAGAGCCTGGGCTCCCTTGTGGTGTTGGGGTGCAGAGAGGAACGCAGCTTTTGTGGGGGCCCTGAGAGGCAGGTCTGACACAGGCCTCCCGAAGGACTGGAGGCATCAGGGAAGTTTCTAGAACACGCAGGGCTGGCAGATGTGCACAGCACAGCACAGACAGGCTGGCTGCTCCCACAGCGCAGACTGGAGAAGAGACAGGAAGCCACGAGCAGCTGGCAGACACGCCCCAGAAATGAGGGGCTTGGGGCTCTGCTGGGCAGTAATTGCAGGGGACAGCTGTGCTCTGTGGTGCCACTTACCTGTTCCCAAAGGCCCTGAAAGCTGGTTCCTAGAGTCTGGGGGACCTTTCAGTGTGGCTGGGGTGCAGGACTGTGAGGTACCTGGTCTAATGGGAAACCACATCCCATGTCCATCCAGTTCCATCACCCCTCACTGTTTTTTTTTTTTAGAAAAAGAAATAGGGGCCAGCGAGGTGGCACTAGAGGTAAGATGTCTGCCTTGCAAGCGCTAGCCAAGGAAGGACCATGGTTCGATCCCCCATCCCCCGGCATCCCATATGGTCCCCCCCAAGCCAGGGGCAATTTCTGAGCGCTTAGCCAGGAGTAACCCCTGAGCATCATCAAATGGGTATGGCCGAAAAAAACAAAAAAACAAAAAAACAAAAAAAAAAATGGAAATAGTAAAAAAAATAAAATAAATTCTTGGGGCTGGAGAAATAGCACAGCGGTAGAGCGGTAGGTATTTGCCTTGCACGCAGTTGATCCAGGATAGATGGTGGTTTGAATCCCGGCATCCCATATTCCCATATGGTCCCTAAGCCTGCCAGGAGCAATTTTTTTTTTTTTTTTTGGTTTTGGGCCACACCCAGCGATGCTCAGAGATCACTACTGGCTGTCTGCTCAGGGAAATAGCTCCTGGCAGGCACGGGGGACCATATGGGACACCGGGATTCGAACCAACCACCTTTGGTCCTGGATCGGCTGCTTGCAAGGCAAACGCCACTGTGCTATCTCTCCGGGCCCCAGGAGCAATTTCTGAGCACAGAGCCAGAAGGAAGCCCTGAACGCTGCCAGGTGTGACCCAAAAACCAAAAAGAATAAACTTCTTTATTATTTGGGGGCGGGAGGGGGGGTCTTTGGGCCACACCCGGCAGCACTCAGAGGTTACTCCTGGCTCTGCGTTCAAATATCGCTCCTGACAGGCTCAGGGGACCATATGGGATGCAGGGATCGAACCTGGGTCCGTTCTGGGTCAGCTGTGTGCAAGGTGAACGCCCTACTGCTATGCTATCACTCCAGTCCCCACCCCTCGCTATTCTTGTTTCGGTGTTCCCAGCTACCTCCACAGCAGGCTGGACCCGGGTCTGCATGGGAATACGCAGTTGAGGGAGGCCAAGAGATGGGACAGTGCACCTGGGACTGGGGTGGCTGCCAGGAAGTGTCTAGTCCCACAGTGCTATCAGCCTGCTGGGGGGGTGGGTGCGTGCAGGGAAACTGAGTCCTGTGAGCTAGAAATGGGCAGAGATGCTTCTAGGAGAAAGCAATTTCTGTCTGCACTGGCACAGGTGGGAAGGGAAGGGCATGGAGGGTGAAAGGAGACTCGGGGGAGATGCTCAAGGGGCCAGAGCCCACTCCTCCACACACACACTACAGGATATGCCCAACCACTGCACCAGCTGGTCCATGCTGCTGAAGACCTGGGCCTCCATTTCCCAAAAAAGGAGGTGCAGGGCCGCCACCTAGAGGGAAGGAAGGGAAAGCTTCTCTGGAAGCATCTCGTGGCAGTGGGAACCAGGGACGCCCCCTCCCCAAGGTCAGGCTTCCCTAAGGCAGAGGTGGGGGAGATAGGAGCCCCCGGCTGAGACAGACGGGGTGGGGCTGCACTGCTCAGTGTTGGTATTCCTCCACCCCAAAGCTGTGGTGAGAATGGGGGTAATGTTAGATGAATTCCTGCCTGTCCTGCTGAGTCCCCAACTGGGCCTGAGATGACTCACAGGCAGCCAGAGAACTAAGGGGCATCTTAGAGGCACCCAGTCAACAACTCCAACCATACTCTCCTTCATCTGGCCCCCCATACCCTGTACCCCTCCACACCCACAGACACACTGTACCTAGCCCGCACCCTTAGGGCCACAAATACACACATCCCACCCCCACAAATATAGTCCCCGTCCACTAATATATATCCCTCACCCCCAGACTCACAAATACAGTCTCCACTCCAAGGACAATGAATACACACACCTTCACCCAAGGTCCACAAATATACCCCCAACCCCAGATCCACAACATACACCACATCCCAGACCCACAAATACACAATCCACCCCCCAGGCCCCAATACACCTCCCTGCACCACACCCACAAATACACACACATCCCAGCCAACAAATATACAATCCCAATCCACAAAAACACATACTCCGCCCTAGGCCCACAGATGTACACACACCCTCCTCACCCCCAGACCCACAAGCATGCTCACAACACACACATTCCATTCCTACACAATGTACCCGCTGGGACACACATATGTACACTGTCCCCATATCTAAAATACAAACACATGCAGACAGCACCTATACCCAGAAACACACCTACCTACCCGTGTTCCATCCCCTCCACTGTGACTCCTGGGAGAAGAAGAGTGGAACTGGGGGCCAGAGCAATAGCAGTGGGTAGGGTGTTTGCATCGCACACATGGCAGACAGACCCGGGTTCGATCCCTGGCGTCCCATAGGGTTTCTCGAGCCTGTCTGGAGCCATTTCTGAGTGCAGAACCAGGGGCAATCCATGGGTGGCACTGAATGTGGCCCCAAAACAGAACGAAAAACAGGGACAGTGGGATTGTCTTTGGAGATCCGATCCCAACCCAGCCCTCAAGAGACAGCACACAGGACAGGCACCTCCGGACAGGGCTGTTGAACTTTATTGTTGGGGGCCCAGGGGGATGCAGGGTGCATCTCTGCAGGAAGAGTGTCTTCTGGTCCCTAGGTCCAGAGGACTGGCAGGAGGGCGGGCACAGGCCGGGGACCTGCAAGACAGAGGTGGTGGGCAGGGGCGCCACCTGCTGCCATTCATGGGCTACTGCAGGAAGGCGGATGGCGTGGCAGGCACTGGCGGGAAGAGGAGCTTGGCTCAGAGGCCCTGGGGTGAGTGAAGATACTCTGGGCTCTGCCTGCCAGGTCTCCAAACCGGGCCTAACCCTGGCAGCAGGCAAACGAGCACAGGCTCCTGGCATCAGATGTGCTGCTGCTGGGAGCCAGGGCTGGAGGGCTCAGAGCAAGAGCGAGGGCACCATGGGGCCCTTGTTCTGCTCTGGTGACCGAGTGGACAATTGGGTGGTACAGAGCTGCACGATGTCACCCACTGCAGGCAGGTGGACACAGAAAGCTCTCAGATGGGAGGAAGTAGGAGCCCTGGGCAGGAGGCTGGGCGTGGATGCTCAGCAGCTATGCCCAAAGGTGGAAGTGAGCTATGGCCCAGCAGTCTGACCTGTCCATGGACAGTTGCCCACAGCCACGGGCCCACGTGGGAGGAGTGTGACAGCGGTGAAAACCTGGTAGAGCTGGCCAGGCTCAGAGGGAGGGTGCAAGGCCTGAAGATGACACATTCTGCACAGAGGTTCTCACAGAACTTAGCCGTAGGCCACAGGCACCCAGACACTGCCTGTCCCACGCTCAGAAAGGAGCCGGGCTACAGCACGGAGTCGGGGCACAGGCTTGGCAAGCAGCTGGCCTTCAGAGCCCGAGTACTGAGAAGAGAAGTCCAGTGGGCCAAGAGTTGCTGGGATCCTGGCTTTGGCTCACGGTGATAGCAGGGTCCTGAACCCGGACCCCACGAGATCCTTCCTGCTGCTGAGGCAGTGGGTGCCGGGCTGGGCTTTCGGGGAGCAGGCAAGAGGCAGGGGGCTGGCCTGGGAGCGCACACCCACCTGCCTGCGGGGTCGAAGGGGTCCATCTTGCACAGGCCAGCCCCTACTTGGGCCCCAGGTAGGACACAGCTTTGCCGGTCTTGCCCAGCGTCTCCAGTAGTTTGTCCACATCATGCTCCGAGTCAATGCTCACCTTTTTGTTGGGCAGGTCGATGTCAAACTGCACCCCTGTAGGAGAGGGGGGATGAGAGGACTCGCCCCTTTGGGAGAGAAGAAAGGAGAGGGAGCAGCCCTGCAGCAGAGGGGTGTAGGGAGGAGGGCCCCTGCCAGCCCCCAGCCTGGCCCTCCCCTTTGGGGCCTCCGTCCTGGGACAGCCTCCGGTCACTGCCGCTTTCTAGGCTCGGATGGCAGATGGTTGTTGTTTTTCTGAGGTCTCATCTCTGGGTGCCACGAGCACCCAAGCCTCCCAGGAACCAGGTCCCCAGTGCAGCGGTGCGGCCCGAGTGCATTCTCAGCTGCTGGGTCCTGGTTCTGGGCATGCAGGGCTGGGCCAGCAGCTCACCTCCCAGCTTGTTGAGCACGCGCGTGACAGCATTGGAGCAGCCCTCACAGGTCATGTCCACGGAGAACTCGTGTCTCTGGAACACATGAGGGACTGAGCTGCAGCGTGCGTGGGCAGGCGGTAGGTTTGGGAGTCCCGAGTGTGCTCTATGTCCGAACACGGAACTCAAAGCACGCTGGGTCTGAGCTGCGGGGGCACTGCTGTCACTGGGCTGGGATTCCTAGGGGGTCTCCAGGGTGAAAAGGACAGGCCAGTGTCCCCTCTTTTGGTGGTTGCCCCTGCCACGTTGCAGCATTTTCAGACACTTGCACCCACAGAAGCCAGGAGCCCAGCTCTGGGTAGAAAGAACAGTGTGCTGAAGGGAATTGTAGAAGGGCAGGGGATGCAGGTTCCATGTAACCCTTCAGGGACGCCTGTGGGTCCTGGGCAAGGACCTCCACTTCACAACTTGTGCTCCCCTAACCCTGAGAGTATTAGCCAGGCGGGAAGCGAGTCCGCTAAGTTCCTGGAGAGGCTGGGGCAGCTCGCTGTGACTTTCACTTTGCTTTTCTACAAAGCTCGGCTGCAGGTGGGAGGGAGGGAGAGATGGAAGAGGGAGGAGGAATGGAAGGGAGTAAATAGGGAGTTCCACTGGGTGTGGCTGGCCACTGGGCCCGGCTTAGGGGAGCAAGACCCCAGCACAGGAGCACTGATTGGGATCTGAGAGCCCACGTCTGCATCTCCAGCCCACTGTGCCCACTTTCCTCATGAAGGAGGAAAAGGTCGTGTCCTCATGACAGGGCTCATGGTCAGGCTTCCCCATGTCCAGGCTGAGTGGATGGCCAAAGTCTGAGTGGCAGTCACAGAACTGGGGGCCGGACCTGCGGTTTTCTGCAGCTGTCCCCAAGGGTCCAACAGCCCCAGCTGACCAGTTCTGAAGGCCAGGGTGTGCAGCGGTGTTCCATGGATCTGTCCCCAGGGCGGGGTCTCCTTCCTTCCTGCGGACAGTCCCCTCTACCATAGCAGGAGCAGAGGCACAGAGCAACAGTGACCTGGCCTGGCCTGGCCTGTGCAAAGTCCGCCCTGCCTGGATCAGCCCCTACTCCCTCTCTCCTCCTGCTCCACAGTGAGATGCCCACAATGAGATGGTATTTACTGTTCCTTCCCCTCCCGCCCTCCTTCTGTTTCCCAACAAGGTCAGAAGCAAACAAGCTCAGTGCCCTCTGGGGGCCCCACGGAGCCCTGCTGGCTCTGAGCCTGATCTCCAGGCACCTGGCAGGGACCCATGGGGAAACACACCTGAGACAGGTGAGCAAAGCCGGGTGCTCGCTGGCTGGTCACGAGGTGCCCGGGGCGCTCCACAGGGAGGGGTGGGCCGAGACCCCCAGAACTGCCCCCCCAGGAGCCTCGCCAGCGCTTGCCGACTCTGTCCCCTTGCACCCACCCAGCACTTGGGGGTGATCGGGGAGGTAGGGAGGCTCCCGGGCCCGCTCCCAGGGTGCCTGGCCCACCTGGCTGGGGCTTCCAGCCACCGGGGGCCGTGCACAAGCGGGGACCGCCCCAGGCCTGGACCCCGAAAGGCTCCTCTGGGCCCGGCTGCCCTTGGGCCTCCAGCAAGGGTCTCATGCGGGTGGCCCAGGGGAGCGAACCCAGGACCCATCGGGTCTGCAACGGGTCCCGATCCTCACCGCGGTGGCCAAGGGGAAGCCCCCGAGGCTCCCCGGCTACAACCAGGCTCGGGGCGCCGGCAGCGGGACGAGGCGGGAGCCGGAGATCGAACCCGCCACTTACCGGCATGACGGCGACTCTGAGCTCCGGGCTCTGGGGCGCTGCTTCCGGGAATGCGTGGTGAGCCACGCCCCTTCCTGTCCAGCGCCAACCACGCCTACTCGGGGCCAAGCCCCCTCCGGTCATGCGTACAGCGTCGTACTCCTCTGTGGGGGGGGTATGTGTCAGGCCACGCCTTTTCCGGTCCTGCGCAAAACGCCCCTCTAGGGAAGAGCGTATCGGGCCCTGTCCCTTCCGGAAGTACACATAAGACCACGCCCCTTCCGGCAGTGCCTAATGTGTCACTCCTTTTCCGGTCAGTCTCTTTGGCCACGCCCACCAGCGCGCTGGCTTCCGGCTGGGCCTAAACTAGACGGGAGCCGCGCCTTGGAGTGTGGCCCGGTGTGGCCTGCTGTACTTGGGGTCCCCCAGGTGGACCCCGAGACCCGGACCCGGGCACTGGGCTCATACAAAAACAGCTGATGTTTTTGCAAGAGAGGCTCTTCTTGTTTTTTTTTTTCTCCAGGGCTTGACTCTTGTAACAACTGTGCTGGGGGGTTTTGCTCCCATTATCTCCTTCCAAGTGGGGTTCAGGGTTTCCCCAAGCCTGGGTTCAGTTCCTACTCACCGCACGGTCCCCTCAGCTCTGCCAGGGGTGCACACACCCCCTGAGCAAATGGTTTGGAAGCAGCTAGCTCCCAGGTTTGTGGGGGTGTGTGGCCCAGAATGCTGAAATCCTTAAAAACAGAAAAGGACACTCCACTCCTTCTCCCCCAAATGATGAAATGCTCTGGAAATTTAGTAATCTGTATAGGTATAATAGTATAATATAAATCTCAAGATTATGGCTGTAGGTAAATGTATCAACATGCATATACGTTTCATAGAGGCACTTGCTCAGCCTTTACAACCGCCACTTGGGTTAGAGAGAATACTGGAGTTGGGGTGCTTGCCTTGCATATATGTGGCCCACCCTGTGTGTTTTATGCTATGTTTGTTTGTGTTTTGGGTCATACCTGGCAACGCTCAGGGGTTACTCCTGGCTCTGTGCTCAGGAATCACCCCTTTCAGGCTCCGGATAGGATGCTGGGGATCAAATCGTGATCGTCCTCTTGCAAGGTCAGTGCCTTCCCCACTGTGTTTTCAATCCTGCCCCTGCCCCTGCCCCTGATTTTATTCCTGGCAGCACATATGTTCCTCCAAGCACTTCCAGGGGTCACACCTGAGTATCAGGGCAGGAATAGCCCCATGAGCACTGCAGGGTCACCCCCCAAAATACAAAGCATCTGTGGAAATAGCTAGAATGGGTACAAGAGCCAGAGACAGTATTGTAGGGATGGTGTTTGTCTTACACGTGGCCAGCTTAATCTCAGCACCTCATAAGGTCCCTTGAACCAAAGAGTGATCCCTGAATGTAGAGCCAGGAGTCAATCTTGAGCATCACCAGAGATGTTCAAAAAACAAAAACAAAAATCATACAAATTACAGAGCCCATTCCTAGTATATTCAAGGCTTGGGTTTGGTCCCCAGCACTACAGGGCCCTCCTTAGCAGCAACAATAGCAAAGTAAGTGAATAAGTAATGAATAAAATGACTAGCGTTGCTGCATGGAATCAGTTCTATCACACACACAGTTTGACTATCTTTTTGTTTCATTTCATTTTCTTTTTTTTTTGATTTTGGGTCACCCTGGCAGTGCTCAGGGGTTACTCTTGGCTCTACACTCATAAGTTGCTCCTAGCAGGCTTGAGGGACCATATGGGATGCTGGGATTTGAACTACCATCCTTCTGCATGCGAGGCAAACACCTTACCTCCAACGATGTCTCCGGTTCCTTTGTTTCATTTTATTTGTTTGTTTGTTTTTTGGGTCACACCCGGCAGCACTCAGGGGTTACTCCTGGCACTATGCTCATAAATCACTCCTGGCAGGCTCAGGAGACCATATGGGATACCGGGATTCGAACCACAGATCTGCACGCAAGGCAAATGCCTTACCTCCAAGCTATCTCTTCGGCTCCTTTGTTTCATTTTCTATAGAACCACACCTGGCTGTGTTCAGGGCCTTCTGTCTCTGTGTTCATGAATCCACTCCTGGCTGGCTCAGGGGACCATATTGGATGCTGGGGTCTAAACCAGGGTATCAGGCAGCAGCTAGCAAAGCAAACATCCTGCCCACTGTTACTATCTCTCCAAGTCAATTTGGCTTATCTTTTTTTTTTTTTTATAATTTTTTAAACTTTATTGATTGATTGATTGGCCTTTGGGTCACACCCAACGGCTCTCAGGGGTTACTCCTGGCTCTGTACTCAGAAATCGCCCCTAGCAGGCTCGGGGGACCATCTGGGATGTCAAGAATCGAATCGGGTCCTCCAGGGGCCGGCCGTATGCAAGGCAAATGCCCTACTGCTGCGCTATCTCTCCGACCCCGATACCATAGATTCATAGTTCTATGAATTTGGCTTATCTTATTGTAAAACATTTGCATGATTTTTCAGCTAGATTTGAAAAAAGGGATTGGAGACTCTTTGCCCCTTGTATTCATATGTAAGATTTTGGGTGTGGATATCCCAGAGCATGCCTGGGCCTGTGTGGATGCTGTCGGGTGCTAACTTTTCCTTGCTGCTTTGGATCACCTCTGACTGGCTATGCTGACCTATATTTTCTGTTAGCACGAAGCTGACTATATTCCTGAGTCCATGGCTTCTTGAGAACTGAATGAAAAATTTGCAGACAAAACCCAGTAGCGGGGACAGCGAGGTGGCGCTAGAGGTAAGGTGTCTGCCTTGCAAGCGCTAGCCGAGGAAGGACCGCGGTTCGATCCCCCAGTGTTCTATATGGTCCCCCCAAGCCAGGGGCAATATCTGAGCGCTTAGCCAGGAGTAACCCCTGAGCATCAAACGGGTGTGGCCCCCCAAAAAAAACAAGAAAATAAAAACCAACCCAGTAGCTTAAGAAGTTAGAGTTTGGGGCTGGAGAGATAGCACAGCGGCGAGGCATTAGCCTTGCATGCAGAAGGACGGTGGTGTGAGTCCCTGCATCTCATACGGTCCCCCGAGCCTACTGGGGGCAATTCCTGAGTGTAGAGCCAGGAGTAACCCTTGAGCGCTGCTGGGTGTAACCCAAAAGCCAAAAAAAAAAAAAAAAGAAGAAGAAGAAGAAGAAATTAGAGTTTATTGTACAATGTGAGTAGATGATTTTAAGCCTCCCTCCATGCCACTTTCCTATTATCTGTGTACAGCACCGTAAGTCCTGTCCCTCACCATCTGCCTCCTTCAGCTTATGGCCTGGTCCTGTCCCTGCTCTGTCTCTGTCTAGTGTATGATGACCCGGTCTGGATCCTGCTGCAGCTGGAGCCCTATCACCTGTGTCCCTTTGGTGTGCTTGCTGCTGTCACCTGTCTCTGGGTCTCTCTAGGGCTGTGGCTCTCTGTCCCTGTGGCTCTCTGTCCCCGTGACTGCAGCTACCTGACTTCTGTCTGGGCTTAGGAGACAAAGAGCTTTCCCGGACAGGGGCTTCTTGTTATCTGGTCCTGTCCTCCTCCCCACAGTCATCCCATTATCTGTTTTGATTGCATTTAATCTGACTAATAAATTAACCCACTCCCAGGCACCCCACCCTCTCACAGCTCCTAGACCTTTCCCTCTGCCAGTTTGAGAGCAATACCTATCAAATTTCTTTGCTTGCCTCAGTTTCCTGTCTACTGGGACTTGTGGTTTTCAGAGCAGACAAGCTGTGCTGGCTCCTTCTCTGCCAGAAAGGAACTGAGCTATGAACAGGGGCTTTTGGGAACAGTTTGTGCCCGAGGCCCCATCTGAAGCACTGAGCAGGGAGCAGTCTGGTCATCCCCAAATCCAGCCCATTCAAAACCAACACTCGAACGGTGTTTGGCATCAGCTGTAGGTCAGGAGGGCATAGATCAGAATTCTGAACCCTCTTACTCCACACCTCTTCCTGTGTTGTTGTTGTTTTTGGTAGAGGGTGGCATACCTGGTTCTTTCTTTAGGAATCACTCCTTGTGATGCTCTTGGCAGCATATAGGATGCTGGAGATTGAACCTGGGGTAGCTGTGTGCAAGGCAAGCACCCTACCCACTGTACTATCTCACTGGCCCCTTTTCCTTTAGTATTTCTTCCAGTTTGCTTCTTGGTTTTTTTTTTTTGTTTTTTTTTTTTGGTTTTTGGGCCACACCCAGCGATGCTCAGGGGTTACTCCTGGCTGTCTGCTCAGAAATAGCTCCTGGCAGGCACGGGGGACCGTATGGGACACCGGGATTCGAACCAACCACCTTAGGTCCTGGATCGGCTGCTTGCAAGGCAAAGGCCACTGTGCTATCTCTCCGGGCCCCCAGTTTGCTTCTTAAGACTTCCAGAAGGAGGGGGGGGGGCTAGAGTGATAGCACAGTGGTAGGGCATTTGCCTTGCATGTGGCTGACCCAGGACATACCCGGCTTTGATCCCTGGCATCCCATTTGGACCCTGGAACCTGCCAGGAGTGATTCCTGAGCGCAGAGCCAGGAGTAACTGAGCGTAGTTGGGTGTGGCCCCAAACCCTGTGACCCAGCAAAAAAGGAAGAAGGAAGCTCTAAAAGGCTGCTTTCTCACTTGTAGGTCCTCACTTCACTACTGTGACCCATACTGAATGGTGTAATCCTTTTGCATGGTTCTATCTGATGGGGAGGGGGAATCAGTACCAAATAGTTTTTTGTTGGTTTGGGGGGGGGTGTCACACCTAGTGGTGCAGGGTGGAATTATTGTCCCAAAGTAGTGCTTGGTAGGTGTAGCAGGCTCAATCTTTATTCCAAGTGATGTTGGGGACCAGGCAGCACCAGGGATTGACCCCAGGGGCTTTAGCATGCAAACCTGAGCTCAGCCCCTTAAGCCTACTGTGGGCCCACCTGGCCTAGACCCCTTTACTTGTCTTTGCATCTGGTAATATCCTTTTCTGTCTCCCTTTCCACTGGCTTCTTCTTTTCCAGTCTGCAGCCCCAAGTTAGGTCAGAGGTGAGAGGTGAGAGCTCAGGAGAACTCCCAAGTCTTGTTTCATCAGGACAATACTCCTGAGGGGTCCTTCCCCCTTCACTAACTTGGGTACAGGTGTCTTTGTGAGATGTTGCGTTCACACAGTGTCCTCCTGGCTCCCTCGGGGACCACCTCAAATGGGGCTCAGACTTTCCCCCTAGAACATACCCTTGGAGGAGCCCATTGGGGCCACACCAACAGGAGAGCTGATTTTTTTTTTATTTTAGTGCAGTTGGGGGAAATCATGGGGCATCAGGATGGAGCCGAGGTGTCCTGTCATGTCCTGGGCCCAGTAAACACCTCAGCTCTGCCAAGAGCCACAGGCCCAGCCAGGCCCAGTCCAGCTTGCAAAAGCAGGGCCTTTTGCGGGACTCCCCCTTGTCCCTTCCACTCTGGGGGCCCCCCCACTTTGTGTTGCCTGCCTCTCCCTCTGGAAGAGTGTCCAGGCTCCTTAGAATTAAGCTCCAACTGCAATGGGGCGACTTCACCCCCACTCTGTGCACAGGACAAAGACCCCCACAAGGGAGGAGAGACTTGGAAATGGTGCTGGTGGGTCGCCTGGCCCAGCCCGTGGCCAGCCCGAGCTCCTCCTGGTGCTCCCAGGTCCTGCCAGACCCGCAAGGCCCAGAACTGGGCCAGGCAGCAGCCGAGCTGTCAATCAACCCCATCCCTGCGCTGCCATTGGCTGTGGGGCCCGCAGCCCTTTAGAGCCCGCCTCCCGCTTGCTTGGGGTTTACTTCCCCAAAGCACACGGGCCCCACCTTGTGGCGCAACCGCGCCTGGCCTGGACGGAGAACGCTCTCCACCCGGGAAGCTGCTTGAACCAATCAGAGCCGGCGCGCGTAGCGATTGGCTAAGCGTAGCGTCACTCCACACGTTTCCCCGTCTTCCTTTCCCACTCCCCGTAGGCTATTGGTCCTCGCTCTTGTCAGTTTGTTACGCAAGGTGAACAATTCCGCTACGCTGAGAGGTCTCAGTGGACGCCAATCAAAAGCCACGCCTCCATCTTAAACGACGACCAATCGCAGAGCGAGGAGCGCAGAGGACGCGGCGCGGATTGGCTAGACGTCGCCCGCCCCTCCGGGCTCAGCAGGTTCGGTTGTGACGGCTTTATATAGCCCGGCGCCGGAGCACGCGTGTGTGCGGACGCACTTGCGTGAAGGTCTCCCGCGTTTCTCCGCGCCCGCCCGCCCGCCCTCCGCCCGGGAGTCCCGCTCGTTGCCGCCCGTCGAGCCGCGAAGGTGGGGCCGCGGCGGGTGGGCGGCGGGCGCGGGTGCGAGCGCGCGGCCGGACGACGCGGCGTGGCTTCGGGGGGCCGAGCGGGCGGGCGGGCGCGGGGCCTCAACGGCCGCAGGGCGCCAACGGCCACGCGGGGGCCCCGGAGCCGGCCCGGCCGCGCCCACGCGCCCCGGAGCGGGCTTGCGGGAGCCCCGGGAGCCGCGGGGGTCGGGGCGGGGAGAAGCGGGGACGCTGGGCTGCAGGTGACGTGGGGGAGATGGGCGAGTGATCGGGGGCCTGGGGTCCATCCTGGAGCAGGGGCCCAGGTCTGGGCAGGTGGCCTGGGGTCTTGCGTGCGACTTTCGGGGGGCTGGACGGGTCGGCAGGACCTGGGCATCTGCTGATCTGGGTGCCTGGGAATTGGGGCTTCGTCCCCCCCCCAGCAGGTAGGTCTGCAAACCCCACTTAGGTTGCAAAGAAGGGCCCCCCCTTGGGCGCAGGTAGGAGGTCTGCAAAGAGGGGCCCCTGGGCGCACACGGACAGGTGCGCGGGCTTCCCCCGGGCCCCAAGCACATGCACGCTCCGGACCCCTTGCCTCGTGCAGCCCGGCCTTGCTTGCTTGCTTGCCTGCTTGGCTCGCTCCAGGGACCCTCACTTGCTGAAGCCGGCCTTCGAAAGCTTTCAGATCCAGGACCGGTGGGGGTGCCCCCTACGTCCAACCCCCGAAGCCCACGCACCTGCAAGGCCCCGCGGGCGGCCTCGTCCACACCAAGTGGGGAGCCCTACCTCGCCCGAGGGCCACCAGTGACATGATGGCCAGGACCGCTTCCACTTCGTTGCCTTCAGCGCGGACTCTTTGGAGGCTTTCTTCTCCCTTTTCCTTTCTCTGGGCGGGAGGGTCCCACCTGGCTCCGTGCTCAGAAGTCGCCCCTGGCAGGCTCGGGGGACCTTACGGGGTACCGGGATTTGAACCCCCATCCTTCAGCATGCAAGGCAAGCGCCCTCCCGCTGTGCCCTCTCTCCGGCCCCTAGGCTAAGCTTGCTTACGACTCCAACCCGTATTTTTGAGACTCTGAAGTTCAGATTGGAGTGGAGTGAAGAGCCGGAGAATGAGATGGACTGGCTGAGGCATTGGGTGGGCGGTGGGGGGGGCCCACTAGCTCCTTATTCCAGTTTGAGACAAACCCAGATCTCCTGTGCCTGGCCTCCAGCAAACAGCGGGTGCGAGGGATCTGTGTGTTTGTGTTCTCATTCATTGGGACGACGGCGGCGGCGGTGTGAGCTTTGTCCCCGGTGCTTGCAGCCAAACCAAAGTTCCTCCCTTCTAGGTCCCTTACCGCGGGACCGGTGCGCGACCTGGTGGCCCTTTGTGCTTCCTGGGAGGCACCGTCGGTGCACCCCAGGCCCGGCTGCTGAGGGCCTGTGGGAGTGGGAGCTGCTGGCCTGCTCAGCTGGGCTTCGTGTGACTTTTACGTGCTAATATTATGTATAGGACTGTTCGTGGGATTTTGTGTGTGTGTGTGTGTGTGTGTGTGTCTTGCCGAGAGCAGGGCAGAGGCCAAGTCCTCTGTGCTTATAGGATGGAGCAGTATGTGATTCATAAGGTCTGGGTGAGTCAGTCCTCCAAAGTGAAATTCCCATATAAAGCCTGGACCCGTTCTCTGTAAGTGTGACACTGCCCACTTGATTTGGCAAGTTGATTTGGGTGGTCTTTAACTATGTCAGCACCCCAATAGGCGTTCTGGGTTGATTTTGGTTTTGTGTTAACCTTGTCTGGGGCAGAATGAGACCTGATAAAGGGGGGATGTTTAATTTCCACGGAAGTAGGTTGAAAACAAAGACTGGAGGGTGCGGCAGGTAAGGCATCTGCAGCTGACCCCGATTTGATCTTGGCAGTCTGCGGGGTCCACCAGGAGAGATCCTGAGCATGGCCTCAAACCCAAAGGTTGACACCTTCCCCATCCCTCCTTCCCCCAAAGACCAGGCCACTTGTTCTTCTCTGGCTGAACTTCTTTATTTTTCTTTCTTTTTTATTTTTATTTTTTGGCCACACCCGTTTGATGCTCAGGGCTACTCCTGGCTAAGCACTCAGAAATCGCCCTTGGCTTGGGGGGGATAGAACCGCGATCCTTCCTTGGCTAGCACTTGAAAGGCAGACACCTTACCTCTAGCGCCACCTTCCCGGCCCTGAACTTCTGTAGTGGTAGACACTGACCGTCCGTTGTCAGCCTGTGGCCTCACCGCATGTTGGTTAACGGTGAGGTTTATATTCATACTGACCTTATTTGTTTCCTGGGGCCACACTGGTTAGTACTCACAGCTGGGTCCTGGCTCTGGACTCGGGTCACACCTGGTGCTGCTCAGGGATACTCTTGGCTCTGCGTTTAGGAATCCTTCCTGGCGTTGCCTTGGGAATTAATACGGGATGCCTGCGATTGAACTCTGGTCTGGCGTTTGCCTGGCAAGCATCGTACTTGCTGTACTCTCGGTCCAGTTCCCAAAGTTGATCGTTCTTTTGTCCCTAAATCAGCTTTGCCCTCTTTTTATTTTTTTTTGGCTTTTTGGGCCACACCCAGTGGCGCCAGGGGTTACTCCTGGGTACTTATTCAGAAATCACTCTGGGCTTGGGGGACTATAAGGGACACCGAGGGATTGAAACAAGGTCCGTCCTAGGTTAGCGCTTGCAAGGCAAACGCCCTACCGCTTGTACCACCGCTCCAGCCCCTGCTATGCCATCTTTGAGTATGCCAGGACCAGTGCAGCTGGGTCAGCTTGCTGGGGCACTGCTGTGTGGAATTCTTAGTGTTTGAGGTTGAGAGAGATCAGTCATGCACAAACTCCTCACCAGCTGAGGAGTTTCTTTTTCTTTTTTTCTTTCTCTTTTACTTTCCAGTAAGTATTGTTTTTAACACACATATTCCAGTCATTCCTAAAGAGCCTAGAGTACTCGGGAAGTGCTGTCCTGAGTGAGGCCCTGGTGATGCCCCTGCTTGTGGCCTCTTCCTTGCTTCCCCCCACCCCCACCCCGTTGAGGCCAGCACTCTGCCCAGCATTTGGTGCTCAGTGATAAGCCCAATCACTTGCTTTTGATTTTGAGAGGAGAGGGACGCTTAGGGGACGAAGAGAGGCCGGTAAGTGGGTTTGGTTCACAGGTTCCCTCCAGTGTTACTTTCCTTTCGGAAATGCTGAGGTGATAGGCCCCCATCTGCTTTTCCAGCGTTGCTCTTCCTTCCTTCCTTCCTTCCTTCCTTCCTTCCTTCCTTCCTTCCTTCCTTCCTTCCTTCCTTCCTTCCTTCCTTCCTCCCTTCCTCCCTTCCTCCCTCCCTCCCTTCCTTCCTTCCTTCCTTCCTTCCTTCCTTCCTTCCTTCCTTCCTTCCTTCCTTCCTTCCTTCCTCCCTTCCTCCCTTCCTTTCTCCCTTCCTTTCTCCCTCCCTCCCTCACTTCCTCTCTTCCTCTCTTCCTTCCTCCCTTCCTTCCTCTTTTCCCTCCCACGCTCTTTCCAGACATCAGACTTCTCCTGTGGTCATGGCACACTGGTGAGCCCTCAGAACCTCACATTGCTTAAAAGCTGACACAGTGGTCCTCTATGGCCCATGGGCCACATATTGTATTTGTATCTGTTTTGTTTCTTCATTGCAAAATAAGATCTATGCAGTGTGCATAAGAATTCGTTCATAAGTTTTGTTTTTACTACAGTCAGACCCTCCAATGGTCTGAGGGACAGTGAACTGGCCCCCTGTTGAAAAAGCTGGAGGACCCCTGACAGGACAGCCGCTTGTGATACTTCCCTAGTTCCCCACTTGGGTCTTCTTCGTCCAAGATGCCTTATTGCCCCTGGAAGCAGCCCTCTCCTCACCTTATCTAAGGTTCTTGGGTCTTCTCGCCGCTGTGGCTGGGCTGACTTTCTGGACCCCCCCCCCCCCCAGGAGCGTGGTACCCACTGGCACGGGCACAGGCTGAGCTGCCTCTTCTTGGCAGATGCCCTCGCTGTGCCATTCTGGAGCCTGTTGGTGCGTTTCCTCTTTCTCTGAATTTCGCGAGGAAGAGCTGTCTCTTCCCTGTTGTGTGTGTGTGTGTTTTTAAAATGAGGACTTTTTCGTTTCCTTTTGTTTCTGAATAGACCAGGTTGAGAAACTGGCTCAGTCATGAACTCACTTCTGGGAGTGTCTGTGAGGGGCCCAGCCTTCCAGTCTGAACCGCTGCTGTGGTTTTGGGGCCACACCGCCCCCTGGTCGTCTTCAGGGGCTGCCCTGCGCACTGCCACCCCTACATACCTCCTGGCAGGGCTGTGGCTGGGCCTCCGCTGGCCGTGTTCAGCACTGACTGGCGGCTGCTTTCTCTGCTTTCTGACCCAGCCTGCTCCCACCTTGTTATTGCCCTCATCATTCAGTTCTGCTTCTGTTGCCCTGTGAGGCTCCCCGACCCAATTTCTCTTCTGCTTACCTTTGGCTCATCTCTCCCAGGTGTGGGATGAGGGGGAGGTCTGGATATTTATTTGGAAGAGCCTGCCCTGACTCTGCCCAGACCCCTGGCTTCCCTCACTGAGGAACCTGCATTCATGTGAGGCTTTCTTTGCAAGCAAGTGGAGTCACACTTCTCTGGGCTTGGGCCACAGCTGGCGGAGCTCAGGCCAACTCAGGCCTCGCTCTGTTCCTGGATCTCTGGCGGGTGCTGGTGCCGCAGAGCCCCTTCCCCGCTGTCCACTTTGTAGGACTCCCAGGCTCCGCCGTTGGGCTGGGAGCTGGCGGGGACCCCACGGTCTGTGTGCCTCTAAGCCTGGGCCATGGGTCCCATAGTTTGTGTGATCTTGACCTTGGACCCCACCGTCTGGGTGCTCCTAATTTTGGGCCATGAGCTTCACAGTGTTCCCCGTTCTTCTCTTGAGGGGGTGTGGCTCACCCTGCCTTGGAGCACAGAATCTCCATGTGTTAAGGTCCCGGGATCCGTATGACTGCAGTGCTTCTCTGCCTCTTGGATGCGCTTTTCATTCTGTGTGGGACATGCTATGGAACAGCAGCTTCTATTTTTTTTTGGGGGGGTCACACCCGGCGATGCTCAGGGGTTCCTCCTGGCTGTCTGCTCAGAAACAGCTCCTGGCAGGCACGGGGGACCATATGGGACACCGGGATTCGAACCAACCACCTTTGGTCGTGGATCGGCTGCTTGCAAGGCAAACGCCGCTGTGCTATCTCTCCGGCCCGCAGCTTCTATTTGCTGCTCCCCCCCTCCCACACCTGGCAGTGCTCAGGGGTAAAGTTACTCCTGGCTCTGCTCTCAGGAATCACTCTTGGCAGGCTCCTGGGACCATTTGGGATGCCAGGTTTGACCCTCCCCATTGTATTTTTGGTTTCAGCCCCATAGCTTTTGGACCACACCCAGTGGGGGGCACTTCTTGTCAGGGTTTGGGGCCTTGGGTCCTGTGAGTGCCTCCTAACCCTGGGTTCTAGCTAGCAGGTCCAACCCTGTGGGTTCTGATTTTCCAAGAAAATTGGTGTGAATGCACTGGGCTCCTGATGTTGCTACTGGGGAGGGGGCACAGCTGATGATGCCAGTGCTTACTCGTGGCTTCGTGCTCGAGGGTCACTCTGGGTAGTGTGAGGGGACCTTTGGTGGTGCTGGGGATGAAACACCACACAGATGGCTGCATGCCTGGCAAGTTGCCTCCCAGGTATTTTTTGTTTTGTTTTTGTTTTTGGGCCACACCTGGTGACGCTCAGGGGTGACTCCTGGCTATGCGCTCAGAAATCACTCCTGGCTTGGGGGACCATATGGGACGAACCGAGGTCCTAGGCTAGGCGCGCAAGATGCCTTACGCCCTGCACCACCAGTCCGCCCCCGCCTCTCAAGTCTTTTTTTTTTTTTGGTTTTTGGGCCACACCCTGTGACGCTCAGGGGTTACTCCTGGCTATGCGCTCAGAAGTTGCTCCTGGCTTCTTGGGGGACCATATGGGACGCCGGGGGATCGAACCGCGGTCCGTCCTAGGCTAGCGCAGGCAAGGCAGGCACCTTACCTCCAGCGCCACTGCCCGGCCCCCTCCCAAGTCTTAAAGGAAGGCGCGTCTAAGATTTGTCACATAGTCCAGAAGGTTGGGGATAGATGGGAAATGGGGGCTGGTTGGGTCTGGATCACATGTGGGCAGTCTGTAGAGTTCATGTCCTTCCTCCCCACACTCCTCCCCTGGGTGTCTTGGAGGGTCCTGAAGTCCTCAGTCTGGAGTCGCTGGTGGGAAGTTTACAGATTTGGAGGCAGAAGTGAATCCTTCCCGGAACTGGTCAAAAGATTCTGCTATCTCTAAAATAATGTATTTTAAGTCATAATTAACTTTTTTTTTTTACTTTGTGGGTGTTTTCAGGACTCATTCCTAACTGCACGCAGAGATCACTCCTGGCGGGCTTGGGGGACCCTCTGGGATGCTGGGGATTGCAAGACTGATGTCCTCCCTGCTGTCACCACTCCAGCCCTGGCATATTTAATTTAAGCTGTGAAAAAGAGCACTGGGCAGTCAGTACCTGGCTCTGGGTCTCAGCTCTGGTGACGGGGAAGCCGCTCAGACGCTCACTAATCACTCCCGCTCTGTCTGTCTCCCCCACCTGTGCATCGGATTTCTCCTGATGTGAGCTGTCCTCAGACTTGTCTCAAGGCCACGAGGACAGGCTGCTCACTGACCCCCTCCCTTTGTTTTGTCTGGAGCCAGGCTCTGTCTTAGACCCTCTGTGGGCCCACAGTGCCCTGTCCAGAGCCTGCAAGGCTGCTTCTGGGTGTTTTTCTAAGACAGTCCATCACAGCTTACAGCTAGTGAAAATTGAGCCATCGCTCTGCCCTAACGTCCCCATTCCTCATGCCTCGTGCCTCGTGCCCTGTCGCTCTGTCTGCTTCACCCTGGGTAACTGCAGTGGGGTCCCTCTCTTGTCTTCCCATCGTTATTTTCTGCGTTTGGGGCCACACTCTGGCGGTGCTCAGGGCTTGCTCCTGGCTCTACAGTCAGGGACCATATGGGATGCTGAGGACTGACGGGGATGGAACCGGGTTGGCTCTGTGGGAGGCAAACACCCTGCCTGCTTGTACCCTCTCTCTAGGCGCTTAGAACATTCTAAATATCATTGAAGACTGTGGTTTACAAATTATTTTTTTGGCTTTTTGGGTCACACCCGGCAGCCCTCAGGGGCTACTCCTGGCTCTATGCTCAGAAATCACCCCCGGCAGGCTCGGGGGACCATATGGGACGCCAGGAATTGAACCACTGGCCTTCTGCATGCAAGGCAAACGCCTTACCGCTGTGCTCTCTCTCCAGCCCTTACAAATTATTGTTATTTTTGGTTTTTGGGTCACACCTGGCAGTGCCCAGGGGTTACTTCTGGCTCTACACTCAGAAATTGCTGCGGTGGGGGGGGACACCATGTGGGATGCCGGGACTCCAACCACTGTCCTGCATGCAAGGCAACGCCCCACCTCCTTGCTATCTCTCCAGCCCTACAAATTATTTTTTTGATCATACAGTTGTTTGGGGTCTTGGGTGCTTCAACACCAATCCTGCCTCCACCACGCCATCCCCATAGCAGGCACTAGAGAATTTCTTTCGCATTGCTTGTTTCAACAAAGTAGCAAATGGAATTACGAAGAGTAGCTTGAAAGTCAACCTGTGAAAATGGTTCTGTCTCACCGTAGCTGACCCTCCCGCTACTGTTGCCACTCATCGAACTCCGTTTATTTCTCGCAACTTCCCCACCTGATTTTCTCTGCTCCTACTGAGCCGGCGGTATTGTGAGATTTGGAGGTGGTGTGTGGTTGCGTACCAGGAGCTGGGACCCGAGGGAGCTGGGCCTTGGATGTGCAGGGGGCGCAGGTGTGGCTCCGGGCCTCATGGCCGCGTCTCAGCCCTGAGACCTGTGGAACAACTGCTCGCGGGCAGCCACGTTCGTCACTGTCCCGTGATTATGCACCGCCGGGCTTTCATAGAAAAAAGCCTCCTAGGATGTGTCTGGTTTGTGTCTTCATGGGATCCTGGCTGGTGACATAGAGGATTAGGAGTGAAGGATACTTTGGGGTCGCTTCAGGTGGAACTGGTGGGAGTCTTAGCCTGAGCCTAGCGCCCCCAGCGTGGAAGGAGGTAGGTGGGCCCGACTCTGGCTGACCCCTGGTGTGCTGAGCCTGTGCAGAGATGGCCCAGCCTCACATACTGCCCTGCGGTCCTCTGCCTGAAGTGACTCCTCCAGGTCCCATCACTCCTGCCCCCAGAAAGAGCACGGGCGGCGTGCCCTCGTGAGACAGGCCTGCTTCTCCCAGGGCCTCAGCTCTTCTTGCCCCTCCTCAGCCTTTCTGTAGAGTAGGACTAGGAGCCACACAGCCCGCCTTGCATCTAGGCCCCTGTGAACCTTGCAGCCTCTGTGAGAGGCGCTCTGGCCTCCCCGTATCTGACCCCTGCACGCCGGGGTTGCGTGCACCCCTCCATCCATGAGCATCCCTGAGGGATCTGTGGTCCAGCCAGAGTGAGAGCCAGGTGGGCCTCCCAGGCCTCCGCATGCCTGGCCATGTTGGGCCTTTTGAGTAGGAGTGAGTGAGACCTGAGTGAGGGAGGGTGGCGCACACATTCCAGAATGATGGAATTCGCACTGATATTCAACCGTCTTGACTCAGTTTTCTGCTCTTTTTTGGGGGGACCACATTGGGCTGTGCTCAGGGGTTGGGACCATCTGGGCTGCTGAGATAGAACCCAGCAAGAACAAGGCAACTGTCGCCTCGTCCCCCACTCCCTTTCCGAACCCATACCTGTATTAGTCCCTACGTTTTTCAGTATTCCCCCCAGTTCTCCACCTCCTTTGTAGGTGCTGGGTCTTGCACTCACAGAAACCTGGCAGGGCATGTGGGGATCACGGTCCTGCCTTTGCTCAGTCACAGGTTGTGTGCCTAGGGGATGATGGGGCTTGGGACGGGCCAAGCCCGCCCAGTGCCAAGCAGCCAGGGACACAGCTGTCGGGGCTCCTGTCATCCCACTTCCCTCCTCTCCCCTCCCTTCTGAGGCTTCCAGAGAGCTCCCTCAGGCAAGCTGCTCTGATTCCAGAGCCTGCCCGAGGCGTTCCTGTGTCCAAGTCCTGGAACAGCTGAGCAGATGCGCTTGTGCAAGAGTTTGCATGCGATTTGGGGTGCTGTCCAGCAGTGCTCAGGGGTATTCCTGGTTGGCTCGGGGATATATGGATGCCAGGCTTCGAATCTGGATGGGCCATCTTCAAGGCTACTTGCCTTGACCCACTTGACGTACTTGATCTCCCTGCTGTACACAGTGTGTAGGAATGCTGGACTGCAGTGTAGTATATGTTGTTTCATGTTTTTCTCAGTTACGCTGATAAAATTTTCACAAATGGGGGAGACTGCTTTTGGGGGCTGGTGCTCAGGTGACTCCTGGTGAGACTCGGGATCCCAAATGGCACCATTTATCTTGGCCCCCCGATTTGAATAGGCCCTGGGACTGAAGTGGGGAATGGGAGAGGTGACCAGGACTGGTTGGGAGAAAGGGGACAGGGTGGGGAGCAGAGAAGGCAGTAGCGCCCTGGGGAACAACCAAAATGTTTTCCCTTCCTCTGACCATCTGTCTCTGGACAGTGCACCACACCCCTGCACACCACTTGCTCCTTCCCTGCACATCACATGGCCACCCTCCTCCTTGCATGTCCACGGCCTCCCTCTGCCCAGGAATGTCCTCTGGTCTGATTTGCCTCCAGCGGTTCTGAGGCTGCTCCCGGTGATGCTCCTCCAAATCGGCGAGACAGGGTTGGTGGTCGCACCCACGAATGGGGTGCAGCAGGGTTGCCCTCGTGGTGCTTGTGGGCTGGTGTGGGCTACACTCTAGACGATGGGCCTGGAAGTGCTGACAGACACACAGGCACACATGCTCAGTGTGAGAGGCGTGCCTCTGTCAGCACTTCCGTGGCCGTCGTCTGGGGTGTCGCCTGGCACCGTTGGGCCTGCCGCTGCCGTCTTCACGACTGGCTGTCCCCGGCTCAGGGCTGGGCTGGATGCAGGTGCCCAGACGTGGAATCTACGGGAGGGCTCTGGAGGCGTCTCTGGGCCCCTTTGGCACTAGGGAGTATCAGGAAGAACAGAGTGGGTGATGGCCTTGTTGGTGCCAGTCCCGCAGGCCTGAGGGTCTGCATCCTCCGACACTCCGGCCCACTGGCCCTGTGGCCTTGGAGTGGTCCCTGAGCCCATTATACATACTCTGGCAGTTTTGTTTTTGCCTTTGGGCCTCACCTCTTGGAGCTCAGGGGCTGCTCTGACTCTGCACTCAGGAATAGTGCCAGGTGGTGCTGGGAGTGTTCCGGGGTGCAGAGTGAGGATTGAGCCTGAGGTTGGCTGTGTGTAAGGCAAATGCCTCCCTGCTTATAGCCCTGCTATCATCTACCAGGGGTCTCAAACTCAATTGACCTGGGGGCCGCAGGAGGCAAAGTCGGGTGATCCTTGAGTGCAAAGTCAGTAGTAAGCCTTGAACATTGGGGTGTGTGACCCAGACAACTAAAACAAAACAAAACAAGATTCCTCTAGGCAGGGCCACAAAGTGTTGGTACGGAGGGCCGTTTGCGGCCCGTGGGAGACCCCTGATCTATAGCCCCTTGAATTAATTTCCAACTGGCATTCATGTGATCGCAGTGAATTATCGGGACTCTCTCCTACTCTCTCTTCGTTCCCATCTCACCATCTCTCCTCTGTCCCCTTAGTACCGTCCTGGTACCTGTGGGTTTCTCCAGGAGGCTGTGGGTACTGTGGGGGTGTGGGCTTACACCAGCTCTGACTTGGGTTGTTTGTTCCCTTGGCCATGTAGTCTTTCCAGTTAACTGTATGTGACCTTTCCCACCCCCCAGGTTGACTCCATCAAAGCAATGGTTATGGAGAAGCCGAGCCCCCTGCTGGTCGGGCGGGAGTTTGTGAGACAGTATTACACGCTGTTGAACCAGGCTCCGGACATGCTGCACAGGTAGGCCTCTCCCTCCCCGTCTGCTCGGGCCTGGTCACTCTCGCCCAGTCGGCCTCCCTCAGGCTTCCCTGGGTCAGGGGGCACTGTGGTGGTGAGGAAATCGGTAAGGTTGGAGACGGCCTGTCCGGTACTTCTGAGGAAGGAAAGGAGGCGCCCTTAGTGGGGAGGAGCTGCCTGGAGCACTGGGGCAGGAGTGTCAGGCAGGAGGCTTCGTGTGGGCTCCTGCTACCCCAAGACCTGACACTGGGCTGTGCGACCCCTGTCCTGTAAAGGACAGGTGCTTCAGCAGGGATGCTGGGGTCCAGGGGCTGGGCTTTGGGGCCACATCCAACGGCTGGCGCTTCAAGCCAGGCAAGTGCCTCGGCCCCGGCACTCTGCCATCCTCTCAGTAACACGGTTTCTTTCTGTTTGGTTGGTTTTGGGCCGCACCCAGCTCTGCTCTGGGCTGGTCCAGTCACACTTTGGTTGTCTGAGGTGGGGGCCGGGCCTGGGCCCTGGTGGAGTTGGCGTCAAGCTCCCTGACTGGTCTCCTGGGCCTCGTGGCAGCACTTTTAGATTTGACCCTAATGAGCACATTACATGGAATCTGCCTCTCCTCTTCAAAACAGCGCTGTGTGTAGGATGCTCAAGTATGGGCTTGTTAGAATTAATGTGTGTGTGTGTGTGTGTGTGTGTGTGTGTGTATGGGCTTGTTAGAATTTGTGTGTGTGGGGCCCGGTGGTGGCGCTGGAGGTAAGGTGCCTGCCTTGCCTGCGCTAGCCTAGGACGGACCGCGGTTCGACCCCCCCCCCCCCCCGGCGTCCCATATGGTCCCCCAAGAAGCCAGAAGCAACTTCTGAGCACATAACCAGGAGTAACCCCTGAGCGTCACAGGGTGTGGCCCAAAAACCACAAAAAAAAAAAAAAAAAAAAAAGAATTTGTGTGTGTGTGTGTGTGTGTGTGTGCGCGCGCGCGTGTGCGCGCGTGTGTGTGCGCGCGCCACGCCCGGCAGTGCTCAGGGTTTACTTTTGGCTATCTGCTCAGAAATAGCTCCTGACAGGCACGGGGGACCATATGGGACGCTGGAATTTAAACCAACCACCTTAGGTCCTGGATAGGTTGCTTGCAAGGCAAATGTTGCTGTGCTATCTCTCCGGCCCCAGAATTAATTTCTTTTTCCTTTTTTTTTTTTTTTTTGGTTTTTGGGCCACACCTGGCGGTACTCAGGGGTTACTCAGAAATAGCTCCTGGCAGGCACGGAGGACCATATGGGACGGCCAGGACTCGAACCAACCACCTTAGATCCTGGGTTGGCTGCTTGCAAGGCAAACACCGCTGTGCTATCTCTCCGGCCCCAATCCTTTTAATTTTTACCACGCCTGGTTGGCTCAGTGCTCTCGGATTATTCCTGGCGGGGCTCAGGACCAGATGCAGTGCCCAGGATTGAACCCGGGTCAGCTGTGTGCTAGGCAAGTTCCTTATGCCTAGTACTATCCTAGTACTAGGATTACTTTCCTTTCTCTTTGATTTTTAAAATTACTTTGGGACCATACCTGGTAGAGCTCAGGGCTTACTCTCGGCTCTGTGCTCAAGGGATCTCTCCTGGTGGACATTTGGGGATGAAGCTTGGGCCAGCTGCAAGGCAAAACACACAGCCTGGTGCACTATGGCTCCAGCCCCCTAACCAAGAGTTGTCCCAATGCTAGGCTAGTGTCTGGACTGGCCTGGACTGTGTCATATCTTGAGATTTGGGGGAGTTGTCCTTTTGTTTTGGGGTCATACTCTGGTGTTCAGGGCTTAATGCTGGCTGTGGACTCTGGGATGACTCCTGGGTGCTCTGGGCACTCTGAGATGCCAAGGATCAAGCCAACTTTGGCCACAGCTGAGGCCCCTGGACTTCTTCTGAGTTACATTAAGTAACATTTGGTGAGAACAGGCGCTGGGGCATTAAAATTTTGTCGTTCCCTTCTCATGATTATTACGTGGAGATCAAGGTTCATAGTTTGTTATTGTTATGTTCCATTTGATTCTCTGATCTGTTCTATGATTTGGCAATCAGACAGGTCTAGGACTCAGTGCGGCAGTCAGTCGGGGAGGTGGCTTCAGCCTTCGCTCTGGCTGTCTGGGCAGCTGTGAGAACAAGTGAAGCTGAAGACGAGGCTCGGGGTTTGCCCCCTTTTCTGGGGACGTGGAAAGTGGAATCAGGATGTAGAATGATTTGCCTGGGCTTGCTTGTTTGGAACACGGAAAGGAGAAAACCCTGAGTAGCATCTTCTCTGTGCTGTGCAGCTCCCCCATTTCCTTCCTCACAGTGTGCCCTGAAATGAAGCACCGAAACTGAGCAAGTCAAGGGTGAGGGTAAGGCTCTTAACACACGGCCAGAGTTGAACTCTGGGATTCCCTGTGCAGGAGATACTGTGTCCTCGTGGACAGCCCGCACCTCTGCTGTGAGGTCGCCCTGGCCCATGGCTGGGCCCCGACTGCCCCACCGAGCAGATCCCTCGCTAGGGAAAAAAGACTGACAAACAGCATTCCGGAGACTTTGCTTGTGCAGCAGGAAGAAGAAATGGTTCCTGGGTCCACGCCCTCGAGAGTCAGGCAGTGCCAGCTTGGAGAACCACCTGGCAGCGCTGTGGACATTGCGGTCTCTGTCTTGGCAGGTTTTATGGGAAGAACTCCTCGTATGTCCACGGGGGCCTGGATTCCAATGGGAAGCCCGCAGACGCAGTCTACGGCCAGAAGGTAGGATTCCCGTCCAGGGAGGCCAGGGCAGGTCTCAGGCTGGTGCTCCAAAACCTGTGCGGCGGTTGCACACCGGACTGGCCAACACTGGGTCTGTGAGTCCCTGAGCTGAAGTTTTGGTCAGAGGTCGTTGGTTTGAGCTCCGTCCTGTCTTGAACACTTGGGGGTCAGTTTCGGTCTAAACGATAAGGCTTGGTGGGGCGTCGCCTGATAGAGGGACCCGCCGGAGTAGGTGGCGTGTGTCCAGGTGACACTACCTCTGCCTGTCCCGTTCGTTCCCTCAGGAGATCCACAGGAAAGTCATGTCCCAGAACTTCACCAATTGCCACACAAAGATCCGCCACGTGGACGCCCACGCCACGCTCAACGACGGGGTGGTGGTGCAGGTGATGGGGCTGCTGTCCAACAACAACCAGGCCCTGAGGCGCTTCATGCAAACCTTTGTTCTGGCTCCTGAGGTAGGCAGCGGGCTGCCGGCACTGAAGCTTTGTGCTTCCCTTGGCTCCGGCTCACCTGGTGGGGCGGGCCCGGGCTCTTGTGTGGGGGAGCTGCTGGGCTTCAGGGGTCACCACTGAGTCCCGTGTCACCTTTGCAGGGCTCGGTGGCCAACAAGTTCTACGTGCACAATGACATCTTCAGGTACCAGGATGAGGTCTTCGGGGGCTTCATCACCGAGCCGCAGGATGGTACGTCACTGCTGAGTGCTGGGTGACAGCAGCTCCGTTGGGGGTGCTCCTGTCCCTGCTGTCCTCTGGTGATAGCAGTAGGGGTGGGGGGTGCATCTGTTCCCACTGTCCTGTGTCCCTGCTGTCTGTGCCCATCTGAGTGGTCCTTAAAGACACGCTTGCTAAGTGCACACCAGGCTTGTGTTGCCCGGAGCCTGTTGAGGGCAGCGTGGATGCCTGGAGGGGAAGGGGGGGCTTTATTGCAGTCACAGCCTCTTGGGAAACTGAACACCTTTCCCGTTTGCTCTGGAGGGAGGTACCTTTCACCGGTGGCTTTGTGGTGGTGCCCAGGGTGTGCTTGGGGCTCCGTGGTGGTGGTGGTGGTGGTGGTGGTGGTGGTGGTGGTGGTGGTGGTGGTGGTGGTGGTGGTCAGTGGCCATCTGGGTGTGCTGGGATGGACCTCCCTGCCTTGGCCGTGTGAGGCAAGTGTTGAAGGGTCTTTTCTGTATAATTTTTTTAAAAAGATATTCTGGAAAAAGAAGAGCTTCCAAACTTGCCTGGCTTCCTGCTCTCCTGGGAGTGTAGTTGAGCCATGGGAGACCCGTCCCCCCTCTGGGCAAGTCTGCTCTTTAGGGTATCTGCAATGTAGCCGGGGTGCAGGTTTGGGAAACCAACGTGCTCTGGGCCCGAACCAGCGATCATGATGGACGTGGTGGCTGGGTGGGCCAGCGCTGTCCCTGGTGCACCGTCGCATTTTCGGTCCTGCTCCATCCCAGATTCTGGTGCCCGCAGCCTGTGTCCGAGGCTCGTCAGGGCTGTTTGTTCCTCCCACGGTGTTGTTCCAAGTGCTCGTGGTCAGATGAACCTTGTGAGGGTGAAGTCTCGTCGACACATTAAATACGCATTCCAGTCACCTTGAGCTGCTTGTCTCATTTAGAATCTGAGGAGGAAGTAGAGGAACCTGAGGAAAGACAGCAGACACCTGAAGCAGGCCCTGATGATTCCGGAACTTTCTATGACCAGGCTGTAGGGTAAGGAGACCTTTGACCTCCCTCTGGAAGTACGGGAGAATCTTGTGGTCATTATCTATGTTGGTGGCTGTTACAGAGGCTCAGAATTCATCCAAAAATGACTCCCTAGAAGAAAAGATCCAACTTCTGTGGCTGAGCTAATGGAAAGATGCATTGGGGCTTGAGGTAGAGGGAAGGGCTTTTGCATTGCATGCAGAGGACCTGGGTTTGATCTTCAGCACCCCATATGCACCCTGAGCATTGCCAGGTGTGGCCCAAACATTAACACAAAGCAAAATAAGAACGACGTGTTAATTTGTGAGAACTTGTTAAATAGTATCAGTCAGGTGCTTTTAGTTTCAAAGTTGGGTGTAATTCGGGGTGGAGGAGAGAGAGAAGTAGTAGTGTAGTGCTAGGTTTACTCCTGGCAGTTCTCAGGGCACCCTATGGATGCCAGAGATTAGCTGTGTTGGGCTGGCGCCTATACCTTCCTATACTTCCCGGTCCTACATCTGAAATAAATGTTTTTTTTTGGGGGGGGGGAGGGGGTCACACCCAGCAGTGCTCAGTCACACCCTGGGTCTGTGTTCAGAAATTAACTCCTGGCAGGCTCGGGGGACCATCTGGAATGCCGAGATTCAAACCGCTGTCCTCTGTATGCAAGGCAAAGGTCCAGTTCATGCTATCTCTCTTTTGTTTTTCGTATTTTGGCAACACCCAGGGATGCCAGGATTTACTCCTGGTGGTTCCCAGGGTCGCTCTGGCCAGACTTGCGTCTTATCTGGCGTTGGGGTGTTCAGGGCACACCCGTGTTGGTTCTGTGTGATACTGAGCATCCAACCCTGGTGTGGACGGAAATCGAGGGCCTTGATTCTGCTCCCGCTCTCGAGGCTGCCTCCGTCTTTGTGGGTTTCTCCCTGGTGACAGAGGACACCTCGTGTCACCTGCTGGAGACTAGGGCTCCCCGTGGAGGGTTCAGTCAGGCTGCTTTGGTCAGCTGCTCTGCCCATGCCCTGCTAGATCAGCGGGAGCCAGGGAGCCAGGGAGCGGAGGTTTTGATCGATTTCGCTGCTCTGCCCACATGCTGTTTCTTGGACCTTGGCCCAGGGAGGGGAGGAATCTGGGGTTCCAGCCTCTGGTCAGTGTCTCTAGTGACCGTCGCGAATTTTCCTTTGAAAGCAACGACTTGGAAGAACACCTCGAAGAGCCGGTTGCCGAGCCGGAGCCCGACCCCGAACCGGAAGTCGAGCAGGAGCCCGCAGCTGAGTCCCACGAGGAGAAGCCAGAGGCCGTCCTGGAGGAGGCTGCCCCCGAGGATGCACAAAAGAGCCCTTCACCTGCTCCCACAGCGCAGGAGGACCTGCGGGTGGGTGGGGCGTCCTCCGGGGTAGGGGTTCCGCCCTCCTCAGTCAGAGGTGTCAGTTCTCACCAAACAGCGAACAGCGTTGCAGCAAGCACATCCTGAGCAGACTCTTCCTGCCGTGAACTTCCTTCTTCCCTTTCTTTCCTTTCCTTCTCTCCCTCTTCTAGTATTACACTCTCTCCCTCTTCCCCTCTCCTCCCTCTCTCATCCCTTTTCCTGGAGAATTCCGGGCTGACTTGATGATGTGACCAGGCCTGCTGAACCGCTGATTTCCCCCCAGGGAGCTTCCAGCCCACTTTTTTTTTTTTTTTTTTTTTTTGGTTTTTGGGCCACACCCGTTTGACGCTCAGGGGTTACTCCTGGCTATGTGCTCAGAAATCGCCCCTGGCTTGGGGGGACCATATGGGACGCCGGGGGATCGAACCGCGGTCCTTCCTTGGCTAGCGCTTGCAAGGCAGACACCTTACCTCCAGCGCCACCTACCCGGCCCCCCAGCCCACTTTCTTGCCCTGATGCCCAGTCCTGTTAAGACGAGGGAGCTGGACTGCATTTGAGGGCCGGGTTCTTGGGTTCTGCAGGACCTCTTCATTCTCCCACTGCCTATGGGCTCGGCCTGGTCCAGTGGAGGCAGATGCGGGCCTGGACATGTACACACACTGCTAGGCCAAGTCCAGGCTCCTGTGGCTAGTGAGGAGAAGGATTGGGCAGTGGTTAGAACATTTTCCCGTGCTGATGCGGCGTAGCGGGGAGAGGGTGCATGTCGATCAGTGAGGTAGCTGAGGCGGCGTCTGTGTCTCCTGTTGCTGCCCTCGGGAACCAAGATATCTCTGGGCAGTGGCAGCTTGAACCTCGTGTCCCTCTGATCTGAGCCACGGGCTGTTTTCTAGACCTTCTCGTGGGCGTCGGTTACCAGCAAGAACCTTCGGCCCAGTGGCGCGGTGCCGGTGACGGGGATCCCGCCCCACGTCGTGCGGGTGCCAGCATCCCAGGTGTGCGGGGGGAGGTTGGCCTCCCAGGTGTGCGGGCATCGGGCCAGGCTGCTGTGGCCGTGCGTGGCCCCTGAGTTGAGTCGCCCTGTGAGCTTGTGAGGAACTGGGAAGTTGGCTGTTGAGCTCGAGCAGAAGTTCACTGGTTCGTTTTTCAGCCTCGCCCGGAGTCCAAGCCTGATGCTCAAATCCCACCGCAGAGACCTCAGCGAGACCAGCGGGTGCGGGAGGCTCGGATCAACCCCCCTCCCCAAAGGGGCCCCAGGCCCAGTAAGTGCCAGGGGCAGGGCTGGGGCTCGGGGGCTCAGCAGGGCTGAGAGGCGCGTTGGGCAGGCCAGGAGGCTCATTTTTCCACACTCTTGCCTTCCCCCGCCCCCTGAAGTTCGCGAGGCGGGCGAGCAGGGCGACGTAGAGCCCCGGCGGATGGTGAGACACCCCGACAGCCACCAGCTCTTCATCGGCAACCTGCCACATGAGGTGGACAAGTCGGAGCTCAAGGATTTCTTCCAGAGTAGGTGTCGGTGTAGATGTGGCCCCCACCCCCCATGCTCGGCGCTTTCTTTCCCGGGGCCCTGACGGCCTCTGTCTTCGCAGGCTATGGCACCGTGGTGGAGCTGCGCATCAACAGTGGGGGCAAGCTGCCCAACTTCGGGTTTGTTGTGTTTGACGACGCAGAGCCTGTCCAGAAGGTCCTGAGCAACCGGGTACGTGCCTGTCCCACACGGGCTGTGGAGGACCCTGCTGTCCCTGGCCCAACCTCCAGTAGGACTCACTTGGCCCCTTCAAAGCACCTGGAAAGGTCCGGAGCACTGGATCATGTCTCAGGGCTGTGTGCAGTGACTTGCTCTCCTGCTGTGGCATGACTGTCTGCAATCTTGTTCTGAGGCTGTGCCTGGCGAGAGGGTCCACAGTTGGGGTCTGGAATGCTATGGCAGTCTCTTGGCATGACTGTTGACAGTCGGGGCTCTGGAATTCTGTGGCGGTGTCTGAGAACAGAGCCGTGGCTGGTTCCCTTGTCGCTGGAGCTGACCAATGTTGGGCTCGGCTGAGCTCACGGCAGGTGAAGGCCCAGGTGCCACCCTTGTACTATTGTATTGTGGAACACGTGTGATAGCAGGACGGGCGTGCTGTTTCCTTGCTCCTTGTTCGGAGTCAGGCTCATCTGTGGGTGCTGTGGGGCCCTGCGTGTGCCTGACCCCTCCGGAGTTCCCTGGTTCTGTAGGGTGACTTGGTTCCTTCTGAGCTTCCCCTGCTTCAGGAGGTGACTTGGTTTCTTCAGCATATCCTATATCCTATACTCATTTCTCCTTTGTGCAGATTGCGGGAGCAAACTTGGGGCCCACACGAGTACCAGTTCTGCCCTCAGCCCAGTCCTGTGTCCTTGCTGAAGTGGGCCCAGGAGATGTGTGACTGGGAGTCTCATTCTGTGCCCCCCCAACTTCACGTTGGGTGCCAGGCCTTGGCTTTCTTTTCCGCATCCCACTGCTGTGGCTTGTACCTAGAAAGTGAGGCACCCTTTTCTGTTTTTGTTTTGGGGGCTCGGGCTACTCCTGGCAGGCTCCTAGACCATATGGGACGCCGGAGATCAAACCAGGGTTGGCTGCATGCATGCAAGCTCCTTAGCTCCCTGCCCATGTGCTATTGCTCTGACCCCAAAGTACTTTTGTTTTCTTTTTACTGGGCACTTGAGTTATTTGTCGTATTTAGGAGAAACGAGAACTCGTGAGTGTGTCATTTCAATACTTAGCTTTCAGTGGTTGGTGACTGGCTAGTGGCATTTAGGGAGAAATCTCTATTTTTCTGTGTGTTTGGGGCCATCCTGGCCAACTTGCGCTCAGGCATCTGTCTGGCGGGACTAGGGTGACCCTGTGGAGTGTAACGAACCGAATATGCACCCAGTGTGTGCAAGGCAGGTACCTTAACCCCGGTGCTCTCTGCAGACCCAGAGATGCAGGAGTGACTCGGGGTTCTCTGGGGGTTTGCTCCTCCTGCTCTACCCAGCCCTGTGAATGTTTGCCTGGTGAAGTGTGTGAGTCAGGCACTGACTTTTGGCCTGGGGCCCCCAACTTTTTCACTTGCACCCCTGGACTAAGGATGGCCAGGGCTCCTGCTGAGCTCAAGGCTCAGCGCCCTGCCCTGTTTTTCCTTCTGAGATGGCAGGATCGTGAGGAGCGTCGCTGAGCCCCTCAATAAATCGCCTCCTTTCCTTCCACAGCCCATCATGTTTCGAGGGGAGGTGCGCCTGAATGTGGAGGAGAAGAAGACACGAGCGGCCCGCGAAGGGGACCGCCGTGACAACCGCCTTCGAGGCCCCGGGGGCCCTCGCGGGGGGATGGGCTCTGGCCTGCGAGGGCCTCCCCGAGGGGGCCTGGTGCCGAAGCCTGGCTTCGGGGTCGGCAGGGGCCTGGCCCCCCGGCAGTGAGCCCTGCGCCGCCCCACGTCCAGCCTCCACGGGCGGCCGCTGGCCTGTGCCCGTGCTGCCCACCCACCACCCTGAGTCCTCACCTCGATCTCATGGAACGGATTTTAGGAAAATGGACTTTTTCAGAAGAAAACAAGACTGATGTCTCGTGCTTAGTGTGCACATACAGACTGGATTTCGTCTCCACGGTCACCGTCCTCTCCTTCCCCACATGAGTGTGTTGGTTCTGACTGGCGTCTTCGTTGGATTCTTGTTTTCTGTGTTTTAAAAGCCCATGAGAAAGGCGGGATTCTTCCAGCGTTTCGAAGGCAGGAATAGCCCACATGGTTTCTCGTTGCGAGTTGGGACTGTCTTCAGACATGGAGAAATTGGCCCAAGGAAAAGTGCTCAGGCCGATTCCTGCTGGGGTGCCGACAGACACTCCGCACACGCCAGCCGTCCTTGGCGTTACCGCTGCTGTGCTGTGTGACCCAAGGCACTGTGGCCTCGTCCCTCCCATTGAAATTTCAATTGTCAGCTGGCTTCGATGTCTAGAATGCAAGTACCGTGCTTTCCTTGAACTCTAGGTCCTGCTAAGTAGTTTCTTCATGTTTAGTTTGTATTTGTAAAAAAGAAAAAGCCCACAAAAACAAACAACAAAAGCGACCCTGATCCAAATAACAAAACCAGAGCAAAACTGTCGTGCCTTCTATTTATCTGACTCCAGTCCTGGCAGTTGTCGAGAGGAAAATAAAAGTGTCTAGATTTGTTCGATCAGGTTCAGAGTAAGTACTGAGTTGGGAGTCGTGACCCTCTCTGTTCCCCTTGTATGTCCTCTGGGAACATTTGCTCTGCCTTATTCCGGAGGCGTCAGGCCACGGTGGGCCCGGCCGAGCCTGGTCAGACGACCTCTGGCCAGCACCCGCCCTGGTCACGACCTGAACCGGGAAGGATGCGTGTCTTCTCAAATTCCCCTCGAATCATCGCCATATGTAAATTTTCTATTTTGTTATAGTTCTCTGATGGATAGGCATGCAGTGGGTATTTCTTGGAAATGGCTGATTTTTATTAAAACATTTCTGGAAGAACACTTGATCTGCCAGTGTAGCCTGACACTCCTGTGACACCCAGCCTGGAAGGGTAGTGGGTGTGTGTGTGTGTGTGTGTGTGTGTGTGTGTGTGTGTGTGTGTGTGTGTGTGTGTGTGTGTGTGTGTGTGTGTGATGTGTGTGATGTGTGTGGTCGGGGAACCTGCCTGCTTCTCGAGGAAGGTTGGTGCTGTCGGTCCCCCGGCCTGCTTGGCCTGGGAGGAAGCTGAGCGCTGGCCTGTGATGCAGCAGCCCGTGGCGGGGACAGTGGGCAGGTGAAGGCGAGCGGACCTTCAGTGCCAGTCACCCTCGGTAACTATCTGGGAAACAGGTTTTCCAAGCCGGGGAACCTGGGGAACCTGGGGCGATTCTTTCCACTTGAGAGCCAAGCTCTGCTGTGGCTGCCTGTAGGACCTTCCTTAGGGGTTTCTGGGGAAAGGGTGGGTGGGGGTGCAGGAGCTTTCAGTGTTGAGTGGGTGGGGCCGGCCAGGGGCTGGGTGCAAAGCCAGTGATCCCTCGAGCCAGCCCTGTGACAGCCCCTGCCTAGATGTGAGGGCCTGAGCAACCGAGGCGCCTTCCCAGGCATTACAGCCCTGAAGAGACTTATGGGCAGATCTGCCGGGAACAGGTGTGAGGAAAGGGGCCACCAGAGTTGGCCATGTTAAGGCTCTGAGTGCAGCTGGATGGTGACCTTGACCTGTGGCAATCCCAGGCTCTGTTCACGTCCAAAGAAGCAAGGCCAGCCCAGGGTGCTGTTCACACCCAGGCCATTCAGGGGCTGGCATCAGAAATGTATGGGTTTTTTTGTTTGTTTTTGGGCCACACTCAGCAGTGCTCAGGGGTTACTCCTGACTCAGCTTAGAAATCGCTCCTGACAGGCTTGGGGGACCATATGGAATGCCGAGATTGGAACCGTGTACATCCTGTGTTGGCTGAGTGCAAGGGAAACACCTTTCCACAGTGCTATCTCTCTGGCCTCTCAGAAATGTATGTTGTGGGCCCGGAGAGATAGCACAGCGGCATTTGCCTTGCAAGCAGCTGATCCAGGACCTAAGGTGGTTGGTTCGAATCCCGGTGTCCCATATGGTCTCCCATGCCTGCCAGGAGCTGTTTCTGACCAAGACAGCCAGGAGGAACCCCTGAGCAACGCCGGGTGTGACCCAAAAACCAAAACCAAAAACAAAAACAAAAAATGTATGTTGTGGGGCCTGAGTGATAGCATAGTGGCTATCCGGGTTCGATCACTGGCATCCCATATTGTCCCCCAAGCCTACCAGGATTAACTTCTGAACTCAGCCAGGAGTAGCCCAAAAAGCGAAAAGAAAAGAAAAGTGTGTTTATGGGTCAGCCCTGTGCTAATGTTTTCTTTGGTAGTTTTTGTTTGTTTTTTTGGGCCATACCCAGTGACGTTCAGGGGGATCACTCCTGGCTATGCACTCAGAAATCACTGCTGGCTTGGGGACCATATGGGACGCCGGGAGATCAAACCTCGGTCCTGTTGTGTATGTAAATATTTTGGGGGATTACTATGTTGCTCACCCTAATCTGATTAGGTGATTGTGCCCTACCCTAGGGTGTGACCTGGCATTCTGCCCCCACCCCAGGGTAGGACCTGATTCTGCTTCCACCATTGGTTGGTATCTGATCCCACCATTGGGTGGGACCTGACTCTGGACTATAAGAGCAAGGGTCTGTGGAAGGCGAGAGGCTTTGGCTGGATGGAACTGAATCGGAGTCTTTGGACTTCAGTTTTGTCCATCCGAATAAAGCAAATATTTCCACGAGCCTGATTGTCTGCGAGCTGTTTACCCGCCGTTTCACCTCAGAACCGTGGGCTAGACAGGGTGGCAGACATGTGCTCCGAGCTGGAAGAAAAGGGCCTCATTCTCCATCCCTCCATCAGTCAACCTCTTCAGGGGCTGTCCTGCTACAGGTCCGTCCTAGGCAAGCATGTAAAAGGCAGACGCCTTATCGCTGCGCCACCACTCCGGTCCCTCTGGTAGTTTTTGCTCAGGGCTGACTCTGCTCTGCTCAGGGTTCACTCCTGGTCAAGCTCAGGGATCGGGCCCAGGATCGAGCGAGGTAGTGCCCTTTGCTCCCTGCTGTCCTACCCAGGCCCTGGTGTGTCTGTCTCAGCTGCAGGCCCTGTTAGTGGTGGCGTTGAGACTGTTGGAGCGAGAGCTGGGCTTTGGACCACTGGTGGCCCCTATTGCTAACGGAGTTCAGTGTTGGTGTGATGCCTCTCAGGCGCTCATTTCCACAGAGGAAGAAAGGAGTGGCCAGTCCCCCAGCTGGTGCTTTTTTGATTCCCTGCAGGAACAAACCTGTGCTGCACACAGGCCCAGTGGCCTCCTGACAAGTAAGTCCCAACGGGTGTGGTTCTGGCTCTCCAGAGCCCCCCTGGAGTCTTGCTCCAGAAGCTGTAGGCAGGCAGTTAGTTGGCCTGAAAGTCAAGCCAGCTGAAACTGTTCCTGGTCCCGCCCCTGTGGGGTCGGACCTGCCGCAGCCCCTCCCCATCCTGCTCATGCTCCTTCCCTGTGCTCTGGCCCCGAGGACGCGCCTTCCCGGAGAGGGACGGACCTGTGCCCACAGCCCTTATTCTCAGGCTCATCAAGATGCACCAGAGCCCATTTTTTCCCCTGAGGAGTTTGAGCTGGGATGGCGGCCCTTTGGTGGGAATGCTGTGGCCGGATTTGAAGTGACAAATTCCCCTCACCGCCTTGCCTGCATTTTCCCTCCTGCCCTGGAGTCCTGGCCTTCATTTCACCTGTTCAACACCTGCCAGCAGGTGCAGAAACCCACTGGAGTTGTGAGTCCCTCACGGGCACCTGGGGCACCCCCTGCTGCTATCCCTACTTAGGGGTTGGGGCGCAGTTTGGTGGCCCCTCAGCGTCCACACATCCCAGGCACTTGGCTTCTCTGTAGAAGGTGCAGGGCCCGGAGAGATAGCACAGCGGCGTTTGCCTTGCAAGCAGCCGATCCAGGACCAAAGGTGGTTGGTTCGAATCCCGGTGTCCCATATGGTCCCCCGTGCCTGCCAGGAGCTATTTCTGAGCAGACAGCCAGGAGTAACCCCTGAGCACCGCCGGGTGTGACCCCCCCCCCCCAAAAAAAAAAAAAAAAAAAAAAAGAAGGTGCCAACTTGAGTTTCTCTTCTGGCCTCTGGTTTCCTGTCCCTCCAGCCTCCCTTGCCCTTACTTCCCCCAGCTGCTTCCTCCAGGCACGGGGTCCCCTGAGACTGTCCCCTGCTAGCCTAAGCCTCACTGGGCAGGCTCGTATCTGATCCTGAGTCACTTGCAGCACTTGGAATAAGCAGCAGAAAGCCTAGGCCTACCTGGGACAGACCTGGGTTCAATCCCCAGCAGGCCACAGGGTCCCCGTGAGCCTGCCGGGAGTAACCCCTGAGAGCCGCCGGGTGTGGGCCAAAACCCGAAACCAAAACAAAAAATGTTCTCTGGGTTTTTTGTTAGGTTATATTTTGGGCCACACCTCAAAAATACTGGTATTCGGGACAGAGAAGGAACCAGAGTTGGTCATATGAAGGCAGGCGTTTGCCTTGTGGTTGATTTGTTTCGGTCTACACCCCTGGGCTCCAGCCTGTGGACTCCAGCCTGGCAGATTTCTCCCTCCAGATCTCCGAAGATTTGCCTTAAGCCATCTCTAAAATCCGGTCAGAGTAACAACTGCCAGTCAACTGGAGACAATAATCCAGAGAGAGGACTTTGGTCGACCCCTCCCCAGATCAGGATGGGTATGCGTGTGGTGGTTTAATAAATATATTTTTATATACATGTATCACAGAAATTTTACATTCCGTCTTCAAATTGCAGAAATAGATTTTTTTTTTTTACAAGCCAAAAATAACTGCCATAACTTTGGCTCCATGCAAAAAGGGGGAAGAGGGCGGGCCCAGGGCGATGCTGGTTCGAGGCCGAGTCCGTGAGAAGTGGAGAGAGAGAAGTGGAGCAGCACGAGGAGGAAGAAGCGTCGCTAACAGCCCGCGGGAGGCAGCAGAAAGGCCGTGTGGACAGACAAAGATTCCCGGAGAGGCCATCAGGCTTTGTGCCCTGAACATGGGGCACCGCCAAGCTCCGTCCCCCTCCCCTCCATACCTTGTGCCTAGCTGCCCTGGGCAGGGCTCGTGTTCCCTGCGGCTGCCTGGCCCAGCCCACAGCCATCCTGCCCAGAAGGTTGGTTCGTGGCTGGTGTTAAGGGGATGGTTGCGTAAGGTGAGCACACGCCTTCGAGCTCTCCCCGCCCCCGTGTCTCCCTCCCGGAAGCAAGGTTTGCCTTCGCTCGGCCTTCCCATCCGACTGGTGGCTGGCCCCACACGGAACCTGGCTCTGCAGGCAGAAACCGATGAGTCACTCTGGGAGCACAAAAATGCAGCCCGTGTCACAGGCGGCTCATCTCAGTTGCCACCAGCCCTTGGTGCCCACAGCGGCGTGTTTCCAGAGCCTGGCATCGATTGTTTAGTGAGCTCAGCGCCAGGGCTGGTGACCCCCCTTCCCGGAGAGTGGGGCAGCGGGGCTGGGCGTTTGAGGTGGACTTAGCTGCTCTGTCTCTGATCACCCATGTCTGCTTGGCTGCAGGTTCCTACCCTTCCTCGAGGCCTCTGGGCTGCCTCTGTGGCCCAAGCTTTTGTGTGTGCGCCTGGGGCCACTCTGGCCAGGCCCGCTGTCATCCTTGACCCCAGAGGACATGGGCAGGGGCTGTCACTAAAGGCTTTGGGCTCTTCCTTCTTGAAACCCGCTCCCTCACCAGGACCCCCGAGGCTCCTGGCCGTGCATGGGCGGACGGCGGCGAGCTGGTACGGAACAGCTGCAGTGAGGTAGAAATAGGTGGGCGGGGGCAGGAGCGGAGACGCGGAGATGAATTCTGCAGCACCAGTTTCAGGTTGGGGCCACCATGGGGGGTGGGCCACACTTGTCCCCAGGTTTCTAAGCGGCATGGACAGGTTAGGGCTAGTCCAGGTCCTAGCAGGGGCTTGGAAAACAGTTGCATGTGTCAGTTCTCGTCCCCGCATTACAGAGACTGTCCTGCTCCTTACCGTCTCCCCGTGGAGCAGACTGGGATCCTGGTGGGGACAAGCCTGATGGGGAGCCTGTACTCACTGACTCAGCCATGTCCATGGCGGGGTGCAGGAGCTTCTGAGGAAATGGCACGGCCGGCCGTGTGGCATGCCACTTGTTCCGGGCAGAGCGAGCCCCGAGGCTGCCCCCCCCACCCTACATTCCCAGGCACGGCTGGCTCATTCTGCCTCTTGTCCTTTGGTAGTGCGCAGACGTGACTTTGTAGCGGGGGAGCTGGCACGTGTGAGTGGCCTGTCAGCACCAGCCCCAGGTAGACAGGTTTGGGAGGGCTGAACCCACCCTGGCCTGTCGCTGCTGGACCAGAAGCTGCTGCCACTGTGCCAGGAGTGGTCTGCAGGACACACATCAGCCCCACACTGAGCTCTCACCCCAGACTGGCCTGGGTTTTCCTAACTCCAGCTCCAGTGCTGCCGTCTGGCCCTTGGGCAGCTTGGATCAGGGAGGAACAGGGCAGCAGGATGAGTTTCCTCTTTGGTCTGTTCCCCTCACATGCCCTGAGCCCATGTCTCGGCTTTCTTCTCAGGGGTTCCCAGGGAGCCCTGGGTCCACCAGCTGCCAGCACCTGCTGTGCGCTGCCTTGCTCTGGGGTCTGAGCTGGAGGCCCCCTGCTCAGGGAACCCACCAGGCAGCGTGTGAGTTTCTGTGTTCAAAGCTCTTATCAACTGCTGTAGTGGCTTTATTCTTGTGTCTCTGCACTTTATACCCAGTGGAGTGGGACGCCTGCCACCAGGTGTGTGTCCCTTGCAGCTTCACGATGAGAATCCACTAGCCCTGGCCGAGGCTTCCAGCAGTTTTCCTGTGGATGGTGGTTGGGAAGGCCAGAGAGAGGGCCTCAGCCTCGGGCTGTCTTGTTTCCGGAACTGCTGCTGCCCCTTATCCTGGCCAGATTCTGACTCGGTCCCGGCAGCTTGGTGCAGGCCGCAGGAGGCGCTGGAGGTGTCCGTCACTGGGGTACACTGCTGGAGGAGGTCCCGCAGAAGACTCTCAGGCCAGCTCCCCTGCCAGCTGGAGCTGCGTGACTGACTCCTGCACCTTCAGGCTTGCTCTGATCCTGTCTGGGAGCAGCTCCGGGAGCAAAAGGTTCCCTTGTGGCTGGCGGAGAGGATCCAGGGGAGCAGCTCCGGGAGCAAAAGGTTCCCTTGTGGCTGGCGGAGAGGATCCAGGGGAGCAGCTCCGGGAGCAAAAGGTTCCCTTGTGGCTGGCGGAGAGGATCCAGGGGAGCAGCTCCGGGAGCAAAAGGTTCCCTTGTGGCTGGCGGAGAGGATCCAGGGGAGCAGCTCCGGGAGCAAGAGGTTCCCTTGTGGCTGGCGGTGAGGATCCAGGTGGCTCTACGGGGAGCAGTCAGGGCAACTGAGTGGGGGTGTTGGCACTGCCTGATCCAGCCTGCAGGTGCCCGCGTTGGCCTCTGTATGCCTCGTGAGGACAAGTAGGTGCAGATGGGACCCTCCTGGCCGCTCCCCCATCTCTGAGCACCTTCCCCCGTGAGCCAGCAACGAGGTGCGTGTGGACAGAGGAGGGCAGCAGGAGCAGAGTCCGGGCTGGGACCCCGGAATAGTCTGCCTCTGGGCGAGCTAGAAGCTGAGGCTTTGCACACTGCAGCCTGGTCTGTGGGAGTTTAGCTGAGCCAGGAGTTGGGCGTGTGGATGCAGGGCCTAGGCAGAGACGTGATGGGGCCAGTTGGGCCACTCTGCGTGTCCCCCACACTGGGCCTCCGTGTCTCTGGTGTCTGGTGATCCCGGGAATGCATCACGGTGACTGGAACTGCGTCCTGCCTGAGTGGCTGGTTCCAGGGCAGACCTCGTCTGCGCGCTGTCCAGTCCCCAGTTGGAAGTCACACGGTGCTGCGGTGCTGGAGGTGGCACCCCTGCGTCCTGTCCTCCCCACACCCAGGATGGCAAGTGGGCAGGAGCTGTGGGAGGGGGGTGTTCGCAGGAAAGTATGTGCTGACTCCGGTCTGAGCTCACGTCCGGCCCCGTCCAAACCTCTGAGCTCAGATCCCTCCAGTCCACGTTGCAATGGGAATTTTCCAGAATATGTGGTGGGTCTCAGAGGGGCAGAACGGGGCTGCCCCAAATGCTGCACCGTGGGGGTGATGGGCTGGGACAGCCTGGGGTGTGATCAGATAGGCAGGGGGAGTCCTCTCAGCTCTCACTGGTGGGGCAGGACACACTTTCCTGTCCTCAGGCTGGGCTGCTGGGGGCTTCAGGACCATGATCCCGGTTCCTGCTGGGACTTCAGCTGTCCCTTGGCCCCTGGGCTCTGAACTGTGGTGTGTCTGTCCCCTGTGTGCCTGCCATATGGCCCTTCCAGGCTCGGGGTATGGGGCCAGTGGCAGGAAGAGAGACTGCTTTCTCCGTGCCAAGCTTTGGGGTCCGGTTTTCTGGAGGGGTTCGGGAGAGGGAGGAGCGCTAGTTGGCGGGAATAGCTGCTTCCTGCCAGCATGGGGAGCCGTGGGTGGGGCTGGGCATAGCGCTACTGGGGTCACTCATGCCTGTGGGCATCTGTCCCTGATGTCTGTCATTTACTGTCCCGTGCTGGCTCAGCTGTGATAGAGGCGGGTCGCAGATGATAGCGGCTCCCAGGATGGCATCATGGAGCAAATGCCCCCCCGAAACATGGGGCTGGCTGTATGTGCCTCTTGCTGCTTGAGAAGCTGACGGGGCGTGGAGTGGGACATGGAACGTGGTGTCCCATGCCAGTTGCTCCTGAGGGGGCAGCTCTGCCTCCAGATAGCTCCAACAGTGGACGCCTCACCCAGACTGCCTGAACCTGTGCACCAGTGCTGTGACCAGGAGCAGCAGGTGTATCTTCCAGCTCACCTGATCTGCTCTTCCCAGGCAAACAAAGCAAGTCTCCTCCCCCAGGCTCACACTGACCCCAGCCGTCATGCCCATGACTTGGCCTTCAAGACCCGTGGGCTGGGGAGAACCTTTCAGAACCTGCCACTACCCCTCTGCTGCCTTTCCGTGTGCCTCATGGGCATTACGGTCTCACCAGCATGCACCGTTATCTGCCTGTCTCTGCTCGTCTGTCTGCCTGCCTGACTGCCTGTCCATCCATCTCCGGGCCTCATCTCGCTCTGTCCTCCCCTCCGTGCATGCTTCTCACAAAACCACCAGCACGTCTCACCCTCGCCACTTCCCCAAATGCTCCCACCTGGCAATTCTAAGAAATTCTCCAAAAAATAGACATTTGAAAAAGTGCATCAGTGAGTGTATCCTCTGCTTCTCTGCATATTGTTTGAGATTATTACTTTTCCTAACGGTAAAAAAAGATTGCATATCGGCAATTATTTGGGAGAACCCGGCGGCTGTTTCTGGGGGTGGGGGGACAGGGCAGGAGGCAAGCTGAGAAGTGGGCGCGCTCGGAGGCAGGGCCTGGAGACCTGAGGACTGACTTACTTGGCCGAGGACCCCGATGTTCGGTCGCCCGTCCCGGAGGCCGCCCTGCCCTCGCTGCCCTCAGCCTGCGCCCACTGCAGTGATGAGGGCGGTGAGGCGAGGCGGGCCGCAGCCCAGCAAGCGTCTTGTCTTTGTGACTCTGTCCCCCGGGTGGGGCGGCGGGTTGCGTGAGCGCGAAGCAGGAGCCGATGGGAAGTGACAGGCCGCCGCCCCTGCCCCGACCGCAGCCCGCCGCTGTCACTGGTTGTGCACGTCCTCGCGGCGCACGATCTTGTAGATGATCCAGTAGAACATGTTGAAGATGAGGAAGGCCATGGGGAAGCCGATGCGGGACACCTTGTCGATCTTCTTGGCCCTCTGGATGAAGAGCTTGCGCATCTCCTCGGGGCCCTTGGACGGCGGCGGGGGGTTGGCGGAGCTGCTGTTGGCACCCTTCACCGAGATGCCATCCTTGGCCTGCAGGCAGGCCGGGCCCATCCCGTAGGCGGAGAAGTTGAAGCGACCCTCGCCCGCCTCCTCCTCCTGGAACACAGACAGCCAGGCGCTCTGCTGGAGCTGGGGCGGTCGGCGGGGATGGGCACCCCATCCCCAGCTTTGTCTCCTGCTCTTCTCTCTCCCGGCTCTTCCCTCTGTGCCAAGGGGCCGGCCTGGGCAGGGGTGGGTCCCAGGCTGCCTCGTCCTCAGCAGGGCCCCCTCTCTCTCTAGTGGTGGTGTTTGGGGGCTGGAGACTTTGGGCCAGTCTTCTCAACCTCCAGCCCTCCCTGGGGGGCTCAATGGGGTCAGGGCTCTGCACAGTGGGGTGTGTGTATGTATACGTCTGTGTGTAAAGGACTGCGTGGGGATGAATGCTGAGCAGAATCTGCGGGCACACTTCTCGCCAGCAGGGGGCAAGGCACTGCCGGGCCAGTCTCGGGCCAGAGATGCCTCCTTGTTGGTAGACTGATGCTTAGCGCCTGAGTGGTGGACCTGGGCCCAGGCAGGCACTTGGGGAGCTGGTCCCTGGGACCCCAGACCCATCCTTTTGTCCTCTTTATTTTTTTGGGGGGGCCCACACTCAGCGACGCTCAGGGGTTACTCCTGAGTTTTGCTCTCAGAAATCACCCCTGGCTGGCTCGGGGACCCTATGGGATGCCGAGGTTCGAACCTAGGTCCACTTGTGAGGCAAACACCCTACCACTGTGCTATCTCTCCAGCCCCAGCAAACCCATCCTTAACCCCTGGTTTGTTCTGGTTTTGGGGTTTCACCTGGCAGTACTCAAGGGGGACCAGGTGATGTTAGGGATTGAACCCAGTGGAGCCTTTCTGGCTCACAGCACTACCTCCAGAGGAAAGGGGGGCTCACCTGCCACACTGAGGCACAACCTGTGGCTTGCCCAGGACTACGAGAGATCCTGTGCTCGGGTGTGACGACAGGAGGGGAACTGTGTCTGCCTCACCTGGTCCTCTCCACTCATGAACCCCCATCTCGGAGGCCTCTAGATCTCCCCCTCACACCCCCTGAGTCCTCTCGCCTCTCCAGGCCCCCACCTTGTGGTGCCTCCTCTTCCTGCGGAAGCGCAACAGCTCCTTGTGCTGGCGGGACACGAAGTTGACAGCTGCGTACTCGAGCAGCGCGGAGAAGACGAAGAGCAGACACACGGCCATCCAGATGTCAATGGCCTTCACGTAGGACACCTGCGGGCCGGCCACGCGCCGTGGGCTGGGGGTCTGGGCTGCTGCCATCCCGTGCCCTGCACCCCCCCTCAAACTCCCACCCCTTCCCCTGGCCCCGTGGCCTGACCTTGGGCAGGGATGCTCGGGAGCCGGAGCTCTGCGTGGTCATGGTGAGCACCGTGGTGATGCCCAGCCCCACGCGCGCAGGGGCCGCGTCCATGTTGATCCAGAAGGAGATCCAGGACAGGATGACGATGAGCAGGCTGGGGATGTACATCTGGATGAGGTAGTAGCCCATCTGCCGCTCCAGGTGGAAGCGAGCCTCGATGCACGTGAACTTGCCTGTGGGGACAGCGTCTCACGGTGCCAGGCAGGGGTGCAGGCAGCAGTGTATGGGGTACGGGTGCGAGGGATGGGGACACGGAAGCACTCAGGGCTCTGCCTCCTTCTCAGGCCTTTCAGGGGTTCCTCCTGGCTCAGCGCTCAGAAATCGCTCCTGGGGGCTTGGGGAGACCCTCTGGGATCTGGGGATTGAACCAGGGTCCATCTTGGTCTGCAGTGTGCAAGGCAAACACCCTACCGCTGTGCTGTAACTCCGGCCCTGATTTGTTTTGTTTTGTTTTGTTTTGTTTTGTTTCTACGCTGCCTGGCAGGGACTGTCCTGTGCTTGTTGCTGCCTGAGCTATGGTCCCATTTGCCCCAGCCCTATTTTCTGCCCCTACTGGGGTACGTACTGCTGAGTGCAGAGTATTGTAGTTTGGGGTGCAGCATTCAGGAATGGGACACAGGGCAGGGCCCATGGGTATTATAGCTGGAACAAAAGATTCGGAGCACAAGGCTCAGGGGGACCCAGTGGGGTTGTATTTGGGCTGCAGGACCCGGAAGTTTGCCTTTGGTGTGTGGGATCCATTGGTGGAGTTGGGGTGTGAGGTTTGGGGTGCGGACTGGGGCTCGTGGTCGGGAACACACCGGTGTTGTAGTGCTTGGTGCAGTAGCGCAGGTCCTTCTCCTCCTTGAGGATGAACTGGGGCAGCGTCAGCCCGTCGGCCACCTGCACGGCGCCCTGCTCCTGCCACTCGAAGATCAGGTCGTTCATGGTGTAGCCAACTGGGGAGCAGAGAGAGATGGAAGGGTCATGCCGGAGCCCCTCCGGCTCCCCACAGCCCTGCAGGCTCCCTGCAATCCTGACCCTGGACTGCTGGTCTGAGCCGCCAGATGGCCAGTCCCTGGGGCTCCCCAGCGGGCCCCCCCGCCATCAGGACAGCTTGGTTCTCCCTGTTGGGTTTGCCTGGGGAGCCTGAAGCTCTCCTTTCCCACATCCATCCAGAGTACTTGCTCAGGGGGGCCGGAGCTACAACACAGCAGTAGGGTGTTTGCCTTGAATGCGGCCAACCTGGGAAGGACCCGAGTTTTGATCCCCAGCATCCCATATGGTTCCCTGAGCCAGCCAGGAGCGCTTTCTGAGCACAGAGCCAGGAGTAACACCTGAGCACTGCCAAATGTGACCCCAAAACAACAACAACAAAACAAAAACAAATAAAAGGGGACATGCTTCCTGGCACCCTGCTTGGCCCAGAGCTGGGGAAGGACAGGCAGCCTCTGTTCTGCCGAGCGGAGCATGCGGGGCCCCGAACTCACAGCTCTCCAGCTGCATGATACACGTCTGCACGTCCATGGGGAAATTCTTCAGATCCATGGGGCAGGCGAGGGTCAGCGTGATTCTGCAAATGAGAGGGAGTGATGGGGCGCCACCCGTGTCCCCTCTGGCCTTGCCCTAGCACCCCCGACTCCTGGTATCCTCTGCTACTGATGCGTGTCCAGCCCTGCCTCTAGGGGGCCGCACCGGATGCTGTAGAGTACGTTGCCATTGCGGGAGATGCGCAGCAGCTTGTTGTCCGTCGTGATCTCGTGGAAATGCGCCCCCTTCTCGTTGGCGAAGAACAGGTCGGGCTTCCAGATGGAGTCCAGCATGGACGGGTCCAGGTCCAGGGAGTCGTCGGGATACTCGTTGTAGGCCAGCCGGGGGTCGTTCCACTGCTGCCGCAGGAAGATGTTCACCCTGTAATCCTGGATGGGGGGGGCATGGTGAGCATCAGGGGGCGATAGCACAGCCCCCTGACATTGCAGGAGCCCCTTGGCCTGCCCCTGGCAGGGAAGGGAGTTTGTGACGTAGCTATGGGACAGGCTGCTCCGTGGGGTAGAAGTGGTAGGCCCTGGGAAGTGTCTGCCCAGTCCTGCAGGCCCCCATTCTGTCTCTTGAGGGGGAAACTGAGTCTGGCGGGGTGCCAGGATCCTTCTGGTTTAGCAGCACCACAATGCCCAGGATGGGGCGGAGGTAGGTGGGCCACGGTGTCTGCCACCCTGGGAGACGCTGGCCAAGGTTATAGAAGGATTAGGTTGGAAAGCTGAGGGATTTGGGTAGGCCTCATGTGAGGCTCCCCACCAGATCAGAGGGGTCCAGGTTGGGTGGCATGGACGCAGTGGGGCCCACACTCCCGAGTGACGAGTCCTTACTGGAGATGTGCAGAGTTGCTTTTGTGTCTTGCTTATATTTGCAGACTAGCGTCGACCAACCTCAAGTCATAAGCTGTTATGCAACTAGTTTACTCCTGGGCTGCTTTTTCTTTTTTTTTTTTTTTTTTTTTTGGTTTTTGGGTCACACCCGGCAGTGCTCAGGGGTTACTCCTGGCTCCATGCTCAGAAATTGCTCCTGGCAGACACGGGGGACCATATGGGACGCTGGGATTCGAACCGATGACCTCTTGCATGAAAGGCAAACGCCTTACCTCCATGCTATCTCTCCAGCCCCTGGGCTGCTTTTTCGGTGATATCCCTGTTTTCCTTTCCTCTCTTCCCCCTTCCTCCTTCCTCACTCCTCCTGCACTTCACTTGGCAGTGATCAGGGGTTACCTACCTCTGCCTGTACACTACACACTCATCTCCTTACTCCTGGGTAGGCTTGGGAGACCACAATGGACCCCAGCATCGAGTCTCTGTCTGCATCTGCCTACATTGCCTCACTGGACTGAGACTCACTTTGCTGAAGGACTGAGGGTGTGTGTTGTGAAGTGCTGGGCATGTGGATGAGCCTGGATCTGGGACTGTCTCGTCCCCATGCTCAGTACAGTGAAGCCGCCCTGAGCCACCCTGAGCACAGCCACATTTTGCTGACTGGGCCAAGCACTTCTTTTAAATCTGTGTCAGACATGCTGGGGTCCATGTTCAGCACAGTGACACGTGGGCCTCTGCCCTGTGCTCAGCTTCCACCTGGGGGCTGGTTCCTAGTGTGGGGGCCAATCCGGGACTGTTGGCTGCTTCCTCTGATCCTGGAGGGGACTGGAAAGCCAGAGGGGTGGATGGACAAACAACAGTGGACGCACTCAGTGCCGTGGGGACACACACATGTATCACGGGGACACACACACGTATCATGGGGGTACACACATGTCATGGGGACACAGACGTGTTGTGGGGACACACACATGCTTGGCTCAGGGCCCTGGATCCCCGGGTCCCCCGTGGTCACTGAGGCCAGAGTCCTGGGTGAGTGACCCCTTTCCATGTTGGGAACAACTGGCTTTCCCAAAGCCTCTGCTCAGAAATGCCCATACAGGGAGCAGTCGGGGGGTCAGAGACCCATTTTTAGGGATACACATATTTGGGGCACACACAAAGGTGGTGCCTGATGGGAGGTGGGTTACAAGGATGGAGGCGCCAATGGCGTGGAAAGATGGGGTGTAGGGAAGGTGGTGGCTGTTTCTGTGGGGTTGGGGTCCTAACCTTCATCAGAGACTGATGACACCCAGGAGCTCACTAAGGAAATAAGCTGAAGGGTGTGTCCAAATTTTGCCTGTTCCTTCTGGCCACCCTTGTCTTTCAGGCTGGTGGTGAGACATGCTTGGTGCTAGGAGATCCCCCAAATGTTCCCCCAATATTGTCCCCACCTCCCTGAACTTTAGAATAAAGGGGGGCAAGGAGGATACATGGGGTTGAGGTATGAATGGGAGTGGGTTTGTCTCTGTGGCTTTGAGTATCTGATGGGATTGTGGATGTCTGTGAGTCCCTTGTCTCAGGGAGTATGGGTGTCTGACGAGGAGTGGGTGTCTTTTCGAGGGGATGCAGGAGTCTCTGTAAGAGGTGAGGGGTGGGGGTGCCTGAGGGGGGGTTAGGTGTCTGTGAGGGGGTATCGGAGGACATGGAAGTGTTTCTGTGACGTGTGGGTGTCTCTGAGGAGGTGAGAATGTCTCTGTGAGGGTAGTGGTATCTGTATGACCACAGTATGCCTCTGTGAGGGGTGACGTTAAGTAAGTGGGGTACCTGTGAGGGATGAGAACGCTTGGGGTTCTGAGACATCCACAGGTCTGCTATGTTTGCTGTAGGTAGAGGTGAAATAGGATTCTCTGCTTTGTGTAGTGTGAGGAGGGGCGAAGGGTTCTCTCACCAGCTGGCGAGAGGCTGCTGTTCTTCCCTTCCCTCCAATGTGGGCTGTGTCAAGGGAGCCTGAAGAGAACCCGCCCCACTCAATAGGGGTCCTGCCCCCCCATTCTATCTTCATGCGACTTTCCTTTCCACATGCTGCGGACACGTATCTGTCCGCTGTTCATTGAGGCCTCCGTGGACATAGTCTGAGAGGTGGATTGTAATTGTCCCCCAACACCTTTTACATAAACTTTCTTCCTTTTTTTTTTTGTTTTTTGTTTTTTGTTTTTTGTTTTTTGGGTCACACCCAGAGCGCTCAGGAGTTCCTCCTGGCTCTATGTGCAGAAATCATTCCTGGCAGGCTCGGGGGACCATATGGAATGCCGGGATTTGAACCACCATTCTTCTGCATGCAAGGCAAACACCTTACCACCATGCTATCTCTCCGGCCCCTACCTAAACTTTCTTTTGAGATGTTAGTCCCATCTGGATGATCAGACCCACCCACACCTGGCATGGGGCTGACTGTTTTAGTTTTAGGGCTTTGTTTTTGGTTATTTATTTATTTATTTATCTGTCTATCTATTTATTTATTTATTTTGGTTTTTGGCCACACCCGGCAGTGCTCAGGGGTTACTCCTGGCTGTCTGCTCAGAAATAGCTCCTGGCAGGCACGGGGGACCATATGGGACACCGGGATTCGAACCAACTGCCTTTGGTCCTGGATCGGCTGCTTGCAAGGCAAACACCGCTGTGCTATCTCTCCAGGCCCTGGTTTTTTATTTTTATTGTTTTTTGGGTCACACCCAGCGGAGCTCAGGGTTTACTCCTGAAATTGCTCCTGGCAGGCACAGGGGACTGTATGGGATGGCGAAATTCGAACCACCATCTGTCCTGGATTGGCTGCCTGCAAGGCAAACACTTTACCGCTGTGCTATCTCTCCACCCCATGGTGTGGACTGTTTTTAAATAAAGAACAAAAGAGCTAGCTTTGTGGGGAGACAGAGCTCATGAGGAGAGAGATGGGATAAGCAGCACAGGGAGAGCTTGGCAAAAAAGAAGCACATGACAGGGACTCATGACAGAGAAAAGCCCGAGAAATAAAGCGAGCTGACTCTGATGGAACTTTAACTGCTTGTAAATTATTTCTCCTCAGTTACCATGCATCATCAGATCTGTCCAGCTGAGGGGTAAGAAACACGGTGCCTGGGGTGGCCTCACCCAACATGTGGACTTTGTATTTTATATTTTTAATCTACAAAGGAGTATCTATGTGCTGGCCCAGACTGCAGCAGGTACATGGACAGACAGAGGCATAGACACACAGAGACACAGACACACAGAGACACAGACACACATAGATTCACGCAGTCACAGAGACCCTCAGACACACTCACACATCCCGTCTCTCGCAGTCAGACCCCTCAGGAGTTCCATTGTGTCCACAACCTGCCTGAGCACCTGGGTACATGCGCACAGGTAGTGGACAGCTGGGCCTGCACACACGTGTCCACATGCCCTCTCAGCCAGGTGGACACCCTCACACTTACCTCACCGCACGACACACGGCGCACTCGCTCTGTGGTGTCACACGTGTTCGAGCCATGCAGATGTGCGCACACGGCCACACTTGCTCACAGCACACGGCACCTGCAACCACAGAAACACGGGCTCGCCCGCTCTGCCACGCATGTCTCCTGCAGTCGCCCTCACACACAGCCACAGCAAACATGTGTGGCACACACACACATGCGCAGAAGCAGGAGCATATCCGCCTGGCAATGGGGTGGGGAGGGGGACTTGTTCCTGAATCCTGTTCATTTGCTCCTGGGATGGAGTGGGACTCCCCCTCAGTCCTCTCCTCCTGTGCCCCCCAACCTCGCTTGTTCTCATGGCACAGCCTGGGTAGGGGCATGTCCCTTCGCTCTTGGGGAGTTGGGAGCCCCACATGGTCACCCCATTCCACTTCGCTCAGCTTTGCTCAGCTCTGCTAACGCAGGACTCCCGAGGCAGGTCATGGGGATTAGCTATTGCTTTCTGAGCTGATGCTTAGGCCTTAGTCGAGGTGTGAAGGAGGGTGTTCTGTGGAGATGAGGTGCAGGAGGGTATGGTCTACTGCTGTGTGAGGAAGGGGAGTGGGTAGGAGGAAACTGTGCCCAGCTGAGTGGGTGCTGCACCGAGCAGGGAGCACGGGGCTCATTGCCCGTCTCCCTCTAGCCACCAGCTGCCTCTCTCTGCAGAGGGTTCCCCTCCGGCCCATGCGGTGGGGCACTTTCCAAGGCTGAAGAACTCGGATTTGAAGCCTCACGATATTTATGCATAATCCCTAGTATTTGCTCCTTGCAGAAATGTGAGAGCTTGAGAGAGCCTGAAAGGCAAAGGTGGAGTTTAGCCACATCTCACCCGGGCATAATTACCACATGCATTTGTGCATTGTCTCTCACACTTCGTGTTCTCAGCTTCCTGTCCTGGAGGTTTGAAGCCACAAACACGAGTGGAGAGGCGAGAGCATCGGCCAGGCCTCTTCTGAGACTGTGGAGGCCCCTGGAGAGGCCAGTGAAGGGTGCGAGGTGGTGGTGGTTGGTGTGCTGATCCCCTAGCTCATGGGTCAGTTTTGTGGGAGGCTGTATTCGGCAGTGCTTGGGTGCCAAGTGTTTCCTGGGCAACCCTATGCAGTGCTAGTTTGTGTGCAAGGCAATCAACAGGAGTACGAACTCCTGCACCGTCTCCCTGCCCACAACACTGCTCAGGACAGTGACGGCCCCTCGAAGCCCCAGGAACCACTCACCATGGTGGTCTCTGCGATGGAGCCGAAGCTGTTGATGAAAATGTTGCAGCTGACATTCACTGGGGGCCCTGGGGATCAAGAGATGTGTGCTTAGCTGTGCATCCTGCCAGGCTCTGGCTCCTTGCACCAGGCTCTATCATCTGGTACTGCCCCACCCTGGTGCACCCCGTTCCCCCAGAGTGTGTGTCAGAGGTCCGGGGCTGAGCGCATGACCCTGCCCTTCTATTGGTCCATCCGTCCATCCATGCTGCCTCTGGTAGAGACAGGCTGGGGGACGAGGGGACTTCCGACCACGGCCCCACATCTGGGAAGTGGCTGCAGAGTCTGAGTCCAGATTTGCTCCTTGTGGATTCACGAGAACAAGGTCAAGGCTCAAGGTCAAGGTCATAGAATCAAAGACCATGAAGGTCAACCTTGGGCCTCACCAGGAGCTGGTGAGGGAGAGGAACGGGGGACCACGGCCACATGAGATGGACATGGGAGTCCAGGCAGAAGAGGGGCTGGGGGCCCCTGACCTTCAGCTGTCAGTTTCTTGAGGTTAGAGATTTGGGGTCTCACAGGGACAGCTGCTCTATATAGATCCCTGAGTATGGGGCTGTCTCACAATAGGTGGGACCCCCAGTGTCAGAAACCTCCCCTGGGGCACCTTTAGCTACAGCTTGGCACCCCCTACATGTATGCACCCCTCTGTCTCCTGCCTTGGAAGCTGCCCCTGAAAGAGGGGTTTTAGGGCCCAGTGATGAGTCCTTAAGTGCCCATGGGGTACACTGGCTCTGGGCGCCATTTTGCTGCCTTTGAGCCCCAGGTGAGTGTCCGCCCGTAGCGGGGGCAGGAGGTTGCTGCCCACCTGTGTTTCATCTCCTCAGTAATGGGTGGTTGGGGGGACTCTCTCCCATGCAAGGCTTGGATGTGTGTTGAGTTGTGCCTTGGTGTTATGCTCCAGAACCTTGAGGCCCCCCGGGCTTCTGAGCTGGAGATGGGGCCCCATTGTTGTAACTCCCCCACAGTGGAGGGTGGCCGGTGTGCAAGAAGGGGTGTAAGGGGTTTGCCTGGAATCGCAATTTCTTGGCGCGGATAAGCCTGCCTGCCCCGACCTCAGAGGACCACGGGAACATCATTAAATATTAAAGTTTAATTTCGTCCTGTGTCCCGTTGCCGGGAGTGCCAGGCAGATCCTGGAGCAGGGCGGGTCTGGCTCATGGGGTTACCACTGCCTGTCTGGTCCTCTGCCTCCTCACCCCATTCCCTCTAGGCTGGGGTGGTGTGGGGGCCAGGTGATTGGCGGCCAGGCTGATTTGGTCACAGACCCCTGAATGGTCAGTGGCCCAGGTCCTTGAAAGCAGAGAGTGGCTGGCACCTCCCAGGAAGGGGCATCCGCAGGTTCTGTTGGGGCCTCGGAAGAAGGCGTCTCCCTACCTTTGAAGTTGGGCCTGATCCTGGCATCGTACCCCGACGTCCTGCCCATCAGCTTGTCCAGGAAATCTGAGGGCGACATGGCCTTGGGCGTTGAGCGTGCCGCATCTGTGCCTTTAGAGGCCACCAGGCTGCGAGGAGAGAGGCAGAGGTGAGCGCCTGCCCTGGGCTGTGAGGCTGCACACACACGCCGTGGGGGGGGACAGGCTCAGAGCTGTGTGTGTCCATCCTGCAGAGGACACCTCGAGTCTGGGTGTTGAGAGCCCCTCAGCCCGAGGCACAGCCCAGACAGCTCTGCACGCAGGCTGCTTCCCTTCTCCCTCTTTATGTGGTTGTGAAAATATCATCCGGGGGCAGCTCTACTCAGCGAGGCCATGCACCACCCTGGGGAAACTGAGGCGCAGCAGCCGACTGGCTAGATCTAGCTCTGAGGTGCACTCCTCACCCCCACCAGGGGGCCCCGCTTGTCAGATCCCAAAGAGGAGAGACTGATAGGAAAGCAGAATGGAGGTGCTGCATCCTTGGCTCGTTTCTAGAAGCCGCAGCCAAGCGATCCTGGTTCAGACGGGTCCAGACGGGAGCGGGCAGGGCTGGTGTGCCGCAGGGTGCTGTGAGGTGGCGTGTCTGGCAAGGGCAGAGGGAACACGCGCCATGTGCACTGGCTCGTGGGACAGGTGTGTGTGTGTATGAGTGAGAATATGTACATATATGTATGTATGTGTGTGTATGTAAGAAACATGTGAGTAAGTGAGGTGAGTGATGTGTGTAGGAGAGTGTATATTGATTGTGTATGTGTCTGATAGAGTGTATATGAGAATGAGCCCATGTAGAATGTATGAATGTGCGTTGGGTCTGAGATGGGTCAGTGAGAGTCAGTTGTGAGTTATGTCAGGATGTGAATCTGAGAAAGGGCCAGTGTGTATATGTTGGCGTCAAGCTGTTAGTGTGTGAATTGGTGAGTGTGAGAATGGGTTAGTGTGTCAGAGTGTGTATGTGTGTGTGTGTGTGTGTGTGTGTGTGCGCGCACGCGCGCGCACGTGTGTGAGTGATCAGAGCTGCAGGTGTTAGGTCATACCATATTTTCCCTAAAAACCAAGATCATCTCTGGCTCTTTTGTACAGTTGTTTACAACTTGGATTTACCCCAAAACAGAGATTGTCTTACTTATAGACCTAAGTGGGACTGGCTCAGGATAGCCTGAGCTCTCGGTCCTTACTCTATCCTTATTGCCCAACCCAGGGGTGGTCTCTAGACTCAATAAGAACGGCAGTCCTGGCAGGCAGCTGGCTCTCCATACAAGGTAGAAGACTGCCAAACTACATGTTTCACCCTCAGCCTGGTTTGGATTATTTCATGCATGACCCTGATTCAGAATCGTTCACCTGTGCTTGGAGATAGGGCACATAGGGTGATTTTACAGCAGGCATCCATCTCTGTAAGTATCCCCGGAGCTGTCACAGTGGACATGGCTTGCCACGACACAGCAGTCCCTGCACACAATGCCGCACCCTCAGGGACTCCCCACTTGGACACCCTGAACTAGGCCGAGTCAGAGGAGGCAGCTGGCAGGGCAGATGCCTGCATCAGGCCCCTGGCACTGCAGTAGAAAGTGGGTCCTACTGCAGATAGCCTTGTCCCCATGTCTGCTGTGCTAGTGAAATTGTGGGGACTTCCTATCTGTGCTGGGGTATGTAGAATAGGGGCACTGTGCGGGCACACTATGTTCTAAGCTCTTCTGCCCTCTGGATGCATCTGGGCAGTGGGCTATGGGTCACTACGGTCCTGTTCCACTTCCATGGGGTATTCGTCCCAGGGTCTGGGGAACCATCACCATGCATTGCCAGGTGTGAGTGTCTGTCTGGGCTCTGCTCCCACTGCTCCCCCATCCTGATGGCACGGAACTCTTGCCTGCCTCCCCACTCATCAGTTGACTTGAGGCTTGGAGTTGGTACCATGGGATGAGGGAGGCAGGTAAAGGGTCTGTGAGCCCCAGAGCCCTAGGCCAGCCCAGACCTCCCTGATTGTCCGCTCCTGGAAGTCGAGCTGGTACCAAAGGCCTTGGGGTCCCTGTGAGGAGGCAGGTCCCATTTAGCATGTACCCAAAAGGCCTCAACAGAGCAGTAGCTGGATCCTCAGGGCCCCACCCCTGCCTCGAGGGAGACATTGGCCCCCTTAGCTTTTGGTGCCTCCACTCTGTCTCCAAGGGACAGGTGTGGCCGGAAGGGGACCCTGTACTGACCCCAATGCCCTATCACTTCTTTCTCTTTGTTTCTGGCTGCAGGATTATGGGCAGGAAGCTTGTTCAGAGACCGGAGGCCCAAGTTCTGGGTTCACAGGGATCCCAGTGGTCTCTGGGGGCCTTCCTCAGCAGAAGGAGCCTGTGTACTCTCAGGAAGCCAAGACTGAGTGCAACCACCTTGTTGCGATGTGGAAGGAGGTCTGTGGACTGCAGGGCACCTGGGTACAGAGCCTTCCTTCCCTCTGGCTGGGCATGTTGGGTGCAATGAACACCCCGAGGGACGATAATGTGTGGGGTTGTGGGCCTGAGGAATGAGCTGAGCTCTCCTCCGGCTTCTCTGCTCCTGACATTTGTCCTCACGTACAATTTCCTGGTGAGAACCCATGTGCAGATGGCCCGGGGGGTGTCGGGAGCCTGGCTGGGCCGTGGGGCATTGAGGGACCATCTGGACACTGTTCACAGGGCCTCAGCCCAACATCTGGCCCCTTGGCCAGCTGTGCAGCTGAGGCTTGATTTGATTGCAGAGAGGGGCTTAGGCTGCACCCACATTGGCGTGACCCCACAAGCACACACCTGCCGAGTCCCTTGGGAACTGCCCCACTTTGGCCACCTCCCCCTGTTTCTGGTCTTCCTGGGAGGAAGGACCTGGTTGGGAGCCCGGAGCCTCATCCCAGCGGTCTGCTTCTCAGAGTTGATACTCGTCCACCTTCCTGTGGCTGCAGTCCTATGCCCTGCTACCCTTCAAGTGCCCACCAATTTGGGCCTGCCCCTCCAAGACCCCCATCTTTCCAGCTGTCCAGTGGGTGCATCGTCCATCATCTGTCTATCAAGGGAAGCAAAAGGTGGCGGGCACCTGTGGGGTCCCTCTTCACAGAGTGAGGAGCTGGTGGGCAAGCTCGGCTCGAGCAAGGGGACATACACATGACAGTGCAGCTGTTTCTCAGGACGCCTTGTGGCCCCCAGGCGCTGCTGGTCCTTTGCTACGTGCGTGGGTGTTGTTCTGGACTCAGCGGTGTGGCTGAGGCATTTTGCCAATGAAATTACAGTGAGTGGTCTGGTGGGGTCCACTGTTGTCCATGGTCCCCTTCTTGAGCCAGCCAGCTGTTGCCTCAGACACACCTTCTCAAACTTGAAAAACACATTTCCCGGGTTCAGGGAACACCTTGGGGGAATAAGGCATCCCCTCCACGAGGGTCCCCTGGAGGTCCTGAACCCTGCAGGGCCTGAGAGCATTCTTGGGCCTCATGTTGACCTTGGTTTACTTTCCTTGAAATTGAATTTCAAAAATGTTCAGAAACTGGCTGGAAACATACTATAGCGGGGAAGGAACTTGCCTTGCATACAGCCCCCATGTGGTTTAGGGTCACCAGCCAGAAGGCACTCCCAGATCCGAGGGTTGGTTGGAGCCACAGGGATCGGAGCCCTGTCCAACTTGGCAGGGCCCTGGCACAAGGGCCGACTGTGCCTCGGCTTCCTTATTCATGGGTTGGGCGATGGTGCCACTTCGGGGCAGTCAACTCCTTGTTGCCACAGTTGGCATTTAGGGGGATTCTGGAGGACAATAGTCTCTGAGTGCCTGTCACTGCTTACATAGGGGAGCCTCCCAAGGCTGACAGTGGGGACCGATGTGTCCTGCAACAGCTACCCTCGGGGCTCAGGGTGTGACTTCCTTCTTGGTGACAGCATCCCTGCTGCGCTGAGCCCGGCCAGCCCCTAGAAGACCCTGCTCCTCTGGTGCTCTGATCCCCATCAGCAGCTGAGTGCAAGGTGCAAGGACCGTGAGTGCAAAGCACTCCCAGAGAGGCCAAGGGGCAGGACTCAGGCCACCAGTTGCACGCTCCACCCAGCCCTTGGTGTCTTCCACACCTGACACCTCTGTCTGAAATGGTCTCATGTTTGACTTGGTTCAAGCATTCAGTGGAAGTCCAAACAGGTTACTCCAACACAAGCACTGGCCTCTAGTTACACCTTTATCTTGTGAGGAGCACAGTCGTATGGGAATAGCTCAGGTAGCTCTGGTGAGCACCCAGGCACGACGGAGAAGAACATTCCCCTCTGGCTGGGAGCAGACAGGAAACCAGCTAACGGGAAACCAGCTGCCCTTACCCTGCACAATTCCAGACCCTGCCCTTTGCAGGGAAGCCTATTCTTTTATTCCTCATGCTGTCTCTTAGGTTCAGGAGGGGTTCATGAATCCGGACTCTGGGTGGGCTGGGGCTCACGCCGGGTGCTCAGCTTAGATTGACTGTGGCTGGAGCCCTGTTCCCTTTGGGGGCTCAGTGCTGATTGGCTGTGGGTTGTAGGTGGATCTAAATTCCCATAGGGACTCAACTCCAATTGGCTGTAGGATGTGGGTGGGTCTCTAGGCATCTGGGAGCTCATCTCTGATGGGCTATTGGGGGGTAGGCGGAGTCCTTTTCCCATGGGGTGGCTCTGCTCAGATTGGATGTGAGGTCTGCAGTTTCACCTCCTTCCTCCTCTTCCTGTGATTGAGGCAGAGGGACCCCTGGTAATCATGACCAAGGATGACATCCAGCACCCATCTGCTGCTTGTGTTCCCTTGGAAGCTCCTCCAGGTGCCAGAGAACAGGGCAGGCGTCCCATGTCCACCCCAGGCCCTGGAGGAGTGAGTGGGCTGAGAGGGGATTCTGGCTGCTGGCAGGAGGGAGCGGCTGGAGCAGGCCTGCCTGCACCAAGGTGACAGCGGTGGTGGTGTACATCTGGCCTGCCTGTCGTCTTGTCCTGCCTTGTCACTGTCTCTTGGCCGTGGGCCGTGACTGCGTCGTTCTGGGCGGCCTGTGTGTGTGTGCTGCATCATAGCTAGAAACTTCGTGGGTTCCATGGGCTCTTGCTTCCTTGCACCTTCCCTCTGACTTCACAGACCCTGTCCTCCTCCATCGTCCTCAGGGAGGGACGGTGGGTGCTATATTTGCAGGGAAGGAAAGTGAGGCCTAGGCAGCTTCTGTTTGCTGGATGGGCATTCCCAGTGCTTGGGGCCAGGCGGGCAGGGGGTGGAGCCCTGGAGTCAGTTTGCTGCCCCATGAGCTGAGCTGTCTCCCTCACCTCACAGAAGCAGAGGTGCTGCTCACAGTGGCAGATTTCATCAGCCCAAAAGAATCCCGAGCCACGTGCCATTGGGGCCTACATCATGTCAGAGTCACGTGTGGCCAGGACTCAGGCTATGCCATGTGAGTCATGCAGCTGCTGTGGGGGGCATGGAGACCCTCTTTCTTTCTTTCTTTCTTTCTTTCTTTCTTTCTTTCTTTCTTTCTTTCTTTCTTTCTTTCTTTCTTTCTTTCTTTCTTTCTTTCTTTCTTTCTTTCTTTCTTTCTTTCTTCCTTCCTTCCTTCCTTCCTTCCTTCCTTCCTTCCTTCCTTCCTTCCTTCTTTCCTTCCTTTCTTTCTTTATTCCTTCCTTTCTTTCTGTTACATCCGTCGGAGCTCAGGTGCTACTCCTGGCAGGCCCGGGGGACCATATGGGATGCTGGGATTTGAACTACTGTCCATCCTAGGTCAGCTTCGTGCAAGGCAAACACCCTACCACTGTGCTAACGCTCTGGGCCTGGAGACCCTGTTTCTGAGACAGTCCCGTGGGTGTGGGCACTGGGAGGAAGGACGACTGGCCTAACTGGGGTCTGCTCAGTCACTGTGTGACCTCTGGCCATGGCATAGCCAGTGAGGGGTGCTCAGGTACGAGAAGCACCCACCTTCACACTGAGCAGTCCTGGAAGAGCACGGCCTGTCTGTCACCCATGTGATAGAAACCGAGGCACCTCACTCTGTCTGTCCCCATGGTGACTGAAGCTGTGATGGGGACTATCTTATCTTTCCAGAAATGCAGTGCTTATGTCGGATTCCATGGTCACCTCCTGCTTCCTGCAGTACCTTCTTAGGGCCTGCATAGAGTGGCCATCAAGAGCCGTGGCCGGGCCTGCTGTGTCTGTGTTCATAACAAATGTCTATGCAGCACAGAGAGCAGGCATGTGTAGAGCCCTGGTCTCCCCAGCCACGCTGACCTCTGTTTAATGGGCCTCAAAATCTGCTCTGACCTGGACGCAGGAGCCCTGTTTTGTCCCTTGCAACAAGAGCTGGAGTCCGGTGCGGGGACATGGGTGGGGTGGCCAGCCAGGACTGGAAAGTCTTTTGCTGGTCTGTTTACTTTTATATTTTGGGCCACACCTGGCAGTGCTCGAGGTTTATGCCTACCTCGGCACTCAGGAGCCACACCTAGCATGCTTGGGATCCATACGGGATGCAGGGGTTCAAAGCTAGGTTGGCCACATTCAAGGCAAACACCCTCCCCACTGTGCTGTCAATCTGGCCTCTGGGCTAGAAGGTCTGTAGTGGTGAGGCAGTAAGCAGTGGGGTACTAAGGGAAGTTGAGGAGCACCCACACATCCTGCTGCACCCTGGGGCTGGATGGGGCACATAGGTTCTAGTTGTAGACAGAAAAGGGGCGGCAGCATGGTTGCAGGAAAAATGGGAAACTCAGGTCCCCAAGACCTTTCCTCTCTCGCCCCGGGAGGACCCCAACTCCAGGGGGACCCGGTCATACCACACAAAAGAGCCCTTCCCGGGGAGATGCTTGTTGTGGAGAAAGGGAGGAAGGACCCCATTTGGGGCGTACATGTGTGGCATTGCGTGGGTTTGGGGAACTGTGCCCTATCATTCTCTAACCTTGGGGGATTGCCTGCGGAGCTGGAAACACTGACCCAGACTTGGAGGGCACCTCTGCCCCACCAAAGGTGGTGACAGCTAGAGCCAGAACACCCTTCCCAGATCTGTCCTGGCCGTGTGCCGGGGTCTGCTGGGAGTTGGGGGGATGGTGGTGGTGGAACCCGCCTGCAGTGCTGCGTCTCTGCGTCCGCTTGGCCTGGGACTCTCCCCTGCTCCTGTTTCTGGACCCTTTGCATCCTTAGGGGAGGGGAGGGGACGGGAGACTGTCCTGGGAGGCTCATGCATGATCTCCTCAGCTCCCGAGGAGAGAGGTGGTGCACCCGGTGGCTCTGACCATGAGTTCATCAGAGGCAGGGGTGTCACAGAATCGCAGCTGATTGGCCCAAGGGCTGGCACAGCCCCAACTCCACAGGGAGCAAAAGCCAAGGGGCTGCCCCAGCCCACTGGCCAGACTTGACCCCCTCTTGGGCTGTGCCCTATCTCTGTGTCTGTCCCGTGTGCATCAGAGACAGTGGAGCTTGGGTGTGGGAGCTGAAGTGTGACCCTGCCCACCGGCCCCTCCTCCTGTTGTCTCCCAGCAGAGCCCCCCCCCCCCCCCCGCTCCCCACCTCAGCTCTTTGTCTTACACACAGAGACCTCCTGTCCCATGTGTCCCATGAATGAAAAGGCAGAAGCAGGCCATGAGGTTGTGTCCCTGAGCCCCCGGTCGTCAAGGAGCCAAAGAGCCAGCTGGCCCAGCTGCCTGCAGCCTCCGTGCTGCGTGGCCCGGGCCACAGCCTGGGCGGATAAAGGCCTGCTCCTCCCACACCCCTGCGTGGCCAGAGGGCTGCTTCCTGCCTGCTCCCCAGTGTCCACAGCTATCCCGACATTGGTGGGTTCAAGCTCTGGGGTCCAAGGGCCCCATGTGCGGGCTCCAGCGAGTCCTCTTTCTGGGGAAAGGGACAGTGTCTGGACCAGCGACGTCACACGGTGTCTAGCGCTGCTGTCACGGTTGATGGATGGAGGTTCACGGTAATGGGCCGTGGGAAACGCCGTTCGTGAAAAAAGCGCCTTTTGTTGGTGGAAGAGGAAAGGTGAAGCAGGCCAGCGGGGGGATGGGGCCCCGGGCTTCAGGGCCTCTCAGGCCTGCCGGGACACTGCAGGGACAGCGGCTACTGGTCTCAGAGCCCCGAGACCGTCATGCGCGGACGCATCAGCCACTTCTTCAGCGACTGACACCAGGGCCTCTGCTTGGGGCCCTGCGCTTCTGGACAGCTAGAGCAATGGATGGGCTCAAGCCCCCTCATCCTCTTTAGGAACCTTCTCCGTGCTCCACAGCTGGGGAAACTGAGGCCCCGAATCCTCCCCCACATCCAGGCTGTGTGCTAGAATAAGAGCGGCATGTTTCCTGCCCGCCAGACTGAGGCTGCTTCATACAAAGCAGCAGAAAAGCTGTAGATGAAGAGATGGGTGTCACGGCATGTCGCTCCTGCGCCTGCCTCTGCCCACTCCCTAGGGGACACCAGTGAGGCCACAGCCCTGTGGCTGGCATGGCTGGTCTGGGCGAGGGAAGCTTTGTGGCTGGCTCTGAGGCAGGGCCCAGAGGCCCCTTTCAGGGGAAAGGTTCACCTTTCTACTGGGCACCTCTGCCCTCTGACTGCCCCAGTGTGGCCATGCAGGGCCACACAGCACGACAGCGCAGGGAGACGCAGGCACAGGACGCAGGACACAGGTCTATGCAGGTAGATGGCACAGTACATGGGACATGTGGATACAGGGCAGGCAGGGACATGCGGACACCTGACTCAGGGCACAGTGCCCGCAATACAGTGTGGGGCAGCAAAGCTGGCAGCAGGGTAGGCAGCTGACTGGGGTGCCCACACTGTACCCCTTGGGTGTGCCTCTTTCTTTCTCAGAGCCCGAATCAGAGGCAGAGGGATGGGCTGAGGTTGAACAAGTCTCCTGGAGGGAACTGTCTGGTGCAAGGTTTGGGGGACAATCTGTGGGCTGCCCACACAGACCCCCTACCATGGCCTCGTGACCAGAGGTACACAGTCCCATTGTGGAGGCATGTCCTGGGGATGGACAAACTGCCATTGTCTCTTCCTCAGATCTGGATCCCATGTTAGCTCGACCAGCGCAGCCCTGGGATGCAGACACCCCATGGCATAGGGAAGACTGAGGGGATGTAGCCGACTGGGACCCCCGAGGCAAGCCCACAGGCCTTTGAATCGGGAAGGCCCATTCCCAGCATGATGGACTCGCCCTGCCTGCAAGGTCTGGCTGACCTCTGGATGGGGCCCTGGGCCTGTGTCCACCTGTGCTGGGCAGTATCTGCAGAGGCAGGAGCAGATTGGTGGGCATCGGAGAGAGACGTGGTCTTTGGGGGCCCCCCCGGTTTGGGTGTGCTGCGCTCTCTCCCCTGCCTTTGTTCCCTCCCTTGGCCTCCCCAGAAAGCGAGGAGGTTCGCACTCTCTCTTTCTGCGCCACAGCCGGTGCTGGGCCCATTTTCAGCATCCAGAGCCCTAGATCTTCTACTGGTGGGGGAAGAAGCTCCCACTGTTGGGGTCTGGAGGGAACTGTGGTATCTGGGGTGCTCCCAGGGCTTTTTACACCCCCAGAATGGCCGTTCCTAGCACCTCTGCAGCGCAAAAATAAACAACGGCAGTGATCTCAGGCCTGGACTCTCCCAAGTCCTCACGAGGCAAGAGAATTTTGGGGTCCTGGGGTCATTCTCTGACAAGATCTCCTGTGAGGGTTGGGGGGTGCACACTAAGCCCCCCATTTCCCATGGGAACAGCCCTGCCACGGGAGCTAAAGAGACAAACAAGAACACGGAGACTGCACCAGTACTCATCCCACACTCGGGATCTCGGGAGGCCGGCAGGGCCTCCAGCCCATCGTTCGGTCCTACGGAGGTGCACGACCCCAGAGCATCCCCCTGCATCTGCCAGGCCCATGTCCCCCCCCCCTCATTGGTTCGCGTGCTGGGCGCCAGTATGCGGCTGCGGCTCTTGGGCTCCGGGGTGCATCCTTCCCGCCCCCGCCCCAGCCTCTCCAGCCACGTGAGCAGCTGCCATGGAACCTTCAAGAGAGCCTGGGGACCCCTTGCGCCTGTCCCTGGGGGACAGCATTGTACATGAAGAACCGGCACACTGGCTACCCGAATCCATTCACCCCGAGCCCCCGCCTTCTGCTAGGCCCCAAATTCCAGCGTTGCTATCTGAGAAGGAGAGAGCGCGGACTGGCCCCTGGACAAAGGCCACCGCCACCCCTGACCCTTCCTGTGTCTCTGAGACTCTGTGTGGTTTTCTCCCTGTCCCCTTGTCGTGTGCGTGTTCACGGGTCTGAGAATATTTTTCAAACCGTCTCTGCTCCTCAGAAGGTCCCCGATATGCCCTGGCCCCCAACCCAAACCCTGCCCAGTGCTCTGCGGCCATGACGTGCCTCTGAGCGCATGGAGTCAGCCCTTGGCATGGGCGAGGAACCGAGATGCGGCAGAGGGTGTGCGTGTGGGCTGCCTGGGAAGCCAGGAGTGTACCAGGGAGGGAGCACAATGGACTGGGCCCAGGGTGGAGAGGGGGTGGGATGGGGGCATGGGCCTGGGCCTGGGCCTGCTCCTGATCTCTCCTTCACCTTCTGTTGGGCAGGCCCCAGGGAAGTTGTATTGAGAGATTCAACTCCTTCCCTGGTCTTCCCGCAGTCCACTGTGGTGACCATGGGGGACAACTTTTGTGCCCCATTTAGGCCTGCAGGCTGGCACCCTTCCTGCTGTTCTCTGCCCTCTCTGGCATGCAGGGAGCTTGGGAAAGAGGAAGGTCTGCTCTAGGGCTTGGGGGCTTTCACCACAGCTAGTCCAGAGAGGGCAAGGTGGGTCTCTGCTGTAACCCCCAAGGGGCTCACATGGGCACAGACCCTGTGCCACTGGGGTGTGTGTGTTCCACTGAGTCCCCCCGCCCCATGGGCTAATGCAACCAATGGCGCAAGTATTGAAGGCATGAAACAAAGCCCCCACCACATCTCCCCCCACGAGTTATCTGCTGGTTTGGGAGGGGGATTCATTGAATTTTGTTGATTTAGTTGTTGAAAACGACCACGAGCGGGATTTTTCCAAGGCCTGTTCAATGCGATGCCAGTAAGACAGAAGAGGCCGAAGGGGAATGATCCCTTCAGTGTTTTCCAGAGTAGAAATGGAATCTGTGAGCAACCCCTCTGAGGTGGAGCCCTCTCCTGTGTCAGGAAGAACGTGTCGGCACATCCCAAAGGGACAGTTCTCCCCTCCCCTCATGGAGGGCCTTCTGTGGGCGGGAAATAGGGCGCTGGTGGCCCCCTGAGTCAGGAAGCGACTCAAACAGGGACCTGACAAAAACAGGCAGGGGGTCTCTACAAGGACACAGAGTCACAGATCAGGGAGGTGAGTCGGGGTGATTAGGGACTCAAAGTTCAGAAAGGGAAAAATTCTCCTCCCCTGTCTCTCCCAAACAGTCCTAAGGCGGAGGCGTCCTCCCCCAATTCCCAGCTAGGCTGCATAGAGTGGGGCACCCCACTGACCAAACACAGCTGCCCGTGCTCCCCTTCCAAAACAGCTCTTAGCTGCTGAAAGGAGAGAAAATACGTTTTGTCCCGAGAGCCGGCCAAATGCGTGCAACCTCCCCCGTCACCGCTAGTTGTCTGCTTCCCAGACAGGGGGTGCAGAGGTTTCCGGCACTGCGGTTAGAGAGAATGCAGCCTAATCAAGCGAAGTAACTCCCCACGCCCCCCCTTGCGGCCAAGGTCCCAGGAGGGCCACCGGAGGCAGGACAGGGCAGGGCGCCTGGGGATTGATGGTATACTGGGCAGAAAGGAAAAGTGAGTTCAGGAACACCGGCAGTGGCTCCCCACAGCAGCCACGAGCGATACGAGCGAAGCGCAGCCCTTCCCACGCACCAGCCAGCCTGGCCAGACAGTCTGCAGGACGGCTTGGGGAGGGCTGGGGTGGGCTGGAGGAACCATCAAAGCATGGATTCACAGAGGACACCCTTCGGGACACACACAGTCCCCTCATCCCTTGTCCCTTGTCCCGCTGCCTGCCTGAGGTGCTCAGGGTTGGGGAAAAAGCGCATACCTGGAGAATACAATGGTCTCCAGAGGTACAGGCGCAGAGTATTAAAGCTGAACATCTTCCTGGGTGGGTCCTTGTGCTCTGTAGGTCCGAGAGTTCAGGGAGGAAGGAGGATAAATGCTCCAAGTTGGCGCTTTGAGGAAAAAAGCCAGCCAGAGCTGTGTCGGACACAGAAGCCAACAAAACACCCCCCCAAAACACCCCAACAAACCCCACAAGGGTCCAGAGCCTCCTCATGGAAGGCAGGGTGCAAGGTGCCAGGGGTCCCCCTCGAATCGGCTTCAGCACCTCGGAGAGCGCCCGCGGGAAGAGGCGCTATTCTGCACCTTGGACTGCCGGCGCCGTCTCCAACTCGGGGCGCGCTGGGAGGCGCGTCCGGGTGTGGGCAGCGCTTGGGCTCGGGACACCCCCTTTTCCCTGGGCTAAGCCGTGCAGTCCGTGCAAGAATCACGGTCCTCCAAAATTCACCCCAAAAACCCCAGCCGCCCCTGTTCCTGCCCTATGCGGAGGGGACTGCGCGTCCGAGCGCGCGCGCTGCCTCCAGCCGAACCCCGGCCACTTGGCGCAGGGGGGACCCGGCCCCCCGAGCTCGTGCCCCCGCCTGCGTGCCGTGCCGTGCCGCGCCGCGCCGCCGTGGGCCGGCGATCCCGCCTCTCCCGTCCCCGCGGCCGGATAAGTTATGGTCGCTGCAGGGGAGGCGGCCCCTGGCCTCGGGGGCCCAGCGCTGGGGCGCGCACAGGGCAAGTTGGGGTTTCGGGGGGCTCCATGGCGAGCCCGGGCTTGCTGGGGCCCCCGGGCCACCCGCCGCAGCCTGCACCCGCTCGGACTTTCTTACTGCTGCATCAATTTAACAAACCGGCTGCTTCTTTGGGGGTGCCAAGGGGAGGGGGGCGGAGAATGCGGGCTAGAGCCGGAGGGAGGGGGTGGAGAGGGGAAGAAAAAAGGGGGGAAACTCCTTTAGTAGCTTCAAACCCTCCCACTTGAGGCGCTCATTGGCCTGCGGCGGCCAACACCAGCTCTCGTCCCTGCAACCCAGCCAATGGTGAGCTGGACTTGGGGGGCCCCCTCCGACTTAACGCTTGCCTAGCCGGGGCCCAGCTCCCCTCCTCTCTGCGTGGCTGGGGCGGGCTCCGAGCGGTTCCCCCTCCACCCCATCTCTCTCCATCTTGTAAGCGATGCAGTTTGGGATGTGAGTAAGGCCGGCCCTGGGGCCCAGGGTGGGGAGGGCCTGGCTTTACGCATCCCATCCCTCTGGGCTGGCTCCCGGAGGGGGGGTACTGCGAACAGGCAGGAGCTGACCAAGGACCCCCGACCCACCTAAGGGGAGCTGGGAAAACCAGGACGTTGATGCCAGTGGGTGAGAGGGGAAGGGGGCGTTCAAAATTGAAGCCTGGGTGGAAAAGGAGGCTCCCACAATCATTGTCCCAGCCCTCAACCCCTGGGCCCATGAATTGGGGGAAACGCTGGGCCAGGAGTAAGTCTCAGTCCATGGGATCCTGGGGACCTGCCCCTCCTTGGAGTCCCTGAGCTCTGTGGCCTTCCTGGGCCAGCCGGGTCTCTGCTTGCTTCACACACGCTGGAATTCCGGGATCTTTTCTCTCCTCCCAGCCTAAGGAGAGGGGATCCCCCAGCTTGCTCCTTCCCCAGATCTAGAAATTTCTTCTCTGGACTGTTTGGAGGCTGCTGGCCCTCCATGGAATAGTTAGTTCTTGGCTGCCAGCTGCTGGAGCCCCCACTGGCTTTCCCAGCACACCACATCGCTCCGTCTTTTGGCTCCCACACTGCAGACAATGATGGGCTGCTTAGAATTTCCGTCAGGTTTGGAGGAGAAAAGAGCCGGGAAAGAGAATTTTGCTTTGGAGTGGCTCTTCATTTGGATCTGATAGAAACATCGTCCATCTCTCTCGCTTTCTCTCTCTTCATGGCTTTCTGCCTTCCCACTCACCCACCCACCCATTTACTTGACCCCCTTCCACTGAGCTCACCACCCACCCTTCATCAGATCTATCAGTCATGCAGACACCTGTCACCCACCGTCTCACTCCAACTCTTACTGGCATTTTCCATGGGTCACTCCATCTCTTCTATGATTCTCCAGCCAGCTGTCCACAGAGGTGCCCACCTGGTGGTCTCTGGGCCAGTCCTGGGCAGCTGGCCCTGTGCAGGCAGGTTGTGGAGGTGACTGGAGGTACTGCAGGTCCTCATGTGGCCTGTGAGGGGTGGGAGTGCGTTACCTGGGGGCTTCGTTTTCTAGGGTTTCTATCTACTCTGTGCAGACACCCTCATCTAACCAGCACCACAAGATCATGGCACCCAGGGTGACAGACAACGCATCTGGAGGTGGCAGGGGTGACACCACTGGTCTGTGTGGGCTGGGCGCACTGTAGGCTGGGCCCAGCTCTTGTTCTGTCTTTGGACTCTCCCTGGAACCTGCCTTCATGCTGCCCTGTGGCAGCTGTGGTCAGAGTCCTCCATGTGAGAAGGGCCTGGCCTTGGTGCCTGGAACCTCTCTGGGCCACTGTGGCCGAGTTCACGGCAAGGTGAACCTGTCTGGGTCTTGAAAGGCCTTGGGGAGACACAATTGTACCCCACTCTGCGGGGACCGTCCTGCCATGCACAGACAGATGGCGGTCCTGGGAGGTACTGGGTCTATGACTCATGGAACAGACATTGGCCAGATGCTGGATTCTATCGGGCACTGTTCCTGGCCCAGGTGACAGAGTCTCTGCCCAAGGGAGTTGTGATGGACTGAGTGGGCATGGGGGCACAGAAAGGGTAGCAGGGATGGGGAGGGGGCCTAGTAAGGGCTGCAGGCTGACTGCAGAGAGGGGATGTTGGAATCAGAGGTGAAAGGAGTGAGAAGGTTCTTGGGACTGCCAGCTGGGGCCAGGTCCAGAGCCTTCCACAGCTAGTGGGTGTGGGGCACATCTGGCTGTGCTCCTGCAGCGGCCTGGAGGGAGCAAAAGGCTTGGCGGCCAGCCAGGTAGCGGGGGCTGGACCCCGCCTGTTCACCTGGGGGCCCCCTCTATCCTGGAGGGCTTGGAGCAGCGGAGTAACAAGATGTGACTTAACATTTTAACGAGATTAGCCGCTGCTGTGTTTGGCATAGGAGGTGCGGAGGGGAGGGAGCACAGCGAGGCTGATCGGCTCTACTCTCCTCACTTTTACTCACACCACCCCAGGTCCTCAGGGGCTCGGCCTCAGGCTCTCACACAAGGACCTTGACTCTGAATCTAGCCCCAAAGTGCCAGGGGCTCCTGGCAGGCCAGTGGGTCCAGCGGAGGGGAGCAGAGGGAAGAAGTCACTCCGCTATCTTATCTGGAGTGATGTGGGGCTTGGAGGTTTGTTTGTAATTTGTGTTTCCATTTGCTCTATTATTTTTTTGTGGGGGGAGACACGTCTAGTAATTCTCAAAGGTTACTTCTGGCTCTGCACTCGGGACTCACTCCTGGTGGGCTCAGGGGACTACATGGGATGCCAGAGATTGAACCTGGGTTGGCTGTGTGCAAGGCAAGTGCTTTATACATTGTACCATGGCTCTGTCTCATATTTTTCTTGTTAATTCCATAGGTCATTTCAGGCAACTGACTTCGTTTGCTTGTGTGTATGTGTGTGTGTGTGTGTGTGTGTGTGTGTGTGTGTGTGTGCCTATGCGTGCGCGTGTTTTCTTTAGGGCCATATCTGACTTGTGCTCAGGGCTTACTTTTGACTTTGCACCCAGATATCCTTCCTGGCAGATTTGGGAGGACCATCTGGGATGCTGGGGATCAAACCTGAGTTGGCCACATGCAAGGCAAGTACCTTACCGGCTGCACTATTTCTCTGCACCTATGTGTGTTTTCTTATAAATTTGTCTCTGTTTTTTTTTTTATTATTATTTATTCTGTCATTTATACTATCCACCACCACACTCCAGGCTTTGTTCACACTCAGCATCGCTCAAGGGTCACTCCTGGCTTTATGCTCAAAAATTGCTCCTGGCACGCTTGGGGGACCATATGGGATGCTGGGATTTGAACTACCGTCCTTTTGCATGCAAGTCAAATGCCCTACCTCCATGCTATCTCTCGGGCCCAACCCCAGGCTTTTTGAAATGGCTGCTTTGGGGCCGGAGAGATAGCATGGAGGTACGGCGTTTGTCTTTCATGCAGAAGGTCATCGGTTCGAATCCCAGCGTCCCATAGGGTCCCCCGTGCCTGCCAGGAGCAATTTCTGAGCATGGAGCTAGGAATAACCCGCTGAGCACTGCCGGGCGTGACCCAAAAACCACACACACACACACACTCACACACACACACACACATACACACACACACACACACACACACACAAGAAATGGCTGCTTTGGTTGCTGCTCCTAAGCCTTCCATTCTAATGGTTGGTCTGGGCACTAGATGCTAAGCTGTGTGTGGTGCCCTTGTGTAGATAGGGTTCTGTTCCCCCTGCTTCACACTCCCCAAGGTTTGCTGCGCCACACAGGCCACACAGGCACTGCTTCTGTGCTTTGAGCCTCTGAGCTTCCAGGCCTGTTCTGTGATGGTCTTTGTCCTCATCAGCATTTGGGAGAGAGTCTGTAACATCCATCTCCCTCCCTGGAGAAGCCAGGTTTTGGACTGAAGTTTTGATATTTTAGAGGTAACGAGCCTCCAGCATTTCTAAGCATTTGGATTTTAAAAATCACCTTTCTAGCATATGTTTGGAATTGGTTCCCTCCCACCGTCCATAAATCAGATAGCATTTCTACTAGCAATGAACAGGATGGACAGGAGAGAGGAAAGCTCTATCCTCGACTTCCCCAAGAAGCAGCCCTGCGTGCCCGTGCATTTGAACTGCTTCTATGCCCCTTATTTGGTTCATGAAGGATGAAGTGAGCTGCCCTGTCTCCCTCCTTCCCTTTTCCCTCCCTCCCTTCCTTTTCCTTCCTCCCTTCCTCTTCCTTCCTTCCCTCCCTCCCTCATTTCTTCCTTCCCTCCTTCCTTCCTTCTTTCCTTCCTTCCCTCCTTCATTCCTTCCCTCCTTCCCTCATTCCTTCCTTCCCTCCTTCCTTCTTTTCTTCCTTCCCTCCTTCATTCCTTCCCTCCTTCTTTCTTCCTTCCCTCCTTCCTTCCTTCCCTCCCTCCTTCCTCCCTCTCTTCCTTCCTCCCTCCCTTCCTCTCTTTCTTCCTCCCTTCCTTCCTCCTTCCTCCCTTCCTCCTTCCCTCTCCCTTCCTTCCTTCCCTCCCTCCCTCCTTCCTTCCTTCCTTCCTTCCTTCCTTCCTTCCTTCCTTCCTTCCTGCCTGCCTGCCTTCCTTCCTTCCTTCCTTCCTTCCTTCCTTCCTTCCTTCCTTCCTTCCTTCCTTCCTTCCTTCCTTCCTTCCTTCCTTCCTTCCTTCCTTCCTTCTGCTTCTGAGTTTTGTTTGTATCCACTCATATCCACGTGGGTGCCAGCCTCATCAGAGCCTGAATGGCATCTGTCCTGGGTCTGGCTCCTACCACTCTGAGTCTTGACTTGGCCTGTCTCATCTTTGTAGCCTCCTTTCTGTTGTATGCTCGAACTGAATTGCTCTGACTGTTGATTTTCAGCCCAGTATCTCCACCAGTTCCTGTTTTATTCTTGTAAAAATAGGCTCTGTTTTCTGGAAAAAGTCTTCTCCTATAAGTACCACTCACTAGCTGACCCATTGTGTCACTGGAGCTCCAGAAAAGTCTCTTCTTCCCTAAGAAACAGTTCTCATCACTCTTCCAAAGTGATGACCCCATAACTCAAGAAATTTGGGTTATCTATTATGAGATCTCCATTGCCTGGTACTGTAAAATTGTGTTTGGTTATGGAACTTAGTTTCCGGTGTATTTTTTTTTTGTGTCGAACATCTTAAATTGGTAAATTATAGAGGCTCAAAATTGTGTCATCTTTTTTGTGTCATCTTTTTTTTTTTGTGGTTTTTGGGTCACACCCGACAGTGCTCAGGGGTTATTCCTGGCTCCAGGCTCAGAAATTGCTCCTGGCAGGCACAGGGGACCATATGGGACTCCAGGATTCAAACCGATGACCTCCTGCATGAAAGGCAAACGCCTTACCTCCATGCTATCTCTCCGGCCCCAAAATTGTGTCATCTTTTAGAGGATTAAACTTCCTTCTGGGGCCCACTGTGGACAGGTCAACTGGTTCCCACTTGAATGGAGAGCACGGGAAGTGTGTGTCCAAGCTCAGGGCATGCATGTATGTGTGTGCACCCTCTATCCATGTGACCACAGGACTAATGTACACATGGTGTGGTTTGTGTTGTTTGCAAGTGCACTTGTTTCTGTTCATGTTACAGATGTATGCATATGTGTTATTCGTGTATATGTTTTGTTTGGAGGTTACACTGGATGGTACTTAGGTTCTGGGGGATCAAATTTGGGTTGGTTCTGTGCAAAGCAAATGCTCAACCCATTGTACTGCCTCCCTGTTCCTTATTTATACTTGTGTATGTGAGGAAGTGTGAGATGGCACAAAAATGTCCAGTATGGGGATTCTTTCTTGGGTCCCACCTGGAGATGATCATTCTAGGGTCTAACCAGCATCTTGTTGCCTTTCAGCTTCTGCTTCAAGCCAGCATGTCCCTGGAGGCTAAGGACAACCCTCTCCCCTCTGCAGGGCCTGTGGCTCCCTTGCAGTGTACCCAAGGCCTGCCCCAACCCGGGTATGCTAGGAATCAGCACCTGACCCGGGGCCAGCCACATGAGCTGGAAGCCCTGCCAAAAAGGAGGGGGAAAAAAAAGATGACGCTAATATGGGGGATGCAGGCATGGAGTTGGGGCAAGAAAGACCTCCAATGGCTTTGTGTGAATGCCTGCGGTTATTCGAATCTGACGACTCCTGGCTTCTGGTTCTTAGGCAGCTGGTAGGCAGTGTACTGTACAGTGTGCTGTACTAGTATGTCCCGTGGCAGCTTAGAGGACCACAGAGCCTGGGTGCCACTGCGACCCTTCCTTCCTTTTTTCCTTCCACCTTCCTTCCTTCCTTCCTTCCTTCCTTCCTTCCTTCCTTCCTTCCTTCCTTCCTTCCTTCCTGCCTGCCTGCCTGCCTGCCTGCCTGCCTGCCTGCCTGCCTTCCTTCCTTCCTTCCTTCCTTCCTGCCTGCCTGCCTGCCTGCCTGCCTGCCTTCCTTCCTTCCTTCCTTCCTTCCTTCCTTCCTTCCTTCCTTCCTTCCTTCCTTCCTTCCTTCCTTCCTGCCTGCCTGCCTTCCTTCCTTCCTTCCTTCCTTCCTTCCTTCCTTCCTTCCTTCCTTCCTTCCTTCCTTCCTTCCTTCCTTCCTTCCTTCTCCACGGAGTGCACCCATTGGCAGGTGCCACGACTGTGGAACAGCCCGTTCTGTGCTCCTGCAGCTGCCATGAGTGCCAGCCTGTGTCATGGCAGCCCTTCTGCAGCCTTAATTGTAGACTATGCGCATGAGTCACCTGCCGGTGGCGGAAGAAAGTGTGTGTCCTGCATTTTATTTGATTTTATTTTTTTGGTTGGTTTTTGGGCGTCACTCAGCCCGGGTTCCGGGAAGCATCTGGGATGCGGCGCATCTAATCTGGGCAGCCCTTGCGCAAGGCTTACGCTCTCTCAGCTGTGCTGTCACTCTGGCAACTGCATTTTTTTTTTGGTCACACCCAGCAGCACTCAGGGGTTCCTCCTGGCTCTGCTCTCAGAAATCGCCCCTGGCAGGCTCGGGGGGCCATATGAGATGCCGGGATTTGAACCAATGACCTTCTGCATGCAAGGCAAACGCCCTACCTCCATGCCAGCTCTCCGGGCCCCCCTCTGCATTTTGATTGGTGGCCACGGCGGCAGTCCCGCCCCTGCACGCACAAGTGAGCAGAAAGGAGGGCGTGTTCTACGTTCTGATTGGTGGTTTCTGCTGCGAGCTCCACCCCCTCGCATGCTCAGTGTTGCCAATGGCTTCACAAACCTCCTCTGGCTGTGTCCTGGGGGTGTCCTGGCCGTCTGCACCTGCTCAACAGTGGAAAGTGGGTGGGTGGCACTGTGGGGCCCTCATCTCACTTGGGGTTCTTGGGGCATCTCAAGGAGTGCCAGCCTGTGGTCGCAGGAGAGATGCATGCCTTGGACAGGGGCCCCAGGACTGGTGCCCAGGAGAGATGGTAGTGGCTGGTGCCAGCCACCCAGGACCCCAGGACTTCTGTTCTGGCCTGCCTTGCAGAGCTGGTTAAGTGGGGTCCACCTCCTTTGGCTCCTGCAGGTGTATGGACAGTCCCCATTACACCACTGCGGGTCCACAGTGTATTTGGAGCTTGGATCCATTTGTGTGTCTTCCCTGTTCCGTGACTTTAGGTTTGGGATTCAAAGAGGAGGGATCTTAGTGGTTGGGACTTGGAGCTTGGAGACATTTGGGGGAGCTTTGCTGTCTTGCAGATTGAAGGGGTGTCCCAAGAGGTCTCAGGTGTGCTTATTGAAGGTTGGGGTCCTTGCAGGGTGGGTACAGGTTGATTCCACCCGCCTGGGCGCTCCCGAAGCTCCCCACAAGGGCATCAGAGACCAGAGGTACCTACCAGAGCAGACCTACCCACTTAGTGGATGAATGCGTGGGCCAAGGTCATTGTGCCGGGGACTGGCTGGGGCCAGAAGTCTGCTCCCTGCTCAGCATTGTGTATCCTAGGCAACATCACATATGCCTGTGTGCCTTGATTTCCTAATCTGAGCAGCGCTGGTCAGAGGGCCTTGATGAACCCACACCCTTTCGCATGTTCCAGGCTGTCACGGGCTATAGCCTCAGATGCTTCTGAGCATTTGCTTCTCAGGGATGCTGAGATTCTATCCTGGGGGCCTCGGGCCATGTTCTGAAGCCTCCACATGAGAACACAAGAGATGAGAGCACGTGGAAGGTCTCAATCTGCTAGGACTCTGGTTGCAAGTTGCTCAGTCTAGAATTCATTCCCCTGAATGTTCAAAGCAAGGCCCCTTCGCTTCTTAAATATTTGAGAGGCCAAACTCAGAGGGAACTGGTTGCCTGGTGGGTGGCTAGAATATGGGCATTGGCTATAGCCTGGTTGGTTGTGGTGTAATACTTGGTTGTATCCTGGGGGTTTGGTTGTGGTTGTAACATGGTAGGTTCTGACATGGTGGTTCACCGTCATGTGGTGGTTTTTGCTTGGTGGTGATGTAGTTGTAGTGTGGTTTTCTAGTACGGTGATGGGTTGTAGTGTGGTTGTAACGCAATGGCTGGATGGTTGTAGTGTGACTGATTGTGGTGGTGTGGTTATTTGGTTGTAGCCTGGTGCTTGTTGACCGTGTGGCAGTTTTAGTGTAGTTAGTTGAAGCATGATGGTGGGAGTTGTATCATCAAAGGCAGTGTGGTGGTTGGTTTGTGGCAATGTGGTAATTGTAATATAGTGGTTAGTTATGGCAAGATGGTTGGTGGTAGTCTGTAGTTCTAGTCTAGTGTCTGCTGATTGTAGTTTGCTGGCTGTGTATTATGCTGGCTAGTGGTTGTAGAGTAGTGGTTGGTTGGTGGTGGTGAATTGTAGCACAGTGGCTAATGCTCATGATGTGGTGGTGGTTTGAGATTGTCTTATAGCATGGTGGTCAATGGCTGTAGTGTGATGGTGGCTGAATCCTAGCCAGGTGGTAACCCCAGGAAGAGTTGACATGAAGCCTCTTCAGTTTCATGTTTCTTCTTTTTGGTGGCTTCTTTCTATCTTCACTGTCTGCCTGGAGGCCCATCCTGTTCCTCGAGAACCCCGTGTCTCATAAATAAATTGTGCTTAAAAGAGTTTTCCATTGTATTTTGTGTCACCCCAGAGGCTTGTGTGAGTGTAGGCAATTGACCACTGATGCAAAGAGGTTGGTACTATGATGAAGCGGTTCTGGACTCTCTTGTGTATATGTGGGTCTGTGTGACCCCTCGTGATCGATCAATTCTCTTCATGTACTCTCCTGATATGTTCATGGTTGGCCTTGACAGGTGCTTGTGAAGTGTGTGGGAAAGAACATGCTTGAAAACTGTAGGGTGCGGTGATGTTGGGGTGTGGCCATGGTCATTGGGAAGAGGTACAGGTAAGGAGGTGCTGGGAGACAGTCAGGGGCAGCTTCCTGGGGAAGTTCAGAGTGGAGTCCATGGTGGTGGGAGCTGGAGTTTCTATTAGAAATGCCCAGAGCACGGCCAGTTCCCGGTGGGAGCTGTGCTCCTGGGACAATGTGGCTCCGAGGGAGGGCCAGGAGAAGGGCCATGGGCATGGTGGAACTTGCCGTTCTGAGACTAGGCTCCTCCCCATGGTGGCCAGATCTGAGCCCAGGTCTGCCTCATGGGCTTTTCCTGACAGTCTTGTGTGGGACAAGGTGGTGTGGGAGAGTTCGAGCTCTCATCCACAGGATTTCACATCTGGGAGGGGGGCGTGGGACCTTGGGCCTCCAGGTGCACCGTGGGGGGTGGACCCCATATTCTGTCGGGAGCCTGAGTGACTGGGGTCAGGGCTGCGAGTGTGTGGGTTGGGGCAGATCCCAGGTTGCAGGTGTGGCTACTGAGTGCAGGACGAGGAGTTTCCTGCCTTGTAGTGTTCTGGGGCCCCATGTTGCTCAGGAGAGCGGGAATTCGTACTCAGGGAGTTATTCCTTGTCCTCCTTCCCAAGGCTGGCTTAGGCTGGGGCCACCTCACCCCCATGTGGTTGCAGTGATTAGCATGTTTGTTCTGGTGGTTTCTGGGGTGTGATTACCTGAAACGCCCTGGATGCTGGGGTGTGGCAATGGGCGTCCCGCACCCTCCGGCACAAGGATCTCTCCACCCCACTACTCACTTGGTGCTGAGTGACTGAGGGGTTGGACCCAGCGTGCAGGATCCGGGAGGCACTCAGTCTGCAGAGAAGCTGGAGCCAAGCTGGCTGCCTTGTGGGGTCAGCTCTACCTGTTTGGGACCAGAGAGATAGCACAGCGGTAGGGCATTTGCCTTGCACGCGGCCGACCCAAGACAGACCCGGGTTCGATTTCCGGCATCCCATATGGCCCTCTGAGCCTGCCAGGAGTGATTTCTGAGCGCAGAGCCAGGAGTAACCCCTAAGCAACACCACCGGATGTGCCCCCCCCCAAAATACCCTCTACCTGTTTGACCTCCTGGAAATAGCGAGGTGGAGAGCAACCTCTCCCTGTTCGGGGTGGGGGACGCATAGAGGCCAGCTGTCCTCCATCAGGGACCTCCCACCCACTCCACTTCCCTGCCAATCCCACATGTCTCAGGCCTCTGTGGCCACATAGTGGGGCAATATGAATCGGGGAGGGGCTCCTGCAGGTGAGGCAGGGCAGGGGGGGCAGGGCAGACCTATGGATGCGGCAGAATTGACCTCGTGTCCCCTCGCTGCCTGGAACATTGTCTTCCAGGGCGGCCTCCGTCCTGCCCCAATTCTCTCACTGCAAAATCCACGTAATTCATCTTCTGGACCCGGGAAGGACGTGTCAGGCGCCTGCACCACTCATTGAAGAGAAAGGGAGGGAGGCGGCGGCAGAGCTGCCGGGGAATGAAATCAGGCTGTGGGGGCTCCTCTGGGTGAGGGTCCGTCTGCTCCCTGGCGGCCACTGAGGACGGTCACTTGGCTGCAAGTCCCCTGGGGCCTCCGGGTGCAAACCTTGGCCCATCTTGCATGGCCCCACGTCTGAGGTTTGCAAAGTCCTTCCAGGCTGTCGGCTTCACTGGAGACTTTGGGGTCTGCCGTGGGGCCCCAGCATCCAGCAGCCAAAGGGTTTCAGGTACAGTCACACCCCAGAAACCAACAAGACAAACACTGCTGCCTTCTCTCCCAGGCCCATGTCACAGCGGTGGACGCTGCTGCAGAGGGGCATCCATGCCAGGGTCTGCACCCTTGGAGAGCCCCCTCTGTATCCTGCGTGTGGTCTGGGCTCTGCAGAGAGCAGGGAGGCTCGAGCTGGACTGGGCTGCACTGGGCTGGGACTGCACGCCCTGGCTGTGCAGAGAGGAGTGTCCGGAGCAGGAGGCGAGGTGGACATTGGTGCTGGCCAGGCAGGGAACCCTCCCTAAGCTCCGAAGCTTCCACAGCTGAGCTCTGAGCATGGGCAGCCAGTGAGTCAGGGGCCCAGGAAAGCTTCCTGCCACAGGCAGGTGGTGGGAGCATGCTTGGCCCCCAGGCAGGACTGGAGGGATCCTTAGTGGAGAGTAGCTGAGCTCCTTGACTTAGTTCATCCGGCGTGACTGGCACGGCTGGTGTCTCTGGCTCCTCTGGTGTCTGTGCTGAAGACTCAGCGTTTGTCCTGGGCAGCAGGCATATGGCACTGAGCCAACGTGCTAGGAGAGTAGGGGATGGGGTGCCCTGCGTGCCTGGAGTCTGTTCTTGGAGCGTCCCTCCCTTGGCCCCAGGAGCAGGACATCAGGGCAGTTGCACTGTCCTGGAGACGCGCCTGTTCCCTGCACACAACCTCCTCTTGGCCTGCACTGCTCAGCATCAGCTGGCCTGACTGAGCGGGCCTCGGTGTTCCTGTGGGCAGAGGTGAGTGGGACGGATCGAAGACTCGAGGCAACCAGCCCCGGCTGCTCTGCGCCACGGCCGCCTGGCGGGGTCCCGTGTGCCCGTGCTGCCCGGCCCCTCTCATTACTGCAGTTGCTGGAGGAGCCTCCTCGGAGAGGATTTGGGGGATTAAGCTCGACATGGAACATTCAATTACTGCTCCTGATCTCGGGGGCTGTCTGGGATTTCCGGAGAAGAGCCTGAGTGTGAGGGGGGTGTGTGGCTCTCGAGAGTGGAGTGTGGGGGACCCAGAGCTGTGCTCGTATCCTGCTGGGTTTTGGGTGCCGTGGGCCTGTCCCAGTCTCACTACCCTGGGAAGTCGGGGTTATGACGCAGGGCTCCCTGACATGGATGTTCCCTCCCCTGCACACAATGACTCCAGGAGTCGCCCCTCACAGCTCCCGATGACCTGGGCCCTGCCTCCACATCCAAGCAGTCCCCAGGCCCTTTAGGAGCCCCCCAGGGTGAGATTAAGGCCCCGTCTTGGTCCAGTTCAATACCCTGCCCCCTCCAGCCCAGCAAATCTGTGGGTGAACTGGGTGGGCTCTGCTGCCACTGGGATACTGCTGCTAAGGTGCCTCCAGTACCTCCCATAGATGGCAGCTGAACCCCCAGAAGCACCGGTGTCAGAGAGGCATCTCGGAGACCTGCTCTGGGAGTAGGGGGCGGTGAGAGTCCTGGACCTGTTTCTTAAGGGACAGTGAGTGCCTTGGGCCTGTGTGAGGACAGTGAGAAAGTGGCTGGTCAGTGCCTGGTGTCCCCACATTGGTGGCCTGGTGCAACCAAACCTCCCACCTGCCAACATGTGATTTTGGGGTCCTTCCTGACACAGCACAGGTGGGAGGCAGTGTCCGTCCAGTGTTGCCTCTCTCGGACCCAGCACTCAGATGGCTGTGCTGACGGGGTGAAATGGGATGGGACCTGTGAGCTGGCCACATGCTTTCCTCAGGCCGATCACTAGGCCTACCCAGGCACTATTTACAGGGCCATGTTGTGTATGTAAATATTTTGGGGGATTACTATGTTGCTCACCCTAATCTGATTAGGTGATTGTGCCCTACCCTAGGGTGTGACCTGGCATTCTGCCCCCACCCTAGGGTAGGACCTGATTCTGCTTCCACCATTGGTTGGTATCTGATCCCACCATTGGGTGGGACCTGACTCTGGACTATAAGAGCAAGGGTCTGTGGAAGGCGAGAGGCTTTTGCTGGCTGGAACTGAATCTGAGTCTTTGGACTTCAGTTTTGTCCATCCGAATAAAGCAAATATTTCCACGAGCCTGATTGTCTGCGAGCTGTTTACCCGCCGTTTCACCTCAGAACCGTGGGCTAGACAGGGTGGCAGACACGTGCTCCGAGCTGGAAGAAAAGGGCCTCATTCTCCATCCCTCCATCAGTCAACCTCTTCAGGGGCTGTCCTGCTACAGGGCCATTCCTCTCATTCTAGTTCAGGTGTGCATGTAGCTACAGATACATCAGGGGAGGGGCACACACGCTTACTGCTTAGAAACACACACACACACACACACACACACACACAGCTCAGAGGCACATATGCACCCAGCGTTAGCCACAACTGCACATTCATTTCACACACACTCAGCTGTTATTTATACTTTTCATGTACAGGCTATTCTTACACATCACCTCTGTCAGTCTGGTCCCTCCACCTGTGACACAGGGGTCTCTCACGGCTGCCCCTCTCTGGCCTCCCCTGACCAGGTAAACTCAGGTCTGAAAACAAAACAAAACCTCCATTTTCCATGTGTTTGGCCATTTGTTGTTTCTTTAAATCCCGCATATGAGAGATTTTATTTTTTTGCTTTCCCATTTATATGCTTATAAACTCTTGAAAGCCCACAAAACTGTAAATCAATGATAAGCTGAAAGAACAATTTTAAAAAAATCAAGTCTTTTTTTTTTTTTTTTTTGGCTGGTGTATTAACTGAAAAAGTTAATTGCATGAATAATTATACTGATCTGGGCTGGAGAGATAGCACAGTGGGTAGGGCATGCCTTGCATGCAGCTAAACTGGGTTTGGTCCCCGGCATCCAATATGGTCCCCTGAGACCTGCCAGGAGGAAAGCTGAGGGCTGCTGGGTGTGGCCCTAAAACAACAACAAAAAACTCCTAATTCATGGCAAATTCAGATGTAGTAGAGGAGGAGCAATAATGCAAGAGTTAGGGTGCTTACCTTGCAAGCAGTCGACCTGGGTTTAACTCCTAGCTTTTCATATGGTTCCCTGCACCTGCCAGGGGTGATCCCCAGCACAGAGCCAGGGGTAAGCTCTGAACATCACTGGGTAAGGCTTCAAACAAAACAAAAGTGTGGGAAGAAGATATTTCTATTTAAAATAGAAACTTAAATCTATAAGATAGAACATAAATATCTATAAAAATGTACAATTTATTTCCTTTTTTTTGTTTTCTTTGGGCCACACCTGACTGTGCTCAGGGGTTACTCCTGGCAGTGCTTGGGGGACCGAGCGAATACACAGCCTAGGGTGTCTTTGCCCTGTTCCTGGGTGTCAGCCCCTCCGGTGGGAGTGCTGGGCTGTGGAGCTGGATTGGGGCTGTGGACTGGGAAGTGTGCGATGTTGTGAGTGTGCACACTCTGCCTGTGAGAGTTTCAGGGAGTGGCTGGACTTGGGAGGTGCACGGGAGGCCCTGGGGAGGCATCCGAGAAGGGTGAGAGCAGGCTGTGGGAGGCATTCGGGGAGGCACTTTCATGCCCTCCTCATCCTGCTGGTTCAGCTCAGCAGTCGGCAGTCCCTGCAGCTGCGGGTGCTTCCTCCAGCGTGGCAGGAGCTCAACCCTGGGCAGGTGCTGTCCTTCCCCCAGGCCTGTTGGGTGCCAGGCGTTGTTGGAGTCCTTCTGGGGGCCGGAGACATGCTGGGGCTTCGACCCTGAGCAAGTTCCTCAGTTCTGAGGGGGGGCTACGGGGACTGAGGCAGGAGGGCACTGGGACGGCCACTGTCCCCACTCACTGCTTTTCCGTAAGCCTGCCAGGCTCTCCCTGGCTCTTCTCCCTGGCTCCTCTTCTTGCTCTGGGCCCATGGGTGCTGGTGACAGCAGAGCTGAGTTTGCCCCAGGATGCTCACAGGAGGCCACTGGATTTGTTTGCCTTTCTCCACGGCCTTTCACCAGGCCATGGGGATGTGTGTGTGCCAAGAAGCAATGCTGGGCCAAGGGGACAGGGCCTGGCTGCTGCCCTGTTGAGCTGAGCCAGGAGCAGCTCAGTGAGGCTCCGTTCCTGCCCCACATGCCTCACCTGCATCTTGCCTGACAAATGGCCTGTGTGGCCACGGCTCTGGGTCCTCAGATCCTTGCTGCTTTGGCCTTTCTGGTCGTGCATGGCCAGTCTGGGTCTGTGTCCTATGAGCAAGGAAGTGAGACTGCAGAGCCCCCAGCACTCTAGACATGCTGCTCTGAGGGCTGCACCCCCGTGTTCTGGGAGTACGGGTGCAGGGATTGAGCCTGGCACATGTGATCCAGCTCTCTGTGAGGCCAGCTAGCCACTAGACACCCTGCTGAGGGCCATGTCCTGCTGGTACATGTCTGCTGGGGGCAGCAACCAGACCCCGGGGTGGGGTGGCTGTGTTTCCCACATCTCCTTCCTGACTGCCCAATCTGAAGTTTGGAGGGACTCAGTAGTGTGCTCATGGGACACTCTGCTGATCTTTGAGCCCCGATGTGGCCAGAGTCTGCCCAGTTCCCTCTTCCAATCCTCTTTCACCCAGAGGACATGGAGGTGCCGTTGTCCAATGTCTTGGGAGCGTCAGCTCTGTTCTAGCACAGTGGTCCCAATTCCTCAGACCACTGGCTGCTGGTCTGGGATCAGCTTCCCTGAGTTTGGGCCTGGGGGCTTTCAAAGTGCCATACGTTCTGTGCCATCTCTGCCTAGGCCTGGGGTGTTCGCGGTGGAGGGTGACGAATAGCAGAGCTTGTGCAGAGTCAGATGGGGATGCCACCTCACACACACCCTGCAGCCAGCAGCACCGCACCCCTACTGTGGGCACGTGGCATCCCGGGGGACTCTCTTCTCCAACCTGGTGCAAGGCTGAGTCCTCTCAACACCAGCCCCTAATATGGGACGGTGGGGGGGGGGGCTGCCTTTTATCTGCTCCCAGGCTACAGGCCACTGTGCTGGCTGAGAGGCCTGTCAGTTTAGAGACCCTGATGCCAGGGTCATATGCAGCTGGTCTGGGAGGGATGTGAGGACAGGACCACAGAGCACTGCCTCGTCACAGCCTGTCTGCTGTGCCATCTGAAAGGTCAAACACCCCCATTCCAGCATTGGTGTCCGTGTCTGCTCCCTCCTGCTGATGGCCGGGACACTCACTCCTGACTGCGGTCACCCCGAGTGTAGAGAGTCTGTGGGGTGCTGTCCACCACAGGCCCTGCTGAGAACTGAGTGCAAAGGACCGAGCCCCCTGCCAAGGCCTAGGGTTGATCTGGGGCCTGCCCACCCCCATTTTGCAGTCCCCAATCTACTTATTCTCATGCTGGAAAAGGGGACTCAGCCACTGGCTTTGGGTGCTGGGCATGAGAACTGGCCTGGGCTTGTAAGCAGGGAGAAATGGAGTCCCTGGTGGTGATTTGTGGGGGTGGCTGTCCTGAGGGTTCTAAGGTATTGCAGGCAGAGTCGAAGGATGAGACACTGCACCTCTTCCCAGGGCTCTCCTCCTTGTGCAACAGAGCCGAGGGGAGGAAGAAGGGACCCTGCACCCTATGTCATCCCAGTTCAGGAGGTGAGTGGCCCCGGGACACCAGAGACCGAAGCCCCCATGAGACCTGGGGCCTGGCCATGGGAGTCCACCCCAGCCTGGACAAGGTCCTCACAGATAGTTCTGCCTCCTCCCCAGGGCCTCTCTGTCTTCGTAGGGCCTTCCCCTCGGTCATAGAGAGATGGCTGGGCTAGGGATCTACATCCCCTGAGGATGCCATTTCACTCTCAGGGGCTCTGGGGGTCGTGTCCCCCTGTCCTAGTGCTGGGCCCTCCTAGAGCCTCCTTTCAGCTGACCTGTGTTGACTTCTGCTGGGAAGTGAGGCTGCCTGGGGTCGGAGGTGCATGGAGAGTCACCGTGGGGGCAGCCAGGACACAGAGAAGCTCTAGGGTTTGCTGAGACAAAGTTGGGGCAACGGGGACACTGGACAGGCCTACCCCCTCACATGGCCTCCCAGCTGGACCCCGGAGCTCTGCGGCCTCCGCCCTGGGCCCCTCGAGTATCCCTGTGTTCTCTGCACCTCCTCCGCAGCTGTCTGCTTCCCTGGGCCATCCTGGAGGAGGGGCCGGCAGGAGGTGCTTTGTGTGTGAGGAGTGGGGGCTTCCACGACACCCCTGTCAGCGGAAGATGGATGGCAGAGCCCTGTGTGGGGCTCGAAGTCGGGGCTTCCCCTCCCCCGCCCAGGCATCCTCCTTTGTCCTTCCAAGGGGCCGTGATGGATGGTCCAGGGGTGGCCGGGCTGCGGCGTCATTCATTCCCCGTCCAGGACGCGGACAATGCGGCGGCACAGATGCAGCTGCCAGGGCCGCCGGGTTCTCACGCTTGGGCAGGGGTGCAGGCGGTGGGCACCTTCTTTCCTGTCTGCTGGGGGCAGGGCCGGGTGAACCATTGTCCAGCGCCAGAGAAGCGTAGGATCCAGCGGGACCCCTGGGACTTCCCGGAGCATCGTATCTGCTATCCCACCATTCAGCCTTTGGGGGGCAGGGGACCCCCAAGACCATCCTTCAGATGAGCCCACCTGTCCCCATGGAGAACCACAGCCCTTTCCCTGCGTTCTCACAGGCTCTCCAACACTCACGTTCAGACTCGCCCCTGCCACGGGCCCTTAGAGGGTGGAGTGACAGACTTGATCCTTGCAATGTGCCAACTCTGAGCACTGCTTGCGTGGCTGTGAGTCCTGAGCAGCTCCTTGGTGCAGCTGCACCTCCTCCTGAACTTGCTCCCTGCTCCCTGCTTTTGCTCGGTTCAGGCCGCCAGACAAGGTGACCGGAGCAGAGACGGATAATGGCCCCTGCTAATTGGACGGGGCAGACGCAGGCTGAAGTAGGTCGCCTGTTGTCTCCGTTCCCGAGGACTCGTCACGGGGCCTCTGGGATTCCGCTCTGCGCGGAGGACGTAGACACTGTCCCTCGGGCGAGGTGGCCTGGCCTTCCCAGTGGGCCCGCGGATCTCTGCCACTCCTTGCTCAGATGGTCCGGTCTGGGGTGGCTGGGGGTTGTGTCTCTCCTGCCTGTTCTCTCTGTGAGCTTCAGCATCTCCGCAGCAGCGAGGGGTGTCAGATCTGTGCACCCCACAGTACCCCATGCATGTTGGGATGGGGTCTGTGTTGTTGGTGGTGGTGGTGGCGGAAGCAGTGCAGGAGGGACTGAAAGCTGCCCACCAGGGGCCCTGCAGGAGAGACAGTGAACAAGTGACATGATCAGGGAGCTTGCAGGGGAGTTTTCGGGCGAGGGTGCAGTGGTTGTGAGCAAGACCAGGTAGTTTTCAAACATCCTGGTGGGGCGGCCCCATGCACCTCACAAGGATGTTCAGGTCCATGCTGGAGCCTGGGAAGTGGAGCTCGCAGAGAATCTGGGATCAGCAGTGCTGCACCCCGGACCCGCCCATGTCCTCCCTCCCCGTGGCTCAGCATCCCCGAAAGGGCAGTGCCAGTTTTAGCTGACCCTCAGGCCAGGCCGCGCACAGTCACGAGGGCTGCATCCCCCCAGTTAATTCCTTCTGGAAAGAGTTTCCGGGCACCTTGCCCACTTCTCCCATGGCTCTCACGCGCTCGCCTTTGGCAAGAAGGGGTTGACAGTTTTCCAGACTGGGGATTTTCGTCGGCATCTTATTTAGAGCATTAAGTAATAAGACATCATTCTTTGCATGATATGGCCTAGAAGCTGAGAAGACCCACAGAGCTCTGAGAGGAAGCGGGTTTCCGGCCTCCCAGGGGGCCTGAGGGTGCCAGCACCCTGATAGCTGTGTGTGCGGGTGGGGCCCATCACTGCTGTTTCTGGAAAGGAGAGCCTCTCGTTCATCCCCCCCCCCCCTTTTTTTTTCTTCTTTTTGCCACACCCTGCAACACTCATGAGTTACTCCTGGCTCTGTGCTCAGAAATCTCTCCTGGCAGCCTCGGGGAACCATATCGGATGCTGGGAATCCAATCAGGGTCCACCTGGGGGTTGGATGCATGCAAGGCAGACACCTTACCACTGTGCTATCGCTCTGGTTCCAGATCTTGATTTTATTTTTATTTTTTTTTGGTTTTTGGGTCACACCCAGCAGTGCTCAGGGTTCCTCCTGACTCTGAGCTCTGAAATTGCCCTTGGCAGGCTCGGGGGACCATATGGGATGCTGGGAATTGAACCTGGGTCAGTTCCAGGTCAGCAGCATGCAAGACAAGTGTCCTCTTGCTGTGCTATCTATCACTCAGGCCCCTCTTGCTCATTCTTGAGGTGTGTGGTGAGCTGTTGTGCTCTCTGGAGGTCCCCAAACTTAATGCCTTCCACTTCTTTTTGTTTTTGTTTTTGTTTTTGGGCCACACCCGGCGGTGCTCAGGGGTTACTCCTGGCTGTCTGCTCAGAAATAGCTCCTGGCAGGCACAGGGGACCCTATGGGACACCGGGATTTGAACCAACCACCTTTGGTCCTGGATCGGCTGCTTGCAAGGCAAAAGCCGCTGTGCTATCTCTCCGGGCCCATGCCTTCCACTTTTTTAAGGAAAAAAAAGAATCTCCCAGAACGCCCTTGGAAATTCCTTCAAGTGGACAGTCCCCCACACCCTGCAGTGTACAAGAGGCTAATGGTGATCTGAGTGGTCTTTGTGCCTGCGGATACATCACCTTGTGGATACTACCCTGGTATATCCGGAGTTGTCTGTGAGAAGAATGGAGACTGTCCACACAGGGGCCTCCATCGGGGCTTTGCATGACTGGTTCCTGGGTTCCCAGACTGTGGAGATGGATGGGACCCACACTGTGTGAGCATATATATAAATATTTGTGTGTAAGTACACATGTAAATTTCTTCTTTTTTTTTCTTTTTTTGGGGGGGGCTCACAACTTGCAATGCTCAGTGTTCTTCTGATTCTGAGCTCAGGAATCCCTCCTGGCAGTCCCGGGGGACCACATGGGAAGGCACAGAGACATTCATCCATGCAGGCATAGACCTCACATATGCATCTGTATGAGACGTGCGCCATGTGCATTCACGCACGGACATTTTTGAATTTGCGCACGTGTGTGAGCACTGACACGCATCCCTGAATCACGCGAATCACAAGCATGTAGCTTGTGTACACACATGTCCATGTGTCCCTGTGCTCCATGTGTGGGGACATTCTCACGTGTCGCCTCTTGCTCTCCCCTCTGGCATGTGTGTGAGGGGACAGTGCACAAGTGTCCTAAGTGGTCTGAGCTGAAGCTGGCGCCCACCCTGGGGGGAGGCCCTGAGCCCCTGGCCATGGCCTCCAGGGAGCATGGCGGGGAGGCCCAGGGACCTTCAGGGGATCCCAGTGCCACATGCTATTGGTGGTGTGGACGTGTGGGTACCCTCTCATAAGGGCCCTAGCAGCTGCTCTGATAGGGGGCGTCACATGGAGCCCCATGCGGAGAGCTGTTGGCTGGTGGATGTCTGCCCACTGGATGCTGCGTTCACTCCTGTGACCTGAATCCCACCTTGTCGTCCCCTCCTGCAGGCCCATGAAGTGCTCTGTGGCCCCAGAGCTTGCTGAACGAGGGCCACTGTGAGCCCCATAGCCCTAAGAGCAGGAAGTGTCATGGAGGACAGGCCCGCCTGCCCAGCGCTGTTGTGACTGCTGGTGTGGCCACAGGCTCAAGGACAGGCCACAAGAACAGCCGCCAGGTGGGAGCCAGCTGTGGGTGGGGAAGCCACTGACGGGCAGCAGCAGGTGGGCACTTGCGTTCCTTCCTGGTGTTCCCGACGTCAATGGGTTGGCCCCTTGCCCCCTCATGACGTGAGCATAGGCTGTGCGTGTCCCTGCATCCCCCTTTGGGCCGCACCCTGGCACCCGATGGCAAGGCCTCCTGCATGCGGTTTGGCTATGCCAAGACCCGACCTTGTCTGCTGCCATTCCAAGAAGCTATGAAAGGGGAGGTGCAGGACCCTTGGGAGCATAGAGTAGTGGGGACCGCACGGTGCCCCGGAGATGGTGCCATGTGGGCAGCAGTGGTCGGCATTGCCAAGGAGGTCTGGCAGGGCCTGTTGTCACCTCATAGAGGCTGCAAGTGCTGGCCCCTCCTGACAGCCCCAGGGCAGGACGTGCCAGCCAAGTTGGAAATTGGACTTGCAGCCCGTCTGCTGGATGCCCTGGTCTGCTGGGCCTTGTTTCCGGCAGGGGGCCCAGCTCCGGTGTAAATCTGCGGTTCTCATGGGGCAGAGGTGGAAAGCCTGGGACCTGATGGGAGCCTCTGTTTCCGGGTGTCCACCACAAAGTCCCAGGACTCAGAATTGTTCTTCTGGGCCCTGTGAGGCGGGGATTCTGTGGTCGCTTGCTCCTTGGGGACCTGGATGCACGGGGCACCCACAGGGCCTTCCTGCCATCTCCACGAGCACTGTGGTTTTGGGCACTGAGTGTCCTCTTTGGGGTCTCATGACCCCTGACGCGACTCAGAGCAAAAGGGGACCAAACCTGCAACACTTCAGCCTGGAGCCATGCGGGAAAGAGAGGCCCAACACCTCCTTCTGGCCTGGACGGTCGCCCCTGGCTGGGTCTCCTGCGGCAGCTCTGTTTCAGCCACGAGAACATCCTCCGTAACCGGCTCAGTGACCAGGCAATGGGGACAGGCCTGCGTGTGGGGGTGGGAGCCACAGGCGTGAAGAACAGTCCAGAGAATGGTTCCCAGGGGAGACACAGCAGAGGGGGCCGATGGGGTCTGTGCTCAGAGGAGACCAGAGCGGCTGTGGCCGGGGAGTAGGACGAGAACACGTGTCCTCATACTGGGGTCTGCACACTGATGTGTGGGCGCAGACAAGCACAATTGTTCACATCCACACATACTCACACATGTCTGTGTACCAACATGTATTTCTTGTACACATGTGTGTATCACATGTCCACCCAGCACATAATATTCACACGTGCCTCATTATGCACGCTTATACACATGTAACACATTAAATCTATGCTCACAAACACATGGAGCACTAGGATGTGCTGAACGGATATTTTTCACATATAGGTGCGCAGCTACATGTATGTATAACAAGACATATGTAAGCATCAAGTTTATGCTCCTGGTGCCTATGTGTTTGCATGTACGCACATCTCATCGCACACACATGTAGGTGTTTGTACATATACACATGGGTGATAGGTATGTCTTGTGCACACATGTCGATGTGTACATACATGGATAAAATTTCACACAGCAAATCCATGCCCACAGTGCTCATGTGTTTCTATGCCTCCAAACATGTGTGGGCTTGCATGAATATCCATCATGTGCATGTACAGACAGCTACGTGTGTACAATGAGACATGTGCGCATGAAAACATATATGTACAGTGAGTTTAGACTCGACGCCCACATGCAAGGGCATACACACATGCGATAAATATTCATGTAGCGACCCATTGTGATCACGTTTTTTCTGTTTTTCGTTGTTTTGGTTTTTCGGCCACACCCGTTTGATGTTCAGGGGTTACTCCTGGCTAAACGCTCAGAATTGCCCCTGGCTTGGGGGAACCATATGGGACGCCAGGGGATCGAACCGCGGTCCTTCCTTGGCTAGCGCTTGCAAGGCAGACACCTTACCTCTAGCGCCACCTTGCCGACCCCCTCACATGTGTTTTATATGCATTCATGTATCACAATGCACACGTGTAGATGTATACACAAGTCCACACATACACATACACACATGTCTAATTGTGTGTGTATATGCAGGTGACGAGTGCTCCACACGTTTGTGTGTGAAAATATGTGTCGGTGTGGACATGTATAGATGTGTACAATGTGATAAACGCTCGTTCAACACACTCACAGAGCTCACACGTGTTTGTAAATGCAAGCGACCACGTCCCTGTTGTGACTGTGTAAATGTGCGTGTCCACACAGTCATACCCGCTCCTCTCTGTTGAGCTCCCCACAAAGGGCTGCTTCGCCCCATCACCCACAAGTGTCTACCCCGGGCCCCCCAGGAGGGCGCTGGACAGCAGCTGCATGCTTGGGCGTCTCCACACTGGGGGTCGGTGCAGAAAGGGGCACCCCTCGTCCTGGGGTGCTGGGTGCCCTGGTCCAAAGGGAGCGCAGTGGAAGGTGACGGGGACCTGAGCCCCCACCCCAGCACAGTCAGCTGCTGCAGTCAGGAGGCCAGGGACCCGCTTGGCTCGGCTGCTCCGCACATGGGAGCCCCTGCTAATGACAGTTGTGACGCGCTGGCCGGCGTGGGGCTGCGTGTGGGCCCGGGAGGCGCGCTGCGGACGGGGATTTTCCATAAAGCCGGGGATTTTTCCACTGAAGCGCAGCCGCTCCTGTTTGCTCTCGATGGATGAATCAATACGGCGGCGGCAGCTCCGCGTGGCTCGCCTGGAGTCGCCGGTGGGGGTGGCAGGAGGGGGCTGAGGGCAGGCACAGACTGTGCACCCCCCAGACCAGTCTATCGCTTCTCTGATGTGCCTGCACCAGCCTGGCTTCCAATGTGGACCCCTAAGTCTGGGGCCCCAGCTTAAGAGCAGGGATGGGGGGAGTACAGAGTGGACCAAGGTCCGGGTGGTGACCGGTGAGGGCCATGAGTGTCCCCACGGTGCTCCACACTCTTTCATCCTCTTTTTTCCTGACCCACGTCCACTGCCATCTCTCTCCCCAGGCGGGATCTCAAATGAGAAATCTCAGGGGTGGGTCACAGAGGGTGCAAGAAGGACAAATCTCAGACAGTCCGTCCAACATGAGATGGTAGCCTCAGACGTTCCATCTCAGATGGTCAGACCTGAGAATTCCTCATGCAAACTCAGATGTTCCACTCAGACTTAGGGGTTCTGTCCCAGGCTCACAATCGAGTGAGTGAATCTCCCAACGTCGCATCTCAACCCGTATCTCCGGTGAGAGTCCCCATCCCAGAAAGACGAGTGAATCGCCCTAATCCCATCCCAGAGCACCAGCCACGGGGCTTCCGGTGCCTCCGTCCGGACAGGGCTCATTGATGTGTGATTTCCCCATTGCCCAGGCCTCAGATGGCTCGCCTAGCCTGGAACCCTCAGTCTTGCCTCCTGAGACCTGGCCCCCATGTGCATGAAGGTATTTATTGCAGGAGGGAGCCGGGCAGAGCCGCAGGCTTGGGAAGAGCTCGTGAAAATTCATGACAATTTTAATATCAGCTGCTAAATTCCTGTGGTTGCCCGAAGGTGAGGTTGGGGACGGGGGATGGTGTTGAGTGCTGCTGCCTGCTGACTCAGTTTACTCTGGCTGCATGGACCACCCAGCCCTGGACTCAGGTCACATACCAAGCTGGGGTGCGTCCATTTTCATGTCTGACCCCAAGGATATTTTTTTGGGGTCACCATGGAGGCGCTTAAGGATTTCTCCTGGCTCTACGCTCAGAAACTCACTCCCAGCAGGCTCAGGGGGACCATATGGGATGCTGGGAATCAAACGAGGGTCCATCCTGGCATGCGATTCAAACCACCCCTACCTATATGCTATCGCTCCTGCCCCCCCCCCTTTTTGGGGGGATCCCACTGGGCAATTGCTCAGAGGTTACCGAAAGATGTTGATTGCTAATCATAAAAGCTAGGCTGTCCCAGAGCCAGTTGTACCTCCTCACAGGCCTTCCCCCTCCACCCATTGCTTCCTCTCCCCTTGCTGTGTGCCCCTGGGGGCAGCAGAGTGAGTGACCCAGGGACGCTTCCCCCCTCTGTGCCTGCTTCCTGACCCTGTGAGGAGATGGTCCAGCAACAGGAGCAACCCTGGGCAAGTGGGCACTGTCCCTGCCCACACAGCGGACTGGGGACTACCGTGGAGAGAATGGGGCCAGGAATGGTCTTATTTTTCTCTTCAGTTAAATGGCCCCAAGGGCTCTGCGATTGGCTCAAGGAGCAGCTCACAGTCAGGGATGACTGTGGCCATGGGAGATGCCCACTCCTGTCAACTGCCAGGCTCTTGCCGACTGGGGCAAAGGAAACCTCGTTGGATGGAACTTAGCCTTTTCTGTCTGTGAATGTGAGACCAGCGCCTAGCTTCCTGAATCTCTGCCTGTCTGCTTTGTGCTGTGGCCCTGTGGTAGGACCGCCTCATGTCTGTGTCACCACCGGATGTGTCACTTTGTGGGCGTGGGCTCTGTGGGTATGTGTCTCATAGCATTAAAGTTAAAATTATATAAGTATTACAGATCCATATGTGGTCGAAGCTCGACCCAGGTCACGGTGGCCTCTAGCCCCTTCGACTGGTGGTCGAAGATGGCAGGTAATGGTGGAGAAATAATTCACAAGCAGTCAGTTAAGTTTCATCAGGCAGCTTGCTTGTATCCATGGTCCGGTTCTGCCATATGCTGTATTTCACATATGTTTCTCTGCTAAGCTTTTTACTGCCCCTTTTGCCTTCTCTTCTTGCCTTCCCCCAGTCAATATTTTTATTCTTTATTTAAAAACAATCCACCCCATCTCAGGTGTGGGCAGGTCTGATCATCCAGGTGGGATTAAGATCATCAAGTTAAAGTTTAGGTAAAAGGGTGTTGGGGAAGGGTTCCATGCGCCCCCCTCTGTGGCTGTGGCTGACCTCACTGTGGCATCTGCTGGGTGTTTTGGTGGCTGAAGAGGGGGTGTGGAGGCATCTGTGTCTGCTTCACTAGGCCAGCTACTGACAATGTAGAGCACACAATCCCCATAGATCTGCAAGCATCCCTTGTCTGGGGGTGGCTCTCCATGAATGTGGCCTGTGAACTTCCTGGCTTCCTTGCCCTGTTGGGGGGGGCCTGAGGGTGGCCTGTGTTAGGTCAATGATGCCTCCTTTCTGGGGTACCTATTCCATTGCGTCCGCTTCTACCTATGGATCTGCTAGTGGTTGCCTTTAGACGAAGGGGCTGATGCACAGTGTAGGTTTACTGATGGTTCTGTGTGATAGTTGAGCTGTGGGTTGGCGTCCTCACTCTCTCTGCTTGGAGAGGCCTGCTCTCCTCTTGATTCTCGCTTCCACCTTGACTTCTGTCTGTGTGTGTCCTTCAGCCTATCTAAGGTGAGTTTCCCTCAGACGCCAAACAAGAACGTGAGCCTTGTTTATTTAAACCATTCAGCCAGTCTTTGGGGATTTTAATCCATTTTTATTCAAAGTGGTTCTTTGGCAGGCCAGAAGGCAAAAGGTCTTACTCTCGCCACTGCCTTATTCCGTTGGCCTTGTCATTCTTTTCTCTCTTTCTTCTTCGTCTCCATTTGTGTTCTGTCACTGTGGTTTGTATTTGGGGCTGTTATTTTATTTTGTGTAGCTTCTACGGGTAAAACCTGTGCTTCGTGCCTTTGGATTTACGGAACAGTTTCAGCACTGCCTTAAATTCAAGCACAGTATCAGGGCTGCCTTTTTGAATTTTGAATTTTTGTTTTTTTTTTTGGGGGTTTTTTTTGGGTCACACCTGGCAGTGCTCAGGGATTCCTCCTAGCTCTATGCTCAGAAATTGCTCCTGGCAGGCTTGGGGGACCCTATGGAATGCCGGGATTCGAACCATAGTCCTTCTGCATGCAAGGCAAATGCTTTACCTCCCATGCTATCTTCTCCGGCCCTAGGGCTGCCTTTTTGTTTATGTTTTTGGGTCACACCCAGATGGAGCTCAGGGGTTACTCCTGGCTCTGGGCTTCAGAAATCGCTCCTGGCAGGCTCAGGGGACCATATGGGATGCCGAGATTCGAACTGGGGTCCATCCTTGTGTTGGCCACTGCAAGGCAAACACCTTACAGCTGTGCTATCGCTCTGGCCCCTCAGGGCTGCCTTAAGCCCCTGCTTTAAAGGAGGCTCAGGCAGAAACGCCCCCACTGGAAACCCCGACTTAGTTAGAGTTGTGGAGCAGGTGCAGCCCAGTCAGAGCTTGCACCTTACTCTTCTTGAATTTAGTCTTGCCTTTTTCTAGAGTGTCTGAACCATTTGTGGCACTAACTCTAGGGTTAGGGTTAGGGTTAGAGTTAGGTTTGCTGCACTTCCTTTCACTTTTGTGATGTGCACCCCTGTAGCCCACGCTAGTTCGTGTCTGTCTGTCCACTTTCCACCCCCAGCATCAGCCCCCGATGTTCTGTTGGTGTAACATCCTTCCATCATGTCTTGAAGACCATTGTCTGTGTCTTGGAAGGGGCCCCCAGTGCCAGGCTCTGTCTAGGGGATTCTTTTCCATGTTTGGGGGGATTTTCTGGAGCAGGACTGGGGATTGTTAGTTCTGCTCTGGCACCCTCAAACCCTTCCTCCCCTTCCTGTGGGCCTGTGACACTCCTCCACCCAATTTCTCCTCTCCCCGCTCCGCCTCCTCATTCCCCCGCCATCCCAGTTCATCCTCTCCTTGCTCTTCCTCCCAACTTCTTCTCTTGCTCCTCCTCCTTCCCATGTTCCTCCTGCTTCTCCCCGCCCGTCTCTGCATTTGGGAGTGAGGGGTCCTGGTGTGCATTTCTTGGGGGAGATGATCTCTCAGTATTTGGGGATAAGGGTTCAGTGTGAAGCCTTTGGGGGAGATGCTCCCTAAGTCCTTTAGGGATGGAGTTCCCGGTGTTCAGTCCTTGGAAAGATGAGACTTTTGGGGGTTGGGGGTTCTGGAGTGCCAGGCAAGAGCCAGACCCTTCCATTTGCAGTTGCGCACGGGGACAGAGTGCCCTGCTCAATTGCCCTTTCATATACCCAGCAGGGACTTGGGGCCACCTCACTGCTTGAAGAACTCTGTTACCCCACTGTGATTCTGGGTCCCTCCGCTACACACAGGACTTCAGCACTCTGTGCTGGTGAGTCCCCAAGACTGTGAGATGTGTCTGGGCGGTGGCCATGGGTCTGAGTGGTTGGGGTCCTCTGGAACTGCTGCACCCAGGGCTTTGGCTGGTTCTGGAGCTTATAAGCTACTCTGTGGGATGCCCGTGCTGTGTCCCGGTGGTGTGCGTGGCCTGTTCCCAGCTCTTGTGTGGGGCAGTCTGTCCTGCCAGCCGGGCTGAGGGAGGGGGGGCTGGCTGCCCATCCTGCAGCCCAGGCCTCCTGAGGTATCGGAGCAGATGGTGCTTCTCAGCCTGAGCACTCGGGACATAATTGCCTGGTGCTGAGACACTGATTTTTTCCTGGAACAATACTGGGCCTCGGGCAGAACACTTGGCACCACACGATCTGTGGGTATGAGTTCGTGTAAGTGTGTGTCTGTGAATGAAAGTGTGTGTGTCTACAAGAGTAGTGTGTGAGAGTGTGTGTATGAGCAAGTGTGTGTGTGAGCATGAGAAATTGTAGGTGTTGCGTGCAAATGTGTGAGTGTATGAGAGTGTGTGATAGTATGTGTGTGAATGTGTCTGTGTAAGAATGTGTGTGTCAGAGGGTGTGTATGAGTGTTTGTGTGTGCATGCCCAGCATGCCTGCTTTCTGCCAAGCCCCTTCACACACACACTGGGAACTAAGAAGACGCCTGCAAAGTGACCGTCACAGGCCTGCTCCGTGCCTGGTCCTGTCCTGCCGCTGTGCCCTGAGGTCAACCTGCTCAGCTGCAAGCTGGGGGGTGTCTCCGCACTGTCACTGTGGTGAGGACATTGAGATATGGGCCCCGGTGCAAACTCCCCTTTCCTCATCCATACCTCTGCTGAACCTTTGGACTCTCTAAATTCGGATCCCACTTATAGAGTCGAGTGAGCTCTTGACTTTGTTTTCTGGGAACTGAGGGGGTTGTGGCAGGGAGTGAGAACCTGAGCTCGAACCTTTTCTCTGAGGCCAGTCACTTCATTGTCCAGCATAGCTGCCATCAGCCTGCTAGATGCGTTTGCTCCGGCAGATGCTCCAGGGCCCTCACCCGTCGCTCTCCTGCCTCGTCCACTTCTCGAATCCTTGCTGGAAAGTGCCCGTGCGAGGACAGACCTGGGGAGGCCTGCAGTGACACCTCCTCCTCGGCCCAGGGAGACCAAATGGAGAATGTGCCCGGTTCATGCATGGAACAGGGCCAGACTGGACTCAGGGCCAGCACAGCATCATGTCTCCAACACTGAGTACCACAACGGTGCCCTTGGTTGGTCTCGGGGAGGTTCGAGTGATGTGTTCCTGAGCACTTGACAGTGGGTCTTATGAGTTCTGTCTGATCAACAAGCATGCATGTTTAATGGCTGCACATCTGAGCATCCTCCAGGCGAGGCTCCCTCAAGCTAGAGCCCAGAAGCCATCCTCAGGGTCCCTGGGACAGAGCCAGCCATCTTGGGAACCCCAGCAACAGAGACTGCAGGACATGAGGACAGTGTGCTGAGCGGAGTAGTGACAATCTGGGGACTCTGCTGCTGTGAAGGATGGGATCAGAGTGGAAGGGACAGAACTTTGGGTCAGGAGCTGCCAGGGGTGCCTCTCATCCCCACCCCCCCAAAGGCACCAACTTTTCTGTGGCCACAGAGACAGGTATGGAGTATGCACCCTCTGCTGGCCATCTGGGGGAACTACGTCCTGCAGTCCAGGGCACTCAAGGGTGGTGCTAGTGCCCTGGCTGGAACTTTCTGGAGGATTCTAGGGGCTCAGCATGGAGTCAAGGCAGAGACAGGGGTGTGGGTTCTGCTGGGCTGTGTCCCATGCACACGCCTCTTCCCGGACTCCTACTCCTGCCAGGGAAACTGTTGTTTCTAGAGTAGTGAGGGAGGTGAAGGGGTCTGTGCCCCACCCGAGTCTATGCAGGTCCAGGCTCCTCTGGGGCAAACTGTGGGTGCAGACATGGGTCAAAGTGTCAAGATCTTGTATTCCCCTCCCCAACTTCCTCAATACTGTGCCTAAAAGGGACCAGTCAGGGTCCCTGAGGCTCGGAGCTGCTGCTTTCAGTCTGAGGTGATTAGAACAGCAGGACCTTTTCTCTGATCCAGTCTAGGGGGTGCCCAGGAGGGGCATCGAAGGACCAGCATTCCACTGGGCTGACTCCAGTTTCATGGCCATGCAGGGCTTGGGTCCTGGTCCCTCTGGCCTCCATCCATCCCTGCTGGGGCCTTGACAGAGGGGGGCTGTGAGCAGAGAATGGAGGGGCTGTGGGCTTGGGTCTGTCTGCTATCTGCTGTCTGCTTCCCTGGTCATGCTCCCTTCTGCACAGGACACCCTTGTTGCAACCAGCCTGTCTGGGGGTGCATGTGATCTTCCCCAGTTGATTGCATGTCGCTGGTGCTCCGACGACGACTTATCTGGGGATCAAGATGGGACCTGTCTCCCCAAACTCCCTGAGGAGTGGAAAGGAAGCATCATGTCCAGCATGGTGGCCAGGCAGAGCCCTGTTACAGAGCCAGGCTGCACGTGGCAGGGTGTGTGGCTGACAGCTCATCCCTCTGGGCACTGCCTGCGCCTGATGGCTCCCACAGTCATCATGAGAGAGATGGGCCAAGGCTGGTGAGTTTTCAGCAGTGTGCGGAGTCCCGCTGCTAGGCCCTCAGGACGGGCTGTGTGCTCCCCTCACTCTGGGGGTCCCACGGACAGGTTGTATGTTCCCTTCACTCTCCAGGGCCCAGAGACACTTCGATGCTATGGGCTGCTGGGTGGCACTGAAACGGGTCTTGGTGTGGCTCTTGACAGGCAGGGAGACAAGAAGGGCTTCCAGTGCCCTTCCAAACCCATCAGGGGGTGGTGCAGATCACATATTCAGAAGACCCAGAGAATCTCTGGATGTCTGTGCTTTTCTTAGGGTACAGCCCATATCCCTGTCACATTTCTGAGCAGTGAATGATTGAATCTGCTGTGTGTAATGTTCTTGGAGTGTTTTTTTTAAATTTTATTTACTTATTGATTGACTGATTGGTTTCTGGGCTACACCCAGAAAAGCTCAGGAGTCACTCCTGGCTCTGCACTCAGAAATAGCCCCTGGCAGGCTGGGGGCTCATGTGGAATGCCGGAATTGAACCGGGTCTTTCCCAGGTCAGCTATCTGCAAGACAAATGCTCTGCCGCCATGCTCTCTGGTCCAGTTCTTGGAGTGTTTGTGCCCTCCTATATCCCTCCTTCAAGCTGGAGTCCTAGGACCCCAAGATGCGTCTTTTCCACAGGAGAGTCCTGTCTCGTCCCGAGCAGTGGAGAACCTTCTCCAGATGTTTCCCTCTGCAGCTCTTTTCCAGGGAACCCTGACATTTGTCCAGTCTTTCCTCCTGTTTTCTTTCCTGCTCACATCTTCCCCTCATGCTTGGTCTTTGTTGAGATCAGAGATTTTCTGCAGTTTCCTTCTGCACATTTGAAAGTGGGAAGTTTGACGTGATTCAAGGCCTGGGCTTGAGCATTTCTGGTGGGGAGACAGGGCCAGCATACCAGCAAGCCTCCTTTATTCTCATACACCCTTATTTTGCAAATCCTCTGGACCCAGCACCTGGAGAGTCGAGTCCCCACCACCAGGCCCATTAAGAGGTGACTTATGGAGCTGTTCTCTTGCCCCACCACAGCTAGGACTGGAGCAAACAGTCTCCTAAGAATTCGTTCTCTCTCTGCACTGTTCCCCTCAATCCCGACAGAATGTTTGCATCGACACAAGTGTCCCGAGGCTTCAGGGTCCCCTGAGCTCTAGGCACAGAGAAGACTTTGAGAACTAGGGAGGTTCTTAGAGATGGTGCTTCTGGAGGACAGGGGGTTTCTTGGGGAGAGGGAGATTCTGGGGTCAGGGTGTGTGATGGGGCCTGTGATCTGTGTGTGATAGGCGTGTTAGATGGGGTGTGTGAAGAGTGTGTGACGGATGTGATGGGGGTGTGATACATGTGTGATGTGCTGTGTGATGGGGTGTGAGAGGGGATGTGGTGGGTTGTGGTGGGTTATGATGGGTGTGTGATGAGGTCTGTGGTGGGTGTAATAGGTGTGTGTGATAGTATGCGACGAGTGTATGATGGGTGTGTGATTGTGGGGTCCCTGCCCTGGGGGTTGAGGCTTTGTATTTGGGCACAGTCCCCAGCCCTCTTTTTTTTTCTCAGGACAGGAGAATCCTCTTGAAAGTTTTTTGACCTCTTCTGCTCTCCCTAACCCTCAGACCCTGCTAGCCCCATCCTCAAAGGGCAGTGAGTGAGGGACGAGTGTTGGCTGCCTCCCCTGGCCCCGCAGTAGCCACAGGCACACCTCCTTGGTAGGATCCTGCCCTCTTCCCTTTCAGAGGCGCCTTGATTTTTCCCCGCTGCTGGAGCTGAGGCTTTTGTGCTCCGCTCTTAGGAGCAAACAAGTTCCTGAACACAGGTTCCTGCGTCCCACGCGCCTCTGCTCAGCCCTGGGGAATCTCAGCGGCGCTCTGATGCTCTGATGCCTGCCCGTGGGCTGTAACTTGCTTATGGAGAGCCTCATATCTTGCAGCAAAATAGTTATTTGGTTTACTCTATTTTGGGGCTTTAAACTTTGTCCCCACGGGGCCAGCATCTTTCCTGTGTGGCAGTGACCAGCAGGAGGCAGACATGGGGTGCCCCAAGGCAAATGGCAGGGAGAGGGGTTTCATGCTCAGCAGTTGTGGACAGCAAGGCTGTCTGATCTGTCTGCCCTGATGCCTAGGTGAGGGCTCCGCTCTGATTGGATGATTCTATCTGGGTCCCTGATTGGACAGTTGCCATGAGGGATCAACACTGATTGGGCAGCTCCACTTGGGGTGGGCTCTGCCCCATTGGATGACTCCATCTAGTTGGTGAAGACTCAACCCTGATTGGATAGCTTTAGCCCCTAAGTGAGAGCTCAGTGCTGACTGGTTGGGGATTCAGTCCTGATTTGATGCTTCAGCCAGGGTTGGGGGATTTGCGACTGTTTGGAGGTTAGGTAGGGAGCGCTCAGGTGGATCTGAGCAGGAACCAGCCCCACTCTCATTCCTCAACATGGGGCCCTGTGACAGTGCTTGGAATCATGGGAGAGTGCCCTGCCTCAGCGGCGCCTGATGAATGACTGTCCAGGTAGAATGCACTCTGGCCACACAATCCCACCTCCACCTTGGGCTTGGTTCTCAATATCCAGGAACCTGAGACTCAGTGAAGCTAGGAGGGAGGGATCCTCTGACTCTCCCGAGCTTCTGTCTTGAGCATGGCTCTGCTCCCTATCCGGGCCCAGGATACCCATTTGAGCTAAGTGGCTAGCTGGATTTTGTAGCTAAACATAGAGGACACACCCTGCTTTTCCTTAAGTAGAGACTTTGGCTTAGCTTCCTCTTCCCTTCACACCCCTCTTTTGAGATATAAAGACCTACCTAAGCTTGATCAGCATAAGACAGGTACTTTTGTTGTTAACTACATTAGCCCTGCCCCCATCAGGTGGATTGAATCTGGCCAAGAAAGATGTTACAGGGAAGAAGATTGGTGACTTGGTCCAAGAGGCTGGAAGCCCCCTGACCCCATGCTTTTTTTGTCTGTTTGTTTTGGTTTTAGGGTCATGCCTGGCAGTGCGCAGGGGTTACTCCTGGCTCTGCACTTAGAAATTACTCCTGGAAGGTACCAGGGACTATATGGGATGCTGGGGATGGAACCTCGTTTGGCGGCATGCAAGGCAAATGCCTTCCCCACTGTGATATTCTTCGGCCACTAACCTCATACTTTTTCCACTTATGTCTGTCTTGTTTTCTTAATCCTTGTGACGCTCCTCCTTCAGACCAGTTCATCTGGGGATGGACTCTGGAAAGTAGATCCTCTACATCTGGTGCCTGACCTGAGAACCAGAATCTCACACAGACACAAAAGCGGTGAGTGGGGTGGCAAGTTTTCCAGGGTACTGTGGAGATAACAAAATCAGGAGTGAGCAAGCTCGTGTGCCAGTGGACCAGGGAAGATGACACAATTTTCTCCTTGGTCATTGCCATGATGGCCTCCTCATGCTGGACAGAAGGTGCTTCGCCCTTTATTGAAGCACCAATGTACATGGCCCTCTTCCTGAGCGGTTTCATACTGCTCTTGTGTGCTTACCAGCATCTCTCACACTGGACTCACCATGCCACACTCTTTAGAGATTCTCCCCACACATGTCCCATGAGGAAAGGGGTGCCTTCCCAGCAGAGACACATTCTCAATCTCAAGGCCTTCCAAGTACTCACAGTTTACTGTTCACTACTGGCATCAAACTGGAGAGAACCCCATATCCCAAGTTTAACTTAACCTCTAGTACAGCAAACGAGGAAGATGTATATGATGAACTGGCTCCCACCTCTTCAGACTCAGAGTCTGAAAACAGCTCAGTAGAAAAGCTCTTCTCTCCTTCCCTCCTGCTCCCCAGTAGAGACTACCCTAGACATAATTCTAGGCAAAGATTATGGTCAAAACCCTATTGCTCTGTAAACGGTCTATTTCACCTAGACCTCCTGAGCTTCATCTCTTTTTCTCCATCCATCTGGAGGATAAGCAGCCTCCATCTTATGGAGACTTGAAAATGAACTCATTCAGCCACTTTAAAAAGGTTTGTACTTCGTATGTCTACGTTTCTGAACAGCAAGTGAAAGTGCACCTTGGATCCCCCAGGATTTTCATGTGGTTGTTAAAAACCACGTAAGCCCTTCTCAATATATACAATGAAAATGTAGTCAGGGATGAGGCCAAGTCAAAACTCTATGCCTTAGGTCATTCAGGGAGAAAATTTTCCGGGGCTTGATTGACTTATGAGATGTTAGTAGGCAAGGGAGAGTTCTAGGACACGAAGAAGCAAACTGCTTTGCCTTGTGCTGCTTTAACTCATGTCCATGAGGCAGTGTTGTGGGCTTAGGAGAAGATCGATGCAGATGCTGAATTTAAAGGAAGTTATACAAGAATGTTTTTGGGAGTCTCTGAGCCATATAAAGGATTTATTGGGAAACTGATAGATGCAATTCAGAGACAGGTTAAGTGTAAAGAAACTTAACAACACCTACTGAAACAATTGGCTTTTGAGAATGCTAATGACGGTTATCAGGCTATCTTGCACCCGTCAGAGAAAGGGAGGATTTTATAGGGTACTTGAAGGCATGTCAGAATGTTGGTCCTATTAAACATCCGGCGTGTGTGAATGCTATTGAGGCTGATGCAGTGCAGAGGTAAGCTCTGGGTAAATGTTTCAGTTGTGGTAAATCAGGCCATCTCCACAGGGTATGCAGAACCCCTCCCAACCTGCCCCTTTCGAGAGTACCATTGGGACCTTGTCTGAGATGTGGCAGGGGGAACCATTAGGCAACAGATTGCTGCCATACCTCTGGTAATTCTCTCTTGGGAAACTGGAGAAGAGACCAGCCCCGGGCCTCACAACCTCAGGGTAAATGTTTTCGTTGCAACAAATTGGACCATTTTCTCAGGGAAAGCAGGACCCCCTCAAGACTGCCACCCAATAATCCTGCCTTGGGAAACTGGAGAAGGGACCAACCCTAGACCCTGTAGAATCAGGGGACATTCCCAATTGCACCCCACCATCTGAGCTTACAGAGCTATGATCAATAGATTTGCTGAAACCTGCCACAGGAGTGCTGCCTTAGATATTCCCTGCCCTAACACCTTTATGATAGCACCAACCTTGTGCTCCTAAAAATTAAAATCTGGTATAAAATGGCCAATTCTGTCAGGCACTGTAGGCTCCTCTACATCTCACACCTGAACAAGAGACATAAACCCTGCCCCCTCAGCGAGCCTGCAGCTCGGAGGAGTGGTGTGTGTGTGTGTGTGTGTGTGTTTCTTATTTCAGAACCATGTTTTCACTCTTTTACAAATGTATTTACTGTGACTTATTGGCCACTTTGCTCATTTCTGGCCAAGTGTCCTGGTTATTGTGACATCCCTTTCCAGCTGGGACCACCTAGATGCATATGCAAGGCTGGAAGAAGTGGTTCCAGTTTCCCAGGGGGTCAGGCCAGTTACAGTACCTGCCATCATGTCCCGACCCTTGGCCCCATAGATCCCCACCCTGGGTGGCCTTGGCAATTGTAACCATTCCAGTGAGTGCACACAGATAATGAAATGTAGTGGGGTTTTTGTTGTTAGCTTTAACAAATGGTTCTAGATTTGCTTGTCCCCAAGTTGACTTTGTAATATGTTTTTCTATAAGTTCTATGAGTCCAACTCTCTGCCTACCTCTGGCCCATGTTCCTGATATGCATGACCTAAAAATTGTCCTTGAACATCAGTAGAGGTCCTTCCCCCTCTGACACCCCGTCCACATACTTCAGGGACCCTCTTGTGCTCTGGGTCAGTGGCTGGCTTCAGCTCGCTCTCACTTGGTTTGAATGTTTGTGAGTTTGTCTAGTCATTTATATGGACTGGGGCAGTACAGTGCTGCAAACAGGGGGTATTATGGAGTTAGGGTTGCATTGCTGGGTCCTATGCTGCTGCTTCTGCCCTCCTCAATCTTTTATCTCTTCAGGACCTTTGCCATGAACCCTTATTTTGGGACCCTCACCTAGAAGACTCTGTGCTGCATCTCTGTGTCCACCTTATCACCCCTCTTCTTTATGACTGCCCTAACCTGGTCTCACACAGTTCAAATGACGCCAAAGGCTTTGTCACCCATTGTGACAACCATGAAATCTCTTGTGGCCCTTCTGCTAGTATCTTGCTGCCCTTCCCTGGGTCTCCTGCTGCTTTCCCTGGATCATACTCCCCTCTTTTACCCTTGAGCGGTACATGTGACCTGCACCCTTTGACTTTTGGCTGGGATGCTGGTATCGTTACTCCTGGCACACTTTCAGGGTGTCTGTTTCTTTTTCACCCATGCCTGGAGCAGAGCCTTTTGCCCATCATGTCTCCTCTAGAATCAAGTGGATATCTTGGGGGTCAAGAACAGCAGGAGTTTGTGACATGCCTGGCATGGGCCTCTCCAACGTGCACTAGGAGCTCTCACTTAAGCTGTGCCCTGGGTTCCATAGATTGAGGTTCAAGTTTCTTCCTATGCTGGAGCTGCCTGAGGCTTGGGGACTGTGTACATTGCACCCCTGGTTGTTGTTGCTTGTTTTAACAAATGATTCTAAAGTTGCTGGTCTTTCCCAGTGTCTGGAATTTCTCTGTCTATGCCGCCATGTGGTGTTACTGAGGGGATCCCAACCCCAAACCTAAGGATGTAGCAGGGCTGGGCTCAGCCACTGGGTGAGGGGGCATCACAGCCAAGCCGTGTGACTCAGAGCAAGCTTCAGGGCTCCTGTCTTGTGCTGAGCCAAGTCCTGGTCTCTGTTGAGTCTTTGTGGGGCCTCGTGATGGAGGTTGTCCCCTCTGAAGGCTGTTGCTCATTTGCACTTAAAGCAACCGAGGGATCAGGTGGGGGCTCTGTCCTAGCAGTGGGACTGGGGAGGCCTCTCTCTCTCTTTCCTCTCTCTCTGTTTCTCTTCTCTCTCTCTCTCTCTCTCTCCCACTCTCCCTCCCTCCCTCTCTCCTTCCCTCTCTCTCTCACTTTATCTCTCTTTGTCTCTCTGTCTCTTTCTTCTCTCTCCCTCCCTCCCTCTCTCCCTCTCTCTGTCTCTCTGTCTGTCTGTCTCTGTCTGTCTCTCTCTCTGTCTCTCTGTCTCTGTTTCTCTCTCTGTCTCTCTTCTGTCTCTTTGTCTCTGTCTCTGTTTCTCTCTCCCTCCCTCTCTCTGTCTCTCTGTCTGTCTCTGTCTCTGTTTCTCTCTCTGTCTCTTCTCAGTCTCTCTCTCAGTCTCTGTCTCTCTCTCAGTCTCTGTCTCTCTCTCATCTGTCTCTCTCTCATCTCTGTCTCTCTCTCATCTCTGTCTCTGTCTCTCTCTGTCTCTGTCTCTCTCTCTCTCTCTCTCTCTCTCTCTCTCTCTCTCTCTCTCTCGGCCATGGACCAGACAGGCATGACTGTCGATTGTGCTGCCTGAAGTGATGTCCTGCTGGTAAAGCTGCGGTAATAGGATTGGGATTAGCTGCTGGCTGGAGGGAGGTTTGGGGGGAATTAACCCCCATGGCAGGAATTATTCTCTTTCTCTTTTCTCTTTGTATTTTCTTTTCCTTGACCTCGAGCAAAACCTTAGGGCCACTGGCACCCCCCCCCCAGTCAATTCTCTGAGCCCGTCATGCTTTGCCTGGTTTCCTCCAGGAGGGTCTGATCAGCAGTGGGGCAACCCTACCTTCCCCCTACTTTTCCCTTCCCTGTTCCCATCCTTGCAGACTTGTGGGAATCAGTCTCAGGTCTTACAGTCCCCACTCCTGATCCTACCTTGTGGGTGGAGTCTCTTTGCTTCTGATTGTGGCTTCTGATTGAAAGCAGAGACAAGACCCCCCCTTTCCTGATTTCCCACTGAGCAGCAGTATATCCCCTGCATGTATTCTCCAGCTGGGGTTCAGTGGGTGCTCATGGCCCCTTCCATCTGCACTGACCTCAGACCATCCCCCAGATCTATACAGTGTGGGGTTGCCTCCAGCTGGAGGTGCTATACTCTGGTCAGGGTCCCAGTGTCCCAGCCCTCCCTCCTCCTCAGTCTCTTTCCTGCCCCGGCACCACTGATCAAAGAGTGTTAGTGCTTGGGTTCAAGTTGGACACTGGCCATTAGGGGTCCACTCCAGGCCTGGGGACACTGGACTTTGGAGTGAAGAGGACATGTTGTCTTTTCCAGGACCATCCCAGTGGGACACATTTAGGAGGAGCAAAGGGTTCAGTTCTCAATTGGATCTGGCCTTGGAGGACGGATGGCAGAGAGATCGAAGTTTCCTTCCTTGCAGCCCACCAGGGGTGAGCTCAGTGAGTGGTGTGGGATATGGGGGGGGGGGCACAGGTAGAGGGAGGATGAAGGAGGGCTTGAATCTGGGAGCTGCCCGGCCACAGCCAGGAAGCTGCTGATTCATCTTCTAAAGTAGGCCAGATCACAAGCTCAGATGAGCCTCCTGGCTGGCCGGCCAGCCAGCCCTCCCCAGCGTTCCCCCAGGGTGATGACGGATCTGGGCTGCAGCTCACAGGGAAGGCAGGCTCCCTATACACGGCCCATGGCACTGCTGAGGCTGGGAAGCACGTTTCCTTCTTCACCGAGCACCTCACAGTCCCCAGGAGATGCCTTGCTTGGTGACAGGATAGGATCCGATGGCCCAGGGGTTCATGGATTGCCGGTATTTTAGGAGAGTAGTTCTTCATCTGCTAGCGACGGCTCGGCCTTGGCCGACCGAGCCACCTGCCCATCCCGTCTGCCACTCACGGTCCTGAAATAGCAGCTTCCTCCCTGCTGGAAAACCCTGGTGTCTCGGCCACATGGCTGCCCGTGACACAGGGAGTTCAGCACATGGCTTCCTTCTGGGCCCTGTCACCTGTCCAGCCCCTCAGCTGTCTACTAGCAGGTGTGTGGTCTTCCCCGTCCCTCCAGGATGGTGCTGGGCAGCGAATTTGACATGTAGTGAGATGGGGCCTCTTGGCTCTGCACCCGTCCCCACACCCACTCCTCTCTTCCCTCTTCTTCCTGTCCACTGAGCCATCTCACCAGCACAGGACAGACTTTGGAGCTTAAGCTGCTTCTCTCTTCTTTCTCCTGGCACTAGGCTCAGACTGTGATGGGGATATACAGGGACATATGGGTGGCATGCAGGGACACAGGGGGACACGCAGGAATACACATCTCCAAGATTCTCTTTCCAGCTCCTGTTTTTCTTTTCTTTTCTTTTTTTTTTTTTTGAATTTTGGTTTTGGGTCCACATCCGACTGCTTAGGGTTCTATAAACCTGGTGGCACTCAGGGGTTACTCCTGGCTCTGTACTCAAAAATTGCTCTTGGGGGGCCGGAGAGATAGCATGAAGGTAAGGCATTTGCCTTGCATGCAGAAGGAAGGTGGTTCGAATTCTGGCATCCCATATGGTGCTCCTGCCCTGGCCAGGAGCGATTTCTGAGCATAGAGTCAGGAGGAACCTCTGAGCACTGCCGGGTGTGACCCAAAAACCAAAATAAAAAAGTGCTCTTGGCTCAGGGGATCATATGAGATGCCGGGGATGGAACCTGGATCCATCCTGGGTCAGCCATGTTCAAGGCAAACTCCCTACCGAAGTGCTACCATCCCGGCCCTCTATTAGGCAGTTTGCACCTGGGTTTTCTGTTGCCAGGGTGCCCTGGAGGGATCTGGGCTCTGGAACAAGAAACCTCAGATGCTTTTCTTCTGACTCACTTGTAATCTTCTGGATTGTCATCAAACCCTAAACTTTGGTGCTCCAGCCCTGTGTGTGCTGAGAACGATGCTGTGGTCCGTCTCCCTGATGTCTGCTTTCTAGCACCTGCCTTATTTTGTTTGATGTAGGCCAGGACACCCTGCCCTGTTTAGTGATGTCCTGGCATCTGTGTCCCAGCATCTCAGACCACTTGGGCACAGTTTGTGTATGGATGAAGCTTCTTTGGAAGGGGAGCTAGGGAGAAACCCTTCTGGAGTTCCTGGAGAGGGGGATGTTCAATATATGATAATTTAAGAGCCAAACCTTTCCTGCTGGCATACCCGTGCATGCCTGGGCTCTCTGGATAAGACCTGGATAAGGCTCTCTGGATAAGGCTGGCCCCCAGCCCTGTCACCGTGCGATCTGAGGTCTTTGACCCTGCTTGCCACCCTGGCAGGGCTCTCTGGCTCTTATGCATGAGCCATAGAGGTGGTTGTCCCGGTTTGTGAGCCCATGCCCAACTCCTGCGTCCACTCGGGATGTGCTGCAGGACCCTGACTTTCCCCTTGTTTCCAGGTGCCCTCCCTGTCTGAGCCACGTGGCCTGGGATGGCAGACAGAGAAATCCACCTCCATCCATCGCCATCCAGCCCCATCGTTAATTATTTGACACTACAGCCCTCCACCCGCAGAATGCCTGGGATGAAGAACGCTACATTTTTCCTCTCCATTGGCTCAGCCTCATTCTGTCAGTGCACTTCCTTGCCTGAGTGTGGAGATATGCTTGTGACCAGAGAGAGTTGAGTGTCTGGTGTAGACACATGTCTAGGGGTTCAGCTGCCATATGTCTCTTTTCTTTTTTGGGGGGGGGATGAGGTTGAACCATAACCCGGTCTGCTTCAGTGCTCAGGGGACTGAACTGGGTTGATTGCAGCCGAATGTAGTGTATTCGACTATGTGTTGTCTTCCTGGTCCTGCCCTTCCCCCTACTTGTTTTTGAATCACACCCTTAAGTGTCTGGGGGACCATGCGGTACTGGTCATGCTCCTTGGGACCTCCTCCATGCAAGCCTCTGCTCTGCCCTTTGAACTACCTCCCGGGTCCCCCAACTCTATTTTCTAATACGTTGTGAAAGATTCCACAACGTTTTCTTTTTCTTTTTCATTTGGGTCACACCTGGCAACACTCAGGGGTTACTCCTGGCGCTATGCTCAGAAATCGCCCTGGCAGCCTCAGGGGACCATATGGCATGCTGGGATTCGAACCACCTCGGTCCTGGGTCAGCTGCATGCAAGGCCAACACCCTACCGCTGTGCTATCTCTCCGGGCCCTCCATGAAGTTTTCTGGGTTCCTGCCAGGCCCAAGGCATTGGCAGTCCCTTGTGACCACTTCCTCTGCTGAACCACCACCTACTTTCTCCCCTGTTTCAGGGTGCAGCCCGAGGCCCCTCAAATCCGACTTCCTCCTGGTCAGAGGCTCAGGCTAGCCCCACAGTCTTATGGCCATGTGGATGGCCTTTGTGGGTGGGCCTTGATCATCCTAGTCTGGGATGATGTTGGGCCTTTCAGTCATTGGGGTTCACAGGGATGGGGGTAGAGAAGGAGGCTCAGAAATGGCTGCTGAGTTGACGGGAAGGATGTCTGTGGCACATGTACACATGTGTATATGCGTGGTGTGTGCATACATATATGTGTTTGTGTGTGATGTGTTTGTGCATATATGTGTTTGTGTGTTAGTGTGGTGTGTGGTGTGTGTGCTTTTTTGTGTGGTGTTTTGTGCATGTGTTTGTGTGTGGTGTGTGTGTGCTTGCGTTGTATGTGTGTGTACATGTGGAGGTGTCCCCACCCCAATGCTGCTCCCAAGGGCCCCCTGAGTACTCATGGCTCCTGGCACCCACAGTCCAGAGCTGGGGGGCGTTCAGTCACTTTCCGATGGCAGGGTGAGATAGTGGAGCAAGTACTCCTGGGCCCCCCATTGCGGCCCAAGCACTGGCTGGCCCCCAGGGCACCTCAAGGCTAGCTCTGAGTTAGTGTCCTGCACCCGCTGCTGAATGGCCCCAGGTGGACAAGTGATCCCTCCCGACCAATGGGGTTGCAGATTCCATATAGATGCCTGCCCCACGTTTTCTCCTGTGGACGCCCAGCCTGGGTTTCCTGCACCCCAACAGCGCGCCTCGACGGCTGGGGTCGCCCACACACGGCTGCCCAGGAGGGGCAGGGAAGGCCAGGCCCGAGAGGGTGCGGTGTGCGTGGTGGGAGCCAGGCTGGCTCCCGGCCGAGTGAGTCACTGCTGTGCCAGGCCTGGGAGCAGAGACATGATGTCACCACCCTCGGTGACACAGGGACACAGGGACGTCCCGAAATAGACCAGCGCCCTTGCCCCAGGTGCCTGTCCCCGGCCCCCACAGGCTGCAGCGGAGCGTTCCTCGTGCTCTGCACCCCAGAGTCCCGGGACTCCCAAGGCGACATTCGCCTGCAGCCTCAGCCTCGCAGCGTGACAGGTTCTGCTAGACGCCTGTTCCCGGAGCAGCCTCCGGGGGTCACTGGGAACGCTCAGCAGTGCTGAGCCCGGAGTCTGTGTCCTTCCTTCTCCCCAGTGTCCTCCCGGGGTTCTGGGAGGGAACCCAGGCACCCACTTTCTGCTGCTGGATGGGGCTTAGGTATTTATTTATGTATTTATTTGGCTCACACCCGGCAGTGCTCAGGAGTTACTCCTGGCTCCATGCTCCGAAGTCGTTCCTGGCAGGCTCGGGGACCATATGGGATGCTGGAATTGGAAGCGGTGTTCATCCTCTCTTGGCCACGTGCAAGACAAATGCCTTACCACTGTGCTATCGCTCCAGCCCCCACCCATGCGTTTTATCCTCATGTCTGTGTGCATGTAGGTGCGTGTACCCATGGCCACTTGTGTGCTTCCCTCCAAGTCTGCCTGTTTGTGTTCATGTGGGTGCCTATGTCTAACCCACATCCATGTGTAACTGTACGCACATGTGTTCCTATGTGTGCCAGCTCAGCACTGCTTTGCTCACAGACATAAGCATGCTGGTCCCTCCCCAGTTCCTCTTCACCCCATTCCTGAATGACCTCCGCAGGTGGTCTGTGGTTGCTGACCCCAGGGCGGTCAGACCCTGCTGTGTGGTGGGTGTGCTGATAACTGTTGGTAGACTGAACATGGGTGTAAGGTCTTGTACCAGGGAGGACACAGTCATCTCAGGGCCTGCAGACATGGGAGGCTGTGGACATCGAGCCCAGAGAGCTGACCCTGCTGGCTCCTGGTGCCCGTGAGGCCTGGCATGAGGTCCCAGGGGCCTGAGTGGGGTCTGGCTGTGGGTGATGCCTCAGGGAGAGGCTCCACAGGCTTGGCCACTTTCCAGTCTTGTTACGTCTCTTGGAAATCTCAGGGGAGGAGAAACAGGGCCCGGGAACATTCGTCTGCAGCCCCATTCCTGTAGGAGGCATCAGGCAGGCAAGAGGGGTCTGTAGGAAGACAGGCCAGGCCGGGACTGTGTCTAGCACCTGGTGCGGAGGACATGCTCAGGGAGGAGGTGTGTGTGTGTGTGTGTGTGTGTGTGTGTGTGTGTGTGTGTGAGGGTTGGAGGAGAGTTAGATGAAGGGGTGGGTGGGTGGGTAGATTGATCGATGGTAGGTGGATGGGTCGACGGATGCAGAGAGGGAGGAGCGGAGAGACAAATGGTTGCTCTCTTACCTCTTCTGCTCAGCGTCCCTTAATTCTTCCATGTTGGACAGACTCTCATGCTCTCCTGGGGAAGAGGCCATGGCTGACATTCCTGCCTAGGCACACGTTGGGAATCTGTGCCAGAATCCTTAGCGTCCCCATGGACCGTTGGGGCAGTCATTCAGGCCAGGAGGGATCCCTCAGGCAGATGCTGACTCTGCTGCGGTATTCTTGGTGTCTGCAAGCTTGTTTTCACCTTAATGCTGGGGAGGGATTCAGAAGATAAAGGGAAGCAGCCTCCTTATCATGTGTTTCCCCACAAGCCCTTTGAGGTTCTGGCTCAGGAGATGGGCCACACTGCTGGCACCTGTCACCCCCTTACCACAGGGTCCATCACAGTGGCTCTGTGGGAGCCATGGACCATGGCTCTACAGGACAGCACAGTTTCGAGAAAACTCAAAGCAGCCCTGTGAGGCTGTGTGCATTCTTTTGGATCTGGGCTGGAGGCACCAGGCCTGGTTTCTGCTGCGCTGAGCCCTTAGTGATGCTGGGCTCTTTCCACGGTAACTGGGATTCAGAATCCCGGCGTTCCCGCAGTGGCTCAGTGCACCATTCCACCTGTTGGCCAGCCCCAGGCTCATGGATGCAGTGAGGGAGGGGAGGTCAGAGCCCCTCTCAGTGCTCAGGCCCTCGTGCTCAGCTGCTGCCAGTACTCAAGTCAGTGTGCAGTGTGGCCCCGGCCTAGTGTGTGTCTGCATGAGTGAGTGCACGGATGAGTGCAGAGGTGGGCACCAGCCACTGGGCTGCTATTCCCTCACAGTCCTCAGGAACCTGCATCAAAGCTGCTTGTTGGGGAAGGTGGTGGTCATGCAGACTAGACAGATGACAGGCTCCAGAGGGAGGCTTGTGCCTGGAAACTGTGGGACATGTCCTTAAGAAAAGTAGAGGTGATGCACCTGCGTCTGTGGCTCAGGGGGAAGCCAGGATGTGGCCTCTATGGACAGGGCCCATGGGTCACAGCCAGTCTTTCCAACCATTCTTTTTGGCTCAGACATGTGGGTGAAGGCAGATGAAGGGCCTGTAGAGTGTAACCGTTTCTCCAACACCCTTTTACCTAAGCTTTTTTTTTTTGAGATGTTAATCCCACCTGGAGGATTAGGCCCACCCACACTTGGGATGAGAGAGAGAAGCAGCAAAAAGCAGAGAGAGAGGGGCAGCCAAAAGCTTAGCAGAGAAAGACCTGTGAGGAAAAGGACATGGTGGACAGGGCCATGGAATAAAAGCAAGCTGACTCTGATGAAACTTGAACTGACTGCTTGTGAATTGTTTCTCCACCTTTACCTTGTATCTTCAGACTCTCTGGCCATAGGGGCTAGAGGCACCATTCTAGGGGAGGACTCACCCAACACAGTGGATCTTTACATTTTATATTTTTATTCTACAGTAGAGGGGACCCAAGTCAGCAGTGAGTGGGGCCCTGCTGTGTGACTCCAGGGCCCATTGCTCAGCTCCATGTCTGTTCCCACCATCCATACTGGGGCCTGGTTCGGGGCTGTCCCAAGGGCTTCTGTGACTTGGTGTCTCCAAGTAGAGTAGGAGCCGCAGTGCTCCATGACAGACCACAGCCTGGAATTCTCAGCTCCTAGAATTGGGGTGGTTTCTTGTATCCACTTGACTGAGCCAAAACATGGGGGAATGCTAGGGTGCTCCACCATTGGGGTCTGGAAGATATATTCTCAACCAGACTGGGCTAGGGGACCATGAGGAGCATGGAGAGGACAACCAGGAGAGTCAGGTCTTGGACCTGGATCACTGGATCATGGGAACTCTGGGGGTGGCCCCAGGTGCTGAAGGGGGCACATGAGGAACTGGGTCCTCTGTGTGTGGCTGGGGGGGAGCAGGGGGTCTCTCAGCAGATCGTCAGCTTCACAGGTGCCTCTGTAGGGTCAGGTGTTCGGTGGGGGCTGTGCTGGGTTCGGGGTTTCAGGGGGCCCTTTGCTGGGGGAGGCTGCTGGAGTTGGTGGAGGCCAGGGGATTGTGCTAGAGCTGGCCACTGGGCAGGGTCCTCAGGGTCTGGATGCTCCCAAAGCTGTCGGGTGGGCAGTGGTGGGGACAGAGTAGGTGGTAGTGGATGGAATTAGGGGAAGGAGTCTGGATAGAAGACCCAGGCACCAAGGAGGAGAGCACTGGTGCGCGGAGATGAATATTCATGAGCCCGCACAGCCCCGAGTGGCTGATCCTGCTGATGCTGACAAGGCTCTAATTGAAGAAACAAAATGCTGGGCTTGGACGGAGCCCTCAGAGCCTGAACTCTGGGGGCTGGCGCCATGTTGAGAGCGTGGGAATCCCCGAAGCTGGGGCCCATCATGGCGCTTGTTTCTGGCTTGAAGGCAGCCGAGCACCTCTGCCCTTCCCCTCTCGGACATTGGGTCTCTGGCGTCTGAAGCTCCGCATCACTGGGGTGACTCAGAGCTTGAGCGTCCCTTTCCTGTTGCCACACCCTCGGCATGGGACACCCCCGTGGCACAGGGGAGCAGGGGAGAAGGGAGCAGAGCCCAAAGGTGACAACTGGGGGGTGATGAGAATGAGGGTCTGTGGGGTGGGTGGCACCGCCACTCTCTACCTGGCATCGTCTCTCCTGCCTGTGGCATGGACCCTCATGCCAGTTCCCTCAATTCCCTTGAGACCAATAGGACAGCTTTGGGATCTGTTTTCCAGAGGCTGATGGTGGCTCTTCTGGAACCACGGGGAACACAGCCTTGGGCCTCCCTCCTGACATTCCATGGCACCACAGCAGCAAAGTGACTGCCTCCTGCTGGTCCCACACAGAGAGGATCTGGTCATGTGGAGGGTGTCATTGTCCAGTCTGGTTATTTGTGGGTCTGCAGGAGACAGGTGAGGAGGAACAGGAGGAAGTGAAGCAGGAGAAAGAGCAGGAAGAACAGGAGAAGGAGAAGAGGAAGAGAAGGCAGATAAGGGGAAGGAAAAAAGGAAGGGAAGGAGCAGGACAAAAAGATGGCCTTTCTGGAACCTGCCCAGCGGAATCCCTGTTGCTTATGTCTGTGTGTAAGATGAGCCTTTTCTTGGCAACAGTCACAGACACATGGCAAGTGGTACCTCCCAGGTCCTTCTGACTGGGGACTCCAGTCCGTGGAAGCACCTCTTGCTCCTTCCAGACTGGCACCATCACTCCCAAGGTGAGGTGGGGCAGTGTTTTTTTTTTTTTTTTCCCCTGGGCCTTTCCCCCACAGGCAGAGAAAGTTATTCACTTTTCTTAGCCAGCCATTAAATGCTGTGCTCCCCCAGCTTAAGATGGGCCTGGGGCTAGGAGGGCTGTTGGGTGTGTTGGGGAGCACAGCTGCACTAAGGCTGTCTTCTGCTGTCTGTTCTGGAGTGGACATTCCAGATGAAACCCAGGCTGTCTCTCTCATGTGGCCCCTGCAGTGAGTTCGAAGGGCCATATGAGGTGAGAAAGATCTGTCCGCTGCTGACCACAGCCTGGCAGGGATCCCAGCTTTCTCCCGAGAGAAAGTCCTGTTGCTTCCCACGATGGTCGATTCCTGTTGATTAAAAATTTATGTCCCTTGGAGCTGGAGTGATAGTACAACAGGGAGGACGCTGCCTGGCTCGTGGCCTACCTGGACTCCATCCCTGGGACCATGTAAGTTTCCCCTGAGTACCATCAAGAGAGACAGGAGTGATCCCTGAATGCAGAGCCAGAGTAAACACTAAACATCTCTGGGTGTGGGCCCCAAACAACTTTTTGTTGTTGTTCCTGTTGACATCAACTGTTGACACTAGATTTGAATACACTATCCATTGTCATGTGTCCAGTCCCAGGGCCTTTCCTGAGAGTGCAGGAAGACATGGGAAGGTGCCATGTTTTTGCAGGGAAAGTTAGGGATACAGATATGCCCAGCACAGGACCTGGCCACCAGAGATGTGGACTTGGTCATATGGTGACACGTGTGTCCTCAAGATTTGTTTCCTCTGAGCCCGAGGCTCCAGCTATGTGTGCACATGTTTCTGTGTCCTATGTTGGCACCTTTCCTCCGCAGCGAGGGGCCAGCAGGTTTGCCCTGGATGCCTGATCTCTGCCACCAAGAGCTGCTCCTCTGTACCCTCGGGGGTTGTGGCAGGTGCCAAGTCACCTTTGTCATCAGGGCACAGGCACCTCTGAAAAGCCAGCACAATGAGGCTGCACTTCTTGGGGGCTCTGCCATGAGCACAGCTCTGTGGTCCCACCTTGAGTGAGTGACTCCCCCCGGTGCGCTGTCTCAGCCACTTCCGCCGGATTCAGACTCCATGTCCCTGTCAGGGAGCTGTCTCTGCCTTGCTGCCATGTCTCCTCACCCCGGGAGGGCACTGAAAGGCACATATCTCCTGCCATTGCATCTGATGTGACAGAGGCTCCAGCACAAGATTCCAGACACAGGAGGCCGGGCCCCTCTGCGCCCTGAGAGACTTGGGCTTCGATCAAAGACCCAATGGGTCCTGTGACTTTAGCATCACTCATGCTTGTTCACTGCCAGCCCATCTCTATTCCTGTGCACTGTCTTTACAGACCCTGACCCCAGGACCCATTCTTCTCAGACTGCCAGTGGTCTTGGGGGAACATTCTGGAATATGAGTAGAACTGGGCTGGGCCTTGACCCTGGGAAGGGCATGGGGGAGTGGGCCGGGGACATGTTCCTTTGCCAGGTCTGTGGGCAGGTGTCACCGTAGGCTTCTGCACATGGGCAGGTCAGGACACCCGGGGTCTGTTGCCATCTGAGTTTCTGTGCTCCCTCTGGGTCGGCATCTGTGCCCACTGGAGCAGGGATCCCATCTGACTGTGCCATCCATCCTGCTCCCAACAGGGCCTGTGGACATAGAGGGTCATGAGAAGCTGCTGAGGATTTCTGGCTCAAGTTTGCCAGGGCTGCCCTCTGGAGTTCTAGAAGGATCTTCAGGGCTGGGTTGCCAGGTCTGGCTTGAGCTCTGCCTTTGTGTCTGTACTTGAAAAGAAAGACATTTTTCCCTGCTAAAGAAATTAGATTTTTTTTTAACAAGTGCCCAGTGGGCAAGTGCCCAGAATCCAACAGTGAAATAGCTGGGATTTATAGCGAGGCTCAGAGCTGCTTTCCTGACTCCTGCAGTCTCTCTCCAGCAGCTTTGGACTTGCTTGGTAGGGCGACCAGTGGAGGGAGGCTGCATAGTGAGGCTGTGGGTCCTGTAGCAGGTGCTAGAAACTGGAGCGAGGCATTCAGTGAGGGAAGCTGGTATGGCTGAGGCCCTCCCTCGGGACATGCCATGCTCCTTCACCAGCCGACAGCTTCCCTGGGTGCTCCGTTGGGGACTGCCTTCCCAGCGTATCTGCACAGACTCTCCCTCTATGCCCACGTTGCTAGCTCAGAGCTGGAGACAAGAGGAGTGAAGGGGTCTGTGATGAGGCAGGGGACTTGCTGGCCTGAGCACAGATACTGTTGGGTGGAGCAGGACCACGCTTCAGGGAGTGTCCTGGGGTGCCCTGGACAGGCGGACAGTGGAACGTCAGTGTGTGTGGGGGATGAGAGTGAGGGTTGGTCACGTGAGGACACTCTTGGGCTAAGTGACCAGCAGGATGGTTGGAAGCAAACCTGAACACAAGAGGGGAAACTCCTAAAATCAGCTAGAACAGAGGCCTCCAGACATTGTTTTTAGAAAACTCAGCACCTTCCTATCAATGCACCTTCTTTTTCTTTTCCCTTTCTTTTTTTCTGGGTTGCCTCCTGCTGTGCTCGGGGATTACCCCTGGCTCTGTCTGCAGGAATCACTCCGGCAGGACTCTGGAGACCATATGGGGTGCTGAGATTGAGCCTGGGTCAGTGCCCTTCCTGCTGGGCTATTATTCTGGCTACCCTCAATGAACCTTCTTTAAGAAAAACACTCAGCAAGTAACCTCAAAGGTGGCCAGGGGTATCTCTGTCCTCCTCGCATTCCTGCAGCTGCCCTAGAGATGCTGAGCTGGACGACGGTGACATGAGTGTCTGTGTGTGTGAGAATTAAGTATGTGTGCGCACACACATGACTGTTATGCTGGAAAAGGGACAGGCACAAGCGGAGCGGGGACCACAGTGCTGGATTGACGCCACTGCAGTGTCCTAGAAGTGGGTTTCCAGCTCACCTGAGAGTGGATGCAGCACTGCGGAATGGGCCGAAGGCATCGCCTGCGTCAGCACAGGCTTTCCTTCCCCAGCCCATCCCCGGGCAGGAGGCTGGGGGTCCACACGGAGCTGCCAAGACTGGCCGGGGTGTCTGTGATGCATCTGCCTGTCTCCCTTCGGGGGTTATTATCTTCTTTCTAACATGGGATCTTCCCACAGAGAATCGCTTCGAATTGATTCCTCTGTCCTGGTAGGGAAGTTCCACACCCACAGACAGATGGCGTGGGGCATGCCTGATGCCTACACAGGTCGAGCGAGGCAGAATGTTCTTATATGAGCATACACGTGAGTCTCTTTTGGAGCCTGTTTCGGGCTTCCCTCTGGTGAGTCGGTAGAGGGAGCGGCAGTAACGAGGCCGTGGGGTGGGGCTGAAGCTGGGGTGCTGCTCGGCTCTGTGGTGCTGGGGTATTTCAGGTCACATATGTAGATGTTCAGGAGACTGTATGGGGCCTGCGGTTGAAGCTGAGTCAGCCACATGCAATGCCTGAGCCGTTACCTGTAAAAAAAAAATACCCCCCCACATCATATCTGCACCCTCAGCTGAATGAGTCTGTCTGAATCAGGGTCGCATGAAATAATCCAAACCTGGCTGAGGGTGAAACACGTGTAGTCTGGCAGTCTTCTACCTCATATGGAGCACCAGCTGCCTGCCAGAACTGCCATTTTTATTAAGTCTAGAGACCATCCCTGGGTAGGGCAGCAAGCACAGAATAAGGGCAGATAGATCCAGCTATCTTGAGCCAGTCCCACCCAGGGTTACAAGACAATCTCTGTTTTGGGGTAAATCCAAGCTATAAACAAACATGCTGAGGAACCAGAGATGATCTTTCTTTTAGGTAAAATAAGGTGTAATCTAACAGTTACCCACTCTATAGGCCTACTGTGGTCCCTCTGGAGCCTGGCCCCATGTCCCTTCTAGAACCTGCCCCTATATCTGTTCCCATCCTTTGTCTCTTCCAGAGCCTGGTCCTGTGCCTTCAGACTGTCTCTGCAGCCTCTTCAGTCTCTGATCCCATGGGACACCTCTTAACATCTGTGGCCGTTTCTCTTGTGGCTGAGCCACCACCTCCACCGGGACAGAGCCTGGCATGGGGCTGAGGGGCTCCTCTGTAGGAACAGCCAGTGCAGACAGGCCTGGAGGAGGCCCTTGGGAGTCCACCTGGGGGGGGGGGCTGTTTTATGGTATGTTTTATTGCATGCAGGTGAATGAATTCCATGTGGCTGTTCTGACCATTGTAAGGTACTTCCTCAGTTTGGTATTTGCTTCTATGCCTGGCACTAGAGGCCGAGAGTTTGATCCCCGCCACCCACGGATTGGGCGTTTGGGCTCTCCCCAGTATGCACCAGCCTCGTCTGTCGTCCCTGCAGCAGACACTGGTGTGTGGGCAGGGAGTGAGGGAGACTCTGCTGGATATTGGAAGGGACCTACCCTGGCACTGCCACCTGGAGAGCTTGCCAGTGAAACCCCAGGCCCATCTGGCGCCCAGTCAGTCAGGGCTGCCTCTATTGTCAGCATCCCTGGGGCCTCTCAGGATTGAGGGACTAAGGGTACACACAGAGGAGCAGCTCCTTCAGCTTCTCAGACGCTAGGGGAGTGTGTCAACATGAGGAGGGCGAGGGCAGGTGCTGGCTGCACCCTGTGGAGGGAGGGCAAGTCCCGAAGCCTCGGGTGGGTTGGGGTGTGCACTGTAGGGGGAGCAGCAGCTGCTTCTGCAGGCCGTCTTGGGGAGGTCAGAGGGCAACTGCAGGAGGAGGGAACCCAGCTCGGACGTTGCTCACCTGGGGTCTCGCGGCTTGGTGACAGGGCTGGGTCCTGTTGGGGCCCTGAGCCCAGCCAGGACACAAGACACGGGCCTGAGACTGTACTGTGGGCTACAGGGTGAGCTACTGGGATGGGACAGTGTCCTAACAGCGCCTGGTCACCTCAGGCCTCCTGCCTGCGGGGCAGTGTTGGCCTGCAGCTGTCACGGGCCCCTTTCTGCAGCACCTGCTTTATTCCCCCGACAGCGCCGCTGACGCAGCTGCCCCGGGAGGGAAAGTAGGTCTGTGCCAGCTCCGAGGCCGCTCCAAGCCTGCCCCGAGGTGCCTCCCTAAGGTGCCCACTGCCGCCGGCCAGGTGCTGCTCCTACTGGTGCCAATCGCCCTGCACCTTGGCTGCCTGGGCTAGGGGTGTGGCTCCTCCTCTCTAAGAGGGCAGTGAGTGGTAGTTCTGCTAGGGGCTGGGCCCTGAAATCCCCCCTGTGTGTTCCCAGTGACTGGGGCGAGGGTCTCAGCTCTGCAGCGACTTCTGGTGTCTTGGCTGGTCTCAGCACGAGTGACCCCTTGTTCCCGGGAGACTGGACTGTCTCTGCTTCCGTGGCCCACTTGGAGGCTGAAGGTGGGGTGTCCCCATTTCCAGGGGGCAGACAGGGGTGATCTCAGGGGACCACTTGGGGTGTGTCTGCTGAGTCAAAAGTGCTGTATTGGGGTACTATGAGGTTACTTGTCCTTGTGCCCCCAAGGGTTGGTATTGTCTGAGGGACCAGATGTGGTCACAGGGGCTTGGGACAAGGGGAGCAAGGGGATCTGGGGCTACTGTCTCCTCATGGAGGGTGAAGCTGAGGGGCAGAGGGAAGGGCAGTCTGGTGTGGATGCCAGGGTCTCACTCTCGTGGAGGGCAGTGCCAAGCTTAAGGGGTGCTGGTGGGCCTTGGGGGAGGAGGGGTGCCATGGCCTGCCGAGAGGTCCTTCCAGGTGCTGCCGATCTGGTGCACAGGGAACATGCTCTTGAGCTCAGGGATGCCTCAGGAGCAGCACAAGCAGAGGTGGACGGCACCTGGGACTGGGCTCTGGAGTTTGTTCTTAGACACACACCCATTCAGCCCATTCATAATGGTCACAGTAGGGCGTGCAGTTGGGGGCCAAGAAGACCTTTTCCTTGGTCTTTTCTCCAAGTGGGGATTTCTGTCTAGCATGGGCAAGGCCCCAGCTTCTGGTGAAAAGGCCAGGAAATAATACCCTCATAGTGGGGGTCCCAGGTTGCTCTTTTTGGGGTCTGCAGAGTCTACATAGTGCCAAGCTGCAGGGGGCTCAGGGTCTCCCACCAGGGCAGCCCTGAGCCTGGGGAGAGACTACCGTAGAGACCCTGTGTCTTCATGAATTTGGAGAAAGGCCGCCTGGACAGGCCCCTGCTCAAATCAGCTGCCCCAGGGCAGGCTCTGCAGTTAGCGGTTCCACGTGATTGAGTTGAGTGTTACACCCATGTCACCAAAGTGCACCGGCCTCTCTTCCCTTCTGCCCCCACCCCTTTTCTCTGCACTCGCAGCACCCCCACTCCCTCAACTCTGTCCCAGCAGAGACACTTTCCAGGGAAGAACCTGCATCTTCACTCACTGCCCAGCATAACTTCGGGAAAAGTGGGGCTCTGTGGGGATTCAGCACTGACCCTGGCCTGAGCTGCATGGAGCCCATGGGGGTGGGATCACTACAGCTGCAACAGAATCAGGAATCAGGATCTTCATCGTTGTTGTTATTGCCGTCATCTTCGTCATCTCCTGGAAGTCTCCTCCCAGGGGCTGGCAGCCTTTTTGTCATGGCCAGTGAGTCAGGAGGGAAGTGACAGGCTGGCTAGACCCCCCCCCCCCCCCATGCTTTCTGGGGCTTGGGCTCGGGTGCTTGCTTCTCTTCCTGCTGCCTAGAGGAGCTGAAATGGGTCAGAAAGGTGTAACCCAGTACTGACTGCGACACTGGCTGTGGGGCATGGCCCTTACTGACCACGTAATTCCTGGAGTCTTTCTTGGTGAGGCAAGATTGTTTTTATTGAGCAAAACTTACCTAAAAATATATGGGGTTGGGCCGGAGTGGTAGCACAACAATAGGGCGTTTGCCTTGCACGCGGTTAACCCAGGTTCGATTCCCACATTCCATATGGTCCCCGGAGCCAGGAGCGATTGCTGAGAGCAGAACCAGGAGTAATTCCTGAGTGCCACCAGGTGTGTTTCCCCCCCACCCCCCGCCCCCAAATATGGGGCTGGACAGATTAATCTGGAGTGAACTGGAGTTCACCTTAGAGTGAGCTTGATGGCACATAATGCTCGATAGAGAGCTGTGTGGGGTACAGTGCTCCTCCTCGATCTAGCCAGAGGTTGATCCAGCCCAGGGGCTCCTCCTCATCCATCCCAATTCTGCCTGGTCAGTCCCGCAGAGAAGACCCTTGGCATTCTTGGTGAACAAGCCTGCATCTTCCTTTAGCAATTCACATTTGACTTGTGTTTTATTCGCTTTTGGTTTGGGGGTGGTCTGTGCTCTGGGGTTTGCCTGGAGGTAAGCGCCTATCGTGTGCCCTTTGCCCTCTCTCCGGCCTTTTGCTCATGTTTTCAGGCCTTCTGAGGAGGCACATCTATCTGCGGCGTGTGTCCTCCTGAATTCTGAGGAATACTCTGGGGTTCTCTCGGGACTCCTGACCTCTTTTGTGCCAAGAAGTCCCCCAGCCTGACTCTCCCCATTAGCCCCCTTGTGAATCCGCCCACCTTTTCCTCTACCTCCCCTTTTCTCTCTTGCTCGGGTCCACTTGCACACCACCCCACCCACCCTGTAGCTTCCTCTCGCTCTCCACTGCCCTGCCCCGTCCAGCAAGTCCAGTGCAGATGGGCTGCCTCTTCCTCAGGGTATTCTTTGTTTTGAGGGCTTGAGCAATCCTTTCTGGATTACTCTGTGCTTAGCCAGATAACCTTGGTCCATTCTGCTGACCTTCCCGTTACAATTCTGCCACTCCTGGTGGCTGCTCTTCACACTGTCAGACATTTCTAACCCAGTTCTGTGTCCTGAGCGTGCTGAGTAGCACCTTTGAGGCTCCTTTCCACGGCCGCTGAGATATTGGTAGAGACCCCCAGTCCCTGGTCTGCACTGTTCAGAGCCGCCAGGAGTTGTGTATGCTTCGGTGTGGGGCATCATTTTCTGTAACTGGAACAACATCTTGGAGTATATATTTTTGTTTTGTTTTATTTTCATTTTGGGGCCACACCCAGGAGTGCTCAGACCTTACTCCTGGCTCTGCGCTCAGAAATCGCTCCTGGTGGAGCTTGTGGGACCATATGGAGTGCTGGGGATCAAACCCTGGTTGGCAAGGCAAATGCTCTCCCTGCTGCGTTATCACTCCGGTTTCAGGTTGAGCATTTATTTATTTATTTATTTTTTGGTTTTGGTTTTTGGGCCACATCCCTTGACACTCAGGGGTTACTCCTGGCTATGCACTGAGAAATTGCTCCTGGCTTGGGGGACCATATGGGAGGCTGGGGGATTGAACTGCAGTCCGTCCTAGGTTAGTGCGTGCAAGGCAAATGCCCTACCGCTTGTGCCACTACTCCGGTCCGGCTGAGTATTTCTTGAGGGTGTCAGTTGGTGAGGAATCCCCGTAGGTGCCTCTTTATCTGCAAACACCTTCATCATGTCCCACGTGACTGGTCTCCTTGCTGGATGGGGATCTGAGGACCAAGCCATATTGACATGTGGTTCCTGTCACACTTCTCTGTTACATGACATCTGATGTTGGGGGTGGGGTGGTGGGCTTTTGGCTCTCAGACTTTACTCCTCATGTGTGACTCCCCTGTATGATCGTCCCTGTCTGTGACTGTCCCCAGGTGTGATAAGTGCAGCAGGGTCATTTTATTGGGATCAGAAACATCACGTGCTGCTGCCTCTGAGTTGGAAAAATGGAAGAAATAGGCTTTCAACTCTGCAGAGAAGCGAGAAAATTTTGCTGAACTTTTTTTTCAGCAGTGAAGAAGCAACCAGGCCAGGTTGCTTTGCATAATGGACATTGCTGATGCGCAGAGCCTGCCAGCAAAGGGCTATCTTGCCCGGGACGTCTTGCTCACTCTCTTATGAGTTTTATTCGCGCGGGATTCACATTTAATAATACCAGAACCATAAAGTCTGTTGCTATGGCCGTGGCCTCTTCTTGGGAGCTCAAGAATAAGAGTGCTGTCGTTTGTTATTTAACCATCAGAATGTTGACTGCGTGGATCCCCAAGGCAGGAACCATGTCTGCTTGTCTTCCATGAGCCACCAGGCCTGTGAATCAGTGTAAAACTCAGGGCCGAAGAGATAGCACAGCAGTAGATCGTTTCCCTTGCATGTTACTGACCCAGGGCAGACCACAGTTCAATCCCCCAGCGTCCCATATGGTCCCCCATGCCAGGGGTGATTTCTGAGCACACAGACAGGAGTAACCCATGAGTGTCACTGGGTGTGACCCAAAAACCAAAAAAAACAAACGAAAAACAAAAACAAAAACAAAGCAAGCAAACAAAAAACACCAGTGGGTGAAGCTTCCTACTTTGGTTCTCCATGTGCAGATGCAGTGTGCATGAAACCACGTACTCTGCACGTTTATGGGCTTGTATTTCGGGGGCTCCTGTCCCCCATCTGCTCTGGGATAGGACAGGGATGCTGATTCTACCGTGAATTCAGGCCAGGTCGGACCGGGTACCATCAGAACCTCAGTGAAGGTCCAACCTGACAGAGTGCGGTTCCCTCGCCTCATGGGACTCGATATGTGGAGAGGAAAAGACTCTCTCTTCTAAGGGCCATGTTTTCCCTCGGAGTTCCACAGAGAGCCCCCTTCTCTAAGGCGGCGGGTCCGTCCTCTTGTGCCACGGTCCACTGTTGATGTGGTTTTCACCTGTGGCCCCCTTGGAATATCCTGGGAGTCCCAGGGTGCAATGGGGCCTCACTGGTCTCTCTTGCCCATGCTTGCCAGATCCACAAAGAGGGAGTGGACGTGGGAACTTGGCAGCCTCCACTGGATGCGTGCTTGGCAGGGGGCATGGACATGGGGAGCAGAGTTCTCCCGGCTGCTAGTGTTCCTCAGAGTGTGACTTTCAGGGGTACTGCTGGGGTGGCTGTGCATGTGGCTCACTCTCCAGCTTCCTGGACAGGGCAGGACCCGTGGTTCCCTGTGTGTTTTGGTGGAGTGGGGGTGACTGCCCTCCCATGGGCAGTGCAGGACAGTGGGGGCCTGGAGAACAGAATAGGACGCCCCTGAGGCCTGGCTGTGTCGGGCAGCTGGGTGCTGGGAGCCCCAAAGCCGGCGCTGCCTCACTGGGGGCTGACACCCCCCGTGCAGCAGAGCCAGAGGCCTGGGCTGACCCTGCTGTGGAGTGTTCTGGAACATCTGGACAGGGGGTAGAAGAACCACGGGCCAGGTCGCCCTCTAGTGGTTCCTGGGGAAACGTCGGCTCCCGAGGCTCGTATTCGAGAAGGGTCAGGCCAGGCCTTCCAGGTGGAGACAGATAGATTCCTGGGGTGCTCTGAGGGACTCAGGGGGTGGCATAACAGCTATTGCCTTTCACCACAGAAGGTGAAACTCTTCATCGCAGAGTTGAAGCCAGATTTTTATTGTTCTTTTATTTTTGGCCACACCCAATGGTGCTCAGGGGTTACTCCTGGCTCTGGGCTCACAGGAATCACTTCTGGCCGGCTCGAGGGATCCCATGGATGCCAGGGATCGAACCAGGGTCAGCTGCTTGCAGGGAAAACGCCCTGCCTGCAGTACTATCACTTTGGCCCCTAAGCTAGATTCCTGCCTCCCCCCAAAGAGGAGAGTGGGGCCATTATCCAAGTGGTCATGCGCATTATCAATTGATCAATCGAATTGCTGAGGCGTCATCAAATTTAGATCAAATTGTTGTGGGTTCTATAGTGCTAGTGCTCATGGTTTTGATGCACAAAGCTGGCCACCGTTGCCACCATGGTGCCTGAGACCCACCTCCACCGGTAGGTGACCTCCCCCGTCCCCTGTACCCCTCACCCTCACTGTCCTATGTGGTTTCAGCTTTGATCCCAGGGCTTGACACAGTCCGCTGCTATGTCTTCTTCTCTCTACCTCAGATGGGTGACATCACCTTACTTGGCCCTGGCCCGGAGTTCCAGCCAGATGGATGTGGCTTCTATATAGCTGAGGCGATACAGACCTCTCTGTGTGGGCTCTCTCTCTGAGTGAATGTATCTTTGCTTGTATTTATATGTGCTCTTCTTTTGGGGGTGCAGGGGTTCTTGGGTTATAGCAGCTTGCTGTGTGGAGAAGTCTCCATGCTACTTGCACAGAGGCCGCTGCCGAGAACATTCTCCCTGGCAACAAATAGCTTCTTCCTTTATATCCTTCCAATGCTGGTTGTTTGCAGTCTTCCTCAGCAAGGCTGTTTTCACTGTGTGAGGCAGCATCTCCTTGTTTTGATTTCCATTTCCTTGATAATAAATGGCAGTGAACACTCTTTCATATGTTGACTGGCTTTCTGTCCTTTAAAGGGCAGTGTTCTCCAACTCCCCATTTTTTCATGGGGTTATTCAATTTTATGTTGTTGACTTTTACAAGTGTTTTGTACATCTTGGATGTTTTTATGACGTATTGTGTGCAAATATTCTCTCTCCTTTGATAGGATTTCATTTTATGTTAGCTATAATTTGTTTTGCCATATAAAACATTTTTTCCTACACCTGGTAGCGCTCAGGGCTTACTCCTGGCTCTTACTCAGTAATCACTCCTGGCGGTGCTTGGGGTGTTAGGGCCTGGAGTTGAAGGATGAGATCACACAACTGAAATGAAGCAAAGCAAGATTTTACTCCATCACCAACAGCTCCAAACTGATCGCCAGGGCCACCTTCCAGCGGTGACCCTGTCCAGGGTTGCAAGACAAATTGTATACGGCTTGCACTGGGCAGTCCACAGTTGGTAGAAACATAGCCTTAAATGAGAGAGTTAGAGACCTTGGTGGGTTGGTCATATGCCTTAGGCGGCTTCTTGGGATTTATAACTGATCTTGCATTCTGCCACAGAAAAGAGGAACTTACTCTCAAGAACAAGGAACTATGCTTCAAGGCCTTTCTCTGGCTCAGTGGCCTGGGCAATTCAGGATTCTTCATATTCCCTCCTCTTTTTATGGACCTCGGCCAAATCTTTGACTCCTGACTCGGTTCCCTCCTGTCTACGGGTGCATATTGGGAGCATAGTACAGACATCTTTTGTTTGTTTTTTTGTTTTTGTTTTTGTTTTTTTTTTTTGGGTACACCCAGCACCACTCAAAGGTTTCTCATGGCTCTACACTCAGAAATCGCTCCTGGCAGGCTCGGGGGACCATGTGGGATGTGGGATTTGAACCACCGTCCTTTTTCATGCAAGGCAAATACCTTGCCTCCCTGCTATCTCTCCGGCCCAGTATAGATATCTTAACTACACCTATGAGCACCTGAATAAGATGGGTGAGGAGATCTTGTGGAGCATAATCTGCCCAAATTGTGTAAGACAAAGTTGAGGAGAGGGATCCCCAGGGTGACAGTTTGACCCACAGCTCCATCCACAGTTCAGATAAGAGTCCAAGTATAGTCCACAGCAAATGGGCGTTCATTCCAGCTGGTCATCCTGGAGTCATTGCCATCAGCAGGAATATCAGGATGATCTGCATTCTGCCCTGGTTCTGGGAGCTGAGTCAGTTGAATCTACAGGAGTGGGGCTCTAGGCAGGTTCCTCCCCACCTTGAGGAATAAGACGGTCCCTGCGTCTTCTTCAATCCTGCAACTTTAACAGCTGTTGGAGTGGAGAGGACAACATTATGCTCTAGAACCCAGTTGCATGGAGAGACAGGCTGTGAGGATCAGTGCCCTCCCTGCACTGGGTCCCACAGAAATGCCTCCACACCTGGGGCTAATTCTTTTCAGGATATGTTGTCATTCCTGCTAGGTTTTAGTCACTTCCTGTGGCCCTTCTTGTCCCCATTCTCCAGCAGCTTTCCTGCTGACCTTCCTGTTTTGCATTTCCCTTAGAGATTTCACCATCTTAGAAGTCATTAAGGGGAGATGCGGGCAAAGATTCATTTTATGTAACTTTTTCAGGCTGACAAAAGGGCTGTAGACTATCTGCAAAAGGGGTGAACTCTCATGCTACCTTAGTTTTTAATGGGGGTGCAGGCAACAGACTGGTTTGGGTATACAGTTACCAACATTTGAAAAGGGCCATCGGTTAGACAGAGGAATATCATTTAAAAAGATCAGGCCCTGGAGCAGTTAAATGGTCCTCTCTATACTTGGGAGGACAGAGCAGCAGAAGATGGCCCCTCTGGGACGATGACACAGAAGTCAAGCAACAGAAACCAAAGCGTCACAGCTCTATGCATGTTTCCCTGAGCACTTGAGGCATTTGTGTGAGGCCACGCTGCCAGTTTTGCTCAGGACAGACTTTTTAGGTTATCCAGGTGTTGCCTGAAGAGGAGGCCCAAGACTCTCACTAGGCTCAGTCACAGCACATAAAGCACAGTTCGGAGTTACTTCCCCTCCTGTCCTGTTCAGCCGAAGTTCTCCTGGGTAAAGTTCTGGCTTCCACTATTCTAGTCAGACTAGCAATAGCATGTACAGCTTTAGTTCCTTCGTGACCAGTCTTTTACAATCAGTAAGTACACTTTCATATGGATTATCCAAGAGAAATGGGCTTTAATAATTGTGTGGTCTCTTCCTCTGACTCTGAACCCTAATGGGGGTCTATATGGGATGTGGGAACTTGACCCAGGCCAGCCACATGCAAGCCAAGTGCCCTACCTATTGTTCTAGCCCTATGCAAAATATTCTCAATTTACTATAGTAACATTTGTTTATTTATTATCATTACTTTGGTTTTGGGGCTACGCTTGGTGGTGCTCAGGGGTTACTCCTGGCTCTACACTCAGGAATAATTCCTGTGGTTCTGGAACTAAATAGGATGCTGGGAATTGAACCCAGGTCTCTGGCTCATCATTTGTTAAATTTTGGTTTTGAGAGTTTTTTTTTTTTTAACCACATCTATCTATGTTCAGAGGTTACTCTTGGCTCTGTACTCAGTAATTACTCCTGTGCTGGGGAGAGCACATGGGATGCTGGAGATTAAACCCGGGTCAGCTGTGTGCAAGGCAAATGCTTACTCCTCTGTACTATCGCACAGGTTCTAGGTTTTGTGGTCTTTGCCACCGGGACCAATTCATTGAAGTGTAGCACCTCTGCAATCCATTTCCTAAAGAGTTCTGCATAAGAGTTTTTCTCTCAGTGTATTGTACAGATCTTGTCTAATGTCAAAGTTGTCAGTGCACTTTGAATGAACTTTTGGGTATGTTGTGATCCAGTTTCATGCTTTTGTATCCTTTTCCCAGTAATATTTCTGCAGAAGATTTTCCTGGCTCCTCTGTCCATGTTGATAGCTCCTTCTCCCAGGGTCCACTCTCTGGCTCAGTCTGCCCACTGACAGCACTGTTGGTTCCATCATTGTAGCTTAATACTTGAAAGTCACAAAATGTAACATTCCCATCTTTTTTTTTTTCCAGAGTAAATCTGGCTATTTGGGGGGAGCTTTCTGATTCCATACATCTTTTTGGGAAGTTATATGTTTCAAACCTTTGAAGAAAGTCTTCAAGATTTTATTTTTGGATTTTTGGGCCACACCCAGTGGTGCTCAGGTGTTACTCCTGGCTCTGCACTCAGAAATCACTCCTGGCTTTGGGGACCCTATGGGATGCCGGGGGATCAAACCGAGATCATCCTGGGTCAGCCTTGTGCAAGGCAAATGTTCTACTGCTGCACCATCGCTCTGGCCCCAGTCTTTGAGATTTTGTGAGGACTGCATTAAGTCTGTGCACATCAGACAGGGAGGTCCTGCACATGCATTTGAGACTATTCTTTATTTCCTGGTGTCACCTTTTCTTCTTTCAAGAGTGAGTTCTAACTTTCAGGATAGTAAGTTGTCTTTTAAATCGTCTGCTGAGATGATCCTTAAGGTATTTATGCTTTTTGATGCTGCTTTAAGTGGAAATGCCATTTTACATTTTTATGTCTTCTAGTTTGTTACATACATAGAAACAGATCTTTTTTTGGTGTGTTGATTTTGTAGCCTGCTGTTTTACAATATTGACTTATTGTTCATAGAGATTTTTGCTTGAGTCTTTGGAATTTTCTTTTTTTATAATAATACCTTTACTTAAGCATCACAATTATAAACATTTTGTAGTTAGGTTTCAGTTATAGAAAAGAACACTGCCTTCACCAGTGCAACCTTCCCACCATCAATGCCTCCCATCTTCCTCTTCACGCACCCTCTGCCTGTATTTACCTCTTAAACACACATCTAAAAAATCTGGAGAAGGAACAGCAAACAAATCCAACAGGCAGTAAGAGGAAAATAGTAATAATGAGAGCAGGAATTTACAACATAGAGACCAAGAAAACAATTCAAAGAATTAATGAAACCAGGAATTGGTTTTTTGAAATAATAAATAAGATTTAGATAACATTTTAGAGAGAATTGTGAGGGGAAAAAAGAGAAAATTTTCAAATAGATCAGATCAAAATGAAAGGGGAGAAATTACAATGGACCCTTCAGTAATTCAAAGTAAAATGAGAGGTTAGTTTCTGATCTTCAGATGGTGAACCTAGAAGAAGGGGGCCGAAGAGACAGCACAGCGGTAGGGCCTTTGCCTTGGATGCGGCTGACCCAGGACGGATGTTGAGCCTAGAAGAAATAGATAGATTTTTAGACTCATGTAAATTTCCAAAGTTGAATGAGGAGGAAGCAGAAAGCCTAAAAAGGCAAAGCACAAAGAAATAAAAACAGTAATTAAGAATCTCCTGAAGCCCTCCCTCCCTCCCTCCCTCCCTCCCTCCCTCCCTCCCTCCCTCCCTCCCTCCCTCCCTCCCTTCCTTCCTTCCTTCCTTCCTTCCTTCCTTCCTTCCTTCCTTCCTTCCTTCCTTCCTTCCTTCCTTCCTTCCTTCCTTCCTTCCTTCCTTCCTTCCTTCCTTTCCTCCTTCCCTCCCTCCACTGGTATTTAGGGACTTCTCCTTAACCCTCCCTCCATCCCTCCCTTCCTTTCTCCTTTCTTTTCTCCTTCCCTCCCTAGGCAGTGCTCAGGGGTTACTGGCTTGCACTCAGAAATTGCTCCTGCCAGGCTCTGGGGATCATATGGGATGCGAGAGATCGAACCTAGGTCCATCCTGAGTCTGCCGCAAACACCTTACGGCTGTGCTATCACTCTGCACCCCCCCCCCCCTTATTTTTCTTTCCCTCTCGCCCATACTAACTGTCCCTCACTGCCTGATCGATCTCTCTGGCTTTTATTTTCTAGAAGCCATTAAAAAAAATAAAAAAGAATCTCCTGAAAAGAAAAGTCCTGGTCCAAAAAAACCCAACAAAACAAAACAAAAAACAACTCACAAAACCCTAAAACAAACAAACAAACAAAAAAACCCACAAAAACAAAAACAAAAAAAAGAAGTAAAGTCCTGGGACCGGAGAGATAGCACAGCGGTGTTTGCCTTGCAAGCAGCCGATCCAGGACCAAAGGTGGTTGGTTCGAATCCGGGTGTCCCATATGGTTCCCCATGCCTGCCAGGAGCTGTTTCTGACCAAGACAGCCAGGAGTAACCCCTGAGCACTGCCGGGTGTGGCCAAAAAAAAAAAAAAAAGAAGTAAAGTCCTGGTTCAGATGGGTTCATTGGTGAATTGTTTTAAATTTACTACCTGGACTTATTAAGCTCTTCAGAAACATTGAAGAAACACCTTCTATGAAGCTAATATTACCTTACGAGCAAAATCAGAGAGAGACCTTCCTAGAAAAGGAAATTTTGGAAGAGTCTTCCTGAGTTACATCAATACCAAAATCTTGAGAAAATCTTAGCTAACTGAATCAAACAACACATCAAAAAAAAATCAGACACCCCAAGCAAGTGGGGTTCATCCCAAGGATGCAAGATAGTGCGATGTAAACCAGTTTATAATAGTTTAAATATATAAAATAGTTTAATTTTGGGCCCGGAGAGATAGCACAGCGGCGTTTGCCTTGCAAGCAGCCGATCCAGGACCAAAGGTGCTTGGTTCGAATCCCAGTGTCCCATAGGGTCCTCCGTGCCTGCCAGGAGCTATTTCTGAGCAGACAGCCAGGAGTAACCCCTGAGCACCGCCAGGTGTGGCCCAAAAACAAAAACAAAAAGAATAATAATATTAGCTATGAGGTTAAAAAATGTACTTAAGTGCTGGTGTGAGAGGTCAGCAGGTAGGATGTTTGCCTTTCATGCAGCCAGCCTGGGTTCAATCCTTGGTATCCCATATGGTCTCGTGACCCTGTCAGGAGTGATTTCCTTTTTCTTTTTTAAATTTTTTGCCTTTTTTGGGCCACCCCCTGAGACACACAGGGGTTACTCTTGGCTATGTGCTCAGAAATCGCTCCTGGCTCAAGAGACCATATGGGATACCAGGGATCGAACAAAGGTCCTTCCTGGATTAGCTGAGTGCAAGGCTGTATGCCCTACCACTGTGCTATCACTCTGGTCTCATGTCAGGAGTGATTTCTAAGTGCAGAGCCAGGAGTAACACCTGAGCACCACCAAATGTAATCCCAAAACAAATTTTTTAATTGTGATTTACAATTATAATTGTTTTAGACAGACATATTTCAGCATTAATTCCACCATCAGGGCACCTCCCTTTATCAATGATCCCAGAGTCCATCCCAGGCCACCACCCACCACCCCAGTCCACCACCATTGGCCTGTTTTTAAGATTTTAAGTCATTAAAGTTTGGGTCTCATGATTTCATTTTTGTTTAATCTGTGACTTTGATATTTTGTTGTCCTTTTTTGTTTTGGGCCACACTCAGCAGTGCTAATTAATGGATCTTGTTAAGTTTCCTCTGCATGACCTATTTTTGTTTACTGATGTCATGAATGATGTCAATTGATTTGCATATAATGAACCATCCTTGCATCTTCAGAATAAGACCCACTTGATCATGGTGTATAATTTTTTGATGTGCTTTTGAATTTGGTTTGCTAATATTTTATTGATGACTAATGCATCACTCAGAGATTGGACTGAAATTTTGTCTTGTGGTAATACATTAGTTAGCCTTAGGTATCAGTATAGTGTTAGCTTTGTAGATGGTATTAGGGAGGATTCATGCTTCTTCAATATTTTGGAAGAATTTAAGGATAAATGGTAGTATATTTTCTCTGAAGGTTTTATAAAACTCATCCATAACCCAATCTTGGCTGGAGTTTTATATTTTTTGTTTTGTTTTTGGGCGATGTTCAGTGTTTACTCCTGGCTCTGCACTCAGAAATTACTCTGATAGGCTCAGGGAACCATATGGAATGCAGTGGCTCAAACCTGGGTCCATCCTGGGTAGGCCGTGTCAGCTGTATGCAAGCTAAATGCCTTGCTATTGTGCTATCGCTCTAGCTTCTGGAGTTTTATTCTGAAGGTTATTGCATCACACTCATACCATATGGGATGCCAGGAATCGAACCGGGGTCAGTCCTGGCTGGCCACATGCAAGGCAAATGCCCTACCACTGTGCTATTGCTCTGGCCCCTGGAGTTTTATTTTTGAGTAGATTCTTTGTTGTTGTTTTAATTTCCTAGCTTGTGAGTGGTATATTCAGATTCTACTTTCTTCCCATTCAGTTTTTGGTGATTACATGTTTCTAGAAATACATCAATTATTTTCTAGATTCTCTAGCTTAACAGACTAAAGCTATTCATAGTAAGTTCTCTTATCTTGGGTTTCTGGAATGTCTGTTGTAATTTCTCCCTTCATTGCTGATCTGACTTGAGCACTTTATTCTTTCCTTATGATTTTTGCCAATGCGTTGTCTACTTGGTTTATTCTTTCAAAGAACCAGATCCTGGTTTCAATGATCATCTGTATTGCTTTATTGGTTTCTAATGTGCTCTGGTTTTTTCTTCTTTTTTTTCTCCAAGTGTTTGGGTTCCTTTGATGGTTTTCAACAATTTCCTTACCCCCAGAATTAGTTTAATATGCTGAAATATGCTGTATGGAGTAACCTTGAGCTAGTTGAATTTTGAGGCTGTAGACTGAGAAATAAAACTGCTACATTCCGCCTGCCTACAAATATATTTAGCACTGTTTAGGGTTTGCAGGGGTCTCAAACTCAATTTACCTGGGGGCCGCAGGAGGCAAAGTCGGGGTGATCCTTGAGTGCAAAGTCAGTAGTAAGCCTTGAACATTGGGGGTGTGTGACCCAAACAACTAAAACAAAACAAAAAGATTCCTCTAGGGCAGGGCCACAAAATGTTGTACGGAGGGCCGCAAACGGCCTGCGGGCCGTGAGTTTGAGACCCCTGGTTTAGAGGGTATATAAATGTTCAGATTTGGCCAATTCCTAGCCAGGGATGGGAAACAGGAATGGGGGCTGGGGTCTCCAGTTTGCTAGGTGTGCCTAGAATATGTGGCTTCCTTATCCAATTTTTTTTAATAAAAAGTTCTTGTGACTGGAGGGTTAGTACCCAGGTAGTGTACTTGCATTACACACCCTGATTTCAACTCCTGGCACCATATGGTTCTCTAGGTCTGCTGGGAGAAAGCCTCGAGAGCACTGGTGGGAATGTCCAAAGGGAAAAAAAATCCCTCGATTTAAAAAATTTCTAATCCATTGATATCCATTTATTTTCCTTTTTAATGTTTTGTGTTCCATTTGATACTTTTCTTCTAGTATCTTAACATATATTGTTAGTTTTTAAATGTTTTTGGATTTTTTGATGACCTCTTCCATGGCTAAGAACATTACCTCTAGAAGAATATTTGTTGAGTCTGTTGTGTTCCTTTTGCTTTTATCCATATTCTGATTTGCTTTCAGTAATCTTTTGATTTGTGCTTTGATAGTTTTTGACTCTACAGCTGTTTGTATGGTGATTAGGTTTTACATGAATTTGAATTTGACAGCTTTTAAAGTGATTTTTATTTTTGAAGTGTCAAGGTATGATTCTTGCTTAGGGATCACTCTTAGAAGAGATCAGATAACCAGATGGGGTTATGGGGTTTGAACCCAGGTCAGATACATGCAAAGTTGTATCTGTTGTATCTCAGCCCCACCTTCTTTGATTTGTCCTCTTGCTTTTATGAAGTATTGTGTCCTAGAATAAAATTCTTCCCTTATTCAGTGAAGGATGAGTACTTCTGGGATTAAATTTCCTATATATATTTGTTAGTATCATCTCTTCTATTTTATCCTTTGTTTTTAGGGGAATACCTGATGATCATCAGAAGCTACTCCTGGCTCTGCTCTCAGGAATTAATCCTGTCAGTTTTTGGAAGACTCTTTTGGGTTCCAGAAGCTGAACCAAGGTCGAATGCTTGCAAGGAAAATGCCCTTCCTGCTGTACTATGGCCCCAGTCTTACTTTCACATGTGAAGACCAAACTTTCCTTACTAACTGGTTGACCTATCAAGGGTGACCATGGGTATTTATACATGATATGATGATTATGTAGCTGTTGACATTTTTATTTGGTCTGTTGGCAGTTGCTTTCTGTATTTTATTTGTGCCTTGTTTGGTCTATACGTTAATGAGTGTTTTTCATTGAACTTGCCATGTTGTACTATCACAGATCCCCTACCTATATTTTTCTATCCTGCCTCCCTGCACATTTTGGTTGTTGAGTTCAGGCCATTTACATTAAGAATAGCTAATGGAATGAAAGAATATATTATCATCTTTTTCTGCATATTCTAAATATTTATAAAGTGAAATGGAGAGCCTGTTTAGAGTACAGGCGGGGGTCGAGTGGGGAGGAGGGAAACTTGGGACATTGGTGATGGGAATGTTGCACTGGTGATGGGGGGTGTTCTTTACATGACTGAAACCCAAACACAATCATGTATGTAATCAAGGTGTTTAAATAAAAAAATAAAAAAGAAACAAATCTAAATAAAAAGGAAAAAGCATAATATACCTTAGAGCATATACATATTAGAGAGATACACTTAAGAAGTGTACAAAAAGGGTCTACATATCCCATAAGTCTTTTGAGATAATCTGAGGAGAGTAGATAAATTCTGAATCCCAACTGCAGTCCACATCGAAGTCTTGTGGAGTCTGAAAAAATGGCTAGTAGCATTTACAGATCAGGAGATGTCCTAGATCCAAGGATCTCTCAATAGCCAAAACCAGTTGTGGGGGAAAGAGTGGGTCTGCCCCACACTCCCTGGAAGTCTTTGGGGAAGTCATAGAATCTGTACCATACTTCCTATAGATCTGTGGGGGAATAATCCAATAATCTCATCATCAGATCAGACCCTAGGATGGAGTATGAATATTGATTAGGGTAGGACCAGTAATCCAACAGTGTGTATATGTGTGGTTTTTTTATTTAATAAGACCTAGTTCTGTTTTCACGACTTAGAAGGGTACACATGCTGTCAATGCCAAACTTAGAACATGGTTGCACAGTCTACCCTGTGAAGCCTTTGAAGAGTTAATGAGCATGAAGAAAGTTACTTTGTTTGACTTGGGATCTATCATCATATAAAGTTCATGTTCATGTGAAATTTATTGCTTCATAGGTGTTCTTTTTAATGACTGAAACCCAACTACAAACATGTTTGTAATCATGGTGCTTAAGTAAAGATATTATTATTTAAAAAAAAAAGAATTTTGCTTCTTTTTTTTTTAACTTTATTGTTTTTTGGGCCACACCCAGTGGCACTCAGAGGTTACTCCTGGATCTGCACTCAGAAATCGCCCTGGCAGGCTGAGGGCCCATATGGGATGCTGGGAATCGAAACGGGTCCCTCCTGGGTCTGCCACATGTAAGGCAAATGCTCTACTGCTGTGCTATCTCTCCAGTCCCTGAATTTTGTTTTCTTGTCACATATACTAAAAATATCCCAAAGACTACTACGTCCTGGGAGGCTATGAAGCACTATTTTCAGGTAACTCTACTCTCATTTCCCCCTTCAATCTCAAATGACACTCATGACCAAATTGTTCACAACTGATGAGCTAGGCCAATGCTTTTATCAGCTGGGTGCAGTGGCCTGGAATCAAACACTGGCACTCCATCTTGTCCCTTAAGCCCTGCTAGAGTTATCCTTGAGTGAAGAGCCAGAGTAAACTGTGACCACTACTGTGTGTGGCACCAAAACCGATAAGCAAATACAAGAGCTGTGAGATCTTTGGGGTCCTGGTAGATTGTGTATATAATTTAAGTACTGTAACTATCACAGCTAGAAAGTGGGTAGCGGGGCCGGAGAGATAGCATGGAGGTAAGCCGTTTGCCTTTCATGCAGGAGGTCATCGGTTCGAATCCTGGCATCCCATATGGTCCCCTGTGCCTGCCAGGAGCAATTTCTGAGCCTGGAGCTAGGAATAATAATAAGCTAGGAATAATAATAATAGCACTGCCAGGTGTGACCTAAAACCACACACACACACACACACACACACACACACACACAAAGAGAAAGTGGGTAGCGATTGTTTTTTCATGAATGTCCACTGTATTGTTCAGTTTTTCATTCTTTCTATGCTAATCCCTTGTAACAGTAATTATTGCACCAGTAACATCTCTGAATCTTTTATTTTTAATGAAACAAGCAATGGTGACAATGTATTAGTGAACGTAATGTTGCTAAGTGGTTATTTCTTTTTTTGAATTAAGACTATCTGTGAAATTAGGGATTAGATCTATAGACATATGTCAGACATATGTCAGAAGGGCATCTACTTCCACTTAATGGTTTTATTATGGTTTTATCCCTAGCACCACATATGGTCCCAAATCCTGTCAGGAGTGAACCTGGAAATCAGAGCCAGGTGTAATCACTAAGTACAGCCAGTACCAAAGAAAGAGAAAAAAACTCATATAAATTTTAAATTTCCAAAGTTTTGACAGAAATTAATACTTAACATGTATCATTTCATATAACAGTAATCTTGATTTAGTTTTTCCTCCTGGGTCAAATCTGATATACTCAGGGTTTGCTCCTAGAAGTGCTGGGGACCAGATACAGTGCTCTACTCCTCCACAAGAAGAAGCAGGCACTCTAGACCTTTGTTTGATCCTCATGATCCTAAATGTTTGGACTGTACTTTCCTGAAAACATCTCTGGATTAATTATTATATGTGTGTGTGTGCGCAGCAAGATAAAGAGGCATGAAAGAGAAGAAATACGTGTTCTGAAGAGAATACGGGATTCTCCAGAGATACTTGTTCAAAGGGGAAGACAGGCTTGAAACAGTAAGCTTCTAGACATAATTCCAATTTCTAATTTTCTTTCTGGCATTGATTTTCTACACAAAGATTGGTGTGAAAAAGTCTGTACCAGGCCAACAAAAGGTCTAATAAAAATGCACTGGTAGGAGCCAGAGCAGTGGTGCAGGCAGTAGGGTGTTTGCCTTGCATGCACTAAACTAGGACAGACTGTGGTTTGATCCTTGGTGTCCCATATGGTCCCCCAAGCCAGGAGCAATTTCTGAGCGCATAGCCAGGGGTAACCCCTGAGCATTGCTGGGTGTGGCCCAAAAAGCAAAAAAAAAAAAAAAAAAAAAGCACTGGTAGTGTTACAGATTAGCTCAGAATGGTACCAGAAATATCTATTTTTACTGTTATATTAGAATATTAAAATTAACCTAATAAGCAAGCTGCTGTCCTCAATTAATCAAACCAGTCTTGTTGCATGTTCCTGTCATCTTCATCCTGTGGCTGATGTGATAAGTATGGGCTCACATAAATTCTAAAACCAAAAAATGTTAAAACAATGGGATAATTCATATAATTTATGCCATCTTTTTGGGGGGTGGGCATTCATGAAAATAATATTCAAATATTTCTATTTTCCATAGTTATAGCTAAGCTATAGGGTAATGCAAATACAGGAAAGAGAAACAATGCAGAATAGCTCATTGTCCAGGAGAAAAATTGATTTTGGTGATATCATGGTCAGTTTTTACCATCTTGATTTAAACTCCTCTGTGAATTGTCATGTATTTTGAGGACTTACTTAAGGGCAAGTCTTAGTTACTCTCATAGGTTTCTTTCTTCTGTGAACTCTCTCCTGACTTCCCAAAGAATGTTACCTAGGTTTCATTACATTCATGATTTTTCTCCCGTTTTAGTTTTCTCATGTTTAGTGAAGCTTCACTTATGTAAGGATGTTTTATTGAATTTTTCACTCATAGGGTTTCTGTCCTGTGTGAATTCTCATGTGGAGTGAGGAAAGATTTACATGAGAATCTTTTCCTGCATTCTTTCCATCTGTAGGGTTTCTCTCCTGTGTGAATTCTCTCGTGTCGAGTGAGGTGCGACTTATTAGAAAAACGTTTCCTACATTCTTTACATTCGTAAGGTTTTTCTCCCGTGTGAATTCTCTCATGTCGAGTAAGGACTGACTTACATGAGAAAGCTTCTTTACATTCTTTACATTCGTAGGGTTTCTCGCCTGTGTGAATTCTCTCATGTTTAGTGAGGCTTGACTTGCATGAGAAAGATTTTCTACATTCTTTACATTCGTAGGGTTTCTCTCCTGTGTGAATTCTCTTATGTTGAGTGAGGTGTGCTTTCCACGAAAATATTTTTCGACATTCACTACACTCATAGGGTTTCTCTCCCGTGTGTATCCTCTCATGTCTATTGAGATGTGACTTATCAGAGAAACTTTTCCTGCATTCTTTACATTCATAGGGCTTCTCCCCTGTGTGAATTCTCTCGTGTTTAGTGAGTGCCGACTTACATATGAATGCTTTCCTACATTCTTTACACTCATAGGGTTTCTCTCCTGTGTGAATTCTCTCATGTTGAGCAAGGTGTGATTTATTAAAGAAGTTTTTCCGACATTCCTTACATTCATAGGGTTTCTCTCCTGTGTGGACTCTCTCATGTTGAGTGAGGTGTGACTTACTAGAAAAACTTTTCTTACACTCTTTACACCCATAGGGTTTCTCTCCTGTGTGAATCCTCCCATGTCGAGTGAGCTGTGACTTATTAGGGAAATATTTCCTACATTCTTTACATTCGTACGGTTTTTCTCCGATGTGATTTCTCTCATGTTGAGTGAAGTCTGACTTCCAGGACAATGTCTTCATCCACTCTTTATAGTCATAATATTGCTCCACTGTGTGATTTCTTTGGTGTTCAATGAGCCTCTGTGACTCAAATAAAGTTTTTTCACACTCGATACATTCATATATTCTGTCTAGAATGTTTGTTCTCTGATGTATATTGAAGACTGAAAACTGACTGGGCGTCTGACACTCACGAGATTTTTCACCACCTTGCATTTCTGAATGTTTAGTGATATTACTAACTTCATAGAATATTCTGTGGTCTGCAAGTTTCTGTAGAGGGTGGATCACATCGGGGTCAACAGTCAGAAAATTGTTCTTAAATACATCATACTTCTCAGGCATCATGATACGATCGTTTCCATTATTTATCACCAATTTAGAAATATGTATAGAATTCCAATCACTTCTCTCATTTGCTGTTTCTTTCCTCTGGGTAATTCCAGCTTGCCAAAACCATTTATCTTGACTTTTCTGGTTATGTTCAATCAAGCCATGAACAGGCTGAATATCTAAAATGAGACAGACATGCAAACATAAGAAAATATATCTACACACATCTTAGGGGTATCTAGTGCTCTATATAAAAAGTTTCTTGTAATCAGAGAGTCAAAAATATATAAAAGGTATGTATTTCTAAAAGTATTTTTACATACCCGAATTCAAATATTAAGTACTAATAAGGTGAAATTATGCTTAATTATGTGATTTATTTTTAATTATGAGGAGGTATTTGGTCATATTATTTACATAATCTTTGTGAATTTCAGCAAAAAATTAAAAATTACTATTTGTTTCCCTATGGTGCTTCTGTATTTTATTTGATAGTAGGGTACATCATCTCCTGAATCTTCTACAGAAATGGTATGCCTGAAGATGGCTGGATTTGTTTTGTTTTTTCATTTCTGGGTCACATTCATTGGTTCACGGGGCTTGCTCCTGGCTCTGTGCTCCAGGATCACTCCTGATGGTGTTAGGGCTAGACAAGCACGCTACTCACTGAAAATGACTATGATTTTTGGATAGCTATCTAATGGGTTCAGGGCTGATCTGCTAGTAATTAAAGAGACGAATGCATAAAGACAGGAATTATGTATGTATGCATACAAACTAGTCACTTTTTTAGTTCAGCCTAGGGTATGGCTAGAGCGATCTTTGGTTTGATCAAGGGCATCCCATTATTTTTACTCAAGTTAGGCATCTTTCTATAGACTGCTCATTAATTACCATCCAATTTTTTTTTCTTCAGGAAAGTGTATGCTCAGGAAGTTGTTTTAAAATCACTTATGGTCAAAAGTATTTCATTTTGGAGGGTTGAAGATAATATAGTGGGTAAGGCACTTGCCTTGCATAGGTCTGATTTTTAAGCTTACTCTGACTAGCACAAAGGGTCCCCAAGCACCATCTGGAATGATTTCTGAGCACAGAAAAAGGAGTAAAGCCTGGCAGCTTATGTAAAGCCAAATAAAAAAAATGAGTATATAATTTTGCAATACAGATTGTCATCAATACTTTTACCCCTTCCCCTAGGGCAAGGTGAGTGGTGACAGTGCTCAGGATTTACTCAGCTATCAGGAATCTCTCCAGGTCATGTTCATGGAACCATCGACAGTACAGATGACGGAACAAGACTGAACAGCTGCGTGCAAGACAAGCATCTTAATCTCTTACTATCTGTTTTTCAGTACTTTAAAATAGCTTTGTATGAGGAATAGGTTCTGCTAAAGAGTTTTTTTTTCAATAAATCCAAAACCAAATGATAAAAATTCTGTTTTAACATTTGAAACAAATTTTAAAGAGGATTAAAGTCCAAAAGAACATTCCATGAGGATAATAGCTAAAGTAATTGAGAATCTAGAGATAGTAGCCTAAAACACTTTCAAAGGCACTCAACTTGGAACCACACTTTAAAAACATGCAGACATCAAGAAAGAAAGGCAAAAAAAAAAAAAAAAACCAAAGAAAAGAAAAAAGAAAGTAAGGCATATTTGATGCTGAATAATGCATGAGTCTTATAAATGCAGAGAAACTCCTATAACATTGCAACCTGAGGAAGAAACTAGTGAAAAAAATGCTCAGTAAACCAATTTCTGTTGTTTTCCCTTCTCCAACCTCCCTATTCAGCAATATTCTGACTGACCTGTGAGGCTCTGCATTGGGGAATATACCATCCATGGATCTGCTCTTTGTTCCAACCTGATGATTACTTCAGGTTTGATGGCTGTATGTCCTGATGATGAGAAATTAAATTAGGGAATTTTGATGATCTACATAGGATCACTGTGTTTAAAGAATGACATTAGCAGAATATTTTTTTATGGTTGTCCAATGAGCCAACAGTAGGTATATGGAAAAGGATTCATTGTCAATTAGTATCACAGAAATTCAAATTAAAACAACAGTGAAATATCCACTCATACCAGGGACTGACATAAATGAAAAAGACTGGAAACAACCAGTGTTGGAGGAGATGCAATAAAAGTGGGACCATCATTCTCTGTGGTGGCAACGTCATCTAATTTGGAAAACAGTATGGCAGTGATGCAAAAAGCTAGCAGACCCAGTGATTTCACTTATTGGTTCTACTCCAAAACTATTAATTCAAAAAGATATTTGTGGACCCCTGTTCATGAGAGTCAATAGTACAACAATCAATATATGAAAATAATCCAAAAGTCCAATGACAGAGCAATGAGTAAAGAAGTTCAAGCATATATATATATATATATATATAATACTGATACTATGTAGTTTGAAGACAAGATCAAAGTATGCAATTTGCAGCAATGTGGATTAAATTGGAGTGTAGATTTTTATGTATTTTTGGTTTTGGGGCCACATCCAGAGGTGTTCAGGGGTTATTCATGGCTCAGAAAACACTTCTGCTAGCTCTGAGGACCTTAAGGGATGCCAGGGATCGAAGCTGGATTGGCTGAGTGCAAGGAAAAATGCCCTATCCACTGTGCTATCACTCCAGCCCATGGCATATATATTTTTAAGTCAAACAAACTAGGGAAGAAGAACAAAAACATATAATCTCATTCTACAGAATAGAAAAAAAATCAAACAAAGGCTGGAGCGGTTAACACAACAGGCAGGATGTTTGCCTTGACCCCTGAGTGCATAGCCAGGAGTAATCCCTGAGCACCACTGAGTATGGCCTCCAAACTAAAAACAAAAACCAAAATCAAACCAACAAACAAAAGGAATAAAACAGAGAAATAGACTGGTGCTGAACAATGATAATACCTCTTTACCTTGGACTTATTAAAAAACAATGGCAGAATGGCTGGGGGAAATGAAAATTATAATAGAAGTGATATGAAAATAGTAGTGGAGGAGCCGGAGTGGTGGCGCAAGTGGTAAGACGTCTGCCTTGCGTATGCTAGCCTAGGACAGACTGCGATTCGATCCCCGGCGTCCCATCTGGTCCCCCAAGCCAGGAGTGATTTCTGAGCGCATAGCCAGGAGTAACCCTTGAGTGTCACCAGTTGTGGCCCAAAAACCAAAAACCAAAAAAAAAAAAATCAAACAAACAGTAGTGGACAATTTGGTTACATGATGTAGAACGTTTGGATATCAATGTTATAAAATGAACAGCACTGTAATTAGACCATCTAAAATTATTACTGTTATTGATTTTTGCACCACACCTGGTGCTGCTCAGGCCTTACTCTTGGATCTGTGCTCAGGGATCACTCATTTGGGGCTCAGGAGATCATACGGGCTGCTTGGGATCAATCCTGGGTTGGCTGCATCAAGACAAGCATCCTGTATGCTGTACTGTCACTCCAGCAGTAAAATAAAAATGTAATAAAAATAAATACGTGAACTGAAAACACCATGAAGGACAACCTTGAAAACTTTTTGATGAGAGTAAATAGTCATATGATTTTATAAAAAAAATTAAAACTTCATCTCCTTAGAAATCGTGTGTTCAGTGATAAAGAAAACTTGTAGTAGGAAGTACCTAGTGACCTTCACTCACCCAGTGACTCCAGGTGACTGTAGGTTTCCAGCATCACGTCCCTGTAGAGGCTCCTCTGCCCTTCATCCAGGTGCTGCCACTCTTCCCAGGAGAAGGCCACGGCCACATCCTCAAACGCCACCATTCCTGTAATGGAATATTTTACTTCAGTTAGTGGCATCTTGTTGGACCAAAGGAAGAGAAAGTCTGGAAGTTTCCTTTTAGAGTATATTTTACCTTAAATATGGTCACTATGTTTATGCTACATATTATAGAAAAAGTTTAGATCACAGTAAAAATATTACAACCTCTGTATTCTCTTACTAAAATTAGAAAGTTTATAAATCAAAATTGTATTTATTGCCATGAAAAAAGGAATACATAAAATTCTGCTGCACAAAGGAGCTTTAATCTGGTGTCTGAGGAGAGAAGTTTAAATCTATATTTAAAAAGCTGGTACAGAAAAATCTGTGTTCTCAAGAATACAACACAAAAACCCCTTCCTCACAGCTATATTTATTGCAGCACTATTCACAATAGCCAGGCTCTGGAAACAACCAAGATGCCCTTCAACAGATGAATGGCTAAAGAAACTGTGGTACATATACACAATGGAATATTATGCAGCCTTCAGGAGAGATGAAGTCATGAAATTTTCCTATACATGGATGTACATGGAATCTATTATGCTGAGTGAAATAAGTCAGAGGGAGAGAGACACAGAATAGTCTCACTCATCTCTGAGTTTTAAGAAAAATAAAAGTCATTTTTGCAACAATCCTCAGAGACAATGAGAGGAGGTCTGGAACTTCCAGCTCACTTCATGAAGCTCACCACAAAGAATGGTGAGTGCAGTTATAGAAATAACTACACAGAGAACTACCATAATCATGTGAATGAATGAGGGAATTGGAAAGCCTATCTGGAGTACAGGTGGGGGTGGGGTGGGATGGAGGGAGATTTGGGACATTGGTGGTGGGAATGTTGCACTGGTGAAGGGGGTGTTCTTTACATGACTGAAACCTAATCACAATCATATTTGTAATCAAGATGTTTAAATAAAGAAAAAAAAGAAAAAAGAAAGAAAAAATCTGTGTTCTGAATAAGATGACTGTTCACTGTAATGAAAAAGACAAACAAATGATTTGCCATATCATATTATATACCACTGATGACAAAATGATGTTGAGTTCTTTCATTGAACTTTAAAAAAATTTTTTTTTAAAAATACACAGCCCTGGTTGTGTATTCTGGGATCATTCCTGGCAGGGTTCAGGAGATCACCTATGCTGCTGGGAATTGAACCCAGGTCTACCATGTTCAAGGCAAGAGCCCAATATGTTGTACATTCCATCTAGCCACAGATATATATATATATATATATATATATATATATATATATATATATATATATATATATATACTTTGATGAATATGAAAAATAATAAAACAGCATAGGAAAGCATAAAGGAAAGTGGCCCCTTTATGGGAAATGCAAATAGCTGACTCTTGTAGGAAGTAGCCCTGTTCTGTGATGGGATATGACAACAGCATGTATCTTTAAGGACTGATTATAAATATACTTGCATATATGTGTGTTTGTATGCACAAACAACCTAATGCCAGCAGTGAAAATATATGTAAGCATCAGAATATTGGGACTTTGTGCCTTCCAGGTCCTGAAGTACATTCCCAATAAAACTCAGATTAGCTATTTCTGTCTGACAGCTCAATGCTCAAGTTCAGGGAATCCAGAGGTGCCTGCTGATAGCACTGCATGCAACCCTGACGGTGTATATGGGGACAGCAGAACTGTCCAGTAGAAGAGTCCAGACAGCAGAACATCTGGTAATGTTAAGGGTGTGCTGTGAGGGATCAAATTCATTGCCTTGTGCATGTAAAGCTCATCCCATTAAATAGCTCTGTAGGTAACAGATCACTGTGCTGCTTCATAAGTTTAACAGTATACAGGCATATATCCTAGTAGTACACACCTATTACTTGAAATACTGGCTTTCTCCTTTAAACTGAAATGTTGCCACTTACTAAGACAAGGGTTCAAGTAATCAGGGTTTAGGAAAGAGCCAATTTACATGAACAGGTTTTCATTTTAAAAACCTTTAAAAACCTTCCCACGGAGAGGAAAGGATAACTGGAGAGTGAATAAAATAAACCAGAGAAAAAGAGGAAATAACAAACTATGACTGTTGATGTAATGGCTATTGATTGACTTGTGTAATGTTAATGCCACAATGATTTCGATGGAAACCCTCCAACCTGACCTTCCTTCTCCTGTCAACGATTCCTAGTAATTGACATCTGGTGGTGATTGACATCAAAGATTGTTTTTATAATATCCCTATTCACCCAGATGACTGTAAACAATTTTCTTTAAATTATAAGGCACCTATGTACAGATTTCAGGGGACTGTTTTACCTCAGGGAACAACTAACTCATCAACTATGTGTCAGTATTTTCTAGGTCCTTCACGTGTAAGATTTCCTAATGCTTATGTAAGATACTACATAGCTGATATTTTAATAGCTTGTTCAATGAGAGGGAATTTCAAAACCTGTATAAGGATGTTATGACAAATTTGCCAGCAGCTGGATTACAAGTAGCAAAAGAAAAATTCCAGATGATTCCACCATATGAACAACAGGGTTATATTTTCAAACTTATGACAGCATGTCCTCAAAAAATTTCCATTTACTGGAAAGATCTTAAAACACTCAAAGACTTTCAAAACTTGCTGGGTGATATTAATTAGGTCTGTCTCTCTTTAGGTATTCTGAATTCAGAACTAACTCACGTGTTCTTTACCTTAGAAGGTAAAGCTGTCTGGAATAGCCCAAGAAAACTGACCCCAGGAGGCACAGAAGGAATTGGACATGTTTATGGACCACCTCCAGAAGCCCTATCTTACTTGCTTTATCCCTGGAGAGAAGGTATGGCTATTCCTATCTGCAACATCAAATCACCAGCAGCTGCCATTGTTCAATTATCAGGACCTTTGGAATGGATATATCTTCATAACAAACAGAATAGCTAATATAATTATTAAAGGGAGGTTGTGAACTCACAGTATATTAGACACAACCCTGCAATCATAGTCCTGCCAATATCCTAAACTGATATTGAATCAATACTTCCAATTAGTGAAGTTCTGCAGAGAGCTTTGGCTGATGTCTCAGGGGAACTTTCTTCACATTATTCAGCAGGAAAAAAACTGGGAATATTTTAGAAGAAAACCTTCTATAATTTCTTCAATCATTCACACCTCTCCTAATCCAGATGTACCCGTGCTTTATATTGATGAAATATCCTCAGGGAAAGGTGGAATTGTTGGTCTATCCATAACCACAACATGTGTACTCTAAGTACAACTCTGCACAACAAGTAAAACTTGCTATCTTAATTTACCTATCATCACATGTGATAGATCCCTGGAATCTTATGACTGACTCTGAATATGCAGTTGGCCTCTTTCTGGGAATTGTTACTGCATCTATAAATGTTTACAGCCCTGTGGTCTAACATCTACTTCAACAACCACAAGCCATGTTACAAAAGTGCTCAGAACCTGTTTACATCAGGCACATAGATTTCATTGTGGTCTCCCAGATCCAATGACTCTAGAAAATGAATTGGCAATGCCAATATTTATATCACCAATGGAAGAACATAACTCTCTACATACAAATGCCTATTGCCTCCACGTACAATACAGAAATCCATTAAGACAAGCCAGACATATTATTTGGAGCTGTTTGTTCTGCACTGCAAAAATCATGTGGCAGAAGCTAACCCTCACGGTTTCAGAACAAATGAACTATGGTAAACAGATGTGATCGGTATTAATTTCCCCCCCCCCCCACAATCATACCTGCATGTGGTAATTGACACTTTTTTCAAAATTTATATGAGATGTCCCTATGTCGTCAGAGAGAGTAAAGTAGTTTGCTCCTTTCTATTGCAATGCTTTTCAGTTATGGGAATTTCTAATACAATCAAGACAAGACAATGGAACAGCTCATATTAGCGAAACTTTCCAATACTTTTGTAATGAGTGGCAGATAGAGCACATAACAGGAATACCACGCAGTCCACAAGGACAAGCAATAGTTGAAAGAGTGCATAGGACACTTAAAACACAATTAATGAAAAATAAAAAACAGGGAATGCCTCCAAATGATATGAATATCATTTTTTTTCTCTAAATTTTCTAAGTCTACCACAAGAACCATATACAGCTGCTGAAAAACATTTCCTGGAAGATCTAAGAACCCCAAAGCAACTAACTCACCTCTTTGGGTGAAAACTGACAAGGACTGGGTTGCAGGAAACTTGATCGTCAGAGGAAGAGGATATGCTTCTATTTCCACAGAAGATACTCCCCCAAACAAGCTATGGATTCCATTTTGCCATATAGTGACTCGTCAAATTTAAATCCCAGAATGATTTTAGACTTTCCATCTTTTTATTTTTATTTATTTATTTTATTTTTTTAGGCCATATCTGGCAGTGCTCAGGGGTTGCGGGGATTGAACCTGGGTCTACCCCGGGTCAGCTGTGTGCAAGGTAAACACCCTACCATTATGCTTCACTCTGGTCCTGCTTTTTATTGTTTTAATAGATTTGAAAACTATCTTTACTTTAAGCAGCTTAGCTGCATTTACACATTTCCTTAAGCTTATTTAGGAATTTAAATAGTTGTTTGTTTTATTTTGATTCTTATTTATTTTTGGTTTTTGGGTCACATCCGGCAGCACTCAGGGGTTACTCCTGGCTCTATGCTCAGAAATCGCTCCTGGTAGGCTCAGGGGACCATATGGGACGCCGGGATTTGAATCATCGACCTTGTGCATGCAAGGCAAATGCCTTACCTCCATGCTATCTCTCTGGCCCCTTATTTTATTTTACTTTTTGAACAAGTAAGATCCCAGTTAGCTGCTATTTATATTAGTGATAAAGAAGAAAAACTGACATTACAATGCCTCTACGTCAGCAAGGAGTAGCAGAAGTAAGAGATCATTTCCCTATAACAAGAGTTTGTTTACATTTCAATGTGGGTATAGGTTTATAAATTATTTTTGTAAAATTTTAATAATTCCTCATTGTAAATAGTTTGTTTCAATTTTTCTCTTTTTCAGATAGTTTCTCATACTCACATGCGATTTAGAAATAGGAATCTAATTATAGGTAAGAAAGCTTTTACTTTTTCCTACATTGACTAAAGAAAGTTCCCATTTTCCCTTTCCTGTTCCCATGACAATGGAGTGAAAAGCCTGGAATGAAAAAACTGAAGCTTAAGCGTGTCTAACAAAGGGATATGGAAATCTGCTAGTTTCTGATTTTCCTGTGCAGATCTGATGATGGCACCAGCTGAAACCTTGAACCATGGGAAACTAACCATCCTCTGATCACTCTGCGCAAATCTGAAGACACCACCCAGATGCAGCCCTTTGGATCTGACCTACCTGGAACTGCCTACCCTAAACCCTTTTAAATACAAAAATAAATTAAATATTTGTCCTACATTAAATATTACTCCACTAGTAGTCTAGCACCAGCCATAATAGGGGTCTTCCCCTTTAAGAAAGACCCTAATTATGATTGGCTGGCTGGTCCTATAAAAAGCCCCCTAGATGGATAGTCCGGTGGAGAGTCAGCGGCAGTTGGAAGAGGCAGTTGACGGAGCAACTGGGCTGAACTGTTTCTATTCCTGTCAATGTCTTTACTCCCAGATTTTGACAGACCTTCAGCTGTACCCTTTTGGATTATTTATCCTCTTTAGATTATATACCTTTCCGTTTATCTGGCCCTCTTTATCACCTTACCCTGATCCCAAATCCAGCTCTACCCTCCTCTCCCAGCCTAGAGGGCTGTCATAGGACCCTGGGATTCTCTATTAAAAAGGCTTGAAATATTTTTCCAGAGTCTTGCCTGCAAAGTCCCCTCAGACCCTGGCAGTGTGGGCCCATCTCTGGAAGTCTGGCTCTGGCATATGACTATATAACATAGGCCTCAGCAGAAAAAATAAAAAAACAACAGTCATTGTGACTTTCTCTCAGAGGGCAGAATTAGGAATTTAATATTAAACTCTGTCTTTCTGACTGGCTTCTTAGATGCTGGCACATAAACTGAAATTGGGAAAACTACTAAGAACACAAATCAGATCTTGAAGGAGCAGGAGAGATAGTACTGTGGGTAAGAAACTTGCCTTGTATTTGGTGGACTCACTTTTACCCCCAGGCACTCTACTGGGAACCAGAAGTCTTCAGGCATGATCCCAGAGTGCAGTCAGGACTAAGCCTGGAATACAGCCTCTTGGTGTCACCCCCAAACTTAGTGTCATTTTATGTAAAGATTTACTTTATTATTTTATGTAAAAATTTACTTTATTATTTTGGGGCATGGGGTCAGAACTGGCCTATTCTGGGGGTAACATCTAGCTAGCAATAAGGGATGAAAGGTGGGAACCTATGGGAAATTTGATCAAGTGAGGACACCCAGGTGGAGCTGGAAAAGTAGTGTGGGGGGATAAGGCAATTGCCCTGTATGCAGCCAATCCCAGTTCAATTCCTGGTACCACATATGGTTCTCCAATTTAACCAGGATTGGTCCCAGAACAGAGAGTCAGGAACAAGCCTAAAGCTTGGCCAGCTGTGGACCCCAAAATCAAAAAAGAAACAAACAGAATAAATACACTGAGGTCACCTGGGACCAAAGAATGTGATCAGGCCAGTTTAATGATCTCTCCATCCCAAGACGCCATATTAAAGCAAATAGTAAATATGTTGCCCCAGTTTAACTGAATATCATCAAATAAAAGGAAAAAGCGCTCTCCTTCCTGTCACATATGGATAAAGCATCCAGGGGGCTGGAGTGATGTTTTGCCTAACATGCGGATAACCCAGGTTCGCTCCCTGACATCCCATAGGGTCCTCTGAACATTCCAAGGAGTAATGTTCATGTGTCCTCAGCACAGAGCCAGGTGTGATTCCCAAGCACAGCCTGGTGTGGTCCTGGAACAAAAACAAAAGATAGAAGGTAACCAAGAGTAAGTCCATGTGAAATAAACTGTATGGCACCTGGATGCTTCATTCCCATTCTGTAGAATTTCCAGAATAATAATGTCATTTAATTGGGGTTAAAGAAATAGCACAGTGGGGAGGGCATTTTCCTTGCATGCAGTCAATAGGATTTTAACCCTGACTCCCATCTGGTCCTTGAGCCCACCAAGAGTGATTTCTGAGTGCACAGCCATGAGTAACCCCTGAGTGCTGCAGGTGGTCGTTACATGCTGGTGTCCCTGGGTGGGCAGGAGGCCCCACCTGGTAGCTGAGTCCCACAGGCCCCTGTAAGCCTTGGGTTGCTGCAGAGGTTCATTGTGAAAAAGATGTGGAGAAACTCTTAACACCAGGAAATTGATCAATATGCTACTTAATAACAGCATGATCCCAAAACAAAAACAAACAAAAAAACCACATGATCCAAGAGGAAATCAAGGAAGAAACAGATTCCTTGAGACTAATGATATGAACAAATTGCCAAACTCTATGGGACACAGCAAAAGCAGTATTTAAGGGGAAACTCAATGAGAAAATTCTCTCTCTCTCTCTCTCTCTCTCTCTCTCTCTCTCTCTCTCTCTCTCTCTCTCTCTCTCTCTCTCTGTCACACACACACATACACACACACACACACACACACACAGAGCAATGAAACCAGGCACTTGTTTTTTGAAAGAATAACAAGATAGGGGCTGGAGAGATAGCATGGAGGTAAGGCGTTTGCCTTTCATGCAAGAGGTCATCGGTTCGAATCCCAGCGTCCCATATGGTCCCCCGTGCCTGCCAGGAGCAATTTCTGAGCATGGAGCCAGGAGTAACCCCTGAGCACTGCCGGGTGTGACCCAAAAACCACAAAAAAAAAAAAAAAAAAAAAAAGAATAACAAGATAGACAAAATGTTGGGGAAAGATGCCACGTAGTGGTGGATATGCTGGTTTACAGGAGAGACCTAGTTCTATTTTTCTAGATATCTACATTCATTTCCATAGAGGTTGACCAGATGACATTCCCAGCAACAGTAGATGAGGGTTGTTTTCTTTCCAGCATCCTGCTAACATGGGCTACTTATAGACTTTCTCACTGATAAGAGATAAAATCTTTATCGTGGGGCCGGGCGGTGGCGCAGGAGGTAAGGTGCCTGCCTTGCCTGCGCTAGCCTTGGACGGACCGCGGTTCGATCCCCCGGTGTCCCATATGGTCCCCCAAGCCAGGAGCAACTTCTGAGCGCATAGCCAGGAGTAACCCCTGAGCGTCAATGGGTGTGGCCCAAAAAACCAAAAAAAAAAATCTTTATCGTTTTCATTTTCATAGTCCTAACCATGAGTAGCATGAGCACTTTTTAATATTCCTGTTTGCTACTCATTTCTCCTTTAGGAAAGTGTCTCCCTCTACTTGCCCCATTTTTGGATGGAGTTACTGGATTTTTTATTGTTGAGTCTTGTGAGTACTTGACAGACCCTGAATATTGTTAGCCCTGTCTCTGATGCATTAAGTGCACTATTTTCTCTCATTCAGTAGGTGCTTAAATAAATTATTTAGGGATCTAAGCGGTGGCACAGTGGTATGGCGTATGAGGTTCTATCCCCTGGCATCCCATATGGTCCCCCAAACCAGGAGCAATTTCTGAGCGCATAGCCAGGAGTAACCCCTGACAATCACCAGATGTGGCCCAAAATAAAAAAAAAATATTTATTTAAAATAAAAAGAATACTACTTGGTAATTACAAAAGATGCAATCTGCTGATCTGAAGAGTATCATGCAAGTAAAATGATTCAGTAAAATGACACAGTATAAACTTTCAGATGCAGGATATTGTGAATTTAATCCAATTTTTCAATAAGAAGCTAGGTATTTATATACTACAGCAAGTACAGCCTGAAAGAACTAAAATTATGTAGAAACAAAACCCATAAAATTCCTTCATAACTTTTATTTATAACTGTTATAATTTGGAAGCACTCAAAATAACGATTAATAAAAGAATGAGTAAGGTTGTATACCAGGTAAAAATTATTCAATGATTAAAATATATGAGATTTCGAGTCATAAAAAGACAAAGAAGAAAACCTCAAATGCATGCTAGCTAGAAGCTAACCTGTAAGGACTACATTACTGATGATACAAATGAATCCATAAATGGAAAAACTATCAAAACTAAAAGTATCAGTGGTGGCTAATGACACAGAAGCAAGAAAGGATGAAGAGAAATAACACAAAAATTTTGGATTAGTGAAGTTCCTTTGAGTAATGTGGATACATACAATGAATTTCTCCAGACATAGAAAGCACAGCACCAAGAGTGACTCCTCAGTAAACGAAGGACTTTGATAATGATATGGCAATAAGATCATGAACTGCATGTAATGTATATATACACAGAGACACACAGAAAGTCTGGAAGGCAGTATGTGTGTAGACAGAAAATAGGCTATACTCCTGCTCAATTGTGCTAAGAATCTAAAAAACTTATCTATCGACAAGATAATACAATATTTCATGTCCCAAGAATGCAGCATACTTTACTACAAATATGTCAAGGCTGAGTAAAACATGTTTTAGTCATTTTGCCAGGATATCTACAAAACCACATTTCAGGGCTGAAGATAAGAGTTCAATGTGCAGACCACATGCTTTGCATGCCAGGAGGACCAGATTTTATACTTACCACCACACTCCCAGTAATAAACAAGAAAACAGCTTGGAATAATCCTTGAGCACAGCCAGTTATGAGTCGAAAAGAAAACAAACTAAAGAACCATATATTAATGTAACTAAATACCTTAAGATTACATACTTCCTGCTGGTGATCTACAAGCCTTGTTTTGGTTGTTTATTCATCTTTCTATGAAGAAGTAGATATTTACTTTCTTTTTTTGGGTCAGATCCAGTGACGCTCAGGGATTACTCCTGGCTATGCGCTTAGAAATCCCTCCTCGCTTGGGGGACCATATGGGATGCCAGGAGATCATACAGTGGTCTGTCCTAGACTAGTGCGGGCAAGGCAAACACCTTACCGCTTGCGCCACCGCTCTGGCCCCATATATTTACTTACGTATACCATCCTATTTTAATTTAGGAACTCTCAAGAAGCTCCTAATGTATAATGTAATTGTGAAAAGGTAAAGTTACTCATCATAAATTTATTTAGTTCTTGTTCTTTTGAAACAAAGGACTGAGAACAGACCTAGAAGAGGAAATGGAGGAGTCAGGAAAGAAATGGCATGGCCTACTCCAAGTATTGAGACCAGGGCCCACTACTGATTCGATGAAAAAGAGAAAAGGCTTGCATAGAAAATTATGTTTTATATCTTGATAAGATAAAACCTTGATGAAGGAACTGAATTCATTAACCTACTAATCATCTGGCTTGATACATGGTTTTCTTTGGCTTAAAGGAAGAATAGATAATTTTGTTAAAATAGTTCTTTTCTCCTTAAACCTTCCTTATTTGAAAACTTTCCTCTTCAAAGAAACCTGGATTTAGTGTATTAGTGCTTTCACCAACCAGTATTGAACAGAAATAATTAGTATGTGACCAAAGGGATGTTAAACTGAGCAGACTTAGATACAGATCAGAGAAGTAATATCTCATTACTATCCAGGCAATAAAGATTAGAAAATCACTGACTAACCACAGTACAAAATACAAAGAACTGAGCTTCCCACAAATAAAATTATTTGAATAATTTTTATGCTGGTAAATTTTGATTAGGAGGAAATACCAGTTGAAAATACTGAACTTCCTAAACTGTTATAACAATTTAGGTGGAAATTCTCAATGTTCATACCAAATCTTAAAAAAGAATTTTATGAAATTCAGTACTACATAGCTATAAGGAATGATGTAATCATGCAATTTGCTGCAACATGGAGATATTATGTGAAATGAAATAAGTCACAAGAAGGATAAATACAGGATGGTATCACTTTTATGTGGTATTTAGAATAACTGCATGAAGGAATGTAGCTTAAATGTAGGTTGCCTGGAATATTCTTGGCCCCAGAATATAGGGAGAAGGAAAGAAAGATACTGAGTGGAGGAGAGAAAGATGTAAAAAACATCTTTTGGAAGGCCAACGGGACTCAGGTACATTGGTGGCATTAAGAAAGAGCAGAACTAGATAAGTCATGGAGTAAATAATGAAATCATGAGACACAAACTTAAAGAGGTGCCTGTTATGATGGCAGTTTGGTATTGGGGGTAGAGGTATAGTATGGGCACTGGGTACATTGGTGGGGTGAGGTTAACACTGGTAGTGGGATTGGGACTGAACCACTGTATGTCTAAAACTTAACTATAAATGATTTTGTAAATCTCAATGGTTTAAATTTTAAAAAAGTTTAAAAAATAAAATTTTATAGGGATAATTAGAATGTTTCAATAGAGTACAAATGCCAACTGGAATGATCTCAGTGAGGTTCTTGAAACTGAAAGTATGTTAATCCTTCAAATGAACTACCTGAAGATTTATAATATTTGCAAATCAAAGTCAATTATGTGTTTTTTTTTACAAGCATATTATTTTTTTGTTTTTGTTTCTTGGGCCACACCCGGCAGTGCTCAGAGATTACTCCTGGCTATCTGCTCAAAAATAGCTCCTGGGAGGTACTGGGGACGAGATGGGATGCAGGGATTCGAACCAACCACCTTAGGTCCTGGTTCGGCTGCTTGTAAGGCAAACGCTACTGTGCCATCTCTCTGGCCCCACAAGCATATTACTTTGCTTTATTTCCATTCTGAGAATTTTTCCAGGTGCAATTCTATGAAGAAATCTAATTTCCACATTTTATGGATGACTTTTAAGAAAATAAAAAATTTTTTGGGGGGGGCACACTGGTGACACTCAGCGGTTACTCCTGGCTTGGGGATCATATGGGACATGGGGAATCGAACCTCTGTTCATCCTAAGTCAGCTGCATGCAAGGCAAAAGCCCTACTGCTGTGCCACTGCTTTGGCCTGAGAAAATAAATTTCTATTAAGATGAAAATATTTGTTTCCATCATTAACTACTGAACACACGTGATCCATAGAATACGTGATAAAGTATAGGCTTGCTATACTTAATAGGATAAGTATGACAAAGTATCCAATCTGTATTTTCTCAAATAAGTGGTCAAGCACAAGTGTGGTTTGACTGAAGCAAAGGGGATGATAATACGTTCTAAATTCAGGAAGCCTGATGTACAGATCACGTGCCCACAGAAAATTAAGTCTTGGAGTCATTCTGCACCTTCTTTCTTGTGAGACAGAAATAACCTAAGAAGGAGTTCAGATCTACCATGAAAGAGAGTCAAGTGAGAAAGAGCATCAGCTTTTTCCGATATCAAGTTGAGTGATAAACTCGTTCTTTACCAAGTGCCACACCAACCAGTGCTGGCAGAATTGGGTTCATTCTAGTGATGTTTCGGGGACAAACCGGGCGTCAGCCTGCAGTGCTCTTCGGCCCAAGCAGTACCTGGGATGAAGTCAGAGCTCTGCATGGACTAGGCATGCGCACTGCTACCTGAGACACCTGCCCAGCTTGACAGAAGATGAAGCAGGATAATCTAGCGCAATTTTTTTACTTTCTGTTTTCTACAATGAACAATCCCTTACTCCTCACTGAAGCTACCTTGAAAAGTAGCTTGAAAAGACCTTGAAAAGTCAGGTAATAGGTGACCGATTGCCATTTCTGTGACCAAATGGATCTCAGGTCAATTGATTACCTTGTGGAGCTGATGAGACCTCGTGGTCTCTGCCATGCTGGACCTCCTGGCACATTTGGACCAATTCTAAGGAACAACTCTTCCAGATACAAATGGGTCAAGCAGCAGAGAGGCAGCCTCCCTTTATGGAACACACTACCCTCCCCAGCTCCCTGTTCTCTCAGAGACATCAGCTTTGCCCAGGGTTTTGCAGCTATTATTCTTTTTCTTCTTACATCCCTGGTGTGCCCTTCAACCGCACATCTGCACTCATGATCCATCAGCCAATGCTAGGTTTACTGCCATCCATTATCCAGGGCACACGTTCCTCTTCCAGACGCACAATGGACATCAATGAACATTTCACATGGATTCAGCAGCAGGAGGAAACTAGTCAACAGAGTAGTTCCCTTTTGGGCAGAGGGAACCCAGATTACTTCCCAAAGGCCCTTGGGAATTGGAGTTCAGAGAGGACTACATTTCTCACATGCTACATTTCCCACTAATCTTTCAGCAATCTGTTGGAAGTCACCTTTGGATTTTTGGATAGAGCTCTCAAGTTTACCTGAGAGCATGTAAAGAAAAAGAACTTGTCTTTATTCACCTTGAATACTGGTTCATTGTGAAAATTCCATGTAACCAACTAAAAGGAATGTCAGTGAATGGGATTTGTAAGGAAAAGTTCATAATGTTAGATGTTAACCCTAAAGAAGCCATTGGGGTCACAGAATCCACATCTGCTTTTCCTAGCTGCAAACCAAAGCATGCGAAGTGAAATGTGACACTGTCCCCCTTTTATTCAACTATTAAAGAACCAATCTGCTATATGGCTCTGTAAATTAAAACTTTTCAGTAGATATGGGTGTGTGGGATCACAAGGTCAAAAAGGACCTAATGGGAAGATACAGCTTTTTTTATCTCTAATTTATCTAATTTATCTCTAATTTATTTTTTTATCACTAATTTTGGAGGAGCCACTAGAAGGTGTCTCGGAAGGGTGGAGCCAAAGCTGGTGTGGTAGGACTTGGAATTATCCACTAGAAGGGTCAACCACAGAACTGCTGACAGCCCTATGATCAGATCTATTAAAAAGTCCAAGGGGCCAGAATGATAGTGGGTAGGGTGCTGCTGCCTTGCATGCAGCTGACCCTGGTTTGCTCTCCAGTAACTCCTAAGTATTGCTAGGTGTGGCCCAAAAAACAAAAATTTCACAGGAGAGTCTTTACTACCAGAGGAATTTTAAAAATGGACTGGAGAAGGGGAAGGAGGCAACAGAGCAATAACACAACAGGTAGGATGTTTGCCTTGCATGTGGCTGACCTGTGTTCGATAACTGTCATCCTATATGTTCTCCTGAGCTTGCCAGGAGTAACCTCTGATCACTGCTAGATACAGGCCTCAAAACCAATCACTACCCAAAAAGAGCCAGGGAGACATTTAAGATATTTAACCCAAATGTGTGTGTGTGTGTGTGTGTGTGTGTGTGTGTGTGTGTGTTTGTGACATTTAGGGGTTACACCTAGCTCTGCTCTCAGAAATTACTCCTGACATGTTTGGGGGACCAAATGGGATGCCAAAGAACAAACCTGAATCAGCCATGTGCAATGCAAATGCCCTCGCCGATGTACTATTGCTTCAGCCCCAGAAAATAAATCCCCCACCCAAATGACCTTACCCTCGAAAGAGGGTAACTGCATAGCAATCCACATGTCAGGAGAACACACTGGCATTTTGGAAAAGCTGGGCAGTGGCCAGCAACTGTTTGCCTTGTTGTTGTTTTATACACAAACTCAAGGAAGGGTCAGTAATTCTGGTACCATTTGTTACTGGAAAGCCAACTTAGATTTTAATCTTTCATACACCATTTTTTCTTTGGTTGGAGGGGGTCCTTGGGGCCACACCCTCTGAGTGATACTTAGAGATTATTCCAATCATTGTACTCAGGGATCACTCCTTGTGAGGCTGCAGGGGACCATATTTGGTGCCAGACATCAAACCTAGGTTGGCTGTATGCAGGGCAAATTTCTATCTGCTGTACTATCTATCTACCATTCCCAAACACCGTTTTTATATGAAATGTTTCCAGAAAACTACTGTAGTGTACTATACATACACTAAGGAAGTCAGCACATGAAGATAATATTTAGCTTTAGACCATTATAGAAATAGAAAATAAATTCACATGAATAAAGCACTGCTAATAATGGGAAAAGAGTGAGAAGTGCCACACCACCAATCCATCTCTGGGTTGTCCTGATTCTTACCTATCTTTATCCAATTTGTTGGTTGTGTGCCATACACAAAACAACATGAGTCCCAGAGCTTGAAAAAAAGCAGGAAAAAATGAAAGAAATAGAATGAGAAATGATGATCATATAGCTTGGTAAACAACAGTGCCTTAATAAAAAACTTAACATTTTAAAAAGTCAATGAGAATAGAAATAAAGATACCCAACCCCTATAAACAATAAAAAAAATCTGACAGGAGTGATAGCGTAGTGGTAGGGCATTTGCCTTACATGCGGTCGATCCAGGATGGACCTTGGCTCGATCCCAGGTGTCCCATTTGGTCCCCCAAGCCAGGAGCAATTTCTGAGCAAATAGCCAGAGCTAAGAGTGACTCCAGAGCATCACCGGGTGTAGCCCAGCAACCGAAAACAAATATCTGACAAATCTTTAATAACATGAGAGTTCAAAAGAAACAGTAGTGACCCAGGAAGATTGCTTAAGAGCCAGTGCATATGCTATGAATGCAGATGGTATGGTTTTTATTCCTTACACTACACGGTTTCCTGAGGACTCTGTAAGAAACCCCAGAGCACTACCCTGGGTACAGACCAAAAAAATGGAAAAGAGAAAACTAAATAAATTACACTGTCACTATAAGTAACATTAAAATAGTCTGAAGTCTTTGGTTGGAATTCAATGACTGAGTACGGGAGAAGAATTTCTGTAAATACATTAAGTGTTATTTAAAATTAGAGTTGTATTAGGTAGATGAAAGCAAATAATGGGCAAGGTTATAAGAAATTAAATAAAATAGAGAAGGACAAGCAATGCTTACAGACTGTCCTCTTTCTTTGTACCTTTGTTCTCATAATTAAAAATAAAAAAAATAGAAAAAAAAAGACATGGCAGAAGCAAGAAAAAAAAAAAAAAAAAAAAAAAAGGTTCCAAGCAAGACAGGCATCAGACCTACTTCATGGTAGTGAGAAAATGTTTCAGTTTTATGTCCCTCCTGTAAGATCTCCTTTAAGGGTATTTCTGTACACTGGGTTTAATGGGTTAAATTTAGCCAAGCTGTGGCTGGAATTTTGAATAATTCCAAAAGTACAGCAGGTACTTTGAAACAGAGAATTTAGTAATGCAGTCTTTTAAATATTTAAAAGAAGCTGAAAGTTTATTTATGCCTAAAACTAATCAAGGCATATGGATAATTTTTTAAGTTTTATTTTAATTTTGTTTTAATATTTTGATTTTTACATTTTGGGGACCACACTTTGCAGTGCTCAGGGGTAACTCCTTGCTCTGCACTCAGGAATTAGTTCTGAGTGCTTGAGGGACCTAGGGTGTAGATGGAATTCATATCGGCAACATGCAAGGCAAAAACACCCTACCCACTGTGCTCTAGCTCTAGCTCCTGGTTTTGTAAGTTTTATTATGTGTCGCATCTTAGAAGCAACGAAAACTTCTTCAGTAAAGGGGTAAGACTGTATTTCACAAAATAAAATATTCTATACTTAAAAGAAGTTGTCATTTCAGGAGTCCGAGGGAGAGACTACAGTGGCATGCCACCGGCACTGCACGCATCAACCTGAATTCAAACCCTGACACACCTGGTGATCTGAAGCACCTCCCTGTATAAATCCAGGAGTAAGCAGGAAGCATCAGAAGATGTGACCAAAAACAGAAACAAAACAAAAAAGACAGAGAAATGTGATGTCAAGTCATGAAATGCTAGTAAGAAGCCAATATGAAGGGTCAATATAACTGCTGGTTTAATTACACGACAGGCCAGAAAGAGCCAAAGTATGAGAACTAAAAATATCAGTGTTCGATAGTGACAAAGGGTGTGAAAGAATAAAGAGAAAAAACACTGAAGTTTAAGGTCAATAAAGTGACTATAACAGCAGATATATACTATAAAATTCTCCAAGCTCATAGAAAGTACATAACCAGAATACTGAGGCAAACTAATTATTTTAGGTGATAACAAGTTAGTGTCAGGTAAGGATCTATAACAAATGCCCCCCAGATGGGTAGGACACTGATGAGGATATATGGATAAAATCAGAGGCAATTTGTGAGCAGAAAGGAATGTGATTTTTTTTGGGGGGGGTCAGGGGGGGTCACACCCGGCAGCGCTCAGAGGTTACTCCTGGCTCTATGCTCAGAAATCGCTCCTGGCAGGCTCAGGGGACCATATGGGATGCCGGGATTCGAACCACCGTCCCTCTGCATGAAAGGCAAATGTGCTACCTCCATGCTATCTCTCCGGCCCCAGGAATGTGATTTGAATTCACTGTAATCCTGCTCAATTATGTTAGGAATCTAAAACACAAACAGGAATTCAGGCTTTAAAAATGTTTTTTTATTTAAATGATTCTGATTTACAAAGTTATTCATAGATGGGTTTTAGGCATATATATATATGCCTAAATATATATATTTATGCCTAAATATATATATGCCTAAATATATATATTTATGCCTAAATATATATATTTATGCCTAAATATATATATTTATGCCTAAATATATATATATATATATATATATATATATATATATATAATTAATTTTGGGTCATACTCTGCGGCGATCAGGGGCTGGCTGCTCCTGACTCTGAGCTCAGAAATTGTCCCTGGCAGGCTAGGGGGACCAAATGGGATGCCGGGATTTGAACCACCATCAGTCCTGGCTGGGTCAGCTGTGTGCACGGCAAACGCCCTACCCCTGTGCTATCTCTCCAGTCCCTAAGCATATAATGTTTAAGCGCCAATTCCAGCACTAGTGTCAATCTCCCTCAACCAATGTTCCCAGACTCCATCCAATGCTACCACCCTACGTGCCAGCCGTCATAACAGGCCAGTTTTTAATTCTGGTTAAAGTTGGGTCTCGTGATTTCACTGTCATTAACTCTGGCTTGGATATTTAGTTCTGACCTTTCTTAACACCACCAATACACCTGAGTTCCCTTGGCCCATCTCTCGTCCTTTCATGTTTCTATTTATCCATCTTCTTCTGGGTTACTTCACTTAACACAGTATCTCCCAGTTCCATTCATGTTGCATCCATGATGACCCAGGGCCTGCAGCTCATGACGACCATGGCAGATGGCCACGTAGCGCTCATAGGACATGGTGGTGAGGATGCCCACTTGGAGCTGTCCATCGGGATGACCAGGAAGAAGATGGAGTCCTAGAGCATGAGTTGCTGACGAACTGGGGCATGGTGGGGAGATGAGACACAGATCCAGGTGCCTGAGGAAGAGGAACGTGGGTGTCTGCAGGCACTGGTCTAGTTCTCAGCACCACCACCATGAAGTGAACGCCAGCTCCAGTGGCAGCTCAAAGCTCAGAAGCATGCGGTTCATCCCACCCAGTGCAGAACAGACACACCATCAGCATGGCCTGGACCGCAGAGTACTGCCCTCTGGCAGGAGCTGCCACAGCCTGGTGCCTGCTTTCCTGCCATGAGGCAGGTCTGAAGCCGGAGTACTCACACAGAAACTGATCAGCAGCTGCCAGTCAGAGATAAGAGGAGGTTACCTTAAGTCACACACACTGTCATCCCTGGGGCAGGATGAAGGAGAGAGGGAGACAGAGAGAGACAGGGAGGAAGAGAGGGATGGAGAGAGGAATGGTGGGGAAGGGACAAAGACTGATGGAGGGAGAGAGAGGGAAGCATGGAGAGAGGGACAGAGAGAGGGAAAGGGAGACATGGAGAGGGAGGAAAGGAAAGACAGAGAAAGTGATGTGGAGAGAAAAAAGGTGAGAGATGAGGAGGGGGCAAGAAAAGGAGAAAGAGAAGGGAGGGATGAGAGGGACATGGAAGGCAGTAACGAGTAGAGGGAAGAAAGAAGGGAGGGACAGAAAGGAGGAGGAAAGGAGAGGAACAAAGGGGAGGCTGAGGAGAGGAACAGGAAGTGGAGAAATTAAGAGGGAGACGGGAAGGATGAGCAGAGGGACTAGTAGGGGACAGAAGAGAGGCAAAGAGAGGGAGGAATGAGGAGATGAACAGGGAGAAATGGACGGAGCCTGAGGGGCAGGGAGGGGAGGAGCTGGGGGATAAGGACAGGGAGGGATGGAGGGAGCTGACAGGAGGGGGAGGCTAGAGGGAAGAGGACGGGAATGATCAGGAGAGGAACAGGGAAGATGCTATGATGAGGACAGGGAAGGGAGGGATATAAGGAGGGAGAGAGACAGGGAGAGGGATGGCGGCTAAGTATGTGGAGAGGACGAGTGAAAGTAGAGGAACAGGGAATGGATTGGGAAGGGAGGAATGATGAAAGAGAGGCACAAGTTGAGGTGGCTGTCTGGGCCTCAGAGATTGAGCTCCCGAGGATGACACACCTGGCATGGGAGGGAAGAGAAGGACTTAAGGATGGGCAGCTTTCTTGGCCCAGTGCTGTGAGACGACAGGTCAGGGGGCTACCTGGGCCTAGGGCTGGGGAAGGGGAGTAGCACAGGTCATATTGGGGATCTGGTGCAGGACTCAGCTCCAGAAGTGCAGGTCAAATTTAGGCTTTTCGAAAGCAATAATGTATGTCCCTAAGAATGCAGATGCAAGGGTTGGAGATGACAGGGCTTTCTTTGCATGTAGCCGACCCAGGTTTAAGGCTCAACATCCCATGTGGTTGCTGCCAAAAGTGACCCAAGTGGAAGCTACAGGCTGCCAGTTGCAGCCTAAAGACACTCCCCCCCCACCAAACGAAGGGGCAGTATGCTTTCTCCCAAAGGTGATTCTGATCAAACTAAACGTATTCCCGTTAGGCCAGAGTACAGAAAGGAAGGTGTCTGCCCTGCATACAGTAACCTGAGTTGCATCCCCAGCATCCCACCTAGTCCCCGAGCACTTCAAGAGTAATTCCTGAGTCCAGAGCCAGAAGTAACCCCTAAACATTGTTAGGTATAGCCCCCAAATTACAAGAAATAACGCTGCTGCTACTGTTGAAAATGTCAGAGAGAGAATGCCGGGCTGAGCATATGCTTTGCAGGAGGACCAGGGTTCATCCCTAAGAAGCAAACGGTCCACAAAGTATCGCCAGGAATGACACCAAAACACGTAGCTAGAAACAGTCCCCGAGCAGAGCCAACTATGACCAAACACAAGGTAACAAAGTCCATACACCTGTTCATAGTACATGCTCAGACCTACAAGCCATTTTTTTTTTGGTCAGGCATGTCCACAGGGTGGACATTTACTTATTTCTACTTTTCTGTTGTAATTTATAAAATTTATTTGCTTATATTGTAATGTAAAATAAAATTTAAAAACCTAAAGATATTCAGCAGAGATTGATTGATTTCTTTGCTCTAAGAAACTCAAGAGGACTCTGGACCTTTCCTGGACCTTTCTGGGAGAGGGGAAGGGAGAAGTCAGGAAAGAACCAGCATGGCTTGTTTCTCTTAGGTTTTAAGTCTCATGTCCAGGGTTCTATCCAAACCTTATTAGCAGGAAAAGATAAGAGATATACTTGTGTGAGAAATGACACTTTGTATATTGAAAGGAAAGGTCCTGGTGTGGCAGAATTCTCCTACCATTTATGCTGACATTTAAAGAAAACACACATTAGATAACAGATAATGCTAGACTGATGGTGCATGCCACATTCAGTGGTGCTCAGGAGTCTCTCTTGGGAAACTTCAAGCTCATAGTGAGGGTTAGGCAGCCTGACAAGTAAACCAGCAGTATTTGGGGCTCTCTAGGGCCACATCTGCTAGTGACACACTCCATGGCAGTCAGGCAGTTCCAGTGACTCATTCATAGATGGCTCTGCTCTTCCATCAGACTAATATCCCCTGATCTGAAAAAAATGTAAGAGTCTTAATAAGTTTATAAGCTTTCGATATGCCTGTATCTCACAGCATTGTATTAGGAGTTACACTGGACTTCCTATGCTCTGTAATTACCTAAACTTCACAAAGAGGATGCATCCTCTAAAAATATTTTCAGCACGTGATTTTATAGGATAAGATAGTCACATACTTTTGAGTGGTAGCGTATTTTTGCTTTTGGGGTCACAACTAGTACTGCTCAAAACTTACTTCTGCTTTGTGCTCTGGAATCATTCCAGAATTGAATCATGTGTGAAATGTGATGCTAATCGAGGGGAGGGGTGCACTTCTCGAAAGGCTAGCACCTTGACCATGTACCATGTCTCTAGCGTCCAGTAATGGTTTTGGAAGACTTTTTCCTCATTTTGAAGTCTTTCCAAAAATAATCTGAACTTTGTCATTGTATTTGCTTTGGTTTATCGAAAACATACAGACAAGCACAGGATGGAAGGCAGTACGATAGCTTACATGCTGGAAGACGGTCATCTTGTAAGAAACCTCCACTTAGCCCAACAGAAATTCCTATTATGAAGACATTTGAGAATCTCAAGAAACAATAACTACATTCTAACCACTTCTTACAATGAATAGGATATTTAGTGGTGGAAATGGGGATAGATTACTTTGGGTGCTAGATTTTCAGGTAAGAGTGCATAGGACTAGCTAGTTAGTCTGGGGACTGGTCCAGGGTCCTAGGTGTGGAGTCTGTCCCTTGTCTGCACTCACCAGGCACCTTAGCTGGGCTCAGCTGGGGGTAGATGCAGCTGCCCACCCAGCAGGGAGGTGAGGCTGAGACCCATTGTTTAACCCATCCTCTCTCCAGGGTGGCAGCCCTAGGGAGACTTGCTTATTATTACTTTGGCCGAATTCCATAGCTTTAGATGTTTTATGCTGGAGTAATGGGCAGGCTCTATGTCTGTGGGAAGAAAATGAAGAGCTCAACGGTCTGGACACACATTTTACATCCAGGGCACTAGGTTCTATCCCTGCTGATCACTGTCTTTGCGTATTTCTATGAAGTAGAAAGTTATGGACATTTCAACCTTTCCAGTTTAACTTAGGAACCTTCAGAAACTGTAACATAAATGAAAAAAATGCTAGTTACTCACCAAAGATGCATTACCTTCTCAGAAAGGCAGAGGGCTTTGAAGCAGAGGTAGCAGAGGTGAGAGTGGCTGGGAAAAGACTGGCATGACAGGCTCCCAGGTCTTAAAGTCTCGTGGTTTTAATTTATCTAGAAAAAATAAGAGGGAGACTTCTGTAAACAATGTCATTTTATATCATAAGAAGTGGAAAATGTCACACAATATACATTAAGTTTATGAAAACACACCTAATGAGCAGGTATAGACAATGCACATCAAAGTCACATCACTCTCAGTGACACTCAGGAAATTTGGATGATAAAGTTAGCAAAATTAGGACTCTAGTGAGGGCCTGGTGGTTTGGTGCTTGGACTCAAGAGCCCCTTGTGGGGGAGAGAGGTCCCTGAAGGTCACCTCTGGTGGTAGACAAGTGCACTGGAGACAAGCAGTACCCAAGAGCAAAGTCAATGCACAGTTCATGCCTAGCAAGTGCTCCACTACTGGAGTAGCCTATGATTGACTTAAAAAGCATAAGATAGTTGAATAATGTTTAATAGTCCCCTTAGGAATAGGGTTATACAAAAAGGCACTTCATATTACTTGTGACATGAAGGCAACTATACTTCTATTTTTAAAAAATAATTTATTTGCTCATTTTCTTTTAAATTTGGCTTTGGGACTATGTTCAGCTAGGCTCAGGGCATACACCTAGTTCAGGGGACCATTTGGGGGTGTCAAGGATATTACCCAGGTCAGCTGCATCAAGGCAAGAGCCTTATCAATTGTACTGTTTGGATCTCCAGGGCTTTACACCCCCTCCACCCCCTGCCTTTTTCTGGAGCCAACCTGGTGATACTCAGGGCTTACTCCTGGTTCTGTGCTTAAGAAACAGTCCTATGCAGTGCTTGGGATCAATACAAGGTTAGCTACATGCAAGGTTTGGACTAGTTCTCCAAGATGTTCCAAGGACATCTATGCCTTTTTTTGGGGGTTGGGGCACCACACTCTGTGACACTAAGGGATTACTCCTGTCTATATGCTCAGAAATCACTCCTGGCTTGGAGGACCATATGGGATGTCAGGGATCGAACCCAGGTCCATCCTGGGTCAGCTGCATGCAAGGCAAATGCCCTACCACTGTGCTATCACTCCAGCCTCAGGACATCTATACTTCTTAACTTTTTTTTTTTTCAACTTTGGGGCCATACCAGCAGTACTAGGGGTTACTCTTGGCTCTGTACTCAAGAATTATTCCTGGAGGTACTCAGGAGACCTTATGGGATGCTGGGAATCAAATCAGAGTCAGCTGTGTGCAAGGCAAATTCCCTTCCCACTGTACTACTGCTTCAGCCCTGACACCTATTTTATTTAAATATCTAAACTTCATTAAGTATTTATCTTGTAAAGCAATTCTAGCCCATAATTCTTTTTTTTTTTTTTGGTTTCTGGGTCACACCCGGCAGCACTCAGGGGTTACTCCTGGCTCCATGCTCAGAAAATTGGTCCTGGCAGGCATGGGGGACCATATGGGATACGGAATTTGAACCACCGTCCTTTTGCATGAAAGGCAAACGCCTTACCTCCATGCTATCTCTCTGGCCCCTAGCCCATAATTCTCATGGCAAAAATTACAATTATTGTCTTTTAGGTTGGTGACCTATTACAATACTTGTTTGTGGACTAGGCTTGGCAGTGCTTAGAGTTTATTCTGGGCACTCTTTAGTGAATCATATGTGGTGCCAGAGAAAGTCTGGGTCAGCTGCACGCAAGGCAAACTTCCTACAGGCTGTACTATCTCTGTGGAGCTAACCACTGGCTTTGAAAAACTTCCTTCCCTGGGTTGAAGTCTTTCTCCCAAATAATCTTGTCTTTGTCATTTGACTAACTTGGCCAAAAACAAATCTGTACAGATAGGCGCAGGAATGAAAGTACTTTTCCACTCCCCTGTTGGAAGACTGTCATGTGTGATTCACCTAGGCTAGCTAGTGCTTGGCCAGCCAGCAGTCAGCAGGAACTACCATGATACAAGCGAGGAATCTTCAAGCAAACAGACTTAGATAAAGCATCTCCTCTGCCACGCAGGCAAAGAGCGGAGACAATTCAGAGTCAGAGGTAAGGAAGTGCCTTGCATTCAGCTGACCTTAATTTGATCTGAGCACCACACAAAGAGCTCCCCCCGACTGATCACTGAGCAGAGCCAGGAATGAGTCTTGAGCATAGGTGAGTCTGGTACGAAAACTTAAGCCAGGCAGCGGCTGCGATGTCAGTGCTGTGCATATACAAGGCATGTGCTCTGACAACTTCATTATCTCTGTGTCCTCAGAACAGACTAAACTTGTGAAAGTGCACAGTGGAAAAAAATGAGAGAGAATACAGAAAAAAGTGTAGGTTTGGAGGGATAGTAAAGTACATTGAGTGTCTTGGGTAGGACACTTGCCTTGCACATAACCAACACAGGCTCAATTCACAGCACCCCTTATGATCTCAAGCCCACCCGGAGCAAATCTCGAGAACAAAGCCCCGAGAGCCTCTGTAAGCAGTCAAGCAAACAGAAAAGAGAAAGTGAATTTGGGAGTAAAAAGAAAAATACAAGTATTTAACGGCTTATTTCTCCACACCTTAGATCCCAGGCCTTTATTTACCTTCTCCTCTCAGACCAGCAAGGTTTCCTGCAAGAGTCCAAACCTACCAATACCATCGAATTTCTGAGAGACTCTTGAGGTGAAGTCATCCAAATCTTTTATTGTGGGGAAATTTCTTGGTCATGACAAGCTGCATCTTCCCTGCCTATGATCTTCTGTCCTCTCTGACATGGTTGGAGCACAGGATTCAGATCTACAGGATGGTGTGGCAGGTAGGATTCCTATTCCTAGGGTTTCTCCCCTTATGTTTCCCTCTCTAGTGTTCTGACTCAAGGCAAGCTGAACAATTCATTCAGATCTCAAAGTCTGCACATTTGTTCAGATCATTCAAAGTTCCTCAAAACTAGGGCTTGTGTGAAATTCTCTAGTAGTATACCAGAGTGCTCGTGAGGACGTAGTGGCTGAAGAGAGTCAGAAAACACCACAGACACAAAGAGTAAAAACTGTCATACCTATTTGAGCCTGTCCGGCCTTGTTGCCAGGTGAGCTTCAAAGCAGACACCGCCTCCCACCACGCCCCATATCTTAATTGCAAAGCTTCCCTCGTGCCAGCTGCAAGGCCTTCCTGTTAGCCATTGAGGACAGGGTCCCTTTGGGCATCTCATTAGTGAGTAATGTGCTCACTTTACAGATGCACAGCCTAAACGTCATACAGATTAATGGCCTCATCCAGATGCTCCTTAGTAGAACAGGGACAGGGGACCGGAGAGACAGCATGGAAGTAAGGTGTTTGCCTTTCATACAGAAGGTCATCGGTTTGAATCCCGGCATCCCATGTGGTCCCTGAGCCTGCCAGGAGCGATTTCTGAGCGTGAAGCCAGGAGTAACCCCTGAGCGTTGCCGGGTGTGACAAAAAAAAAAAAAAAAAAAAAAAAAAAAGAACAGGGATAGAAAGGTAGGCATGCACCCATCACCTCTCTGCAGACCCTCCGTGCCTAGCTGCCATCCAAGGTTCTACACCCACAGTTTTGACTCCAGAAATCATGGCAGACCTTCTATAAAGAAGAGACTATTGGTACTCAAGACATTTTCCTTCCCAGCCTGTGAACTCCAATGCTCCATTCACCTGCCAGAGGAGTCAAGTCCTTGCAGCACTTGCACTCAGGTCCACAACCTACAAAGAGATGGGTAGCGCCTGGCAACGAGTTTGAGGAATAAAAGCAAGATATGGGGCCAGAGTGATAGCACAGCGGGTAGGGAGTTTGCCATGCACCAGGTCGACCCAGCTTTGATCCCCGGCATCCAAATGGACCTCTGAACATTGCCAGGAATAATACCTGAACACTGCCAGGTTTGGCCTCCAAGCAGAATATTTCCTTTTTACTGCGGTCAAAGTGAATCACAATTCTTTCACAGCAACATCTGAGGCCACAGTGACAAGGAACGAGGGGCGTCCTCACCACCAGAGCTGTCCTCCTTCTACCCGTCTCAGCATGCACCACGCCTCCCTCCTTCGCCCCTCGGACAGCTCGCGGCGGAGTGGGCATCGATTGTGTCTGCCAGACAAATGTTTTTAGAAAAGCAAAGCAGCAAGATGGCCCTGGAGGAGACCAGCTGCCGGCAGGCGCAGGAAGGCGGCTCCCTGGGAAGAGGAACTGAGCCCGGACACGGCGCTGGGCATGATGCGCGCCAGCCCGGGGAGACGCCTCAGCAGCGTGGGGCGACCGGGGGCCTCTGACCTGCGGGGACACGACCTCCTGCAGGCCCGGCTCCCGCACCCGCCTCGCTGCTCCCCAGACGCTCGCAGCCGCACAACGAGCCCGTTGACAGCCCGTTGACAGTCCTCGGGGCCCGCGAGGACGGCGGGCCGGAAGTGCAGGCGGACGTGGCGGTGACGTCACTTTCGGACATGCGCGGGAGGAGCCCGGTTGTAGTCCCAGCGCGCCTGCGGAAGCACGGAGCAGAGCGGACTCCATTTCCCACAAGCCTTTGCGTCATTCTAGGCCTCAGTGAATCTGGCACTTGGATTTTGGCTCCCTTGGATTCCAGACCTACTTGGAAACAGCACTAAAGTACTGTTTGCAGTTCACTATCCTGTAACTCAGGGATCTCAAACTCGTGGCCCCCCGTACATTTTGTGGCTCGCGGCCGACCTTCAAATATTGCAGTATTTGCGATTATTCGCTTACCAAATAATAGCAATAAAAATCGCATTAGTAAAAAAAAAAAACGCTTTAAACATTCACATACCCCAAGCAGTTCCATTCACGGTATGCAAATGTTTAATGCGACTTTTTGTGACATGTCAAGTGACATTTATCATCAACTGTGTGAGAAAGCCAAATGTTTTGATGCATACTCAGTTGCTCTTGACGAGGGCACAGATAAAACAGACACTGCGCAGCTCACAATTTATGTCTGTGGCGCTGATCGCAATTTTGAATTGACAGAGGAGCTGCTCACAATAATTCCAATGCATGGCCAGACCACCGCTAATGAGATATTTTAGGATCTGTGTGATGCCATTGAGAATGCAGGTTTGCCATGGAAGAGATTTGTTGGAATAATAACTGATGGAGTGCCATTGATGACAGGGAGAAAAAATGGACTGGTGGCACTTGTTCAAAAAAAAAACTTGAAGAGGAGGGTGTAGAGAAGGCCATTGCTCTTCACTGCATTATCCATCAGCAGGCCCTTTGCAGTAAATGCCTGCCGTGTGACAAAGTGATGTCTGTTGTTGTGAAATGCATCAACCAAATTAGATCCAGGGCCTTAAAGCACAGGAGGTTCCACGCTTTTTTTAGAGGAAATGGAGTCAGAATATGGAGATGTGGTCTATTTCACTGAGGTACATTGGCTCAGCAGGGGAAATGTCCTGAAAAGATTTTTTGAGTTGAGAGAAGAAGTGAAAGCCTTCATGGAGAAGGATGGGAATGCTGTTTCTGAGTTGAGTGATCACAAATGGCTCATGGACTTAGCTTTTCTTGTTGACATCACACATAAGCTGAATGTGGCCCTGGGTAGCTTATCAGTGCTGCCTATGACAATGTGAGAGCATTGTCCACAAAACTTGTGTTATGGAAATCCCAGCTCTCTGAGACAAACCTTTGCCATTACCCAGCATGCAAGGAACTTATGGATGCAGGCATACCATTCAGTGGTGAGAAATATATTGATGCTGTTTTTAAGCTAGAGAAGGAATTTGATCACAGATTTGCAGACTTCAAAAACCACAGAGCCACTTTCCAGATTTTTGTGGACCCCTTTTCCTTTGATGTACAAGATGCCCCTCCTGTGCTTCAAATGGAGCTCATTGATCTGCAATGCAATACAACTCTGATCTCAAAGCCAAGTTCAGGGAGATTAGTGGAAAAGCAGACATGCATGGGCAATTTTTGTGGGAATTGCCCCCCACATTCCCTGAGCACCATGTGCCTTTTTGGGAGCACTTATTTGTTCGAAAAGTTATTCTCCACATTGAACTTCAATAAGTCAAATTTCAGGTCTAGACTTAATGATGATCATCTTCAAGCCATACTGAGGGTCTCAACTGCTTCCTCTCTAAAGCCAAATGTAGTTTAGATTTGTGAGAAGAAGCACTGTCAACTCTCTGGCAGCAAGGAATAGGCAAAAGATGCCATGTTCAGAAAACTGTTCATGATCTTCACTCAATGTTATATTCATGTTCAGAAGAAATAATTAAACCTGTTATTAATGACGTTTGAGGACTTTTTTTTTTTGTGAAATCCCTTATGAGGCCCTGCCTCACCCTGACTTCGCCTCCTGCGGCCCCCAGGTAAATTGAGTTTGAGACCCCTGCTGTAACTGAAACTCAACTACACACATGTTTATCATCATAATGCTTAAGTAAAGATATTGTTTAAAATAAATAATGATTTTAAAAAAAACTTTATTCACTATCCAACTGCTTCATGCTTCCCAGAAAAAGCTAGGAAAGCTCTAGAAAAAATTAGTGACTCACAATTTGAATTTGAAGTAGAACCTGGGAATCATTCAGGAAAGAAGTCTCCACCCTAGAGAAAAGGATAAATATTTGAAAATGCAAAGCCAAACTGGCTTCCAGGAAGACGCCTCACTGGTCAACAGTGTATTTCCCCCCCATATGAAATGAACTCAGTACCAATTTTGATATCTTATAATGCAAAGACAACATTGGGGATTTGCTTTTTTCCAGTCCATTTCAAATGTACTGCAAGTGGAAATCAAGTGAGCAGGAAGATAGGGGACTGGCCCCTCATATTGGTAATAATACTCAAAGATAATAGAGACAAGGGCCAGGAGCAAGCTTGCCATAGAAAGAGGGAACTGAAATTATGCCACAGAAGGGAACACTATGGCATTTATAGTTGGAAATGATCACTCTGGACAAGGAGGGAAGATGATATGCAATCATACCCCCTTCAGTAACAATATAGAAAACCAGTGTTTAAAAGGGAAAAAGAGCAAGAGAAGAAAAAATGTCTCTCTGAAAAGCAGATTGGTGGTGGGGATGACTGGGGTTAGGGTGATGGTAGGAAACGTGCACTGTTGAAGGACTGGGTGTTGGAGCATTGTATGACTGAAAATCAACCATATACAACTTTACAACTCTGTATCCACAGTTGATTTATAAAATTGAAACAAAATAAAGCCAAAATAGAGAATGATACATGGGGGCTAAAGTTATAGTACAGTGGATAGGACACTTCCCTTGCACAAGGCAGACCTTGCTTTGATGCCCAGTATCCCATATGGTCCCCTGAGCAATGCTAAGACTAAGCTCTGAGCATCACTGGGAGAGTCCCCACCCCAAATAACAATGTAATCTTTTTCTTCCACTTATGAATCTAAAGTACTAAGAGTCTAGGGGAGGTGACTTTGGAGTATATAGATCCATGTGAGTCTGGCCATAAAGACAAAGTTTGGGCATACAATGCATCAGCACTAAATTCTATGAAAAAGAGAATGAACTACTAGAAACCAAGAGATTGATTGAAACCATGGGACGTGCTTATGTAGAATCTTCACAGGGATTATTGTTACTTTTCTGTTTTTCAATGGGCCTGTTGTATCTATACTTCTAGAAGCAAATTGTACCTTTACTTTGAAGAACTTATTTATTTATTTTTTAAATATATTTTATTTAAACACCTTGATTACATACATGATTGTGTTTGGGTTTCAGTCATGTAAAGAACACCCCCCATCACCAGTGTCCCAAATCTCCCTCCTCCCCACCCGACCCCCACCTGTACTCTAAACAGGAGCTCCATTTCCCTCTTACATTCTCATTATTAGGACAGTTCAAAATGTAGTTATTTCTCTAACTAAACTTATCACTCTTTGTGTTGAGCTTCCTGAGGTGAGCTGGAACTTCCAGCTCTTTTCTCTTTAGTGTCTGAAAGTTATTATTGCAAGAATGTCTTTCATTTTTCTTAAAACCCATAGATGAGTGAGACCATTCTGCGTTTTTCTCTCTCTCTCTGACTTATTTAACTCAGCATGATAGACTCCATGTACATCCATGTATAGGAAAATTTCATGACTTCATCTCCCCTGACAGCTGCATAATATTCCATTGTGTATATGTACCACATTTTCTTTAGCCATTCATCTGTTGACCCCAAAACAACACAAAACAAAATATTGGAGCCAGACCAATGACAAGGGTAAAGCAGGTAGGGCATTTGCCCTGCAAGCAGCTAATCCATGTTTAATCCTTGGTATCCCACATGGTTCTTCAAACCTACTGACAGTGATTACTGAGTGTAGAGTGCAAAGTAAACTCTGCCACTAGGTATAACCCCAAAACAAAATAATAACAGTGCTTTTTAATTAAACACTGTAAATTATGGTATTAAAACAGAAATTAAAAAATGGATATAGAATTTGTTTCCAACAACAAATTATGTTCAATTACAGGAAATTAATAAATTTTTTCAACTACAGTTTTTTTCTTATTTTTAACACTTTTATTTAAGCACCATAGTTACAAACATGTTTGTAGTTGGGTTTCAGTCAAAAAAAGAACACCCCCCTTCACCAGTGCAATATTACCACCACCGGTGCCCCCTATTTCTCTCCTCTCCTGTTGCATCGTTAATTATTTAATACAACACTCTCCCACTCCCTGCCTGTATTCAAGACAGGTCTATTCTACTTATTAACATTGTCATGATAGTGAGTTATTTCTCTATGTTCACTCACCAGTTTTTGTGGTGAGCTTCATAGCATGAGCTGGCCCTTCGAACTCTCATCTCTATTGTTTCTGGGCATTATTACAATAATGTCCTTTATTTTTCTTAAAACCCAGTCTTTTCTCTCTTGATGTCTGCATAATATTCCATTGTATATATGTGCCACAGTTTCTTTAGCCAGCCATCGTTTTAAGGGCATCTTGGTTGTTTCCAGATTCTGGCTATTGTAAATAGTGCTGCAATGAATATAGGTGTGCAGAAGGCATTTTTGTATTGTGTTTTTGTGTTCCTATGGTATATTCCTAGAAGTGGTATTGTTGGATCATATAAAAGTTCAATCTCTAGGTTTTTTTGAACAATTTCCATATTGTTTTTTCATAAAGGCTGGACGAGATGACATTCTCACCAGCAGTGAATGAGAGTTCTTTTCTCTTGCATTCTCACCAGCACTAATTGTTTTTGTTCTTTGTGAAGTGTGCCAGTCTCTGTGGTGTAAGATGGTACCTCATAGTTGTTTTGATTGGCAACTCCCTGATGATTAAAGTTGTGGGGCATTTTTTTTCACATGCCATTTGTCCATTTGTATTTCTTCTTTGAGAAAGTGTCTGTTCATTAATTCTCCCCATTTTTGATGGGGTTACCTCAACTACATTTTATGTGAGTTTGAGATTGAGAGTGTCTGAGTTTGCATACATGCTGACAAAATTAAATTATAATGTATAAAGTTCATCAAAAGAAATACTAACTAATCTCCATGGGACTGAATTTATCAATTCTATAAGTCTAGTCTGTCTATAGAGGTATAAAATATCCTAATTCTTTCCCCCTAAAAATACCCATCCTTTACCAACATTTTTCTTAATGTTTGGGGCCACAGCCAACCATGCTCAGGACTTACTCCTGGTTCTGTAAGCAAGTATTAATTCTTGTGGGACTCTGGCACCCTATGGGATGCCAGTGATTGAACCAGGTCAGCCACATGCAAGGTAAGCACCCTACCCACTGTACCCTTACCAAAATTTTTATTAGCATTTCCTTCTTGGAAATGCCCCAAATATACCTTGTTGTTATATACCCTATCTATATCCTCTGAGAGAGTTTTACTATTAAATCAGGCCTCCATGTTTTAACAATTTAGTCTTTATCTGGCCATATTGATGGAGTGCATTTTGGAACCATCCTAGAACCACCTAAATATTACAACTATAGACTAAACATAGCCTTTCACAAAGCCTATTTCTGCTTATAAAACTTTTGCAGAGCACAGTCAAAATTCTTCATCAATGCAAGGTTTATCATTATTGTTTACATTTGTAACACATTTGCCTACCTTTGTCCATATGCATTGAATCTTTTCCATGAAGTTGCCATGTCTAAATTAAATATTATTTAAAGATCAGTTGAAATGTCTTGGATAAAGGAATTTTCATATATCTAGTCAAGATAAAATGTTATTTTGATACTAAATAACCTTACCTAATTTATTGTTTGTTAGTTTGGGGGCAATACCCAATGATGTTCAGATGTTACTCCTGGCAACTGCACTCAGGAGTTATTCCTGGATGTACTCAAGAGAACAAATAGGATTCTGGGGATCAAAACAAGGTCAGTCAAACACAAGGCAAGTGGCTCATCCACAATACTATCACTGTGACCCCTCTTACCGATATATATTTATTATCATCAAAGTTTTATTTTTTGGATTAAAAATTTCCATCACCAATGTCCCAAGTGTCCCTCATCCCCACCCCACCCTGGCCTGTGCTCTAGACAGGCTATCTACTTCCCTCACTCATTCATATTGTTATGATAGTTCTAAGTGTAATTATTTCTCTAACTGCACTCATCACTCTTTGTATTGAGCATCATGTCATGAGCTGGAACTTCTAGCCCTCCTCTCTTTTGTCTCTGAGAATTATTTCAAAAATGTCTTTTATTTTTCTTAAAACCCATAGATGAGTGAGACTATTCTGTGTCTACCTCTCTCCCTCTGACTTATTTCACTCAGCATAATAGATTCCATATACATCCATGTATAGAAGAATTTTCATGACTTCATCTCTTGTGACAGCTGCATAATATTCCATTGTATATATGTAAAACAGTTTCTTTAGCCAATCATCTATTGAGGGGCATCTAGGTTGTTTCCAGAGTCTGGCTATTGTAAAAAGCACTGCAATGAATATAGGTGTGAGGAAGGGATTTTTGTTTTGTATTTTTGTGTTCCTAGGGTATATCCCTAGGAGTGCCCTCTTACCTATATTTTAATTTAGTTATGTGTCATTCCAATCTTGCTTTAATAAAATATTTATATAATTATATAAAATACTTATACATTATCTGATTTGTAATAATCTTTTATAGAAGCTTTCTTATTTTATATGTATTCTATAATTCAGAGAATACTTTGGTAAATTAAATCTCTGATAATCTCTTTGGTAAAATAATCAAATATCACAAAATATACAGATATAAATTTGAAGAAGGCAAAATCATGAAGAACGACCTGTATTATAAACTTTTTATTAGACTGCAATTATTATGATTTATGACAATAAATTAATATTTGACTGATAGTGTTTATTTTTCCATCAGTATAGACTGAAATCTAAAAATCAAGCATCATAGTAGATATTATTGCACTACAGTAGTAATTTATATGTCTCAAGTTCCAAAGTATGGATATATCAAGTCGAATTAATTCTTTAATATAAATTTTCTAATTGCCCTTTTTACATCTTTGTTCCTCAGAGTGTAGATCAGTGGGTTCATAGTGGGGGTAACAATGCTATAAAGAATGGATAGAGCCTTTCCCAAATTCTGAGAGTAGTTATTTTCAGTTTGAAGATACATGAACATGACAGTTCCATAGAAGAGAAAGACCACCATCAGGTGAGATGCACAAGTTCCAAAGGCCTTCCATCTTCCTTCAGCAGATTTCATCCTTACCACAGCCCTGGCTATGCAGGCATATGAGGTGAGAATGGTGGAAACTGGACCAATAAGGATGACTAGGCGAGCAACTAACATCTTTGCCTCTGTTGGACGAGTGTCCACACAGGAAAGCTTTATTAAAAACAAGAGTTCACAAAGGAGATGATCAACACGATGGTGACCACAAAGTGGTAAAGCAATGGCTAGTGAAGACTGAAAGAGAGAGTTGCCAAATCCCCAAATCCAAGATATGGCAGCAAGGATGTGGCAGATCCGTGGGTGCATAATTGTTGTATAGCGGAGGGGCATGCATACGGCAACATAACGATCAATAGACATGACAGCAAGAAGGACACATTCGGTGGAACCAAAGGCAAAGTTCACAATTAACTGAGCCATGCAGCCAAGATAGCTGATTTTGCTATTTCCCCACATGTTCACCAGCATCTGAGGAACAATAGAAGTTGTGAGAAACATGTCCAGAAATGAGAGGTTTCGAAGGAAGAAGTACATTGGGGTATGGAGGCGGCTGTCCAGGATGGATACCAAGATGATGGCTGCATTTCCTGTCAGTGTCATTGTGTAGAGCCCAGAAACAAAGAGAGAGAGGATAAACTCAATTTGGGGATATTCTGAAAAGCCAATCAGGATGAAATATTTCTCTGAGCTCTCATTTATTTTCATCATCTCAAAAATTTTCAGTTGTCATTGAAATTAAATAGAGTCCTATGTGTATCAGCAAAACAAAGATAAATGAGTCAACTGTGAGTTGCCAGTTGTTTTTACATAACAATATGCAGAATATATATGTTCTATTTATTTTAATTTTATATACAGTACAATGTAAAATTAGAGATTTTCTAACAAATTTTAAATAAAATTTCATTTTCAAATAAATTCAAGTAATCAAAATTTAAATTTACTAATGTACAAACATCTTTGAAAAATTTTTGTTCACACCTGGCTATGCTCTCTCCTGGCAGAGCTCAGGGGAGCATATGGTATATCAGGGATTAAACCTAGGTTGACCGTATGTAAGACAATGGCTTACCTACTACTTATGGCCTCAAATTTTTAATGTACAAACATTTAAGTGATTTTAATTATAAAGGTACATATTAGAGTTATCTTTCATTTGGGTACAGACAACTGCAATGAACCTATATTGTAAAATGATTAATATACATTTCTGTGTATAAAACAAAAACTCAGTGAATAGTGATGCTTTTATACATATACACTAAGTATAAAATAGTTTAATTTAAAAAGCAATAAGTATACCTTAAATACTTTATTGGTAAAATATTTATTTTAAAATGTACCTCATAAGAGAATAGGTTGAGTGGAGCAAGAGAAAGCCTGGTAAGACTGAAGAAGGGAAGTTAATAAAATTGGTAGGACTGGTGTCAAAATATTTATTGTATGCCTAATACCCAACTATCAATTATTGTAAATTACAATTCTTTAAGTAAAAATTTAAATAGAAAGATATATCATTTTAGGTTTTCACTAAGTTAATCTTTTTTGTTAGAATATCATATTTTGGTGGTGAGTGCAGGCAAAGCTGTGGACTTTGAGAGAGGGGTCCCAACAGCAAAAGGACTTGTGGCCTGTCCATCCACCAAAGTCAGCAGCCTCTGGAGCCAGTGGGGAAGACTGAAGTGGTATAGGAAAGAAACACCTTGAGACTACTAAAGGAACCTTGGGAAAGTAGCCCAATATCCCACTACACTTTGTTAGTGAAGATTGTAATTCTTTTTTTTTCATTTTAAATTTATTTAAAGAAAATGCATTACCTAATTGACATAACTGATCATGATACATTTGTTTTAGGAAGACCAAAAGCAACATGATTTTAAAAAAATAGAAAATTGAAAGAGATGGAAAAGAAGGGAAAGAAGAAAAAAAGTCAGTAGTAAGTATATTTTTGAAAATTATTGAATCACAATTAATTCATTAAAGCACCAGCAGAAAGTTTAGTAAGCCCCCCCTTTTTTTAATGGATGAGAAAAATAAATACAGTAATAATGGTGTGAGAGTGGCAATTGTTGTTTGCATGGGCCCAGTAAAATATGGGGAAAATGGAAAGATAAAAAGCCTTGGCCTAAGTACAAGCAGACCTTATCCCTGAAGTTTTCTGGCATAAGACTGACACTGGGTTCCAGTCATAATAAGTTGTCCAACCCTTGAGTCATTCTTGGTGGTCCAGTTTCACCTTACCATTAGATGTGGATCGTCCTGCCCTACAAGCTGGTTGTTGCTGTTGCTGAGTTGTATGGATGTTAAGAGAACACTCTATAGAGTAAGTCAATGCCAGGGTAGAGGTAGGGTCTTCCCTGGCAGAGGTTTGCTTCCTGGTGGTGATAGAGAGAATTGTGGTTGTTTCCATAGATGGTCAATGGTTCAGGAGTGTATGGGCAATGCCCATTCTTCTGAGGTCTGAGCCAAGTCATTATGCCAATATTCAAGGTATAAGTCCAAACTGCATTACAAAATATGTGTTTCTATCTCTATTAGATAAGAACTTGTTTGCATTTGTTATATTTTCCCATTTTAATGTGCCTATGCAAAAGAGGAATAATGCCACAGGTATTATTGGTGCTTCTGGGGGGCCGAGGGAACAAGTCCAACAATCTCCTTAACTTGGTTCTAACATGAATTCTAAAGCAAAAGACTCTTCTACTAGAATTCCTTATTGAACCAATCACAAAGAAAGAAAAGGTCACTGTATAAGAGGATAATTAATAGGAGTTATAGCGGTTAAGGGAATATAGAAGATTGTAATTCTGAAGAACCAAACAGTACCAATCCTCCATATTATCTCATAAAAATGGAGTTTAGAGTGGAGGTTCTTAGGATGTTCAACAACTCAAAGAAACATTGGAGCATACCTTCAATAAAACACAGTAAAATATGATAGCAGACATGAGGTAAATACAAACAGATATGTCAGAACTAAAAAACTTGGTAGTTAAGTAAAAATTTCCTTAGGAAGGTCTAGCCAGCAATATAATAGCTGCACAAAACTGAGTCAGTGATCTAGAAGATGTAGTTCAGAAAACCTCTAGAAAACAACAGAAGTTGGAAAAAAGCCTCAAAATGTATAAACAGACGATGGAAAAATTATGAAAATAGTATGCCACAATAGAACTTTGCGATAAATTCAACAAAAATAACTAAAGAATATTGGGTATTGGGTTACACCTTATTTTACCTATAACAGTTTATCCCTAGCTTCTTTGTATGTTTGTTTACAACTTGGTTTCACCCCAAAACAAAGATAGTCTTATATGTAAATATGAATGGTGGGACAGGTTCAGGATAGCTGCTCCACCTTGGGGTGGTCTCTATACTTAATAAAAATGGTAGTTCTGGCAGGCAGCAGGTGCTCCATACTAGGTAGAGGGTGGCCAGACGACAATTGTTTCACCTCAGTCTGGTTGGATTATTTATTGCGAGATCTTGATTCAAACTTGTTCACCTGGGCTTGGAGATATTACATAGGGTGATTCTAAAATTATGAGCCCAAAGAGCCAGGACAAAACCCTATGATGAAGAAACAGCCAAAGATACATTGATAAGAAGTTCCCAGGGATTAATAGTGCACACATATCTTAGATGCTCAAAGAATACCAGCTAAAAGAGGCCCAAATAAAAACATCCCAAGGAACATTCAGGCACAATAAAAGCCACAGATACTAAATGCTGAAAGCAGAAAGATAAAAAGAAAATTACATAAAAAGGAGCATACAGGAAAAATACCCTTAATAAAATGAATGCCTCACCAAGAATACTTCACTCAGCCAGACTCCAATTCATGTTTGAAGGAAGAATACACAGATTCAAGGAAAAATAACAGCTCAGAATCATTACACACTCAAAATCAACTTTTTTTATTTAAACAACTTTATTATATACATGATTGTGTTTGGGTTCAGTCATGTAAAGAACACCACCCATCACTAGTGCAACATTCCCATCACCAATGTCCCAAATCTCCCTCCTTCCCACCCAACCCCCGCCTGTACTCTAGACACGCTTTCTATTTCTTGTACATTCTCGTTATTAGGATAGTTCGAAACTTAGTTATTTCTCTAACTAAACTCATCACTCTTTGTGGTGAGCTTCATGAGGTGAGCTATAACTTTCAGCTCTTTTCTCTTTCATTTCTGAAAGTTATTATTGCAAGAATGTCTTTCATTTTTCTTAAAACCCATAGATGAGTGAGACCATTCTGCATCTTTCTCTCTCTCTGACTTATTTCACTCAGCATAATAGATTCCATGTACAGGAAAACTTCATGACTTCATCTCTCCTGACAGCTGCATAATATTCCATTGTGTATATGTACCACAGTTTCTTTAGCCATTCATCTGTTGAAGGGTATCTTGACTGTTTCCAGAGTCTTGCTATGGTAACTAGTGCTGCAATGAATATAGGTGTAAGGAAGGGATTTTTGTATTGTATTTTTGTGTTCCTAGGGTATAGTCCTAGGAGTGGTATAGCTGGGTGGTATGGGAGCTCGATTTCCAGTCTTTGGAGGAATCTCCATATTGCTTTCCATAAAGGCTGAACTAGACGGCATTCCCACCAGCAGTGGATAAGAATTCCTTTCTCTCCACATCCCCGCCAACACTGCTTGTTCTCATTTTTTTGTGATGTGTGCCAATCTCTGGGGTGTGAGGTGGTACCTGATAGTTGTTTTGATTTGCATCTCCCTGATGATTAGTGATGTGGAGCATTTTTTCATGTGTCTTTTGGCCATTTGTATTTCTTCTTTGTCAAAGTGTCTGTCCATTTATTCTCCCCATTTTTTGATGGGATTAGATGTTTTTTTCTTGTAAATTTCTGTCAGTGCCTTGTATATTTTGGAGATTAGCCCCTTATCTAATGGGTATTGGGTGAATAGTTTCTCCCACTCAGTGGGTAGCTCTTGTATCCTGGGCGCTATTTCTTTTGAGGTGCAGAAGCTTCTCAGTTTAATATATTCCCATCTGTTAATCTCTGCTTTCACTTGTTTGGAGAGTGCAGTTTCCTCTTTGAAGATGCCTTTAGTATCAATGTCCTGGAGTGTTTTAACTATGTGTTGTTCTATATATCTTATGGTTTCATGTCTGAAATCAAGGTCTTTCATCCATTTGGATTTAACCTTCGTACATGATGGTAGCTGGGGGTCTAAGTTCAATTTTTTGCAAGTGGCTAGCCAGTTGTGCCAACACCACTTGTTGAAGAGGCTCTCTTTGCTTCATTTAGGATTTCTTGCTCCTTTATCAAAAATTAGGTGATTGTATGTCTGGAAAACATTCTCTGAGTATTCAAGCCTATTCCACTGATCTGAGGGCCTGTCTTTATTCCAATACCATTCTTTTTTGATAACTATTGCTTTGTAGTACAGTTTAAAGTTGGGGAAAGTAATTCCTCCCATATTCTTTTTCCCAATGATTGCTTTAGCTATTCTAGGGTGTTTATTGTTCCAAATGAATTTCAAAAGTGCCTGATCCACTTCTTTGAAGAATGTCATGGGTATTTTTAGAGGGATCTCATTAAATCTGTACAATGCTTTGGAGAGTATTGCCATTTTAATGATGTTAATCCTGCCAATTTATGAGCAGGGTATGTGCTTCCATTTTCGCGTCTTCTCTCTTATTTCTTGGAACAGAGTTTTATAGTTTTCTTTGTATACATCTTTCACATTTTTAATCAAGTTGATTCCAAGATATTTGAGTTTGTGTGGCACTATTGTGAATGGGGTTGTTTTCTTTCTTTTTCTTTTTTTTTTTTTTGGTTTTTGGGCCACACCCTGTGACGCTTAGGGGTTACTCCTGGCTATGCGCTCAGAAGTTGCTCCTGGCTTCTTGGGGGACCATATGGGACACCGGGGGATCTAACCGCGGTCCGTCCTAGGCTAGTGCAGGCAAGGCAGGCACCTTACCTCCAGCACCACCGCCCGGCTCATGGGGTTGTTTTCTTAATGTCATTTCTTCCTTATTACTATTGGTGTATAGGAAGGCCATTGATTTTTGTGTGTTAATTTTGTAGCCTGCCACCTTGTTATATGAGTCTATTGTTTCTAGAAGCTTTTTCGTAGAGACTTTAGGGTTTTCTAGGTAGAGTATCATGTCATCTGCAAACAGTGAGATCTTGACTTCTTCCTTTCCTATCTGGATTCCCTTGATATCTTTTTCTTGCCTAGTCACTATAGCAAGTACTTCCAGTACTATGTTGAATAGGAGTGGTGAGAGAGGACAGCCTTGTCTTGTGCCAGAATTTAGAGGAAAGGCTTTCAGTTTTTCTCCATTGAGGACAATATTTGCCTCTGGCTTGTGGTAGATGGTCTTAACTATATTGACAAAGGTTCCTTCCATTCCCATCTTGCTGAGAGTTTTGATCAAGAATGGATGCTGGAGCTTATCAAATGATATCTTTGCATCTATTGATATGATCATGTGATTTTTATTTTTCTTGTTGATATTGTGTATTATGTTGATAGATTTATGGATGTTAAACCAGCCTTACATTCCTGGGATGATACCTACTTGATTGTAGTAGATGATTTTCTTAATGAGGCATTGAACCCTATTTACCAGGATTTTGTTGAGGATCTTTGCATCTGTATTCATCAGCAATATTGGTCTGTAATTTTCTTTTTTGGTAGCATCTCTGTCTGGTTTAGGTATCAAGGTGATGTTGGCTTCATAAAAGCTATTTGGAAGTGTTCCTGTTTTTTCAATTTCATGAAAGAGTCTTTCCAGGATTGGTAGTAGTTCCTCTTGAAAGGTTTGAAAGAATTCATTAGTAAATCCATCTGGGCCTTAGCTTTTGTTTTTGGGCAGACATTTGATTACTGTCTTAATTTCCTCAATAGTGATGAGTGTGTTTAGATATGCTACATCCTCTTCATTCAACCGTAGAAGATTATAAGAGTCCAAAAATTTATCCATTTCTTCCAGGTTTTCATTTTTAGTGGCATAGAGTTTCTCAAAGTAGTTTCTGATTACCCTTTGAATCTCTACCATATCAGTAGTGATCTCTCCTTTTTCATTTTTAATACGAGTTATCAATTTTCTCTCTCTCTTTCTTTGTTAGTTTTGCCAGTGGTCTATCAATCTTGTTTATTTTGTCAAAAAAACAACTTCTGCTTTCGTTGATCTTTTGAATTTTTTTCGGGTTTCCACTTCATTGATTTCTGTTCTCAACTTTGTTATTTTCTTCTGTCTCCCTATTTTTTGTCCTTTTGTTGAGAACTTTCCAATTCTATGAGCTGCATCATTAAGCTATTCAGGTATGCAACTTCTTTCCTGATGTGTGCTTGCAAAGCTATAAATTTTCCTCTTGGTACCTCTTTTGCTGTGTCCCATTGGTTCTGATAGTTTGTGTCTTTATTGTCATTTGTTTCTAGGAAGGTTTTGATTTTCTCTTTGATTTCATCTCGGACCCACTGGTTATTCAGTATTAGACTGTTTAACTTCCAGGTATTAACGTTTTTCTTCTGTGCCCCTTTGTAGTTCACATATAATTTCAGGGCCTTGTGGTCAGAGAAGTTAGCCTGCAAAATTTCTATCCTCTTGATATTATGGAGGTATGTTTTATGTGTTAGCATGTAGTCTATCCTGAAGAATGTCCCATGTACATTAGAGAAGAATCAGGTCTAGTATATTCTTGTTGGGTTTCAGTCTGGTTGACCTGTCAAGTGTTGACAATACCGTGTTGAGGTCTCCCACAATTATTGTGTTGTTATTGATATTATTTTCCAGATTTGTCAACAATTGTATTAAATATTTTGCTGGCCCCTCATTCGGTGCATATATGTTTAGGAGAGTGATTTCTTCCTGCTGTACCTGTCCCTTGATTAATACAAAATGTCCATCTTTGTCCCTTACAACTTTCTTAAGTATAAAGTTTGCATCATCTGATATTAGTATGGACACTCCAGCTTTTTTATGGATGTTGTTTTCTTGGATGATTTTCCTCCAGCCTTTGATTTTAAGTCTATGTTTGTTCTGACTATTCCGGTGCATTTCCTGTAGGCAGCAGAAGGTTGGATTGAGTTTTTTGATCCATTTAGCCACTCTGTGTCTCTTAACTGGTGCAGTTTGTCCATTGACATTGAAAGAAAGAATTGTTCTGGGAGTTAGTGTCATCTTTATATCGAAGTTTGGTGTGTCTTTTGGTCAGTCTTGTCTTAAAATAGGCCGTTCAGTTTTTCTTTTAAGAATGGTTTTGAGTCTGTGAAGTTTCTGTGCTGTTGTTTGTCTGTGAAACTGCTGCAGACGCCAGGGCCTCTAAGCAGGTTCTTCGTGGAGTCTGGGAAACCTTCACGGAGAGAGAGTGGGAACACAAAATGGCGGAAAGACGGAACAATATTGTAGAAATGAATTACCACACACAATGCATGGGGACTTGCGTCTAGAAAGACAAAGACAAATTTATTTTTTGAGCTGGGTAACTTTTAAGGGGTAAGCTCTAAAATGCGGGGTGTAATTTTGGAGATCAAAGAAAGTGGGAGATGGTCAGGGAAACAGAATGAAAGGCCATGGCTAAAATCTGCATATTAAAGAACCGATACTGAAGGTGAAAAGAAGTTTCTGTTGAGGGTTAGCTTTGTTTTGGGTAAGCAGGAGAAACCAGGTAATTTTCAGGGAAGTGGGAAGAGAGAGAAAAATTTTAGAGTTGTGGGGAAAACTGAAAATTGCTTTAGTCATGAGCTAAGTTTTGGAAAAAACATGATCTTGGAGCCAAGGTAGCAGAGATCACAGAGAACTGGTCAGTGGGAGACTTTTGGCGGGATTTAATACTATGCTTCTTTGTTAGAAAGAAATATTGAGGCCTGATTTCTAATAATGGTCAAAAATAAAGAGAGAGATAGTTACAGCCACGTTTAGAATTATAGCCAAACAATACATGCAAAGGGTCAACTGATTTGACTGCTCTAAGCGGGCCCTTTTGGCAAATAATTCTTTTTCAGGAGTGCAACACTTCTGATGTGTGCTCTTCCTGAGTGGGGTGTAACATGAAACCATGTATTGTTCTTTCAAACCTGAAAGTGAGTTTTGCTGGGTGCAGTATTCTAGGCGAAGCATTTATTTCATTAACTTTTGTCACTATTTCCCACCACTGCCTTCTGGCCTTGAGTGTTTCCGGTGACAGGTCTGCAGTAAATCTCAAGGATGTTCGCTTGAATGTAATTTCTCTTTTCGATCTTGCTGCTTTCAGAAATCTGTCTCTATCTGTGGGATTCATCATTGTGACTAGGATGTGTCTTGGGGTGCTTTTTCTGGGGTATCTTTTGGTTGGTACTCTTTGGGCATGCAGGATTTGATTGCATGTATTCATTAGCTCTGGTAGTTTCTCTTTAATGATGTTCTTGACCATTGATTCTTCCTGGAGATTTTCTTCCTGGGTCTCTGGGACTCCAATGATTCTTAAGTTGTTTCTGTTGAGCTTATCATAGACTTCTATTTTCATCTGTTCCCATTCTTTGAGTAATTTTTCCATTGTTTGATCATTTGTTTTAAGACTTTTTTCCAATTTCTTCTGCTGTATGGAATTGTTACTCATCTCATCTTCCAGTGTACTAATTCTATCCTCAGCTGCTGTTAACCGTGGGAAAGCTCAACCATGTTTTTTCTTCAATTCATCTACTGAGTTTTTCAGACCTGTTATTTGACCTGAAATTTCAGTTTGGAGTTTTCTGATTTCTATCTTCATATTCTCTTGATTCTTATTAGTGTTTTCTTCTATACTTTCTTTGAGTTCTTTGAACATCTTCCATATTGCGACTCTAAACTCCTTATCTGAGAGACTGACTAGTTGGCTGGTCATGTTCAAGTCATCAGAGTTGTCATCGTCATTCTCTATGTCTGGCGCTGGCCTGTGTTGTTTCCCCATTGTCACATTTGTATTGTGGGTTTTTCTACTCGTTGTGGTGTATTCATTGGCTAAATGATGTGCACGCCTGTGAAGTGAATCAGAGTGGCCATGCTCCTCTGGCTCTTCCCTTTCTGGGCATGTAAACTCACCTCCAGGGAAGGCTCCAGGGAAGGCAAGTCGTCCACAGATGAGCCACACACAGGATGAAATCAGGCCAAAAATGCAGCACAGCACAGGAGACAGGCAGATAGGGGTGCTGGCATCTGAGTTCCAGCAGAATTCAGCGGCTTCCCCTTTCTGGGTGTATAAACTCACCTCCAGGGAAGGCTCCAGGGAAGGCAAGTCGTCCGCAGATGAGCCACACACAGGATGAAATCAGGCTAAAAATGCAGCACAGCACAGAAGTCAGGCAGATAGGGGTGCTGGCATCTGAGTTCCCAGAAATCCTTTAGGACTTTAATCCTAGTTTGAAATGGGTAATCCCCTCAGATGGTTGGGGTTTCCCATCCTCTTACTGACAAAGGTGAAAGAGCTTGAAGCCTCCAAAACCTTCACTGTGGTCTCCAGGGTCATCCAGAAAATTGACATTCACCCCTGAAGCAGGCAGCATTACCGGCAGGAACGCTGATGAAATCCAGTCTCAGGCAGCTGAAAACAGTGTGACCCAAGATGACTCAAAATCAACTTTACAAGAAGAAATGTGGCAGCTACTTTTAAGGCAAGACAATCCCTACAAACCAACAAAAGTTACAAGAAGAAAGAAGTTACAAGAACAAAATTCCATGACAATAATCTCTCTCAATGCCAATGGACTAAGTACACCAATTAAGAGACACAGAGTGGCAAAATGAGTCAAAAAGGTAATCCAACATTCTGCTGCCTGCAATAACACATTTGAATAGTTAAAGCAAACAGACTTAAAATCAAAGATTGGAAAGCAATTCTTCATGAAAGCAACTCCCTTTAAAAGATTGGCAGGTTGAAGAAGGGTAGTAGCAGTGAAATAATTCACATTTAGTTAAAGTCTCAATGGAGTTAGCTTGCTTTATTCCCTCATGACCTTTTCTCTGCCATGTGCTGATTCTGTGCCATATCTGCCCAACTCATCTCTTTCTCAAGAGCTCTCTCTATTTCCCTTTCTGTTGCTCTCCAAGCTTCTTTGCTGTTTTCCCCTTAACCCCAGCAGCACCTTTTATTCTTTATTCAGAACCACAGACTCCTCCCAGGTGTGGGTGAGTCTGACCATCCAGGTGAGAGGAACATATCAACAGAGAGCTTAGGGCATTGAGGGATGGGATACCTTACAGTCAAGAACACCATTACTGAGAATTTCCAGAGCTGAAGAGTGCATTTATCCACATCCCTGATGCCTGAAGAGAAGCAGCTAAAAGAGATATGAATAAAAGCATTCCAAAGAAGAACCAAAGGGTCTACTTGAGGGTAAGAATACCCAACAAATACACCAAATTTATATAAAAAAAGAGGTCATAAATTTCCACAACAATAATCTTTTTCAATGTCAATGATAGTCTGACTAAACACATTAAGTAAAAGACACAGATTGGCAAAATGGATCAGAAATCTGAATCTAACATTTTGCTGCCTGTGTGAAACACATCTAAATAGTCAGAACAACCACAGACTCAAAGTTAAAGGTTAGAGGGCAATTCTCAAAGCAAACAACTCCTTTAAAAAGGCTGGGTGGCTATCCTAATTCAGACAACACAAACCTTAAACTCAAAAGGTTATAAGAGACAGAAACATGTACTTCTTAATAATCAAAGGAGCCGAAAAGATAGCATGGAGGTAAAGCGTTTGCCTTGCATGCAGAAATACAGTAGTTCGAATCTCAGCATTCCATATGGTCCCCGAGCCTACCAGGAGCAATTTCTGATTGTAGAGCCAGCAGTAACCCCTGAACACTGCGGTTGTGACCCAAAACAAACAAACAAACAAACAAACAAACAAACAAACAAACAAAAAGTGGCGACCCAGGTTCTATTTATTTGGGGTTGGAGATATAGCGTGGAAGTAGAGAGTTTGCCTTGCATGCAGAAGGACAGTGGTTCAAATCCAGGCATCCCATAGGGTTCCCCGAGTCTGCCAAGATTGATTTCTGAGCGTAGAGCCAGAAGTAAGCCCTGAGCACTGCCGGGTGTGGCCTCCCCCCCAAAAAAAAATCAAGGAAGATATACACCAGAATGAAATTACTCCTAAATACATATGTAACCAATGAGAAATACTTAAAACAACTACTAATAGTCTACTAATAGACTTGAAGGAAGACATCATTAGTGACATAATAGTAGTCAGAGATTTCAACACCACTCAGTTACTTGTTGATTATAAACCAGGGTAAAACTTAAAAAGGATAAATTGTCTTTGAAGGAAAAATGTAATAATATCTTGGCAGATATCTATATGGATGTATACAATAGATATATAGAGCTTCTATATAAATAAATATGTAGGACTTTTAATTCCCAAGAAAGCTGAATAAACATTCTTCTCCAATGTACATGGGACTTTCTCCAAGATAGAACACATGCTGGGTCATGAAACACACCTACACAAAATCAAGAGGATTGAAAGTAAATAAAATATCCTCTTGGATCACAATGCACTAAAAATAGAAGTGAATTACAAAGAGAAATGGAGAAACAACTTTAAGACCTGGAAATTAAATACCTTAGTACTGAACAAACTGTAGGCAGAGAGAAAATAAAAATAGACCCAAAAACAAAGAATGAAGACATGAATTATCAGAATTTGTGGAACAAGGCAAAAGCAATAGTAAGAGGAAAATTTATAGTTTGCAAGCTTTTACCAGGAAGAAAGGGCCTACATAAATAATTTAGTGTTACAGCTTAATAAATTAGAAATTGACAAAAATGAATAAAAAAGGCAGTCAGAAGGAAATAATAAAATTTAGAACAAAATTAATTAACTAGATACCTAAAAATTTAAAATACCAATGAAAGCAAGAGCTGTGCTTTTTGAAAAAATAAACAAGATTGAGAAACCATCAGCAAGACTCACAAAGAGAGTAAAATGTAATAAACTGAATCAGAAATAAAAAGTGGGAGGTCATCACAAATACTACTGAAATTCAAAGGTATTACTTTGAGAATATTTATGCCCCAAACAAGAAAAACTACAAGAAATAAATTATTGGACTCTTATTACCTCTGGACATTGAAATGATAATCACAAGGCTTTCTTCAAAATGTTTCTTACTCCAGAAGGTGAAAACAGGCGGGCTTTCGCAGAAGCCAGCTGCCCTGTCTGGGACATCAGGCAGGGAAAAGACACGAATCTGCGCCCGCCCAGTGGAGCCCGACTGTGAGTGCTCCTTGTAAATGTTTCTCTACTGTCCTCTTGCGTGAAACTCTTGGGAGTGGGGCAAAAGAGGCTCCAGCAGAGCACGGCTGCTCCGCTTCGCTATGCGGCCATGCGCTCTTTCTAAGAAAAGAACACCATCGTAACAAGAAGAAAAAATCACACTAAGATCTGAGCTATAACACAGAAGCAAGAATTCCTCCTCGGACTGTCTTCTCCGTTGAATGCTTGGGCCTAAGATTTGATCCAGTGTGAGGCTTCACCCACGGAGGACTCCCATCCCCTAGAGACAAGTCAGCCCATCCAGAAAGGGCGGAGCCAGAGAAGTGTGCTGCCTACATCATATAGCCAATGAATACCACCACAACACGTAGAAAAACCCAAAATACAAGTGTGACAATGGGGAAACAACGCAGGCCAGCATCAGACATAGAGAATGAAGAGGACAAGTCTGATGACCAGATAATGGCCAACCAACTAATCAACCTCTCAGATAAGGACTTTAGACTAGCAATATGGAAGATGCTCAACGGACTCCAAGAAACCATGGATCGAGTTGAACAGAACACTAATAAGAACCAAGAAAATATGAAGACAGAAATCACAAAACTCCAAACTGAAATAACATATCAATTAACAGGCCTGAAAAAGTCAGTAAACGAAGTGAATGACAAAATGGATAAGCTCTGGGACAGGATGTCAGAAGCTGAGAATAGACTTGGTGCTGTGGAAGATGAGATACATAACAATTCCATACAGCAGGAGAGATTGGACAAAAAACTTAAAGCAAATGAGCAGACAATGGAAAAATTAGTCAAAGAATGGGAACAGATGAAAATAGAAGTCTATGATAAGATCAACAGAAACAACTTAAGAATCATTGGAGTCCCAGAGACCCAGGAAGAAAATTCCCAGGAAGAATCAATGGTCAAGAACATCATTAAAGAGAAACTTCCAGAGCTAAACAATATAGGTGATCAAATCCTACATGCTCGAAGAGTACCAACCAAAAGAGACCCCAGAAAAAACACCCCAAGACACATCCTAGTCACAATGACAAATCCCACAGATAGAGACAGAATTCTGAAAACAGCAAGATCAAAAGGGGAAATTACATTCAAGCAAGCTTCCCTGAGATTTACAGCAGACCTGTCACCAGAAACACTCAATGCCAGAAAGCAGTGGTGGGATATTGTGACAAGACCGAATAAAATGAATGCTTCACCCAGAATACTATACCCAGCAAAACTCACTTTCCTGTTTGACGGAAGAATACATGGTTTCACAGACAAAAAACAGCTCAGAAACTTCACAGACACAAAACCAGTCTTAAGAGAAAAACTGAAAGACCTAATCTAAGACAAGACTACCCAAAAGACACACCAAATTTTGATATAAAGATGGCGTTAAATCCCAGGACAATTCTTTCTCTCAACGTCAATGGACTAAATGCACCAGTTAAGAGACACAGAGTGGCTAAATGGATCAAAAAACTCAATCCAACCTTCTGCTGCCTACAAGAAACGCACCTGAATAGTCAGAACAAACATAGACTCAAAATACAAGGCTGGAGAAAAATTATCCAAGCAAACAACACCCGTAAAAAAGCTGGAGTGGCCATACTAATATCAGATAATGCAAACTTTATACTCAGGAAGGTTGTAAGGGACAAAGATGGACATTTTATATTAATCAAGGGGTATGTAGAGCAGGAAGAAATAACTCTCCTAAACATATATGCACCGAATGAGGGGCCAGCAAAATATTTAATACAACTGTTGACAAATCTGAAAAATAATATCAACAACAACACAATAATTGTGGGGGACCTTAACACGGCTTTGTCAACACTGGATAGGTCAACCAGACTGAAACCCAACAAGAATATACTAGACCTGAGGAGAGAAATGGAAGAAAGAGGCTTAGTGGATATATATAGGACACTCCACCCCCAGAAACCTGGATACACATTCTTCTCCAATGTACATGGGACATTCTCCAGGATAGACTACATGCTGGCACATAAAACATACCTCCATAAGATCAAGAGGATAGAAATTTTGCAGACGGCCTTTGCTGACCACAAGGCTCTGAAATTATTTGTGAATTCCAAAGGGACTCAGAAGAAAAACCTTAACACCTGGAAGTTAAACAGCCTCATACTCAATAACCAGTGGGTCTGAGATGAAATCAAGGAGGAAATCAAAAGGTTCCTGGAAACAAATGACAATCAAGACACAAACTATCAGAACTTATGGGACACAGCAAAAGCAGTACTGAGAGGAAAATTTATAGCTTTGCAAGCACACATCAGGAAGGAAGAAGGAGCTTACCTGAGTAGCCTAATGACACAGCTAACAGAACTAGAAAATGCTCAACAAAAGAACCCAAAAATAGGAAGACAGAAGGAAATAACAAAGCTGAGAGCAGAAATCAATGAAGTGGAAACCCAAAAAACAATCCGAAAGATCAACGAAAGCAGAAGTTGGTTCTTTGAAAAAATAAACAAGATTGATAGACCACTGGCAAACCTAACAAAGAAAGAGAGAGAGAGAAACTTGATAACTCGTATTAGGAATGAAAAAGGAGAGATCACTACTGATATGACAGAGATTCAAAGGGTAATCAGAAACTACTTTGAGAAACTCTACGCCACTAAAAATGAGAACCTGGAAGAAATGGATAAATTCTTCGACTCTTATAATCTTCCACGGTTGAAGGAAGAGGATGTAGCATATCTAAACACCCCCATCACCATTGATGAAATTAGAATGGTAATCAAAGGTCTGCCGAAAAACAAAAGCCCAGGCCCAGATGGATTCACTAATGAATTCTTTCAAACTTTCCAAGAGGAACTACTACCAATCCTGGCAAGACTCTTTCATGAAATTGAACAAACGGAAACACTTCCAAATAGCTTTTATGAAGCCAACATCACCTTGATACCTAAACCAGACAGAGATGCTACAAAAAAAGAAAATTACAGACCAATATCGCTGATGAATGCAGATGCAAAGATCCTCAACAAAATCCTGGCAAATAGGATTCAATGCCTCATTAAGAAGATCATCCACTATGATCAAGTAGGTTTCATCCCAGGAATGCAAGGCTGGTTTAACATCCGTAAAGCTATCAACATCATACACAACATCAATAACAAGAAAAATAAAAACCACATGATCATATCAATAGATGCAGAGAAAGCATTTGATAAGGTCCAACACCCATTCTTGATCAAAACTCTCAGCAAGATGGGAATGGAAGGAACCTTTCTCAATCTAGTTGAAGCCATCTACCACAAGCCAACGGCAAATATTATCCTCAACGGAGAAAAACTAAAAGCCTTCCCTCTAAATTCTGGTACAAGACAAGGCTGTCCTCTCTCACCACTCCTATTCAACATAGCACTGGAAGTACTTGCTATAGCGATTAGGCAAGAAAAAGATATCAAGGGAATCCAGATAGGAAAGGAAGAAGTCAAGCTCTCACTGTTTGCAGATGACATGATACTCTACTTAGAAAACCCTAAAGACTCTACCAAAAAGCTTCTAGAAACAATAGACTCATATAGCAAGGTGGCAGGCTACAAAATTAACACACAAAATCAATGGCCTTTCTATACACCAACAGTAATAAAGAAGAAATGGACATTAAGAAAACAACCCCATTCACAATAGTTCCACACAAACTCAAATATCTTGGAATCAACTTGACTAAAAATGTGAAGGACCTATACAGAGAAAACTATAAAACTCTGCTCCAAGAAATAAGAGAGGACACGCGGAAATGGAAATGCATACCCTGCTCGTGGATTGGCAGGATTAACATTATCAAAATGGCAATACTCCCCAAGGCATTATACAGATTTAATGCTATCCCTCTAAAGATACCCATGACATTCTTCAAAGAAGTGGATCAGACACTTTTGAAATTCATTTGGAACAATAAACACCCTCGAATAGCCAAAGCTATTGGGAAAAAGAATATGGGAGGAATTACTTTCCCCAACTTTAAACTGTACTACAAAGCAATAGTTATCAAAACAGCATGGTATTGGAATAAGGACAGGCCCTCCGATCAGTGGAATAGGCTTGAATACTCAGAAAATGTTCCCCGGACACATACAATCACCTAATTTTTGATAAAGGAGCAAGAAATCCTAAATGGAGCAAAGAAAGCCTCTTCAACAAGTGGTGTTGGCACAATTGGATAGCTGCTTGCAAAAAATTGAACTTAGACCCCCAGCTATCATCAAGTACGAAGGTAAAATCCAAATGGATTAAAGACCTCGATATCAGCCCCAAAACCATAAGATATATAGAACAGCACATAGGCAAGACACTCCAGGACATTACAGGCATCTTCAAGGAGGAAACTGCACTCTCCAAGCAAGTGAAAGCAGAGATTAACAGATGGGAATATATTAAGCTGAGAAGCTTCTGCACCTCAAAGGAAATAGTGCCCAGGATACAAGAGCCACCCACTGAGTGGGAGAAACTATTCACCCAATACCCATCAGATAAGGGGCTAATCTCCAAAATATACAAGGCACTGACAGAACTTTACAAGAAAAAAACATCTAATCCCATCAAAAAATGGGGAGAAGAAATGAACAGACACTTTGACAAAAAAGAAATACAAATAGCCAAAAGACACATGAAAAAGTGCTCCACATCACTAATCATCAGGGAGATGCAAATCAAAACAACGATGAGATACCACCTCACACCACAGAGAATGGCACACATCACAAAGAATGAGAATAAACAGTGTTGGCGGGGATGTGGAGAGAAAGGAACTCTTATCCACTGCTGGTGGGAATGCCGTCTAGTTCAACCTTTATGGAAAGCGATATGGAGATTCCTCCAAAAACTTGAAATCGAGCTCCCATATGATCCAGCTATACCACTCCTAGGAATATACCCTAAGAACACAAAAATACAGTACAAAAACCCCTTCCTTACACCCATATTCATTGCAGCACTATTTACCATAGCAAGACTCTGGAAACAACCAAGATGCCCTTCAACAGATGAATGGCTAAAGAAACTGTGGTACATATACACAATGGAATATTATGCAGCTGTCAGGAGAGATGAAGTCATGAAATTTTCCTATACATGGATGTACACGGAATCTATTATGCTGAGTGAAATAAGTCAGAGAGAGAGAGAAAAACGCAGAATGGTCTCACTCATCTATGGGTTTTAAGAAAAATGAAAGACATTCTTGCAATAATAATTTTCAGACACTACAGAGAAAAGAGCTGGAAGTTCCAGCTCACCTCAGGAAGCTCACCACAAAGAGTGATGAGTTTAGTTAGAGAAGTAACTACATTCTGAACTTTCCTAATAATGAGAATATATGAGGGAAATGGAGAGCCTGTTTAGAGTACAGGCAGGGGTTAGGTGGGGAGGAGGGAGACTTGGGACATTGGTGGTGGGAATGTTGCACTGGTGATGGGTGGTGTTCTTTACATGACTGAAACCCAAACACAAGCATGTATGTAATCAAGGTGTTTAAATAAAAAAAATATTGCTATGAACCATCGTGCAGGTTAATAATAAAGCTTATAAAGAAAGTTGGGCAATTAAGATAGTCTGTTTATACTTTATGAAGGTATGTTTGTAAAACCTAGTGTCTGTGAAATATCAAAAATTTACAAATACTATAATTCAGTCAGATTTCTGCTTAATTATTCCAGATGAGAGAAAAGCTCTAAGTATGAGTAAAAAAACATTTAAAATACCAGTAATGGCATTTCATTTTCTTGTTTTCTTGTAAAAACTAACAAATGAGATATTTTTGTATGCAATAAATGTTACAAATGTATTTTTCTCACCTCTATTTATCTTAAAATCAAATGTAATAGATTGCAAACAAAATTTGTTACATACTTTTCTGGTCCCTATGTATCGAGTAATCAATACATGTTTTTACAATTCTTGCAATAAAGGGAATAAACTAAATATTTGACCTCAAAAAAAAATGTTTCTTACAAAATAGTTTCTATGAAGCTAACATCATCCTGATACCAAAAACATAGACTCCACACAAAAGAGAACTACAGGCCTATATTCCTAAGGAACACAGATGCAAAGATCCTCAACAAAATACTAGTAAATAGAATCCAACACCTCATCAAGAAGATTATACACCATGACCAAATAGGATTCATACCAAAGATGCAAGGATGGCTTAACATACACAAGTCAATCAATAAAATACACCATATCAATAAAAGGAAAAGTAAAAATCAGATGATCATATCAATAGATTGAGAGAAAGCATTTGACAAGGTCTAGCATCCATTCATGATAAAAATTCTCAATAAGATGGGAATTGAAGGAACTTTTCTCAATAAAGACAAGGCCACTTATCACAAGCCTATGATAAATATTATACACAATGGAGAAAAATTAAAAGCCTTTTCTCTAAGATCTGGCCCAAGACAAGATTGTCCCTATTAACACTTCTATTTAATATAGTGTTGCAAATCAGTCCTTAATTGGGCTGGATGATGGTGGATGGTGATGGAGGGTGAGAGATCTTTCTCCTCCAGCCCGGGTCACAAGTCTCCAACCCCGTCCAGCCGGTGGGTCTGCAAGTACAGGATAGCGGCGGGGAGAAAATTCACAGACAGGTTCCAAGAGATATCAGTTTTATTCAGCCCTGGCCAACATGTGTGTGGCCTATCAAAACCTTTTATGCTGGGTCCTTATTCAGCCCTGCATTGTACCTTGTTTCTCAGCCATCTTTCCTCCTCATGCTTCTCTCTCAATCCATCCTCCAAATCCTCTAATCCCCTCTGCCCCTGAGGTCAAACCTTTTGTTACCCACCAAAGACCCCTCCCAGAAATGGGCAGGTCTTATTAGCAGGTAAGGTTACAGGAACAATGGGGATGATGTAACATCTGCCCCTTTCTTAAAACAAAAGAAAGCAAAGAGCATAGATTATTTTTCGTTTTTCTGGCTTCCACCTATAGCCAAAGGCAGGAACCTAATATTCCCATAGCAACAAATTTTAAAGTGTAAAATTAACATATCAGCCTTTTCCATATAGTACTGGAAATACTTGCTATAGCAATTAGGCAAGAAAATGATATCAAGGGCACCCATGTAGAAAAGACATCAAGGGGCCGGAGTGATAGCATAGCAGTAGGGTGTTTACCTAGATGGTAACCTAGGCCAACCCGAAGTCAATCCCAGGCATCTCTGATGTTCCCCTGAGCCTGCTAGGAGTGATTTCTGATTGCAGAGCCTGGAGTAACCCCTGAGTGCCACCAGGTGAGGTCCAAAAACAAAATAACAACAACAAAAAAGAGAGAGAAAGAAAAGATGTCAACTCTCACTGTGCAGATGACAAGATACTATTATTTTAGAAAATCCTAAAGATTACAAAAATACTTTTGGAAAAGTAGATTTGTATAGTAAATTGGCAGGCTACAAAACTAATACACAAAATTCTTTGGCTTTCTATCTACAAATAATAAAAGAGAAGAGATAATAAAAACATGTCCATTCACAATAGTGCCCCAGAAAATCTTGGAGTCAACTAAAGAAGTGAAAGACTTATACAAAGAAAACTACAAAACACTGCTTCAAGAAATAAAAGAGGAAAATAAATGATCAAACTTAAATACCAAATACAAAGTCAAAGACAACACAATCAATACCCAATCTACAAGCTATACACAGAGGGGACAAGTTACACTAGGAGTCTGGGGGGGGCAAAGGAGGGAGATATAGGATGCATGATGGGAACAGCAATGGAGGGAGGACAACACTGGTGGTGGGAACGACCCTGATTCATTGTCACTATGTACCTTAAATATTACTGTGAAAGACTTGTAATTCACTTTGCTCACAATGAAAACTTTTTAAAAAAGAAGAAAAAATAAATAAAAGAGGACATAAAGAAATGGAGACGCATACCCTATTGACAGATTGGGAGGATTAACATCATTAAAATGGCAATACTTCCTGAAAATTTTACAGTTATAATGGAATCCTTTTAAGAATACCATAACATTTTTCAAAGAAGTGAACAAAACTCTTAAAATTCATTTGGAACAATATATGTCCATGCATAGCTAAAATAATTCTTAGTAAAAGAAGATGGGGGCATCACTTTCCCCAAGTTTAAACTGTACTACAAAGCAGTAGTCATTAAAACAGCATGAATAGACATTTCCTTAAAAAAGAAATAAAAATGGCAAAAGTCACATGATAAAATGCCCCACATCATTAATCACTAGAGAGATGAAATGCAAATCAAAACAATACTGAGATACCATCTCACACCACAGATATTGGCAATCAGCACAAAGAACAGCTTTTGTTGGTGCGGATGAAGTGTGAAAGAGATTCTCATTCACTGTTGGTGGGAATGCAGACTGGCCCAGCCTTTTTGGAAAACAATATGGACATTCCTCAAAAACTAGAAATTGAGCTTCCATACAACTCTAGGGAATACTGCTCCTGAAAATATGACCTTAGGGACCAAAACACAATGCATAAAATGCACCTGCACTCCTATGTCCATTGCAACACTATTTACACTAGTCAAAATGTGGAAATAACCCAAATATTTGGGAATATTGAGTGAATAATAACTGATACATATACACAATGGAATTCTATGCAATTGTTAGGAAAATTAAGTCATTATATTTGCTTCTATATGGATGGAAATGAAGAATACTAGGCTGTGTGAAACGAGTCAGAGGAATAAAGATAGGCATAGAATTATGGCACTCATTTGTCAGATATATAGAAAAAATAGTATGGTAACAATACCCTAAAACAATAGCGATGAGGACCAGGAGGACTGGTCCATTGTAGGATTTTTGCCACAAAGAGCAGGGCAGTGCAGTTAGGGCAGAGAGAGGACCACTATAACAAAAATAGTTGGGAATGATCATTCTGGACAAGAACTGGGTGCTCAAAGGAGGTAAAGTGATATGCATGATATCACTTCAATAACCATACTGCATACCAGTATTTAAAAGTGGAAAAAAGGAAAGAACTAGAGAGTTAGAGAGAGAGAGAGAGAGAGAGAGACAGAGAGAGAGAGAGAGAGTCAGGGAGGAGACCACGAGGGATGGTGGGAGGTAAACTTGTGACACTGGAGGTGGGAAATTGCACTGTGAAGGGAAAGGTGCTGAACATTGTATAATTTAAACTTAGTCGTGAACAACTTTGTAACTGTATATTACCATGACTAAAATACATTAAAAAAGAATATCATACTTTGATGGAGTGTTTTGGGAGGAGGCACAACTGGTGGTGTTCAAAGATGACTCTTGTTTGTTTTCAAATCACTCATGGAGGTCTTGGAGGCCCATGTGGGATTCAGGAGATTGAACTCACTTTAGTTTTGTGTAAGGCAACCCCCCTACCTATTGTACTATTGCTCAAGCTCCATGATTTGATTTTTACTGAGTGTTCAGGGTATTGAAGTGGAGGATGACTGTGGCTATTTGTTAAATTATAACAATGAAGGTTGTCGTACCAATGAACTATTTAAGGAAAGGTTTCTTTTGTTTGTTTGTTTGTTTGTTTTTTGGGGCCACACCCATTTGACGCTCAGGGGTTACTCCTGACTAAATGCTCAGAAATTACCCCTGGCTTGAGGGGACCACATGGGACCCTGGGGGATCGAACCGGGGTCCTTTCTTGGCTAGCGCTCGCAAGGCAGACATCTTACCTCTAGCGCCACCTCACCAGCCCCAAAGAAAGCTTTCTATAGCATGAGATGGCAGTTGACATTACTCACAGTTGAACTTTCAACTTTGTACCAATGAAGTTAATATCATAATTTAAGTCCTTATTGGCATTTCAGCAATGTTCATAGAATATACTCCAGTAACGGATTCCACCCTGTGGAACCACTTTCTTTGCTTTTCCGTTGAAGCGTTTTCTCAATTATTTAATATTTCTTTATGAGATTACAGAAATTTAATCACATCTTTAGGCTCTTCTAACCCTAGTTTTCTTATTATATTATGTTATTGTTAGTTCCTCCACTAAAATTGGGACCTCTGAAATTAATCAGTGAGGCTTGTAGTTGTATACATTGTCATCATCATCTATGAATTGTGGATGTTCTTAATTGACATCTAGAAGGTTCACTTCTTTTCAGAAGATTTGCAACGATTTGTCCTAATCAACCAGAAGAAAAACTATAACAACTACAGCCTTACAAATGTTCTTTCTTTTTTACTGCAGTTAGAGTTGAGTTAATATGTCGAATGGCTCAAACTCTTTGGAAATCAATATGGACTTAATAAAATAGACTTGAGCTTCACCATGACCCACTAATTCCTGCTTTGACCCACTTCTCAGCATTTCCACAAGGGTCCCAAAACACTTTTTCAAAAATGCACATGTGCGTCGATATTCATTGCAACATTATTCTCTGTAACCCAGATCTGGAAAAAACCCAAATGCATAATAACAGATGACTGGATAAAGATAACATGATACATCTACAGAGTGGAACAGTACTGGGCAAAATACATCTTTAAAATCCTGGTGGCTTTTCTCTATGCAATTTCCTTTCCTGCGGATCAAAAAGTTAACAAACCTTACATTTAAATGATTTATGTTATCTCTTCTATACTAAGCTTCTAAGAAAACCAACTAAGCCTCTGCCTTGAATCCAACCTGAAGTTTGAGAGTTCATTTTAGTTTGCTTATTTAGGGCCCACACCCAGCTACATTCAGTGTTTACTCCTGGCTCTGCATTCATGGATCACTCCAGGCAGGGTGATGAGGACCATATAGAGTTCTGGGGTCAAATCAGGTCAATTGCATGCAAAGCAAGCGCTCTACCTGCTATACTATCTCTCTGGTCCTCTGATAAACATGTTTTTTTGGAATTAAACACGTTTAAAGTTACTGAAGAAATGGGATGGAGAGGATAAAAAGATGGTGAGTAAGGAGCGCGAACTTAAGAGAGAATGAGGACTTCTCAAAGGTGGAAAGAACCTGGGACACAGACCCGCACGAAAGTAGAGATTTCAAGAAGGGAAATGCGGGCTGGAGAGATAGCAGAGCGGTAAGGCGTTTGCCTTAGACGCAGAAGGACATTGGTTTGAATCCCGGCATCTCAGATAGTCCCCCGAGCCTGCCAGGAGCGATTTCTGAGCCTAGAGCCAGGAGTAACCCCTGAGCGCTGCTGGGTGTGACCCCCCAAAAATTAAAAAAAAAACCAGTGTCTTATCAAGAAGGGAGATGCAGGAATATATGTCTGAGTACCAGGAACCCAGGCAGCACATGTGCACCACAAACACATTTTAAATTTAATTATTGTAGTTTGGTTCCTAGATTTTCAGTTCTGTTGAATCTAAGGCCTTAGCTATGTATATGTTTTTTTGCCTCTCTATAACAGAAGCATTCAAGGTCCCTGGATCTTGTCCTGATGCTAATTCCAGGTCCGATTGCTAATATTCTTATTGCTCCCTCTCCATTTCTCTCATTCCATGGCACTGTTAAAGCTCACCACAAAGAGTGATGAGTTTAGTTAGAGAAATAACTACATTTTGAACTGTCCTAATAATGAGAATGTATGAGGGAAATGGAGAGCCTGTTTAGAGTACAGGAGGGGGTCGGGTGGGGAGGAGGGAGATTTGGGACATTGTTGATGGGAATGTTGCACTGGTGATGGGTGGTGTTCTTTACATGACTGAAACCTAAACACAATCATGCATGTAATCAAGGTGTTTAAATAAAAAAATTCTGGTTTTTTTTTAATCAATGGCTCATTCACACTAAGTTCTTTGAGACCCTTGAGAATGGCACTACAAACATAATTTGTAATTAAAATTTTCTAAAATTTTAAATAATAAAGGAACAGGTGAAATTTATTTAATATTAATTTTATTATACCTACTATTTCTAAGATTATTAACACTCTTAAATACAAATAGATTGTTAAGACATTTTCAGTTCTAATATTGCCTTTTATTTTGTTATGTTCACGTAATGTAAAACAATCAACATTTATAAAGCAACTGCTAACAAGTAGAGTCACAAAGAAAAAAGACATAGAACTCTAATAAGATAGGTAAGAAATATAAGGGGGGCGGCGAGGTGGCGCTAGAGATAAGGTGTCTGCCTTGCAAGCGCTAGCCAAGGAAGGACTGCGGTTCGATCCCCTGGCATCCCATATGGTCCCCCCCAAGCCAGTGGCAATTTCTGAGTGCTTAGCCAGGAGTAACCCCTGAACATCAAACGGGTGTGGCCTGAAAAACCAAAAAAAAAAAAAAAAAAAGAAAGAAAGAAAGAAAGAAAGAAAGAAAGAAAGAAAGAAAGAAATATAAGGGGGAAAAGTTTCAGAAGAACACCCAAAATTATTGTGAAAAACTTTATTAATGAAAATGGAGAGTATGAGATATTTGAATAAAGATTTTGAATCCTATAATCTCCAAAGACTTAATAAGGAGGAAGAAGGCACCTGGGTCAGACAAACTTCTAACAAGAAAATTGAAACTAGAAAAAAAAAAAAAAAAACTCCTGAAAAACAAAGTCCCCAGTCCAGACGGTTTACTAGTGAGTTCTCCCAGACATTCTGAGAATGACAGCTTCCTACCCTTATCAGGATCTTCACAAAAGTTGAGGAAAAGGTAATATATGAAGCCAATGTTACTCATATTCCAAAAGCATATAAAGACATCTCCGAGAAATAAAACCCTAGACTAATAACCCTGATGAACCTAAATGCAAAGATCCTTAACAACATATTAGTGGATCAAGTGCAATAATACATCAAAAGAAACATAGACTATGGTAAAAGGGGACTTATATGAGGTGTGTACAGATGGTTTAATATCTATAAATCATCAATGAATATACCACATCAATATAAGGGTAGTAATAATATTTGATCATGTCAATAAATGTAGACAAAATATTTGAGAAAATACAACATGTATTCATGATAATAGCTCTCAAAAATGGGGATATCAGGGAATATCCTCAAGATAGTCAGATTCATTCACCTTACACTAATGAGACTGGAACACATCAAAATGAGTAGAAACAATCATTGCTGGCAGAGATGCTGGGAAAAGAAAATGCTAACCACAGTTGTGGAAATGATGTCTAGTTCAGCCTGCATGAAAAACAGTATGGAGACTTCTCAAAATAATTAAGATTTGGGGGGTGTCTGCCTTACCAGTGCAAGTCTTGGACAGACTGTGGTTTGATCCCTGGCATCCTATATGGTCCCCCAAGCCAGGAGCAATTTCTGAGCGCATAGCCAGTAGTAACCCTGAGCACCACTGGGTGTGGACCAAAAACCAAACCAAAAAATAAATAAATACATTTAAAAATTAAGGTTTGAGCTTCCACATGACCCAACAATTCCACATCTTGGCATCTACCCTAAGGATACAAACATACAATTTCACGAACATTTGCACTCTCATGTTCATTGTAGTGCTATTCATCATCCCATGTTCAGTAAATGTTATTTTGAATAATCAGGATATGGAAGAAACTCAAATGGCCAAGAACAGCTGAGTAGATAAACTGTAGTGTATATATCACAACAAACTAGAACTCAAACACAAGAAAATAGAAAATAATGGGACCAGAGAGATAGCATCGAGGTAAGGAGTTTTCCTTGCATGCAGAAGAACGACGGTTCAAATCCTGGCATCCCATATGGTATCCTGAGCCTACTAGGAGTGATTTCTGAGCATAGAGCCAGGAGTAACCCCTGAGGGCTGCAATGTGCCACTACGTGGCTAGAATTAAAGGTTATCATGCTGGATGAAATCAGAATGAGGGACAAATACAGAATGATCTATCTCACTCATATGTAGAAAACAAACATAGTAAGGGAATAATGTTTACCCAATGGTAAGAGACCATGAAAGTGAGCCTACAGGACTGAGATGTAAAGAGTGTATGGGAGGGAACTTTGAGATATTGATGGAGAAACACTGACAATTTGGTGGTTGGTGTGGTTTTGGAATATTGTGTGCCTGAAACGCTATTATATGGGGGGAGGCACACCCCACCCAATGATGCTCAGGGATTGCTCCTGGCTCTGTACTCAGAAATTACCCCTGATGGTGCTCGGGCACCATATGGGCTGCCAAGGTTGAACTCATGTTGAATACGTGCTAGGTAAGTGCCTTCCCCATGGTAATATCACTTTGATTCATTAAAACTATTAAATGTTGTAAATCACAGTGCTTAAAGTAAAAAAATGTAGAAAAATAATATGCGTTTTATACTTTGTGCACATATCAAATTAGCCAGTATGTTTTTAGCAGAGATATTTGATGTATGTTTATATTTTGAAAAGTTTGTGACCTAGGAGACAGCTCAAAGTGTTAGTGTTCATGCCTTGCTGGATGAAGTTACAAGTTTCATCCTCAGCTTTTGAGAGATCTTTGAGCACTTCCAGGAGCATCCCTGAAGGAACTCTGATGGCTCCCAAGGATTGGCAGTTTCCTTAGTTGTTCCCAGCAACATTGGATCTGAACGCCTCATGTTTCCAAGTATGAAAAACAGGCTGATGTAAGGCAAGCAAAGACTCCTGGGACCCTCTGAGCATTGCTTGTGACACCCCCTCCCAAGTTCAGGTTGAGAATATGTCCATGTATTCAAGCTGTCTTCATGAATCTAAGAGTAGACTCAAAGTATATAAGCATTCTTTGTTTTCTGGTAACTGAATAAGTTATAATTTTTAAATTTCAGTCAAACATAAAATGTTGTTCCTCAGTCTCTGTAGACAAATTTTAAGTTTGCAAACATTAATCACCACTAACTACTACTTTCGTTCCAAGAGAAAAATAAAGGTCAGTTTAATATCTTTGGGTATACTGATAGATTTCGAATTTTTAAAATTTCTTTTTGAGAACCTCAGTACAATCAACTGACTCCTTTTCTCCCTGTATCACTGATAGATATTCCTGTTCTTAACATTCTTACAATGACAGTTTCTCTTCATAAATGACAAAATTGTAGAGGGTAAAACCACATAGTTGGTATAAGGTCAAACATTTCTTTATGATAGCTCTGGAAGCAATATTTCTAGGTACTTTTTTCTTATATATTTAGAGGAAAATTAATAATTTATTCTATTTTAAACATTACTCATAAACAATGGCCCTTCACATGAGTATTCTCTCACTCACACACTAAACATTACCAGAACCAAAAGGTGATTTTGAACCTTCGATAGAGATTAATTAAAAGAAATAAAAAGCTTACACTGTATCTGGTGGCAGTTCTCCTCTCTAGCTGAAAGGGCTGAGCTCAAGTTGACATATGATGCTGATTTAACCGAGAACATGGAAAGTACAGATTCATGAGATTGCAAACACTTCCTTGTATTTTAATCTCCAAGGTTTCCACCTCCTGTGGTTAGTGTGTGAAATTGAAGTACCCTGGGGGGAAAAACTCAAAAAAGATAACAGAAGATTTCTTTAGAGACTTAGAACTAATTTAAGGCATTTCATCATTGTTTTCTCTCGGCTTACCACCATGGATTTTCAAATTTGGTGCCTTTGGGGACCCTTAGTATAAAGTAATTACATATGGGTAGAACAGGTACTGCATGGCTGCATATAGTTACAATTTTTATCAAATTTTAGTTTTTATTTGCCATTAAATATTTTTTAAGAATTAATTTATTGTTTTGTTTTATTTATTTTATTTTTTATTTAAACACCTTGATTACATACATGATTGTGTTTGGGTTTCAGTCATGTAAAGAACACCACCCATCACCAGTGCAACATTCCCATCACCAATGTTCCAAATCTCCCTCCTCCCCACCCAACCCCCACCTGTACTCTAGACAGGGTTTCTATTTCCCTTGTACACTTTCATTATTAGGATAGTTCAAAACGTAGTTATTTCTCTAACTAAACTCATTCCTGTTTGTGGTGAGCTTCATGAGGTGAGCTGGAACTTCCAGCTCTTTTCTCTTTTGTGTCTGAAAGTTATTATTGCAAGAATGTCTTTCATTTTTCTTAAAACCCATAGATGAGTGAGACCATTCTGCATCTTTGTTTTTCTCTCTGACTTATTTCACTCAGCATAATAGATTCCATGTGCATCCATGTATAGGAAAATTTCATGACTTCATCTCTCCTGACAGCTGCATAATATTCCATTGTGTATATGTACCACAGTTTCTTTAGCCATTCATCTGTTGAAGGGTATCTTGACTGTTTCCAGAATCTTGCTATGAATATAGGTGCAATGAATATAGGTGTAAGGAAGGGATTTTTGTATTGTATTTTTGTGATCCTAGGATATAGTCCAAGGAGTGGTATAGCTGGGTCGTATGGGAGCTTGATTTCCAGTTTTTGGAGGAATCTCCATATTGCTTTCCATAAAGGCTGAACTAGACGGCATTCCCACCAGTAGTCGATAAGAGTTCCTTTCTCTCCACATCCCTGCCAACACTGCTTGTTCTCATTCTTTGTGATGTGTGCCAATCTCTGGGGTGTGAGATGGTACCTCATAGTTGTTTTGATTTGCATCTCCCTGATGATTAGTGATGTGGAGCATTTTTTTCATGTGTCTTTTGGCCATTTGTATTTCTTCTTTGTCAAAGTGTCTGTTCATTTCTTCTCCCCATTTTTTGATGGGGTTAGATGTTTTTTTTCTGGTAAATTTCTGTCAGTGCCTTGTATATCTTGGAGATTAGCCCCTTGTCTGATGGGTGTTGGGTAAATAATTTGTCCCACTCACTGGGGGGCTCTTGTATCCTGGGCGCTATTTCTTTTGAGGTGCAGAAGCTTCTCAGTTTAATATATTCCCATCTGTTAATCTCTGCTTTCACTTGCTTGGAGAGTGCAGTTTCCCCTTTGAAGATGCCTTTAGTCTCAATGTCCTGGAGTGTTTTACCTATGTGTTCTATATATCTTATGGTTTTGGGTCTGATATCGAGGTCTTTCATCCATTTGGATTTAACCTTCATACATGATGTTAGCTGGGGGTCTAAGTTCAATTTTTTGCAAGTGGCTAGCCAGTTGTGCTAACACCACTTGTTGAAGAGGCTTTCTTTGCTCCAATAGAATTTCTTGCTCCTTTATCAAAAATTAGGTGATTGTATGTCTGGGGAACATTCTCTGAGTATTCAGGCCTATTCCACTGATCTGAGGGCCTGTCTTTATTCCAATACCATGCTGTTTTGATAACTATTGCTTTGTACTACAGTTTAAAGTTTGGGAAAGTAATTCCTCCCGTATTCTTTTTCCCAATGATTGCTTTAGCTATTCGAGGGTGTTTATTGTTCCAAATGAATTTCAAAAGTGCCTGATCCACTTCTTTGAAGAATGTCATGGGTATCTTTAGAGGGATTGCATTAAATCTGTACAATGCTTTGGAGAGTATTGCCATTTTAATGATGTTAATCCTGCCAATTTATGAACAGGGTATGTGCTTCCATTTCCACGTGTCCTCTCTTATTTCTTGGAGCAGAGTTTTATAGTTTTCTTTGTATAGGTCCTTCACATTTTTAGTCAAGTTGATTCCAAAATATTTGAGTTTGTGTGACACTATTGTGAATGGGGTTGTTTTCTTAATGTCCATTTCTTTTTTATTACTATTGGTGTATAGAAAGGCCATTAATTTTTGTGTGTTAATTTTGTAGCCTGCCACCTTGTTATACGAGTCTATTGCTTCTAGAAGCTTTTTTGTAGAGACTTTAGGGTTTTCTAGGTAGAGTATCATGTCATCTGCTTCCTTTCCTATCTGGATTCCCTTGATATCTTTTTCTTGCCTAATCGCTATAGCAAGTACTTCCAGTGCTATGTTGAATAGGAGTGGTGAGAGAGGACAGCCTTGTCTTGTGCCAGAATTTAGAGGAACGGCTTTCAGTTTTTCTCCATTGAGGACAATATTTGCCTCTGGCTTGCAGTAGACAGCCTTAACTAAATTGAGAAAGGTTCCTTCCATTCCCATCTTGCTGAGAGTTTTGATCAAGAATGGGTGTTGGACCTTATCAAATGCTTTCTCTGGGTCTATTGATATGATCATGTGATTTTTATTTTTCTTGTTGTTGATGTTGTGTATTATGTTGATAGATTTATGGATGTTAAACCAGCCTTGCATTCCTGGGATGAAACTACTTGATCGTAGTGGATGATCTTCTTAATCAGGCATTGAATCGTATTTGCCAGAATTTTGTTGAGGATCTTTGCATCTGTATTCATCAGCGATATTGGTCTGTAATTTTCTTTTTTGGTAGCATCTCTGTCTGATTTAGGTATCAAGGTGATGTTGGCTTTATAAAAGCTATTTGGAAGTGTTTCTGCTTTTTTAATTTCATGAAAGAGTCTTTCCAGGATTGGAAGAAGTTCCTCTTGAAAGGTTTGAAAGAATTCATTAGTAAATTCACCTGGGCCTGGACTTTTGTTTTTGGGCAGACATTTGATTACTGTCTTAATTTCCTCAATAGTGGTGGGTGTGTTTAGATATGTTACATCCTCTTTATTCAACCGTGGAAGATTATAGGAGTCCAGAAATTTATTCATTTCTTTCAGGTTTTCATTTTTAGTGGCATAGTTTCTCAAAGTAGTTTCTGATTACCCTTTGGATCTCTACCATATCAGTAGTGATCTCTTTTCTTTTTTTTTTTTTTTTTTTTTTGGTTTTTGGGTCACACACAGCGGTGCTCAGGGGTTACTCCTGGCTGTCTGCTCAGAAATAGCTCCTGGCAGGCATGGGGACCATATGGGACACCGGGATTTGAACCAACCACCTTTGATCCTGGATCGGCCGCTTGCAAGGCAAACGCCGCTGTGCTATCTCTCCGGGCCCAATCTCTTTTCATTTTTAATACGAGTTATCAAGTTTCTCTCTCTCTTTCTTTGTTAGTTTTGCCAGTGGTCTATCAATCTTGTTTATTTTTTCAAAGAACCAACTTCTCCTTTCGTTGATCTTTTGGATTGTTTTTAATTGATTTCTGCTCTCAGCTTTGATATTTTCTTCTCTCTCCCTATTTTTGGGTCCTTTCGTTGAGTACTTTCTAATTCTATGAGCTGCGTCATTAAGCTATGCAGGTATGCCCCTTCTTCTTTCCTGATGTGTGCTTGCAAAGCTATAAATTTTCCTCTCAGGACCGCTTTTGCTGTGTCCCATTGATTCTGATAGTTTGTGTCTTCATTGTCATTTGTTTCTAGGAACGTTTTTGATTTTCTCTTTGATTTCATCTCGGACTCACTGGTTATTCAGTATTAGGCTGTTTAACTTCCAGGTATTAAAGTTTTCCTTCTGTGTCCCTTTGTAGTTCACATATAATTTCAGGGCCTTGTGGTCAGCGAAGGTAGCCTGTAAAATTTCTATCCTCTTGATGTTATGGAGGTGTGTTTTATGTGCTAGCATGTAGTCTATCCTGGAGAATGTCCCATGTACATTAGAGAAGAATGTGTATCCGGGCTTCTGGGAGTGGAGTGTCCTGTATATATCTACTAGACCTCTTTCTTCCATTTCTCTTTTCAGGTTTAGTATATTCTTGTTGGGTTTCAGTCTGGTTGACCTGTCAAGTGTTGACAATGCCGTGTTGAGGTCTCCCACAATTATTGTGTTGTTATTGATATTATTTTTCAGATCTGTCAACAATTGTATTAAATATTTTGCTGGCCCCTCATTCGGTGCATATATGTTTAGGAGAGTGATTTCTTCCTGCTGTTAATATCCCTTGATTAATACAAAATGTCCATCTTTGTCCCTTACAACTTTCCTAAGTATAAAGTTTGCATCATCTGATATTAGTATGGCCACTCCAGCTTTTTTTATGGGTGTTGTTTGCTTGGATGATTTTCCTCCAGCCTGTTATTTTGAGTCTATGTTTGTTCTGACTATTCAGGTGTGTTTCTTGTAGGCAGCAGAAGGTTGGATTGAGTTTTTTGATCCATTTAGCCACTCTGTGTCTCTTAACTGGTGCATTTAGTCCATTGATATTGAGAGAATGAATTGTCTTGGGAGTTAGTGCCATCTTTATTTCTAAGTTTGCTGTGTCTATTGGTCAGTCTTGCCTTAAATTAGGACATTCAAATTTTCTTTTAAGAATGGTTTTGAGTCTGTAAAGTTTCTGAGCTGTTTTTTGTCTGTGAAAACATGTATTGTTTCTTCAAACCTGAAAGTGAGTTTTGCTGGGTGCAGTATTCTAGGCGAAGCATTTATTTCATTGAGTTTTGTCACTATGTCCCACCACTGCCTTTCTGGCCTTGAGTGTCTCTGGTGACAGGTCTGCAGTAAATCTCAAGGAACTTCCCTTGAATGTAATTTCTCTTTTCGATCTTGCTGCTTTCAGAAATCTGTCTCTATCTGTGGGATTCATGATTGTGACTAGGATATGTCTTGGAGTGTTTTTTCTGGGGTCTCTTTTGGTTGGTACTCTTTGGGCATGCGAGTTTTAATCACATGTATTCATGTATTCATTATCTCTGGTAGTTCTCTTTAATGATGTTCTTGACCATTGATTCTTCCTGGAGATTTTCTTCCTGGATCTCTGGGACTCCAATGATTCTTAAGTTGTTTCTGTTGAGCTTATCATAGACTTCTATTTTCATCTGTTCCCATTCTTTGAGTAATTTTTACATTGTTTGATCATTTGCTTTAAGGCTTTTTTCCCCAATTTCTTCTGCTGTATGGAATTGTTGTTCATTTCATCTTCCAGTGTACTAATTCTATCCTCAGCTGCTGTTAACCCATGGGAAAACTCAGCCATGTTTTTCTTCAATTCATCTACTGAGTTTTCAGACCTGAAATTTCAGTTTGGAGTTTTCTGATTTCTATCTTCATATTCTCTTGATTCTTATTAGTGTTCTCTTCTATACTCTCTTTGAGTTCTTTGAACATCTTCCATATTGCGACTCTAAACTCCTTATCTGAGAGACTGACTAGTTGGCTGGTCATGTTCAAGTCATCAGAGTTGTCATCGTCATTCTCTATGTCTGGCGCTGGCCTGTGTTGTTTCCCCATTGTCACACTTGTATTGTGGGTTTTTCTACATGTTGTATTCATTGGCTAAATGATGTGCATGGCTGCGAAGCGAATTGTAGTTGCCGTGCTTCTCTGGCTCCAGCCTTTCTGGGCTTGTAAACTCACCTCCAGGGAGGGCTCCAGGGTAGGCAAGCCATCCGCAGATGAGCCACACACAGGATGAAAATGGAGCACAGAAGACAGGCAGATAGGGGTACTGGCATCTGAGTTCCAGCAGAGTTCAGCGGCTTCCCCTTTCTGGCTTGTAAAGTCAGCCATTTCTTACTCACTCACTCGCTCGCTGGGTAGCTTCATAATGCAGTTTTTTTGTGGATTTGCTTCCCAGGCCTCTGAGGAGAGCTTCAAGTATTCAGAAAAGACAGAGAATCACAGGGCAGGGCTCCCTTCAGGTCCTCTGTTTCCTCAGAAGAAGCACAGTAGGTCAGAGACTCCACAGGTAGAGCAATCAGCACTCCACCTGGCAATCCCCACAGTCAGCCATTTCTTACTCACTCACTTGCTTGCTGGGTAGCTTCAGAATGCAGTTTTTTTGGGGTTCGTTTCCCAGGGCTCTGAGGAGAGCTTCAAGGATTCAGAAAAGAGAGAGAAGCACAGGACAGGGCTCCCTTCAGGTCCTCTGTTTCCTCAGAAGAAGCTTGTTTTATTTTTTAAATATAAATCTTTATTTAAGCACCATGATTACAAGCATTTTTGTAGTTGGGTTTCAGTTATAAACAGAATACCGTCCCCCTTCACCAATGCAACTTTCCCACCACCAATGCCCCCTTCCACCCCCACCACTGCCTGTATTCTGTACAGGCATTCTACTTCTCTCATTCTTTAACATTGTCATGCTCGTTGTTAGTGTAGTTATTTCCCTAACAGATTTCACCACTCTTTGGTGAGCTTCAAATTGTGAGCCAATCCTTCCAGCCCTTCCAGACCTTAACTCTATTGTCTCTGGGCCTTATACAGTAATGTCTTTAATTTTTCTTAAAACCCATAAATGAGTGAGACTATTATGTGTCTATAACTCTCCCTCTGACTTATTTTACTCAACATAATAGATTCCATGTACATTCATGTATAGGAAAATTTCATGACTTCATCTCTCCTGACAGCTGCATAATATTCCATTGTGTATATGTACCACAGTTTCTTTAGCCATTCATCTGTTTAAGGGCATCTTAGTTGTTTCCAGAGTCTGGCTATTGTAAATAGCACTGCAATATAGTTGTGAGGAAGGGATTTTTGAATTGTGTTTTTGTGTTCCTAGGACATATCCCTAGGAGTAGAATAGCTGGATCATACGGGAGTTCAATTTCCAGTTTTTTTTTTGAGGAATCTCCATATTGTTTTCCATAAAGGCTAGATGCCATTAAAACATATTAAATGTTGGGGCTGAAGCGTGGTGCAAGGGGTAAGGTGTCTACCTTGCCCATGCTAGCTTACGATGGACTGTGGTTTGATCCCCCAGCATCCCATATGATCCCCCAAGCCAGGGGCGATTTCTTAATGCATAGCCGGGAGTAACCCCTGAGCATCACTGGGTGTGGAGCAAAACCAATATATATATTAAATGTTATTTTTATCTTTTAATTTTTTTAGTGACAAAACTAATTTATGAGGCAAGAGTGAGAGGGCACAATGGATAGACCCTGTGGTGGTTGACCAGGTTCAATCCCTGGTATCCCCTATGGCCTCCTGAGACCTTCCTAGAATGCAGATCTAGGAGCAAGTCTTCAGCACCATTGGGTATGACCCAAAACCATAAAAGAAATTTTCCTGTTTAGTATGCATTTCATTTGTTCCATGTACTTGAAAAAAGTGATTTGAATTGTGATGGGTATTGAATATGTATTAGTAATTTGAATAAGAGGGTTATTTTAACAATGCTTGATTCTTACAATAAATAATCAGGAAATTTCTTTCAATGTCTTGATGTCCTCTATTTTTCTTAGCATTGATTTATAGTTTTTACATATGTATTTTATATGTATTTTACTCCCTTATTAGGTTGATTCACAGGTATTTGAGTTTGTGGATACTATTTTGATATAAATAGCCTTTTAAAATTTCTCTTTGTTCTTGCTAATTATTTGTATATAAGAATACCACTAGTTTTTGTGTATTATAGTTTTTACATATGTATTTTATATGTATTTTATTCCCTTATTAGGTTGATTCACAGGTATTTGAGTTTGTGGATAATATTTTGATATAAATAGCCTTTTAAAATTTCTCTTTGTTCTTGCTAATTATTTGTATATAAGAATACCACTAGTTTTTGTGTATTTTACAGCTGCTACTGTACTGTATTTGTGTATTATTTGAAGGAGTCTTCAGGTAAAGTTTTAAAGATTTTCAATGTATTATATCATGTTATCTGCAAATAATAATAATTTGATTTCTGTGTTTCCAATTTGGGTCCCTTTGATATATGGTTTCCGTTCTGTTGAGGACTTCCAAATAAATGTTTAACAAGAGTGGTTCTGGGGCCGGAGCAGTGGTGCAAGCAGTAGGGAGTCTGCCTTGCACAGGCTAACCGAGGATGGAATACCCTGGCATCCTATATGGTCCCTCAAGTCAGTAGCGATTTTTGAGTGCATAGCCAGGAGTAACTCCTGAGCATTACTGTGTGCAGCCGAAAAACAAACAAAAGAGTGATGGCAGTGGACTTCCTTGTCTTCTGCCTTATATCAGAGGAAAGCTTTTGAGTTTTCACCAATAGGTCTGATATTGGCTGTGGACTTGTCATAGATGGCCATTATTATCATGAGGTAAGCTTCTTTTATTTTTATTTTAAGGTTTTTTTTGAAAGGGTGTTGAATTTTGTCAAAGCCTTCTCTTACCAACTGACTTGGTTATATGATATTTATTTTCCCTTTTGTTGATATTGACTTGCACAAATTGTATCATCTCTGTGTATCTTTGGAATGAACTCCAGTTGATCACGGAATATAATTGTTTTGATATATTGCTCAATTTGTTTCACTAGGATTTTGTTGAGTTTCCTTGTGTTGATATTGACCTATAATTTACTTTTTTAAGTAGTACCTACCATATTTTTGTACAACAAGATGCACATTTTTACCCCTAAAAGATGGGGAGAAATGTCTGTGCAACTTATGGAACGAATGCCACTTGAAGCTGAAGCCTGAGTATTTATAAAATTTTTTTTTATTTTCTTTTTTTTTAATGCATAATTTTTTTTATTTAAACACCTTGATTACATACATGATTGTGTTTGGGTTTCAGTCATAAAAGGAACACCACCCATCACCAGTGCAACATTCCCATCACCCAAGTCCCAAATCTCCCTCCTCCCCACCCAACCCCCGCCTGTACCCTAAACAGGCTCTACATTTCCCTCATACATTCTCAATATTAGGACAGTTCAAAATGTAGTTATTTCTCTAACTAAACTCATCACTCTTTGTGGAGAGCTTCCTGAGGTGAGCTGGAACTTCCAGCTCTTTTCTCTTTTGTGTCTGAAAATTATTATTACAAGGGTGTCTTTCATTTTTCTTAAAACCCATAGATGAGTGAGACCATTCTGCGTTTTTCTCTCTCTCTCTGACTTATTTCACTCAGCATAATAGATTCCATGTACATCCATGTATAGGAAAATTTCATGACTTCATCTCTCCTGACAGCTGCATAATATTCCATTGTGTATATGTACCACAGTTTCTTTAGCCATTCGTCTGTTGAAGGGCATCTTGGTTGTTTCCAGAGTCTTGCTATGGTAAATAGAGCTGCAATGAATATAGGTGTAAGGAAGGGATTTTTGTATTGTATTTTTGTGTTCCTAGGGTATATTCCTAGGAGTGGTATAGCTGGATCGTATGGGAGCTCGATTTCCAGTTTTTGGAGGAATCTCCATATCGCTTTCCATAAAGGTTGAACTAGACAGCATTCCCACCAGCAGTGGATAAGAGTTCCTTTCTCTCCACATCCCCGCCAACACTGTTTATTCTCATTCTTTGTGATGTGTGCCATTCTCTGGGGTGTGAGGTGGTATCTCATCGTTGTTTTGATTTGCATCTCCCTGATGATTAGTGATGTGGAACATTTTTTCATGTGTCTTTTGGCCATGCGTATTTCTTCTTTGTCAAAGTGTCTGTTCATTTCTTCTCCCCATTTTTTTGATGGGGTTAGATGTTTTTTTCTTGTAAAGTTCTGTCAGTGCCTTGTATATTTTGGAGATTAGCCCCTTATCTGATGGGTATTGGGTGAATAGTTTCTCCCACTCAGTGGGTGGCTCTTGTATCCTGGGCACTATTTCCTTTGAGGTGCAGAAGCTTCTCAGCTTAATATATTCCCATCTGTTAATCTCTGCTTTCACTTGCTTGGAGAGTGCAGTTTCCTCCTTGAAGATGCCTGTAATGTCCTGGAGTGTTTTGCCTATGTGCTGTTCTATATATCTTATGGTTTTGGGGCTGATATCGAGGTCTTTAATCCATTTGGATTTTACCTTTGTACATGATGTTAGCTGGGGGTCTAAGTTTAATTTTTTGCAAGTGGCTATCCAATTGTGCCAACACCACTTGTTGAAGAGGCTTTCCATGCTCCATTTAGGATTTCCTGCTCCTTTATCAAAAATTAGATGGTTGTATCTCTGGGGAACATTTTCTGAGTATTCAAGCCTATTCCACTGATCTGAGGACCTATCCTTATTCCAATACCATGCTGTTTTGATAACTGTTGCTTTGTAGTACAGTTTAAAGTTGGGAAAAGTAATTCCTCCCATATTCTTTTTCCCAATGATTGCTTTAGCTATTCGAGGGTGTTTATTGTTCCAAATGAATTTCAAAAGTGTCTGATCCACTTCTTTGAAGAATGTCATGGGTATCTTTAGAGGGATGGCATTAAATCTGTATAATGCCTTGGGGAGTATTGACATTTTGATGATGTTAATCCTGCCAATCCATGAGCAGGGTATGTGTTTCCATTTCCGTGTGTCCTCTCTTATTTCTTGGAGCAGAGTTTTATAGTTTTCTTTGTATAGGTCCTTCACATATTTAGTCAAGTTGATTCCAAGATATTTGAGTTTGTGTGGTACTATTGTGAATGGGGTTGTTTTCTTAATGTCCATTTCATCCTTATTACTATTGGTATATAGAAAGGCCATTGATTTTTGTGTGTTAATTTTGTAGCCTGCCACCTTGCTATATGAGTCTATTGTTTCTAGAAGCTTTTTGATAGAGTCTTTAGGGTTTTCTAAGTAGAGTATCATGTCATCTGCAAACAGTGAGAGCTTGACTTCTTCCTTTCCTATCTGGATTCCCTTGATATCCTTTTCTTGCCTAATCGCTATAGCAAGTACTTCCAGTGCTATGTTGAATAGGAGTGGTGAGAGAGGACAGCCTTGTCTTGTGCCAGAATTTAGAGGGAAGGCTTTCAGTTTTTCTCCATTGAGGATAATATTTGCCACTGGCTTGTGGTAGATGGCCTTCACTATATTGAGAAAGGTTCCCTCCATTCCCATCTTGCTGAGAGTTTTGATCAAGAATGGGTGTTGGACCTTATCAAATGCTTTCTCTGCATCTATTGATATGATCATGTGGTTTTTATTTTTCTTGTTATTGATGTTGTGTATTATGTTGATAGATTTACGGATGTTAAACCAGCCTTGCATTCCTGGGATGAAACCTACTTGATCGTAGTGGATGATCTTCTTAACGAGGCATTGAATCCTATTTGCCAGGATTTTGTTGAGGATCTTTGCATCTGCATTCATCAGTGATATTGGTCTGTAATTTTCTTTTTTGGTAGCGTCTCTGTCTGGTTTAGGTATCAAGGTGATGTTGGCTTCATAAAAGCTATTTGGAAGTGTTTCTGTTTGTTCAATTTCATGAAAGAGTCTTGCCAAGATTGGCAGTAGTTCCTCTTGGAAAGTTTGATAGAATTCATTAGTGAATCCATCTGGACCTGGGCTTTTGTTTTTCGGCAGACATTTGATTACTGTTTTAATTTCATCAATGGTGATGGGGGTGTTTAGATATGCTACATCCTCTTCCTTCAACCGTGGAAGATTATAAGAGTCCAAGAATTTATCCATTTCTTCCAGGTTCTCATTTTTAGTGGCGTAGAGTTTTTCAAAGTAGTTTCTGATTACCCTTTGAATCTCTGTCATATCAGTAGTGATCTCTCCTTTTTCATTCCTGATACGAGTTATCAAGTTTCTCTCTCTCTCTTTCTTTGTTAGGTTTGCCAGTGGTCTATCAATCTTGTTTATTTTTTCAAAGAACCAACTTCTGCTTTCGTTGATCTTTCGGATTGTTTTTTGAGTTTCCACTTCGTTGATTTCTGCTCTCAGCTTTGTTATTTCCTTCTGTCTTCCTATTCTTGGGTCCTTTTGTTGAGCATTTTCTAGTTCTATTAGCTGTGTCATTAAGCTACTCAGGTAAGCTCCTTCTTCCTTCCTGATGTGTGCTTGCAAAGCTATAAATTTTCCTCTCAGTACTGCTTTTGCTGTGTCCCATAAGTTCTGATAGTTTGTGTCTTTATTGTCATTTGTTTCCAGGAACCTTTTTATTTCCTCCTTGATTTCATCTCGGACCCACTGGTTATTGAGCATGAGGCTGTTTAACTTCCAGGTGTTAAAGTGTTTCTTCTGAGTCCCTTTGGAGTTCACAAATAATTTCAGAGCCTTGTGGTCAGCGAAGGTAGTCTGCAAAATTTCTATCCTCTTGATCTTATGGAGGTATGTTTTATGTGCCAGCATGTAGTCTATCCTGGAGAATGTCCCATGTACATTGGAGAAGAATGTGTATTCAGGTTTCTGGGGATGGAGTGTCCTATATATATCCACTAGGCCTCTTTCTTCCATTTCTCTCCTCAGGTCTAGTATATTCTTGTTGGGTTTCAGTCTGGTTGACCTATCCAGTGTTGACAAAGCCGTGTTAAGGTCCCCCACAATTATTGTGTTGTTGTTGATATTATTTTTCAGATTTGTCAACAGTTGTATTAAATATTTTGCTGGCCCCTCATTCGGTGCATATATGTTTAGAAGAGTGAATTCTTCCTGCTCTACGTACCCCTTGATTAATATAAAATGTCCGTCTTTGTCCCTTACCACCTTCCTGAGTATAAAGTTTGCATTATCTGATATTAGTATGGCCACTCCAGCTTTTTTATGGGTGTTGTTTGCTTGGATAACTTTTCTCCAGCCTTTTATTTTGAGTCTATGTTTGTTCTGACTATTCAGGTGCGTTTCTTGTAGGCAGCAGAAGGTTGGATTGAGTTTTTTGATCCATTTAGCCACTCTGTGTCTCTTAACTGGTGCATTTAGTCCATTGACGTTGAGAGAAAGAATTGTCCTGGGATTTAACGCCATCTTTATTTCAAAATTTGGTGTGTCTTTTGGGTAGTCTTGTCTTAGATTAGGTCTTTCAGTTTTTCTCTTAAGACTGGTTTTGTGTCTGTGAAGTTTCTGAGCTGTTTTTTGTCTGTGAAACCATGTATTCTTCCATCAAACCGGAAAGTGAGTTTTGCTGGGTATAGTATTCTGGGTGAAGCATTCATTTCATTCAGTCTTGTCACAATATCCCACCACTGCTTTCTGGCATTGAGCGTTTCTGGTGACAGGTCTGCTGTAAATCTCAGGGAAGCTTGCTTGAACATGATTTCCCCTTTTGATCTTGCTGTTTTCAGAATTCTGTCTCTATCTGTGGGATTTGTCATTGTGACTAGGATGTGTCTTGGGGTGGTTTTTCTGGGGTCTCTTTTGGTTGGTACTCTTCGGGCATGCAGGATTTGATCACATATATTCTTTAGCTCTGGGAGTTTCTCTTTAATGATGTTCTTGACTATTGATTCTTCCTGGAAATTTTCTTCCTGGGTCTCTGGGACTCCAATGATTCTTAAGTTGTTTCTGTTGATCTTATCATAGACTTCTATTTTCGTCTGTTCCCATTCTTTGACTAATTTTTCCATTGTCTGCTCATTTGCTTTAAGTTTTTTGTCCAATCTCTCCTGCTGTATGGAATTGTTATGTATCTCATCTTCCACAGCACCAAGTCTATTCTCAGCTTCTGATACCCTGTCCCAGAGCTTATCCATTTTGTCATTCACTTCGTTTACTGACTTTTTCAGTCCTGTTAGTTGACATGTTATTTCAGTTTGGAGTTTTGTCATTTCTGCCTTCATATTTTCTTGGTTCTTATTAGTGTTCTGTTCAACTCGATCCATGGTTTCTTGGAGTCTGTTGAGCACCTTCCATATTGCTAGTCTAAAGTCCTTATCTGAGAGGTTGATTAGTTGTTCAGTCATTATCTGGTCCTCAGAATTGTCCTCTTCATTCTCTATGTCTGATGCTGGCCTGCGTTGTTTCCCCATTGTCACACTTGTATTGTGGGTTTTTCTACGTGTTGTAGTGGTATTCATTGTCTATATGATGTAGGCAGCACACTCCTCTGGCTCCTCCCTTTCTGGATGGGCTGACTTGCCTCTAAGGGAGGGGAGTCCTCCGTGGATGAAGCCTCACACTGGGTCAAATCTTAGGCCCGAGCATGCAACAGAGAAGACAGTCCAGAGAGAAATGTTTGCTTCTGTGATATAGCGCCGTTCTTAGTGTGATTTTTCCTTCTTGTTGCAATGGAGTTCTTTCCTTAGAAAGAGTGCACGGCCGCGTAGCGGCCGTGCTCCGCTGGAGCCTCTTTTTGCCCCACTCGCAAGAGTTTCACGCAAGAGGACAGTAGACAGACATAGACAGGTCACACTCACAGTCTTTCACAGCTGAGCCCCACTGGGCCGGTGTACTTTCGCGGATTTTCCCCGCCTGGTGTCACACACAGGGAGCCAGCTTTTGCAAAGGTTAGCCGGTTTTTATGCTCTGAAGTCCCTCCCTGAAAATGGCGTCTGGGCGAGCGAGGTTTCTGGAGCCTCTCCTTGCCCCACTCGCAAGAGTTTCACGCAAGAGGACAGTAGACAGACATAGACAGGTCACACTCACAGTCTTTCACAGCTGAGCCCCACTGGGCCGGTGTACTTTCGCGGATTTTCCCCGCCTGGTGTCACACACAGGGAGCCAGCTTTTGCAAAGGTTAGCCGGTTTTTATGCTCTGAAGTCCCTCCCTGTTTTTTTTTTTTTTTTTTTATTTTCTAATGTAAAAAATTAGATAAGTGTGTTTAACCAGCTGTGGACCAGCATATTGTAAATATACTTTAACATTGCAGGCTGGTTGTTCCCAGCTGCCATCTCCTGAGAGCATCTTGTGTTGCACCATTTGCTTTAGAATATTTTTTCTTATTTTCCTCATTTTAAAACTATGTGCTTCTTATGGTCAGTGCGTCTTAAAGAGTGAAAAACCTGGTATATGAATTTTAGGTATTAATATGATATTAGGAAAATCTCTGTTTCTTCAATATTTTGGAAGCATTTGAAGTGTCTTGGCAGTAAATCTTCTTTGAAGTTTGATATAACATATTAATCAGAGAAATAGTGATAGTGCAGTGGGTAGGGTGCCTTGCATGCAGCAGATCTGGATTCGATCCCTGGTATCCCACCTGGTACCTTGAGCCCACTAGAAACAAGTCCTAATCCAAGAGGCAAGAGTTCCCTTTGTGTGGCTCCCAAAACAAAACAAAACTCCTCACTAATGAATTAATCTGGTTTGGGATTCTATTCTTGGAGAGAATTTCAAACATTCTTTATAATTATGTTTAAAATTTCTCTAATCAAGATTGGTCTATTCAAGTTTTGTGTTTCCTCTTGATTCAATCTTGGGACATCATCCTAATATGTCTATGTGAAATGATTTGGAGTTAAACTCCAAAGCTAAATTATGTTTGATCATGGGAATTTAATTTAAACTTCCCAAAGTACCATTTTATGCAGGTTTATAAAATTAAGTTTACATGGTAACAGAATTATAATCTAGAAAACTGGTCAACTAGAAAAGCTAACTGCTCTCTGTGAGACTGAAGTTACCAATAGGTGTCTAATGTCTGTCTTTAGATATGCAAAAACTTTTATATTTTCCTTCTGAATGAGGTCAGTGCATCCTTTACCAACATTTATCACAGTCATGTTTTTCTTGGGAGACTAACCCAGTCCTGCTTTCTTTGTTTTAGACCTAGTCCACATACTCTGAGGCTATGTGGTTTTATATATATATTTTATTACTTGCAGCCTTTCTACTATAATTAGGCCTCAATAAATGTTTTGAAAATGCCATTTTTTGGGTCACACCCGGTGGTGCTCAGGGGTTGCTCCTGGCTCTATGCTCAGAAATCATTCCTGGCAGGCTCAGGGGACCATATGGGATGCCAGGATTTGAACCACAGTCCTTCTGCATGCAAGGCAAACGCCCTACCTCCATGCTATCTCTCCAGCCCCTGAAAATGCTATTGTTACGCTGATCACAGAGATAGGCATTTTACAATCATTTTAATTACTTGTACAGTGCAGTCCATAGACCAGAAGTGGCCCACCACAAAACCTATCTCTATCAAATTCTTATAGAGCACATTCAAAGTCTTCATCTATACAGCACTTACTATTATTCTCATTTGCACTTCTGACATATTTACTTACATTTGAATATATACACTGAATTTTGTCTATGTTATTCCCATGTCAAAGTCTAAAAATAATTTAAAGGTGACTTGAAACTGTAAATGAGGCTGGTGATGTAGGATCCAGGGCAAGAAGAGAGTTTACAGACTCAAAAACCATCTCCTAGTCACATTTGGGGTAATAATTCTAACAATTCTTTATTTTAGGTATGAAAAGGATAGTTATAATGTGTCTCAGCCAATCAGGTTACAAGGAAAACCAGAAAAGTAGAGAAAATAGAATCCAATCAGGTAAGGAGAAATAATAGGATCCAGTCAGATGTGGAGGGAAACAGGTAAGTGCTCTGTTTAAAGGGAAAACAAGATTTTTGCTCTATCTAAAGATAAAAACAAGATGTTTGCTTTTTTAGACTGTGTGCGTTTAGCTACAGAAATGTCATAGGAACAGAAAGTTTTGTTGATTTAATCAAGATGAAAATATTTCTCTGTTCATAAATTATCTCAGTCACTACATCATTCTAATCTCATTTTAATAAAATATTTAGGTTCTTAGTTTCTGTCTTGATAAATAAATTCTCAAGGCAGCTCCTATATCTCACACTTATTTAATAAACTCAATGTCCCGGATATGTAACAAGTATAGCTTTAATAAGCCCATTGGAAAAATCATCTAAGTCTCCAGGATATCCATGTATCAAAGCAATACAGTAAAAGCTGTGAAGAAATACCTGTATCATAAACTTTTTATTAGACTGAAATTGGTATAGTGGATGGAAAATTCACCTTTAATATGCATCTAGCATTTATGTTTCAGTAAGTTTGGGATGAAAAGTAAAATTTGATCTGATATTTTACCATTATTGCACTTTCTTAATAATTTCAGTGACCCAAGTTCCAGAAATCATACAGTCTTAATTAGAATCCTTCCACACAATTTTTCTGATTGCCCTCTTTACATCTTTGTTTCTCAGAGTGTAGATCAGTGGGTTCATAGTGGGGGCAACAATGGTGTAAAGAAGGGCCAGGGCCTTCCCCTGATTTTGAGAGTAGTTATTTTTAGGTTGAAGATACATGAACATGATGGTTCCATAGAAGAGCAAGACCACCATCAGGTGAGATGCACAAGTCCCAAAGGCCTTGCGTCTTCCTTCAGCAGATTTCATCTTTATCACAGCCCGGGCTATGCAGGCATATGAGGTGAGAATGACGACAACTGGACTAATAAGGATGATTAGGCGAGCAACTAACATCTTTGCCTCTGTTGGATGAGTGTCCACACAGGAAAGCTTGACTATAACCAAGATTTCACAAAAGAAATGATCAACTCGACGATGACCACAACGAGGTAAAATAATGGCCAGTGGAGACTGAAAGAGAGAGTTGCCAAATCCCCAAATCCAAGATATGGCAGCAAGGATGTGGCAGATCCGTGAGTGCATAATTGTAGTGTAGCGGAGGGGCCAGCAAACGGCAACGCAACGGTCAATAGACATGACAGCAAGAAGGACACATTCGGAGGAGCCAAAAGCCAAGGCCACAGTAAACTGAACCATGCAGCCAACATAGCTGATTTTTTTATTTCCCCACATGTTCACCAGCATCTGAGGAACAATAGAAGTTGTAAAAAACATGTCCAGGAAGGAGAGGTTTCGGAGGAAGAAGTACATTGGGGTATGGAGGCGGCTGTCCAGGATGGATACCAAGATGATGGCTGCATTTCCTGTCAGTGTCATTGTGTAGAACCCAGAAACAAAGAGAGAGAGGAAAAACTCAGCCCGGGGGTATTCTGAAAAGCCGATCAAGATGAAATGTTTCTCTGAGCTCTCATTTATTTTCATCATCTCAAATATTTTCAGGTGTAATTGAAATGAAATTAAGTGTTCTCTATATAGCAACAAAACAATACAAAATTAAATAAGACAAGTGTGAAATTATACGTAATTTTTACATATAATAGTCAGCATATGCATTTGTTTAATAATATATTTTAATTTTAAATGTAATAAAATATATATTTACTTAATATAATGATTAATAATCCTATTTGTTCATTTAGCATGCATGTATTATATAATCAAATATTTTTTAAACAAATTTACATAATGAGAAATCAAAGTATATCCTATAAAGAATTATTAAATGACTTGATTATACTTGAACATTATAGTGACTTGGTCCCAGATCATTGTAGTAAAGTATTAAAACTTTTAATTTGATATTTTCATTTTCCCTGTACACTTAAAATCAGGTTTGCAAATAACTTTAAGTGTCCAATATAGCATTTTCACAAAGAAAAAATAAACTGGAAAACAGTTTATTGCATTCCAATAGACAGCAATTAGGGCATATTCCTAGCATGCTCCTGTCAGGTTTGATTTCCAGCACCACATGATCCCCCAACCATTCTGGAGGCACTAGACCAGTGATGGCGAACCTCTTTGAGTCCAAGTGTCCGAGAGCCGCACAAAACCAAAGAATTTCCTCAAAGTGCCAGAACGTCAATTAAACCTTAATAAGAAGATTTTAGTATCTAAAAACTCTCTATAAAGTTGCCTGAACTATATAACATCATTTTTAAAGGTTTGAGTCTTTGTATTGTCAGAGAATCAATTTGATTCACAATCCTTTGGTTTTTATTTCAATTTATTGGCAATTTATAAAGCTTTAATGATTTCATTCAATTTAATGAATTTAGGAATATTTGATTCAGTTACACAATGTATTTTAAATGTATTATTCACATAACATGCCAAATGTATCCTGAGTAAAAAAAAAAAAGAGATAAACTTCTTAAAACTGTTAACTGTGTCAAGACTTGGTGTGTATTCCCAAAGAGCCTATACATGTTTTTTTCTTGTAAAATTTACAATCAAAATTGAAAATAGTTAAATCATTACATTTCTAATAATATGTTGTAAAGAAAACAAAAGGGCTTTCAATTAAACCAACTGTTTATATCGGAAATTCCAGATTGGAATACAACAGGGTCATGTAAAGTCCCTTTTTTAAATAACATCTTTAAATAATATTTAAATAACTTAGTGTCTTAACTTCAAACTGAAAACACTGCTTCATGTAAACAATGCATTGGGCATGCTCTGAAAAAAATTAATGTGATTTTTGTTGTTGCAGGCATGCTCATAACTTGTCAATCCTTGTGGCTCATAGTGCATTAATTTCAGAGTAACACATGCAGCACTCATGTCATCCGCTAACCTGTTTCTAGCATCAGATTTTATATAATTCAAAGCCAAAAACAGCTGCTCACAAGCATAAGATGACCCAAACAAAGTAAGAAGAGCAATCCCAAGTGCTTTCATGGACTTAAAATGGTCTGGCAGAGAATTCCATGCTTTTAGGATTTCATTTTCAGAACTAGTAGCAGTGATTTCATTTGTCACCCTTTCACACTCAATACATTCAAGAGCCGCATGCAGGTCATTGAATTTACTTTTCCAGATAGGGCTTTCTTAAAAGTCCAGTAGTTCCATTTCCAAATTTTGAATATCCAACCACTGTAACAACCACTGTAAGCAGGAAAGATCAAGATCTTCAAATGTGGACTTTTCTGGGGAAGCTATAAATGAAAGGGTTGTCTCCATCTTACGGAACTGAGAAAATCTTTTACTAAAATTCTCCTTTGCTTCGGCTACAATGGTGGAATATGCTTTGTGGATTTCCTGATGTTTTTTTATGACTGTCCACAAATGTAGAATTATCCAAATGTATTTTTAGGTTGGGAAAATATTTTAGCTGTCCATTCTCAAGATCTTTTTCAAAAACATGCGATTTTCTCTCAAAAGCTTTGATGTCACCAAACATGCTTTCTGCTGTTTTTCCTATGCCTTGTAATTTTTTGTTTAGTATATTAAAGTGGTTAGTAAAATCTATAAAGAACATGAGGTTGGTAAGCCAGGCCATGTTGGTGAGTTGAGGATAGTCTTCCCCCTTTTTGTTCATAAATAGCCTAACTTCTTCCAAGCAGGCCACAAATCTCTCTAACACTCGTCCTCTGCTCAGCCACTGGACATTATTGTACATCAGTAAAGTGTTATATTGTGCCTGAACCTCATTAGGAAGGGCTTGAAATTGTCGAAAATTAAGAGTATGTGCCATGATGAAGTTCATCATTTTTGTTACATCTTTGAGGACGTCAAGTTTTTTGCTGCTTGCTTTGGTGCAGAGTGCCTCTTGATGTATTATGCAGTGAAATTGAATCAGTGGATGTTTTGCTTCCTTAGCAAATAAATAAATAAATCCTGATGTTGTCCCCATCATGTAGGTGCTCCATCGCTAGTAACTAAAATAACTTTTTCTGGACTTATGTCTAGTGATGAAAAAGTCTCCATCACAGCATTGTGGATATCTATCCCTTGTGTTCTTCCAGGCAAAGACAGCAGTTTTACCAGCTCTTCTCTCATGATGTCACCAGTAGCATAACTCAAAATAAGCGCTAGTCTTGCATGGTTAGGAATATCTGTACTTTCATCCAAGCACATGGAGTAGAAGGGTGCTTTTTGTAAGTTGCAAGTAAGCTGTTGACTAACATCAGCAGCCAGTCGCAGAACCCTATCTTTTGCAGTATTTCTGCTTAGTGGCATCTCAGAGATGAGCTGCACAATTTTATCCTTGTTTTGGAACTCAAGGAAGAGTGAATTACTTCCAGCCAAAATGGCCTTTTTTATAAAATCTCCATCAGAGAGGGGTTTACCATGTTTTGCTAGGCACAGTGAAATTTGAAGGCTGGCAACTGTAAGATGATTAGTTTTTTTAAAGATACTTGCTAAAACTAAGAGACTCGGAGTGATATTTCTTTAATTTTCCTACAAGAAACTCTTCTTTGAGCTAAACCAAGTTCAGCAACACCGTTATGGTTGGTCTCAAAGTGACGTTTGACACCTGATGTGTGAAACACAACACTTCCATTACACATAACAAACAATGCCTTTCCACTGTGTTCAATCACTCCATATGTCTCTGTCCAGGCCTCGTGGAATGATCTTCCACTATCTGGTTTTGCTTTTTTGCTGTACTCATTTTCTTTGTTCAAGACTTCAAGTCTACAAAAAGATAAAATTTGTATAATAAAAAATCTAATGAAGTGCTGTATACAAATCTGTCCCCATAAAAATATGTGATTGGGAAATTTTACTAATTGTAGACATCCGTTTTGGTCAAAAAATATACTGTCCGAGTGAAAACCGGATTTGTGCAACCCTAACCTGGACACCTAGACAAATAGCCAAATAATTTAATAGGTTTTTTAAAAAGGAGCCCCGGTAAGTTTATAATTAACATTAGAATTATTGGTCTAATTAAACTTAGGCAGCACAGGTAGGGCAAAGTAGAAGTTTACCTAATAATAAATGTTGTAGAATGCAAATTGCATCTCCTATTCTCCTCAAGTCTCCCGCCTGGCTGTGAGGGCCTGACAGAAGAACCTCGGTGCTGTAGGCGAGTAACTGGGCGGGTTCAGAGGTGAAGGTGGGGAGTGAGATTTTGCTTCTCACAGCCCCGCAGTGGTTCAGGCAGCCTCGAGGAACAATTGCCAGACTAGGACAAGACTGGGACCAAAAAATAGGCTGGGGCATTATAGGTTGAGCAGCCCAATCACATGACCTCACGCAGGCGGCCCCCCCCTCCCCATTTAAGTCCAGGGGCAGGGCTAAAATGCAGAAGCACACTTGAAAGGCACGGCCAGCCACTAATAAGGAGTGCAACAGCCAACACACAAGAAAACGTGATATGGGGGAGGGGAGAGAAAGAAGATGGGACATGGAGGGGGGGAAGAGAAGATTCATAAAGACTATGACTAAACCATCTCTTCTTAATTCTCTGCTGTCACACAAAACTCCCAAAAGAATGCTGAACATCCAAAGATCCTCCAGAAAACAATGTAATTTAAAGGAAGATGCACAGAAAAGATAATTGTGCGAAATGTTCAAACTTTAATGTTCTGTAAAAGCAATGACAGGCTCTCACCTTTGAAACAAAAATGACAAGCGCTTATCAATAAAACCAAACCACGGGGTCAGTGCTTTTCACAATGAAAAATCTGGATAACAAGAGGCAGCTCAGTAATGTCCAACCTTAGTGAGCTGGACAGCAGAGGACTAAGAAGAGATGTTTTATCTGTAGTCTTGATGCACTGAAGAAGTGACTGCGATTCCCCAAATAAAATGACCTGCAAACTGGATGAATCGCATGAATGACTATACAGCACTGGGTTCATCACAATAACAACTAATTAAGAGGTGACCTGAGTGTATGGGAAAAGAACTTTTATTTTTTATTATTGGAGCCGTTGTTAATTTATTATGATGTTTACAAAAGCACTGTGAAGTGCCACATATAGACTTTACTGTTTTTGCTGTTTTTGAGTGTTCCATAAGGTACAGTGCAAGGATTAGTGTGTTGGTTGTTCACAGAGAGCCCAGCCCTCCTCTCAGCTTACTGAACTTCTCTACGCAATCATCATAAGAAGATTTATTTCCTTGAATTTAGCATGTCCCCCATAGGAGATACAGAGGAGCACATTATAATTCCTCAATATTGATACCATATTCTATGTGAAAGTACCATATAATCACCTAAACTCAGCAAAGAACAATACAGAATGCATAACTTGCAACAAACAGCTTGTGAGATATCACAACTTTCACAAATTGTATGTTATTAAATTTTTTATATAATTTATTACTTAGTTGTAACAAGCAATATAAGGTAAATTATTTCATGTCTGCCAAGGGAGAAGACTATGGTGGTGGATGGGAAACTGAGACAATGATGGAGTGAAGGTCACACTGGTGGTGGGACTGGTATTGGAATAGTAAAGGCCAGAAACAATTGTATTATGAACAACGTTGTAAACCATGGTGTTTAAATAATAGAATTTTAAAGATCACTAGTTAGGCCTTAGAGACTCCTTAGAGCTGTTGGGAGACCAACCTCAAGAAATGCATATACCTTAAATAAATTATTGCTACAATATGTTCTCATCTAAGATTTCCTTTGACAATCTTTTTCATGATAGAAGATTATGTCATAATGTTGATTGCTGACTTCCTGGGACATTTTACCAAGTTCTGGGTGAGGGCTATCAGGATTTCTTAAGGTATGGCAATAACAAACTGTGCCTTGAAGTTGACTATTTCAATCATTGACTTTGCCTATAATATGTTATCCTGTTTGATATTAGTTACTCATAAGTGAACTTTCTATTCGAAGTTTATTCACTCAATCCTGCCACTGTTGAATCAAAAAATTAATGTAATATTTTAAATCCTTGACATTTCAATAATATTCATAGAATATTCAGTAGGAGGAAGTTTCATCTAAAGTGAATAACAAATCTTTCACAGTAATATATATATATATTTTTGTTTTTGGGTTATACCTGGTTCTGCACTCAAGAGTTACTTCTAGCAGTGCTTGGGAGACCATGTGGGATGCCAAGAAATGAACCTGGATAGGCCATGTGAAAGGCAAGTGCCCTACCCATTGTACTATCACTCCAGCCCCTTAAAATTCTTATTAAAAACATTGTGATGTGCAAAGCTACTCATTATACAGTTATCTCAGGCAGCAAATGTTCCAAATCAATCCCACCACATGTGTAACCTTTCCTCTCCCAATGTCCATGGTTTTCCATCCACACTCTAGCCTGTCACCTTGCCTGCACAAATTTACTTCATTATTGATTATTGGTTCATTATTGATTGTCTCAAGTCCTTAAGGAAAACTTTCAAGTATTTGAAAAATGTTTGTGCCAGGTTTTCACAAACAGGAAAGACTTGATGAAATTTTCTCACTTTCAGAGACACTATCACAACCTAACTTTGGGGTCAGACCATTTTATTGCACATTTCTAGAGCAATTTTCTTGACACTTTCTTACCCTAATGACAATCCCCTTGAGAAAGTCCAGCCCAATCTTTCACTCTATCATTTTATGAGTTTGTCTCTGTCCTCAACTGACTCCAGGTCATTATGCCCATCCCTCATCTGGAGACTATTTTGCTGACAACTTCAGAGTCGTCAGTCTCCTCCCACCTAAAAAGGGGCCAGAAGTCCCCTCTACAACAAGATTGAAGGGTATGACTGTCTACTGGACTTCTGCTGCCTGGACCACTACTTCTCGCCTTCCTTATAAGGTTCTTTATGAGGTTCTTATGCCAGAAAGCACCCAAGACATGCACTCATACCAAGGGGCCTCCAACATACTCCCAACTGCTTTTGAAGGTGCCTACACCACTCATCACTCAGCAGGTTTCCACTGCCTATGGCTGTGACAGATTGCCACAATAAAGTGAATTAGATTGGCTCCTTTGACTTCTGGCCAGTAGGATTCATTGCAAAGAGTAAGATAGACACAGTGACTTGTTCAGGGAGCAAACTAGTCTCATAATCCCAGAAACGTGGACTCCAGGGACTTTTATTTGATCCATTCCCATTCATCTATCCATCAACTACAATATTGCTAATGAGTTAGTAAGTACACAAAACTAGGGATAAATTTATTGCAACTGTGGGCATGGGACGTACTGTATTTTTTGCCTTATAATATCCACCTATCATAAGACGCACACAGTTTTAAGATGATCTCCCCACCCCCCCTGCACTCAGGCTTCAGTTCCAGGCTGCCATTAGCTCCATAAGACACACATTTGGGAAATGGGGAGTGTGTCTTATAGAATATAGTAGATTAGCCCTAGCATCGAGACTAAAGGAATACTTTGTGTGTGTGTGTGTGTGTGTGTGTGTGTGTGTGTGTGTGTGTGTGTTTGGTTTTTTTTTTTTTTTTGGTTTTTGGGCCACACCCGTTTGATGATCAGGGGTTACTCCTGGCTATGCGCTCAGAAGTCGCTCCTGGCTTGGGGGAACCATATGGGATGCGGGGGGGATCGAACCGCGGTCCGTCCTACACTAGCGCTTGCAAGGCAGACACCTTATCTCTAGCACCACCTTCCCGGCCCCTACTTTCTGTGTTTTTAAAGGATTCTCCCTGTGTGGTTGTCTGTTAAGGCCCCAATAATTCTATTAAAGCCTGTACACTCCCTAGCAGAATTTTTCCTTCTTGGGTCCATACTTGCCCTAACAAGTCAGTTCCTGCTTAGATTTGGGATTTCCCTAGCAGAACAATTTCCCACAGTTTGAGGTGTAGCCTGGAGGCCGCTTAGGAGAGCTGGATATGTTCCTGTGCTCCAGGAATTTGCCAGAGTTGATCTGGTTGACACCAGAAACGCTGAAACCAAACAATATTGCATTTCTGATTTACCAATATTGCCAGAACTAGACTTTGTGGTCCTTGATCATTGTTTATGTCCCCCAAAATTATGGGTGAAAGAATATATTTATCTATTTACATTGTTTTTATTAATCCATTTTAAATCCAATGAGTTTTAGTTAAGATGAATCATGAAATTGTAATAAGATAAAAAACATAACAGTGTAAGATCAAGCTTTTTTTATGATAAAGCTGTAAATGATATTTCTATTTATCTTTTTCTTACAAAATTTTGTTGGTTGATACAACTTTTCCTATTTTTAAAGTTTCTTAATATATAATTAACCTACAGATGAGGTCTCTTTCATTCACATACTACACATTGCTGGGGTTCTAAACTTGACATAGAAATTGAGTTAAAATAAAAGTAATTGAATTAAAAAATAATTTTTTATTGTACCTGGTATAATGTTCCTTCTTCAGTTGAAAGGAGCGAACTTGAGTTGATGAATGGATCTTATCTTACACAAAAATATGGAAAATGCAATAGACACATAGAACTGACAGAAAACTGCCTCTGAGCTTCAGTCTCCAATGGCTAATTAGTGTGAGGAATAAGAAAGCCCTGGGTAAGAAAACCAAAAAGTAGCAGGAAGGATTTCTCTAGAGACATAGAACTAATCATGTATTTCCTCATTGTTATCTTTATTTTAGGTTGCCATAATTGCATTTTCATATTTGGTGCCTTTGGAGATTCTATAATTTGTCTATAATCGGATAAATAGTTCAAAGTTTCTAGGTAACAACTTGTAATCACAAATTTTTATAAATAGACCTTTATTAGCTTTTAATTTGCATTGATGTTAAAATGTAAGGCTTCCTTTTCCTGTAATTTTCTTCTTTAATTACAAAGTTAAAGAGTTAACTAGTTATATATTTGGTTCTGAGGGAATTAAATAACCAGGATCTTTTTAAAATAAATCTTTATTTAAGCACCATGATTACAAACATGTTTGTTGTTGGGTTCCAGTTATAAGAAAAAGAACACTTCCCACCACCAATGCCTCCATCTCCCTCCTCCCCCATTCCCTGCCTATACAGAATAGTCTCACTCATCTATGGGTTTTAAGAAAAGTAAAATATATTGTTGTAATAATACCCAGAAACAATAGAAATGAGGACTGGGAGGACCGGCCCACAATATGAAGCTTACCACAGAGAGGTGAGTTCAGTTAGAGAAATAACTACACTGACAAATAAAATGCAATGTTAGTGAGTGAGAGAAAAACCAGGATATCTTAATTGTCAGAAAAGACCACTTGATTTTTCTGATGTGGAATCTAAGGAATAACACTTGGTATACTCCACCAGCCAACTCAAATTATTGCATGCCTAAGTTTAAGATGGATGATCCAAGCTGAGCTTTAAAGGACTTTAATCTAGTCAAACAATAAAGTCCTCTTGAAATAAAGCTATGCTCTCTTATTTATGTAGTATATGGATGTTTTCACTCAACAGTGCAAATGTTGGGTAAATACTACAGGCACTTTATGTCCACCAAATAATAAATGTTTACTATCCAGTCATTTATATAAAATGCTTTATATATCTTGGTAGATACTACTTAAACCCACCCAAAGAAAAACTGATACCCTAGGACAAGCAACAATAAAGTTTGGCAAGTTTTAGGCATAATTTTTAAATTATATTTTCCATCTTCTCTCTTCTCAGAGACCCATTATATATCTATCAATATTTGATGGTATGCCACTGGTCTCACTCAGTTCTGTTCACATTTTTCCTTATATTCTTATTGCTGTACCTCAAAACAAACACAATTAACTTTATTGACTTTGCTTATTATTTTTATCTGACTCCTCAAAAATTGAACTCTCTGTTTATTTAAGATAAAAGATGGGAGATGGGGCCAGAGTGGTGATGCAGTGGTAGGGCCTTTGCCTTGCATGCAGCTGACCTAGGACGAAACACGGTTCAATCCCCTGGCATTCCACATAGTCCCCAAAGTCAGGAGCAATTTCTGAGCACATAGCCAGGAGTCACCCCTTCGCATCACCAGGTGTGGCTTAAAACCCCCACCCTAAAAAGGGGAGAAAATGTCCAGATAATTGAGCGTATATTTTTCATAAAGCAGGCACAGTTTTAATTATCAGCACTACATGGTTTCCCAAGCACACTTGGAAGAACTCAAAGTCTAGTGATCAAAGTTGGGAGTAACCCATGAGCACCACTTGGTGGGACCCTCTGAAATAGAAAAAAGAAAATAAGAGACACCATAACTAGAAGTAAATGAACCTCAAAATAAAATCCGTGTGTGTGTGTGTGTGTGTGTGTGTGTGTGTGGTTGTTGATGAGAGATCTGTTTTTCTTTTTTCCTGTTTTACAATTAAAAAAATAATGCCTGTATTTAAGCACCATGATTACAAACATACTTACAGTTGTGTTTCAGTTATAAAAGAACATCCCCAATCACCAGTGCAACACACCCACCACCAAGGCCTCCATCTCCTTCCTCCCTCACCCTCTGCCTATATTCGAGACAAGCATTCTACTTTTCTCACTATTTACACATTGTCATTATAATTGTTAGGTTAGTCATTTCTTTAACAGCATTCACCAATCTTTGTGGTGAGCTTCATATTGTAAGCTGATCCTTCTAGCCCTCATCTCTATTGTCTCTGGGCAATATTACAATAATGTCATTTATTTTTTAAAAGCCATAGATGAGACTATTCTGTGTCTATATCTCTCCCTCTGACTTATTTCACTCAGCCTAATAGTTTCCATATCCATCTATGTATAGAAAAATTTCATGACTTCATCTCTCCTGACGGGTGCATAATATTCCATTGTGTATATGCATCACAGTTTCTTTAGCCATTCATTTGTTGAAGGGCATTTGGCTGTTTATGAATTCTGGCTATTGTAATTAGTGCTGCAATGAATATAGGTGTGAGGAAGGCTTTTTTGTATTGTGTTTTTGTATTCCTAGGGTATATCCCTAGGAGTGGTATAGCTGGATCAAATGGGAGTTCAATTCCCAGTTTTTTGAGGAATCTCCATTTGTTTTCCATAAGGGCTGGACTAGATGACATGAATAAGAGTTCCTTTCTCCCCACATCCCCACCAGCACTGATTGTTCTTGTTTTTTTTTTGTATTGTGTGCCAGTCTCTGTGGCATGAGATGGTACCTCATTGTTTTGATTTGCATCTCGCTGATGATTAGAGTTGTGGAGGATTTTTCATGTGCCTTTTGATCATTTGTGTTTCTTATTTGAGGAAGTGTCTGTTAATTTCTTCTCCCCATTTTTTGATGGGGTTAGACTTTTTCTTGTTAAATTCTGTCAGTATCTTGTATATCTTAGATATTAGCCCCTTGATGGGTATTGGGTGAATAGCTTCTCCCTTTCTGTGGGTGGCTTTTGTATCCTAGGCATTATTTCCTTTGAGGTGCAGAAGCTTTTCAGCTTAATATAGTCCCATTTGTGTATCTCTGCTTCGACTTGTTTGGAGAGTGCTGTTTCTTCCTTGAAGATGCCTTTAGTCTTAATGTCATGGAGTGTTTTTCCTACGTGTTGTTCTATATACCTTATGGTTTCAGGCATGATATCAAGGTCTTTAGTCCATTTGCATTTGACCTTGGTGTATGGTGTTAGCTGGAGATCTGAGTTCGTTTTTTCGCAAGTGGTTGACCAGTTGTCCCAACAACACTCATTGAGGAGGCTTTCCTTGCTCCATTTTGTATTTCTTGCCCCTTTATCAAAGATTAATTGATTGTATATCTTGGGAGCATTCTCTGAATCCTCTAGTCTATTCCACTGATCTGAGTGTGTCTTTATTCCGATACCATATTGTTTTTCTTTCTTTCTTTCTTTCTTTTTTATGGTTTTTACAAATATTTGTTTATTTTAATGAAGCTGGTACAGACAATGTCCATTTAAATCCCATCTCCCAGGCCAGAAAGTACAAACAAAATAAAAAAAAGAACAGTGTTCAATTGTATATACTTCTTTTTTTTTTTTTTTTTTTTTTTTTTTTTTTTTTTTTTGGTTTTTGGGCCACACCCTGTGACGCTCAGGGGTTACTCCTGGCTATGCGCTCAGAAGTTGCTCCTGGCTTCTTGGGGGACCATATGGGACGCCGGGGGATCGAACCGCGGTCCGTCCTAGGCTAGCGCAGGCAAGGCAGGCACCTTACCTCCAGCGCCACCGCCCGGCCCCTCAATTGTATATACTTCTGTATGAATAGCTTTAACTGCTAATGAAAGAACTTTTCTGGGATCTTCTGACAAGCTTTTTTCTCATTAATCTTAAAATGCTTTCTCCAGTGAAACCATCTTTGAAGTTAGTCATGACTCTCATCACAGCTGTCATTTATTTAGTTTCCAATCTGATCTTGTTCCTCTTCACTTTTTTTTTGGTCCATACCCTCAGATTTTAAAAGTAGCTTCAAGTTAAGGAAAGGACATTTTCCACAGTTCAGTTCTGAAAAACTTCCATCTCCCACTGAAAGTCATAGTTCAGGAGTGAAACGATCACATGCTAGAACATCAGGGCCAATTGAAAAGTCATTACGGACACTTGCATTGGTCAGTCCTATTTATCACAAGTCTGAAAATGCACAGTCCCTGCAAAAGATGGCCACTCTGTGCACACGTCATTTCTAAAAGGAGAACAATGTCAAGGGGCTGAGGTCTGATCACCAAAAATCAGCACAATGAAAACAAATGATAATGAATAATGGGCACTAGAATTCAAATTACCAGATGTTTTAAAGAGACTGGGTGCCTGTACTCAATTCTTTTTTGAACACCACATTACAAAAGAACTATTTTTAAAAATAAAAAAGATTGAGGATAAAGAAAAAAATAAAAAGAATATCAAAATTCTTGAGTGACCCCCTGTTTGTTCCTGATAAACTTCAATCACATCTTCTTCCTCCATTCCCAGTTCTTTTGGAGTGTGGTTATCAGCAATTCTCTGACCTTCAAAGAGAAACCTGAGTGAATTCATTGGAACTCCCTGTCTTTGACAGTAATATTTTTTAATATACCATGCTGTTTTAATGACTATTGCTTTGTAATACAGTTTAAACTTGAGAAAAGTGATGCCTTCCATATTCCGTTTCCTAAGAATTGTTCTAGCTATTCTTCGGTGTTTATTGTTCCAGATGAATTCTAGGAGTGTTTAGTCCACTTCTTTGAAGAATGTTAGGGTTATCCTTAGAGGAATTGCATTAAATTTGTATAATGCCTTGGGGAGTATTGACATTTTAATGATGTTAATCCTCCCAATCCATGAGCAGGGTATATGCCTCCATTTCCTTGTATCCTCTTTTATTTCTTGAATCTGGGTTTTGTAGTTTTCTTTGTATAAATCCTTCACATCTTTAGTTATGTTGACACTAAGATATTTGAGTTTGTGTGGCACTAATGTAAATGAGATTTTTTTTGATACCCACTTCTCTATCATTATTGGTGTATATAAAGGCCATTGATTTTTGCGTGTTAATTTTGTACCCTCCACTTTGTATATGGATCTATTGTTTCTAGAAGTTTTTTAGTAGAGTCTATAGGGTTTTCTAAATATAGTATTATGTCATCTGCAAACAGTGAGAGTTTGACTTCTTCCTTTCCTACCTGGAATCCCTTGATATCTTTTTCTTGCCTAATCACCATGGCAAGAACTTCCTGCACTGTTTGAATAGTAGTGATGAGGGAGGGCAGCCTTGTCTTGGACCGAATTTTAGAGGAAAGGCTTTTAGTTTATCTCCATTGAGAATAATATTTGCCATTGGCTTGTGGTAGATTGCCTCTACTATATTGAGAAAAGTTTCATTTATTTCCATCTTGATGAGAGGTTTTTTGTTTTTGAATCAAGAATGGCTGTTGGAACTTATCAAATGCTTTCTCTGCATCTATTGATATGATCATACGGTTTTAATTTTTCTTTTTGTTGACATGGTGTATTATGTTGATTGATGTATGTTAAAACATCCTTGCATTCGTGGGATGAAACCTACTTGGTTGTGGTGAATGACCTTCTTGATGAGGCATTGGATCCTGTTTGCCAGACTTTTGTTGAGAATCTTTGCATCTGTGTCCATAAGGGATATTTGTCTGTAGTTTTCTTTTTTGGCAGTATCTCTATCTGGTTTTGGTATCAAGGTGATGTTGGCTTCATAAAAACTTGTTTGGAAGTATTCCTGATTTTTCAATTTCATGAAAGAGCCTGGCTAGAATTGGTAGTAATTCTTCTGAAAAGGTTTGAAAGAATTCATTAATAAATCCATCTGTGCCTGGGCTTTTGTTTTTGGGCAGACATTTGATTATCGTTTTAATTTCCTCAATAGTGATGGGGGTATTTAGATATGCTAGATCTTCCTTATTCAACCATGGAAGATTATAAGAGTCCAAAAATTCATCCATTTCTTCCAGTTTCTCGTGTTTATTTGCATAGAGTTTCTCAAAGTAGTCTCTGATTACCCATTGAATCTCAGCAATGGTGATCTTCCCCTTTTCATCTCTAATTCGGGTTATCAAATTTCTCTCTTTGTGAGTTTTGCCAATAGTCTATCGATCTTGTTTATTTTTATGAAAAAAAAAAAACCCAACTTCTTTCGTTGATCTTTAGGATTGTTTTTTGGGTTTCACTTCATTGATTTCTACTCTAAGCTTTGTTATTTTCTTCTGTCTCCCTATTTTTGGTTCCTTTTGTTGATCATTTTCTAATTTTATAAGCTGTGTCATTAAGCTGTTCAAGTATGCCCCTTGTTCCTTCCTGATGTGTGCTTACAAAGCTATACATTTTCCTCTCAGGGCTGCTTTTGCTGTGTCCATAGATTCTGATAGTTTGTGTTTTTATTGTCATTTGTTTCCAGAAAAGTTTTGATATCCTCTTTGATTTCATCTCGGACCCACTGGTTGTTAAGTAGCAGGATGTTTAATTTCCAGTTGTTAAAGTATTTTTCTGTGTCCCCTTGTAGTTCACATCTAATTTTAGAGCCTTGTGGTCAGTGAAGATAGTCCGAAAAATTTCTATCCTCTTGATTTTATGGAGGTATGTTTTATGTGCCAGCTTGTGTTCTATCCTGAAGAATGACCCATGTACATTGGAGAAAAATGTATATCCAGGTTTCTGGGAATGGAGTGTCCTCTCTCTCTCTCTCTCTCTCTCTCTCTCTCTATATATATATATATATATATATATATACATATATACATATATACACACACACACACACACACACGTCTTTACTAGTCTTTTATTTCATTTCTCTTTCCAGGGCTAGTATATTTTTGTTGGGATTGTGTGGTTGACTTATCAAGTGTTGACAGGGCCGTGTTGAGGTCTCCCACAACTATTATGTTATTATTGATGTTTTTTCAAATTTGCCAATAATTATATTAGATAATTTGCTGGTTTCTCATTGGGTGCATATATGTTTAGTAGTGTGATTTTTTTATTAATATCTTTATTTAAACACCTTGATTATAAATAAAATTGTAGTTGGGTTTCAGTTATTTCAGAACAACCCCTTCACCAGTGCAACATTCCCACCACCAATGTCCCAAATATTCTTCCTCCCAACCCCACCCCACCTGTACTCTAGACAGGCTTTCTACTTCCCTCATTCATTCACATTGTTATGATAGTTCTCAGTGTTGTTATTTCTCTAACTGCACTCACCACTCTTTGTGGTGAGCATCATGTCATGAGCTGGAACTTCCAGCCCTCCTCTTGTCTCTGAAAATTATTGTAAAAATGTCTTTTATTTTTCTTAAAACCCATAGATGAGTGAGACTATTATGTGTCTATCTCTCTTCCTCTGACTTATTTCACTCAGCATAATAGATTCCATGTACATCCATGTATAGAAAAATTTCATGACTTCATCTCTCCTGACTGCTGCAATGAATATAGGTTTGAGGAAGGGATTTTTGTATTGTATTTTTTGTTCCTAGGGTACATCTCTAGGAGTGGTATAGCTGGTATATTGGTATAGTATGGGAGTTTAATGTTCAGGTTTTGGGGGAATCTCCATATTGCTTTTCCATAAAGTTTGAACTAAATGGCATTCCCACCAGCAGGGAATAAGAGTTTCTTTCTCTCCACACCCCCGCCAGCACTGCTTATTCTAATTTTTTGTGATGTGCGCCAATCTCTGTGGTGTGAGATGGTACCTCATAGTTGTTTTGATTTGCATCTCCCTGATGATTAGTGATGTGGAGCATTTTTCCATGTGCCTTTTGGCCATTTGTATTTCTTCTTTATCAAAGTGTCTGTTCATTTCTTCTCCCCATTTTTTGATGGGGTTAGATGTTTTTTTACTCATAAAGTTCTGTCAGTGCCTTGTATATTTTGGATATTAGCTTCTTATCTGATGGGGTTTGGGCGAATAGTTTCTCCCACTAAGTTGGTGGCTCTTGTATCCTGGGCACTGTTTCCTCTGAGTTGCAGAAGCTTCTAAGCTTAATATATTCTCATTGGTTTATCTCTGCTTCCACTTGTTTGGAGAGTGCTGTTTCCTCCTTGAAGATGCCTTTAGTCTCAATGTCATGAAGTATTCTACCTACATGTTGTTCTATATACCTTATGGATTTAGGTCTGATATTGAGGTCTTTAATCCATTTGGATTTTACCTTAGTACATGATGTTAGCTAGAGGTCTAAGTTCTCTTTTATGCAATTGGCTAACCAGGTGTGCCAACACCACTTGTTGAAGAGGCTTTTCTTGCTCCATTTAGGATTTGTTGCTCCTTTATAAAAAACTAGGTGATTGTTTATCTGGGGAACTTTCTCTGAGTACTCAAGCCTATTCCACTGATCTGAGGATCTGTCTTTATTCCAATACCATGCTGTTTTGATAACTATTGCTTTGTAATACAGTTTAAAGTTGGGGAAAGTTATGCCTCCCATATTCCTTTTCCCAGAGATAGTATTTTTTGGTTGGGTTTCAGTCTAGTTGACTTATCAAGTGTTGACAGGACCGTGTTGAGGTCTTCTACAATTATTGTATTATTATTTATTTTCTCTTTCAAATTTGTCAATAACTGTATTAGATAATTTTTGGTCCCTCATTGGGTGCATATATGTTTAGTAGTGTATTTTTTTTACTGTTGCACATATCCCTTGACTAGTTTGAAGTATCCACCTTTGTCCCTTACAATTTTTCTGAGTCTAATGTTGGTGTCATCAGATATTAATATGGCCATTCCAGCTTTTAAGAGTGTTGTTTGCTTGGATGATTTTCCTCCAGCCTTTGATTTTCAGTCTGTTTATTCTGACTATTCAGGTGTGTTTCTTGTAGGCAACAGAAGGTTGGGTGTATATTTTTGATCCATTTCACCACTCTGTGACTTAACTGGTGCATTTATTTCAATGACATTGAGGGAGATGATTGTCATGACAGTTCCCTTGAAGAGGGGTATTGCAAGGACCTCTAGAAGGTTAGGTTTTTTAGTATTTTTTATTGTGGGCAAAGTGAATTAGAAATATTTCACAGTAATATTTAAGGCACATAGTAGTAATGAATGAGGGGCATCCTACTACCAGTGTTGTCCTCCCTCCACTCCTGTTCCCAGCATGCATCTTCCCCCACATTTACCCCCCATAATGCTAGTGCAGCTGTTCCACCCAAGTACAGCTTGGTGTAGATTGGGTATCATTTCTGTTGTCGTTGACTTTTGATTTTGTGGTCAAGTCTGATCATTTTTTATTTCCACCAAATGGACATACGACTGTCTGGTCTTGGTACCATCCATTTTTTCCCTCCAAAAATGATGCTGATCAAATTGATTCCAGTAATGTGGCTCTATTTGAGATATAAGAAGGGATATGGGAGGAGTCTGTCTAGGTGCTGTAAGTATCTCTTTGGGAGAAGAGAGGGGAAAGAAGAATAAAAAAGAAGAAAAAAGTAACAAAACAAAATAAAATGAGACAAGGCAAAAACAAACCAAAATGAAAAAAAAAAACAATAAGGGAGTAACAAAAAAGTACAAAAAAAGATTAATAAGAAAAAGAAAGAATAAACCAAAAACCAAAACCATCTGCTACAAAGAAACACTAAAAAAATCAAAAACAAAAAGGAGAGGAAAAACAAGAAAAGAGAAAATAAAACAACAACCAGACCAGCAACTTCTTAAAAAAAGGATTGTTTTGTTTTGTTGTTGTTTTTGCACAAGTACAGTAAACACTGGGGAAATTGGGACAGGAATTCCTTTGGCCTGAGAAATACAGGGTTTCTCCGCCCTTGAAGCATACTGCCATGGGAACAACTACAGGCTCCATACCCACTCTTTTACACATCCCAAGGTCTTTTTACGTTTCCAGAAGACTTTCTGCTCAGGTGTGGATAAAATCCCATCTCTGTAGTTGAAGACCTTGTTATTTGCATAGGTCATAGAGTGAAGGCTAGGAGAGAGGGTTTTGTTTGTTTCTTTGTTTCCTTTTTTATGGTTCTAGGGTTTATGTTTTATCACTGTTGTAATCAGTCTTCTGTGGTTAGTGGACTTGGTTTTTGCTCAGATCCTAGGTCAAAGCCTAGGCTATAGTCTTTTGAAATGGTTCCAGATGTGCTACTCAGTTGCAGTTGTCAAAATCAGACCTCTGGGATTAAAAATCATGATTTTTGTGCGAATCCAAAGCTGAGGCCTAATCAAGGAGCTTCCTCATTGGTCCCTTGCTAGGTTCTGTCCAGTCCGTGTTTGTCAAGATCAGTTTTCCGTAGCTAGCAATTTGGTTTTTGATGAGGACAAAGGATGACGTGTCATCCGATTGTATCATACTGCTAGATGGTGAGATAGGACGGCTCTCTCCTAGCTCAAGTTGTTGCCATTTCCTCATGTCATGGTATAACTGGTGCAAGTTGGTGCCAGGGCAGCGTTCAGAATTTCCCTGGGCAGAGTCTGGTTTCTGGTGCTGTTGCTGGGACCTGTGTCAGTTTCACATCTGGCATCTGGGGTTCTGGGTTGGAAAGTCATTGTCCGATCACATGGAGTTTAAGTTGGGTCCACATGACATATGTTCAGGGTGGGAGACGAGCCTGTATAATAAAAAATATGGGCTCTTGTCCCTAGTGGTAAGAACTTGTTTCTCTGTATAACATTTCTATTTATTTAGAGTATCTATGCAAAAGGATATGGTGACAGATTATATTGCTGGTGAATTTGGAGGTGGGAATGATAGTCTGAACAATCCCTGTGCCCTGGTTTTGACCTGGGCTCCTATCCCAGGCAGGACTTTTCTTGTAGGTTTTCATACCACTTAAAACCAAAACAAGTTAGGTTGGAGAGACAAAGAGAAAAAGAAAAAGAAAATATATAATAGAAGAAATAAATAAAATTGCATTTTAAAAATGTGTTCAAAAACAATGCCATTTACGAGGCTAATTTACTTTTGCAGATACACAGACTAGGACATATTGTTATGGAGTTATTAAACACATAAACACATGAGTCTTTTGAGATATTCTTGTGGAGGGTGAAATCCAGGGCAGTTTTTCATCACACACCGCGTCTTGTTGGGTTTGCGAAGTTATTTGTAGCCACAAGGGGAGTGTCCTTGAGCTGGGGTCCTTCTAGGGTTGGCTCAGTAGCATGTGATAGTCCATGATTAGGGGATAAGAAGGGCCATAGAGCATGAGTCAGTAGGTATGTTGGTTGTAGTTTCTTGCTGAGGCATGTGCTGTGGGGCTGAGATGGTGTCCTTTCGGTTTGGGAGCTTGGTGGTGGTTTATTGGAGTAGGAGGTTGGCTTGGTATCTAATGGGTTAATAACTGAGGGTAAAGAGGATTAAATAAGAAAGGGTGGTGGGTCAGGATTACGGTATGAGAAAATAGAGGGATTTCTGAAGGGGGAGAGTAATATAAGAGGGGCTATAGAAAGTTTAGGCATGGTTTGTTTACATTTATGTTTGGCAATCAGAGAGGAGTCTACTGTCTACAAACTTATGCCCACATAAAGGTAGACAGTGTTCTATTCCTAGGTTGTTGTTGGAGGCCTGACCCTGGTAGGCTGGGTTTGAATTTTTGAGATATGATTGAGGTAAGAAAAGATAAATAATTGGTTAAAGGTGGGTCTGGCAAGCATTTTAAAGGGGATGAACTCCTACTGAATTCTTTCTTGATCTGGAAGCTAGTTCTGGCCGGCATGGGGTTTGGGGAAGACCCCATGTCAAAGGCCTTCTCCCTAACTTGGGTGTGCTGAGAGCCTTGACAGACCCCCAGCTGTCCCCTCTTCTGCTCCCAGCCTCCAGCCCTTCCCTGGGTGCCAACTTAGGCGGCCAGACAAAGTGGGTGTCAGGTGGTCCCTCCTCGATGGGGTCCCAAGCTTTTCCTGCCCTTCCCCCAGCACTAGGGTGGGAAGGGCACAGGGTGGGGGGCGAGCAGATCCTGGCTTCCGGCTCGCTACCAAATCCTTTCACCAGAAATGGTGGATCCTAACTTGGGGTGTGCTGAGATTTGCTCGGCTGCACTAAGGTTGTCACTGGCAATTTCTTACCAGTCTACATGTTCAAAACCGTGCGGGGGCTAGCCCCCACACGCACAGTGTATATTAGGAGTATTTCCTACCCTTAAGTTATGTTTTGCATATGCAAAATGTCCATTTTGTATTCTGCCCTTTCGCACACCCCTACAAAGCTCATTTTTACTCCTTAACCCTCTCAACCCCCAATAATCAGTAACCCACATTAATCTTTTTTAACTTCAGTACTGCACAATTCTAATCACAGACCAAAGCTGTGCATTGGATATAACAATCCCTAACTATTTCAAAAGACATAAAATGGACACATATGTCTTTTGAATATTTTATGTTTTTTCTCTGACAGCTATAAGTATTACTAAATATTCTCTTATACAGAGATGAGTCTAACAACTTTTTATCTTTTCTTTCTTTGTGAGCTGTTCAATAAGAAATTTTGCTCCAGGGGGGAGGTGCGTGGGGAGGAGGGCAGGCAGACATCTGGCTTCCGGTTTCCTCTTTGATTCTGGAGACCAGCTCTTGCCAGATATAGGGTTTGGGGAGGCCCCATACCAGAACCTTTTTCCCTAGCCTGGGGAGTGCTGGGAGGCTTGGCAGGCCCCCAGCCATCCTTGTCTTTTCCCCCTGACTCCAGGCCTTCCCTGGGTGCCAGCTCAGATGGCCAGAAGTGGGTTCAGGTGGACTCTTAGTGGTCCTCAGGTTCCCCCCTCCTTCCGTACTCCAGGGGGGGAGGTGCATGGGGAGGAGGGCGGGCAGACATCTGGCTTCCTTGATTCTGGAGACCAGCTCTTGCCAGGTATAGGGTTTTTCTCCCCTGGACTTCAGTCTTTCCCTGGGAATCGGTCTAGGTGGACTCTATAGGGGTCAACAGGTTTCCACCCCATCTCTCCCTACACTAATGGGAATGTGCTCTGGGAGGAGGGCAGGCTGTTCTAGCACTGGTTTATATTGGGACAGTCAGTGGAAATTTTTTCTCTTTGTTTTCATATTGATATTATTGTGTGCATATATTCTTTATATCCATAATATCCATCAACGCTTCCGCCCTCCGCCCAGATGCAAACGCCTTCGGTACCTGCTATTCACCCACCTCAAACCTCATCCTACAGCTGGTCAACGTCTCCACCATCACCGACCCTGCCTGCTTTGGCAACCTCCTGCCTGTCTCTAACCCCTTCGCTCTGCAATCCAGCCCCAAGCCTCACTTCAGCATCACCTTGGAACAGATGGTGAAACTTATACTTTGCCTTTTGGTACCCAATATGATTCCCCCTATTGAAAATTGTAATCAAATTCTTGTCATTAATTCCTCCTTTTAGTTCATAATTGCCCCCAATTTAACGTTTCTTGCCTGTTTTACTGGTTTATCTCCCCACATTGTTTCACATTTGTTTTTTCAGTCCTAAAACTACTGTGTTTTCATTGTTTTAATGCCTAACTTACCTGTCAAACCTGCTCTCACCCTAGCCTTAATCATAGGCCTGGGTGCTACCGCTGTAAGCACAATAATTTATTCATTGGTTCATACTTAAAAATCTGTTACTGCCTTAAATATAACTGTTGTTACAAATGTTTCAAACTTACAATAAGTTTACAATACTTAAAGCACACTATTGTATCCCTAGCAAACATAGTGCAGCTAACCACTGTGGTTTACTTTGGTATTTTTCCTTTTTTTTTTAGGAAGGGGGAATCTGTGTAGCCCTTAAGGAACAATGTTGTACAGTGTTCAACACATTGGTGATGGTATGAAAGAATTTCTGAGCCATTTTAATCAAGAACAAAGTTGGTACCAGGATTGGTTTTTCTCTTCCCCTTGGTTCCACACAATCTTGTCCACCGTTGTGGGCCCTCTTATTAGCCTCATGCTGCTCTTTTCTCTTGGCCCATGGATTTTCCGCAAAATTACTGCCTTTATTAAAAACCAGGTAGATGAAAAGGCAAAAACCTCTATTCAGGTTAACTACCAGCGTCTAACCCCGCGTGACTCCTGTGAAAACTTGGCTTTAGTCACCAAGCCGCCTTTCCAGCCACTAAGTTTCCAGGAGATAGAGCGCATAGCTAACAGACGGAGCTCGCTCCGGCACTTGTGCTCTCGGCTGTGGAGACACCTACGACGGGATTAGCAAGGTCCCAGTTAGGGCACGGCCCTAAAAGGCTACAACGCATAATTCGGATCTCTGTGCACACCCACGGCGTTTGTAGCCACCTTTTAAATGCGGCTTTGGCCGTGTCCGCCCTGGTCAAACCTTGTATGCCTAAGACACGGTTCTTCCACCCGCTCACGACTTTCCTTCTTTTATTAGAAGAGAAAGGGGGAGATGTTGGGGACTGACTTGTTTGAGGACATTTTGCTGTTCTCTCTGCCATAGCCCAGCTTTTCACCTAAAAGCAATATGCAGTCTTGCTGTAAATTTTTGAGCTAAGAGAAAAGAATGTGCAGCTGCAGGACATAATTAAGCTCTATGCCCGGAGGAGAGTAAAAACTGCCTGGTACAGTTATCAGAAACTAGGCCCCATTCCTTAAGACCACATTCCGGAGTAATTTAGGCTGTTATCAATAAGTATATGCTATATTGTCTGTTCAAGATCACTTAGGCAAGCACATATTGCACCATTTCCTGATAGTCAAGGAATTAGGAATGCAGCTAGAAGGACACTAGAAGTTTCCATTGAAACAGCACGTTCAGCATAGCTTGAAGGTCATCCAGCCCCCTAGCCCACTGTCCACTTCGCGCCAAAAGTATGATTGACAGCACCTTTGTACTGCCCCCTTCTCCTTCACTATAAAAGAAGGAGTTGTATTTCAATAAACGCCTTTGAACAGTGAAATATTGTCTTAGGCCATTTATTATTAACCTCTCTTAAATTTCTTACAGTGTGGTTGTGCTTCTACTCAGCAAAATAGAAGTGCGGTCGTCTGAGAAGCCTTCCCAGCTAATTCCTGCTGGCCGGGCCCCCCTGGGGGGCTTCTGGACCCTGCATTGGGACCTTGATACTGCTCTACAAAGCTCATTTCTAATATTTTACTGCCTCAGTCCCAACCCTTACTCCCATGTAGGTGCAGCTAATGACATGAAGCTCACCACATAGAATGATAAGTGCAGTTAGAGAAATAACTACACTGAACACTATCATAACAATGTGAATGAATGAGGGAAAAAGAAAGCCTGTCTCGAGTACAGGTGTGGGTGGGGTGGGGAGTAGGTAGATCTGGGAAATTGGTGGTGGGAATCCTGCACTGGTGAAGGGGGGGTGTTCTTTACATGACTGTAATCATACAAGTACAATTATATTTGTAATCACGGTGTTTAAATAAAGATAATTATAAAAAATTTTGGTGAGAGTCCCCCCTTTTTAATGCTTATGATTGAACCATGTTATGGGGACTGTCGGACTTGTTCTTATGGCCCCCATATGTGCTGATGACGCCACTGGCATTATTCCTTGTTTGCATAGGCACATTAAAATGGGAAAATACTATACATACAAATAAGATCTTATCTAATAGAGATTGGAATACACAAGTCTTGTAGTGCAATGGGACCTTACACCCTGAACACTGACATAATGAGCTGGCACAGGCCTCAGAAAAATGGGCGTTCTCCATTCACCCCTGAACCAGGGAAGCTATCTATGAAACATCCAAGGTTTTTTATAACAACACCTGGAAGCAACCCTGTACCAGGGAAGACCCTACCACTGCTCTGACATCAACCTGCTCAAAAGAGACTTCCCTTAACACTAAGAAGACTTGATAACATCAGTGACCTGCTTACTGGACAGGGCTCTCTGCATTGCCCTTTAATTGTGGGGTGAAACTAGAGGACACTCCACATCCTGACTTCAATGTAAGATATGCAGATTCCAGGATCTTTAATACAGAAACATTATACCAACAACAGAGACTGTGTGAATAATAAGAGTGTATTGGCACTACAGACAATGTCTTGTATTGGACGAACTAGCTTGCCTGGAGCCTAGAGTTGGTCTTATGCCAAAAACTTCAGGGGTAGGGTCTCCTTGTATATAGGTCAAGGTTTTTCCTTTCCATGTCCCTCATATTTTGGTGGGCCTATGCAAACAATAATCGCCACTCTAAAACCGTTTTTTACTGTGCTCCTTTGACTCTAATCCTTAAAAAACAACCCACAAACTTTTGAGGTTAACAAACTAACCACTTTCACATATTTACTACTGTATTTAACACTTTTCCTCTAAGAAAGAAAAAAACAGAATACTGAACTTTAAAAAATAACTGAAGTATAATGCCTGTCTTGAATAAGGCATGGATGGGAAGAAGGAAGGGAGAGCTTTGGGAGTGGGAATGTTGCACTGGTGAAGGGGGGAGTTCAGTTGGTGACTGAAACCCAACTATAATCTTGCTTGTAATCATGGTGCTTAAATAAAATATTAAAAAATAATTGGCTAAGGTTTGGCTTAGGATAGTAAAGGAGGAAAGAACAAAAGACTAGAGAGAAGAGAAAGGAAGAATAAGTTGGGTTTTTTTTTTTTTTTAATCAAGGTGTTTAAATAAAATAAATAAATAAATAAATAAAAAATTACAGAAATATTCCCTTATAAAACACAAAATGTTCTGTTACACATTGCTGACCTGCTTACTTAATTTCTGGCATGACTCTGGATATTTAACGAATCATATAAATAAACACTTTGTTAAAGTATTTCAATAATTCCAGAAAAGTCTTTTCATAGTTTCTGCCTTGATATCTGTACCAAACACATGCCGACAGCTAGTTGCTGCTTTGAACCTTAATACAGAACAACTCAAAGCTCCACTTAACCTAACAGCTAAAGGTTTATTAGTTGAATTTAATAGAAATCTTCTAGACATGTTTTATCACTATGAATGGTAAACATTCTGATGATACCCTACTAGACTAGTAAATATTTCTTATGCCACACCCCTTGGTTCATGTGTACTATAGAATGGCATGCAATTATTGAATACAAAATGAGGGAAGCTCTGGTTTAATATAACCACATAAATATGAAAATGATTTATATCCAATTACCTTACCTCTCTAAATTGGTAGAAAAAATTAGTCATAAAAATAAAATGTCAAGAGAACATGAGAGGAGATGACAGCAAAGAGAAAGGTCAACACAAGTTTTGTTAAGTTGGAAAGTAAATGGACAGCTGGTAACTGATTTAGGAAAGGAGATAATACTGACACATAAGCCTGAAACTGGAGAGAAGCCAAAAAAAGGCAATGCAATTAATTCTCTAGTACTTGAAAAAGTCATAAGATTTGGAGGTACAAAGAAACTTTTGAAACAGAGGTATGGATATTACTAGAAGAAAGGATACTTTTACAGTTGTTTAGAAAAATTTGTAGATTATTCTTGCACTCCATGAACTGATTTCCCTGTGTCAATGCATATGGAAGTTTGGGGTGGCATTTTTCTTCTCAATACTTGTGAAGCAAGTTGAGTTGTCACACTGAAAAGGGAAATGGTATCTCCATAACAACTTTTGTCCCCATTCTGCCCCTGCAGTATATTTTAGAATAACCACAAATAGATTCCTAATACCTTATAATAAATAGGAATATTTCTGTGTAAACTAAATTGCCCGATAGAGCATGTTAAAATACTGATATTTTGGTGAACCTATTTGGGAGATTTAATTTTAGCATTCTCAGCTTTAAACAGAATGTATAGTTTATCAATATTTATTTTTATTTTTTTTTTTTGTTTTTTTTTTTTTTGTTTTTTTTTTTATATATATATTTTTTTTATTTAAACACCTTGATTACATACATGATTGTGTTTGGGTTTCAGTCATAAAAGGAACACCACCCATCACCAGTGCAACATTCCCATCACCCAAGTCCCAAATCACCCTCCTCCCCACCCAACCCCCGCCTGTACCCTAAACAGGCTCTACATTTCCCTCATACATTCTCAATATTAGGACAGTTCAAAATGTAGTTATTTCTCTAACTAAACTCATCACTCTTTGTGGTGAGCTTCCTGAGGTGAGCTGGAACTTCCAGCTCTTTTCTCTTTTGTGTCTGAAAATTATTATTACAAGGGTGTCTTTCATTTTTCTTAAAACCCATAGATGAGTGAGACCATTCTGCGTTTTTCTCTCTCTCTCTGACTTATTTCACTCAGCATAATAGATTCCATGTACATCCATGTATAGGAAAATTTCATGACTTCATCTCTCCTGACAGCTGCATAATATTCCATTGTGTATATGTACCACAGTTTCTTTAGCCATTCATCTGTTGAAGGGCATCTTGGTTGTTTCCAGAGTCTTGCTATGGTAAATAGAGCTGCAATGAATATAGGTGTAAGGAAGGGGTTTTTGTATTGTATTTTTGTGTTCCTAGGGTATATTCCTAGGAGTGGTATAGCTGGATCGTATGGGAGCTCGATTTCCAGTTTTTGGAGGAATCTCCATATCGCTTTCCATAAAGGTTGAACTAGACAGCATTCCCACCAGCAGTGGATAAGAGTTCCTTTCTCTCCACATCCCCGCCAACACTGTTTATTCTCATTCTTTGTGATGTGTGCCATTCTCTGGGGTGTGAGGTGGTATCTCATCGTTGTTTTGATTTGCATCTCCCTGATGATTAGTGATGTGGAACATTTTTTCATGTGTCTTTTGGCCATGCGTATTTCTTCTTTGTCAAAGTGTCTGTTCATTTCTTCTCCCCATTTTTTGATGGGGTTAGATGTTTTTTTCTTGTAAAGTTCTGTCAGTGCCTTGTATATTTTGGAGATTAGCCCCTTATCTGATGGGTATTGGGTGAATAGTTTCTCCCACTCAGTGGGTGGCTCTTGTATCCTGGGCACTATTTCCTTTGAGGTGCAGAAGCTTCTCAGCTTAATATATTCCCATCTGTTAATCTCTGCTTTCACTTGCTTGGAGAGTGCAGTTTCCTCCTTGAAGATGCCTGTAATGTCCTGGAGTGTTTTGCCTATGTGCTGTTCTATATATCTTATGGTTTTGGGGCTGATATCGAGGTCTTTAATCCATTTGCATTTTACCTTTGTACATGATGTTAGCTGGGGGTCTAAGTTTAATTTTTTGCAAGTGGCTATCCAATTGTGCCAACACCACTTGTTGAAGAGGCTTTCCCTGCTCCATTTAGGATTTCCTGCTCCTTTATCAAAAATTAGATGGTTGTATCTCTGGGGAACATTTTCTGAGTATTCAAGCCTATTCCACTGATCTGAGGACCTATCCTTATTCCAATACCATGCTGTTTTGATAACTGTTGCTTTGTAGTACAGTTTAAAGTTGGGAAAAGTAATTCCTCCCATATTCTTTTTCCCAATGATTGCTTTAGCTATTCGAGGGTGTTTATTGTTCCAAATGAATTTCAAAAGTGTCTGATCCACTTCTTTGAAGAATGTCATGGGTATCTTTAGAGGGATGGCATTAAATCTGTATAATGCCTTGGGGAGTATTGACATTTTGATGATGTTAATCCTGCCAATCCATGAGCAGGGTATGTGTTTCCATTTCCGTGTGTCCTCTCTTATTTCTTGGAGCAGAGTTTTATAGTTTTCTTTGTATAGGTCCTTCACATATTTAGTCAAGTTGATTCCAAGATATTTGAGTTTGTGTGGTACTATTGTGAATGGGGTTGTTTTCTTAATGTCCATTTCTTCTTTATTACTGTTGGTGTATAGAAAGGCCATTGATTTTTGTGTGTTAATTTTGTAGCCTGCCACCTTGCTATATGAGTCTATTGTTTCTAGAAGCTTTTTGATAGAGTCTTTAGGGTTTTCTAAGTAGAGTATCATGTCATCTGCAAACAGTGAGAGCTTGACTTCTTCCTTTCCTATCTGGATTCCCTTGATATCCTTTTCTTGCCTAATCGCTATAGCAAGTACTTCCAGTGCTATGTTGAATAGGAGTGGTGAGAGAGGACAGCCTTGTCTTGTGCCAGAATTTAGAGGGAAGGCTTTCAGTTTTTCTCCATTGAGGATAATATTTGCCACTGGCTTGTGGTAGATGGCCTTCACTATATTGAGAAAGGTTCCCTCCATTCCCATCTTGCTGAGAGTTTTGATCAAGAATGGGTGTTGGACCTTATCAAATGCTTTCTCTGCATCTATTGATATGATCATGTGGTTTTTATTTTTCTTGTTATTGATGTTGTGTATTATGTTGATAGATTTACGGATGTTAAACCAGCCTTGCATTCCTGGGATGAAACCTACTTGATCGTAGTGGATGATCTTCTTAATGAGGCATTGAATCCTATTTGCCAGGATTTTGTTGAGGATCTTTGCATCTGCATTCATCAGTGATATTGGTCTGTAATTTTCTTTTTTGGTAGCGTCTCTGTCTGGTTTAGGTATCAAGGTGATGTTGGCTTCATAAAAGCTATTTGGAAGTGTTTCTGTTTGTTCAATTTCATGAAAGAGTCTTGCCAAGATTGGCAGTAGTTCCTCTTGGAAAGTTTGATAGAATTCATTAGTGAATCCATCTGGACCTGGGCTTTTGTTTTTCGGCAGACATTTGATTACTGTTTTAATTTCATCAATGGTGATGGGGGTGTTTAGATATGCTACATCCTCTTCCTTCAACCGTGGAAGATTATAAGAGTCCAAGAATTTATCCATTTCTTCCAGGTTCTCATTTTTAGTGGCGTAGAGTTTTTCAAAGTAGTTTCTGATTACCCTTTGAATCTCTGTCATATCAGTAGTGATCTCTCCTTTTTCATTCCTGATACGAGTTATCAAGTTTCTCTCTCTCTCTTTCTTTGTTAGGTTTGCCAGTGGTCTATCAATCTTGTTTATTTTTTCAAAGAACCAACTTCTGCTTTCGTTGATCTTTCGGATTGTTTTTTGAGTTTCCACTTCGTTGATTTCTGCTCTCAGCTTTGTTATTTCCTTCTGTCTTCCTGTTCTTGGGTCCTTTTGTTGAGCATTTTCTAGTTCTATTAGCTGTGTCATTAAGCTACTCAGGTAAGCTCCTTCTTCCTTCCTGATGTGTGCTTGCAAAGCTATAAATTTTCCTCTCAGTACTGCTTTTGCTGTGTCCCATAAGTTCTGAGAGTTTGTGTCTTTATTGTCATTTGTTTCCAGGAACCTTTTTATTTCCTCCTTGATTTCATCTCGGACCCACTGGTTATTGAGCATGAGGCTGTTTAACTTCCAGGTGTTAAAATGTTTCTTCTGAGTCCCTTTGGAGTTCACAAATAATTTCAGAGCCTTGTGGTCAGCGAAGGTAGTCTGCAAAATTTCTATCCTCTTGATCTTATGGAGGTATGTTTTATGTGCCAGCATGTAGTCTATCCTGGAGAATGTCCCATGTACATTGGAGAAGAATGTGTATCCAGGTTTCTGGGGATGGAGTGTCCTATATATATCCACTAGGCCTCTTTCTTCCATTTCTCTCCTCAGGTCTAGTATATTCTTGTTGGGTTTCAGTCTGGTTGACCTGTCCAGTGTTGACAAAGCCGTGTTTAGGTCCCCCACAATTATTGTGTTGTTGTTGATATTATTTTTCAGATTTGTCAGCAGTTGTATTAAATATTTTGCTGGCCCCTCATTCGGTGAATATATGTTTAGGAGAGTTATTTCTTCCTGCTCTACGTACCCCTTGATTAATATAAAATGTCCGTCTTTGTCCCTTACAACCTTCCTGAGTATAAAGTTTGCATTATCTGATATTAGTATGGCCACTCCAGCTTTTTTATGGGTGTTGTTTGCTTGGATAACTTTTCTCCAGCCTTTTATTTTGAGTCTATGTTTGTTCTGACTATTCAGGTGCGTTTCTTGTAGGCAGCAGAAGGTTGGATTGAGTTTTTTGATCCATTTAGCCACTCTGTGTCTCTTAACTGGTGCATTTAGTCCATTGACGTTGAGAGAAAGAATTGTCCTGGGATTTAACGCCATCTTTATTTCAAAATTTGGTGTGTCTTTTGGGTAGTCTTGTCTTAGATTAGGTCTTTCAGTTTTTCTCTTAAGACTGGTTTTGTGTCTGTGAAGTTTCTGAGCTGTTTTTTGTCTGTGAAACCATGTATTCTTCCATCAAACCGGAAAGTGAGTTTTGCTGGGTATAGTATTCTGGGTGAAGCATTCATTTCATTCAGTCTTGTCACAATATCCCACCACTGCTTTCTGGCATTGAGCGTTTCTGGTGACAGGTCTGCTGTAAATCTCAGGGAAGCTTGCTTGAACATGATTTCCCCTTTTGATCTTGCTGTTTTCAGAATTCTGTCTCTATCTGTGGGATTTGTCATTGTGACTAGGATGTGTCTTGGGGTGGTTTTTCTGGGGTCTCTTTTGGTTGGTACTCTTCGGGCATGCAGGATTTGATCACATATATTCTTTAGCTCTGGAAGTTTCTCTTTAATGATGTTCTTGACCATTGATTCTTCCTGGAAATTTTCTTCCTGGGTCTCTGGGACTCCAATGATTCTTAAGTTGTTTCTGTTGATCTTATCATAGACTTCTATTTTCGTCTGTTCCCATTCTTTGACTAATTTTTCCATTGTCTGCTCATTTGCTTTAAGTTTTTTGTCCAATCTCTCCTGCTGTATGGAATTGTTATGTATCTCATCTTCCACAGCACCAAGTCTATTCTCAGCTTCTGATACCCTGTCCCAGAGCTTATCCATTTTGTCATTCACTTCGTTTACTGAGTTTTTCAGGCCTGTTAGTTGACATGTTATTTCAGTTTGGAGTTTTGTCATTTCTGCCTTCATATTTTCTTGGTTCTTATTAGTGTTCTGTTCAACTCGATCCATGGTTTCTTGGAGTCTGTTGAGCACCTTCCATATTGCTAGTCTAAAGTCCTTATCTGAGAGGTTGATTAGTTGTTCAGTCATTATCTGGTCCTCAGAATTGTCATCTTCATTCTCTATGTCTGATGCTGGCCTGCGCTGTTTCCCCATTGTCACATTTGTATTGTGGGTTTTTCTACGTGTTGTAGTGGTATTCATTGTCTATATGATGTAGGCAGCACACTCCTCTGGCTCCTCCCTTTCTGGATGGGCTGACTTGCCTCTAAGGGAGGGGAGTCCTCCGTGGATGAAGCCTCACACTGGGTCAAATCTTAGGCCCGAGCATGTAACAGAGAAGACAGTCCAGAGAGAAATGTTTGCTTCTGTGATATAGCGCCGTTCTTAGTGTGATTTTTCCTTCTTGTTGCAATGGAGTTCTTTCCTTAGAAAGAGTGCACGGCCGCGTAGCGAAGCGGAGCGGCCGTGCTCCTCTGAGCCTCTTTTTGCCCCACTCGCAAGAGTTTCACGCAAGAGGACAGTAGACAGACATAGACAGGTCACACTCACAGTCTTTCACAGCTGAGCCCCACTGGGCCGGTGTACTTTCGCGGATTTTCCCCGCCTGGTGTCACACACAGGGAGCCAAGTTGGGTTTTTTTTTTTGAGGCTCTTCATCCCTGATGGGGGTGGTCTTTGCTAAATAAAGGTTTCAGGATTATATAGTGGCTGGAAATTTTTAGAATAAGCACAGTTTTCGCATCTAGAGTACTAAGCAATGTGGTGGTGAGGACTATAGGATGTGGTTACCCTATGTAGTTTCGTCTGCTGCATCTTAAGTATAGAGGTATCTTTTCTTCAGAGCAACTGACAGCTAGAGCTCTTTTTTTTTTTAACAGATTAAATTGATGGGGAAGGATAAAGGAGTAGAGGGAAGAAGAGAGAAAGAGAAAGAAACTTAAAAAGAAAGAAAAGATAAAGAAAAAGAAAAAAAGGAAGTAGTGATTTGCCAGGATGTATTCGGTGAGTGGAACCTGTAACCTAGGTCTGTGGTGCACCATTGACTGTTCCAGTGGTCTGAATGTCACCTGATTTGGGTCCTAATAGAAGACATAAACAAAAGTAACTGAGTAATTTAGAGTATTTTATCAAGATACTGACATAGTGGGCACTGTATATGGTAACCAGTGTGATTGAATGTCGTGGTTTAAAATTAGGGTGTCCACCTTTTGTTTCCAAGGTCCCCATGTGGGCAAAGAAGCTGAAGGGTTATTTTATACTTGATAATATTAAGGCATTAAGGCATATTGTTAGTAATCACTGCAGCAGGAGTCCAGGCTTCCCATTATATTCTGCACCTGGATCTGTTGATAAATACAATAGCACATTATAATAGACCTTTGTGGTTAGAGGTTGATTACATACCTGTTCACCCAAAACTTCTGCTTCCATAGTTATGGGTTAAATATATCAAAGAAGTGCTATCATTCTGTATTGATCCTCCTTCTTCTGGCTTACTTTGTTTAACAGAATATTTTGAAGATTCATCCATGTTGCTGCAAAATCCATGATTGTATAATTTCTAACTGCTGTGTAGTTTTTCATCATGTATAAATACCACATATTTATGATCCATTAATCTGTAGTTGGGCACCAAGGTTGGTTCCAATTCTTGGCTACTGTGCCGAGTGCTGCGATGAATAGAGGGTGCATACAACTTTGGGATAAATGTTCTTCTATCTTGGGGATAGATACCCAGGAGTGCAATTGCAGGATCATATGACAGCTCAATTCTGAGTTTACTAAGCATCCTCCATACTGAATTCCATAGGGGTTGGACCAGGCAGCATTTTCACCAGCAGTGGATGAGAGTTTCTTTCTTACCACATCCTCGCCAACAGAAATTGGTCCCATTATTTTTGATGTGTGCCATCCTCACTGGTGTTAGATGGTACCTCATTGTGTCATGATTTGTATTTCTCTAATGATGAGTGATGGTGAACATGTTTTCCTATGTCTCTTGACCATTTCCCCCCATTTTTCCATGGTTTTATTGGGTTTTGTGGGACTCACCTTTCTGAGTGCTTTGTATATCCTAGATATCAATCCTTTGTCTGATGTGTCGAATGTGAAAAAATTTTCCCATTCTGTTAGCTGTCTTAGTTTTAGCCAGTGTTTCTTTTGCCATACAGAAACTCTTTAGTTTTATGTAATCATTTGTTTAAGTTTGATGCTATTACTCTTGCCACATTCCATCATCACTTTTTTGGGGGGTTTTAGGTCATACCCAGCAGCACTCAGGGGTTACTCCTGACTCTACACTCAGAAATCGCTCCTAGAAGGCTCGGGGGACCATATGGAATGCTGGGATTTGAACCAATGTCCTTCTGCATGCAAGGCAAATGCACTACGTCCATGCTATCTCTCCGGCCCCAAAGATTTTTTTTCCTAAAGATTTTTTTGGGTATAAGTCTTGTAGTGTTCTGCCTATTTTTCTTTCAATAAACTTTATAGATTCAGCTCTGATTTTCAGGTGTTTAATCCATTTTGAGTTGATTTTTGTGTAGGGTGTGAGGCGTGGATCAATCTTTATTTTCTTACATGTGGTTATCCAGTTGTTCCAACATCATTTGTTGGAGAGACTTTCTTTCTTTTCTTTTTATCTTTATTTAAACACCGTGATTACAAACATGATTATAGTTGTATGATTACAGTCATGTAAAGAACACCCCCCTTCACCAGTGCAACATTCCCACCACCAATTTCCCAGATCTCCCTCCTCCCCACCCCCCTACACCTGTAATCGAGACAGGCTTTCTACTTCCCTCATTCATTCACATTGTTATGATAATTTTCAGTGTAGTCATTAAAAATTTTTTTTTTTTGGTTTTTGGGTCACACCCGGTGGTGCTCAGGGGTCACTCCTGGCTGTCTGCTCAGAAATAGCTCCCGGCAGGCACGGGGGACCATATGGGACACCGGGATTCGAACCAACCACCTTTGGTCCTGGATCGGCTGCGAAGAGACTTTCTTAGTTACATTTCAGGCTCTTGGATCTTTCGTAAAATATACTTGTGGGTATACCTCTGGATATTCTGTTCTAACACACTGGTCTGATACTCTGTCTTTGTTCCAGTACTATGCTGTTTTGATGACAACAGCTTTATAATAGAGCTTCAGGTTAGGTAAAGAAATGCCACCCAGTTTCTTGTTTTTTTTTTTTTTTTTTTGTTTTTGTTTCTTTTTTTTTCAGTACAGATTTGGCTAACCTAGATTTTTTTGGTTCCAGATGAACTTTATAGTTGATTATTCTAGTTCCTTAAAAATGATGTCTGAATTTGGATAGAGATTGCATTAAATGTATAGAGTAATTTAGGTAGGATAGTCATTTTCATTATGTTGATTTTCTACCCATGAGCAGGGGATGTTCTTTCATTTCCTTAGGTCATCTTCAATTCCTTTCTGGAGCATTTTGAAGTTTTCATGGTAGAGGTCTTTCACTTCTCTTGTCAGGCTGAATCCAAGATACTTGATATTTTTAGATACTATTTTAAGTGGGATTGACTCCTTATTGTCTTTCTCTTCTACTTCGTTATTTGTATAGAGGAATGCTATTATTTTTTGCATGTTGATTTTATAGCCAGCCATTTTGCTGTATTGGGTTATTGTTTCTAAGAGCTTTACTGTGGACTCTTTAGGGTTTTCTATGAATATGATTATATTGTCTGCAAGAAGAGATAGTTTGACTTCCTCTTTCCCTATGTGTATTCATTCCTTGAATTCCCTTCTCTTGTCTGATAGTGATTGCTAGTACTTCAACTTATGTTGAATAAGAGTGGAAAAAGTAGGCAGCCTTGCCTAGTTCCTGACCTTAGTGGAAATGTTTTCAGTTTTTTGTCATTGAGAATGATGTAGGCTGTGGGCTTTTTATAGATAGTTGTAATTACTGTATTTTCCGATGTGTAAGACAGCCATCGTATTAGACGATCCCCTAATTTTACAGTTAAAACATAGGTTTAGGCCTATATTCATTGTATAAGACAGAACATTCCTGTGCTGCAACTGTATGTACCACAGTGAGCCAATCACAACAAGCAAAGGTTCAAAGGTTATACTGTCATAGACTTCCTCTCTGACTCTGGCCAATCTGAGCAGGCTTTTTACAGTGTAGATTTGGGTACAGAACATTGTATAATTTGCATGCATAAAAAGCCTGCTTGGATTGGCTGAGTTAGAGAGGCAGTCTGAGCAGCCTTGCAGTGATTGGTGCAGGATCGAGTTGGAAAATTCATTTCATGGCAATATAAAGACGATTTTTGTTTAGTGGTATATCAAACATTTTTCAGGATATACTCGGCGTATAAGACGACCCCCAATTTTCGGTTGACTTTTTTTTCATTTCAAAAGTCACATTATATGACAGAAAATACATTATTTTTTTAATTTTTAATTTTAATTATGAGAACAAAGATGCAAAGAAAGAGGACAAGGTAAAGTTACAGTGGAAGGACAGTCACCCATAACATAATTCTCAGAAGTCCCCTTGCTGATATCTTAACTTTGAAATTTCAGCCAAAGAACATTAAGATAAATAAGACAGAATCCATGTACAATTACTTTGTCCCTCAAGTCCCCAGATTGTAACACATTATAATATTTCTTAACAGCACACAAGGCAATCTAAAGCCATAAAACTTATGTAACTTCTTAAACATTACAGGCATAGTATTTTTCTACATTTCCATGCACATGCATATTAGCTTAAGTTAAACTCAAATTTTAAATGGGTTCTTTTTAAGGATTAGAGTCAAAGGAGCACAGTAAAAATGGTGTTAGAGTGGCAATTGTTGTTTGCATAGGCCCACCAAAATATGAGGGACATGGAAAGGAATAACCTTGGCCTAAATACAAAGAGACCTGACCCCTGAAGTTTCCTGGCACAAGACCAACTCTAGGCTCCAGGCACGCTAGATCGTCCAATCCAAGACATTGTCTGTAGTGCCAACACACTTTTATTTTTCACACAGTTTCTGTTGTTGGTATAATGTTTTTGTATTAAAGATCCTGGAATCTGCATATCCTACATTGAAGTCAGGATGTGGAGCGTCCTCTCCTTTCACCTCACAATCAAAGGGCAATGCAGGGAGCCCTGTCCTGTAAGCAGGTCGTTGTTGTTGTTAAGTCTTCTCAGTGTTAAGGCAAGTCTCTTTTGAGCAGGTTGATGTCAGAGCAGTGTAGGGTCTTCCGTGGTAGAGGATTACTTCCAGGTGATGTTATAGAGAAACCTGGATGTTTCGTGGATGGCTTCCCTGGTTCAGGGGTGAATGGAAAATGCCCTTTCTTCTGAGGTCTGTGCCAGGTCGTTATGTCAATGTTCAGGGTGTAAGGTCCCTTTGCACTACAAGATTTGTGTGTTCCAATCTCTATTAGATAGGATCTTATTTGTAAGTATAGTATTTTCCCATTTTAATGTGCCTATGCAAAAAAAGGAGCAATGCCACGTGGTGTTATTGGCACATATGGAGGCCATAAGAACAAGTCCAACTGATTCCCATGATATGGTTCAATCATAAGCATTAAACTGGGGGACTCTTTCACAAAACTTCCTTGTTAAACAGCTCATAAAGAGAAGATAAAAAGTGGTTAGAATCATCACTGTATAAGACAACATTTAGTAAGAATTATAGCTGTCAGAGAAAAACACAAAATATTCTAAAGAAATACATGTCCATTTTATGTATTTTGAAACAGTTTGGGTTTGTTGCACACAATGCACGGCTTTGGTCTGTGATTAGGATTGTACAGTACTGAAGTTAAAAAGAGTAATGTAGGTTAGTGATGTTTGGGGGGGTTAGAGAGTAAAGGAGTAAAAAAGAGCTTTGTAGGGTTCTGGGATAGGGCAGAATACGAAATGAACATTCTAGATATGCAAAACATAACATAAGGATAAGGAATACTCTTAATGCTTAAAGTGTGCACGGGGGCGCGAGCCCCCGCAAAATACGTTATCTTTAGAAAGGTTCCTTCTAACCATATTTTGCTGAGTGTTTTCAGCATGAATGGGAGTTGAATTTTGTCAAATGCCTTCTCTGCATTGATATGATCATGTAGTTTTTGTCTTTCTTCTTGTTGATGTGGTGTATGATGTTGATTGATTTGCATATGTTGAACCATCCTTGCATCCCGGGGATAAAACCTATTCAGTCATGTTGTATAATCTTTTTGATGTATTGTTGGATTCGGTTTGCTAAGATTTTGTTGAGGATTTTTGCATCTATGTTCATTAGTGAGATTGGTCTGTAGTTCTCTTTCATGGCAGTATCTTTGCTGTTTTGGGAATGAGTGTGTTATTTGCCTTGTAAAAAGATTTAGGAAGGATTCCTGCCTTTTCAATGTTTTGGAAGAGCCTGAGAATCAGCGGTTGTAATTCTCAGAATGTGTGATAGAATTCACCTGTGAAACCATTTGGGCCTGGACTTTTGTTCTTGAGGAGTTTCTTTTTTATATATATATTTTATTTATTTAAACATCTTGATTACAAATATAATTGTGATTAGGTTTCAGTCATATAAATAACACCTCCCATCTCCAGTGCAACATTCCCACCACCAATGTCCCAAATATCCCTACATCCCACCCCCCACCTGTACTCTAGACAGGGTTTCCAGTCCCCTCATTCATTCTTTTTTTTTTAATATATTTTTTATAACATGATCATAACCAGAGCACCCCCCTTCACCAGTGTAATATTACCCCCTTCCCCCTTCCCATTCCCTGCCCATATTTGAGACAGGCATTCTAATACAATTGTTTTTAAGTTTAGTAAGTTGTGTGTTTTTTTTCCTTAAAGGAAAAAAAAAAAGTAAAGGTGTGATAGTAGCAATCGCCGCTGTTTGCATAGGTCCAGAAAAATGGGGAAAATGGAAAAAAATCCTTGACCTGATTACTAAAAAGGCCTCACCTCAGTTTATTGGCATAAGACAGACTCTGGGTTCCAGGCAAACCAGTCCGTCCAACTCCAGTCATTCTCAAGGTCCCGGTGAAACTTTTTCACACTTTAGCTGTTGTTGGTATCAGATTCTTATATTTAAAGACTCTGGATTCTGTACATTACTTTCATCGATGTCAGGCTGATGTGGAGCATCCTCTAGTTTCAGCATACCATGAAATGCGAAGCGATCTGCCCTGCATGCAGACTGTTGCTGAGTCGTCTGGGTGTTGGGAGCACTCTTTGGAGTAAGTCACTGCCAAAGCGGTGGTAGGTCTTCCCTGGTAGAGGCTTGGATCCTGGTAATGTTAAAGGCAATTGTGGTTGTTTCCATAGATGGGATCCATTGTTCAGGTGTGTGTGGGCGATGCCCATTCTTCTGAGGCCTGAGACGAATCATTATGTCAATGTTCAGGGTAAAAGGCCTAATTACATTACCAAATTTGTGTCCCCATCTCTATTAGATAAGAACTTGTTTGCATATGTATTATTTCCCCATTTTAATGTGCCTATGCAAAAGAGAAGCAATGCCACAAGATATTGTTGATGCATCTGGGGGCTGACGAATAAAGTCCAACATTCCCCGTAACTTGGTACAAACATGAAATCTATACAGAGATATTCTTCTACCAGTATTGCTTATAAAACATATCTCAAAGGGGGAAAATCAAACAATCAAATAACAAATCCAGTGGGCAAAATTGTCACTATATGAGGATATTCGAAAAGAGTTATAGATGTTAAGGGAATACATCTGAGATATACAAAGGAGATACACGTGAACCTTTTATGTTTTGGAAACAGTCAAGAGGGAGGGGGGTGTTTCCGAGACACCACTTTGGTCTGTGATTGGACAAACAAAGAGAGCATGGAGCCATGTCCTCTGCTGTTGTTGCCTGCTGAAGCTTCCGACTCCCCAAGAGGCTTTTGCTTACTAATTGCTGGAAGTTGACAATTCAGCCAGTCCCCTCCCAGCCCCTTGCATGAACAAGGAAACCTGGGGTCTCTTTTAAATTGCATCTCACTGGAACCCACTTGCTGGGACCCTGAGCAGGTGTTCAGGAATAACCCTGAGACGTATTGCCTGCTGAAGCTTCAGACTCCACCCAAAAATTACTGTGAAAGATATGTAATCCACCTTTTGTTTTGTTTTGTTTTTTTTGTTTTGGCCATCATTAGTACAGAAAATGGTTAAATGTGTGGTAAAAAGAGATGGGAGTGAGAGAGCAAAGGAATAAAAGGAGCACATGGACAATGTTCAGAAAATGACTAGCAGATGAAACACAATGATATACATATATTTCTTATAATGTTCCCCGCATGGTTTAGCAATGGACAGGTTTAATAAGGGAACTTCCCTGATAAGTACTAATGCCAGAACCTATTGTGACCCATGTCCCGCACCCCCTTCCTAGGCCTGGTTAAAGCAGCCTTTGGCTTGGCGGAGGGCTGCCAAACGCCATGCTGGCAGAACCTCCCGGCTTGGCTCCCAGGAAGGAAAGGAGTCCTTCCCGAGCCTGAAGGCCGGGAGGTCAGAGCCCCCTCCCCCAGACCCTCCCTTTGGAAGTGGGAGGGAAATGGGGCAAGCCTAGGAACACCAATAAACCCCTCCAAGGGACCCACCTCTCTGGTTTGCCCCGCCATGTGGCCAGGCAAAGCCCTGGAGTACCGGAGGAAGGAGGTAGGGGGGTGCTGGGGTGACCCATGTCCCGCACCCCCTTCCTAGGCCTGGTTAAAGCAGCCTTCGGCATGGCGGAGGGCTGCCAAACGCCATGCTGGCAGAACCTCACGGCTCGGCTCCCAGGAAGGAAAGGGGTCCTTCAGTTCTTGGGGAGTTTCTTAATTACTGTTTCAATTTCCTCAGATGTGATTGGATTGTTTAGGCTTTCTACATCCTTTTTAATCAGTCTCAGGAGATGATATTTTTCCAGAAATCTGTTGAATTCTTCAGGGTTCTCTAGCCTAACTGAATATAGTTGTTCATAGTATGCTCTCATGATGTCTTTGATTTCTTGGGTTCTGTTGTAATCTCTCCCCTTTCATTTGTGATCCTACTTATTTGAGTGTTTCCCACCTTTTTTGGTGAGTCTTGCCAGCGATTTGTCTATCTTGTTTATTCTTTTGAAAAACCAGCTCTTGGTCTCATTGATTTTCTGTATTGTTTTCTTAGTTGCTATGTTGTTTATTTATACTCTTTTTATTATTTCTTGTCTTCTGGTTGTGTTTGGGTTTCTTTGTTGTTGTTTTTACAGATCCTTAAGGTGTCCCTGTAAACTGTTGATTTTGTCATTTTCCTCTCTCCTGTCATAGGTCTGTATTTCTTTGAGTTTCCCCCTAATTACTGCTTTTGCTGTGTCCCACAGATTTTGACAAGTTGTCTCTTCATTATCCTTTATCTCAAGGAATCTTTTTATTTTCTCCTTGAGTTCCTCTTTGATCCAGCCTTTGTTGAGCAGCATGTTGTTTAATTTCCAGGTGTTGGATTTCCTCCATTGCTTCTTTTTATAGTCAATTTTGACCTCTGTTGCATAGTGCTTTGATAGGGTGCTTCTAATGATCCTTATATTTTGATTTTATACAAGTTAGATTTATATCCTAAAACATGGTCTATTCTGGAGAATAATAGAGTATTTTGAGAAGAATGTGTATTTTGCTTTCTGGGGGTGGAGAGCCATATATAAGTCTATTAGCCCTAGTTGTTCTAATTTTTTATTTAGGGCTCTTATTTCTTTGTTAGTTTTCTGTCTGGTGGATCTGTCCAGTGGTGATAGTGAAGTATTGAGATCTCTACTACAATTACATTTCCTTTCATGTGTTTCTCCAGGTTTGTGAGCAATTACCTTACATATTTTGATGGATCTGCATTTGGTGCATAAATATTAATCAGGGTTAGTACTTCATGATCTAGTGTTTCTCTGATCGATAAGTAGAGACCCTCTTTGTCTCTGATCACTTTCTTCTTTCTTTCTTTCTTTCTTTCTTTCTTTCTTTCTTTCTTTCTTTCTTTCTTTCTTTCTTTCTTTCTTTCTTTCTTTCTTTCTTTCTTTCTTTCTCTCTCTCTCTTTCTTTTCTTTCTTTCTTTCTTTCTCTTTCTTTCTTTCTTATTCTTTCTTTCTTCTTTCTTTCTTTCTTTCTTTTCTTCTTTCTTTCTTTCTTTCTTTCTTTCTTCTTTCTCTTTTCTCTTTTCTTTCTTTCTTTCTTTCTTTCTTTCTTTCTTTCTTTTTCTTTTTTTCTTTCTTTCTTTCTTTCTTTCTTTCTTTCTTTCTTTCTTTCTTTTCTTTCTTCTTTCTTTTCTCTTTCTTTCTTTCTCTTTCTTTCTTTCTTTCTTTTTCTTTCTTTCTTTCTTTCTTTCTTTCTTTCTTTCTTTTCTTTCTTCTTTTTCTTTCTTTCTCTTTCTTTCTTCTTTTCTCTTTCTTTCTTCTTTTTCTTTCTTTCTTTTTCTTTCTTTCTTTCTTTCTTTCTTTTCTTTCTTTCTTCTTTCTTCTTTTTTCTTCTTTCTTTCCTTCTCTTCTCCTCCTTCCTTCCTTTCTCTTCTTTCTTCTTTCTTTCTTTTCTTTCTTTCTTTCTTTCTCTTCTTTCTTTTCTTTCTTTCTTTCTTTCTTTGTTTGATTCTTTCTTTCTCTCTCTTTCTTTCTTTTTCTTTCTTTCTTTTTCTTTCTTTCTTTCTTTCTTTCTTTCTTTCTTTCTTTCTTTCTTTCTTTCTCTTTCTTTCTTTCTTTTTTCTTTCTTTCATTCTTTCTTTCTTCTCTTTTCTTTCTTCTCTCTTCTTTCTTTCTTTCTTTCTTTCTTTCTTTCTTTCTTTCTTTCTTTCTTTCTTTCCCTTTCTTTCTTTCTTTTTTCTTTCTTTCTTTCTTTCTTTCTTTCTTTCTTCTCTCTTCTTTCTTTCTTTCTTTCTTCTTTCTTTCTTTCTTTCTTTCTTTCTTTCTTTCTTTCTTTCTCTTTCTTTCTTTCTTTCTTTCCTCTCTTTCTTTCTTTCTTTCTTTCTTTCTCTCTCTCTCTCTTTCTTTCTTTCTTTCTCTTTCTTTCTTTCTTTCTTTTCTTTCTTTCTTTCCTCTTCTTTCTTTCTTTCTTTCTTTCTTTCCTCTCTTTCCTTTCTTTCTTTCTTCTCTCTATCTCTTCTTTCTTTCTTTCTTTCTTTCTCTTCTTTTCTTCTTTCTTTCTTTCTTTCTTTCTTTCTTTCTTTCTTCTTTCTTTCTTTCTTTCTTTCTTTCTTTCTTTCTTCTTTCTTTCTTTCTTTCTTTCTTTCTTTCTTTCTTTCTTCTCTTTCTTTCTTTCTTTCTTTCTCTCTTTCTCTCTCTCTCTCTTTCTCTTTCTTTCTTCTTTCTTTCTTTCTTTCTTTCTTTCTTTCTTTCTTTCTTTCTTTCTTTCTTTCTTTCTTTCTTTCTTTCTTTCTTTCTTTCTTTCTTTCTTTCTTTCTTTCTTTTTTTTTTTGGGCCACACCTGGTGACGCTCAGGGGTTACTCCTGGCTATGTGCTCAGAAGTCGCTCCTGGCTTGGGGACCATATGGGACGCTGGGGATGAGGTCCATCCTAGCTAGCGCAGGCAAGGCAGGCACCCTTACCTCTAGTGCCACCACACCGACCCCCTTGATCACTTTCTTGAGGTTGAATAAAATTAGGTCTGATATAAAAATAGCCATCTCTGCCATTTTGGCTAGGAGCGGAACTGCACTGTCTGGCAGTGTTTTTTAATGGGAGAGTTTAGTCCATTGACATTTAGGGAGATTATTGACAGAGAGGGCTGCTGTGCAGTTGTATTGTGTAGGGCGGTTGTTACAATCGGGGGTTTAGATTGTATAATTCGTCTCTGAGTAGGTCATTTAGAATCAGTTTTTTTTTTGCACAAATAATGTGTTTGTTTTAGTTTGAAAATGTTTGTAGTTTTCTCATATGAATGAGAGTTTTTCTGAGTAGTGGGCTCTAGGTTGGAAATTTCTTTCATTCAGTCATTTAAATATGTCATTTCACAGTCTTGCTTGAAATTTTTCAAATGGGAGATCTGGTTTGATTCTTCTGTTTCTTCCTTTGTATTTCAGGTTTTTTCTCCCTTATTGCTTTATGAAGTTCATCTTTCTCTTTATTTTTGTTTATTTGTTTTCTGTTTTTTGGTTTTTTTTTTTTGCCATTTGGATTACTATATGTCTAGGTGCGGGTTTATTAGTGTCTATTTTATTAGGGACTCTTTTCACCTCCTGGATTTGCACCGAAGCCACTTTTCAGAAGGTGGAAAAGTTTTCCACTATTATTTCCCTGAATACTTGTTCTTCCCCTTTCCCTATTCCTCCCCTTCTGGTATACCTATGATTCTTAGATTATTTCTTTTGTATTTGTTCATTAAATACTAAACTTTTGCCTCCAGTGCTATACCTTTTATTTCCTTGTTGGCTTCTTCGTCGTTTTTTTGTTTGCAGTTTTTTTTTTGAGGTCTTCTATGCAATTGTCCAACTGTGGATTCTGCTATTATGGCTTTCTAAGACGTTTTTTAATTCCATTTGTACCGAATCTTGCATGTTCTGTAATAGTTCTTCTTTCAGTTGGTTGACTTGTTCACCTATGAACTTCTTGTACTCGCTGGCTAGTGATTGTTTAATTTCTTTTTACCAGGGCTTGCATTTCTTTTGTCATGACTGCTTTTAGGTCCTCCCCTATTGGCTCTGTGTGTTTTGGTGGACTTGGAAACTTGTTAGGATTTCTCTCCACATCCCTAGTTGTTAGTGTCTTCCTTAGTTTACCCATATTTCTTTGCATTTAATGGTTTGGCTTGGAGTACAGTGCCTTCATATTTCAGCCCTCTTTTGCCACCTGTGGGGTAGGGCTGGGTCCCTTCTCTGGAGTGCGGCTCTAGGTGGGTATGTTGGCTGAGGTTGCTGAGGTTTGGCCCATCCCATGTCCTCACATAAGCCTGGGTCAATTGCCCTCCCCCTCTTCCTACCAGACAGTGCAGTTCTGCTCCTAGCCAAAATAGTAGAGGGCCCAGATTACTTGTCCCCCCCCACCTGGGAACCAGCTTGTGCTTCCTGCTTTTCTTCTCGGGCAAGCATGGGACCCCTCTAAATACTGGTCCCCCTGACTCATGGTGTCCCAGGGGTGCCTAGGCTGTTGTGGCGAATTGGTGACCCCTAGCATGCTCCATCCAAGCCCTCTGGATTCGCTCCCCCTTTCTCATGGCCTCCCAGGGGTGCCTAGGCAGAGGCAGCAAGATGATGGCCCCTCACGCAATCCCTCCGGGCCCTCTGGACTTGCTCCCCTTACTCACGGCCTCCCAGGGGTGCCTAGACTGTGGCAGTGAATTGGCGACCCCTGCACACTCCCTCTGGGCCCTCTTTCCATTCTAATCTCATTTTAATAAAATATATAGATCCATAGTTTCTCTTGGTAATTAAATTCTCAAGGCAGCTTTTATATCTCACACTTATTCAATAAACTCCATGTCCAGGATATGAATAAGTTATAGCTTTAATAATTCCATTGGAAAAATCATCAAAGTCTTCAGAATATCCATGTATAAATGTTCAAGGCAATAAAACTGAAGAAATACCTATATCATAAACTTTTTATTAGGCTGAAATTTTTATGGTGGATGACAAATTTACATTTAACATGCATATAGTATTTATGTTTCAGTAAGTTTAGAATGAAATATAAAATTCAATCTGATATTTTCCCATTATTTTGCTTCCTTAATAATTTCTGTGACCCAAGTTCCAGAAATCATGCAATTTTAATTAGAATCCTTCCATACAATTTTCCTGATTGCCCTCTTTACATCTTTGTTTCTCAGAGTGTAGATCAGTGGGTTCATAGTGGGAGCAACAATCATATAAATAAGGGCCATGGCCTTCCCCTGATTTTGAGAGTAGTTATTTTTAGGTTGAAGATACACGAACATAATGGTTCCATAGAAGAGCAAGACCACCATCAGATGAGATGCACAAGTCCCAAAGGCCTTGCGTCTTCCTTCAGCAGATTTCATCCTTACCACAGCCCGGGCTATGCAGGCATATGAGGTGAGAATGACAACGACTGGACCAATAAGGATCATTAGGCGAGCAACTAACATCTTTGCCTCTGTTGGACGAGTGTCCACACAGGAAAGCTTGACTATAATCAAGATTTCACAAAAAAAATGATCAACACGACGGTGACCACAACGAGGTAAAACAATGGCCAGTGAAGACTGAAAGAGAGAGTTGCCAAATCCCCAAATCCAAGATATGGCAGCAAGGATGCGGCAGATCCGTGGGTGCATAATTGTAGTGTAGCGGAGGGGCCAGCAAACGGCAACGTAACGGTCAATAGACATGACAGCAAGAAGGACACATTCGGTGGAGCCAAGAGCCAAGGCCATAGTAAACTGAACCATGCAGCCAAGATAGCTGATTTTGCTATTTCCCCACATGTTCACCAGCATCTGAGGAACAATAGAAGTTGTATAAAACATGTCCAGGAATGAGAGGTTTTGGAGGAAGAAGTACATTGGGGTATGGAGGCGGCTGTCCAGGATGGATACCAAGATGATGGCTGCATTTCCTGTCAGTGTCATTGTATACAACCCAGAAGCAAAGAGAGAGAGGATAAACTCAGCCGGGGGTATTCTGAAAAGCCAATCAAGATGAAATGTTTCTCTGAGCTCTCATTTATTTTCATCATCTCAAAAATTTTCAAGTGTAATTGAAATGGAATTAATTATTCTCTATCAATAAAACAAAACAAAATTAAATAAGACAAGTGTGAAGTTATTATATGTAATTTTTACATATGATTTTTTTATTTGCATTTGTTAATAATATATTTTAGATGTAATAAAATATAAATTTACACCGGAGAGATAGCATGGAGGTAATGTGTTTGCCTTTCATGCAGAGGGACAGTGGTTCTAATCCTGGCATCCCATATGACCCCCCGTGCCTGCCAGGGGCGATTTCTGAGCATAGAGCCAGGAGTAACCCCTGAGCACTGCCGGGTGTGACCCCAAAACCAATATATAAATTTACTTATTATAATGATTAATATATCCTATTTGTTCATTTAACATGCATGTATTATATAATCAAATATTTTTAAACAAATTTACATAATGAGAAGTCAAAGTATCCCCTATAAAGAATTATTAAATGACTTGATTATACATGAACATTATAGTGACTTGGTACCAGACCATTGTAGTAAGATATTAAAATTTTTAATTTGATATTTTCATTTTCCCAGTACACTTAAAAGTCAGGTTTGCAAATAACTTAAAATGTCCAATATAGCATTTTAACAAAGAAAAAATAAACTGGAAGACAGTCTATTGCTATCCAGTAGACAGCAATTAGGGCATATTCCTAGCATACTCCTGTCATGTTTGATTTCCAGCACTACATAATTCCCCAACCACTGTAGAGGCACTAGACTATTGCTGTGTTGCGGGGTGTGGTGCTTGGATTCCCCTAGCCTGGGGTGGTCAGGTTTCCATGGTACAGGACTAAGTACAAGCTCTCGTATTGAACCAGAGTTCAGGTTCAAAGATCACTGGTGGGCACCAGCCAGATCCATAGATTCACTGTATTCTCAGAAGAAATGAAGCCAAGACACAGAAAGTCATGGGTACGCCAGTGTCATAACTTTGGGACACTGTTGGGAGATAGGTACATGGAGGATCAGCCCTGCTGATGCTGTGGCAGCCACACTCACATCCACAGTCCCTGTTATGCTGATGTAACCACTTTCACTGCTTCACCACTAATCTCTGAGAAACACCAAAGTGACAAAAACTCTAAGTATGCTGCTTTTGGGTATGAAAATTTTGGGGTCTTCTTGGAGTAGGATGGGCAGTCTTTTTTACCCTCCATACTTCCAGATGCCCCAGCAGGCATAGCCATCCCACCATGTATTCTCGTTGGCCCAGATCCATAGGTCCTGAAATTCCTTAAGTTTTTGGCTGCATCTACAGTCATGCAACACCTACAAATTTCTCAATACTGAGACCCCAGTAGACGCACACCAAATTCGATGTGAAAGTAGCATATGATCACCTAAACTCAGCAAAGAACAATACAGAATGCACAACTTGCAACAAACAGCTTAGTAAATGTGTTGTGAGATATCACAACTTTCACAAATTATATGTTATTGAATTTTTTATATAATTTAATTATCACTTAGTTTTAACAAGCAATATAAGGTAAATTATTTCATGTCTACCAAGGGAGAAGACTATGGTGGTGGATGGGAAACTGAGACAATGATGGAATGAAGGTCACACTGGTGGCGGGACTGGTATTGGAATAGTAAAGGCCAGAAACAATTGTATTATGAACAACTTTGTAAACCATGGTGTTTAATATAATTTTAAAAATCACTAGTTAGGCCTTAGAGACTCCTTAGAGCTGTTGGGAGACCAACCTCAAGAAATCCATATACCTTAAATAAATTACTGCTACAATATGTTCTCATCTAAGATTTCCTTTGACCTAATCTTTTTCATGATAGAAGATTATGTCATAATGTTGATTGCTGACTTCCTGGGACATTTGACCAAGTTCTGGGTGAGGGCTATCAGGATTTCTTAAGGTATGGCAATAGTAAACTGTGCCTTGAAGTGGACTATTTCTTTCAATCAGGGACTTTGCCTATAATATGTTATGCTGTGGTACATATACACAATGGAATATTACATAGCTGTCAGGAGGGATGAATTCATGAATTTTTCCTATACATAGATGTACATGGAATCTATCATGCTGAGTGAAATAAGTCAGAGGGAGAGATATAGAAACAGAATATTCTCACTCATCTTTGGGTTTTAAGAAAAATTAAAGTCATTACTGTAATAAGGCCCAGAGACAATAGAGTTAAGGGCCGGAAAGACCAACTCACAATATGAAGCTTGTTTGGAGGGGGTTACAGGGTATCTTTTACTTATATTTTAATCATTTTTATTGTGACCAAAGTGAATAACAAATCTTTCACAGTAATATTTAAGGTACATAGTGACAATTAATTAGGGCCATTTCCACCACCAGTGTTGTCCCCCCTCTACCCATTTTCCCAGGATGTGTTTCATATCTCCCTTTGAAAATTATCTGGACAACTATCCTGTCAGTTTGAAATAATCCCTCTTGTCTGAAAACATACATATTGATGTGGAATTTAAGTTGATGATAAAGTGTGTATAATGATTTGGTCATGCTGGGCAGCTTCCTCTGGGTACTCTTTTTTAAAAAAAGATTTTTTTTTTGGTTTTTGGGTCACACCTGGCAGTGCTCAGGGGTTACTTCTGGCTCTATGCTCAGAAATCCCTACTGGCAGGCTCAGAGACCATATGGGAGGCCGGGATTTGAACCACCACCCTGCTGCATGCAAGGCAAATGCCTTACCTCCAGGCTATCTCTCAGACCTGCTCTGGGTACTCTTATTCCTAGAACTCATAGTCTCAGCTTCTCTCTGGGCTCTGCATGCTTGTCAGGTGGTCAGAAGGTGGCAAGTGGCAGACTTTATATCTGTTCATTTTTAAAAAAATTATCATCAGCATTAGTTTTTTTGGTTTTTGGGTTATACCTGTTTCTGCACTCAAGAGTTACTACTCGCAGTGATTGGGAGATCATGTGGGATGCCAAGAAATGAACCTGGATAGGCCATGTGAAAGGTAAGTGCCCTACCCATTGTACTATCACTCCAGCCACTTAAATTTTTTTATTTAAACTCATGATGTGCCAAGCTGCTCAGAATACAGTTATCTCAGGCAGCAAATGTTCCAAATCAATCCCACCACATGTGTGACCTTCCCTCTCCCAATGTCCCTGGTTTTCCACCCACACCGTAGCCTGTCACCTTGCCCACACAAATTTACTTTATTATTGATTATTGTTTCATTATTGATTGTCTCAAGTCCTTGAGGAAAACTTTCAAGTATTTGAAAAATGTTTGTGCCAGGTTGTCACAAACAGGAAAGACTTGATAGAATTTTCTCATTTTCAGAGACACTATCACAACCTAACTTTGGGGATTAGGCCATTTTATTGCACAGTTCTAGAGCAAATTTCTTAACAAGTTCTTACCCCAATGATAATCCCCCTGAGAGAGTTCAGCCCAATCTTTCACTCTATTGTTTTCTGAGTTTTTCTCTGTCCTCAACTGACCCCAGTGTGGAAATGACAAGGTCAGCATGGCCATCCCTGATCAGGAGACAATTTGGCTGACAACTTGAGAGTTGCCAGTCTCCTCCCACCTAAAAAGGGGTCAGAAGTTCCCTTTACAACAAGATTGAAGGGCATGTCTGTTGCATGGGCCACTACTTCTCGCCTTCCTTATAATGTCCTTTATGAGGTTGTCATGCTAGAAAGCACCCAATACATTCACTTATACCATGGAGCCTCCAACATACTTCCATCTGATTTTGAAGGTTCCTACACCACTCATCACTCAGAAGGTTTCCACTGGCCATGATTGTGGCAGATTGTCACAATAAAGTGAATTAGATTGGCTCCTTTGACTTTTGGCCAGTAAGTAAGAGTAAGACAGACACAGTGACTTGTTCAGGGAGCAAACTAGTCTCATAATCCCAGAAACGTGAGCTTCGTGAACTTTTATTTGACCCATTTTCATTCTTCTATCCATCACACACACTATTGCTAATGAGTCAGTAAGTACTCAGAACTAGGGGTAAACTTATTTCAACTGTGGGCACAGAACGTACTGTAATTTTTGCTGTATAATATCCACCTACCATAAGACACACACAGTTTTGAGACGATCTCCTCCCCTGCACTCAGGCTTCAGTTCCAGGAAGCATTAGCTCCATAAGATGCACTTTGGGGAAGTGGGAGTGTGTCTTATGGCATGAAAAATACAATATATAGTAGGTAAGCCCTAGCATCGAGACTGTGGGAATACTCATCTGTGTTTTTACAGAACTCTCTCTGTGTGGTTTCTGTTAAAGCTTCCATAATTCTATTAAAGCCTGTACATTCCCTAGCAGAATTTTTCCTTGGTTCCATACTTGTCCTAAAAAGTCAGTTACTGCTTAGATTTGGGATTTCCCTAGCAGAAAAATTTCCCACAGTTTGAAGTGTAGCCTGGAGACTGCTAAGCAGAACTGGATATGTTCCTGTGCTCCCAGGAATTTGCCAGAGTTGATCTGGTTGACCCCAGAAACACTGAACATAAACAGTATTGCATTTCTGGTTTTCCAAGTATTGCCAGAACTGGCCTTTGTGGTCATGGATCATTGCTTATGTGCCCTCAAAAATATGGTTGAAAATATAGTTATCTACTTACAGTACTTTTATTAATCCATTTTAAATCCAGTTTTTAGTTAAGATAAGTCATAAAATCGTGAAGAAATAAAAAAACATATATCATAGTGTAAGATCAAGAGTTTGTCCACGATAAAGCTATAAATGGTATTTCTATTTACCCTTTTCTTACAACATAAAATTTTGTTGGTTGATACAAGCTTCCTATTTATAAAGCTTTTTAATATAATTTATCTATAGATGAGCCCTCTTTCATTCACACACTACACATTAATGGAGTTTTAAACTTGATATAGAAATTGGATTAAAAAATAAAAATTTTATTGTACCTGATATAATGTTCCTTCTTCAGTTTAAAGGAGTGAACTTGAGTTGATAAATGGATCTTATCTTACACAAAAGTGTGGAAAATACAATAGACTCATAAAACTGACATAAAACTGCCTTACATTGTAGTTTTCTGAACTTCGGCCTCCTTTGGCTAATTAGAGTGAGGAATAAGGAAGCCCTGGGGAAGAAAACCAAAAAGTTGCATAGAAGATTTCTCTAGAGACCTAGAACTAATCATGTATTACCTCATTGTTATCATTATCTTAGATTGCCATAATTGCATTTTCATATTTGGTGCCCTTGGAGATTCTATAATTTGTCCATAATCAGAGAAATAGTTCAAAGTTTCTAGGTAACAACTTGTAATCACAAATTTTTATAACTAAATCCTTATCAGCTTTTAATTTCAATGGATATAAAAATGTAAGGCCTCCTTTTACTGTAAATTTTTTTTGTTTTTTTTTCTTTAATTTCAAAGTTACAGAGTAAACTAGTTATATATTTGGTTCTGGGATCTTTTTAAAATAATATCTTTATTTAAGCACCATGATTACAAACATGTTTGTAGTTGGGTTCCAGTTATAAAAAAAAGAACACCTCCCTCCACCAGTGCAACCTTCCCACCCCCAATGCCTCCATCCCCCTCTTCCCTCATTCCCTGCCTATACAGAATAGTCTCACTCATATATGGGTTTTAAGAAAAGTAAAATATATTATTGTAATAATACCCAGAAACAATAGAAATGAGGACTGGGAGGACCGGCCCACAATATGAAGCTTACCACAGAGAGGTGAGTTCAGTTAGAGAAATAACTACACTGACAAATAAAATGCAATGTTAGTGAGTGAGAGAAAAACCAGGATATCTTAATTGTCAGAAAAGACCACTTGATTTTTCTGATGTGGAATCTAAGGAATAACACTTGGTATACTCCACCAGCCAACTCAAATTATTGCATGCCTAAGTTTAAGATGGATGATCCAAGCTGAGCTTTAAAGGACTTTAATCTAGTCAAACAATAAAGTCCTCTTGAAATAAAGCTATGCTTTCTTATTTATGTAGTATATGGATGTTTTCACTCAACAGTGCAAATGTTGGGTAAATACTATAGGCACTTTATGTCCACCAAATAATAAATGTTTACTATCCAGTCATCTATATAAAATGTTTTTATATATCTTGGCAGATACAACTTAAGCCCACCCAAAGAAAAACTGATACTAGGACAAGCATCAATAAACTTTGGCAAGTTTTAGGCATTATTTTTAAATTGTATTTTCCCTCTTCTCTCTTCTCAGAGACCCATTATATATCTATCAATATTTGATGGTGTGCCACTGGTCTCAGATCTGTTCACATTTTTCCTTATATTATCATTGCTGTACCTCAAGACAAACACACTTTATTGATTTTGCTTATTATTTTTATCTGACTCCTCAAAGTTGAGCTCCCCTTTAAGAAAAAAGATGGGAGATGGGGCTAGAACGGTGATGCAGTGGTACGGAGTTTGCCTTGCATGCAGCTGATCTAGGAAGGTTCGTGGTCCAATCCCTCAGCGTCCCATATGGTCCCCCAAGCCAGGAGAAATTTCTGAGAACATAGCCAGGAGTAACCCCTGAACATCACCAGAGTGGCTCAACCCCCCCAAAGGGGAGAAAATATCCAGATAATTGAGTGCATATATTCCATAAAGCAGGCACAGTTTCAATTCTCAGCACTATCCAAGCACCTCTTGGAGGAATTCAAAGTCCAGTGATCAAAGCTGGGAGTAACCCATGAACGCCACTTGGTGGGGCCCTCCAACATAGAAAAAAAGAAGATAAGAGACATAGAGCACCATAACTCGAAGTAAACGCACCTCAAAACAAAAATCTTTTTGTGTGTGTGTGGTTGTTGATCAGAGATTTGTTTTTCTTTTTCTATTTTACCATTTTTAAAAATAATATCTGTATTTAAGCACCATGATCACTTTTGTAATTTGGCTTCAGTCATAAAAAGAACACCCCCTTCACCCACCACCCACCACCAAGGCCCCCATCTCTCTCCTCCTGCACCTCCTGCCTATATTCGAGACAGGCATTCTACTTCTCTCACTTATTTAAACATTTTCATGATAGTTGTTAGCTTAGTTATTTCTCTAACAGCATTCACCAATCTTTGTGGTCAGTTTCATATCATGAGCCTATCCTAGCCCTCATCTCTATTGTCTCTGGGCATTATTACAATAGTGTCATTAATTTTTTAAAAACCCATAGATGGGACTATTCTGTGTCTATATATCTCCTTCTGACTTATTTCACTCAGCATAATAGTTTCTATACCCATCCATATATAGAAAAATGTCATGACTTTTTCTCCTGATGGCTGCATAATATTCCATTGTGTATATGTACCACAGTTTCTTTAGCCATTTATTTGTTGAAGGGCATCTGGCTGTTTTTTTTTAATTCTGGCTACTGTAATTAGTGCTGCAATGAATATAAGTGTGAGAAAGGCTTTTTTTTGCATTGTGTTTTTGTATTCCTAAAGTATATCCCTAGGAGTGGGATAGCTGGATCAATGGGAGCTCAATTCCCAGTTTTTTGAGGAATCTCCATTTGTTTTCCATAAGGGCTGAACTAGATGACATGAATGAGGGTTCCTTTCTCCCCACATCCCCACCAGCACTGATTGTTCTTGTTCTTTTTGATGTGTACCAGTCTCTGTGGTGTGAGATGGTACTTTACTGTTGTTTTAATTTGCATCTCCCTGATGATTAGAGTTGTGGAGCATTTTTTCATGTACCTTTTGGTTATTTGTAGTTTTTCTTTGAATGTCTGTCTGTTAATTTCTTCTCCCCATTTTTTGGTGGGGTTAGACTTTTTTCTTGTTAAATACTGTCAGTATCTTGTATATCTTAGATATTAGTCCCTTATCTGATGGGTATTGGGTTAATAGCTTCTCCCTTTCTGTGGGTGACTTTTGTATCCTAAGCATTATATCCTTTGAGGTGCAAAAGCTTTTAAGCTTAATATAGTCCCATTTGTGTATCTCTGCTTTGACTTGTTTGGAGAGTGCTGTTTCTTCCTTGAAGATTTCATGGAGTGTTTTTCCTACTTGTGTTCTATATACCTTATGGTTTCAGGCATGATATCAAGGCCTTTAATCCATTTGCATTTGACCTTGGTGCATGGTGTTAGCTGGAGGTTTGAGTTCGTTTTTTCACAAGTGGCTGACCAGTTGTCCCAACAACACTCATTGAGGAGGCTTTCCTTGCTCCATTTTGTATTTCTTGCCCCTTTATCAAAGATTAATTGATTGTATATCTTGGGAGCATTCTCTGAATCCTCTAGTCTATTCCACTGATCTGAGGGTCTGTCTTTATTCCAATACCATGCTGTTTTAATGATTATTGCTTTGTAATACAATATAAACTTGGGAAAAATGATGCCTCCCATATTTCTTTTCCTAAGGGTTGCTCTAGTTATTCTTGGGTGTTTATTGTTCCAGATGAATTTCAGGAGTGTTTGATCCACTTCTATGAAGAATGTTATGGGTATCCTTAAAGGAATTGCATTAAATTTGTACAATGACTTGGGGAGTATTGCCATTTTAATGATGTTAATCTTCCCAATCCATGAGCAGCATATTTGCTTCCATTTCCGTGTATCCTCTTTTATTTCTTTTATTTCTTTTTTTTCTTTGAAAGGAGGGAGGGAAGGAGAAAGGAAGAAAGGAAAGGAAAAGAGGGAGGAAGTAAAGGGGAAGAGAGGGAGGGAGGAAGGGAAGGAAGAAGGGAAAGAGGAAGGACAGAAGGAAAAAAGAGGGAGGAAAAGAGGGAAGAAGGAAGAAAAGGAGTGAAGAAGGAAGAAATGAGGGAGAGAGGAAGAAAAGAAGGAAGGAAAGAGGAATAAAGAGTAGAAAAGAGCCTCTATTATTTCTTGAAGCAGGTTTTTGTAGTTTTTTTTGCATAAGTATGCCATATCTTTAGTTAAGTTGACACCAAGATATTTGAGTTTGTAAGGAACTAATGTAAATGGGATTTTTTTGATATCTATTTGTCTCTATCATTATTGGTGTATAAAAGGCCATTGATTTTTGCATGTTAATCTTGTAGCCTAACACTTTACTATAAGAATCTATTGATTCTAGAAGTTTTTAGTAGAGTCTATAGGATTTTCTAAATATAGTATCATGTCATCTGCAAACAGTGAGAGCTTGACTTTTTCCTTTCCTATCTGGATGCCCTTGATATCTTTTTCTTGCCTAATCACTATGGCAAGAACTTTCAGCACTATGTTGAATAATAGTGGTGAGAGAGGGCAACCTTGTCTTGGACTGGAATTTAGAGGAAAGGCTTTTAGTTTTTCTCCATTGAGAATAATATTCACCATTGGCTTGTGGTAGATTGCTTCTACTATATTGAGAAAAGTTCCATTTATTCCCATCTTGCTGAGAGTTTTCATCAGGAATGGGTGTTGGACCTTATCAAATGCTTTCTCTGCTTCTATTGATATGACCATGTGATTTTTATTTTTCTTGTTGTTGATGTTGTGTATTATGTTGATAGTTTTATGGATGTTAAACCATCCTTGCATTCCTGGAATGAAACCTACTTGGTCATGGTGAATGACCTTCTTGATGAGGTATTGGATCCTGTTTGCCAAAATTTTGTTGAGAATCTTTGCATTTGTGTGTTCATCAGGGATATTGGTCTGTGGTTTTCTCTTCTTTCTTTCTTTCTTTCTTTCTTTCTTTCTTTCTTTCTTTCTTTCTTTCTTTCTTTCTTTCTTTCTCTCTTTCTCTCTTTCTCTCTTTCTGCAGCATCTCTATCTAGTTTTGGTATCAAGGTGATGTTAGCTTCATAAAAACTGTTTGGAAGTGTTTCTGATTCTTCAACTTCATGAAAGAGCCTGAAGAGGATCGGTAGAAGTTCTTAAAATGTTTGAAAGAATTTGCTAGTGAATCCATCTGGACCTGGGCTTTTGATTTTTTGAGAAGTCTCTTGATGACCATTTTAATTTCCTCATTAGTGATGTGTCTGTTTAGATATGCAAGGCTGTCCTGGTTTAGCTGTGGAAGATTATGAGTTCAAAAATTTATCCATCTCCTTCAAGTTTTCATGTTTTTGTCACAGAGTTTCTCAAAGTAGTCTCTGATTACTCTTTGAATCTCTGCAGTATCTATAGCAATATCCCCTTTTCACTCCTGATCTGGTGTATTAATTTTCTCTCTCTCTCCATTTCTTTGTGAGTTTTAGTTTCATATTCTATAAATGTTGGTTTATTAATCTTGTTTATTTTTCAAAAAACCAACATTTTCTTTCGTTGATCTTTTGAATTTTTTTTTTTAGGATTTTGATTTCATTCTTTATTTTTCTTTTTTACATTCTCCAAGCTTTTTTTTTTTTTTCAGGTTAAATGGTCAGACAGAAAAGCCATTCGCAGAGGTCTTTATTTATGGTTCTTGGCAGTTCTGCTGGTGAAGTGTCCTGAAGAAGGATGGTTCAGGTGGAATCTCAGGTTTCCAGGGGCTGATGACAGACAGAAGGGATTGTGCTCGTGAAAGCACAGCTTGCAAATAAATGGAGCTTTAGGAAGCTAACTCATTAGTAAGAAGACACACAACTGTTGTCTAGACATTACTCTCAACTTGAAAACTTTGTCAGGTTCTTTGCACATTATGGATGTGAGTAAAGATGTCCAGTTGAATGTAGTCTTTTATTCTTTAATTCTTCCCTGAAGCTTAAAATGTCTAACCATTTCTTTTTTTTTTAATTTTTAACTGAAACCCAACTACAAACATGTTATAATCAAGGTGTTTAAACAGAGACACTATTATAAGAAAATAAATTAAAAATAAATCTTCAACCCATTTACTTCTTTTTTCTTTCCTCTTCTTTTCCTTCTTCCTCTTTCTGAGATCAGACGAGATCTGGTACATTCAGGATGGTATGGCTTTAGACTCTTTTTCCTCTTCTTCTTTCTCTTATTCTTCTTCCTCCTCTTCTTTCTTTTCTTCTTCCTCTTCTACTTCTTCCTCTTCTTTTTCTTTCTTCTCCGTTTTTTTTTAAAATATGGAACACTTCACAAATTTGTGTGTCATCCTTGCGCAGGGACCATGCTAATCTTCTCTGTATCATCCAATTTTAGTATGTGTGCTGCCGAAGCGAGCACTTTCTCCTCCTTTCTTCATCTTCCTCTTCTTTCTCCTTTTCCTCTTTTCTTGTCTTTTTCTTCTCTTCTTTTCCTTCTTCCCCTTTCACCTCTTCTTCCTCTTTTTCTTCTTCCTCCTACTCTTCTTCCTCCTTTTATTCTTCTCCCTCCTCTTCCTCCTTCTATTCTTCTTCCTCTTCTTCCCCCTCTAACCTCCTCTTCTTTTTCTTCTTTTCTTACTATTCTTTGCCCTCTTCTTACTCTCCTTCCTCCTCTTCTTTTTAGAAGAAAAGAATAAATCCTTTTCATCTTCCCCCTCTTATTCTTACTATTTTCCACAATGTTCTTCTTCCTCCTCTTCACCTTATTTTTACTCTTCGTCTTATTTTTATTACTCTTCTTTGCCTTATTCTTCTTAAAATTCTTCTTTCTCTTCTTTCTGTTCTCACTCTTCCTCCAACTCCTCTTATTATTCTTGTTCTGGGTTTCTGGGACTCTATTGATTCCTATGTTTTTTCTGTTGAGTTTCTCAAAAACTTCTATTTTCATGGGTTCACATTATTTGAGTAGGTTAAACATTGTCTGATCATTTGCTTTAACGTTCTCTTCCAATCTCTTCTGTTGTATGAAGTTGTTTTGCATCTCATCTTCTGGCTCACTGACCCCGTTTGCAGCTACCGTTACTCGAGTGGAGAGGTTTTCCATTGAGGTTTTCAATTCATAAGCCGAGTTTTTCAGACCTGTTATTTCAGTGTGAAAATTTATAATTTCAATCTTCAAATCCTCTTGATGCTTATTTGTGCTCCATTCAAGTCTATCAGTGCTTTTTTTTGAGCTCCCTGAACTTCTTCCATAATTCTACTCTAAACATCTTATTTGGGAGGATACCTAACTGTTTGGTACTTTTTGGATTATCAGAGCAGCCATCTTGGTTCTTTAAACATGGGGTTGTACGGCAAAATTTCCCCAAAGTTAAGGTTGTAGATTGCTTTTTATAATGTGGAGAAGTGGGTTCAGGTGTTAAAAGATAAGCGTGGCCACTCCACTTCACTCCGCGGCCACGCTCCTTGGGTGTGGATCCCGGAGAGGTTATGATCCTTGGTGTCTCTGGACTGGCTCTTGCAGAAAGAAGGCAGGGAGCAGGGCAGCAATCCTTTATAATGTCTCTGGGTGCCCAATCACATGGCAGGAATCGGCCCCACACTAGTTGTGTGGGACATCTTACCGGGTGTGGGTCCTGGAGAGGTTATGATCCTTGGTGTCTATGGGCTGGCTTCCACAGAAAGAAGCGATTTCATTGATTTCTGCTCTATGCTTTGTTATTTCCTTCTGCCTACCTACGTTTGGTTCCTTTTGTTGGTCATTTTCTAGTTCTAAAAGCTGTGTCATTAAGCTTTTTATATAGGCCCCTTCTTCCTTTATGATATGTGCTATAAATTTTCCTCTTAGTACTTCTTTTGTTGTGTCCCATAAATTCTGACAATTTGTGTCTTCATTGTCATTTGTTTTGTTTTACTTTTTGATTTCATCTCTGACCCACTGGTTGTTCAGTAGTGAACTCTTTAGTTTCCAGGTGTTAAAGTTTTTCTTCTGTATTTCTTTGTATTTCACATCTAATTTCAGTGCCTTGTGGTCAGTGAAGGTAGTTTGTACAATTTCTATCCTCGACTTTATAGAGCTATGTTTTATGGGCCAGCTTGTGATCTATCATGGAGAATAACCCATGTGCATTGGAGAATAATGTGTATTCAGTTTTCTAGGTATGGATATATATATACTCTTCCACTTTCTTTCATTTCTCTTTTCAGAGTTAATATATTCTTGTTGGGTTTCAACTTGGTTGACCTATCAAGGGGTGTCAGCATTGAGATTTCCCACTATTATTGTGCTGGTGCTGGTACAGATATTGTCTTTCAGGTTTGTCAGCAGTTATATTAAATATATTAAATATTTTGCAGATCCGGGGCCTGCGCAGTGGCACTAGAGGTAAGATGTCTGCCTTGCCAAAGCTAGCCTAGGACAGACCGCAGTTCGATACCCTGGCATCCCATGTGGTCCCCCAAACCAGGAGAGACTTCTGAGCGCATAGCCAGGAGTAACCCCTGAGCGTCATCGGGTGTGGCCCAAAAACCAAAATAATAATAATAACAATAAAAACAAAAACAAATATTTTGCAGATCCATTATTTGGGTGCATATATGTTTAGGAGTGCAAATATGTATGGTGCATATATATTTTAAGATTTCTTCTTGTTGTACACATCCTTTTATTAGTACAACATGACCGTCTTTGTCCCTTATAATTTTTCTGAGTCTAAAGTTTGTTTTATCTGATACTTATATGGCCACTCCAGCTTTTTAAGGGTGTTGTTTGCTTGGATGATTTTCATCCAGCCCTTGATTTTGAGTATATGCTTGTTTTGGTTATTCAAATATGTTTCTTATAGGCAGTGAAACGTTGGATTCAGCTTTCTGATCCACTTTGATACTCTGTGTCTCTTAACAGGTGCATTTAGTCCATTGACGTTGAGAGAGATAATTGTCATGGGATTTAGTGTCATCTTTGTGTATAAGTTTGGTGTATCTGTTGGTCTTTCTTTAAAGTAGATCTTTCATCCTGGCAGGGATGTGGAGAGAAAGGAACTCTTTCAGTGCTGGTGGGAATGCCGTCTAGTACAACCTTTATGGAAAATGATATGGAGATTCCTTCACAAACTGGAAATTGAGCTTCCATACGATCCAGCTATACCACTCCTAGGAATATACTGGAGGAACACAAAAATACAATACAAAAATCCCTTCCTTACACCTATAGTCATTGCAGTGCTATTTACAATAGCTAGACTCTGGAAACAACCAAGATGCCCTTCAACAGATGAGTGGCTAAAGAAACTGTGGTACATATACACAGTGGAATACTATGAAGCCATCAGGAGAGATGAAGTCATGAAATTTTCCTATACATAGATGTACATAGAATCTATTATGCTGAGTGAAGTAAGTCAGAGGGAGAGAGAAAGATGCAAAATGGTTTCACTCATCTATGGGTTTTAAGAAAAATGAAAGACATTTTTAACAGTATCTCAGAGACAAGAGAGATGAGGGATGGTAGGTGCAGCTCATGACATGAAGCTCATCACATAGAATGATGAGTGCAGTTGGAGAGATGACTACACTGAAAACTATCATAACAATGTGAATGAATGAGGGAAGTAGAAAGCCTGTCTCGAGTATAAGTGTGGGGGTGTGGGGAGGAGGGAGATCTGGGAAATTGGTGGTGGGAATGTTGCACTGGTGAAGGGGAGTGTTCTTTACATGACTGTAATCATACAACTATATTATATTTGTAATCATGGTGTTTAAATAAAGATAATTATAAAAAAAAGGAATAAAAGGGTTTGCCTTAAAAAAAACAGTAGACCTTTCAGCTTTTCTTTTAGGGCTGGTTTTGAGTCTGTAAAATTTTTGAGCTGTTGTTTATCCATGAAGCCATATATACTTCCTTCAAACCTAAAAGTGAGTCTGGCTAGGTGTAGTATTCTAGGTGAAGCATTTATTTCATTAAGTTTTGTCACTATATTCCACCACTGCCTTCTGACCTTGAGGGTTTCTTGTGAGAGGTCTGCTGTAAATCTTAAGGATGCTCTTTGGATGTAATTTCCCCCTTTTTTTTTGTTTTGTTTTGTTTTTGGGCCCCACCCAGTGATGCTCAGGGGTTACTCCTGGCTATGCGCTCAGAAGTCACTCCTGGCTTGGGGGACCATATGGGACGTCGGGGGATCGAACCGCGGTCCGTCCAAGGCTAGCGCAGGCAAGGCAGGCACCTTACCTCTTGCGCCACCGCCCGGCCCCGGAATTTCCCTTTTTGATCTTGCTGCTTTCTATATTCTATCCCTATCTGTGAGATTCATTACTAGGATGTGTCTTGGGGTGCTTTTCATTGGGTTTCTTTTAGCTGGTACTCTTCTGGCATGCAGGAGTTGTTTGCATACAATCTTTAGCTCTGGGAGTTTATCTGCAATAATTTTCTTGACTGTTGATTCTTCATAGGAATTTTCTTTCTGGGTTTCTGGGACTCCAATAATTCTTATGTTTATGTTGAATTTATCGAACATTTCTATTTTCATCTGTTCACAATCTTTGATTTTTTTCCCCCACTGCCTGATCATTCCTTTTCCAATCTCTTCTGCTGTATGGAGTTATGTATCTCATCTTCCAGCTCACTAATTCTGTCTTCAGCTGCTGTTACTCTATTGAAGAGGCTTTCCATAGAGTTTTTCATTTCCTCTACCGCGTTTTTCAGTCCTGTTATGTCAGTTTGGAGTTTTCTGATTTCTATATTTGTTGTCTGTTCAGATTGATCTATGCTTTCTTGAGTTCTATGAACATCCTCCATATTTCTATTCTAAACTCCTTATCTGAGAAATTAATTAGGTGGTTGGTATTTTTTGGGTCATCAGAGCTGCCATTTTTTTGGGGGGGCCACACCCGGCATTGCTCAGGGGTTACTCCTGGCTGTCTGCTCAGAAATAGCTCCTGGCAGGCACGGGGGACAATATGGGACACCAGGATTCGAACCAATCACCTTTGGTCCTGAATCGGCTGCTTGCAAGGCAAACGCCGCTGTGCTATCTCTCCGGGCCCAGAGCTGCCATTTTCATTCTCTATGCATGCTATTGTCCTGCGTTGTTTTCCCCATTGCCATGCTTGAAGTGTGATTCTTACTCCATGTTGCGATGGGATTCATGTTCTACGAGAAATGCGTGGCTGATCCACTTCACTCTGCCGCCACGCTGTGTGTGTGTGTGTGTGTGTGTGTGTGTGTGTGTGTACTGTATTCTTCTTTGATTGTTACCAGGGATCAGAAAGTAGTCCCAGGTGTCACTTTTTAAAATGTCCCCTTTAGCCCAAAGCCAGCAGGAATTAGCCCCCATTCTTGTGGGTGGAGACACTTGAGAACTGTTTTTGCTGTGTTCTTGGATTGTCTGAGGTTTTTCATAGTGCAAGAGATTTTGTTTGCTTCATAAAATGTTTATTTTTGCCTTTGTTCATTGCTAAGCTTAAAATACTATTAAGGTTAAATTATTGATGAAATTACTGAGGTTTAATTACTAACATTGAATTAATGAATACTGAAGTAATACTAAAATCAATATCTTAGACTATTTTTTATATTTAGCTATGTATTTTATGAATTCAACTTTACCATATAATAGTTTGTTTTGAGGTGTATTTACTTCTAGCTGTGGTGCCCTACATCTCTTATTTTCTTTTTTATCTGTTTTGGGGGCCACATCAAGTGGTATTCATGGATTACTACCAGCTTTGATCACTGGACTTTGAGTTCTCCAGGTGGTGTTTTGGAAACCATGTAGTGCTGAGAATTGAAATGGTACCTGCTTCATGGAAAATATGCACTCAATTATCTGACCATTTTCTACCATCTTTTTTCTTAAATTATCAAGGAGCTCAATTTTTGAGGAGGCAGATAAAAATAATCAACAAAGTCAATAAAGTTAATTGTGTTTGTTTTGAGGTACAGCAATAAAATATAAGGAAAAATGTGAAGAAAACTGATACCAGTGGCACACCATCAAATATTGATAGATGTATAATGGGTACCTGAGAAAAGAAGAGTGAAAAGGAGGAAAAATATAATTAAAAAATATTGCCTAAAATTTGCCAAAGTTTATTGATGCTTGTCCTAGGGCAGTGGTTAGCAATCTGCGGCTCGCGAGCCGCATGTGGCTCTTTACACTTTTAATTTGGCTCTTTTGTGTGCCGGGCAGCCTCTCCAGGAGTCAAGATTCTGCTCCTAGCCTTTGTCAGTGCTCGCCCTGTGTGCAGCTCTGCTGGCCAGCTCCAAGAGTGTAAGATGATACCCAGTATCAACCCTAAACAAAGGTTTTCCCCCAACGTCATCCTTTCTTAAACCTCTTCCTTTGATATGTAAAAGTTCACTAAATATGTACTTTTGTCTGTCTGTCTGTCTGTCTCTCTCTCTCGACCCGAAGCCTCCTGGTATTGGGAATTGGTTTTATTAAAGAAAGAGGTGTTCTAGGTTTTTGGGTTCGAGGCAGAGAGTACAAGGTAAAAGGCCATGGACTCCATGATCATCCTTTCCTGGCTAGCTTGGTTTATTATTTCTTTCCTGCTACCTTGCTTCTTCAGACCAGTCTGGGTGGGGGTTAGAAATACAGTTCCTGGCGTGATCTTAAAACACATGTTTTATTTTGCACAAGAGTGGGCATCTTCCATGAAAGGATTCTCAACCCAGAGTTTTCTTTTCCGTGGATTCTCATGTTCAGAGTACTCATAATTAAAGTTGTGAGCTAATGCCCTTAAATGCTGTTTTTCATATTGATTATGACTTTCTGCATAATATAAGTGGCAATCAGAAATTTTTTGCAAGAAACATTTCAATATCTCCTCAGACACAGCTATCCCAGAATCAGATTCTTTTTTGAATACATCCATCTTATGTCTCACTGTAAAAACTACTTGTTAAACTCTCCTGCAGAGAAATATTAAGTTCACAGAGAAAATGAACAATGTCTGCCAAATACACAAGCTTAGCTACCCATTCCTTGTCCAACTGGGGCTGTACAAAGTCAGAGTTCTGCTCTCACAGGAACTGCACTACTTCTTCCCTCTTGCCAACAAGGCGAGAGAGCACCCTTCCCCTGAACAGTCACTTCACTTCTTCATGGAGAAGATGCTAGTAGTGGGCATCCATACTCTCACCCAGGGTGGTGAATAGCCTGGATTTGATCACAATTGTGAATTTCACAAATTATCTTTACTGTGTCATCTTTCACAGAGTTTAGTTCAGCAGGAAGTTTTTTTTTGAATCCAGTCTATCATACAATGAGTGGATACAATGTACAGGTGTGCAACTTCTGTTTCTTGTGGATCCATGCACAGTGCATCATCTGTATATACATCAACACATCAGATTGTTATTCTGAGTGAAATGAGTCAGAAGAAGAGGTATAGACACAGGATAATCATTTGTAGCATATATGAATAATAAATGGCAATATGGTAATAATATCTAGAGAAAATAGGGATGAGGGGCAGGAGGACTAGTTCATGATAGGAAACTTGCCATAAAAAGTGGTGAGTTCAGTTAGAATAGAGAAAGGTACATTATGACATTGATAGTTGGAACATATCATCCTGGACAAGAACTGGATGATGAAAATGGATAAGTGACATGCATGATACCTTTTAATTAACAATATTGCAAACCACAGTGTCATAAAGAAAAATTTGCAAACCTCAGTGTCATAAAGGAAAAGAGAGATAGAGAAAAAAGAAAGCAAAATGCCTGCCCGTGACATAGGCAGAGGAGGGTGAAGGGGAAGGAAACAAGGGACATTAGTGGTGGGGAAAGTGCACTGGTGAAGGGTGGTGTACATTCTATGATTGAAACTCAAGTATGAATAATTTTGTAACAAATATGCTTAAATAAAAAATTATTTTTAAAATGTTTCAGGCACTCTATCATAATTCCTTTATGATATATCATATGCCTTTAACAAAGTGCCATTTTTGTTTTTGTGTGTATTTTAGTTTGGTTTCTTGCAGCACACACGAAAGTCTCAATAGATTTTTTTCCTTTCAGTGAAATCACTACTTTTCTTTGGAACACTGTTCATGCTTTTAAAGATTGTTAAAAGGTTTTTCTCTTTTACCTGTTTCATCTCCATATTGTAGGGTTTCAAATTTTCAGCACATTTTGTTTTGAAACGTTTTGCTTACTTATTATCAGAAATCAAAGCATTTTTCCTCGAGAAGGGTGTTCACTATCCAGAATTAACAAACGATCAGTGGATTCCAAAACTATTTCATGGTGGATGTTACTTCACATCTAAATCAGCTTAATCATAAACTACAGGGGAAAGGAAACACAATTTTTTTCGATGTTAGAAGAAGTTATTTCATTGGAAAACAAATTATCTGTTTTTGCTCAAGATTTTGGCAGAGAAACTTTGACTCACCTTCCAAGCCTGTTGAAACATACCAAGAAAATAATTCTGATACTGAAATTACCTATTTTAAAACAGCACTTTTAAATATGAGGGAAGCTTTTCTCAAGAGGTTTCAGGATTTCGAAACAGCAAAGTGACGTTGCCTTTGTTAAAATAAAACAACCTCTGGATGCCACTGTAATGGAACTAAATTTTCTCCCTTTAATAGCGACATTGGCAACATTTAAATGCAATTTATGAATTTAAAAAAAAAGAACTGTGCAGCTCGAAATTTGAACGTCTTTGTGCTAATTTAGAAAGATTGGAGAAACACAAATGTGAACTTAGTTCACAGCACAAGTGGTCTGCTTTGAAAGACCTGGAGAAGGAAGATATGTTGAGTTTTAACACCTCAAATAGTATTCCTGATGCATATAATCAACTAAAAAAGCTAGCGTTTGCTATTCTTTCCTTGTTCGGGTCTACATATTTATGCAAACAATCATTTTCAAGCATGAAACTTATCAAGAGTAAATTGAGAAATCTTCTCATCGATGAGAACCTGGAATCATGCCTAAAATTAAAAACAACATACAAAGATGACTGACTCAAACTATCCAAGGAAATGCAAGGCCAATGTTCACATTAGTGTTTGTGACTTTGTCAGTCATTGTCAGGATGTAATTTTCTCTACATTGTAAGGCAAATTTTATGAAAGTTAACGTTATTGATAAATAATATTGTTCTAAAGTTTTTGTTTTATTAGTTATGTTATTTGTATCCTCCTGACCTATGTGGATACTTGCATGCAGAATATTCTCAATAAAAACTTATTGAAAATAAAAACAGTGTACCATCCTATGTATTTTCGATTTTAAAAATGTGGCTCTTGGGGCCGGAGAGATAGCATGGAGGGAACGCGTCTCATGCAGAAGGTCGGTGGTTTGAATTCCGGCATCCCATATGGTCCCCTGAGCCTGCCAGGAGCGATTTCTGAGCATAGAGCCAGGAGTAACCCCTGAGAGCTGCCAAAAATACCAACTCCCCAAAAAAAACCCCAGAAACCCCCCAAAAATGTGACTCAAAATAAATTTCAATCGTGGTTTTGGCGCGATTTGGCTCAGTTGAAAAAAAAAAAGGTTGCCGACCACTGTCCTTTGGGTGGGCATAAGCAATATCTGTCAATATATACAAAACATTCTACATAGATAAGTAGATAGTAAATATTATTTTATGGACATAAAGTGCTGTTGTTTCTACTCAACATTTCCCTGTTGCATAAAAAACGCCCATATACCACTTAAAAAAGAGAGCATAGCTTTATTTCAAGAACATTTTATTAAGTTTGACTAAATTGAGCTCAGCTTGGATCATCCATCTTAAATTTAGGCATGCAATAATTTGAGTTGGCTGGTAGTTATACCAAGTGTTATTCCTTAGATTCCACATTAGAAAAATTAAGTGGTCTTTTCTGACAATTAAAGTATCCTGGCTTTTTAGTCCCCCCAGAATCAAATATATATAGTTTACTCTTTAACTTTGAAATAAAACAAAAACCAAAAAATTTACAGGAAAAGGAGGCTTTAAATTTTACATCATTGCAAATTAAAAGCTGATAAGGACCTATTTATAAAAATTGTAATTACAAGTTGTTATCTAGAAACATTTAAACATCTAATTATAGACAAATTATAGAATCTCCAAAGGCACCAAATATGAAAAAGCTATGATGGCAATCTAAGATAAAGATAAAAATGAGGAAATACATGATTAGTTTTAGGTCTCTAGAGAAATTCTCCATGATACTTTTTGGTTTTCTTCTCCAGGGCTTCCTTATTCCTCACACTAATTAGCCATAGGAGGCTGAAGCCCAGAGGACTTCAATGTAAGGCAATTTTCTGTCAGCTCTATGTGTCTATTGTATTTTCCATATTTTTGTGTAAGATAAGATCCATTTGTCAACTCAAGTTCACTCCTTTCAACTGAAGAAGGAACATTCTGCTACCAGGTACAATCAAAATTTCCTATTTTTAATTCAATTTCTATGTCAAGTCTATAACCCCAGCAATGTGTAATGTGTAAGTGAGAATGCTCATTTGTAGGTTAGTTATATATCAAGAATGTTTAAATACAGGAAAAGTATATGAACCAACAACATTTTATATTATAAGAAAAATAGTAAATAGAAATATCATTTTCAGGTCATAAAAAATCTTTCCTCAAGGACTTGAGATAATCAATAATGAGCCAATCATCAATAATGAAGTAAATTTGTACTGGCAAAGTGACAGGATAGGGTGGGAGTAGAAAACTAGGGACATTGAGAGAGGGAAGGTCATACATGTGATGGGACTGATTTGGAACATTTGCTGCCTAAAAGAACTGTATTATGAGCACTTAGTGTATCATAGTGTTTTAGTAAAAATTTTAAGGGGCCGAAGTAAAGTGGGCAGGGCACTTGCCTTTCACATAGTCTATCCAGTTTCATTCCTTGGCATCTCACATGGTCTCCCAAGCACTGTCAGAAGTAACTCTGAGTGCAAAGCTAGATAGTAAAATTCTGAGTTCAAAAATAATGTTCAAAAAAATAATGCTGGTGATAAATTTTTAAATTAAATAGATAGTAGGTCTGCCATTTGCCACCTTCTGACCACCTGGCAAGCATGCAGGAGAGCCCAAAGCAAGAAGCTAAAAACTGTGAGTTCTAGTAATAAGTGTACCCAGAGGAAGCTGTCCAGCATGACCAGATCATTATACACACTTCAACATCAACTTAAATTCCACCTCAGTATTTATGTTCTCAGAAAAAGGATTATTTCAAACTGACAAAATAGTTGTCCAAATAATATATTTTCACGTTTTCCCTATATATGGAAGAGCATGAAGGCCACTTCTGGATAGACTGCTGGAAGTCCATGTTGAGCCAGGGACTGAACTCAAGTTTTCTGATGCAAAGCATTACTCCTGTCTTTTGAACTACCTTCCTCATTTTTTGGGGGGGGTTTTGGGTCACATCCGGCAACACTTAGGGGTTATTCCTGGCTCTACGCTCAGAAATCACCCCCGGCAGGCTCGGGGGACCATATGGGATGGCGGGATTTGAACCAAACACCTTACCGCTGTGCTATCTCTCTGGCCCCCATAGTTGGTTTTCTTTTGTTTGGAGGCAATGCTCAGCTATGCTCAGGGGTTATATTTAGTTTTGCATTAAGAAATTAGTCATGGTGGTGTTCAGGGGACTGAAAAATAGTATGAATATTATTTCAGTATAAAATTAAAGCAGTATAAATACTAATTTGTTGACAAAGGAACAAATTTTAGCCATACACTTCAGCTCTTCAGGTATCTTAAATGATCATACTGGGTCTCAGGTTTTGGATTACAATAACATGACCCTACACCAAAGTCAAAGAGAATTTTGATGAGTTAATATGGGGCCAGAAAGATGGTGTTCTTTAAAGCTGTAATAGTCACATGACCCAGATGTAGTGTCCACAACTTATTAGTAAAGAAGAGATATGAAAAATTAGGGCCTATTCAAAGCAGCACCTGTAATCATGTCTTCGTGTCTCATTGACTGCTGAGCAGTAATAGGCATCCCTTTCCTTATAGGATGGAGATCCCAATATCGAGTGATTGAAGTGGCTACCATGTCATACACAAAGCCTAAGCCCCACAGAAGCTCTCCTGCTTCCTTAATGGCTGTTACTAGTGCTCAAATAATATTCTTATTACATCCTACACCCTTTAGTTGGGTATTTTTTTCTAGATTCAATTTAATACAATTATTTTAGGCATACTTAGGTTTCATTATCTAATAATTATGCTATTGTCAATTACTCTTTAAGGTTTCATCTTGGCACTAAAATTCAAACTCGGAGCATATAATCTAATTACCCTACAAACCAGTATAAAATGTACAAAATCTCAGTCAAGTTCCATTTACACACCATTTACCATTCTTTGCCAAACTGCAATTATAAATCAAATTATAGCTAACATTATTAGCTCCAGCAAATAATTAAAAATATATTTCAAAAAACTAACTCTCAATATCAAATGAAAGTCTGAACAGTTTGAACACTATTTTTGCTCTGATTGCCTACTCAATTTCTATTTTCTTTTCTGAATCACTTTTAAGCTTAAGTCTTTTTCACTTTGCAACTTAAATAGCAATAATCAGAGAGTTCTCAGTCACTACTACCAGCAAAATCTCACAATTATACATTTATACAAGATACAATATTTATATAATTTTACAATAATATTAAGTACTATTATAAAAATATTTAAGCTTATTCTTTTAAGGCATTAGTCAAATAACACCTAGATATCACCCTAAAGTGGAATCCTCCTGCCCCAATTCCAAGGGATTGGGGAGATGCACGTCTGGAAGCAACACTGACACAGGAAGTAATCCACACACAGTTACGGAGATAAAACAGGTTCAGGAACTTCCACTATGAGCTTTCCATTCCTAATACTAAAGCCAGCAGGCAGATGCTCAGTTGTGGAAAACTGAAACCATAAGAAATTTCTCCCCGAGACCTGGGTTCTGTATTGGGAAGCAAAAGACCACACCCTGGGGTCTTTCAGGTAGGGTGCTTCAATCCAATGAATGATAAGCAGCAGCAAAGGATAATAAACATTCATTGACAGAATTTGAAATAATACCATAAAACAACTCAATGCCTATATTCCAGTAACACAACAAATTCCACTATGCATGTGTAAACCATCATAAATTGGTATGGCCTTGAAGAAAGAAGGCCTACAAAGAAAGTACTATTTGTGTGTGTGTGTGTGTGTGTGTGTGTGTGTGTGTGAGTGTGTGTGTGTGGGGGGGACTATTTTGGCTCTAGACTAGGCTTTGCTCAGGGCTTACACCTGTGTCCAAATTTTGGAATTACTCCCTTGAACTCCTTGGGAGAGCAGGTAGGATGCTTGGGATAGAACAAATGCAAGCAAATGTCCTACAAACCATAGTGTTAAAAAAGAACACACAGAGAGAGGCAAAATGGCCCAGAGACAAGTGGGGTGGGTGGATGGGAGTGAAACTGGGGGCATTGATGTTGGGAACAGTGAAAAGGTGAAAGGTGGTGTTTATTCTATACTGAACTCAATTATGAATAATTTTGTAACTTAGTGCTTAAAGTAATCATTAAAATGTTTAATGTTTATCCTCACAAAAAACCTTTATTGTGATTCATTACAGGAGATAAAAATCAGCATTAATATGAGTTTATGCCTTTGGTCAAGGGAAGATTACACTTGTGGTGGGATTGGTTTTGGAGCATTAGTGCCTGAAACAATTATATTAGAACATTCTAACTTTCAGTGATTTTAAGGGGCTCCCAATTTTAGTGAAATAAGTAACTGTACTAGAATGAAAAAAGATCTAGGGTTATAAATGTGTCAAAATATGACTAAATTTGCTATAATTTCATGATAAAACATTATTAAATAAGGAGTTGATTAAATGAACAAAGAAACGTTTTTATGAGATGGATTTACTCCTATTGCATATTCTATGAATATTATTGAAATGTCAAGGATTTAAAATATTACATAAACTTTGTTGATACAACAGTGGCATGGTTGAGTGAATGAAGTTCAAATAGAAAGTTCAATTGTGAGTAATTAATATCTACAGTACAACATATTATAGGCAAAGTCCCTGATAGAAATAGTCAAATTGAATGGCAAAGCTCATTATTGTCATAATTTAAGAAATGGTCATAGCTCTCACCCAGAACTTGGGCAAATGTCCCAGGAAGTAACCATCATGACATAATCTTCTATCATGAAAAAGATTAGGTCAGAGGAAATCTTAGATGAGAGCACATTTTAACAGTAATTTATTTAAGATATATATTTCTTGAGGGTGATCTCCCCGCAGCTCTCAGGAGTTCCTAAGGCCTTACTAATGATTTTTAAAAATTATTTTATTTATACACCAGGGTTTACAAAGTTGTTCATAATACGGTTGTTTCTGGCTTCACTGTTCCAATACCAGTCTTAGCACCAGTGCAACCTTTGCTCCATCATTGTCCCAGTTTCATACCCACCACCATAATCTTTCCCCTTGGCAGACAGGAAATAATTTACCTTACATTGTTTGTTACAACTAAATGTTAATTTTTATAAAAACTTCAATAACATAAAATTTGTAAAAGTTGTGATATCTCACAATTGAGTCATAGATTTTAGGTTTATTAAGCTGTTTGTTGCAAGTTGTGCATTCTGTATTGTTCTTTGCTGAGTTTAGGTGGTTATATGCTACTTTCACATCTAATTTGGTGTGCGTCTACTGGGGCATCAGTACTGCTGAATTTGGAGATGTTGCATGGCTGCATATGCAGCCAAACACTCCAGGAATTTCAGGACCTATGGATCTGGGCCAGTGAGAATACATGGTGGGATGGCTATGCCTGCTGTGATTTCTGGAAGTATGGAGGGTAAAAGGAGACTGCCCATCCCACTCCAAGAAAACCCCAGAGTTTTCATACCCAAAAGCAGCATGGTTAGAGCTTTTGTCACTTTGGTATTTCTCAGAGATTAGTGGTGAAGCAGTGAAGGTGGATACATTGGAATAACAGAGACTGTGGTGTGTGAATGTGGCTGCCAGGGCATCAGCAGGGCTGGTATGCTACACACCTTTCTTCCAAGGGTTCCACAAAGTGTTTAGCTGTGACACTGGTATACCCATGACTTTTTGTGTCTTGGCTTCATCTCTTCTGAGAATAGTGTGAATATATGAAGCTGGCCAATACCCACCAGTGATTTTTGAACCTGGACACTGGTTGAGTACAAAGGCTTGGGGATACTGCATAGTCCTACAGTGCCACGGATACCTGACCACCCAAGCTAGGAACCTCCAATGGCCACACCAGCAGCTCAGCAATGTTCAAGTACCTCCAGAGGGCATACAGCAATGGTTGGGATTATGTGGGGCTGGAGATCAAACCTGACAGGTGCATGCTAGAAATATGCCCTAATTGCTGTCATTGGATAACAATGGACTGTCTTCCAGTCCCATTTTTCTTTGTTAAAACTATAATGCTATATTACCCGCTTAAAGTCATTTATAAACATGACTTTTAAAAGTAGTGGGAAAATGAAAATATCAAAGTAAATAGGTTTAATATTTTACTGCAATGGTCTGGGACCAAATCCCTGTGGTGTTCATGTATAATCCATTCATTTAATAATTCTTTGCAATGTTTGCCATGGAGATAGGCAAAGGGGAGGCAGGAGGGAAACTAGGGACATTGGTGACATGAAATGTACACTAATAAAGAGATGGAAGTTAGACAGTCTATGACTGAAACTCAATCATGGATAACCTTGTAATTGTATCTCATGATGATTAAATTAAAACTTTATTTGAAAATGCAAAATAATCATAATTCTTTACAGAAAAAACTTTGAGTTCACATTATGTGGATTTATTTTTAAAAAGCAGTATTTGGTAATATAATAACATTATGCTAAATGAACAAATATGATATATAAATAATTATATTACATAATTTTATATTTTACACTTTAAATTAAAATATATATTATTAAACAAATGAATATGAATATGCTGAATATTATATGTAACAATTACATATAATAACATCACAATTCTCATTTAATTTTGTTTTGTTTTGTTGATACATAGAGAACACTAATTCCATTTCAATCATACCTGAAAATTTTTGAGATGACGAAAATAAATGAGAGCTCAGAGAAGCATTTCATCTTGATCGGCTTTTCAGAATACCCCCGGGCTGAGTTTATCCTCTCTCTCTTTGCTTCTGGGTTCTACACAATGACACTGACAGGAAATGCAGCCATCATCTTGGTATCCATCCTGGACAGCCGCCTCCATACCCCAATGTACTTCTTCCTCCGAAACCTCTCCTTCCTGGACATATTTTTCACAACTTCTATTGTTCCTCAGATGCTGGTGAACATGTGGGGAAATAATAAAATCAGTTATCTTTGCTGCATGGTTCAGTTAATTGTGGCCTTGGCTCTTGGCTCCACTGAATGTGTTCTTCTTGCTGTCATGTCTATTGACCGTTATGTTGCCGTTTGCTGGCCCCTCCGCTACACTACAATTATGCACCCACGGATCTGCCGCATCCTTGCTGCCATATCTTGGATTTGGGGATTTGGCAACTCTCTCTTTCAGTCTTCACTGGCCATCGTTTTACCTCGTTGTGGTCATCGTCGTGTTGATCATTTCTTTTGTGAAGTCTTGATTATAATAAAGCTTTCCTGTGTGGACACTCGTCCAACAGAGGCAAAGATGTTCGCTCCTCGCCTACTCATCCTTATTGTTCCAGTTTCCATCATTCTCACCTCATATGCCTGCATAGCCCGGGCTGTGATAAGGATGAAATCTGCTGAAGGAAGACGCAAGGCCTTTGGGACTTGTGCATCTCACCTGATGGTGGTCTTTGTCTTCTATGGAACCGTCATGTTCATGTATCTTCAACCTAAAAATAACTACTCTCAAAATCAGGGGAAAGCCCTGGCCCTTATTTACATGATTGTTGCTCCCTCTACAAACCCACTGATCTATACTCTGAGGAACAAAGATGTAAAGAGGGCAATTAGAAAAATTTTGTGGAAAGATTCTACTGAAGACTGATTATTTCTGGAACTTGGATCACAGAAATTATTAAGGAAGTGCAATAATGGGAAAATATCAGATTTTTAGATTTTATTTTTAGATTTCATCCCAAACGTACTGAAACATAAATACTAAATGTATGTTGAGTGTAAATTTTCCATCCACCATATAAATTTCAGTCTAATAAAAAGTTTATAATACAGGTCATTGTTCACAATTTTTATTGTCTTAAATATTTATACACGGATATCCTGGAGTTTTTGATGATTTTTCCAATGGGCTTATTAAAGATACAACTTGTTGTGTATTCTGGACATTGATATTATTGAATAAGTGTCAGATATAGAAGTGCCTTGAGAATTTAATTATTAAGACAGATATTATTGATTTAAATATTTCATTAAAATGACATTAGAATAAGAGAGAAAACTTTCTGTTCCTAAAACATTTCTGTAGCTAAACATGCAGCCTGAGAAAACAAACATCTTTTTCTCCCTAGACAGAGCAAACATCTTGTTTTTCCCTTTAACAGAGCACTTTTCCTGTTTTCCTCCTAAACTGACTGTATTCTGTTATTTTTCCTTACCTGATTGGATCCTGTTTTCTCTACTTTTCTTGTTTTCCTCCTAACCTAATTGGCTGAGACACATTATAAATATCTTTCCATGCCTAAAATAAAAGATTGTTAGAATTATTACCCCAGATGTGACTAGGAGATGGTTTTTGAGTCTTAAGCTCTCTTCTTACCCTAAATCTTACATCACCAGCCTCATTTCTAGTTTCAAGTCACCTTTAAATCATGCTTGAATTTTGACATGATAATAACATAGAAAAGATTCAATACATATATTCAAAGGTAAGTAAATATGTTCCAAATTCAAATGAGAATAATATTAAGTGCTGTATACGTGAAGACTTTGAATGTGGTCTGTAAGAATTCGATATTCAGAAATAGGTTTTGTGGTGGGCCACTTCTTCTATGGACATTCCCACCAGCAAAGTACAAGAGTTCCTTTCTCCCCACATTCCTGTTAGCACTGATTGTTCTTGTTCTTTGTGTACCAGTCTCTGTGGCGTGATATGGTACCTCATAGTTCTTTTGATTTGCATCTCCCTGGTGATTAGTGATGTAAAGCATTTTTTTCATGTGCTTTTGGCCATTTGTCTTTTTTCTTTGAGAAATTGTTCATTTCTTCTCATATTTTTATGGGGCTAGATGTTTTTTCTTGTTAAGTTCTGTCAGTATTTTGTATATTTTTTATTAGTCCCTTATCTGGTGGATACTGGGTGAATAGCTTCTCCCATTCTGTGGGTGTCTTTTGTATCCTCGTCACTATTTGATTTGAGGTGTAGAAGCTTCTCAGCTTAATATAGTCCCTTTGTGTATCTCTGCTTCAACTTGTTTGGAGAGTGCTGCTTCCTATTTGAAGATGCCTTTAGTCTCAATGTCATGTAGGTTTTACCTACATTATGTTTTTTCTTAAATTAATATCTTTATTTAAACACCTTGATTACAAACATAACTATGGTTGGGTTTCAGGCCTGTAAAGAACAGCAAAGCAACATTCCCATCACCACTGTCCCAAATCTCCCTCCTCCTCACCCCTCCCCTCATTCATTCTCATTGTTATGATAGTTATCAATGTAGTTATTTCTCTAACTGCACTCATCACTCTTTGTGGTGAGCTTTATGTAGTGATCTGGAACTTCCAGCCCTCCTCTCTTTTGTCTCTGAAAATTATAGCAAGAATGTCTTTTATTTTTCTTAAAACCAATAGATATCCCCTGTGCCTGCCAGGAGCTATTTCTGAGCAGACAGCCAGGAGTAACCCCTGAGCACTGCCGGGTGTGGCCCAAAAACCAAAACAAAACAAAAAAAAAAAACCTGAGAGATGAGTGAGACTATTCTGCGTCTATCTCTCTTCCTATGACTTATTTCACTCAGCATAATAGATTCCATGTACATCCATGTATAGGAAAATTTCATGAATTCATCTCTCCTGACGGCTGCATAATATTCCATTGTGTATATGTACCACAGTTTCTTTAGCCATTCATCTGTTGAAGGGCATCTTGGTTGTTTCCAGAGTATGGCTATTGTAAATAGCGCTGCAATGAATATAGGTGTGTGGAAGGGATTTTTGTATGGTATGTTTGTATTCCTAGAATATATTCCTAGGAGTGGTATAGCTGGGTTGTATGTGAGCTTAATTTCCAGTTTTTGGAGGAATCTTCATATCCTTTTCCATAAAGGTTAGACTAAATGGCATTCCCACCAGCAGTGAATAAGAGTTCCTTTCTCTCCACATCTCTGCTAGCACTGCTTGTTCTCATTCTTTGTGATGTGCACCAATCTCTGTGGCATGAGATGGTACCTCACAGTTGTTTTAATTTGTACCTTCCTGATGATTAATGATGCGGATCATCTTTTCATGTGCCTTTTGGCCATTTGTATTTCTTTTTTGTCAGTATCTGTCAATTTCTTCTCCCCATTTTTTGACGGGATTGGATGTTTCTTTTCTTGTAAATTTCTGTCAGTGCCTCATATATTTTGGATATTAGCCCCTTATCTGCTGGGTATTGAGTGAATAGTTTCTCCCACTCAGTGGGTGGCTCTTGTATCCTGGGCAATGTTTCCTTAGAGGTGCAGAAGCTTCTCAGCTTAGTATATTCCCATCTTTTAATCTCTGCTTCCACTTGTTTGGAGAGTGCTGTTTCCTCCTTGAAGATGCCTTTAGTCTCAATGTCACAGAGTGTTTTACCTATGTGTTGTTCTATATACCTATGATTTCAGGTCTGATATCAAGGTCTTTAATCCATTTGGATTTTACCTTCATACTTAATGTTATCTGGGGTCTAAGTTTGCTTTTATGCAAGTGGCTAACCAGTTGTACCAACACCACTTGTTGAAGAGGCTTTCCATGCTCCACTTAGGATTTCTTGCTCCTTTATCAAAAATTCGGTGGTTGTATGTCTGGGAAACATTCTCTGAGTACTCAAGCCTATTCCACTGACCTGAGGGTCTGTCTTTATTCCAATACCATGCTGTTTTGATAACTATTGCTTTGTAATAGAGTTTAAAGTTGGGGAAAGTAATGCCTCCGATATTTCATGTCACAAGGTTGCTTTAGCTATTCGAGTGGGTTTGTTGTTCCAAATGAATTTCAGAATTGTTTTATCCACTTCTTTGAAGAATGTCATGAGTATCTTTAGAGAGATCACATTAAATCTGTATAGTGCTTTGGGGTGTAGTGCCATTTTAATGATGTTAATCCTGCCAATCCATGAGAAGGGTGTGCGCTTTCATTTCCATGTGTCCTCTCTTATTTCTTGGAGCAAGGTTTTATAGTTATCTTTGTATAGGTCCTTCATGTCTTTGGTCAAGTTGACTCCAAGATGTTTGAGTTTGTGTGGCACTAATGTGAATTGGGTTGTTTTCTTAATGTCCAATTCTTCCCTCTCATTATTGGTGTATAAAAAGGCCATTGGCCTCTTCTCCTCCTTCCTCCTTCCTCCTCCTCTTTCCTCCTTCTCTTCTTCTTCCTTCTCCTCCTCTTCCTCTTCTTCTGCTTTCTTTTATTTATTTATTTATTTATTTTTATTTAAACACCTTGATTACATACATGATTGTGTTTGGGTTTCAGTCATGTAAAGAACACCCCCCATCACCAGTGCAACAGTCCCATCACCAATGTCCCAAGTCTCCCTCCTCCCCACCTGACCCCTGCCTGTACTCTAAACAGGGTCTCCATTTCCCTCATATATTCTCATTATTAGGACAGTTCAAAATGTAGTTATTTCTCTTTCATGAGGTGAGCTGGAACTTCCAGCTCTTTTCTCTTTTGTGTCTAAAAATTATTATTGCAAGAATGTCTTTCATTTTTCTTAAAACCCATAGATGAGTGAGACCATTCTGCGTCTCTCTCTCTCTCTCTCTCTCTCTCTCTCTCTCTCTCTCTCTCTCTCTGACTTATTTCACTCAGCATAATAGATTCCGTGTACATCCATGTATAGGAAAATTTCATGACTTCATCTCTCCTGACAGCTGCATAATATTCCATTGTGTATATGTACAACAGTTTCTTTAGCCATTCGTCTGTTGAAGGGCATCTTGGTTGTTTCCAGAGTCTTGCTATGGTAAATAGTGCTGCAATAAATATAGGTGTAAGGAAGGGGTTTTTGTATTGTATTTTTATGTTCCTAGGGTATATTCCTAGGAGTGGTATAGCTGGATCGTATGGGAGCTCGATTTCCAGTTTTTGGAGGAATCTCCATATTGCTTTCCATAAAGGTTGAACTAGACGGCATTCCCACCAGCAGTGGATAAGAGTTCCTTTCTTTCCACATCCCTGCCAACACTGTTTATTCTCATTCTTTGTGATGTGTGCCATTCTCTGGGGGTATGAGGTGGTATCTCATTGTTGTTTTGATTTGCATCTCCCTGATGATTAGTGATGTGGAACATTTTTTCATGTGTCTTTTGGCCATTTGTATTTCTTCTTTGTCAAAGTGTCTGTTCATTTCTTCTCCCCAATTTTTGATGGGATTAGATGTTTTATCTTGTAAAGTTCTGTCAGTGCCTTGTATATTTTGGAGATTAGCCCCTTATCTGATGGGTATTGGGTGAATAGTTTCTCCCACTCAGTGGGGGGGCTCTTGTATCCTGGGCACTATTTCCTTTGAGGTGCAGAAGCTTCTCAGCTTAATATATTCCCATCTGTTAATCTCTGCTTTCACTTGCTTGGAGAGTGCAGTTTTCTCCTTGAAGATGCTTGTAGTCTCAATGTCCTGGAGTGTTTTGCCTATGTGTTGTTCAATATATCTTATGGTTTTGGGTCTGATATTGAGGTCTTTAATCAATTTGGATTTTACCTTCGTACATGATGTTAGCTGGGGGTCTAAATTCAATTTTTTGCAAGTGGCTATCCAGTTGTGCCAACACCACTTGTTGAAGAGGCTTTCCCTGCTCCATTTAGTATTTCTTGCTCCTTTATCAAAAATTAGGTGATTGTATGTCTGGGGAACATTTTCTGAATATTCAAGCCTATTTCACTGATCTGAGGGCCTGTGCTTATTCCAATACCATGCTGTTTTGATAACTATTGCTTTGTAGTAAAGTTTAAAGTTGGGGAAAGTAATTCCTCCCATATTCTTTTTCCCAATGATTGCTTTAGCTATTCTAGGGTGATTATTGTTCCAAACGAATTTCAAAAGTGCCTGATCCACTTCTTTGAAGAATGTCATGGGTATCTTTAGAGGGATAGCATTAAATCTGTATAATGCCTTGGGGAGTATTGCCATTTTGATGATGTTAATCCTGCCAATCCATGAGCAGGGTATGCGTTTCCATTTCGTGTGTCCTCTCTTATTTCTTGGAGCAGAGTTTTATAGTTTTCTTTGTATAGGTCCTTTACATTTTTAGTCAAGTTGATTCCAAGATATTTGAGTTTGTGTGGCACTATTGTGAATGGGGTTGTTTTCTTAATGTCCATTTCTTCCTTATTACTATTGGTGTATAGAAAGGTCATTGATTTTTGTGTGTTAATTTTGTAGCCTGCCACCTTGTTATATGTGTCTATAGATTCTAGAAGCTTTTTCGTAGAGTCTTTAGGATTTTCTAAGTAGAGTACCATGTCATCTGCAAACAATGAGAGCTTGACTTCTTCCTTTCTTATCTGGATTCCCTTGATATCTTTTTCTTGCCTAATCGCTGTAGCAAGTACTTCCAGTGCTATGTTGAATAGGAGTGGTGAGAAAGGACAGCCTTGTCTTGTGCCAGAATTTAGAGAGAACACTTTCAGTTTTTCTCCATTGAGGATAATGTTTGACACTGGCTTATGGTAGATGGCCTTAAGTATATTGAGAAAGGTTCCTTCCATTCCCATCTTGCTGAGAGTTTTGATCAAGAATGGGTGTTGGACCTTATCAAATGCTTTCTCTGCATCTATTAATATGATCATGTGGTTTTTATTTTTCTTGTTGTTTATATTGTGTATTATATTGATAGATTTATGGATGTTAAACCATCCTTGCATTCCTGTGATGAAACCTACTTGATTATAGTGGATGATCTTCTTAATGAGGCATTGAATCCTATTTGCCAGGATTTTGTTGAGGATCTTTGCATCTGCATTCATCAGCGATATTGGTCTGTAATTTTCTTTTTTCGTAGCATCTCTGTCTGGTTTAGGTATCAAGGTGATGTCGGCTTCATAAAAGCATTTGGAAGTGTTTCTGTTTTTTCAATTTCATGAAAGAGTCTTGCCAGGATTGGTAGTAGTTCCTCTTGGAAAGTTTGAAAGAATTCATTAGTGAATCCATCTGGGCCTGGCTTTTGTTTTTGGGCAGACATTTGATTACCGTTTTAATTTCATCGATGGAGATGGGGGTGTTTAGATATGCTACATTCTCTTCCTTCAACCGTGGAAGATTATAAGAGTCCAAGAATTTATCCATTTCTTCCAGGTTCTCATTTTTAGTGGCGTAAAGTTTCTCAAAGTAGTTTCTGATTACCCTTTGAATCTCTGTCATATCAGTAGTGATCTCTCCTTTTTCATTCCTAATATGAGTTATCAAGTTTCTCTCTCTCTCTCTTTCTTTGTTAGGTTTGCCAGTGGTCTATCAATCTTGTTTATTTTTTTGAAGAACCAACTTCTGCTTTCATTGATCTTTCGGATTGTTTTTTGGGTTTCCAATTCATTGATTTCTGCTCTCAGCTTTGTTATTTCCTTCTGTCTCCCTATTTTTGGGTCCTTTTGTTGAGCACTTTCTAGTTCTATTAGCTGTGTCATTTAGCTACTCAGTTAAGCTCCTTCTTCCTTCCTGATGTGTGCTTGCAAAGCTATAAATTTTCCTCTCAGTACTGCTTTTGCTGTGTCCCATAAGTTCTGATAGTTTGTGTCTTTATTGTCATTTGTTTCCAGGAACCTTTTGATTTCCTCCTTGATTTCATCTCAGACCCACTGGTTATTCAGTATGAGGCTGTTTAACTTCCAGGTATTAAAGTTTTTCTTCTGAGTCCCTTTGGAATTTACAAATAATTTCAGAGCCTTGTGGTCAGCGAAGGTAGTCTGCAAAATTTCTATCCTCTTGATCTTATGGAGGTATGTTTTATGTGCCAGCATGTAGTCTATCCTGGAGAATGTCCCATGTACATCGGAGAAGAATGTGTACCCAGGTTTCTGGGGATGGAGTGTCCTATATATATCTACTAGGCCTCTTTCTTCCATTTCTCTCCTCAGGTCTAGTATATTCTTGTTGGGTTTCAGTCTGGTTGACCTATCCAGTGTTGACAAAGCCGTGTTGAGGTCCCCCACAATTATTGTGTTGTTATTGATATTATTTTTCAGATTTGTCAACAGTTGTATTAACTATTTTGCTGGCCCCTCATTCGGTGCATATATGTTTAGGAGAGTTATTTCTTCCTGCTCTACATACCTCTTGATTAATATAAAATGTCCATCTTTGTCCCTTACCACCTTCCTGAGTATAAAGTTTGCATTATCTGATATTAGTATGGCCACTCCAGCTTTTTTATGGGTGTTGTTTGCTTGGATAATTTTTCTCCAGCCTTTTATTTTGAGTCCATGTTTGTTCTGACTATTCAGGTGCATTTCTTATAGGCAGCAGAAGGTTGGATTGAGTTTTTTGATCCATTTAGCCACTCTGTGTCTCTTAACTGGTGCATTTAGTCCATTGACATTGAGAGAAAGAATTGTCCTGGGATTTAATGCCATCTTTATATCAAAATTTGGTATGTCTTTTGGTTAGTCTTGTCTTAAATTAGGTCTTTCAGTTTTTCTCTTAATACTGGTTTTGAGTCTGTGAAGTTTCTGAGCTGTTTTTTGTCTGTGAAACCATGTATTCTTCTGTCAAACCGGAAAGTGAGTTTTGCTGGGTACAGTATTCTAGGTGAAGCATTCATTTCATTCAGTCTTGTCACAATATCCCACCACTGCTTTCTGGCATTGAGTGTTTCTGGTGACAGGTCTGCTGTAAATCTCAAGGATGCTTGCTTGAATGTAATTTCCCCTTTTGATCTTGCTGTTTTCAGAATTCTGTCTCTATCTGTGGGATTTGTCATTGTGACTAGGATGTGTCTTGGGGTGGTTTTTCTGGGGTCTCTTTTGGTTGGTACTCTTTGAGTATGCAGGATTTGATCACATATATTCTTTAGCTCTGGAAGTTTCTCTTTAATGATGTTCTTGACCGTTGATTCTTCCTGGAAATTTTCTTCCTTGGTCTCTGGGACTCCAATGATTCTTAAGTTGTTTCTGTTGATCTTATCATAGACTTCTATTTTCTTCTGTTCCCATTCTTTGACTAATTTTTCCATTGTCTGTTCATTTGCTTTAAGTTTTTTTTCCCAATCTCTCCTGCTGTATGGAATTGTTATGTATGTCATCTTCCACAGCACCAAGTCTATTCTCACCTTCTGATACCCTATCCCAGAGCTTATCCATTTTGTCATTCACTTCGTTTACTGACTTTTTCGGCCTGTTAGTTGACATGTTATTTCAGTTTGGAGTTTTGTGATTTCTGTCTTCATATTTTCTTGGTTCTTATTAGTGTTCTGTTCAACTCGATCCATGGTTTCTTTGAGTTCTTTGAGTATCTTTCATATTGCTAGTCTAAAGTCCTTATCTGAGAGGTTGATTAGTTGGTTGGTTATTATCTGGTCCTCAGAATTGTCATCTTCATTCTCTATGTCTGATGCTGGTCTGCGTTGTTTCCCCATTGTCACACTTGTATTGTGGGTTTTTCTACGTGTTGTGGTGGAATTCATTGGCTATATGATGCAGGCAGCACACTCCTCTGGCTCCGCCCTTTCTGGATGGGCCAACTTGCCTGTAATGGAGGGGAGTCCTCCGTGGATGAAGCCTCACACACGATCAAATCTTAGGCCCAAGCACGCAGCAGAGAAGACAGTCTGGAGAGAAATGCTTGCTTCTGTGATCCAGCACGGTTCTTAGTGTGATTTTTTCTTCTTGTTGCGATGGTGTTCTTTTCTTAGAAAGAGCGCAAGGCCGCTTAGCGAAGCAGAGCTAAGTGCTTTGCTGGAGCCTCTTTTCTGCCCACTCCCAAGAGGTTCATGTAAGAGGACAGTAGACAGACACACTGAGGCATCACTCACAGTTTTTCACAGTCGGGCCCCACTCAGTCAGCAATTTCTTACTCACTCGCTCGCTTGCTGGGTAGCTTCAGAATGCAGGTTTTTTTGGGTTCACTTCCCAGCGCTCTAAGGAGAGCTTCAAAGATTCATAAAAGACAGAGAAGCACAGGACAGGGCTCCTTTCAGGTCCTAAGTTTCCTCAGGTTCCTCAGAAGAAGCACAGCAGGGCAGAGACTCTGCAGGTGGAGCAGTCAGCACTTCACCTGGCAGTCCCCATGATCAGCCATTTCTTACTCACTCACCGGCTCGCTGGGTAGCTTCCGAATGCAGTTTTTTGGGGGTTCGCTTCCCAGGGCTCTGAGGAGAGTTTCAGGATTCAGAAAAGACAGAGAAGCACAGGGCAGGGCTCCCTTCAGGTCCTCAGTTTCCTCAGAAGAAGCACAGCCAGCCGGGTACTCCGCAAGTGAGTCAATCAGCACTTCACCTGGCAATCCCCACGGTCAGCCATTTCTTACTCTTCTTCTGCTTTCTTATTCTCCCTTCTTCTCCTCCTCCTTCCTCCTCCTTCCTCCTCCTTCATTCTCCTTCCTCTTCTCCTCCTTCCTCCTCCTCTCTTCCTCTTCTTCTGCTCTTCCTTCCTGCTCCTCTTTCCTTCTCTTCCTCTTCTGCTTTCTTATTCTCCCTTCTTCTCCTCCTTCCTCCTCCTCTTCCTCTTCTTCTTCCTCCTCTTCTTCTCCCTTCTTTTCCTTTTTTCTTCTCCATTCTGTCGGGAAGCTCAAACTTCCCTCCTGGCCCTCCCGGAGCCTCTGGATCACCCTTGGGCGCGGTCACCTAGGCGACGGCACCACTTCCTGGAGGGCGGGGCGCCGGCCGAGGCCCCGCCCCTTCGCGGTGGGCGGCCCCTGATTGGCCGGTTTGAAAAGCGCCGGGTGGAGCGAGCTCACCTGGGGGCTCAGTCCACTATGCCGCCGGCCCCCGCCGCTGCCGCCGCCTGCCGGGCTCTTCCCGGAGCTCTCGCCTCCGCCGGCCGGAGTCACTTTCTCCCGCCCGCCCGCCCGCCCACCCTGCGGCGCCGTCGGGGTCCGCGGGAGACTCGCCTGAGCCATGAAGTCCGCGTCCATTGTAGGGTGCGCCACTGAACTTCGCTGACCGGGAGTGTTGCGTAGAGGTGATCAATAACACAACTGCCCAGCTACACACTCCGGAGGGTCACAGACGGAACAGAGATGGTGACTCTAAGGAGACTCAGTAGACATTCAAACAAGTATTTGGTACTCATGCCACCCCGAAGGAGCTCTTTGACGTTGTAGCTAATCCCTTAGTAGAAAACCTCCTTCATGGCAAAAACGGTCTCCTTTTCACATCCGGTGTGACTGGAAGTGGAAAAACACATACAATGACTGGTTCTCCAGGGGAAGGAGGACTACCTCCTCGTTGCTTGGACATGACATTTAACAGCATTGGTTCCTTTCGAGCTAAACGATATGTTTTTAAATCTAATGATAGGAACAGTATGGACGGACATACAGTGTGAAGTTGAGCTTTATTAGAACGGCAGAAAAGAGATGCCATGCCCAATCCAAAGACCCCCTCCAACAAGCGACAAATAGATCCAGAGCTTGTAGATATGATAAATGTACAGGAATTGTGCAAAGTAGAAGTGGATGAAGACAGTGTCTACGGTGTATTTGTTTCCTATATTGAAATATATAACGATTACATATATGATCTTTTGGAAGAGGCACCGTTTGATCCCATAAAGCCTAAATGAATGCTTTTTTCTTTCCCTAGGATTCCACAATCTAAAGTGCTCCGTGAAGATAAGAACCATAACATGTATGTTGCAGGATGTACAGAATTAGAAGTTAAAACAACTGAAGAGGCTTTTGAGATTTTCTGCAGAGGACAGAAAAAGAGACACATTGCAAATACACATCTGAACCGTGAGTCCAGTCGTTCACATAGTGTATTCAACATTAAATTGGTTCAGGCTCCCTTGCATAATAATGCAGATGGAGACAATGTCTTGCAGGAAAAAAAACAAATCACTATAAGCCAGTTGTCTTTGGTAAATCTTGCTGGAAGTGAAAGAACTAACCGGACAAAAGCAGAATGGAATAGATTGCGTGAAGCAGGTAACATTAATCAATCAGTAATGACATTGAGGACTTGCATGGAGGTCCTGAGAGAGAATCAAATATATGGAACTAACAAGATGGTTCCATATCGAGATTCAAAATTAGTTCAAGAACTACTTTGATGGGGAAGGAAAAGTACGGATGATCGTGTGTGTGAATCCAAAGGCTGAAGATTATGAAGAGAGCTTGCAAGTCATGAGATTTGCAGAAGTGTCCCAAGAAGTTGAAGTGACAAGACCAGTAGACAAAGCTATATGTGGTTTAACGCCTGGAAGACGATATAGAAACCAGGTTCAGGGAGGTCCAGTTGGAGATGAACTGTTGGTTACAGAAGTGGTTCTACAGAGTTTTCCACCTTTGCCAAGTTGTGAGATTTTGGATATCAATGACGATCAGACTCTTCCCAAACTGATTGAAGCATTAGAGAAACGACACAGCCTACGACAAATGATGATCAGTGAGTTTAACAAACAAGCTATTAATTTTAAAGCTTTATTGCAAGAACTTGAAAGTAGTGTTTTAAATAAAGAAAACTATGTCCAAGAAAAACTAAATGAGAAAGAAAAGGTGATCTCAGGACAAAAGATGGAAATAGAACAACTGGAGAAGAAAAACAAAACTTTAGAATATAAGATTGAAATTCTAGAAAAACCTACTATATACGAAGAAGATAAACGCACTCTGCAACAGGAACTTGAAACACAGAATCAAAAACTTCAGTGACAGTTTTCTGACAAAAAGAGGTTGGAAGCCAGGTTGCAAGGCATGGTGACAGAAACGATGATGAAGTGGGAAAAAGAATGTGAACTTCGAGTGGCAGCCAAACAGCTGGAGATGCAAAATAAACTCTGGGTCAAAGACGAAAAACTTAAACAGCTGAAGGCTATAGTCACTGAACCTAAAGCTGAAAAGCCAGAGAGGCCCTCTCGGGAGAGGGATCGAGAACGAATTACTCCAAGATCTGTTTCTCTATCGCCAGAACCTCTTTCTAGTAACTATATTGCCCAGATTCCCAACGTTCAGCAACTCATGAGCCAGCCACAGCTACATAGGCGCTCTAACTCTTGCAGCAGCATTTCTGTAGCTTCCTGTATTTCGGAGTGGGAGCAGAAAATTCCTTCATACAACACACCTGTCAATGTCACATCTATTGCAAGGCGTAGGCAGTAGGAGCCAGGACAAAGTAAAGCTTGTATCATGTCAGACAGGTGAGGGATGTACCTGACTGAAGGCAGGGAGGTTGTTCCCACATTCAGAAATGAGCTAGAAATAGAAGAGGATCATTCCTGCGGGAATGCACCACCAATCCATCAATGACACAGATGATCACGCTCTGCGGGAGACAGATGGGTAGATCATAAGCCTGCCTCTAACGTGCAAACTGAGACAGTCATGCAGCCACATGTCCCTAAAGCCATCACAGTGTCTGTTGCAAATGAAAAGTGAAGGGAGGGATTGGCTTTTTCTGTTAAGGGGGTGAAGGGAGGGATTGCTTCCTTTTCACCAGAATTTAGGGGGAAGGCTTTTTTCTCCACTGAGGATAATATTTGCCATTGGCTTGTGGTAGATGGCCTTATCTAGATTGAGAAAGGTTCCTTTCATTCCCATCTTGTTGAGAGTTTTTTTTATCAAGAATGGGTGTTGGACCTTATCAAATGCTTTCTCTGTGTCTATTCATATGATCATGTGATTTTTGTTGTTGTTGATGTTGTGTATTATGTTGATAGATTTACGGGTGTTAAACCATCCTTACAGTCCTGGGATAAAACCTACTTGATCATCGTGAATGATCTTCTTGATGAGGCATTAGATTCTATTTGCCAGGATTTTGTTGAGGGTCCTTGCATCTGTGTTCATCAGGGATATTGGTCTGTAATTTTCTTTTTTGGCAGCATCTCTGTTTTTGGTATCAAGGTGATGTTGGCTTCATAAAAGCTGTTTGGAAGTGTTCCCGTTTTTTCAATTTTAGGAAAGAGCCTGGCTAGGATTGGTAGTAGTTTCTTTTGAAATGTTAGAAAGAATTCATTAGTAAATTTATCTGGGCCTGGGCTTTTGTTTTTGGGCAGACATTTGATTGCCATTTTAATTTCCTCAGTAGTGATGGGGGCTTTTAGATATGCTAAATCCTCCTTATTCAACCATGGAAGGTTATAAGAGTTCAAGAATTTATCAATTTCTTCCAGGTTCTCCTGTTTAGTGGCATAGAGTTTTTCAAAGTAGTTTCTAATTACCCTTGGAATCTCTGTAATAGCTGTAGTGATCTCCTTTTCATTTCTAATATGAGTTATCAAGTTTCTCTCTCACTTTCTCTGTGAGTTTTGCCAATGGTCTATCAATCTTGTTTATTTTTCTCAAAAAACCAACTTATAATTTTTGGTAGAGTCCTTAGGGTTTCCTAAGTAGAGTATCATGATTAGTAAAAAGTGTCCATCTTTGTCTCTTACAACTTTTCTGATTCTAAAGTTGGTGTCATTAGATATTAATATGGCCACTCCAGCTTTTTTAACTGTGTTGTTTGCTTGGATGATTTTCTTCCAGCCTTTGAATTTGAGTCTATGTTTGTTCTGACTATTCAGGTGTGCTTCTTGTAGTCAGCAGAAGTTTGGGTTCAACTTTTTTTTTGTTCATTTTGCCACTCTGTGTCTGTTAACTGGTGCATTTAAGTCCACTGACATTGATGGAGATGATTGCCATAGGATTTAATTTCATCTTTGTTTATGTTTGTTGTGTTTGTTGGTCTGTCTTGTTTTAAAGTAAACCTTTCAGTTTCTCCTTTAAGGATGGTTTTGCATCTGTGAAGTTTCTGAGCTTTTTCCTATCCATGAAGCTATTTATCCTTCTTTCAAATCTGATCATGAGTCAAGCTTGGTGCAGTATTCTAGGTCAAGCATCCATTTCTTTCAGTCTTGTCACTATCCCACTGTTGTGTATGTAAATATTTTGGGGGATTACTATGTTGCTCACCCTAATCTGATTAGGTGATTGTGCCCTACCCTAGGGTGTGACCTGGCATTCTGCCCCCACCCTAGGGTAGGACCTGATTCTGCTTCCACCATTGGTTGGTATCTGATCCCACCATGGGGTGGGACCTGACTCTGGAGTATAAGAACAAGGGTCTGTGGAAGGCGGGGGCCTTTTGCTGCCTGGAACTGAATCTGAGTCTTTGGACTTCAGTTTTGTCCATCCGAATAAAGCAAATATTTCCACGAGCCTGATTGTCTGCGAGCTGTTTACCCGCCGTTTCACCTCAGAACCGTGGGCTAGACAGGGTGGCAGACGCGTGCTCCGAGCTGGAAGAAAAGGGCCTCATTCTCCATCCCACCATCAGTCAACCTCTTCAGGGGCTGACCTGCTACATAATGGCGCCCGGACAGGGACCTGAACCCTGGACCCTCAGAACTGTAAGTGAAATACTTCATTGGAAATTTCCTATGCTGACCATCAAATGGTTTCTGTGGTTAGTCATGTGGATTTTACCACCCTTAGTCTTACGCATTGGTGCTCTAGTATACAAGTGGATCATTCCATTTTGTTTAAAACTAATTGGTTTTGATCTAAGGACAATCACTGCAGTTGGATGGTTGTGGTCTATATTTCAAATGAAAAGTGTAGTGTCTCTAGCCATCATAGTTTGTGGAATTTCTGTGTTGACTAACGTTATTATTATGAGCATAGTTATTTGCTGTTATTTCTATTTAGGAAATAGAAAGTGTAGAAATGGTGAGGCTAAAACCAGTATAGATAATAAGGAAATTTATATGACGAAAACTCAGACCAAGGTGCAGGCTGACGAATCCAGCCCCACCATCAACAATATAGAAATTTTTGCTGGAAGAAAAACAACTCAGAATGTTAAGCCTGATTCTAGTGAATTGCTTGACAGTAGTGACTCAGATAATGATCTACCTCCAGTGCTAACTCCACGAGGGATGCCTCCTTCTAGTCACAAAATTGAATCGCAGAGCAGAGCAGATTCAAATGATGAACCACATGCTCGGTCTCAGAGCTCTATTCAGAGTAATTTTGCTAATCAGGCCTTATCCCCTATAGACGGGGTAAATGTTTCTAACTATGTACCCTATCAGATGGAAGAATTAGATCGGTTTAAAAGATCATGTAAAGAAAATGGGCCAAAATCGCCATACAGTGTGGAGTTATTAAGACTTTGGAGTCATAACTCATCTTGGACTTTGTATGATTTTAAAAGAATCGCTGAAATATGCCTGTCGTCTAAACGGCGAACTGAATGGGAAATGTACTATTCAGAAGGCGTAAAAGCTAAATTATATAGTCCGGATGGTATGAAAAAGCAAGTGGCAGGTGTTACTCTATCGTATGAATTATTGATGGCAGAAAATCAATTTGCAAATATTCAGACACAAGCAGCTTTACCTAAGGAAATCTTAAATTTAATCAGGGAGATTGCATTGTCAGCATGGGAAAAAATTGATTCTAACAGCATTGGTAGAGGAAACTTTTTAAAAATTACCCAAGGCCCTTATGAGTCATTTGCAGAGTTTGTAGGTAAGATTAAAGATGCTCTGAAGTTACAGGTGGAAGATGAGGAGATTAGAAACTTCCTAGTAAAATCTTTGGCCTATCATAATGCAAATTCAGCCTGTAGATTAGTATTGAATACATTAAATGAAAAGTCAGATCTGAATGATTACCTTTATGCCTGCCGGAATGTCTATGTGGAACCCCAACCCCCACCCCACTTAGACTCAGTACAAACCTTCCCAGTTACCAAGGGAAAAATGCCTTACTCCCCTCGGGGACAGAACACTTTCCGGAAACCAGGTCTTTGCCCAAAATGCAAAAGGGGTCGCCACTGGGCGAAAGATTGCAGATCCAGAAACCTCATTAATAATAACCTAAGTAGAGGTTTCAACACAGTCCCCAGGAGGCAAATCGCCTGCTACCATTGTGGAAAACAGGGACATATCAAAAGAAATTGTCGTCTCCTTATAAATTCAGCTCCCCAAGAACACACATACAAGATGCAGGGAAACGCCTACAGGGCCTCCCCCCAGGCCCTTCCAAATCAGGGGCAAAGTTCACAGACAATAATCCTTCCAAGCCCAGCCCAAGAAAATTCATCACGATAAGGGAATTAATCCACTCTACTTCAGGGAGTGCCGGATTAGACATATTATGCCCAGAGGACATTACAATTTACCCAGGAGCATGCCCTTACATGTTAGAAACTGGCATTGTAGGGCCGCCACCCCCAGATACCAGGGGTTTGATTCTTGGCAGAAGTTCCCTCAACATAAAGGGTATATCAGTAATCACTGGTGTCATTGACTCAGATTCCATGGGAGAAATCATTGTAGTTATTACTGTACCAGTTACATGGACCTTTAAAAAAGGAGAAGCGATTGCCCAGATAGTAATAGTGCTTATGTCAAATTTGGGACATCAGATAAGACTAGAATTGGAGGTTTTGGAAGCACAGATCCGGGTGCTGCTCAAAACCCAATCGTGGCTCTGGTTACTAAATGTAAAGATGAACACCCAATGATCAAACTTCACTTGGAAGGCAAACCCTTTGATGGAATGATAGATACGGGTGCTCAAGTTACCGTAATTTCTGATAAAGAATGGCCAGAAAATTGGCCTCTTCAGGAAATCCCGTATTCCCTAGAAGGAATAGGAGGCCTGAGTTCCTGTCTGTTGAGTACGAGGACTATACTATTTTACGGCCCAGAAAATCAAAAAGCAATAATCAGACCTCACGTGGGCCCATTTTCACCATCCCTGTGGGGCCGTGACCTACACAAACAGTGGAAAGCAGAATTCCACATCCCATTAGCTCCAGAAGAGCCTGAACCTTCTTTTGATTTAAAAACCAAAAATTTTTAGTGGGGGCCACTACCGTAAAAACACCAGCACCAATAAAAATAAAATGGAAATCTGATGAACCAATTTGGACAGGTCAGTGGCCCCTTAAAACTGATAAATTAAAGGTGCTGACAGAATTAGTGGAGGAACAGCTAAGTTTAGGACATATTGAACCATCTTTTTCTTAATGGAATTCACCTATATTCACTATAAAAAAGAAATCCGGTAAATGGAGACTTTTGATGGATCTTAGAGCTATAAATTTATCCATGATACCTATGGGCAAATTGCAGACTGGTTTACCATCACCTGTAGTTATTCCAAAGGAATGGCCACTAATTATAATTGATCTGAAAGACTGCTTCTACCATATTCCTATACACCCAGATGATAAAAAACGTTTTGCATTCTCAGTTCCTTCTCTCAATAATACCCATCCCTGCAGACGTTTCCAATGGACTGTTCTCCCCCAAGGCATGCTGAATTCCCCAACCATGTGTCAGTTTTTTGTAGATAAGGTTTTGAGTCCTGCTCGTGAAAAATTTCCTCAAGCCATGATATTTCATTATACAGATGATATCTTGCTCACAATGAACAATGAAACAGATTTACAGGAATTATACTCTTATGTTACTGACTGTTTACAAACATTAGGACTGAAAATAGCTTTAGAAAAAATACAGATAATGCCACCGTATCAATATTTGGGTTTTATTTTGGACCGGACGTCTATACGTCCACAAAAATTTTCTATCAAAAAAGAAAACCTCAGAATGCTTAATGATTTTCAGAGACTTTTAGGTGACGTAAATTGGCTCCGCCCTGCACTAGGAATCCCAAATGCAGAGTTATCTAATCTGTTTAAAACGTTGGAGGGTGACACTGCTTTAGATAGCCCGAGATATTTAACAACAGCTGCCAAAAATGAATTGGACATCTTCTTGAGCAGATTACGAAAATCGTTTCTCTCAAGATTCATCCCAGGAGAAAAGGTATTACTGTTAATCTTCCCTACTATAGAAACCCCCACAGGGGCCTTGATGCAACAGTCAGGACCTTTGGAATGGGTGTATTTACATAACAAACAACCTCGCTCAGTAGTCCCCTACTTGCAACTGATTTCAGAGATTATTATCAAGGCAAGACTCAGATCTATATCTTTACTAGGTTTTGACCCAAATATAATAGTTTTGCCAGTACCAAAAAAGGAAATTGAGTCAATATTGCCAATTAATGAATCTCTACAAAGGGCCCTCTCAGATTTCACAGGAGAAATATCCTCCCATTATCCAGCAGGAAAAATTTGGGACTTTTTAAAGAAAACTCAGTTTGTTATTTCTTCAATTGTTCGGGATTCCCCTATTCCCAATGCCAAGGTTTTTTACATTGATGGATCCCAAAATGGAAAAGGAGGAATAACTGGAGACAACATTAATATGACCATAGATACCAAATATAAATCTGCACAGAAAGTTGAATTAGCAACGTTAATTTACCTATTAGAAAATGTATCTGAAGCCATGAATATAGTTTCTGATTCTTTGTATGTGGTAAATTTATGTCATGTGATAGCCACTGCATCCCTTAATGCTAATAACCTGATCATACAGGACTTACTTAAACAATTACAGCAGCTTCTTCAAAAACGAACTGAGCCCATCTTCATCACACATATTAGAGCCCACTCAGGTCTTCCAGGACCTATGGCTCAAGGAAATAAAACTGCTGACTTGCTAGCAATGCCTATATTTAAATCACCTATAGAGGAACATTCAGCCCTACACACAAATGCTCGCCGTTTACATGTGAATTACCAAATTCCATGGAGGCAAGCTAGAGAAATTGTAGAAAACTGCAACGTATGTGCACCGTTAACAAAAAAGACTCACATAGCAGGAGCAAACCCAAGAGGCTTACAGTCTAACGAACTTTGGCAAATGGATATAACTCAAACAGATTTATTTCCAAGGAAACCTTATCTTCATGTTGTGGACACTTATTCTCGGTTTATGTGGGCAATTCCCATGTCTTCTCAAAAATCTAAGGCTGCTTGTAGTTTTCTTTTACAATGTTTCTCTGTGATGGGTATTCCATATTCTATAAAAACTGATAATGGGCCAGCCTATGTTAGCAAAACTTTTGAATTTTTTTGTAAGGAATGGCAGATAAGACATCTCAGAGGAATTCCTTACAATTGTAGGGGACAGGCCATTGTAGAAAGGACTCACAGAACCTTAAAAACTCAATTGCAAAAAAATAGAAAAAGAGGTTTACCACCAACGGATTTGCTATCTTTGACTCTTATCACACTAAATTACTTTAACTTACCCCAAGGGGAAAGCTACACTGCAGCGGAAAGACATTTTAAAGAAGATATTCAGAGACAAGAAACAACCCATAAACCTATTTGGATCAAGGAGGATGAAAAATGGATAGCTGGCTATCTTCTCCTAAGAGGAAGGGGTTATGCCTATGTTTCTATAAATGATGACCCTCCCAAGAAATTTTGGGTTCCATTACGTCTTGTTAGAAATCGGGCTAGCACAAATGATCAGGTTCAGACTACAAACTCCCCTAGAGAGAAAAAGCAGAATACTTCAGACACTAACAGCAGTAATATTACTGAGGTCTCTGGGGCAGGGAATGATTTAGCTGTCACACACCATACAATGAGTGAGACTGATGGTAGTGATAAACCCTTACACTCCGAGATGCAAAGGGAAAGACAGGAACCTGTCTTAACTGGGCTCCAAAATATAGGAAACTCTTGCTACATGAACTCAATATTGCAATGCTTGTATAATATTTCAGACTTAACTCAGTATTTTTATAAAGATCATTATAAAAAGGATATTAACAAGAAAAATCCGATGGGGCATGAAGGTAAATTAGCCAAAGAATTTGGTCGGCTCATAAAAACCATGGGAAATGGATTTCATAGATATATTAACCCTGAAAGCTTCAAAGTAACAATTGGTTTACTTAACGACCAGTTTGCTGGACACAATCAGCAGGATCCTCACGAACTACTGATGTTCCTAATAGAGGGATTACATCAGGACTTGCTTACTGTAAATCTAATGACAGACAAAACTACACATCTCATGGGAAATGAAAATTATGAACAATTTAGTCCAGAACACCAAAAGGCTCACAAATCTATTATTTATGATCTGTTTCAAGGACAATTCAAATCTATACTCCAGTGTCTCACTTGCCACCAAAAGTCTGAGGTTTATGAGACATTTGTTCATTTGTCTTTGGCTGTTACATCTACAGATAAATGTACATTACAGGAATGCCTCTCTGAATTTTTTAAGGAAGAAGAATTAAGAAATGACAACAAAGTTCTGTGCAACAGTTGCAAAAATAGAAGGGATTTTTCAAAGAAAATGTATTTATGGAAACTGCCACCAGTACTTATAATACACTTGAAACGTTTTGCCTTTGATGGCAAACAAATAAAAAAAATTGCATACTTATGTAGATTTTCCTTTAGAAGACCTCAATTTAGAGGAATTCACTTCAGAGAATAAAAGCAAGATTAAGAAATACAACTTATCATCGGTGTCAAACCATTATGGTAAAGTTCACTATGGACACTGTACTTCATACTGTAAAATTGCTGCAAAACAACACTGGATCAATTTTGATGACAAGAAGATCAAAAAAGTCCCTAATACATTGGTGAAATCCACAGCAGCATACATCCTGTTTTATACTTCTTAAAGATCTAATATGAACACCAGATAATCATTTCACTTCCTTATCAGTTGCTATTAATGCTCTAGGATTCTTTCCACAGGCATGATCAATGACTATAGATTGAAAATCATGAATCCCCAATGTGTTTCCTTGTAGGATGGATTTATGTCTTAATTTCATTATTGCTCTAGGTCTCAGTTAATCATGGAATTTTACAAATTAATTTAGTCAAGTTCACCTGAAAGAGAAATTTCTCATCATATTAATGTTGTTTTTCTTTCTAGGTATACTCATTTAACGACTTTCACTCTTTTTATTTTAACATCATTGCTTTATTTCCCTCAATTTAGGTTTTAAGACGCTGACATAATGATAATTTTAGGTGGACTTTCTTCACAGTGCTTCTTGCCTATGATTGATTATCATAAAGTTACTGTTATACAATAACTTTGTATATATACTGATATACATGTATAGTAGAGTTTTCCATGTTTGTATTACGCATGAAATTCTCTTTCAGATCTGCTAGGCAAAACCATAAAAAAAATTTTTTTTTGAATTTGAAATGATTTATCTAAACAATTGCCGGCTATTACATTTTAAGGAGCTTTTAGTTGATTCAGCTGAATTCTCTTTTCTTTTGCTTTATTTTGGATCCTTTCCAACAAATATTTTTTAGTATGAGTGAGTGTTATGGCCATATTTTTGTGAAGTCTGTGTGTGTATGTCTTGTTTAGTGTCTGTCTGTTCTACATATTTTGTATATAGTTTCCTTTTTCCTAATTTTATCTTCCCCAAATTAGTCTTCCTTATCCTTCCTTCTCTCTTCCTAGTCCTTAACATTTTAATTTTCAGGATTTCACATGTGCAATCCATCTCCTTCACCCACAACTACAAGCTTCCTGATCTCGATTGGAAGAAGAAATCCGTGACTGTTGGAGTTTTACACCATATATGCTGCAAACTTGTTGGAAATGAAGCCACCTGGGATTTGTGTCACAATGTAACACCAGAGAAAAGATCCATGGACAAGACCCACAGTCTCTGGATCCCAGTTAAACTGTGCTATCTGAATTTCTGGTTTTCCATCCACATACAAAATGCTATTGTTGACCGTTTCTACAATGGCTACCCCAAGATTGCACCGATCCCAAAGGAAATACAGAAGCCCAACCAACTTATGATGTAATGATGTAATGCTTGGGGATGCCCCAACACATGGATGACTGTACTGGCCTTCCTTCTTCATTCAGCTTGATGTTATCTCCTATACAAGGCTTCAACCCGCTTTTCCAGACCCATCAAGTGTCTTCTGCCGGTCTTTTTGGAGTTCCAGACCCCTCATATTTACAGATTGGTATTGAACTCTGTAGAAATTACATCTGTTGTTTTTCCTATAACTGTAATCCTTTGAAGTTATATTTGGTACTACACTTCTTTTGACTATCGTAATTAATGTTTTTCTATTTTAGTTTTTAATATCGATGTTGTATTACATTAAGGTTTTGCTTTCTTGACTTTAGGTTTGTGAGTTAGATATTATTGTCTATAATTTCCCAAATGATATTTTTGTCTGTTCTCAGGGTTTTTTGCGTGGGCGCATCATAGGCAAAATACTAGGTTTATAGAAGGTTCCATCCATTTTGGATGGGCCCTCAAGTTGTTTATTTACACAGGGAGGGTCTCTGCCTTAAACATTTTGTTTTGGTTTGTGACTTAAGCTCCCATCTATAAATAGTCGACATCAATTTCAGACATCTTATGGACTTCAGACCGGATTAAGAACTTGGACTAAGTTCAGATACCTATTGATCATCATTGCAGTGGCTCCCCACTGTGCAGAGGGTGTATGTGCCACTTCTTCCGAAATAAAGGCCTAGTTCAATGCCCTCAAAGATGGGCTTTCTGGTCTACCTGAACTTGAATGAAAATGGAGCTGGAGAGATAGCATGGAGGCGAGGCGTTGGCCTTTCATGCAGAAGGTCATTGGTTCAAATGCCGGTATCTGCCAGGAGCGATTTCTGAACGTGGAGTCAGGAGTAACTCCTGAGCACTGCCAGGTGTGACCCAAAAACGACCACCACCACCAACAACAACAACAACAAATAAAGAAAAGGTGCTTCTCCTTGCCTGCTACACAACCTTTCTGGTGTCTCTTCGAAAGATCTATGTCCGTCTTAGATTTATCTTGTCAGGAGCTTGTAGTTGATTCCTTGATACATGTTTCTGGTTTTAGACACCCTGTGCTTAGGTTAGAAGTTTTTCTTTACATTTTCCTGTGATGCGCTTATGCAAACAGCCGCTCTTTTATTAGTGACTAATTTTTCTTTTAATAATTGTAGACAATATTGTTTGTTTACTAAAAACAAAAGGGGGAGCTGTTTACCCGCCGTTTCACCTCAGAACCGTGGGCTAGACAGGGTGGCAGACGCGTGCTCCGAGCTGGAAGAAAAGGGCCTCATTCTCCATCCCACCATCAGTCAACCTCTTCAGGGGCTGACCTGCTACATCCCACCTCTGTCTTTTGATCTTGAGGGTTTCTTGTGACATGTCTGCTGTAAGTCTTAAGAATGCTCCTTTAAATGTAATTTCCCTTTTTGATTTTGCTGCTTTCAGTATTCTAACTCTATCTGTGGGATTCGTCATTGTAACTAGGATGTGTCTTGGGGTGTTTTTCTTTGGGCCTCTTTAGATGGTACTCTTTGGGCATGCAGGATTTGATTGCATGCAGTCTTTAGCTCTGAAATTTTCTTTGTGATTATGTATTTGACTGTTGATTTTTCTGGGGATAAAAAGGAGACTGGGATCTCCTTCCTGGGCCTCTGGGACTCCAATGATTCTTATGTTGTTTCTGTTGAGTTTATCAAAGTCTTCTATTTTCATCTGTTCACATTCCTTGAGTACTTTCCCATTATCTGATCGTTTGCCTTAAGGTTCTTTTCCTGTCTCTTCTGTTTTTGGAGTAGTTCTGCATTTGATTTTCCAGTTCACTGATTCTGTAATCAGCTGCTGTTATCCTGTAGGAGAGGCTTTCCATTGAGTTTTTCAGTTGAGCTACCGTGTTTTTCAAACCTGTTATTTCAATTTGGAGTTTTCTGATTTCTGTCTTTGTGTTCTGTTCAGCTAGAGCTATGTTTTCTTGGATTTCCATGAGGATCTTCCATATTTCTATTCTAAACTCCTTATCTGAGAGATTAATCAGATGGCTGGTATTTTTTGGGTTATTAGAATTATCATCTTCATTCTTTGTGCATGGTGTTTGCCTGCAGGTTTTTTTATTGTCACGCTTGTAGTGTGATTTTTTTCTGCGTGTTGTTGTGGAGTTCATTAGTTAGAGCGCAGGGCCATGAAGTGGAGCAGCCATGCTCTTCTGGGCCTCCAGGAGACAGTTTTTTTGGGGGGCCCTTCCTAGCCCTCTGAGGAGAGCTTTAGGATACCAGAGAAGAGAAACACAAAAAAGCCAACATGTCCCCTAAGGTTTTCCCAATCGCCAATCTCACAGCAGGGTGGACTCCTTCAAAAATAAGGGAGTCACCTCTCTGTCTGGCATCCCTGATAGCCGGTTTTTACTCACTCCTTTCTTGGCCTTTCAGCCTGAGTGGCTCCATGAGACAGTTTTTTTTGGCCCTTCCTGGCCCTCTGAGGAGAACTTCAGGAGACCAGGAAGAGAAACACACAAAACCAACAGGTCTCCTCAGCTTCTCCCAGTCACCAATCTCCCATATTGTTTTACGGTTTTGGGTCTGATTTGGATTTGACCTTTTTGCATGGTATTAGATGAAGGTCTGAGTTTGCTTTTTTGCATATGGATGACCAGTTGTCCCAACACCATGTGTTGCTTTATTTTGCATTTATTTCCCTTTATCAAAGATTAATTGAGTGTTTGGGGAACATTCTCTGAATACTAAAGTCTATTCCACAAATTTGAGGATTAATCTTTATTTCAATAGCATGTTGGTTTTTTAAAATAATTTTATTGTGAACAATGTGAATTACAACTCTTTCACAGTTATATTTAAGGGACATAGTGACAGTGAATTAGGGCCATTCCCACCACCAGTGTTGTCATCTTTCCACCCATGTTCCTAGTATATATTCTGTACTTCCCCTCCTTTTCCCATGAACTACTAGTCAACAGGTCTCCTTTGTGTGTAGCTTGTTGTAGATTGGGTATCTATACTGTTGTTGTTGACTTTGGGGTTGTTGTTTAGGTCTGATCATTTTTTATTTCTACTCCATGTTCAGGTGACTTTGCTCCTGGTACCATTCACTTTCCCCCTCAATTTATGAGGTAGAACAAGATGATTTAAGTTCTGTAGTTCTGTTGGAAGAAAGAAAGAAAAGATAAGAAAAGAAAAGAAAAGAAAAGAAAAGAAAAGAAAAGAAAAGAAAAGAAAAGAAAAGAAGAAAAGAAAAGAAAGAAATCTGGGAGGATTCTATCCTTAGAAGCTATAAATATCAACTTAAAAGAAGTAAAAAAAAGAAAAACAAAACAAGCAAAGGCAAAAAAGTCAACAACAACAAAACAACAAGAAGAAAGAAAAAGAAAATGAAGGAGTGCTGATGTGGCAAGGTTTTGTGGCTTTTCTTTTACTCTTTCTCTCTTTTGCATAGGCACAGTAAGTACTGGGGAAATTAGAAAGAGAATTTCCTTGGCCTAAGAGATATAGGTTCTCTCCACTCTTGAAGCATACTGTCATGGGAACAACTACTGACTCCGGACATGATCATTATTGAACCCCAAGGTCTTTTTATGGTGCCAGAATATGTCCCTTTCAGTGTGGATGACAATATCATTACTTTGTAATTAGATATTTTGGTATTTGCACAGGTGCAGATTTGCACAGGTCACAGGACATAGTTTCTTTATTGGTTTTAGGAGTTCTGCTCCATCACGATTGTTGTCATCAGTCTTCTGTAATTAGTGATCTTGGTTTTTGCACAGATCCTCAGATGAAGCCTAGGATATAGTCTTTCCTTATGGTTTCAGCAGTTCTGCCTCAGTCACGGTTGTCAAAGTCATACTTCTGGAATTGGAGATTTTGGTTGGTTTTTTTTTTTTTTTTGAGATCTTGGTTTTTGTACAAATTCTAGGCTGAAGCCTAGACTTGGGTCTTTCTTATTGGTCTCAGGAAAAGTTCTGCCCAGGTGCATTTGTCATAGTCAATCTTCTGTACTTAGTGAATGTTTTATAGAATTTAAAACCATCTGGTCCTGAACCTCTGTTCTTTGGGAGATTCTTAATTACTGTTTCAATTTCCTTAAATGTGATTGACCTGTTTAGGCTTTCTACATACTCTTTATGAAGTCTTGGAAGATGATACTTTTCCAGAAATCTGTTGATTTCTTCTGGTTCTCTAACTTAACTGAGAACAGTTGTTGATAATAGCCCTTAGTATGTCTTGGATTTCTTAAGGTTCTGTTCTTTTGTTTGTGACCTGATTTATTTGGGTGTTTCCCCCTGGTTTCTTTGTGAGTCTTGTCTGCGGTTTGTTTATCTTTTTTATTCTTTCAAAAAATCAGCTTCTGGTCTCATTGATTCTTTGCATTGTTTTCTTTGTTTCTTTGTTGTTTATTTCTGCTCTGGTTTTTATTATTTCTTTCTTTTACCTGTGTTTGGGTTTCTTTGCTGGCTGTTTTTCCATATACATAAGGTGTCCCTTTAAATTGTTAATTTTATCATTTTCCTCATTCCTGGTATAGGCCTGTGTTGTTATGAGTTTCCCCCTAATTACTGCTTTTGCTATGTCTCACAGATTTTGAAAATTTGTTTCTTCATTGTCATTCATCTCAAGGAATCTTTTTATTTCTTCTTTGATTTTCTCTTTGACCCAGCTGTTGTTGAGCGGCACATTGTTTAGTCTCCAGATATTGGATTTTCTCCAATATCTTTTCTTTTTAGTCGATCTTGATCTGATAGGGTGCTTGTTCTAATCCTTGTGTTTGTGACTTTTTGCAAGTTAGTTTTATATTCTAAGGTGTGGTCTATTCTAGAGAAGATTCCATGTGCACTTGAGAAGAATGTGTATTCCACTTTCTGAGGATGGTAGGCTCTGCATAATTCATTAGACCTAGTTCTTCTAGTTTCTTATTTAGGGCCCTTATGTTTTAGCTAGTTTACTGCCCAGTGGATCTGTCTAGTGGTGATAACAGTGTGTTGAAGTCTCCTACTACTATCACATTTCCTTCTATGTTTCTCTAGGTTTGTGAGCAAATGCCTTACATATTTGCTGGTTCTACATTTGGTGCATAAATGTTGATCAGAGTTAGTACTTCTTGGTCTAATGTTCCCCTGATTAATAAATAGTGACCCACTTTGTCTCTGAACACTTTTTTGAGGGTAAAATGTAATTTGGTCTGATATAAGAATGGCTGTCCCAGTTTTTTCCATTGGCTTCTGCCTCTTGGATTTGTATAGGTGCCTCTTTTCAAAGGGTGGAAAAATTTTCTGCTATTATTCCCATCACTACTTGTTCTTCCCCTTTCCCTTTATCTTTCTCTTCTGGTATTCCTACAATTCGTAGGTTATTTCTTTTGTCTTTGTTCATTGAATACCTAATATTTTCTTCCAATGTTTCGTCTCTCATTTTTTTGTTGAATTCTTTGTTGTTGCTGGCTTGTATTTTGTTCTCAGGTCCATCCATGCGATTCTCTATGTGTGTAATTCTGCTACTGTGGCTTGTTAGCATGTTTTTTAGTTCCCCCAGTTCCATTTGTATGAACTCTCATTTTCTGATAGAGTTTTCTTTGAGTTGGATGAATTGTTTGTCTATGAATTTCTTTTTTTCTTTTTTTGTCTATGAATTTCTTAATTTCTTTAGCTAGTGATTCTTTGAATTCCATTGCTAGGACATTAAATGCTGATTTTAGGTCCTCATCTATGAAATTCATATGTTTTGGAGGACTTGAGAATTTATTAGGATTTCTCTCCATATTCCCAGCTGCTGGTGTCTTCTTTAGTTTCCCCATTGTTCTTTACATAGGTTGGGTTGGGCTGCTGTCATTTCAGGTTTTTTTAAGGGGTCTGTTTGTGTAGGAGGTGGTTGGAGATAGATCTATTTTAGGGTTTATTTACTTGAGGTGCACGCATTTATCCAAGTATAGTAGAGGTGTTAGAATCTAGTTAGGTTTTGGAGATATATATTTTCAAAGGGAGAAAAAAAGTTGGGTCTGCTCTGCCTTGGACTGTCTGTGATAGTCGTGTCAGCAGGGTTTGTAGAGCAGCGAGGTTACAACCAGAGTGTGTATGTACACCCTGCAGTGACTGAGGCACAGTGATGGTGTCTCTTGCATGGTCCCTCCTGTGCATCCCTAGGCAATGTTGGATCCCTTCTGTTTGTTCCCTGGTTCCTGCTCACCGAAGCTGCAGCAACCAAGGCACAGGGATAGCATCACCCACACACTCCCCTGTTCTTTTCTTTGTGATGTGTGTCAGTCTGTGGCATGAGATGATATCTCATTGTTGTTTTGATTTGCATCTCCCTGATGACTAGTGATGTGAAGCTTTTTTTCATATGCCTTTGGTCATCTTTAGTCTTTGAAAAAATATTTGTTCACCCCCCATTTTTTAAAATAATTTTTATTGTGACCAATGTGCATTTCAAATCTTTCACATTATATTTAAGGTACCTAGTGACAGTGAATCAGGACTATTCCCACCACCAGTGTTGTCCTCCCTCCACCCATGTTTCCAGCATGCATCCTATGCCTCTCCGTTTGCCCTCTGGACTGCTAGGGTAACAGGTACCCTTTGTGTATAGCTTGTTGTAAATTGGGTATTGATACTGTTGTCGTTGACTTTGGGTTTGGTGTTTAGATCTGATAATTTTTTTGCTCAAATTTCAAGTGACTGTTTTCTCCTGGTAGTGTCCACTCCCCCCCCTCAATTTTTGAGGCAGACCAAGTTGATTCAAGTTCTGTGGTTCTGTTGGAAACAACAGAACCAGCCACAGCAGAAAACACAACAGCAACAAGAAAAAACAATAATAAGAACAAAAGGAAAAGGGAAAGGAAAGAAATAGGGGAAGGACTAATGTGGCAAGGCTTTTTTGTTTTGTTTTGTTTTGTTTTTGTATAGGCACAGTAAGTATTGAGGATCTTAGAAAGGGAATTCCCTTGTCCTAAGAGATATGGGGTTTCTCCATTCTTGAAGCATACTGTCATGGTAACAACTACAGGCTCTGGAAATGCTCATTATTGAACTCCAAAGTCTTTATATGATGCCATGAAATATTCTGTTCAGTTGTGGCTGACAAATCAGTCCTCTGTCATTAGAGATCTTAGTATTTGCACAAATCCTAGAATGAAGTCTAGGATAGTTCCTAGAATGAAGTCTAGGATAGTCTGTCTTTATGTTCTAGACGATCTGCTCTATCATGGTTGCTGTAGTCAGTCTTTTGTAATTAGTAATATTGGTTTTTGCATGAATCGTAGAAGAAAGCCTAGTATAACGTCTTTCCTTATGATCCCAGAAGTTCTGTTCAGTCACAGTCGTCAAAGTCTGACCTCTGGAATTAGAGATCTTGGTTTTTGTACAAAATCTAGGCCGGTAGGCTAGGTGATGGGGTTAGATGTTTTTTCCTTGTTAAGCTCTCTCAGCAACTTGTAGCTCTCATATATTAGTCCCTTATTTGATGGTGTTCTGTGAATTGCTTCACCCATTATGTAAGTTATCTTTTTACCCTAGTCACTGTTTTCTTTGAAGTGTCCAAGCTTCTCAGTTTCATGTAGTCCCAGTTGTTCATCTCTGCTTCCACTTATTTGAACAGTGATGTTTCCTCCTTGAAGATGCCTTTAGTTTCAATGTCATAGAGTGTTTTTTCTTCTACATACCTTATAGTTTTAGTTCTGATATCAAGGTCTTTAATCCATTTTGATTTGACTTTTGTGCATGGTGTTAGATAAAGGTTTGTTTGCTTTTTTGCATTTGACTAACCAGTTGTCCCAACACTACTTGTTAAAGAGGCTTTCTTTCCTCCATTTTGTGTTTCTTTCCCCTTTATCAAAAATTAATTTATTAAAGATGAATTTCAGGACTGTTTGATCCACTTCTTTGAAAAATTTTATGGGAATTCTTAGAAGAATTGCATTAAATCCAATGCAATTTAATGGTCCAATTAAATCCATTAAATTAAAATGCTTTGGATAGTACAGCTATTTTATTGATGCTAATCCTTCCAATCCATGAGCAGTGTATATATCTCCATTTCCTTGTTCCTCTTTTATTTCTTGAAGCAATATTTTATAGTTTTCTTTGTATAAGTCCTTCACTTCTTTAGTTATGTTGACTCCTTGGTTTTGTAAATGGGATTGCTTTTTAATGTCTATTTTGCCTCTGTCATTATTTGTGTATAAGAAGGCCATTGATTTGTGTGCATTAATTTTGAAGCTTGCCACTTTCTATATGAATCTATTGTTTCTAGAAGCTTTTTGATTGTATTTAGGATTTTCTAAGTATAGTATCATGCCATTTGGAAATGGTGAGAGCTTGACTTCTTTCTTTTCTATCTGAATGCCCTTGATATCTCTTTCTTGACTAATTGCGAAGGCAAGTATTTCCAGTACTATGTTGAATAGAAGTGGGGAGAGGGAGAAAGGCCAATAGTAATTCCTGAGTGCAGAATCAGAAGTAACCCATGAGCATCTGCAGACACTCAAATGACAATGGGAATGTACGAGACCTCCTCCAGGACCACACTTGATGGAGGTGAGGACCAGACCCAGAATCTCTCACATTATTAGTCTGATCTTCACTGTTTTTCACCAATGAACCCCATTCCCATTTGCATTCTATTCCCCCATCTGCGTCTATGAGAAATACCTTTTTATATAATAATAATTTTTATTTTGACCAAAGTGGATTACATATCTTTCACAGTAATATCTTAAGTACATATTAACATTGAATCAGGGGAATTCCCACCACCAAAGTTGTCCCCTCTTCACCTCCGTTCCCAGCATGCATCCCTTATCCCCCTCCCTTACCCCCAAAGCTGCTAGTAAAAGTGGTTCCCGGGGCCGGGTGGTGGCGCTGGAGGTAAGGTGCCTGCCTTGCCTGCGCTAGCCTAGAACGGACCACGGTTCGATTCCCCGGCGTCCCATATGGTCCCCCAAGAAGCCAGGAGCAACTTCTGAGCGCATAGCCAGGAGTAACCCCTGAGCGTCACAGGGTGTGGCCCAAAAACCAAAAAAAAAAAAAAAAAAAAAAGTGGTTCCCTCTGTGTCTAACTTGTTGTAGATTGGGTATAGATTCTGTGTTGTTGGCTTTGGATCTGGTGTTTAAATACAGTCATTTATATTACTACTTAGTGATCATACAACTGTTTGGTCTTGGTACCCTCCATTATTTCCCCCCTCAATTTGAGAGGCGGAACAAGATGGTTCAAGTTATGTGGTTCTGTTTGAACAAAAGAAAAGAAATAAAATGGGGTAAAAATCAAACAAGAAGAAAATGGGAAGAGTCCTTCTAGAGGTTCTAAACATTAATTTGAGAGAAGAAAGGGGAAAATAATGAGAAATACCACAACAATACAAAAAGAAAAATCAAACAAAAAATCCAAAAAGCACTACAGCAATAAAGACAAGCACCACAATAATCATGGTCCTGAAATAAAAACAAAACAGAGCACAAAAAATGAAAACAACAATAACAAAACCAAAAAAATTATTTTGTGCTGCTTTTTTTCTGCATAGGCACAGTAAATATTGGGAAAATTAGACAGGGAATTCCCTTTGCCTAAGAGATAGAGTGTTTCTCCACCCTTGAAGTATACTGTCATGGGAATAACTACAGACTCCATACATGTTCATTTACTCTCCCCTAGGTCCTTTTGTGGTGTATGAAAGATTTCTGCTCCATCATGGATGATAAAATCAGACCTCTGTATCTAAAGATCTTGGTATCTGCACAGGTCAAAGAATGGAACCTATGATGAAGTCTTTCTTTACGGTTCTAGAAGTTCTGTTTCTTCACTGTTGCTTTAATCATCTTCTGTAGTTGGTGGTCTTGGTTTTTGTGCTGATCCTAGGATAAAGCCTGGGATAGAGTCTTTCATTAGTTTCCAGAAGACCCATTCAGTTGCAGTTGGAGAGATACCATTTTTTGGGGAAAAAAGGTTCTGCATTGTGGTTTGCAGTACTGTTGCTAACAGTGCCATACATACCACTTTACCACCTTCCAGGACCATCTCTTCCTCCTGTTAGATACCCTCCATCATAGTCATTCCTCCCCTCCCTGATTTTCTTCTCAGCCCCTTCAGCTGGCATGTTTCCTACTGAGCACCAGTTCTCATTTTCTTAGTTTCCATTGTCTTTGGGTATTATTTATTCCATCATGTACCTTTATATTACAACTACAAGAGATCATTCTATGTTGGTCTCTCTTCCTCTAACTTTACTGAGCTTTAGATATTCTCCAAGCCCCTCCTTGGCAGCAAATTACATGACTTTATCTTTTCTTATGACTGAGTAATATTCCATTGTATATATGTACCATATTTCCTTCATTCACTCATATACTTTTGGACATTTGCACTGTTTCCAGAGTTTAATTATTGGGAATAAGTACTGCAAGGTACATATGGGCTCAACTATCTTTTCTTCATTTTATTTTTGGTCCCATAGGATATATTCCCAGGAATGTGGTGCTGGGTCATATGGAAGCTCAATATCTTATAGTTTAGTAATGTTCATATTGCTTTCTAGAAAGGCTTAGATGTTTAAAGAAAGTTTCATGGGGACTGGAGTAATAGAACAGCAGAAAGGGTGTTTTCTTTGCAATTAGCAGATCCTGGTTCAATTCCCAGCACCCTTATGATCTCCTGAGCCCACCATGTGTGACCCCTCTGTGCAGTGTGAGGAATAATCCTTTGCATTGCCACTCTAAAACATACCCTTATTTTAGTGGGTGTGGCCCTTCTAAAATATACCCTTATGATACCATCAATAGGTACAGAGAAAGCATTCATCAAGATTCAACACCAATTTGTGATGAAAACTCACAAAAATGTGAACAAAGTGATTTTCATAAATACAGTAAATGCCAAAATCACAAATACAAGCTGGCAGGATACTCAGTGGCAAAAACCTGAAAACCTGTTCTCCAAGATCAGGCAGAACACCATGGTGCCCACTCACCCTTATCCTATCATTCAAGAAGATATTAAAAAATCTCTTGCCAGTGCAATGAGGGAAACAGAGACACAAAAGGGATCCCAATGGGAAAATAAATAAAAATCATCACTACTCATAGATATGTTAAACTGAGAAAATGCTAAAGATGCCACCAAAAAGCTCTGGAAACAATAAACTCATTGTTTTTACAGTAATCTGGAAGCTTCAATCTATATGCAGAAACTCATACATTTTAATATAAAAACAATGATATAGATGAGATATCCTTAAAAAATAAAACCTCCCAGTTAATATTGTACCGCCCCAATTCCAAGTACCTAAAAACCAACAATCCAAAGAAGTGAGGGGGGTATGTCCAGCATAAAGGCAATTCTTGGGATGCCCCTCTTTTCTCCCTTCACTGGTTCCTGGCCACTAAGACCTGATTTGGGGTGACACTGACCTCTGCCTTACCAGTCAGCAGGTTGGTGGGTGCGAGGTGGAGGCTGCCAAGTGTCACGGTAGAGATGGTGTTATTCAGGGCGGGTGGCAGGGTGGGTAGTGTGGGTGCTGCCAAGGCCTCAGTGGCATGTGGTATGGGGTGAGGAGCCGTTGCCGTTACTGCTGCTTGGCTTGAGCTGAAGTTGGGGGAAGCTGATGGCAGTCACAGTGTGTGGGATTATGGGATTTGTTTGTCTCTATGTCAATCAACTCCCACATGGTTTCTCATTGGATGTTATTCTATGAATGCAGCACCTCTGATTGGTAGTGAAACCGGATGATCTCACCTTCTAGTTGTGACGTTTTTCCACAGGTAAAAGGCCAGGACGGAGAGGAGGGCTCTCTTTCGTTTCCAGAGCTTCATGGAGCGGGTATTTGTTGGGTGGACTGCGGGTAACATGGGGGGGGGGGGGTATTTTTGTTCTCTAAGTGTGTGTGTGTGATTATTTTGCAGAGCACCTTCTGGTTCAGGCACGGCTAGCCAGTCTTTGGGCCTAACTGGAGGCCTAACTTAGATTACAGAGTTGTTGCCTGGCACTCAGCCGGTTTCATGGTGGAAGGAAGTTGTAGGACATTTGAAGGCGGCAGAGCATGTGTTTGCAGTGGGATCCTCAGGTGGAGGGTGGAGGAGTTGGGCGGTTGGAGAGTGGGTTTGGCCTTGCAGAGAAGATGGGAGCCACATGGCCATGCTCTAGGCATCAGCCAGCAGGCCCCTTTTGGACAGTGCCCATGGCTGGTCCAAGTGCCAGCCAGGCTTCCTTTGTGCTTCCACTTGGGGAGTGTGAGCAGATCTCTGGAAACACGGCTACAGAACATGTTAATGGAAACGGTACTGAAGAGCCCATGGATACTAACTACTTCTGCAGTTGATCCCTTCAGACAATTTTCAGATATTGCTTGATGCTGGTTTACTCCAGAAAGTTCCTGAAAAACTAGATGAAATTTTACGTTGCAGGGCTAGTTGCACACAGTGATTTAGAGGAAAGAGTTGTAGAAGCTTCAAAAGAACTCATGAGGATGGCGCATCGGCAGTTCTTTAGCAATTCAAAGACTGATCTCGCTGATGGTGTCATGAAGACTTACAGGCAGAGAGAAAAACAGGGGACCAAAGATGCAGATTCTAGCAAAGGACCAGATGAGGCAAAAAATTAAGGCACTCTTGGAAATAACAGGCCAAACACTGGATGTGACTACCGGACAGAGGAAGTATGGAGAACCACCTTCAGAATCCATTTATTCAGGCCACAGCCTTCTGTTGGCTCTGAGATATTTGTGAGAAAGATCCCAAGAGATCTATTTGAGGATAAACTTGGTCCACTGTTGGAAAAAGGTGGACCTATATGGGATCTTCGTTTAATGCTGGATCCACTTACCAGTCTCAATAGAGGTTATGCGTTTGTCACTTTTTGTACAAAAGAAGCAGATCAAGAGGCTGTTAAGTTGTATAACAATCATGGAATTCGTTTTGGAAAACACATTGGTGTTTGCATCTCAGTTGCCAACAATAGAATTTTTGTGGACTCTATTCCTAAGAGTAAAATCAAGAAACAAGATTCTTGAAGAATTTAGCAAAGTAACAGAGGATCTTACAGGTGTTATTTTATACCACCAACTAGATAACAAGAAAAAAAGATTTTGTTTCCTTGAATATGAAGATCTCAAAACAACCAGATTCCAAGTGGCACCACACCAGTAAACAGAACTAGGGCTCCTAATCCATTGCTTAGCAATCTGAAAAACACGAGTTTTATCAGGATACTTTTGGGCAGCAGTGGAAGTAAAATCAATAGGGCTTCTGTAAAATTGGAGACTGTTAGTTTGATCAGAAACTGGCCCTAAATCAGAATGTATGTTGCTACAATACGTGACACCTGGCATGATTTCCCTTTATATATAAATTTTAACTGTCAGGTTGGACAAAAACAAAGCCACACTTATAACTACTTTTGGCAAACTGATTTTATTTTATTTTATTTTGGGGTCACACTCAGTGATGCTCAGGGGTTACTCCTGGCTTTGTGCTCAGAAATTGCTCCTGGCTTGGAGGACCATATTTGATGCCAGGGGGTCAAACCATGGTCCGTCTTAGGCTAGCATGGGCAAGGCAGAAGCCTTACCGCTTGTGCCACCGCTGATTTTATTTTATTTAAATTTTTTCAATGTAAGTATTTTTAGAGATTAAAAGAAAAAAATGAAGTGAGGGACTGAAGACATAACACAATGAATAACATGCTTACTTTGCATATAGACAACTGGGTTCTGTCCCCACCATCCATATAGTTTCCTGAGTTCTGCAAGAGTGATCTCTAAGTGCAGAGCCAGAAGTAAACCATGAGCACATCTGTGTGTGACCCCTGAGAGCAAAACATAAATAACAAAGGAGCTCAAATACTTATACAAGGAAAATTATGTCACTATTATGACTACACCCTGAGCATCTTGCACTTAACCCCAAAATAAAAGAGGAGGTAAGGGGCTAGAGACCATAGTTTGTATGGCTATAGCACAAACTTTACATGTGGAAATACAGAGTTGAACCCAGAGCACTGTAATATCCCAAGCGCTGAACAAGAAATGGTTCCTGAGCAATATTACAGGTGAACTCTAAAAACAAAACAAACAGAAATATATGCAACCCATGATTGGAGAGATAGTATATTAAATAATGTACTTGCCTTGCATGTGGCTGACCTGAGTTTAATTATCAACATCCCATATAGTCCCCCAAGAATCTCTCAAAGTGATTCCTGATCACAAAGCCAAGAATAACCCCTAAGTATTTTCAGGTGTGGCACAAAAATAAAAAATAAAAAAGACAATCCCCCAAAATACAGAAAGTAAAAATATATGTAAAACCATGACCTGGAGTGTGAGCTCTGATTGGCAGGTATATGAGCTGCATGGGCAGAATCTTCATGCCTCAGCCAAGATAAGAACACCAACGCCAGGCAGCATGGGTAACACCACAAGGGAAGAAAGTGGGGATCTTGGCATTCAGTCTAGAACAGATAGTTCCAGGGGTACAGGGCTCGGGCACCCTCTACAACAGGAAGACCAGTGACTTCTGTTGGGGTGTGAAGTAAGCATGTGGGTGCTCATCCAGAAGGGACAGGGATGAGTTAATTGGAGTCAGGAGGGGTTGGGGTGGGGGAACATGGCATACAGAACAGAAGCACCTTACATGGAGGGACTTCTCCTGTAATCTAAGTCCTGCTCCAATCTTCAGATTCTGATTCAGATACCAGGATCTGGTGAGACTGCCAAGCTGGAAGTAAGAAAAAGCAAGGGAAAGGCAAGGGGGTGGATAGGAGAACACATGCCCAGGGAATAGAAAAAGAAGCTTCCCTGTGGATGACAAGTGCCCAGGCCCTTCAGATGATTTACAGGAGTGTTGAGGAGTCCTAGTTCATGATGCTTCTCAATCCTCTTCTCTCATTTAGCGATGAATCAACAGTTCCACAGCTCCAGAGGGATACTGTATCCTTCACATGGAGCAACACTGCATTTCACAGCATCATAATTGTAGCTTCTGTGGTAATATTTTCAGCAAAAGCATGGGTTCTATGCATTATGTGATGGAATAAAATGTATTTATTTTGAGGGGCACAACTGGCCATGCTCAGTGGCTCCTCTGGTGGTACTCTAGATCTCATCTCTATTGTGTCTGAATATTATTACAGTACTCATACTATCTTGGTGTTTGTATGTGTTTGGTTTTTGGGCCGCATCCGGTGGTGCTCAGGCTTACTCCTACGTCTGCCCTCAGGGATCATTCCTAGTGGTGCTCAGGAGACCATTTGGAATGCCAGAAATTGAACATGGATGAACCAAGTTCAATGCAAATCTTCTACCCACTGTGCTATTGCTTTGGCTCCTTAGTGAGATTATTCCATGCCTATCCCTCTCCCTTTGTCTCATTTTACTCAGCATGGTACTCATATTCATAAATGTATAAGAAAATTTCATGACTTAATTTTTCCTAACAGCTGCAGAGTATTCCATTCTGTAGATGTACCATGGGTTATTTATCCACTCACCTGTTCTTGGGCACTTGAGTTGTTTCCAGATTCTGTTTATTATGAATAGTTCTGCAATGACTATTGTGAAAAATGCTGCAATTGAATCCTGGTAGGCTCTATGCAAGTCACAAACCTTCTCTGCTATACTATTGCTCTAGTACTATTACAGGAGTTGAGGGACTGTCCCTCAACTGTCCCCTGTCTACTCTCTTCTCCCATCCAGCAATGATCCTACAGTCCAATAGCATAGCAGTGAACACAAGAATGCAGGGGACTTTTCTACATCTAATTGTTTTGCTTTGTTTTCACTTTGGGGCTCTACCCAGTAATGCTCAGAGATTACACCTGGCTCTATGCTCAGTAATTACTCCTGGCAGTGTTCAAGAGACCAAATGGGATGGCAGGCTATGTGCAAGGTAAATGCTCTACCTTTTCCAACCCCTAAAATATTCTTTTAAGGATAATTTAAAACAATAATGCACAGAAAGAGGCAGGTATGTAGGGGATGAGGCTGCTAAGCAGTTCTCAGGAAGTAATAAAACCAAGTTGGTATTTAATAAAGTTACTGCTCATATTGAAGCATATTTTTAACAATATGGTCAATTAATCCATCAATTTACTAGACAGTTACCACATTTTTGTTGTGAGAACTTTAAGACCCACTCTTTGCAGCTTTAACTACACAGAACAGTTTTGCTCAATATGGTCACTGTTATACATTACATCCCTATAATTTGTGAGTTTATAACTGTCTTTTGTATTCTTTCACCATATTGGAACATTTCTTCACCATTACCCCTGTAAAAAACACTTTCCAAGATCAGGAAACTATTTTCTATCATGCTATTACAATGCCTTAGGATACAATTAATTTTTCTGGCAATATTAATTATTTAATTTGGGGGGGTTTAGGTCACACCCAGCAGCACTCAGGCATTACTCCTGGCTCTACACTCAGAAATCGTTCCTGGCAGGCTCGGGGGACCATATGGGATGCTGAGATTCGAACCACCATCCTACTGCATGCAAGGCAAACACCCTACCTCCATGCTATCTTTCCGGCCCCTAATTATTTAATTTTTGTGTATTTTAGACAGCACAGTTTACAAAACTGTTAATGGTAGGGTTTCATTCTTAAAACATTCCAGCACCCCCACCACCACTTTTCTTACCATTGTCCCAGTGTGCTCTGTATCCTACTCTCCCCCAACCCCTACTGTGATGCTTTCTACTATAGACCAGTTTCTTTCTTTTTTTCTTTCTTTCTTTTTGAACTGTTAGGTCCAGAATCAACCTTCTCCCACAGCGCAAAACTCAGAATCCAGCCTGATAATGTAATAGCAAAAGAAAGGCTTCTTAATTTCCAGCTAGTTGGGGTCTAACCTTGTCCAATGCAGTGGACCTTTGACAAGGACCCTGAATCAAATATTCAAGTAGTATATATATATACAATCTTAACGTTCACTTAGCATTTCAAGCAGCTCTGGTACCTATGCTAAGCACATTTTGTAGGCTTTTTGGAACCTATGTAATGACCTTAACCTCTTATTGTTTAACTATTTTTGCCATCTCTGGCCATATTGGTGGGAACATCCTCCCCTTGGTGTTCCTGTGGGGCACTAGCCCAATCTTGGGCCCATCTTAGTGAAAACATCCTGTGCTAGCCCCTTCTTCAGAAAGGAGGTTTGTCAACTGCTTATTCTCACATTACAAGCTTTTACAGGCTTATTATATTATTAATTATTAATAATAAATATTTTATATAATATAATTCTTATTAATTATCAATTATTATTAACAACCCCCTCTAACAGAACCATACCTGGTGGTGCTCAGGGCTTACAATGCTGGATCTTTGTTCAGGAATCACTCCTGATAGGCAGGTTTAGAGACCTTATGAGATTCTGGGGATTGGACCTGAGACAGCCATATGCGAGGCAAATGCCCTAACAGGTCTAAAGACCTATTTTTAGTTTTTGTTGCCTTTGGGCATTTGTTTTTGCCCTTATACATTTTTTCTTTTATCCTACATATGAGAAAGAGCATTTTGTTTCTGTCTTTAATGAAGTTATAAGGACTGAGATAGGTACAAATTATTTTATTATTATTATTTTTTTGGCTCCACTTGGCTATACTCAGGACTTCCTCCTTGCTTTGCACTCAGGGATCACTCTTGGTGGAACTTAGGAGACAATCTGAGTTGCCAGATTAAATCCAAGTTAGCTATGTGCAAGGAAAACACTCAGTTTCCAGAACTATCTCTACAACTACTGCAAATAATTTAAATGGTTGAATTTTTATTTGCAGTGATGTCTAAAATTGCACTAATTGCTCAGTAGTTTTAAAAATCAATTGATAAGTAAAGGTGCTTTTGGAAGATTTTCTGTGGAATACAAAAATGTTAGTGAATTAATGACTATAGAAACATTGCTAAATATAAAACTTCAAACTTTCACCAAGGACATCACCATTTTAGTCAGAGAGAGAAAGACAAAACAGAATAATCTTACTTATTGGGAGAATATAAAAGAAGCATAGTTTGGGAGTAACAAATGTACAAAGCAATCGGTGATGGGAATGTTGCACTGGTGAAGGGGGGGACTCTTTACATGACTGAAACCCAACAACAATCATATTTGTAATCAAGGTGTTTAAATAAAGATATTAATAAAATGTTTTCTAATTTTTTAATTTATATCTTAATTTTTTTAATTTTTATTCTGATCATATTGGCTTACATATCTTTCACAGTAGTATTTTAGGTACATATCAACATTGAATCAGGGAAATACCCATCACCAAGTTTGTCCTCCCCCATCCCCGTTCCCTTCCTGCAACCCATATATCCCCCACCAACAACCCCCGGGTTGCTAGAGTAGGTGGTCCCTTTGTCTTTGTCTAGCTTACTACTAGTGATCATATATCTGTTTGGTCCTGGTACCCTCCCTTGTTTCTCCCTCCATTTGAGAGGTGGAGCTCGATAATTTGAGTTATGTGGTTTTGTTTGAAGGAAAGAAAAGCAATAGAATGGAGTAAAAAATAAGAAAAATTAAAAAATTAAAATAAATAGGTTGAAAATGGGCGGAGTTCTTCTAGAGGCTTTCAACCTCAGTTTGAGTGAGGACATGGAAAAGGTAATTGAAGCACCACATCAATACAGAAAGAAATATCAAATTAAATATCCAGTGAGCACTCCAGCAATAAAGACAAGCACCACACAATAGTCTCGGTTCTGAAATCAAACCATGCCGGAGTTCAAAAAGAAAGAGAAAGATAAAATAAAATAACATTGGAAACATCAACTTTACTATCTACACCAAAACAAAGACTTCAATAAAAATTGGTCAATCAATAAATATATATGTGGAAAAATGATTATTTTGTGATTTTTTTTCTCCCCCCTCCCCACCCCCCATATAGGCACAGTAACTATTGGGGATATTATAGAGGGAATTCCCTTGGCCTAGGAGTAAATATAGACTTGAAGAACTTAACAACTGGTAAGAAACTTGCTACTGGGGTATGGGGAGTATATCTGGGAAGGGAACAATAGGACAATGGTGGTTACAATGACAACGGTGTCTTTGAGGAGGACATCATCCTGAAAGGAAGAAAAGTGATATGGTCAAAACTGTTAGTGATAGTATGGTAAACTTCAATGCCTAAAGGGAAGGAAACAAAGAAGAAACATGCCTACAACTTGTCCCTAGTTTTATCCCCAGGGGACATTGGTGGAGTAAAAGTGGGCATTGGTGAAGGCTTTCATGTTGGAACATTGCTTGAAATTCAACCATGAATAACTTTATAATTCTTATCATTCATAGTGATTCCATTTGAAAAAGGAAATCAACATGAATGGGTTATATGATGATATATAGGAATGAAATCATGTGAACTTCCTATAAGGAGTTCAGGGAAGGAAGAGATCTGGTGTGTGTGTTAAACATCATCTTCAAATGGAATATAGAACTGGATCTGGTAGTTAAAGGTGGGTAGGGTTTGGTTGAAGTAGGGAAAGAATGATGAGTCCAAGGATGAAGGGTTATCTGAGCTGAGGAGAAAGTGGTCTCTGTGGATTTGAATACATGAATTGGGTCAGAGTAAGAGGAAAGAGAATCTTGAAGACCATAAAGTTCTGGAGTGCCAGTTGGTAATAATTGCCACCGTGGGGCCCAAAGGTCTCTAAGGTTTCACCTGGTAACACTTTCCAGTTTACTCTAAGGAGACCTTGGCAATGCCCCTGAGGTGGAACTCATGTTCTTGGCTGTAGTACGGTCAGGAGACAGTTTGATTAAAAAACACCACCTCCTTCCTGGTCTGCGTTGGTTAGGGTGAGTAAACAGGTGTGGATGCATGAATTTGCATAGCTCCTAGGGTATGAAGATTTCTCTTTCCAGGAAGGCAATGTCTTGTCATCAGTTCTCTGGGAAAGATCTGACCTGAGTCCCCCATTACACAAATAAAGGCAGGACTAAGGAGGAAATGCCCTTCCACGATACCTCTAATGTCATTGGTCTCAAAGGGGTTTCACACCCTTTTTGAATTCAAAGAACTGAGGAAATTAAATGCAGTGGTTGTTTTTCTTGGAGCACTGGGTGAGTACTGGCTGACAAGCTATTCTGGTTTCACAGTTAAAAATTTGAAAATTGTGTGCAGCATATAGAAAAACAAGAGAACAGAAAGAACAAGAATCTTGTTGATTCACAATCCTGAGATTTCAAGCAAAAGTTGGGGATTAATAGGTGTACTAACATAAATAAATTGATGGAGGGAATTGGGCACTTTGGTGGTTATGAGGCATAACAACTGTAATCAAGTCCATACATCAAGTCCATAAAGCTTAATACTTCAGTAAGCAAGTTTCCTTTACTACAATAACAATAAGATGTATAAAAGATTCAAGAAACTATTGGCATCTCAGGTTTGAGGACATGGACTAAATTCAAAATATTTTGTGATTACCTATTTTTTATTTATCCATCCAATCTAACACCACACTAAAAATAGAAACAAAAAGTCATATGAATTTTTCTTTTGGGGGATATATGTGGGTATAAGTACTTAAGGCTTATTCCTGGTTCTGTGCTCAGAGATAACTCCTGGTAGAGCACAGGGGACCATCTGCTATGTCAAGTATTAAATCCAGTTCAGTTCTTTGCAAGTCAGACACCTTACCTGTTGTACTCTCTCGATAGTCCTTATCTGCATCTTTTGCTTCAATTGTATTAATTTAAAAACATAAGCAAATAATTATAGGACATTGTGTTTCTTTGTGTAAAGTGCTTAAACTAATTCTAAAGTTTATTTTAAAACAATGGTTCTATAATAAAAGCATGCAATTTGTTGCAATGTAGTGGGAACAAAGATATTTTGTTGAGTAAAATAAGCCAGAAGAGAAAGACAAACACAAACTAATCTCACTTACCTTGATGTATAGAATAATTGAATAAGAAAATGAAATATAGTAAGGGGTGATGCCTAGATCACCCTTGATCCTAGGGATTTGGGAGAAGGATAGAGGAGGAAAGAAATAAAGGGGAGAAAGAAGGTAAAGGGAAGTAATGGGGAGCAGAGGAGGCTTTGGATATACTGGTGATGTGGCAGAATAGTAAAGCTATGTGGGCTCCCTTGCCCCTGCAGGGAAACCACAAAGGTGGGTTAATTTCTCGGAAAGAACATGGATTTAGAACATACAAAGAACACACACAAAGAAAATGGGAAAACTAGTGAGAATCAGCTAGCTTCCCTTTATTGTAAAGAGGACAGATCATTCTAGATGATCCATGGCAAACAAAGAGCAGTAAAAAGAAGTGTAGAGCAAACACTTCGTTTGAGCTACTTCTCAAGGCTTGTGGTTATACAAATAACAGCATAAGTTTTTTCCTTAAGATTCCTTAAGTCGTTTAGCTACATAATAAGCAGTGATCCCGTAATATAACCCCCCATAGCATGGCTACATAGATAACAAATATTGCTTCTCCCAACCCATGGGATATGTCTAGAATATGTTCATTCTAAAATATGTTTTTCTCCCAAGGCCACTGGGTCAGTGTTCCCTTTGGCTTGGTTGTGTCCAGAATATGCCCTGTCGAAAATATGTTTTTCTCCCTAGGTTACTGGCCTCAGTGTTCCCTTTGGCTTGTCACGATGCCTCACGTAGCCTTTTAGATTGACCTTAGTAAAGGCAGGCTGCATCCTTGTTCAGGCCTCTTGAGAGACTGCGAGAGACTGTTAGGCCTCAGGCATCTGCTAGAGACTTACTAGGCCTCAGTTCCCCACAAAGTTATATGTCCAAAGCACAAACTCAATAACCCTCAAAATATGAGATTCAAGATTCAAGCTGCAACCACCAAAGTTGTATTATGTCTGTCAAGGGACCAGGCAGGAAGTAGGGAGAGGAATAGAGTATGAGAGCACTGGTGATGGAAGTTAACATTGGCGTCAAGATAGTTTGAAATATTATATGCCTAAAACTCGGCTATGAATAACTTTGTAAATCACTATTCTTTAATTATATAAAAATTATTTCCAAACTCAAGATTTCTAATATGCAAAGTAGTGTACATCAGAGTCAGGAAACAAAGAATAGAAGCATGGCCATTTAATGAGGAAAGTTCTAGAAATATTTTTTAGAAAGCACATAACAAAAATGACATAACAAAAATCTCTCTGGAGACAAAGTGGACAGAGTCAGAGCTGAAATAAGCAATTGCAATTTAATTTTTAGATGTCAATAAAGCATGCTGAACTCCAACTGGGACTTTCTGGCCTTATAGAAGAAATGTTATCGATGGGCTATTATTGAGTATGCAATATATTGACCATTCCATAGATTCCTGGGGAAGGCTATTACATGTGTGAATAGTGTAGTCAGAATTAAAGAATGATATGAATAAACAGGATAGGTTATATGTGTTGTTAATGGAGAAACATCAGAAGGTGGTGTCTAGGAAGGAGGTGAAAATAAATTCATTTTCCAAAAACATGTACAAGTTTGGTATGGAGGTATAATAAGAAGCAAAATAATATATAGCTTTATTAGGCACTGATTTAAGCATCTTATATTCTTTATTCCAAACTGCAGACCCTTCCAGGTGTGGGTGGGTCTGACCATCCAGGTGAGATTAACATAGGGCATTGGGGGAGGGCTAACCTCACAGTGGAGTTCCAGAGCTACACCCTGCATAGTTTGGAGATCATGTGCTGAGAAATGAACCCTGGCTAATCATGTATCTTACAAGTCATGCGCCCTATCCTAGTTTCCTTTCCCCTTATATGTCATGTTTTTTTAGAAGGCACACTGAGTAGTTCTTAAGGCTTCTATTATTTCTTCCTGTGATGCTTAGGGGGCATGTTGTGCTAGGGATTAAATGCAAGGATTTATTTTGGTAACTATGTGCTTATATCACTTGAGCTACTAGTTAACTACATTTTAAGGGAACGACCATTAAGTTTGATTTCCCCCTACATTTGCACATAGAATACATTTGCACTGAGAATCTGAAGCTAAACTAAAACTTAATGTTCTCTTAGGACAAGAAATTTAGGAAAAATTTAGAACTCCTTGTTTTATTCTATTGAGATCCTTCAAATATCATATACTTATAATTTAAGGTTGCTAGTCAATTGAAAAGACAAAGATAGATAATATCTGGGATAAGGGGACTGCCTTGCATGCACTTGAAGGTACTTTAAATCCTGGACACCACTTATGATCCCTTGAGGAGTGAGCCCTGAGCACAGAACAAAGAATAAACTCTGAGTATCACTGGACGTGGCCCACAATTCCTTGATAAAAAATAAGGAGCTAGAATGATAAAGAATAGCCCTTTAGCAATAAAATGAGAAAATAACTGCTGTATTATTTCCTTTTTCACAGAAAATAAATAATCATGGACTATTTATGTGTACTAATATGATCTGTGCTGATCATATATATGGACTAGAAGGAAGAAAGTGAGTACCTAGAGCTCCAATGTGGGATGTCAGGTTGGTTATCCATAGATCCTAATTTACTACTTAATAGACCAAGCAATGAACCCAATGAAAACATACTCATGCTAAACTTTTACTTGATAGGATTTCAAAAGGTGTTTACATATTTTCATATTCATCAAAACCACCATTTTTCCAGGTAAGTGAGAGGTGGTGCTTATTTTCAGACAAAGAAAGGTCAAACCCAAAGGAATGAGTCATCAGTGGAAGTCATGGGAAAAGCAGATACCAGGACTGGGAACCAAAGAAAGCTCCATCACTCCTAGTTTATTTTGGGAGAACTCCACTCTAAATCAGAGGATAGCAAAACAACTAAATATTGGATGAAATAACATAATAGATGACAGTGCATAATTGAAGAGAATTTAGAGAAAATATTTTATGGACTGCATACGAGACATTAAATTGTTTTAGGCTATGTGCACAGACAAAAGGCAATGGAAAGTTTGAATACGAGCTTTGGGGAAGGCTTCATTATGTTGGGCTTCTCAGATTGGCCTCAGCTGGAACCGATCCTCTTTGTCTTTATTTTAATTTCCTACTCCCTAACTCTCCTTGGCAACACCAGCATCATTGTTCTCTCTATCCTGGACCCTCAGCTGCACACACCTATGTACTTTTTCCTGTGCCACCTCTCCTTCCTAGACCTCTGTTATACCACATGCACTGTGCCCCAGCTTCTGATCAACCTGCTTGGACTCGACAGGACCATCACCTATGGAAGGTGCGTGGCTCAGCTCTTCATTACCCTAGCCTTGGGCTCCATCGAATGTGTGCTTCTGGTGGCGATGGCCTTCGACCGCTATGCTGCTGTTTGCCGTCCACTCCATTACACAACTGTTATGCACCCCCAGCTCTGTCACTTCCTGGCTACCATCTCCTGGTTGGGAGGCTTCATGAATTCTGTGATTCAGACCAGCCTCATGATGGCCATGCCACTCTGTGGTGTCCGTCTCATGAACCACTTCTTCTGTGAGATGCCTGCTTTTCTGAAGCTGGCTTGTGAGGATAAGGATGGGACAGAGGCCAAGATGTTTGTGGCCCGCGCCATAATCTTGATTGTTCCTGCAACACTGATTCTAGGCTCCTACGTGCTCATTGTTCAGGCGGTGTTAAGTGTCAAATCAATGACAGGGAGAAGAAAAGCTTTTGGAACGTGTGGATCCCACCTCCTCGTGGTTTCCCTTTTTTATGGCTCGGCCATATATGCATATCTCCAACCCAAAAGTAGTTATTCTGAAAGCAAGGGAAAGTTCGCTGCCCTTTTTTATACCATAATTTCGCCCATGCTCAATCCTCTGATTTATACCCTAAGGAACAAGGATGTCAAGGAGGCATTGCGGAAATTTCTGAAAGTAGGCAGAGTCTCAGGCTAGGAAAGAAGGATCAGTAATGCTCTTCTGTCATTATTATCAGATCATGAGGTCTATTCAGTTCTCTGAAGGTAATTGGGGAGTAGGAAATAGTCCTCCATAGACCTCAGGATATGATTTTTTTTTGGCAGTTGGAGCTCTCTTGGGACTCTTTAAATCAGTAATTATGATCAATGTGCAGGACATTATGTGTTGACTTGGATCACAACTTATCCACTGAGTAAGGTTGGGTAATGGAGGCATTATGCTCTCTTTGTAGAGGAGGACTGGAAAGTAGGCAAATCTGAGATTGAGTGAGGAGTTAATTGGACAGCAAACTTTTTCACAATCAACTATTCCTATATTCTGTACCAAAGGCTGAATGCTTTATAATCAATTGTCCTTGACATATCACATAAATTCCTATGGTCTCCTTTAGTGCTTACTCTTAAATAAAGAAATTATGAACAGAGGTACTTTATGAAAATGTGGATTCTTAAATACTGGTGTTACCTATTTTTGGAAGCAAAGATGAGTTATCATTATTGTTATACCCTCTCATAACTTCTATCAAAAGACTTTCTCAAAAGTATGCTGAGTGATGCCCTAGATGAGACATGGCTCATGACAAAGAATGAACAATGTCTCATTCTTCTTTCTCAGGGAAAGAGGAACATGAATGTAACAAGCAAAGAGGAAATAATATAGCAAATAAGAAAAACTAAAAGTGATGGCAAAAAATAGATACCTGAAGTAGGCAGTAGTTCAGTGTTTCATAAAGTGAATTATGTATTGTTTACTACCCACCCTTGCAACAAGGACAATGGAAAAGCCTGGTTTGCAGTCACAGTCTCAGATGCAATGGGAATGCTTTCTTAAGAAAATAAAAAGACAGGGACACTGAGTAATCTTATTTTCTGAAAAGGGGTTGGTAGATCAATATATGATCATGTGTAAAGGCAGTGGATACTTTTCCAATAAAAGTGTTTTTTTTATTTCAGGTACTTAATTCTTACTTTCATACCAAAATACAGTTAATCTTGCTAAGAGTTCTCAATGTTTTTATTTTTGGGTCATATTTAAGCAATTCCTGTGTTCAGACTTATTCCTGGCTTTGTACTCAGAAGTAATCTGTACTCACTCCTAGTGGGGTTCAGTGGATCATATGTGGTTATGGGGATAGAACCCAGGTTGACTAAGTGAAGGCAAGCACTTTACCCACTGTCATATCACTCTGGCCCTTATTCTCAGTGATATTTTTATGTTGAGTTGATATTTGTTATTGTCACAAAATAAGTATCAGTTAATTTATAAATATAATTTTGGTTTAAGTTATCTTTTTTAGTGAAGCAAGATAGTCTTTTGAATGAAACTTATGTAGAAAGATGTGAGGGGGAGGAAAAGAGGAAGTCCATGTTCAAGAGAGAATATGGGCTTTGAGACCTAGAAACAAGCAAACAAGGAAGAACACAAATTTAAAGAACACGCTTTAACTTATCTTTCTTATAACACTGATCAATGTGCCCTGTGATGCTCTTCCTGAACTGTCTGGCAGATAGAATCTAATAGAGCAACTGTTTCAGGATGTGTAACTCTGGTATCCAAAAGACCACACAAATCAAGAGCTCCATGTCAAAGAATTTTATTCAGCACAAGTCAAGCAAAGAGTCCCAAAGCTAACTGGCCAGGGCCATCTTCACAGCAGAGCAACCCTGTCCATTAACCCAAAAGCCTTTTTATCCTGAAACTCACAATGACCACTGGACAAACACTAGTTTGCTTTGTCAGCTCATTGGTTGTTTTCATTTATAGGTATAATATAATTTTCCCAGAATCAAGGGACTATTGACCTAACTTCCCATTATTCACAGAATTAAGGAAGTTTTTAGGTTAACTTGTTTGCTAACTTAGTAGCAAGGCAAGCAGTGCCTTGAGTGGAGAAGGCAATTGTGATAATACATGGGTCTGGGGCGGGGGACTTACAGTAATTTCCCCAGCTAGCTCTGCAAAATTCATCAAGGTGGTTGTCCTTGTTTTAATATAATGGATGTACTACAGTCTGGGTTGTTAATCTTGGTTATATTCCCTGGTTAATATCAAGCTTGCCCTCTTCAGGGGACCCTAGCAAGGGTCTTCAAACTACGGCTCGCGGGCCACATATTGTATTTATTCCCATTTTGTTTCTTCACTTCTAAATAAGATATATGCAGTGTGCATAGTAATTTGTTCATAATTTTTGTTTTTACTATAATCTGGCCCTCCAACAGTCTGAAGGACAGTGAACTGAGAACTTCAGAGATATGGCTTCAGAGATGGGGAAGGACAAAACAAAGAGGAACAACATAACTTCACAATCAGAGGTCACTCACAGGCTTGACTCTGGGCCAACCTTCCTCCCTCACAGAGAGCTCTAGTTGAGAGAAATAAAGCTACTTTTATGACCAAATGTATTTTTCCCAAAGCATTGCTGTTTTTTGTTATTCAATTTATTTGTTTTATTTAAGCATCATGATAACAAACATGATAGTAGTTGGATTTCAGTCCATGTACACCCACCCATGTATACATCCATGTATAGGAAAATTGCATGACTTCATCTCTCCTGACAGCTGCATACTATTCCATTGTGTATAAGATTCTGGATTTGTAAATATGAATATAGGTGTGAGAAAGGCTTTTTTTGTATTGTATTTTTGTGTTCCAAGGGTATATATGTCTAGGAGTGGTATAGTTGGATCATATGGGAGTTCAATTTCTAGTTTTTTGAGAAATCTCCGTATTGTTTTCCATAAAAGATAAACTAGAAGGCATTCCCACCAACAGTGAATGAGAGTGTCTTTCTCTTCACATCCCCACCAGCACTTATTATTCTTCTTTGTGATGTGCCAGTCTCTGTGGTGTGAGATGGTACCTCATTGTTTTTTTGATTTGCATCTCCCTGATGATTAGTGACGAGTATTTTTTCATGCTTTGGCCATTTGTATTTCTTCTTTGAGAAATTATCTGTTCATTTCTTCTCCCCATATTTTGATGGGGTTAGATGATTTTTCTTGTTAAGTTCTATCAGTACCTTGTATATATTTGATATTAGCCTCTTATCTGATAGTTTCTCCCATTCTGAGGGTGACTTTTTATTCTTTTTTTAAAAAATAATTTCACTCCCACTTACCTGGAAACAAATGTATTATAATCAACTATGTAAACTATATGATACACAGTCTTAAAGTAATTTTTTGGGGTTTTTTTTGGGGGGAGGCACACCTAGTGATGCTCAAGGGTAACTCCTGGCTATATGTTCAGAAATATGGCTTAGGGGGCCATATGGGATGCTGGGGAATTGAACCATGGTCCATCCTAGGCTAACGGTGGCACTAACTCTCCACACCACTGCTCCAGCCCCTGAATAAAATATTTTTATGTCTTTATTTAAACACCATAATTACAGACATGATTGTAGTTGGGTTTCAGTCATACAAAGAACACCCCCTTCACCAGTGCAACACTTCCACCACCAATATTTCCCGATCTCCTTCCTTACCCACCTCTGACTGTATTTGAGACAGGCATTCTATTTCTCTCACTCATTAACATTGTCATTATAGTTATTAGTGCAGTTATTTCCTGTCTACAGTCACCACTCTTTGTGGTGAGCTTCATAGCATGAGATGGCCTTTCTGGCTCTTATCTATTGTTTTGGGGAATTATTACAATAATGACCTTTATTTTTCTTAAAACCCATAGATCAGTGAAATTATTCTGTGTGTCTCTCTCCCTCTGGCTTATTTCATTCAGAATAACAGTTTCCATGTCCATCCATGTATAGGAAAATTTAATTACTTCATTTCTCCTGACAGCTGCATAATATTCCATTTTGTATATGTACCACAGTTTCTTTAGCCATTCATCTGTTGAGGGGCATCTTGGTTATTTCTGAGTTCTGAAAATATTGTAAATAGTGATGTAATGAATATAGGTGTGAGGAAGGTTTTTTGTATTGGTTTTGTGTGTGTGTGTGTGTGTGTGTGTGTGTGTGTGTTCCTAGGGTATATCTGTGGAAGTGCTATTGCTGAATTATATGGGAGCTCAATTTTCAGTTTTTTGAGGAATCTCAATGTTGTTTTCCACAAAGGCTGGACTAGACAGGATTTCCACCAGCAATGAATGATAGTTCCTTTCTCCCCACATTTCTGCCAGCACTCATTGTTCTTGTTCTTTGTGATGTGTGCCAATCTCTGTGGTGTGGTATGGTACCTCACTATTGTTTTGATTTCCATCTCGCTGATGATTAGTGATGTGGATTATTTTTTTCATGTGCGTTTTGGCCATTTGTATTTCTTCTTTGAGAAATTGTCTGTTCATTTTTTCTCCCCATTTTTTGATGGGGTTAGATTCTTTTCTTGTTAAGTTCTGTCAGTACCTTATATTTTTTAGATATTAGCCCTTTGTCTGATGGGTATTGGTAGGATAGTTTTTCCCATTCTGTGGGTGGGTTTTGTATCTTAGACACTCAGAACAAACATAGATTTAAAATCAAAGGTTGGAGGACAATCAGCCAAGCAAACACTCTCTTAAAAAAGCTGGAGTGACCGTATTGATATTAATGACATAAACTTTAGACTCAGAAAAGTTATTAAGGACAAAGATAAACATTTTGTACCAATCAATGGATATGCACAGCAGGAAGAAATCACACTCCTAAACATATATGCACCCAATGAGGGACCATCAAAATCTTTAATACAATTGTTGACAAATCTTAAAAAAAGACATCATTAGCAACACTATAGTAGTGGGAGACCTCATCACGGCTCTGTCAACCATGCTGAAATACAACAAGAATATACTAACTCTGAAAAGAGAAATGGAAGAAAATGGACTAGTATGTATATATAGGGCACTCCATCCCAGAAAACTGGATACACATTCTTCTCCAATGCACATGGGCCAGTCTCCAGGATAGACCACATGCTAGCTCATAAACATATCTCCATAAAGTCAAGAGGATAGAGTGGCCTCTTGGTCCGGCCTAGGGTAGGGGGGCCCGGACCTGGGTCACCCGACCCCCCTCACCCCCATTCCTCCGGATCTCCAGGTGGGTTCCTGGAAGGAGCTGACGGGGCACCCTGGGTTTTCCCCACTCCCAGGCCGGGCCCGGACACTGGCCTGGGGTGGGGCTCAAATCCCTGTCCTTCGGGCTTGGGAGGGTCTCTCTCCCTTCCTGGAGCAGGATTTTTAGCTGGCACAGACTGGCAGCTGGCAGGCCTCCCCATGTGCCAGCGGCCTCTTGGTCTGGCCTAGGGTAGGGGGGCCCGGACCTGGGTCACCCGGCCCCCCTCTCCCCCATTCCTCCGGATCTCCAGGTATGGGAACTTGAAACAGGCCTCCAAATATACCATATTTTAAAACCTCATGGCTTAAATGTTGAACTGACTTGTGCAGATATTAATGAAAGTGGATTTCTTTTCGCCACAGGAGCATATAATGGTCAGATTATATGCTTTAGTATTTGAATAATTTGTTTTAGAAACTTAGTTTCTTGTGTTAGAATATGACATGGGCTAGAATTTGTACATGTGTGAGTGAAATCACTGTGCTGACTAAGCCATGATTGATACTCTTTCAATGGGCAATAATGCTTCTGATTCAAATTGATAAATGCTTCATATTATACTTACATAATTACCTTAGAGTTTACCAGGTTTCGCATTGCATCTTTGTTGAAATCTATTTACCTGTATTTTATCATGTGTTTACCTGTGTTTACCTGAGATTCATTCTCTCTACTTTGGATATAAAAAGCTAAGAGAAATTAAATCTAGTCACAACTGACTGATTTGAGAATCAAGCAAAATATACAATTTATTTTGTTATATCATACTTAGAATTCTATTTTATACTTAATCATAGGTTAGTTCCTTAAATATGTATAACATATAACCTTATAACATGTATCATGACATATTTTAGAGAATGTCAAAGTTATGTGTCATGTGTTATGTCAGTAAATGCTCCAATTTTCACCAAAAAAAAAAAGTCAAGAGGATAGAAATTGTAAAGACAACTTCTCAGATCATAGTGCACTGAAATTAGGAGCAAACTACAAAGGGACACAGAAGAAAACTTCAATACCTGGAAAATAAACAGCTCACTACTGAACAACCAGTGGGTCAGGGATGAAATCAAAGAGGTAACCAAAACATTTCTGGAAACAAAAGCCAATGGAGACCAAATTATCAGAATTTATGGGACAAAGAAAAATTGGTCTTAAGAGAAAAATTTATAGCTTTGCAAGCACGCATCAGGAAGGAAGAAGGGATCTACATAAATAGCTTAATGACACAGCTTATAAAATTAGAAAATGAGTATCAAAAGGACAAGCACGCATCAGGAAGGAAGAAGGGATCTACATAAATAGCTTAATGACACAGCTTATAAAATTAGAAAATGAGTATCAAAAGGAACCAAAAATAGGTAGGCAGAAGGAAATAGCAAAGCTTAGAGCAGAAATCAATGAAATGATAATCCAAAAAACAACCAAAGGATCAACGAAATCAAAAGCTAATTTTTGAAGAAATAAACAAGATTAATAAACAACTAGCAAAACTCACAAGAAAAGGAGAGAAAATTTTAATAAACCAGATTAGAAATGAACAGGAGGAGATCAGTACAGATACTGCAGAGATTCAAAAGGTAATTGAGACTACTTTAAGAAACTCTATGCCACGAAACATGAGAAGCTGGAAAAATTAATGAATCTTGAACTCTTATAATCTTCCTCAGTTAAACCATAATGATCTAACATATATATACATATATATATATGTATATATATAACATATATAAACAGACCCATCAATACCTATACCATTAAAATGGTTGTCAAAAGTGTTCCCCAAAATAAAAGCCCATGCCCAGATGAATTCACTAATAAATTATTTCAAACCATTCAAGAGGAACTATTACCATAAAGTGGCAAACAGTGGCCTTCTTATATACTAATAATGATAGAGAATAAATGGAAATTAAAAAAAACAATCCCATTCATATTAGTGTCACACAAACTCAAATATCTTGTAGTCAACTTAAAGATGTGAAGAACCAATACAAAGAATATTACAAAACCCTGATTCAAGAAATAAAAGAGGACACAAGGAAAGGAAATATATACCCTACTCATGGATTGAGAGGCTTAACATCATTAAAATGTCAATACTCCCCAAATCGTTGACAGATTTAAAGCAATCCCTATAAGGATATGGATGACATTCTTCAAAGAAGTGGATCAAGCACTCTTGAAATTCTTGGAACAATGAACATCTGAGAAAAACTAGAGCAACCATTGGGAAAAGAAATATGGTGGGCATCACTTTCCCCAACTTTTAATTGTATTACAGAGTTATAGTCATTAAAACAGAATTGTAATAAAATAAAGACAGACCCTCAGATCAGTGGAATGGACGAGTATTCAGAGAATGTTCCCTAGACATACAATCAATTAATCTTTGATAAAGGGCAAGAAATGCAAAATGGAAAAAGGAAAGCCACTTCAACAATTGGTTTTGGCACAACTGGTCATTTCTTTGAGTTATATGATCATCCTCCATATTTCTTCTCTAAACTCCTTATCTGAGAGGCTATCTGGGTGGTTGACCCTTCTCGGGTTATCAGAGCTGCCATCTTCATTCTTTATGCATGGTGTTGGCCTGCATTGTTGCCCTCATTGTCTCACTTGTAGTGTGTTTTTTCTATGCATAATGGTGGAATTCTTTGGCTAGAAGATGTGAGCAACAGTGAAACAAAGTGGTCGCACTACCTTTTGTCGGCAGAGACAGCCTACCTTGCTGGTCAGCCTTGATGGGATTAAGTTTTCTGGGGTCTTCCTCAGTAGCCTCACACATGAAATCAGGAAGCCAAATATGGAGGAATGTAGAGGCTATTTATAAACCCATGGCAGGAATCTGGCACCACCCTTGTGGGCAGAGACAGCCTCCCTTGCTGGTGAACTTTGATGGGATTTAGTTCATTGGGGTCTTCCTCAACAGCCTAAGGCAGGAAATCAGGGACATGTTCGTTGGCTCCCTGAACGCCTTACAAGCTCTTTAACCCACCTAGAGCTCTCTGCCCTGAGGTTAACCCTTCTCTTTCAAATGCTGCTACAAGCCCTCCAACCAACCCTGATCCTCCAGCTGCGAGTGCGGATGCAACCTCCTCTCCTTCCATCTCTTCTGCTTCTTCTCAAGCCACCTTTCCTCCACCTCCCGATGGCTGCCACTGCCGCCAAAGTTCCAGGCAAATATCAAATCTACAATTATACCTGGCAAGTCGTCAACCCGGCTGGTGATATTGTCAACTCTTCCACAACTATTGCTGCACTCCCCAGGTTCCCTACACTGGAAGTCGACCTCTGGGCACTCGCCCTCAGCTCCAGATCTCAGTGGGACACTCCCGCTCATTTCTGGCCTCAACCACCCCTAGTTAATGTTATTGCTGTCATGGGTGACCCTAAATACACCCCCTCGGCTCATGTTGCCTCTGCCTTTGCCTTTGCTTCTGAACCGTCAAACTGTGGCAACACCAGCTGTCCCTCCGACATCAGTGAGACTGCCATCTATGTTTGCCCCGGACATCACTGTCCCCGTTTCTGGAATTACAAGTGTGGAGACATTTCTGACTTTTTCTGTGCCTCATGGGACTGTGAAACCACTGAGGATGGTTACTGGAACCCTACCTCCGATTGGGACTACATTACTATCAAAAAGAAAACTCTGGGTCCCCAGACTGCTCAACAAGTGCTCATGCCTGGTGTAATCCCCTTTTGATCTCCTTTACTGACAAAGCCCGATACAATTGTACTAAGTTTTCCACTGGTCTTAAATGGGGACTCAGACTTTACAAAAAGCCTTCTACGGCTGGACTTCTTTTCACCATTCGCCTTCAACAATCCTTTCCCCAATACCAACGCGTTGCTGTTGGCCCTAATCCCTTCTTCCACCCACCCCACCCCCTTTTCTACCTTGTCCTCCCTTCTCCCTCCCCCTCTTCTCCTTCTTCCCCCTTTCTTCCCCGCACCCCTTCCCCTCCTTCCCCTCCTTCCCCCTACTTTCGCCCCACCATGCCCCCTGGGCCCCTTCCTCGGCACAGCTATTGTTTGATCTGGTTAATGCCTCTGCCGTTGCTTTGTCTGACCACCATTATGATCATTGTTGGATTTGTTTCTCTGATCAACCACCTTTTTATGAAGGTGTTGCTTCTTTCTCCGACAACCTACTCTTTTCCAATACATCTTCTTCCCTCCATTGGGATTTTGATCAACCCTGCTTCCATTACCCTCAGCCAAGTTGTTGGCTCAGGCCTTTGTCTCCTTGGCCCCCTTATATTCCCCCCTCTGGAACTTGAACCTGTTTGTAACACCTCCCTTATTGTCTCTCTTCAATCCTTATATCTCATTGCCCCTGTACCTCTGTTCTTCACTTGCTCCTCTGGCCTAACCCCCCACATTATTGTTTCTGCTTTCCTTAAGAATCATGATTACTGTGTCCTCGTTCTTCTTCTCCCCCATTTCACTATTCGCTTCCCCGATAACTTTCTCTGGTATCACTCCCCTAAAGCCCTTTCTAGAGCCCATAGGGAGCCTGTTATGGCCATTACTCTTGCTGTTATTCTCGGTCTTGGTGCCATGGGTACTAGCACTGGCATTGCTGCCCTAGTTACTTCTCAACAAAACTTTGACTTTCTCTCTCTAAAGGTTCAGCAAGACATCAAAACTGTCAAACTGGTCTTAATGCTCTTGAACAATCACTGTTCTCCCTTGCAGAAATGGTTTTGCAAAACCAATGTGGTCTCAACCTTGCCTTTTTCAAGGATGGGGGAGTCTGTGTGGCCCTCAAGGAAGTATGCTGTTTTTATAAAGATAAGACTGGTATTGTTAGAAATAATGTTAAGGAGCTAGAAAAAAGCCTTGAGGAATGGAATCAAGTCACTACACAAAGTGAGTCCTGGTATAAAAATTGGTTTTCAACTTCTCCATGGCTCACTACCCTCGTCCCCACCATTATGGGACCCTTATTGGGTTTTCTCTGCCTCATCTCATTTGGGCCGTGAGCATTTAGAAAATTAACAGATTTTGTTAAACATCAAGTGGACAGTGCCACAAAAAAGCATGTAGCAGTTCATTACCAGCAATTGGCTGTCATTCCATCTGAATCTTTAGATTTTGAAGAACTTCAGACTCTTGTGGATCAGGCTTCTCCCTGGTGGGACTGGCTGCAATGTTGCCCACTACGGGATTAGCTTGGGCCCACAAGTTGGATGCAACACTTGCTCCTCTCTCAAGTGCCCCTTGTGGTAGCAGCCTAGGTAGCCTAAGACAGGTGCATCACCCATAACTTTGTACTGCCCTTCCGCTTTACTATACTAGAGAGGGGGAACTGTAGGGAGCCAGATTCTCCCTCACAGTCTTGGCATAAGCACAGCCATCTTGTAGCAAACTGCCCTTTTCTAACAGGTCTGTCCTTTAGTTGAATTGTGTATGTGCCAACTGGCCATGAGTTGACACAGATCAAAAGAACCATAAGGTCACACTTATGGCTCAGGAAACTCAGATCTATAGATAGAGCATTTGGTGTGATAATAGGATGTTCCTCTGGAAACTTGTATTAAATTAACAGACACGTGCCAAACCTTTTGAACTGCTTGATGACAAATGTATGCTTGACAAATGTTTGCATTGTCCCCTCCTCTCTTTGTGTAAAAACTATATAAGTCAAGGCATTTCAAAAATAAATTGACGCCATAATCAGAATCCTTGGTGGTCCCCTTTTCCCCACACATTTCCTTTTCAGGTGCAGACCCTTTCTATGACCACGAATAAATTGAAGCTGCTGGCCAGCACATAGAAATACATTTTTTAAAGTCAAGACTTATGCAAGGCAAAGAAATCTCAGTAGAAATTACTACTCTTCTGGATCTTCTTGTTTATGAAAAGGACGAATTGATCATCCAAGATAGTATGCTTCCATAGGTTTCCATAGCTGTATCATAACCAATGAATATTCCCAATCACCCATTGATAGAGAAATATAGAGGTAATTTCCCTGTGCAGAATAGAAATCGAGTTATAAAATTGGTGCACTTGGTGAGGCCAGGGACCAAGGTGGAGGGAAGGCCAGAGGGGTTTTTGGATACAAAGGGTGGACAACCTAAGGTGGCACCTTGGGGCTTAGTCACACTAGATACCATACTCAGCTTGCATTATGAAAATGTCTTGATAAAACACTTTAACATACCCTTTATCTCTAGGTTATGCCCTCTATTAGGACCTAAAGCATGTGATCAGCCAGACCACTGAAGCAGTGACTGTGATTCACAGACTAATACTACAGGACCGACTCATTGAACATAACATGTTCAAGCAAACTAACATCCCCTTGCTCTTTTCTCCTATCTTCTCACTACATCTTTTTTCTCCTTTTTTTTCTATCTTTTCCTCCTCATTATCATCAATTCGATCCCTGTCAAATAAACACCACACTGTTATCTCCTCTTTAGGAAAGGAAATTTGATATATAAGGTGCTGCGGACAATACTGCATAGGGTAACCACCTATATAGATAGACCTCACTAACACATTGTTTAGTATTCGAGATGCAAAACCCATGTGTATCCCAAAGTTGATCTATTAGTTTCTTTACCTTACTTGTCCTATATTTACCTATCTTTCTGTACTCAGCTTATTTCTTGCTTTCCCCTCTCTTTTCCTTAAGCTATACCTAAGCTAATTATTGTATATTTATATGTGGGCATGAGCACACAGAGATAGGACTCCTCCATGAGAGCGAAACCTAAATTGTAAACAACCCATGCCTATAGTGTATATAGCCCCTCCCATATATTATCCCCTCTCTCCCCTTCAGAAATCCAACTATCCCTTCACCCCCAATTGCCACGGCATACATAAACTAAAAGTTTATGTATGGTGTGGCACCAAATCCCAACCCGATTTCTCACCTTATTAAAACTCTTAATCCTCAGTTCTTAATCCATTAGGCATCAAGACTGACCTCCTACACCAATAAGGCACTACCCAGCATTCAAGCGAAGAGACATCCACTCAGACCCACACCTCGTCCCTCACAGGAAAATACAACCAACACCCCCACTGAATCATGATGTGTGGCCCTCCTTATCACATCTCCCTAACGTGGACTGTTGCTTGATACCGGGCTCAGTTCCAAAAGGATCCCCACTGCAAGAACTCTAACCAAGTCCTCTCTGCTGCAAATCTTTTCTCAATCTCAAGAAGACCAGGGTGTGTGATGAAAATGCGCCCTGGATCCCACACCTCACAAGAAAATCTCAAAAGACAATGGCTAAGCCTATACTTCCTTCATAAGTTCAAGACCTATATAATATTACCTCTTAACCTGTTTTTTTCCAAATGTAAGGTAGTCTCCGACATCACTTTGTTCCTTTAATTACTTTTTAAATTTGTTTTAAAAATTCTTTTTTCTTTATATGTATGTGAGCATATATATTTTTATTTTTGTCTTCTTTCTGTTTTCTTCTCTTTCCACCCCCAAATGCACCAACAATATAATGTAGCACCATTTCTTCCTGCAAAGGCATACTAAAAAAGGGGGAAATCTTATGTATAAAAACAAGCTCTTATCTAATAGGAATAAGAACTCATACTTTTTTACAATACAGGGGAACCTCCCACCTTAAACATATGTCATGTGGACCCAACTTAGACCTCAGATGATTAGACACCGACTATCCAACTTTGAACCCTGGAACAGCTATCCACAACAGCTCCAGGAACCAAGTTCCCTCCGGGACATCCTTAATACTGCTCTGGCACCAACATGTGCCAGTTCTAATATGATATTTTGACAAAGAGGAAATGGGAACAACTTGATCGAAGAGCAGGTTGTCTTACCTCACCATCTAATGATAGGACAAAATCAGAATACTTTTCACCCTTTGATCTGTGCAAAAGCCAAGATCACTATCTACAGATGACTGTCTGTGACAACCATGACTAGGCAGAAGGTATCCTCGGACCAATAAAAAAGCCCTAGTCAAGATTTTGGCATATGATCTGTACAACAACCAAGATGTCTAATTCCAGAGGTCTTACTGAGACAATTGCAACTGAACAGGTCTTCTGGAAACATAGCGAAAGATTCTATCCCAGGCTCCATCCTAGGATCAGCGCAATGACCAAGACCACCAACTACAGAAGACAGATTAAAATGACAGTGAAGGAACAGAACTTCTAGAACCCAAAGAAAGACTTCATCATAAGCTCCATTCCTTGACCTGTGCAGATCTTGTTATCTGTGCAGATACCAAGATCTCTAGATACAGAGGTTTGATTTTATCACCCATGATGGAGCAGAAGTCTTCTATACACCACAAAAGCACCGAGGGGAGAGTAAATGAACATACAAGGAGTCTATAGTTATTCCCATGACAGTGTACTTCAAGGGTGGAGAAAACCTGTATCTCTTAGGCCAACAGAATTCACTTTCTAATGTCCCCAATATTGCCAATATGCCTATGCAGGGGAAAAAAAAAGCACAAAATAATCTCTTATTTATTTATCTATTTATTTTTTATTTTTTGTTTTGGATTGGATATTAATGTTGTTGTTTCTAATATTTTTTTTTGCACTTTGTTACGTTTTTATTTCAGTACTGTGGTTATTATGTGGTTCTTGTCTTTATTGCTGTAGTGCTTACTAGATTTTTTTATTTGATATTTCCTTTTGTATTGTTGTGGTGTTTCACTTTCTTTTTCACCTTCTTCTCTCAAACTGAGGTTAAGAGCCTCTAGCCCATTTTTGGCTTATTTGATTTTACCCCATTTTATTGCTTTTCTTCAAACAGAACCACATAACCACATAACCACATAACTATCTAGTTCAGCCTCTTAAACTGAGGGGGAAATAATGGAGGGTACCAAGATCAAACTGTATGATCACTAAGTAGTAAGCTAGACACAGAGGAGACCACTTATACTAGCAGCCCGGAGAGTAAGGGTGGGGGATATGGGATGCAAGATGAGAACAGGGGGGTGGGAGGGAGGACAAATTTGGTGATGGGAATTCCTCTGATTCAATGTTAATATGTACCTAAAATATTACTGTGAAAGATATGTAATCCACCTTGGTCAAAATAAAAATTATTATAAAAATTTGGTGCACTGAAGACTTAAAATTAGTAAATCTTTTGAATAATGGGAGAGTTTTTATCTATGCTTATTTATTATTTTTATTAATTTTATAAAAGAACCAGGTTTTAAAGTTACTAGTTTAGTTTTAGGAATATAATGTTCTAACACCAATCCCACCAATGTCAACTTTCCTCCTCCAATTTTCCCAGGTTACCTTCTGTGTTCCCTCACCCCCATGCTGAGCCTGCCACCTTGACAAGTACAATTTAAAGTTTGTTTGTTGTATTTGGGTCTCCTCTTTGTATTCTTTTGTTTTTATTTTTGGGCTGCACTTGGCAGCACTCAGGCTCTGTGCTCAGAAAACACTCCTGGCAGGCTGAGGGTACCACATGGGATACTGGGGATTGAATCCAGGCCTATCTTGGTTTGCCATATGCAAGGCAAACACCCTAATGCTGTGCTATTGCTCTGGCCTCCTGTTTTCATTCTTATTGATTCCATGGGCTGAATACATAGCTCTCTCCACATTATCTATAGACACAAGGTCCCAAGGCCCTGCTCCCCCATTGCTTCCCTTCTTCTTACTACTATGCTTAAATCTTTTCTTTCTATGTCCTCCAAAGTGAATAATTTGGAAGAAAAGAGACTGTAGGACTGACTTTCAGAAGAAAATTAATTATTGAATAAACATAAAAGTAAAATACTTTAGTAAATATGAGAGAAATCAGTTGCTATGGGTTTTTTGTTTGTTTGTTTTGGTTTTTGGGGGGTCACACCCAGCAGCACTCAGGGGTTACTCCTGGCTCTATGCTCAGAAATCGCTCCTTGCAGGCTCTGGGGACCATATGGGATGCCATGATTTAAACCACCGTCCTTCTGCATGCAAGGCAAACGCCTTGCCTCCATGCTATCTCTCTGGCCCTACTATGGTTTTTTTTTAAAGTCCCAAACTTTATGATGTATTTTTCCTGAGTAACAATAGTTTATAATTACCTATTATTAAATATATTATTTAGTGGGCTAACTATATATGTTCTTTAACTATAAAATGGGTGAACCAGAGAGATAGGATAGTTGATAAGTTGCTTTTTTTGCATACAGACAACTTGAGTTCAATCCAAGGTGTCCCAGATGGTTCTGGAGCACCTTCAGGAGTGACTCCTGTGTGAAGAGCCAGGAGTAAGCCCTGATTATTACCAAGTGTGACCCCAAAACAACAAAATATGTATGGGTGTGGTGTGTGTTTGTATGATAAAGGAATACTTAGGTGCATTCTAGACCTAGTGTGGGCCGAGTTGGTCTCTTGATGCTGCCAGCTCCACTGAGGCTGCTAGGAGCACCCTCCTTACTCCAGACTGAGGGGAATGATAGCAATTCTGATCACTTTCTTGAAAAAGAGGAAGATGGGCCTGAACGACTCTATTCAGAAGATTACCAATAACTTCAATGCATGCAAACACTCTGAAGTTCAGTCCATTTTGAAGATCTCCCCACTACAGGAGCCTTAGCGTAGGAATGCCAACACGTCTCCTCTGCCTAGTCCTTCTCCACAAATCAACCTTGGCCCGTCGTCATGTTAAACTATCTGATTTTCTTCTTGAAAGCCTAGGCTTAATCTGAGGATCTATGCAAAAACCAAGATCACTAATTACTGAAGACTGATTACAACTGTGATGGAGCAGAATCTCTAAAACCATAAAGAAAGACTCTACACTAGACTTTGTCCTGTGACCTATGTAAATACCAAGATCTCTAATTACAGAGTAATGATTTTGAAAGGAACATTTCCTGGCACCATAAAAAGACATTGGGTTCAATAATGAACATGTCCAGAACTGGTATTTGTTCCCATGACAGTATGCTTCAAGAGTGGAGAAACCCTACATCTCTTAGTCCAAGGAAATTCTCTTTTTAATTTCCCTAATACTTACTGTGCCTATGCAAAAAAAAAAAGAGAGAGTAAAAGAAAAACCACAAAACCTTGCCACACCAGCACTCCTTCATTCTCTTTTATTTTTCTTTCTTGTTATTGTTTTGTTGTTGGTTTTTTGTTGCTGTTGAGTTTTTGTCTTTGCTTTTTTTGTTTTTATTTTTTATTTCCTTCATTTAAGTTTAAATTTAAAGCTTCTAAAGATGTAATCCTCCCTGATTTCTTTCTTTTTTTCCAACAGAACTACAGAACTTGAATCATCTTGTTCTACTTCATAAATTGAGGGGGAAAGTGGATGGTACCGGAGCGAAAATCACATAAACATGGAGTGGAAATAAAAAATGATCAGACCTGGGGCCAGAGAGATAGCGTGGGGGTGAGGCATTTCCCTTGCATGCAGAAGGACTGTGGTTCAAATCTCAGCATCCCATATGGTTCCCTGAGACTGCCAGGAGCAATTTCTGAGCAGAGAGATAGGAGTAACCCCTGAATACTGCCAGGTGTGACCCAAAAACCAAAAAAAAAAATATGATCAGACCTAAACACCAAGCCCAAAATAGATGACAACAGTATTGATACCCAATATACAACAAGCTGTACAGAAATGGGACCTGTTACACTAGTAGTTCATGAGGGGGAAAGGATGAGGTATAGATTATGTCCTGGGAACATGGGTTGAAGGAAGACAACACTGGGGTGGGAACAGCCCTAATTCACTGTTACTATGTACCTTAAATATAACTGTTAAAGAGTTAGAATTCACATCGGTCAAAATAAAAATTATTTTTAAAAAACATGCTATTGGGGGGAGTCTCTAGCAGCATGGAGTTAGGCAGGCTTCTGCCATGCCAGAGGCCTTCTTAACCAGGCCTGGGGAGGGGGTGTGGGACTTGGGTGACCCCAGCACTCCTCTACCGACTTGCTCCAGATCTCCAGGGCTTTCCCGGGCCACATGCCTGGGCAAGCCAGCGAGGTGGGTCCTTTGCCAAAGCTTGAAGGTACCCTAGGCTTTCTCCCATTTCCCACTCAGCTCCTTAGGGAGGGGCTGGGTGGGGGCCCTGAACTTCCAGCCTCCCAGACTCTTGAAGCAGTCACTGGTAATCTCTTACCAGTCTATATTTTCAAAACTGCGTGGGGGCTAGCACCCCCCGCTCGCACAAGCTCCATTAATAGTACTCACTATCATTGAATTATGTTTTTATGTATGCACAATGTCCATTTTGTACTCTTCCCTTTCGCACACACCTACAAATTTTTCTCTTTAACTCTCTCACCCCCTATCATCATTACTCCACATTTACCCTTTTTAAATTAACTACTATAGAGTTCTAAGTCACAGACCAAGTGGTGCCCTGGATTTAACACCCCCCACCTATTCCAAAAGGTATAAAAAAGACACATATGTCTTTTCAGCATTTTATGTGTGTTTTCTTTCACAGCTATAACTCTTGTTAAATATTTTCTTATACAGTGATGATTCCCCCCCCCCTTTTCTATCTTTTCTTCTCTTTGTGAACTGGTCAATAGGAAATTTGGTGAAAGAATCTCTCAATTTAATGCTTATGTTTGAACCAAGTCATGGGTATTGTTGGACGTGTTCTTACGCCTCATATACTCTGATATGCCACGTGGCTTTATTTCTTGTTTGCATAGGCACATAAAAATGGGAAAATACTATACATACAAATAAGTTCTTATCTAATAGAGATGGGAACACACAAATCTTGTAGTGCTATGGGACCTTGACATTGACATAAAGACCTGGCACAGGCCTCAGAAGAATGTGCATTCTCCATCCACCTCTGATCTAGGGAAGACATCTACAAAACATCCAAGGTTGTCTATAACATCACCTGGAGGCAATCCTCTACCAGGGAAGACCCTACCACTGCTCTGACATCAACCTACTCAAAAGAGACTTCCCTTAACACTGAGAAGACTTAACAACAATGACCTGCTTATGGGACAGGTCTTTCTGTATTGCCCCTTAATTGTCAGGTGAAACTAGAGGATACTCCACACCAGCCTGACTTCAATGTAGGATGTGCACATTCCAGGATCTTTAATACAGAAACCGATGCCAACAAGAGACTGCATGAAAAATAAAATTGTATTTGCACTACAGACAATGACTTGGATTGAATAAACTAGTTTGCCTGGAGCTGAGAATTGGTCTTATGCCAGGAAACTTCAGGGGTAGGGTCTCCTTGTATTTAGACCAAGACTTTTCCTTTCCATGCCCCCCATATTTTGGTGGGCCTATGCAAACAATATTTGCCACTCTAACACCATTTTACTGTGTTGTTTTTACTCTAACCCTTAAAAAAACCTTAAACTTTTGATTTTAACTTAAACTAATATGCATGTGCATGAAAATATAAAAAAATACTATGCCTTCAATGTTTAAGGAGTCACATAAATCTCATGGCTTTAGATTGCTTTGTGTACTGCTAAGAAATGTTATAATATACTACAATTGGGGGACTTGTGGACAAAGTAATTGTACATGGGTCTTGCCTTATTTTTATTAATGTTCTTTGACTGTAAGTTCAATATTAGGCGTCAGCAAGGAAATTTCTTTTGAGAACTCTGTTTATGGGTGATTGTCCTTCCACTGTAACTTTACCTTCTCTTTGCATCATTGTTCTCATAATTAAAAATAAAAAAATTAAAAAATAGATAACCAATAAATGTTTGCCAAGTAGAACAAATTAATTTGTATTTGCAATTCTATATGGAAATGTGTTTTATATTGCCTGACATGAATTATAGCTTTAAATACCTTAGAAATATTTGACTTGTCTATTTTATATAATAAAAATACCACATTATAGTTGACATAAATCCTCGTTGTTTTAGTATTTAAGATGAATATATTTACTTGAAAATATTTTTTGTAGTAGAAATAGTTATTTTTGCTATATCATTATATACATATATCACTAGAATATACATAACAAGTTATATTTTTAAATATTCATACATTTGTTCCACTTTTTTTTAGTAAAGAAATTCTCAAATATGTGAACATTATTCCCTCATGCTTTAGAATAAATAACTAAAATCTGATGAATAAATTTACTTCACACTATTCAAAAAAACATGCTGTTGGAATAAAGACAACTCCTCAGATTTGTGGAATACACTTGAGTATTCAGAGAATGTTCCTCAGACATACAATCAATTAATCTTTGATAAAGGGGAAATAAATGCAAAATGAAGCAAGAAAAACCTCTTCAACAAATGATGTTGGGACAACTGGTCATCCACATGCAAAAAAGCCATCTCAGACCTCCATCTAACATCATGCACCAAGGTCAAATCCAAATGGATTAAAGACCTTGATATCAGACCCAAAACCATAAGGAATATAGAACAACATGTAGGTAAAATACTCCATGACATTGAGACTAAAGGCATCTTCAAGGAGAAAACATCACTCTCTAAACAAGTAGAAGTGGAGATAAACAGATGAGACTGTAGTAAGCTGAGACACTTCTGCATCTCAAAGGAAATAGTGATGAGGATACAAAAGCCACCCACAGAATGGGAGAAACTATTCACCCAATACCCATCAGATATGGGGCTAATATAAAAAATATACAAGGTACTGACAGAACTTAACAAGAAAAAACATCTAGCCCAATGGAAAATAGGGAGAAGAAATGAAAAATTTCTCAAAGAAGAAATACAAATGGCTAAAGGCACATAAAAATGCTCTACATCACTAATCATCAGGGAGATGCAAATCAAAACAACTATGAGGCACCATCCCATGCCACAGAGACTGGTACACATCAGAAAGAACAAGAACAATCAGTGCTGACAGGAATGTGGGAAGAAAGAATCTCTCATTCACTGCTAGTGGGAATGTCCATAGAAGATGTGGCCCACCACAAAACCCATTTTTGATTATAGAATTTGGGGGGGGGGTTTGGGGGTCACACCCAGCAGCACTCAGGGGTTACTCCTGGCTCTAAGCTCAGAAATGGATCCTGGCAGGCTCAGGGGACTGTTGCGGGCCAAACCTGTTCGCAAGACGCCAGCGCCTGCAAACAGATCCTTCGTGGAGTTTCGGGAAAAATCCGCGAGGAGAGAGTGGGTGCACGGACGGCGAACGACGGAAAATATGTTGTAGAAATGAATGAAACCACACAGATAGTGTGGGGACTCTCGTTTACAGAAACGGAGACAAATTTATTTTTTAAGCTTGCAGCTTATAAAGGTTAGAGACTTGGAAGGCAGATGCAGATTCTGGACATCAAAGAGGCTGGGAAAAGAATGAAGGACTCTAGCTTAAATTAGCATATAAAAGAGTTGAAACTGAAGGTGAAAAAAGCAGCTAGTTTTGTGTTCCCTTTGCTTTGGGTAAAACAGAAGAAAAACGTAATTACAGGGGAGTTGGAATGTGAGGAATGTTTCAGAGTTTTGGGGAAAAAATGAAAATTACTTTATTATGAGCTAAGTTTATGGAAAGGCCTGAATTTAGGCGCCAAGGTAGCAAAAATTACAGGGAGCTATTAAATGGGAGACTTTTGGCTGTTTGATTGCTGTTCTAGTTAGAAAGAATTTACTAAGGCCTGATTTCTAATAAAGGTTTAAAATAAAGAGAGAAATAGTTACAGCCTTTATGAAATTATGTCCAAATAATCCACGCAAAGGGTCAAGTGATTTTGACTATTCTAAGCGGGCCTTTTTGGCAGATAATTTCTTATTTGAGGAGAGCACTACACTTTCGTGTGTGCCTCTCCAGAGTGGGGTGTAGCAGGGGACCATATGTGATTCCGGGATTTGAACCACCATCCTTCTGTATGCAAGGCAAACACTCTACCTCCATGCTATCTCTCCGGTTCCTGATTATAGAATTCTTATAGACCACATTCAAAGTCTTCATCTATACAGCACTTAATATTATTCTCATTTGAATGTGTAACATATTTACTTCCTTTGAATATATGCATTGAATTTTTCTATGTTATTATCATGTCAAAATCTAAGCATGATTTAAAGATGACTTGAAACTATAAATGAGGTTGATGATCTAGGATCCAGGGTAAGAAGAGAGCTTAAGACTCAAAAACCATCTCCTAGTCATTATGAGGTAATAAAATAATTCTAACAATTCTTTATGTTAGGCATGGAAAGGATATTTATCATGTGTCTCAGCCAATCAGATTAGGAGGAAAACCAGAGAAGTAGAGAAAACAGGAACCAATCAGGTAAGGAGAAATAACAGGATCCAGTCAGTTTAGGAGGAAAACAGGATGAGTACTGTAAGGGAAAAACAAGACATTTGCTCTGTCTAGGGAGAAAAAGATGTTTGCTTTGTTAGGCTGTGTGTTTAGCTACAGAAATGTTTTAGGAACAGAAAGTTTTCTCTATTATTCTAATGTCATTTAAATAAAATATTTAAATACTTTAAATATCCATATTATCTGTCTTGATAATTAAATTCTCAAGGTACTTCTATATCTGACAGTTATTCAATAATCTCAATGTCTAGATACACAACAAATTGTAGCTTTAATAATCCCATTGGAAAAATCATCAAAGACTGCACTTTATCCATGTATAAATGTTCAAGAAAATATAAACTATGAACATCTACCAGTATTATAAACTTTATATTAGTCAGAAATTCATATAGTGGCTGGAAAATTTACACTCAACATGCATTTAGTATTTCTGTTTCAGTAAGATTGGGATGAAATCTAAAATACAACCTGATATTTTACCATTATTGCACTTCCTTAATAATTTCTGTGACTCAAGTTTCAGAAATCACACAGATTAATTAGAATCTTTCCACACAATTTTTCTAATAGCCCTCTTTACCTCTTTGTTTCTCAGAGTGTAGATAAGTGGGTTCATAGTGGGAGCAACAATCACATAAATAAGGGCCGCGGCCTTCCCCTGATTTTGAGAGTAGTTATTTTTAGGTTGAAGATACATGAACATGACGGTTCCATAGAAGAGCAAGACCACCAACAGGTGAGATGCACAAGTCCCAAAGGCCTTGCGTCTTCCTTCAGCAGATTTCATCCTTATCACAGCCCTGGCTATGCAGGCATATGAGGTGAGAATGATGGAAACAGGAACAATAAGGATGAGTAGGCGAGGAACGAACATCTTTGCCTCTGCTGGACGTGTGTCCACACAGGAAAGCTTGATTATAATTAAGATTTCACAAAAGAAATGATCAACACGACGGTGACCACAACGAGGTAAAACAATGGCCAGTGAAGACTGAAAGAGAGAGTTGCCAAATCCCCAAATCCAAGATATGGCAGCAAGGATGTGGCAGATCCGTGGGTGCATAATTGTAGTATAGCGAAGGGGCATGCAAACGGCAACATAACGGTCAATAGCCATGACAGCAAGAAGAACACATTCGGCAGAGCCAACAGCCAAGGCCATAGTAAACTGAACCATGCAGCCAAGATAGCTGATTTTATTATTTCCCCACATGTTCACCAGCATCTGAGGAACAATAGAAGTTGTGAAAAATATGTCCAGGAAGGAGAGGTTTCGGAGGAAAAAGTACATTGGGGTATGAAGGCGGCTGTCCAGGATGGATACCAAGATGATGGCTGCATTTCCTGTCAGTGTCATTGTGTAGAACCCAGAAGCAAAGAGAGAGAGGATAAACTCAGCCCGGGGGTATTCTGAAAAGCCGATCAAGATGAAATGTTTCTCTGAGCTCTCATTTATTTTCGTCATCTCAAAAATTTTCAGTTGTAATTGAAAGGAATTAAGTGTTCTCTATCTAGCAACAAAACAAAAAATAATTAAATGAGACAATTGTGAGTTATTATATATAACCATTACATATAATAGTCAGCATATGCACTTGTTTAATAATATATATTTTAATTTAAAATGTAGTAAAATATAAATTTGTGTAATATAATGACTGATAAATCATATTTGTTAATTTAACATCTATAGTATTATATAACCAATTAATGCTTTTTGAAATAAATCCACATAATGGAAACTCAAAATTTTCTCCTGTAAATAGTTATTATTATTTTGCATTTTAAAATAAAGTTTTAATTTAATCACCATGAGGTACAATCACAAAGATGTTCATGCTTGAGTTTCAATCATACACTGATCCCTTTAGTGGTGCACATTTTATGCCACCAACGTCCCTAGTTTCCCTCCTGTCTTCTCCTTCGCCTATCTCAATAGCATTGTAATGAATTATTAAATGACTGAAATACACATGAACACAACAGGGATTTGGTCACAGACCATTGCAGTAAAATATTAAAACTTTTACTTTGATATTTTAATTTTCCCAGTCATGTTTACAAATGATCTTAAGTGAGCAACATAGCATTATAGTTTTAACAAAGAAAAATGGAATTGGAAGATAGTCTATTGCTACCCAATAGAGAGCAATTAGGGCATATTCCTAGCGTTCAGCTGTCAGGTTTGACCTCCAGCCCCAAATAATCCCAACCATTGCTGTATGCACTCTGGAGGTACTTGAGCAATACTGAGATGCTGAGTGTGGCCATTGGAGGCCCCTACCCTGAGTGGTCAGGTATCCATGGCACCACAAGACTAAGCAGTATCCCCAATCCTTGTATGTGTCCAGGTTTAAAAAATCACTGGTGGGTATTGGCTGACTCCATAGATACACACTATTACTAGGAGAGATGACAAAAAATTTGTGGATACCCCAGTGTCACTGCTGAACACTTTGGGGCACCCTTGGGAGACAGCTATGTGGAGTACCAGCCCTGCTGAAGCCCTGGAAGCAACATTCACACCCCATGGCTTCTGATATGCCAATGTTTCCACCTTCACTGCTTCACCACTAATCTCTGAGAAACACCAAAGTGACAAAAACTCTAAGTATTCTGCTTCTGGTTCTGAAAACTCTGGGTCTTCTTGCAGTGAGATGGGCAGTCTCCTTTTACCATCCATATTTCCAGAAGCCATGGTAGGAATAGTCATCCCACTATGTATTCTTGTTGGCCCAGTTCCATAGATCCTGGAATTCCTAAAGTGCTTGGCTGCATATGCAGCCATCCAACACCTCCAAATTCCTCAACACTGATGTAGAAGCACAATAAGATGCGAAAGTAGCATATAATCACCTGAACTCAGCAAAGAACAATACAGAATGTACAACTTGCAATAAACAGCTATTAAACCTAAAATTTATTTCTCAATTTTGAGATATCACGATTTTCAAAAATTTTATGTTATTGAAGTTTTTATGTAATTTAATTACCATTTATTTGTAACAAGCAATATAAGGCAAATTGTTTCATGTCTGCCAAGGGGGAAGGCTATGGTTGTGGTGGGAAACTAGGACAATGGTGGGAAAAGGCCACACGGGTGGCAGGACTGGTTTTGGAACAGTGAATGCCAGAAACAACTGTTTTATGAACAATTTTGTATACCATGATGTTTAAATAAAAAAATTTTTTTTGTTTTTTGGGCCACACCCAGTGACACTCAAGGGTTACTCCTGGCCATGTGCTCAGAAATAGTCCTGGCTTGGGGAACCAAATGGGACACCAGGGTATTGAACTGCGATCCGTCCTAGGTTAGTGCTTGCAAGGCAAATGCCCGACTGCTTGTGCCATCGCTCTGGCCCTGAATAAAATAATTTTAAAATCACTAATTAGACCTTAGGAACTCCTGAGAGCTGCTGGGATCTCATTGTCACTATGTACCTTAAATATTACTGTGAAAGATTTGTGATTCACTTAGGCCACAATAAAAAAAATAAAAGAAATGTATATATCTTAAATGACTACTAAAATATGCTCTCATCTAAGATTTCCTCTGACCTCATATTTTTCATGATAGAAGATTATGTCATGATATTGATTGCTGACTGCCTGGGACATTTGCCCAAGTTTAGGGTGTGACTGTTTCTTAAGTTATGGCAATAATGAACTTTGCCATTCAAGTTGACTATTTCTATTAGGGACATTGCCAATAATATGTTATGCTGTTTGATATTAATTACGCACAATTTAACTTTCTATTTGAAGTACATTCACTCAACTATGTCACTGGTGTATCAACAAAGTTTATGTAATATTTTAAATCCTTGATTTTTCAATACTTTTCATAGAATATTCACTACCAGTAAATACATCTCATAAAAATTTCTTTGTTCATTTAAAAGAATAGACTCCTTATTTAATAGTGTTTTACTACAAAATTGTAGCAATTTAGTCATATTTTTGGACACATTTATACCTCTAGTTCTCTTTCCATCCTAGTACAATTCCTTCCTTCACTAAAATTGGGAGCCCCTTCAGATCACTTTTATTTTATTTCTTATAATAACATCATAATTTAAAGTTGTTCATAGTACAACTGTTTCAGGCACTTAATACTCCAAAGCAATCCTAGCTACCACAAGTGTAATCTTCCCTTGACCAAAGACCTAAACTCATATGAATGCTGATTTTTATCTCCTGTAATGAATCACATAAAGGTTTTTTTGTGATGATAAACATTAAACATTTTAATGATTACTTTAAGCACTATCGTTACGAACTTATTCATAATTGAGTTTCAGTATAGAATGAACACCACCTTTCTCCAGTTCACTAATTCCCACCACCAATTTCCCCAATTTCCTTCCCCATATAGTCTCCTGAGTACCAGAATGAGTAATTCCTTAATACAGACTAAATATAACCCCTCATCATAGCTGAGTATTGAAATCCACCTCTGAATTATGCTTTAGCTTAAATCTAAAAGACAAGGAAGAGAAGGTAGCTCAACAGACAAAAGTAATGCTTTGCATACAAAAATCCTGAGTTCAGTCCCAGGCAAAGCATGGACTTCCAACAATCTAGCCAGAAGTAGCCTCTATGCACTTCCATATATGGGGAAAACATGAGAAATACGTTATTTGGACAACTATTCTGTCAGTTTGAAATAATCCTTTTTTCCATGAGAACATAAATATTGATGTGAAATTTAAGTTGTTGATAAAGTATGTAGAATGATCTGGTCATTCTGGGCAGCTTCATGTGGGTACACTTATTCCTAGAACTCACAGTCTCAGCTTCTCTCTTTGGGTTCTGCATGCTTGCCAGGTGGTCACAGGGAGCACATAGCAAACCTAATATCTGTTCATTTTTTAAAAATTATCACCAACATTATTTTTTTTTAGTTTTTGGATTATACCTGACTTTACTCTCAGGAGTTACTTTTGACCCTGGTAAGATGTCAAGGAATGATCCTGGAAAGGCCACATGAAAGGCAAGTACTCATTGTACTATCACTCCAGCCCCTTAAAATTTGTATTGAAATACATGGTGTACCAAGATACTCATAATACAGTTGTCCTACTCAGCAAATGTTCCAAATCAATCTCACTACATGTGTGAGCTTCCCTCTCCCAATGTATCCAATTTTCTACCCACCACCCTAGCCTGTAAACTTGCCAGTACAAATTTACTTCATTATTGACTTTTGGTTCATTATTGATTGTCTCAAGTCCTTGAGAAAAACTTTTCAAGTATTTCAATATCATTTATGCCAGGTTGTCATAAACAGGAAAGACTTGATAGAATTTTCTCACTTTCAGGGACACTATTACAACCTATCTTTGGGGTCAGACACTTTTATTGCACATTTCTAGAGGAAATTTCTTAACACTTTCTTACCCTAATGACAATCCCCTTGAGAAAGTCCAGCCCAATCTTTCACTCTATCATTTTCTGAGTTTGTCTCTGTCCTCAACTGACTCCAGATCAGTATGCCCATCCCTAATCTGGAGACTATTTTGCTGACAACTTCAGAGTCACCAGTCTCCTCCCATCTTAAAAGGGGTCAGAAGTTACCTCTACAAGAAGATTGATCGGCATGTCTGTCTGCTGGCCTTCTGCTGCCTGGACCACTACTTCTCGCCCTACTTATAAGGGTCTTTATGAATTTTTCATGCCAGAGACATACATGACATGACAAGACATACATTCATACCACGGGGCCTCTAAAACACTCCCAACTGCTTTTGAAGATGCCTACACCACTCGTCACTCAGCAGGTTTCCACTGGCCATGGCTGTGACAGATTGTCACAATAAAGTCAATTAGATGGTCTCCTTTGACTTCTGGCCAGTAGTATTCATTGCAAAGAGTAAGACATAACCAGTGATTTGTTCAGGGAGCAAACTAGTCTCATAATCCCAGAAACGTGGACTCCAGGGACTTTTATTTGATCCATTTCCATTCTTCTAGTCCATCAATACACTATTGCTAATGAGTTAATAAGTACACAGAACTAGGGATACATTTATTGCAGCTCTGGGCATGGAACATAATGTATTTTTTTGCTCTATAATATCCACTGACCAGAAGACACACATATTTTTGAGATGATCTCCTCCCCTGCACTCAGGCTTCAGTTTCAGGCAACATTAGCTCCATAAGACGCACATTTGGGAAGTGGGAAGTGTGTCTTATGGCATGAAAAATACAGTGTATAGTAGATAAGCCCTAGCATCAAGACTAGAGGAATACTCATCTGTGTTTTTACAGAACTCTCTCTGTGTGGTTTTCTGTTATGACAATCATAATTTTGTTAAAGCCTGTACTCTCACTAGCAGAATTTTTCCTCCTTGGGCCCATACTGCCCTAGTAAGTTAGTTGCTGCTTAGATCTGGGATTTTCCTAGCAGAACAATTTCCCACACTTTGTGGTAAAGCCCTGGGGACCACTCAGTAGAACTGGATATGATCCTGTGCTCCCAGTAATTTTCCAGAACTGATCTGGTTGACCCCAGAAACACTGAACATAAACAGTATTGCATTTCTGGTTTACCAAGTATTGCCAGAACTGGCCTTTGTGGGCATTGATCATTGCTTATGTGTCCCCCCAAATTATGGTTGAAAGAATATATTTATCTATTTACATCATTTTTATTAATCCATTTTTAGATCCAAGGAGTTTTAGTTAAGAGGAATCATGAAATTTTAGTTAAAAAATATGTTTATAGTGTAAGACCAAGAGTTTTTCCACAATAAAGCAGGAAATTATATTTCTATTTATCATTTTTATAACATAAAATTTGTGGATTGATATAACTTTTTCTATATTTAAACATTCTTAATATGTAATTAATCTACAGAGAGGCTCTCTTATTTGAACACTACACATTTCTCGGGTAAAAAATAACATAGAGATTCAATTAAAAAATAAAAAATTTTATTGTACCTGTAGCAGAATGTTCCTGTTTCAGTTGAAAGGAGTGAAATTGAGTTGACCAACAGATCTTATCTTACACAAGATTATGGAAAATACAATAGACACATAGTGCTGGCAGAAAACTGCCTTACACTGGAGTCCTCTGGGCTTAAGCCTCCTCTGGATAATTAGTGTGAGGAATAGGGAAACCCTGGGGAAGAAAACCAAAAAGTATGATGGTAGATTTCTCTAGAGACCTAAAACTATCATGTATTTCATCATTGTTATCTTTATCTTAGATTGCCATCATTGTATTTTCAAATTTGGTATTTTTGGAGACTATCTGATTATAGACAAATTAGAAACTTTGAACTCTCTATCTGATTATAGACAAATTATAGAGAGTTCCAAGTTTCTTGGTAACAACTTATAATTACAAATTTTTTAATAATTTTTATTTTGATCATAGTGGCTTACATATTGTTGACAATAATAATTTAGGTACACATTTACATAAAATAAGGGGGATTCCCATCACCGAATTTTCCTCCCTACACCTCCATTCCCTTCCTACCTCCCATATCCTCCTCCTCACCCCCGGGGCTGCTAAATTATGTGGTCCCCTCTGTGCCTACCTTACTACTTAGTAGTTTTACACCTATTTGGTCTTGGTACCTCCCTTGTTTCCTCCTCTAACTGGGAGGTGGTACTAGATAGTTCCAGTTATGTGGTTTTGTTCAAAGAGGAGAAAAGTAATAAGGTAGGGTAAAAATCAAATATGCTGAAAATGGGCGGAGTCCATCTAGAGGCTATCATCATTGGTTTGAGAGATGAAGAGGAAAAAGAAGGTGAAACACCCCACAGTACAAAAAGAAGTGTCAAATAAAAGATCCAATGAGCACTCCAGCAATAAAGATAAGCACCACAAAAAAGCCATGGTCTTTGGCAGAGCACATAAAGAAGGAAAAGAAAAGAAGAAAAATAAATAGATATAAATGGAGACAACAACTTCAATAACCACACCAAAAAAAAAGAAATCGACAAAAACTAGATAGGTAAATAAAAATAAATTAAAAATAAAAAATGTTTTATGATTTTTTGCTTTTTTCCCTCCTGCATAGGCACAGTAAATATTGGGGTCATTCAAAAAGAAATTCCCTCATCCTAAGAGATACAGGGTTTCTCCACCCTTGGAGTATATTGTCATGGGATTAACTATAGACTCTGTTAAGGTTCATTTACTCTCCCCTTTGTGCTTTCGTGGTGTTTGGAAGACTTCTGCTCCATCCTGGGTGATAAAATCAGACCTCTGTATCTAGAGATCTCAGTATCTGCACAGGTCCAGGAGTGGAACTTATGATGAAGTCTTTCTTTGTGGTTCTAGAAGTTCTGTTCCCTCAGTGTCATTTTAATCCATCTTCTGTGGTTGGTGGTTTTGGTCTTTGTGCTGATCCTAGGATGGAGCTTAGGATAGTGTCTTTCATTGTGTTTCCAGAAGACCCTATTGTTGCAATTGTCTCAGACAGACCTTTGGAACTGGAGATCATGGTCGTTGTGCAGGTCATAGCTTAAACCCTAGATTAGGGCTTTTTTATTGGTCCCAGGATACATACAGTCCGGTCATGGTCTATCAGCCAGTCATCTGTAAATCGCGATCTTGGCTTTTGGACAGACCAAAGGGTGACAAGTGTTCTGATTTTGTCTTATCATTAGCTGGTGAGGTAGGATAACCTGCTCTTAGGTCAAATTGTTCCCACTTTTTTTCGTTGTCAGGATATCATATTAGAGCCGGCACTTGTTGGTGTCCCACCAGTATGAACGATGTCCCAGATGGAATTTGTTTCCTGTAGCTGTTGTGAAGAACTGTGTCGTTTCTATGTCTGGGATCCAGGGTTCAAGGCTGGACGAATTGTGTCTAATCACCTGGGGGGTCTAAGTTGGGTCCACATGACATATTTTCTTTTTTTTTCTTTTTTTTTTTTTTTTTTTTTGGTTTTTGGGCCACACCCAGTGGTGCTCAGGGGTTACTCCTGGCTGTGTGCTCAGAAATAGCTCCTGGCAGGCACAGGGGACCATATGGGACACCGGGATTCAAACCAACCACCTTTGGTCCTGGATCAGCTGCTTGCAAGGAAAACACCGCTGTGCTATCTCTCCGGGCCCACATGACATATTTTCAAGGTGGGAGATATCCCTGTATTCTAAACAAGTATAATAGATAAGAGCTCATTTTTTTAATATATATAATTTTTATTTTGATCATAGTGTCTTACATATTGTTGACAATAACATTATAGGTGCATTTTACATAAAATCAGGGGGGATTCCCATCACCAATTTGTCCTCCCTACACCTCCGTTTTTGTCCTACCTCCCATTTCCTCTTCCCTCACCCCCAGGGCGGCTAGAATATGTGTTCCCCTCTGTATCCAACCCACTACTTAGTAGCCTTGCCCCTGTTTGGTCTTGATGCCTCCCTTATCTCCCCCTCTAACTGTAGGCAGGACTAGCTAGTTCAAGTTGCATGATTTTGCCTGAAAAAGAGAAGATAAATAAACTGGGGTAAGAGTCTAATACTCCAAAGATGGATGGAATCCTTCTAGAGGCTTTCATCATCGATTTGGGAGATGAAGGAGAAAGAGAAGTTGAAACACTCCACCAGTACCAAAAAAAGAGTCAATTATCCAGTGGGGACTCCAGCTATATCGATAAGCACCACAAAAAAAAAAAAACAGACAAAAAACAAAACAAAACAAAACAAAACAAACAACCAAAAACCAAACAAAAAAACCAAAAACACGCCATGGTCTTGAAATAAGAAACATGGCATAGCACATAATGAAAGAAGAGAAAAGAAGAGAAAAAAAAATAAGAATAATTGGGGACCACGATTTCAGTAGTCACACCCAAACAGAGAAATCGACCAAAATAGATAGGTATATAAAAATAATAATAACAATAATAAATGAAGGGAAAATATATATATGAAATAACCAAGGTTTTGTGGTTTTTTTTTTCCCCTCCTGCCCTGGCACAGTAAATATTGGGGTCATTCGGAAAGGAATTCACTTGGCCTAAGAAATATGGGGTTTCTCCGTCCTTGGAGTATACTGTCATGGGATCAGCTCAAGAGCTCATTTTTATACATGTGATTTCCCCTTTTTTTAGTGTGCCTTTGCAGGGAGAAATGGTGTTACATTATATTGCCGGTACATTTGGGGGCGGAAAGAGAAGAAAACAGAAACAGGTCACACCCCAAAAAAGAAAAAATAGAAATAAAAATATGTGTGCTCACATATATATACAGAACAAAATTTATTTATTTATTTAAAAAATAAAATAACAAAGTAATTAAAGGAACAAAGTGATGCAAGAGACTACCTTACATTTGGGGAAAAGCAGGTAAAAAGGTAGTGTAATACAGGTCTTATACTTGTGATGGAAGTATAGGTTTCCCCATTGTCTTTTGTGATTTTCTTGTGGTGTGTGGGTTCTCAGGGACCTTTTCATCACACACCCTGACCTTCTTGAGATTGGCAAAAGATTTGTGGCAGAGAGGTCTTGGAAGAGTTCTTGCATTGGGGATACTTTTAGAGCTAAGTCAGGTTTCAAGTAACAGTCCATGTTAGGAGGAGTTGGTAGGGAGGGCCACGCAGCATGAGTGTTGGGAACTGACTTGTTTGAGGACATTTTGCGGTTCTTTCTGCCATAGCCCAGCTTTTCACCTAAAAGCAATATGCAGTCTTGCTGCAAATTTTTGAGCTAAGAGAAAAGAATGTGCAGCTGCAGGACATAATTTAGCTCTAAGCCCGGAGGAGAGTAAAAACTGCCTGGTACAGTTATCAGAAACTAGGCCCCATTCCTTAAGACCACATTCCGGAGTGAATTAGGCTGTTTTCAATAAGTATATGCTACATTGTCTGTTCAAGATCACTGAGACAAGCACATCTTGCACCATTTCCTGATAGTCAAGCAATTAGGAATGCAGCTAGAAGGACACTAAAAGTTTCCATTGAAACAGCACGTTCAGCATAGCTTGAAGGTCATCCAGCCCCCTAGCCCACTGTCCATTTCGCGCCAAAAGTATGATTGACAGCACCTTTGTACTGCCCCCTTCTCCTTCACTATAAAAGAAGGAGTTGTATTTCAATAAACGCCTTTGAGCAGTGAGATATTGCCTTAGGTCTTTATTATTAACCTCTCTCAGATTTTTTACAGGTGTGGTTGTTCTTCTACTCAGCAAAATAGGAGTGCGGTTGTCTGAGAAGCCTTCCCAGCTAATTCCTGCTGGCCGGGCCCCCCTGGGGGGCTTCTGGACCCTGCACATGAGTGAGCAGGGGAGTTGATTGCCTTTTCTTGCCAGGGACGAGGCGTGAGTTTGACTGGGTGTCCCTTTGCTTGGGTGCTGGATACTGGTTCTTTGGGGTAGGAGGTCAGTCTTGATGCGTAATGGATTAAGAACTGAGGGTGAAGAGTTTTAATAAGGTGGGAAATTTGGATGGAATTAAGGGGTGGAGGGATAGTCGAATTTCCAAAGGGGGAAAGGGTTAGTATATGGAAGGGGCAGAAAAGAAGAAAAGAGAAAATACATTAAAAAGAAAAGGAGAAGAAAAAAGAAAGTAGTGAGAAGAGAGGAGAAAAGAGCAAGGGAATGCTAGTTTGCTTGAATGTGTTTGATGAGTAGGGCCTGTAGTATAAGTCTGTAGGTCATAGTATGTGTTTGGCTATCCTGGGTCTTTTGTGGTTCCAGATGAATTTTGTGATTGATTGTTCTAATTCTTTAAAGAATGATGTCTGAATTTGGATAGGGATTGCATAAATCTATATAGTAGTTTGGCTAGGATAGCCATTTTGTTTTGTTTTGTTTTCGTTTGTTTGTTTTTGGGCCACATATGGTGGTGCTCAGGGGTTACTCCTGGCTGTCTGCTCAGAAACAGCTCCTGGCAGGCACGGGGGACCATATGGTTCACCGGGATTTGAACCAACCACCTTTGGTCCTGGATCGGCTGCTTGTAAGGCAAACACCGCTGTGCTATCTCTCCGGGCCCAGGATAGTCATTTTGACTATGTAAATTCTACCTACCCATGAGCATGGAATGTTCTTCCATTTCTTTAGAACCTCTTCAATTTTTTTCTGAAGTGTTTTGAGGTTTCCCTGGTATAGGTCCTTCACTTCCCTTGTAAGGTTGATTCCTAGGTACTTAATATTTTTGATACTATTTTAAATGGAATTGTATTTTAATTTCTCTCTCCTTGACTTCGTTATTTGTATATAGAAATGCTACTGTCTTGTCTATTGACTTTGTATCCAGCCATTTTGCTGTATTGGTTAATTGTTTTTAGGAGTTTTACTGTGGGCTCTTTAGGTTTTTGATGTATATCATCATGTCGTCTGCAAATAGAGATAGTTTGAGTTCCTCTTTCCCAATTTGGATTCCTTTGATTCTTTTCTCTTGTCGGATTGCTATTGCTAGGACTTCTAAGGTTATATTGAATAAGAGTGGAGAGAGTGGACAGCCTTGCCTAGTTCCTGACCTTAGTGGGAATGCTTTTAGTTTTTCACCATTAAGTATAATGTTGGCTGTGGGGTTTTCATAGATAGCTGTTACTATCTTGAGGAAGGTTCCTTCTAACCCTATTTTGCTGAATGTCTTCAACATGAAAGGGTGTTGAATTTTGTCAAACGCCTTCTCTGCATCGATTGATATGATCATGTGGTTTTTGTCTTTCTTGTTGTTTATGTGATGTATAATGTTGATTGATTTCGTATGTTGAACCAACCTTGCATTCCTGGTATAAAACCCACTTGGTCATGATGTATGATCTTTTTGATGAAGTGTTGGATTCGGTTTGCTAAGATTTTGTTGAGTATCTTTGCATCTATGTTCATTAGTGAGATTGGTCTGTAGTTTTCTTTCTTGGTTGTGTCTTTGCCATCTTTGGGAATGAGTGTGATATTAGCCTCATAAAAGGAGTTGGGGAGGATTCCTGTTTTTTCTATGGTTTGGAAGAGCCTATGGAAAAGTGGTAGTAGGTCTTCTAGAAATGTTTGGTAGAATTCCCCTGTAAATCCATCTGGGCCTGGACTTTTGTTCTTAGGGAGTTTCTTAATTACATATTCAATTTCCTCTGAGGTGATTGGTCAGTTTAGGCTTTTTAGTTCTTCCATTTCCAGTCTCGGAAGATGGTATTTTTCTAGGAATCTGTAGATATCTGCTGGGTTCTCTAGCCTAATTGAGTATAGTTGTTCATAATATGATCTCATGATATGTTGTATTTCTTGGGGTTCTGTTGTAATCTCTCCCCTTTCATTTGTGATCCTACTGATTTGGGTGTTTTCCCTCTTTTTTTTTTTTTTTTGGTGAGTTTTGCCAGTGGTTTGTCTATCTTGTTTATTTTTTTGAAAAACCAACTCCTGGTCTCATTGATTTTTTGTATTGTTTTCTTAGTTTCTATGTTGTTTATTTCTGCTCTGGTTTTTATTATTTCTTGCCTTCTGGTCGTGATTGGATTTCTCTGCTGCTGTTGTTCCAATTCCTTGAGGTGATCGTTTAAACTGTTGATTTTGTTATTTTCCTGTTTCTTGACATAGACCTGTATTGCTATGAGTTTCCCCCTTATTACTGTTTTTGCTGTGTCCCACAAATTTTGACAAGTTGTCTCTTCATTACCATTTGTCTCAAGGAATCTTTTTATTTCTTCCTTGAGTTGTTCTTTGATCCAGCTATTGTTGAGCAGCATGTTGTTTAATCTCCAGGTATTAGTTTTTCTCCATTGTTTCTTCTTGAAGTCAATTTTGACCTCTATTGCATAGTGATCTGATAGGGTACTTCTAATGATCCTTACATTTGTGGTCTTATATAGGTTGGCTTTGTATCCTAAGACATGGTCTATTCTGGAGAAGGTTCCATGTGGGCTTGAGAAGAATGTGTATTCTGCTTTCTGGGGATGGAGGGCTCTATATAAGTCTATTAGCCCTAAATCTTCTAATTTTTCATTTAGGGCTCTTATTTCTTTGCTATTTTTCTATTTGGTGGATCTGTGCAGTGGTGATAGTGTAGTATTGAGGTCCCCTACTATTATCCCATTTCCCTTTATGTGTTTCTCCAGGTTTGCAAGCAGTTGCCTCACATATTTTGCTGGCTCTACATTAGGTGCATAGATATTGACCAGGGTTAGTACTTCTCGATCTAATGTTCCCCTGATCAGTAGATAGTGACCCTCTTTGTCTCTGATCACTTTCTTGAAATTGAAAGCAATTTGGTCTGATACAAGAATGGCTGTCCCTGCTCTTTTTTGTTTTCCATTGGCCTGAATAATTAATTTCTATCCTTTTATTATAAGCCCATGCTTGTCCTGTAGTTGTAGGTGTGTTTCTTGCAGACAGCAGAAGTCTGTTTATTTTTTCTAATCCAGGTCTCTACTATGTGTCTTTTAATGGGAGAGTTTAGGCCGTTAATTATTTAAGGAAATTATTGACAGAAAAGACTGTTGTGCAGTTGTGTTGTGTAGGGTGGTTGTTGTTACAATGGATTGTGTAATTTGTATCTAAGTAGGTCGTTTAGGATAGGCTTTGTTTGCACAAATAATTCAAGTTCGTTTTTGTTTGAGAATGTTTTCAGTTTGCCCTCCCATTTGAATGATAGTTTTGCTGGGTATTGGACCCTAGGTTGAAAATTTCTTTCATTCAGTCGTTTAAATTTGTCATTCCACTGTCTTCTTGCTTGAATTATTTCAAATGGGAGATCTGGTTTGATTCTTATGTCCCTTCCTTTGTACTTGAGGTTTTTTTCTCCCTTATTGCTTTAAGGAGTTCCTCTTTCTCTCTCTCTCTCTCTTTTTTTGCCATTTGGATTACTATATGTCTTGGTGTTGGTTTATTAGGGTTTATTTTATTAGGGACTCTCTTCACTTCCTGGATTTGCACTGAAGTTTCTTTCCAGAGGGTGGGAAAGTTCTCTGCTATTATTTCTCTGGCTATTTGTTCTTCCCCTTTCCCTATTTCCTCCCCTACTCGTATACCCACAATTCTTAGGTTATTTCTTTTTGTCCTTGTTCATTAGGTACTGGACTTTTTCTTCCAGTGCTTTTCCTTTTATTTCTTTTTTGGTTTCTTGGTCGTTTTTTGTTTGCAGTTTTCCTTCGAGTTCTTCAATGTGCTTCTTCAACTTTTTGTTTCTGCTCCTAAGGCTTGTTACGGTGTCCTTTAATTCCTTCAACTCCTTTTGTATGGAATCTCTCATGTTCTTTAACATTTCTTCTTTAATTTGGGTGATTTGTTCATCCATAGATTTCTTATACTCGGTGGCTAGTGTTTCCTTCATTTCCTTTATTAATTCTTGCATTTCCTTTCTCTTGACTGCTTTTAGGTCTCCTTCCCATAGATCTGTGCATTTTGGTGGACTTGAAAACTTGCTAGGGTTTGTCTGCTAACATCTCCAGATGTTAGGGTTCTCCTTTATTTACCCATATTTCTTTGCATTTATTGGTGTGGCTTGGAGTGCAGTACCTTCTGAATTCAGCCTGCTTTGGCCCCCTGTGGCGTCAGGATGGGTTTCCTCCTGAGCATGGTTCTAGAAGGGGCTGTCGTGTGAGCTGGCTGAGGTTTGGCTCCTCCTGTGCTCTCTATGTGGCCTGATCTGTTGCTTTTCCCTTTTGTTGCCAGCTAGTGCAGTTATTCTCCTGGCCACATGGTGGAGGACACTGTTGAGCCTAGCTCTCTGTCCTCCCTCCCCTATCTGGAAATCAATAGAGTTCCACCCCCTCCAGGCCTCAGCCAAAGAAATTCCCTCAGCCATACCCACCCAGCAGCTGCCCTCAGCCCTTGGGGAGTTCAGGTCCACTCCGGGGCTCAAGGGGGTAGGCTTCTCTAGGTTAGCCAAAGGTCCAGGTGGCAGACCCAAGCTCACCCAGTCTATTGGTCCTAGCCCATCCCAGTGGTGCAGAGTTGGTCAGGTGCAGGGTTCTCCTCACTCCGTCTGCATTCAGCTCGGGCGTGGGGTCCTTGGGGAGGGGTGCACGGTGTGGCAGCCAGGTGCTAGTCTCGGGTGCCCACGTGGAGAGTGGGGAAGTGCCCAGGATAAGCACTCACCCCATCTGTTCTCCACTGGGCTTGGGGTCCCTGGGGAGGGGCATGTGGAGTGGCGATAGATGCTGGTCTCGGGCGCCCACGTGGAGAGTGAAGTGCTGAAGAAATGCCATAATTACAAATTTTTACAAATAGATCCTTATCAACTTATCATATGCATTGGTGTAAAAATTTAAGGCCTTTTCTTTAAATTTTTGGGGTTTTTTTTATTTCAAAGTTAAAGAGTAAACTAGTAATATATTTGGTTCTGAGAGGATTAAAAAACGAGGATATTTTATTTGTCAGAAAAGACCACTTAATTTTTCTGATGTGAAGTCTAAGGTATAAATAATACTTGGTATAAACCACCAGCTGACTCAAATTATTGCATGTCTAAGTTTAAGATGGAAGATCCAAGCTGAGTTTAAAAGTGACCTTAATCTAGTCAATCTTAATAAAAATTTTCTTGTAATAAAGCCTTGCTCTCTTATTCATATAGTATATGAATGTTTTCACACAACAGTGAAAATGTTGGGTAGATACTTTAGGCACTTTATGTCCTTCAAATAATAAATATTTACTACCTAGTTATCTAGATAGTTTCTAGATATCTAGTTATCTGCATAAAATTTTTTATATATCTTGACATATATTGCTTAAACCCATCCAAAGATAAACTGATAACCTGGAAAAGCATCAATAAACTTTGGCAAATTTTAGGCCTCATTTTAAAGTTATATTTCCCCCTCTTTCTCTCTGTTTTTTCTCAGATACCCATTATTCATCTACCCAAATTTGATGGTGTGCTACTGGTCTCTGTTCTGTTCACATTTTTCCTATGTTTTTATCAAAACAAACACAACTAACTTTGCCAAAGAAATAGGTCAACTGATTGAGTGAATGACTTACATGAGGGAGACTTGGATTAGAGTCCCAGAACCATCTGATACTCTAAACACTGCAAGGAGCATCCCATGATCTGGGATTTGTCCCTGAACCTCTCAGGGTATCGCATAAAAACAAAGTCCAGTTGACTATCCCAGGGGATAGTCCCAGAACACCAGCTATTACTGAGGAGGCCTAGAAAAATAGAAGTCTTTGATAAGCTCAATAGAAGCAACATAAGAATCATTGGCATCCCAGAGGCCCAGGAAGGAGATCCCCAGGAAGAATCAACAGTCAAAGACATTATCACAGAGAAACTCCCAGAGCTAAAGACTGCATGCAATCAAATCCTGCATGCCTGAGGAGTACCAGCTAGAAGAGACCCGAAGAAAAACACTCCAAGATACATCCTAGTCACAATGATTAATCCCACAGATATAGAATATCAAGGGCATCCAGATAGGAAAGGAAGAAGTCAAACTCTCACTGTTTGCAGATGACATGATACTCTACATAGAAAATTTTAAAGACTTTACTAAAATCCTTTTAGAAACAACAGATTCATATACCAAGCTGGCAGGCTACAAAATTAACACACAGAAATCAATGACCTTTTTATACACTAATAATGATAGGGAAGAAATGGACATTAAGAAAACAACCCCATCAACATTAATGCCCCACAAATTCAAATATCTTGGAGTCAACTTGACTAAAGACGAGAAGGACTTATACAATGAAAACTATAAAACACTGCTTCAATAAATAAGAGAGGACACAAGGAGTTGGAAACACATACGTTGCTCATGGATTGGCAGGATTAACATCATCAAAATGGCAATACTCCCCAATGCATTGTACACATTTAATGCGATTCCTCTAAAGATACCCATGACATTCTTCAAAGAAGTGGATCAAACACTTCTGAAATTCATCTGAAAAAATAAACACCCTCGAAGAGCTAAAGAACTCCTTTGAAAAAGAAATATGGGAGGCATAACTTTCCCAATTTTAAACTTTATTACAAAGCAATAGTTATCAAAACAGCATGGTATTGAAATAAAGACAGACCCTCAGATCAGTGGAATAGGCTTGAGTACTCATAGAATGTTCCCCAGACATACAATAACCTAATTTTTAATAATGGAGTAAGAAATTCTAAATGGAGCAAAGAACGCCTCTTCAACAAGTGGTGTTGGCACAACTGGTTAGCCACTTGCAAAAAAGCGAACTTAGACTCCCAGCTAACATCATGTACAAAGGTAAAATCCAAATGGATTAAAGACCTTGATATCAGACCTGAAACCGTAAGGTATATAGAACACCATGTAGGTAAAACACTCCATGACAGTGAGAATAAAGGCATCAGCAAGGAGGAAACAGCACTCTCCAAACAAGTGGATGCAGAGATAAACAGATGGAAATATATTTAGCTGAGAAGCTTCTGCACCTCAAAGGAAACAGTGCCCAGTATACAAGAGCCACCCACAGAGTGGGAGAAACTATTCACCCAATACCCATTAGGTAAGGGGCTAATATCCAAAATATACAAGGCACTGACAGAACTTTACAAGAAAAAAAATTTAACCCCATCAAAAATGGGAAGAAATGAACAGACACTTTGATAAAGAAGAAATACAAATGGCAGGGCAGGTGAGGTGGTGCTAGAGGTAAGGTGTCTGCCTTGCACTCGCTAGCCAAGAAAGGACCATGGTTCGATCCCCCAGCGTTCCATATGGTCCCCACAAGCAAGGTGCAATTTCTGAGCGCTTAGCCAGGAGTAACCACTGAGCATCAAACGGCTGTGGCCCGAAAAAAAAAAAAGAAATACAAATGGCCAAAAGCCAAATGAAAAAATGCTCCACATCACTAATTCTCAGGGAGATGAAAATCAAAACAACTATGAAGTGCCATCTCACACCACAGAGATTGGCACAAATCACAAAGAATGATAGCAAGCAGTGCTGGCAGATGTGGAAAGAAATGAACTCCTCCACTGTTGGGGGAATGCGTCTAGTTCAACCTTTATGGAAAGCGATATTGAGATTCCTCAAAAAAACTGGAAATTGAGCTCCCATATGATCCTGCTATACCACTCCTAGGAATATAGCCTAGGAACACAAAAATACATTACAAAAATCCCTTCCTCACACCTATTTTCATTGACTCTGGAAACAACCAAGATGCCCTTCAACAGATGAATGGCTAACAAAACCGTGGTACATATACACAATGGAATATTATGCAGCCATCAGGAGAGATGAAGTCATGAAATTTTCCTATACATGAATGCACATGGAATCTATTATGCTGAGTGAAATAAGTTAGAGGAAGAGAGATAGATGCAAAATAGTCTCACTCATCTATGGGTTTTAAGAAAAATAAAAGACACTTTTGCAATAATCTTCAGAGACATAATCCAAAGAGAGGAGGGCTGGAAGTTCCAGATCACTACATGAAGCTCACCATATAGAGTAGTGAGTGCAGTTGGAGAAATAACTACACTGAGAACTATCATAACAATGTGAATGAATGAGGGTAGTGAAAAGCCTGTCTAGAGTATAGGTGGGCTTGGAGTGGGGACGAGGGAGATTTGGGACATTGGTGGTGAGAATATTGAACCAGTGGAAGGGGGTATTCTTTACATGACTGAAACACAACTACAACCATATTTGTAATAAAGATGTTTATATAAAAATAAATTAAAGGAAAACCAAAATTTTTTACAGGAAAAGGAGGCCTTAAATTTTTACATCACTATACCACTCCTAGGGATATATCCTACGAACACAAAAATACAATACAAAAATCCCTTTCTCACACCTATATTCATTGCTGCATTGTTTACAACAGCCAGACTCTGGAAATAGCCTAGATGCCCCTCAATAAATGAATGGTTAAAGAAACTATGGTACATATACACAATGGAATATTATGCAGCCATCAGAAGAGATGAAGTCATGAAATTTTTCTATACATGGATATATATGGAATCTATTATGCTGAGTGAAAAAGGTCAGAGGGAGAGAGACACACATAGAATGGTCTCACTCATCTATGGGTTTTGAGAAAAATGAAAAACATTTGTGTAATGATTCTCAGAGACAAAATAGAGGAGACTGGAGGGTCCAGATCCTGATATAAAGCTCACCAGAGGGATCATTTAGTGCAGTCACAGAAATAATTACACTGAGAACTATCATAACAAAATGTGACTGAATGAGGGACTGTCTAGAGTACAGGCCAGTGTGAGGTGGGGAGGAAAAACACTTGGGATATTGGTCATGGGAATGTTGCACTGGTGAAGGTTTAAAAAAAAAGAAAAAAAATTTTACATCAATGCATATTAAAAGTTGATAAGGATCTATTTGTAAAAATTTGTAATTACAAGTTGTTTCCTAGAAACTTGGAACTGTATAATTTGTCTATAATCAGATAGAGAGTTCAAAGTTTCTAATTTGTCTATAATCAGATAGTCTCCAAAAACACCAAATTTGAAAATGCAATGAAGGCAATCTAAGATAAAGATAACAATGATAAAATACATGATTAGTTTTAGGTCTCTAGAGAAATCTACCATCATACTTTTTGGTTTTCTTCCCCAGGGTTTTCCTATTCCTCACACTAATTAGCCAGAGGAGGCTGAAGCCCAGAGGACTCCAATGTAAGGAAGTTTTCTGCCAGCACTATGTGTCTATTGTATTTTCCATAATCTTGTGTAAGATAAGATCTGTTGGTCAACTCAAGTTCACTCCTTTCAACCGAAGCAGGAACATTCTGCTACAGGTACAATCAAATTTTTGATTTTTTTATTTCAATTTCTATGTCAATCTTTAACCCCAGCAATGTGTAGTGTTAAATTGAGAGAGCTCATCTTTAGGTTATTTACATATTAAGAATGTTTAAATATAGAAAGAATTATATCAATTCACAAATTTTTATGAGAAAAAGGGAAATAGAAATAGGATTTCCAGCTTTATCATAGTAAAAGTTCTTACACTATAAACATATGGGTTTATTTTTACTAAAATTTCATGATTAATCTTAACTAAAACTCCTTGGATATAAAAACAAATTAATAAAAACAATGTAAATAGATAAATATATTCTTTCAATTATAATTTGGGGGACACATAAGCAATGATCAATGACCACAAAGGCCAGTTCTGGCAATACTTGGTAAACCAGATATGCAATGCTGTTTCTGGGGTCAACCAGATCAATTCTGGCAAATAACTGGGAGCACAGGATCATATCCAGTTCTGCTGAGTGGTCCCCAGGGCTTTACCACGAAGTGTGGGAAATTGTTCTGCTAGGGAAATTCCAAATCTAAGCAGCAACTGACTTACTAGGGCAGTAAGAGCCCAAGCAGAAAAAATTCTGGAGGGAGAGTACAGGCTTTAAGAGAATTATGGTGGTCATATCAGAAAACCACACAGAGAGAGTTCTGTAAAAACACAGTGAGTATTCCCACAGTCTTGATGCTAGGGTTTATCTACTATACACTGTATTATTGATGCCATAAGACACACTAGCCACTTCCCAAAGGTGCATCTTATGGAGTTAATGCTGCCTGGAGCTGAAGCCTGAGTGCAGGGGAGGAGATCATCTCAAAAATATGTGTGTCTTATGGTCAGTGGATATTATAGAGCAAAAAATACAGTACGTTCCATGCCAAGAGCTGCAATAAATGTATCCCTAAGTTCTGTGTAAGTAAGTTCTAGTAAGTTCTAGTTAGTTCTGCGTACTTACTAAGTCATTAACAATAGTGTATTGATGGATAGAAGAATGGAAATGGATCCAATAAAAGTCCATGGAGCCCACTGGGATTATGAGACTAGTTTGCTCTCTGAACAAGTCACTGTGTCTGTCTTACTCTTTGCAGTGAACACTACTGGCCAGAAGTCAAAGGAGCCAAATCTAATTCACTTTATTGTGACAATCTGCCACAACCATGGGCAGTGGAAACCTGCTGAGTGATGAATGGTGTAGGCACCTTCCAAAGCAGTTGGGAGTATGTTGGAGGCCCCGTGGTATGAGTGCATGTCTTGGGTGCTTACTGGCATGAGAACCTCATAAAGACCCTTAGAAGGAGAGCTAGAAGTCGTGGTCCAGGCAGCAGAAGGCCAGCAGACAGACATGCCGATCAATCTTGATGTTCCGATCCCTTTTAGGTGGGAAGAGACTGGTGACTGAAGTTGTCAGCAAAATAGTCTCCAGATTAGGGATGGGTAGACTGACCTGGTCATTTCCACACTGGAGTCTGTTGAGGATAGAGATAAACTCAGAAAATGATAGAGTGAAAGATTGGGCTGGACTTTCTCAAGGGGATTGTCATTAGGGTAAGAAAGTGTTAAGAAATTTCCTCTAGAAATGTGCAATAAAAGTGTCTGACCCCAAAGATAGGTTGTAATAGTGTCCCTGAAAGTGAGAAAATTCTATCAAGTCTTTCCTGTTTATGACAACCTGGCACAAATAATTTTGAAATACTTGAAAAGTTTTTATGAAGGACTTGAGACAATCAATAATGAACCAAAAATTAATAATGAAGTAAATTGTGACAGGCTAGACTGGTAGGTAGAAAACTGGGAACATTGGGAGAGGGAAGGTCACACATGTAGTGAGATTGATTTGGAACATTTGCTGATTGGGACGACTGTATTATGAGCAGCTTGATACATCATGTGCTTAAATAAAAATTTTAAGGGGCTGGAGTATAAGTACTTGCCTTTTACATGACCTTTCCAGGATCATTCCTTGGCATCTCACCAGGGTCTCCCAAGCACTGTCAGAAGTAACTCCTGAGTGCAGAGTCAGGTATAACCCCAAAACTAAAAAAATAATGCTGGATTATTTCAAACTGACAGAATAGTTGTCCAAGTAATGTATTTATCATGTTTTCCCCATATATGGAAGTGCATAGAGGCTACTTCTGGCTAGATTGTTGGAAGTCCATGCTGAGCCTGAGACTAAACTCAGGATTTTTGGATGAAAAACATTACTCCTGTTGAGCTACCTTTCTCTTCCTTGTCTTTTAGATTTAAGCTAAAGCATAATTCAGAGGTGGATTTTTTTGTTTGGAATCAATACTCAGCTATGATGAGGGGCTATATTTAGTTCTGCATTAAGAAATTACTCATAGTTGGGGTTGGCGAGGTGGCGCTAGAGGTAAGGTGTCTGCCTTGCAAGCACTAGCCAAGGAAGGACCACTGTTTGCTCCCCCGGCATCCCATATGGTCCCCCCCAAGCCAGGTGTGATTTCTGAGTCCTTAGCCAGGAGTAACTCTTGAGGATCAAACGGGTGTGGCCCCTACCCCCCAAAAAAAGAAAAGAAAAGAAAGTACTCATTGTGATGCTCAGGGGACTTTATGGGGAGGGAAATTGGGGAAACTGGTGGTGGGAATTAGTGAACTGGTGAAAGGTGGTGTTCATTCTATACTGAAACTAAATTATAAATAATTTCATAACTATAGTGCCCAAATAAAGTAATCATTAAAATGTTTAATGCTGAGGGTGGGGAGGAAAAGAAAAAATGTTTAATGCTTATCATCACAAAAAACTTCATTGTGATTCATTACAGGAGATAAAAATCAGCATTCATATGAGTTTAAGTCTTTGGTCAAGGGAAGATTACACTTGTGGTAGCTAGGATTGCTTTGGAGTATTAAGTGCCTGAAACAGTTGTTTTGTGTACAACTTTAAATCATGTTATAATAAAAAATGAAAGATCATGCAAACTCTCAATGATCTTCAGGGACTCCCAATTTTAGTGAAGGAAGTAAATGTACTTGAATGGAAAGAGAACTAGAGTTATAAATGTGTCCAAAAATATGACTAAATTGCTACAATTTCATAGTGAGACATTATTAAATAAGAAGTCTATTCTTTTACATTAACAAGGACATTTTTATGAGATGGATTTACTGCTAGTGAATATTCTATGAAAATTATTTAAATGTCAAGGATTTAAAATATTACATAAACTTTGTTGATGCAACAATGACATGGTTGAGTGAATGAACTTCAAATAGAAAGTTCAATTGTGCGTAATTAATATCAAACAGCATGACATATTATTGGCAAATCCCTGATAGAAATAGTCAACTTGAATAGCAAAGTTGCTATAACTTAAGAAATGGCCGTAGCCCACCCAGAACTTGGACAAATGTCCCAGGCAGTCAGCAACCAACATCATGACATAATCTTCTATTATGAAAAACATTAGGTCAGAAGAAATCTTAGATGAGAGCATATTTTAGTAGTCATTTATTTATTTCTTGTGCTGGAGACATAGCACAGTGATAGGACATTTACCTTAGATGCAGAAGGACCGTGGTTCGAATCCGGCATCCCACATTGGTCCCGCCCAGTCTGCCAGGAGCAATTTCTCAGCACAGAGCCAGGAGGAACCCCTGAGTGCTGCCGGGGGTGACCCCAAAATCAAAAAAATATATATATACTTTTTATTTTTAATTTTTATTGTGGCCTAAGTGAATCACAAATCTTTCACAGTAATATTTAAGGTACATAGTGAAAATGAGGGTGTTCTCCCAGCAGCTCTCGGAAGTTCCTAAGGCCTAACTAGTGATTTTTAAAATTATTTTATTTAGGGCCAGAGTGGTAGCATAAGCACTAGGGTGTTTGCCTTGCAAGGGCTAACCTAGGACGGGCCAAAGTTCAATGCCCCGGGTTCCATTTGGTTCCCCAAGTCAGGGGTGATTTCTGACCTCATGGCCAGGAGTAACCCCTGAGTGTTTTGGGTGTGGCCCAAAAATAAAAAAAAAACTTTTATTTAAACATTATGGTTTACAAAGTTGTTCATAAAACAGTCATTTCTGGCATTCACTGTTCCAAAATCAGTCCCTCCATTCGTCTGACCTTTGCTGCACTATTGTCCCAGTTTCCCACCCACAACCATAACCTTCCCCCTTGGCAGACATGAAATAATTTGCCTTATATTGCTTGTTACAAATAAATGGTAATTAAATTGCATAAAAACTTCAATAACATAAAATTTGTGAAAATTGTGATATCTCACAATTGAGTCATAAATTTTAGGTTTACTAAGCTGTTTATTGCAAGTTGTGAATTCTGTATTGTTCTTTGCTGAGTTCAGGTGGTTATATGCTACTTTCGCATCTTATCATGCTTCTACTGGTGCATCAGTCTTGAGGAATTTGGAGGTGTTGGATGGCTGCATATGCAGCCAAACACTTTAGGAATTCCAGGATCTATGGAACTGGGCCAACGAGAATACATAATGGGATGACTATATTCCTACTGTGGCTTCTGGAAATATGGAGCATAAAAGGAGACTGCCCATCTCAGTGCAAGAAGACCCCAGAGTTTTCAGAACCAGAAGCAGCATACTTAGAGTTTTTGTCACTTTGGTGTTTCTCAGAGATTAGTGGTGAAGCAGTGAAGGTGAAAACATTGGCATATCAGAGACCGTGGGGTGTGAATGTTGCTTCCAGGGCTTCAGCAGGGCTGGTACTCCACATAGCTGTCTCCTAAGGGTGCCCCAAAGTGTTCAGCTGTGACATTGGGTACCCATGAATTTTTGTGTCTAAGCTTCATCTCTTCTAGAAATAGTGTGTATCTATGGAGCCAGCCAATACCCACCAGTGATTTTTAAACCTGGACACTGATTCAGTACAAGGGCTTGGGGATACTGCTTTGCCCTGTGGTGCCATGGATACCTGGCCACCCAGGATAGGGGCCTCCAATGGCCACACCTAGCAACTCAGCAATGCTCAGGTACCTCCAGAGTGCATACAGCAATGGTTGGGATTATGTGGGGCTGGAGGTCAAACCTGACAGGTGCATGCTAGAAATATGCCCTAATTGCTGTCTATTGGATAACAATAGACTGTCTTCCAGTCCCATTTTTCTTTGTTAGAACTATAATGCTATGTTGCCCACTTAAGATCATTTGTAAACATGACTTGCAATTGTACTGGAAAAATTAAAATACCAAATGAAAAGTTTTAATATGTTACTGCAGTGGTCTGGAACCAAATCCCTGTGGTGTTCATGTATAATTCAATCATTTAATAATTCTCTACAATGTCTGCCATTGAGATAGGCAAAGGGGAGAACAGGAGGGAAACTGGGGCCATTGGTGGCATGAAATGTGCACCATTACAGGGGTGGAAGTTAGACAGTGTATGACTGAAACTCAATCATGAACAACTTTGTAATTATACCTCATGGTGATTAAATTAAAACTTTATTTTAAAATGCAAAATAATAATAACTATTTACAGGAGGAAAGTTTGAGTTCCCGTTATGTGAATTTATTAGAAAAAGCATTATTTGGTTATATAATAACATATGTTACATTAACAAATATGTTATATCACTCATTGTATTAAGTAAATTTATATTTTACTACATTTTACTTTAAAATATATATTATTAAACAAGCGCATATGCTGAATATTATATGTAACAATTACAATAACTTCACAATTTTCTCATTTTATTTTGTTTTGTTGATATATAGAGAATACTTAATTCCTTTGAATTACATCTGAAAATTTTTGAGATGATGAAAATAAATGAGAGCTCAGAGAAGCATTTCATCTTGATCGGCTTTTCAGAATATCCCCGGGCTGAGTTTATCCTCTCTCTCTTTGCTTCTGGGTTCTACATAATGACACTGACAGGAAATGCAGCCATCATCTTGGTATCCATCCTGGACAGCCGCCTCCATACCCCAATGTACTTCTTCCTCCGAAACCTCTCATTCCTGGACATATTTTTCACAACTTCTATTGTTCTTCAGATGCTAGTGAACATGTGGGGAAATAATAAAATCAGCTATGTTGGCTGCATAGTTCAATTAATTGTGTCCTCGGCTCTTGGCTGCACCGAATGTGTCCTTCTTGCTGTCATGTCTATTGATCGTTATGTTGCCGTCTGCTGGCCCCTCCGCTACACTACCATTATGCACCCACGGATCTGCCACCTCCTTGCTGCCATATCTTGGATTTGGGGATTAGGCCACTCTCTCCTTCAGTCTTCACTGGCCATCGTTTTACCTCGTTGTGGTCATCGTCGTGTTGATCATTTCTTTTGTGAAGTCTTGATTATAATAAAGCTTTCCTGTGTGGACACTCGTCCAACAGAGGCAAAGATGTTTGCTCCTCGCCTACTTATCCTTATTGTTCCAGTCGTCGTCATTCTCACCTCATATGCCTGCATAGCCCGGGCTGTGATAAGGATGAAATCTGCTGAAGGAAGACGCAAGGCCTTTGGGACTTGTGCATCTCACCTGATGGTGGTCTTTGTCTTCTATGGAACCATCATGTTCATGTATCTTCAACCTAAAAATAACTACTCTCAGAATCAGGGGAAGGCCCTGTCCTTTTTTTTACACCATTGTTGCTCCCTCAACGAACCCACTGATCTACACTTTGAGGAACAAAGATGTAAAGAGGGCAATTAGGAAAATTGTGTGGAAGGATTCTACTGAAGACTGATGATTTCTGGAACTTGGGTCACAGAATGTATTAAGGAAGTGCAATAATGAAAAAATATCAGATTGAATTTTATATTTCATCTCAAATTTATTGAAATATCAATACTAAATGCATGTTAAGTGTAAATTTTCCATCCACCATATAAATTTCCATCTAATAAAAAATTTATAATACATGAAGTTCACAGTTTTTATACATGGATATCCCGGAGTCTTAGATAACTTTTCCAATGGGATTATTAAAGCCACAATTTGTTGTGTATCCTGGACATTGAGATATTGAATAAGTGTCAGATATATAATGTCTTGAGAATATGATTATCAAAACAGATAATATGGGTCTAAATATTTTATTAAAATGAGATTAGAATGATGTAGATAGTGACTGAGATAATGTAGGAACAGAGTAATACTTTCATCTTGACTAAATCAACAAAACTTTCTGTTCCTAAGACATTTCTGTAGCTAAATACACAAAGTCTAACAAAGCAAACATCTTGATTTTATCCATAGATAGGGCAAACATCTTGTTGTTCCCTTAAAAGGAGCACTTATCCTGCTTTCCTCCAAAACTGATTGGACCCTGTTAATTCTCCTTACCTGATTGTATCCTATTTTCTCTTCTTTTTTGGTTTTCCTCCTAATCTGATTGACTGAAACACATTATAAATATCCTTTCCACATCTAAAATAAAACATTGTTAGAATTATTACCCCAGATGTGACTAGGAGATGGTTTTTGAGTCTGTAAGCTCTCTTCTTGCCCTGGATCCTACATCATCAGCCTCATTTACAGTTTCAAGTCACCTTTAAATTATGCTTGGATTTTGACATGATAATAACATAGAAAAGATTCAGTGCATATATTCAAAGGTAAGTAAATATGTTCCAAATTCAAATAAGAATAATATTAAGTGCTGTATAGCTGAAGACTTTGAATGTGGCCTATAAAATTTTATAATCAGAGATAGGTTTTGTGGTGGGCCACTTCTTCTATAGATTGCACTGTCCAAGTAGCTGAAATGGTTGTAAATGCCTAAGTGGCTATAGTTTAAACAAAAACTGGCTGTGACCCTCTTCAAGATTAAAATTCCCAAACCATTCAAAATCCATAAACTTCTGAAAACTTTAAAAATAATTATAAATATATCATATATTTACATTAAAGTATGTACCTGATTTTTAACATTTTACAATATAGAACTCCATTGAGGGGATAGAGTGATAGTATAGTGGGTGAAGCATTTGTCTTACACCTGACTGACCCAGTTTTGATCCCCGACAATCCATATGGTCCCCACACATACCAGGAGTAATTAATTACTGCAGATGCAGGAGTAACCACTAGCAACACTTAGTGTGTCCACCCCCCAAAACCAGAAATCATTTGAATAAACTTCCATATTTGGATTCCTACAACTTAAATGGTTTATTGGATACCACACTTATGGTGAAAGGGTGGCTACAAGTATTAACTATGCAAGTTAGTGTACTGTGTACTAACTGTGCAAGCTTTTAGAATCTCCTTGGGGATTCTCAATCACTAGCAAGCTAGAGAATGAAAAGAACAATACAGGATAATTGACAAGTCTGTAGAAATTATGGTGATAGCAAGAACATTGTGTGATTGGCTATCATTAGAATAAGGCTTTGTTTTTGTTTAACATTTTTTGTACTCTTGAACAGGGTTTAATGCATTCACTTTGCATGTTTCAAACCCAAGTTTAATTTCCTGTGCTATAAATTGTCCCGTTAGAGGAACCAGAAGTGAACATGGAACACAGAGGTGTAAGCCATGAGAATCACTGGATATGTCACCAAAATTGACAGACTAAAAGAAATGGACTAATTCTTACAATCATACAAACTCCTGAGATTAAATCAAGAGGAATCAAAACACTTGAATAGGTCAACCTTGATTAAAAAAAATTTAATATAATTAAAAGTCTCTTCAAGAATAGAATTCCAGACTAGATTAATTCATTAGTGAGGGTTTTGTTTTGTTTTGTTATGGGAGCCACACAAAGGATACTCCTAACTCTGGGATCAGGAATTATTTCTAGAGGGCTCATGGGACCATGTGGGATGCCAGGGATCAAATCCAGGTCTGCTACATGCAAGGCAGGCACCCTACCCACTGTATTTATCACTACTGCTCTGATTAATATATTCTATCACAACTTCAAAGAGGTGGGTGCTTGAACGGCTGGGTTTGAGACCAACCCCTGCACAGAATCCCTGAAGAAAACAGAGACTGAGGTACCGGGGACATGCCTGAACAGGCTGAGTCTGGGTCGCCATCATCTTTACTGTGGGTGCCTGAGCAGCTCGGGTTTGAGACCAACCTCTGCATAGAATCCCTGAAGAAAGCAGAGAGACTGAGGTGGCTCAACTGAAAAACTCAATGGAAAATCTCTCCAATAGGGTAACAGCAGCCGAAGACTTAATCAGTGAACTGGAAGATAAAATACAGAACAACCCTATACAGCAGAAGAGATTGGGGAAAAAAAAAACCTTTAGGGAAACGATCAGACAATGAAAAGAGTATTCAAAGAATGTGAACAGATGAAAATAGAAGTCTTTGATAAACTCAACAAAAACAAGATAAGAATCATTAGAGCCCCAGAGGCCCAGAAAGGGGATCTCCAGGAAGAATCAATAGTCAAAGACATCGTCACAGAAAATCTGCCAGAGCTAAAGACTGCAAGCAATCAAATCCTGCAAGCCTGAAGAGTACCAGCTAGAAGAGATCTGAAGAAAAATACCCCAAGACACATAATAGTCACATTGACTAATCCCACAGATAGAGATAGAATACTGAAAGAAGCAAGATCAAAAAGGGAAAGTAAATTCAAAAGAGCATCCTTAAGATTTACAACAGACGGGCCTGGAGAGATAGCACAGTGGTGTTTGCCTTGCAAGCAGCCGATCCAGGACCCAAGGTGGTTGGTTCAATCCCGGTGTCCCATATGGTCCCCTGTGCCTGCCAGGAGCTATTTCTGATCAGAAAGCCAGGAGTAACCCCTGAGCAACGCCGGGTGTGGCCCAAAAAAAAAAAAAAAAAGAAAGAAAAAAAGATTTACAACAGACATGTCACAAGAAACTTTCAAGGTCAGAAGACAGAAGTGTGATATTGTGACAAGAGTGTATGAAATGGATGCTTCACCTAAAATAATACACCCAGTCCAACTCACATTCAGGTTTGAAGGAAGAATACATAGCTTCACGGATAAGCAACAGCTCAAAAACTTTACAGAAGCAAAACCAGTATTAAAGGAAAAACTGAAAGGTCTACTTTAAGACAAGACAGACCAACAAACACACCAAATTTATACATAAAGATGACATTAAATTCTATGACAATCATCTCCCTTAATGTCAATGGACTAAATACACCAATTAAGAGACACAGCTTAGCGAAATGGCTCAAAAAGCTGAATCCAACCTTCTGCTGCTTACAAGAAACACACCTGAATAGTCAGAACAAACATAGACTCAAAATCAAAGGAAGGAGGAAAATCATCCAAGCAAGCAACACCCTTAAAAAAGCTGGGGTGGCCATATTATTATCTGATGACACAAACTTTAGACTCAGAAAAGTTGTAAGGGACAAAGATGGACACTTTGTACTAATCAAGGGATATGTGCAACAGGAATAAATTACACTACTAAACATGTACGCACCCAATGAGAGACAAGCAAATTATCTAATACAATTATTGACAAATTTGAGAGAGGATATTAATAATAACACAATCATTGTGGGAGACCTCAACACAGCCTTAATACTTGATAGGTAAACCAGACTGAAACCCAACAAAAATATACTAGCCCTGAAAAAAGAAATGGAAGAAAGAGGACTAGTAGATATATATAGGACACTCCATCCCCAGAAACCTGGATACACATTCTTCTCCAACGTACATGGGTCATTCTCCAGGATAGACCACATGCTGGCATATAAAGCATACCTGCATAAGATCAAGAGGATAGAAAATTTGCAGGCTACCTTCGTTAAATACAAGGCTTTGAAATAAGATGTGAAATACAAAGGGATACAGAAGAAAAATTTAATGTCTGGAAATTAAACAGCCTACTACTGAGAAACCAGTGGGTCCAAGATGAAATCAAAAATATTCTGGGAAAAAATGACAAAGAGAACACAAACTGCAGAATCTATGAAACACAGCAAAAGCAGTCCTGAGAGGAAAAAAAAGCAAAGATCATCAACACAATCCTGGCAAATAGGATCCAATGCCTCATCAAGAAGATATTTTACTACGATCAAGTAGGATTCATCCTAGAAATGCAAGGATGGTTTAACATTCATAAACCTATCAACATAATACACAACATCAACAACAATAAAAATAAAAATCACATGATCATATCAATAGACGCAGAGTAAGCATTTGATAAGGTGCAACACCATTCTTGATAAAAAAATTTCAATAATATGGAAATCAAAGGAATCTCAATATACTTAAGGCCATCTACCACAAGCCAATGGCAAACATTATTCTCAATGGAGAAAAACTAAAAGCCTTCCCTCTAAATTCTAAATAAGACAAGGCTATCTGCTCTCACCACTGCTATTCAACATAGTACTGGATGTACTTTCTATAGCAATTAGGCAAGAAAAAAATATCAATGAACTCCAGATAGGAGAGGAAGAAGTCAAGCTCTCACTGATTGCAGATGACATGATACTCTACTTACAAAACCCTAAAGACTCTACTAATAGCTTCTAGAAACAATAGATTCATATAGCAAGGCAGGCTACAAAATTAACTCACAAAAATCAATGGCCTTTTTACACACCAATAATGATAGGGAAGAAATGGACATTAAGAAAATAAGCCCATTCACTTTAGTGCCCCACAAACTCAAATATCTTGGAGTCAACTTGACTAAAGATGTGAAGGACCTATACAAAGAAAACTATAAAACCATGCTCCAAGAAATAAGAGAGGACATGTGGAAATGGAAACACATACCCTGCTCATGAATTGGCAGGATTAACATCATTAAAATGGCAATACTCCTCAAAGCATTGTACAGATTTAATGTGATCCCTCTAAAGATACCCATGACATTCTTCAAAATAGTGAATCAAACACTTTTGAAATTCATTTAGAACAATAAACACCCTCAAATATCTAAAGCACTCCTTGGGAAAAGGAATATGGGAGTTATTACTTTCCCCAAATTTAAACTGTATTACAAAGCAATAGTTATCAAAACAGCACAATATTGGAAAAAAGACAAACCCTCACATCAGTGGAATAGGCTTGAGTACTCAAAGAATGTTCCCTAGACATACAATCACCTAATTTATGATAAAAGAGCAAGAAATCCTAAATGGAGCAAGTAAAGCCTCGTCAACAATTGGTGCTGGCCCACTGATTAACCACTTGTAAAAAAGTGAACTCAGACCTCCCACAGCTAACACCATGTACAAAGGTAAAATCCAAATGGATTAAAGACTTTGATATCAAACCTGAAACCACAAGGTATATAGAACAACACGTAGGTAAAACACTCCATGTCATTGAGACTAAAGGCATCATCAAGGAGGAAACTGCACTTTCCAAACAAGTGAAAGCAGAGACAGATGGGAATGTATTACGCTGAGAAGCTTCTGCACCTCAAAAGAAATCGTGCCCAGGATACAAGAGTCACCCACTAAGTGGGAGAAACTATTCACCCAAAACCCATCAGATAAGGGGCTAATATCCAAAATATACAAGTCATTGACAGAACTTTACAAGAAAAAAAATCCAAAAATGGGGAGAAGAAATGAACAGACACTTTGTCAAAGCAGAAATACAAATGGTCAAAAGGCACATAAAAATGCTCTACATCACTAATCATCAGGAAGATACAAATCAAAACAACTATGAGGTACCATCTCACACCACAGATATTGGCACACATCACAAAGAATGAGAACAAGCAGTGCTGGTGGGGATGTGGAGAGAAAGGAACTCTTATTCACTGCTGGTGGGAATGCCGTCTTTATGGAAAGAGATACGGAGATTCCTCCCAAAACTAAAAATTGAGCTCCCATACAATCCAGCTATACCACTCCTAGGGATATACCTTAGAAACACAAAAATACAATTCAAAAATCCTTTCTTTTTCCAGGCTTTCTCTTTTCCAGGCTCCTTTATGAAATTAAAAAAAGGGGGGGAACATTTTCAGACAGCTTCTATGAAGCCAATATCACCTTGATACCAAAACCAGATAGAGATACAGCCAAAAAAGAAAATTACAGACCAATATCCTTGATAAATACAGATGCAAAGATTTTCAATAAAATTCTGGCAAATAAAATTCAATGCCTTATCAAAAAGATCAAGTAGGTTTCATCCCAGGAATGCAAGGATGGTTTAACATTCGTAAATCCATCAACATAATACACAATATAAACAAGAAGAAAAATAAAAATCACATGATCATATCAATAGACACAGAGAAAGCATTTGATAAGGTTCTTGATAAAAAAAACTCTCAGCAAGATGAGAATGAAAGAAACATTTCTCAATCTAGTCAAGACCATCTATCACAAGCCAATGACAAATATTATCCTCAATGGAGAGAAACTGAAAGCCTTCCCTCTAAACTCCAGTACAAGACAAGGTTGCCCCCTCTCACCACTCCTATTTAACATAGTAGTAGAAGTACTTTCTATAGCAATTAGGCAAAAAAAGATATCAAATGAATCCAGACAGGAAAGGAAGAAGTCAAGCTCTCACTGTTTGCAGATGACATGATACTATACTTAGAAAACCCTAAAGATTCTATTAAAAAAACTTTTAGAAACAAAAATCCTTTCTCACACCTATATTCATTGCCGTGGTATTTACAATAGCCAGACTCTGGAAAAAACCAAGATACCCTTCAACAGATGAATGGCTAAAGAAACTGTGGTATATATACCACATGGAATATTTTGCAGCAGTCAGGAGATATGAAGTCATGAAATTTTCCTATACATGGATGTATATGGAATCTTGTTGGAGACTGTTTGGCATAACTAAAAGCCCTTTATACTAAAATCAAAATGGAGTCTCTGAAAGTCTGAGCAAAAGTGCCTACGTGACAATTAGCAGGAGCTGCCAGCCTGAACAGCTAGCATATGTGGTCTTTGCCCTTGAACCTAAAGAAAAGGGGAGTTACTGCATACCTCAGAACTAGGGGAGTTGACCACAGGCACCAAGATGTTCCCATAAAGATAGAGGCTGGTGGGCCTAGGCAGAGATTAGATCTTGTACTTTATTGCTCTAACAACTTGGGCCTCATGATTGATGAATGCCAGCTTCATGATGTACAACCTTGTTAATTTTGAAAAAACGAGATGTGCCTGTGGAAAGTTACAATTATTCCAAGAATGCCTTGCCTCTTTCTCTTTGTTTGGCCTGACTATAAAAGGCCTACCCCCTCCCATCTTGATTGGAACTTTTCACCTTGAGTCTCTTTATTTCCCAGCCCCTCTTTTCTTTCAGGCCGGAATCCTCTTCGTGACTCGTGAATAACTATTGTGGTCTCCAGCCTGGACAAGGTCTCTGGGGGGCCACAGAATCTATTATACTGAGTGAATTAAGTCAAAGGGAGAGAGATATATACAGAATAGTATCATTCATCTATGGATTTTAAGAAAAATAAAACACATTTATGCAATAATTCTCAGAGACAAAAGAGTAGAGGACTAGAAAGTCTAGCTCACGATATGAAGCTCACCACAAAGAGTTAGAGAAATAATTACATTGAAAACTATCATAACAATGTGAATAAATGAGGAAAGTAGAAACCTTGTCTATAATACAGGTGGGGGTGGGTAGGGAGGAGGTAGATTTGGGATATTGGTGATGGGAATGTTGCACTGTGAAGAGGCGTGTTCTTTACATGACTGAAACCCAACTATAATCATGTTTATAATCAAGGTGTTTAAATAAAGATATTAATTTAAAAATTTCAAATACTTAGTGCCAATACACCTCAAATGCTTCCAAAATATTGAAAAAAAGAGATTTCCCCAATGTCATACTAATACCTAAAATTCACATAGATACTACTCAAAATGTAAATTATAGGTCATTATCAATGCAAAGAAACTCAACAAAATTCTAGCAAACCAAATTGAGCAATATATCAAAAAATTGATCAAAGCATGATCAAATGAATTTCATTCCAAAGATACATAAAGATGATTAAATATCTGCAAATCAATGTCAACCAAAAGGAAAATAAAAACTATATAACCTTCTCAGTTGGTACAGAGAAGACTTTGAGAAGATTAGACCATTCAAAAAAAACCTCAACATAGGAATAGAAGGTTCATACCTCATGATAATAATGCCATCTATGACAAACCCACAGCCAATTTACTTATTGGTAAAAACCTGAAAGATTTCCCCTGCGATCATGCTGAAGACAAGGAAGTCCACTGTCACCACTCTTGTTCAGCATTTGTTTGGAAGTCCTGAACACAGCAATCAGACAAGAACAATATATCAAAGGAATCCAACTTGGAAAAAAAGAAACAAAATGATCACTATTTGCAAATTACATAATAGTATACTTTGAAGATCTTTATTTTTTTCCTTTTTAAAAATTTCTTTTATTTATTTTTTTATATTTTTATTCTTAATTATGAGAACAAGGATGCAAAGAAAGAGGACAAAGTAAAGTTACAGTGGAAGGACAATCACCCATAACATAATTCTCAGAAGTCCCCTTGCTGATATCTTAACTTTGAAATTTCAGCCAAAGAACCAAAGAACATTAAGATAAATAAGACAGAATCCATGTACAATTACTTTGTCCCTCAAGTCCCCAGATTGTAACATATTATAATATTTCTTTGAAGATCTTTAAAATTTCACCCAAAGACTCCTCAAATAATACATATCGTACAGTAACAGCCACAGAATACACAAAAATTAGTGGTATTCTTTTTAAAAAATTATTTAAAGACAATATATCACATAGTTGAGACAATTGGTCATAATACATTTGTTTCAGGAAGAACAAAGGCAAAGTTATTTTAAAAAGTAGAGAAACTAATGAGATGGAAAAGAAGGAAAAGGTTCAGTAGCATGTATATTTTTAAAAATCGTTGATTCACCAATTAACTCATTAAAGGCCTAGCAGAAGGTTTAATAAGCTTTTCTTCTTTTTTTAGGTTAAGAGTTAAAGGAATACAGTAAAAACGGTATTAGAGTGGCAATTGTTTGCATAGGCCCAGCAAAATGTGGGAGATATGGAAAGGAAAAACCTTGGTCTAGTTACAAGGAGAAGTTTTCTGGCATAAGACCAACTCTAGGCTCCAGTCATACTAGGCTGTCCAACCCAGGTCATTGTCTGTAGTGCCAATAAACGTTTTTTTTTTCTGCATAGTCGCTGTTGCTGGTGTCAGGTTTCTGTAGTGAAAGATTCTGAATTCTGTAAATGTCCAACATCAAAGTCAGGATGATGTCGAGCATCCTCTAGTTTCACCTCAGAATTAGAGAGCAATGTGGTTAGCCCTGCCCTGAAAGCAGGTTGTTGTTGTTGTTATGTCTTCTTGGTGTTACTCCAAGAACATGAGTAACATGTTGTTACTCTTTGGAGTAGGTCATCGCCGGGGCAGCAGTAGGGTCTTCCGTGGTAGAGGATTGCTCTGAGGTGATGTTATAGACAACCGTGGTTGTTTTGTGGCATCCTAGTTCAGGGGTGAATGGACAATGCCCATTCTTCTGAGGCCTGAGCCAGGTTATTATGACAATGTTCAGAGTGTAAGGTCCCACTGCATTACAGGATTTGTGTGTTCCCATCACTATTAGATAAGAACTTGCCTTGTGCATTGTATTTTCTCATTTTAATGTGCCTATGCAAAGTGGTACAATGCTTCATGGCATTATTGGTGCATATGGGATTGCTGGAACAAGATCATCAATCCCCGTAACTTGGTTCTAACATAAGCTCTAAATCTAGGGACTCTTCTGCCAGAATTCCTTATTGAACAAATCATAAAGAAAAGAACAGACAAAATGGTGGGGGAAAACGTCACTGTAAAAGAGAATATTCAGTAGGGGTTATAGCTGTTAAGGGAATACATACAAGATATTCTAAAGATACATATATATGTATATATATGTATATATATGTTTGTGTGTGTGTCAGGAGAGATGAAGTCAGGACATTTTCCTATACATGGATGTACATGGAATCTATCATCCTGAGTGAAATAAGTCAGAGGGAAAGAGAGAGATGCAGAATAGTCTCACTCATCTATGGGTTTTAAGGAAAATAAAAGTCATTTTTGCAACAATCCTCAGAGACAATGAGAGGAGGGCTGGAACTTCCAGCTTGCTTCATCAAGCTCACCACAAAGAGTGGTGAGTGCAGTTATAGAAATAACTACACTGAGAACTACCATAATCATGTGAATGAATGAAGGAACTGGAAAGCCTGTCTAGAGTACAGGTGGGGGTGGGGTGGGATGGAGGGAGATTTGGGACATTGGTGGTAGGAATGTTGCACTGGTGAAGGGGGTGATTTTTACATGACTAAAACCTAATCATAATCATATATGTAATCAAGATGTTTAAATAAAGAAAAAAAAGTTTCAAAAAAAGAAACAAAATACAAAAAAAAATTGTGTAAAACCATAAAACTACCAGAATTGCCAAATAAATCCTAAGAAAACAAAAAATGTGAGGTATCATGTTTTTTGGGGTTTTTTGTTTTTTGTTTTTTGTGTTTTTTTGTTTCTTTGTTTTTGATTTTTGGGCCACACCCGGCATTGCTCAGGGGTTACTCCTGGCTGTCTGCTCAGAAATAGCTCCTGGCAGGCACGGGGGACCATATAGGACACCGGGATTCGAACCAACCACCTTTGGTCCTGGATTGGCTGCTTGCAAGGCAAACGCCACTGTGCTATCTCTCCAAGCCCGAGGTATCATGTTTCTAATTATACTAAACTATGTTAGTTTAGTATATAATTAAAAACATACTAAAAGCTATAGTAATCAAACTTGTGTGATACTGGACTAAAGATAGACCTGCAGACCAATAAAACAAAATTGAGTGTCCTGAGGTAAGCTGCCAGATTTATGTCCATAAATTCCATGACAAACATAATTATTGACAAAAAATAAAGTTTAGCAAAGAAAATATCTTCAACAAATGGTGTTGGAAAAACTGGATAGCCACATATTAAAAAAAGAGAAAAAATAGACCTTTATCTACATCACTCAAAACTGTAAACTCAAAGTGAATTAAAGATCTCAAGATGAGACCAGAATGCAAAAAATATATTGTAGAAAACATCAGCAAAATTCTCCAGGAAATTGATCACAGAGGAACTTTCAATGAGGTAACCATAGTGACAAAGCAACAACAAAAAAAAAAAGGTGCCAGAGCAACAGCACAGCAGGTTAGATGTTTGCCTTGCATGCAGCCGACCTGGGGTTTGGTCCCTGGCATACTATATTGTCCCTTGAGCCTGCCAGGAGTGATTTTTTAGTGCAGAGCCAGGAGTAATGCCTAAGTGACGCTGGGTGTGGTCCCAAAAAACAACAAATTAAAAAGTTTCAGCACAGAGAAACTCAACACAAGATACCCTACTGAATAAGAGAAAATATTTCCACGTAATACAACAGACAAAGGATTGATTTCCAAGATCTATTAAAGCAAAGATAATACTCAACATAAACCATCCACAAATGGGCTGAGAACATGGATATTTTCCTAAAAGAGACATATAGTGATCAACAAGAATATAAAAAATGGTTCATTGTCATTCATGATTAGAGAAATGTAGTCAAAACAATGAGAGGTCTCATGCATGTAGGAAGGAAACATATTAAAGTCTGGAAACAGACAGTGTTAGTGGAATTGTAGTGAGAAAGGAACCCTCATCCACTGTTGGCGGAAATATCACCTGAGTCAGCCCTTATGGAAAGCAATATGGAGATGTATCAAAAATAGAAATAGAACTATCTATAACTCAGCAATATTACTTCACTGCATTTGTTCGCCAAACACATAAATATAAGTTCAAAGGGATATATGCACACCTTTTTTATCACCACATTTAATAAATATCCAAGGTGTGGAAAGAAGAACCAAAACTCCCCACTACAAAAGCTGTGGTATATATAAATAATATAATACTTTAAAATTCTAAGAAAGAGCAAAATTATATAATTTACAGCAACATGGATAAAGTTAAAAGATTCCAGACTGAGTTAAATCAGTCAGCAGGAAAGGGCTAGATACAGAATGATCTCTCATATGTAGGCTTATTGATATGCATTAAGATAGCAACAAAGGGGGGCTGGTGAGGTGGCTCTAGAGGTAAGGTGTCTGCCTTGCAATCGCTAGCCAAGGAATGACCGCGGTTCGATTCCCCGGTGTCCCATATGGTCCCCCCCAAGCCAGGGGCAATTTTTGAGCACTTAGCCAGGAGTAAGCCCTGAGCATCAAACGGGTGTGACCTCACCAAAAAAAAAAAAAAAGATAGCAACAAAGGGCCAAAGACAATATAATGTGAAAACTGATCCACATTAACTGAGTTGGGGAAATGGAGAGGGAAAGGTGTTGGGGTCCTTGAAAGATAGAGGTAGGGACACTGAGATGAGTGTGGTCGAATTATGTGCATAAGAAAACATTGTTTATTTGGCTGATTTGGTTTGGTGAGTTTTATTTTGGTTTTTGGGGGGTTTTTTTGAGGGGGAAGACACACCTTCTGGTGTTCAGGGGTTACTCCTAACTTCGCTCAGGAATCACTCCTGGTGCATTGGGGGACCATGTGGGTTGCCAAGGATAAAACCTGGGTCAGCCGCACACAAAACAAGTGCCCTACCAGCTGTGCTATCACAGAGCCTCCTATTAACCGTATTTTAAACCACAGAATCTCAATCAATAAAAACATGTTTAAAAGTTCAAAAGAAAAAAAAAAGATTCTAAAGTAATTTTCTCCGTAGAATGAAATGCTTGTGGGTCGGAGTGATGGTACAGTGGATCGGATGCTTGCCTTACACATGGCTGACCCACTAGGTTTGATTTTCAACATTCCATATGACCCTCAGAGCATCACAAGAAGTGATTCCTGAGTTCAGAACCAGGAGTTACCTATGAGCATCACCAGATATTACTCCAGAAAGCTAAAAAAAATATTAAAGAATGAAATGCATACTAAACATGTAAATTACTTTTATGTTTTTGGGTCATACCCAGTGGTGCTCAAGACTTGGGCAGGAGCAATGGTCGAGCTGGGAGGCATCTGCCTTACACACACAAGCCTAGGACGGACTGCGGTTCAATCCCCCAGTGTCCCATATGGTCCCCAGGAGCCAGGAGCGATTTCTGAGCGCATAGCCAGGTGTAACCTCTGAGCGTCACCAGTGTGGGGGGAAAAAAAGACTTTGCTCCTGGATCTCCACTCCTGGAAGGGTTCGGGAGGCCATATGGGATGTCAGGGATTGAACTGGCAACCACCACAAAGCCTTTATACCCTATCACTCTTTTTTTTTTTTTTTTGGTTTTTGGTTTTTGGGCCACACCCGGTAACGCTCAGGGGTTACTCCTGCCTATGCGCTCAGAAGTTGCTCCTGGCTTGGGGAACCATATGGGATGCCGGGGGATCGAACCGCGGTCTGTCCAAGGCTAGCGCAGGCAAGGCAGGCACCTTACCTCTAGCGCCACCGCCCGGCCCCTACCCTATCACTCTTGCCTTATAATATATATATATTTTGTTTTTGCATCACACCCAGCAGCGATCAGGGGTTACTCCTGGCTCTGCACTCAGAAATCACTCCTGGCAAGCACAGGCAATCGTATGGGATGCCAGGATTCAAACCACCATCCATCCTGAATCGGTTGCGTGTTAGGCAGACGTCCTACCGCTGTGCTATCTCTCCGGCCCCTATAATACTGTTTTGTAACTTAAAAATTAGAAGATAAAACAGAAATTTAAGATATTTAATGGCAAATAAAAACTGATAAATTTCTATTAAAAATCATAACTATATGCAGCTATGTAACACCTGTTCTACCCATATGTAATTACTTTATCCCAAGGGTCCCCAAAGGCACCAAATTTGAAAATCAGGGTTGGTAAACTGAGAGAAAGAAATTATGAAATGCCTAAAATTAGTTCTAAGTCTCTAAAGAAATCCTCTGTCATCTCTTTTAGGTTTTTCCCCCCAGGGATTCCTCCATTCCACACACTAATTAACCACAGGGGGGCAGAAACCCTGGAGATGACAATACAGTGTTTGCAATCTCCATGAATCCGTAATTTCCATATTCTTGGTTAAATCAGAATCATTTGTCAACTTGAGCTCAGCCCTTACAGCTGGGGAGGGAAACTTCTGTCACCAGGTACAGTCAAAACTTTTTATTCCATTGATTTAATCTCTATGAGAAGTTCAAAATTCCCTTTTGGTTTTGGTAATGTGTAGTGTGAGAGTGAGAGAAAACTCATGTGAAGGGCCATTGTATATGGGTAATATTAACATAGAATCAATTATTAATTTTTCCTCTGAATATATAAGAAAAGAGGCACCTAGAAATATCACTTTCAGGGCTATCATAAAGAAATGTTTGACCTTATACCAACTATGTGCTTTTACTCTCTACAATTTTGTCATTTATGAAGAGAACACATCTTCATGTGCCTGAAACACTATTATTTGGGGAGAGCATAGCCAATGATGCTCACTGGTTGCTCTGGGCTCTGCACTCAGAAATTACTCCTGATGGGGCCAGAGAGATAGCACAGCAGTAGGGCATTTGCCTTGCATGCAGCCGATCCAGACAGATGGTGGTTGAATCCCAGCATCCCATATGGTCCCCTATGCCTGCCAGGAGCAATTTCTAAGCACAGAGCCAGGCATAACCCCTAAGTGCCGCCAGGTGTGACCCATCCTCTCCCCCAAAAAGAAATTACTCCTGATGGTGCTCCAGCACCATATGGACTGCCAAGATTGAACTCATCCACTGTACTATCACTTTGATTCATTAAAACTATTAAGAGCTGTAAATCACAGTGCTTAAAGTAAAAATGTAGAAAAGTAATATGTGTTTTATACTTCTTACACATATCAAATTAGCAAGTATGTTTTTAGCAGATATATTTCATGTATATTTCTGACCCAGGAGACAGCTCAAAACTAAATGAGAAAATACTTCTCTGGATAAGCAAAGAAAGTGGTTCCTCGGGGTGCTATGATTCTATGTCTCTCTTTGTTCCTCTGACTCATTTCGCACAGCACAGTATTTTTCATCCATGTGTAAATAATTGTAATGACTTAGATTTCCTAGCAGTTGCATAGAATTCCATTGTGTAGATGTATTTATGCACCTAATATTTTCAAATAATTGGATTATTGACACATTTTGACTAGTGTAAATAGTGTTCCAATAGACATAGAAATGCAGATGCATCCCCCTCCCCCGCAGATGCATTTTATACATTGTGTTTTGGTCCCTAAGGTATATTTCTAGGAGTAGTATTACCGTGTTGTATGGAAGCTCAATTTCTAGTTTTTTGAGGAATGTCCATATTGTTTTCCCAAAAGGCTGGACCAGTCTGCTTTCCCACCAACAGTAAATGAGAGTACCCTTCTCCCTGCATCCTCACCAGCAAAGGCTGTTCTTTGTGCTGTATGCCAAGTTCCATGGTGTGAGATGGTATTTCATTATTGTTTTGATTTGCATCGCGTCTCTCTGGTGATTAATGATGTAGAACATTTTATCATGTGACTTTTGACATCTTTCTTTTTTGAGGAAATGTCTATTCATTTCTTCACTCCAATTTTTGAAGGGGTTAGATGTAATTTTCTTGTTAAGTCCAATCTGTTTAAGGTATCTTAGATAGTAACCCCTTATCTGATGGGTATTGGGTAGTTTCTCCCATTTTCTGGGTAGTCTTTTAATCTAAGTCACTGTTTCCTTTGAAGTGCAAAAGCTTCTCAGTTTAATGTAGTCCCATTTGTTTATATTTGCTTTCACTTTCTTGAACAGTGGTGTTTCCTCCTTGAAGATGCCTTTTCCTTCAATGTCCTGGTCTGCCTACATCTTTCTCTAAGTACCTTATGATTTCAGGTCTAATATCAAGGTTTTTTTAATTCCCTTTGACTTGATTTTTGTGCATGAAGTTAAAGAGAGGTCTGAGTTCACTTTTTGCATATAATTGACCAATTTTCCCAACACCACTTGTATTACTTGTCCCTTGCTTCACTTAGTATTACTTGCCCCTTTATCAAAGATTAATTGATCATATCCTGAGTTCATATCAGAATACTCAAGTCTATTTCATTGATATGAGGGTGTATTTTCAATTTCATTATCATGCTATTTTAATGACCACTACTTTGTATAAACAGTTTAAATGTGGGGAAAAAATAAACTTGGGGAAAGTGATACCCACATCTTCTTTTTTCTAAAGATTCACTTAGAAATTCATGGACATTTATTGTTTCAAATGAATTTCAAGAGTGTTTGGTTCACATCTTTGAAAAATGTCATGTGGGGGCCGGAGAGATCGCATGGAGGTAGGGTGTTTGCCCTGCATGCAGAAGGACGGTGGTTCAAATCCCGGCATCCCATATGGTCCTCCAAGCCTGCCCGGGGGTGATTTCTGAGCATAGAGCCAGGAGTAACCCCTAAGTGCTGCTGGGTGTGACCCAAAAAACCCGAAAAATGTCATGGGTACAAGACTATACTTTCAGGGATTATTTCTATAGTATGAAAAATATCATTGGTATTCTTTTTAAGGATTCCATTAAAACTGTACATTCTTTGGGAAATATTGTCATTTTAACAAGATATATTTTATTCTTATTTTCATTTTTACTACAAACTTTGCTTTTAAGACATATATTCATAAATATGAACTTATAGCATTTGAACAAAAACCTTATTCATTCTTGATTGAGTCTCCAGCATTGAACTGTATTCATCCCAAAAGGTCATGTCTGGAGTAAAGGTACAAAATATCTTCCTTTCCTTCCTGTAAACAGAATGTCAGTGGTATTAAATTATCAGATGTGGAGCATTTTTAGTACAATCACTTCATTTTGAGGTGAATGAGTGCAATCACCAGTTCACCAAATCAATCAGTATATCTTCATCTGTAATATTATTTTATGAATTACCTTAAAAATATTGTCATTTTAATGATGTTATTCCTCCCAATCTATGAACAGGGTATATGTTTCCATTTCCTTGTGTCCTCTTTTATTTCTTGGAGCAGTGTTTTGTAGTTTTTTTTTTTGTATAGGTCTTTCACTTCTTTAGTGTAGTTTACACTAAAATTTTCTGAGGCACTATCGTGAATGGGATTGTTTTTAATATATCTTCTCATTTATTATTTGTATATAGAAAAGCCATGGAATTTAGTGTATTAATTTTGTAGCCTGCCAATTTACTATACAAATCTATTTTTCCAGAAGTTTTTTTTAGAATATTTAGGATTTTCTAAAAAATAGTATCATGTCATTTGCAAACAGTGAGAGTTTGATGTCTTTTCCTTCTCTCTTCTTTTTTTTTTTTTTTGGTTATTGTTATTGTTTTGTTTTTGGACCACACCTGGTGGCGCTCAGGGGTTACTCCTAGCTCTGCACTCAGAAATCACTCTTTTCAGGCTCAGGGGACCATCTGGGATGCTGGGGATCAAACCTGGGTCGGCCTAGGTCACCACATGCAAGGCAAATACTCTACCACTGTGATACCACTCTGGCCCCTTGACGTCTTTTCTATATGGATAACCTTGATATCTTTTTCTTGTCTAATTGCTGTAGCAAGTATTTCCAGTTCTATATGGAATAGAACTGGTGATAGGTGCAACCTTGTCTTGGACCAGATCTTATAGAAAAGGCTTTTAATTTTTCACCATTGAGTGTAATATTTATCATAGGCTTGTGGTAAACGGCCTTGTCTTTATTGAGAAAAGTTTCTTCAATTTCCGTCTTGTTGAGAATTTTTATTATGAATAGGTGCTGGATCTTGTCAAATGCTTTCTCTCAATCTATTTATATGATCATCTGATTTTTACTTTTTCTTTTATTGATATAATGTATTGTATTGATTGACTTGTGTATGATAAGCCATCTTTGCATCACTGGTATGATTCCTATTTGGTCATGGTGTATAATGTTCTTGATTAGGTGTTGGATTCTAACTACTAGTATTTTTTGAGAATCTTTGCATCTGTGTTCATCAGGGATATAGGCCTATAGTCCTCTTTATTTGTGAAGTCTCTATTATTTTTTTTTTTTGCTATCAGGATGATGTTAGCTTCATAGAAACTATTTTGTAAGAAACTTTTTGAAGGAAGCCTTGTGATTACCATTTCAATATCCAGAGGTAGGTGTTCAATAATTTATTTCTTGTAGTTTCTCTTGTATTGGGGAATAAAAATTCTCAAATTAATACCTTTTCATTTCAAAAGAATTTGTAATGACCTCCCACTTATTATTTCTGATTCAGTTTAAGTTTTACTCTTTCTTTGTGAGTCTTGTTAATGGTTTCTCAATTTTGTTTAGTTTTAAAAAACACAACTCTTGCTTTCATTAATATTTTAATTTTTTGGTATCTAATGTTAATTAATTTCTGCTCTATATTTTATTATTTCCTTCTGAATTACTTTATTCATTTTTGGTCATTTTCCAATTTATTAAGCTGTAACACTAAGTTATTTATGTAGGCCCATCCTTTCTTCCTGATAAATACTTGAAAAACTATGAATTTTTCTCTAACAATAGCTTTTGCTTTGTTTGACAAATTCTGATAATTCATGTCTTTATTCTTATTTGTTTTCAAGTATATTATTATTTTCTCTCTGGCCTACTGTTTCTTCAGTAGTAAGGTGTTTAATTTTCATTTCCCAATTTATCTTTATAATTCACTTCTATTTTCAGTGCATTATGATCCAAGAATAGTTGATACACTTTATATCCTCTTGATTTTATGGAGGTATGTTTTATGGTCCAGCATGTGGTCTATCTTGGAAAATATTCCATGTGCATTGGACAAGAATATTTATTTGGCTTTCTGGGAAATTCAAAGCCCTACTTATTTATATTTAGATATATTTATATATCTCTATATATAGCCCTATATATCTATCAATAGATATATTTATAGATATATATCTGCCGAGACATCATTCCATTTTTTCTTTCAAAGACAGTTTATACTTTTAAGTTTTACCTTGGTTTTTCAAGCAAAAAATAACAGAGTAATGATGAAATTTCCTACTATCTTTATGTCATTAATGATGTCTTTCTTCAAGTCTGTTAGTAGTTGTTTTGCTGGCTGGTGCATATATATTTAAGAGTAATTTCATCCTGATGTACACATCCATTGATTATTAAGAAATTCCTATTTCTGTCTCTCATAGCCCTTTAAGCCTAAAACTTGTGTTGTCTGAATTAGTATAGCCACCCAGCCTTTTTAAGGGAATTGTTTGCTTGAAGAATTGTTCTCTAACCTTTGACTTTGAGTCTGCAGTTGCTCTGACTATTTAGACATGTTTCATGCAGGCAGAAAAATGATGGATTCAGTTTTCTGGTCCATTTTTCTAATCTGTGTCTCTTAGTGTGTCTAGTCAGATTAAAATAGACATTGAAAGATATTATTGTCATGGAAATATGTAACATCCTTTTGTATAAATTTGGTGCATTTGTTGAGTCTTCTTGCCTTCAAGTAGGCCCTTCAGTTCTACTTTGGTACGCTTTTATTTGGGTCTCTTTTAGCTGCTCCTCTTCAGGCATCTAGGATGTGGGTGCTTGCACTCTTTAGCTCTGAAAAATCTCAGCAATGATGTCCTTAAATGTTGAGGTTTTTGTTTTTGTTTGTTTTGTTTTGTTTGCTTTTTGGGCCACAACTGGTGACGCTCAGGGGTCACTTCTGCCTATATGCTCAGAAATTGCTCCTGCTTAGAGGACTATCTGGGATGCCAGGGATCAATCAAATCCAGGTCCATCCGGGGTCAGCCGCATGCAAATTAAATGACTTTCATATTCCTTTTCCCAAGGAGTGCTTTAGCTATTCAATGGTGTTTATTGGTCCAAATAAATTTTAAAAGTGTTTGATCCACTTCTTTGAAGAATGTCATGGGTATCTTTAGAGGGATCGCATTAAATCTGTATAAAGCTTTGGAAAGTATTGCTATTTTAATGATGTTAATCCTGCCAATCCATGAGCAGGGTATGTTTTCTATTTCCATGTGTCCTCTCTTATTTCTTGGAGCATGGTTTTATAGTTTTCTTTGTATAGGTCCTTCATGTCTTTGGTCAAGTTGACTCCAAGATATTTGAGTTTGTGGGGCACTAATGTGAATGGGGCTGTGTTCATAATGTACATTTCTTCGCTATCATTATTGGTGTATAAAAAAGCCATTGATTTCTGTTTATTAATTTTGTAGCCTGCCACATTGCTTTATGAATCTATTGTTTCTAGAAGCTTTTTGGTAGAGTCTTTAGGGTTTTGTAAGTAGAGTATCATGTCATTTGCAATAAGTGAGAGCTTGACTTCTTCCTTTCCTATCTGGATTCCTTTGATATCTTTTTCTTACCTAATTGCTATAGCTTTCAGTACTATGTTGAAGAGGGGTGGTGAGAAAGGACAGCCTTGTCTTGTACCAGAATTTAGAGGAAAGACTTTTAGTTTTTCTCTGTTGAGGACAATATTTGCTATTGGCTGTGGTAAATGGCGTTAACTATATTGAGAAAGGTTCCTTTAATTCCCATCTTGCTGAGAGTTTTTTTTTTATCAAGAATGGATGTTGGACCTTATCAAATGCTTTCTCTGTGTCTATTGATATGATCATGTGATCTTTATTTTCCTTTTTGTTGATGTTGTGTATTATGTTGATAGATTTACAGATGTTAAACCATCCTTGCATTCCTGGGGTGAAACCTACTTGATCATAGTGAATAATCTTCTTAATGAGGCATTGGATCCTATTTGCCAGGATTTTGTTGAGGATCTTTGCATCTGTGTTCATCAGAGATATTGGTCTGTAATTTTCATTTTTGGCAGCATCTCTGTCTGGTTTGCCTTCCAATCTTTGACTTAAACATTTGCATGAAATATGTTTCATGCAAGCAGCAGAACGTTGGGTTTAATTTTCTCATTCATTTTGTCACTTTGTGTCTCTTAATTGGTGCACTTAGTCCATTGACATTGAGAAGAAATTATTGTCATGGAATGTTGTTCCATCTTCTTGTAGCTTTTGTTTGTTTGTAGGGGTTGTCTTGCCTTGCCTTAAAGTAGCTGCCACTTCTTGTAAAGTTGATTTTGAGTGTGTAATGTTCCTAAGCTGTTGTTTTTCCTTGAATCTGTTCTTCCTTCAAATGGGGATGAGAATCTGGCTGGGTGAACTATTATTGATGAGGCATTCATTTTATTTAGTTTTTTTTTCTGCATATCCCTTTTAATGTAATTTCCTTTTTTAACCTGCTGCTTTTAGTATTAACTATCTATGGTTTTCATTCTTGTGTTAGGATGTTCCTTGGGGTGTTTTTATTTGGGTCTCTTTTGGCTGGTACTCTTCAAGCATCTAAGAATAAAATGTGTGCACTGTTGGTGTACCTAGCTAAAACCCTGAAGTTGGGTGCAAAGACCCTAAGACCCACCCATATCTGGGAGGGGTCTTGGGAACCGGATAATAGGTGTAACTACCTGCAAGACCTCCCATTCCTGGGAGGGGTCTGGAAAAAGTTAGATAAGCCTGGAACGAAGGGGATTCGGGCCTTTTTGTTTCTTGGCTGGCTTTTGGATCTTTGGGCCGCATGGAGCCCAAAGGGAAGATGGCTAACAGGAGATAAGATGCAGGGCTAGCAAAATAATGCTGTGCTTGAAAGGTTGACATAGGCCACACACCTGTGGTGGCTAGGGCATGAATAAAGATGATTCTTCCTGAAGCCTGCGTGTGAGTGAGTGATTTCACCTGGGCCTGGGACCCGGCCGGCTGGATGGAGTTGCAGAGCCATGTGGCCTGGGGTGGCAGAAAGGAATCCATCGCCATCCAGCACCATCACTAATTATTTGATTCAACAATGCACTTTTTATTTCTGGGAATTTCTCATCAATGATATCTTTGTCTGTTGCTTCTTCATAGAAGTTTTCTTCCTAGTTTATTGGGATCCCAATGATTCTTAAATTATTTTTGTTGACTTTATCTTAAAGTTCTACTGTTCTATACTTAGTTTCAGGATTTTTCCATCTTCTGTTCATTTATTTTGAGTTTTTTTTCAACTTCTGTTGTTGTCTGGAGGTTTTCTGCACTTCATTTTCTAGTTCATTGATTCAGTTTTGTGCAGCTATTATGCTGCTGGTGAGGCCTTCCAATGAATTTTTTACTTAATTTACAAAGTTTTTTAGTTTTGGCATATCTGTTCGTATCATCTCATTTCTCCTATCATATTTTACTGTGTTTAATGATGGTCTGCCTTATTGTTTCTTTGGGCTGTTGAATATCCGCTCTGAAATCCATTTTTATGAGATTATATAGAGTATTGGTACTGTTTGGTTCTTCAGAATTACAATCTTTACTAACAAAGTGTGGTGGCATATTGGGCTACTTTCCCAAGGTTCCTTTAGTAATCTCAAGATGTTTCTTTGCTATACCACTATCAGTCTTCCCCTCTACCAGCGAGGTATCAGGGGAATTTATGTGGGTGAGAAATTATCTTGCAGTTGCATAAGCCTGAGTCCAGACCACTGACCTCTGTGGATAGGCAGGTCACAAGTCCCTTTGTTATTGGGACCCCTCTCACCAACCACAGCATGTCCCGCACTCACCTCCAAAATATGATATTCTAACATAAAAAGGTTAACTTGGTGGAAACCTAAAATGATATAATATCTTTCTATTTAATTTTTTACTTATATAAAGAACTGCACTTTGCAGTTATTGATAGTTGGGCATTAGGCATAAAATGTTTGAACACCAGTCCCACCAATTCTACCAACTTCCCTCATCTGTCTTGCTCCACTCCACCTATTCTCTTATGAGTTACATTTTAAAATATATGATAGAATATTTTAGCAATAAAATATTTAAGGTATATTTATTGATTTTAAACTAAACTATTTTATACTTAATATATACTGTATAAAAGCAAAACTCTATTCACTGAGATTATTGTTTTATGCACAGAAATATGATTAATCATTTTATAATATAGGTTTTATTGCAGTAGCCTATATCCAAATCAAATATAACTCTGTGTGTACCTTTATAATTAAAATCACTTAAATGTTTGTACATTAAAAATCTGAGGCCATAAGCAGTAGGTTAGGCAATTGTCTTGCATACAGTCAACCTAAGTTCAATCCTGATATCCCATATGCTCCCCTGAGCAATGCCAGCAATGAGCATAGCCAGGTGTGAACAATATATTTTTAAAGATACTTGTGCATTAGGAAATTTGAATTTCCATTTCTTGAATTTATTTGAAAATAAAATTTTGTTTGAAATTTGTTAGAAAAATCTCTAATTTTACATTGTACTGTATTTAAAATTGACTCATTTGATTTTGTTTTGCTGATACACATAGGACTATTTAATTTCAATTACACCTGAAAATTTTAGAGATGATGAAAATAAATGAGAGCTCAGAGAGATATTTCATCTTGATTGGATTTTCAAAATATCCCCAGACTGAGTTTATCCTCTCTATCTTTGCTACTGGGTTATACACAATGACATTGACAGGAAATGCAGCCATCATCTTGGTATCCATCCTGGACAGTCGCCTCCATACCCCAATGTACTTCTTCCTCCGAAACCTCTCACTCCTGGACATGTTTTTTACAACTTCTATTGTTCCTCAGATGCTAGTGAACATGTGGGGAAATAACAAAATCAGCTATCTTGGCTGCATGGTTCAGTTTACTGTGGCCTTGGCTCTTGGCTCCACCGAGTGTGTTCTTCTTGCTGTCATGTCTATTGACCGTTATGTTGCCGTTTGCTGGCCCCTCCGCTACACTACCATTATGCACCCACGGATCTGCCACATCCTTGCTGCCATATCTTGGATTTGGGGATTTGGCAACTCTCTCTTTCAGTCTTCACTGGCCATTGTTTTACCTCATTGTGGTCACCGCCATATTGACCATTTCCTTTGTGAAATCTTGATTATAGTCAAGCTTTCCTGTGTGGACACTCGACCAACAGAAGCAAAGATGTTAGTTGCTCGTCTTATGATCCTTATTGGTCCAGTCGTCGTCATTCTCACCTCATATGCCTGCATAGCCCGCGCTGTGATAATGATGAAATCTGCTGAAGGAAGACGCAAGGCCTTTGGGACTTGTGCATCTCACCTGATGGTGGTCTTGCTCTTCTATGGAACCATCATGTTCATGTATCTTCAACCTAAAAATAACTACTCTCAAAATCAGGGGAAGGCCCTTGCCCTTCTATACACCATTGTTGCCCCCACTATGAACCCACTGATCTACACTCTAAGGAACAAAGATGTAAAAAAGGCAATTAGAAAAGTTATATTCAAGAATTGATTTTACTTGATATATCCATATTTTGGAATTTGGGACATAGAAATCACTATTGTAGTGCAATAATATGAACTATGTTTCTCATTTTTTAGATTTCAATCTATATGATGGAAAATAAATACTATCAGTCAAATATTAAATTAATGTCATAAATCATACTAATTGAAGCCTAATAAAAGTTTATAATACTCATAGTGCTTTTTTTTTGCCTTCTTGAACATTTATATCTGGATAGTGTGTGATATTTAGTCATTTTTTCAAAAGAATTATCAGAGATTTAGTTTACCAAGGTATTCTCTGCATTCTAAATTATAAAATACATATAAAATATAAAAGCCAGATAAGCATCTGAGGGATTATTACAAAAAAGATAATGTATAATTATTTTATATAATTAGATAAGTATTTTATTAAAGCAAGATTGGAATTACATATAACTGAATTAAAATGTAGGTAAGAGGTGTCACAGTAATCATATATTGGCTAAGCCACTTGCATTTGGCTGGTCTTGGTTTGATCCACCGAATCCCATATGATCCCCTGAGCACTGCCAGGAATAACTCCTGAATGTAGATCCAGGAGTAACCTTTGTACATCTCTGGTTTTACCCCCAAACTAAGAAGCAATAAACTAGGTAAAATTATTTACTATCAGAATAACATTTTATCTTAACTAGATACATGAGACAATGTTATGGGCTTGGGAAAAGATTGCTGCAGAGCTAAATGTTTTTAATGTACTTATTTCTCTCTATATTTTTATTGTGGGCAAGTTAATTACAAATTTTTCACAGTGATATTTAAGGCATACAGTAATAATGAATGAGGGGCATCCCCACCACCAATGTTGTCCTCCCTCCACCCCTGTTCCCAGCATGTATCCCACTTCCTCCACCTCTAGTGCAACTGTTCCCCCCATGTACAGCTTGATGTAGATTGGGTATCATTTCTGTTGTAGTTGACTTTGGATTTCATATTCAAGTTTGATAATTTTTATTAAATATTTTAATATATAATCTTTATTTAAGCACCATGATTACAAGCATGATTATAGTTGAGTTTCAGTCACAAACACCCCCCTTTACCAGTGCAACATTTCCAATACAGATGCTCCCTATCTCCCACCGCCCCCTCCTGTGTCTTGAACACAGGCATTCTACTTCTCTCTTTCATTAACATTGTCATGCCAGTTGTTAGTGTAAGCTATTTCCCTAAAATCATTCACCACTCTTTGTGGTGAGCTTCATATTGTGAGCTGGTCCTTCTGTCTGTTAACTCTATTGTCTCTGAGATTAGTACAATAAAGTCTTTACCTTTTTTTTAAACCATGTAGGAGTGAGACTATTCTGTGTCTATCTCTCTGCCTCTGATATTTCACTCAGCATAATAGATTCCATGTCCATCATGTATAGGAAAATTTCATGACTTCATCTCTCCTGACAACTGCATAATATTCCATTGTGTAAATGCATCACAGTTTCTTTAGCCATTCCTCTGATGAAGGGCATCTTGGTTGTTTCCAAAATCTGGCTATTGTAAATAGCGCAGCAATAAATAAAGGTGTGAGGAAGAAATTTTTGAATTTTATTTTTGTGTTCTTAGGGTATATCCTTCGGAGTGGTATAGCTGGATCATATGGGAGCTCAATTTTCAGGTATTTTAAAGGGGAGAGCGTGAACGCAGTCCCCCACTACCACAAATTATACAGTTGAGTTTCCCACATTTGGGGAAATCGCAGGGGTCAACACATCTGGAGTGCAATGGATAAGCCTAGCCCTGGGGAAACCACCTTCATGATCATGATATTTCCCCTGCCAGGTAAGTATTCAATTTTCAGGTTTTTGAGAAATTTTCATATTGTTTTCCATAAAGGCTGGACTAGACAGCATTCCCAAAAGCAGTAAATAAGAGTTCCTTTCTCTCCACATCCCCACCAGCACTACTTGTTTTCATTCTTTGTGATGTGTGCCAATATCTGTGGCATGAGATGGTGCCTCATAGTTGTTTTGATTTGCATCTCCCTAATGATTAGTGATGTGGAGCACTTTTTTTTTCTTTTTTTTTTCTTTTTTTTTGGGCCACACCCATTTGACGCTCAGGGGTTACTCCTGGCTATGCGCTCAGAAATCGCCCCTGGCTTGGGGGGACCATATGGGACGCTGGGGGATCGAACCATGGTCCGTCCTAGGCTAGCACTTGCAAGGCAGACACCTTACCTCTAGCGCCACCTTCCCGGCCCCATGGAGCACTTTTTCATATGTCTTTTGGCCATTTCTTCTTTGACAAAGTGTCTGTTCATTTCTTCTCCCCATTTTTGATGAGATTATATTTTTTCTTGTAAAGTTCTGTCAGTGTCTTGTATATTTTGGATATTAGCCCCTTATCTGATGAGAATTGGGTGAATAATTTCTCCTATTTAGTGGGTGGCTCTTGTATCCTAGACACTATTGCCTTTGAGGTGCAGAAACGTCTTAATTTAATATAGTCCCATCTGTTTATCTCTACTTCTACTTGTTTATAGAGAGTGGCAGTTTCCTCCTTGAAGATGCCTTTAGTCTCAATGTCATGGAGTTTATTACCTACATGTTGTTCTATATATCTATGGTATCAGGTCTGATATCAAGGTCTTTAATCCATTTGGATTTTACCTTCACACCCGGTGTCAGGTGGGGGTCTGAGTTCACTTTCTTGCAAGTGGCTAACCAGTTATGCCAACACCACTTCTTGAAGGGCTTTCCTTGCTCCATTTTGGATTTCTTGCCCCTTTATCAAAAATTAAATGATTGTATGTCTGAGGAACATTCTCTGAATACGCGAACCTATTCCACTGAACTGCAGATCTGTTTTTATCCCAATATCATGCTGTTTTGATAACTATTGCTTTGTAATACTATTTAAAATTAGGAAAATAATGCCTCCCATATTCTTTTTCCTAGTCATTGCTTTAGCTATTCATGGGTGTTTATTGTTCCAAATGAATTTTAGGATTGTTTTATCCACTTCTTTGAAGATGTCATGGGTATCTTTAGAGGGATTGCATTAAATCTGTACCATGCTTTGGGGAGTATTGCCATTTTAATGATGTCAATCCTGCCAATCCATGAGCAGGATATGTGTTTCCATTTCCACATGTCCTCTCTTATTTCTTGAAGCAGGGTTTGTAGTTTTTGTATAGGTCCTTCATGTCTTTAGTTAATTTGACTCCAAGATATTTGAGTTTGCATGACACTAATGTGAATTGGTTTTTTTTTAATGTCCATTTCTTCTCTGCCATTATTGGTCTATAAGAAGACCATTGATGGGCCCGGAGAGATAGCACAGTGGCATTTGCCTTGCAAGCAGCGGATCCAGGACCAAAGGTGGTTGGTTCAAATCCTGGTGTCCCATATGGTCCCCCGTGCCTGCCAGGAGCTATTTCTGAGCAGACAGCCAGGAGTAACCCCTGAGCACCGCCGGGTGTGGCCCAAAAACCAAAAAAAGAAAAAAGAAAAAGAAGAAGACCATTGATTTTTGCGTGTTAATTTTGTAGCCTGCCACTTTGTTATATGAATCTATTATTTATAGAAGCTTTTTGGTAGGGTTTTCTAAATATAGTACCATGTCATCTGCAGACAGTAAGAGCTTGACTTCTTCCTTTCCTATCTGGATGCACTTTATATCTTTTTCTTGCCCAATCACTATAGCAAGTACTTAAGTACTATGTTGAATAAGAGTGGTGAGAGAGGGCAGCCTTGTCTTGAACCAGACTTTAGAGGAAAGGCTTTTAGTTTTTTTCCATTGAGGATAATATTTGCCACTGGTTTGTGGTAGATGGCCTTAACTATATTGAGAAAAGTTCCTTTTATTCCCATTTTGATGAGAGTTTTTATCAAGAATGGGTGTTGCAAATTATCAAATGCTTTTTCTGCATCTATTGATATTATCATATGGTTTCCATTTTTATTGTTTATATTGTGTATTATGTTGATTGATTTACAGATGTTAAACCATCCTTGCATTCCTGAGATGAAACCTACTTGATTGTGGTAAATGATCTCTTGATGAGGCCTTGGATTCTATTTGTCAAAATTTTGTTGAAGATCTTTGTATATGTGTTTTTCAGGGATATTGGTCTGTAATTTTCTTTTTTAACAGCATCTGTTTAATTTAGATGTCAAGGTGATGTTGGCTTCATAAATACTATTTGTAATTGTTTCTGTTTTTTCAGTTTCATGAAAAAGTCTGGCAAGGATTGGTAGTAGTTCCTCTTGAAAGGTTTAAAAGAATTCATTAGTAAATCCATCTGGGTGTGGGCTTTTGTTTTGGGGCACACATTTGATTATCATTTTAATTTCCTCAATAGTGATGGGGGTGTTTAGATATGCTACATCCTCCTTACTCAACCATGGAAGGTCATAAGAGTCCAAGAATTTATCCATTTCTTTCAGGTTCTCATATTTCATGGTATAGAGTTTCTCAAAACAGTCTCTGATTACCCTTTGAATCTTTGCAATATCTGTAATTATCTCCCCCTTTTCATTTCTAACATGGTTTATCAAGTTTCACTCTCTCTTTGTGAGTTTTGCCAGTGGTCTATTGATCTTGTTTATTTTTTCAAAGAACCAACTTCTGCTTATGTTGATCTTTGAGATTGTTTTTTGGGTTTCTACTTCATTAATTTCCTCTCTAAGCTTTGTTGTTTCCTTCTGTTTTACCTATTTTGAGTTTCTTTTTTTTTTTTATCATTTTCTAGTTTTATAGACTGCGTCATTAAGCTATTCATGTAGTCCCCTTCTTCCCTCCTGATGTGTGCTTGCAAAACTATATTTCCTCTCAGTACCACTTTTGTTGTGTCCCATGGCTTCAGATAGTCTGTTTCTCTATTGTCATTTGTTTCCAGAAAAGTTTTTATTTCCTCTTTTATTTTATCTCAAACCCACAGGTTGTTCAGTAGTAGGCTGTTTAGTTTTTAGGTGTTAAAGTTTTTCTTCTTTGTCCCTTTGTACTTCAAATTTAATTTCAAAGTCTTGTGATCAGTGAAGGTAGTCTGCAAAATTTATATCCTCTTGATTTTATGAAGATATTTTTATGTGCCAGCATGTGGTCTATCTTGGAAAATGACCCATGTACATTGGAAATGAATGTGTATCCAGGTTTCTGGAGATGTCAGTTACAACTTTTCTGAGTCTTAAGTTTGTGTCATCTGATATTAATATGACCACTCCAGCTTTTTTAAGAGTGTTGTTTTTTTGGATGAATTTCCTTCAGTCTTTGATTTTGAGTCTAGGTTTGTTCTGAATATTCAGGTATGTTTCTTGTAGGCAGCAGAAATTTGGATTTATCTTTTTGATCAATTTTCCATGCTGTGTCTCTTAACTGGTGCACTTAGTCCATTGACATTGAGGGAGATGATTATCATGGGATTTAATGTCATCTTTGTGTATAAGTTTGGTGTGTCTGTTGATCTGTCTTGTCTTAAAGTAGACCTTTCGTTTTTTCCTTTAAGGCTGGTTTTGCATCTGTAAAGTTTCTGAGCTATTGCTTATCCATGAAGCTATGTATCCTTCCATCAAACCTGAACATGAGTCAGGCTGGGTGCAGTATTCTAAGTGAAGTATCCATTTCATTCAGTCTTGTCACAATCTCTCACCACTGTCTCTGGTCATGAGGGTTTCTTGTGACATGTCTGCTGTAAATTGTAAGGATGCTTCTTTGAATGTAATTTTCCATTTTAATTCTTGTTGCTTTAAGTATTCTATATCTATGGAATTCATCATTGTGACTAGGATGTGTCTTTGGATACTTTTGTTTGGGTATCTTTTAGCTAGTACTCTTTGGGCATGCAAGATTTGGTTGCATGCAGTCTTTAGCTCTGGGAGTTTCTCTGTAATGATGTCTTTGATGGTTGCTTCTTCCTGGGAATCTTCTTCCTCGGCCTCTGGATTCCAATGAAACTTACATTGTTTCTGTTGAGTTAATCAAACTATATTTATTTTCAAACTATTCTATTTTCATCTGTTCACATTCTTTGAGTACTTTTCCCATTGTCTGATCATTCGCTTTAAGGTTCTTTTCCAATCTCTCCTGCTGTATGGAGTTGTTCTGCATCTCATCTTCCAGTTCACTGATTCTGTCCTCGGCTGCTGTTATTCTGTTGGAGACGTTTTCAATTCATCTACTGAGTGTTTCAGACCTATTATTTCAGTTTGGAATTTCTGATTTCTATCTTTGTATTCTGTTCAGCTTGATCTATGCTTTCTTGAATTTCTATGAGTATCCTCCATATTTCTATTCTAAACTCCTTATCTGAGACAGTAATCAGGTGGTTGATATTTTGGAGGTCATCAGAGCTTCATCTTCATTCTCTGCGCATGGTATTTTCCTATCTGGTTTCCCCATTGTCATGCTTGTACCGTAATTTTTTTCTATGTATTATAGTGGGGTTAATTAGTTAAAATAAGTGAGTGTTTGTGAAGCAAGGGAAGTGGCCACTCTCTACTGGAGCCCCTGGCTGTTGTGGAGCATCTAGGAGTTTTTGCTGGGTCTTTCTTGGCCTCCTCGGGACATTTCAGGGTACAGAAGAGCAAATAGGTGGAGGCAGCAGAGGTTTTTTTCACTCTTTCTTCTTGTGGCTAAGCACACAGCAGGGGTTCAACACCACTTCCCTTCACAGGAAGAGAGAGTTCCTGTCTGCTGTGGAGCCTCTAGGAGACAGTTCTTGCGAGGTCTTTCTTGGCCTCCTCGGGATAACTTTGTGAATAGAGTTTCAAGCATACAGTGGCCCAACCACCAGTGTCAACTTCTCTTCAATAATGTCACAAGTTCTATCTGCTGGCCTTCTGAACAAGAAACATTTTGTTTGTTTTTGTTTGGGGGCCATATCTGGCAGTGCTCACAGGTTCTTGTGGCTCTGTGCTCAGGAATCATTCCTTATAGCAGGGGTCTCAAACTCAATTTACCTGGGGACCGCAGGAGGCAAAGTCGGGGTGAGGCAGGGCTGCGTAAGGGATTTCACACAAAAAAAATACTCAAACGTCATTATTAACAGTTTTAATTATTTTTTCTGAACAAGAATAGGACATTGAGTGAAGATCATGAACAGTTCTTCTGAACATGGCATCTTTTGCCTATTCCTTGCTGCCAGAGACTTGACAGCACTTCTTCTCACAAATCTGAACCACATTTGGCTTTAAAGAGGAAGTAGTTGAGACCCTCCGTATGGCTTGAAGGTAATCATCATTAAGTCTAGACCTGTACTTTGACTTATTGAAGTTCAATGTGGAGAATAACTTTTCACACAAATATGTGCTCCTAAAAAGGCATGTGGTATGCTTGAACATTCGGGAAAGCTCAGGGAAGCTGGGGGTCAATTCTCTCAAAAATTGCCCATGCATGTCTGCTTTTTCCACTAATCTCCCTGAACTTGGCTTTGAGATCAGAGTTGCATTGCAGGTCAATGAGCTCCATTTGAAGCACAGGAGGGGCATCTTGCACATCAAAGGAAAAGGGATCCACAAAAATTTGAAAAGTGGCCCTGTGCTTTTTGAAGTCTGCAAATCTGTGATCAAATTCCTTCTCTAGCTTAAAAATAGCATCAACATATTCCTCACCACTGAATGGTATGCCTGCATTCACAAGTTCCTTGCATGCTGGGAAATGGCAAAGGTTTGTCTGAGAGAGCTGGGATTTCCATAACACAAGTTTTGTAGAGAATGCCCTAACGTTGTCATAGGCAGCACTGATAAGCTAACCCAGGCCTTGTAACATCTTGTTTAGTACATTTAGCTTATGTGCGATGTCAACAAGAAAAGCTAAGTCCATGAGCCATTTGTGATCACTCAACTCAGAAACAGCATTCCCATTCTTCTCCATGAAGGCTTTCACTTCTTCTCTCAACTCAAAAAATCTTTTCAGGACATTTCCCCTGCTGAGCCAATGTACCTCAGTGAAATAGAGCATATCTCCATATTTTGATTCCATTTCCTCTAAAAAAGCATGGAACCTCCTGTGCTTTAAGCCCCTGGTTCTGATTTGGTTGATACATTTCACAACAATAGACATCACATTGTCACACGGCAGGCATTTACTGCAAAGGGCCTGCTGATGGATAATGCAGTGAAGAGCAATGGCCTTCTCTACACCCTCCTCTTCAAGTTTTTTTTTTTTGAACAAGTGCCACCAGTCCATTTTTCCTCCCTGTCATTGATGGTGCTTCATTGGTTATTATTCCAACAAACTTCTTCCATGGCAAACCTGCATTCTCAATGGCATCACACAGATGCTGAAATATCTCATTAGCAGTGGTTTGGCCATGCATTGGAATTCTTGTGAGCAGCTCCTCTGTCAATTCAAAATTGCAATCAACACCACGGACATAAATTATGAGCTGCACAGTGTCTGTTATATCTGTGCCCTTGTCAAGAGCAACTGAGTATGCATCAAAACATTTGGCTTTCTCACACAGTTGATAATAAATGTCACTTGACATGTCAGAAATGCGCTCTACCACAGTGTTGGCAGAGAGGCTGATTTTGCTAAACTGACCTTTCTTTTCCAGACAAATAATACTTGCAGCCTGTAACATGCATTTTTTTTAACAAACTCCCCTTCTGTGAATGGTTTCCCTGCCTTAGCAATCATCTCACTAACCATGTAACTAGCTTCAACTGATGCAAAATTCTCTTTGGTTGCTTTCTTGAAGAAATCTTGTTGCCTCATTAGACATGCTTTAAGACTGGCAACCCGCTTGGGTCTCTCATTTCCTTGATATTTTGCACATTCCTCAGCATGTTTAGTTGAATAATCGCGTTTCAAGTTGTATTCCTTGTGCACTGCAACTTTCTCTGAGCAAATAAAACATGTGGGGATGCCCCTGTGCTCAATAAAAAAAATACTGCATCTCCCACTTTTCCTGAAATTGTCTATGCTCGTCATCAATCTTTCTCTTCACTGCAGGCTTTGATGAAGTCATGATGAAGGTATGACAAAATCTAATTCTGTAATAAACTTCTCTCCCTTCTCTTCCTTAGGCCTCCAATAATGCAAGGGACAGTGGGCAGGAGCAGCAGAAATGATGTATGCGCTAGGCACAAAGTATTCACGATTATTCGCTTATCGAATATTCACAATAAAAAATCGCATTAGTGGGGCCGGGAAGGTGGCGCTAGAGGTAAGGTGTCTGCCTTACAAGTGCTAGCGTAGGACGGACCGCGGTTCGATCCCCCGGCGTCCCATATGGTCTCCCCAAGCCAGGGGCGATTTCTGAGCTCATAGCCAGGAGTAACCCCTGAGTGTCAAACGGGTGTGGCCCAAAAACCAAAAAAAAAAAAAAAATCGCATCAGTAAGAAAAAAATCACAAAAAATCGTATTAAACATTTGCATACCCTGAACGGAACTGCTCGGGGTATGCAAATGTTTAATGCGATTTTTTCTTACTAATGCGATTTTTATTGCGATTATTTGGTAAGCAAATATTCGCGAATACTGTGATATTTGAAGGCTGGCCGCAGGCCACAAAATGTTGTATGGAGGGCCGCAAATGGCCCGTGGGCCGCAAGTTTGAGACCAAATGGAATGCCAAGGATCAAATCCTGGTAGACTGTCTACAAGGTAAACACCCCTCCCACACTGTGCTATCATTCCAGCCCCAACCAGAAATATTTTCAATTTTTATTTTATTATACTTTTCACTACCCATTCTTCAAATTGGGGCACCCACCATTCTCATAGAACCTTGGGACACTGATCACTTTATTCCACCACATAGTCCCTCTTTTTTTTTTTTTTTTTATAAAACTCAGAAGAAAGGATAAAAACCGGCTATCCTTTGCAAAAGCTGGCTCCCTGTGTGTGACACCAGGCGGGGAAAATCCGCGAAAGTACACCGGCCCAGTGGGGCTCAGCTGTGAAAGACTGCGAGTGTGACCTGTCTATGTCTGTCTACTGTCCTCTTGCGTGAAACTCTTGCGAGTGGGGCAAAAAGAGCCTCCAGAAACCTCGCTCGCCCAGACGCCACTTTCAGGGAGGGACTTCAGAGTATAAAAACCGGCTATCCTTTGCAAAAGCTGGCTCTCTGTGTGTGACACCAGGCGGGGAAAATCCGCGAAAGTACACCGGCCCAGTGGGGCTCAGCTGTGAAAGACTGTGAGTGTGACCTGTCTATGTCTGTCTACTGTCCTCTTGCGTGAAACTCTTGCGAGTGGGGCAAAAAGAGCCTCCAGAAACCTCGCTCGCCCAGATGCCATTTTCAGGGAGGGACTTCAGAGCATAAAAACCGGCTATCCTTTGCAAAAGCTGGCTCCCTGTGTGTGACACCAGGCGGGGAAAATCCGCGAAAGTACACCGGCCCAGTGGGGCTCAGCTGTGAAAGACTGTGAGTGTGACCTGTCTATGTCTGTCTACTGTCCTCTTGCGTGAAACTCTTGCGAGTGGGGCAAAAAGAGCCTCCAGAAACCTCGCTCGCCCAGACGCCATTTTCAGGGAGGGACTTCAGAGCATAAAAACCGGCTATCCTTTGCAAAAGCTGGCTCCCTGTGTGTGACACCAGGCGGGGAAAATCCGCGAAAGTACACCGGCCCAGTGGGGCTCAGCTGTGAAAGACTGTGAGTGTGACCTGTCTATGTCTGTCTACTGTCCTCTTGCGTGAAACTCTTGCGAGTGGAGCAAAAAGAGCCTCCAGAAACCTCGCTCGCCCAGACGCCATTTTCAGGGAGGGACTTCAGAGCATAAAAACCGGCTATCCTTTGCAAAAGCTGGCTCCCTGTGTGTGACACCAGGCGGGGAAAATCCGCGAAAGTACACCGGCCCAGTGGGGCTCAGCTGTGAAAGACTGTGAGTGTGACCTGTCTATGTCTGTCTACTGTCCTCTTGCGTGAAACTCTTGCGAGTGGGGCAAAAAGAGGCTCAGAGGAGCACGGCCGCTCCGCTTTGCTACGCGGCCGTGCACTCTTTCTAAGGAAAGAACTCCATTGCAACAAGAAGGAAAAATCACACTAAGAACGGCGCTATATCACAGAAGCAAACATTTCTCTCTGGACTGTCTTCTCTGTTACATGCTCGGGCCTAAGATTTGACCCAGTGTGAGGCTTCATCCACGGAGGACTCCCCTCCCTTAGAGGCAAGTCAGCCCATCCAGAAAGGGAAGAGCCAGAGGAGTGTGCTGCCTACATCATATAGACAATGAATACCACTACAACACGTAGAAAAACCCACAATACAAATGTGACAATGGGGAAACAGCGCAGGCCAGCATCAGACATAGAGAATGAAGATGACAATTCTGAGGACCAGATAATGACTGAACAACTAATCAACCTCTCAGATAAGGACTTTAGACTAGCAATATGGAAGGTGCTCAACAGACTCCAAGAAACCATGGATCGAGTTGAACAGAACACTAATAAGAACCAAGAAAATATGAAGGCAGAAATGACAAAACTCCAAACTGAAATAACATGTCAACTAACAGGCCTGAAAAACTCAGTAAACGAAGTGAATGACAAAATGGATAAGCTCTGGGACAGGGTATCAGAAGCTGAGAATAGACTTGGTGCTGTGGAAGATGAGATACATAACAATTCCATACAGCAGGAGAGATTGGACAAAAAACTTAAAGCAAATGAGCAGACAATGGAAAAATTAGTCAAAGAATGGGAACAGACGAAAATAGAAGTCTATGATAAGATCAACAGAAACAACTTAAGAATCATTGGAGTCCCAGAGACCCAGGAAGAAAATTTCCAGGAAGAATCAATGGTCAAGAACATCATTAAAGAGAAACTTCCAGAGCTAAAGAATATATGTGATCAAATCCTGCATGCCCGAAGAGTACCAACCAAAAGAGACCCCAGAAAAACCACCCCAAGACACATCCTAGTCACAATGACAAATCCCACAGATAGAGACAGAATTCTGAAAACAGCAAGATCAAAAGGGGAAATCATGTTCAAGCAAGCTTCTCTGAGATTTACAGCAGACCTGTCACCAGAAACGCTCAATGCCAGAAAGCAGTGGTGGGATATTGTGACAAGACTGAATGAAATGAATGCTTCACCCAGAATACTATACCCAGCAAAACTCACTTTCCGGTTTGATGGAAGAATACATGGTTTCACAGACAAAAAACAGCTCAGAAACTTCACAGACACAAAACCAGTCTTAAGAGAAAAACTGAAAGACCTAATCTAAGACAAGACTACCCAAAAGACACACCAAATTTTGAAATAAAGATGGCGTTAAATCCCAGGACAATTCTTTCTCTCAACGTCAATGGACTAAATGCACCAGTTAAGAGACACAGAGTGGCTAAATGGATCAAAAAACTCAATCCAACCTTCTGCTGCCTACAAGAAACGCACCTGAATAGTCAGAACAAACATAGACTCAAAATAAAAGGCTGGAGAAAAGTTATCCAAGCAAACAACACCCATAAAAAAGCTGGAGTGGCCATACTAATATCAGATAATGCAAACTTTATACTCAGGAAGGTTGTAAGGGACAAAGACGGACATTTTATATTAATCAAGGGGTACGTAGAGCAGGAAGAAATAACTCTCCTAAACATATATTCACCGAATGAGGGGCCAGCAAAATATTTAATACAACTGCTGACAAATCTGAAAAATAATATCAACAACAACACAATAATTGTGGGGGACCTAAACACGGCTTTGTCAACACTGGACAGGTCAACCAGACTGAAACCCAACAAGAATATACTAGACCTGAGGAGAGAAATGGAAGAAAGAGGCCTAGTGGATATATATAGGACACTCCATCCCCAGAAACCTGGATACACATTCTTCTCCAATGTACATGGGACATTCTCCAGGATAGACTACATGCTGGCACATAAAACATACCTCCATAAGATCAAGAGGATAGAAATTTTGCAGACTACCTTCGCTGACCACAAGGCTCTGAAATTATTTGTGAACTCCAAAGGGACTCAGAAGAAACACTTTAACACCTGGAAGTTAAACAGCCTCATGCTCAATAACCAGTGGGTCCGAGATGAAATCAAGGAGGAAATAAAAAGGTTCCTGGAAACAAATGACAATAAAGACACAAACTCTCAGAACTTATGGGACACAGCAAAAGCAGTACTGAGAGGAAAATTTATAGCTTTGCAAGCACACATCAGGAAGGAAGAAGGAGCTTACCTGAGTAGCTTAATGACACAGCTAATAGAACTAGAAAATGCTCAACAAAAGGACCCAAGAACAGGAAGACAGAAGGAAATAACAAAGCTGAGAGCAGAAATCAACGAAGTGGAAACTCAAAAAACAATCCGAAAGATCAACGAAAGCAGAAGTTGGTTCTTTGAAAAAATAAACAAGATTGATAGACCACTGGCAAACCTAACAAAGAAAGAGAGAGAGAGAAACTTGATAACTCGTATCAGGAATGAAAAAGGAGAGATCACTACTGATATGACAGAGATTCAAAGGGTAATCAGAAACTACTTTGAAAAACTCTACGCCACTAAAAATGAGAACCTGGAAGAAATGGATAAATTCTTGGACTCTTATAATCTCCCACGGTTGAAGGAAGAGGATGTAGCATATCTAAACACCCCCATCACCATTGATGAAATTAAAACAGTAATCAAATGTCTGCCGAAAAACAAAAGCCCAGGTCCAGATGGATTCACTAATGAATTCTATCAAACTTTCCAAGAGGAACTACTGCCAATCTTGGCAAGACTCTTTCATGAAATTGAACAAACAGAAACACTTCCAAATAGCTTTTATGAAGCCAACATCACCTTGATACCTAAACCAGACAGAGACGCTACCAAAAAAGAAAATTACAGACCAATATCACTGATGAATGCAGATGCAAAGATCCTCAACAAAATCCTGGCAAATAGGATTCAATGCCTCCTTAAGAAGATCATCCACTACGATCAAGTAGGTTTCATCCCAGGAATGCAAGGCTGGTTTAACATCCGTAAATCTATCAACATAATACACAACATCAATAACAAGAAAAATAAAAACCACATGATCATATCAATAGATGCAGAGAAAGCATTTGATAAGGTCCAACACCCATTCTTGATCAAAACTCTCAGCAAGATGGGAATGGAGGGAACCTTTCTCAATATAGTGAAGGCCATCTACCACAAGCCAGTGGCAAATATTATCCTCAATGGAGAAAAACTGAAAGCCTTCCCTCTAAATTCTGGCACAAGACAAGGCTGTCCTCTCTCACCACTCCTATTCAACATAGCACTGGAAGTACTTGCTATAGCGATTAGGCAAGAAAAGGATATCAAGGGAATCCAGATAGGAAAGGAAGAAGTCAAGCTCTCACTGTTTGCAGATGACATGATACTCTACTTAGAAAACCCTAAAGACTCTATCAAAAAGCTTCTAGAAACAATAGACTCATATAGCAAGGTGGCAGGCTACAAAATTAACACACAAAAATCAATGGCCTTTCTATACACCAACAGTAATAAAGAAGAAATGGACATTAAGAAAACAACCCCATTCACAATAGTACCACACAAACTCAAATATCTTGGAATCAACTTGACTAAATATGTGAAGGACCTATACAAAGAAAACTATAAAACTCTGCTCCAAGAAATAAGAGAGGACACACGGAAATGGAAACACATACCCTGCTCATGGATTGGCAGGATTAACATCATCAAAATGTCAATACTCCCCAAGGCATTATACAGATTTAATGCCATCCCTCTAAAGATACCCATGACATTCTTCAAAGAAGTGGATCAGACACTTTTGAAATTCATTTGGAACAATAAACACCCTCGAATAGCTAAAGCAATCATTGGGAAAAAGAATATGGGAGGAATTACTTTTCCCAACTTTAAACTGTACTACAAAGCAACAGTTATCAAAACAGCATGGTATTGGAATAAGGATAGGTCCTCAGATCAGTGGAATAGGCTTGAATACTCAGAAAATGTTCCCCAGAGATACAACCATCTAATTTTTGATAAAGGAGCAGGAAATCCTAAATGGAGCAGGGAAAGCCTCTTCAATAAGTGGTGTTGGCACAATTGGATAGCCACTTGCAAAAAATTAAACTTAGACCCCCAGCTAACATCATGTACAAAGGTAAAATCCAAATGGATTAAAGACCTCGATATCAGCCCCAAAACCATAAGATATATAGAACAGCACATAGGCAAAACACTACAGGACATTACAGGCATCTTCAAGGAGGAAACTGCACTCTCCAAGCAAGTGAAAGCAGAGATTAACAGATGGGAATATATTAAGCTGAGAAGCTTCTGCACCTCAAAGGAAATAGTACCCAGGATACAAGAGCCACCCACTGAGTGGGAGAAACTATTCACCCAATACCCATCAGATAAGGGGCTAATCTCCAAAATATACAAGGCACTGACAGAACTTTACAAGAAAAAAACATCTAACCCCATCAAAAAATGGGGAGAAGAAATGAACAGACACTTTGACAAAGAAGAAATACGCATGGCCAAAAGACACATGAAAAAATGTTCCACATCACTAATCATCAGGGAGATGCAAATCAAAACAACGATGAGATACCACCTCACACCCCAGAGAATGGCACACATCACAAAGAATGAGAATAAACAGTGTTGGCGGGGATGTGGAGAGAAAGGAACTCTTATCCACTGCTGGTGGGAATGCTGTCTAGTTCAACCTTTATGGAAAGCGATATGGAGATTCCTCCAAAAACTGGAAATCAAGCTCCCATACGATCCAGCTATACCACTCCTAGGAATATACCCTAGGAACACAAAAATACAATACAAAAACCCCTTCCTTACACCTATATTCATTGCAGCTCTATTTACCATAGCAAGACTCTGGAAACAACCAAGATGCCCTTCAACAGATGAATGGCTAAAGAAACTGTGGTACATATACACAATGGAATATTATGCAGCTGTCAGGAGAGATGAAGTCATGAAATTTTCCTATACATGGATGTACATGGAATCTATTATGCTGAGTGAAATAAGTCAGAGAGAGAGAGAAAAACGCAGAATGGTCTCACTCATCTATGGGTTTTAAGAAAAATGAAAGACACCCTTGTAATAATAATTTTCAGACACAAAAGAGAAAAGAGCTGGAAGTTCCAGCTCACCTCAGGAAGCTCACCACAAAGAGTGATGAGTTTAGTTAGAGAAATAACTACATTTTGAACTGTCCTAATATTGAGAATGTATGAGGGAAATGTAGAGCCTGTTTAGGGTACAGGCGGGGGTTGGGTGGGGAGGAGGGTGATTTGGGACTTGGGTGATGGGAATGTTGCACTGGTGATGGGTGGTGTTCCTTTTATGACTGAAACCCAAACACAATCATGTATGTAATCAAGGTGTTTAAATAAAAAAAAAATTAAAAAAAAAAAAAAAAAAACTCAGAAGAAAGGAATAAGGGGCCGGGCGGTGGCGCTAAAGGTAAGGTGCCTGCCTTGCCTGCGCTATGCTTGGACGGACCGTGGTTCGATCCCCCGGTGTCCCATATGGTCCCCCAAGCCAGGAGCAACTTCTGAGCACATAGCCAGGAGTAACCCCTGAGCATTACCGGGTGTGGCCCAAAAATCAAAAGAAGAAGAAGAAGAAGAAGAAGAAGAAGAAGAAGAAGAAGAAGAAGAAGAAGAAGAAGAAGAAGAAGAAGAAGAAGAAGAAGAAGAAGAAGAAGAAGAAGAAGAAGAAGAAGAAGAAGAAGAAGAAGAAGAAGAAAAAGAAGAAGAAAAGAAGAAAAGAAGAAAGGAATAAAGAAATGCTGTGGGTCAGGGGCCAACAGGTCTGGGATGCATCAGTAGGGAAACAAACAAGGACAGAACCAAATATCTAAGCCAAAGTCAATGACAATAGACTCAAGGGACCCAAACTTCAACAATTCAATCCCAAAGGGGCCTACCACACAGATTGTGGAATAGGATGCACTCTGGGTCCACTGGGGGAGGGAAGCTAACACTGGTGGTGGAAAGGGCCTTGACTCACTGTGCATCTGAAATTCAACCATGAAGGACTCTGCAGACTACAATTGCCTCAACAAAACAAAATTTTAAAAAATTCCAATACCATATTCAACCATCCATGCACTGTTGGGATGGGTGAAAGTACCTGTGAGGTGCAGTTCTCTGGGGTCACTGAGCATTTCTACCAGAGAGATGTTTTTCAATTTAAGATTTTTGCCTTGCATACAAGTCTCATTGTAGCCTTATTAGTGATAACCCCAGCACCACCTGATATGACCCCAAAACCATAGATAAAAAAAATAAGCAGCTTTGTAAGTAGTCCACGGGACCTTCCATTGGTATTCTTTTGTATACTGAAATAAAAGTTTATTTATTAATAGTGCTTAGACTATTTTTCTGCTCAAATGCAATTATTACAAGAATATGTTCATACCCAGCCCTAATGCTGCTGCCCTTCTCCTGCCTTGGATTTCCATTGGAGCCTTTTCTCAGATTCACTCACATTGACTAATGTCAGTGCAGTCCACACAGTGGACACCTAATCATGGGCCTAGAGACCCTCCTGCTCAGTACCATTTATTGAGAGGAACAGGACCTGCTGGGGGCCAACAGGTGGAGGGCCTTTCCCATCTGTCCAGAGATCCCATTGGCCTTGTCAGTAGAACAAGTTCAAACTGAGGATGTTACTGTAGCTCACAAATTGTTACAGATATTTGGCATTACTGAAAACTTCTCTGGACACAGTGATGATGCCACTATTGTCACAAATGATTGCTGGGAAGGAAATTCCACACAGTCCTGTCTTCTCCCACCAGAACCTGTCTTCATTGCAGATTATGCAGAACTGCTTCCCCAACAGACAAGTCCAGAGAGGCCCTCACACAGCCCCTCCTTTAACTAAGGAATTGGCAATGGCTCCATCCCACAGGTCAATGTTGTCAGGCCTCCCATAGAGCTTCATAAACTTTCTTGCCAAGATTTAGTTTTTTAACACCACACTGAGCTCAGCAATGGTCTTGGACTAGAAGAGGCCACAGTAGCACCTTCATACATTGTACCTTGATATGCCATGGCCCCAGCCTTGCTGCAAATTGATGGCTACCAAGTCCTGCCCAAACCTGTGCATTTTCTTAAACAGCCACTCCTGAAGTAGGTATTTTAGCATTTTGGCAGGTGGGGCAATGAGGCCTTGAAGAATGGAGTCAATGCACCCTCTTGCACCACACACCAGATGGCAAAGAAGACATCACTTCTGGGTGCCGGTGAGGTGGAGCTGTAGGTATGGTAATGACTAAGTGCAGCCTGAAGGGCTGCATCATTGTGTGTCTGAAGCAGGAGACCATGGTGAAGATGTTGGCCAACCATGGGTCCTTTTTGTAGCAGTAAGCCTGGTATGGCCCCAAGGAATGAGTATAGTGGACCAGACCCAGAAGCACAAGCAGGAAATCATGGTAGGTGATAATCTGGATCATAGCGCCCATGACCTTATAAGCCTACTGGTCAGCTGCTCCCCATACCAGCTAGGGGGTTCAGGCACTTCAGCTCCATTACAAGCTGGTTGTGCTCTCACAGAAAGAGGGTGTTCAGGGCCATCATCACCACAGTCTTGATGGCTCAGAGACCACCCGCTAGAAAGTAAGGGATGTTGGTGGAGCAGTTGGTGAGCTGGTAGGGATCAAGGAACACGTTTTCAAAGGGCAGCAGTCCCTGGCCCTGGTCACAAAATACTTGGTTGATGGCCGGCAGCCCATTTGGATCTGTGAGATTGTACAGTCATTGGGCCATGAAGTCGTTGCTGCCATACACTATGTTGGCATCCAGAAAGAACATGGACATGTTGATCTGCTCACGCACATGTTGTTGGACATGCAGATGTCAAATGGAAGAAGGGCAGGCAGCCCTTTATGCTTTTGGAGCTTGGATCAGAGGGAGGAGCCTCGATGGGGAAGCAGGGTAGTAGCTGGGCACAGGCCGTGTGGCAGTTAGCACACCCCCCCTTTGAAGAATCAGGCATGTGAAAGTTGACACCCAAAAACTCTGGGGATAAGACCAAGTTGTGGAGGATAAACTGCCCCCACTGAGAGATCATGAGCATTTGGCCCTGGTCAGAGTGATCTTAGCAGTAGGGAAACCTACAATCATGTCGGAGACATCTGAACCAGAGGTAGGGAAAAGTCATTGTGCTTCTTTTCTGCTGTCCAGCTCCAGGGGAGGTACCTCCTGTCCTTATACATAACCAGCAGCAGTGGGCCAGGGCCTGATTGGAGGACCTCAACTATGGTCTTCTCCTCCAGTATCTCCTTGTGATGGTTTAATTGTGGTCACTGCACTGCTTGCCCACATCCTGACCACATCCCTGGTCCTGCTCTTTATCCTGGTCTACACAGTCATTAGCAGTGATGCTCATGGAGTTGGATCCCTGCACCAGGCTTCATTCCTGTGCCAACTCCAAGACCACATGCAGACAGTATATAGATGACCCTCAGGGCTGTCCCAGGGCCAAGTAACATTTGATGTTTGTGGTCCTTGGATCAGACAGAGTCACTGGGATGCTCTTGCTTGGTGCTCTTCTGTGTCCCATCATAAGAGTCATCCACCAGCTATCCGACCTGGGCATTGTCAGCGTGAAGAACAGAAGGTGCCCCTGCGACACTGCCCTCACAGAGCTGGGTCAGTCATTGTGGTTAGGACTCCTCCAGAGCAAAAAACAGGGTCCTCTCTGCCCAGGTATCCCCCTTCAACTTGAGGTGGGCCGCCCACACACTCATCATTATAGGGGCTGCTGGTCTGTGTTGCTCTGTGCCCTTCTCCCCAACCAGAAAAATTATAAAGGCTTGTTATTGGAGTTTGGCCTGCTTACCTCAATGTTATAGCCTTTGGGTCTGTAGTTTAGATACACATAACACGTCTCTACACAGCTGATATATTTGAAGTCCCTGCACCCATATCTCCCATCCATCTCTTCTCTTTCACCCCTCAATTTATTTCCTTCTGTGTCTTTCTCTTGTCTATTATTTAGGGTCCAGGATGATCTCAATAACCATCTTTGATATCTTGTGTTCCCTTGTCCTGTTATTTTGGGTACCTCAGATAAGTGAGATCATCTAGGTTTTATTCTTTATCTGACTTTCTTCACTACTTTTACTTTCACCCAAGTAGCATCAAATTGCATGATTTCATCATTTCTTTCATCATATTTCATATTTTATAGCTGCATCATATTTCAATTGCATATATCTAAGAAAGTGTTGGAAGTTTATGCAAAGAATCTTTCTTTCAGAAGCAGTAGAATTTACAGAGCATAGAAAAATACATTTAATTACTAAAAATTGTTCAAAGTTCTCAAATCACTCATAAACCATACAAATATGCATGCAATTGTAAGAAATATATATGGAAAATATACTGAAGTATGCATATGAAAATAGTGTTTAATTACTTATAGAATTATAAGTAATGTGAGCTCCTGCATTTAGATTCCTGAAAGTTAAATGTTTACTGGATGTCATATCCACAAAAAGCCCTACTAATTGATTGTTATTCTATTTTTTTTCTTTTTTATTTCTTTCCTATTTTCTTCTTATATTTTTATTCTATTTTCCGATAACTTTGGAAACAACTTATCTGGAAACAAATGTATTATTATCAACTCTGTCAACTACTTGATGCATTTTGTTTAAATAAGAAACTTATTACTGCAAAAAAGGCCTATCATGGGGCTGCATAGTAACCATACAACTTGTCAGAAATGTCTTGGGATCAAAACATTATCAAGAAAGAATGATTGACCAGGAATAAGCTAATTGACATATCTGGGTAATGAAGAGGACATATTGACACTTGCAATTGGGTTTCATTAGAATAGTCATTTTTCTTTAAATGTATTCCCTCTCCACTTTATCACAGGTTCAGAAGTATGTCTGTTGATTTTTTTATTAAAAGCAAATAAAATGATATTAACAGAGGCCAGAAAATTCCAACTGGGGTTTAATCCCCCAGCAGGTGAGTCCCCTGAATCCAGCAGTGCAGAACCAGGCGTAAACCATGAGCACAGCTATGTATGGCCCTACAAAAAAAAAACACTCAGAATCATATTAAACTAACAGTGTATTTCAGACTGATAGATTAGAACTTCCGACTTAAAATGTAAGTCATGACCTGGTGCCAGAGAGGTTGATAAAAAAGGTTCTTAGGATTATGTTGTTTTTTGCTTGGTTTAAGTCCATTCCTGGCAGTGCTCAGGGCTGACTCCTGGATCTGTGATCAGGGATAACTCCTGGTGGGTCAGGAAAGACTTTGACACCAGGGATCAAATCTCAAGTCAGCCCTGTGCAAAGCAAATACCCTTCAGGCTGGGATGTCTGTTGGCCCTTTTTTTTTGTTTTTGTTAGAAGTCTAATTTTATTAGACAGTTCAAATAGATGGTTCTGGATTTCTCTTGTAGTATTGTTAGGGTTCGAATTGACACCCTAGACTAGACAGTGCTGAGAGTCAAAGACCACCTCCAATAATGCAAAATGCAAAAGGGAGTTTATTTGGCTAGCCGAGGTCCAAATCTCATTCAAAGGGAATCTTGACAAGGATCTCAAGTCAAATCTTCAAGCAGTTTATATAGAAATGACAATCATTAACAGAACAATTATTTCATTGTATAGATGTCTTAATTCATCATGATTTCTGTCTCAACTTTGGTCGTCCAGGGACACTTTGTCCCAAACCTTTAGTTGCCAAGGGAGCCCCATCAGATAGAGCACTCCGAGCTCACTCAACCCCTAGTTCCTTATTCCTTATTCCTGGAGGGCACCAACTTTGGTTTTTAATTTCTGAGTTAACTGTCTCTCTGCCTTACCTCAGAATGGAAAAGTACACTTTACTAGGGTCTGTGCTCATCTTAACTAGGGCTCTTATCATGAACTCTGGGGACCTTGGTTCTCAGTTCTCACAATATGTCACTAGTCTTGTCTCTTTGTCTGGTCCAGGTTACCACATCCTGGTCTACTCTCATGTACAGACTCATCAGAATGTCTTTTCTTGTGCACTTTGTCTTCCAGGAGTTGACATCTCTGCTTTGCCTAGACCCTTGAAGCTACTCAAGAGTGGATCTTGTGTCAATCCTATTAGCTGTCAAGGGTCTACTTCTTCCTCTTGTTATGTTCAGGGGCTGAGGATGTTACCCCAGCTTATAACCAGGAAAGAACAGCTTCCATACTGATGACCAGAGCCAGTTTATTCACTTAAAACAGTACATAGGGCATTTGCCTTGCATGTGGCTAAAAATGTTTAGAGGTAATAAGATATTTATTTAAAAATGCTTCCACCCAAAGGCAGTTACTGTTAATGATTTAAAATCCAAAAATGGAGGAATGGAGTTCCAAAGTGTGTAACATTGAGAGGCAAGGATGGACAAGGCCTGGAGTCTTTCCTCACTCTCTCTGAGGCTGGGTATTGTAGCAGCAGGGTACAAACCAGGAGGGCCCAAGCCCCTGGCATGGCCCTGGCACACAGAACATCCAGGGGGCCTTCTGGGGACGGTGCCAGAGGATCGTCGTCATCATAATATGAGTGCATTTGCCAGCCAAAAGTTCGCTCACTCAGCTCACGACAATTCTCTGAGAGTGCAAGTCTCCTTGGCTCCACAGGTCTCTCTCCAGCGTGCTCTGAATTTCCTTCAAGATCCTCTCATCACTGAGTAGGGAACTCTTCATCATGGAGGCAGCCATATGTCCCTTTCCCTCTGGCTCCCTGAGTTCCTGGCTCGACAGGGATTCTTGGACTTAGCCAGCTCCACTAGGCACTGGGCCTCAACCGTCCACTTGGTGGAGAGGGAAAAAGCGCTCAAACTTCAAGGGTGAGATGAGGTAGAAGCCTTGGCCGTATTTGGTGAAGACCCAGGAGGCGATGCTGCTGACATCCTCGTGGAGGATGCAGCTGTAATGCACCTGCTTCCAGAGCAGCAGCAGCAAGACCACCTGCATATCGCTCATTGGTGAGCATTACCAGGTGGTGCTCCCCAAGGTCCTCATTTCGGCAGCTGCCAAAGTGGGCCATGCCCATGTGCCACACCTGGGAGCCCTCCAGGAATGTGAGCTTCAGCTTCAGCTTAGCGCTTTCCTTAGGAAGCATCTTGAACTGCTTTTCAGACACCAAGAGCAGCTGGTGGGTGCCCTGCATGTTGGGGCTATTTGACAGGTCGTGGGCAACTTCCAGGGGCTCCGGCAGGGGCACACTGCACCTGTCCAGCATAAGGATGCACTTCCTTGGTGCATGGTGCATCAGATAAATTTCCTTGACCTGCTCTGCCAGCAAGGGCTCATCCATCCTGCTATCCACAGGGGGCACACACAAGGAGAAGGTGTAAATGGTATCCCATTGGTGCCAACCCACAGCAAGGGACAATGGTGAAGGCTGTCACTTGGGTAGGTTTTAGTGAAGTAAAGGAAGGGTGTAGACAAAGCCAGTGAAGGAGTCCTCAGCCAAGTGGGCCTCAATCTTGAGCTGCACTGGAGCCAGCTCCATGTTCTGCAGGCCAGTGCACTTGGTGCAGCCACCCTCTTTGGGTATCTCTCCCAGGTGCCCCGCTGGCCACCACTTCCAATCAGACACATGGCTGCAGTGGAAAGACTGCTGCAGGGACTTCTTCAGTGACTCAGGACAGGGGACCTTCCATAGCCAGCTGGTCACGGGTGTAGTGTGCACTTGACAAATACCTGCCACGGCTGCTGATAGTCAAAGAAACTGAAGAGGCTGGTCAAAGAGGCTGGTGCCAAAAGCCAGGAGCCACCATTTGGAGTGCAGGGCCAGCAAGATGACCACAGCTGGTGATTGGCCCTGCGGCAGCATGAAGTCCATGATCCAGGGCGTGCACACAGTCACTTGTACCCCTTCCAGTGGTCCTGCAGCAGATCAGCCTCCACCTGCTCCACTGCCTTGTCCTTGAGCGCCAGCACCAATACCTGCCCTGCTGTACCAACCAAAAACAGGTAGCAACTGTACTTACAGAGAAAGAGCTTCTGAATGCCCAGGCAGGGGTCATCACTGTAAGGGTCGAAGTAGCCCACGTTGTGGAACAGGGGCCACTTCTCCTCACCAGGTGCCAAGATAACCAGATCCAGATCACTGGCACCTAGGAGGGCATCGACAAGGCTCTCCACAAAGTCCTGCTCATCACTGCCAAGCAGGAAAAAACATGCTGTGGAGAGGCTGGAGGTGGAGAAGGCTTTCCACCCCTTCATCACAGGGCTGTACAACTGCCTTGTGGCCAAGATCATGCAGGAGATGGGCATGCACATCAACATTCCCCCACCAGGAGTCACCCTCACTGACATTGTCTTCATGGGTGAGAAGACACAATTAGCTCAGTCCATGGTTCATATCAAGATGATTTATGGAGAATAAAAAGAAGACCATGACCATTGAGGTGGAGGTGAAGACATTTCAGCACAAGTACACTAGGGCAACTCCCTGGAGGAGATCCTGGAGAGGACAAGTGTGTCAGTGGAGATCCTGCCCTCAGACAGTGCCTCAGAGACAGTCATTCTCTGGGGTGAGCCTGAGAAGCTGGGTCAGATGCTGACCGAAGTCTATGCCAAGGCCAACATCTTCACAGTCACCTGCATTTCTGCCTCACCTGGCCTTACCGCTTCATCACTGGCAAGAAAGGGCATAATCTGGCCAAAATCACACAGCAGTTGCCAGTGATTCACATCGAGTTCACCGAGGATGAGGACAAGATCACACTGGAAGGCCCCACTGAGAATGTGAATATGGCCCAGAAGCAGATCCAAACAATGGTCAAAGATCTAATCAACCAGATGGACTACATAGAGATCAACATCGACCACAAGTTCCACAGACACCTTATTGGCAAGAGCGGAGCTAACATCAACAGAATCAAAGACTGTTGTATATGTAAATATTTTAGGGGACTATTATGTTACTGACCCTAACCTGATTGGTGATTGTGCCCTATCCTAGGGTGTGACCTGGCATTCTGCCCCCACCCTAGGGTAGGACCTGATTCTGCTTCCACCATTGGTTGGTATCTGATCCCACCATTGGGTGGTACCTGATTCTGGGGGATAAAAACAAGGGTCTGTGGAAGGCGAGAGGCTTTTTGCTGGAACTGAGGCTGAGTCTTTGGACTTCAGTCTTGTCCACCGAATAAAGCTAATATTTCCACAAGCCAGACTGTCTTCGAGTTTCACCTCAGAACCGTCGGCTGGATGGGGTGGCAGATGCGTGCTTCGAGCTGGAGGGGAAAGACCTCATCCTCCATCCCTCCATCAGTCAACCTCTTCAGGGGCTGACTTGCAACAAAAGACCAGTACAAGGTGTCTGTGCACATCCCCACTGACAGCGAGAAAAACAGCCTGGTGCTCGAGGTGGTCAAGGGCGACACTCAGGGCATACAGCAGGCCAAGTGGGAGCTGCTGGAGCTGGCCTTGTACATGGAGAATGAGTACACCCAGGATCTAATCATTGAGCAGAGATTTCATTGCACAATCATTGGCCAGAAGAGTAAATGGATCCAAGAGATCTGTGACAAATTCCCAGAGGTCATGATCAACTTTTCAGACCCAGCACAGAAAAGTGACACTGTCCAGCTCAGGGGGCCCAAGAATGAGGTGGAGAAGTGCACAAAGAAGATGGTGGCAGACCTGGTGGAGAACAGAGATTCCATCTCCGTCTCCATCTTCAAGCAGTTCCACAAGAACGTCATTGGGAAGGAGTGAATATTAAAATGATCCATGAAAAGAGTGACACTAAGATTGGCCCTCCAGCTGAGAACAGCAACTCCAAGACCATTGTCATCACAGGCAAGAGGGACAACTGTGAGGCTGCCCAGAGCCACATTCTGTCCATCCAGGAGGACCTGGCCAATATCGTCAAGCTGGGGGTGTTAGTCCCCAGCACAACTTGTTCATTGACAGCAAGGGTCCTTCTGCTCCATCATGGAGAAGTGTGGCAGCTTGCACATCCACTTCCCCGTGGAGGGCTCTGGCAGTGACATGGTCATCATCAGGGCCTCCAAATCCAATGTGAAGGCGGCCAAGAGGCAGCTGCTGTATCTGACAGAAGAGAAGCCAACCAAGAGTTTCACCATCGACATTCAGGCCAAGCCAGAGTACCACAGTTTCATCAGCAAGGGTGTCAGCAAGATCTGATAATTGCAGGATAGCACAGGCACCTGCATCATCTTCCCCATGGCCAAGGACAAGGACCAGGATCTCATCACCATCAGGGGAAAGGAGGAGGCTGTCCTGGAGTCCCAGAAGTAGCTGAAGGCATTGATCTAGAACCTAGATAATGTGGTGAAGGACTCCATGCTGGTAGATCCCAAGCACCACCACTACTTTATCATTTAGATAGGCCAGGTGCTACAAGAGATCCTGGACAAGTGTGGTGGATGATGGTAAGCTTCCTGCACTCAGACATCCAGAGTGATAATGTCACCCTCAAGGGTGCCAAGGACTATGTAGAAACAGCCAAGAAGTGCATCCAGTTCATTGAGGACCTCAAAGCCCAGGTGACCTTGGAGTCTGTCATTCCCCAGAGGTTCCACTGCTATGTCATGGGCCCCAAAGAGTACAGACTCCAGCAAATCACATGGGACTATAATGTGCAAATTAAGTTCCCAGACAGAGAGGAAAACCCAATGCCCAGTGCAGGGCCATCCATCCAGGAGAATGGTGATGACAAAGGGTAGAGCACAGAGGCCAAGCCTGGCTCTCTCATCAGTGCTATGACATCATCCTCATTTCTGGGCACAGAGAAAAGTGTGAGGCCTCCAAGAAAGCTCTGGAGGCACTTGTTCCTGTCACCATCAAAGTGGAGGTGTCCTTTGACACCCACCGGTACATAATTGGGAAGAAGGGCAGCAGAATCTGGAAAATGACAGATGAGTTTGCGGTGAACATCCACGTGCCAGTGCCTGAGCTGCAGTCAGACAATGTCACCATCACTGGCCTTACTGTCCATCTAGACCGGGCCAAGGTGGGGCTGCTGGAGCAAATGAAGGAGCTGCAGGCCAAGCAGGAGAACCAGGCTCTGTGGAGTTTCAAGTTGAGTATCACTGTGGACCCCAAGTACCACTCAAGATCATTGGCTGGAAGAGGGCAGTGATCACACAGATTCACCTGGAGCATGACATGAACATCTAGGTTCCAGATAAGGATGATGGGAGACAGCCCCAGGAACAGAGCACCATCACAGGCTATGAGAATAACATGGAGGCCACCCAGGAAGCCATCCTGAAGATCATGAATGAGCTCAAGCAGATGGTCTTTGAGGACTTGCCACTGGACCACCGATTCATGCCCACATCATCAGGTCACGCAGCAAGGACATCCACAAGATCATGGATGAGTTCAAGGTGGACATCCACTTCCTGCAGAGTGGTAACCCGGACCCCAACTACATCACCATGACGGGGCTCCCAGAAAATGTGGAGGAAGCCATTGACCACATCCTCAACCTGGAGGAGGAATATCTGACAGATGTGGTGGACACTGAGGCTTTGCAGGTGTACCTGAACCCCCAGCCCATGAGGAGTCCAAGACACCCTCCAAGGGTTTTGTAGTGTGAAATGCCTCCTGGACCACCAACAACAGAGAGAAAGCTCCGGACAAGAGCAGCTCTGAGGAATTTCCCAGCTTTGGGGCTCAGGTGGCTCCCAAGACCCTGCATGGGGCCCCAAGCAATAATGATTAGACCATGGATATCTCAGTCTGCTATCACAGCCCCACACCACAGCAGCCATCACAGGCATCCGACCCAGCGGCTGCCCTCTGAAAATTGTTGAAGCACCTCCTCGGGACTGACAGTGAAGGCACCTGGCTCAGAGTTGGTACTGGCTGTGAACACTAAAGGGCCTGGCCATGCCACCATGCACACGCCCTCTCGGTCCAACGAGCATGTCTTCCAGGCCCTCCTCCACACCACACAGGGCCATGGCAGCTGTGGCCCAGTCCAATTACTGTGTCATGACCTCAGGAAATAAATTTCCTTGACTTTATAAAAAAAATAAATACCCCCAGCATCCATATGGTCTCCTGAGCCTGCCAGAAGCAATTCTAAGTGCTGCCAGGTATGGCCCAAAAAAATAAAAATAAAAATTAAAATTAAAATGCTTATTTAGAACTAAAAGAGGAACTGGGATAGCTGAAGGTAACAGGACATAACCCAGAGTTAGGTAAGGCACTAGGGAGAAGCTCAGCATGAATAATGGGGCTTAAGAATGTCCTGGAGCAAGACAATATTGATAGGTATTATAACCAGAGCCCTCTGTGAAGCAGGAAGGACAGTCCAAGGTCAAGCCCAATTAGGAATCATCAATCAAAGGAAGACCCCCCCCCATCTTTGTGCTTTCCTTCCCTTATCCACCTTGTCTTGGTGGTGTATCCAAAGTTTTCAGCATTAAGAATTCCTGGAACATTTGCTCTTCAGGGGTTCCATCTGCCAGGCAGTTCCAGAATAGAATAGTGTCATAGAGGGCATTCAAGAGACCTCATAAAAGTTTTTATTCAAGGTCCTGCATACATACTCCCCCACAACTCTCAGTGGAACCCCAAGGTATATTCTGTTCTTGCCAAAATCTCTGATTGAATTAAAGTTCTATGTACCTTTTCATTATTGCTGTGTGTTTGGTTGGGTTTTTATTTGCTTCTGATATTGAATTTTAGTTTTGGCACCACAATGGTCTCTTCTTATTTTATTGTTACTTTTCATTTTTATTTTTCTCCTATTTTCATGCCAGTTGTGCTCAGGCATTGCTCTCTCTGAGGAGCAACTTTGGGTTATGGTATCAGCTTTCTGTTTGCACTTGCCTGGAGGCTAGTCAGCTTCAAAATAGTTTTTTAACTCATTGGCTGTGTCTGTATATTTTTATTAAAATCCAGTGTCATTTTTGTGCCACACCTAACTGTGCTCAGTATTTACACCTGACTCTACAGTCAGTTCTGCAAAACTCGGATCCATATGTGGTTCTGGTGATCAAATCCAATTGGCTGCATGCAAGGCGAGTACCTTACTTCCTCACTTACCTCCCCAATCCCAAAATTATACTGCCAATTTTATTTATTTATTTATTTATTTATTTATTTATTTATTTATTTATTTATTTATTTTTTGGGGGTCACACCCGGCATCGCTCAGGGGTTACTCCTGGCTCTATGCTCAGAAATCGCTCCCGGCAGGCTCAGGGGACCATATGGGATGCCGGGATTTGAACCGATGACCTTCTGCATGAAAGGCAAACGCCTTACCCTCCATGCTATCTCTCCGGCCCCACTGCCAATTTTATTATGGGATTTTTGTTTGCTATTCAGAGCTATGCGTTAGCTTATATGTAGAATGCTGATCCTTATCCAATATGTTATTTACACATATTCTTTTCTTGATTTATCTTCTCACTTGTTAAGGGATGCTCTTTTGATGCATTTGCTTTTTAGTTTGATGTACTTCCATTTGAGTTATTTTTCTTGTTATCTTTGTTTTGGGTTCAAATACAAAATATAATTTTAAGACCATTCTTATTTATATGCATGATAGCCTATTTACTCTCTAACACATTTATTCTGCTAGTATTTATTTGGGCCATACCTCACTGTGTTCATAGCTTAATCCTTGTTCTGTTCTCAAGGATCATTGCAGGTGGACATTGGGGAATCTCATAAAGTATGCTTGGGGTAGACCGAGGTCCATTGAGTACAAGACAAGAGCTTTATCCACTGTACTATCTGGTCCCCACGTATTAAAATTGCATCTTAAAATTGAGAGGAATGATTGGTGTTTTTATAAAAGGGAACAGAGCAATAGTAGGAGGCTTCCTAATTTCCTGCTTGAGGCTGCAAAGGAAGACCCCAGCTAACTTAATCCTAGCAAGGTAGGCTGTCCCTGCCCACAAGGGTGGTGTCAGAGGACCGCAGCCGCTCTGCTTTGCTTCGAGGCCACATTCATCTTCTAGACAATGAACTCCATCATTATGCATAGAAAAAAAAAACCACACTGCAAGCAAGACAATGGTGAAACAACACAGGCCAACTCCATGCATAAAGAATGAAGATGGCAGCTCTGATGACCCAAGAAGTGCCAATCACCCTATGGAGGATGTTCATAGAATTCAAAGAAAGCATAGATCGAGTTAAATGGAACATATAAGAATCAAGAGGATATAAATATAGAAATCAGAAAACTCCAAATTGAAATAACAGGTCTAAAAAACTCAGTAGATAAAATTAAAACCTCAACAATTAAATAGTATGGTGTGTAAGGCATTGATCTTACACGTGGCTTGCTTGGTTTTAATCACCCACATCCCACCCATATGACTGCTAGTCCCAAGTACCACCAGGAGTGATCCCCAAGTGCAGAGCCAGAAGAAATCCCTGACTTACACATAGCCTGGTGTGGCCCAAAACAAAACGTAACAAAACAAAATAAATGTAAGCAACATATTGTTCCCAGCATCCCACTAGGCGTGATCCCTAAGCACAGAGCTAGGAGTAAGATATGAACAGTGCTGTGGCCCCCTCAAAAAATAAAATAATATTTATTTCCTAATAATATATGAGTAAAGCAGATAAGTACATTATACTTATAGAGAAATAACAATAAAAATTAATGAACCAGTGATAATACAGTGGGTCAAGTTTTGTCTTACATGCAATTGACCTGGGTTCAATTTCCAGCATCCCATAAGATTCCCAAAACTTTTCAGGAGTTATTTCTGATCACAGAAGAATAAGGATAAATACAGGATGATATCACGTATCTGTGGTATTTATTTTTTAATAAAATCTTTATTTAAGCACCATGATTACAAGCATGATTGTAGTTGGGTTTGAGTCATAAACAGAACACCCCCCTTCACCAGTGCAACAGGCAGGAGTTGGGAAGTAGAAAGGGGGAGCATTGGTGGTGGAAATATTTGGCATTTAGAATAACTCCATGAAGAAACACAATGATAAGGGTAGATATTCTGAATACCACAGGTGCCAGTTTATAATGAGAAGGGATCAGATCAAATGGAAAAGGAGAAACACAAAGCCTTTGCTCTTTTATACTACAAAGAAACCTGCAACTGTGGAAATAGCTTTTTAGATTGAACAGGTGTTCCATCAACCTCTTACTACAAAGACCAATAATAATGTTCTAATGGTTTTTTGTTTTATTTTGTTTTGTTTTCGGGCCACATCCAGTGATGCTCAGAGATTACTCCTGGCTATGTGCTCAGAAATCGCTCCTTGTTTGGGGGACCATATGGGATGCCAGGGATTGAACCGAGATCCTGAATCAGCCGCATGCAAGGCGAACGCCCTACTGCTGGGCTATCGCTTCGGCCCAATGTTCTGTTTTTGTTTTTTTTATCCACGAAATCAGTTGCAGAACATGACTGAAGCCAGAAACTTCCACTGCAGTGCTCACTATCAATATGTTTTAGTGATTTCTTTATTCGATTTCTTTATCCACAGAGGTTCTTGTAGATATTGGTTTGATACCCTAATTTTATAATTCAGTCTTCTATCATATTAGACTCTAAATATAGTGCACTTTATGACAATGTATTGGCAAAATACTCTGATTTGTCTATTCCCTTTGATTATATCTGCTACTATGATCTAAAGCTTATGATCATAGAGACCACTGACATAGGCAACAACACACGATAAACTTTTGTTACAAGCCCCACTCATTGAGTATGTTTTCATAAATTAATATTATCTTTATTCTTTCTTTTTGCTCCCCCTCTGTTCTTCTTTTTTGATTCAAGCTATGTTACTATTATATCATAATGTCCATACTCTTTCAGGAAAGGAACCTCGATGCACAAGACATGGTGGATGATACTACATAGGGTAGACTACTCTTATAGTGCTCACTACCATATTGTTCAGTACTCTAGACATGAAAATTATGTTTATCCTAAAAGCTTCATTTAGCAAAGTTCACCCCCCCACCATTGCTGAAATGGTTAGAAATTGGAAAACCTTTCTTCTTCAATATGCCAGCCCCATTTAAAATTTAAAATTATTTTGAATTTTTAATCTTTTCATTTATTTCTTTTATTTATTTTTAAAGCACTCTGACCCATCCTATAAGGATCAAGCCTCCAACTTGATCTCTATTGCCTGTTTATAACTGGGTGTAGTGTGTATGCAATGGACTTTTCTATGCTTGCCTAATCTGTATTGTAACTAATCCCTGTATAGTGTATATATACTATATATATATATAGCCCCCTTATATAGTATCTCCTCCCTACCACACCATGCAGCATAGACATCTCCATTTTAGAGAAAGCAGGCCCACCAGATGTGTCTACTGACTTTCCTGGAGCAGTGAGCTGATATTTCCCCAAGAAATATTTTAGCTAGCAGGCTCATTGGTGGATGTTAATTATACCCCCTACATAGATTACTGGCAATATTTCTGAAATTCATGACATGATAGTGACATTACAATTTCTTTCTTACTATCTGGCGCATTCTCTCCCTTGCAAAATTACAAGCCAAAATTATAGGCCTCAGTCAATGACTCAGGGAAATTTTCAGCACCAAGTCTACAAAGAGTTTTCCTACTGGCCAAATAAATCTGCATCTCAAAATCCTAGGACCAGTTAAAATGCAAACCCCCTTCTCCTTATGTTACTTTCTTCCTTTTAGTTCTGGATTTTCTTCACTTGTATTGCTAGTTTTTGATTTGTATATTTTAGGGCCTACTGTCATTGTGTCACTTCTTCTAAGACTCCGCCTTTTGTCAGCACGGAAATGCCTTTTATACCTGAAACTGAGATGATTATGAGATGACTGGGTGTATATATATTACCAACATGGAAGAGTAAATTCGTCTCACATCTATTGAAGATGCGGGTCCCCATACTCTGTGTGTGGTTGTCATTTTCCCCCCAACATTATTCCATTTGGCTGCTCGTGCTACCTACTTCCCTCTCGTGAAGGATTTTTTTCCCACTAGAGTTGCTGAGACGCAAGACACCTGCTGTACCTTCCCACCCCCATTCACCACCTTACAAAACTCCTATTCTCTCACCCTCTCAACTCTGATCTGTTGTCTCTCCCTATACAACCCTCTTTATCCTCAGTCCTTAATTCCTCAGGAACCAAGACCATCCCCTTGCTCCATTTACTTGCCACCCAGCACCCAAAGTGCATTTAATTGCTTTGTTGCAAGAGATGCAGCAAGGGTGAGTCATTTGCCTGGCATGAGACCGTAAATGAAGCACAGTTTTAAATCCATCATTCTGTTTAGTCCCCAAAAGTACTACCAGTTTCCCCTGTATACAGAGCCAACATGGTCCTTGAGCACAGAGGAAGGAGTAATTCCTGAGCATAGGTCCAGGTGTGACCTTGGAGCATGAATGTGTGGCTTGGAAGTACTGCCCAAATAAATAAGTACATAAAATAACTTAATGGACCTGAAGATGGAACAAAAGGTTGGAAAAATGTACTGTCAATTGCAAAACTGTTTTCTATTTATTGAAATTGGGAGAGGCAAGTTCAACTTACTCTGGGATTTGGTATCAGAGTCTTATCAGACCCTCACTTTCTGAGTCCACAAAGTAAGCCCATTCATAATTCTTTTTTGGCTAGTTTTGGGCTAGTAATGAATAATACTTGGCTTTTACTACTTTCCAAGAACTCATTTCCAGACTTCCTCCCATTACTTACCTGCCTACCTCACTGTTTTTAATGATCATTTACTGTTCGCCTCTCAGAAAGAACGAAAACTGTTATTCTGCCCCAAGACTAATGATTGCATCCCAGAAAAGAATATTTCCTCTAGTGTTGATGTATGGCAGTTGGACTTGAACACACACTTTGGATAACCCCACTGAATGACCATTGAACCTGGACACACCAGTTGGACATGCCCCTTGTCATGCTGGGTATAAAAGGGAAAACTTGGATAGTTGTGGCGGGAGGCTAAGATAGTGATCAGAGCAGTGCCTGTAGGTCGGGGTTGGGGCTGGGTAGAGATAAAACATCGAAGAGCTGCTGCCTGCTTTGTACCTATTTCTTTCTCTTTCTTCTTTGAACACAGGCCCTCACCTGTGAATTCCCCACCCCTCTCTGAAACCCAGGGCATATCTATCTCTCCCGCTCCCTCCCCCTCCCCCCCCCTCTCTCTCTCCACCTGCCCTGCCATATCATCATCATCTTCTTCTTCTCCTCCTCTTCCTCCTTTTTCTCTCTTTCATCTCTCAGCTGTTTGGGGTGTCTCTACTTCTTCTCTGGGGTGTTGGGTGTCTCTTCTTCTTTGGGGTGTCTCTTCTTCCTCCTCCTCCTCCTTCCTTCTCTCTCTCTCTCTCTCTCTCTCTCTCTCTCTCTCTCTCTCTCTCTCTCTCTCTTCTCCTCTCCCCTCCTCCCTCCTCCCTCTCTCCTCCTCCCTCCCTCTCCTCTCTCTCTCCTCTCTCTCCTCTCTCTCTCTCTCTCTCCCCCTCCCTCCCTCCCTCCCTCTCCCTCTCTCCCTCTCTCTCTCTCTCTCTCTCTCTCTCTCCTCTCTCTCTCTCTCTCTCTCTCTCTCTCTCCCCCCCCCTCCCTCCTTCCCTCCCCACCAAGGTCCATACTGGGTCCCAGGGGTCGAACCCGAGCCCACCGCAAGCGCCCTACCAGCTGGACTACGTCTCTGGCCCCTCCAGGCCCTGTCTCCTCTGGGTAAAATATGCGGGTAGACTCAGGAAAGCAGGAGGCGCAAAGGGAAGTCGCAAAGGCTTGTGGGAAACGGAGTCCGCTCTGCTCCGTGCTTCCGCAGGCGCGCTGGGACTACAACCGGGCCCCTCCCGCGCGTGTCCGGAACTGACGTCACCGACACTTCCGCCGACACTTCCGGCCGGCGTCCTCACGGGCCCCGGGGACTGTCAACGGGCTGTCAACGGGCTCGTTGTGCGGCTGCGAGCGTCTGGGGAGCAGCGAGGCGGGTGCGGGAGCCGGGCCTGCAGGAGGTCGTGTCCCCGCAGGTCAGAGGCCCCCGGTCGCCCCACGCTGCTGAGGCGTCTCCCCGGGCTGGCGCGCATCATGCCCAGCGCCGTGTCCGGGCTCAGTTCCTCTTCCCAGGGAGCCGCCTTCCTGCGCCTGCCGGCAGCTGGTCTCCTCCAGGGCCATCTTGCTGCTTTGCTTTTCTAAAAACATTTGTCTGGCAGACGGAATCGAAGCCCACTCCGCCGCGAGCTGTCCGAGGGCGAAGGAGGGAGGCCTGGGTGCTTGCTGAGGCAGGGTGGAGGGAGGACAGCACTGTGGTGGGGACGCTCCTCGTTCCTTGTCACTGTGGGCCTCAGGTATTGCTGTGAAAGAATTGTGATTCACTTTGACCGCAGTAAAAAGGAAATATTCTGCTTGGGGGCCAAACTTGGCAGTTCTCAGGGGCTACTCCTGGCCCTGCGCTCAGGTGTTATTCCTGGCAATGTCCAGAGGTCCATTTGTATGCCAGGGATCAATGCTGGGTCGACCGGGTGCATGGCACACTCCCTACCCGCTGTGCTATCACTCTGGCCCCATATCTTGCTTTTATTGCTCAAACTCGTTGCCAGGAGCTCCCCATCGCTCCGTTTACTTCAGATCTAAGTGCAGCTGTGAGGCTGAAGAAGCAGCCTCGAATACCAGGATACAGGGTTTGGGGATTAGAATGTTTGGTGAAGGGACCTGGAGAGTGAGATTGAATGGGGAAGCTTCAGCACCCTGTGGACCTGGGGTCCCAAGGAGCAGATAGAAGGTCGAAGGCAGCTGAAGACAGGAGTGGCGCGAAGGACAAACCCTGGACAGTTGGGTCACTTCCAGGAGGGGAACAGAAAGGTAGGCTAGAGGAGCTGAGTGTAGGTGTGAGTGTGACTGTGGAGTCGGAGATTTAGAGAAACCAGATGGGAGGAAGCAAAGAAAGCCACAGCGTGGAAATACAGGTGGGATAGAAGCTTTGTTCCTAGTATGAAGCAGGAGTCTGATGTACTGTGGCCGCTTCTGGTGATACAACCACCACTTGTGGGGCTGCTGAAACACTGAAACAAGTTAGTAGCAGTCTTGAGTGCAGTTAGAGGCCATTTCTGTATGTTAGCTTCAAATGAATACCAAGGCGGTTTCTGAGTGAATTATTTTTCTTAAAAGATTGTGGTAAGCCAAATAATTTTCTGAAACAATGAAGATCTGATTGACCCTAGGTAGTGAACCTGGCAGGTGCTGCAGAGACTTGGCTGGTGACTCTGACAGGTGACTGGACATTGGGTTCATAAACTGGAAAAGAGAATGATTGTCTTGGGTACCAACGGTCCCTTCTTCATAGAAGGACTGCTTTAGAGGGCAGGTGTATGATTCCCGGAGTCTGGAGCTGTGGGTGTAGAGCCCTCGATGATAGTTTGGCTTGGCAGGGAGGGTCTGCAGAGAGCTGAAGGACGCAGGCCTGTGTCTGCATTCCTGTCCCAGTTCTACCAAGGAGCATCCTGTGTGAGGTATTAGCCTGTATGACATTTAGGTTGTGTGTCTGTGAAGTGAGCACATTAGTTACTAGTGAGATGCCCAGGGGGACCTTCTGGGAAGTGCCTTGTCCAATTCTCACTGTGCTTGTTTGTTTATGTTTGTCGTGGTTTCTGGACTCTCAGCAGCCGTAGTGTCAGGTTCCCTTCTGCGCTATGTATCCTAACTAGCACTTATTTCCTTTCAGAGAATTTTATACACACCCTAGTTTTGAGGAAAAGAATTTGGGATCTCAATGAATGTTCTGTTCACCTTGAATCACATCACTTTATGAAGCATAAAAGGGAAGCACCCTATGAGTAGGAATCCGTCCTGGAAGACAGCCCTGTAACTGTGCCTTGTGCTACCATGTCAGAGCACAAACAGAAGATCACAGACAGGGGAGATCCTAATGTGAAATGACCCAGAAATTGCTGAGGCTTCTGCCCAAGGTAAATAAAGATTTGGATAATTCCATCTCCTCTAGAAGTTGTAGAGACTGGGTGGTCTTGGGGTTTGGACTGAGAGGAAGGTAAAAGGCCTAAGGAGTGTTTCTTATTGGAAGGGTTAGGAGGTGTGGAGGAATAACCTGTTAAATCTTTCACTTCTTTATTCTCCCTCAGTGCTTCTCATTCTGACAGTTCACGAATATATCCGGTTATGTGGTCATCGTAATGAAATTCGTAGACCACATGCCTGGTATGTACAAGGCCGGGCTAACTTACTGTTCTGTTCCAGTAACCTCACTGAAGTCATTCCAATTGTTGTTGGTTATGTCGTTGAAATTTTTTTACCTAAGCTGTTCTATTCATTGGATTTAGCATGTAATTCTAGACCTCTCCATAGAAGTCATGAAAATATATGACTTTGGGGGACATAGATACAGTTATCACATAATCAGCATGTACTGGCTTAAAAATTAACCAAACCAGCTATTTTTTAAAATAATTAGTTTATTTAAGCATTGTGGCTACAAAACTGTTTGTGTTTGAATTTCAGTCATACATTGTATATCACCCTTCACCAGTACACATTTTCCACTGCCAGTGTCCCCAGTTTCGTTTCTCTCCCACTTCACCCTTGCTTCCTCTTGGACAGACATTTTACTTCTCTCTTTTTCTCTCTCTCTCTCCTTTTTTATTTTTTTTTGACACTAGTTTCACTATGAAGGGGTACCATGCATATCACTGTATCTTCTGTCATCACCCAGAGTGATCAGTTCTAACTTATCATTGTCACCCTTCACAACCCTAACTTCACTCACTGCTCTTTATGGCAAGCTTCCTATCATGCACTGATCCTCCTGGCCCTCTTCTCTGTTGTGTCTGTTTTTCATTTTTATTATAGCCCACAGATGAGTAAGATTAGTATATGTCTATCTCTCTCCCTATGATACTCATTTCTAAACTCAGCATAATAACCATCACTTCCATCTGTGCATAAGCATATTTTGTGACTTTATTTTTCCTAACAGCTGTGTAGTATTCTATTGTGTAGGTATCCTAGTTTCGATAGCCACTCATCTATTCTCAGGTACTTCTAGATCCTAGAAAAAACTTCTAAATTTCTAGATTGAGTTGTAACTAGTGCTGTGACAAACAACCAAACCATCTTATTTGCTGCAAGCTCAATGCTTTTTTAAATTTTGAATTAGGTTGTGTGGGTGATTTTCTCTTTTGTGAGTAGAGTAGTTGTTTGATCATATATGATTGTGCTCAAGGCTTACTCCTGGCTCTGTGCTTAGAGATCACTCCTAGCAGGGCTCAGGGAGCCACATATGGTACAGGGATCAAACCTGGTAGTATGGCTCTGTGCTAAGCAAGCACCTTACATGCAGGTCTCTCTCTGACCCTAAATTTTCTAAGCTCTTTTGCTTGTGATGTGATGATCATGTGGTACTTTGAGTTTGGTTGGCTGAAGATACCTCACTTGCGTTAGGCTGGTTTCTTCTGACTATTGCTTCAATCAGGCACATATTTTATGCTTGATTTTTGTTTTTGTTTTAGGGCCATACCTAGTGACACAGGACTTACTCTTGGCTCTCTTCACTCCTGGTGGACTTGGGCAAACTATATGCATTGCTGGGGACTGAACCCAGATCAGAAGTGTGCCAAGGGGCCATAGAGAAAGAACAGCTGGTAAGCTACTTGCCCTGAGTAGATGATCAGATTTGATCCCTGGCACCACATATGGTCCCTTGAGTCTACCTTTAGTGATCCCTGAGCAAAGAGCCAGGAATAAACCCTGAGCATTGCTGGTGTGACCCAACACCCCCAAAAAAGAAGTATGCAAGGTAAATATCCTAACAGCTATACTTTGACCCCTGAGTTGAGCCCTTCTAACAGTATAGTCCAGATTATTTGCAAATCACAGTCTTCCAATAAGGAAACTCCAGTAGAAAAGTACTTTTTATCCTGTGCATATCAGTACAGATTTCCTTTTAACAAAGACAAATCCAATGACAAAGACCAGATTGCTCTTTGGCAGCACTTCAGTACTGAGCAGGAAGACTTGAGTACTGGTACTCAAGTCCTAGTTCTAATATTCAAGTACCAGTTATAGGGCCTTGAGAGATAATATATCTAGTAAAGCGTTTGACTTGCTCCTGGCTGATATACAGTTCACCAGGAACTACCAGGAATAATCCCTGAGTATAGAGCTTGGAGTAAGCTCTGAGCACTGCTGGGTGTGGCCACAAAACAAAACAACTCAGTACACCCCAGACATACAATCACCTAATTTTTGACAAAGGAGCAAGAAATCCTAAGTGGAGCAGGGAAAACCTCTTTAACAAGTGGTGCTGGCAGAACTGGTTAGCCACTTGCAAAAAAGTGAACATAGACCCCCAGTTAACATCATGTACGAAGGTAAAATCCAAATGGATTAAAGACCTTGATATCAGACCTGAAACCATAAGGTATATAGAACAACAGGTCGGTAAAAGACTCCATGACATTGAGACTAAAGGCATCTTCAAGGAGGAAACTGCACTTTCCAAACAAGTGGAAGCAGAGATCAACAGATGGGAATACATTAAGCTGAGAAGCTTCTGCACCTCAAAAGAAATAGTGCCCAGGATACAAGAGCCACCCACCAAGTGGGAGAAACTATTCACCCAACACCCATCAGATAAGGGGCTAATATCCAAAATATAAAGGGCACTGACAGAACTTTACAAGAAAAAAAAATATCTAATTCCATCAAAAAATGGGGAGAAGAAATGAACAGACACTTTGATAAAAAAGAAATACAAATGGCCAAAAGGCACAGGAAAAAATGCTCCTCATCACTAATCATCAGGGAGATGTAAATCAAAACAACTATGAGATACCATTTCACACCACAGAGATTTGCACACATCACAAAGAATGAGAACAATCAGTGCTGGCGGGGATGTGGAGAGAAAGGAACTCTTATCCACTGCTGGTGGGAATGCCGTCTAGTCCAACCTCTATGGAAAGCGATATGGAGATTCCTCCAAAATCTGGAAATTGAGCTCCCATTTGACCCAGCTATTTCACTCCTAGGGATATACCGTTAAAACACAAAAATACAACACAAAAACCCCTTCCTCACACTTATATTTATTGTAGCACTATTCACAATAGCCAGGCTCTGGAAACAACCAAGATGCCCTTCAACAGATGAATGGCTAAAGAAACTGTGGAACATATACACAATGGAATATTATGCAGCCGTCAGGAGAGATGAAGTCATGAAATTTTCCTATACATGGATGTACATGGAATCTATCATGCTGAGTGAAATAAGTCAGAGGGAAAGAGAGACGCAGAATAGTCTCACTCATCTATGGGTTTTAAGAAAAATAAAAGTCATTTTTGCAACAATCCTCAGAGACAATGAGAGGAGGGCTGGAACTTCCAGCTCACTTCATCAAGCTCACCACAAAGAGTGGTGAGTGCAGTTATAGAAATAACTACACAGAGAACTACCATAATCATGTGAATGAATGAGGGAACTGGAAAGCCTGTCTGGAGTACAGGTGGGGGTGGGGTGGGATGGAGGGAGATTTGGGACATTGGTGGTGGGAATGTTGCACTGGTGAAAGGGGTGTTCTTTACATGACTGAAACCTAATCACAGTCATATTTGTAATCAAGATGCTTAAATAGGGCCGGGCGGTGCGGTGGCGCTAAAGGTAAGGTGCCTGCCTTGCCTGCGCTAGCCTTGGACGGACTGTGGTTCGATCCCCCGGTGTCCCATATGGTCCCCCAAGCCAGAGCAACTTCTGAGCGCATAGCCAGGAGTAACCCCTGAGCGTTACCGGGTGTGGCCCCAAAAACCAAAAAAAAAAAAAAAAAAGATGCTTAAATAAAGAAAAAAATTATAAAAAATAATAAAATAAAAGTGAAAAAAATATACCAGCTCAGTACTGGAATACTGTAACTCCACCCTGGATTTAGGTGTACCCTATCTGAGACCCGCCCATTTCTGGAGAAGGTCTTGGGAACTGAATATTAGTGTAACCTTACTGCAAGACCCCGCCCATTCCTGGAGGGGTCTTGGAATAGGTAGATAAACCCTGAAGCCAGGGGATTAGGGGTCGGCCCTGCTGCGCTCTGGCTGCTGGGTCTCTGCCTCTTTTGGTCTTTGACCAGGATGGAGGTCAAAGGAAGATGGCTGAAAGGAATTAAGATGCAGGGTAGCTAAGAATAGCAATGCTTGAAGGTTATAAGATAGGCCCACACACATGTGGTGAGAATAGGGCATGAATAAAGTTGATGCTTCCTGATGCCTGCCTGTGAGTGAGTCTTGATTCCGCCATTCACCTGGGCCTGGGACCCGCCGGCTGGATGGGGGTTGCAAAGCCACGTGGCCTGGGATGGCATCCACTTTCATCCAGCCCCATCGTTATTTAATGCTACAGAATACTATGCCACCAAAAGAAAAAACAAGGGCATTTTTTCATGTAAAATCATAACTAAAAATTATTTCACATGATATATCTTCTATAAAGTTTAGATACTGTAAAGCTAGGTGTCCTAATTTGCCTAATATCCTAATACAGAGTACTATGTGGTATGACCCTATAAATAAGAATGTTATTATACATTATTAGTTACTATTTTACATTTTAAAAATCAATTTATAGGCTATTAGCCAAGTGGTGGCTCACCATTACCAGACATGAACTGTGCACTGATCTATTTTGCCAAGGCTCTATTCAGGTGACCCTAAAGGGACCCAGGATATTGGTTCAAGCACCAAACCACCAGCCCTTCACTGAGAGACCCAATTTTTCTAACCTTATCACCTAAATCTCCTGACTGTCACGGAGTGTGATTTGTATGATCAAATGCTAAAATGATTTTTTAGCATTATCTAGTTAACTACTAAGTTGATAAGGGTGTTTTTTATTCATTTAATTTATACTACGAATGAATTATGGCAATTAACAGATTTGGGTCCTTCATCAGGATCCTTCCATCTCAAGCTGCAAATGCCATTGTCCACAGAAGTCTCCCTCTCATCCTTTCCAGCGAAAGCCAAAGCCTTAGACATGAGACTCAAGACCTGGGAACCCAGCCCATGCCAGTTTTTTTCTCAATGTCTTCCTCACCTCTACTTCCAAAGTCTACAGAATTTCTAAGATAACCTTGAAAACACCTCTGGTGAGTACCTTTACTTTAGTTTCGTTTTTTTTCTCATTCATTGCACACTCTACGAGGTTTTTGAGGGTTCCCGAATTAAATGGAAAGGTCAGCCTGAGTTAATGTCTGCTTTATGCAGATATGCATAAATAATCAGCAGAAAATATGATCTTAGAATCATCAAAGTACAGCTGGTATGTGATGTTCCTTTTCGTTATGTTTTGTTACTTTGGGTCACACTCAGCTTTGGCCCTGGGCTGTTCCTAGCCCTGTGGGCAGTGGTCTTTCCTGTTATACTCAGTGGACCATGTGGTGCTTACAATAGAACTTAGTACTCCTGGATGTAAAACCTGTGCTCAGACCTTTGACCTCTGCCTCCTGCCTAGGTATGTGGTCTTTTGGAAGCCATGGGAAAATAACGGACACATTACTTACAAATCAGAATGATCCTTGGAAGCAAACATGTTACATTCTTATGGAAAGTAAAATCTTGCAGTCAAGAAAATATATAACTATAAATATATTTGATATAGTTTCTGACCTTAAATTAACATATTCACCTAAATTATTTGGTTTCTCTTAGAATTCACTCTCGGTACTATAGTTTTTATGGATTTGAATAAATTTATAATGCTGTGTATCCACCATTATATAGTCATACATAATAGTGTCAGTGATTTAAAAATGTTTGGGTTCTTTTTACTCATGCTTTCTTAAATTATAATCATTAGCAACAACTGACATTTTCAGTTTCCATAATTTTGCCCTTTGCCTTATTTTGGATCTGACATCACATATGTAAATATACTATATATATAGTATATGCTTTGGTGGTTTATTTTTTACTCTTAACACATATCCTTCTCTCTTTCCCTGCACTCATTTTCCAAATAAATGCATCACTTTTCTCTTTCACCTTTTAAATTCTTTTCTGTGAAAGGAGATGAATGAAGGAACCTGGAAAAGAGTGACTGGAACTTAGGACTGACTTTTCTTCCTTCAAATAATAGTTCCTCACTCCAGTCTTAGGTTTCTGAGAAATGAGGGGGCAGGGATTATTCCCCACAACAGACAGAACACTTGGGATCCTGATGTGATCTGATTATACCCTTGTAGGGCTGGTATGAGGAGGTATGGTCTGAACTGTGCAGATGGTCAGAACAGACTCTGACCTGACCCCCAGTTTCCCCCGGCACTTTTCTGCTGCCTCTCTTCTCCCCACTATACAGAAACCAACAAGGAACCCGACGTCTGTGTGTCATCTCACCCACATGTATCAGTCTCCCCTATGTTCCCTGCACTGCAACCTAAGCAGCTGCCAGGGCCTCATCTGGCATCTAGGCATGACCATCCTTCCATGGTCATGTTTGGAAGACCTTGTCACATGGACTGAAGAGTAAAAGAGTTCAGCCTTGCTTGCTAGTGATCTGCAACACTTCTCCTTAGATTCTGTAGCCCGTGTTTATCTGCTGAAGCTAAAACTGCCTCAGCCTTACTGACATCCCAATTTCTCCCTTGGAAAACACGTTTCACAGAAAATGTACTGTACTGGTAAAGGTTGTTGTACATTGTATGTCTGAAACTCAATTATGAACAACCTGTAACTATGTATTTCATGATGATTCAATTAAAAAAATTTATTTATGAAAAAAAGTTTCCGTGCTGTATTGAGGGAAAACTAAAGGAAATAACAGTGTATAGTTTCCTAGAAGAGATATTTTTTGTTAAGAAGGCTAAAGACATTTTCTCAAGAACACCTGCCTTCGTGGCAGATTTTCACAGGGTTACCTCCTACAATTTATTCACTTTTCCTTTGAATGTACCCCATTTATTTTGTGGGTGGGTGAGTTGATTTTCACCAGAAGAAAATGAGTTTCTCTGGTAGCTCAAGAATTATGTTGTAGAGGGCCAGAATGGTGGCACAAGCAGTAAGGCATCTGCCTTGCCTGTGCTAGCCTAGGACAGACTACAGTTTGATCCCCTGGCGTCCCATATGGCCCTCCAAGCCAGGAGCGACTTCTGAGCACCAGGAGTAACCCCTGGTCACCAGGTTTGGCCCATAACCCAAAACCCCCCAAAAAATAGTTACATTGTAGGGGTGGAGTGGCCCAAGACCCAAAACCCCTCCCAAAAATAATTACATTGTATGGGTGGAGTGATAGCACAGCAGGTAGAGCATTTGCCTTGCATGCTGCCGACCTGGGTTTGAGCCCCTGCATCCCATATTGTCCCCCAAACCTGCCAAGAGTGATTTCTGAGCACAGAACCAGGAGTAACCCCTGAGCACTGCCAGTTGTGGCCCAAAATCCAAAAGAAAAAAGGAAAGAATGACTTCTGTCTCCACAAGAGTTGCAGATGACTTGGGTGATGTGGGAAGTGAACAAGATATCCATGGAAAAGGGTGCTTCCATCTCTGCTTGACTCACAGTGTGAATTTGGACTGAGAGTCTTACGTAAGCACCTCCTCATAGATGACTTATGATTGAAAGAGGAATGGAAAGCAGAAAGCATTTGCAGTTATCTGGTTGAACAGAAATATTATAGAAGCAGTCCTTAATATCTGTTACAACAAGCGGCCGAACTTTAGAAATTGCAGCAGGAGAGGGAAGGCCAGGTTGGAGGGTTCCCATTGGAACCATGGCAGCATTTACATTTCGCAAGTCTATCAGTAGTCACCACAGATCTCCTAGTCTGGGGTTGGCCCCTGCTCATTCCTCTTTACAGATATCTGTTCGTTTTGGGGGAAATATCTTGCCCAATGATCTCCATGCCCCGGTGGCGATCCAAAGAACAGGGCCAGGGAAAGGCCTGCAAGCCCTGCTATAGTGGCCAAATTTTCCGCAATTAAAACATCTACACCCAGTTTGTGAGGTCTGGGGGTTAACTTCTCCAGTTTCTCCAAACTCCAACAGAGTGACAGTCTCTTGCCCAATGGTTTCCTCTGCCACATTTCAGATAAAGTCAGGGGGTGGCCTCAAAAATACACGGTTGTGTGGACCTAATTTCTCTGTACGGATGCCCTGGTCTTCTAGCCTGCCTCTGTACTGTGTAGGCCTAAAGGGTGTCCACACAGACTGTGTAAGATGGAAACTATGTTCCGCCACACTTTCAGGTAGCCCATAACATCTCTCTCCCTAACGAGGTGCAAAATTATTTCGCAGTGTTTGATGGTGTTTTCTTTTCTTTATTGGTTTTTGGCCCATTCCTGGCAATGCTCAGGGGTTACACCTGGCTCTGTGCTCAGAAATTGTTCCTGGCAAACTTGAGGGACCATATGAGATGCCAGGAATCGAACCGGGTCTGTCCCGGGTCAGCTGCATGCAAGGCAAATGCCTTACCGCTGTGCTATTTCTCCAGCCCCCAGTTTGTTAGTATTTTCAAAGGCCAGCTGTCTTATCAGATGTTGCTGGATCTCTTTTCCTCTCACTTCCCTTTGCACTGCATTTATTAATTTTCCTATAAATTGGGCTTAAGGCTCTGTGACCCCTTGGAAAATTTTTCTGTTAGCTGCCTTGAATTCTTCATCTGCACCAATTCTCTCCAATGCGCCCAGTACTATCTCTCAGATATATGTTAGAATTGTACGAGGCTGGGTAGCTTTTTTTCTGGTATTTCTGTATTCTCCCTTCTTCGTCAGCATGTCATACATCATTCGGACCAAGACAGTCTCCTGCCAGATTGACCTAGGGTGTGTACTTTGAAGCCTTGCCCTCATCACTGGATCACATTCTCCACTGCAAGTACTGGAAAGGGCTCAGTCACTCTACCAGGGGTCTTCCAACTACGGCCCGCAGGCCACATATTGTATTTATTCCCATTTTGTTTCTTCACTTCTAAATAAGATATATGCAGTGTGCATAGAAATTTGTTCACAATTTTTGTTTTTACTATAATCTGGCCCTCCAACAGTCTGAAGGACAGTGAGCTGGCCCCCTGTTTAAAAAGTTTGAGGACCCCTGCAACTATTTGAAAATCTTGGCAGATACAAAGTGCACATTTACTCCAGCCAGTTTACTATTCCTTACAATATGGAGAGGTGGATCTATAAGAAGCACAAGCCTTTTTAAAATGGCCAAGTGAATTTATTTTTAGCCCTTGGTAAGATGAAGCTCACGAGACCTACATCTCCTGGGTCCTGACCTTATATTATGTGGCAGAAGAGAATTTTCAGACGCTTGAGTCTGAAGAGATGTTAACCGCATCATCCTCTGCGGTGCTGGAATTTGAGTCATGCCTGGGAGATGCAGGTCTTTCTGGGATGCTACCAGTAATATTTGGAATATTATTAGCTGTCGATTGGGTTTGAGATAGAGCCCACGTTTTGACTGGATAGACACCTCTTCCCTCTGAGGGCATTTATTCCGTGGAATTCCCCTGTATTGGGGGATTGGAAGTAACACACTGTTGTATTTGATCAAGGTCCTGCAGAAGGATCTCTTTTTTTATCGAGGCATCTGCACAGGAGGGGCTGAGAGGGGAACATTTGACTTAAATTTGGTCTGGTTTTCCTTCCTGGGGGATGGGCATGAAGGAGACTGAGGGGGTAATATTTTTAACTGATTTTATGAGTACAGTATTTTTTTTATTATAATGTGGAGATATATATTCCAGCATGTCACCACCCCTATAACATGAGTAACAGTAGATCTTTGAAAGACAAGGAATAGGGTAAAAGACTTTGATTAAATACCCAGGAGGCCAGCATAAATTTAATAGGGCCCGATCCATGAAGGGATCATGGCTTTGATCCACAGGATCACAATTCTTATTCCCCAGAAGATTATGACTCACCTCCTTTTTCAGATGCCATCTGTTAGGCATGGAACAGTAGTCGAGGCAGCAAGAGACAGCAGGAGCTGAGAGTCTGGTAAATAGTGTCTTGGGCAGTTCGGCAGCAACCATCCTGCAGGAGCAGGAGCAGTCCAGCAGAGGAGCAATCAGCCTCAGCTTTATAGCCCTGCTTCCCACTTTCCAGCGGCAGTTACTAGGGGAGTTCCATTTGGTAACTGACATTCACCCATAAAGTAGACTGCTTGTGGCTGACAAGGAGCTATAGGAGTTTCTGTCTCCTTATATCTGCCTTGATAACAAGGGAAATGGTAGTCATTTGATGCTTTGTCTGAGACCATTTGGTTTAAGATCATTAAAGAATCTTAAATTATAATCTCGTCTGCTGGCTAAAGGTTGAACAAAAACACTTAGAACATAATAAACCTGGGTTTCTCTGAGGAGGGCAGTCTTCAAGTAAGGAAAGTTTAGGAGAAACAATTAATCTTATGTTTAGGAGTTTTAAAAATATCTGTATATATTTTCCTTTAGCCAAAGAAAGCCATATCATTGTTAGCACTTCTTTCAGTATAGGGAGTAAGTCGACTTCTTTTTTCTTTTTTTTTTCTTAAGTTTTTTTGTTTGTTTGTTTGTTTGTTTGTTTGTTTTGGATCACACTCAGCGACGCTCAGGGGTTACTCCTGGCTATATGCTCAGACCCTATGGGACTCCGGGGGATTCAACCAAGGTCCATCTTAGGCTAGCGCGTGCAAGGCAGATGCCTTACCACTTTACACCACTGCTCTAGCACCTTTGGAAAGTGTTTGGGTTACATTCGGTGATGCCCAGGCTCCGTACTGGCAGAGCTCAAATCGGATGCCAAGGATTACACCTGAGTCAACTCAAGATAAGTGCCTAGCCATTGTACTATCTTACCGTCCTGGAAGCAAGCCATAGTCTTTACTGAGAAGTATTTTTACCACTCAGAATTCTGTAATTATTACCCCCCCTCATACAATCATGGACAGTGTGTGTATGATATCTATACACTCTCTGAACTTCAGTACATTTATAAAGCACAGGTGTCCTAATGTAACATCTAATACAAAGTGCTGTGTAGTCTGACTTCATTAATAGAATTAAAGAACCATTGTATAAGAATTTTTTAATGTTACCATTTCATGAAGAAATCGGTAAATTGGTAGAATCAAATATGAATGATGTACTGAGTTTAATCCTGGCCACTATTTAACTGTCACGTTGTGTGTGTCACTACATGAAATGTGGCACCAGAAGGCCCCAAGCACTGCTTGTTTAATTACCAAAGCCCCAAATCCTCAGTCTGGGACCTGAGATTCCCAATAGTGACCCTAGAGTTCTAGGTAGCATGGAGTTGGCCCCTATAATCAGTTTTAGCTTTATCTCATATCTACTGAAATGGTACGTTTCGTTTTGTTTAAATGTAAATAGTGTGTAAATTCAGACATTTAATCCCTTCATCAGGGTCTTACCTTATATCTCAAGATATAAAATGTCATTTTCCACACAAGTCTCTTCTCTTTTCCAGCTAATCAGTAGGTGCCCTTCGGTTAAGTCTTTGGAACAAGCCAGGACCAGTTCTTCTCCACTTACTTCTCCCAGCTCCATTTCCAGAGTCCTCTGTTTCTAAGAGCAAAGACAATGAATAAATCTTTGGTGAGTAGCTTTATATTTCTCATTTATCTTACATTAAGCTTTAGGAGCTTTTTGAGGCTTCATAAATTAAAATAGAGAAGTAAAAGAAAGTGAATTTCCACGTCAAAGAAATAAAAATGAACATAAAAACGAAGGCATGTAAATTACTAGCAGTAAGTATGATCGTACAGTCACGTAGATTCTGGCATATGCTCTGTTATTTTATTTTTGGTCCATAACTGACTATACTCAGTGATTATTCTGAGCTCTCTTCTTGGGTGTCACTCCTGGGAGTACTCGGGTAGATGCTAGGGTTGAAACTTGTCCTCCTGTCAGTAAAGCATGTGGTCTGCCCATTGAACTCTATCTCCAGCCCTTATATGTGGTTTCAGTATATATAATTTTCAACACCCATCTCTTCACCAGCATCTACTTTCCTCCACTACTGTCCTTAGTTTCCTTTTACATATTACTGTAAATTTTGTGTGTCATTCATCATTTCTCTCTCTCTGTCTCTATCTGTCTCTGTCTGTCTCTGTCTCTGTCTCTGTCTCTCTGTCTCTGTCTGTCTGTCTATCTCTCTCTCTCTCTATCTCTCTCTCTCTCTTATGTGTGTGGGGGGTAATACCCATGGCACTAAGGATTTACTCCTGACTCTGTGTTCAGATATCTTTCCTGATACACTCAGCAGATGATACGGGGTACTAGGGATGGAACTGTTGACCATCTGTATGTAAAGCAAGCATCCTACCTGTTGTACTCTCTGGCTCCATATTTACCATTTCTAGATCTCATTATTCCCTTATTCAACAATTATTTACTCACCCCTAATTTTTATCTGGTCTAATTTTCTTACTTTAGGCATTATTATTAGGGTATTACTATATATATATGTATATCTTCATGATGTTTATATATTGGCATGTAAAAATATGTACCCTTGTGGAAGGTAATTCATCCATTAAGTGAAAGTTGTAATTTCTGAAAAATTAACTTTAAGGGATATCTGACAAGGGAATTGAGCCTACAGTAATGGACAAAAAAGTTTACTTTATAAAAATAGAGTAGAATTATGGATTTCAGTGGATGAGGGTAGAGATAGGAGAGGTATATAACAGTATTCAATCTGCCATAACAGATAAGCAAGTAACATGATTTTATAAAAGCTAAAAGTAGAATTTTGGATTTTAATAGATAAGCTTGCAGATGAGAGAGATGTAAACCTAAGCAATCTGTCATAAGACATGTAACTTTTGTGTATCAAAATGGTGATTATGAGTTTATAATAAAATTATTGCTGGTTATAAACAAAATAATTTATTTTCATGTAATTTAGATTTTAGCATTCTTACCAAACTTGCAAATAATATAAATAATATGTACATTTCAACTTATAGATATATGTGTGTACAGGATATATGCAAACAAACAAATGTCATCAGGTGGAACAGTTTAAACATGAATCACCATTTGTAAGTTATTTCTATAAATAGAATAAGATTAAGTACAAAATGTAAAAATCACAGAAAAGTAAAACATGAAAATAAATATGACTTCCTCAGAAGTAGGAATTTGAAAAGCTTTGATAAACTTCTTGTCAATAACCTCACACAGTTTTATTAACTCTAAGTGCCAACATTTTAGGTCACTGATTTGTTATCAATAGAACAACTCTATAAATTACAAGTCTATAGCTATATTCATTTCTGTATAATTCCAAAGTGCTTATCTTTTTTGAGATGTAGCTTTTTTTCTGTAACATTGTTCAGTGCTCTAAAAGTTTATGTGTATCATTTTTTATATCTGTAGATATTTAGAACACACTAGGCACCACTGAGTTCCAATGTCATTTTACCCCCAGAAAATTTACATCCCCTTTTTTCTCTGTAATATTCGTAATTTCACAAAATCTACCAGGTTTTTTTGTGTGTGTGTGCTTTTTTTTCTACTTTTGTCTTCTTCAGCTATTTATTTTCTATATATAACTGGAAATACTTGACACTGGTTCCTCTAGTTCTTTTTTGACCTAAGTTATTCAGAAGCATGTTGGTTAATGTCCAATGTTTCAAGGTTATTTACATTAAATTTATTTGTTTACTTAATTTTGGATTTGGAGCCACACCCAACAGTGCTCGAGGGTTACTCCTGACTGCACTCAGGAATTACTCCTGGGATGTCCGGGATAGAACACAGATCAGTGACATGCAAGGCCAGCACCCTACCCACTGTACTGTCACTGTACTGTCACTCATCCCAAGGGGGATGGTTTTTAAAAGTGTTGTGTCTTACCCATTGTACTGTCTCTTCAGTCCCTCCCTCCAAGTTCTTTATAACTTAGTTTTTACTCTTTCTACAGCCCCCAATTTCTGCTTACATTGCCAACATCTTAGCCTAATAGTAACTACTTCTGCCCTCTTAGAAAAAGTCATACTGGAAACTATTTTCTAATCAGGTCTGTGTTATGTATTATCATTCAAATGTTCCTTCCCTTTTTTCTCTGGTGTCTTCTCTTTACTCTTCTGTTATCCTTCCAATCTTTCTACGGAAAAATGATTTTTACAATGAAAATCCAGTCATGTAAAATAAAAAAAGAAGATCCAGTCATGTAACTTTTTGACCCTGATTATTTGAATCCTTGTGTCAGGAAGTGCGATATTTCTCTCTGGGAGAAACAATAAATATTTCAAGTAATGGGAGTATAATAGGCATGCTTTCAAGCTGAAATTTCTTGTAGCACGCAGAGATCTGATGGCCAGGGAGATGGCTTAAGGAGAGGACCCACAAGCTTTCATCCATGAAGCAGTGAATTTGATCCTTGTCACACATGGCACCCTGAACCCTTTCAGATATAGCCCTGTGATCCCTTGAACACCTTGAAATGATACCACAACACCTGATTCCCTGGAACTGAACTGTCAGACTTAGTGTGCCAATATGAGTATTGGGAATGTATCCTGAGCCCCTGAAATCTGGAAGGTACGAAATCCCTAGTGTTCTGATGCTTACATTAAAAAGTTTGTTACTGGAATTAGATTCTATGTACATGTGTATACATATGAACACACATATATGCAAACATGCTCTGATCGGTTCTTTAAAGATGCATGTTGCCTTCATTTCTCATCAGTTAATAGGAGTGTGAGCTGTCTGAATTTCCCTTAAAGATGTAGCTGCCTTTATGCCTTCACATGCTGACTTCTGTTGCCCATATTTATAAAAATATATAAGGTTTGATCGTTATTATCCAGCAATTCCATTGCTGGATATCTACCCTTAGGACACAAAACATCAAAAAAAATTCACAACATTATTTACTGTAGCACTTAGTACAGTAAGAGATGGAATCAGTGTAGATTCCTCCCTATAAATGAGTGGATCATGAAGGGTGATACACATACACTATGAAATACTATGGAGCTGTAAGAAATGGTAAAATTTCCTGCAACATGGATGAAACTGGAAGGTATCATGTTAAGTGAAGTAAGCCAGGAGAAGAAAGACAAACACAGGTGATCTCACTTATTTATGGTGTATAGATTGAAGGAATACAATGTTTTAAAGGGAGGATTATTAGATCATTCCTGGCCACAATATAGGGAACATAAGACCAGAGAAAGACATAAATTATGGGAAGAAATAAATGGGAATCAAGGGCCAAGAGATTTCAAGGATATTGGTATGAAAGGGATTAAATTACAAAGTCAGCAACACTGAAAACAAGAGATCCAAACTACAACAAATTTTTCTTTTTCCTTTTTAGGGGGCCACACCCAGCAGCACTCAGGAGTTACTCCTGGCTCTGTGCTCAAAATTACTCCTAGTAGGCTCAGTAACTGTATGAGATGCCAGGGATCAAACCTGGGCCAGCTGCATGCAAGGCAAAGCTCTATCTACTGTACTAAAACAAATTTTTTAAATTAACTCACCATGAGATACAAAGTCAAAAAGTTGTTTTCCTTCTACCAATTTCCTCAGTTTCTCTCCTGTTTTGCCAGTCCCTTCTCAACACCACCACCACTTCACCCTGCCTCCATGGCAGACATTTTTTCTCCCCCCACCCCTTTGGGCACCAGGGTTTGCAATACTGTACTAATAGGGTATCATTTATATCATTTTACTTTCTTTCACCACCTAGTTCTTGTCCTGAGTGCTCATTTTCAGCTACTATTGTTCCTTCTCTGCCCTAACGGCATTTCCCACCCATCATTTGTACTGTCTTTGGCTGTTTATTCTCATACTTTTTTTTATATCTCGCAGATGAGTTCAATCATTCTATATCTCTATCCTTTTGACTCATTTACTCAGCATAATGTGCTCCATATCTATCCATTATTAAACAAATTTCATGACTTCATTTTTCCTACCATGTTATATTCTTGACCTGGGTAGTCAAGGCTCACATGAGCAAATTTCATGACTTCACTTTTCCCAATGAGTGCTTAGTTTCTTTATCTACTCATTTGTTCTCAGGCACTTGGGTTGTTTCACTGGCTAGTATGAATAGATACAATGAACATAGGAATCAGATGTCTTCTCTGCATTCTACAAACATTTTAAATTTGCCTGCTAAGATGGCTGGCTGGGATGATTAAACTAAATGGGAGGTAACCTGGGAACCTTGGTATTAGGTAAATTGAGGCTTTTGAAATAGTTCCCATTTGAGTCAAACAGTTCTCATTTGTATCTTAATGATTTTCTGTTGGTCTTGTTTTCCTCCATCTTCTCCATCTTCACCTTCTGCATTAGGCTGCCAAGGTTTTTTGGGCCGGAATCTGGGTGGGGGGAATCTACTCCTCTGCCTGCTATCAGTCCCTTTCCAAGGAAATGCCTTTCTGGCTTTTTTCCAATCAATGTTCGCATTTTGTGAGGTCGTGGTCCTCAGAAAAGGCACTTTTGGTAGGAGAAAGGTTGAGTGCCTAGGCCTCTAGGGTGGAACTCCCAAGTTTTTCAGCCTCCCTCCCTACATATCTAGTGTTTAACCCGTCTGAAGGAGCCTCTGCCATGTTCAGAACAGATGCCATGTGTGTTCTAGGCTCTCCATTCTCAGTCCATCTAAATATAGTAAAGAAAGCCGAAACAAGCCACCTTAAGGCCAAAGCACTCACCATCGTTGAGTGTTTTCAGGTCCTTGGTCAGGAACCATTTGCTCTGATTCCTCAAGACTCCATTGATGGGCCCGGAGAGATAGCACAGTGGCGTTTGCCTTGCAAGCAGCCGCCGATCCAGCACCAAAGGTGGTTGGTTCGAATCCCAGTGTCCCATAGGGTCCCCTGTGCCTGCCAGGAGCTATTTCTGAGCAGACAGCCAGGAGGAACCCCTGAGCACCGCCGGGTGTGGCCCAAAAAAAAAAAAAAAAAAAAGACTATTGATAGCTGAAACAGCTTTCTGGATTCTTCTTTCCAGATCTTTTCAAATGAATTCAAAGAAGATATTGACCTCTTGTGTATATTTCATATTGGTGTATTTCTTTGATTTGTACATGCCTCTACTTTCTATTTTTCTTATGTAATTATAGTTCCTCCCCATTAGTTTTACTTATAGGACTCTAGATAACTTTTTTTTTTTTTTGGGTCACACCCAGCAGCACTCAGGAGTTACTCCTGGCTATATGCTCAGAAATCGCCCCAGTAGGCTCGGGGGACAATATAGGATGCCGGGATCCGAACCACCGTCCTTCTGCATGCAAGGCAAATGCCTTGCTGTTGTGCTATCTCTCCGGCCCCTTTAGATAACATTTTATAGCATTTTTTTTGGTAAAACTGAGTTATTGGTTTTATTGATTTATCATCATTATCCCAATCAGTCTCCTATGCATTTTGTGGCAGAATTTTAGCATGGGCACATTAAATCAGAAAAATTGTAGGTACAGAAATGAGTTTCTACCCATTAAGGATGAAACCTCGGGCCCGGAGAGATAGCACAGCGGCGTTTGCCTTGCAAGCGGCCGATCCAGGACCAAAGGTGGTTGGTTCGAATCCCGGTGTCCCATAGGGTCCCCCGTGCCTGCCAGGAGCTATTTCTGAGCAGACAGCCAGGAGTAACCCCTGAGCAATGCTGGGTGTGACCCAAAAACCAAAAAAAAAAAAAAAAAAAAAAAAAGGATGGAACCTCACATATTTTTTTGAAACAGAGTTCTCCACCTACAATATCTTGTCTTGTTAATTTGACTTGAGCTCCCATCAATCAATATTTGGCCGAATTCCTCTATACCTTGAACCTCATTTTCGGATTTATGGATGCATGGATTCTGGCTAAGAATGAAGAACTTGAAAAATCTTTTTCTTCCTCTGTGACAAAAACCCCAGGTAACCATCAGTGAGATACTGCAGTTTTATCTCCAGTGACATTCAGGGTTCATCCACCATCTTCCAGAAACGGCCTTAAAACTGTGCCCTTTTATGAACTTTTGTGCCACCCTGGATATGATCTGAAAATAAACTTCATCTTGCCTACTAAGCGAACTTCCTTACATCTTCTCCTAAGATCTCTTACTGTGGAATACCATGTGACTCTCCGATTCCTTCATAGGATCTTCATAATCTACCAGATCCATGATTTCTGAATTCCAGCTTTGTCATCCAATCTGCAAAGGAAGACTTTTTGAGAACTTTTCAGAATGTACTTTGGGGATTGTGAAATAGTCTGGAGCCTGTGGTTGGTTCTTTGACTCATGTTTATGGGTAAGAACACCCTCTTTTTAGGCCTAATGTTTTTTCTTTATATTTTTCTTTTTGATGCACCTATGCAAATTATTGCTATTCATTTAGTTTAATTTTTCCCTTGTCTTTTCAGGGCCTATTACTTATTTTCTATTTTGTTTTAATTTTTAAAAAATTAGAAGGTGGGCCGGAGAGAGAACATGGAGGTAAGGCATTTGCCTTGCATGCAGAAGGTTGGTGGTTCGAATCCCAGCATCCCATATGGTCTCCTGAAACTGTCAGGAGCAATTTCTGAGCATAGAGTCAAGAGTAACTCCTGAACACTGCCGGGTGTGACCCAAAAACCAAAAAAAAATTAGAAAGAGGGGAAATATGAAGTAAATTGAGGCCTTTGAAATAGTTCCCATTTTGTATCAAACAGTTCTCATTTGTATCTTAATTATTTTTCATTGGTCTTGTTTTCCCATTGCCTTTTATCTGGCTTTTTCCCCTCCCTATGGGGAGAGTCTTTGATTGGATCTCAATAAATGGGAGACAGAAGAGCTTTTGAGCTGAGCTGTCATCTAGGCTTGTGGTTCCCCATGGTGGAGTGACTGACTTTTGGTGAACAGCTTACAGTGTGTTTTCTTGCCCGCTATAACCTCCAAATCTGTGTGGATTATTTACTGCGGGGAATTGCTACCGAACCAGTTTCTCCTCTCTTGGATAGAGGGTCTGGAATGTCCCTTTCCCTTCTGGGAACTGGGATAACCAAACCTCAACCCAACACCCAAAGAAGGTCTCATTACACCCTGGTGGAGGAAAGAAGACACTGGTAGTGGTATTGGTTCTTGACCATAGTATGTCTAAAAGCTAACTATAACTTTGTAAATCATGAAGCTTTAATAAAAAATGTTCTTACAAATTAAAAATAATAAATGGTTCTGTGGCCAGAGGGATAGTACGGTGGATGGGTACTTGCTTTGCATGCAGTCGATCTGGATTCAATCCCTAGAAGCACATGTGACTCCTGAACCTTGCCAGGAATGACCTGTGAGTGCAGAGCTACTAGTAAATCCTGTGCACAGACCCAAAACAAACAAAAATGTTCACATAAAAGAACTAAACATTTTGGGGTCTTAAGAGACATAGGGCAAAGTAGTATTTTTTTATTACAGTGAATAAATATAATTTTTAGAACATAGATCTTCTAGGCCAGACTTCTAGGTATATGATTATTCAGACTTCTAGGTATATGATTATTCTTAAATCCAAAAATAGATGAAAACTCCTTTGTGCAGCAAGATTTTATTTATCCTTTATGACAATAAGTGCAATTTTGATTTATAAGGATTCTGTGTTCCTGAGTTTAAGAAGTTAATACAGAGGTTAGAATATTTCTACTGTGGTCTATAATTGTCCTAGAATAAAGAATACGTGTAGTGTATCACATATAAGGTAAACATTGTTTAAAAGGAAACTTCCCGACTTCCTCTTCTTTTGATCCAGGCAAGATGCCACTAACTAAAGTAAAATGTGCCATTCTAGGGGTTGGTGGCTTTTGATGATGTGGTTGTGGCCTTCACCTGGGAAGAGTGGCAGCACCTGGATGACGAGCAGAGGAGCCTCTACAGGGACGTGATGCTGGAAACCTACAGTCACCTGGAGTCACTGGGTGAGTGAAGGTCACCAGCCAACACCTACTGCAGTTGCTTTATAAATGAAGACATAAATCCTTGGGGTATTAAGGGTTTTGTACAGAAATAATGTCACTGTTAACTCTCAAATAAAAGTTCAAAGTGGCCTTTCACTGTTTTTTCATATTCATGTATTTATTTTCATTTTTATTACTTTTTTAATTGAGGTATTTTACTCCCCTGGCTCCACCCTGCTTGGGCTTTCCCAGTTCACTTACTTTCAGTCTGGCCCCCATAACACAGCTTTTTTATCCATTCATTCATTCGACACTGGACTTGTGGATTATTTCTATATCTTGGTTATTGTACTAAGTGCCACAGTAAGCAGGAATTTGCGCATAGTTTTTTGAATTAATGTTTTTGTGTTATGAGGGCAGATACCAGTAAGTGGAATCACTGGGTTGGGTGGGAGATTGACTGTTGTTACTTTTTCAAGAAATTTCCAGACATTTTTTCGTAGAGACTGAACTAGGAAACAGTCCTACCAACAGTGAACAGTGATTCCATTTCCAGTGCCTCTTCTCCAATTCTTGTTTCTGATTTTTCATTTATTTTATTCTCACTGGTAAGAGCTGATATCTCATTGCTGTTTTGCTCTGCATTTCCCTGATAATAACTGATACTGAACCCTTTTCCATATACATACTGTTGATTCATTAGTTGGCTCACAATTGTGCTAATATCATTTTTAAAATACTGTAGCCATTAGGTAGTTTTGAAAAATTATGCTATTAATTTTTTTGCCATCAGGACATTCATTCATCAAACCTGAAATGATCATCAAGTTGGAGCAAAGAACAGAGCCATGGATGGTGGATCTTCCAAAACAGAGACATTCAGGTCAGTAGGGACATACTGGGTATGGAGGCTGGAAATGAAAGTATCAGAGATTTGTTTTACTGAGTAATTTTATAAGGTTCCTTAGCAGTATTTCTACATGTATGAGACTCAGGCATCATTCAGTCTCCAAATTTGGTTCTTACTTATATCTTGACTTTTTAATGAATCTATATTTTCAAAATGTAATTCCAGTTCAAATTTCTTTAAAATGTTTTTAATGAACCTACTGTCTCTGCTATCAGTCAGAAAATATTCTTTTGGGATTTATTATTTTTAAAACTTATTTTTGATACTAAGGGAGAATTTTTGATAATGTGATTTTGGATTCAACTATAATAAAAAGAAAAATCCTTTACTAGATCTTATTCCTCTTAAGGCTATTTTAGTGCTGGAGAGATAAATGGAGGTAGGGTGTTTGCCTTGCATGCAGAAAGATGGTGGTTTGAATCCCGGCATCCCATATGGTCCCCGTGCCTGCCAGGAGCGATTTCTGAGCAGAGAGCCCAGAGTCACCCCTGAGTGCTGCCGGGTGTGACCCAAAAACCAGAAGGAAATAAAAGGCTATTTTAAAGTGTTAAAGTGGGGGCTAGTACAGCAAGTAGGGCATTGATCTTGCACACGGCCAACCCATCTTTAATCCCTGGCATCCCATATGGACCCCCTAGTCTTCCAGGAGTAATTCCTGATTGTAGAGCCAGGACTAACCCCTGTGGGTTGCTGGGTGTGGCAAAATAAATAAAGTGTTGAAGGTCAGAGAGATACTATAGAGATTAACGTGCTTGCCTTTGCATGCAACTTACCCAGTTTGATGGATGTTGTTGTATGTGGTGCTGAGCATAGCCAGAAGTAGTTTCCCAAATATAGAGCCAGTAGTAAGCCCTGAACTCCATGACCTCTCAACCTTCCCTGAGGAAGAGAACACTGAAGATAACCTACATAGTCAAAATGGAGTACTTGATCTGTTGTTGTTGTTGTTGTTGTTTGTTGTTTGTTTTGGAGCCTCACCTGGCTTTGCTCAGGGCTTACTGCTGGCTCTGTGCTCAAGGATCACTCCTGGGGCGTGGGATTCAGTCAAGGTTGGCCACATGCAAATAAGTGCCTTACTTGCAATATGATTTCTTTGGCCTTCTAAAATGAAATATTTTGACCAAGAAAGTATGGCAGGGGACGATGAACCAGACTTTCTTGTTCTGAGAAATCAATAAACTGGGCAAAAATGACTTTGCCTAACTGAATCAAAAGGATTTTGTGCCCTTAAGTGCATTAAAGCTGCCCTATCCATGCCCTAGTACAAAGAAATACATACATACATCTATATTGCATGTATGCAAAATCTATAACCCCTTCCATTAGTACCTCTTTAATGATAGCTATCCCCTTTTTCCATTAGATAGTGGCCTAGAAAAGGACTACCACTTTAAACATAAGGTGTATTTTAGGATGATCAGAAGATAATGTGCCCTAGGTAGTATCAAAGTATAGAACATAGAGAATCAAATGATCAAATGTAAAGTTAAAATTTCTGCTGAAATTCAAAGATTATATGAATATCTTGACCAAATACCTTCTCATGGTTTAGCACAGCGGCGTTTGCCTTGCAAGCAGCCAATCCAGGACCAAAGGTGGTTGGTTCGAATCTCGGTGTCCCATATGGTCCCCCATGCCTGCCACGAGCTATTTCTGAGCAGACAGCCAGGAGTAACCCCTGAGCAACACCAGGTGTGGCCCAAAAACCAAAAAATAAATAAATAAATAAATAAATAATAAACACAGTTTTACACTGGCCTTTTAATACTATTCAGTTCATTTATACATGCTAAAATTGTTTAAAAAATAAATTTTATGGGAGCCGGAGAGATAGTATGGAGATAGGGTGTTTGCCTTGCATGCAGAAGGACAGTGGTTTGATTCCTGGGATCCTGTATGGTCCCCTGAGCCTGCCAGGAGTGATTTCTGAACATAGAGCCAGGAGTAACCCTGAGCGCTGCCGGTTGTGACCCAAAACCAAAAAATAAATAAATAAACAAATTTAATTTTCAAAATACTTTGTTCCTGATATAAAAATGTTTCTTTATATATGACTATTATCCACAAGATGTATATTGATATGTTTCCTAATATATGTTTATCTGTCTCACTTTAGATACTCAACCTAAGCATGACTTGATTGAGCATATTCAAAGAAGTCAGTATAGACAACTTTGTCAAGATAAAATCACCAAGCAAAAAGAAACAATAGATGAGAGAAATAATTTCAACATTACTTTTAACTTTAGATCTATCGATGTATCAGAAGTGATGATAAATAGCGAAAACTGTTCATTCATGATACCTGCAAAGTATGATGTATATACGAAGTTTCTGACAATTGATCCTGATGAGATCCACCCTATAAAGAAAGTTGAGGACCACAAGACATTCTATAAAATCACTAATATCACCAAATGTCCAGATATTCATTCTGGTGTAAAACCTTACGAATATCAGAGAGAAAGCCAATTTTCAGTCCTCGGTCTACACCAAAGATTGCACATTATAGAGAAAATATATGAATGCAGTGAATGGGAAAAAAGCTCCCAAACACAGAAATTTATTGACCATCAAGGATTCCACACGAGAGAGAAACTGTATGAAAGTAATGAATGTAGGAAAATATTCTCAAAGAATATCACTCAACATGAGAGTATTCACAGAGGAGTGAAATCCTATGAATGTAAAGAATGTAAGAAAATATTCTCAAGGAAGTCACACTTCACTCAACATAAGAGAATTCACACAGGAGAAAAACCATATGAATGTAAAGAGTGTAAAAGACTATTCTCAAGGAAGTCACACCTCACTCAACATGAGAGTATTCACACAGGAGTGAAACCCTATGTATGTAAAAAATGTAGGAAAATGTTTTCGAGGAAGTCACATCTCATTCAACATGAGAAAATTCACATAGGAGAGAAACTGTATGAGTGTACTGATTGTAGGGAAATATTCTCAAGAAAGTCACACCTCACTCAACATAAAAGAATTCACATGGGAGAGAAGACCTTTGAGTGTAATGAATGTGGGAAACCTTTCTCAAGGAAATCAGATCTTACTAAACATGAGAGAAATCACCCAGAAGAGAAACCCTATATGTGTAAAGAATGCAGAAAAACTTTCTCACGGAAGTCAAGCCTCACTGAACATGAAAGAATTCACACAGGAGAGAAACTATATGAATGTAAAGAATGTAGCAAAACATTCCCATGGAAGTCAAGTCTCACTCAACATGAGAGAATTCACACAGGAGAGAAACTTTATGAATGTAAAGAATGTAGCAAAACATTTTCGTGGAAATCAAGTCTCACTCAACATGAGAGAATTCACACAGGAGAGAAGCCCTATGAATGTAAAGAATGTGGGAAAACTTTCTCAAAGAAGTCACTCCTCACTCAGCATGAGAGAATTCACACAGGAGAGAAGCCCTACGAATGTAAAGAATGTGGGAAAACCTTCTACAGAAAGAATGGTCTCGTTCTACATCGCAGTTTTCACCTGGTAGAGAAACCTTTTGAGTGCAAACAATGTAGGAAGACTTTTGCATGTAAGTCACGACTCACTGATCATGAGAGAATGCACACAAGAAAGAGACCATTTGAATGTAAAGAGTGTAGGAAAAGTTTCCTATGGAAGTCATGCCTCACTCAGCATGAGAGAATTCACACAGGAGAGAAACCATTTGAATGTAAAGAATGTAGGAAAACCTTCACACAGAAGTCAAATCTTACAGAGCATGAAAGAATTCACACAGGAGAAAGACCTTATGAATGTAAAGATTGTAGGAAAACTTTCTCCTGGAAATCAGGCCTCACTCACCATGAGAGAATTCACAGGAGAGAAAACCTCTGAATGTAAATTATGCAGGAAGTCAAGCTTCACTAACCATGAAAATTCACATTGGAGAGAAATACTATGATGTAAGAAAATTTGTCCTTAAGTAAAGCCTGATCACGTTTTCATTAAAGTGAAGTTTTCTCTTGGACAAGAAACTATTTTGCACACCCCCTCTTTCCTATATGCATGACCCTGGAGCAATTCTATATAGGGAAAATAGAAATATAAAAGTAAACAGTATTTTTATGAATGCCCATCCAACAAAAACTGACAAGGATTCTCTCCGATTTTTTTTTTAATTTTTGTGATTCTAGAATTTAACTGAGCCCCAGAGTGACTATGGAAGGCACAGAATGAATGCAATAGCATGACACAAGACAGGTTTAATTATATTGGGACAGCAGTGTTTTGGTAATTCAACTTCAATATAATTGGGTACAGGTAAATATGTATTGAGCCATTTCATGGGGCAATTTAAGGCATTACCAGCTGATTGTCATCAGACCATTTGTTAAGTTTGGCACAGGTTTTCTTATGCAATCATTGTGTTGAAAAAATCTGTCCAGGAAAGAAAATCATACATATAGAATATCTGTTGGGCAGCTAACTGAAAATAAAGTACAGTTTAAATATATTTAGTCTATAAAAATTTTCAACAAAACTGATGTTACGGTTGGAGGAATGAGTCAGGGCCGGAGGGCATATTTGTGGAAGACTGGAGGCACTCTATGTTCCCCCAGCCCTTCCAGGAGTGGCCCCTAGATACATTAACATAGGGCCCAAGATGAAAAAGTACTTTCAGGGGTTAGGGCCATAGCACTAGCCCCAGCATAAGATATTCCTTAAGCTTGCCAGGAATAATTTCTTTTTCCTTTCTTTTTCTAAAACTTTTTATTGAGACCATTGTGAATTACAAATCCTTTATAGCTGAATTTCAGACAAACAGTGATGGTGAATTAAAGCCATCCCACCATCTGTGTTGACCTCTCTTCACCAAAAATCCCAGCCTGCATCCATACCTCCACCCTTAGCCCCCTGGCCTACCAGTGTAACAGGTCTATTTAAGTTTAGATTATTATAGTTTGGGTCTCTTGATTCTGTTGTCATTGACTTTGGCTGGAGTATTTACTTCTGACCCTTTTTTCTCCACCAGTGCACCTGAGAACACTTGGACCCTGAACCTCATCTTTATTTCATTCTTCTCTCAATTTGTAGAAAGACACAAATAATGAGGTAAAACAAAGTAATTTATACCCCAAGATTCCATGATAAAGGCTGAAGCCCCTGTCCAGAAGATACAAATAAAAAGGGGGGTTGACAAGGTTTTATGTGTGTGATTTTTTTTTTTTTTTGCATAGACGCAGCAAAGTTTGGTGGCAAGTAGAAAGGAAATACCCTTGGCCTAAGAAAAATAGTGTCTCTATCCATGAAGCACCCTGTCCTAAGACTGACTATATGCTCCAGGCTTCCTAATTGTCCAGTCCCAAAGCCTTTCATCATGATCCCAGTAAAGTTTTACTCAATCATGGTTGTCACAGTCAGGCTTCTCTAATTAGAGATCTTGGATTTTGCACAGATTGTCAAAGCCAGGGTGTCACAGAGTGACCTTCTGCTTTAATCTCACCATTAGGTGGCAAGGCAGGGAAACCAGCCCTTAAAGCAAGTTGTTGTTTCCTGGTTGTCAGGGTGTTATATGAACCTACCCTGGAGCAAGTTGGTGTCAGCGCAACATTAGGGCCTCCCCCAGCAGAAGGTGGATTCCTCATGCTAGTGCAGAAAACAGTGCTGGTTCCAAGGATGGGATCCAAGGTTTTGGGTTGAACAGTTGGATGTCCGATCAACTGAGGCCTAAGTTGAGTGACTGAGACAAATATTCAGGGTAAAAGCTCCCCTGCACTATAAAATTTATGAGTTGTTTGGAGGGAGGGTTTGGGCCACACGCAGCGGTGTTCAGGGGTTACTCCTGGCTGTCTGTTCAGAAATAGCTCCCGGCAGGCACGGGGGACCATATGGGATGCCGGGATTCGAACCAACCACCTCAGGTCCTGGGTCGGCTGCTTGCAAGGCAAATGCCGCTGTGCTATTTCTCTGGCCCCAAAATTTGAGTTCTTATCCCTATTAGATAAGGACTTTCTATATGTAAGAGTTCCCCCATTTTAATGTACCTAATGCAAAAAGGAGCAATGCCACATGATACTACTGGTGCATATGGGGGTAAAAATAAGCTAAGCGATCTCTATAATCTTGCTCTAACCTGAATTCTTATCCTGAGAGACTTATCTACTAGAATTTCCTGCTAAGCAGATCTAAAAAAGAGATGGGGAAAGCTACTCTATGAAATATACACTATGAATTATAACTATTAAGGAAATGCATTTGCATAAATATACAAAGTAAATATAGATATCCCCTTTAAGTCTTTAGAAATAGTCTAGCTAGGGGATAAAATCCAGAGCAGTTTCATCCCACATCGTGGTCTTGTGGGGTCTGAGAAATGGTTCTTGGAAGTCAGGGATCAGGTAATGTCCTCAAGCTGAGGATCTTTCTGGAGCCAAATCCGTTAGCAAGCAACAGTCCACATTGAGAGAAGGTGAGAGAAAGGGGCTTCATGGAATGAATCAGCAGGAACTATGGCAGCAGCTTCTTCTCAGGCCGAGTCGGGGCATCCTGGGAGCCTTTTGCTTTGGAAGCCGGCTGGCAGTTTGCTGTGGTAGGTGGAAGGTTCCAGTTCTTGACGTGGTCGAAATGAGGATAAAAAGGGTTAAATAGGGAGAGGTAAGGGATTGGGAGTGAGAGGATTTGTAAAATGGTAAGCAGGGAAGGGGGAAAGGGGCCATATATAATGGGCTATATACAACTTCGGCATTATGAACAATACAGATTAGACAGAGGTGTCCAACACACACACACACACACACACACACACACACATTGGAGGTTGATTAATAAGTTGCAGTTGAAGCACTGACGCTTGTAGAATGGGTCAGAGCGCTTAAGAAATATGAGGTCGGCAAATTGGGGAAGATTTTCCAATTTGTAGGAAAATAAAAGCTTCTGGGTTAGATTATGGGTCATTCTTAGAACAATAATAATTTTCATGTCTAGAGTACTAAATAATATGGTGGAGAGCATTGTAAGAGGGTCTATCCCATGAAGTAAGACAGTAAAGCATTCTATTACTGAGCACTGTAATGGGAATCCCTGGCTTCCAAATTTATTCTGCACCTGCCTTCATTGAAGACTTCTTTGAGATCTAAGTTTTGGAGTGTTCTGCCTATGTTTTCCTCAGTGAACTTTGACTTCTGGTCTGATATCAAGGTCTTTAATCCATTTTGATTTGGCTTTTGTGTAAGGTATGATAGGGATCAATCTTTAATTTCTGATACATGGTTATCCAATTGTTCCAACACCATTTGTTGAAGAGACTATCTTTATTCCATTTCAAAATTTTGTCTACTTTGTGAACACTATACATAAAATATAAAGTACAATATATAACTGTATACTTGGGGGTTTGTGGCTGGATATTTTATTCTGACCCATTGGTCTGAAACTGTTCCAATACCATGCAGTTTTATTCAGTGCCCTTAGTAGTAGAGCTTCAAATTAGGTAATGAGATGCCTCCCAGTTTCTTGGTTTTTAATATGGATTTGGCTATCCTAGGTCTTTTATGTTCCATATGAACTTTATAATTGATTGTTCTAAGTTCTTGAAGAATAATACCTGAATTTGCATAGGGATTGCATTGAATACGTTGGTTTAGGTAGATGGCCATTTTGATGATATTGATTCTTCCAACCCATGAGCAAAACGTTCTTCCTTTTCCTTAGATTGTCTTCGATTTCTGAAATTTTTTGAAATTTTTATGGCATAGGTCTCTCACATCTCTTGTTAGGTTGATTCCTAGGTTCTTGATAGTTTTAGACCCTGTTTAAAATGGGACAAACTCTGGTATCTTTCTCCTCTGAGTCATAAATTTTTGTTTCTAGAAGCTTTTCTGTGGACTCTTAAGGTTTTTCAATGTATAGCATCATGTCATCTGCAAATATAATTTGACTTCCTCTTGATTTGGATTCCTTTGATTTCCTTTTCTTGTCTGATTGCTACTGCTAGGACTCATAATATGTTGAAAAGGAGTGGAGACAATGAACAGCCTTGCCTAGTGCCTGACCTTAGTGGAAATGTTTTTAGTTTTTCACCATTAAGAATAATGTTGAGGGGCCCGGAGAGATAGCACAGCGGCATTTGCCTTGCAAGCAGCCGATCCAGGACCAAAGGTGGTTGGTTCGAATCCCGGTGTCCCATATGGTCCCCCGTGCCTGCCAGGAGCTATTTCTGAGCAGACAGCCAGGAGTAACCCCTGAGCACCGCCGGGTGTGGCCCAAAAACCAAAAAAAAAAAAAAAAAAAAAGAATAATGTTGAGGGGCCAGAAAGATAGCATGGAGGTAAGGAGTTTGCATTGCATGCAGAAGGATGATGGTTTGAATCCCAGCATCCTATATGGTCCCCCCAGCCTGCCAGGAGCAATCCCTGAGCGTAGAGCCAGGAATAACTGCTGAGTGCTGCCGGGTGTGACCCAAAAACAAACAATAATAATAATAATAATAATAATAATAATAATAATGTTGGTTGTAGGCTTCTTATAGATCTTGAAGAAGGTTCCTTTTACCCCTATTTGCTGAGGGTTTACATCATGAATGGGTACTGGATTTTTTTTTCAAATGCATCAATTGATATGACCATGTGGCTTTTGTCCTTCCTTTTATTGATGTGGTATAGGATGTTGTTTGATTTGCATATGTTGAACCATCCTTGCAACCCTGAGATGAAACTCACTGGTCTTTTTGTGTGATGTTGAATTCAGTTTGCTAAAATTTTGTTAAGTTCTTTTTAATCCATCTTTATTAGCGAGATTGGTCTGTAGTTTTCTTTCTTAGTGGTATCATAGTTAGCTTTGGGAGTGAGCATGATAATTAGTCTCAAATAAGGTATTAGGGAGGATCCCCATCTTTTCGATATTTTAGAAGAGTCTAAGGATCATGGGAGTAATTCATGTTGAATGTTTGATAAAATTCACCTGTAAACCATCTGGTCCTGGATTTTTATTTGCTTTTTTAGCTATTTAAGGTGTCCCTTTAGGTTGTTGATTTTGTCATTTTCTTTCCTACTGTAGGCCTGTATTGTTATGAGTTTCCCCTAATTATTGGTTTTGCTGTGTCCCATAGATTTTGGTAATTCATTTCTTCATTGTCATTCACTTCAAGGAATCACTTTACTTTTTCCTTGATTTCCGCTTTGATCCAACTGTTGTTGAGCCGCATGTTGTTTAGTCGTCAAGTGTTAGATTTTCTCCACATCTTCTTTTTACAATCATTGATCTCTGTTGAATTGTAGTCTGATAGAGTGCTTGGTATAATTCTTATATTTGTTACTTTATGTATGTGTCCTAAATCATGGACTATTCTAGAGAATATTCCACATGCACTTGAGAAGAATGTGTATTCAGCTTTTTTGAGGTTAAAGCCCCATATAGGTCATTAGTTCTAGCCCTAGCCCTTCTAGTTTCTCATTTAGGCTCTTAGGTCTTTGTTGATTGTTCTGCCTTAGTAGATCTGTCTAGTGGCAATAATGGCATGTTGAAATCTTATCACTACTATCACATTTCCATCCATGTGTTTCTCTAGGTTTGTGAGCAAAAGCCTTACATATTTTGCTGGTTCTACATTTGGTGCATAAATGTTGATCAGAGTTAATACTTCTTGGTCTAATGTTCCCCTGATCCATTTTTGTCTATGAGTACTTTCTTGAGATTAAATGCAATTTGGTCAGATATAAGTATGGCTGTCCCAGCTCTTTTTGTTTTTCAGCAGCTTTATATAATTAATTCTGTCCTTTTACTCTGAGCTTGTGCTATCCTGAACTTTTAAGTGTGTTTCCTGAAGGCTGCAGATATCTTGGTTTTGTTTCCTGATCCAACCCTCTATTCTGTGTCTTTTGATGGGAGATTTTAGTCGATTGACATTTAAGGAAATTATTGATAGGGCTGTTGTATAGCATTTTTTATTACAATTGTGTGTTTGGTTTGTGTAATTGATCTCTGAGTAGTTCATTTAGAGTCAGTTTGTTTAGTGCAAATATTGCGAGTTCTATTTTGTCCAAGAATGTTTTTAACCCTCCATCCCATGTAAATGAGAGTTTTACTGGGTAGTGGATTCTAGGTTGAAATTTTCTTTTGTTCAGCAGTTTAAATATGTCATTCCATTCTTTTCTTGCCTTGACTGTTTCAAATGGAAAATTTGGTTTGATTCTTATGTCTTTTTCTTTATATTTGAGGTTTTTCTTCTCCCTTAATGCTTTTAAGAGTCCATCTCTTTGTTTTCTGCCATTTGGATTACTAAATGTCTTGGCTTTGTTCTGTTAGGTCTAATTTGTTTGATACTCTTTTTGCCTCTTGGATTTGAACAACAGACTCCAAAGAGTGGGAAAATTCTCTGCTGAGACCTCACTGCTTTTTTTCCCCTTTTCTTTTTTCCTCCCATTCTGGTGTTTCTATAAATCGTAAGTTATGTCTTTTGTCTTTATTAAGTACCTTACATTTCCAATATTTTGTCTTGTTTCTTTATTTTATTTATTGTTGCAGCTTATAATTTGTCTTCAAGTTCATCTATGCGATTCTCCATGTGTGTAATTCTACTTTGGCTTGCTAACGTGTTTTTTGTTACATTAGTTCCATTTGCATGGATTCTCTCATCTTCTGATAGAGTTCATCTTTAAGTTGGTTGAATTGCAGGCTAGTGACTCCTTGATTTCTGTTGCTAATACATTAAGTATTGATTTTAGGGGCCCGAAGAGATAGCACAGCGGCGTTTGCCTTGCAAGCAGCCGATCCAGGACCAAAGGTGGTTGGTTCGAATCCCGGTGTCCCACATGGTCCCCCGTGCCTGCCAGGAGCTATTTCTGAGCAGCCAGCCAGGAGTAACCCCTGAGCACCGCCGGGTGTGGCCCAAAAACCAAAAAAAAAAAAAAAAAAAAAGTATTGATTTTAGGTCCTCATCTATAAAGTTCATGTTTTTTGGTGAACTTGAAAATTTGCTAGGATTGGGGGCCGGGAAGGTGGCGCTGGAGATAAGGTGTCTGCCTTGTAAGCGCTACCAAGGAACGGACCGCGGTTCGATCCCCCGGTGTCCCATATGGTCCCCCCAAGCCAGGGGCGATTTCTGAGCACATAGCCAGGAGTAACCCCTGAGCGTCAAACGGGTGTGGCCCAAAAACCAAAAAAAAAAAAAAAAAAAAAGAAAATTTGCTAGGATTTCTCTCCATCTCCTTACCTGCAGGTATCTTCTTTAGGTTCCCCCACTATTCTTTGCATTTGGTGGTTGGAATGCTGGAGTTTCAGGGTGTTTAGAAAAAGTGGTCTATTTAACTGTATAAGAGGTAGTTAGGGATTTATCTGTTTTAGAGGTTATTTATTCTAGACAAGCAAAAGAATATTTTGCAATATTATACACTAGCAATTTTCTTCATTAACTTTTATTTTGGGGAAACAAGATGCAGAGAATTTGTTGGTTTGATAATTATTGCTGCAAGGGAATAGCAGGAAGGATGGGAAATTGGAAATAGTGTGGACATCTATCATAAATATGAAATGAAACTATCCATTTTCTGACCCTAATAGTCACATGACTTCCTTAAACTAGATTCATAATCTACAGAGATCTCCTTTATACAGTTGTTGTTTTTAAAAAAAACATTTTAGAGCTTCTCTCTCCCTTCTGTCCTCTCTCTCCCTTTCCCCTCTCTTCTCTCTCTCCCTTCTCTCCCCCTCTCCCTTCTCTTCTCTCTCCCCCCCTCTCATTTCTTAAGGGAAGAAAAAAAAATTTAGAACCAAAGAAATAGTACAGATAGGATGGTGCTTTCTCTTGCATGTAGCTGACCTATGTTCAGTCAACACTACATATGGTTCCCAGATCCCTGCCATGAGTAATCCCTGAACACAGATCCAGGAATAAGTTCTGAGCATTGATGTAGAAGTGAACCCTTAGCACAGATCCAGGACTAAGCCCTGTGCACAAGTGTTGGTGAGGATGGAGGGGACAAAGGCACTCTCATTCACTACTGATGGGAACATCATCTGGTCCAAACTTTTAGTTATTCATCAAAACACTTGGATTTGGGCTTCTATATTACCCAGCAGTTCCATTCCATGAATATACTCCAAGAGCCCAAAAGCGCAATCCAAAATAGATATCTCTCCTGCTTTCATTGCTGCACTGTTCATAGCCAAAATCTGAAAATAACCCAAATGACCAAAATATGACTAAAGAAACTATGCAATATGATGCCCAAAGCTGGTATATGGTATGTGATGTAAAGCAAGTGGTATATGTAAGGTATATGGTATATATATATATATAGTACATTATAAATAGCCTATGGTATATGGTCATGTACCATATATCATATATTATGCTGTGATTCCCAATATAGAAACAATCCAAATGTCCAAGCGTAGATGGCTGGATAAAGAATATGGAGAGTAGGGGCTAGAGAGATAGCATGGAGTTAAGGCATTTGGCTTTCATGCAGAAGGATGGTGGTTCGAATCCTGGCATCCCATATGGTCCCCTGTGCCTGCCAAGGGTGATTTCTGAGCATAGAGCCAGGAGTAACCCCTGAGTGCTACCGGGTGTGACCCAAAAACCAAAAAAAAAAAAAAAGTAATATGGAGAGTAACAGTGGCAGCAACCACAGTATTGGTGCCCAGAAGACACATCGGCACTTCCAGGTGAAGGACACAGCTTGAGAGAAAGACCCAGAGAGTGGTAAAGCATACTTCCTGATGACAGCAGAAGCTGTAGCGGCCACAATCTTGGTGCCCGGAAGACACATGGGTGGCCCCAGATGAACAGACACAGCTCAAGGCAAAAAGCCAGAGGGGCACTGCTGCTCCACACCATTCCATGGCTGCACACTTCTAGTCAATAAATCCCAGCAGGGGACATAGAAAACATCACACTGCAATTGTGACAATGGGGAAACAACTCATGCCTCCATCATACTTAGAGAATGAACCACCCATTTAGACTTCTTGATAAGGACTTTGGAGAAGAAATATGTAAGATGTTCATAGAACTCAAAGAAAGCATGGAACAAACTAAAGATACCACAAATAAGAATCAAGAGAATATGAGAGTAGTGATGAGAAAACTTCAAACTGAAATAACAGGGCTGAAAAACTTGGTAGGTAAAATGAAAACTCAATAGAAAGCTTCTCCAACAAAGTGATAGTGTTAAAGACAGAATCAGTGAGCTGGAAGATGAGATGCATAACAACTCCACACAACAGAAGAGGTTGGAAAAGAGCCTTAAATGATCAGACAATGGAAAACTCCTCAAAGAATGTGAACAGACAAAAATAGTAGTTTTTGATAAACTCAACAGAAATAACATAACAATCACTGGAGTCCCAGCGACCCAGGAAGAAAGCTTCCATTAAGTATCAACAGTCAAGGACATCATTAAAAAGAAACTCCCAGAGCTGGAGAGTGCATGCCACCAAATCCCGCGTGCCCAAAGAGTACTAGCCAAAGAGATCCAAAGAAAAACACCTCAAGACCCATCCTAGTCAAACGCATGGAGGTTAAGTGTTTGGCTTGCATGCAGAAGGTTGGTGGTTTGAACCCCAGCATCCCATATGGTCCCCTGAGCCTGCCAGGAGTGATTTCTGAGCATTGAGCCAGAAGTAACCCCTAAGTGCTGCCGGGTGTGACCCAAAAACCAAAAAAAAAATAAAAATAAAAATAATAATAATAATAGGAGAGAGATACAAAGTGGCAAAATGGATCAAACAGCTGAATCCAACCAACATTTTGCTGCCTATAAGAAACACTTCCGAATAAACAGTCAAACAGACTTGAAATCAGAGGTCATAAGATTGGAGGACAATCATCCAAGCAAAGGACTTCATTTAAAAAAGACTGAAGTGGCCATATCATATGACACAGACTTTATAATTTAAAAAGTTTTTATATAAAGGACAGAGAGACCTTTCTTAATAAAGAAGGGATATGTTAAACCGGAAGAAACCACATTCCTATACACCCACTCAATGAGGGACCAACAAAAATACTTAAAACAACTGCTGACAAATTTCATGTAAGACATCAATAGCCTGTCACCCCTTGAGAGGTGAACCAGGCTGAAACTCAACAAGAGTATATGATCTCTGAAAGGAAAAATGGAAGAATAGATCTATTAGATATATAGAGTTCTCTGTCTCCAGAAAACATTCTTCTCCACTGCACATGGACTATTCTTCAATATAGACCATATTCTGGCCCATAAAACATACTTCCAAGAAATAAAGAAGATAAAAATTTTACATAGTACCTTCTCTGAAAGGTACTGAAATTATAAGTGAATAACACAGAGGAAAAAATTAACACCTGGAAATTAAACAGATTGCTACTGAACAACCAGTGAGTCAACAATGAAATCAAAGAGGAAATCAAGATTCCTGAAAACAACAAGAGGAAGACACAAATTATCAGAATGTGTGGGACACAGCTAACAGGGTACAAAGAGTTTTCTATCTTTGCAAAAACACATCAGGAAGGATGATGGTGCCTATGTAAATTTAATGGCATAGCTTATAAAACTGAAAAGTGGTCAGCAAATGAACCAAAATTAGGCACACAGATAGAAATAATAAAGCTTAGAGCAGAAATTAAGAATTGGAAATCCAGAAAACAATCTGGAAGATTAATAAAAGCAAGAGTTGGTTCTTTGAAAAAATAAACAAGATCAATAAATCAATAGCAAAACACAAAGGAAAAGAAATTTAATCAAATGAATTAGAAATTAAAAGGGGGATATTACTAAAGATACTAAAGAAATTCAAGGATAATCAGAACTACTTTGAGAAACTGTATGCCACAAAACAAGAGAACCTGAAAAATTGGATAAATTCTTGAACTCTTAAAACTTCCCAAGTTTTAAGATGAACCAAGATGATCTAGCATATCTGAACAGATTTATAACTATTGAGGAAATTAAAGTGGTAATCAAAAGTCTTCCCCAAAACAAGCCCAAGACCATATGAATTCACTAACAAATTCTTTCAAACTTTCAAGACAACCTATTGCCAATCTTTTTTAGGCTCTTCAAGTAAATTCAAGAAACAAACACTCCCAAAGGGTGTTTATGAAGCTAACATCATCCTGATAAGAAAAGCAGATAGAGATGCCACAATAAAAAAAAAAAACTCTACAGATCAATATTCCTGATGTACACAGATGAAAAGATCCTCAACAAAATCCTAGCAAATAGGATCCAATGACTTATCAAGAAGGTCATACACCATGACTAAGTAGGATTCATTCCAGAAATGCAAGGATAGTTTCACATATGTAAGTTAATCAGACTAATACACCACATCAGGGGCTGGAGCAATAGCACAGCAATAGGGTGTTTGCCTTGCATGTGGCTGACCCAGGACAGATCCAGATTAGATTCCTGGCATCCCATACGATACCCTGAGCCTGCCAGAAGCGATTTTTGAGGCAGAGCCAGAAGTAACCCCTAGAAACTGCCAGGTGTGGCCCTAAAACAAAAAATTACACCACATCAATCAAAAGGAAAATAAAAACTTCATGATTGTATTAATAGATGCAGAGAAAGCATTTGATAATGTCCAACACACATTCGTAATTTATAAAAACACTCAACCAACAAGATGGAATGGAAGGGACTTTTCTCAATATAGTCAAGGCCATTTACCACAAACCCGTAGCAAATATTATACACAATGAAAAAAAGCTGACAGTCTTTCCTTTAAAATTTGGCCTAAGAAAAGGCTACCCCTTTTTGTGACTCCTATTTAACATAGTACTGAAAGTACTTGCCTTTGCAATCAGGCAAGAAAAAGATATCAAGAGCATCCAGATAAGAAAGGAAAATGTCAAGCTCTCACTGTTTGCAGATGACACAATACTATATTTAGAAAATCCTAAAGATGCTACCAAAAAGCTGCTAGAAACAATAGATTCATATAGCAAAGTGGCAGGCTACACAATTAACATGCAAAAATCAATGGCCTTCTTATACACAAATAATGATAGAAAAGAAATAGATATTAAAAATTCCATTCTCAATAGCACTACAGAAACTCAAATACTTTGGAATCAATTTAACTAAAGGGGTAAAGTACCTATATGAAAAACTATAAAGCACTGCTTTAGGAAATAAAAGAGGACACAAGGAAATGGATACATATACCCTGTTTATGGCTTGGTAAAATTAACATCATTAAAATGGCAATGCTCCCCAAAGCAATATACAGATTTAATGCAGTCCTTCTAAGTATACCCATGACATTCTTAAAAGAAGTGGATAAAACACTCCTAAAATTCATTTGGAACAATAAATACCCAAGAATAGCTAAAGTAGTCATTAGGGGGGAAAGATGGCATCACTTTCCCCAATATTAAATTGTACTACAAAGCAATAGTCATTAAAATAGCATGGTATTTGAATAAAACAGACTCACAGATCAATGGAATAGATTTGACTATAGAGAATGACCCCCCAAGGTATACAATCAATCTTTCATAAATGGCAATAAACACAAAATGGAGTAAGGAAAGCATCTTCAGCAAGTGTTGGTGGGATAACTGGTCAGCCACATGCAGAAAAGTAAACTCAGACCTCTACCTAACACCATGCACAGAGATCAAATCCAAATGGATTAAAGACCATGATATCAGACCCAAACCTATAAGGTATATATAAGAAAAGTAGGAAAACATTTCATGACATTGAAACTAAAGGCATTCAAGAGGAAACACAACTGCTAAACAAGTGGAAGCAGAGATAAATAAATAGGACTACATTAAACTGAGACGCTTCTGCACTTCAGAGGAAACAGCGGCCATCTGGGACTGAGAAAAAGAAGTAAAAACCAAGTATCTTTTATTCCTCTGGAGTCTATGGCCTGCTGCCACCACTCTAGGTTACAAAGGTCACTCATGGAATGGGAGAAACTATTCACCCAATTCTTAACAGATAAAAGGCTAATAAATAAGATATGCAGGGACTAGAGAGATAGCATGGAAGTAGGGCATTTGCCTTGCATGGAGAAGGACGATGGTTCAACTGCTGGCATCCCATATGGTCCCCTGAGCCTGCCTAGATTGATTTCTGAATGTAGAGCTAGCAGTAAGGCATGAGCACTGCTGAGTGTGACCCAAAAACAAAAATAAATAAGATATGGAAGGTACTGACAGAACTGAACACAAAAAGAGCACCTAACACCATCAAAAATGGGGAGAAGAAATGAACAGACATTTCCTTGAAGAAGAAATATTGAAAGCTAAAAGGCACATGAAAAAAATGCTCCACATCATTAATCAGGGAGATACAAATAAAAATAACAATGAGGTATCATCTCAAACCACAGAAAGTGGCACACATCACAAAGAACAAGAGCAATCAGTGCTGCCATGGATGCAGAGAGAATAAAACTCCCATTTGTTGTTGGTGGTAATGCTGCCTAGTCCATCCTTCCTGGAAAACAATATGGATGTTCCTCAAAAAATGGAAATTGAGGGTCTGGAGTGGTAGAACAGTGGTAGGGCATTTGCCTTGAACACGGCTGACCCAAGACGGGCCTGGGTTCGATCCCCAGCATTGGCATCCCATAGGGTCCTCTGAGCCAGGAGCAATGTTTGAATGCATAGCTAGGAGGAACCCCTGAACGTCACCAGGTGTGGCCCAAAAACAAAACAACACACACACACAAACACACACACACACACACAAAGGAAGTTGAGCTTCCATAATATTCAGCAATACCACTCCTAGGGATATATTCTATGAACACAAAAACACAATATAAATCTGCTCTCTACATTCCTTTATGCATTTCATCACTATTTACAATAGCCAGAATCTAGAAACAACTCAGATGCCCAACAACAGATGAGTGGCTTAAGAAACTGGTACATCAACACAATGGAATGCTGTAGAAATTCCCCATTATCCAGCAGGTTACTGCAGAGGTCCAAGGCTTCCAGGGCTGAGTGATGGAAGGTTCCTAGGGGTCTGTGAGACATGGCTGCTGGGTGTGTCCTCGTGCCCACACAGCAACTCCAACCTGTAGTGACCACTCCAGGTACTGAGAAAGAAGTAGAAACCAAATATCTTTTTTATCCCTACTAAAGTCTGAGGCCTGCTGCTGCCCTGCCCAGGAGTTTCTGAGAGAGAGTGGGAGAGATAGATGGAAATTCACTGGCTAGAGGTGGCTGTGAGAGGCCTGGGTTCAAGAAAGAAAAAGGAATAGAAATAAAGCCAGCAGCATCTCTCTGATGCTTTATATCTGTCCCCTACCCCACCCTCTGGACCAGCAGGCACTGCTCTGGTCACTATCCTGTACCTAGCATGACAAGGGGGCATATCCAGGTTCAAATGTCATTACAGTTGGGGTATCCAAACACAATGACAATGGGGTATCCAAGGGACGTGTCCAAATTCAACTGCCATACATCAACAGAATACTATGCAGCTATTGAAAAAATGAAGTCATGAAATTTGCCTAGACATGGATGGACATAAAATCTATGCTGAATGAGGGTACTTGGCGGAGGCAGGGCAGGGCAAAAAAATATGCTGAATGAAATGAGTCAGAAGGGCAAAATTAAACACTCATCTGTGGGATTTAAGAAAAACAAAATAGTACAGTAATAATACTCAGAGACAATAGAGATGCAGGCCCGAAGGAGCAGCCCATGATATAAAGCTTACCATAAAGAGTCTTTTGGGCCCGGAGAGATAGCACAGCGGTGTTTGCCTTGCAAGCAGCCGATCCAGGACCAAAGGTGGTTGGTTCGAATCCCGGTGTCCCATATGGTCCCCCGTGCCTGCCAGGAGCTATTTCTGAGCAGACAGCCAGGAGTAACCCCTGAGCACTGCCGGGTGTGACCCAAAAACTAAAAAAAAAAAAAAAAAAAAAAAAAAAGAGTCTTGAGCACAGTTAGAGAAATAACCGCACTAGCGACTACCATTACGATGATAGTGAGGGGGAGAAATGGAATGCCTGTCCCAAAGTCAGGCAGGGGGTGGCGAAGGAGGGAATTGGGGAACATTGGTGGAAGGAAAAAAATTCTATATTCTATATTGGTACATATATTCACCAATATATTATGTATACTGGTGAAGGTGTTGTTATTTGGTGACTAAAACCCAACTACGAACATTTTTATAACCAAGGTGGTTAAATAAATGATTTTTTTAAATCACAGTGGAATACTACTTGCCTAATGAAAAGATGTCATGCGATTTGCTACTATATTGGTGGATTTGGAGAGTATCTCTGAGTGAAGTTAGTTTAAGAAGAGGGACAGGGCCTGGAGAGATAGCACAGCGGTGTTTGCCTTGCAAGCAGCTGATCCTGGACCAAAGGTGGTTGGTTCGAATCCCGGTGTCCCATAGGGTCCCCCGTGCCTGCCAGGAGCTATTTCTGAGCAGACAGCCAGGAGTAACCCCTGAGCACCGCCGGGTGTGGCCCAAAAACCAAAAAAAAAAAAGAAGAGGGACAGATACAATTTTCTTTCTCATATGTGTGATATAAAGAAACTGCATAGAGGACTATCAAATACCTAAAGGCAGTAGAAATGAAGAGCAGAACTGGTTTTTAGGAAGAAGTAAGGATGAGGTAGGGATAAGTAGGGAAAGGGGGAGGGATGAGGAGATATAGGTTAGGGAAGGGGCCAGTGGTGAAGGGGAAAAGTGCCTGCTATAGCTGCAGAAGGGAAGTAGAGCATTGAAGGAGGGAAGTGGATACTAGTGAAGGGATTGGTGGTATAATATTGTATGCCTTAAACTTAATAACTTTGTAACTAATTCACAATGGCCTGATTAAAAAATTAATATGGGTGCTTTTGAATTCAAGCTGAAGATAATCCACAAAATTCCAGTTTACTCTAATTGTTCCCTAAGTTTTCATTATTTCATAACTAGTTATTCACGTGATCTTTGGATTTTCTGTGGCCTGTAGGATCTCTGTAATGTTCTCCAGCATTTGTTCATACCCAAGCCAACAACCAGTTCATAAGTTTTAAAATGTATTAAAGAGAGGCCAGAGTGATGGTTCAATAGGTGGGGTGTTTATCTTGCATGGGGTTGACAAGAGTTTATTCCCCAGCATCCCATATGGTTCCTCGAATCTCCCAGAAGTGATTTCTGAGAACAGAGCCAGGAGTAACCCCTGAACACCAATGCGTGTGGCCAAAAAGTACAAATACATTAAAAAACAAAATGCGTTAAGTAAATAACCTTATCAAGGACCTAAGTCTCTTGATATCATCTGTTGCTGTTAAGTAAGCCTAACACAAAGTTGAGGGACTTAACAATTATTTGTTACTCCTCAAAGCTCTTTGGACTGAATAATCTCGTGAGTATTTCCACCAGATTTATGGAAAAAATCTATCAGGAAATGGGAGAAGAGCAGGAAATTCAGCATTGCTATAGATTTATAGATCCTTGTACACATCACTGATCTTGAGAACGAAGGAGTGGGAGTATATGCATTTCAACTGACCCAGTGAAGAACAAGAAGCTAAGACATATTCAGTATCTCTAAGGTTGACCATGAACTCTCTCTCTCTCTCTCTCTCTCTCTCTCTCTCTCTCTCTCTCTCTGCCTTAATCTATTATCTAATTGGTGGTGAAGCCAAATGTACCAAGAGAGAGTTGGATACATACATGTATATAATTATATTGCTTTTTGTATATTTGTGGAGTATTATAGTATAAGTTCAAGGCCATTATGAAGTTAAGCAGTTGAAGTTGTAGAAAAGAGTGAGTGAGAAGCCCTATATATGGAAAGCAGGCTAGGATTTAACTCCCACTCTCCAAATGTAAGGCTCTTGGAATCACTGTACCCCCTCGTAAACTATTTTTTGTCTCTGGATCCTTTACTTTCTCTTCATACATATTAAAGTAGGGAATTATGGTTTTCCTTTTCTTTATTTTTATTTACTTTATTTAAGGAACATGTATAACATAGTTAGCATAGTTGATCATAATATATTTGTTTCAGATAAGTGAGAGCAAAATTATTTTTATAATAGAATTTAAAAAAGGAAGAGAAGAAAAGTTTTAAGTATAGCAACAAGCAAATTGGTGAAAATTATTGTTTCTCCAATGAGGTCATTCAGACATTGGCATGTTTAGTAAGCTATTGTTGCTAGGTGACTACTCTATTATTTCATTTGTTTCTAAACATTATGTGGCCTCTGCTAGCATTGGCATATAAATTGGTGTCTTCCTAGGGATGACAGCATAGAACAAATATCCAGGAATTTGAGCACTATTATTCATACTGCAGCTTTTCTGGGGCTTGTTCTCAGCTGTCAGGTCTCCCAGAGTGGGAGAATGGGAGGAGGGGGAGAGGCAGGGAGGGTGCCTGTACTCTCTTCAAGAAAGTCCTGGTGATATCAGCCCAAACAACAGCATACCTTTTGGTCAGATTGGCATCTGCAGAGAATTGTAGAGGAGAGGTGAAGTAGGGCCACAGGCCAAGTGTCGGTTATGGGTGATGGATGCAGCAGGCATGGCTTCAGCAAGGAGGGAGATTGGACTGCCCTCTCTTCCCAAGATTGCCAGCTTTCTGCTGCAATTGTATGCATAGTTTTTCATGGCTTGGTTTGCATCTCTTTCGAAAAAAAGAATATTTTCTTTTCACTAATGTTCATCTTATTCCATTTGATAATATTATTCTATTTTATTTCATTTGTGGGGAGGGTCTGAAGTGATCCAACAGGTAGGGGGCTTACTTTGCACCCCTGAGCATCACCAGGTGTGGCCCCAAAATCAAAATAATTATTTTGTTTTGTGCTTGTGGAGACTTTATTGGGTACCAGGAATCAAACTCAGGTTGGCTGCATGCATGCAAAGCAAGCACCATACCCGTCTAATGTTCTATATTTAAATTAAAATATTATGTGTATATTTCAAGTATATATATATATATTTTAAATATTTTAAAATATAAAAACATAAAAAAAATAAGATTCCTGAAAGGAGCAGAAATAAAAAAAATAAATAAATAAAAACATCAGTACATCAAAGTACCTGAGGCATAAATTAAATACATAATATTCTGCATTACTTAAATTTTTAAGAAATAGAGAAACAAAGCTGTCTGGTGAGGGGAATTTACCATGTTGAAGATATATGTTCTGGTGAGTCAAAGTGAGTAGGCCCTTTCCTTCTTGGCATGTGCACATGTGTACACGAGCACACGCAGGGGAGATCTGTGCCAGGAGACTTGATAGACCATTGAGTTAACTGGCAAATCTCCTGTTTCCTGTTTCTTCGTCCTCTCAGAAACCCCCAGAATGCAAATTCCTTGCATGATAAAAACCAAATTTAATTCTGTGCACTTCCACTTTATTTCTTTATCAGAATGATAAAATCTGATTCTGTTCTAAAAATGAGTAGAAAATCTTGTTCAGAGAAGTAATAGATAGGTTTCTATGATCTTATAGGACCCATATAGGTGGAAACCCCCAACATCAGGAAATATAGGGCTACAAATTCTGAGGTAAAAACTTATGCTATAAGAGTTTTGGAGAAAAAAATCTGCAGCCCACTACCAGAAGTTCAATTATTATGTAGAATTAAGTAAATCTGAAATTATATTGCCTGATAACAAAATCAAGTTTCTAAATAATTCTTATTTGATTTAAAATGACAATGCAAGTTTTCCCCCTGTTCTCAATGCCACTTGACCTAAAGGAGAAGAGATTTCAAGATTTTTCTCTTTGTTACTTTAAAAAAGATCCAGTGTATCTAGGGAGAAGGGAACCTACAGTTAAAAGAGCTAAAGAAAATAAATAGGTGAAGTACCAGGTTCTCATCAATGTATTTAAAGTCTAGTGATTATTCAAAATCACTACCCTTTGTTGTATTAAGCATAGGCTACAGCAACCCTTGCCTTCACTGGGCACTTAAACTTGATCATTGTACACTGATGTATTGTAATTATCTTCTATGAATCATAGAACCCAGATGGGCCAGTTTGATCACTAAAATGTACCTCAAAGTCTTAGAAGAGTCCATCAGATGCTCCAATTGTGACATTAGTCACTGTTTATGAATGTTTTAGCATCATATTGGTTAACACAGCATTGATGTGCACTGATTTTGGGGTCTGAAACATTAAATATGCTTTCTATTATATATACTTTAAAAACAGATCCACCAGCTTACTCCATCTACATAACATTTGGTTTGTTCAGATGCAAAAATTAATTCCTTTAAACAATTTTCATAAAAGAATATGAAGTAACAGGGTATTGAGTGATATACCTTGAGGTCATTGGAACTACAAGATGCCAAAAGTGTTTCTTGACGGAGGCCTATTTCCAAAGTGACAACTTGTACATCTGATATTTAAAATGTTACTTTAATGTGCCTCAGTTTATTCATATGTAAAAAAATTTTTTATGGAGCTAGAGTCCATGAAGTAAGAGGAGCTTACTTGTACACAGCTGAGCCCAATTTGAATCCTACATATCCGGTCCTTTAAGCACCACCAGGAGTGACCACTGAGCATAGACCCAAGGAGGAATCTCTGAGCCCCAAACCCCCCCAAACAAAATTGGCATATTTTTCAGTATAGAGTTTTTAATGTTAGTATCTCTGCTAGAATACACTGAACTAATCTGATGCACCTTCTTTTTAATGAACACTACTTTAAAAGTGCATTTGTAAGACCACAACATACCATTCTAAATGACGAGATTGTGGTGTAATAATAGGTTCTATTTTCCTTAAAATATCTTACTGGCTTACATGATATTATTTTGAAAAGGCATTTTGACCAAGCAAAATTATTACTTACTATTCATAATTAATTTTAAACAATGGAGTTCAGTTACTTTAGGTATAGCTCCATGCTTCTGGATAAAATATAAAAATAAGCTTGTTTTATTTTGTTTTTTGAAAAATAATCATGTTTTTTGTCATTGAATGAGATTGTGTTTGACAATAAATTTAAAAGGCACATAGGTCTGGCTCTAGGGAGAATTCTAACAATAAAACATATTGACATTTTATAATTTGATGAAAATATTAAGTACTGTAAGGAAGCTAGCCTCTCATTTTTATCACTGAATATGAACTGTCATCTTCTAACAATATCATGTATGAAAATATTGACCACCCAATGTGTGTATTTGGTTTCTGACAAAACTTTTGACTCTCAACATTTAAAGGACTTCTATGTGTACCTCCAAATATTTATCCCTAAAATAATGCATAAATTATTTTTGTTTTTACCAAGTTATTAAAGACTGAAAAAAGCACACTATTCTCCTAACAGACTAGTTTTAGCTTTACCAAAGTAAAGAAAGTCTACCTATAGACTGTGCAAGTACATTTTAAAATAATCCGTAGCTGTTTCAAATTGACTTGTGATTTAGGTTGGACTTAACTCATTCAAGAGACAAATATAATGTCATTTTTAAATAGCAGAATGGTTGTCTGTCTTTTTTGCTAGTACATGGAGTATAATATGCATGGGGAAAAATGTACTGTGTAAATAAATTGGGTTTACTAATAAAAAAAAAAAAAGGAAATAGGTTTCTACCTTGCAGAGCAGAGCTCCAGGTGGAGAGACTAAGGTCACGGTAGTTTTGCAGGGTGTCCTCACGTCCTGTCTTGTGCTGCTACCCCCCCCCCACCTCACTGTCTTATTCTTTGTTTTGGGGCCTCACCCTGTCGATGCTCAAGAGTATGGATTTTAGAATCACCCCTGACAATGTTCAGGGGACCATATGGGCTGCTGGGGGTCGAATAGACCCAGATAGACCCCAAAAGATTTCTAACTATGGGCAGCCAACCTCACTTTGATTCCTGGCACCTATAACAGCCCTCTGAGCCCCCCAGGTACAATCCCTGAGTTCAGAGCCTGGAGTAAACCCTGAATACTGCAGTAAGCCTTGAATACTGGCGAGTATGACTTGTTTTTTGTTGGTTATTTTTTTAAACGCTTTATTTCTAAAGTTTGCCTGTTCAGGTATCTCTGTCAGTGAGAAACAGACACCATGTGGCCCTTGTTTCTGGTTTCTCTCCCTGACCTCATGTTTTCAAGGCCCAATACATGGAAGTTTGCATCACAGCTTCCCATTGCTTTGAGTTATTGAATACTGTTTGACCATGAAGATGGATCACACTTGACTTGTCATTTATTTCCATGACAGGGATTAGGAAACAGACTCCAATCTAAGAAGTCACAATTCTACAATTTTTGCAGTAGTATCCATGAAAGGGCATCATGTGTTAGTAACGTCAAGTGATTGGAGGAGGAAGGTGGCACATCTTCGAGCGGAGGCTTTGCCCGGGCATGGCTGCATCCCAAGGCCCTGTGAAAGCGATGTCCTGATATGGGCACCAGCGGCTCCAAAGCTCTGGGCCTTTGGCCCAGCTCGGAGACAGCAGCCACTGAGGAAGCGTTGGTGTGGCAGCGAGGCCGAATCGTTTATGACGAGGATGGGTTCTATGAGGAGACAATCATCACCAAGAAGGGGGCAGCAGCGGGCCACGCTGAGGAGAGGGCTTAACAACTTGAGTCCTCAGGGTCTGTGAAGTTGGAGACAGCCCCATCCTCGTGGATGTCCCTGAAATCCTCTCTGACGTATGAACCTAGTGGGTGGCAGGAGTGAGATTCCCCTGCCTCCCCGAGGGAAACCCAGGCTCATGGTGGCCTCCTCCGACAATCCTACTGGGGCTGCGACCGTCAGCCAGGGCCTTCAGCTAGGAAGGGGATGGGCCTGCTGTGTTGGTTGGGTGTTGATCTATGTGCAGGCAAGAGGTTTGGAATTACCAGCTCACCTTCCTCAGCAACCTCCGCAAGGAGCATAGCAGTGCTGTGGAAATTTCCTGGTTCCTGGGCCCTTGCCTAGCCTGCTTTCTTCCAAATTTGCCTAGGGTCTAACCCTGCGAAGGGCGACAGCACTTCACAAGCAAGGTCTGCCTTCTCCCAGCCTCTGGGCTGTGGGAGCTGGACACAAGTAGGAACTTCCTTTCCCTTGCTTTCCCTGAACCCCTTTGTCAGAACGTTTCAGCTGTTTGCTACCTGATTCCTCCTGTGTTGGACAGATGCAAGCCTGATTGTGCCTTCCTGCCTGTTCCCACCTCCAGATGGGCAGTGAACTGACTGGAAGTTGTAGACACTGTTGTGAAAGAGACTTTTCCTCCCATCCAGGACAGGGCTGTGAATGCCTGTTCCTATGGAGCACTGCCCCGTCCCATCTATTCTGACCCACTTTGCACCAAGTGTTCCCAACCCACCCAAAAAAGGGGGCTTCCCCAATTGGCAGTCTACCACCCTGTGATGAGGGAAGGCACCATAGTGTTGATGACAGTTACACCGTCCACACCTCTTAGAGTCTCCCCCATACCTTCAGGATCAAAGGAAAGTTCTGCAGTCCCTGAGTAAGGACAGAAAGGAAAGATCAAGCATAAAAGGAATACTTAAAATGTGAAAGTTTGTAAATAGTCTAGTTCATGATGATGTTGGGGCAATCTGATTTCTACATTGAAAAAACTTTTTTAAAATCTTATTGTGCAAGCACTGTGCTTCAGAGTGTGGGAAATGGCTTGGGGAGATTGGCCCTCAGTCTAGGAAGGCTGTTGTTTAGTTTCAATAAAATGATTTGTAGACCCTGCAAAAAAAAAAAAAAAGTGATTGGGGGATGGGGGAAGGCTGTGTAGGCCTCCCAAAACTCATATTTAGTAGCACTCAAATGGAGAAATCAGATATAACTACAAATTTTAGTGAAGAAATAGGCCCAAGGCTGATTCCTAGGGACAAGCTCATCTGGAGACACATCATTGTTTTCAAATGCACAGGCAGGGGTAAGTGGGTGATGAGACCATGTGGTGAAAGGGATTGAGAGTTAGGACGGGTGGGGTGGAGGAAATATCCTCCGACACTTCCCAAAACTGCCTTGAATGCTAGACTCTAGTGCCTATAATCAAAGGGGCCACATGGATTCACAGGTCAATTGGAGGTGTGGCCTCAAGTGTAGGTAAATGAGTTCCCCATCCTAATGGGAGCAAAATGAGGTTTTTCTTTTTGATTTTTAAAAAAACCATGGTTTACAACTATGATAGTTGAGTTTTAGGCATATATTTCAACACCAATCCCACCACATGTCAACTCCCATCACCAGAGCTCCCATACTGTCATCCTCCACCACCCAACCAAATTCCCTTGAATGTACCTTAGCAGGCACATTCAAGTCCCATGGTTTCAGCTTAGATCTTGTTTTCAGTGTTCTTAAGTCTCTGCAATGAAAGTACAGCCATACCACTGCCCCACATCCCCAATATAACTAAAGGCTCACCGCATACATACCCCTAGTACTTCTTTCTCATCTTCTTCCTTCTTGCTTGATTTCTCTGTTCCCCTCCCTCCTCCTCCTCCCTAAGCTCTAGGGGTCAAGGCTGATCTGTGCATTTACTACATTTTCTGAAAGCAGGATGTTTTTTCTTTTTTATTTCTTTTGGTTTATTTGTTTCTGGGTCACACTTGGATGTGCTCAGGGATTACTCCTGGCTCTGCACTCAGAAATTGCTCCTGACAGGCACGGGGGACCATTTGGGATGCCGGAATTTGAACCAACATCCATCTGAGTTGGCTGTGTGCAAAGTAAACACCCTACCACTATGCTATCTCTTTTTTTTTTTTTTTACTTTTTGGGTCACACCCAGCGTTGCTCAGGGGTTACTCCTGGCTGTCTGCTCAGAAATAGCTCCTGGCAGGCACTGGGGACCATATGGGACACCGGGATTCGAACCAACCACCTTTGGTCCTGGATCGGCTGCTCGCAAGGCAAACACAGCTGTGCCATCTCTCCGGGCCCTATGCTATCTCTCTTGCCCCATGAAACCAGGATCAGTTTTATTTGCACATGAACCAAGACAGTGTGGTACAGTGTTTGAAAATGATGGCAGTGGGGCCGGAGTGACAGTAAAGTAGGTAGGGCACTTTCCTTGCTGCAGCCAACCAGGGTTTGATTTCCCCATGTGGTTGCTCCAGTGAGGAGTGATTCCTGAGTGCAGAGCCAGGAGTAAAAACTTGAGCACCACCAGGTGTAACTCAAAAACTGAAGAACAACAAAAGATAGAAATGAATATTAAATGCATTATAAGACATCAGGGGACAAATAGTACAAGGGATAGGGCATTTGTCTTGCACAGAGCCTACCTGGGTACAGTCTCCAGCATCCCACTCGTTCCCCTGAGCACCACTCAGGAATAATTCCTGAGTGCAGAGATGAGAGTAATCACTGCCAGTTGTAGCCCCCAAACAAAATGAACAAATACAAAAGTCATGAGGGGCTGAGAATTCGTATGGCAGGTAAGATGCCTTGCACTTGTCTGGCCTTGCTTGGGTCCCAAAAACTCCATATGCCCACCCCTCCAACCCAAGTCTGCCAGGAGTGCTCCAAGCATAGTCAGGAGTAAACCCTGAGCAGAGTTTGGGGATGGCCCCAAAACAAATTATGACCCATATGGTTATCCACACTACATCAAAGGCTTCCCCCACCTTGGCTAAGCTGTTGGTATTAGTGTTTAGAAAACATGGAGAAATAATTTGCTCTCCTCTTCTAGCATTTCTTTTTTTTTGTTTTTGTTTTTGTTTTTTTTTGGGGGGGGCACACCCGGTTATGTTCAGGGATTACTCCTGGCTCTGCACTCAGAAATCACTCCGGTGTAGGGGACCATCTGGGATGCTGGGGGATCAGTCAGTCCTAGGTCAGCAAATGTCCTACTGCTGCACCACTGCCCAGCCTCATAAAAGAATTATTGATTTTGTGTTTACTTTTGTTTGGGGGCCACATCTGATAGTACTCAGGTTGCCAACAGCAAGGCAAACGCCCTACCGCTGGGCAAACACTCTGGCCCCATGGTCCTAGCATTTCTTTTGTTGTTGTTTTCGTTTTAGTTTGGGGCCACACTCAGTAGTGCTCGGGCATTATTCCTGGCTCTGTGCTGCAGATACTTATTTCATAACCCATGGGAACATCATTAGAATGGCTCTAAACTTTGCTTCAAGTGACCTCTATGAATCCCCACCCCTGAACAGAACCGACTACGTTTCCATTTGAATACAATTCATGACATTTTTGAACACTGATTCAGAGATTCGACATATTGAGGAAGGAAGGGGGCAGTCATCTTTTAAACAATGTATAAAACATAAACATTCCGGGGCCGGGTAGGTGGCGCTGGAGGTAAGGTGTCTGCCTTGCAAGCGCTAGCCAAGGAAGGACCGCGGTTCAAGGACCGCGGTTCGATCCCCCGGCGTCCCATATGGTCCCCCCCAAGCCAGGGGCGATTTCTGAGCACATAGCCAGGAGTAACCCCTGAGCGTCAAACGGGTGTGGCCCAAAAAAAAAAAAAACATAAACATTCCAAATTAAAAAACAAATGAATGTCCTTTTTTACAATAGGGCTTTAGTGACCAGAAGAGAAAGTGGAGGGACTGCGACAGGTAGAGAATGACTGGTGGGTATATACACATTACAGAGCCATATGCACTGTGGTTGAGAAACTTGCACAATACTGTGACTATCATATTACATCAACTATCCCCTATTAAACAACAATAAAATGAAAAGTAGGAATTGGGGGAGCTGGAGGTACATCAGGTAGGCAATTTGCCTTACACAGGGCTGACCCATGTTTGATCTCCACCACCCATGTTCCCTGAGCCCACCAGGTCTGATCACTGAGTGCAGAGCCAAGAGTCAGCACTGAGCAAACACCAAAACAACAAACAAAACTAAAATAAACATCCTGGTTTTACATTTCTTTAGTTATACCTCTAGATACCAGCAGGGGGAAGTAGAGTCTACTTTCAGTGTGCTAAAAACACGTGGAAACTGGAACTTCAATCCCTTGAACAGGCGAAAGTGACAGGAGGGGAATGGTGCAGATTTGGCTTCTGGAAGACCTGGGCCCTTGTCCACATGGAGTCCCCTGACAGAGATGGAGTGTCGGGGGACTCAGTCCCTCCCAGAGGATCCCTTAGGCTTTTTTTTTTCTTTTAAATAATTTATTTTAGCACTGTGGTTACAGAAATATTTGTTCCTAGTTGGGGTTCAATCATCAAATGTACCCCCCCCCTTCACCGGTGCAACTTTTCCAGCCACTGATATTCCCCACTTCCCCCCACATTCCACCCCTGCACCTGTCTTCTGGACAGGCATTCCACCCATCATTGTCATGGTAATTGCCAATGCTCTAACTGCACCATTTTTTGTGGTAAGCTCCGAGAAATTCTTGTACAGGGAGAACAGAGCAGCATTCCTTTCCTAGAAGTTTCTCCACATGTCTGGGTTTACTCCCGGCTCTGGGCTCAGAACTTACTCCTGGCAGGCTCAGGGAACCATATGGGATGCCAGGGCTCAAACCCAGGTCAGCCACGTGCAAGGCAAATGTCCTCTGCTGTGCTGCTAGGACCCCAGGCTCCCACGGCCTGCGTTCTTTCCTCACTCTTATTCAAATGGGAATTTCACATTCAAAGTCGAGTTTTGAAGTTTTGTTTTGGTGTTTTAGAACTTTTTCCACAGCTAAATGCCAGACAAGTACAAAGGCTGTGTGAAGGTAGAAACCTTCCAAATAACACGAAATCCTTGGGTACATTGTCATTTTATTTTTAATATTAAACTTATTTTGCACCCAAGTATTGATTATGACTTACGTCCATTCTTCAACACTGGGAAGAAGGGGGAAATTCATCTTTTATGGCTGAACCTAATTTTGTATAAATAGATGTTGTATTCTTTCTAGAGATTCGGGTATTTTTGTTTGGGGGCCATACCTGGTGGGGCTCAGGGCATCGATGGCCGGGCATGTATGAGGCAAAACACCCTACCCACTGTACTATCTCTCCAGCCAGGATACTCTCTAGAGGACCTTTCATAATGTTCAGTGTACAGATACTTTTGAAACTTAGACCATAGATTTCACTATCACTTTTCCCTGATGGTGAATATAACTTATATTGGTGGTAGATATAAATGGGGAGAGCTACTTGGATACAGGACACTGATGGAAGAGAGAACCATACTGACCTTACCAGACTTTTCTGTAGTAGACCTATGTGCTTTTTCATTGATTAAAATGAAAAGTACTCAAGATTACATTAACTTAATTTTAAGCATACTATTTTAAACAGAGATTACGTAAGCGATAAATGCTTATTTCTTATTATGTTTCCAAAGTCAGTTTAAATCAATAAAATAATATCTTATAAATAATACCATACAATTCATCTCTAAAGGAGTCTAGCAACAGTACCAGGATAACTTGTGCGTCTCATAGAAATTAGAAACTAGTGACCTGAAATAAATGCAAACATCACTTTCAAAACTGGTTTTATTAATTTTATAATATGTATATTGTTTCAAAATAAAAACAAGATTAGTTCAAATGATAAAGGTCTTTGTTAAGATTAAACGTCAACTTATATACACAAAACTAAAATTCCTGCAATTTTTTAACAAACTATAAAAACAAACAACAAATTATTCTAAATGTCTTAAAATCCGGGACTAGAAGGTAACTTCCATTATGCCTATTGGCTAAGTGTTTAAATGATTTCAGGAATGGTCAAATGTTACTCAAAATACAAAAGTACCAGACTACAGAAGGAAATAATTTGGTTTGGATCACACACGAGGGTGCTTGATAGTTACTCCTGAATTGCTCTGGGGTAGCTTCTGCAGTGTTACAGTCTGAACTCAGACCCCTGCATGCACCCCATTGTACTGCAGGTCATAGCACTGTACACAACCAAGGCGTTCGACCCCTGGCACTCCATATGGTCCCCCAAGCCCTCCAGGAATGATCCCTGAGAGCAGAGCCAGGAGTCAGACCTGAGCACTGCCAATTGTATCCTCCCGAAAAAAACCCAAAATTAAAATCAACCGATATATTGTCTAATGACTAGATAGGAACTTACAATAAAAGTCATGTCAATGTTTTTAAAAAGTCATCTTTATTGCAGATATGCTAGAGCGGAGCCCCCGAAACAGCAGTGGTTAGAAGTCTACAGAAAAACACTACAATATAGGATGGCACTCAATTTGAGAATATGCATTATGGCAGGAGAAGCTTCTCAAAGCTGCAAATAGGTCAGAGACACTTGCCATATACAGCAGCTTTTTCCCACAGGTTTGTGCCAGGACAAACATGTTAATATTTTTATATTCTTGACATTTATAAAGTTTCTCTCCTATATGAATTCTGAGGTGTATGGGGAATATAATTTCTGGAACAAAGTTTTTCCTCTTATTCGTAATTTTTATTCCTTGTGAATGGTGTGATGAAGATTCAGGAAAGTAGCTTCTCGTAGAAATTTGGTTGTTGTTACCTAAAGGCCAACGCCTGGGGAGCGCTCAGGGCTGACTCCTGGCTCTGTGATCAGAGATCACTCCTGGAAGGGCTTGGGAGAACCTACGTGGCACCGTGGATCAAAGCCAGGTTGGTCGCAGGCACAACAATCACCCTCCCTGCTCTCCTCCCGCTCGGGCCCAATTTTCCTACATTCTTGGTGTCAGTTTTCTCTCCTGTGGATTCTCTGGTGCACAACGGGGTCTGATTAGTGTACAAAGACTCCCGATGCTCTTTCTCTTTAGTTTCCCTCTCACGCCAGTTGTATGATGTTCAGTGACGCGTATCTCCAGCTTCGCTTCATTTTTTACATTCATAGAACTTCTTCCGAGCGTGAATCCTTTGATGTTCGAGGAGATTTGACTTCCACACAAATCTTTTCCTACACTCTTTACATTCATAGGGTCTTTCCCCTGTGTGAATCTTCTGGTGGTCCGAGAGAGCCGACTTCCACGAGAAAGTCTTCTTGCACTCGGAGCACTGGTAGGGCTTCTCTCCGGTGTGGTTTCTCCGGTGTTCGATGAGGTGTGACCTCCAGGAGAAGGTTTTCCCACACTCTTTACATTCGAAGGGTTTCTCCCCGGTGTGGATCCTTTGGTGGGCATTGAGGTTCGAGCGGGAAGCGAAGCTTTTCCTACAATCTTTGCACTCGAAGGGCTTCTCTCCCGTGTGGATTCTCCGGTGTTCGATGAGGTTGGACCGGGATAAGAAAGTCTTCGGACATTCTTTGCACTCAAAGAGCTTCTCTCCTGTGTGAAGTCTCTGGTGGACAATGAGGTACGACTTGCGGGAGTACGTTTTCCTACACACTGTGCACTCGTATGGCCTCTCTCCGGTGTGAATCCTCTGGTGGTCCATGAGATCCGAATTCGAGAAGAAAGTTTTGCTGCATTCCTTACACTCGACACGTTTCTCTCCTGTGTGGATTCTCTGGTGTACCGTGAGGTATGCCTTTCTGGAGTATGTTTTCTTACACACGTCACATTGATAGGGCCTCTCCCCCGTGTGGATCCTCTGGTGTTCGATGAGGTTGGAACCCGAGAAGAAAGTCTTCCGACACTCTTTGCACTCAAAGGGTTTCTCTCCTGTGTGGATCCGCTGGTGCACGGCGAGATAGGACTTCCAGGAGTAAGTTTTCCCACATATGTCACACTCAAAGCGCCTCTCTCCCGTGTGGATTTTCTGGTGCACCGTGAGGTATGCCTTCCGGGAGTAAGTTTTCCTACACACTTCACATTCATAAGGTTTCTCTCCGGTGTGGATTCTCTGGTGTTCGACGAGGTTGGAACCTGAGAAGAAAGTCTTCCGACATACTTTGCATTCAAAGCGCTTCTCCCCTGCGTGAATTCTTTGATGCACGGCCAGGTATGACTTCCAGGAGTACGTTTTCCTACACACTTCACATTCAAAGCGTTTCTCCGCTGTGTGGATCCTGTGGTGTAGAGTGAGGCAGGACTTCTGAGAGTAACTTTTGCTCCATTCTTTACATCCAAAGGGATTCTCTCCTGAGCCAGTTCTCTGGTGCCTAGCGGTTGAAGACTGCGGCGTTTTGGGATAGTTATAAGGTTTCTCGCCTGTATATAAGTTTTGATATTCAGCAACATTGAATATTTTATAGGAAGTATCACCACAGACATCCGAGTCAGACGTTTTCTCTCCTACCTCAGTTTTCTGAAGGGGAGCGAAGTATAACGTCTTAACAGCACTTCCTCTTTGATCGCTTCGACGCTCTTCTCCCTCAAAAGCAAGGGATTTCCCAACTGAATTAAAGCCCTCAGGTTTCTCGACAAAATGAGTCTCGGCCATCTTAAGTAGTATAAACTTGTCCTTGTAGACGCCATATTCCTCGGGCAACATTCCCGAATAGCTTCCGGTATTTAAAACGGGGCCTGAAACATGAATTGAATTCAAATTAAATTTTTGATTATTTGTTTTCCTCAATATGTTTTCCACTAATGAGCACAACTTAGTAAAGATTTCTGCCCCAATCTTCCTGGTTGCTACTATTTACTACCCAATCAACTGTATGTTTGAGACACATGAGAAATTATAAGTAAAATAAATAATAAGATAAAAATATCAAATAAAATGACTTAGAATATTAGAAGCACAAAATATATTTTAAAGTGCTAATTTTATGAGATGTGATGCCTTTCCCCTGTAAATTAAAATCACCAATAGTATTAGCCAAAATGTCAATTATGTTTTTCCCTTTGTTATTACTTTTTTATGAGAAAATATTTGGTTCGATACATCTACTCTCTGGTTGAAGACTTGACAGGCAAGGCTTTACTACTTAGGTTTGTCATTTAATTATAGCTAGCACCTTTTTTGTTAATTAATATAAGCAGAATTTTATTTTAAAAAATGCCTTGCCACACTCACTTTTTTGCAACTAAAAAATTGGCTTAAATATGAAATGAGGCACTGCAAAGAGTACAATATTTAAAGAACTTTCCTTGAACTTAGCCTACCTGGGTTCAATCCCCAGCATCCCATATGGTCCCCAGCACTTCCAGGGGTGACCACTGAATGCAGAGTTCAGAGTAACCCCTGAGTACCACCAGGTGTGGTACAAAAACAAATAAAAATCTGAGATTATATATGCTATTACTTGTTTCCACATACTTTTTATTTTATTTATTTATTTATTTATTTTTGGTTTTTGGGCCACACCTGGCGATGCTCAGGGGTTACTCCTGGCTGTCTGCTCAGAAATAGCTCCTGGCAGGCACGGGGGACCATATGAGACACCGGGATTCAAACCAACCACCTCTGGTCCTTTATCGGCTGCTTGCAAGGCAAACGCCGCTGTGCTATCTCTCTGGGCCCTCCACATACTTTTTCTATGTTTTTATAATAATGAGTATCTTTTTCTGGCTCTTTATTATTTATTCAAAAGTTTAAGTTGACATGATTGTTCTGGATGAGCTAACTGCTGAATGCAGGGGAGGTTGTCACTTAAGGAGAAATATTAAAAAAAAAAAAGGAGAAATATTACAAAAGAAATAAAACTTTATTTCCACAATGTTTAGTTTTTACTTCCCCCAGTATCTGATATGACTCTAGATATCCATTGTGTTTTGGGGTGTTTTTTAGTGTGAGAGCCACATCCAGTGGTGATTCGTGTGTATTTCTATTCTGTTCTCAGAGATCACTGCTGGTGGTATTTAGGAGATAATAGCCAGGGCTGGGGATTGAACCAGATGAGCTGGTGACATACAAGACAAATCTCTTCAGTTCTTAGGTTTTGTCGAGGCCTTAAAGAATTGTATTTGGGTTAAACCCAAGAAACTATATAGTCAAGTTTTACAACTAATAGCCAGACTTGAAGACTAATGCTCGCATGTTATACTTGCAAAGTTGGACAAACTATCAGTGAGAAAAGGTTAGTAAAAACAGCTACTTCTGCTTTCTCTTTCTTATCTCCCAGCCCGGAGGATGCTGATTGACTTACCTGAGGTGACTTGGTCTGAGGATTCCTCTCCCACCCATGGCTCTGCTCCTTGCTCCAACCTGAAGATCACTTCGGGTTTGGTGACTGAATGTCCTGTTGAAAAACAATGTAGGCCCATTGCCCAATGCTCAAGTGACACCAGAACAGCTGTATGACCATCTTGAACCTTTGACTAGAAGAAGGGGATGCACAAATTCTTTTTTAACAAAAAACCCTTAAAATATAGGGCCAGGACAACAGCACCTGGGAAAGATGTTTGCTTCATGTGAAGTCAATTTGATCCCTAGAATCCCATGTGGTACCCCAAGCCCACCAGGAATGATCCCTGAGTGCATAGCCAGGTGCAATCCCTCAAAAAATGTTAATAAAAATTATCTTTAGAGGTCGGAGAGATAGCATCGAGGTAGACCATTTGCCCTGCATGCAGAAGGACAGTGGTTCAAATCCCGGCATCCATGTGATCCCATGAGCCTGCCAGGAGCAATTTCTGAACATAGAGCCAGAAGTAACCCCTGAGCGCTGCCAGGTGTGACCCAAAAACCCAAAAAAAAAATGTATTTTTAGATTTTTAGGTGCACAGTGGTAAGGCATTTGCCTTGCATATGGCTGCTCCAGGAGTAACCCCTGAACACTGTTGTTTGTGGCCAAAAAACAAAACAAAATTGTTTCAAAAACAATTTTTAAACAAAAAACTTAAGAATTAACAAACAGCATTTATTTTCATATACGTATGAGTCTACAGATGCTTTCCTTTTCTTCCTTTTTTTTTTTTTTTTTTTTTTTTTTTTTTGGTTTTTGGTTTTTGGGTCATACCTGGTGGCTCTCAGGGGTTCCTCCTGGCTCTATGCTCAGAAATTGCTCCTGGCAGGCTCGGGGGACCATATGGGATGCCGGGATTGGAACCACATTCCTTCTGCATAAAAGGCAAACGCCTTTCCTCCATGCTATCGCTCCAGCCCCTTCTTCCTCTTTTTTAAGATTCCCAAACCTTGCTCAGGGAAACTGGTCCCATCCTTGGCGGTATATGCCCAGAGGTGCAGGAAGATGACTCAAAGTGTGGGTCCAGCGAAGTTTTTCCCTAGTCCAGAAGTGCTCAAGGTCCCAGGGGGACCCTGGTGGTAGTAGGGGTGACTTCCATCAAGTGGTACTCAAAGGCCACAGTGTCAAAGTTAAACTCAAGGCATCATGCATTTCAAGTATGTGCTGCAATCCGTGGACCACACCCAGCAATGCTCAGGGCTTTCTCCTGGCTCCGTGTTCAGGGATCACTCCTGATAGGACTTGGGGCTCCATGGAGTTCAAATCTGGGGTTCAAATCTGGGTTGGTCAGATGCAAGCTGTACCAGCCTTATGAACTATATTGTCTTTCCCTACTGTGTATTTTATTTTCTAATGTAGAAAAAACATCGCTTCTACTCAGCAGGAACTGGGGAAAAGTCACTCACCCAGTGACTCCAGGTGACTGTAGGTTTCCAGCATCACGTCCCTGTACAGGCTCCTCTGCTCATCATCCAGGTGCTGCCACTCTTCCCAGGAGAAGGCCACGGCCACATCCTCAAAGAACATCATCTGGGTACCAGAGGATAGGACAATGGGTAGGGTGTTTGCCAGGTTCCGTCCCATATGATCCCCTGAACACCATCAGGAAAGATCTCTGAGCTCATTGACCTCCACACAAAAACAGCCCCCCAAAAGCTCCAACTGCTATAATGGTACATTATCTCTTTTATTCAAGCATCAGCTTGAGTTCAAAGAATAGGAAGATGAGTGACTTTCTTTACATTCATTTTATTTTAAGGGAGAGTTCTATCAAGTGAAGGGGCATGTAAACCATAGAATCAGGAACTGAAAATGGGTTAAGGAAAATAAAAAAAACAGAATAGAAAGTGAAATGATGTATCTTGGATATTATAACTGACTATATATCATATTTTATCTGTCTAATAAAATTATGGCCAAGCCTAAAGCAATTTTGTTGGATTTTCTATTATTTTTGTTTTGGACCCACACCCAGTGGTGCTCAGGGATCACTCCTGGAGGGGCTCAGGGGACCATATGTGAGGCAGAGGACTGAACCCAGGTTAACCTTGTAGAAAATTACCTGCTTTAATATCTCTCCAGTCCCAGATAAGCAATGTTAAATAATCACAGGGAAGGGTCCCTAATTCAAACTAGACAGGTAATCCAATTAAAAAAAGAAATACCACTTCCTCCAACCCTGTCGTAGATAGGCCCAACCAATCATAGGGCTGGAGAGATAGTACAGAGGGCAGGGCACTTGCTTTTTGCACACAACCAACCTGCGTTCAATCCCCACTATCCCATATGGTTCCCTCCAAGTGCCGCTCGCTACGAGAGACCCTAATTGCAGAGCCCAGAGTAACCTCTGAGCACAGCCAGTTCTGGATCAAAGTCAAAAATAAGAAATCCAACTGCAAGACAGAAATAGAAGTTAATCAGATGGCACCCTGACTTCCCAGCCTCTAGAATTATAAGAAAAATGTGTTACTTAAGCCACCCAGCATGCAGGCTATTTTAAGCGAATACAGGCAGTGGGACCTGTACGGACACTTCATCTCATAAAGATGAAGACAAAATATTTAGTGAGAAAAGTACAGTACTTTATATATAATAGAGTTAACTGACGTGTAGAAATTTCCATCCCGAGGAAATGACTATTCAAGAACATAGGGAACCTTCTCCAGAATAAATCATACTCTAGGACACCAAAGAATTCTAGTGGACCTGGGAACAGCCCCTGGTCAAGTGCCTGCCTGGCAGGTCTGAGGCCCTGACTGTGATTCCAGCACTGCACATGTAAATGATTGCGAACCCAGTGTCATGGCTATGTGGGAGCCCCCAGGGCACAATCAAGTGTGCTTAAGCTAAGCAACTGAAGTGTCCAGCCACTGCCTGGCACCAGAAAGTGTGAGTCTCAGAAGCAAACATGAGAAGAACCACTACAGCCAGAATACATACCAGCACCACACAAACTTGTGTACCCCGGGTCTGCATGCTTACACACAGAGAAGTGAAGTGTGTGGCCTCTAGCCAGGACCACATCCAAGGCTCATTTCTCACAACAAAATGGGAAGGGAAAAAATGATAACTGACAATATTTCTCTAAGCACCGAGCCAAAAGTGGTCCATGTAACTACCAGATATAGCCCCATACAATATATAAAGTTAAATACTTTAAATAATTATACAAAAAAGCCATAATTTACTGATCCTTATTTGCATTAATTTTGTTTGTTTTTGGGTCATCCTGGCTGTGCTCAGGGGTAACTCCTGGCTCTGTGCTCAGAAATCGCTCCTGGCAGGCACAGGAACCATACGGGATGCCAGGATTCGAACCGCCATCTGTCCTGGATCAGCTGCATCCAAGGCAAACGCCTTACCGCTATGCTATCTCTCCAGTCCCGCATTAATTATTTCTATGGAACAAAGTCTTTCATTATTTGCTCTGCACACAGCCAGCCCAGGTGACCCGGTTTGATCACTGACATCCCATAGGGTTGCCGTAGGAGACTATAGGGTCCCCAAACACTGGCAGGAGTTAACCCTGAACATAGTCTGGTGTGGTCCAAAATACCCCTCAAAAAAAAAAATAAAAAAGGAGGAGACATGAATCAGAGAAGAAAAATTAAAAACGTAAATATCCCAGGCCCAGAGTCTCTTTCCCACTGCTACCCATCAGCACCAAGTATGATCCCGTCACCACCAATGGGATCTCCGATGCTGCCATGTCTGGTACCATCTGATTCCAGTAGGTCTCGGAGATGAACAACATGAAGTGGTCATGCCACCAAAGTGTGAGCAAGCATGACAGTGTAGAGGGCAATCCTGGTCCTATGGTGAATTATCTCTCCATAGCAATCAGCTGTGGAGCTCAATAAGAGGCAGACATGCATGAAGCCCTGGTCATCGGCCACAGCAGCAGCAAAACGGTGGGCAGAAAGTGTCCTAAACACCCTAGAGCAGGGTTCTCAAACTCAATTTACCTGGGGACCGCAGGAGGCAAAGTCAGTAATAAGCCTTGAACATTGGGGGTGTGACCCAAACAATTAAAACAAAACAAAACAAAAAAAGATTCCTCTAGGGCAGGGCCACAAAATGTTGGATGGAGGGCCGTTTGCGGTCTGCGGGCCATGAATTTGAGACCCCTGCCCTAGAGATAGTGGATAGTGCTGCTGTCAGTGACAAAATCATTTGAGTCATAATCTTCATAGCAAAAGGCTAAAATTGAGACAATAGAATTGAAATTTCATTTTATTTTATTTTTCTGCCATGCCTGGCAATGCTCAGGGGTTACTCCTGGTTCTGCACTCAGGAATTACTTGTGGTGGTGTTCAAGGGACCACATGAGATGCCAGAGATTAAACACAGGTCGGCCAAGTGCAAGGCAAGCAAGCACTCAATCTGCTGTGCTGAGTCAAATTTATGTTACCACCATAAATTGGCACCGTACAATAACCCAGAGTCAGCAGAAACTAGGACAAGAGAGGCAGAAGAAGGCAAACTGCTTTGCAATTTCATCGCATTTACCAGATGGCTTCAACTGGAAATAAATCAAGGACCTGAAAGGTTCAGTTCTACTCACTTCTGAAAACCGGGCCATCGTGCTGGGAAGGGCAGAAAACTCAGAAATTGTATTGAAAGATGCAGCTCAAGAACGTAACCCTGACATTTCCATTAAAAACTATCTATAGGGGCCGGAGACATAGCATGGCAGTAAGGTACTTGCCTTGCATGCAGAAGGTCAGTGATTTGAATCTTGGCACCCCATATGGTCCCCCAAGCCTGCCAGGAGCAATTTCTGAGCATAGAGACAGGAGGAACCCCTGAGCAATGGTGTGTGTGACCCAAAAACAAAAACAAACAAACAAACAAAAAAACAACTACCTATAAGAGAGGTTGGAACAATAGTACAGTGGGGAATACATCTGTGCCTTGCAGGTGGCAAACCCAGGTTAGATCCCATAAGGTTCACTGAGTGCACAGCCAGAAGTAAATCAGTACCTGAGCATCACCGGGTATAGCACCAAAACAAAAACAATGTTCTATTCCCTGGCACTATGCACTACCCAGAGCACCAGCAGGCCTGAGAACTAAATCATTAAGCCCAGAGCACAGGTTCAGTAGCATCCAGAGAGAACACTAAACCAACCTACCTACAAGGCCCCTTCAGATCTACCCACAGCTGTTGGCCGAAAACTGAACTACAAGTGTGTGGAACATACCACGGACCAGTAACAACAGTACTTCTGCGATGCTGAAGGAAGTAAATGATGAGTCGCTGGTGGGTGCAAAAATGAGTGTGGAGGCGGAAGAGACCGAGGCGGGGGTGGTGTTGGGGGGGGGGAGTGCCTTGTATGATGCTGACCTGGGTTCCATCTCCAGCATCCCACAGGGTCCCCTGATCCTCACTGCAGTAATTTCTGAGTGCAGAGCCAAGAGTAACTCCTGAGTATAGCTGGGTGTGACCCCGAAACAAAACAAAGCTAATATTTCATGCTCAAAAATAAAAGTTACTGAAGTATAGCACAAAAGTAAAGAATTTTTAAGCGAAAGGAGATTACAAATGATGGATACCACGGTGCCTAGAAAGAAAAAAAGAGAGGGGTGCCATAAAGGCTGGGGGTGGGGGGGGCAGGTGGTAATAGGAGGGAACCTGGAGAAACTGGCAGCAGAAATGAATACTGGTGAAGGTATGGGTGTTGGAACATGGTATGACTAAAACTCAACTATCAACTTTTTAACTCTGTATCTCACAGGGATTTAATTAAAAGTAAAAGAGAAATGTAGGATAGTATACTTAAAACAATATAAGAAAATGTCTCTTAATCCATAGTTTAGTGTACAATGAACTACAATGAAAGGAGAAGATAAAAACATCCTCCGATACAGAAAAATATTTTAACAAAGATAGTCACAGAACATGATGGTGTACCAAGAGACTGAAGATACACAGCACTGCCAATACCAAGAGTAAGAAGAGATCTTTAAAGCCGCAGTAAAAGCACACCATTAGTGAGAATTGATTTCCATCAGAAACAATGGAAATACTTCTTCCAAGTGGGGAAGGGAACAATTCTTTAGGCTCTAGTTATAAATGCTGTGGAACAAGGGCTTTTTGTTTTGCATTGTGCTTTTGTTTGTTGGGGAGTGCAGTGGAGGGGGGAGATGATCAGGGGATCATGTGTGATGCTGGGATCAAATTGGGGTCAGTCACAGGCAAAGCAAATGCCTTACTATCTCTCCAGCCCTACAGAAATCATGTAGGAAAGAAAAATGAAGGAGATGACCAGAAGATCATTTGCATGCTTCACACAAAGGAGCCCTGAGTCCAAATCCTCAACATCACGTGGTTCCCACTTTAATGCAGCAAATAGTCCCTGAGCACTGCAGGGTGAAATACAAAAATCAACAAAAAGGGGGAGAGGGGTAAAAGACATGGAAACTACATGATGATGTACCAAGAGATTGAAAGAAAATGACACTAGAGATAACTTAGATCAAAGAAAAAGAAAACTTCTAGACATAAATGTATGGCTATAAATGAACATATGGCAGTAAGCCCCAATTTATTTATCTATTTTTGGTTTGGAGGCCACATTTGGCAAAACTCAGGAACTACTCCTAGTGGACTCAGAGAACCCTATGGATGCTTAGGACTGAACCCAGGCTGACTGCATAGCTTACGCACTGTACTATCTCTCTAGTTTAAAGCTCCTATTTTTTTGAAAACAGAAATGACAGCCCAAAAGAAAAAAATTAATTAATAGAATTTATTTTCACTGCTAAATAAAAATAATGGAATCTTTCTCACTGCTAAAATGAGACGAGCTGTCAGGTCATGAAAAGACACAGACGGAGGTTGGAGTTGATAATACAGGGGGTTGGCGCTTGCCTTGAGCATGGCCAGTCCAGTGTTCTGCAGCACTAGCTCTGCAAATCACCACACACACACACACACACACACACACACACACACACACACACACACACACACACACGCACGCACGCACTCACGCACACACGCACGCCAGGAGCGATCTTTAAGCCCAGAGCCAGGAGTAACCCAGGGGCACCACAGGGTATGACCAAAAAAAAAAAAAAAAAAAAAAAAAACACACTAGGGTGGCGTTATTTGTCTTGCACGAGGCAACCCAGGTTCAATCTGGCACCCCATAGATTGGGCCCATCAGGAGTGAGTCTTGAGTACAGAGCCAGGATTAATCCCTGAGCACCACTGAGTGTAGCCCAAAAACAAACAAAGCCCCCTCCCCCCCAAAAAAAATTACTGTCCAGTTCAATTCCTCCGAGACTAAAGCAAACCCATTATGTCAAAAGTTATGGTTTCAAGTTTTATTTCTCACGAAATGGTGCCCGGGGCCAGAGAACAAAAGTGTTTCTCTTTTGGACATCAGAAAGTCCAGAGACCCAGTAAAACTCAGGTTGGAAGACTTCAGATCAGACCCCTGTTTATATGTTACGCTCCATCTTCCCTGGTGCAGGAATTCAGTTATTTTTTACGTTTAGTCCAGCCACCCCAAAGGTACTTGAAAAGCTTAGAAGTTTAAAATTTGCACACAGTGGAAGCATTCCAGGCCCCAAAGCTGTGATCAGTGGCTGTGGGGATCACACTCTGGGTGTCAGACATTCTAGGCCCGTGCTTTACCACAGAAGCTCTCTAAGCTTTATCTCTACTTTTCCTTTTGAAATTCTGAACCCAACGGAGATGAGCACATGCTCGGTCTACAGGAGGCCCAGGTTTCTCACTGGAGTCGGGGTTTCCCACACCACCATCATCGTCATCACCACCACCCACCCACTCACCTACCCACCAAGCATGGAGCTATGTACAACATACATACTATATGTAACATTATATATTATAAAATCATAATAAACCCTCAATGAAGCTACTCACCAAAGATTTATCCATTCCTTCCATTGCTTCCCTCTAAGACACACTGAAGGGTCTGCAATTACAAAACAGAGAAAGCGGGTGAACCGGGTAAAGGAAAGAAACTGTGTTCACTGGCAGGTCTCCCATCCAGCGTTCTCTACATGAGCCAGGAAAACTCAGGAAAGAATTCTTGTCTATCCAGCAAAAGAACGCAGTCAGGACAGAGCTGAGTGCTAAAAGCACAAAACAAGGAGGAGGGACCTGATGAAAGACTCACAAGTTTCTCAACTGGCATAATTTACTTGCAATCAATCGTAAAGTTAAAATAAAAACAAAACCTCATTTCATGACCATCATGACCAGAATGATAGTCCAATGGTGAGGGGTATTGACTTTGCTAAAAATAAATTCTTTCTGTCTTACTGATGTAACGGCATTAATGCTAAGAAACCATTGATGACTGAAATGTCTTAAAATGCATCAAGGGCTGGAACATAATACAGCAGAGAGGGCACTGGCCTTCTATGTGGTGGACCTGGAATTGATTCCCGGCATCCCATGTGGTCCCTCCCACGCCTATCAAGAGTGATTCCAAGGGGCCGGGTAGGTGGCGCTGGAGGTAAGGTGTCTGCCTTGCAAGCGCCAGCCAAGGAAGGACCGCGGTTCGATCCCCCGGCGTCCCATATGGCCCCCCCAAGCCAGGGGCGATTTCTGAGCACATAGCCAGGAGTAACCCCTGAGCGTCAAACGGGTGGTGCCCAAAAAAAGAAAAAAAAAAAAAAAGAGTGATTCCTGAGTGCAGAGCCAGGAGTAATCCCTGGGTCAAATAACTGAAAAGAATTTTTTAATACATAAATTACCTTTTTCTCGTAATGGTTTATCATGCTCATGTTAATGGGAATATTTCAATTAGGACCCCCACATGACTTTCACATTAGGGCTTTTTCAGATCTAAACTTCACAGAGAAGATAACTTTCTTGATTTGTTATTTTATAAAACGCATACAATGTTGTTTTGATGATCCAGTAATGGATTCCAATGACTTGCATCCCTGTATTGATTTCCTCATGAAGTTCCTTTGACAATAATCCAGATTTTGAGCCAGAGTGATGGCACAATGGGATGGGTGTTTGCCTTGACCAAGCCAGGTTCAATCCCTGGAAACCCAAATGGATCCCCAAGTTCCACCAGGAGTGATCCCTGAGCACAGAGCCTGGAGTAAGCTCTGAAGGGTATAGCTCAAAGCAAGCAAGCAAACAAGCAAAAGCCAAAATAGAAACTGGCTTGGGTCAGCAGTTTAAAAGTTTGGGACAAAGCCTTTGGGGCTATTTCAATCCCTAGGGCAATGGGGCCCCTAACACTTTTGATGGAGACCCTCAAAAGCTGGGACTAGTCTCAGAGTTCTTCCTAATGTGGCCCCCAAAACATACCAAAGTAACACTCAGGGGACCCAAGAGATAGTAAAGCAGGGAGTGCATTTGACCATATAGCCTTGTACTGGGTGTGGTCCCAAAACAAAAATCAAACCTTGAAACTGGGACGAAGCCTCTATGTAACACAATATAACTTTGTTATATTGAAGCCAAAGAAAGATTTCGAGAAGACTATTAGGAGGCTGGAGAGAGCCCAGGAATAAGGCACTTGCCTGGTTTCAATCCTTATCACTGTCTATGGTTTCTAGAGCACTTCTAGGGGCATTCCTGAGCTCGGAGCCAGGGAGAGCCACCCTTCACATCAGAATGTGGCTCAATCCTCACTCCCCTTCTCCCGGGACACAAGAGCTGATTACTACTGTAAGTGGGAAATGCTCATTCCCATGATTAACTCCGTGAAAACAAGAGGCAAAAAGAATCAGTATTCTGTTTGGTTTTGAGGGACACACCCAATGGTGCTCAGGACTTACTCCTGGCTCTGCGCTCAGGAATCACTCATGATGGCATATAGGGAACCATATGGGATGCTGGGATGGAAGCCGTGTAGGCCACATGCAAGGCAAGTCCCCTCCTGCTGTACCTTGGCTCTGGCCCAAGGGACCAGCATTTTTAACACATGGATTTCCAAGGCATATCTAGCCTAAAGTGGTTCTAGTTTCTCAAAAATGTCATCAAGATACATTTTTAGGTCTAAAGAGAGAACAGCGGGTAGGACACTTGCCTTGCACACAAGTAAGGTTCGATGATCCCCAGCACCCCAATTGACTCCCAAACTCCACCAGGAGTGATTCTTGAATGCAGCCAGGAATTAGGTCTGAGCACCACTGGGTGTGGCCCAAAATCTGAAAAACAAAACAAAAATAACAAATTTTAGATTTGCTCTAGTACTATAGTGGGACTGATGTTGGAACATTGCGTGCATGAAAGTCTACCATGAACAACTTTATAAATCTCAGTGTCTTTGTTAAAAAAATATTTTTTGGTCTCGGATGCATTGATGGGAAAATAAATATAGAACTAAATATCCAAGCCAAAGTCAACGAAAATAGAATCAATGGAACTAAACTTTAGCCATCTAAACTTAAAGAGGCCTGTTAAAATGGGCAGGGCAGGGGGCAAAGGGTGGTGGAATAAGATGCACTCTGGGGCCATTGATGGAGGGAGAAGGGCCCTGACTCATTGTAGATCTCAAATTCACCTATGAAGGATTCTGATGATCACAATTATTTCAATATAATAAAATTTTAAAAATTATTTTTGGGCTAAGAAAAAACATGGTAGGGGGGCCTTGGAGGAGGGAAGTGGTGGAAATGGTAGAGGGAGGGTGTGGAGGTGGAGGTGGAATGCTGTATGCACAAACCCCAGAATTCACAATTTCATACATACAACACAGAGGTTTAAAGAAAAAAATAAAATACATGTCTCAATTGTGGCAAAGCTGGATCCTGACACATACAAGTCATAAAAGCCTGGCAGACCACTCAGGCCTGCAAATCAAGGTTACAGCTAGTTTTCTTTTCTTTTTTAACTTTCTGAGAAGACCTTTATAAACCCCATAGGGAGTTCAGTGAAGTAAGAGGGAATTAGCAGATCTTGGTAGGACAAATTTGGGGTGGGGAGAAGGGAAGTCGGGTCCACATGTAGCAGTGCCAGGAGCTTTGCCCAGCTCTGATCTCAGGGCCAGATGCAAGCACCTTCCTTCCTGCATTGTCTCTTCGGTAATAACCCTATTTTAAGATAGGCCACGTTCTGGGAAGAATGAGAGTAAATGAAGATTGTTTGCCTTTAAACAACAGATTCAGGGGTCCAATTTCAGACATCCCATATTGTCGCCTGAGCCCTTTGCAAAGCCAGAAGTAAGCCCTGAACACAGACAATATGAATCAAAAAAAAAAAAAAGGAAAAAAATAGGAAAAGATTAAAGGGGGCTGGAGCAATAGTACAGCTGTTTGCCTTGCATGTGGCCAACTCAGGTTCCATCCCGGCATCCCAAATGGTCTCCTGAGCACTACCAGGAGTGATCCCTGAGTAAAACCAGGAGTCAGCCCTCAGCACTACAGGATGTGGCCCCACAATTAAAAGAGAGAACAGATTCAGCTAAGCAAGTTTCCCTCCTCCTCAGGTAATACCCTGAGACACCCCTCCCCAGTAGCACCCCAGTAGCAACATGGATGGAACTTTCCGCTGCACCTCTCAGCCCAGCTCAGCTTTCCTGGGAATGGGTCTAAACTTCCCTAGTATCCCCCAGTCTCTGAAGAATTCTGGCGGAGGCAGTGCCACCCACTTTTCCCGACCCAGAGCAGGAGTGCCAAGAACTGCCTGGTCAGCCAAAGCGGAGCTTCCTACCTGTGGCTCTCTTGGCTCGGCTCTGAAGTTCTGGCCAGAAGGCTCGGGTGACGAGGCAGCTCTTCAGATGATTCCCGGGGTGCCTTCTAAGAACCCTTGCTCCAAAGAGAAAAGAAAGTGTCAAGGACAGTCAAGGAGCCCTCCCAGACTTTTCTTTTATGGAAGGTGGGGGATTGGGCCACACCCACTGATACTTGGGATTTACTCCTGGCTCCGCACTCAATCACTCCTGGTGGTGCTTAGGGGACCATATGGAATGCCGGAGATTGAACTCAGATCGGCATCGTGCAGACAAGCACCCAACAGTGAGTGTTCAGGGTTATCTATGTGCAAGGAGGTAGACTAACTGCTGCTCTATTGCACCAGCCCCAAAGCCCTCTTCTCCTGAAGCAGCGGTTATGAATGTTCCAGTCTGCTCTGCCCTACCTCTGGGTATTAACCCTGATTTCCCCTTCACCCCACAGACCAGCCCAGGTCCCTGCTAAGCCAGTGCTTAGACCCCTCTCCCTAGCACCCACCACCCAGTAGTGCTCAGAGCTACCTTCCGCTCAGTGTTGGAATGACACACACACCACCACCACCACCACCAGTGCTCAGTGGATGGTGGAATGCCAGAGGTGGAATCCACCCAGATCTCCCAGATCCCACTGGGAGATCACTCTCGCCGCCCCCCTCCAGACTTTCTCAACTCTCAAGGGACCCTCCTTCCTGCACCTCAAAACCTGCTTACAGGTTATTCCTCCTCTCAGTCCCCAGCTGTTCCGTTTCCTCCAGCTTCAGCCTCTCTCCTGCACTCAGCTCTTCATAACCCCGAGCTGTTCCCCTTCAGGCTGTGCCTGCATCTCTGGGACCCCTACACACCCCACCCTCAACCTCCTTACCCATCTTCCTACTCCTCTGGTGCCTACAAGTATCCGAGCTGTTCTTTCACCCTCATCCCTGTCTTCTTCTCTCTTCGCCCATCCTACGTGCCACCAGGGCTTCTTCTTCAGCCTCACCTCTGCCACCACGGCCCCTCCCAGCTTTCTGCTCCCCATTCCCTGTGTCCACAGAGCTGATGAGTCGGGGAGAAGGAATGTCTCCACGTGTACAATCCCAAGAGAACGGAAAGGTTCTAAGAGACTCTAACGCCTGTGGAACTTTCACTGATCTGTTTCTGCCACTGACAAGTCGACCCCCAAATATCCCTGCCCTGCCGTGGCCTCTACTTTCTACCATACACTAGCCCTAAGGATTCAAAACTACGAGGTCAACCAAAAATACGATGACACAGCAGTTGGTCCTGTTGCAAACATGTGCACAGCATCCTGAGGATCATGAAAAGCCCACCCAACAGAGCAGACTTGCCATCAGAATGCACGACCCACAAACAAGTGCCCCAGAGCCACGAACACACTTGCTTTCCTCTGGCCCAGAGTGTGCCTACCCCCTACAAACACGGACGTCCTCAACTCCCATCAAGGGGCTGCTCAGCGTGTCTGTCCCTTTCGGAACCTGTCTGCTCAATTCAATTTTATGTTTTCTTTATTTTGGTTTTGGGGTCCCACCCGGCAGCGCTCAAGGGTTCCTCCTGCTTCTACACTCATAAAGAAATTGCTCCTGGCAGGTTCGGGGGGGGGGCGTGGGGGGACCCTATGGGATGCCATAGGGGGTTCAAACCCCCATTCTTCTGCATGCAAGGCAAACGTCCTACCTCTGCCTATCTCTCCGGTCCCTCCATTTAATTCTAAATAAATAAATAAACCATTCTAAATAAATTAATAAGCAATCCTAAATAAATGTTTAGGGGCTGCAGTGTTAGCGCCTGGGGGAGGGAGCGGGCCTTGCATTCCATCCCCAGCCTCATCCCAGAGGGAACCCCAGGCCTGCAGGCTGGATCCCAAGCTCAGACCCAGGAGTTCAGGGCTGAGGGAGCCCGACGGGTGGCAAGAATGCAAAGAAATGACGATCAAGCGCATGCATGCATCCTTCTGCTTCTCCAAAAGGCCGGAAACAGCCAGGGGCCTCCTCGCCCCGCCTAGAATTCTTTTATTTATTTATGTATTTATTTATTTATTTATTGTTTGCTGTGTCTCCTCGGGGAGCCCCACCCATCCCTCGGGGAGCTCCACGCTCAGGGCTCGCCGCAGTGGCTCTCGGGTGGGAGGCCGGGGGTGCAACTCGGGCCGCCCCGGCCCCGGGCCCATCCCCGCGGCTCCTCCTCCGACCGCCTCTCCCGGGCCCCGGGCCGACTTCCCGCAGCCTCCGCCTCCTTGGGCCGCGACTCACCTGCCTCCACGCCCCTGCCAGCCGAGGGACCAGCAGCCACAGCCCCGGGCTCCTCTGCGGAGGCGACGGACGCGCCAAGGCCGGGGCGGGACTTCCGGGGGCATCTGCGCCTGCGCGGGAGGAGCACGCCTCCGGAAACTACATCTCCCAGGAGACATTGCGCCCGCTGCTAGGTTAGCCCTATGGAAGGAAGACACCGGAAATGGGCGGGCGACAGTGACTACATTTCCCAAGAGGCATTGCGCTCGCCAGCAAATTAGACCTATGGAAGAAAGACACCGGAAAGGAAGGGGGGGGGGTTAAAGGACTGACTACATTTCCCACAATCCTCTGCTCACCCTCTTCCAGAGTTTTTAGGGATGTGTAGGAAAGAGACTACATTTCCCACAAGCCTCTGCGCCCAGCGCCTTCAAGCTACGAAAAATATAGAAAAGAGCCAGAAGGACCCCCTGGGCGCTGCTGGGTGTGACCCAAAAACCAAAAAAAAAAAAAAAAAAAAAAGAAAAGACTGTTGGTGAAAGGAACTTGACATTGGTGATGAGAAGGACCCTGACTTATTGTATATCTCAAATTCATACTTGTTTCAATAAAATAAAAATTTTTAAATATTCATAATAAATTAATAAAAAATACAATATTAAAAGTTTCATTGTCCAATGGAACTGTTTTTTAATTGAATGTCAACGTATTAATATTTTTATTATACATATAAGTATGTTTATTAAAAATATATACAGGATTGATTTACTTACCCTACTGTGGGTGGTTGATTAAATCTAGAAATTGGCATTTAGTTAAATAAAATTTTTTTGTGGTTAAGAAATATAGAAAAGACTATTTTGAGAGAAGCTTCTGTGTTTGGCAAGCAGCGGCTTCGCTTCTTCAGGTTTTTGTTGACTGCAAGGCCTACCTCATACCTCATTCTCTGACATCCTGTGATGGGTGGGATCTCTTGTCTGTGTTCAGTAGTAATTGGACTCTCTTTAGAAATCCTGATTAGACAGACCAGCTGAAAAGGTATTTATTTGTATGAGTTTGGAAAATTCAGGTTTGTGGGACACAGTCTGTGTTGTTAAATATTAGGGCTGACATTTGTTCCAGTTGCATCACGGTCATGAGGTCATGGAAAGCAAAATTGCCTTGCCCATTTGCATCCTGAAGCCTGAAAGGTGAAATTTCACAATATGCTGGTTTTATGAAGCTTCTTAGCAATCAATGTGGACTCTGTCCTGACCATCTAAAATGGACTTTGTCATAGTTCGACACAGGAGAATTGAATTTGAGATGTACAATAGTCCGATTATGGAAGTAGATGATTCTTTCCATTGAAGCGATTTTGGGGTTCCCAAAAAGTAAAAAAGGTTTCCATAAAATAAGTTTAGTCAGTGCTTTTGAGAGAAAAATTCCATTCACAAGTTATTTTGACAAGGATTTTAAAGTGGAATTGGAGAACCATTAAAGAATTTGGCTTTTGCAACAGTCTCCATCCTCGAGAAAAAGAAAAATGTTTAAGAGAAACAGGGGCCGGAGAGGGGCACAAGCATAGGGCGTTTACCCTGTCCCAAATCACCTGTGAGACATTCACCTTCTTGCCCACCTACCCCCAGCTTACCAGCTCAAAGGTTTTGCCTTTTTATTGGGGTCACTGGGATTCAGCACCTAGTGCCATTCCAATTGAATAGACATCAAATGTTCTAATTTGGATTCCCCAGTGTCCCGTGAAAAATACAAAATTAGAGGTGTTAAATAACTTAATTCACAAAAAGCTAAAATTGGGGCACATTGAAACATTTTTCTGACTGGAGTTCCCCCCCCCCCTTTTGTTATTCAAAAGAAGTCAGGTAGTTGCCAGCTAATATCTGATTTACCAGCTGTCAATTTGAGCATGATACCCATATGGAAATTACAGAATGGCATCCCTATACCAGTAGGGATTCCAAAAGACTGAACTTTGACAGTTATTGACTTAGTAGACTGTTTTTATAACATTTTCATTCACGCAAAAGACAGAAAGCATTTAGTTTTTCAGTTCCTTTTCTTAAAAATAGAGTTCCCATGCAGCCGTTTCAATGAACCGTTTTACTTCAGGGCATGGTGAACTCACCCATAATATGTCAATGTTTTGTTGATGTGATCTTAAGTCCAGCTCGCAAATAGTTTCCCCAGGTATACTTGGTACATCATATGGATGAAATGTTGCTGGCCTGCTCTACAGAGAATTACAATATAAATGTATAAATATGTCATCACTTGCCTGCAGGCTGCTGGTTTAAATATAGCCACAAAAATTCAGAATTCAACATTTGGGTTTGATTTTAGAGTGTACATTAGTATGCTCCCAGAAGATATTGATCAGAAAAAAATCTAAAAATGCTCCATGATTTTCAAAAAACAAAAACAAAAAAAACCTTAGGTGACATATATTGAATCCATCTCTCCCTTGGCATTCCAAACTCTAACTTAGAACTTTGTTTAACACCCTGGAAGGAAAGCCAGACTTAAATAGCCCCGGGGGGTGGGGGGGTTAGCTCAGAACACCCAAAAGGAATTGTGTTTCTTCAGGGATCAGCTCCAAAAGTTCTATCTTTCCAGGTTCATGCCTAGAAGATAAAGTGTAGCTATTAATCGTTATGCCTCCTTCAGCTCCAACAGAAGCTATTCCTTGGTTGTTAGGATCATTAGAATGGGCTTCTTTACATGACAAGCAGCCTGGCACTTGTGTGCCCTAATTAGAGTTGATTGCTACTCTTATTATCAAAGCATGGCTCAGAGAAGGTTCTCGTTAGGTTTTGATTCTGAAACAATAGTTCTACCTATTCCATAAAAGGAAGTAGAATGCATCTTACCTCTCAGTGAGCCCCTCCAAAGAGCCTTGTCAGACTTCTCAGGAGAGAGAGCCTCCATTATCCTGCTGGAAAGGCCTCAATAATTGAGTTTTGAGGATTCTGTGATAGCACAGTGGTAGGGTGTTTGCCTGGCATGTGGCCGACCCAGGACAAACCTGGGTTCGATCCATGTATCCCATATGGTTCCCCAAGCCAGGAGTGATTTCAGAGCACAAAGCCAAGAGTAACCCCTGAGCATTACCAGGTGTGACCCCCCCCAAAAAAAACCCTCAATTATTAAAATACAGAAAAAGGGGCATAGCACTGACAAACCTTTAATCATTTACACTATTTTCACTAAACTTGAATTTACCCAAGGAAAGCCCTATACAGCTGCAAAAAGATACTTTAAAGAGGATGCACAAACTCAAAAATATTTTAATTCACATAGTTGGGTAAAAATTGATAATGAATGGATTGCTGGTAATCTCCCCATTCGAAGAAAAAGATATGCTTATGTTTCCACAGAAATAGCAACCCTGCCAAAAAATTCTGGGTCCCACTACACTCGTTCAGAAACAGGATTCTCGCAAATGATGAAACTCAGACATTGGTGCATGATAAAGAACCCTCCAAACCTATGACTGCAAGTTTCCCCCAGACCCAACATAGACTACTCAAGAGGATGAGAGTAGGAAACCAACTGCAACCTTAAAAGGTAACCAGGACAAGGGGCCAGAGAGATAGCATGGAGATAGGGCATCTGCCTTACATGCAGCAGCCCGGTGGTTCAAATCCCAGCATTCCACATGGTCCTCCCAGCCTACCAGGAGCGATTTCTGAGCATAGATCCAGGAGTAACCCCTGAGCGCTACTGGGTGTGACCCAAAAACAAAACAAAAAAAGGCAACCAGGACAATAAGCTAACATCTCACACTGAGGCAAAGACTATTGGGATGACCAGTTCCAGAACCTTGGTTATGTAGATAAGGGAACTTGTCTAGCTCTTACCAGACTTCATAATTTAAGAAACACTTGTCACATTAACTCAATATTACACTGCCTGTGTAATATTCCAAGCTTGATTATTTAATTAGAACCATTACAAAGAGGATATTAACAGGTCAAATCTGTTGTGACATAAAGACAAAGTGGCAGAAGAATTTGGTAAAATTATGAAAGCCTTATGAAAAGCACTTAGACTTATAAAAGCACAAGTATATCAACCCAAAAGACTTTAAGATGATCATTAGGAAGCAAAATGGCCAGTTTGCAGGATGCAATCAACAAGATCCACAGGAACTACTTCTATTTCTAATAAACGGTCTTCATGAAGTCCTGAACAAAGCCAATAGGTAGAAAAGACATAATGAGGAAAGTAATGATCATCTCATTGACTTAAAAGCTAAAGAGCATCCTTGGCAGAGACACAAGCAGCTTAATGAGACTGTTCTCATTACACTTTTCCAAGGCCAGGTCATGTCCATAGTCCAATGCCTCGCCTGTCACAAAGAATCTCAGATATTTGAGATTTTTACACATTTATCTTTGCCTTTAACATCTGCGTGCTCTAGACTCTTGCTACAATGATATTATCATAGCATAATGCCATTGTTCCCACTTGCCTTTCAGGAAAGGAACCAGGATGCTCAGGACCCATTATATGATACTCCATAATGTAGAGTCCTTTTCTAGTGCCCATTATCATATTACTTAGTATTCTAGTCTTGGAAAATATGAGAATGTCTTGAGAATGTTCTATGCACAATCTAACCTATGAAGTTCTTTCATCCGGGTTTACCCTTACCAACTGTGATTTTACTAGGATTGGAAAGCTTCCATCTGACCTACCAGATTTCTATTTTTGAAGTGCTTTGACACATTCATTCCAGCTGGTTCAGTTTTACAACTGCAACATAATAATCGATCTTCTATGTCTATCTATATGTGCGTATCTGTGTGTGGGCAGTGGTCACCTCTATGTCCATCTCATGTCCATCTATATTGTACATAAGGTCTGTCTATGTTGCATATAGTCCTTCCCTCTGTTGAATATAGCTCTTCCTCTCCTCCCTTCCCACTTAACACTTTACAAAACCTTTTCTATTGTTTCCTTTCATTCTTTCTCCCCTGATTTGTTATTACTGCCATTTAACCCTTTTTTTTTGGGGGGGGGTTTGGGCCACACCTGGCATTGCTCAGGGGTTACTCCTGGCTGTCTGCTCAGGAATAGGTCCTGGCATGCACGGGGGACCATATGGGACACTGGGATTCGAACCAACCACCTTTGGTCCTGGATCGGCTGCTTGCAAGGCAAACGCCGCTGTACTATCTCTCCGGGCCCCATTTAACCCTTTTTACCCTTCGTTCTTCATGCCTCTGGAACTGAGCATTCTTCCCACTCCCATCCCCCTCCCTTCACTATAGACCAGAGTCGCAACCAGAGAGAATGCTGTGAGCCATTTATCAGACTGCCACAAAACCACATTGCTGGCTGAAGCTGTACTTCAGATGCTATCCCTCTTGGACCATTTCAAAATACTTAAAGGGAGTATTTACATCTCTTTTGTATATTTATTTAGATATATTTTCTTAATATATGTAATTCTTAATTGTGTATTTCCTTATGTAGATGTAGTATTTCCCCATTTTTGTGATTTGTTTAGTTGAAAATTCTAGTATATATGTTTCTCTTGGGTTCTGTGTTTCTGCTATATCCAGTCCCGTTTGATGGAGGTGAGGGGTCAAATCCTGCCATAAACTCAGAGCTTACACCTGTCTTTGTGCTTTGGAGTCACTCCTGGCAGTATTTGGAGTATTATATAAGTGTGGGGTTTGAACAAGGATTGGCTTCAAGCAAGTAAAGCACCTTACCACTGTGCTTTCTATTTAGCCCAAAGCATTAAAATTTTCACTACATTTTCCATTATGAGAAAATTTAGGTCAGATCAGAATTTCAACAGTACTTAGAATTGTAATTAGCATGGTAAACGATGTATTTTCTTTTCCACCATGTATACTGATGAAGGCACCAATTGTAAATGATTAAAAAGAAAAGTGTGGGGAGTCAGAGTGATAGTACAACAGGTAGGATGTTAGATTCAATCTTTGGCATCCATGTGGTCCCTCAAATACCAACACCGTCAAAAATAAGACCTAAGTACAAAGGCAGGTGTTACCACTGAGCATCACTAGGTGTCATAGCCCGAAAGCAAAAATGAACCAAAAGGCCCCACTACAAAAAATAACACTTCATCCAATCCCAGACACAGAGTCCTGGCTATTCAGGGGATACCATCTTTAAAGGTTTAATGCTACTCATGTTATTAGGTTGATGACATGTTGGAACATATATCTACACATAATGATAAAAGGAAATAATACAGAGATAACTAGATCATTTAAAATATTAATCCCTCAGCCCCTCTTTCTTGTGCCTACATCCTCAACAGGGGAGATCAGACCGAATTTATCTGCAAATGTTACCTTTACCAACAGCCCCTCCTGTGCCTATCCCTCGAAAAAAGAGATCGCCTCCTGCAGGACCTAGCTCAAATTCAATAGAGAGTGTTATCCCCACTCCCCTAAAACAGAATTCCATCAAATCAATGTCCGGAAAGGGAAGAGATGTCTTTCCAGTAGAAACTCGGGCTCAATCTCAAACCAAGCCTAGGACTGATAAAGATTCCAATAATTACTGGTGGGAGCCCAGAGCCACCTTCACCTGCCATGCATGATTCAAACACCACCGTCTCAAATGATGAGCCAGTTAACATCTCTTCAGACTCAGAGTCTAAAATTTTTCCTGCCATATTAAATAAGGTCAGAACAAAAAGATCTATTCTATCTAGGCCTGTGAGCTCTATCTTACCAAGGGCTGAAAATAAACTCACTTGGTAATTTTTAAAAGACCTCTGCTTCTTATGGACCCACTTCTTCATATTTCAAGGAACATTTAACTGGCTTGAGTAAAAGTAAACTTTGGGCTCACCAAGATTTTCAAACAACACCTAGAATATGCCTGAGCCCTTCCTTCCTTCCTAGTACCTGCTGTGGAGGATGCGGTAGAGTGATGAGGCAAATATATATATTTATATATAAATTTATATATATTATATATATATAAATGTCTAAACATGAATGAACTGCTGATAGGTGAGGAAGAATATGGAAGCACCATAAAGCAAGCTACTCTGCCATGCATGATTCTAACACATGCCCATGATGTATTGCAGTGGTTCATGGCTGCCAGGGCTGCAGGGCTGCATGCTGCAAAGGCTCAATGCTGCCAGTGCCCAGTGCTGCAAGTCTCACAGAGGCTTGTGGGGCCCAGCTGTTGGGTGGGGCCTAGTGCCCATTCAAGGATGCCAACATGTAGCTAGTTCCTGTCCAGAACAGAGGAAAGAGAAGGAGATAAACCACGTATCATTTTTATTCCTCTTGGAGTCTGAGGCCTACTGCTGCTGTCCCCTTCACAGAGAAGGGGAAAAAATGGGGGGGCTGGTACAAAAAAGAAAGAAAAGGAAATAGATAAAAAGAAGGAAACATCTCTCCATGTTTTATATCTGGCCCCCGAGGACCAGCTGGCACTGTTCTGGTCTCCCCTCTCTCCAACAGTTCAAGATTTTCCCTTTATACCCTGAGTCGCAGGGGGCATGTCCAAAGGGTGTATCAAGGAGGCATGTCCAGGTTAAACTTTCATTACAGTGGGGGTACCCAGGGACATGTCCAAATCAAACATTTCCACCTTTTATGCTTTGGGTTTTTTTTTTTAAATATATGGAGAGTTACCCTCAGTGGTCAGTGGAATTCATTCAGGTGATGGTCTGCAAAAGCCATGGTGGTTGTCAGTGGTATTTCTTTTCTTGACAATTAATTTTGAAGCTCCAAAGCTAAGAGACAAGTGTAGGGAAGAAATGAAACAGTGTTTAAGAAATAAAACATTAACTTGGTAAATTTTTAAACCTATGCCTAACCTAAGAAAGTGAAAAACTCCAATTCTTTAGGGTAAAGGGATGACAAATACTTTCTAGCTGCTTCCTGTTTAGAGGGGACAGTTGTAATGTTATCAGAGTTTTTCACTTTCTATTTTTATCTAAGGCCAAATACTTTCTACTTAAAATTTTTCTGTTTCTGTGTCTAAATCTCTTTTCTCTATATAAAAAATCTCCTTTACCCATTTTCTTTAGTTTGTCTTTTTTCTTTTTGACTCTCTTTTCCCTCTATGTAAAAATCTTTTTTGCTCATTTTCTCTTTGTTTCTTTCTATCTAAATCTCTTATTTATATGTCCATTTTCTCTTCTTAATTTCTCTTTTTTCTTTTTTTTTTTTTTTTTTTTTTTTTTTGGTTTTTGGGCCACACCCGGAGGTGCTCAGGGGTTACTCCTGGCTGTCTGCTCAGAAGTAGCTCCTGGCAGGCACGGGGGACCATATGGGACTCCGGGATTCGAACCAACCACCGTTGGTCCTGGATCAGCTGCTTGCAAGGCAAACGCTGGTGTGCTATCTCTCCGGGCCCAATTTCTCTTTTTTAATCATTTATTTTCTCTTTCATTTATTTCTTTTCATTCATTCAATTTATCTTTCATTTCAACATTTTCTTTTATTTACATTCTTTTTCTTTTTTCTGAAATCCTATTAGAACCCAAGGTTCACTTGACCCGTTAAGAGTGCCATATGCATCTATGGAAACAACCACAATTGTCTTTAAACATTCCCAGGATCCAAGCCTCTACCAGAGAAGACCTACCACTGCTTTGGCATTGACTTACTCCAAAGAGTACTCCCAACACCCAGGCCACTCAGCAACAGTCTGCATGCAAGGCAGATAGCTCCGCATTAATGATATGCTGAAACTAGAGGATGCTCCACATCAGCCTGACATCTGCGAAAGAAATGCACAGAATCCAGAGTCTTTAAATATAAAAATCTGATACCAACTATAGCTAAAGTGTGCAAAAGTTTCACCGGGACCTTGAGAATGACTGGAGATGGATAGACTGATATACCTGAAACCCAGAGTCTGTCTTATGCCAATAAACTTCTGGGCTGAAGCCTTTTTGTAATCAGATCAAGGACTTTTTTTCCATTTTCTCCATTTTTCTGGACCTATGCAAGCATTGGCGATTGCCACTATCACACCTTTACTATATTTTTTTTTACTCTTATCCTTTAAGGAAAAAAAATACAACTTACTGAACTTAAAAACAAATTACTGTAGTAGAGTGCCTGTCTCGAATGCAGGTAGGGGATGGGAAGGGGGGAGGGGGTAATGTTGCACTGGTGAAGGGGGTGTTCTGGTTATGACTGTAACCCAAATATGATCATGTTACTCAAATAAAAAATATATTTAATATAAAAAAAAAGAGTGCCATATGCAGCAGCCCAAGGATACCAGAGCCTGGTGCTGCAATGATCGCAGGGGCCCATGGAGCCTAGCTGTCAGGTGGGGCCTCGTGCCCACTCAGGGATGCCAACATGTAGCAACCGCCCACCCAGGACCGAGAGAGAGAGAAGAGAGAAATCAGGTATCGTTTTTGTTCTTCCTGGAGTCTGAGGCCTGCTGCTGCTGCTGCCTGGGGATTTCAGAGAGAGGGAGAGAGAGAGATAGATGGAAATTTACTGGCCAGCGGTGGCCAGGGGAGCCCCTGGTACAAAACAAAAAGAAAAAAAAGGGGGTAAATATAAAGCAGGCAGCATCTCTCCGATACTTTATCTTCAGCCCCTTGCAAGCCGGCACTATCCCGGTCACTATCCTGGTCCCCTGCAACAGTCCAAGCTTTTCCTTTTATACCCAGCATGCATGACAGGGGGTGTGTCAGAGGGGTATGTCAAGGGACCGTGCCCAGGTTCAACTGTCATCAGTGGGATTCCCCAAGGGGCGTGTCCAAGTACAACTGCCACACATCAACAGTGTATGACCTTCTTGATGAGACATTGGATCCTCTTTGCTAGAATTGGTTGAGAATATTTACATCTCTGTTCATCAAGGATATTGGTTTGCAGTTCTGTTTTCCTGTGGCATCTATGTCTGTTTTTTATATCAGGGTGATGTTAGCTTCATAAAAACTATTTAGTTTCTTCAGTTTCCTAAAGGAGGAGCCTAAAAAAGGATTGAGTAGGTCTTCTTGAAAAGTTTGAAAGAATTCTGGGCCTGGGCATTTGTTTTGGGGAAGACTTTTGATGACAATTTTAATTATCTCGTAGTAATAAGTTGTTCATATATGCTAGATTATCTTGGTTCAAACTTGGGAAGTTATAAGAGTTCAGAAATTTATTCATTTCTTCCAGGTTCTCTTGTTTTGTGGCATAGAGTCTCTCAATGTAAGCTCTTCTTCCTTTTGAATTTCTGTAGCATATGTAGTAATCTCCCCATTTTCATCTCTATTTAGGTTTGTTAAGTTTCTTTCTCTTCCTTTCTTTGTGAGATTTTTCTAGTGTTATATTGATTTTGTTTATTTTTTCATAGAACCAACTTTTGCTTTCACTGAACTTCAGATTGTGTTCTGGATGTCCAATTCATTCATTTCTGCTCTAAGCTTTCTTATTTCCTTCTGTCTGCCTATTTTTGGTTCATTTTGTTGATTACTTTTCAATTTTATAAGCTGTGCTATTAATTTATTTATGTAGGCCCCTTCTTCCTTTCTGATGACTGCTCGCAAAGCTTTAAAATTTCCTCTTAGTATTGCTTTTGATAAGTTCCTCAAATTCCAGTAATTTGTGTTTTCATTCTTTTTTTTTTCTGAGAATCTCTTGATTTTCTCTTTGATTTCTTCTCTTACTCACTCATTGTTCAGTAGTGAGCTGTTTAATTTCCAGGGGTTAAAGTATTTCCTCTGTGTCTGTTTGTAATTCACTTCTAATTTTGTGCATTATAATCTAACAACGGAGTTTGCACAATTTCTATCCTGATTTTATGGAGATCTTATTTTTTTGGCTAACATGTGGTCTATTTTTGAGAATGATCCTGTGCATTGGAGAAGAATGAAAGTCCAGTTTTCAGGGATGAAGAGTAAGCCACTCTCTTCTATTTCTCCATTCAGAGCCAGTATATTCTTATTAGGTTTTAGCCTGGATGACCTATCGAGGGGTGACAGGGTGGCATTGAGGTCTCCCACTGTTATTATGTTGTTATTGATGTCTTCCATCATATTTGTCAGCTATTATTTTAAATATTTTTCTGGTCCCTCATTGGGTGTATATGTTTAGGAGTGTGTTTTCTTCCTATTCTACATACATCTTAATTATTAAGAAACGCCCATCACTTTCCCTTATAACCTCATAGTCTAAGGTCTGTGTCATGTGATATTAGTGTGGTCTCTCCAGCCTTTTCAAGGGATTTGTTTGCTTCGATGATTGTCCTTTAACTTGGGGGGGGGGTCACACCCAGGGATTACTCCTGGCTCTGCACTCAGAAATCGTTCCTGGCAGGCACAGGGAATCATATGAGATGCTGGGATTTGAACCATCCTGGGTTGGCTGTGTGCAAGGCAAACACCCTACCACTGTGCTATCACTCTGGCCCTGATTGTCCTTTAACTTTGAGTCAAAGACAACATTTGACTTTAAGTCTATGTTTGTTCTGATCATTCAGATGTGTTTCTTGTAGGCAGCAAAACATTGGATTCAGCTTTGGTTTTGGGTTTGTTTTTTTTTTGGGGGGGGGCAGGGGGCCACACTCATTGTGCTCAGGGGTTAGTCCTGGCTCTGCACTCAGAAATTGCCCCTGGCAGTCTTGGAGGACCATATTGGAATGCCAGGAATCAAACCCAGGTCCGTTCCAGGTCAGTCACACACAAGGCAAATGCCCTGCCACTGCTATCTCTCCAGCCCTGTATTCAGCTTTTTGATTAAGATCACCACTCTGTGTCTCTTAACTGCTACATTTAGTCCTTGATGTTGAGAGAGGTAACGGTCATGAGATGTAATGTCTCTTTTTATTCGGAGTTTGGTGTGTCTCTTATGTTACGTTGCTAGCTACTCGGAACTGGACATGGGAACAGCAGCGGGGTCCTCTAGGAGGGTGGCAAGGGCACCAGAGTCGGGGAATGAGACAAGACTGCACACTCAGAAAGAGTTTGGATCTAGTGTTATTCAATAAGAGAGCAAGGGTCTTATACATCAGCTTCTTGGCAAGTCATTCTGAGTTAGTAAGCAAGAATGAGGTGGCCAAGAGTTCACATATTTGGTCTTAACAAGAAAACACGTGGCTTCTGTGAGGTGTAGATCATAATCAAAACGTTCTACAGAATTCATTGACCTCTTTCTTAACACAATGGTTTCATTGCTTATTGGTCTCTACCAGAGATGTCACTTATTTTTAGCCTAACATTCACCAATGCCCTAAATTCTCCCCAAATCTCATAAATCTGTCGAAGCAACTTTGTGTGCTTGAATGCTCAGTTCCTCTTTCCTGGGGGGGGGGGTCTTTGTGTAACTGTTTACTGCATGCCTAAATTGGGTTTTGCCTTGATGTAAATATTATCTTTAGAACTGGATGGCCTTGGCTCAGGGCCAAGTGGCTCTGGTTCTGCAGTAGATCTCACACGCTTCTCTCTATACAGCAATCCTATACTGATTCATGAGAGCTAGGGTCAGAAGGTCTTGGCACATCTGCTTGGTAATTTAGGAAACAGGTTTTTTTTATTACAGAAATCTGGATCTTATGGGGGGTTCAAAGAAAGGTCCTTAGGATGCTAGTAAAAACTATGTCTCGAATGAGAAAGACCATTTATGCATGACCCCTATCAGTTTCCCCATTTCTCTGAGCTTCTCATGGAAATTGTGGGTATAGGCAGCTACGGCCACTCGAGCCTAGTGCCCTCCCTTAACCATGGCCTCCAGGCTAGGGTCCCTCACACAGGGGTCGCAGCACTCTAAGCCTGTCCTTTAAGGCTGCTTTTGATAAAGTTTCTGAGCTGTTGGTTACCCATGAAGCTTCAAACCTAAATGTAAGTCTGCTGGGTGAGGTATTCCTGGCGATGTATTAATTTTGTTGAATTTTGTCACTATCTGCCTTCAGGCCTTGAGGGTTTCTTGTGACAAATCCACTGTAAATATTCAGGATGCTCCCCTCAGTATTCTATCCCTGTCTGTGGGCTTCATCATCGTGGCTAGGATGTGTCTAGGGGTGCTTTTCTTTGGGTCTCTTTTAGCTGATACTCTTCGGGCATGCAGGATTTGGTTGCATGCAGTCTTTAGATCTGGGAGTTTTCTAAAATGATTTTTCTAAAAGGTCCTTTACCTTTGATAGTTCATGAGGATTTTCTTCCTGAGTCCCTGGGACTCCAATAATTCTTTTGTTGCTTCTGATGAATTATCAAAGACTTCTATTTTTGTCTGTTCACATTCTTTGAGGATCTTTTCCATTGTATGATCATTTGTTTTAAGGCTATTTTCCTTCCTCTTCTGTTGTGTGGAGTTGTTACATATCTCATCTTCCAGCCCATTGATTCTGTCCTCAGCTGCTGTTACTCTGTTGAGAGACTTTCCAATGAAGTTTTTTTTTTTTTTTTTTTTTTTTTTGGTTTTTGGGCCACACCCGTTTGACGCTCAGGGGTTACTCCTGGCTATGTGCTCAGAAATCGCCCCTGGCTTGGGGGGACCATATGGGACGCCGGGGGATCGAACCGCGGTCCTTCCTTGGCTAGCGCTTGCAAGGCAGACACCTTACCTCCAGCGCCACCTACCCGGCCCGTCCAATGAAGTTTTTATTTTTCTTACCAAGGTTTTCATTCCTATTATTTTAGTTTGAAGTTTTCTCATTTATATTTTCATATCCTCTAGATTCTTATTTATTATTCGTTAAGTTTGTTCCATGGCTTCTTGAGTTCTTTGAGCATTCTCCAGATTTTTCTCAAAATCTTCTGGAAGTGGCTATATAGGTGGCTGGTACTTGTTGGGTCTACAGCGCTACCATCATCATTCTCTAAGATCTATGTTCTGTGTTGTTTCCACCTTTGTGTCCTTTGCAGTGTATTGTTTTCTATGTGTTGTGATGGTTCATTAACTAGAGGATATGTGTGTGGCTGAGAAGGGTTATCTCACTACACAGCAGGTCAGCCCTCCTTCTGGTTCCCTTCAGAGCCATGAGCTGGGTACAGGTAGCTTGCCACCTCTGGAGGGGATGTGTTTCACCATGTTTTTGGTCAGTCCTCCTGCTGGTTCCCTTCAGGGCCAAGAGTGGGCACAGGAATGTTGCCACATCCAAAAAAATGAGGAGAGAGAGTCTTGCCACTCTTCTAGTCAGCCCTCCTAATGAACTGAACAGATTCCAGTAATCCACAGGTCGGTTTCCCAGGGGCTTGTAGGCTCTCGAGTTCTGTTGGCTGTCTCTTCTCTTATTCTGCTGTCTTCTGCCCTTTATATGATCTGCTCAATCATGTCCTCCTCTGAAATGACTGAGGCCATATCCCTCTTTGTATCATTTTTAATTCTATGTAGCTTTTTTTTTTTGTTTGGTTTAATTTTAGGGCCATACCCAATATTGCTCAAAGCTTAGCTCTGTCTCTGCACTCAGGGATCACTCCTGGCAGGTTCAGTGGACCTTATGGGATACCAAAGATTGAACCCAGATCTGTCACATGCAGGAAAAATGCCCTGCCCACTGAGCTATTTCTCAGGCCTTTACGTTTATAATTCACTTTTATGTTAGATCTTAAAATTGAATGCAAAAAAGATTGAATGCAGTGTTAAAAGTTAAATCCTTTAATTTGTGTTTTGGTTTTTAGAAATTTCTACTCTTGGCACCCAGACCTTGTCAAAATCAGGCATTGATGATTCACTCACAAAAGCTCAAATCAGAAGATCTGAAAGAGGCACCCTTGAGAATCTACACTTAGAAAATAAATGGAAATATGAGTGGGAGTATGACTCATGGAACAGTTATGACATCTGTAACAGAAGTGTGAAAACTGTTGATAACAAACCCTTCATTTCCAAGAAAGATCAAGTATATCATTCATATTGGGAAAAATTCAGTGTAAATTCAGGCAGCTGTGTAGTGAAAGTATTTCTGTAAGGAAAAACCCACATGAATCTTTTAAACATTCCTATTCTTTGAGGGGAAATTTGGAACATGAGGAATGACAAACAGTGCGTTCATAATACAGTCATTCAAATCAGTACACAATGGGATAGTATTGAACATCAATTGTAATATTTCTAAAAATCAGAATTTAAAAAAACATGAAAGTCTATACGTGTTCAAATTGAGAAATCTTCAAAGTATTAAAAGTTACATAATGGAGAGAAGCCTTGCAGATGTGAAAACTGTTGTAAAGCCTGTAAAATGCATTGCATTCATATCTTGCCCAACACCAGAAAATTAATTCTGGTGAGAAAACTTATAAATGTGAAGAATATAGCAAATCATTTTATGTGGGAGCATATCTTACCCAACACAAAAGAATTCATTCCATTTGCAGAACCATACAGATGTGAAAATTGTAGCAAGGTCTTTGTTGGCATTCATCTTTTACTCGACATCAGAGAATCCATTCTGGTGAGAAACCTTACAAATGTAAAAGTAGTAAAGGGGCCGGAGAGATAGCATGGAGGTAAGCTGTTTGCCTTTCACGCAGAAGGTCATCGGTTCGAATCCCGGCATCCCATATGGTCCGTGCCTGCCAGGAGCAATTTCTGAGCATGGAGCCAGGAGTAACCCCTGAGCACTGCTGGGTGTGACCCAAAAACCACACACACACAAAAAAGTTCTTTAGGGGCTTGAGAGATAGCACAGCATTAAGGCGTTTGCCTTGCATGCAGAAGGACGGTGGTTCAAATCCCGCCATCCCATATGGCCCCCCAAGCCTGCCAGGGGCGATTTCTGAGCAAAGAGCCAGGAGTGGCCCCTGAGTGCTGCCGGGTGTGACCCAAAAATTAAAAAAAAAAGTTCTTTAATCAACATTCAAATCTTACTGTGCATCAGACACTTCTGTGAGAAACCTTACAGATGTAAAGAATGTTTACAAACCATTTATTTGGATGCAAACCATTTATTCAATAATCAAAACTTAACAAACATCAGAAAATTCATTGTGGTATTTAAATACAAATACCAAATGTGAAGAATGGCATACAATTTATTATGAGTTCACATTTTCCCCAACCTCAGAAATTCACATCTAGTGAGGTTCACATCTAGTGAACATTATAGATGTGAAAAATGTGAGGGGAAAAATCACCAAAAACAGTGATTATGTAGCATTGTGCAAAGGTAACACTATAATAAAGAATACCACTCTTAAAACTATAAAAAATTAAAGAGGAAGGGCCCGGAGAGATAGCACAGCGGTGTTTGCCTTGCAAGCAGCCGATCCAGGACCAAAGGTGGTTGGTTCGAATCCCGGTGTCCCATATGGTCCCCCGTGCCTGCCAGGAGCTATTTCTGAGCAGACAGCCAGGAGTAACCCCTGAGCACCGCCGGGTGTGGCCCAAAAACCAAAAAAAAAAAAAAAATTAAAGAGGAAAACACTGGAAATGATTAATTTTGTCAACCCCTTAGATATTTTTTGGGACACACCTAGCAGTGCTCAGAGCTTATCCTTGGCTTTGTGCTCAGGAATCATTTCCTGGTGAGCTCAAGGGACTGAATGTGGGGCTGGGAACTGAAATAGTTGGCACCTTACCTGCTGTAACCTGATCTACTCTCTCCAACCTCTTAGATATTTTTGAAAAGTAAACTTTCTTAATGCAATTCAAGTCTCAAATATTCTTCTGCTGTGCCTTTATGCCTTTATATGGAAAGAAAAAATATTGGGTTGCTATTGTTTCACACTTAGAAAGTGCCCTTCTTGATAGTGACATTGATTCTGTCTACATCTCCATGATATTAATGACGCTATAATGTACAATCAATGGTAAAACCTAAGAGGAGATGTTATTTATGGTAAGGCTTTTTGTTTGTTTGTTTGGTTGGTTGGTTGGTTGGTTTATGCTTTTTTGGGAGGAGGGCACTCAGATGGTGCTCACCTGGTAACACTCATGTTATTCCTGGCTCAGCGCTCAGAAATTACTCCTGGCAGGCTGTGGGATCATTGGGATGCCAGGGATTGAACCTGCATCGACCATGTGCAAGGCAATTTTCCTACCCAAAATTATGCTTTAAATAACCAAGAAATCAATTTTAGAGTGTCTTTATATTAAAGTAAGGTAGGAGCGTAAGCGATAGCGCAGTGGGTAGGACATTTACCTTGCACACGACCCACATAGGTTCAGTCTCTAACATTCCATATGTTCCCCCGTGTCTGCTAGGGGTAATTTCTGAGTGCAGAGTCAAGAGTAACTCCTGAGTTCCCCCCAGGTGTGGCCCCCAAACAAACAAACAAAAATAAGTAAAGTGAAGCAGTAAAACACTGCATTTTAAGTAGTTTTACAACTTGTTCAGTAAAAAAGCTGATGTTGGGTGGAAAAAAATATTTTTTGGGTTTTTGAATTTTGGGGCCACACCTGATGACACTCAGGGGCTACTTCTGGCTATGTACTCAGAAATCGCTCCTGGCTTGGGGGACCAGATGGGATGCCAGGGGATCAAACCGCAGTCCATCCTAGGTTAGTGCATACAAGGCAGATGCCCTACTGCTTATGCCACCTCTGTGGCCCTGGAAAAATAATTTTATTTTTATAATGGGAAAGATCAAAATCTTAAGTAATATTTGATTTGGTTTTTTAATTTTATACAAGGTGCGAGAAAACTAAATTATGATATACCCACATTTATAAATACTTAATAACCATGAAAAGTATAACCTCATAAAATCATCATTCTAGATTCTAGATAAATAGGAATTTTGGAGAACCACACCCCAATGGCGCTCAAGGGTTACTCTGGGCTCTGTGCTCAGAAATCGCTCCTGGCAGGCTCAGGGGACCATATGAGATTCTGGGAATCAAATCCCGTCAGTCCCAGGTTGCCACATGCAAGGCAAGTGCCCTACCTGCTGTGCACTCACTCTGGCCCTTGAACAAGAATTTTTGTTGAATGACTAATCTTTATTTTAACCAGATTTATTTTTCATGTTCTGTATTTTTCATGTTCTGTATATTGTTTATCCAATTATAATCAATAAAACTGAATTGTAATGTAATAAAATAATAAAAATAATGTAATAAAATAACATTCTAATAATAAAATGTTATTTACAACGTCTAGTAACCTGAGGAAGAATTATGTATATGTGTGCAACAATCCAAAAGAAAATGAAATCGGTCACATTAGAAGAGTTGATGATGTTGTAAGCTATAGCAAGTTTATAGTTTAGGAAAACAGATGCTAATATCCATGGCATATATTGACTTTTCCTAAGTCTCGGGTTTCTTGGATTGAGCGTCTACCCATACAAACACAATCTTGTTTCTTGCCTGTTGCTTATCAAATAAACTTTTACTTTGTTCGGGGGCTATATCTTGCGGTGGCCAGAATCACTCCTGGTGGGGTTCAGGAGAACATTTAGGGTGCTATTTAGAATGGACCCTAAGTCAGCTTCATTCAAAGCAAGCATCCTTCCCACTGTTCTCTCACTTTTACCCCACTACTACTTTATCTAGTATTATCTAGTTACTGTACGTTGTAATTTCTCTAATGTGCATATTTTCTAACATTTGATGTGCTATATTTTTATTTTAGAGATAGATTCTTGGTGTAGAAGTTTTTGTTTGTTTTGAGATAACACCTGGGCTGTGCGTTCTCTTTGTAGCAGACTAACTGCCTGATACACATGTTTCCTTTCTTCCTGTCTAAATTTGCTTCATTCTGGGGACTATCCTGATGTGGTTTTTGTTAAGGGAACAGTTTCCCACATCTCACATTTCCTTACTTCAAAATTACTTGCAATGTACATGAATTTATATGTTAGTTTTGTGAAGGTCTCGATATCTTGTCTGTACATTAACTCCTGCCTTCTCTACCCTGAAGACACAGCTCAAGAATCCTTTCATGTAGTGTGTTATTTCCTGCTCTTTCAATACCATCACTGAGGGTGGGAATGTTATCTTTGACCCAAGTACACTTCCAATTGAACCTCAGTCATTCATTTGACCACATCTATCACTTTCCCTACAAAAAATGTTATCCAGATCACTTCCTTTCATACATCCCAAGTAGCCATGTGCACTTTCCCATACAATTTCTGTATCGTTTTGGTGATATGATGTCCAATAAAAAGTACATTTAATACCTTCACCTTTTCACATTCTCATTTATAGTATGTGCCAAACTGCCAGACACTCAGACATTATTTTTCAACTGACTTTCAAAATTTTTCATTAACAATCATGATAAACTTATTTGATTTTTTGATGAAAATTTTCAGCTTGTTAGAAGTGATGTCATATAACATTTTAAATACAGAACACTTTTAATAATTTCATCTTAATGAAGTATTGAAATGCACATAAATAATTAAGTGTTTTAGAACAAGCATAAGAAAAATAGCGCATGTGCCAGATAACACAGTGGGTAGGGCATTTGCCTTGCATACAGCCTGGGTTCTAGTCCTGGCATCCAATATGGTCCTCTGAGCTTGCCAGAAGTGATTTCTAAGCCCAGGGCCAAGAGTAACTCCAAAGTACTGTGAACTGTTGGCCCTAAAACAAAAGAAAAATAGTATAAGCAATTAGGAAACTCATAAAAATGCTAAAATATAACTTTAGAAAGCATTGACTTAAATTCGGACAAAATAAAATACTACCATATGTGAAGGCAATTCATATCAAAGGCTATAAAACCATATATAAATATAAGAAATATAAATTCAAGGTATATGTAATATATAAATTATGAAATCGAATTTATGTTTTTCCTTTTTGGTCGGAGATTGGGTCATACCTGGCAACTGATATTGCCATGGCAGATTCTCACAAAATTAAAACCTACACAATTACAAAAATAAAGATGAACTAGATATTCCTAAAATAAAATTTCCCTTTCAAGGGATGGGGGATTGGGTTTACCCAGTGGTGCTCAGGTGTAGATGACTCTAGTGCAGTCGATTCTGGGTGAGTAGAGCCATCACAGATTCAAAACCATCCACAAGCCACCTTGGGGAGGAAGAAAACTTTTGTGTGTGTGGGAGTGGGATATATATCAGGTCAGGGACTAGTAGGGTGTGAGCTCTGTGTGTTTATGGAAAAGTAGGGTATGCACTGTGTTTAAGAGTAAAAAGGGTATGTGCTCTGTTTAGGAAAAAATGTGTGCTGTTTAGGGGAAAGATATGTGAGCTCTATGTTTAGCTTGTATGTTTGCTAAACAAAAAAATGAAATGGTTTTCTAAACACAAAATATTGAGATGGGCTAGATAAGTCGTGATCTCTGTATGTTCTGTTATTCTCCACAAGAAGCAGGATACCAGGAACATTAGTACCAGTGCTGCCAACAGTATAGGTGAACGAACAGATCCAATATGCCCAGAGCAGAATTTATTGCAAAGTGGTAAAAGTGGCTGTAATTTCCGGGATAAAAATATTTAACCTAAATTTATATTAAAGTGGGGTGGCCTTGCCAGGAAGCATCGAGTCGTATCTTTTTTTGGGGGGATGGGCTTTATTTGGGTCACACCAAAAATGGTTTCATCTAAGGCCTTTGGTGGGACCGATATTTTCGGGTATACAGCCAACCTCTGAGCAACTGAAGTTTGTCAAACCTCTATGACAAATGTTCAGGACCAACCTGCAACATTTGACTTTTGGAGTCCCTAGGTCTAACAGACGGGAGGGAATTCCTTTCTTTCAGTAAGAAATACCATTTTACTGAGTCTATGCAAAAAAGGATATTGCCACAAAGTATTAGGTATGTCAAAAACCCATGCGTTGTTAGGGCCCAAGTTGACACCCTAAACAGCACTGAGAGCCAGAGACCACCTCTGATAATGTACGATGCAAAAGGGAGTTTATTTGGCTGGCCAAGGTCCCAGCCTCATCCACTAAGGAATTCTTGGCAGGAGCCCCAAGTCACATCTGCAAGCAGTTTATATAGAAATGACAAGCAGTAACAGTAAAATCATTTCATTGTATAGATGAGTTCATCACTGATTTTTCTGGCTTGGTTGTCTGGGGATACTCTGATTCGAACCCTGGTTGTCAAGGGATATTCTGATTCAAAACCTGGCTGTCAAGGGATATTCTGATTCAGACTTTGGTTGTCAAGGGAGCCTTTTCACATAGAACATTCCGAGCTCACTCAACCCCTCCTAGTTCCTCATTCCTGGAGGGCACCAACTTTGATCTTATTTCTAAGTTAACTCTCTCTGGCTTATCTAAACTTTTAACCTGTCTCAAGAACTACTTCACTGGGTAAGTGATTGAACCCAGGTGGCTTTGGTCCTTACAGAGTGAGGGAGTTTGGGATAGTAATTTGTGTAAGCAAGGCGCTATAGGGAAGAGAATGGAGTAGGTCCATAGGGGTATTCTACTGAGGGACCAGGGGACTATGGCTAGTTTTAGTATCTTTCCTTCAGTTGATGCCATTCTCCAATATCCTGGATTCCTGGATATAACAACAACATTATTTCCAAAGAAATACACATATCCTCTTTTGTCTGTTGTGATTCAGTCCTAAGTAGGTCGGTATGGAGGACAACTTCAGCCAAAGAGATAATCTTGTCAGTGGAAAGCAGTCAGGGAGGCAATGGAAATGTCAACGATTTTCTACAGCTGCCGGCCAGAGTCACAGACTAAAATCAGTCCGAGTCAGGGCGCCATTCAAAAAGCCAATCAATGTGTTCAGTCTGGTCACAAGTGGTGCAAGGCTGAAAGGATATGAGATGGGCTCCAGGACAGGGGTAATGGAATTTAATAGGGACAGCAAAAAATCTGGTATAGGGGAGCACAAGAAAAATGATCATGTATTTCTGGGATATTGGTAGCAGCCAAGAAGGGGGGTATAAGAGGATAGAAAGGGTTTTGCTTAGGTACAACACAGACATATGTATTGACTACAAACATAAAGCTGGCCACCACATACACAATTGATCAATTAATTTACTGCAGATGTTATTCTGACCTTCTACTGTGGTAGGGATGAAACTGATGTGGGGCTGAGAAAGAAAAAGACAGCTCCCAGGGCAAAATTACACCCCTCTGCCTACTGGAATTTTGGCCAATGTTTCCCAAAGTCACGCACCCAATTCCAGCCTGTTCTACATGGATATGTGTCAAAGTGATTCATTAATATAAAGCTGGCAAGTATAGTTTAGTAAATCAATCTAAGACAGAAGTTACCACTATTAGTTCTCCTGCTCTGAGGGAGGGAATTAATATTCTCTTAGACATAGAAAGACGCTACACTAGTAGTCTCTGCCAAGAGGGATAGTAAGAAAAATTTAAGCCAGTTACTGTCATTTCTAATCTCTAGGAATCACTGCTTATGAGGGTAATCTTAGCTGTAAAATTATCATTGGTTAAATTGTGCATTCATCATTCTCTATCCAATCAGCTTCCCCCCATACACACACACATCTTTGTCTTTATAACTACCACAAAAACTGGAAAAGTTTAAGTTCTTTAAACTCACCCAATTTTTGTAATTTTTTTGGGGGGGTGGGTTTGGGTCACATCTGACAGCACTCAGGGGCTACTATTGGCTCTATGCTCAGAAAATGCCCCTGGCAGGCTTTTGGGGGACCATATGGGATGCCGGGATTCGAACCACCATCCTTCTGCATGCAAGGCAAATGCCTTACCACAGTGCAAAATCTCTGGCCCCAACCAATTTTTGTAATTTAAGGAACATTGTCCCATCCAGATGGTCTGAGTGGATTCCACATTAAGTGTATGAGGTTAGGAGTCATATTGATAGTAGCTCTACTTAAAGATTTTCATGCTACCTTAATTTTTCTTGTTTTGGGGTCACACCTGAAGGTACTCAGGGGTTATTCCTGGCTCTGCGCTCAGAAGTCACTCCTGGAAGGCTTGAGTGACCATATGAGATGCTGGGATTCAAACCAGAGTCAGTCCTATATTGGCCTCGTGCTATCGCTCTAGCCACTACCTTAACTTTTAGTGGGAGTCCATATAATGTCATTTAAAATGATCAGGACCTGGAGCGACAAAGGATCTTCTCTATCCTTAGAAAGACAAAACAGGTTGCTGTTTTAGAAGGTGCTCTCTCTGGGAAGTGACACAAAAGTTAAAGTCTAAGCACTGTCATGTGAACTTAGAGCGTCTAAGTTCCTTTTCCATAGACTTCTCTGAACAAAAATATTTTTGCAGATATACTTAATTTGAAAACAAGTTGCTAAACATTCTTACACTTAGTAGGGGAAAATCGCACTTCTATGAAAAAAACATTAAACCACTTCTATAGATAAATAATTTTGCCTTTGGATATAAACAATCAAGTATCATAGCATTTGGGACACATGGACTAAATTTACCAACAACACTAAAAGTCTAACAATATTATGAATTTCCTTGGAACTGTGAAAAATAATAATGTGGCCTGAAAAGTTATAGTAATTAGCAATATATTAACAACTAGAGTTTGCCACACCCAGCCAAGTTGGGGACACAACAGGGGGAACAGTGGGGCATTCCTACAAAATTGGTGCAGGAGTCAGCATGAGACAAAGACCACACACTCAAAGGAGAGATGAATCTTAAGTCTGTCTTAGGGAGTTTTTAAAAATTTAAGCAAAAATTTTGACAAGTCGTGAAAATTTTTTCAGTTATGCTTCTTCGTAACAAAAGATAATAAAAGCTTACTTATGCATGACAATACGATAACAATCAACACATTAAAAAATCTTTTAACTAAACATGTTAAACATGTTACCCTATCCTAGAAACAATGGTTTTACTTAGGTTAATCTATAACATAATCTTTTTTTTCGGGGGGGGGGGTGCACACTCGGCAGTGCTCAGGGGTTACTTCTGGCTGTCTGTTCAGAAATAGCTCCTGGCAGGCACGGGGGACCATATGGGATGCCGGGATTCGAACCAACCACCTTAGATCCTGGGTCGGCTGCTTGCAAGGCAAACACCGCTGTGCTATCTCTCCGGCCCCTATAACATAATCTTTTAAGAGCTATTGTGTACTATCAAGCATAAGTCATATGACATCCAACCACCTTTGACTATGATCATAGTAAAAAGTTATAGGAATGGAAAAATTGTGAAGGAAGGTTCCGTCTGCCATGGGACATGATCAAATCAAGGCATGAGATTTTTACATCCCTGTGCCTTAACTTAAGTTCCATCTGTACTTGAAACAATTAACTGTGACAATATCTAAAGTTTAAATAATGCAGAGGGCGCTATTCATCTTCCCCTGAGTGCCCATTCACTCAGTCATCAACAGAGAACATCTGCTCTTTAATCTTTAAAGTAGTTCCTCATCTTGGGGGGAAACTGGCAGGCAAGTTCTAAGAAGCTTATGACCTTCCTTATATTTTGAATTTTGAATGTATTCAAATCTGATATTAAAAATAACTACTGTTAGATATTAAGTAACAGATATATGCCGGGGAATGCTAGAACCTTCGTCAGGGAAGACTTCCTTGAGCCTTCTCAGCAAGCATTGCTGGTTCATGACCTCTGGTCAGAGGATGTTGTGATGCAATTTACCTGCTTTTTAGGGGTAACCCATGTACAGGAACAGCTTTTTCTCTTTGGGTTTGATCCCTCTGTAGAATTAATATTCCACAAGTCAGTCAACAACCACCACTTGCCATGATCTTTTGTCTAGCAAAGACGGGAGAGTTCCATTCTGAAAAGTAAGTTTCAATATGTCCTAATTTACGCTGTGCCTCGTCAAATTTGCCAAGGATAGAAATATTGTTGAGGGGGCACTGTGGTGTCCACACAGGACTGTAAGACGTTCACTGAATGTGAAAGGGTGGTGGCACCAAGCTGCAGCAGCTCCGGCTTGAATCCTGAATTAGGGGCCAGAGAAGTGGTTGAAGGAGGAACCATAAACTGAGCCTTCCACTGCTGGTGTAAATCTAGACCCCATAGATTCAGGGGCATGGAGGCTACATAGAGCTACAATGTGGCTATGATTCCCTATGGACCAATGCATTTTAGCCATATGGCACTCTGCCAGACAGAGGAAGAAGGCATAGTCTTCACTCCATGCAGATCATAAGGTATTGTTTGCAAGGCACTGTTGCAGGACTAGAGGGTGGTCCTTGTCCCAGTTTCCTGAGATAGGATTACTGGATAATGGTCTCAAGAGGGCAGGTCCAGGAGTGGTCCTGCATTTCCTGCAGAAATGGCTCAATTTACCACAATTAAAACATTTACCCTGAGCTTATGAAGCCTAAGAATGGTCTCTTCACCAGTTTTCTGAGACCAGACATGTCTTTAAATAACTCATGACATCTTCCCTTTCTGTGATAATGCTCAAGATAGCCTGACAATATTCAGTAGCATTTCAAAAATCAATTTTGGGGCTGGAACAATAGAACAGCAATAGGGCACTTGCCTTTATGTGAAAGACCCAGTATGGGCCTGGGTTCAATCCTCAGCATCCCATATGGTCAACCAATCACCAAAAAAAAAAATAAAATAAAATAAAATAAAATTTAAAAAGCCAATTGTGTCAGCAGGTGTTATTGAGTCTCATTACACTTAACCTGTCTCTAGATTGTATTCATCAGTGTTCCAATAGATTCTGCAAATAGCTAGAAAACTCCCTGAAAAATTGTTGTATTGCTTCCTGTGGGAGACGGAGCATCCCACATATCAAAGGAACTCTGAATGAATTTTCCACCGTCTGATTCAAGCCACAAAGTTTGCTTAGCCCCGAGCCAAAAGAAAACTCTGCAAATAAATTTAGCCCAGCACACAGAATCTGGCTTAACCAGATTCCTTAACCTTTCCATGGAACCTGTTTTTGTAACTGCTCTCAAGCACGTAGTTATAGATAGGTTTTTGTAAAGTTTAAATTATAATCCTTATTGCTTGCACAAAAGAAAGATTTAAATGGAAAATAGGCTAAACAAAAATTGTATTTGCGTAAATATCAATTAGCTATTTGTTTAAGGATTTGCTTCCCCTCCCCCCATCCTGCCAGGTTCCTCTTTATCCTTCCCGCCATCAAAATGTGTTTATGCTCCCATTGGTTAAAATTGTTGTACTTGTACAAATCTGATTGGTTTATATTTCAATCCTATGTTACTACTCCTCCCACAGAAGCAGGGCATAAAAACCCTGCTTCTCCCTTCAATAAACTCTCTTGACTGGAACACACCTTGAGCGTTCTACTAACTTCTGCAGCTTAATTTTTTAGGTGTTCACAAAAGAGCTTAACACTCGCGAATTATTTATAGCTGCTTTCTGCCTTCTGTCCCGGTTGAGAGAAAGCTACTGGCCGGAATTCTCTCCCAGTAAAGGGCAGGAGAGGAGACAGTTATAGCTTCCTTTAAATTCAGCATCTGCAGCAATCTTTTCCCAAGCCCATAACACTGTCTCCTGGACAATGATCTAAAATAGCATGAGGCAATGCAGCTTGCTTTTTTGTGTCCTCCTCTCTCTTGCCTATTATCATCTCATAAGTCAATAGAACCCCTAAAATTTTTCTCCCAGAATGACCTAAGGTGTGTTTTGTCTTAGCCTCATCACTGTACCATGCTTTCCACTGTATATATTAAGAAGGGTTTAGACACCTTGGCAACCACATGAAAATTCTTAGGGGATTCAAAGTGCATTTTCACTCCAGCCTGTCAGGTATTCATTGCAGTACAGAGATGTAGGCCCATACAAAGTACAGGCCTTTTTAAAGTGGCCGAATGAGTTTATTTCAAGCCTTCATAAGATGGAAGATGATTATCCTCCAGATGAATGGGGAAGAACAGGTGAAGCTCATGAGACTTAGGTGAAATAGAGCATCTACAGAACTATAAGGGTTTTAATCATAATCTTTTCTTGGAATTATGTCCAGGGTAGTCTCTATTGGTGAGCAGGAGGGGAGGAGAGAGGAGCATTATGACTGAGCTGTTTTTAGACTCTAAGTCTGAAGAGGTAGTTGTTGACTCATCATTTACATCTTCCTCATCTGCTGTACTAGAGGTTAAGTTATAATTGGGAGATGGAGTTCTCTCCAGTTTGAGGCCAATAGTGAATGAAGGCCTTTAGATTGAGAGTGCATTGCTACTGAGAAGGCACCTCTTTGCTCTCAGGGCATGTGCGGGGGAGAGTCTCTAAAGGGCATGGTACTTCAGGTCAGTGCAAAAATGCTGGTAAATACACCAGAGCAGTGTGAAGAAACTCAGGAGGATGGCCATGTATACCAATGCTCTGATAAAACATTGAGTGTGTGGGGACCATCATGGCACTGTTCCAGGAGGGGTCCGTGTTTTTCTCCATAATTCTCTGGCAGACGGGCTTGCTCCACTCCCCAGTTTAGTTATCTCTCAGATACCCCCCAGAAAACCTATTACCTCACTCACCATCTTTGTCCCTGTATTGTAGTCTCTATTCTCAGGTCCCTGTTTGGGCACCAGATGTAAGTGACACTGGTGAAGTTGGATTCTTGGTGAGCACCGTGCTTTCTGATTCAAAACCATCCACAAGCCATTTGGGTGAGAGTAAAACTTTTGTTTTTAGTGGAAGTGGGATCTATATCAGGTCAGGGACAAGGAGAATGTGAGCTCGGTGTGTTTATGGGGAAATAGTGTGTGTTCTGTTTATGGGAAAGCAGGGTGTATGCTCTGTTTAGGGTCTCAAAGAATATGTATTTAGGGAGAAACTGTGTGTGCTTTGTTCAGAATAAAGGGATGGGCACTCTGTGTTTAGCTACAGTCAGGAGTTACTCCTGGCTTTTCACTCAGATATCTCTTCTGGCAAAGCTCAGGGGACCATATGGGATGTCAGGGATTGAACCTGGGTCAGCTGCATGTAAGACAAACACTCTACCTGCAGTACTATTTCTCTGACCCTCTAAGATTTTTCCTTATAGATTATAGAATCTAGAAAAATAAGCAAATAAGGGATATTTAAATAGTTTAAAATAAATAAGAAACCGAAGAAGAAGAAGAAGAAGAAGAAGAAGAAGAAGAAGAAGAAGAAGAAGAAGAAGAAGAAGAAGAAGAAGAAGAAGAAGAAGAAAGAGGAGGAGGAGGAGGAGCCAGAATAGAATGGAGGTAGGGCATTTGCCTTAGACACAGAAGGACAGTGGTTCAAGTCCCGGCAATCCTGCCAGGTCCCTCAATCCTGCCAGGAGTGATTTCTGACCATAGAGCCAGGAGGAACCCCTGAGCGCTGCCGGGTGTGACCCAAAAACCAAAATAACTAAATAAATAAATCAACAAATAAATAAATAAGAGAGTCACCATGTTCACACTGGACCAGTTCCATACACTCACTCTTGTCTGGAAAGAGATGTAAACCAAGTCATGAAAAGTCATAGGGACACTGGCCACACAGTTTAAAGCTGGCAATCTTCAGGAGAGGGCAGACCAAACCCCCACCATACCAAAGTCACCCCTGTTGCATCCATCATCCATAATTGACTCTTTGCCTATGGTCCTGCTTCATCGCTCCTCTAGACACCAATCTAACCAAAGTCAAGTTATACCAGCATTTGGGCTAATATCACCAGAGCTTTTTTGGAGTGTGGGCTCCTTCCCCCATCATTTTCCTTCTTCTGGGAGATCTAGCAACTAATAACAAATGCCGTAGTATCAGTGCTTTGAATTCCTGGACAACTTCATTTGTTTGATGCTGTCATCCCTATATAAACACACAAATCTAGATGCCAATGTGTAGCTGAGGTCACCTACTGTTCAGAAACAAATGAAATAACAGAATGGTCAGCTAGCAACAAGAGTTTATGAAACCTTCTGCCAATGTCTTAATGACCTCATTGGCGATACAATAATTTTTACAAATTTTCTTGTTGCTGTACATATTTTTTATTTTCTTCCTTCTTTTTTCCTTTTGATTTTTTTCTTTCTATTCCTTTTTTAATAAATTTAATAAATTTGTTCTCACTTATCTGAAAACAAATTTAATACAGTCAATTATGTCAACTATGTGATGCATGTTCTTTAAATAAAGTAAATTAAAAATAAATAAGCAACACAAAGCGATAGGTGGAAGAGAAATAAGAGTGGATTGAAATCAGGAAACAATGTTGAAAGGTTGCAAAGGTGAAGAGAATTGCTATGAAAATGAGTTCATGAGTATGTGAATTACTCAACCAGGAGTAATTCTTGAGTGCACAGGCAGGAATAAACCCAGAGCACCAGTAAATGTGCCCCCTCAAAAGAATAACTACCTATGAAAACCATAAAGTTTTACATGTCATCCTTGCGCAGGGGCCATGCTAATCTCTGTATTGTTCCACAATGTGGCAGCTGGGGTAGATCATTAACAACTCCTAATTCGATATGTATATAGAATATACAAATATATAAGTAACTAAAATAAATAAATTAAATTCTTTATAAGGCAGCTGGGCTGGAATGAACAACTCTTAATTCTATATGTATATAGATTATATTTTATATATACAAATATATATGTCTATATAAAGACAAAAGTGGGAGAGGAAAAAGTAAAATATAAACAAGCAATAGTCAAAGGAAACTATCAAAATATGGGGCCAGAGCAGTGGCGCAAGCAGTAGGACATTTGTCTTGCATGCGCTGACCTAGGACAGGCAGCGATTCGATCCCCCAGCATCCCAAATAGTTTCCCACACCAGGAGCAATTTCTGAACACATAGCCAGGAGTAACCCCTGAGCGTCACCAGGTGTGGCCCAAAAACAAAACAACAACAATAACAAAAACCCTACCATGATCCAGGGAAAGGGTTTAAGGAAGCAAGCAAGGCCTAGGCCTCAAGAGACAGTGCCACCCAGGCTTGCTGCCAACCGGACTTCCCCAGCACCTACATAGAGTTGGCTAAACAGGGCATGTTTGGCACTGAGGTCCAGTCTCCCCAGCATCTGGCCCCCCTATTGCTAGTGTTCTAGGTCCTCTTTTCCATTTCTTCAGGCTCTTGTCAGGTTCTCCAAAACTTCTCTATAAATGCTGTTCAGGGACAACAAACCTGCTTGCTTCAATTCCCCAGTTTGGGAGCAGTGAGCAAATAGAGGTTCCTTAATTCTGTGATCTTGAACACGAGTATCTGTGATTTCTGAGAATGAAAGGAGGGAGGATCTTCCATCTCAGGGGGAAGAAATTGGACAAAAGGAAGTAATCTAGGCTCCCCATCTGAGAGGTGGAGCAATGTGCAAGAGGCCCTTCAGAGCCAGAAGAGCTGAGAGATGAATGGCTAAATGGTAGTCACAGTAAAGGACAGTCAACAGGACCCAGGGTCCAGCTGCTGGAGGGATTAATTTTCTGGCTTCCATCTCTTCCTGATATCCCATCAGATCTCCTATATTTCTTCTATATCTCATATCTCCTTGGCTCTCCTCTGAGTCTTTCTTCCCAGTGATTAGCTCTGTTGCCAAGGGAATGGGTGTGACATCACTATCAGGAGCACTCATGAGTAATCACTGAGCCTGGGCACTTGCAGGTTTGTCCCCCCAACAAAAGATGCACAAAGATCATGACTAGTTCAGGTTCCTGCACCATGGCGTCACCCATATGCTGGTTCTCACAGGTCATCACAACAGCCAGTTTGCCAGGATGCGCTTAGCCAGAGTTCTCATAGTAGCAATAGTTCATTGTCTTATTTCTAGTGTGACCAGACCCTGGGGCCAGGTCTGCTCATGGGCATTTTCCATCAGCTCATTGGTAGAGGCAGGATAGCCACTCCAGTAGCGAACACTTGATGACAACCTGGAGTACCGCATCAGGAGTTGAGATCATTCCACCCCAGTGGGTCACTCTTGTTGGCTGCAGGGTTCACTCACTCTAGGATCTCGTAATTTATTGTCTCCTCCAGATTCTGAAGATTGGGGTTGACACTGCGAATTGCACCCATGTATGCCTTGAGCAACTGGATGTCTCCCTTTTGCTCTACCAGCTGGTGTTCATGTTCCACTGAGGTTTTCTTCAGCTCTGCATCTTGTTTCTGCTGCTGCTGGACCACTGAACACAGGTGCTTAATACAGTTGTAGTCTAGCAGCTCATCCTTGGGCATCTCCAGGCCACAGCCCTGTCCATAGGTCATGGGCCATTTGAGCGGCTCACGTCATTGAGATGAGACATGAGGTTGTCAAGCTGGACAACAGCACTACAGCCAAACACAGCATTGACACAGGCAATCTGCAGCTTGGACAACATGTTCCACCCGATCCAAGGAACTGGGCGCAGGTGGAAGACGGCCACAGCACTCTGGTCCGCTGGACATGTCTGCTGCTGAGAAAAACGAATGGATGATTCAGGCGTTGCTGAATGCACGTTCGCAATGAGGTGCCTGCACTAGCTCCTCAAGACTCCACTGCAAATAAGGCAGACAAGGTCTTCATCAACATACCCCTAGAAACGGGTTACATCAGACCCTGTCTCATCACTGAAAGCTAGGTCCTTCCAAGTGCTGGGGGCCAGGTTCCCCGATCACAAGGCTCCAATCCCCTGATGCCACAAAAGAGAAGCTCCCAGTGGCCCATCTCATTGGCTCTCCTCCGACTGAGTCCTCTTAGTGATCAGCTCCGTTGCCAAGGGGATGGATGTGATGTCACCATCAGGAGCACTCACAAGTAATCACTGAGCACAGAACAAGCAGCCGGGGCACTTCCAGGTATGTTCCCCAGACAAAATCTCACAACCTGCCCTGGAAATGGTCTGGACTCTCGAATCCTGGCCCAGAGGAGCTGGGACGGCAGCAGGCACTAGATAACCCCATTGCCAGTTCCCAGCCTTCCTGGGAGGGGAAGAGGAGGAAGAAGGAGGAACCAGTTTTTAATATTTCTATTTAAATGGGACAACATTAAGAGATAAAAGAAAATACAATATGATATAAGGAGTACTGGTTGAAATATATGATTGAAACGCCGTAAGAAAAAATCAAAAAGTGAGTATAAAGGAACGTGAGTACAAGAGCTTAGAAAAAGAAACTTTTGGGTGGAGCACACCTGGTGATGGTCAGGGCTTATTCCTGGCTCTGTGCTCAGGAATTACTCCTGGCAATGCTTGGGGGACTATATGGGATGCTGGGGATGAAACCCAGGTCAACCACGTGCAAGGTAAATGCCCTCCCTGCTCTAATGTCTCTACACCCCAGGAAAAAGAAATTCTTTTAAAGAAAAGCCCTATGTTTCCTTCAAGCAGGAGCTGAGACAGAAGAACTTGCTGAGTTTGAGGCAGGTGGTGCTGATGGAAGGCAGCTGAATGCCTACGTCTAAACCCAGGTCTATAAAAACAGATTAGAGACTTCTTCCCCCAGAGATTCTGAAAGTTTGAGCTCGGTAAACTTTCTAATTTGTCCCTGGAATAACAAATTACTCTCTTAGTTGGAGCGGTTCTAAGGATCAATTTAGAAAAGTGTTAATTAAACTCCCCTTGGGTGTTAAAGCCACAAACATCTCTTCATCAGTTTCATCAGCATGGTTCTGCAGAGTTCTACGGAAAACAAAACAAAAAAAAATATGGAGCTAATTTAGTTCACTTAGAAGAAGAAATCTAAAGCTGTTATTGCTCTTCGTGGACAGCCATTTGGAGTAATTGCTTTCCTCCAAGGCTTCTGTCAAGTCAGGATTTATGTTGGAACAATTGAGTCTCCATTGATTTAAGGAAGGAAGAATAATAAATGATAATTCCCAAGATAAGGAAAGTCGACCTGAAGTTTAATTGAATCCCTAGAAATAGAAGCAAAGCAAACATTTCTAAGCAATGTAGCAATCTCATATAGGCCTTCTACCTCTCAAGAACTTAGTGCAATGAATACATTATTTTATTTCTAGTGTTTATGGATCATATGTAGTTGTATGGATCATAAAAGAAATTAAATAAAAACTGAAATTCACATAAAGACTGAGATAATTACTTATTTCACATTACTCTAACAACTTTGTGTGTAAACCAAATCTAAAATTTTATATTTTGGGGGTGGGCCACACTTAGCAGCACTCAGGGTTTACTCCTGGCTCTGTGCTGAGAAATCACCCCTGGCAGATTCAGGGGACCATAGGAGATGCTGGGGAGAGAACCCCGGTTGGTCCTGAGTTGGCCACATGCAATGCAAATGCCCTACCCACTGTGCTATGCTCCAGCCCCTGAATTTTTCTTTGGTAGCAAATTTCACAGGTGAATGCAGTGACTTCTTGGAAAAGCAGTGACTGCACACTCTCCTATTTTCCCATTTTTATATCTTTGGATCTGGAGATAGTTAACCATTTCACAATTTTTTAAATGTTTTCCAATGGGCAACTTCGAAAGTCATTGATAATCTACAGGCTAAGTATCATGAATAAATTGGCATCATTATTAATTTGATCACTCATGTTAATAATCTGACATGATTAATAATGTGGCTATGCATTAATACACAAAAGAGACTAAACTCCTTATAAATAGAGGCCAGAGCAATAGTACTGTGAGTGCTATTACTAGGAGTAATGGCCAAATGCAGAGCCAGTAGTAACCCCCGAGAATAGTCGACAAGCCACCCCCAACAAAAGCCTTTGAATTAAATTAACATTTTAAGTGAAAAGACCGTATTATTTAGTATGTTGGAAAATAAGTGCCAAAAGGTTTGGGAGAATGGGCTGCACCCAGCAGCGATCAAAGATTACTCTTGATTCTGCACTCAGGAATTACGCTTGGCTGCAAATTGGTCCCATATGGCAGCTTTCAGGGACCATATGAGAAGCTGGGGATCAAACCAGGTTGGTAGTGCACAAGTCAAACATCCCACCCATTGTACCATCTTTCCAGCTCTCACAGTAGGTTTTTATTTCTGGGGAGGTGATTTGTACTACACCTGGCAGCTCTCAGGGGTTACTCCTGGTAGAAGTATCTATTATAGCTTGGGTTTCTTTACTTTTTATTTTTTGGGGAAAAGGAGCATACCTGGTAGTACTCAAGGTTTAAGTTTAGGGAATGAACCTGGTTGCCGGGGATTGAACCCGGGTGGGCTACATGCAAGGCAAGCACCTCACTTGCTGTAATATTTCTCCAAACCAGCTTGGGCTTCCTTTACTGTGCAGAAGCTTTTTCATTTAATATTATCTGATTTGCTTATATTTGTTTTTGCTCTGTGGTCATCTCACTGAAGACACCTCTAGAGTCAATATCCAGGAAAATTCTGCTGATGTTTTTCTTTAGTGTACTTTGGATTTTGCCCTAATTTCAATTTTTTTGTTGTTGGTTTTTGGGTCACACCCGGCATCACTCAGGGGTTACTCCTGGCTCTATGCTCAGAAATCGCTCCTGGCAGGTACGTGGGACCATATGGGAAGCCAGAATTCGAACCACCGTCCTTCTGCATGTAAGGCAAACGCCTTACCTCCATGCTATCTCCCCCAATTTCAACTTTTTTAAAAATCAATTTTGAATTTAATTTTATGAATGATATGTGGTACCATTCTGATTTCATGTTTAACTTGTGGTTAAACGATTAAAGGAAGATTATTTAATCCATGGTACTCAACACTAGAAGACATCTATGTCATGCTAAAAGACGGTCTTTGGGCTAAAAGAAAATTACGAGAATGTTAATTTAGATTCGCAGGAAAGAATGCACATCAGGGGCCTAGGGGATAGTACAGCGAAGAGGGGGCTTGCCTTAAATGCAACCAATGTGGATTAGATCCTTAGCATCTCATACAGCTCCCTACCGTCCCCTCCCTGACCACTGCCAGCAGTAATTCCTGAGTTCAGAGTCAGGAGTAACCACTGAGCATTGCTGGGTGTGACCCCAAAACAAAAAATTTTTTCAAGATTCTTATAAAATGTTTGATCAGTTCTTATTAACAGAGTTAAATTATATAGAATATAAAATACACTGTACAAAAGAGGTTTTATTAGGATACATGTACTTTTAAAATATTTAAACTTCACAGAGTTTGTATATGATAAAAACACTTTTTTCCCCATCGTTTTACATAGAAAAACAATGCACTCACATATTTTGGGTGGTAGAGTATTCAATAAAGTATTCAATAAAATTTAAATTCTTGCTTCCTTGGACTGAAGGAAGTAACAATAATCTAGCTTTGACATCTAACTTATTTTGGCCAAAGGGAGTTTTGTACAGACATTTTAAAATTTGTGTTTAAACTTCTAAATCTAAATTAACAGGGCCAGGAGCTGGAGATATAGCACAGGGGGTAGGGCATTTGCCTTGTATGCAGTCAACCTGGGTTAGATCCCTGGCACCCCACATGGTCTCCTGAGCCTGCCAGGAGCAATTTCTGAATGCAGAACCAGGAGTGACCCCTGAGTTCCTCTATGCATAGCCCAAACAGAAAACAAGCATTTAAAAATAAATAAATAAATAAAAGAAGCACGTCCAAGAGTAAGTCCTGAATATACTGTATTTTTCATACCATAAGACACACTTTTTCTCCCCAAAAGATAGGGGAAAAGTGTTACTGCCTCTTTATTGCGCAGACATACCACATAGTACAAGCAATCAGGTAACGTACTTTCACCGTCACATATAGAGCTTCCATTTAAGACTATTTGATCACTGCTGCGAATTTTACTTCTTATTATTTTCCTCACCTAACTGTGTGTCTTGTGGTCAGGTGCATCTTAGACAGCAAAAAATATGGTACGTCTCAGTTGGGTTTTTTTAACTTTGTTGTTTTTTTTTTTCTGCCTCAAATCCCTATATTAGTTTCTTTTAGCCTTTCCTCATTGTTTTAATCTACATATCATATCCAGTGATCATTTAGACATGAATTTTTTTCCTGTGTTGTTTGGTTATTCTAGGCATATGTGTAAACAAATTTGAGATAATTTTTGTTCTTAAATTTAATTATTTTCACCATGAAATCTCCTTTTCCTTTTTTTTTGTTTTTGGATCACACTCAGGTCAGCTGCATGCAAAAGAAACATCCCACCTACTATGCTATCGTGCTGGCCCCAAAAGCTTTCTCTTACTTTGATGTATCGCATAACTTTTAGATGTTTTGTGCTAGGGTTATAAGGAAGTTGCGGGCTTGTGAGGGAACTGACAAAAAAAAAATTGTAGGTGTCAGAAAGTTTAACAAAGAAGTGTTATTTGCAGCTATGAAGCAAGCAGGCATTTACTTTTTAAAATTTTTATTTTATTTACATTGTTTTTGGGTCCACATCCAGCAGTGCTCAGGGCTTATTCCTGACCCTGGCATGGCTCAGGGAACCAAATGTGGTGACAGGGATCAAACTCAGGTCAGCTGCATGTAGGGCAAGCATCCTACCTACTGTAACCTCTGCCCCTGCCATGTACTGTTGATTAAAATGTCTCAGTAAAAGAAAAGGAAATCTTATGATTTACATATATATATTTTCTTATTTCATGAGAGAACTGTGGTTTACAAAGTTGTTGATAGCTGAGTAGTTTTAGGCATATGATATTTCAACACGAATCACACCACCAGTTTCAGTTCCCATCATCACTGCTCACATCCTCCATCCCCACCCCAACCCAGCATCCATTGCCTGCTTCCTTGAACAAACATTGTAGAATCTGGTGGTCACAGCTTAGATCTCATGTTTTTTGTGTTGCTGAGTCTGTGCTTAGGATGTGCAGCTATGCTATTCTTTCACATCACCAATAGAATTAAAGTCCAGACAACTGTTGCCCCGTTTCTTCCCTTTCTCATCCTTCCCCTTCCCACCTGGATTTCTTTCCTTCTCTGTGTTTCTTCTCTTGGGCTCTGGAGTCAAGAGTGATCTAGGCATCCCTCTTTGCTACATTACATTCCCTCACTTATCAGTGAGATAATTTATTTATCTTTCATATTCTTTTATTAAGATTTTAAAAATTAGGGCCCGGAGAGATAGCACAGCGGCATTTGCCTTGAAAGCAGCCGATCCAGGACCAAAGGTGGTTGGTTCAAATCCCGGTGTCCCACATGGTCTCCCGTGCCTGACAGGAGCTATTTCTGAGCAGACAGCCAGGAGTAACCCCTGAGCAACGCTGGGTGTGGCCCAAAAAACAAAAAAAAAAAAAAGATTTTAAAAATTAGCTTTAATACTCTTATTAGTTACATCGTGTGTGTGTGTGTGTGTGTGTGTGTGTGTGTGTGTGTGTGTGTGTGTCACACCTAGCAGCACTCAGGGGTTATTCCTGGCTCTGCACTCAGGGATCACTTTTGGTGAGTTCAAGGGATCATATGGGATGCTGCATTGAACCTAGGTCAGCCATGTAACGCAAGTATCCTACCTGTTCTACTACCTCTCCAATTCTTATAAGTTACATATTAAAACAGCCCGAGTTAGTGAAAAATGAAACGATCAATGATACACTAGTAGAAGCTGCTTTTATAATTACTAATATTTTTCATAAATTATTGACGAGCAGTAAAGACACAGGACCTCTCCGCACTAAGGGATTACTCCTCATGGGGTTCAGGAGACCCTGTGTGATACCAGGAATCAAGCCTCAATCAGCATGTGCAAGGCAAGTACCCTATCCACTGCACTTACTCTGGTCCCTACTTGGCCCCAACTACTTCAAATAAGAATTTACAAAGAGTTCAGTATGTAAGGATTTCCACTAACAGAAGACAAAATACAGAAGAAGCTACAAGGAGGTGGTCCCAAGCTCCTCCCCAATCATATTGACTTTTTCTTTGTGTGTGTAGTTTGGGGGACCACACTTGGCTGTACTCAGCACTTACTCCTGACTCTGCACTCAGGGATCATTTCAAATAAGATCAAGGGACTATATGGGTTACTGGGGATCAAATCTAAGTCATCCAAGTATGAGGCAAGCACCCTATGTGCTTTATGATTACTCCAGACCCTCATTTTGGTTGTTTTTTGGCAGGGGGTCACGTGGCTCAGGAGTTATTCCTGGTTCTATTCAGGAATTCAGGAATGGGATATCAGGGTCAAACCAGGGTCGGTAGCCTGCAAGGCAAGCGCTGTACTATCGCTGCAGCCCACCAGCACATCATTTACTTTTTTTCAAACTATTTTTCAGTAATATCTTGCTATATGACTACTGTCTTGTAAAGGAAAAGTTTCCCCTGGGTTTGCTAACTGCCCTGATCACCTACCCCCCTTCACAATTCTGGGAACTTAAGTTTCCCCTGAGTTTCCTGACTGCCCTGATCACTCACTCCCCTTCACAATTGTGGGAACTTGTAGACCTAGTTACAGTTCAACTTTCTTTCTGTTCTGACATGGTTCTAACCTGGTCATGTTAACCCTGTAAGCTTGCACCTGCACCTTGCAAAAATGTGATTGAGCAAATGCCAGATGTCATGTACTTCCTAAAGCAAATCAATCTACTGTACCTTTCTATTGTTTGAAATACTATATACAGCTTGTAAGCTCATGGCTCAGGGCTGGCAGTTTCTAGCTTATGCTGGATTCTAACCAGCCCCTGCATATGCTTGTAAAGAAAATAAACCCCCTGTTTTTGCATGAGACTGTGGTCTTGGTGTCTTTGAACGGCGCATCATTCTCCTGGACTTAACAGTCTAAATCCCTTACCCTTTATTTAAACTACAACTTTTAAGTCCATAATTGTAAATATTGGTATTTAAGGGATATTCCTTAACTTCAATGCAGATGGAAGAAGCCCAACTATATATAAAACCAACTTCATAAAGGCATGAAGGACTCAGCCTCCATCCTGGGAATTGGTCCACAGAAAGCCTGAGATTTACTGTTTTGGCTTTTCCCCTCTGGCGTGGCCGTGCTCTCTCTTGAACATGTAGGTCTGCTCTTGTCCCATAACATTTCTTTAAGTAATTTTCCTTTACATAAATATTGATTGTACTTCACTATCTTTTCCCCCCTGAAATTCCTTTCTGCAAGGGAAGGTGAGGTCCCTTGAATGTGTGTGCTGAGGCATGTCTGGCTTTCCTTTTCCTGCAAAGTAATTCTTCACTCTAGCCTGAGTTCACACCTCCTCAAAAACTTGGGTGGTAGGAACCACTCTCCACCCTGTGTAGACCAAGTGGCCTTCGGGCACAACTTTGCAGCTGCCTTGCAGGGCTGGTGGAACACTAGTGTTCATGCCCAGCGTTCATGCCTCATAGGTGCTCCTATAAATCCTAACTCATGCCAGACATTCCCTGTGGTAGGTCCAGCAGAGCGGACTTTGATCTTATTACCTCCCTCACTCCCCATTGCTCTCATCACTCCTGCGGAGGTAATCATGATTCATGTGACATACAACAATATTTGTGAGCTGCACGGAGAACCCTATTTCTAGTGGGATTCACCTCTCCCACCCACAAAATAATGGTAGAGCCTTCAGGGGGAAAAGTGAAGAGATGGCAGGAGGTCACCCCATGAAAATCAGGAAGGTGTGTTCTCTTGGGACAATGTCTTTAGTAGTCTTTATGGGAAGTTTCCCTTCCAAGAATATAGGATTCTTTCCCTTGATTCTCCCTGAACTCATCAGTTAAATAGAGATTTCTAAGGGAAGACTTGAGATGCTAATGAGGCTGGTAAGTACAGTTTCATCCTTAAGCAGAATAAATTTAGGCAGCAGAATCTAGTGAGAAGTGTTGCAGGTCACTAGCCAACAAGGTAGGACTGTTTTTTGTTTTAGCTTGTGTTTGGTTTTGAGTCACACCGGCAGCTCTCAGGGGTTACTCCTGACTCTGCGGTCAGAAATCACTCCTTGAAGGCTCGGGAACCATCAGGGATGCCAGAATTCAAACCACCTTTAGTCCTGAATCAGCTGTGTGCAAGGCAAATGCCCTATGCTGTGTTATCTCTCTGGCTCCAAGGTAGAACTGTCCAGTCTCAGTGACAAGGTCTTCTGTCTCCTCACTCTGGGGAAGGCTACACATGTAGACATAGTTTTGCCCAGATGCCATGTCAGACCATCAGAAGTTTGGAGTGGAGGGCAGGGGTCATGAAGGAGACTCTGTTCCTTTTTTCAAATATTTTTTAATTGAAACAATTGCAGTCTACAGAGTCCTTCATAGTTAAATTTCAGAGCCACAATGAGTCAGGGCCCTTCCCACCACCAGTGTCAACCTCTCTCCACCAATAAACCCAGAATGCATTCTATCCCACTACCCTCTGGCCCTCAGCCTTTCTTTATTCCTTTCCTCTTAGTTTTGTATAAAAATGCTGGAATATGTGGTAGAATAGAGTCATCCGTGTCCCAAGGTTCAATGTGAAAGGACCCCCAGTGTAAAAGACAAGAAATAAAAAATACAATTAAAAAGGTGTATGTGTGGCAGTTGTTATTGTTGTTGTTGTTGTTGTTTGCATAGACACAGCAAAATATGGGGAAAATAGAAAGGAAAAACCTTTGGCCTAAAAACAGGGAGGCCTTCCCCATGAAGCCATCCTGGCATAAGACCAACTCTGGCTGCAGGCTTGCTAAGTCGTCTAACCCCAGTCTTTCCTCTGTGGTCCCAGTAAAAGCTCTTCACAAACACAGTTGTCGCAGTCAGGTTTCTATAGTTAGAGTGAAAGGTAAAAGAAATAAAATAATTTTCTCTGCAGCTTCCCGGGACTCACTCGACCAAAAGATACGTTTTAACAGTTGAGCTTCACAAGGACCCCCCCCTTCCTAAATCCCAAGGACTTGCCCTTGACATTTTAACTGTTGCAAACCTTATGACTTGTTATCTAAATCTTGCAAAAATGTAACTTGAGCAAATGTCAAGTGTCAGTACTCCCCTGAAATGAACCACCCACTGAAGCTATAGAAAGGCTTGTTGGACTCTGGTTTGAGGCTCTCTCTCATCCTCTGGGGGAGCCCTCGCATGCTCGTAAATAAATAAAACCCCTTGCTTTTGCATGGTCTCTGCCTCTTGGAGTCATTAGAGGGGTACGTGTGGAATTCCCGACCTTATCAAGGGATCCAGGTTTTTGCACCAGATCCTGTGCCGAAGTCAGCGTAACTTGCGAGGGGTCCTCTGGTTTTCATCTCACCTTTAAGGTGGCGATGCAGGGAATCCCGCCCTGAAAGCAGGTTTTTGCTGTTACTGTTAGGGTTTGAGCTGACACCTCAGCTCTCAGAGGCAAAGATCATCTACCGACAAATGCAAGGTGATAGCAAAAAGGGGAGTTTAGTTGGTCGACCAAGTTCCGAGCCTCATCCCACTAGGGGAGTCTTGGCAAGGACCCTGAGTCCAGTCTTCAGGCAGTTTATATAGAAATGTATGGGGCCGGTGAGGTGGCGCTAGAGGTAAGGTGTCCTGCCATTGCAAGCGCTAGCTGAGGAAGGACCTTGGTTCGATCCCTCTGCGTCCCCATATGGTCCCCTAAGCCAGGGGCAATTTCTTAGTGCTTAGCCAGTGAGTAAACCCGCTGAGCATCAAACGGTGTGGCCCGAAAAAACAAAAACAAAACAAAAAAAAGAAAGAAAGAAGAAAGAAAAGAAAGAAAGAAAGAAAGAAAGAAAGAAAAGAAAGAGAAGAATGAAAGAAAGAAAGAAAGAAAGGAAAGAATATTACAAGCATTAGGGGGCCGGAGAGATAACATGGAAGGTAAGGCGTTTGCCTTTCATGCAGAAGGTCATCAGTTCGAATCCCAGAGGTCCCATATTGCCTGCCAGGAGCAATTTCTGAGCCTGGAGCCAGAATAACCCCTGAGCACTGCCGGGTGTGACCCATAAAACCACACACACACACACACACACACACACACACACACACACACACACACAAAGAAAGAAATTACAAGCATTACAGAATATTAACAGAACATTTATTTCATTGCATAGATGTCTTAATTCATCACTGATTTCTTTGATTGTCTAGGCCCTAGACTCTAGGGATATTTCAGGGGGGGGGGAATGGGGGATCTCTGATTCAAGCCTGGCCATAAAGGGATTGTTCTGGTACAGAACCTGGTTGGGGGGATACTCTGATTTAGACTTTTGGCCGTAAGGAGCCTTCTTCCAAGCTCACTCAACCCCTTCTTCCTTCTTCCTGGAGGGCACAGACTTTGGTTTTATTACTGAGTTAGCTCTTTCTCTGCCATCAGCCAGGAGTGGAAAAGTACAGTTTACTAGGCTTTGGGCTTGTCTTGGTCTAGAGGTCCTTATCACGGACTTGGGGGGAGAATCTTGGTCTTTACAATACCATGTGGTAACACGTTCCATGTAGCAGAGATGGCTCACAACTAGGGCTCCTTGTTGTCTTCTGCAAAGTAGAAGGGAGAAGCACATCTGCTGTTTCCCTCTCTCCTGGGAAGTGCCCTGCGGAAATTCAGGTCTGATCAGAGGCTGCTATGAGACCTGCTTAGTACAGACCTTGCTCTCACCACTCATAGAAGATGGCATAAACTGCACTTCCTCCGGTTCTACCTGGCATGGAAAATGGTCCCTGCTACCTGATTTCTCGGGAGTCCATGAAACTCAGACTAGAGCGAGAGATTGTTCTTTGCAGCGAAGCAAAAGTCAGTCCTAACCCTCACCCAGTTTTTCCTAGGTGGTCACCTTCCTTCACACAGAAGAACTTTAGGAGAAACAAATCAAGAAATAAGAACATTTAGAAAATGTGGGGAGGGAAAGAGAGAGGACTACTTGGTGAGATAACATAAAGCCCTCTGGAGTAGAAAAAAAAAGTATATATTGGATTTTTTTCCTCATGATGTGTGATCAGACCAAGGAGAAGGTAGTTAAATGGCAAAACTATGGGAACTAAAAAGATCGGTGGTTGCCTTTGCTTCAAATAAGCATTTATGGGCCGGAGAGATAGCACAGCGGCGTTTGCCTTGCAAGCAGCCGATCCAGGACCAAAGTGGTGGTTCGATTCCCGGTGTCCCATAGGGTCCTCCGTGCCTGCCAGGAGCTATTTCTGAGCAGACAGCCAGGAGTAACCCCTGAGGCATCGCCGGGTGTGGCCCAAAAACAAAAACAAAAAAAACAACAAATAAGCATTTATAAGGTTATCTCAACCACATGGAGCTTTTGACCCAGGGAAGATCTATTGATGGGGGGAGGTTGGAGTGATTGAGGGCCTTCCTTGATATTCCTTTCTTGGCCTTTGTCCCTGCTGGAACTTCTCTCAGTAGGTGGTCCAGGTGAAACTTAATCTTAAAAGGAATAACTCTTTCAAATTCTGTCTCTTGTTTTTATTACAACCCAAGAATTCATTGCCTTTATGGGGCTGGAGAGATAGCATGGAGGTAAGGCATTTGCCTTGCATGCAGAAGGTCGGTGGTTCGAATCCTGGCATCCCATATGGTCCCCTGAGCCTGCCAGGAGCGATTACTGAGCTTAGAGCCAGGAGGAACCCTTGAGCGCTGCCGGGTGTGACCCAAAAACCAAAATTAGCCTTGGAGGGTGGGCGTAGAGAGTGGGGCCTTACCTATCTATCTGCCTGCCAGCTAGATAAATACAAAACCAAAATTTAACACAATATGTTTTAGATTCAGAGTTGAAAGCTAATTTAAGTAAACACTAGCCTTGTATTGCATTAAATGATTTGAATCTCTATTTCACTAGGTTAAAGTCAAATAGCAGTCAATCATCTCAATAGACTTCTTTGAGCTTGCTTTGGGGACCACACCTATTACTCCTGACTCTGTACTCAGAAATCACTCTGGCCAGCTTGGGGTCCATATGGGATGCTGGGAATCAAACCCGGGTTGGCTGCTTGCGAGACAAAGCATGCAAGAAAAAGCTACTTACTGGCTTCACTCTCTCTTTCTCTCTGGTCCCATGGAACTAGCTCTATGAAATAAACATGTCAAGGGCAGGCTGGGGACCCCAAGGAACCATGGGACATTGGTGAAGGGAAGGTCACACTGGTGGTGGGACTGGTGTTCCAACATTATATGCCTCAAACTACTCTATTATTGTAATGGCAACCATCTTGTTCCCAGACCACTATTTTGTTCTTTGTCTTCCTTAAAATAAACTCCATAAATAACCCTTACAGAGATGTCCTGTGATTGTGACCCAATTGGCAACCTCCTGGTTTAAGACAGTAACACTGAGCAAATAGACTAAAAATAGGGGTTTTCTGATTTCTAAGTAACCTAGCAATGGTTACGGCATTTCCCCACTACATCATGGCAGTTGTAACCCGAAATGGGTAAGTGCTTCTCTGTTTGTATATCTGCTAGAGGTGGATGTAAAAGGCTTGGTCTGAAGAACTATGATGGGGCTGCAGGATTTGGGTCTGGGGCCTACAGTCACAGGATAATATAACCCCTTTACTTTTTTTTTTTTTTTTTGGGTCACACCCAGCAGCGCTCAGGGGTCACTCCTGGCTCTATGCTCAGAAATCGCTCCTGGCAAACTCGGAGAACCATATGGGATGCTGGGATTCGAACCACTGACCTTCTGCATGAAAGGCAAATGCCTTACCTCCATGCTATCTCTCCGGCCCCAACACCTTTACATTTTTAAACATTGTCTCGGGCTCTTAGTCTCTGCGAGACCCCATTACATTATGAACAACTTTGTAAATCACTGTACTAGCCTCATTAGTATTAAAGAATAAATTGAGGTGACTTTTTATTTTTAAATTGAGGCAATTATTTATTTTTAAATTGAGGCTTACCTGAGACACGGATCAAATATCTCCAGATTCAAGGCCATGGGGCTCTTCTGAGTTTCAGAAACCTTCCAGGGACTCTGAAACAAAACCAATCCAACTTCCTAACACTTCATCGACCCGTCGCTAGAGGGCACCGCTGCACCATAAAGACCAAATTTCGATGCGAAACTTCTGCTAAACCAAGCTCTTGACCTGGGATTTGGAATGAATTTTTGTTTTGTTTTGTTTTTTTGTTTGTTTGTTTTTATATTTTAAAAGATTTCTACAATGAGCATTTATTTCTTATGTGACCAGAAAAAAAAGTTATTTGAAAATAAAATTCCTACAATGTATTTATTATATGACCAGCAAGTTATGTAAAAATAAAATGCTCCTTCTGCAACTTTCTATTGGAAGGCACAGACCATTATTATTTTGCCATGGAAAAATATTATTGTACCATTCCACTAAGAGAAATGATCATTTCTAGTATTAGTCTTTCAACCTCACCGAATTTGAAATTTTACATAAGAAAAACTTGAGGACTGCAGAGATGGCACAGTGGGTGGGGTACTTGCCTTGTCCGAGGTCGAACAGAGACCCAGGCTAGGTCCATGACATTTGGTCCCCTGAACACCACCAGGAGTGATTCCTAGCTGCAGACTCCAAGCATCATGGGAAACTTGGGAAATCGATTTATCTATTTCCTTCCTTCCCTTCTTTCTTCCTTCCTTCCTCTCTTTTCTTTTCTTTTTTCTTCTCTTTTTGGTTTTTGGGCCACACCCAGTGACACTCAGGGGTTACTCGTGGCTATGTGCTCAGAAATCGTTCCTGGCTTGGGGGACCATATGGGAACCGGGGATCGAATCGAAGTCCGCCCGCATGCAAGGCAAACACCCTACCTACCACCATGCTATCGCTCCAGCCCCCTTCCTTTTCTTTTTTTGGTTGGTTTGTTTGGGGGGTGCACAACCTTTGATGGTCAGGGGTTACTCCTGGCAATGTGCTCAGAAATCGCTCCTGGTTTGGGGGGACCATATGGGATGCTGGGGAATGAAAACTCGGCCTGTTCTAGGCTAGCGTTTGCAAGGCAGACAGACGCCTTACAGCTTGTGCCACCACTCCACCCCCCCCTTCTTTTCTCTGAACTACATTACTGGCCTCGTCCTGAATTTCTGATTCACAGTGAGCAAAATACATGATTGTTCTAAAATTTGTGGTAACTTATGAGATAATAATAATCATCATGGTATGGGAGATAACTCAAGCATTAGAGCACATTCCTAGCCCCAAAATTTATCACAAATTTCCTCGGAGTATTGCCGGGTTTGGCCTTGGTTAATCCTAAACACTGTTGGACCAAATTATTGACAGTCGTCCTACTAAAAATATTCCCCAGGGCCAGAGTGCTAGTACAGTGGAAAGAAAGAAACAGAAAGAAAAGAAAGAAAGGAAGGAAGGAAGGAAGAAAGGAGGGAGGGAGGAGGGAGGGAGAGAGAGAAAGAAGGAAGGAGGGAGGGAGGGAGGGAGGGAGGGAGGGAGGGAGGGAGGAAGGAAGGAGGAAGAAAGGAAGGAAGGAAGGAAGGAAGGACGGAAGGAAGAAGGAAGGAAGGAAGGAAGGAAGGAAGGAAGGAAGTGAAAGAACTCCCCCGTAGGAGAACTCCGCTCCAGGCTCAGGATATGCGCGCAAACACAGAGACACAGAGACCAGACTTGCTGCAATAACACGAGGGATTTTAATATCTCAGCATGCTGAGGACCGAATCTCACAACTCAGGACCGAGTAGGGGAGATTCGGCCCCCCTTTAGCATTCAGCCAAGCTTTTATAGGGTAAAAAGTCCATACATATCATGGGAACACACCTGCCAGGAAGGAGGCATCTCTCCTTATCTCCCGCCACAGAAGAAGTTATGCGTCAGAGCCCAGGAAGGAGGCATTTTGTTTACCCTGTGTAACAGATGGGGCAGTGTTTGCCCCTGGGGTCATGTGCGTATCTTTGTCCTTCCCCTGACGGCATATGCCTAATTTAAAGTGAGGTAGGGTCTTCCGTGAATTGTGGCTTTGGTTAGTTTAAAGGAAGGGGAGTTTTTAGGGAGTGGGGGAGTGGAAAGGTTCCCAGGGAAAGGAAGGGGAGTTTTTAGGGAGTGGGGGAGTGGAAAGGTTCCCAGGGAGCTTAAGTGAGCTTGAAAGAAGTGTAAATTAAGGCACTTTAAGGAATTAGCTTAGTTGGGATCTTTCTTTAGGGGCTTAATTAAAGTGTAAATTAGGGAAGTTAGAGTGCTTAGCTTAGCCGGGAGCTTTAGGGGAGTGCAGGTTAGGCGCCTAGTTTTTTTTCTTCTATTGGCTATTTTCCAGTTCTTGCTTATTTTTGTTATTTTTTTCTTCACACCTTTTCAGAAGGAAGGAAGGAAGGAAGGAAGGAAGGAAGGAAGGGAAAGAAAGAAAGAAGAAGAAAAGAAAGAAAGAAAGAAAGAAAGAAAGAAAGAAAGAAAGAAAGAAAGAAAGAAAGAAAGAAAGAAAGAAAGAAAGAAAGAAAGAAAGAAGGAGGGAGGAAGGAAGGAAGGAAGGAAGGAAGGAAGGAAGGAAGGAAGGAAGGAAGAAGAGAGGGAGGGGGAGGGAGGAGGAGAGAGGAAGGCCAGAGAAACAGCACAGCGGTTGGGCAATTGCCTTGCACTTGGTCAACCCAGGACGACCCGGATTCGATCCCTGATATCCCATATGGTCCCCTGAGCCTTCCAGGAGCAATTTTTGAGCTCAGAGTCAGGTGTAAGCCCTAAAAGCCACCAGGTGTGGTGTGACCCAAAAAATCCACAAAAAGAAAGAAAACCAAGTTTCCTCTGTTCCCAGCTCCCTAGGCTGTGATTTCATTATATAACTTTCACTTGGAATAAGTCCACCACTTTCTTCTTTCTGTAACTGAGTTTCTGGACAGAATTCTTTGCTTCAGAAAGATAAAGAACCGGGTTCCAAGTGTCCGATGCCCTGCATTCTGCACCCCTTTTCCTGTAACAATATCTACCTGGAAATGAGGGATACTGGCTTACCTGCCATTTGTCTGAATGTGTGAATGCTTGGGCTGAATGCTGATGTAGGATGCAGGGCAGAACAAATACAACCTTGCAACCCCAGAACCCCCGTTGTGCTTTGATGGCTCATTTCCATGTCTCTGTGACTCTGTGAATACAACCTCTTCTCCCCTAGTCCTATCTTGGTTGTGTCTTTTGTTTTTTGGCTCTTGCCAGGAGAGAGACCCATTGAATTGGAGACAAAACCCCTGACCTCCAGGGAATGGTCCAGAAGCCTGAAACCCTACGTTTAAGAAAGAGGTTTAAGAATCAAAGATCAAAATGATGTTGAGGGACCGGAAAGATAGCACAGTGGTAGATAACACAGCGGCCTTGCACACGCCGACCCAGGGTGGACCCAGGTTTGATCCCCGGCATCTCGTGCGTTCCCCCGAGCCAGCCAGGGAGTAACCCCTGAGCAATGCGGGTGTGGCCTAAACTCCCCCAAAAAAAGAAAAGGAAAAAAAAAAAAAAGAAAATGATGAAAATAGCCAAGTGAGGGGCCGGTGAGGTGGCGCTAGAGGTAAGGTGTGTCTGCCTTGCAAGCGCTAGCTAAGGAAGGACAGCGGTTCGATCCCCTGGCATCCCATATGGTCCCCCCAAGCTAGGGGCAATTTTTGAGCACTTAGCCAGGAGTAACCCCTGAGCATCAAACGGGTGTGGCCCAAAAAACCAAAAAAAAAGAAGAAAGAAAAGAAGGAAGGAAGGAAGGAAGGAGGGAGGGAGGGAGGGAGGGAGGGAGGGAGGGAGAGAGAGAGAGAGAGAGAGAGAGAGAGAGAGAGAGAAAGAAAGAAAGAAAGAAAGAAAGAAAGAAAGAAAGAAAGAAAGAAAGAAAGAAAGAAAGAAAGAAAGAAGAAAGAAAGAAAGAAAGAAAAAGAGAGAGAAAGAAAATAGGGCCCGGAGAGATAGCACAGCAGAGATAGCAACAGCGGCATTTGCCTTTCAAGCAGCCGATCCAGGACCGAAGGTGGTTGGTTCAAATCCCGCTGTCCCATATGGTCCCCCGTGCCTGCCAGGAGCTATTTCTGAGCAGACAGCCAGGAGTAAGCCCTGAGCAACACCGGGTGTGGCCCCAAAACAAAACAAAACAAAAAAAAAAAGAAGAAGAAAAGAACCAAGTGAAAAAAACAATAGGATTTATGGAAATGTTTAATTTACATAGACCGGAATATATATACAATTTTATGGCCTTTTAGTAAATGTGAAGTTTGAGGACCGAGAGATATAGGTATGCCCAAATCCAGTTCCATCCCTGACACTACATGTTCCCCACTCCTCCTGCACTGCAGGTGTTAGTCCTGAGTTCCTCACCTCCACGGGGGTGACCCAGGCACTCTGCCTTCCACAGGCCCTGAGCAGTTACACATTCTCAGGGTTGGAAGTGAACTGCTGGCCCCGCTGGCTAAGAACAGTAGATGCAGGCCGGAGTAATAGTACAGCAGGCAGGCACTTGCCTTCTACATGCCTGACCCGGGTTCCATCCCTGAAATCCCATGTGGCCCAAGCCATATGGGGCAATTCCTGCATGCAGAGCCAAGAGTGACCCCTGAGCACTGCCGGGTGTAGCCCAAAAACAAAACAAACAAAAAAAAAAAAGCAAAACCATATGGTCGATCTCCTGAGGCCCACCAAGAGTAAGCTCTGAGTACAGCTGGGTGTGCCCCCCCATTTTTACATAATTAGGGATTATTGGTCGTATTTTGTTTGTTTCTTGAAGTGATTAGATCAGGTGACCTCAAACTACAGCCATTGGGACATATGCAGCCCACAGAGGACATTTATATTATTTGCTGGGTGTTTTGATCACTGCTGTTTTGTTTTGTTTTTTTACTTCAAAATAAGATAGGAGCTGGAATGACAGAACAGCCAGCAGATAGGCCATTTGCCTTGTGTGCTGCTGACCTGGGTTTGATCTCTGGCATCCCACAGGTCCCCTGTGCCTGCCAGTGCTAATTTCTGAACGCAGGCAAGAGAAACTCTTGAGCGCTACTAGGTGTGACACAAAAACAACACCCCCTCCTCCAAAAAATCCCATAGAAATTTGTTCAGACTTTTTGTTGTTTGAGTTTTTCAGTCACACCCAGAAGTGCTCAGGGGTTACTCCTAGCTCTGTGCTCAGGACTCATTTCTGGTGATGCTTGGAGGACCATATGGGATGCTGGGGATCAAACCTGGATTGAATGTGCAAGGCAAACACCCTACCCACTGTGCTATCGTTTGGCCCCCAAAGTTTATTTTTTTTTAACTATAATCCAGCCAGCCTTCCAATGGCCTGAATTGACCCCGTTTAAAAAGTTTGAAGACCCCGGATTAGATGGAGCCCAGAATATCATCCATGCAGATCCGTGCAGTGCACATTTTCTACCTCTCAGCCATATCCCTGATAAATAAATCAATGTTTGATCTATTTCTGTATGTGAAAAAGAAATCCGATGGGTAGAAGCAGAGGTGAGGAGGCGGGAGAGTGTGAATGCTTTGACTGTTATATTTATCTCCTTTTTGCTTTTCTAAAATGAACATGTACTGCTTTTGTTAAAAAAAAAAAAAAAAGGAAAAAATGCCCACATCAAGGACATCTTTAACTTTCTTTTCTATTTTTGTGATGCCAGGGCTTCAGACACGCAATGCAAATCCTGTGCCACTAAAGGACAATCAACTCCAGGCCCAGCTTTTCATTAAAGTGTTTAACAGGCAGGGAGAAAGTACAATATAGGGTACTTTCCTTGCCAAGGTCACCCTAGGTGCTTGCCTTGCACTAGAATGTGTTAAGTTTAAACTGCATTTTTCTAGGCCAAAGCGATAAAACAACAGGTGAGCCAATGTGGGTTCAATCCCTCGCACTCCATATGGTCTAGACTATCACCAGGAATGACCCCCGAGCTCAGAGCCAGAAGTTAGCCCCAACTGACTAAGTACTGCCAGGTGTGGCCCCCAAACCAAAAAGAAGTAACACATCAAGAAACTGCAGTTTTTCTTCCCATTTCTATGAATTTCCTTGAACATTCTGCAAAACTTCCTGCCAAATTCTTTTCACTCCCCAAAGGCCTTATCTTGATGTACTGTTGTATAGTGAAGGGAAGGTTAGTGACTAAATTGGGAACCAAGGAGGCAACTGAGCAGGACCCTGACTGAGCCATTGCAGGTGCTGGACAGATGAATGTTGGTTGTAAATCATGATTCAGAACAGAACAGAAAGGTCCAGACCAACCTATTATATGGCAGGAAGGGGTCAGGGTCACAGAAATTGTCAGTAAATTAATAGACATCTATAAAAAGAACATCCTAAGCGCAAAGATTCATAGCTGGGGCTGGACAGGTAGTATAGTGAGTAGGGCACTTACCTTGCACACAGTTGATCTTGATTCAACTCCTCTCCCCCAGCATCCCATACAAACCCCAACCCTGCCAGGAATAGATCATTTCTGAGTGCAGAGTGAGGAGTAACTGAACATCAAATACCAACCAAAAATTCCTTTCCATTCTTATGCCCTTCTCTACTATTTGTTACGACTTCCAGGAAAACAATTAAACCATACTCTGTACTCCTCTCTATTAGGGGCTGGAGCTTCAGGCTAGATTACTTAGCTGTGTTCCTGCTAGAGATTGAATTGCTAAATCTTGCTTTTTTTTTTTTTTTTGCCTAGATGGTTTCAGCGTGCTTGATTAGTCAAACTCCATGACACCAGTGCAAAGTTAATCCGGGTTTGATTCCCAGCATCCCATCTGGTCCCCCGGGCACCGCCGAGAGGAATTCTTGAGTGTAGTCAGGATTAAGCCCTGGGCATCACTGGGGATGGCCCCCAAAATAAACGAACTTAGGCAAGTGGTGAGGAATGGGGGATATCTAGTATAGATTACAGAGAGAGGCAACAAAGTTCTTACCAGGATGACCTTATGGGTTTAGCTTTCTTAGAGATGTATAGTGTTCCACTGTGAGCATTTTGCAGCAACACGGATGGAACTAGGGGAAATCATGCTCATGGAGTCAGTCAGGAGAGGGACAGAGAAAGATTGATCTCTCTCATATGTGAGACATACACGGTGAGGAAACACAAAAGGCCAGGAGCAACACAATGGAAGAAGCGATCCGCACAGTTGAGTTGAAGATGGGAAGCAGATGTTGAGAGGGAGGGGTGTTGGGAGAGGGAGGTGGGTGTGTTGTTGTTGTTGGAATTATGTGAATTTTATGCACGAGAAACCGTTAATATTACTGTAAACCACAGACTCATAATTAAGAAAAAAGAGAAGGGCCAGAGCAATAGCACAGCAGGGAGGGCGCTTGCCTTGCATGCAACCAACCTGGGTTGATCCCCGCATCACATAGGATCCCCCAAGCCTGCCAGGAGTAATCCCTGAGTGCAGAGCAAGGAGTAACCCCCAAACATCGTGTCTCGCTCCCAAACAAACACAGAGAGAAAACTGGACTGTATAGCAGATAAGGTGCTGCCTTGCACACAACAGACCCGGGTTCAATTTTAGATACCCACATTATGATTCCCTGAGTACCTCCAGGAGTAATTCCTGAATGCAGAGCCAGGGATAAGTCCTGAGCATCACCAGCTGTGGCCCCCAAATAAAAACAAAGAAACAAAAAGGAAAAAGAGAGACTCCTGAGTAGAGACTGGAGGAAAGGCAATAAATAGTGAACTTGTCAGAAAGCTGCTGGCAGAGAATGACAGGAAGTAAATGAGGAAGTGGGTCATGGGAGAAGACAGCGCCAGCACCAAGGGCTAAGCGACGGTTTGGTCTGAGCTGTCAGTTCCACAGGCACACAGAGAGCAGCTGAGAGCTGCTGAAAGCTGAGAACCGACCCCTGCCCCCTATGCACACACACACACACACACAAACACTTTACACACACACACACACACACACACTTTCCCCCCATGGACATGTACCCTACAGAGTCTGTGAATCAGTCACTAGCAGTTTAGTGAATTCTATGTGGCCTTGGCAGCAGGATGAGCTGGGTGAGTGCTTTGGAATATTTAAAAAAACAAATCTCTAAACTGGGGCTGGAGAGATAAGGTGTTTATCTTTCAGGCAGCTGACGTGGCTTTGATCCCTGGCACTTCATATAGGCTTCCTGAGTAGAGAGCCAGGAGTGTCAGGCATGGCCAAGAGCGACTGCTGAGCGCAAAGCCAGGAGTAAGCAGATATGTGAACACAGCTAGGAGTCAGCAGCCCTTAACACAGCCGAGCGTGGCCCCCAAACAGACAAATCTAAATCCAAGACTAGAGAGATGGGGACTGGAAAGACAGCATAGCAGGTAGGGCACTTGCTTTGCAGATGGTCAACCTGAGTTCAAACCCTGGCATCCCATATGGTTCCCTGAGCATCACCAGGAGTGATTCCTAAGTGCAGAGCCAGGAGCAAGCCTTGAGTTTCACAGGTTGTGGCCCCCAACGAAAATAAAACAAACAAAAGATTAGAGAGATGGCCCAGAGGATACACAACTTATCTTCTTTGTGGCTGACCTGCCTGACACCCCCACCCCCACCCCCCACACACACACCTCTACACCTGATGGTAGAGGCAGATTTGCTTCTAGGCTGTTTTCCTGGGTTAGCATTCCTGGCAGGCTCCTGATGGATTTCTCTCAGTAGATTCCATGCTATTCCGAGATCCGTTCCAGCTGTGGGACTAAGGCAATACCCAAACTCCGCATTGTTTTGAGGATGGGTAAGGAGCTAGTAGAGTGGGTAGGGGTCTGAATTGCACACACCAAACAAGATCCCTGCCAAGAGTGATCACTGCTCAAAGCCACAAGTTAGTCCTGCACGGTTCTGGTTGTGGCCTAAAAGAAACCACAGGGAAAAAGAAAAAAACCTGGGGAGAGACTGAAGTGATACTACAGAGGGTAGGAAACTAGCCCCTCACCCCAGGAAAAGGAAATAAAGCTATGGGCCCGGAGAGATAGCACAGCGGCGTTTGCCTTGCAAGCAGCCAATCCAGGACCTAAGGTGGTTGGTTCGAATCCCGGTGTCCCATAGGGTCCCCCGTGCCTGCCAGGAGCTATTTCTGAGCAGACAGCCAGGAGTAACTCCTGAGCACCGCTGGGTGTGGCCCAAACCCCCACCCCCCCAAAAAAAAGAAAGAAAGCTAGAGAGGATTAAAAAGTTAGACTGCTTTCAGGATGATGTGAGTTCTTGTTAGCATGACACCTAAACCTCTTGCTAAGCACTAAGTAAGAAAATACTAAAAACACAGAATTTGACAAAAGTGTGCCAGGTAGAATTCAGCACCTCTCTGGCTGCTTTCCCTCCTCCAGAAATCATGGAAACAAACAAACCCATCTTCCTACACCCCCCAAAATAGGCAAAATTACACGACACACACAGGAAAGAAAAATATCTCTACAGAAGGCTTGATGTTCTAGAACTGGCACTGTAACCAACTTGGTTCCACCCAAAACAAAGATTTCTTTGTATCTGTGTGTTTACAACTTGGTTTACCAAAAACAGAGATTTTCCTGACCTAGCATGCATCAAAACCTAGAACCTGGGAGGTATTGGGTCAGGACTGGCCTTCTTTCCTTATGTATGTACGTACGTACGTACGTGCATGCATGAGAGAGAGAGAGAGAGAGAGAGAGAGAGAGAGAGAGAGAGAGAGAGAGAGAGAGAGAGAGAGAGAGAGAGAGAGAGAGAGAGAGAGAGAGAGAGAGAGATCTGTAGTCAAGAACTTCAGTCTCCCACGCAGCCCTCTCTCAATTATTTCCTGTGGCAACCCTTGCTCTAGACTCACTTTATCAGGGTGCAAATAAGGTATTTGGGGCCATTTACAGGTACCAACTTCCATAATGCACCCACCACGCTGGAGCCCTGGATGGAGGCCGGAGTTGGGGGGAGCCCCTTTTCCCAGCAGTCCCACTACGCCATCTGGAGTGACATCCAAGATGTGACCACCAACACTCACTAGCGATGTTCAGAACTTTCTCCTAGCTCTGCACTCAGGGATCATTCCTGGTGGGCTCACAGGGACAATCTGGGATGCCGGAGATCGAACCTGGGTTAGCTCCATGCAAAGCAAATGCCCTCACCGCTGTGCTATCTTCAGTCCCCTAGCCTGAGGCTTTCAAACCACCCTAATGAGAAAACTAGCATCGTGGGAAACTGAGGCATAACCTCCGTGTGACCCATCCTAGGAGTGGGCAAAGGTAAGTAGGCTGTAAATCAAGTTATAACTACAAGAGTAAAGAATCAGGCTGATTAGGTCACGCAGGAACGGGAGAGCAACAGTATAGTGTAGGAAAAGCGTTTTGCCTTGCATGCATTCATCCCTGGCATTCCAATAGGGTCCCCCACGTCTGCCAGGAATAGTCTCTAAGCAAAGAGGCAGGGGTAAACCCCTAATCACCACTGGGTGTGGCCCCAAAACTAAAACAATTATAAATGTCTGTATGAAACTTAGTGTACGCCAATGAGTACGTGGAGCATTATGTCTATTGGCAATCACCATCAGATGAGAAAGAGTTCCCATCCATTCGGCGTCTTCTATGTATCACATCGATAAGCTCTGTAAAATCTGGGGCATGAGCCAGCTCCTGCTTGCATGCACCACGAAAGGCAGTTCTAATCTCTCCTGTGTTGGCATGTTTCTTGGTTAGGTTCCTGTGACCAAGCAATCGAGTGGGTGATTCCCAGGGGCCCTGCAAGTATGTGGAGAGTAGAAACACAAGCAGGAGGTTCCAGGAAGCAGGCACCAGAAGCATGTGTTCTGCAGGGATGGGGGACATGTCATTGTTCTGACAGCTGGATGTCACGACAGTGCTGGTCATAGAAGGTAAAGAAAAAGATGCCTGAGCTCAGTGTCACCGAGCTGCAGTGGGTAGCAAAGGTGGAAAAGGGCATTGGTTCTGAGTCAGATGTCAGTGAGCCCCAGAGGCCACCTTCAGGGCAGTCCGATGCTCACGCACTGCTGACATCCAGGCCTGGCCCTCCTTTCATGCTGGGACTCCTCCTTCTCCACTATGGACCCACTTCCTGCTAGTCGGCAGCTCCTTTCCTTTCGTTCTCTCTTTGCCCTCCTGCCTCCACTCTCCCTCCATCTCTCCCCACATCCCTCCTTTCCTACTTTTTTCCTACACACACACACACACACAGAACGCTCTGCAGACAATTGAGGCCTTTATTTTTGAAAATATTTCTGTAGATTTACCTTTCTTCCCAGAATCACGATCAGACAAGTAACCAAACACTGCCAGATGCACCGCTGCCATCTGGGTCCCAATCTGGGCAGATGGGACTTGGGGGGAGTGAGGGGGAGTGGCCAGAGGCAAGAGACTGACCCATACAAGCACCTCAGCTTTCTTCCACGCAGTCAGCAGTTAGTCCTCCCGGAACAGTGGGGACAAAGTCCAGAGAAAGTCTCTGAGGGGGGAACAGGGGACCTACGGAGGTGTGTGGCTCCACCCCAACCTCTCCTCCTGCTTTTAAGATGGAGAGGTCTCAACTGCTTGGCTGCAGGAAAAAAGTGAACCAAGGTCGGGGATCCAGCGGGGAAACCTGGGGAGCAAAGCCCGCAGACCTTCCAGGCCGATGACGAAGCCCCTAGGGCTCACCTTACTCCGGCCATGCAACCCCCACTTCCCAATTAGGGGGGAACTGGGGGTAGGGAAGGCGGTTTCTCAGACCCAGAAGCCAGGAAGTGAGGAATTCAAGTAGCCAATCTCTCCGCAGCCCAGGGGGAGTGAAGGAAGCTTAGGGGCCTGCACCCTAAAACCTGTTCCAGGATCTTCCGAGCAGTGGTCTCCATCTCCTCCCAGCACAGCACAGCCCCCGACCTGTGAGCCCTCCCAGAAGAAGGGCACCAGCGACCCTCCCTCTCTCATCCGCGCACCCAAACGCCAGGGCAGAATGCAAACGCAAAACAGGGACCGTAGAAACAGAAGACGAAACCCAGACAGACAGACAGACAGACAGAGAGGCAGAGAGAGAGAGCGCCCAGAGGGGGAGAAGGGGCCCGGAGGCGGCCCCTGTCCCTCCCTCCGCGATGGGCAGCTAGTTCCAGGTGGGGTCGTAGCCCGTCCAGGTCTGCGGGGGCGCCAGGTGCACGCGGCGGCCGCGGAAGAGGAAGCTGACGATGCCACGGTAGCCGGCGCGGGGCACCCCGGACTTGAGGTCGTCCATGACGCCCAGGGCCTTGGCGAAGGCCTTGAAGCTGTCGCGGCTGCTGTACTGCACGCGCACCTCGCCCAGGTCCTGGCGCTCGCCGGCGCGCACGGCGTCCACGGGCAGCGGCGGCGCGCCGTAGACGCGGGCCAGGAAGGCGCGGTCGTAGGCCTCGCGCCGCAGGTAGGACAGGTCGAGCTGCGTGAAGGGCACGAAGCGCTGGTTGAGCTTGATGAACTTGAGGTGCTGGTCGAAGAACTGGCCGTGGCTCACGCCGCGCCGGCCGAAGGTCAGCGTCCGCGACACCTCGGGCCGCACGCAGGCCCGGCCGCGCCGCTGCTCGGGCCGCCGCATCCAGTCGTCCCAGAAGGCGGCCGGCCACTTGGGCTCCAGCTCGGCCCAGAGCTCGGCCAGCAGCAGCCAGCCGAGGCCCGGGAAGAAGTCGGTGCGGTAGAGCAGCTCGGGCCGGCCGGCGTCCACCATGTGCTCCTTGCCGTTGTCGTGCCAGGCCGACACGCACCAGAGCGACGGGTCGGCGCGCAGCAGCGGGTAGGTGGCCTGGAAGTACTCGAAGAAGTCGGGGGCCACCTCCAGGTCGTCCTCCACCACCACGGCAGCCGCGTGGCGCAGGCCGCCGAACACCTGGCCGAGCGCCCAGCGGTAGTGGCGCGCGATGCGGTAGTAGCCCTGGAACTTGCGGTGCTCGGCCGGCACGGCCACGGCGCTCAGGTCGGGCTGGCGCAGGTGCGTGACGGCGCGGCCGTAGGAGGCGATCACGCGCGCCGTCTCCTCGTGGCCGCAGTCCTGGCTCACGATGATGGGGAAGCGCTCGGCCGACGGCCGGTACTGCAGCAGCTTGTCCAGGCAGCGCCGCACGCTGCTGCGGTCGCAGGCGATCACCAGCACGGGCAGCACAAAGGCGCCGGCGCTGGCGGGGGGCGCGCTGGCGGCGGGCAAGGGCAGCGCCGGGGCCGGGCCCGGGCTGGCGGCGGCCCGGCCGCGCGGGCGCTGCCGCCGGCGCGCCTGGTGCGCGTGGATCTGCCGCAGCAGCCGCCGCTGCTGCTCCAGCTCCTGCTCGGCCTCCTGCGCCAGGCGGATCAGCTCCTGCGTCAGGCCGGCCGGGTCGCCGTCCAGGGCCGGGGCGCCGGGCGCCGGCGGGCCGGGCGCGGGCCGCGTCCAGAAGAAGAGCAGCAGCAGCGCATTCCAGGCCACGAACAGGATGGCGCCCCACAGCACCAGGCCCGCCCACTGCTTCTTCAGCATCCTGGCCCCCCAGGGGCACGGCGGCGGCTTCCTCGGGCTTCAGCGGGCACCCATGCACCTGCGGGAGCGGGCGAGAGCAGAGGCGTCATCCCGGAACACGGCAGGACCCCCTCCCCGAAAAGGGAAACCAGAGGACAGAGGACGAGGCTCGCTCGTCTGGGAGGGGCGCGCGGGGTGCTGGGGCCCAACCCCACCCACCCACCCTGGTCACTCAAGGCCATGCGCTCAAGGTCCTGGGACCTACCTCTACGAGGGCCATGGCTTGCCTTGCAAGTGGCCAGCCCAGGGTCGGTCCCCGCCACTCCACAGGGCTCCCTGAGGCCACCCATCAAGGAGCGATGCCTGAGCTCCAAACACCACTGGGTGGGGGTGTCTAAAAGCCAACCTAAGTTAAAACACGGCATGAGGGGGCTGCCAGGATGTTGGTAAAGTGCCGGCTCTGAACTGTTGATTCTCATGCACCTAGGCTTGTGAGACCCTCCACAGCTTGACAAAAACCCAACCCCAATGTCCAGGACAACCCCCTGTGCAGAACAGGGCAGGTATTGGGCTATAAACGGTCAGCACACTGGGGAACCCAGGAAAGAATGAAGCACCTTAGGGTCTTGGAGCTTGACGAATAGATAGTACTGTGGGGAAGGCACATGCCGCACTTAGCTGACCCATATTGGATCCTCAGCATCCTGCTTGGTCCCCCCACCAAGCACCACCAGGACTGATTCCTGAGCACAAAAACAGGAGTAACCCCTAAAACAATGCCCCCGGGTGGCCCCAAAACAAGAAAAGGTAAAAAGAAAACAAAGAAGCAAGAAAGAAAAAGAAAGGACAGCCCATAATTGGTGTGCTCCTTGGCACTTAGAATATGCTTTCTATATTTACGTAATAAATTCATTTTCCTCTTTCAAAACTATCTCCATACGTTTGCAGGGTAAGAAGAGAGAGAGTGGTGTTGCTGAGAAGGAGCAGAGAGAGCCAACACTGTGCCCTGCCCCATACCAGCTCCTGTTCGCAAGTCCCATGTACTTTCAGCTGAAGCGAGACCACCACCTGCCTTCCCAGCTTCAGATCACTGAACCCTGCGATTAGAAAACTCCACTCTCAGCACCAGAGGTGTGCCTGGGGAGGCAAGGTACAAACAGGCCACCCAGGAGAGTTGAACACTGGCTGGGGGGCGGAAACATAACAGAAGAAATGGAAAACAAGCACAGCTCCTTCCAAAAGAAGCCTGGAAAACCTTCGGGGCAAATCAAAGATAAAAACAGTCCAAATGGAACATTGGCTGCTCCAGCCTTTATGAGATTATCAACTTCCTTATGAACCTGCGATAGATACCACTTCTTGGCATCTATCCCCCAAACACAAAAACATTCATTCAAAAGGACAGATGCGTATCTATGTTCATTGGGAATACAGAGCCAAGATATGAAACAACCTAAACATGTGACTACAGATCAAGGGATCAAAAAGTTATGGCTTGGAACCAGAGACAAAGTCTAGTGGGAGGGTTCTTGCCTGACACACAACCAACTGAGTTGGATCCCCAGAATCCCATTGTGGTCCCTGAGTGATTACTGGGTGCAGAACCAGGAGTAACCCCTAAGCCTAGCTGGGTGTGGCCTATAGACACAATGGAACAAAATCATGCCAGGCACAGCAACAGATTGGATGGAACTAGAGATGTCATGCTGAGTGACAATCAGAAGCAGATACAGATAGATACAGAATGTATATAAAGATATATAGCAAAGTAGCAACCAAGGGCAAAAGGCAATATAACTGAAGAACTGATCCACACAGTTGAGCTGGAGGTCGGTACCGGAGGGGAGGGGGTGTGCCGGTGAGGAAGAGGTGTTGGAATTATGTTACATTACTGGGGGCCTGAAGAGATAGCACAGTGGAATGGCGTTTGCCTTGCAAGCAGCCGATCCAGGAAGGACGGTGGTTCGAATCCCCGCATCCCATATGCGTTCCCCCACCCCCGCCTGCTAGGAGAGACTTTTTTTTTTTTTTTTTTTTAGTTTTTGGGTCACACCCAGCAGCACTCAGGGGTTCCTCCTAGCTCTATGCTCAGAAATCGCTCCTGGCAGGCTCAGGGACCATATGGGATGCCGGGATTCGAAACACCGACCTGCATGCAAGGTAAATGCCTTACTTTCATGCTATCTCTCCAGCCCCCTAGGAGAGACTTCTGAGCACAGCCAGAAGTAACCCGAGTGCCGCCGGGTGTGACCCAAAAACCAAAAAAAGAGAGAGAGAGAGAGAGAGAGAGAGAGAGAGAGAGAGAGAGAGAGAGAGAGAAACCATTAACTGTACACCATAGACTCAATCAATACAAATTTTTATAATGAAATCACCTCTAAAAAAATGAGGCAGAATTGAAAAGGGCGTTGACACATGTAAAACTCAACAGGCTCTAGTCACTGTAAATAATTAGAGGGAAACTATTTAGAATAGCCATGACCATTATAAATCACTTGGGAATAAAAGTAACAAGAAATATTCACAATCTTCCTGAACAAAAGGAATTCCTGAAAGAACAACCAAAAGTTTTCTTGTTTGTTTGAAGCAGCACATCCGGTGGTACTTCGGGCTTACTCCTGGCTCTGTGCTCAGGGATCACTCCCGGTGGGCTCAAGGGATCAGGAATCAAACCCAGGCCCACTGCACTCAAGGCAGATGCCCTACCCACTTGCTACACTATTTCTTTGGCCACAAACAACTAAAAGGCTTTCACAGCTCTCATTCTTAGCTGCAACCTCCCAGCACCATCAAAAATATCAATGAAAATGCTCTTTTGAGGAGCTAGAAAAACTGAAACAACTCTTCTCATTTAAAAAAATGGCATAATATCAAAGAAATTTAGAAAGTGTTAGAAAGGGGAGGCAGGAATTAGAAAGAAATGCTAGTAGCCCTATAGATATTAAAAAATATAAACAGTGTGAAATACCTATAATTAAAACTCTGGCATTGGAATGCAAACAGACCATCTAATGGAAGAGAACTTGTGCTCAGAAACACTCACTATTTACAGAAACTTGATATATACCAGGAGATATTTAGAATTAATGGGGGCAAAGAAAAGTGTGAACATATCTATTTGGGGAAAAATTAACTAGGATCCCTCCCATACATAAGATACATATAACTCTAAGTGGAACCAAAAACTATATTAAAAATGAAGGGGCGGGGCCAGAGAGAGCACAGCCCATAGGGCATTTGCCTTGCATGCGGCCAACCCAGGACGCACCCTGGTTCGATTCCCGGCATCCCATATGGTCCCCCAAGCCTACCAGGGGCGATTTCTGAGCACAGAGCCAAGGGTAACCCGAGTGCCACCGTGTGACCCAAAAACTGAAAAAAAAACATTTTTTTAAATGAAGGGGACAGAGTAATAGTATAGTGGGAGGACCCATTCCTTGACACAACTAACTGGGGTTCAATCCTGGGCATCCCGTATTAAAATTCTTACAGTGTGAAAAAGGAATAATCCCTCAACAATAACAACAACAACAACCAGAAAAAGAAAGAAAAATGAAGGGGCTGGGCAGAGAGGACTGTGGGTAGGTCTTGCCTTGCACCCAACTGACCTGGGTTCAATCCCTGGCTCTCTATATCATCCTCTGATCTCCTCAAGAAATGATCCCTGAGCAGAAGCAGAGCCAGGAGTGACCCCTGAACACTGCTGGTTGTGGCTCTAACAGAAAACAAATCAAGCAGCTGGATCCAGAGGTGGCTCCAAGAGCTGACGCATGTATGCTTAACATGTATGAGCCCCAACTTCGATCCCTGGCATGACATGGCCCCCAAGAACCACTGGGTATGGCAAAAGAAACAAAATCTCTAAAAATTAAACTGGAAATGTAGCTTAAAAACTCAAAGAAAACATGTGTCAGTTCCTCTGTAACTTGGGCTTATTTAGAAAGGCTCGAAAGTACAATTCAAATCCACATGCAATATAAATAGAACATTTCACAGCTGAAAACACAAGAAGCTGAGTCAAACGACAAATGACAGACTAGGAGGGAATGTCAGCAACAAACAAGTCCATACCCTCACAGCTGAAAGACAGGAGAAAGACAAAGCCTGAGTCTAACACCACAGCTCTCTCTCTCTCTCTCTCTCTCTCTCTCTCTCTCTCTCTCTCTCTCTCTCTCTCTCTCTCTCTCTCTCTCTCTCTCTCTCTCACACACACACACACACACACACACACACACACACACACACACACACACACACACAAAGAATGAAAAGCTACACGGTCCTTAAAGCTTATGAAAAGATGTTGAGGTGGCGCCAAGCAATAGCACAGCAAGTAGGACTCTTGCCTTGCACAGTCAACCCAGGTTTGATTCCCAGCATCCCATATGGTCCCTGGAGCCCTGCCAGGAGTGGTTCCTGAGCACAGGGCCAGGAGTAGGAAGCTCTGAGCTGAGCTTACAGATGTGCACACCCCAACCTAAACAAAAATAATGTTCAGGGGCTGGAGTGGTAACACAGCAACACAGTATTTGCCTTGCACGTGGATGACCCCGGACAGACCCAGGTTCGATCCCCGTCATCCCAGATGGTCCCGAGTCTGCCAGGAACGACTTCTGAGTGCAGAGCCGAGAGTAATCCCTGAGCACCGACGGGTGTGACTCAAAACCAACCTCCCCCCTCCAAAGTGCATGTTTGGCAGGAGCCCAGGATGATAATAAAAAGGGTAAAGCCACTTGCACTTGGCCACCGGTGCTTGACCCCCAGCATCCCATATGGTCCCTGAGACCCCAGGAGTGGTCCCTGAGCAGAGTTAGGAATATGCCCTTAGCATCGCTCTGGGCCCCAAAGCAAAATCCCAAACCAAACCAAATCCCAAGGGGCCAGAGAGACAGTACAGTGGGTAGGGCACTTGACTTGCACACAGCTGACCTGGGTTTGACCCGATACCCCATATGGTCCCCTGAGCACCACCAGGAGTGATTCCTGAGTGCAGAGCCAGGAGCAACCAGATCATTGCTGGGCGTGTCCCAAAGAAACAAAACAAACTAAAGTGGCGGCCTGGCAATGCTGAAGACATGAGTTTGTACTGGGGGCTCCCCACATACCTGGCAGCTCTGACATGGGGACTGTTGGCATCACTACAGAGCATGTGGTCTCTGCTGCCCAACCAGGACTATGCCAACATTGCAACAGAAGCCACCAGAGCCAGGAAAGTACCCCTGGCAAGGTTGTGTGGAAGCACCAGTGACCCTGCTGTGGGCACCCTAAAAGCACATGATTACCACTGAATGAAGAAGCATGGGAGCCTGGTGAGGCCCATCGCCAGATGTGCTAGACATAACATAATGTTTGTGGCGATGGGAAACATTCAATGAGGGGGTGTTGGAACACTGCATGACTGAAAATCACCAACAACTCTCTATGTTATCTAATGGTGATTTAACTTAAAAAAAAGTATTAAAACTTGTGTTTGTTTGTTTTAGGTCCCATCCAACAGAAAGCTCAGGGCTTTCCCCTGGCAGTGCTCAGAGAGCACTCCTGGTGGGACTCAGGGAACATTAGGGGATACCAGGGATCGAACCTGGCTCATTCACATAGATAGAAGGCCAGCAAGTGCCCTCCCAATTGTGCTATTGCTCCAGTTTTGTATATGTGTGTGTATATATATGTATATATACACTTTATTTAAGCATTTATTTATATATTTTATATATACTTTATTTTATAAATAAAAATAAAAATTTAAGTGTCCAAGAGCACACATACTGTTTTCGATCTATAGACCCAAAACTCTCAGCCTTGACAAACTGGGTCCAGGCATTTTGAGCCGTCGTGGCGATTTCTGGAAGGGTGACCAGGAATTAAACTCAAGTCACTCCATAAGGACCAAGTGTCTGCAATCTGCCAGTTCAGCGAGAAACAAGCAGACCTGTAATGAGAAAGATGCTATTACTGGAAAGAACCCACAGATCAGGCCAGAAAGATAGTACAGCACGCAAATGACCAGGATTCAATCTCCAGCATCCCATGTGATCCCTCAACACTGCCAAGAGTGATTCCTGGCCTCTGCATGTGGCCAAAAAAAAGAATCTATCTATATCATGGCCTGAAGTTTTTGTTGTTGTTGTTGTTATTGGTTTGTTTTGTTTTGGGGTCACACTCAGCAAAGCTCAAGGGTTACCTGAGACAGGTTACCCCTGGCTTTGCTCGGGGGACCCTATGGGGTGCCAGGAATTGAATTCAGGCCATATGCAAGGTAAGAGTCTTCCCCATAGTACTATCATCCCAGCCCTTCAATTCTTTTTTTGTTTGTTTGTTTGTTTTGGGGCCACACCCGGCGGTGCTCAGGGGTTACTCCTGGCTCTCTGCTCAGAAATAGCTCCTGGCAGGCACGGGGGACCATATGGGACACCAAGATTCAAACCAACCTCCTTTGGTCCTGGATCGGCTGCTTGCAAGGCAAACACCGCTGTGCTATCTCTCCAGGCCCCCAGCCCTTCAATTCTTATGATCCGTCAACCACCTAACCAACCAAGCCAAGCTGGTTTGTCTCTGATCTTATCACTTTGTCCCTGAGTGTTTCAGGGTTATGTGCCTGGTCCGGCCAGATGCTCCACCTTGAAGACAATCCCTCTCATCTGAGTCCCAATCTGAGTTCTAGCGGGTCTATCTGGATCTCAAATGGGTAGATCCAGGCCCTGAAGATAATCTCAAAGGTTACTGAATAACACTGGACTTTTCCTTCCTGGGGCAACACCCAGGCCCCACCAGCACCCCTCACCTTACAGAGGGTCTTCCTTATAGAAACCATCCCTGCACCAATTTCACGGCCCCAGTCCAGTCTTCTCAGAAACCTCTACTAGTTTCTGTCTCACTGCTATCAAATACCTTTTCTTTGGGCCAGAGAGACAGGGTGTTTTGCCTCATATGCAGCTGACTTGGGTTCAATTCCAGGCACCCCAAAGGAAGAGACAGGAATAATCCCTGAATACTGCCTGGTACAGAAAAAAAGAAAAGAAAAGAAAAGAAAAGAAAAGAAAAGAAAGAAAAATCTCTGCCACATGTCCCAGTGCGCAGAGGTTACTCCTGGCTCTGTGCTCACGGATCATTCCTGGTGAAGCAGGGGCCCTATGAGATGCCAGGGATTGAACCTGGGTAGTAACCCACGTGCAAAGTAAGTACCATACCTGCTATACTATCTGTCTAGTCCTATCTGAGCTGTTCAGTCTTCCAGTGTCTTCCTCACACCCCCTCATATTAGAGCTAATATTCTAGAAGTTTCTCAGGACCAGGAAGGGTTACAGTCCCCCACCCCCGCAGTCCCCCAAGACTCCTGACTCTAGACTGGCAGGAGAGGTGGGACAGAGAAAAATCTTTAGGCAAAAAAGATTGGGAACGAGAAAAGACCAGAGTGATAATACAGCACACAGAGAACTAGCCCTGCACAAAACTGACCTAGGTTTGTTCTCTGGCACTTCATACCCCTGAGGCCACTAGCACAGACTCAGGAGTAAAACCCTGAACACCATTGGGCATGACCCAAAATAGAAGAAAGGAAGGGAGGGTGCAGGCAGAGAGGGAGGGAGGGAGGAATGAATGACCAGGAGTAAAGAAAGTCCTTTACCTGAAGTGCTGGTCTGGGCTAGAGGAGTGGGCCTGCCTCTGACTTACCAGCAGGTTCTCCAAAAGGAAGGCAGGCAAATTCTAGGTCCTACACCTATCCTCCCGATTCCAGAAAGATTTGGGGAGGATATTGCTGAAGGGCAGGTTTTAGGTTCAGCTGGCCCACACCCACAACCCAAGTCTAAAAGACCTCTGCCAGACCAACCCGCTTTGAAGCCAAGCACATCTTGCCATCTGGAGTGCATGAACAGGAAATGAAACAGAAAGCCACAGCCTCAGCCCAGCAGGAAAATACTGCTCTGGTCTCGGAGCATCTCCTGCCCCTGGAGAGCCGCTGCGTCAGGCCTGTCACAGGCTCATCCAGGTAGGGGATCCTGCTGAGCAATGGCCCCAAGACCTACCACTAGGCCAGGCCTCGCACAGGAATTGGGGCAGCCCAGCCGGCCCCCTGCCACCTCCTGAGGCAGCACCTCCAGCATTTCACATCTCCAGATGCCGTTTTCTCACCTCGAGGATGGAAACCATGACATAAATGTTCATGGGGTACTGCTAGGGGGGATGATGTCATAGATATCAGAGTGGCATGTGATAACAGCCAACAGCAGGCGCTTCACTCCCATGGTCTGCTTCATTCTGGGCCCGAAAGCCCAGAACCAGCCCCAGGGTCCTTGCCAGACCCTCTGACTTGAGGGTGTGGCTTCTACATCTGCTCAGCTCTGGGTAACAGCTCTCGGTCCCAATACCACCATACGGCCTCTGAATCAAAGGACCGCTAAAGCCTCAGCATAGCACCCCTTCTTGCCCAAACTGCCAGTGTGAGGCTAAGATCCCAGTGATGTGGGAAAACATTTGTCTGTGACCCACAAAACTGACTTTCGGATGGAAGCTGCAAATCCTTCCTCTATTGGTTTCACAGGAAAACTATATTGGTGGAATCTGACCTGATGCAAACCTATTTATAGGCTTATTTATCACACTTGGCACGTCTGTTCATGGATCTGGCTACAGAAATATACACCAGATTACAATGTGCCATCCCAACCTTCCACTATAGAGTCGATGCCCCAGGGTAAAAAAACTCCCAATTCAGAAACACATTTGGTCCCAAAGTTTCAGAATACTGAAATGGAAAAAAAGGCAAGTCTCATGTTCACTGGCATTTTGACATGCCCGTATTGTTTGTTTGGTTTCTGGGGGACCACACCTGGCTGTGCGCAAGGCTTCGTCGGGGCTCTGTGCTCAGGGGCCATACAGGATTCTAGGAATCGAACCTGGATTGGCAAACGCCCTCCCCGCTGTCCTATAGCTCTGGCCCTAACTGACTTCAGGCCTTTAAGCCTTCCAACCTGGTATCTTTTTTCCTTACGAAGAGAGAGATTTGGGGACTGGAGTAAAAGTACAAAGGAAAGGGCACTTGCCTCGCAAACGACAGACCCAGGTTCTATCCTCGACACCTCATTTGGTCTCAGCACTGCCTGAGCGCAGAACCATAAGTCAACCCTGACCACTCCGGGTGTGGACAGAAAAACAATTAAGACAAATAATTTTCACAAGCCCAGTGGCCATACATGAATCTTCCTCCGAGAAGTGCCTATTCATTTCCTCTCCCCATTTTTTGAGAGGACTTTTGATTTGTTTTGTTTCTGCTTCCCTGGAGAGGGAAGATGAGAGATGAGGAAGGGAAGGGATGGGGCGTAGGGTCAAGGGCCTTGGGGCCATCAGTCATGTGGTACAGCTCTAGACGGAAGCACAGACTCATCAACACTGACAACACCAGAGCCAAGCTACACCAGGTTTGATAAAGTGCCCATCAAGATGGCAGGCTGGGGGGAGGAGTTGTGGTGGGAGGGAACTTGGGGACACACTGGAGGCAGGACTGGTGCTAGACCACTGTCTAAAATTCCACTATCGGAACCGACCGGAGAAGGATCCAGGATCAATCCCCGCCACCCATATGCCCACCGCCCCCCCCCACCCAGCTTGCCAGGAGTGATTCTGAACAGAGCCAGGAGTAACCCCTGAGTGCTGCTGGGCGTGGCCCAAAAGCCCAAACCCAAAAAAAAAAACAATAACAAAATAAATAAACTATTGGTGTAGCTTCTCAGTTATCCTCCATGATGCCTATTCCTTGATGTCACCTTCCTACAGGACACAGATCCCAACTGTACGTAAACCGCCTGGACCCCCAGACGTGCTCACTGACCACAGAATCAACTTTTTAATTAGAAGCTGCAGGCCAGGGGCTGGAGACGTAACATGTTTGCCTTGCATCAGAAGGACGGTGGTTCGAATCCCGGCATCCCACAACACACCGAGAGTGATTTCTGAGCGTAGAGCCAGGAGTGACCCTGAGCACTACCGAGTGTGACCCAGAATACAAAAACAATATATAAGCACCTGCAGGCCAGTCAGCTCCAAGCCCCTTTCCCAGCCCGCCAGACTCCAGCCTTGGTCATTCAAGTCTTGGCTTAGCCAGCCCCTCCCCAAAATCTCCCCCCAAACCCCTTTTCACGTATGGCTGGGGCGGAACGGCACCAGGCCTGCCTTCCTGCCACAAGCCTGTCCACACCTGCCTGTCTCTCTCCACGCCTCACCTTACTCCCTTGGACCTCTGAGCCTCTCACCAGGATTTGCACCAAATTAAGTCCAAAAGGCTCCACAGAGGACTGTTTGCATTATTCACACAATCAGCAAGAAAGGTCAAGCAAGAGGGAAGGGCTTGCTTTCCAAACAGGAGGAAAGGGGCGGGAGTGGTGGTGCCTGGCACGCAGCTAACCTAGGATGAACTGCGGTTTGATCCCCCGATCCCCCGGCGTCCCATATGGTCCCCCAAGCCAGGAGCGATTTCTGAGTGCAGAGTCAAGAGTGACACCTTAGCGTCAGCAGGTGTGGCCCAAAAAGCAAAAAACAAACAAAACAGGCTGGTGAGGTGGCGCTAGAGGTAAGGTGTCTGCCTTGCAAGCGCTAGCCATGGAAGGACAGCGGTTTGATCCCCCTGGCGTCCCATATAGTTCCCCCAAGCCAGGGGCAATTTCTGAGCGCTTATCCAGGAGTAACCTCTGAGCATCAAACGGGTGTGGCCCGAAAAACCAAAAATAAATAAATAAATAAATAAATAAATAAATAAATAAACCAAACCGGGGGAAGAGGTTGATCTATGCTGCCTTGGGAATTTTCTTTTTGGTGTTGGGAGTAACAAACAGTCCAGCAGGGAAGGCCCTTGCCTTGCACATAGCCAACCTGGGTTCAATCCCCAGCATCCAAGATGGCCCCCTAAGCATCGCCAGGAGCATTCCTAAGTGCAGACCCTCAGGAGAAAACCCTAAGCACTGCGAAATGTGTCCCTAAAACATACAAACAAGAAAAGCTTTTCCATTTTTGTTTGGGGCCACATGCTTGGTGCTCAGAGAGCAAACCCAGAATCTTCACACAGGCAAGGCATCACTGAGACACTCGTGCATCACTTCTTGGATCTGTTATGCCTGAGAATGTGGCCTGTGATTTGTAAAATTAGTTCCGGCAAGGTAATAAAGTTGCTGCTTCCTGAGAAACTGGTGTCAGATGCCTGCAATGTGAGGCAGCCAGCAATCAGGGCAGAGCCGGCCCAGGCCATGCTGACAGCTCACAAGCCCAGCTCAGGCCCCAGCAGACACCAGCATGAGGCACCAGGCACCAGAAAAAGCACCAAGATTCCTGCCCCAGCTTGATCTCCTTGCAACTTTGCAAGAGACCAAAAGCAAGAATCTTTACACAGAAGGGCCAGAGTGACAACTCAGCAGGCTGGACTCCTGCCTTGCACACAGTTGAGGCAGTGTCCCCGGAGTCCTGCCAGGAGTCATTCCTGAGCATTGCATTGCCAGATGTGGCCCAAACAAAAACCAAGAAAATCCTGATGATTGAAATAAAGCATGTCTGCAACTGTAACCCACTAGACCTGGGAGTGATTTGTTGATGTTGCAATAAAGGAGACTGTGAGGGGCCTCAGCAAGCACTGGCAGGGGCCAGAGCGATGGCACAGCGGGGAGAATCCTGGCCTCACCAAGAGTGGCCCAGGTTCGATCCAGGAATGATCCCTGACCCCAAAGAAAACCAAACCTCCCCGCACTGGCAGATGTTTTCCTGCCCTGTGCTCAGAAAATAAGTTTCCTTTCCAGAGACCTCGCCTGCACCCAGAACGATTTCCTGACTTGCCATATCTACAGTGAAGAGAGACAGAGTCGCTCAAAGCAACAGTAACCGTCCACGGCCTTTCAGTTCCTACTGGTCTCAGTTGTGGGCCGCGGGGAGGAGTGATCACAAGACAGGCTGACTTTGGTTTGGTTTGAACCCTGGCATCTCACAAGGTCCCCTGAGCCCTGCAGAGCCAGGAGTAACACTCTTAAGCACCATTGCCTGCGGCTCAAACACCCCCCCCCCCCACACACACACAGAGGAAACTTGGGGTCCAGATTCCTCAGGAGTGCCGGTTTCGATCCTTCCATGTGACCTTTTTACCTTGGGAGTCCTACTCAGCTGTGTCAGAGAGCTTTCCTGGCAGACTTGGGACACCTTACTCGGTGCGGGCAAGCATCCTCCCTTCTGTATGTACTGTTGCTTGGGGACCCCAGCGTGTGACTTCCCTGTGGCCGAGGGATTTCTCTGGCCTGTGCCGAATGGGCTGCAAAGGTGGAAGTCCGAAGGAAGCGGGCAGCAAACCAGATGACGCTATTCACGATCCAACCTAAGGACTTGTCAGCCCGACTCAGTTCAGGAGTCTACACTCATCATCACACCGACGAGCGGAGCAGAGAAGCACAATCCCCGCTGCTTGGGGGAAGAGGACCAGGCCGGCTGGATTCACAGCACTGACTTCAAGCAAGCCCAGCGCCTTAACCGCTAGACTAGCATTCTGGCCCTAGTTTATTTTTAGTTTCTGGGGCACACCCAGCCCAGGATTCCCGGATGTGCAGGGGGGTGGTGGGGCAGGCGGTGTTCAAGCAAGGCAGCACCTCACCCCCAAGTACCATCTTCCCTATTTTACAAAAAAGTAGTAAAAGTTGGGGGCCTGGACCGATAGTGCAGTGGGGAGAGGAGTGTTTTTGTCTCATATGCCGCCAACTTGAGTTTAACGTCCACCCGGAGCCTTCGAGGACTGGCTCCTGAGAGCAGAGCCAGCAGTAATCCCTGACACTGCTGGTGTGACCCAAAAACCCAAAACAAACAAAAAGTAAAGAAGACCATAAACCTGCCTCAAGTCCCAGCTGTTTGTTTTCTAAATGACACATGCCTGCAGTATGTCCAAACTGGTTTGCATCTGTTTTCTCAATTGTTTCTGGGAAAGGACCCAGCTGGTCCAGGCCACAGAGTGCAAAGACCTTTTGCACACCGGGAGGTGACTAGGTCTTAGTAATATGCGAACATTCCCAGCTCCAACTCAGAGGCCTCCCTTTGGATGGGAATTGTTTTGGGGTCACACCCAGTGCTCGGGCGACTTATGCCAGGAATGAGTCCTGGCGGGCTTGGAGACCAAACTGGTGCCAGGGGTAGAACCTGGATCCGACACAGGCAAGGCGCGCGCTGTATTTACTGTCCCATTCTCTCCCTCCGGTTCTTGAGGCTTTTTAGATGATGGAAAGTCGGGGTGTTTTCCCCTTTCTAGCTCATTCCAAAGCTGGGTCCACAAAGATCCAGAACACACCGTCCCAGGGACACTGGAGAGCTAAGTGAATTCTTTTCCCGTTCATTACTAGGCCGGTGTTCGGCTCCCGTGTCCGGTCCCAGACTCCGTCATCTCAGCAGGAGAGGGAGCAGCAGAAGGGAAGAAGAGGGAGAGGACGGCTGAATAATTGAAGGGCTCGGGCCAGAGGGCCTGGAAGGGGAGGGCTGTGGGCTGTTCGTCCGGGAAAGGCCGAGAGGACTGGGACGGGTGAGCGCGGAGCAGGAGAAAAGTTGAATGCCCGGCCGGCCGCCTGCGATTCAGCAGGTGCCCTGACAAGTCCAGGCACCGGCTTGACCGGGGCCACTGCCCGGTGTGCTGGGAGCAGAGTGCCAAGGACCGCACCTCGGGGCCTGGCCGCAATGGAGCAGGAAGAGCCCGGGGGTGGGGAGGGGGGCCCGGGCGGGGAAGGGGAGACGGCTCCTTGGGTGAGTCGAGGACCGAGCGCAGACGCAGCTAGCTGGGCCGCTGCAAGGCGAGCGCGGGGCAGGGCGGGCGGGCGGGGAGTGCGCCCCGGCCCCGAACGCAGAGCGCCCGAGTGAGCAAGAGCGGAGCCAACAGGTAGGCGGGCGGGAGGAAAGTGAAGTGAAGCCGAGGATCCGCGACGGGCGGGCGGGCGGAGGGAAGACGGCCCCCGGGCCCCGGCTCCTTCCAGGCTCTTTCCCTCCCGGCTGCCCCGGCCCGACCAGGGCGGGCGTGGCCCGGGGCAGTGCCCGGCCTGGCCCCGCGCCCGCTCCTCGGGCCGCCCTCCGGCTCCCGCCCGGAACCAGCCCCGCCGGGCCCCGCGCCCCGATCGACTCACCGCGCCCCCAAACTCCGACCCCGACGCCGGGCGAGCGAGCGGGCAACGTGGCCCGGCCTGGCCCGGGGAGCGGGGGGCGTGGCGGTGGGCGGGGCCTGGTGGCGGGGCGTGGTCTGTCTGGAGGGCGTGACCGGGGCGTGGCCTGCGCGACGGGACGGCCGCCGCCTCCTCCCGCCTCCTCCGGCCTCCTCCGGCCTCCTCTCCCTTCCGGAGGCGGCAGTCCCGGGTCCCGGCCGAGCGCCTCGGGCCTCGCGCGCACCCCTCCCTCCCGCCACTCGCAGCCTGCCATCGTGCACCCCGAAAGTGGCGGCTCCCGGGACGGGGCCGGGACCCCGAGCCCGGGCAGTCGCGGGGGAGCCCTGGCCCGTCTAGCAGCAGGGCAGCCGCAACGGGGCCCGGCTCCTCTGCCGAGCCTCCCGGGCCGTGCTGGTCTGGGGCGGCGGAGCGAGGGGCTTGCAGTGAGGCGAAGGGGGAAGGTGGCGCGAGAGGAAACAGCCGCTAGGAACGCGGGCAACTCCCGCTGCCCTTCAGAGTTCTTCCTTTCTCGCATTTGCTTTTCCCCGGGAGGATGGAGGGGGCAAATGCGACCACACGACCAGGACAAACCGGGCTGGCCCGTGAGGCCCCTGTGTCAGCCCTCCCTGACTCGTCCCGACGTGGATCTGGAGTGAGGCGGTGGTCCACAAAAACCCGACACCAGCTAGGTAGGCTCTCCCCTCATCTCCCCAGCCTAGACTCCGAGAGCACAAAAAGCAAAGCAAAGATACAGATGAAGGGAGGGATAAGAGAGCAGCAGGGAACTTGCCCTGTATGTGGCTGGCTTGGGTTGGATCCTTGGGCAGCAGGCGAGGCGCGAGAAACAAGGTGGCACTGAGCTCTCCACGAGCCAGCCGGCCCCCTCCCTGGGCTCTCAGAGGGCCCCTTCAGCTCGGGGCAACGAGTCTGGGCAGAAGATCACAAGACCTAGTAAAGCGCAGGGCCCGCTCTTCGGCCCTGGCAATCCCGCACGCAGAGGCAGCGGTCGTGCCCAGCCTTTGCGCCCCTTGAGCGTTCCTTCTTTGAGAAAAGTCTCTGTTCCTTCTTTGAGAAAAGTAAGGCAGCGTGAGAAATGGTGGCAGCTGTGGGAAGTCAGACCTGAAGGATGGCGAAGGAGCAGAGTGACATCTCACACAGCAGCGAGGCATGAGCAGGCATGAATGTGTGTGCACCTGCGGACCCCAACTTTCAAGCTACCCAGACTGCACAGCTGTGGCAAGAGCTGAGAGTCCATGTAAGAGCCAGCCCGTGGGCAGTGTTTCTGCACCTCTGCTCTCTCTAAGCCGCTCCATAACCCAGCAGAGCTAGGAGGGCTGCAAGGTCACAGGCCATGTGCAGGCAAATACCTCTTTCTTTTTTTTTTTTTTTTTTTTTTGGTTTTTTGGGTCACACCCGTTTGATGCTCAGGGGTTACTTCTGGCTACATGCTCAGAAATTGCCCCTGGCTTGGACGGACCATATGGGACACCGGGGGATCGAACCGTGGTCCTTTCCTTGGCTAGCGCTTACAAGGCAGACACCTTGCCTCTAGCGCCACCTCGCCGGCCCCGCAAATACCTCTTTCTAAAAGTGTCAACTGCTGGGAAACATTGCTTTGTCAAGCTGGAGAGAAAGTACAGTGGCACGGGGAGTGAAGAGAGGGAGAGAGAGGAAACAGAGAGAGAAAGAGGGAGAGACAGTCACTTGGTTAAGCTGTACATTTTCACCTCTAACAAGACTTGACCATCTGTGGAGTTCTGTGAGGAACAAAACCTGAAGTCACATCCCACCAGTGCAATCCTATGCTGGATTTCCAAGCCTCGCAGGAACATCAGAGTACAGCTGTCCCGAGGATAAAGCCCCTGGCTACGGAGCTGGAGAAACTGTACAGTGGGGAGGGTGCTTGCCTTGCACACAGCCAAGTTCAATTCAATCCCTGGCATCCCACAGGGCCCCCCCCCCAAGCTCTCCCAGGCGTGACCCCTGAGCACAGAATCAGGAGTCATCCCTAAAGCCACGCTGGGTGTAGCCTCTCCAAACCAAAAAGAAATACATCAAGGTCCTGGAAGAAGAACTGGAATAGATAGAATTCTCTTGTTAGTTTGTTTCTTTTGGTTTTGGTTTTGGGGCCAAAGTGATGTTGAGGGGTAACTCCTGGCTCCACACTCAGGAATCACTCCTAGCAGGGCTTAGAGGACCACGGGGGGGGGGGGGGTCCTGGGGATTGAACACTGCTGCGTGTAAGACAAGCACCCTATCCGTTGTATGATCTCTCTGGCCCCTTAAATAAATTCTTGAAAGGAAGCGAGGGCTAACCTCGGTTATCAGAGGCAAGAGGCCAGGGTGAACAGTGTCAAACTTGCAAACCAGTGTCAGGACTCTGGCTCGGAAGAAGGGCAGGAGGCCTGTGCATGCGACTGCAGCTGGATTGAGAACCAGATCTGGTGACAGTGGAAGGGGACAAGAAGATCTGCAGAGAGGATAAGAGAAAAGGAGGGGGAAAGCTCTATCCTTCCTACGAAAACTGCACAGAGAGAAGAGAAAGTGAACGTTATTCCAGAAAACTGTCCTCCCTACAAGATACCCTGGAATTTTTTTGTAATTTGGAAAGTATTCAGGCTCTAAACATATAAGCCAGATCCTGGCTCAAAACCATCTGAAGATGTAATGGCAACGCTCTCCCCTCATCTCCCCAGCCTAGACTCCGAGAGCACAAAAAGCAAAGCAAAGATACAGATGAAGGGAGGGATAAGAGAGCAGCAGGGAACTTGCCCTGTATGTGGCTGGCTTGGGTTGGATCCTTGGCATTCCATAGGTCCCCCAGGAGCGATCCCTGAGCAGTGTGGCCCAGAAACAAAAACAAACCAGCACCAAAAAATTGAGAACAGAAGGCTGGAGGGCTAGTAGGGGGCGGGGCTTTTGCCTTGTATGCAGCCAATCTGGTGAGCTGGGCCAGGAGTAATTCCTGAGAGCAAAGCCAACAGTGAGTCCTAAGCATCAAAGGTGTGGTGGTGTGGCGCCAAAGCAAAACAAATTAAATAAAAAAAGACAGGGGGGGGGGGCTGGGGGGGGGAGGAGGGAGACTTGGGGCATTGGTGATGTATTGGTAAAGGTGCGTGTTCTTTATATGACTGAAACCCAACTACAATAATGTTTGTAATCAAGGTGTTTAAATAAAGATATAAAAACATAAGATTAAAAAAAAAAGGCACTGAACTTTAAAATTGAACTTTGGGTTAGCGGCCGCAATTTCTTTTGGCAAATAGAAGGGTATAAATTCGGTGATAACACACACACCAACACAGACACAGACACACACAAACACACACACACACACAGAGCCAGGGGGTTAAGTTTCTCACTGGTTCTGGTGCAGTGGCCTGATATCCAGTGAATGTGAACCTCAGCACTGGGTACTCTTGGGGGTAACCTGCTGGCCGGCTTGAGAGGACAATCCTGTGCATCAGGCATGACTCTGAACCCCTTTCAGGAGTGGAAATGACAGAAGAAAAGAGTAATGCAGGCTCCCTGGAAGGAAGCAAGGTGATCCGAGAGACAGTCTGCCAGAGCACCTCCCCGGAGGTTTTGTCGAGTCCCAGGGCAGGACAGAAAGGGGCACTCACAACACAGGGTGGGCAACGCCACATCCGTCACAGCACTGGTGGACAAGCTCCTTCCGGCTCGCAGCCCCCCTCAAGTTTCCCTCCTGGTCTCACCAGAAAAACAAGCTCTGTCCTTCTTCCTCCCATCCCGAGAGGGAAAGAGGGACACAGCTCGGTCACCCCATCACTGGAAACCTCCCACACAGCCCCCAGCCATTCAGGGGCTTCATACACTACCAGATCCAAAGGGGGCTGGTATAATAGTCCAGGGGGAGGGAACTTGCCTTGCATGTGGCCAAAGCAGGTCCAATACCCAGCATCCCATATGGTTCCCCCATGCCCAAGAAACGAAGTCAGGTAGACGGACCAACAGCGGGATCCACTTTTACTCAGAAGAGCCATTTTTGCCCCAGGTCGGTGATGCGGAGGGAAAGAGAAGCACCATGACAAGGGACAAGGGGAAGGGTTTTTTAGCCACACAGTCCCAAGAAATAGCAGCAGACAGAGCGGGAGCCGGTCCTCTGAGCCATTTTCACCCCAGGCCAATGTGCCCCAGAAGGGCACAGCTGCTCTTCTTCATTCCACAGCTCCACCTTTCTTTTTTATAGTCAATGAGTCCACCACAACATATAACAAACAAACAGCACCTCGCTCCAAAGACCACAATGGCAAAGTAACTCAAAACCCCGCCAAGATAGATAGATGGTGGTTCTGAAAACCCAAACAGGATCAGCCATCTGGATAGCCTCTCTGATAAGAAGTTTAAAAAGGAAATGTGGAGGATATTCAAGGAACTCAAAGAAATCGGGGCACGAATAGCCAGTAAAATTCATGAAGATAACGAGAGTAGAAATGAGAAAACTTCAAACAGAAATGACAGAGTGAAAACTTGGTAAGCAAAATTAAAAACTCACTGGAAGGCCTTACAGAAGATTAACAGATGCTGGGGACAGTCAGAGAACTCGAAGATGAGCTGCAAAAAACTTGCAAAAACGAGGAGATGGAAAAGAGTCTTAAAGTAAACAAACAGAAGATGGAAAAAATCCTCAAAAAAATGAACAGAGGACAACAGACATTTGGGATAAATCAAAAGAAACAACCTAAGAATCATGGGGTCCCAGAGAGCCAGGAGAAAAACCCTATGAAGAAGAGAAACAGTCAACGGCATCATTGTTGAGAAGTTCCCAGAGCTTAAGAGTTCATGCACCCATATGATTCCTTTGAGACTACCAGAAGGGATTCCTGAGCACAGTCAGGTGTGGAGCAAAAGCCAAAATATATTTAAAAAAAAAAAAAAAAAAAAAGAGGACTGGAGGGGCTGGAGTGATAGTGCATGCGGCTGATCCAGAATTGACCTGGGTTTGATCCCAGTGTCCCATATGGTCTACCTAGTCAGGAGCGATTTCTGAGCACAAAGCCAGGAGTAACCCCTGAGCATCACCGGGTGTAGCCCAAAGCCAAAAAAATGAGACCTGGAGTGATTGGCAGAGCAGGAAGGGGTTTGTCTTGCAAGAGGCTAGCCTAGGTTTGATCCCCGGCATTTCATGTGGTCCCTTGACTTGCCAACAATAATTTCTGCAGAGGCAAGAATAAGTCCTGAGTGCTGCCAGGTATGTCCCAAAAAGCAAAACAAAACAAAGGAAACAGAGGGAAGGGCTAGATAGTCCAGTAGGTAAGATGTTGATTTGCATGCAGCCAACCTGGGTATGGATTCAATCCCTGGCACTCCAGGTGGTTCCCTGAGCAATAGCAGAGTGATTCCTGAGTGTAGAGCCAGGAGTAAGCTTTGAGCACTACCAGGTGTAGCCCAAAATAAAAATTAAATTGGAGCCGGCACGGTGGCGCTAGAGGTAAGGTGTCTGCCTTGCCTGCGCTAGCCTAGGACGGACCGAGGTTCGATCCCCTGGCGTCCCAATGGTCCCCCAAGCCAGGAGCGACTCCTGAGCGCATAGTCGAGAGTAACCCCTGAGCGTCACCGGGTGTGGCCCAAAAACCAAAAAAAAAAAAAAAAAGTAAAAACAAAAATTAAATTGAATTAAATTAAAAAGAACTTCAGGGGCCAAGCAATAGCACAGGAGTAGGTCATTTGCCTTGCACGTGGACAACCCAGGTTTGATTCCCGGCATCCCATATGGTCCTCGACCATGTCAGTAGAAATTTCTGAGTGCAGAGCCAGGAGTAACCCCTGAGTTCTGCTGAGTGTGGCCCCCAAAAGACAAAAAAGAAAGATAAAAGGCGAGCTTCCAAAGGTGCTTCAGGAACACACCCATTCTCCCATTCTGAGAGAGCACTGTAAATCCTGGGCTCAGAGCAAATATTGACACAATACCCTGGTTGGAGAAGATGACATGCTCCCCCCTCCCCGAAATCCCACCTTCTCAAGAAGTCCAGGACCAGAGAGAGAGAAAGAGTAGAGTGGGGAAAGCACTTGTCCTGCATGTGGCTGACCTGGTTCATCCCATTTCCTGAGCCCACCTAAGCCAGGTATTGTCCCCTGTAACAAAAGTCCAAACCTGGCCTCAAAGGGCTACTACAAACATAGGACAAGAGAGAAGCCCAGAGACCCCACTCAGACCACTGGAAGTTCAAGGCCATGTACTGGAAGGAAAGGGATGGGGGAGATTGAAAATTAAGGCTTAAATGCAGGATTTTCAGTTTGCAGATAATCTGATTCCCTGTCAGTGTGAGATGTAGGCAAGTATCTTTTTTTCTGTTTGGTTTTTGTTTCTTGGTTACACCTGAGGGTACTCAGCAGTTACTTCAGTATTCCTGCACTCAGGAATTACTCTCATGGGGTTTAGGAGACCCTATGGAGTGCTGGGGATAGAACCCAGACCGGCCACAAGCAAAGTTAGTGCCTCCCCTGCTGTCTGATGTCTCTGGCCCCAGAAAAGTCAAGATTCCAGCCTTCTTCAACTGAATTCCAAGGAGAGAAGTAAGATGGTACCTCTGAAGAAAAGGGAAAGGCAAGGCCCTGAAAGGAAGGAAGGAAGGAAGGAAGGAAGGAAGGAAGGAAGGAAGGAAGGAAGGAAGGAAGGAAGGAAGGAAGGGGGAGGGAGGGAGGGAGGGAGGGAGGGAAAGAAGGGGTTAGGAAATGTCAGTCTTAAAAAGCAAGAGAGAACTGGAGAGACAGTACAGTATGTAGGGCATTGACCTTGCATGCAAGAGAGAGTTTGATCCTCGGCACCCCCTGCCAGGTAGGAGCCCTGAGCACAGAGCCAAGAGTCAGCCTTAAGCACCGCTCAGTGTGGCTCCCAAACCAAAGATAAGTAAAATGAAATAAAATAAAGAGCAGGAGTGAATAGGATTTGCATAGGAAAACATGGCTAAGTGCCCATCCCAAGATATGGCACTCCCTTGGTGCCTTAGTGACTGCACTTAGCCCTGCCTTTCAACTCCCACGCTCCCCATTCCTCTTTCTGAGGTTCACTGACCCAGCCATTCTGCTTTGGGAGGTTGGGGGCCTGGCCTAGGGCCACATCATGATGGCAGTATCTCTGTATTCCTGGGATTAATGCACTTCACACTAGGCCATCCCAGGAGCTCTTTAATAGTGGCAGGAGACAAAAACAGAGCAGCCTCTGAATCAGGGACAAAGTCTGGCCAATATATGCATCCAAGGAGAGTCCAACTCCTACCCCTAGACTTTCCTCTATGCGATCATCAGACATATCCCAGCCAGTTCAATTCTGTTCTGGAATCTCTTAAAACTGGTCCTCCTTCCTCTGCTCTTAGAACCAAAAACGAGAGATGGAGGAAAGGATACCATCCCAGGTTAGACAGAGGTTCATGGAAGACATAGCGCTTAACTGACTGATCCTGGGATGGCAGAATGAGACTTCAAATCCTGACTCTCATGGCAGTGGCCCTGGCCTCTGCCATTTCCTCATGGCTTCAGATTCCCTACAGAGGAAGGAAGAAAGAAGTGCAAGTTGCCTAAATCAGTGGTTGTTTAACTTTGCAATGCCTGGGGCTTGGCACTGGTCCCTAACTGCTGGTTGAAAATCACTGATCTGGGGCCCGAAAGATAGCACAGTGGTAGGGCATTTGCCTTGCAAGCAGCCAACCCAGGACCAACAGTGGTTCGAATCCAGGCATCCCATATGGTCCCCCGTGCCTTCCAGGAGCGATTTCTGAGCACAGAGCAAGGAGTAACCCCTGAGTGCTGCTGGGTGTGACCCAAAATCCAAAACAAAAACAAAAACAAAAAAATCACTGATCTTGGTTGGAGCAAATCATTGTGCTTCTCTTGCATGTGACCGATCCACTTTCAATCCCTGGCATCCATACCCTAGGGTTCCCAGGGCACTGCCAGAAGTGAGCTCAGAGTTCAGACCCAGGAGAAAGCCCTGAGTGTGGGACCCAAAAAGAAAGAAAAACACGATTTTCTATTATTTCCCCCAAGGTAATTCTCTTAGTTAGCTTTCCTAAACATAGAAGCTAACTTCCATGCTCGGGTCCTGTTGGTACTGATTCAAAATCCTATTATATCAGGATTATATTTAAGAAATCCAATCAACCTTCTTTCAGAGGCCTACGTCAATGTCTTTAGTTTAACCTCGCCAGTGCCACTGCTCATAGTATTTTACCTGCCTGGAGAGGCTGAGGACCATATACCCTGGGACGGAGAGGTGGGGTGAAGCTTCCAGTGTACCCCTCGAGTAACAGTTCTAGGGTCAGAGCAATAGTACAGCGGGGAGAGCACTTTCCTTGCACACAGTCCACCTGGATTCGATCTCTAGCATTCCCATATGATCCCCCGAGTGATTCCTTTAAGTGCACTGCCAGGAGGAACTCCTGAGCATTGCCAAGTGTGGCCCAAAAACCAAAACCAAGTCATGGTTCTCATCAGAGCACTTTAGATTAGCAGCGACTTCGGATGGCCCTCTGCAACTTTTTCTGCAAGACGCTGCGAGCATTCAAGTGGGAAATGAAAGATCTTACCTCTGGGGACCAGGAAGAGAGCTCAATGTGCCGGAGCACATGCCTTCCATGCAGAGGCCAGGGCTTACAGCTCAGCACCACAAAGTTCCCCCGAACACTGCTGGATCAGCTCTGGTGACTACCCCCACCCCAGCATCACCAGACTGAGGGCCCTGCCGGACCCAAATTACCAGGAGTGAACCCCAAGTCCTGCTTGGTCACCTCCACAAGCCCCTAAGCACCAAATACAATAAATGAAAAATGACTCTCTTACCTTTCTGTGCTGCTCTCAGCTGCTCCCCCGGAAATCATTAAAAACAAAAACAAAAACAACAGCCAGCACTCCACTTCCCACATCTGACCATCAGATAGACCAAAACAATAAGCAGCTTCTCTCCTCGGGTCCAAGGTCCAGGGCTCAGAGAACTCTGAAGGGGAGGAGTCTGGGGGGGAAGGGGAAAGTCCGGCCCCTCCCCCCCACTGCAGGCCTCAGCGCCCCTCCCAGGGGTGGTTACATGGCTTCATCCAGAGGACTCACTAAGCCAGTCTCTGAAGGGGCAGATCGCAGGAACTATCCCATCTCTGTCTCAGGGAGCAGAAGGCGTGCAGCGTGAAGAAAGGCCCATCTGTCTTCGTGGGGGGCTCGTGAGCTGAAGCGGGCCTTAGAAGAGGCATGGCCCAGGCAGCTGATCTCTGAACCTGTAGAGGATTGAAACGTGAGGCTTGGAACCTAGTGCGTACAGGCGAGCAAGTCTTTCCTGGAACTCCCTCTTTCTACTCCTCTGCTGTGCCCAAAACCCATCAACACTCCACAGGTATATGTCAAAGGAGCCACTCCATCTCCATGCAGGGTTGGGCAAGAGGGGAACACACCACTGGGCTCGGGACAAAGATTCTTATACCTGAGTGCAGCAGCCAAAGGCCCTTTGGAGAAGTCACCTCACCTCCTCCTGACCTCTAAGTCTCCATCGGGCCACTCACCACTCACCGCTCTACTTGTGCTAATCTCTTTAAAGTGTGCACCGTGCTTGAATCTGCCGGCGATGCACTCCTAGTGAAGCCAGCTCTAGTCCAGACCTGGGGGGGTGGTGACACTTTCTATAGCCATGTTTCTCTTGTTCCCGGGGCTCCCCGTCCTTGCTTCTAAAGTGTGCCAGAGACGGGCAACTGCCCCGTACTCTGTAGTGGGACCTCACTTCACAGGGCCACCCCTGAATGCTCTGCTGGAATGTTGTTGCAGGCCCGAACTGTGCCAGCAACGAGCCCTGCAGTGTCTCAGGGGCTCAACCCAGCGGCAGCTCCCCCATCCGCATGCAGGTGGCCCCCGATGTGTGCAAGCACGCACACACAGACACAGACACACACACACACACACACAGGCAACCTCTTCCTGTCGGGGCGTGGCACCCGCCTAATCCCCTCCCTTGCCCCAAACGCAGCTCCTCCCACCTCTCCAAGAGCTGCTCTTGTGCTCAGGGCCGGGGGCTCTCCCTAGGCACTGGCCCCGCCGTCCACCCATGCGTCTCGGTCCTACCCGGTCCGATCGCTACCTGGATCCTGGCTCAGCCCGCCCGGCCTGGCACGCGCCCAGCTCGGCCCCGTCCGAGTCCGGGCCTCGGGCCGGGTCCCCCAGGCCAGCCAGGCCCCACCCCTCGGCCCACCCTCCTCCTCCCCCCCCGCTCCCTCCCGGGCCCGCCGGCCCGCCCCTTTGCGTCACTTCCGCCCCAGGCCGGAAGTGGCGCCCGCCGCCGCGCCGCCCTCCTTCCCCGCCTCCTGGGCCCCCACGCCCCGCGCGCTCGCTGCGGCCCTAACCCTCCCCGGGAGGCCCGCCCCAGCACCTGAGGTGGCTCTGCAGACGCCGCGGCCGGGGGTGAAGGCGACGAGGTGGCGGCGCCGCACGCGGGGGACCGGGGGCCGGGAGGGGCGGGGCCGGGAGGAGAGCCGCGGTCAGCTCGCGGGTCCCGGCCGCCATGTTTGGGGAAGGGCGCATGCGCCGCCGGAAGCCGCCGCCCGCCGGCAGCGTTGGACTTCCGGTGGGGGGGTCTCTCCGCGGGCGGGGCCTTAGGGGTGTGGGCGGGGCTTGGCGCGGCGGCGTTTATGGTGGGTTGGGTGGGGCCGGAGTGGTGTGGGCGTGGTTTTCTCGGGATGGGCGGGGCCTCCCCGAACTACCATCCTCTCCTCTTAAAGGCGCAGTGTGACCGCATGGCCTTGATCCATCCATTTCTGCCAGCAGCCAGGCCCTTTCCAGCTTCAGATGACGTCTGCTGGTGGCTTAAGCCGGCGTTTTTCCACCACTGTGCCGCATCACACTAGTGTGCCCTGAGATATTGTCTGGTGTGCCGTGGGAAAATTTTTGATTTCATTTCCAGCATGCAGCTTCAGCTCACAAATAGACCATTAGATCTTCTCATAATAAAGTCATTATAAAATAACTTATTTGTGTTTCTTTGAATCACTTCATATATAGTCAATATAGGCAAAGAGTTAACATTTTTTAACATTTTTCTAATAATGCTGTGCCTCGGTTTTTTGTTTTTTGTTTTTTTTTCATAGCCAATTTAAGTTTATTAAACATTTCTGAAGAAGTAGAGTGATGACTGGAATCATTCTATCAATATTGACACGTCAGGTATAATTGAAAAAGATTTTATTTTCTAAAAAGTCTTATTTTCTTGAAAAGATGACTAGAAAAATATAATTGATTCCCATTCCCAATTGATAAGACACTGAAACCAGCTGATCACTTGAACATATTAAGTAATCAGTTATTTTTTAAATGATGGACCAAGGAGATTAAACAAGGGATAAGGAAGCTTTTCACCCTGTGGACTCTGGTTTGTCCCCCAACATCGCTAGGACTTTGCACAAAAAAAGGTTGAAAAACACTGGCTTAAGAACTCGGGAAACCTGGGCCTGAGAGATCATGCAGTGGGTAAGGGCTCTTGCCTGGCTCACGACCAATGTGGGTTCCATCTTCAGCATCCCATAGGGTCCCCCGAGAGCACCTCCAGGAGTGAGTCCTGAGCACTGCTCAATCCGAGTGGACCCAAGCAAACCTTCCCCGCAGGAAAATGCTTTTCCCAAGGAAGGTACGATCTGGAAATGCTCACCTTGTCAGTGAGCTCTTCTCTAATACTCTGTCACCCGCCACTCTCGCTCATAGCACAGCCAGCCTCTCTCATGCCTTGTTACAGGTTTCCCATGGCACTCTCTCCGCGCTTGGCCTGTTTGATGCTTCCTGCTTCTCCGCTCTAGATATGAGTCATGCTTCTGGCCCATGGTAAGTGCTCAGCAAGTGTTTGTGGAGTAAATGAATGAATGAATTTATACAACTGATGTTTCAGAATTTTTTAATTGATCGCAATTCTGTGGCGTATCGTTATTAAAGGTCTCTCGTGCACACAATTCCAACACCACCCCTATCACCAGTGCCCGCCTGTCTGCCACAAGGACTCCAGTCCCCTTCTCTCTCAACCTCCCCCAACTCAGTTGTATGGATTAGTCCCTCATTACGTTGCCTTTCGCCCCTTGTTGCTCCCAAGTCCACCTGTGAGAGATCATTCTGTACCCTTTCCTTCTGACATCTCACGTCCCCACGTTGCAGCAGATTGCATGATACTGTTCTTTGTGAGATGATAGCCCACTGCAGACAACGGCTTTTATGATTCCAGTTCAGGGGCTGAGAGAAATCCCCAGCACTGCATGTAATTCCCTTGAGCCCCTGCCAGGCATGATTCCTGAACACAGAGCCAGGACTATAATAAATAACAATTTAAAAATATAATAAAGAATATTTCCACCCAGGTCTCACACTTGTAAGTACACAAATATGGATGTAGACATGGTTCACATATTTTGCATTGTTATTTTTACCACGACACAGATACTGTCGTGATTCCAAATATTTTCCTAATTCTGTACAGATTGTTTTCAATCTGATTTTTGCATGTAGTACAGCATTCTGGTGGTGGGGGTGGAGGTTTTTTTTTTTTGGTTTTTTTTGTTTTTTTTTTTTTTTTGGTTTTTGGAACACACCCAACAGCGCTCAGGGGTTATTTCCTGGCTCTACACTCAGAAATCGCTCCTGGCAGGCTCGGGGGACCATATGGGATGCCAAGGATCAAACCCAGTTGGCTGGGTAGTCCCAGGTTGGCCACATGTAAAGCAAAGGCCCTACCCGTTGTGCTATATTACTCTGGCCCCTATAACTTTTATTGCTTAATATAATCCAAACATACTTACAGGTTAAAAATATGTCCTTTTGTGACATTTTTCATGATCACATGGCATCCCATTATAGAAAGGTACCAAAAATAATTGTTGCCAACTTCCATTTTTGTACGATTCCTGTAGTTAAAATTGGTGTCAAAAGCCCAGATCGTCATCATTGTTATTAATAATGGCTTTTGATACCTGTGAAAGGAAGGAAGGAAGGAAGGAAGGAAGGAAGGAAGGAAGGAAGGAAGGAAGGAAGGGAGGGAGGGAGGGAGGGAGGGAGGGAGGGAGGGAGAGAGGGAGGAAGGAAGAGGAAGCAAGGAAGGAAGAGGAAGGAAAGAAGGAAGGAAGGAAGGACGGACTGCTTTGATTTCTTGTTTTTGCTTTTGGACCACACCTGGAGGTGCTTAGGGCTTACTTCTGGCTCTACACTCAGGGATCATGCTGGAGACCCTCTGAGATGCAGGAAATCAAACCTGGGTGTGACCAGTGTAAAACAAATGCTGCCTGCTGTACAATCCATCTAGTCCCATATTTTGGGGGGTTTGGTTTTGGAGTCATACCTGGTGATGCTCAGGGGTTACTCTTGGCTGTGTGCTCAGAAATCGTTCCTGGCTTGGGGGACCATATGGGACGCCGGGTGATTGAACCATGCCTGGTTTGTCCAGGGTCAATCACGTGCAAGGCAAACGCCCTAACACTGCACAATTACTCCAGCCCTATTTTTAGTTATTTTGAGTAAAATAACTGAAGCCCTGCTTTCAGACTGGTGATAGGAGCAAAGTTTTCTACAAGTCCTCCTACCACCATTGTCTTAATTCTTTGTCATCTTTGTTAATCTGCTAGAACAGTTGATTTGTACTATTGTCATTAAGTAGGAGAAAAATCAACCTTTTGGGGCTTAGGTTTTATTGGGGGGGGCACATTAGTAGTGGGTGCTGCTTCTAGCTTGGTGCTTGGAAACGCAGCCATTTAGGGGATGGACCCCTGGCCTTTGCATGCAGTGTATGTGCGTAATCCTTGAACTCACTTCCCCAGCCACACATTCTGTTTTCTCACATTTTTTGTTCATTTATTTTTGGGCCACATAGTTACTCCTGGCACTATGCTCAGAAATTACTCCTGGCAGTGCTCAGGGGAATATATGGTATCTTGGGGATTAAACCCAAGTCAGCCTCAAGCAAGGCAAATACCCTCCCCACTGTACTTACTACCCATACAGTCCCATATTTCTAATTACCTTTGGGGGAACCATCCTAGATGATGCTCAAAAGTTACTCCGCTCTACCCTCAAGGGTAACTCCTGGTGAGTTCAGAGGACCCATATGGAATGATGGGGATTGAACCCACACCAGTCACATGCAAGGCAAGTGCCCTCCCTTCTGTAGTATTGTTCTGGCCTTTGTACCTCATGTTAGCTCCAGATTCGAGATCTGTCCAGAGAGAACGTGGAGGTGAGTCAGTCCTGCAGTACGCAAGGGAATTTATTCAAAGACCAATGTGCTTGAGCCACCCCTCTCGCAGGAAGAAATGACCCCCTAGTGGGCTCACAAGTCCTTTTTATAAGGATTTAGGGGATGACTTTTAAAACTCTAGTTCATAGTATATATTGCTTCAGACAAACAGCTAAGATTGGTCATAGGCTATAAGTTGTATTAGACAAACGGTTAGGGTTAGGGTGGGTCATAGGTTGTAGGCCCAGTGAAAAGAAAGCATGCATCTCCAGACCCAGGGTGCAGAAGTCAGTTTCTGTAATCGTTTCCAGACTCAGGGTGCAGTGCCATCTGGCCATTTGACTGTTGTTGTATTTCCTGGTATGTACCCATATGGTCTGGTTCCAGGAACTGGTTGTTATTCTGGGCCTAGTCTTTGTTTCTTAAAACTTGAGCCTGTCGTGGCTGTATTTGTCTAAGTATTTGTTGTATTTGTTCAAGTGTCTAAGCAAAGGCAGAGTTATAGAAGCAATGTGCAGTTAAGTTTTTTTTTATGGAACGCTTCATGAATTTGTGTGTCATCCTTGCGCAGGGGCCGTGCTAATCTTCTCTGTATCGTTCCAATTTTAGTATATGTGCTGCCGAAGTGAGCACATGCAGTTGATTTCTAAACCTATATTCTAACGTTCTAACTTTCTGTCTTTTTGTTTGTTTGTTTGTTTTTGGGCTACACCCACTGGTGCTCAGGGGTTACTCTTGGCTCTGCGCTCAGAAATCGCTCCTGGCTCGGGGGACCATATGGAATGCCAGGAATCAAACTTGGGTCTGTCCTGGGTCAACTGTGCAAGGTAAATGCCCTACCACTGTGCTACCACTCTGGCCCTCTAACTTATATTCTAATATTCCCTTCTAACACTCACATTTGTGTATTGCATATTTATATTTTGGACATGTTTGCATTCAATTTGTTCTCATGTGCCAGAACTCTCTGAAGAATACAACATAAAATAGTATTACCTTGACTGCATATACTTTTGTATTTTGGTACCTTAAACCCATTGTACTGTCGTGTTGGCCCCAGGCTACTATGGCTACAGGCTGGGCTAGAGTTTTGTTCCAGATATTCTACCTGTTAGACCAGCAGACAATTTTCTGAACAACCTTTCTTTCTGAACCAACAAAAATAAACTGAGCGCCTGGAGAGATAGCACAGCGGCATTTGCCTTGCAAGCAGCCAATCCAGGACCTAAGGTGATTGGTTCAAATCCTGGTGTCCCATATGGTCCCCTGTGCCTGCCAGGAGCTATTTCTGAGCAGACAGCCAGAAGTAACGCCTGAGCACTGCCGGGTGTGGCCCCAAAAACAAACAAACAAATAAACAAACAAATAAATAAATAAAAACGGAACAAAAAACTGGATAGTCAGTGAGTAATTCATAATAACTCAGTCCTTCCTGCTCACAAAACCTCGTTGGGCCAGTACACTTGTTTTGACCCAGGTTCGATCTCCACCATCCCATCTGGTTCTCTGAGCCCTCCAGGAGTGATTCCTGAGTGCAGAGCCAGGCGTAACCTTTGAGCCTCATCAGGTATGACCCCAAACAAACAAAAAAAAAACAAAAAAATTTTCTCTCAGAAGTTTCATCTTAAGCGCCAACCCCAGTCACATTAGACTTCAGTTTCCAACCTTTCCCAACGGCAAAGAAGCCAGGCAGGGACAGCTAAGTCAGAGTCCTACCAAATGTATTGGGTCTTCCGGACTGCTTCGGTGGCTGTGAATCCTGGCACTGTGGCAGTCAGTGCAACTACGATAAGTTCTGTGACTGCTTTTATTTTGTGTGTAGTGCCAGGGATAGAACCCAGGGCCCCACTTCTGCAAGGCGTCACTTTACCGCTAAGCTACATTTCGGCCCCTTCAGTGAATTTTTATGACCATTCATAAAGCTTCTTCCACCCACACCCACACCTGCTTGGTATTAAAAGTTTTTTTTATTTTTGGAAGCCATACCTAGTGGGTGGCTCTCAGGAATCACTCCTGGCAGCCTCGGGTGACCATGTGGGATGCTGGGGATCGAAACCAGGCCGGCTACATGCAAGGTAAGTGCCGTACCCACTGTATTATCACTCCAGCCCCTTTCCAAGCCTTTTAAAGAGTGGAGCACAATCTCTAGAACAGGTTTGTACAAGTAGATAAGCAGGATAGGAGGGCATCACAATAGTTGGGAATGGGGTTACAATAGAGAGGTTATTTTAGCAGCTAACAATGGGAAAAGCCCTGTCTTTAGTCTTTATCAAAAAGGATTATTTTCAGAGTCAGTAGCTCTAAGAAAGTCCCTGTTACTGGTCTTGGGTGATTATTTTTACCCAGATGTTAGTTTCAGTTGACACTTCCCCAGAAAGTGTCAATCACTGATCACAAATACAAGACATTTTTTCAGGGTTATTTCTGGGATTTTTGTCTCTTAAAAACAAAACAAAACAAAACAAAACACAGGGCCAGAGCAATAGTACAATGGGTAGGTTGTTTGCCTTGCACCAGGCTGACCCTGGTTTGTTCCTCGGCATCCCATATGATTCCCCAAGTCTGCCAGGAGTCACTCCTGAGCGCCTCAGGGTTTGGCCCAAAAACAACAAAACAAAACTTTTGGTCTGAGGATAAGATGGTTGCCCTGTGTCAAACCATTACAGTGATGATGTGTCTCTGTTCATCTGTGATTTCCGTGAAAACCGTCCCTCACAGTTTCCAAGAATAAAAATACTGAGTAATAAAGATGCTTGACTCAGAACTGAGTTAGAAAGTAGAAAAGTGGGGCCGGAGAGATAGCATGGAGGTAAGGTGTTTGCCTTTCATGCAGAAGGTCGGTAGTTCGAATCCCGGCATCCCATATGGACTCCCGAGCCTACCAGGAGCAATTTCTGAGCATAGAGCCAGGAGTAACCCTTGAGCACTAACGGGTGTGACCCAAAAACCAAAAAAAAAAAAAAAAAAAAAAAAGTAGAAAAGTTTCTTGGAATTAGAGGAGAAGGGGAATCAGAACTCCCCGGGCAGGTAGGAACTTAGTATAGGACTAAGTTAACTAAGGCTTGTTTTTTGGACCTTTTTTTTTTTTTTTTTTAAGGAAAACTGGGGCTGTTAGACAATGTAAGTTTCTGAGTAGGACCTTTTATTGTATTTATTTTTTTGGTTTTAGGGCCACATCCAGCAGCACTTGGGTTACTCCTGGCTTCGTGCTCTGAAATCACTTTTGGCAGGCTTGGTAGACTCTATGAGATACTGGGGATTGAACCTGGATCAGCCACATGCAAGGCAAATGCTCTCCCCACTGTGCTATTGTCCCAGGCTCCTAGGCCCTTTATTTTACATTTGTGCTTGGGGGGCCATATCTGGAAGTATTTAGGGGTTTGAGGTTACTTAATACTGGCTCTGCAGTCAGAATCAATCCTGGCAGTGCTCAGGGGACCATGTGGAGTGTCAGAGATTGAACCCATGTTGGCCATGTGCAAGGTAAATGCCCTTCTGCTGTACTATTTTTCCATCTCCAACAAAACAAATGTTTCATTTTTGGATTGAAAACCTGGAGTGAGCTGCAAAAGCCTGTTACTTCACTAGCTATACTAGTTATCCTCTGGAAACTGGGCAGGACAAATTGTAAAAGGAAGAAAAGGGGCCAGTGACATAGTACAATGGTGAAAGCACTTGCCTTGCATGAGGTATTCCAGGTTCCATCCCCTGAACCACCAGGAGAGGTCCCTCAGCACAGAACCAGAAGTAAGTGCTGAGCACCATTGGGTGTGGCCCCAAATCCTCCCCCGACGAATAAGCAAGAAAAGGGCCATCTTGTTTGGGAACTCCTTCCCTACCTGTCCTCTTCACAATGCCTGCTGTGTGACCTACGAGGATTCACCCCCAGTAACTTCTGACCTTTGTGGACAACAACCCTTCTAAATCAGCAGAACTCCGGGGGCACCTAGGGGGCACATCTAGGTGGCCTGAGTGTGACATGCCTTCTAGGGGGCCAAGAAAGCTATTTCGTGGAATTTCAGTGGAATTTGGTGTGAACGATAAAACGAATGGGGTCACTTAGCTATGAGCTGTAAAGAAGAGATCAGTCCATGAATATCCATTTGGGGAGGAGGAGGGGCCATGCCCATCTGTGATCGGGGTTACTCCTGGCTCTGCACTCAGTAATCCCTCCTGGTGGTGCTCAGAGGGACCCTATGGGATGCTGGACACAGAACCAGGTCAGCCATGTGCAAGACAAGCAACCTCCCTGCTGCTCTGTCACTCCAATCCCTGGTCTGGTCTCATGTCACGTGTTCTCATTCTGAGTTGAATGTGGCACTGTTCTCCCTAAAATCTCCTTCCTCTTCCTGGTTAATACCACTCTGGGGGGGGATCCAGAGAATCTGTGCAGGGTAAGTGGTGGTGTAGACATGTGCAGCCTCAGAAGAAACTCAGGTCAAGAGGAAAAACCAATAGTCTGTGGGACCCCTGGAGGCTATGATCAGCGTTGAGAGAGAGGGTAAGACATAGTATTTTGTTTTGTTTTGTTTTGTTTTAGGCTCTCACCTGGTGGTGTTCAGGGCTCATTCCTGGCAGGGGCAACAGCATACGTGGTGCTCAGGATTGAATGCATTTTGGCTGTGTGCAAGACAAGTGTCCTACCCACTGTACTAGTGCTCTAATCTGGTACACAGAAATGTTTTTAAACATTGTACCAATAACAGGGAAGACATTAATAATTCCAGAATAAAATCTAAATATAGGTCTGGAGCAATAGTACAGCAGGTAGCATACTGGCCTTGAAGATGACTTGGATTTAACCCTCGGGGTACCCTTAGCCCCTCCAGGAGTGATCCTTGAGTGTACAGCTATGACTAAGCCCTGAGCAACTGTAGGTGTGCCCCCCAAAGAAAAAGAAAAAGATTCAAGTACAAAATAAAATGTAATGCAATACATTTTAGATGCCAAAATTGAAACTTATTTATGTAAATGAGAGCAGGCATGTTTATTCCATGGTTTTAATTTCTTTCTATGGGTTAAAATCATAGAACAATCAGTTGCTACAAATTTACTCTGATTTATTTTCTGTCCAATTCATTGGCCATTCCTTTTAGTTTTGTTGGAGTAAACAATACAAAGCATGTTGCCAAGTGCCTGCCAAATGGGGGTTGGCGGGCATGGAGAGGCGGGAGGAATCTGGGGGACATTGGTAGAGGGAAAGGGACGCTGATAGTGGGATTGGTGTTGGAACCTTTCATGCACGAAACTAATTACGAACACCTTTATAAAGCACAGTTTCTTTATAAATATATTTAAAATTTTTTTTAATTGGGTAGGAAAGATATAAAGTGTGAGAGATGGAACCAAACCAAAAGCAAATATTTTGTAAAGGAAGAAATGTGATCGAGTGAGTGTGATGGATCTTTGGGTGAAAATGAGCGAAATGTAGAGATTCCAGTAAACCAATTCTCCAAGGTAACAATTGAGCCAAGAAAGTGTTAGTCCTTCAGTTGCAAAATGTACAAATTTCCAGCCAGAGGGCCAACTTTGTGGGGGAATGGAAAAACAGGACAGCATTCCAAGAATGATGATGCATTGTTTTCTATTATGAATGGTAGGAAAGGGAACAGGAGATTACTCAACGGTTAGAACGCCAGCTGGGCAAAGCATGAAGTTGCTGTGGAGACCGTCGTACTGAACCCCACATGCTTTCATGGGGTCTCAGTAGATGTGTGGTCTTCTGACTTCCAGCAGTGCACAGGAATCACTCCTGGTGAGGTTTGGGAGATCATAAGGGGTTCTGAGGATGGAACCCAGTGTGCAAGGTGAGCACACTCCCCACTGTACCATGACTATCGTCCCTCTCCTGTACTCTTGTAACCAAGTGTGTCCTCAGAAGAGCAAACAAGGGAGGGGAGAAGGAAAACAAGGCAAGGAAGAACAACCTACAAAGGAAGTAAGTATGGGCAACCCAGCGCCACATTGACTCACATGCCTTGGGAGAAGGTTCTGTCTTCCAGTGACTGAAGGCCTTGAACAGAGGGAGAAGTACATGACTTGCCTGTAAAGGACCGAGGTTCAGAACCCAGCCCTGTCACAAATAGCAAAACAAGAACTGAATAGAGATAGCACAGCGGCAGGGTGTTTGCCTTGCACATGACCAACCTAGGACTGAATTCCCAGCATCCCATGCCACGAGTGACTTCTGAGAGCAGAGCTAGGAATAACTCCTAAGCACCGCTGGGTGGGCCCAAAACAAACAAACAAAAAGAATCGAAAATAATTGCTCCACCACAGGCTAGAGCGAAATACAGTAACACGTAAGCTGGCCCGAGTTCAACCCCTGGCACAATATTAGGTCCCCTGTGCACTTGTAGGTGTGACCCAAACACCACAAAGCTCAACCACAGAGCTCTCTCTGTCCCTGGACAAGTTGGTTTGGTGTTTTGGGGAGAGTTTTTTTTTTAATATTTTATTTAAAGAAAATGTATCGCATAGTTAACCATAATACATTTGTTTCCAGATAAATGAAAGCAAAATTATTGAAAACAATAGAAAAAAAAAGAGAAGTTTTAAAAAACAAAAAGTACTGTAGCAAGCATATTTTTGAAAATTATTATATCTCCAATGAAGTCGTAATATATGGCAGAAGGTTTAGTAAGCCCTTATTGTTAGCTGTCCATTCTGTTCTATTGGTGTGTTTCTATAGGGATGACAGAATCAAACAAATGAAATTATCCAGAAATTGAAAGCACTATTGATACTGTGACTTTTAGGGGCATGCACTCAGCTGCCAGGCCTCCCAGAAAAGGAGATGGGGGTGTGTGCCTGCATTCACTCCAAAAAACCCTAATGATATCATCTTACGAACTGGCATACCTGAAGTGTGGTCAGATTGGGGTCCCCGAAGGGAATTGTAGAGGGTCACAAGAGGCAGAGCCATTGAGGAAATGGGGATTCTGGGTGATGGATGCAGCAGGCATGGCTTCAGTTTGAGGGGGAGGGTCAGCTTGCCCTCTCTGGGAGGGTTTTTTAATTTTGCTTTTTGGGGGGGCGCATATCACTGTACTCAGTAGCGACTGAGTCCACTTTAGGATTCCAGCATCATATCCTGTGTCCTCAACAGACAATTGTGCCAGAGTATTGTTAGGCCGGAATCACAGAGATACCGGAGATAAAGAATAGAAAGTGTATGAGACAGCTCAGTAGTGAGGGTCCCAGGCCAAAGAGACCTGGCATGTACCTTATGTGCCTTCTACACAAAGGCAGGAAAGCCATATTCTTACCTCACTGACTTATAGCAAGGTCACAGAGGTTAGGGTCTCCTCGACTCCGGTGAGGTTTAACACATCAAATTTATGAGGCTGTCTTAACTGCTCACTTGTCTCAGGGGTGGTGGCTCCTGGGGTGTTTTCCCTGTCTCTTATTTCCAACCCATCCAGGAAGTGTTCCTTCTGAGGTGAGACTGCTGTGTCTGAACATACCCAAAATAAACAATTCATGGCAATAGGATATCCTGACATACATACGTCCATCACCCTCACTTCAGGCAGTTCTAATTTTGGCTTCCAGCCAGGAATTGCCTCTGTTTAAGGCTCAACTCAGACAAGGGGGGTGGGCTGTTAATTTTTGCAGGTTTCACAGTATAAACAAGGGTTCACCCATGTAAGGCCTGTGCTCCATATCTTTGCACCATTTCCTCATCCACCCCTCCCCCAGGAAATAGTTGGAACTCCTCTGTGATTAAGTTTCCTTTCCTGGTTGGTGAGAAATAAATAGTGGTTTTCTTCTAAAGACCCAGAGGCTGGAGAGATAGTATAATGGGTAGGGTGCTTGCTTTTCATGCAGAAGATCTGTATTTGATTCTTGTCACCCCGTAAGGTCACCCTAGAACTGCCAGGAGTGACCCGTGAACACAGAGCCAGGATACATCCTGAGCACCACCGAGTGTGGCCCAAAAACAAAAGTATGTGACTGGAGAGAGAACATTGGGTAGAGCACTTGCCTCACATGTGGTCTATCCGGATTCCATTCCCCAGGAGTAATTTCTGAATGCAGAACCAGGAGTAATCTCTAAGCATTGCCAGGTGTGACCCAAAAATTGAATAAAACAACAGAGCTAAGCAATGCTATGGACCTAAGCATACTATTATCTTGTTATAAAAAAGTGGAAAAGGATTAACTAGTAATTTACTGGGAACAAGTCTGGAATGATAGCATAACCCTACTAAATCCTCTGATCCCACAGAGGCTGAAATACACTGACAAGCCTCTTTTTTTTTTTTTTAATTTTTATTTTTAATTATGAGAACAAGGGTGCAAAGAAAGAGGACAAGGTAAAGTTACAGTGGAAGGACAATCACCCATAACATAATTCTCAGAAGTCCCCTTGCTGATATCTTAACTTTGAAATTTCAGGCAAAGAACATTAAGATAAATAAGACAGAATCCATGTACAATTACTTTGTCCCTCAAGTCCCCAGACTGTAACACATTATAATATTTCTTAACAGTACACAAGGCAATCTAAAGCCATAAAACTTACGTAACTCCTTAAACATTACAGGCATAGTATTTTACATTTCCATATACATGCATATTAGCTTAAGTTAACCTCAAATTTTAAGTGAGTTCTTTTTAAGGATTAGAGTCAAAGGAGCACAGTAAAAGTGGTGTTAGAGTGGCAATTGTTGTTTGCATAGGCCCACCAAAATATGAGGGACATGGAAAGAAATAACCTTGGCCTAAGTACAAAGAGACCAGACCCCTGAAGTTTCCTGGCACAAGACCAAGTCTAGGCTCCAGGCAAGTTAGATCGTCCAATCCAATACATTGTCTGTAGTGCCAACACACTTTTATTTTTCACACAGTCTCTATTGTTGGTATCATGTTTTTGTATTAAAGATCCTGGAATCTGCATATCTTACATTGAAGTCAGGATGTGGAGCATCCTCTCCTTTCACCTCACAATCAAAGGGCAATGCAGGGGGCCCTGTCCTGTAAGCAGGTCGTTGTTGTTGTTAAATCTTCTCAGTGTTAAGGGAAGTCTCTTTTGAGCAGGTCGAAGTCTGAGCAGTGTAGGTCTTCTGTGGTAGAGGATTGCTTCCAGGTGATGTTATAGACTAGCCTGGATGTTTCGTGGATGACTTCCCTGGTTCAGGGGAGAATGGATTATGCCCTTTCTTCTGAGGTCTGTGCCAGGTCATTATGTCAATGTTCAGGGTGTAAGGTCCCTTTGCACTACAAGATTTGACAAGCCTCTTCATGACTTCCACATCCAGCACTTCATCTCCCATCTCATCTGGTATCATACTTTTCTTTTTCTTTCTTGGCCACACCTAGCAGTGCTCTGGGGTGACTCCTGCCTTTGCTCTCAGGGATCATTCCCGGAGATACTTGGGACCATTTGGGATGCCTGGGATCGAACCCCTGCCTGTATGGCCATGTGCAAAGCAAAAATGCTGTCCTATGTCTTGGCCCCATAGGCTGTAAGTGTTGTGGTCCGAGGGGAGGTGTGTGTACTGAAAGCATTTGATGACACAAGCAAGAGACACCAGGACTGGATCTGTGCTCTCGGCTGCTCTCACGGTTCAGCTTATTGCACACATTCCAGCTGATTCTCCTCCCATGTTCAAAGGCAGCTGGAAAACCAGCCTCCCAAGATGAGCTGGGCCCTGCCGGCTACCACTGCCTGCCCCCGAGAGTTTCTGTTTTGCGGCACTCCGGAGTTACTCTTGGCTCTGCACTCAGGGAATCGCTCGCTCCTGGCAGTCTCAGGGGACCCTGTGGGATGCTGGAGACAGAACCCAGGTTGGCCACGTGCAAGAGAACGCTCTGCCTGTTGTGTTATTATTCCAGCTCCCCGTTTCCTTTTTTTATTTTATCTTGGGTGAAATTTCCATTTTCTGCTTCAAAGCAGAGAAGAGAGAATGAGTTGAAATTTTGAATCCAAATGTCTTCACTTTGGTCTCAGGAGAGAGTGAGGGTACATATCTTCCCCATCTGTTCCAGCAATCCTGGGAAAGCACCCCAGATCAAAACCGGTCATGAATAGGTGACGGCATTTGATTTCTAGAAGACTGCTCTGACCTACAGGATAAGACTTCCCTTTTGGGTGGTGGGAGTTGGTGGGGGGCTTTTTTGGGGATGTGTATGTGTAATACACTCATCAGTGCTCCTGATGCGAGCTCTGGGAGCCACATGGGATAAGGGAAATTGAAGCCAGGTCTGCCACATACATGCAAGGCTAGTTTCCTCCCCACTCCACTCTCTTCAGCCCCCATCCAGTGATTTGGACAGATGTCCTCAGGCTGAGTTTCTGCTCAATGCATCCTAGCAGCTTATGGCTACAGAACAAATGATCTGCAGTTCATCAAAAAGTGAAGGGCTGGGGCTGGAGCAATAGCACAGTGGGGAGGACATTTACCTTGCAGTAGCTGACCAGGATTCAATCCTCAGGATTGCAGATGATCCCTAGAGCCGTGCCAGCAGTGATCCCTGAGCACAGGACCAGGAATAAGCCCTGTGTGTGGCCCCAAAAGCGGTGGGGGGAGCGCCCAAAGGTCTGTCTGTCACATTAGTGGACACAGTGATGAACCAGCTACTGCCTGTCTGACTCTCTGAACTTGGCCCCTGGGGACAGGCTCTTCTCCCCAAGGGTGCCACCTATGCCCCGAGCAAGGAGAAACAGCTTAGAACACACTGTCACTTCTGCCCACACTTCTGTGGCCAGCAGCAATGGTACGATGGGCAGGTTCTCCCCTGCCCCATTCCTGGTTTTGTACTGAGATATCACTCCTGGTGGGCCTTGGGACATTCTATATGGTGCCAAAGATAGGACCTCGGTCTGCTGCTTTACAATCTTTCTTGCTTCTACTCATTTCTTTTTCTTTCTTGGGGGTGGTGGTGGTGGTGGTTCACTGTCAATGCTCAGGACTTACTCCTGGTTTTGCAAGCAGGAATTACTCCTGGCGGTGCTCTGGGGACCATCTGGGATGCTGGGGATTGAACCCAGGTTGGCTGTGTGCAAGACAAGTGCCTTACTCACCGTTCTATTTTTCTGACCCTCTTTTCTTTTTCATTTTGAGCTTCTCAAGTGGTGCTTATCAATCTCGTCTAGCTTCGTGCTCTGGCGTTGCCCCCTACAGAGCTCTGTGAACCATGCAGTGAATGGAGCCAGGCCTCCCACATTCAGAGCCTGCACTTCTCCCTTGGTGCTGCATTCCAACCCTATTCATGATTCAAATCAAGATCATCAAGATCTTTGTGCGAGGTAGTGGCACAAGACTTTGGGAAGAGTGACAGGGCTTTGGGAGAAGTGACAGCCAGGAAACACAAACTTGACTATTATGTTTTCCGTGGCCATGATTACAGAGTGTGATAGGATCGCAACAAGAGAGCACAGTAAACTGAAATATTCGTACAGGGGCCAGAGAGATGTTATAGCAGATTCGACATTTGTCTTGCATGCAGTCGCCTGGGGTTTGATCCCCAAATTCCACCAGGAATGATCTCTGAGTGGAAAAGAGATTTGCCTTGTTTAGGGGGTATGGCCCCAAAAAGAAAGCAAGAAACACACAAAAGATATATTTGTGCAAAATTTTTGAGCCATACTGACTTTGTTGTTATTTGGTACTCAAGATGATAATAAGACCAAACAAGGAATGGACTGGGCCCCTCTCACCCAAACCTATACATTCCTCGGTGCCAGTCAAACCACTTTTCTAATCGTTGGTGCCAGAAGGCAAGCACGAACCCTACACATTCTTCAGAGCCAGCTAAGCAGGACTTTGACTGCAAACCTGGCTTAAGGGATTTTTTGGGGGGGGAACCACACCTGGAGGTGCTCAGGGCTTACTCTGGACTCTGCTTGGGGATCACTCCTGGCATTGTTTGGAGCAGGGGATCTTCAAACTATGGCCTGTGGGCCACATGGAGACCACTGGACATTTATCTGGCCAGCTGGTTTTTTTTGTGTGTGTGTGTGTGGTTTTTGGGTCACACCCAGCAGTGCTCAGGGGTTATTCCTGGCTCCAGGCTCAGAAATTGCTCCTGGTAGGCATGGGGAACCATATGGGACGCCGGGATTCGAACCGATGACCTCCTGCATGAAAGGCAAACGCCTTACCTCCATGCTATCTCTCCGGCCCCAGCTGGGTGTTTTTGATACAGCTATCCTCCTTAACAGCAGTCCCAGGCCCACAGTACATGTATGTGGGATGTGCACCGTATTCCCCAACTCCCCTCCTTCTCTTTGTTTTTCTATTTCTCCTCTCAGTCCCTGGCAGAAATCCTCAAACTAAGTCTGCCAAAAGCAGGCCCATAATTCCCATTGAAATACTGGTAAGTTTGTGGATTTAACTTTACTTATTCTTCACTTTAAATATTGCATTTG